>NC_141695.1:115412300-117812300 GCF_964263255.1 Lissotriton vulgaris | reverse complement strand
TTACCAGTAAGCCGCTGAACCTAGAACCCAAACTGAAGAGATCTGACACACCCACATCCCTCCACCTTTTTTCCTTGCAGCCTCCGGCTGTGCTCGCTCCAATAGCGGTGATTGTCCCATTGTTGGGTGACGTGCAGTGGGAGGTGGCGAGGACTGTCATCCAGTCGTCCCTGCTGGGCATTTGATTAAGGTTAGTGGCGCCTGCGAATTCTTGCGCTGCTTTCAATCATTACAGATTGACAAGCCCAAGAACGCTAACCAGCCCGGACGATGGATACCAATACCATCCTCACCTCCTTGTTGGAAAGTTTCACAGAATTACAAAACGAGGTCCAGACATCTCGTGCCGAGAATCAAGCTTTATATAAGGAGGTGTCGGACTTGCGCAGAGAAATGTCCGATCTTGCCCATAAGGAGCCGAGTGCCAAACCTTTGATTCGGCCTGCTACCTTGCCCCCTCCTTCATTCCAACCTGGAGGATCGTTTGCAGCCCCTTCCACGTCAACGGACGCAGCCCCCAAGGTACACATACTGCAGACCCATGGCATACCTCTAGCTCCTCCCGAAAGGTTTTATGGAGACCCCAGAAAGTTTGAGACATTCCTAAACCAATGTCGCCTTCACTTCCTCTGTAAACCCCAAGTCTTTCAGGATGAATCATCCAAGACAGCCTTCGTAATGTCCTATATGGGAGGAAACGCATCCAGTTGGACCATTCCCTTGTTGGAACGGAATGATCCCGTACTACACAATTTTGCCGATTTCTGTCTTGAATTGCGAAAACTGTTCGACAGAAAGTCCCACATGTTATCATTAGACCGGGAGTTGATGACATTACGCCAAGGATCACAGGATCTATTATCATATATTACAACCTTCAATCGTCTCATAGTAGAAACAGACTGGCCGGCTCAGAAACGGATCTCTCTGTTCTATCAGGGTCTTCGGGGTGAATTGAAGGACGTGTTAGCACAAGTGGTGCAATTGCCTTCTACATGTGAAGAACTTATTGATTTAACAGTACAACTGGACCACAGGTTGTTGGAGCGGAGAGGGGATCGGAGCAGAGGGGATGCTAGGTACTCCTATCCTCTGGTCAGACCCCGACAAACGGGTGAGGAGAAAGCCAAGCCCCAAGAAGGGCCAGAACCCATGCAAATTGGAGGAATCCGGGGCCCCCTTACCAAGGAAGAAAGGGACCGGAGAAGAAGACTCAAATTATGCATGTATTGTGGTAAAAGCGGACATTTTAATAATGAATGTAGAGCCCGGGCTTCTACATCTGGGAAGAACACCTTTCCCAGAGCACAGGCCACCTTGAGGATGGAGGAGCCGTCGGAAAACAGAAGGTCTAAGATCAGGAAGAGACCTCTGATTCAAGACTCCCGTCCACTCCGGTCTCCCCTTATGTAGCTAACACCCTTCACCCTGCAGTTGCGCACATGAATATTAATGTGTCTCTACAGGTGATAAATCAGAAACCCTTCCAGGTTGACGCCCTGTTGGATTCGGGGGCCACAGGGAACTATATTGATCAAGCTTATGCATTGAACATGGGTATCCCCTGCGATAAGAAAACAACGCCCGAGACGGTCAAGGCAGTGAATGGCACAGTCCTGTCGTCAGGGCCTGTGGTTCAACACACCCTTGCATTGTTAATGGAATATGAAGCTAATCACTATGAATACATCCAATTCGACCTCATAGATGCCCCTCAATTCCGGCTCATTCTAGGCATGCCCTGGCTTACCTTACATGACCCCTCAGTATGCTGGTCAACTCGCACGGTAAGGATGACATCCAAATATTGCCATGAACATTGTCAGAACAAGGAGGTTCTCCACAGTTCCTCTGAACCCTCGCCGGCCTCTTACTTAGCAGGGGCCTGCTCAGTCGACAGATTCTGCTGTGCCACGCTTACCGGCTGAGTACCACGAATTCGCTTCTTTGTTTGATAAGAAAAAAGCTACTCATCTGCCTCCACATAGGGCATATGATTGCCGTGTGGACCTTGTTCCAGGTGCAGATCTTCCCTGCAGCAGAGTGTATGCCTTGACTGAAAAGGAGACACAGTATCTAAAAACCTATATCGCCGACAATTTGGCCACCGGGTTTATCAGACACTCCACTTCCCCTGTGTCTTCACCTATGTTTTTCATCCCCAAGAAGGATTGTGAGGAGTTGCGTCCATGTATAGACTACCGAGCCATCAACAGGGTGACGATTAAAAACCGTTATCCTTTGCCCTTGATTCCCGTTTTAATGGACCAACTCAAAGGGGCACAGTATTTCACCAAACTCGACCTTCGAGGGGCCTACCATCTTGTGAGAGTAAAAACCGGGGATGAGTGGAAAACGGCATTCAGAACCAAATTTGGTCTCTATGAATATCGAGTGATGCCGTTTGGCCTATGTAACGCCCCTGCTGCCTTCCAGTTCTTCATGGATGAGGTGTTGCGGGGGTGTTTGGAGTCTTTTTGTATCGTCTACATCGACGACATTCTGGTTTATTCTGCCACTCTCCCAGAGCACATCACACATGTCAAGGAAGTATTGGAGAGGCTTCAACGAAACTCTTTGTATGCCAAACTTGAGAAATGCCTTTTCCACGTCCAACAGGTGGCGTTTCTGGGCTATGTGATCGATGCACAAGGATTTAGGATGGACATGAGAAAGGTCGAGGCCATTCTTACTTGGAAAACACCGCAGACTGTCAAATCCGTTCAGAGCTTTCTTGGCTTTGCCAATTATTATCGGCGCTTTGTTCAGGATTTTTCCAAGATAATACATCCAATCACGTCCCTCTTGAGAAAAAACGTTTTGTTCAAATGGGGGGCAGAAGCAGAAAAGGCCTTTCAAACCCTCAAGGAGAGGTTCACTCAAGCACCTATTCTTCGGCATCCAGACCCACAGCTGCCTTTCATTCTTGAAACGGATGCCTCCCAATATGCTCTTGGTGGGATACTGTCACAGCGTCACCCTAACACCGGACAGCTTCATCCAGTGGCGTTTTATTCAAAGAAGCTCACTCCTTGTGAAATGAACTATACCATTACGGACAAGGAGCTCCTGGCCATTAAAAGAGCATGTGAAGAGTGGAGACATTACCTCCTTGGGGCCGTGCATACAGTGGAGATCATTACGGATCATCGCAATCTCCTGTTTTTGAAAACAGCAAAGGCCTTGACGCCTCGTCAGTTGAGGTGGACCCTTTTCTTTTCTGACTTCGACTTTGTTATCAGATATAGACCTGGAACTCGGAATGGTAAGGCAGATGCTCTCTCTCGGTTGGGGGAGGATGACACATTGAAACCTGTTGAAACCCCTTCTATACTTCAGGGCATCGAGAACTCCGAGGCCTCTATTGCATTGATCACCTCAGACGACTTTCTTGAGGACGTCAAAATCGCCCTCACTGACTTTGATATACCCGCATGGGTCCTTGAAGAGCCAGATCATCGCTGTGAAAAGGATCAATTAGCGTATCATAACCATGCTTTATACATTCCCCGAATTGAGTTGCAAAACAAAGTGATGGAATGGGCCCATGATTCATTACTGGGAGGACACATGGGTATATATAAAACTATCGCTACTGTGGAACGGTCCTTTTGGTGGCCCAGTATCCGGACTGATGTGAAGGAATACGTAAAAAACTGTGCGGTTTGTGCGCAAGGAAATTCTTGTCATGCTAAACCAGCGGGATTGTTGCACCCTTTACCTATTCCGTCTAAACCCTGGCATACCTTGTCTATGGATTTTATTGTAGAAATGCCTCCCTGTGAGAAACAAACAGTCATCTTAGTGGTGGTAGATCATCTCACCAAGATGGGACACTTCATCTCTCTACCGGGTTTGCCTACCTCTGGAGAATTAGCGACAGTATTCTTGCAAAATATTGTACGTCTGCATGGGCTACCAAGTGTGGTGATAACAGATCGGGGTACACAATTCACCTCTCGATTCTGGAAGGCGCTATGTACCATCCTACAGATAGACGCTCGCCTATCGTCCAGCTATCATCCACAAACGGATGGTAAGACAGAACGGTTGAACCAAACCCTAGAACAATACCTTCGCTGTTTCACCTTACAAAACGCCACCGACTGGACCACCCTTTTATGGTTGGCAGAATTTGCGTACAATAATGCAGTACACTCCACCCTGGGATGTTCTCCCTTTTTCTGTCTGAACGGATTCCACCCGAACATGCTCCCCTTTGAGTGGCCTGTTAATTCCCTAGTTCCCGCCATCCATGAACACCATGCTCATCTCCGGGCGATCTTGATAGAGGCTCGGAACAATTTGAAAAAGGCTCAAGACGCCCAGAAAACCTTCGCTGACAAACGAAGGTCCCAGGAACCCGAATATAAGGTAGGCGATAAAGTATGGCTTTCTACTCGCAACTTGCACCTGAAAGGAATGAACAGATTGAAACCTAAATATATAGGTCCGTATGGTATCTGTGAGGTGATAAATACTGTGGCCATGAAACTCTCTTTGTCCGTGTCTTGGTCCATACATCCGGTTTTTCACGTATCGCTTCTACGACCTTGCCTACCTGGTGTCCGTTGCCTGAGCGCCCTGGCCCTGTGGAAGTGGAAGGGCAGGAGGAGTATGAAGTAGGGTCCATCTTGGATTCCCGTACAGTACGGGGTCGTGTCCAGTATTTAGTCGAGTGGAAAGGCTACGGCCCCGAAGACTGCACATGGGAACCTGTGGATCACTTGCATTGTCCTGATTTGGTTGCTCTTTTTCATGAACGCTATCCCGGTAAGCCAGGACGACCGCCGGGATGGCAGTCCTCGAGAGGGGGTTCTGTAGCGATCACCCTTGGCAGAGCGGCAGGTTGCCGCAGACATCATGTTTCAGGTCATCTACGGAAAAACTACCAGTCCCAGAAGGCCAAGCGGCGCTGGGATCTGGCACAATGGGAAGAACTTACTTAAGCTCCACCCCTGGAACAAAATGGGGCTTGTCAATCCTGTTCCTGGTTCGTCCTCTGTATGTTTGTTCATCCGGAGTTTTTGCCCTGGAGAATCCGTGACTAAGCCTACTTGTCAAAGTTACCTTCATCCGCCACGACGACGAAGTGCCTGCGTGGTCAGAGTTGCAGACACCCGCCGCGACGACGAAGTGCCTGCGTGGTCAGAATTGCAGACACCCGCCGCGACGACGAAGTGCCTGCGTGGTCAGAGTTGCAGACACCCGCCGCGACGACGAAGTGCCTGCGTGGTCAGAGTTGCAGACACCCGCCGCGACGATGAAGTGCCTGCGTGGTCAGATTACTAGATGCCCATCGCGTCCCTGTGAGTACAACAGAACCGCGTTTGTTTGGAATCATCGAGGAGAGTGGGCTCGCTCTCTTCCGCTACCTTTTCTTTTAGTTTGTTTTGAAGCCTCATTCGAGACTTGTGCAGGTCGCACCTTTCTTAGTTTGTTTTCTATTGGAATCTTAGTACAACAGACTTGTTTGAGCCTGCAGAAACACTACGGTATACATACCCAAAAGGTGTATTTTGGGTCTTTTCTACAAACATTACCTTGTCTACAAAACTTATCGTGGAGAGTAATACTTCCCTGAATTTCCTTGCCGGATCCTGTTTGGAAAGTGAGTTAACTTTTCGACACCTTTGGGGCAGACATACCTTCTCCAGTATATGATACAGACTTCATTCACGGAGTACACATTCACGAAAGTGGTAAGTCCCGGAACACAGGGGAAGTGGGACTATTTGAGGCAGTACAGAATTACATTATCCTCTCTCTGTCTTCTCACCCACCTCCAGGGAGGTCTTACCAGTAAGCCGCTGAACCTAGAACCCGAACTGAAGAGATCTGACACACCCACATCCCTCCACCTTTTTTCCTTGCGGCCTCCGGCTGTGCTCGCTCCAATAGCGGTGATTGTCCCATTGTTGGGTGACGTGCAGTGGGAGGTGGCGAGGACTGTCATCCAGTCGTCCCTGCTGGGCATTGGATTAAGGTTAGTGGCGCCTGCGAATTCTTGCGCTGCTTTCAATCATTACAGTGCCCGAGTTGAAGCTCAAATTCAGTAATGTATTCATCAGCCCAAAAACAATCGTGAGCTTTGGCGAGGCTGGGCAGTTGTGCTTTCTCCCCATATCTACAGTCGAAAATTAGCTATGATGCTGGATGGAGGCCTTTTCATCCTTCATTTTCACGAGCGCAATCCCCGTGCACTTCCTGTGACCAGGAGCTTCTTTCTCCTCATCTGCTGCTCTGATCGTTTTCTGATCTTTTATACACACAAGAAGCATGTGAACTCGCATAGAAGCCCCGCCCATTTGGCCCCGCCCACACACTAGCGGTGTGCATCGTCTTCCCACCATTTACGCACTATGATGGACAGCTCACTCAAGGGACCCCTGCGCCCTTCGGCGCGATGGCGTAGTAACACACACATGGTCACTGGAGACAACTCTTCTGGCCCTTTACGCAGCTGCAGTGTAGGAAAAGCACTATACATTTACCCAATGAGCTAGCACTTACTGATTAGCCAGTAGAAAGTACTCCAGTATATATTTCTGCAAATACGCGAGTTCGCAGATTTTTCCTCAAACTCGCAGATTTTTTTGCAATTTCGCACGAATCCGCGGACGCAGATCCGCAAAATTCGCCCATACTTCATATATTGTATGTAATTTGTCTAGTATACATTGTTTTCACTTGATCTATATTGCTGTAATATTTCCCCTAATAAATGTATTTCTGAACTTAAAAAATAGATCTGGCCCACCGGTATAGGGCTCAGGCTTTTCTCCTTTCCATCGACGCAGAGAAGGCCTTTGATCGGGTGGACTGGGATTACCTTTTTGCGGTCTTAAGTGCCTTTGGGATGGGTGATAATTTTGTTCGGTGGGTTCAATGCCTCTAAGCGGCCCCTATGGCGGCGGTGCGAGTAAACGGGTGCAAATCAGCCCTGTTTCCTATCACTAGAGGGACACAACAGGGGTGTCCCTTATCCTCGTTGCTTTTTGCGCTCTATATGGAGCCTTTTGCCCAACGTATACGTTCCAATGCGGGTATCACTCGACTTAGTTTGGTGCCGGCACGCACAAAATTTGTATGTATGCTGACGATCTCTTTCAGAAGCTACCAGTTAGCCCACCGCCGGGCACCCTCCGGAAGCTACAAGTGCTTCTTAATAGATTCCTGTGGAACAACAAATGGCCGAGGCTCGCGTTATCATTCATCACGACACCGAGGGCTGAGGGTGGTCTGGGCTTTCCTCTGCAGATGGCTTATTATCAGGTGTCCTGTCTCCGATATATCACAGAGTTTCACAGAACCTTGTCTAGCAAACATTGGAACTTTATGGACCAGACGGTGGCAGGCTGTAATATCTGGCGTGAGCTATGGTTGCCGCGGAAACACAGAGCGTGGGGCCTTTATTCCTCCCCGGTGAAGTCCCCGACTATAAAGGCTTGGGAGCAATTAGCGCAGCGCAAGGGATGGACTACGTTTCCCTCCCCTATGACTCCCATTGCTGAGAATCCCGATTTTCCATCGGGTGTGCATCCCCAGTCTTCCACCGCTGGAGAGAGGAGGGCTGCAAAAGGGTGGGTTCCCTGTTCATCCTTGACGGCTTGATCCCCTTCCCGCAGCTGAGTGGAGACTACTTCCATCTGCCAGAGTTCAATGCTTTTCATTATTCACAGTTAGCACACTGGGTGACTCAACTGTCCAACTTTGCTTTGATGTCTCTCCCTCTGACCGTCTTTGAAAAATGGTTTGTTTGCAAGAAGGATGACCGTAAACTTATGTCGGAATTATATACCATGATCTTGGGACGTCCTAACAAACAGCGTATGAATCCCAGGTCTGTTGGGAGACTGAATTGGGGTGCCCTTTGTCGGGTAAAGAATGGGAACATATCTTTTATCAAGCGCATCACACGGCCTCTAATACTGTTGGGGCGGAATCTGCCTTTAAGGTAGCCGCTTTTTAGTACTATACTCTGGCGCGCGTCATGGCTTGGGATGCAGCGAGGTCAGGCCTCTGCTGGCGAGGGTGTTGCTTTCTGGGCACATCAAAACTCAGGCTGATAGTAACACTCCCAAAACGCCATGAACAAACTGCATTATGGACAATGCAGTCCTCTGAACACGAACTGTTTGGGCGTGTCTGAGAACGTGGTCAGCTGGGTCCCACACTACTTTAGGAGGATGGCCCAACACTTTTGAACCAAATGGAACTTCAGCGCCAGAGGCATTTGAGAAAGGCTTCCGCCGAAAGGCATCATGCCAGGCTCTGAATTAACTGTGTTTTCAGCCCCGTCGTGTCCCCTTGCCGACTTCTATGGAGGAAGATTTTTTGAAATATATATATCGTGACCAAGCCTGCTGGGTCAGGCGAAACGCGTTGAAAGCGACTAAGGGATAAAAAGAAGGTTTCTCCATCACGTTGTGTCGTCTTTTCTTCGGAAAGCTTCGGAAAGCTGTTCGAAGTTCTGAGCATTTATATATATATATATATATATATATATATATATATATATATATATATATATATTCAATACCAATTGCCCTTAGCAATAAGAGGTCAGCACGTTGAAATTCTTTGAAAACGAACAAACAAACACTCGCATTGACAACTGCATGTCCCACAATGCACTATGGACTTGGAATAACGCCCAGTGGGGTCATGGAAATAAATAAAGGCAGTGTATATTTCAAATGCGTGCTTTCAATGTGGTGATTTGCAGCCCCAGATGAAGAGGCGTCCTGCCTCGAAACGCGTTGGCATAACCGAGAACCACGATGCAAGTGACAGGCTGTTTGCATACAAAAGCCGGATGGCAGAATGCTGCTGTGTGACCTCTTATTGCTAAGGGCAATTGGTATTGAATTTACTTCCACGGCGGCCCGGCCGTGAAGAGGAGCACCGTCACCAGTTGACACGTAAACCCTTGCCAGCTGGGGGAGCCTGGTTCTGAACAGTTCGGGACCTAAAGCGCAACGTTCTACAAATGCTTAACGACGCAGCCTTCACAAACATCGCCTACTTAAGGATGAATGAAAAGGTACAAATAATTTTTTCAGCACGTTGAAATTCTTTGAAAACGAACAAACAAACACTCGCATTGACAACTGCATGTCCCACAATGCACTATGGACTTGGAATAACGCCCAGTGGGGTCATGAAAATAAATAAAGGCAGTGTATATTTCAAATGCGTGCTTTCAATGTGGTGAATTGCAGTCCCAGATGAAGAGGCGTCCTGCCTCGAAACGCGTTGGCATAACCGAGAACCACGATGCAAGTGACAGGCTGTTTGCATACAAAAGCCGGATGGCAGAATGCTGCTGTGTGACCTCTTATTGCTAAGGGCAATTGGAATTGAATTTACTTCCACGGCGGCCCGGCCGTGAAGAGGAGCACCGTCACCAGTTGACACGTAAACCCTTGCCAGCTGGGGGAGCCTGGTTCTGAACAGTTCGGGACCTAAAGCGCAACGTTCTACAAATGCTTAACGACGCAGCCTTCACAAACATCGCCTACTTAAGGATGAATGAAAAGGTACAAATAATTTTTTCAGCACGTTGAAATTCTTTGAAAACGAACAAACAAACACTCGCATTGACAACTGCATGTCCCACAATGCACTATGGACTTGGAATAACGCCCAGTGGGGTCATGGAAATAAATAAAGGCAGTGTATATTTCAAATGCGTGCTTTCAATGTGGTGAATTGCAGCCCCAGATGAAGAGGCGTCCTGCCTCGAAACGCGTTGGCATAACCGGGAACCACGATGCAAGTGACAGGCTGTTTGCATACAAAAGCCGGATGGCAGAATGCTGCTGTGTGACCTCTTATTGCTAAGGGCAATTGGTATTGAATTTACTTCCACGGCGGCCCGGCCGTGAAGAGGAGCACCGTCACCAGTTGACACGTAAACCCTTGCCAGCTGGGGGAGCCTGGTTCTGAACAGTTCGGGACCTAAAGCGCAACGTTCTACAAATGCTTAACGACGCAGCCTTCACAAACATCGCCTACTTAAGGATGAATGAAAAGGTACAAATAATTTTTTCAGCACGTTGAAATTCTTTGAAAACGAACAAACAAACACTCGCATTGACAACTGCATGTCCCACAATGCACTATGGACTTGGAATAACGCCCAGTGGGGTCATGGAAATAAATAAAGGCAGTGTATATTTCAAATGCGTGCTTTCAATGTGGGGAATTGCAGCCCCAGATGAAGAGGCGTCCTGCCTCGAAACGCGTTGGCATAACCGAGAACCACGATGCAAGTGACAGGCTGTTTGCATACAAAAGCCGGATGGCAGAATGCTGCTGTGTGACCTCTTATTGCTAAGGGCAATTGGTATTGAATTTACTTCCACGGCGGCCCGGCCGTGAAGAGGAGCACCGTCACCAGTTGACACGTAAACCCTTGCCAGCTGGGGGAGCCTGGTTCTGAACAGTTCGGGACCTAAAGCGCAACGTTCTACAAATGCTTAACGACGCAGCCTTCACAAACATCGCCTACTTAAGGATGAATGAAAAGGTACAAATAATTTTTTCAGCACGTTGAAATTCTTTGAAAACGAACAAACAAACACTCGCATTGACAACTGCATGTCCCACAATGCACTATGGACTTGGAATAACGCCCAGTGGGGTCATGGAAATAAATAAAGGCAGTGTATATTTCAAATGCGTGCTTTCAATGTGGTGAATTGCAGCCCCAGATGAAGAGGCGTCCTGCCTCGAAACGCGTTGGCATAACCGAGAACCACGATGCAAGTGACAGGCTGTTTGCATACAAAAGCCGGATGGCAGAATGCTGCTGTGTGACCTCTTATTGCTAAGGGCAATTGGTATTGAATATATATATATATATATTGTCCAACCAAGTTTTTCCACGCAATTAGCCCGAACTTTCAGGGGCGGCCAGTGCATCTGGTGCGAGGCTTCCAGTAAACATACCACCCAGTCCTCCTCTCATGTAAAAAAGAGGTGCACCGACACTGGCTGGGGTGAAAATCAACACTGCTTTAATGGTGGAACAGCACGAAGGACATGAGGCTTCCTAATCCCAACGTTTCAGCTCATGCAAGCCTTGATCACGGGAGGCAGTCTCTCTGAGTTTTAAAGAGCCCACATATTTCTGAATATATATACTAGCAGCCCGCCCCGACGTTGTCCGGCTATGAATTGCTGCCGGCCAATAGTATATTGTTTTGTAGGATTTCGTTTTGATAGCATTTCTTATCTGCGACAGGCCTGTGAAATGCTCCGATTCACAGTGCACTGCTGATGCATGTAAGAGTGTGCGTTCAGTAGTGTGTGAACTCGAGTTTCCCTACTTTATTTTTCCTTGCAATATTATATAGCGCGAACTCGACAACATGGCATGAGCACAATTTACATTACAGAAGAACACATTCATTTGTGGTAGGCACGGGGAGACAAAGCGATTTGCCTGGAATCACAGGATGTTGAGCTGATGCCGAGATTCGAACGTAGCTCCCCAGCTCTAAAGTTCGCAATTGTAGAACTTGTGGCGGGAGGTGTGTCGAAAAGTGTATGTAGGTGCTTGCCATCAATGAGAGAGACCTGTGCATTTTTCAAATGGGTGGTGAAAAAATATGAGTATGTTGCTGGAGATGTGGGCCGCCGTGCCACCAATGTACTTACCGGGGGAGGGTAAACACCCATTATTCCGCAACTTTCTTTCCGCATACCATCACTCCGCATACTTTCATTACGAAAGTATCATGACTCCGCAATGCCATTATAATGCATGGCATTACATTTTATATGCTTTTACCACGCATACATTTACAACGAAATTCGTTGTAAATGGATGAATGGTAAAAGCATGTTTTTTTAATGTTTGGATAAGGTAGTATGGGTATAGGGGTATATGTTTTGGGGTACTAAGGTATATGTTTTGGGGTGTTTGGGTATTTTAAGGGTTCAAATACAGTTTTGGATTATGGGGTACAGGGGTAGTTTAAGGGTGCAGGGCTAGGTTTGGGTTTTGGGATACAGGGGTATTTTTAGGGTTCAGGGCTAGGTTTGGGTTTTCGGGTACAGGGGTATTTTAGGGTTCAGGGGTAGGTTTTGGGTTTTGGGGTACAGGGTTATTTTTAGGGTTCAGGGCTAGGTTTGGGTTTTGGGGTACAGGGGTATTTTTAGGGTTCAGGGGTAGGTTTGGGTTTTGGGGTACAGGGGTGTTTTAAGGGTTCAGGGCTAGGTTTGGGTTTTGGGGTACAGGGGTATTTTATGGTTCATGGGGTAGGTTTCGGTTTTGGGGTACAGGGGTATTTTTAGGGTTCAGGGGTAGGTGTGGGTTTTGAGGTACAGGGGTATTTATAGGGTTCAGGGCTCGGTTTGGGTTTTGGGGTACGGGGGTATTTTTAGGGTTTAGGGATAGGTTTGGGTTTTGGGGTACAGAGTATATTTATAGGGTTAAGATGGGTTAGTGTTTAAGGGTGTTGGGGTATTTTAAGGAGTAAGGGTGGGTTATGATTATGGGGTGCAGGGGTATTTAAAGGGAGCAGGGTGGACATCCGGAGCTGGAATGTACAGAACCTGGGAAGAAAAAACAATGAAATATTGGGCACAACACTCGCTTTTTTTTCCGTAATCCCACGACCCGCACACGCCCGCAGCACACGCCCACAGCACACGATATGAGACAGGGCATGATGGGCAGAACGTACCACACGGCCCCAGCATTTGTTACGCCCCCAGCACACGCCCATAGCACAACGCAGACACGTCCACAAGGGACTACTATGCTGGCACGGTTCTTTTACCTTTTAAATGTATATGGTGAGCGTCTGCATAGCCTATGTCCTTCTGCTGCAACTGCCCTTTCCAATGCTGTATTGGGTGTTGTGATTGGTGCTGTGGTTCCTGAGATTACCCGCCTCAAAGCTTTGGGCTCTCTCTTTATTATATTAGTATAGATATACATCCTAGCTGTACCCTGAAACGCGTTGCTGCGGCTCAGTCTGGTTAAATGGAAGAAAAAGAAAAGAGTAATCGCACGTTTCTAATATGTTTAATTGCACAATGCTTGTGGGTACACAATATGGTTTTGTGACTATTGTCTGTAGGCGTCCCTTGTGGTTGTTGCGCAGAAAGCAAATCAATAGGGTCTGTTTGGCCTTTCGATTAAAAACACACGTGTATTGTACACACGCATATTTGAATCCAACGTTGTGTATATATAAACAAGCGCTAATGTTGCAAAGTGAATCAACTCCTCCCCGCTCCTCCCTCCACCCTCTTCCCGGTCTGCCATCCTGACACCAACTGTCCATCCTAATATATGTAGACTATTGTCTCTATGCGACCTTTATTAATGTTGCAAAGTGAACCAACTCCTCTCCTCTCCCTCCACTCACTTCCCAGTTTGCCATCCTGACACCAACTGTCCATCCTACTATATGTAGACTATTTTCTCTAAGCGTCCCTTGTAGTTGTTGCGCAGCAACCACATCGATAGGGTCTGTTCGGCCTTTCGATTAAGAGCACGCGCGTATTGGACACAAGCTTATTCGAATCCCACTTTGTGTATATATAAACATGCGCTTGATCGAATCCAACGTTGTCAAAATTTCAAAGCAATCGGTGAAGAACTTTCGGAGATTTGCCATTTTGAACAAACTAACATTTACATTTTTATTTATATAGATATTCACTGAAAAAAACACAGGTTTCAGGGACATTATAGTCAGTTGGACATTTCACTTGTATAAAACCAGAGAAATTTGGCCGTTATAGTATGTTCAGCCAATTATAACTTGCGACCCCGCAATGCACTGCTGATGATGTCACATATTACATTATTTATGGCATGGTCAGTGACATCACTCATAACATCACTGATGACATCTCAAATTACATCACTGATGACATCATCCAGTGACTATGTGTTTCTGTAAAGTTGAAATATGTTCTTTATTTATATATATGCCAAGGTGTATTGAAGAATGAGTGGGTGTATAAGTGTCTGAATGGATGATTTAGTAGGTACGTGACTGACTCGACAACATGGCATGAGCACAATTTACATTACAGAAGAACACATTCATTTGTGGTAGGCACGGGGAGACAAAGCGATTTGCCTGGAATCACAGGATGTTGAGCTGATGCCGAGATTCGAACGTAGCTCCCAAGCTCTAAAGTTCGCAATTGTAGAACTTGTGGCGGGAGGTGTGTCGTAAAGTGTATGTAGGTGCTTGCCATCAATGAGAGAGACCTGTGCATTTTTCAAATGGGTGGTGAAAAAATATGAGTATGTTGCTGGAGATGTGGGCCGCCGTGCCACCAATGTACTCACCGGGGGAGGGTAAACACCTATTATTCCGCAACTTTCTTTCCGCATACCATCACTCCGCATACTTTCATTACGAAAGTACCATGACTCCGCAATGCCATTATAATGCATGGCATTACATTTTATATGCTTTTACCACGCATACATTTACAACGAAATTCATTGTAAATGGATGAATGGTAAAAGCATGTTTTTTTAATGTTTGGATAAGGTAGTATGATTCACCATAAAAATAACCCTGTACCCCAAAACCCACACCTAACGTGTCTGAATGCATGGGTTAGTGACTAAACTGTGTGGATGTCTGTATTAGTCTGTCAGTTGGTATGTAAGTGGCTGCATGGGTTGGTGAGTAGCTAAATGATTGTCTATATGGGTCATTGATTAGTTGTCTGAGTATATGTATGGGTACCTGTGTGTCTCTGTTTGGTTGGATGGGGGTGTTTTTGTGTATAGATGTGTGAGTGGGTGATTCACTGGGTGTATGGGTTCAAGTGTACATCTGTAAAGGGCTGTATGGTTGGGTGAGTGTATGTATGGGTGTGTTGGTGAGTGTTTAGATGTCTCAGTGGTATATGTGTGGGTAACTACGTATGTGAAAGGCAGTATATATGAGTGTTGGAGTTTATAAATGACAATAAGTGAGAGTGAGTGATTGTGAGAGTAGCTGTATGAATGAGTGTCTGCTTGTATTACTTACTAGCAGCCCGTCCCTACGTTGTCCGGGTATGAATTGCTGCCGGCCCGTAGTATATTGTTTTGTTGGATTTCGTTTTCATAGAATTCCTTATCTGTGACAGGCCTGTGAAACGCTCCGATTCACAGTGCACTGCTGATGCCCTTAAGAGTGTGCATTCAGTAGTGTGTGAACTCAAGTTTCCCTACTTTATTTATCCTTACAATATTATATAGGGCGAACTCGACAACATGGCATGAGCACAATTTACATTACAGAAGAACACATTCATTTGTGGTAGGCACGGGGAGACAAAGCGATTTGCCTGGAATCACAGGATGTTGAGCTGTTGCCGAGATTCGAACGTAGCTCCCCAGCTCTAAAGTTCGAGATTCTAGAACTTGTGGCGGGAGGTGTGTCTAAAAGTGTATGTCGGTGCTGGCCATCAATGAGAGAGACCTGTGCATTTTTCAAATGGGAGGTGAAAAAATATGAGTATATTGCTGGAGATGTGGGCCGCCGTGCCACCAATGTACTTACCAGGGGAGGGTAAACACCCATTATTCCGCAACTTTCTTTCCGCATACCATCACACTGCATACTTTCATTACAAAAGTACCATGACTCCGCAATGCCATTATAACGCATGGCATTACATTTTATTTGCTTTTACCACGCATACATTTACAACGAAATGAATGGTAAAAGCATGCTTTTTTAATGTTTGGATAAGGTAAGTATGGGTATAGGGGTATATGTTTTGTGGTTCTGAGGTATATGTTTTGGGGTATTTGGGTATTTTAAGGGTTCAGATATAGTTTTGGTTTATGGGGTGCAGGGGTAGTTTTAGGGTTCAGGGGTAGGTTTGGGTTTTGGGGTACATGGGTATTTTAAGGGTTCAGGGCAAGGTTTGGGTTTTGGGGTACAGGAGTATTGTTAGGGTTCAAGGCTAGGTTTGGGTTTTGAGGTACAGGGGTATTTTAGGCTTCAGGGGTAGGTTTGGGGTTCAGGGTTATTTTTAGGGTTCAGGGCTAGGTTTGGATTTTGGGGTACAGGGGTATTTTTAGGGTTCAGGGGTAGGTTTGGGTTTTGGGGTACAGGGGTATTTTAAGGTTTCAGGGCTAGGTTTGGGTTTTGGGGTACAGGGGTATTTTAGGGTTCAGGGCTAGGTTTGGGTTTCGGGGTACAGGGGTATTTTTAGGGTTCATAGCAAGGTTTGGGTTTTGAGGTAGAGGGATATTTTTAGGGTTCAGGGGTGGGTTTGGTTTTTGCGGTACAGGGGTATTTAGAGGGTTCAGGGCTAGGTTTGGGTTTTGAGGTACAGGGGTACTTTTAGGGATTAGGGATAGGTTTGGGTTTTGGGGTACAGAGGTATTTTTAGGGTCCAGGGGTAGGTTCACTCCGCATACTTTCATTACGAAAGTACCATGACTCCGCAATGCCATTATAATGCATGGCATTACATTTTATATGCTTTTACCACGCATACATTTACAACGAAATTCGTTGTAAATGGATGAATGGTAAAAGCATGTTTTTTTAATGTTTGGATAAGGTAGTATGATTCACCATAAAAATAACCCTGTACCCCAAAACCCAAACCTAACGTGTCTGAATGCATGGGTTAGTGACTAAACTGTGTGGATGTCTGTATTAGTCTGTCAGTTGGTATGTAAGTGGCTGCATGGGTTGGTGAGTAGCTAAATGATTGTCTATATGGGTCATTGATTAGTTGTCTGAGTATATGTATGGGTACCTGTGTGTCTCTGTTTGGTTGGATGGGGGTGTTTTTGTGTATAGATGTGTGAGTGGGTGATTCACTGGGTGTATGGGTTCAAGTGTACATCTGTAAAGGGCTGTATGGTTGGGTGAGTGTATGTATGGGTGTGTTGGTGAGTGTTTAGATGTCTCAGTGGTATATGTGTGGGTAACTACGTATGTGAAAGGCAGTATATATGAGTGTTGGAGTTTATAAATGACAATATGTGAGAGTGAGTGATTGTGAGAGTAGCTGTATGAATGAGTGTCTGCTTGTATTACTTACTAGCAGCCCGTCCCTACGTTGTCCGGGTATGAATTGCTGCCGGCCCGTAGTATATTGTTTTGTTGGATTTCGTTTTCATAGAATTCCTTATCTGTGACAGGCCTGTGAAACGCTCCGATTCACAGTGCACCACTGATGCCCTTAAGAGTGTGCATTCAGTAGTGTGTGAACTCAAGTTTCCCTACTTTATTTTTCCTTACAATATTATATAGGGCGAACTCGACAACATGGCATGAGCACAATTTACATTACAGAAGAACACATTCATTTGTGGTAGGCACGGGGAGACAAAGCGATTTGCCTGGAATCACAGGATGTTGAGCCGTTGCCGAGATTCGAACGTAGCTCCCCAGCTCTAAAGTTCGAGATTCTAGAACTTGTGGCGGGAGGTGTGTCTAAAAGTGTATGTCGGTGCTGGCCATCAATGAGAGAGACCTGTGCATTTTTCAAATGGGAGGTGAAAAAATATGAGTATATTGCTGGAGATGTGGGCCGCCGTGCCACCAATGTACTTACCAGGGGAGGGTAAACACCCATTATTCCGCAACTTTCTTTCCGCATACCATCACTCTGCATACTTTCATTACAAAAGTACCATGACTCCGCAATGCCATTATAACGCATGGCATTACATTTTATTTGCTTTTACCACGCATACATTTACAACGAAATGAATGGTAAAAGCATGCTTTTTTAATGTTTGGATAAGGTAAGTATGGGTATAGGGGTATATGTTTTGTGGTTCTGAGGTATATGTTTTGGGGTATTTGGGTATTTTAAGGGTTCAGATATAGTTTTGGTTTATGGGGTGCAGGGGTAGTTTTAGGGTTCAGGGGTAGGTTTGGGTTTTGGGGTACATGGGTATTTTAAGGGTTCAGGGCTAGGTTTGGGTTTTGGGGTACAGGAGTATTGTTAGGGTTCAAGGCTAGGTTTGGGTTTTGAGGTACAGGGGTATTTTAGGCTTCAGGAGTAGGTTTGGGGTTCAGGGTTATTTTTAGGGTTCAGGGCTAGGTTTGGATTTCGGGGTACAGGGGTATTTTTAGGGTTCAGGGGTAGGTTTGGGTTTTGGGGTACAGGGGTATTTTAAGGGTTCAGGGCTAGGTTTGGGTTTTGGGGTACAGGGGTATTTTAGGGTTCAGGGCTAGGTTTGGGTTTCGGGGTACAGGGGTATTTTTAGGGTTCATAGCAAGGTTTGGGTTTTGAGGTACAGGGATATTTTCAGGGTTCAGGGGTAGGTTTGGTTTATGTGGTACAGGGGTATTTAGAGGGTTCAGGGCTAGGTTTGGGTTTTGAGGTACAGGGGTACTTTTAGGGATTAGGGATAGGTTTGGGTTTTGGGGTACAGAGGTATTTTTAGGGTCCAGGGGTAGGTTTGGGTTTTGAGGTACAGAGGTATTTTTAAGGATTAGGGATATGTTTGGGTTTTGGGGTACAGGGTATATTTATAGGGTTAAGATGGGTTAGTGTTTAAGGGTGTTGGGGTATTTTAAGGAGTAAGGGTAGGTTATGATTATGGGGTGCAGGGGTATTTAAAGGGAGCAGGGTGGAATTCGTTTTTAGGGTGTAAGGGGTAATAAAATAAAATAATAAATAAAAATAATATAAATAATGCAATTCAAAAGAATAAATGTTTTAAATTGAAAAAATGTGTGTGTATATATATATATATAAATATATATCCACCGACAGCGTTGTCATATCTTTGCTTAAAAAGACAACAAATTGAGTCCCATTTGCATTTCACAGTGAATCTTTATTGGCGTTTCACACCCAACGCTTTTCGCAGCCGCAGCCGCTTGATCACGAGTGAGTTCAAGTGTTGAACAATAAAGTTATATACAAGTGAAACCTTCATCATGTGACTCTTTGATCAGTAGTGAAAACATACTCTCTCACCTTCGGTTATAATTGATATTACATCACTTTTCGTCATAAGTTGTGTTAATTCACACAAGAACATTATTTACAGTTTTAACAAGTTTAAACTTATCTTTTAGTCCAAACTGTTATGGTGATCCCTATATTCAGGAACTACAAGTCCCATAATCCTTTAAGCTACCCCAAGGATTATTTTCGATCTTTAGTCACCACCTTGATTTACGACCAATATTTACATTCCGCCCCAATGGGCTTAAACCAATATTTGCATTTAAACATTTCCGAACTTAAATGCGTCTATCGTCAACACATTTATCAGCGCCCATTCACTGCATGCGATGCCTTTCACATCGTTCCACCCGAGTGGGCTTATAATTCACACAAGAACATTATTTACAGTTTTAGCAAGTTTAAACTTGTCTTTTAGTCCAAACTGTTATGGTGATCCCTGTATTCAGGAACTACAAGTCCCATAATCCTTTAAGCTACCCCAAGGATTATTTTCGATCTTTAGTTATCACCATAACAGTTTGGACTAAAAGATAAGTTTAAACTTGTTAAAACTGTAAATAATGTTCTTGTGTGAAATAACACAACTTATGACGAAAAGTGATGTAATATCAATTATAACCGAAGGTGAGAGAGTATGTTTTCACTACTGATCAAAGAGTCACATGATGAAGGTTTCACTTGTATATAACTGTATTGTTCAACACTTGAACTCACTCGTGATCAAGCGGCTGCGAAACGCGTTGGGTATGAAACGCCAATAAAGATTCACTGTGAAATGCAAATGGGCCTCAATTTGTTGTCTTTTTAAGCAAAGATATGACAACCCTGTCGGCGGATATTCGGGGGTAAGGCGAAACCCCGTTGAGGCCCACCAGAAAAAAGCGGCGCAGGCTGAATTCGCCATTACAGTCGGGATATAAATATATATAAATATATATATACACAAAAATACAAACATATATTTGATGTTTTAATAATGTACTTTTACAATGTGTATGACTTTACCACACATGCATTTGCGTTATAATGGCATGTGTGATAAAGTCATATGCGTTGTAAAAGTTTTAGAAATGATGTCTTTGCGGAGTAATAGTCCAGCGTTATAAAAATTGCGGAGTGATGGTATGCGGGATGTTGGTTTGTGGAATATCGTCACATATTCCCGGGGGAGGCATAGTCCCTTTCTTGCTATTTCTGTGGAGGCTGGCCTTGTGTCCGTATGTGCGTGGCGCGAGGCCTGTGCGCAACAGAAGTGGAAAATCCAGTGTGCGCTTCAGGCATCACCGGAAGTTAAGGCGAGATTACATTTCCTGCACAATGGCCCCTGTTTGCGCTCCTTCCGGCCCTTGGGAATAGAGCCATGCCTGACCTCCATACAGTAAAGCAGGTGCACGTCACTGGGAGCGCGGGGCAAGCACACCCGGAGCTGGAATGTACAGAACCTGGAAAGAAAAAAACAATGAAATATTGGGCACACCACTCGCTTTTTTTTTCTCCGTAATCCTGCGCCCCGCACACGCCCACGCCCCCAGCACACGCCCACAGCACACGATATGAGACATGGCATGAAGGGCAGAACATACCACACACCCCAGCGTTTGTCACGCCCCAGCACACGCCCACAGCACAACGCAGACACGCCCACAAGGGACTACTTTGCTGGCATGGTTCTTTTACCTTTAAAATGTAAATGGTGGGCGTCTGCATAGCCTAGCTATGTCCTTCTGCTGCAACCGCCCTTTCCAACGCTGTATTGGATGTTGTGATTGGTGCTGTGGTTCCTGAGATTATCCGCCTCAAAGGTTTGGGCTCTCTCTTTATTATCTTCGTATATATATATATATATATATATATATATATTTTTTTTTTATTTACTTTTTTTAAACAATGTGTTCTCAAACTCGGCATGCTCGACAGCGGGTGCCTTTTTGTAAGTCCGAACCAGTGACCTCTGTTTATTTTGCTAAATCAAGGTACGTCGCACTAAGGAATCTGGAAAGATGTTTTTATTTCATAAGCAGAGCCAGTCTGCCTCCACCAACGCATTTCAGCCTCACAGCCTTGCTCACGGTTGAGTGACAATTGGCTAAGTCGTATCTGTATACCTCTCCCCTTGCAGGCCCATAATGTGGCATGCTGGGAGTTGTATTATTACATATATGAATATGCTTGTTGTCAAATACAAAAGGTGGCAGTTAACCTTGTACATACATAATTTGTACAGGAATGGGTTGATTTAATTTTAACATTGATTGCTAGCCGATAGAAAATGGGTATGTACATTTTAGAATTTCTATCAATCCCCAGTTTTTACATTCGGGCGCATGACATTTATTTCAAATTTTCCAATTTTCAATTATCTGCTGGTATAGTACCCACCAGTCTGTACATTAAAGTTTCTCATCTGATCAATGGGGTGTACCAAATTAGTGTTCTTGTCATTTTAACAGAGTATACATCTAGCAGTTAGAAGTTCCCAAATGGTTACACGTATATGCATTGCACCCTGCATATCACTAGTTATCTTTAATTATATATCTCATGCCTTTGGTTATAGTACCTCAGATGATAATTATGTGGATCATGTACTTTTTATAATCTATAACTGAGCTGTCAGATTGCCGTATATCATACATCAGTACTGGGCTAGTACCCTAGACTAATTCTAATATATTTCCAAGTTTATATCATGGTCTTATTATCCAACAGATTGATTTTATTGATGGGTGTACAGTTCTTTGTCATTGTTCAGCCCTTTAGGAGTCTTTGTACGAAGCCTGATCCTGACGATATAGCGTGACTCAAGCTGTCTCAATTTTGTTTTCTATCCCCTCCTCTTTCGCTTTGAGGGATGGTGTCCAATTCAAAGAATTCCATTTGTTTCAGTTATTGTTTTGTCACTGTGCCACGTGTCTTGCTGTCTCATAGCTTGAGTCTTTGTTTTTGACTGCTCTTATATGTTCTAGGATATGTTTTATTAACATACATACAGTACTTCCTACTTATTGTAAGCCACATGCACAGTGTATAGCATACACCACAAATTGAGTAGTACAAGTAATTATGCGGTTGATCTTAATTTTCTTTCCTTCTGTATCCGATTTTTCTTTGGTGTTGGTTGCTATTTCACAAGCTTTGCATTTATTGCATTTCTCAGAGTCCAATTGTTGGTCTTCAAGCCAGTTTTTCTTCGGTTTGTCTGTGAAGTGGCTCTGTACTAGTTGATCTTGTAATGATTTTGCTTTCCTGTATGTTATCAGAGGTTGTTTGCCTAGAATGTTGCCAATGTTAGGATCCTGTGACATTAGGTGCCAGAACTGTTGTACTGTCCTTGTAATTTTGTGACTTTCTTTACTGTATATTAAGCTAAGTCTTGGTGTTTCTTGTTTGTCTTTTACTCCTGCATTCATTTTTGCTTTTTCTTTTTGTGTTATCAAAATTTCTTTTCTTGTTACTTTCTCAATCTTTTGTAGTCCTACTCTCAGATCTTTAGTTTGATATCCTCTCCTTTTTATTCTTACAGCTGTCTCTGTTATCTTTTCCTTGGCATCAGTGTCCTTGGAGCAGTTGCGTCTAATTCCTATGAATTCATCATAGGAAATACTCCTCAGTAATGGTTTTGGGTGGAAACTGGTGCCATGCAGTACACTGTTTGTGGAGGTCTTTTTCCTGTATAGAGTTGAATGTACTTCTCCTTGGTCTATGTATAATGTAGTGTCCATAAAGTCAAATGTAATTTTACTAGTGGCACACGTAAACCGTAGACCTTAGGAGTTTGTATTTAGTTCATTGAAATATTCCATGAATTCTCTTTTTTCTCCATTCCAAATTATAAAGAGGTCATCTATATATCTGACCCATAACATGATCTTTCTAGAGCTTGATGGTTATTTGGCCCGCAGGCTATTTCTCTTTCCCAATATCCCATTGTAAGAGTGGCATAATTTTGTGTGAAAGAAATCCCCATGGTGGTGCTGCAGAGGTGATGGTACAGACTCTGATTGAAGAGAAACACATTGTTTTTGAAGCATATTTCAATCATTGAGGATAGCATTGCTGAGTGATGGAGTTCAGATATACTACGTTGTTTCAAACCGTGTGCGCAGGCCTGTAGCCCTATGCCATGATCTATCAATTTGTATGAAGATACAACATCTATTGTTGCCATCATTTATGTTGGGCTCCATGTGGTATCTGCCAGAATGTGTGTATATATATATATATATATATATATATATATATATATATATATATATATATATATATATATATATATATATATATATATATATATATATATATATGCTTGAGAACTCAGTCCAAATCGCCGAGCCCCCTATCTCAGGAACAATTCGAAGCAAGAAAAGAGTGGTTGACCCAGAGTTTGCAGGTGAGCAATTATAGATTTACTTCAAGAGAAGCGCACCTTGCCAGCATGTATGTATGTATGTATGTATAAAACATTTTATTACGCGCTCTGCTACTACAGAGTATCCTGGCGCGATATGTGAGCTAAAACAGAGCCTGACATTCGGCCTGCTCAGAGGCCTTGATCATATATATATATATATATGTATATATTCCAAACCACCGTCACTCGTCCTCGGGAAGGAAAAAATGGAACGCGACCACAGTACTGTGCTTTCTGTTGCTTTTATTCCAATAGGGTTCAGAGTCTCGCCATTACGCGTTTCAGCCCGTTACAGGCCTTGATCACATGACATGAAATACGCGCAGTTGCCGTCATTTAAAGTGAAAGGTGCTCATTCATTGGTTCCATATGTGCAAATAATATCATGGACATAGAAAACACATTCTCACTGCCTTATGTAATTGTGACAATACATATGAATGTAACCTCTTTCGTATTTTGATAAAAACAAGATTTGTTAATATGACTGTATTAATACAGATACGATTATAAAACCTCTTGGATAAGCAAAGAATTTGTAAATCCTCATGTGGAATACACAATATCAAAACATCTCCTCAGAAATATGAATAGGTATGTGCCATCTAGCTTCCACATTTTGTGCCATTGTCCTATCGATAACATATCAATGCGTTAGTTTATCGTGCGACATTCTTGGCATGCTTTGCTTTATCTAAAATCAATAGACATGACATCAACCCATGCTAATTGCTTGCTGCCAGAGGTATTACAAAATGGATGTTGAGGTACATTCTGTTGATTGTTGCATGCTATACCATTTTGGCGTATATTAGTTCTATGTCCCTAAAAAAGTGCTAGTGCAAATCAAATAAAGTGCAAAGTGTATGTGCAAAATATAGAGCTTTAGTGCAAAGTTCGCAATCTGTTGTTTAATCTCCTTAGCAAGTTTTCACTTAAAATTATGTCAGTTATGGTTTTAATACCCATAAAAAATCCTTAAAAATCTCGACATATAGTGGGAGATGCGCTTAATAAGACACATATAATATGTACATGGGGGGAAATCTAGAGCCCTAGATCTGATACTCATTTGTGTTGTTGGACATAATTACGGTATGAATAGCTGTATGTTACTTTGAACCAATCAATAGTTTCTATTTATATATATATATATGACTTACTGGCCGCCAGTAGGTAGATATAGTTAGAACCTATTTTCCATAGCAAATCCGCAACATTCTACCTGGAAGAACTTTGGCGCCGGTTGACGAATATTTGCGAAATTTTCACAACTAATTATCAGCTCTGCTCCACTCCTTTCCTGAAAGTCTCGGGGTGATTCGTCAAGCGGGGGCCGAGAAAAAAGGGGGTCCCAAAATGTGTTTTCCCCATGCAATTTTCCATAGGGACCTTTTGACGCAGATACAGCCCGAACTGCTGAACGGAATTACACCAAATTTTGCAAAGAGGCAGTCCTCAGTTCAGACTCGTGCCTTTTGCTTAAATGGTGTAAATCCGTTTGGTAGTTCCTGAGAAAATGACTGTTAAAAGCATTTATATATCTATGGCCGCGCAGGATCAACGTATCCGAAGCACACCCTGCCGTGCACGAGCTGTATGCTAATTGGCTGTCAACACTCCAAATCAGGAAGTGTTGGCAGCCATCTTGTGCCCCTGTAGAACCGAGGCACAAGAAACCGAAACCTTAGAAACAAACACGCAAAACACGAAAAGGGGGCAGGGTAGAAACACCCTGATCCCCTAGGCTTTCTCAGGCGGTCTCACAGGGACCCCAAAGGCCAAAAATATTTTAAATTATTTTTTACGAATCGGCAAAATCCGCACAGGATGCGCAAATCCTGCCGATGAAAAAATAAAACGAAGCGCGGGCTCCCGCGCTTCAAATCTAATTAGCATCTGGGGGACCAAATCCCGGGGGCATTTTGGAAAATGAGTTTTGGGGGGCCAATCCCACCCCCACACTGCACCTGGGACTGCCATCCCTTGGGGCAAAGTTTGAATAATTGCGGTGGGCACAAGAGCCCCCCGCAGCCCCAGGGACCGCCACCTCCCAGGGCTTATACTTTAATGTAGGGGGGCCTCTAAAGCCCCCCTGAGCCCCAGGGACTGCCACCCCCCAGGGCTCAAATGCACTTTTATTTGCAAGGGGCACACTGCCCCCCGCAGCCCCGGGGACCGCCACCTCCCGGGACTTTTTTTTTAATATGTGTACCCTGTAGGGGGGGACTCAAGCTCCCCCACACGCCCCGGGGACCACCACATCCCCGGGGCACTAAATATTTAAATTGGGGAGTCCATGACGGACCCCCCAGCACCCCGGGGCTTTGCAGATGATGGGGGGGGGCGCGGCCCCCCCTCCTGGAGCCTTGTGATGGCCCTGGGGACCGCCACACCCCAGGGCCGGCTCCTGCAGTGTTCCGGACCTGCCCCGGGGAATGGGGTCCCCGGGGCTAGAAATGGCCCGGGAGGGGGGCCACGCGCCTCCCTCCCCGAAATATAATTTTTTTAAAAATTAAAATTAAAAAGGCCGGCCCCGGGGGATGGTGTCCCCGGGGCCATAAATGGACTAAGGAGGGGGGCAAGGCAGCCCCCCTCCTAGAATTATTATTATTTATTTTTAAAAAGGGCCATGCCCTGGGGGATGGGGTCCCATGGGCTGGATATGGCCTCTGAAGGGGGGCCACGGGCCCCCTTCCAGAATTTTTAATGAAAAAAAATATAGGGGGCAGGCCCTGGGGGATGGGGTCCTCAGGGCCAAAATATTAGGAAAAGGGGGGCCACACAGCCCCCTTTCTTAAAACAAAAAAAAAACACAAAAAAGAAAAAGACCAGCATTGTGCTGGAGGTCATGTCCCCTACCAGCATCACTTTGCAGAGGGGGAACAAATTCCCCTTGAATACTGGGGGTCCCTGGGGGCCAGCTAGCCCACCAGGAACCTCCAGTATGCACCAGGGGGCTGCGTTGCAGAGAGGTGTTATGAGGCAACACCCCTTTTTACACCTCTCTGCAACGCAGCTCTGTGGCGCTTACTGGAGGTAGCTGGTGGGCTAGTTGCACCCCAGGGACCCTCAGTATTCAAGGGGAGTTAATCTCCCAACTTAAAATGCGCCACGGGCGCGTTTGCACAGTGGTGAAGGAAGGGGGCGGGCCTAGTATCACATGTGTGCAAACACACCCTGGGGCGCGGTTTAAGTTGGGGAATAAATTTGTTGTCAATCCTGAGGGTCCCTGGGGGCCAACTAGCCCACCAGGTACCTCCAGTAAGCACCACGGAGCGGCGTTGCAGAGTGTTGTAAAAAGGGGCGTGGCCTCTGAACACCCTTTCTGCAACGCAGCCCCCTGGCGCATACTGGAGGTATCTGGTGGGCTAGTTGCTCCCCAGGTTTTCACCAGAAAAGTTTCTGTGTCTATTTTCAGAAACTAAAAATATTCTTAAAAAATCGGCTGTATCACTTAAACGCATTCTTTCAACTGTTTACAGGAGATGCACCAGTGCTGGATCCAGGATCCACCACTGAGTAAGAAAAAGTGACGATAACACTTCTTACCTGCTAAGTGAATTTCCTGCCTTAGGGTAACATTGGTGATTCTATGTAAAAAAAAATTCCAAGTTTCAACTTTTAAAATACAATAATATTCCTTAAAAATCACTACTGTAACCAAAACGCTTTTACTCAACTGTTTACAGGAGATGTCCAAAGACTAAATCTAGGCTCAAGTCCTGTGGTTAGAAGAATAAGCCATAAAGTAACTAATTGCATTTAACTAGAAATTCACATTGAGCTCAATGTTGCATTGTGTTAGAAATTTTGTTGCCCATTGCAACAACTGTAACTACTGCAAGTAAAAGTCTATTGCCTATTTGCAAAGTATTTACACTAAAGTAATTCATTCTTAGAAAGTATATCATGTAATGTAATGTATAATGTAATTATAATGTAATTCAAAAAATAAAATATCTAAAAATAAATAGTTTAAAAAATGTAGTGCAAAATCAGTATCAAAAAATAAATATAACAATTAATACATTTAAAAATTGTCATTTACAGAACCTTTGAAATTCACTGAATAAAACATAGATTTCAGACATGTTATAGTTAGGAATTAGCATTTAAAAACCTTTGAAATTCACTGAAAAAAACGTGAACATGTGATTATTGTGCACTGTTTTTATTAGCTAATTTGAAAGCAACCATGTAACCGTGATCAAGCTATTTGTCATAGCGAAATGCGTCGGTTGTCTCCGTTACCTTATGCCAAATGAATTAAAATTTTAAATCCGAAGGATATAAACAACCCGTGAGTGCGTATTCATTTGATCTCCAACCGGAGATTCTTCTGGGAAAATGTAATGCGGCAAGGCTCTACTGCCGAAGGCGCACCGGATTTAGAAGCGCCCAGGGTCTGTGTGACAGGGAGCTACTTTCGAGAAATGTGAAAAAGCCAGACCGGGTGACCGCCAGTGAAAACCAAACAAAAGAGACATTTTAAGAAGACGCGGAACACAGCAAGCACACGCAACCGATCGCCGGAGGGTGGAGGTGAGCGAGTGTTTGAGTGCGGAGCGTGTTAAATCCTAAACGTTTGAATTGTTATTGGATCATCCAAAGCTGGTTATTTCCGCATAGAGTTGGGATTGGGCTAAAAAATATCCTGTATTTTGTGTTTTGATGAAAAACAAACGGACATACAAGTGAGCAAAACTTTTCGATTGCAACTGAGCGGATGGGTTGTTTTTCCTTAAAAAGGCTATAAACAAAAAAAAAAGTAATTAAATCGATAATCCAAGGCAAGATAGGAGGAGACAAAAATGGATAAAAGAGAAGCAAAAAGAACTGAAGAACTAGATTCTTTATTTGATCAAGAAGTGGACAAACAAAAATAATCAAGTGACAAAAACATTCCATCTACAAAAACGGACCTAAGGAGTAAACTGGAAAATTGAGAAAGACTGAGTAAAAAAGAAATAAACAAATGGTGGGAGTTACGACATTAAGGAAATATTTAGACGTACAGAGAGTACCAAGAGGGTTAAGGATCTCACTTATGCCAAGCCAACTGGACTCAACAAATGATCTTCTACAGGAGTGGGGTGAATTTGTGTTAAACTCATCGCTTGGCCTAATAAAAATTCTGCTGAAACATATAGAGCTGGCTTTGGAGAAAATCAAACAGGAATTGCAGGAATTATAAAAGGAGCTAGCAACCGCCGATATGAATCCGGAAATGAAAAAATTAAAGGAAGATCTTGAAAAATATGTGGAAAAACATGAGGAAACTAAAGCTACGAAAACAAACAAAGTTTCAGAGGGACAAGCAGGATTATGCGCAGGGCCGCATATTTAAATATGCTAAAAAATTTGACATGCTCACACAATATGGAGCAACGTCGGGAACAGCCCAAAGTCCGGGCAGTGCAATGTCATTAACATCTACAGAAGCCAGTGAAGGCGAGCAGGAAGTTAATTTGGATCAAGGAGCCCGGAATTTTTTAGGGGATATGCGGCTCGTCCTACAGCAAAGACAGTGGGAGCAGAGCCGCAATCAACACTATACCCCAAAAGGAAGAGGAAGGGGAAGAGGCCGCAAATGGGAGCCATCAGTAACAACCAAAAATCAACCAGGAGGGGACAAATGAGGAAGTGGTTCGGAGGAAAGAACTGGACTAAAAACAAAGGGTATGCGACAAACCTTTGCCAAATAATGAAGTCTTCCTTACAAGAGGAAAACACATCAGTGGATAACAATGAATTGGCTGTGATCAACCTATCTAAACGTAAGATAAACGAAAGTGAAACCACCCTGTTGAAACACAGTATAAACTTTTGTCCCAAACAACCAATGAATATGGCACAAATGTGGATTGATATATATATAAGTATATAAGGAAAATCAAACTAGCCAAAATCTTCCAGGAAAACAAAAACATGGAAAACTATGCAAAAATTAGAAAAAAGAAGAATGAAGTTCGGGCCACAGATCAAACTCTGACGTCTGGGGACATGAATGCTCTACTGCCATTGGTAACCATAACTGGTGCCCTCTCCATGCACTGCTTATAACCTCACAAATGACAACACTCGTGACATATGACATCATTAATAGCTTCATTGATGACAAATTAAATTGCATCAAATTAAGTCCTGGGCTCAATTGTAAGGTTAGGTCATGGACACCAGTGTTGTCACAGTCAAAGTCCAGTAGCCCCGTTTGTACTGGGACCTCCTGGAAAAGTTCTCAAATGCATGATGAAGTGGATTGCGGTACAATAACAACACGACATCACATTAAATCAACACCATATCACAATCAGGAGAGAAGACTAGAACACAAAGATGGACGACACTACTACATGCCAACAAAACAAAATAATAGTACACTGCAATCACATATACCAACACAACACAAGAACACAACACAGCAATACCTTCACAAAAAACAATAGCACAATTCAATAAAACAACAAAAACAGCCAACCAGCACGAGAACGCGAGTTTTGCCTGCGTGACGTGTACTAATGTTTTACTTTGGTTTGCTGTGGGTTATTATCTCTCATTATGGTTCTGTTTTTAGTGTTATATTAGTATTGGGCTTGGCTGTTTTGTGGTGTTATGTTGCTTTGATGTGCAATGTTACATTTTTATTCTTTCTAGTGAAAGTAATATTGTCTCTGGTTAATTAATAAAAATCTTTACTAAATCACAATAAATCCAACCTTATAAAATGTGCACCTTATACATTAATTCTTCGAGGGCTGTTACTTTCAACAGATCGCCCATCAGACAAAGACGGCGCCCCCCAGTCAAATCACATTTCATGGTAATCTGAGGGGAACACAGTTCAGTTACTGGAAACTTTAAAACCTTCTGATCAGACAAACATAGGGTTAAAGGGTTCCGGCGCCTGCAGCCTTTTAATGCGAGGGCATCCTGAGGCCAAGTCAGTCTCCACTTAGTGAGGCTGCTACAAACTGTCTCAGATGCCTCCTGTTGTGACTTTTATCAATTTCCTGCATGACAGACCCATTAATGGAATTCATCTACAAAGGAGGTGACTGTCTGCCCTGCAGACACGCCATTAATGCACTTTTTATTGTGTGCATGCCCTCTCTAGGAACAGGGAGGGAGACATGTTCTGCATAGATTGAGTGTGGAAATATGCACGTCATGTGCTTAGTGACTCAGAGCTGATACCACACCCTCTACCCTGACGGCAGGTCACTTTATGTCACTGGTTTCCGTCTCCCCCTGTATTTGGAGTGTGACATTGGCAAATCCTTGACAACCTGTGTCTTTGCCGCACTCAACAGACTCCTGAATGTTAGGTTTTTGTTTCCCCCTCGGTGCCTTGAAACCTTGACAGGTGAACTGGCGCTATACAAACCTCAAACGAATTATTTACATACCATAACATTGGGGTCACGACCTCCAGTGGAAGCTCCTAGTATGTAATTAAGACGCTGAGTGGGAAGGGGCGGAGTTTGCCCTTTCTGTGCAGTTTTATGCAGCGCGAACTCGACCGAAGGTACGTATATATTTACTGTTCACATCTCCACCTCTAATTACCTATGCAATACATCTTCAAGATTCAGAGATGCTGATTGAAGTATAGCCAGGGCCACTGGATTTAGGGAGCAGGGGAGGACAAATTATGTGGCAGGTTTGAGTAAATTATGTGGCAAGAAAAGGCAACTCGTGCGGCGTAATGCAAACACTTTGTGATAGTTTGACATGTGTACCCTTGTTAACAGTGTCTGGGCATTGTTTGCACCTCCTTTTAATACCCACTTATAGCAACAAGCATTTGCAATGCAATGGTCTCGGCATCATTAAAGGTAGAGCTATTGGCATTGCTCATGACATTTTTTTTCTTTAAATCAAAAATAAATGGGCATTGTCATTAACATTGCCAATACACAGCACTCTGCACTCAACAGCACACAATGCTCTGCACTCACTGCTCTGCACACTCACTACTCTGCACACTCACTACTCTGCACACTCACTACTCTGCACACTCACCACTCTGCACACTCACCACTCTGCACACTCACCACTCTGCACACTCACCACTCTGCACACTCACCACTCTGCACACTCACCACTCTGCACACTCACCACTCTGCACACTCACCACTCTGCACACTCACCACTCTGCCCTCACCACTCTGCACTCAGCACTCTGCACTCACCACTCTGCACTCACCACTCTGCACTCACCACTCTGCCCTCACCACTCTGCCCTCACCACTCTGCCCTCACCACTCTGCCCTCACCACTCTGCACTCACCACTCTGCACTCACCACTCTGCACTCTGCACTCTGCACTCTGCACTCACCACTCTGCCCTCACCACTCTGCCCTCACCACTCTGCCCTCACCACTCTGCACTCACCACTCTGCACTCACCACTCTGCACTCACCACTCTGCACTCACCACTCTGCCCTCACCACTCTGCCCTCACCACTCTGCACTCACCACTCTGCACTCACCACTCTGCACTCACCACTCTGCACTCACCACTCTGCACTCACCACTCTGCACTCACCACTCTGCACCACTCACCACTCTGCACTCACCCTCACCACTCTGCACTCTGCACTCACCACTCTGCACCACTCACCACTCTGCACCACTCACCACTCTGCACTCACCCTCACCACTCTGCACTCACCACTCACCACTCTGCACACTCACCACTCTCCACTCACCACTCTGCCCTCACCACTCTGCCCTCACCACTCTGCCCTCACCACTCTGCCCTCACCACTCTGCACTCACCACTCTGCACTCACCACTCTGCACCACTCACCACTCTGCACCACTCACCACTCTGCACTCACCCTCACCACTCTGCACTCACCACTCTGCACTCTGCACTCACCACTCTGCACCACTCACCACTCTGCACCACTCACCACTCTGCACCACTCACCACTCTGCACCACTCACCACTCACCACTCTGCACTCACCACTCTGCACTCACCACTCTGCACTCACCACTCTGCACTCACCACTCTGCACTCACCACTCTGCACCACTCACCACTCTGCACCACTCACCACTCTGCACCACTCACCACTCTGCACCACTCACCACTCTGCACCACTCACCACTCTGCACCACTCTGCACTCTGCACCACTCACCACTCTGCACTCACCACTCTGCACTCACCACTCTGCACTCACCACTCTGCACTCCGGAGCTCTCTCACTCACAGGACAGCACGGGCACCCCGCACCCCCTCTCAAGAGCAGGCACCGCGCGCCGGGGGCGACATGGAACATCAGGTGCTGTGCTGTGAGGTGGGAACCATCCGAAGGGCTTACCTGGATCAGCACCTCCTGAACGACAGGGTGCTGCACACCATGCTGAAGGCGGAGGAGAACTGCCCGCCGTCCGCTTCCTACTTTAAGTGCGTGCAGCGTGAAGTGCAACCCTACATGCGGAAGATCGTGGCCACCTGGATGCTGGAGGTTTGTGAAGAGCAGAAATGTGAAGAGGAGGTGTTCCCATTAGCCATGAATTACTTGGACAGATTTTTGTCGGTGGAACCGCTGAAGAAAAACAGATTGCAGCTGCTGGGGCTACCTGCATGTTCGTGGCCTCAAAAATGAAAGAAACCATTCCTCTAACGGCGGAAAAACTTTGCATTTATACTGATAACTCCATCGGACCCGACGAATTAGTGCAAATGGAGCTGTTGACGCTGAACAAACTCAAGTGGGACTTGGCCTCTGTCACAACCTCACGATTTCATTGAACATTTCCTTTCCAAAATGCCCCTCGGCGAGGACACGAGGCAGATTATCCGCAAGCACGCTCAGACTTTTGTGGCACTCTGCGCGACAGACATCAAGTTCATTTCCAACCCTCCCTCCATGATCGCGGCAGGCAGCGTGGCAGCAGCCGTCCAAGGTCTTCACCTCGGCAACACCAACAGCTTCCTCTCCTACCAGTGCCTCACGCATTCTTAGTATCGCGGCCGCCCCGGAAGTCAGGCACGGTCGCCTGTGACGGGGGCGGGGCCACGTTCAGACCGGAAGAGGAGGCAGGCGGAGTCGTTGCGTCTCGCGGCCCGGGGCTCCTGTGAGCGGTGTAAAGCCCCGGGGCCGCGCCAGCAGGAGGTTGGGCGCCGCGAGCTGAGGTAAGGTAAGTTCCAAAAGGCTGGAGCGCGATTGGTGCACTTGTGTGTGTGTATGCTCGTGTGTGTGTGTGTATGTATGTGTGCAACGGTGACGGCGGGGGAGGGGGAGGGGGGGCCTCGGTGCACTTGTGTGTGTGTGCGCGTGTGTGTATGAGTCAGGGGTGGTGTCTCTGTATGTTTTTATGTGTGTGCGTGCATGGGCGCTTGTGTGTGTGTGTTTGCGCATGCGTGTGTGGTGCTTGCGCTTCCCAGGAGACAGCGCCTGGCCACAGCGCGCGTTCCAGTTACAAATCGCCTGGAAGGATGCGCGTGGCCAGGACTGTCTCCTGGGAATGATAGTCGCTGACAAAAGATCTCGGCGGAGACGCGCTTCCGCGCGTTGACGCCGAGACCTAAAAAGCAACCAGCGAACCTTTTTAAAAGGTCTTCTACTGCCTGGCAATGGCAACACATATCACTGCCTTTTAGTACCTTTTGAACCGTCTGAGCTAAAAACTAATTTTTTTATCAGCAGATTATGCCGCAGATGATGGATTATGTGTCAAATGCGCTAATCTATAATTGTGCGCAACCGCACAATTACAAAATTCCAGTGGCCCTGAGTATAGTAAATTAGTATTTACCAGATATACTTGCCTTAGCAGTATTTTGTGAGTCAATGTTCTAGAGACACTGTAGTAATGTCAGCCATGTTTCTACACATATACCATTGGATACAGTCAGGCCGAAGAGGTCTGTATGGGGTGATTAACAAACAGTGACCCCTAGTGGAAGAGCACTCTCGGGTTACAGATAGCAGGGACACGGAATTTGGGAATGAAGAGTTGTGAGCAGTGACACCTAGTGGCCGGTGGGAGTATGGAAGGGTTGAGCTCTTGGAGCCTGCCTGCACGCCCCCTTAGCCGCTCAGCTACTGTAGTGCCTCCTGTCAGGAAAGTGAGGGGCAGCAGACTGACAGGTCATTGATATTGGGGCGTCCTAAGGCCCTAGCGCTTGGAAGCCTGCCCTCTGATGCCGACTGTGCTGGGGCAGGCCGGACAGGCTGGTACCTTCAGTGCCTGTCCATGCGCCTTGTGTGCTTGGAGCAGAGCCCAGCCCTGCATCCCAAGGAGTAACGAAGGTGTGACTAGCAAGTGCTCGCCTCAGGGCTGCACCTGCCCAGGGGAGGTCATTTTACTGGCGCGCTCTTGAGCCATGTCAGAGAAGAAACATTTTGTGCGTGGCCAAGCCTCGCACATCGCCTGATGCAGCCTTTCCAAGACTGGGCGCAGCCGCCACACCTCTGCGTTTCGTCCACTGAAAAATCCCCTGGTTTGCCCCTCTCTGTCCGGAAACCATAAAGTTCACAGTTAATTATAGGTAATTACAGGCGTAAGAAGCCCTAGGGGGAGTAAGGAAAGAAAAAGACGTCTGTTTCCTGGTGAGGGCGCCAAGTTTTTCCTCACTTAAAATAATGGGTGGCGATTGGCCAAAAAATACACAACCCGTATGATGAGCGTGCTGTCTGCACATACCCGTGTTAGACACCGCACTCCTACAGCACACAGATCAGGACATACCTGCCCTGTAACATGCATCACATCAACAGAAGTTCCGTTGACACTGCCAGACCGCGATCCGTCCATCTCTGGCGCGCCGTTCTACAATACTAGATGCCCCACTACCATCCACAGCCCTGAAGAGTCACAGCCACAACACGGTGTGACGAAACACGTGTCGGCTATCTTCTCTTGTATGTACTGATCAAGACTGTACTATTAAATACACTTACTCTATGACAATGGACTCTGAAATCATATACTGAACATCTACCAAGTTTTCGTGAGTTCTCACTTGAGAACAAGGGGGCATATTATCAAGGTTGGGTGATAAAATTATCGCCGCTTTAGCGGCAGGAAACTGCTGATAAAGTGGCGATAATGGGCTTGATAATATGCTCTATGGACTTCCAATCGAAGCTCATGTTAAATGTGAAGGACAACTAACATGAGCTTCGATTGGAATTCCATAGAGCATATTATCAAGCCCATTATCGCCACTTTATCAGCAGTTTCCTGCCTATAAAGCGGCGATAATTTTATCGCCCAGGCTCGATAATATGTCCCAAGATTTCAAGAGAATCGTGTGCACAGGACACACTTTGCAAAAAATACAAAAGGCACAGCAGCAGACCAAGGTCAAGCACAATAATTCTGTCTGTTTCAAATATATGCTTGTGCAACTTCTCCCAACACCCACTGCCAGAAGATGTATAAGAAACCAAATGTTCATAGAAAAAGTCAGTTGCGTGAAAAAGTTTTTTGAAAGTTCTTTTCTTTATTCATATTCCTTCTTTTCATAAAAAAATGGCACAGCCAACGCGTTTCGTTACCCTAGTGCCACAGGAACTTCGCCAGGGCTTACGTGGAGAGCACCTTGATTTATGGTGATCTCAATCAGTTAAGTAAGAGTCCTCAATGCTGTGCGTCACCAGGGTGGAGTCGTCCTGGGTATTCACGTTCTCAAACTGATCATACAATCCACATCAAAGATGCTTCCAAAGATAGTATCCTCATTCAATGGTAGATAGTTAGTTTCTTCCTATAAGGGGAGTCCACCTATGTTTCAAAATAATCAAGGAACAATGCCAATGTTCTCACCGTATCTTATAAAGAGCTCCGCAATCAAATGAAGAGAACCGGATTCATGGATAATATGCCTCTATAAAAATAACCCGTGTCTCAAGGTATTTGCCCAAAGGGGCTAAATGATCATAAAAAAGCACCTTTTCCAATGTTCAGCGGAGTAGGGCTACCATCTCATACAGCCAGATTCATCATTCTCCCGTTTTGCGAGTCCTTAATAGCGATTATTAAGGAATCGCTATTAAGGACTTGCAAAACGGGATTCATGTAGGAATCGCAAAATAAATTGCGATTCCTACAGCTTCCTTATTTGTGAATAGCAAATTGCTAATTGCAAATAAGGAATAACTCCCCATTCATTCCTATGGGCCTCATTCCTATGGGCCTTTAGGCCCATAGGAATGAATGGGGAGTTATTCCTTATTTGCGATTAGCAATTGGCTAACATACAACTTAGAAAAATGCACTAAAGTGCTTTTTTCTAAGTTTTCACTATTTACCACGAAGTCAGACTTTGCGGTAAATAGCGGCCAAAAATTGCGAATTCGCAAATTAAAAATGGTTAATGAATTGCATTTAAGGAATCTCAAATAGAGATTCCTTAAATGCAATTCCTCGCAATTTTGAGATTTTGCTATTAGCGATTTTTGCATTTGGGATGATGAATCCCAAATGCAAAAATTGCGCTCGCAAAGGGCCAGATTCTCAGAATCTGGCCCTTTGCGAGCGCAATTTTCAATGATGAATCTGGCTGATAGTTGCCTAAAATAGGGCACCGTTGCAAAAACGAGAGACCGGAACAGTAGGTAGAAGAAATTCTTCTCCCCCAATATAGCCCGACGTACACCCTATGAGTGTCACGCCCATGATGTCGAGGAAACAAGTCCCCAGCACCTATGATAAAGTGCATTCATCCGGTGTATCAGGTATCCAGCAGAAATCTGGCAATTGGCCAAAATGCCGTGGATGGCGCAACTGACAACACAATTCGACGACCCCTTGTCACACACCTTACATCAATGGTCTTCACATTTTTTAATGCTGCGCCCCTCAGACTGGGAGAAAAAAATCACTGCCCCCCCCCTTAAAAAAATTCACAATTATTCTATTAAACTGGCAATATTTAGATATATCTGGACATATTTAAACACTGTAGTTAAGTTCTTGTTTTGAAGAACATTTTGAGTCGCTTCCCTTATGACACCTTCTCCCAGCCAGGACATACATGGCAAAAGATGTTAGTGAGGGCCCATTACAAAGCGGTTTATTGCTCCTCATTTTTTTCTGCTGAAAACAAAGGCACTGTGATCAGCAAATTCGTTCTTTAGCCAGCACTTGGCACCCCCCTAGGATAACTTGAGGCCCCCTAGTTTGAAGATCCCTGCCTTACAGTCTCCTAGGTGCTGCTGAGGGATGCTGAGGAGAAGAGCGGGGAGATGCAACTTCAGAACCTAAACAACTATCTTGAAGCCCTGTTTATCTTTCTGTGCCTGGCCCCGCCATTTTGTCCCCTGTGACTCTGGGGCGCAAGCACCGGGCACCCACATGTTACAGCTGCATTTTCTGATATCCCTAACAGAAGTCAACGCTTAAAGCTGGAAACTTCATAACATCTCTTCCGCCCACCTCTAGAGCATGGACCTGTTCAAGCCTTTAAAAACTGCTTCAGAGTTCTGGAGCTAAGAGGTGATTCAATAGCTGAAATATGTTCATTTAAGAAGGGCTAACTTCAAGGACAGTTTTCATTCTTCATGTACCTGTTGGCAGAATCTGGATTTTACTGAAGATGTTAGAAGGCTGAGTTACAGTAAGCCAGGAATGGAGATTCTGTCTGACATTCCGTCCAGCTTCCATCATTCCAGCCTCTTTGCTCCATGTCTTCTTTTTTTAGGACTTGTGCCCTGGTAGAGGTGCTCCTATCTCCTCCATCAGTGGATGTCACACATTTTCACGTCAGCAGCTGGCCTGACACAATTTGTGGCTAAGTTAGTACTGTGCCACCAGTGAAATAGCAGTAGGCAGTCATGGGCCAGCAAAAATGCTGGTTAAATAGGGAGTCAGCTAGATTCTTGCGGCTACTTTTGAGATTTGGCATCTAGGTGAGCACTAGTGAAATGTGCTGTGTGTCGGTACAATTTACTGACACTGGACATATTCAGCGGTGCCTGCACTTTATTTACATTACTTTTTTGAGCAGCAACCTGAGTTGTGGGAGGTCTCTTATTTTCAGTTCCATCTGGGCCCAACACAAATGCCTCACTTAAATGACAATCAGCACTCCTCTTGTTCAAGTCTCATCCTGGATGGAAACCTTCTGTAGCTTAACACCTTGATGCAAAGTCACCCTGGAAACAAAGACAGCTTGTCATTTCAGAAGAACCTAAGAGAAAACATGTGATTTTGAGGGAGAGTTTTGACTTTTGCTTGCTCAATGTGCAAGTGGTAACTGATGTAGTGTTTTCATTGTGTAGAAGGCACTCTTTGTGACATTGTTAGCATCCGGTATTAGGGATAGGTCTGGTTAATCCTAGGTTTCTAACTTCTTTTGATGTTGTCGAAGGGGTTTCAAGCTCCTTAGGCCATATGGCGGTAGGCTGGTACTTTTCCTTCGGCCGCATGTCATAATTTCTGTCTTTGCTGTATTGAACTTTAGATGGTTATTTATCATCCATGCTTTTATGGCACAAAGACAGTCATCACATTTTTAATTGTAGAGGTCCTTGGGGCTTTCCATTTTTAAAATGAGTTGGATGTCACCTGCATAGTTGTAACAGGTGAGGTTGCATGATTTAATCAGATTTGGTAAGGGTAACCCCCTATAGATGTTGAATAATAGAGCGGATATGATGGGCCCAGAGGAACGCCACAGTGTTGTGTGTGAAGACGTGATGTGAACAGTGGTAGTCTGACTACACTTTGTCTGTGATAAAAGAAGCAATCCACTTTAAAGCATTTTTACGGATTCCGATACTGTGAACTCTTCGCAGTAGCGTGTGGTGGTGGACAGTGTCAAATGCAGCTGGTATATCCGGATGTAATAGGGCAGTTACTCCGTTTTTGTCCACTGTGAGTTTTAGATCATCCCAGAAGGATATGATGGTTGAATCTGGTGAAACATGTCGACCACATAGGACGTGGGAGTTCATAATTCACTCCACTGCGTCCGTCTGCCTTTTTATTCGCTAGCGTGGGCCCAGATATTAAAGTTTTCTATATACCCTCGGGAACTGGGACCTACTGCATAGCTTTTAAATCACTTTCTTACACACCCCCTCACAGCACACTCAGAGAAGTATACCAGCTCCTCAGTAATCTGGAGTCGAAGCACACCCGGGACACATTCGGTGTCACTGTGGAGGGCCCGATGATGAAGCATGCCACCAACTAGGTTGGTGGGTGAGGGCTTAACAACCAAACCAAATGGTTTGCCATCATACGTACTGAGTCTCCCTATAAACACAACAAAGCTAGTCCTTTATTGATAAGTACATAGTAAAATTCTATCTTGTAATCAATCACAGCCCCAAAGCCCACAAAATGCTTCTTTTTTTGCATGCCAGTTCTTCACAAAATTCCACAGACTTCCACCCATCGTTTAGGGGAAAGAATCGGGCGTCACCACACTAAACACGGCTGCTGCAGACACTTGTCTTTTCGAAGTTCTTAGCGTGTTGTGGGTAGACTAGAAACCAACTGGTGCCTTCAACCTTCAGATGCGAGCCCATGGCCCTTGTCCTAAGGCTGCTCAGGTCCCTTCTTGGAAAATGTTCCTCTTTTTTGGCATGCCCATAAACACCAGAGTATAAGTACTACATGCATAGAGTACTGTGTCTCATTCAGTGTAGAGAATATGCAAGCAAGAGAAATATTCATGCCTAAAAGTGTCCCTGACTCTGCTTCAAAGAGCAATCTGGACTCTCATGGTATCCCACCCAAAAATACATCAAGCCTGCATGCATAGAAAGAGTGACACATACTTCCTTATCTATACTGGACCTGCACTCTTAGCATCCCTTCCTTGTGCGCTTGTTCAGAGGATGCCTGATCCATTTGTAAAGCACTGGCCAAAGTAATCATTGTTCCCCCGTCCGCCTATGTCTTAGGGTAAAGGAAGGTGAACAGTCATAGGGTAAAACATGCTTTTTAATTAGGACCCTTTGACTCTTTCTTCGTTGAGTTCCTGAGAGGTACAATCCCGAGCGGTCATAGATTTATTTATTTATTTGAAGAGTTTTACATAGTGCTGGCGAGAACCGGGGGTATCAAAGCACATAACAGATTATGGACAAAGTCATTTTGGGGAGCATAGATTACAGAATAGACTCGTTGTCGGGTCGCAGAAGTTCGCGGGAAAGAAACATACATACAGTAAGTAATAAGAGGAAAAGAGTCCAGTTGAGAGCTAGGTGTTGTAGTCCGAAGGGCTGAAGTGTTGGTTGAGGAGAAGGTGTTTTAATCCTCTTTTGAAGCTCATAAATGAGGGGTTCGTCCCGATCTGAACTGGGAGGAAGTTCCAGATTTTGGAGTACAAGGGTATTTTAAGGGTTCAGGGCTAGGTTTGGGTTTTGGGATATAGGGGTGGTTTTAGGGTTCAGGGCTAGGTTTGGGTTTTGGGGTACAGGGGTATTTTAGGGTTCAGGGGTAGGTTTGGGTTTTGGGGTACAGGGGTATTTTTAGGGTTCAGGGCTAGGTTTGGGTTTTGGGGTATTTAATTTGATATTTATTGATTTTTATATAGCGCGACTATCGCTCCGGAAGGAGCATCTTGGCGCTGAGCAATCAGAGACAATCAGAAGAGACCAGCTTGGTGGGAACAGGAATCATATGGCTGCGAGGACCAAAGAGTCAGGCTGAAGGAAAATCCGTGTCTTCAGGAGTTTCCTGAAAAGGCTTTCTGAGGGGGCGTGCCTGAGGTCAAAGGGGAGGCCGTTTCATGCCTTAGCCGCCAGAAATGAAAAGGTTTTTCCACCTTTCGTTTTGAGCTTAAACCTGGGTATAATAACCAGATTGGCTCCTGATGACCTCAGGCAGCGCGATGGAATATACTGAGGGAAGCGCTTGGCAAGGTAGGAGGGGCCTGTGTTCTTGGTGGCTTTAAAGACAGTAACAAGGAGTTTAAAAAGGATCCTTTTGTGAAGGGGCAGCCAATGGAGGGTATTGAGGGCCGCAGAGGCCGAGGACCTTCTCGGGAGTCCAAGAACGAGCCTGGCCGCCGCATGCTGGACGCTCTGTAGCTTCTTGAGGGTGGACTTCTTTATGCCTGCCAGGAGACAATTACAATAATCAAACCTGGACAAGATCAGAGCCACGGCAACTGATTTTCTGGCAGAAATAGGGAGAAAGTCAAAGAATTTCTTTAGCTGTCTAATGAGATTAAAACAGCACCCTGCAGTGATGCGCACATGGTCGTCAAAACTGAGAGACAAGTCAAATTGGACACCCAGATTGCGGGCCGATGAAACTGCATTAGGGGGTGCTTCGGAGTGTTGAGGCCACCAATCTTTAGGAGAGAAGAGGGTGTCTTTGCCTAAGGGTATAATTTCAGTTTTGGCGCTATTGCACTTAAGATGGTTATTACTGAGCCACGCGAAGACTTGGGAGAGGCAATTCTGGAATCTAAGGGCGGCATCGGGAAGTTTTTTGTCTAAGGTGACGACAAGTTGGGTGTCGTCCGCGTAAGATGTTACGAGGATGCCGTGAGATTCAATCAGGGTGAGCAGGGGGGCCATGTAAATATTAAAGAAAAGAGGGCTAAGAATGGACCCCTGGGGCACACCTGATGGAATAATTCTTTCGCTAGAGAGAAAAGGGCCAAGTGAAACTGTTTGTGTTCTGTTGGATAGAAATGAAGATATCCATTTTAGAGCAGTATCCGACACACCGATTTCTCGCATTCTGTGGATAAGGATTGCATGAGAGATGGTATCAAATGCTGCGGTTAAGTCGAGCAGGATGAGTACAGCGTGTTTCCCCTCATCCTGCAGGAACTTAATAGTGTCGGATAACTCGATCAAAGCGGTTTCAGTGGAATGGCCAGAGCGGAAACCAGATTGCTGTGGGTGGAGAATATGGTTATTTTCCACAAAGGCTTTTAACTCTGCTTGTACTATTTGCTCAGTAATTTTACCTAGTGCCGGGAGCAGGGAAATTGGCCTTAAGAGCTCTCCCCGAGACAGCTGCAGGGGCTGCGAGCTAACGCTGATTCTTCAGTATTTTAAGAGAACGAGCTAACGCACTTTAATCTTTGAAAGCAAAATTGTTTGACCGCATTTTTTAATTGTATTTTGGGGGGCTTTTAATTAGAAATATATGGGAAAATAAAGTGAGGCACTCTGACACTCTTTCACGCTCCTTCTTCCAGCCACCACCGACGTAGACGACTTCAGGCGTCGGCCGGCGGTGGGCGCCATCTTAAGAGGAGCGGGGTCAGCGCTCTAGTCGCGCAGGACTCCCGCCCTCCCTTGATATTTAATCGTATTGTTTAGAGGCCGCATTGCCTTAATAGCTCTCCCCGAGACAGCTGCAGGGGCTGCGAGCTAACGCTGATTCTTCAGTATTTTAAGAGAACGAGCTAACGCACTTTAATCTTTGAAAGCAAAATTGTTTGACCGCATTTTTTAATTGTATTTTGGGGGGCTTTTAATTAGAAATATATGGGAAAATAAAGTGAGGCACTCTGACACTCTTTAACGCTCCTTCTTCCAGCCACCACCGACGTAGACGACTTCAGGCGTCGGCCGGCGGTGGGCGCCATCTTAGGAGGAGCGGGGTCAGCGCTCTAGTCGCGCAGGACTCCCGCCCTCCCTTGATATTTAATCGTATTGTTTAGAGGCCGCATTGCCTTAAGAGCTCTCCCCGAGACAGCTGCAGGGGCTGCGAGCTAACGCTGATTCTTCAGTATTTTAAGAGAACGAGCTAACGCACTTTAATCTTTGAAAGCAAAATTGTTTGACCGCATTTTTTAATTGTATTTTGGGGGGCTTTTAATTAGAAATATATGGGAAAATAAAGTGAGGCACTCTGACACTCTTTCACGCTCCTTCTTCCAGCCACCACCGACGTAGACGACTTCAGGCGTCGGCCGGCGGTGGGCGCCATCTTAGGAGGAGCGGGGTCAGCGCTCTAGTCGCGCAGGACTCCCACCCTCCTCACACTATAATATGTGTGTCATAGCCAGACGGCGCAGCGGGCTGGCGCAGCGGGCGCGCCGGTTGCGCGCCGAAGCCGCGCCTAAGCCAAGCCCGTCTGCGCCCGTCCGCGCCAGGACTGCGCCGGGCGCGGGCCATGCTGCCCAATCACATCCTGTTCTCAGGTATGACTCTAACGCGCTGCTCTCTATGCGCCCGACAACAGCAAGCTATAGCTGTAGGGATCACCTTCCTGTTGCCCACCTCTGGGGACCATTCTCATGCCGCTTCTGCAGATGGTCATCCTTGGGACCCACTGGCATCACCTCACACCCCTCCTCTTCACCTTCCCATAAGCCAATTATCTTCCGTTGTGGACTTATTAACGCCAGATCCTTAGCCTGTCATGGACAAGACATCCATGACCTTGTACTTTCCCATGATTTAGACGCCCTGTTTATCACCGAGTCTTGGCTAAATGACGCATCTAATCCAGATCTGGCAACTGCCCTTCCCCCTGATTTTACCATCCTCAGACGAGATAGACCAGTCGGCAGGGGAGGTGGGTTAGCTATCATCATTAGAAAAGATATCAAGTACCACACATTTGAACTGACCTCACTTAAGGATTGTGAGAGTTTAGGCTTTGTGATTCACATTAACTCCTCTACTTCTTTTACTGGAGGACTTGTGTATCGCCCCCCCGGAAACGCTACGCCTTTCCTGGACTCCCTGGATGACACCCTTGGATCTCTTTTGACCCATTACCCCAGCTTTACTCTTCTCGGCGATTTCAATCTCCATTTGGAATCCCGCGTAGACCCCCACACCTTAACTTTTCAACAATCTCTTGATATTTTTGGACTTTCTCAGTTGGTCGTTCCCCCCACGCACTCGGCTGGCCACACATTAGATGGCATCTGCACAAATTCAGTCACTCTAACTGTATCTCCCCCAATCCCACAAATCTGGACCGACCATTGTTTCATACCTTTTTTCATCAAGGCAAAATCCTCATCCCAACCACACATTAAGAATTCCTCTTCAACCTTTGCGATAAACTGGAAGAAAGTAACTGAGTCCATTAAGTCACATCCCCAGCTCCCCTCCCATCCTCCCACTATCGTAGGAGACGTATCGCAAGACTCCAAACATTTCCATATCTGGATCAATAAACTGATTTTGGATAATTCCAACTCAACCACCCAAAAACCAATCTCCCATAAAAGGAAGCCCAACGCCCCTTGGTATACCCAGGCCCTCACCGATAGCCACCATACGTGCAGGGTTCTTGAAAGAGAGTGGAGGAAAACATACGATCCCACCTCCAGAACCCTATACATTCGGCAGAGGAAACTATACCTGTCCCATATAAAGAAAGCCAAAAAAGAGTTTTTCACTACAGCCATAGAAGTAGCCAATTAAAAACAACAAACCATTTTTAATATTGTCAAGTCTTTTACCCACCCCAAAGCCCTGGCATTGGAAATCCCCCCATCTCAAACACTTTGTGATCAAATTGCTGACTTCTTTGTTGAGAAAATTAATAACATCCACAAGGATTTCCCTTCCCCCGCCATCCCTCCGTTTCACCCTAACACAAATTTACCCTCTTTTTGTAATTTTTCACCAGTGTCCCTGCTTCAATCCCAGAAGGCCATCATGACTTGCCGATCGGGAGCCCCCACCGACTCTTGCCCCCCGGCTATTCTCCATCTTCTTATTGAGGCTGTCAACCCTCTTATCAACTCCATCATTAATCAATCCCTCAGCTCAGGCACTGTTCCTGCTGAATGGAAGAAAGCCATTGTAAAGCCTCTAATGAAAAAACATAATAAACCCCCAACAGATCTTTCCAATATGCGCCCAATTTCCCTGCTCCCGGCACTAGGTAAAATTACTGAGCAAAATACCCCTGGGTACAGGGGTATTTTTAGGGTAGAGGGGTAGGTTTGGGTTTTGAGGTACAGGGGTATTTATAGGGTTCAGGGCTAGGTTTAAATTTTGGGGTACAGGGGTATTTTTAGGGTTTAGGGATAGGTTTGGGTTTTGGGGTACAGGGTATATTTATAGGGTTAAGATGGGTTAGTGTTTAAGGGTGTTGGGGTATTTTAAGGAGTAAGGGTGGGTTATGATTATGGGGTGCAGGGGTATTTAAAGGGAGCAGGGTGGACACCCGGAGCTGGAATGTACAGAACCTGGGAAGAAAAAACAATGAAATATTGGGCACAATTCTCGCTTTTTTTCCGTAATCCCACGCCCCCAGCACACGCCCACAGCACACAATATGAGACATGGCATGATGGGCAGAACGTACCACACGCCCCCAGCATTTGTCACGCCCCCAGCACACGCCCACAGCACAACGCAGACACGCCCACAAGGGACTATTTTGCTGGCACAGTTCTTCTACCTTTTAAATGTATATGGTGGGCGTCTGCATTACCTATGTCCTTCTGCTGCAACTGCCCGTCCCCAACGCTGTATTGGGTGTTGTGATTGGTGCTGTGGTTCCTGAGATTACCCGCCTCAAAGGTTTGGGCTCTCTCTTTATTATATTAGTATAGATATATATCCTAGCTGTACACTGCAACGCGTTGCTGTGGCTCAGTCTGGTTAAATGGAAGAAAAAGAAAAGAGTAATCGCGCGTTTCTAATATGTTTAATTTCACAATGCTTGTGGGTACACAATATGTGTTTGTGACTATTGTCTGTATCCGTCCCTTGTGGTTGTTGCGCAGAAAGCAAATCAATAGGGTCTGTTTGGCCTTTCGATTAAAAACACACGTGTATTGTACACACGCATATTTGAATCCAACGTTGTTTATATATAAACACGCGCTAATGTTGCAAAGTGAATCAACTCCTCCCCGCTCCTCCCTCCACCCACTTCCTGGTCTGCCATCCTGACACCAACTGTCCATCCTAATATATTTAGACTATTGTCTCTATGCGTCCTTTCTTAATGTTGCAAAGTGAACCAACTCCTCCCCTCTCCCTCCACCCACTTCCCGGTCTGCCATCCTGATACCAACTGTCCATCCTAATATATGTAGACTATTGTCTCTATGTGTCCTTTCTTAATGTTGCAAAGTGAACCAACTCCTCTCCCCTCCCTTCACTCACTTCCCGGTTTGCCATCCTGACACCAACTGTCCATCCTAATAAATGTAGACTATTGCCTCTATGCGTCCCTTGTAGTTGTTGCGCAGCAACCACATCAATAGGGTCTGTTCGGCATTTCGATTAAGAACACGTGCGTATTGGACACACGCTTATTCGAATCCCACGTTGTGTATATATAAACATGCGCTTAATCGAATCCAACGTTGTGTCAAAATTTCAAAGCAATCGGTGAAGAACTTTCGGAGATTTGCGATTTTGCACAAACGAACATTTACATTTTTATTTATATAGATATTCACTGAAAAAAACACAGGTTTCAGGGACATTATAGTTAGTTGGACATTTCACTTGTACAAAACCAGAGAAATTTGGCCGTTATAGTATGTTCAGCCAATTATAACTTGCGACCCCGCAATGCACTGCTGATGATGTCACATACTACATTATTTATGGCATGGTCAGTGACATCACTGATAACAGCACTGATGACATCTCAAATTACATCACTGATGACATCATCCAGTGACTGTGTTTCTGTAAAGTTGAAATATGTTCTTTATATATATATATATATATATATATATATATATATATATATATATATATATATATATATATATATATATATATATATATATATATATAGATATATATGCCAAGGTGTATTGAAGAATGAGTGGGTGATTTAGTAGGTGCGTGACTGACTGTATAAGTGGGTGGTTAAACGTGTCTGAATGCACGGGGTAAGTGACTAAACTGTGTGAATGTCTGTATTAGTCTGTCAGTTGGTATGTAAGTGGCTGCATGGGTTGGTGAGTAGCTAAATGAGTGTCTATATGGGTTATTGATTAGTTGTCTGAGTATCTGTATGGGTACCTGTGTGTCTCTGTTTGGTTGGATGGGGGTGTTTTTTGTGTATAGATGTGTGAGTGGGTGATTCACTGGGTGTATGGGTTCAAGAGTACATCGAGGCGGGAAATTGAACCCTGGTCCCGGGCTAGACCTCTGCATCAGGGAGTAACTCTAAAGATTAGTGGTGGTGTGTGAGTGTCTGTATAGGTATATGAGTGCATATGATATTGCCGATTTTATGGTTGACTGCATGTATGAATTACTGTATGGATAAGGGAGTGGATGTGTCTGTAGGCGTAGGAATCAATGAGAGTGTATGTAGTAACTGGCATTTGTGTGTCTATGGTTTCGATAATGGTAGTCTGTATTTTAGAGTGGGTGTATCAAAGGTTATATTAGGGTGTGAGGAGGTGCATCAAATTATCACGTGGATGATGTCATCAGTGATGTCATTTGAGATGTCATCAGGGATGTCATGAGTGATGTCACTGACTATGTCATGAGTGATGTAATATGTGATGTCATCAGCAGTGCATTGCGGGGTGCGACTTATAGTTATCTCAACTAACTATAAAGGCTGAACTTCTCAGGTTTTGTATGAGTGAAATGTCCAACTAACTATAACGTCCATGAAACCTATGGTTTTTTCAGTGAATTTCAAAGTTTTTAAATGCTAATTTCTAACTATGCCTACAGAGGCCGGACATGTGCAGAAAGAGGAAGAAATGCGCGGAAAGAAGAAAGAGAAATGCAGAAAGAGGCAATAGAAGTCCAGAACGACGAAGAAAGTTGTAGAAAGAACCAAGAGATGTGCACAAAGAACCAACAGATGAGCAAAAAGAGGCCTTGTTACAAAGTCATCCTGTGCCCCCAACTTTTTGCTGATGGGTGCTGGTGGTAACTGACTCTGACTAACCAGGCCTAGAGCCAGTGTTATGCTAAACGACACTTAGAATACAGTGAAAACACCTACATACACTAGAGAACACTATGCGTTGGGGTACCCCTGTGATTGGCCTGACCTCCTCTGTAAGGCCCTAGAACATAATAGCAAAACACACAAGATGATGGACGGAAAATCACAAAATGGCAGAACATTCACCCCCAGTCACAGATCTGAGTTTAATCCATCGTTATTTTGCTCACCAAGCCACCCCAGTTCAGACATTGCCATATGCCAATCAGTCTTGACCCTGTGCCTCATGGGAACAGTCCAGCCCGAACTGCCAAGTCTTCCTTGGACCGGAATCAAGCATCGTAGGACCGGTTTCTGCCTGGTAGGTAGGGTGAGGGCGCATAAATAAGAGGGCTGTGCCACCATGTGCTCAGTCAGAGCAGAGACAGGAACGTGAGGGGACCTCCTGCCAGAGGAGAACTGCCACTTGGGCCTGTGTGCTGGACCTTGCACCCAACGAAACCCCTTTACTGTCCACAGGGCTAGTGGAAGCCCCACTGCAGGAGTACCGGCTGCTGTACAAGGAGGAGTGCCACGCTACAGTGGAGGATGTTTTTTTAAGGATACCGCCCTGTCTTGATGAGTGTCCACTGACTGCTGACCTTGCTCAGAAGTGCCTGTTGCTCTGCCACCTGGCCCCTGAAGAAGGAGCGCCATCTTAGGTCCCTAAGGCTGGTGGGACCTTGCCCCACGTGAGCGCTACACCTATAAGAGCCTAGAGTAGAAGAGCCTGCCCTGGCTGCAAAGGCGCACCTTTGACTGCAGCCAGAAAGAGGTGAGGAGCTGACTTCTGAAGCGCGCTGCATGGGTTCTGCCCAAGAAGAAGCATGGACCCAACAGCACTGTGTGGCCCGAAGTACGTTGGGAGTTAAAAGCGCTGTTGCCATCATCGCAGCTGCAAGAGGCCCATAACGCTGCGCTCCCTACGCGCTACCTGGACTGCCTGAACTGCTGTCTCCGAAGCGCAATACCTGTTAGGCGCTGTATTCCCAAAGCGCTCACCTGCTGGGCCCCTCCGAGTGCTGTGGCCCTGAAAACCGTTGTTGCCTACAATGCGCTGTGTGCGATCGTCACTGCCGCCCGCCTGGTATCATCTGCACTGTTGAGGGACCCCTCCATACGGCGGCTTGCCAGGCGCTGGTAGCGCAAGAAAACTGGCCCCCGTGTCTGTCCCTGGTACTGCCTGGGCCCATCGAGACGCTATTCGCTCACCTCACCGCCGCGGCCCCAGTGCCTGAAGAGGGAGATGTCCGCTGCAGCCTGCATCTCCGCTGCGGCCCCCGGATCCCGAAGAGGGCCGTGGCGGCATCGGAAAGGCCCGCATCAGGCCTAGGAAGCCGAACTCGACCTTTCCCATGTGACGGGGCGCCGGCACGTCATCGGCCGCGCCCCCTTCTTTGCCACGCTGCAATTGGTGGCTGTCGCCATGCCTACGGAGGCCACGCTCAGATTGGCCCCGAGCGCCGCACCCCCTTTCAGGCCTACAGGGGCCCAGGACATGCTCTACTATCGGGGGGGTCCCCGGAGAGCACGGGCCCCCGCCGAACCGGCCCTGCTGTGCCCCACAGCCGAACAAACCACCCCTGGGGGAGAGCGGAGGTGCCAGGAAGAAGCGGGGCTGCCCAGGAGCCTCAGCTGAAGAGGGAGGCAGCCCTGCGAGCCCCCCTCCCTGCAGGAGTCAGCAGCTGGGCTCGGTAGGCCCTGGTTAACCCCCTGATTGGCCGGCCGGGCCGAGGAACTAAGTAAGTGGGGAATGGTATGGCCCAGTGCTGGACTGGGCCTGAGACTGCTCCAATTACCACTGTTTTAGACCCCTGAAGTACCTTGGGACCCTTGTGCTGTTTTGGGGCATAATATTAACCCCTGGCTAGGGGAGAGTTCTTAACACCCTACCCTGCAGCAGGGAGCTGAGTTCCTATCTTGTAGGGGCCATATAAGTTGGAGTTCATGTGTTTTACTGGTCCTGATCCTAGGAACTGTCGCCATAGAGAATCTGTCTAAGACAAGTATTGTTATCTATGCCGACTTAATTCTCAAGGAATGGTTCTACTTATGCTTAACTAATGTCCTGTTGGCCCGGGTTAATGCCCATGTGGAGCGTGTTTCCTGCTGTTTGGCTTCATGCAAGATGCTCCAGGGGTTTCTGCTAATAAGGAGTCCAATGCCCCTGTGATGCCTAATACTCCGATGCTAAAAAGATTGCAGGCCAGTGTCACTCAGGCAGGGTTATTTCTGCCCCATGCTACACAGGATTTTATGCCCTACTATTGTGATTTATGCTGATGGTTTAGGCCCCCCCCAAGTTGGAGGGGCTCATGCTAAGACGGGTTTCTAGGCCCTGTGTTATGCCATGCACCATGTGTTGATGTTTCCCCCAAGGTGCACACTGAGGAGTTCAAGCCTAATGTCTTATGCCAAAGTGACAATGCTTGATGTTTTCAATTCCAGCATAGCAACTGATGGACTTACCTTCTTTTTCATTTACCCTGCAAATAATCCCTGTGTATATATTGCCCTGGCGCCAGTTGGCGCAGTATAGTGACTACTGTGATTTCTGTCGCAGATTTGAGACAATACAAAAGTTATTCTTTTTCACCAAAACTGGTGTTGTGTCTCTTTTTGTGGTGTGCCTTGTGTGTCGCCTGTGTTTACTGCGTGGATGCTTCAAACATGTCCTCAGGAGATTGGCCTGCCCTCTCTGCTCCAGCTACTCCCATGGAATTGGCTACCCCATTTCTAACAGGTCCCTAGATCAATTATATACTGAGACTCTAGTCTCTTCAATTTCCGTACCTGGTCCCCACCCCTTGGACTGGCTGGGACATTGTCTAGGGCAAAATATTGCAGCAGGTCCCTGTTGATTTTATGTTTTATGGCGAAGTGTCTTGCCACTGGGTATTTAAAATCTTTATTTGCAGTCGCACGTTGGTGTTCTAAAATTCTGATCTTTACGCTGTGCACAGTGCTGCCTACATATCTTAGCTCACATGGGCAGATGAGGCAGTATACAGCTTGTGTGTAGTATGACATGTTAGAAATGTATTAAACTTCTTCTTTTGTTTTAAACCTGTTACCTCATAAGATGTTATTTTCTTGCTGTTTGCAAACGCCTTGCATTTACCGCAGGGGTAAAAACCCTGTATCTTCCTGTTCTTTCAGTACTTTTTTGTAGATGGTTTTGTACTAGCGTATCCCGCATAGATCTCGCTTTCTTTAAAGTGATCAGGGGAGCTTGTGGAACATCTTTCCCAATGACAAGGTCGGTTTTCAATATATGCCAACTTCTTTTTAGTATATTACTCAAGGAGTTTGCATCGTCTGAATATGTGGTAATCAGTCTAAATTTGCCTCCATCCTTATCTTCTGTTTTAGCCTTACTCTCGTTCTTTTTAAGCAGTTCCTCCCTTGGAATCTTTTTTTACCTTTTCAAAGGTGTTATCTAATAGCTCTCTACTATATCCTCTCACTACAAATTTTGCTACACTCTCGGGTGCTGCTGCTACAAAGTCACTCTCCCTAGAACAATTTCTCTTCAGTCTATGAAGCTCCCCATAAGGAATGCTCCGGACTTATTTGGGGGGGTGGTTACTCTCGGCGTGTAAGATAGAATTGCCGGCTGTCTTTTTTCTGAACAATTCAGTTTCCAATTTTCCATCTTTCTCGAACACCCTGAGGTCCAGGTAATTTACTGACAATGCACTTATATCTGATTTGAACCTGAGATTTTTATCATTAGTGTTCAGGTACTTGATGAAATACTCTGCCGAGATCGGCGACCCCCTCCATACAAGGAAGAGGTCGTCAATGTATCTGTACCAGACCACAATGTTATCAGCCCATCCTGCATTTCGGGTGCCTGGGATACCTGCTCCTCCCACCAGCCCACAAACAAGTTCGCATAGCTGGGGGCGAGGCAGGTACCCATGGCGGTCCCGGAGATTTGTCTGTACAGTTCCTCTACGAATAGAAAAATATTGTTCAATAGACAGAATTCAATACATTCAATTATCATATTGCTATGTTCCGCAAACTTCATCGTTCTTCTGTCTAAAAAATATCTCATAGCTAGCAATCCTTGCTTGTGATTGATACATGTGTAGAGACTAGTAATGTCTAGTGCGATAAGTAGGTAAGTAGGTTGCCATTTCAATTCCTGAATTTTCACAATGAAATCTTTGGTGTCCTTTATATAAGATTTTAGCTGTATAACCATTTGCAACATAAAATGATCAATATAAATAGATAGATTCTCTATCAAGCTGCCTATCGAGGACAAAATGGGTCTCTCCCAGGTGGATTTCTTTTGTCCTTATGAATTTTAGGCAGTTGGTAAAATGTTGGTATTACAGGATTGTTGTTTTTCAAAAAGAACAGTTGATGGACAGAATGCAGACCAATGTCATACATTCACCCCAGTACAGAGATCTTGGCCTAAATCCATCGTTTCTTTGCTCACCACACCATTCCAGTTCAGACATGGCCATATGCAAATCAGCCTTGACCCTGTGCCTCATGGGAACAGTCCAGCCCGAACTGCCAAGCCATGTCTTCCCTGGACCGAAATCAAGCATCCTATGCCCGGTTTCTGGCTATCAGCCGTCTTCAGCCAGGATAGCTTGACTCCAGTGGCGTGGAGAGCACGGGACTCACGTCTGAGCATACCCGTCCCACTCGGGGTGACTAATTAAAAAAAAACAGTTGATGGACAGAATGCAGAACAATGTCATACATTCACCACAGTACAGAGATCTGGGCCTAAATCCATCGTTTTTTTGCTCAGCACACCACCCCCGTCCAGACATGGCCATATGCAAATCAGCCTTGACCCTGTGCCTCATGGGAACAGTCCACCCGGTGGCATTTCGGGCTGGACTGTTCCCATGAGGCACAGGGTCAGACTGAGTTGCATATGGCCATGTCTGAACTGGGGTGGCAGAGTGGGCTAAAGAACGGTGATGGATTCAACCTAGATCTGTTGACTGGGTGTGAGTGTTTGATTGGTTCAGATGCTCTGTCCATCACCACCCCCTTTTCTACCATTTAGTAATGAGAGCATGATATTGTATAATGCTTGCATTGTATTTTTCTTTGCTTGTTTTTTCATAGTTATGGGCATCATTCAGTTATTTCAATGCCTCTCCGCAATATTGCTCCCTTGACATCAGAACGATATTGCCTCCTTTTTCTGCAGGCTTGCAGATAATGTCATTGTCTTTCTCAAATTTTTGAATTATCAATCTTTGCTCCTTGGTTATATTTTGTTTGAATCCCGATGATTTTCTTTTCGATCTCTTTGTTCGTAGTTTCACCAAATCTTTCATTACCGCATCCGAAAATGCATCAATGGTGTCATATGGCATTTGTGGCATGAACTGAGACATTGTTTTAAAGTTGGTGGATGGTGCTTCTTGTTCCACACCCACCTGTCTTGTCCTCTTAGTCTGCGTCAATCTACTGGAGGTCACAGGAGAACAAGGAGAGGTGGCTGGAAGGGGAAGATGGAGCGGAAATGTTACAGCGAGGGTAACTCGAAGCAAACGAGAAGGGTGATGGTAACAAATGAAGACAACTTGACAACCCAAGCATTTTAGAATATATCTGATATAAGCAAATTAATGATATTTGACAATGAAATAACGTTCAAACGTATTTGACTACTTTAAGATGGCTGAAAGTCACTGTACCTAGAAAGTCTCTTGTCTATGTTTAAAGAAATGTGATGTCACACGCTTTAAAATGGCCGTAAAGTGTCGATGATAGACACTGAAGAAGGAATACCGAAACACATTTGTCTACTTGTTGTGATAAAATAAACAACACCTGAAAACTCTCCCGCGAGTGCTTAACTCTTTATGATTAGAAAGGGAGTCGGAGCGAGGATATATATTCCTGGCCGACAGGAAAGCAACTAAATAAAGATTATACTATGCATTGAATTGGGTCCGTGCTCCATGTACTTTTGGGAAAGAAATTTGCAAGAGGCCGGCTGGCAGTGGAGTTCTTGGGATATATATATATGTATGTATTGAAGAATGAGTGGGTGATTTAGTAGGTGCGTGACTGACTGTATAAGTGGGTGGTTAAACGTGTCTGAATGCACGGGGTAAGTGACTAAACTGTGTGAATGTCTGTATTAGTCTGTCAGTTGGTATGTAAGTGGCTGCATGGGTTGGTGAGTAGCTAAATGAGTGTCTATATGGGTTATTGATTAGTTGTCTGAGTATCTGTATGGGTACCTGTGTGTCTCTGTTTGGTTGGATGGGGGTGTTTTTTGTGTATAGATGTGTGAGTGGGTGATTCACTGGGTGTATGGGTTCAAGAGTACATCGAGGCGGGAAATTGAACCCTGGTCCCGGGCTAGACCTCTGCATCAGGGAGTAACTCTAAAGATTAGTGGTGGTGTGTGAGTGTCTGTATAGGTATATGAGTGCATATGATATTGCCGATTTTATGGTTGACTGCATGTATGAATTACTGTATGGATAAGGGAGTGGATGTGTCTGTAGGCGTAGGAATCAATGAGAGTGTATGTAGTAACTGGCATTTGTGTGTCTATGGTTTCGATAATGGTAGTCTGTATTTTAGAGTGGGTGTATCAAAGGTTATATTAGGGTGTGAGGAGGTGCATCAAATTATCACGTGGATGATGTCATCAGTGATGTCATTTGAGATGTCATCAGGGATGTCATGAGTGATGTCACTGACTATGTCATGAGTGATGTAATATGTGATGTCATCAGCAGTGCATTGCGGGGTGCGACTTATAGTTATCTCAACTAACTATAAAGGCTGAACTTCTCAGGTTTTGTATGAGTGAAATGTCCAACTAACTATAACGTCCATGAAACCTATGGTTTTTTCAGTGAATTTCAAAGTTTTTAAATGCTAATTTCTAACTATGCCTACAGAGGCCGGACATGTGCAGAAAGAGGAAGAAATGCGCGGAAAGAAGAAAGAGAAATGCAGAAAGAGGCAATAGAAGTCCAGAACGACGAAGAAAGTTGTAGAAAGAACCAAGAGATGTGCACAAAGAACCAACAGATGAGCAAAAAGAGGCCTTGTTACAAAGTCATCCTGTGCCCCCAACTTTTTGCTGATGGGTGCTGGTGGTAACTGACTCTGACTAACCAGGCCTAGAGCCAGTGTTATGCTAAACGACACTTAGAATACAGTGAAAACACCTACATACACTAGAGAACACTATGCGTTGGGGTACCCCTGTGATTGGCCTGACCTCCTCTGTAAGGCCCTAGAACATAATAGCAAAACACACAAGATGATGGACGGAAAATCACAAAATGGCAGAACATTCACCCCCAGTCACAGATCTGAGTTTAATCCATCGTTATTTTGCTCACCAAGCCACCCCAGTTCAGACATTGCCATATGCCAATCAGTCTTGACCCTGTGCCTCATGGGAACAGTCCAGCCCGAACTGCCAAGTCTTCCTTGGACCGGAATCAAGCATCGTAGGACCGGTTTCTGCCTGGTAGGTAGGGTGAGGGCGCATAAATAAGAGGGCTGTGCCACCATGTGCTCAGTCAGAGCAGAGACAGGAACGTGAGGGGACCTGCTGCCAGAGGAGAACTGCCACTTGGGCCTGTGTGCTGGACCTTGCACCCAACGAAACCCCTTTACTGTCCACAGGGCTAGTGGAAGCCCCACTGCAGGAGTACCGGCTGCTGTACAAGGAGGAGTGCCACGCTACAGTGGAGGATGTTTTTTTAAGGATACCGCCCTGTCTTGATGAGTGTCCACTGACTGCTGACCTTGCTCAGAAGTGCCTGTTGCTCTGCCACCTGGCCCCTGAAGAAGGAGCGCCATCTTAGGTCCCTAAGGCTGGTGGGACCTTGCCCCACGTGAGCGCTACACCTATAAGAGCCTAGAGTAGAAGAGCCTGCCCTGGCTGCAAAGGCGCACCTTTGACTGCAGCCAGAAAGAGGTGAGGAGCTGACTTCTGAAGCGCGCTGCATGGGTTCTGCCCAAGAAGAAGCATGGACCCAACAGCACTGTGTGGCCCGAAGTACGTTGGGAGTTAAAAGCGCTGTTGCCATCATCGCAGCTGCAAGAGGCCCATAACGCTGCGCTCCCTACGCGCTACCTGGACTGCCTGAACTGCTGTCTCCGAAGCGCAATACCTGTTAGGCGCTGTATTCCCAAAGCGCTCACCTGCTGGGCCCCTCCGAGTGCTGTGGCCCTGAAAACCGTTGTTGCCTACAATGCGCTGTGTGCGATCGTCACTGCCGCCCGCCTGGTATCATCTGCACTGTTGAGGGACCCCTCCATACGGCGGCTTGCCAGGCGCTGGTAGCGCGAGAAAACTGGCCCCCGTGTCTGTCCCTGGTACTGCCTGGGCCCATCGAGACGCTATTCGCTCACCTCACCGCCGCGGCCCCAGTGCCTGAAGAGGGAGATGTCCGCTGCAGCCTGCATCTCCGCTGCGGCCCCCGGATCCCGAAGAGGGCCGTGGCGGCATCGGAAAGGCCCGCATCAGGCCTAGGAAGCCGAACTCGACCTTTCCCATGTGACGGGGCGCCGGCACGTCATCGGCCGCGCCCCCTTCTTTGCCACGCTGCAATTGGTGGCTGTCGCCATGCCTACGGAGGCCACGCTCAGATTGGCCCCGAGCGCCGCACCCCCTTTCAGGCCTACAGGGGCCCAGGACATGCTCTACTATCGGGGGGGTCCCCGGAGAGCACGGGCCCCCGCCGAACCGGCCCTGCTGTGCCCCACAGCCGAACAAACCACCCCTGGGGGAGAGCGGAGGTGCCAGGAAGAAGCGGGGCTGCCCAGGAGCCTCAGCTGAAGAGGGAGGCAGCCCCGCGAGCCCCCCTCCCCGCAGGAGTCAGCAGCTGGGCTCGGTAGGCCCTGGTTAACCCCCTGATTGGCCGGCCGGGCCGAGGAACTAAGTAAGTGGGGAATGGTATGGCCCAGTGCTGGACTGGGCCTGAGACTGCTCCAATTACCACTGTTTTAGACCCCTGAAGTAACTTGGGACCCTTGTGCTGTTTTGGGGCATAATATTAACCCCTGGCTAGGGGAGAGTTCTTAACACCCTGCCCTGCAGCAGGGAGCTGAGTTCCTATCTTGTAGGGGCCATATAAGTTGGAGTTCATGTGTTTTACTGGTCCTGATCCTAGGAACTGTCGCCATAGAGAATCTGTCTAAGACAAGTATTGTTATCTATGCCGACTTAATTCTCAAGGAATGGTTCTACTTATGCTTAACTAATGTCCTGTTGGCCCGGGTTAATGCCCATGTGGAGCGTGTTTCCTGCTGTTTGGCTTCATGCAAGATGCTCCAGGGGTTTCTGCTAATAAGGAGTCCAATGCCCCTGTGATGCCTAATACTCCGATGCTAAAAAGATTGCAGGCCAGTGTCACTCAGGCAGGGTTATTTCTGCCCCATGCTACACAGGATTTTATGCCCTACTATTGTGATTTATGCTGATGGTTTAGGCCCCCCCCAAGTTGGAGGGGCTCATGCTAAGACGGGTTTCTAGGCCCTGTGTTATGCCATGCACCATGTGTTGATGTTTCCCCCAAGGTGCACACTGAGGAGTTCAAGCCTAATGTCTTATGCCAAAGTGACAATGCTTGATGTTTTCAATTCCAGCATAGCAACTGATGGACTTACCTTCTTTTTCATTTACCCTGCAAATAATCCCTGTGTATATATTGCCCTGGCGCCAGTTGGCGCAGTATAGTGACTACTGTGATTTCTGTCGCAGATTTGAGACAATACAAAAGTTATTCTTTTTCACCAAAACTGGTGTTGTGTCTCTTTTTGTGGTGTGCCTTGTGTGTCGCCTGTGTGTACTGCGTGGATGCTTCAAACATGTCCTCAGGAGATTGGCCTGCCCTCTCTGCTCCAGCTACTCCCATGGAATTGGCTACCCCATTTCTAACAGGTCCCTAGATCAATTATATACTGAGACTCTAGTCTCTTCAATTTCCGTACCTGGTCCCCACCCCTTGGACTGGCTGGGACATTGTCTAGGGCAAAATATTGCAGCAGGTCCCTGTTGATTTTATGTTTTATGGCGAAGTGTCTTGCCACTGGGTATTTAAAATCTTTATTTGCAGTCGCACGTTGGTGTTCTAAAATTCTGATCTTTACGCTGTGCACAGTGCTGCCTACATATCTTAGCTCACATGGGCAGATGAGGCAGTATACAGCGTGTGTAGTATGACATGTTAGAAATGTATTAAACTTCTTCTTTTGTTTTAAACCTGTTACCTCATAAGATGTTATTTTCTTGCTGTTTGCAAACGCCTTGCATTTACCGCAGGGGTAAAAACCCTGTATCTTCCTGTTCTTTCAGTACTTTTTTGTAGATGGTTTTGTACTAGCGTATCCTGCATAGATCTCGCTTTCTTTAAAGTGATCAGGGGAGCTTGTGGAACATCTTTCCCAATGACAAGGTCGGTTTTCAATATATGCCAACTTCTTTTTAGTATATTACTCAAGGAGTTTGCATCGTCTGAATATGTGGTAATCAGTCTAAATTTGCCTCCATCCTTATCTTCTGTTTTAGCCTTACTCTCGTTCTTTTTAAGCAGTTCCTCCCTTGGAATCTTTTTTTACCTTTTCAAAGGTGTTATCTAATAGCTCTCTACTATATCCTCTCACTACAAATTTTGCTACACTCTCGGGTGCTGCTGCTACAAAGTCACTCTCCCTAGAACAATTTCTCTTCAGTCTATGAAGCTCCCCATAAGGAATGCTCCGGACTTATTTGGGGGGGTGGTTACTCTCGGCGTGTAAGATAGAATTGCCGGCTGTCTTTTTTCTGAACAATTCAGTTTCCAATTTTCCATCTTTCTCGAACACCCTGAGGTCCAGGTAATTTACTGACAATGCACTTATATCTGATTTGAACCTGAGATTTTTATCATTAGTGTTCAGGTACTTGATGAAATACTCTGCCGAGATCGGCGACCCCCTCCATACAAGGAAGAGGTCGTCAATGTATCTGTACCAGACCACAATGTTATCAGCCCATCCTGCATTTCGGGTGCCTGGGATACCTGCTCCTCCCACCAGCCCACAAACAAGTTCGCATAGCTGGGGGCGAGGCAGGTACCCATGGCGGTCCCGGAGATTTGTCTGTACAGTTCCTCTACGAATAGAAAAATATTGTTCAATAGACAGAATTCAATACATTCAATTATCATATTGCTATGTTCCGCAAACTTCATCGTTCTTCTGTCTAAAAAATATCTCATAGCTAGCAATCCTTGCTTGTGATTGATACATGTGTAGAGACTAGTAATGTCTAGTGCGATAAGTAGGTAAGTAGGTTGCCATTTCAATTCCTGAATTTTCACAATGAAATCTTTGGTGTCCTTTATATAAGATTTTAGCTGTATAACCATTTGCAACATAAAATGATCAATATAAATAGATAGATTCTCTATCAAGCTGCCTATCGAGGACAAAATGGGTCTCTCCCAGGTGGATTTCTTTTGTCCTTATGAATTTTAGGCAGTTGGTAAAATGTTGGTATTACAGGATTGTTGTTTTTCAAAAAGAACAGTTGATGGACAGAATGCAGACCAATGTCATACATTCACCCCAGTACAGAGATCTTGGCCTAAATCCATCGTTTCTTTGCTCACCACACCATTCCAGTTCAGACATGGCCATATGCAAATCAGCCTTGACCCTGTGCCTCATGGGAACAGTCCAGCCCGAACTGCCAAGCCATGTCTTCCCTGGACCGAAATCAAGCATCCTATGCCCGGTTTCTGGCTATCAGCCGTCTTCAGCCAGGATAGCTTGACTCCAGTGGCGTGGAGAGCACGGGACTCACGTCTGAGCATACCCGTCCCACTCGGGGTGACTAATTAAAAAAAAACAGTTGATGGACAGAATGCAGAACAATGTCATACATTCACCACAGTACAGAGATCTGGGCCTAAATCCATCGTTTTTTTGCTCAGCACACCACCCCCGTCCAGACATGGCCATATGCAAATCAGCCTTGACCCTGTGCCTCATGGGAACAGTCCACCCGGTGGCATTTCAGGCTGGACTGTTCCCATGAGGCACAGGGTCAGACTGAGTTGCATATGGCCATGTCTGAACTGGGGTGGCAGAGTGGGCTAAAGAACGGTGATGGATTCAACCTAGATCTGTTGACTGGGTGTGAGTGTTTGATTGGTTCAGATGCTCTGTCCATCACCACCCCCTTTTGTACCATTTAGTAATGAGAGCATGATATTGTATAATGCTAGCATTGTATTTTTCTTTGCTTGTTTTTTCATAGTTATGGGCATCATTCAGTTATTTCAATGCCTCTCCGCAATATTGCTCCCTTGACATCAGAACGATATTGCCTCCTTTTTCTGCAGGCTTGCAGATAATGTCATTGTCTTTCTCAAATTTTTGAATTATCAATCTTTGCTCCTTGGTTATATTTTGTTTGAATCCCGATGATTTTCTTTTCGATCTCTTTGTTCGTAGTTTCACCAAATCTTTCATTACCGCATCCGAAAATGCATCAATGGTGTCATATGGCATTTGTGGCATGAACTGAGACATTGTTTTAAAGTTGGTGGATGGTGCTTCTTGTTCCACACCCACCTGTCTTGTCCTCTTAGTCTGCGTCAATCTACTGGAGGTCACAGTAGAACAAGGAGAGGTGGCTGGAAGGGGAAGATGGAGCGGAAATGTTACAGCGAGGGTAACTCGAAGCAAACGAGAAGGGTGATGGTAACAAATGAAGACAACTTGACAACCCAAGCATTTTAGAATATATCTGATATAAGCAAATTAATGATATTTGACAATGAAATAACGTTCAAACGTATTTGACTACTTTAAGATGGCTGAAAGTCACTGTACCTAGAAAGTCTCTTGTCTATGTTTAAAGAAATGTGATGTCACACGCTTTAAAATGGCCGTAAAGTGTCGATGATAGACACTGAAGAAGGAATACCGAAACACATTTGTCTACTTGTTGTGATAAAATAAACAACACCTGAAAACTCTCCCGCGAGTGCTTAACTCTTTATGATTAGAAAGGGAGTCGGAGCGAGGATATATATTCCTGGCCGACAGGAAAGCAACTAAATAAAGATTATACTATGCATTGAATTGGGTCCGTGCTCCATGTACTTTTGGGAAAGAAATTTGCAAGAGGCCGGCTGGCAGTGGAGTTCTTGGGATATATATATATGTATATATATATATATATATATCCACACATGACCACTCACAAAGAAGTAATCCTGGGACACAGCGGGGTAAGTTTCGGAAGCCCTTTATTCACAGCAGTATTCAGCATGATGCATTTCGGCGATTATGCCTTCCTCAGACGCTGATAACCGCCAGGTGACGCCTTCTCCCTCTTTTGAACTCATAGGGCACTCCCATAGGTGGGAGGTCAGCTGATCCAATCGGTAGTTCGGGCAGAGGCAGTTTAATGTCCAACTACCTCTCCCAGCATGCACCAGAAGTAGTCTGTGTGGCAGCCGGATCAATCTCGCATGAGCACTGGGTTTGCCTCGCAAAGGAGGGGCCGTGTTGTTGCAGGCGAGCCCGTTTCTCATGTGCCCAGGGCTCCCTCCGGTCCCCAACGCCTCCACCTCCAGCAGTAGAACAAGTCGGGCCGTGAAGCGGGAGGGAATCAACCCGCCTCCCTGTGCAGTCACGGTCTGTCAATGACAGCGGCCACTGAACTTGCTCGCAACTAGGGCGGTCACAGGGAACTCTCGATACCTCGAATCCACAACAGTTCTTTTGCCAGCGATGCCCCTGGAATCTTGTGAGACGGGTCCCAGTACCGCGCTCCTGGCAGACGCGGATAAAATCCACACATGACCACTCAATATATATATATATATATATATATATATATATATATATATATATATATATATATATATATATATATATATATATATATTACCTACTGGCGGTCACCAGTAGGTAGTTATAGGTAGGATTATTTTCAATGCAAAATCTCAACTTTCTATTGTGAATAACTTTGGCGCCGGATGAGGAATCTGCCTGAAAATTTCCTCAAATTTGCCTCGCGGCGCCCCGGTCCTTCCCTGAAAGTTTAAGGGGGATTTGTCAAGCGGGGGCCGAGATAAAAGGGGGGTCCCAAAACGTGTTTTCCCCATGTTAATTTCCATAGGGCGGTCGACCTCACTTTTAGCCCGAACGGCTGAATGGATTTCCACCAAACTTGGCAAAATTGTAGGGACTGGTAGCCCAATGTGCCTTTGCTATGTTTCAAGATATGTGCTCCAGTGAATTTTGAGTAATTTAGGTTCAAAGAAATATATATATCTATGGCTGCGCCCTGGCACGTGCACCAGGGCGCTAACCAGCACGCTACGCGAGTTTGTGCGCGGAAACCTGATTGGCTCTCGGGTGTCTGTAAACATTCCAAACTGTCCGGAGTGGCTGCCATCTTGTGTCTCGGTAGGATCGAGACACAAAAGGTGGCAAAAACAAAGGGGGAAATGACCATAAGGGGGCAGAGTAGACCCCTCTTGACCCCCTAGGTTTGATGTGGGGGCTATAAGAGGGCCCCGCGGGGCAAAAAAAAAATTTGGGGGATTTGCGTGGGGGGAGCACCCGGTACGCGCACCGGGAAGCGTTCCATGGGAAAAAAGAATGATAGAGTTTTTAAAAAATGTAGCCTTTTTTATAATTTGGAGGTAGTTCTAAAAAGAACTGTTTTTTTCTTCTTTTTGTTGTTTTATATTTTTTTAATGTTTTTTGAACATTTTGTACTTTTTTTGGCTTTTATGAACTATTTTATATATTTATTTGGTATTTTTAGGGGGAGAAACAAAAAACAGGGAATTGAAAATGGCTCAACTGTAGCAAAAAAAAATCAGGAAAAAATTAGGGTTTTTTGGGGCAATTGTGGTTGTCACCAGCAAGGAGGATGAGCTTTATGCTCTGTTCACCATAGGAGATGGTCTTACCACAAAAAATACATGTTATCCTGAATTCCCCAAACCGTGGTTGTATGCAAGGGATCGTCTCCCTTGTCTCTGGTTCCGATGGAGTGGGTTGCTTTCTTTTGGAGGTGGTGGTTGTAGATTGGGGAGGGTTACTGGCCAGTTCTCTCACCTCTGCGGCAGAATAGTTGTTCGGATGCTTGCGGTGCATGTGCCTAATCATGGTATTATTACCGAAAGAATATTTTTTGTTAGGGTTCCCCCTTGAAAGTTCAATGTCACAGATTAGGCAAGTCACCTTGGGCGCATTGACTTTTTTCTTGCCCTCTGGGATTGAAAAAAACTCCCATACAATGTGCTGCCTTGGCTTGTATGGGGTATTGTCTTGACGTAAATAATTAATTTACTCTCTTAATTTCTATGCAGGTAAGTACTTAATCAATAATAACTCAAAATCGGAAGAAGGAGACAGAGTCCGTGGTGTTAGAGTTCTTAGGGGTTTTATTCCTTAAAAAGGAATGGTCATGGCCAGAATATCATGTTCTGACCACCACAGGGGTGTCAGAAGGGATAGAGCGCGCTACATTTTATTAACAGTACATAGCTTATATACTTATTTTACACCATTGGAAACAGTATAGAAGGCGTAACAGCTGAGAGAAGACAAGATAACAGTATACACGTGGTACAAGTGCGTAATCAAGAGGCGTGAACTAGAGGTGTGTGCTAGAAACGTCACAGGTAAGTGTCACGAAAGGGGTGGCACTAACAGGAATGTTGCAATGTCAGCAGAAATCGGAAGCTTGGATGCGCGCACAGCTGCATGACGTGTGATGCACGTGAGACTAGAGGGTGCATGGGGACTTGACATTTACACTGACGGAAAGAGACAGAAGTCTGGCATGTCAGATCAACTTGTGCTTCTATCATATCTGGTATCTGATGTTTAGGAACTAAGCTATCTGGGCGGAAAGGTCTCTAGGGTAGAAGCTATTCTATACTTGCTGTGAGTGCGTGTATAAGCGCCTGAGTGTCTGTATGAGAAGCGTGGGGGCACGGGCCTTCCATGGGAGCATGGCAACAAGGGCTATGAATTACTTGAATTAGTTGCATAGAGACAGGCCGGCCCTTTGGCTCTGCAGCTGAAGAAGGATGTTTACTGAAGCTAGCAGGCAGGAATGTATTTTCGGGAAGCGGAACAGATAACTCGAAGGTTATAGTCGATCTTGGCAGGCAGCAGGCTGAGCTGAGCGCGAGGGGCCGCGCTGAAAGTAAGTCAGAGTTCACGGGTACAGAGGCAGCCTGGGCAGAGGCCCTTCGAGTCAGAAGCCAGAAAAGAGGCTCGGTAACAGAAATTCAGGGGCCTACTCAGCCAGAGCTGAAAAACGTAGAAGTACGCTACAAAAAGACGTTGGCATAGCATACTTAGGAACGGACCATTCAACCCATTCATGGTGGGTCTGAAAGAGGACATGTTAACGGTGGACGCAAATATATTTGCGTCTTCATAGCTGGTACAGGAGGGAAGTTACATGCACTTTAACTCGTACATGGAGACGGTGGGGTACGCGCTAGGGAACATAACTTGACCATAAAATTTATATTTCCTCATTCCCTCCTTGTTCCCTACGGACCCTTCATGATATATCAATCCTCATGAATCGATCAGTCTGTTCTTGTAACATTATTTGTTCATCTTTCTTTCTTTGACTGTTTGAGAGAAAACTGGAATGTTCAATGCATGATGTGGCACACAGTCCACATATCGCCGGCCCACACTGTAGGCACAGGCAGCAACTGAATACTATGACAAGGCCGAAACCTAGGAAGGATAGGATCTTCCATCCCCAGGAAGTTAACGTTGTCCAGAACCAACCGGACCAAGTCCAGGTGCCTGGATTCTGATGTATCTGATTTGCAATTTTATGCAGACGGGTAATAGCTTGATAGACAGATGGTGCATTTTGTGGAATGAAAACACAGCAACTTGACCCGATGACCTTACAGGCTCCACCTCTATCTGCCAAGATGACGTCAATAACAAGACGATTTTGAAGGACAACAACCCGCATAGCAGATTGCTCCTCTGTTAAGTTACCTAAGGCGGAGGCAGTTTCATGTACTACAGCTTCAAGTGTTCTAGTTAATCTACGTATTAATTTACTGTTTTGGACAGGCCCTAGAAAGAAAAAGAATCCTTTATTGAAATCAGTGTACTGTTCCCATGCCGTTTCTGTGTAGTCGACAAGTGGAATATCTCTTCTGGGTCTATTCTTTACTAGATTCGTATTTCTATGATAATCAGGGGGAGCTAGAAAAACAGGTGGCAGAAGGAATGCAATATAACAGGTACCATCCCAATCTGGAGGCAAACGTATGTATGCGGTATGACCACAAACAAAATAGGAATGGCTGATAGCTTTAAAGGACGATTTACCATGGTCACTGAATTCGACCAGAGTAGTGCATTTACTATGACCTAAGTGTACTGAACCTTTCTTTCGGACACATAATTCACCAGTGACTGGTAATACTAACATATGGGGCAGAACTGGTGCAGCTTCGGATTCTACAGTAAGGATCATGAGACTAATTGTGTAGTTACCTAACCCATATACTTCATTTTCTAGATCAGTTCCTATTCGAGTAGGGAGTCCCTCCTTATCAGGGTAACAGACGTTGAGCAGGACTAAGTTCAAGTTTCCCCAAACCCAGCCCCCATCGAAAACAGCAATATCAGGATCTAAGGAATTAATTATTTTAAACCATGCCCCACAGGAGCCATTGTGAGTGAACGGGTACGGAAAGAGGGGCAGAGCTCCCTTGTAATTCTGGTAGGGAGGGAGTCGGCCACATATCCAACAGTCTGTAGCATTGTTCGTCTGATGGGAGTGGTGTAACATACTAATGAATGTATTGTTGCGCAGCGCAAGTCTGTAAGAGAGTTCGTGTGCAGGTAATTCACTAAAAGTGTGTTCAGCAGAGACATTGTAAACAGATTGTTCACGCTTGAAAATAGGCCAGTAGATAGGTAGCAGAATACTGGCAACAATAATTAGAACACTTAGAAAAAACATTATTAACAACGTCACTATACAGTGACTACGCAATGATTTGCAGTATGTATGTCTTTTAACTTGTCTCTCTCTCTCTCTATCTCGATCTAGGGGATACATGTCAGAAACTATTTAACCGATTCACCTAGGGGAGGACTTAAACAATTAAACTGTCTGACTTGCTAGATCGGAGTTTCATACGGTATTTTTCTTGGGGAGTTTTTTCTCGTTCGGATACTGTAAAGTCTTTTTCCTCAACACAGTCTTTGGTGGGGGTGGACGAGTCTCGATCAGGTTTCAGTCCACAAAATTTCTTCACATGACTCGTATGGACCCACCCCTTTCTCCCCTCAATCTTCACGGCGGTCCTCGTGGTGAGAAGGACGGTCTTCGGAGATTTCCAGCGGGGCTCCAGCGGATTTTTCCGGTCGAAATTCCGGACGAGCACCAGATCCCCAGGACGGACCTCGTGCGGCTTTACATCGGTGTTGTCAGGGAAGGCTGCGGCAACCTGTGAACGACATGATTGGAGTGCAGACATCAAGGAGGCAAGGTAATCTGTCAACATATTACAATCAACATCAGTGATTTTCTTCGGAATGGGCGTCCCCCACATATTCGGTGGTCTGCCAAAAACCACTTCGTACGGGGATAGCCCTGATCTCGAGTGGGCGACCATCCTCATGTAGAATAGTGCCACCGGCAGGGCGACTATCCAGTCGACCCCTTTTTCCTGACATATCTTGGCAAGTCTTATTTTTAGTGTCTGGTTATGCCTTTCTACAAGGCCTGCGGCTTCGGGATGTCGGACACAATGGAATTTCCACTGGTAACCTAACAGTAAAGAAACCTGCTTCATTAACTCGGACGAGAATGGCTGTCCGTTATCTGAGTATACGACACGGGGCAAACCGTACCGTGGGAAGAATTCACGAACCAACTGTCTGGCAGTGGTCGGAGCAGTGTAGTCTGGAACTGGGTATGCTTCGGTCCAACGGGACAGAGCACAAACAATTACAAGGACATACTTGAATCCTCGACAACTGTTCATCTGGATATAATCCATCTGGAGGACTTCAAAAGGGTGATCGGGAGGATGAAATCCACCTTGCTCTACAGGAACGCTTTTACCTGGATTGAACTGACAACAGATCATGCAAGTACGCACTTTCTGTTTTGCTGCTGCTCGTAAGTGTTTATTGCTCCAGAGATTTTGTAAACTGTCTAACATCGCTTTCTCTCCTAGATGTGCCGGGCTATGTGCTGTATTAATCATGACTTGAACCATAGAGTCAGAGAGAAACCATGTAGATTTTCCCTTCGTCATCCAACCTTGATCTGTCTGGATCCCTCCTAGTTCAATCCATTTCTTTATTTCTTCTGGGGTAGCATGCATCTGGATGTCAATTACATCTAGGGTGGGATCTCTAACTGCCATACACTTTGTCGGTACTATTGTCTTTGTCACATCAGTAATCTGGGTGTGAGTCAGTGCTGTATGTTTTGCTGTCTGGTCTGCCAGGTCGTTACCCTGGGAAACAGAATCTGTAATTTTAGTATGTGCTTTACACTTCATGACTGATATGCCCGAGGGCAAATGTATTGCTTCTAACAGTGCTTGAATGAGGGGACCATGTTGTATCTTGGCCCCATGAGAGGTCAGGAAACCTCGTTCTTGCCAGAGGACTCCGAAGTCGTGTACAACTCCGAATGCATAACGGGAATCAGTATATATGTTAACATTTCTGTTCTTGGCTAGAATACAAGCTCGGGTCAGAGCGATAAGCTCTGCTGCTTGAGCAGACAGTGTGTCAATACGATGTGTTTCTTTAACTTCAGTTTCAGTGGTCACGGCGTACGCGGCCACTAATTCTCCTGTACTTGTTCTCATGCATGAACCGTCCACATAAAGTGTCAGGTCTGGATTTGTCAATGGGACATCTGTTAAGTCTCGTCGTGGCTTTGTTACTGCATTAATAATTTCTATACAATCATGCTGGACTGAATCTGTCATAATTGTAGGTAACAGTGTTGCGGGGTTCAAGATACTGCAGCGTCTGATTTCTATGTGTGGCTGGAATAGTGTTAATTCATAACCTGTCAATCGTGCTATAGTCAAGTGCTGAGTCTGGGTTCTGTTTAACAAAACCTCTACAGAGTGTGGAACTTGTACTGTTAACTGATGGCCTAAAACAATTGAATCGCTTTGTCTGATTGCTAACGCTGTTGCTGCTACTGACTTTAAGCACGCAGGGAGTGCCTGGGCTACTGAATCCAATGTACTTGAGAAATAAGCGCAAGGCTTATGTGAACCTGCTTGATCTTGGGTGAGGACAGACAACGCTGTACCGTCACGTTCTGTAACAAAAAGTGTAAACGGTTTGCTGTAACATGGTGTCGCTAAAACTGGTGCTTGGCATAATGCTTTCTTTAATTCTTCAAAAGCTTGTGTGTGTTCCTGAGTCCAAGGGAGGGCAGTCGAAGTAGCTGCCTCTTGTGTCGTTAACTGGATGAGTGGTTTAGCTAGGAATGCATATTGAGGAATCCATTGTCTGCAGTATGAGGTGAGGCCTATGAAGGCCCGCACTTCCTTTTGTGTCTGGGGTTGCGGCATATTTACAATTAACTGAATGCGATCGGGAGTGAGCTATCTCCCCACTTTGGACAGCAAGTGACCCAAGTACACAACTTGCTGAACACAGAATTGTAGCTTCGAAGGGGACACCTTGTGCCCCTTGTCGGCTAGGAAATGTAAAACTGTCAGTGATGCTTTTTCACATTCGGGCTCACTTCGTGCGGTGATCAGTAGATCATCGACGTATTGCAGTAGAGCGGTGTTAACGGGCATTTGAATACAATCTAGTTGTCTTTTCAGTGCTTGACTATAGATGCTGGGGCTTTCTGTGAATCCTTGAGGTGCGCGTGAAAATTTGAAGCTGCGTCCATTTAAACTGAATCCGAAGAGATATTGGCTCTCTGGATCAATAGGCACGCTGAAGAAGGCGTTCTTGAGGTCAATTACAGTAAAGAACGTTGCTTCTGAATCAATGGCAGTCAATAGGGATGAGATATCAGGGACCACAGGATACTGTGGTATAATGCATTTATTTAATTCTCGAAGATCAATCACCAGCCGATATACTGGCGGTGCATTGGGATCAGTACGTTTAAGAATCGGAATGATGGGTGAATTACAGACATTGGAGTCGGTCTCGACGACCACTCCTTGGGCAATGAGCTCGTCAATGATTTTCAGTAAAGCCACTACAGCATCGGGTGGTAACTTGTATTGCCTGATTCTTGGTAGTACAACACCTGCTTTGAGTGTAACGCGGTACGGAGTGATATGCATGCAACCTACATCAGTTGGGCCTTTTGCCCACAAGTAATCTGGTACTTTTTTCAATCTGACATCGAATTCTCGCAAAACATAATGACCCTTGAAATCCCGCAGAAAGAGTCTAACTCCCTCCGGGGAACAGCATATTATAGCTCCTAGAGCCTTCAACGTTTTAATTCCTAACATATTTTCTGGACATGATTTTGTAAGTAACAAGTCTGTAACACGCGATAATGGACCCACAGCCAGGGGAACTGGTTCTGATACCTCATTTACAATAGGCTGTCCTGAAAAACCAAGGGAAACATTCTGTGAGCCTGAGAGGGGTGCCCCTGGGACTTCATCATGGCTGATCGTAGTGCGACTTGCCCCTGTGTCAATTAAAAACTTTCTGTCTTTTCCCAATACTTGACTGTGTACATAAGGACCTTCTTGATCTACAGGAATCTCAATAAGAGGCAAGCCACCTTCCCTCTCTAGGCTGTTTCATGTATATCGGGAATATTCGGGATAAGCGGACTGGGCATACTGGTACATCTGTTGTGAAACTTGCTGAGACGCGGCAATGGGCTGTGGCTGTGGTATCGCTACTGTCTGTGCTGGAGTCGAAGAAGCATGCATAGGCTGTGTATTCTGTGTATTCTGTGAAGACTGATGCTGGTTATGGTCTTGTCTAGGCGGATGCGGTCTTTCCTTAGTTTTACCTGTCGCTATGTTATGTTTCAGAACTGGGCATTCATGTACGTAGTGACCTGGCTGCTTGCAATAATTGCATGTCCCTTTAACGGGAGCTGCGTTGTGATTTGTCTGGGTCGTACCCTTTCTGTGACTGTCGGCTGGGACCGTCTGTGCTACTAACATTTTCATCTTCGTGTCTTTCATACGTTTCTGTTCCTGATCTTGTTCTTCTCTAATTCTATTCTGATGGTATTGTAACATCTGTAACATCTGTGATGGCGTGTTTGCTTGCCATGTACTCTCGACCTTGTATACACGGTTTTTAACTAACGGTAGGGAATTCTCCACTAACTTTGATACAAAAAGATGCGGGTACGACTCACTACTAGGTTTGAGGCCACTATTAATAATAAAACATTTCTCGAATCTTGAATAGAAGTCACTAGTATCTTCATCATGCTTCTGTTTACAGGACGAGATGGCGTCCCAATCTTCCTTTCTAGTTGTCAATAATCTGGGCAGAACCTGTACTATCAAACCTGGTAATGCTTTAGTTTTGTCCCCAAGGCCTAACCCTGGGATCCGTTTCTTTTCTTCGTCCTCTATTTCTGCCCATGCAATCTTTGTGTCCCCCACCTCCCATTCCTTTTCCTTTAATTTCTCGAAGATACCCGTGGGTAATAGTACTTTTAACATTTTCATAATGTCATCATATGTGTAATCCCCCATCAGTAACATGTCTTTAAGCTCTCTGTGAAAACCTGCAGGGTCTTTATCATGGCATGGGACTAGTTTCTTCATTTCTAACAGTTCTAATTTAGTCAGAGGCGTGTGTACATACACGCGTTTCAAGACACGATCCTCACCCATAACAGGGTGCACTTCTCGTAAGGGGTTCTGACTTTCAACGCCACTCAGGCGTTGCATGTGATACATTTTCCTTTCTGGGGGCGGGGCGGGAACATATTCAGAGCTTACAAAGGTATTATATCTGTGTCGCTGTTCTAGAATTATTTGAATTAATTTGGTGCTTAAACCTCTCCATCTATCCATGAGCAGTGCTTCTAGTGTATCGTGTAAGGGACCTGGATCAGAATAATGTTTTCTGTATTTGATGAGAAGGTGCTGAATCATGTATACACCTGCTAATTTCTGTTCGTCGGGGGAGAGGTTCAGAAATGTCTGCGCCACCGTGTCATCGTTATATATGTCTGCATTTTCGGCCCATGATACAGCTGATCGGGCTAGTTCTTGTTCATCCATAGAATTGAGTACGTGGTACCCAACTCGGTCTCGAAGCCTTTTATCGGTTTCCTGGAACTGATGCTCAGCAGAATTCGGATTTGTCAAGGCAGAGAAGAAAACTCTCTTGCTCTCTGGACGGATACCCTTCCTAAGGTAAGTTCCCTTACCTACATATGCTATGGTGCCTACAGTCTTTTCTGGTTCTTCAGATTCTTCTTCCTCCTCGGAGGAAGCTTTGTCTTTCTCTTTTTGGTGTACCTCTATTACTGTTTTTCTTATTTTTCTGTACATAGTGGCTATGCAATTCTGTTTGTCATGTTTTCCATCGGCTATATTTTGACCCCACTTGTTCAGTGCATCTAATTCACTCTGATCTGTTCCAGGCCTATCTCGTTCTCTTATTAGACAATTTATGAAAAATCGTAATATCTGTGCTTGTATGTCAACTTTCTGGTTTTCCATGGCATTCTTGATACTGTCAGGGTCTTTCCCTGTCTGAACAAACTCGTATATTCTGTCTAGACGGTCCTTCATTCCTACATAGCTTAGCAAGATATCAGTAGCAGATCTTAACCGTAGTGATGCCAATATCATTAGATCGTCTTTACCGGGTACTGGATCGTATCTGCAAACTGAAATGTTTTCCTTGAATGCGTCTAAGCGGGACAAGTGAGGAGACCTGAACGTGAGGGGACTCTGTATATCTCTGACATTTAATCTGTGTGTCAATGGCGGGGTCCGAGGACCCGCGGTCGCACCCCCTGAAGCGGAGGCTTGGCTATCATCTCTGTGTGCAGTCTGTATTTGAATTTGTCTTTTAGTAGGATCTGGTAAACGTGGTTTCGGCAGATCTGTTTTAGGTGCTGGAAGTGGCGGGGCTGGCGGAACAGGGGAAGTCTGTTGCGGTACCGGCGGAACATGACCTGGGGGCGGAGTGCCACCCCCGTCCCTGTCAGTAGGCAGGGCACGAACAGGCAGATTGGTGTAAGCTGGAGCTACATCTTCTAGGTAGGAATTCAGGAATATATCTTTAGTAGTCTTATGTATTACTTTAGTTGGGACCAGCGGTGGCGGCAGATTTTTCGGTATTTCTGAAATGGCGTCAGGTGTACCCTCGGCCATAAGATACATGCCGTTTACTTGGCTATTTCGGATGCGATCTATTTGTTCTGTTTTTACTCGGATTCCTTCAGTGACTAATTCATTTTCTTGAGCTCTATCTGATTCTCTAAGTCTGTCTTCTCTACGGAGTGCTCTTTCAGCACGTTTATGTGATTCCTTACGCCAAAATTCTATGGCGTCTTTCTGAGATTGTCTAGCTTTCTTTTTCCGTAATACCTCTTCTACCTTCATGATGCACTCGGCATCCCATGTTCCATTACCTGGCCATCTGTGTCTTTCGTCTAGGTGCTTTGTATAATCGGTCCATAATTCTAGATACAATATGGCATCTATGCCATGCTTGTTATACATAAAGTTACCTGGAGTGTCCCTAGGGGGGATAGGAATCTCTTCCTCTAACATCCCTTTCCTAGTTCCTATCTGCTTTAACTTGTTGAAAAACGGCATTTTGCCTACTTGATTCTGAATGCGCGATCCTTGATACTTAATTCTGAATATAACTAGTTTATACAAGAAAACACAATAATACACATAAAACGGTCACATTCATACCACGACATTAATCACATGAAAAGACATTGGAGACATAGATGACTACCCCCTATACCGGATGTACTGCTAAACAGTACAGATACACTGCTGTAACAATGCAGATATTCAGAAATTCGGAATACTAGATATACTGCTAAACAGTACAGATACACTGCCTAAAAACAGTGCAGACCGGACTTGTGTACCCAAACCCGTCTAGATACGTCCCAGCAATGGTACTCACCGGGAAGCACGGAAACAGAATGCCTCGGAAAACTCGACTGGACTCGACTCGAAACTTCGGAAAACTTCGGGAAACTTCGGAAAACTTCGGAAAACTTCGGAAACCTGGTGGGCCTCTTGACACCTCGGACCTTGTTTCTTTCGGCTAGGCTCTGGTCGGGATCCTCCGCACTCCTCACCGCCTCGTCTGGGCACTGATCGCAGTCTTCGTCACCTCCGTGGGTCAGAGGGAGATGCAGGAAATCCTGCCGGTACGCGTATGGTCCATCTAACTGATGGCAGGGGACAGAGCTTGCAATGCGCCAACCTGCGCGTGAGGTGGGGGAGGGGTCCCTGTTCGGGCACCAAATGACGTAAATAATTAATTTACTCTCTTAATTTCTATGCAGGTAAGTACTTAATCAATAATAACTCAAAATCGGAAGAAGGAGACAGAGTCCGTGGTGTTAGAGTTCTTAGGGGTTTTATTCCTTAAAAAGGAATGGTCATGGCCAGAATATCATGTTCTGACCACCACAGGGGTGTCAGAAGGGATAGAGCGCGCTACATTTTATTAACAGTACATAGCTTATATACTTATTTTACACCATTGGAAACAGTATAGAAGGCGTAACAGCTGAGAGAAGACAAGATAACAGTATACACGTGGTACAAGTGCGTAATCAAGAGGCGTGAACTAGAGGTGTGTGCTAGAAACGTCACAGGTAAGTGTCACGAAAGGGGTGGCACTAACAGGAATGTTGCAATGTCAGCAGAAATCGGAAGCTTGGATGCGCGCGCAGCTGCATGACGTGTGATGCACGTGAGACTAGAGGGTGCATGGGGACTTGACATTTACACTGACGGAAAGAGACAGAAGTCTGGCATGTCAGATCAACTTGTGCTTCTATCATATCTGGTATCTGATGTTTAGGAACTAAGCTATCTGGGCGGAAAGGTCTCTAGGGTAGAAGCTATTCTATACTTGCTGTGAGTGCGTGTATAAGCGCCTGAGTGTCTGTATGAGAAGCGTGGGGGCACGGGCCTTCCATGGGAGCATGGCAACAAGGGCTATGAATTACTTGAATTAGTTGCATAGAGACAGGCCGGCCCTTTGGCTCTGCAGCTGAAGAAGGATGTTTACTGAAGCTAGCAGGCAGGAATGTATTTTCGGGGAGCGGAACAGATAACTCGAAGGTTATAGTCGATCTTGGCAGGCAGCAGGCTGAGCTGAGCGCGAGGGGCCGCGCTGAAAGTAAGTCAGAGTTCACGGGTACAGAGGCAGCCTGGGCAGAGGCCCTTCGAGTCAGAAGCCAGAAAGGAGGCTCGGTAACAGAAATTCAGGGGCCTACTCAGCCAGAGCTGAAAAACGTAGAAGTACGCTACAAAAAGACGTTGGCATAGCATACTTAGGAACGGACCATTCAACCCATTCATGGTGGGTCTGAAAGAGGACATGTTAACGGTGGACGCAAATATATTTGCGTCTTCATAGCTGGTACAGGAGGGAAGTTACATGCACTTTAACTCGTACATGGAGACGGTGGGGTACGCGCTAGGGAACATAACTTGACCATAAAATTTATTTTTCCTCAGTCTTCTGGCAGCCACCTTCTACCTTCCTCCTCCTCCTCCTCCTCCTCCTCCTCCTCCTCTTCTTGACCACCAATGTAATGTTGTGGTGGTCCTCTTGGTGGTGGTGGTGGTGGTGGTGGTGCAGATGCTCCAGCTGCTGCTGCTACTGTAGCCATTTTAAAGTACAAAATATTTCTCAAAGATGTTCAAACAGGTCTTCCTCAGTCAAAGGACAAAGTCAGAATAAGGAAAAAAGGTGGGGTCTTTCATCATTTGGAAAAAAAAACTGTCCTGAACCAATGAAAAGTGTTATTTTCAGGTCACATGACCCGGGCTTTCATCATTTAGAAACCAAAACTGTTCTGCACCAATGAAAAGTGTTATTTTTAGGTCACATGACCCGATGCGCTTACGCGCCACGGGGCGCGTCACGGGGCGCGTCGTGTAAGTGCGTCAGATGATTACGTTGCGCGATCGTATTTGCTTGAGTATTTCCGGGTGTGCTTACGCCGTGCGTATCACGCGGACACGACTACGCGATACGTCATGATGTTTTCGTTCGCGGCAATAGCGCTAGCGGGACGCTCACCGGTGCGCGACCCGGGGCGCTCTGAAAAAATGCGCTTTCCAGTGCGCACACCGGGGCGCGCACCGGGAGCGCACCAGGGCAAAAAAAAACAAAAAACAAAAAAAGGTATTATATAAATATACAATATAGGATTCATTAGAAAAAATATTACATTTCATAGGTTTGAGGCCCTATATATAGTTAGGAATTAGCATTTAAAATACCTATGAAATTCACTGAAAAAAACATAGGTTTCACACCAGTTATAGTTGGGAATTAGCATTTAAAAAACCTATTAAATTCACTGAAAAAAACATAGGTTTCACACCAGTTATAGTTAGCAGGAACTTTTACTCGCATAAAACCATTGAAATTCCCACGTTATAGTTAGTTGGACTCACTATAACTTGCGCGTGCAATGCACTGCTGATGACGTCACATATTACATCACTCATGACATGGTCAGTGACATCACTGGAAAAAGACCTCCACAAACAGTGTACTGCATGGCACCAGTTTCCACCCAAAACCATTACTGAGGAGTATTTCCTATGATGCACCCATAGGAATGAGACGCAACTGCTCCAAGGACACTGATGCCAAGGAAAAGATAACAGAGACAGCAGTAAGAATAAAAAGGAGAGGATATCAAACTAAAGATCTGAGAATAGGACTACAAAAGATTGAGAAAGTAACAAGGAAATAAATTTTGATAACACAAAAAGAGAAAGCAAAAATGAATACAGGAGTAAAAGACAAACAAGAAACAGCAAGACTTAGCTTAACATACAATAAAGAAAGTCACAAAATTACAAGGACAGTACAACAGTTCTGGCACCTAATGTCACAGGATCCTAACATTGGCAACATTCTAGGCAAACAACCTCTGATAACATACAGGAAAGCAAAATCATTACAAGATCAACTAGTACAGAGCCACTTCACAGACAAACCGAAGAAAAACTGTCTTGAAGACCAACAATTGGGCTCTAAGAAATGCAATAAATGCAAAGCTTGTGAAATAGCAACCAACAAGGAAAGAAAATTAAGATCAACCACATAATTACTTGTACTACTCAATTTGTGGTGTATGCGATACATTGTGCATGTGGCTTACAATAAGTAGGAAGTATATATATATATACATATATATTACCTACTGGTGGTATCCAGTAGGTAGTTATAGTTAGGACCTAGTTTCCATAGGAAATCCACAACATTCTATTGGGAATAACTTTAGCGCCGGTTGATGAATCTCCACGAATTTCTCAAAGAAGATGGCTCGCTACGCTCCGCTCCTTCCCTGAAAATCTCGGAAAGATTCGTCAAGCGGGGGCCGAGAAAAAAGGGGGGTCCCAAAACGTGTTTTCCCATGTTAATTTCCATAGGATGTTTAGACACGGCTACAGCCCGAACCGCTGAACGGAATTACACCAAATGAGTGATGTCACTGACCATGTCATGAGTGATGTAATATGTAAAGTCATCAGCAGTGCATTGCGGGCGCGCGAGTTATAGTTAGCTGAAGTAACTATAACGGGGGAATTTCATTGGTTTTATATGAGTAAAATATCCAGCTAACTATAACATGTGTCAAACCTATGGTTTTTTCAGTGAATTTCATAGGTTTTCTAAATGCTACTTCCTAACTATAACGTGTGTAAAACCATTGTTTTTTTCAGTGAATTTCATAGGTTTTTTAAATGCAACTTCCTAACTATAACGTGTTTAAAACCTATGGTTTTTTCAGTGAATTTCATAGGTTTTTTGAATGCTACTTCCTAACTATAACGGGTTTAAAACCTATGGTTTTTTCAGGGAATATATATATATATATATGAATCAACAAAGTGCCCAGAAGCTCGAGGGAGCACTCAGCAGCTCGCCATACCATCCGGTACTCGTGGTTAAATTGCCTCCATAAAGCCATACAATGTGTGCTTGCCTGACACGTTTCAGGGAAATAAAACCCCCTTTCTCAAAGGCTGCTGGCTTCTACAAATGGCGCAACAATTAGATTCAAGGATGATGATGCTTTTATTGGATAATGACCCCCTCGTGAGCCTCGCTAAGTGCGATGACATGTCCTGCTGTATTCTGGGAAACGTAGTTCAATCATCAACCAAGCGCCAAATGCGTAAATTATCGTGCTTTATTAAAATACAGTGATTCTTTGCCGATTTGGAATTCATTGCACAGATTTTAATTAATCAGGTATATTTTATTAGTTTTCCAATTGTATGGCTTTTTATAATCGCATTTAAAATGATCTTAAATATTTATTATGAATATTTATTTCATGCACTTTGCACAGAGAATTTGCAGTTAGTGCACACTCAATATACTGTATTTTACAGGTATTATCAAGTAGTGGCTAACACTCAGTCTGTTGTCCATTTCAATTGCACTTTTGTTTGCACTGTCACTTTAAATTGCATGAGCTTCCCCATGTGACTTGTCATGTGATCAAGGTCCGAGAAGGACCGAAACGCGTCATGGCGAAGGTGCTAGGTGAAAGAGAATAAAAAATACTGCAGCACGACTTTGGGTTTGCGTCGTCTCTGAGGTGATTGAGATCGAATTCCTGTGGGTGAGACTACTTTCAGGATATATATATATATATATATATATATATATACTAGCAGCCCGTCCCTACGTTGTCCGGGTATGAATTGCTGCCGGCCCGTAGTATATTGTTTTGTTGGATTTCGTTTTGATAGAATTCATTATCTGTGACAGGCCTGTGAAATGCTCCGATTCACAGTGCACTGCTGATGCCCTTAAGAGTGTGCATTCAGTAGTGTGTGAACTCGAGTTTCCCTACTTTATTTTTCCTTACAATATCATATAGGGCGAACTCGACAACATGGCATGAGCACAATTTACATTACATAAGAACACATTCATTTGTGGTAGGCACGGGGAGACAAAGCGATTTGCCTGGAATCACAGGATGTTGAGCTGATGCCGAGATTCGAACGTAGCTCCCCAGCTCTAAAGTTCGCAATTCTAGAACTTGTGGCAGGAGGTGTGTCTAAAAGTGTATGTCGGTGCTGGCCATCAATGAGAGAGACCTGTGCATTTTTCAAATGAGAGGTGAAAAAATATGAGTATTTTGCTGGAGATGTGGGCCGCCGTGCCACCAATGTACTTACCGGGGGAGGGTAAACACCCATTATTCCGCAACTTTCTTTCCGCATACCATCACTCCGCATACTTTCATTACAAAAGTACCATGGCTCCGCAATGCCATTATAACGCATGGTATCACATTTTATATGCTTTTACCACGCATACATTTACAACGAAATTCGTTGTAAAAGCATGAATGGTAAAAGCATGCCTTTTTTAATGTTTGGATAAGGTAAGTATGGGTTTAGGGGTATATGTTTTGGGGTTCTGAGGTATATGTTTTGGGGTGTTTGGGTATTTTAAGGGTACAGATATAGTTTTGGGTTATGGGGTACAGGGGTAGTTTTAGGGTTTAGGGATAGGTATGGGTTTTGGGGTACAGGGGTATTTTTAGGGTTCAGGGCTAGGTTTGGATTTTGGGGTATAGGGTTATTTTTAGGGTTCAGGGGTAAGTTTGGGTTTTGGGGTACACGGGTATTTTAAGGGTTCAGGGCTAGGTTTGGGTTTTGGGGTACAGGAGTATTTTTAGTGTTCAGGGCTAGGTTTGGGTTTTGAGGTACAGGGGTATTTTAGGGTTCAGGGGTAGGTTTGGGGTACAGGGTTATTTTTAGTGTTCAGGGCTAGGTTTGGGTTTTGGGGTACAGGGGTATTTTTAGGGTTCAGGGGTAGGTTTGGGTTTTGGGGTACAGGGGTATTTTAAGGGTTCAGGGCTAGGTTTGAGTTTTGGGGTACAGGGGCATTTTAGGGTTCAGGGCTAGGTTTGGGTTTTGGGGTACAGGGGTATTTTTAGGGTTCAGGGCTAGGTTTGGGTTTTGAGGTACAGGGGTATTTTTAGGGTTCTGGGGTAGTTTTGGTTTTTGAGGTACAGGTGTATTTAGAGGGTTCAGGGCTAGGTTTGGGTTTTGAGGTACAGGAGTACTTTTAAGGATTAGGGATAGGTTTGGGTTTTGGGGTACAGGGGTATTTTTAGGGTCCTGGGGTAGGTTTGGGTTTTGAGGTACAGGGGGGATTTTTAGGGATTAGGGATATGTTTGGGTTTTGGGGTACAGGGTATATTTATATTTATAGGGTTAAGATGGGTTAGTGTTTAAGGGTGTTGGGGTATTTTAAGGAGTAAGGGTAGGTTATGATTATAGGGTGCAGGGGTATTTTAGTTTTTAGGGTGTAGAGGGTAATAAAATAAAATAATAAATAAAAATAATATAAATAATACAATTTAAAAGAATAAATGTTATAAATAAAAAAAATGTGTATATATATATATATATATATATATATATATATATATTCAATGAAAAAACCATTGGTTTTAGGCCATATATAGTTAGGGATTTGCATTTACAAAACCTTATTTTACTCGCATAAAACCATTGAAATTCCATATATAGTTATAAGCGCTAACTATATATCGCGCACCCGCAATCCACTGCTGATGATGTCACATATTACATCATTCATGACATGGTTAGTGACATCACTGATGACATCACTGATGACATCTCAAATGACATCACTGATGACATCACTGATGACAACATCCAGTGACTGTATGTTTCTGTAAAGTTAAAATATGTTTTACATATTGAAGAATGAGTGGATGTATAAGTGTCTGGATGAAGGATTTACTAGGTGCATGACTGACTGATTGAGTGAGTGATTAAATGTGTCTCACTGAGTGCATGGGTTAGTGACTAAACTGTTTTAATTTGTGCATCATTATATCTGTTGTTCTACAAACTGCTGCATATGTTGATTCGTAGCTATATGAGTAACTGTATGGGTTATTGATTGGTTGTCCAAGTATTTGTATGGGAGACTGAGTGTGTGTGTATGGGTGGCTGGGAGGTGTGTGACTCTGTACATAGATGTGTGAGTAGTTAATTCACTATATGTATAGATTCAAAAGTGCATGTGCAAACAGCTGTATGGGCGGTTGACTGTGTGCATGAGTGTATTGGTGAGTGAATGGATATCTCAGTGCTACATGTCAAAGTAAGTACATATGTAAAACACAGTACATGTGAGAGTTGACATATATAAATAACTGTGCATAAGAGCCAGTGAATGTGTGAGTGGCTGTATGGATCATTGTGAACTTGTATCAGGGATTGTATAATAGAGTAAATATGTGTTAGTATATGTTTGAATAAGTAAAGTTTGTATAACTGTATAGTTGAGGAAATGGAGGTGTGATTGATTCTTTGCATGACTGACTAGGTGTGTGAGTAACTCCATGGATGAGTGACAGTCTGTGAGTGTCTGTTTACACTGATTGTATCTAAGGTTATATTAGAGTCTGAAGAGGTTCATCGTATTATCACATGAATGATATCATCAGTGATGTTATCAGTCATGTCAAATGAGATGTTTTCAGTGATGTCATCAGTGATGTCATTTGAGATGTCATCAGTGATGTCATCAGTGATGTCACTAACCATGTCATGAATGATGTAATATGTGACATCATCAGCAGTGGATTGCGGGTGCGCGATATATAGTTAGCGCTTATAACTATATATGGAATTTCAATGGTTTTATGCGAGTAAAATAAGGTTTTGTAAATGCAAATCCCTAACTATATATGGCCTAAAACCAATGGTTTTTTCATTGAATTTTCAAGGTTTTGTAAATGCAAATTCCTAACTATATATCCACTATAACCTATGGTTTTTTCTGTGAATTTCATTGGTTTTTTAATAGCAAATATGAAAAGCTTTAAAATGTCAAGTACGTGATAGATAAAAACATTTTCGTATTTATGCACGCTGATGTGCTTTGAACGCTGCACCCCCCCCCTCCCCTCTTTTGTCTTAGTAGTACTCTCTCTTTGCAGATAGTGAACGGTAGTTAACGCAAGCCTTTGCCCCCGTTGTAATCCGTCGTGCCTGCTTGTCTCTCCATTTGATTGATTGTTGTCCAAGCATTTACTGTTTTAGAATTGGTTCTCTTTGGATCATTCTCTATTTACAAACAAGCACAAAGTCGCAATACTCTGTTTAGTCTTTGCAGATAGTGAAAAATCGTGTAAAAAAAATAAAAGTAATCGAGCAAAATCAGTAGGCCACTAATTGGATCTCTTTTTGACCTCGCTAAAATAGAAATATTAGGAACAACCCTTCATGAGAAATACGAAAATAGTGAGATGAACTGAGCTCCACACCATGAGGGCTGCAAGACAGCTCAGCTCCGTCACCCATCCCGCCCAAAATAACGACAAACCCTATGCAAATATTAAAAATATAGACAACACACCAGCAAAGAAACAGGGTAAAACATTTTATTAAAAAACTATTTACATAACGTTGGTTTATAAGATGATGTCAGTAGTGGACCGATGTGTGAATAGATCGAAAACAGCACAAGGCTCCAAGATCCGGATGGCAAGCTCCTGGATGTTGGGTGCCATAGTTTAGAGTTCTGAATTTCAGCCTTTTTCAATGCCTGTGCTTTGTTGAATCAAAATGGCGGCTTGACACAAAGCTGACTCAAGCGTTGCTACTGATGCTATGCAGACCAAAACTGGTTTTCAGTTTGTAAATTTTTCTAGATTTTTCAATCCAAGTTTGGTTGACTTTGTAGAACGATGGCTTCAGATTTTCAACATACGGTGTGGTGGCGCTGACTGGGAGGGGGCGCTTCGCTCCTGCCCCCTCCCCAAGTAAGATTTTCATACGTGAAAGTACGTTAATGGTTTTGGTCCCCGAGATGCTTCGATGTCACTGCCATTCTCAAATAGCATAAGTTCTGGATGTTGGGTGCCATAGTTAAGAGTTCTGAGCAGTGCTTGTAACACTGTCTGAAGCTTATTTCCACCTACTGCAGCTTCACTATTCTCAAAGTAAGTGAGTGTCGTTTGTGGACCTGACTGCATTAGAAAACAATGTGATATGTTACCTTCCTAAACAGCTTGACGGAGGCCCCTGAGGGGCGGTGTGATGGCCATGGACTCGGAGAAGACGCTTGGCTCCGACACCCTCCCCAAGTCTTATAGCACTGGTGTAGCCTGAGATCGCCCCCGACATAGGCGGCCGGCTCCCGGGGTCCGGCGGAACTTTTTGCCTTTTGATGACTCTTCAATTCTGGACCTTGTCCCACAATCCGTTTGACCTGAAGACAAGCTGTAGTGGGGCGCCCCTTTATCGTTTTAGTTGCCATTCCGCCCGCTTTTGCTACACTGTGCCTCTTCCGCCATTCAGCTGTTTACCGCCCGCTCTTGCGACTACAGCGTCTCGCTCACCATGTAGTTGAGTTGCGCCCGCTCTTGCGGTGCAGCGATAGGCGGCTGCCACAGGACTCTCAAAATGGCGGCCGGCTCTTCGGTTTTGGGCCTGGCCCACTAAAATGGCCCTGGGACACCTTGGAACTCGGACGCTTCCCTGATAGGGCTTGGGTCCCATTCTCGAAAAGCGTCCCCTCAGCCGTGAAGATTCTACAAAAGTCTTGGGGGCCTCCGACTCCCGCAGGCTTCTGGTGGGGAGCGACTGCCATGATTGCTCGTGGAATGGCCACGACGGAGCTACGAGATGGTAGTGGTCTCATGCTGACGCCAGCTTTAGTCTGAAACATCCAGAAACACTATAGACTACCAATTCGATCAGTTCCGGTAGCGCCCCAACATGACCCGGAAGAGAAGAACTTGCCCTCCCCTCTTTGACTGATGGTTCTTGTTGCCTGTCCCCTCTGTTGTCATTTAACAGAACTTTTTGGACTGCTGAAAGGGGTTGTGTTCTGAACGCTGGTTGGTGGAGACATTTAGACTATATTCTTGACCTACGTTGTCGCGTAATGCGTTTTATGACACGCCGCGTTAGCGCACCCGGAAGTGATCCGAGGCGCGGCGCGGCGCGCAGCGCGTAACGTAAGCATAACAGGTCATGTGACTTGTTAATAAAACTTTTCATTGGTTCATTTTACTTTTGTTAATTTAATGATGAAAAGCTTGGTCATATGACCTAAAAATTACGCTTTTTATTGTTTTCGAACAATATTTTTTTTTCAAACATATGTTATAATATTCCAGGCTAATGTACTTTCCCGGAAAATTTACAACTGTCTTGCAAGTAAAATATATTCCTTTTTCGAGAAAAAGGGCGTTTCTTCCTTCCATGACGGAGCCGTTGAGTAAAAGAGATTCGGCCTGCTGTCTTAGTCGCCGATACGCCTGATTATCAGATTCTTATCGATCACTTTATGTTGCAGACATGAAAAACACAACTGCCCTTGACCATTTATCTTTACTGCGTTCCTACATATTATACCTTTTATCCGTCATGTAATTGGACTGCTTTATTTCACTTGCCTTTTACTGATTCGAAAACAGTGACTAAAAGTAAAAACTTTACCAATGTAAATACTACTACCGTGTTTTGTTTTAAAAACCTTTATTGTGAAAATGTCAGTATACAAATACGGGCCTATAACCACGTGGGCCGGCCACGGAGCAAACTGAAATCGTATATGATGAGGAGACATTTACATTGTAGAGGAACGTAACGAGCGGGCCATTAGGTTGCAAGAACTAAGGTGTCTAACAGTTGCGGAATCGGTGGACATACACTTTGTAATTAAAATAGGACAGGGCCACTTACAATAACATTTTCTAGATATACATTTGCGGGCAAGGAGTTACGAGTCCCATTTATACCGGCGCCATTTTGGGCGAGGCCGGGCAGGTCCAAGATATAGTCAAAATGTCTCCACCAACCATCGGCCAGACCAGAACCCCTTTCGGCCCTTTATGCTACAAGATGGTGTCTTCCATTCAGAAAATATTGTTGGCAGCATTTTGAAAGGAAACAGAAACAGCCGTTCTCCTAGTGAGTTTCACATTGTTACATTTAGGAAGAATGTTGAAGAGTAGTATGTGGAAAATCTGAAGCCATTTTTCTACAAACTCTCAATCAGACTTGGATGGAAAAAAAAAACCTGAAGAATGTACAAACTGAAAACCAATTTTTGTCTGTATAGCACCAACAGTAACGCTTGAGTCAGCTTTGTGTCAAGCCGCCATTTTCATTCAATCAATAGCGTCCCCCTGCACACATTCAGGGACCTGGTCGTGTCTTCAGATGAAACGGATTGTAGGAAAAGAAGCAGAAAGGAAAAGGAAAAAAGTTCCGCCTGACCTAATGAAGCTGCAGCAGGTGCAAATAAGCTTCAGACAGTCTTACAAGCACTGCTCAGAACTCTCAACTGAGGCACTCAACATCCAGGACTTGCCATTCGGATCTTGGCGCCTTGTGCTGGTTCCGACCTATTCACACATCGGTCCACTACTGACATCACCTCATAAGCCAACGGGGCACCCCACGTCGACTTTCGGCGCAGCATTGTAGGATGGCCACACCAGTGCGGCAACTTGCTGGACACAACATCGGGGCCATCCAGATCTCGGCGCGTTCGACTCACTGTACCGCAAGAGTGACCGGAACTCAGCTGGACACGCCGTCTTTCGGCGCAGCATTGTAGGATGGCCACACCAGTGCGGCAATTTGCTGGACACCACCTCGGTGCCATCCGGATCTCGGCGCGTTCGAGTCACTGTACCGCAACAGTGACCGCAACTCAGCTGGACACGCCGTCTTTCGGCGCAGCATTGTAGGATGGCCACACCAGTGCGGCAATTTGCTGGACACCACCTCGGTACCATCCGGATCTCGGCCCGTTGTGCTGCCTTCGGCCTATTCGCACATCGGTCCGCTACTGACGCCGCCTCACGTGCCAACGGATTTTCTACACTTTTTGTAGCCCTATGCCGCATAACAGGTCATGTGACTTGTTTATTAAACTTTTCATTGGTTCATTTTACTTTTGGTTTCCTAAAGATGGAAGGCTTGGTCATATGACCTAAAAATAACACTTTTCATTGGTTTAGAACATTTTTTTTTCCCAAACGATGAAAGCCCCACCTTGTTTCTGGATCATTCAGACTGAAGCTGGCGTCAGCATGAGAGCACCACCATCTCGTGGCTCCGTCGTGGTCATTCCGCGAGCAATCATGGCAGCCGCTCCCCACCGGAAGCCTGCGGGAGTCGGGGGCCCCCAAGACTTTTGTACAATCTTCACGGCTGAGGGGACGCTTTTCGAGAATGGAGCCCAAGCCCTAGCAGGCAAGCGTCCGAGTTCCAAAGTGTCCCAGGGCCATTTCAGTGGACCAGGCCTAAAACCGCGGAGCCGTCCGCCATTTTAAGAGCCATGTGGCAGCCGCCTATCGCTGCACTGCAAGAGTGGGAGCAACTCAACAACATGGTGAGCGAGACGCTGTAGCCGCAAGAGCGGGCGCAACTCAGCTAGATGGCCGCCACCTGGGGAGGCCCGTTCACGCCGCCTCCCCCACGCCCCCCCCCCGGGCCGCCGCACGCCAATTTTCGGAGCAGCATTGTAGGATACCAAAACCAGTGCGGCAGTTTACTGGACATCACCTGGGTGCCTGTCGTACATGTTGTGTCAGCCATGTGACACTGGACACAGACCGCTACTGACGAGGCCTCCCCCCGCACCACCCGGGACGCCCCACGCTGTTTTTCTGTGCTGCATTGTAGGATCCCTAAACCAGTGCGGCACCCAGGCGACATCACCTGGGTGCCGTCCAGAACTCTGCACGTTGTGCTGCCTTGGGACTATTCGCACAAAAGACAGCTTCTAACCATTGTTGCTTTTTGTGTTGAGAAATGTTTAAATGTTTTTAGTTTTTGTTCCGTTCGTTAAAGTTAATAGTTAATAAAGTTTTATAACCTTACTTTGTTGGAGTGTTATCTATTTTTTTTAAAACGGGTGAATGGGGCCTTGAATCGGGTTATTGTCATGTGTGGGCTTTGGAAGTGTGCTGCTGCAGGATCGGACATTTCAAACTCAAATGCACGTTCTTTTTCTTACCTTTCCGAAGCATGGAGCGCAATAGCAAGCAGAGAAAGGGTGATGCACGTGTTGAACACTACCTGACCTGGCAAGTTGCTGGCAGTGCCCCCCCGCCCGCTCCTGAAAGAGGGCACACACACACACCGCCGCTCCGAGTACTTCACAAATCTTTAAAAGACCATGCGCTTGTTCATGAGGCTTAAATGGTTTATCACCTCTTCTAGAACCCCTGCATCGACCCTCTGACGTTTCCTGGAAAAATTACCATGTAACACAATACCAAGCCCTGTCAGCTGAAACCCCCAAGGAATCGTGGGGCATATTATCAAGGGGGTTTATCTCCGCTTTTTTGGCTTTAAAAGCCTTGAAAGCGGAGATAAAATTATCTCCCTATTACCAAGCTGTCGCTAACACCAGTTAGTGACAGCTAAAAGGAGATAGCGACCATCTTGGGCCCCGCTTTGCATGTCAGTGATACTTATCACTAATGACATGCTAAGTGGCGTGCCAAGATGTTAGCGACTGGAAACAGTCCCTAACATCGCTACCTTCTATTACCAACTTTTGGAGATATTCGCGCTAAGCGCGAATATCTCCAAAATCTAACACCTGCCCTGAGCAGTTCTTAGCCATGTTATCCAATGGGAGGTGGATAACATGGCTAAGAGCATTTGCTCGATAATACATGAATATCGCTGACTTTTCTGCGATAATAGCAAGGTTTATCTGCGATAAAAATCGCCGATGTGCGGCGATAATTTTTGTCTCTAAACAAGTTAGAGACAAAAATTATCGCTAGTTGTTCGTAATATGCCCCCGTGTTTTTGCTTGCAGAAATCGGGAGGCGGGAGACTAGCACTGAAATCAGTAGTCACACGCCTGAATCGGGAGGGTTGGCATGTCTGAATTCTCTACAGCTGGGGCCATAAACTACATCCGCAGGGGTAGGTGATAGCCTGGGACCAGCCTGGCATCTAAAATGGCTGCCGTGCACGACAAAATTGTGGCATTGGAAAAAAGGCAAGATGGCGCAGCCGCTGGAAGAGATGTATCAACATATATCAGCCTCCTCAGCCACCCTCAGGAAACATAGGGGATTAGGATACGTCTCCCGCACCCACTTATACCTAGTAATTAAATTAACGAAGCACAAAATGGCGAATTCCCGTTTCGCTACCAGTTTGCGGCCCAGTTCGCGGCCCGTGAAGCGCTTCTACCGTGAAAAATCATTTTTTTTTTATTTTCCCCACGGGACCCTTTAATAACCCCAACAACATTCCTAGGGGGTCAAGAGGGGGATACCTTGCCCCCTTTCATTAAATTCCCCTTTCGTTTTTCACCTCTTCTTCTCTCTCGATCCTACCGAGAGACAAGATGGCGGCCGCTCCGGACTGTCACGCAGCAAAAAAAAAAAAAGCTCACGCACAGCCGCTGGAAGAGATGTATCAACATATATCAGCCTCCTCAGCCACCCTCAGGAAACATAGGGGATTAGGATACGTCTCCCGCACCCCCTTATACCTAATAATTTAATTAACGAAGCACAAAATGGCGAATTCCCGTTTCGCTACCAGTTTGCGGCCCAGTTCGCGGCCCGTGAAGCGCTTCTACCGTGAAAAATCATTTTTTTTTATTTTCCCCACGGGACCCTTTAATAACCCCAACAACATTCCTAGGGGGTCAAGAGGGGGATACCTTGCCCCCTTTCATTAAATTCCCCTTTCGTTTTTCACCTCTTCTTCTCTCTCGATCCTACTGAGAGACAAGATGGCGGCCGCTCCGGACTGTTTAGAATGTTGACAGACACCGGAGAGCCAATCAGCTTTCTGCGCGCAAAGTTCCGATAAGCGAAAAGTAAGCGGACCGGATCGCTGCCCGGAGCGCTGTTACAGATATATATCTTGATTTAAACGTTAATTTCTCAAAATCCACTGAAGCACATATATTGAGACCTAGCAAAGGCACATCGGGCTAACAGTCCCTACAATTTTGCCAAGTTTCGTGCAAATCCATTCAGCCGTTCGAGCTAAAAGTGAGTCCAACCGCCCTATGGAAAACTCAATGCAAAAAACGCGTTTTGGGACCCCCCTTTTTTCTCAGCCCCCCCTTCGACGAAACCCCACCAAATTTTCAGGGGCTGCTCAGAAACAAAATGTGCCATTTTCCTGAAAATTTCAGCCGATTCCGTCCACAAACGCAAAAGTTATTAGACATAGAATTTTCAGAAATCCCATAGGGAATTAATCCTAACTATATATACCTACTGGCGATAGCCAGTAGGTAATATGTGTATATGTGTATATATATATATATATATATATATATATATACACACACATATATACAAACATATATTTGATGTTTTAAAAATGTACTTTTACAATGTATATGACTTTACCACACATGCATTTGCGTAATAATGGCATTTGTGATAAAGTCATATGCGTTGTAAAAGTTTTAGAAATGATATCTTTGCAGAGTAATAGTCCCGCGTTATAAAAATTGCGGAGTGATGGTATGCGGGATGTTGGTTTGCGGAATATCACCACAAAGTCCCGGGGGAGGGATAGTCCCTTTCTTGCTATTTCCGTGGAGGCGGGCCTTGTGTCCGTATGTGCGTGGCGCGAGGCCTGTGCGCAACAGAAGTGGAAAATCTCCAGTGTGCGCTTCAGGCGTCACCGGAAGTTAAGGCGAGATTACATTTCCTGCACAATGGCCCCTGTTTGCGCTCCTTCCGGACCTTGGCAATAGAGCCATGCCTGACCTCCATACAGTAAAGCAGGTGCACGTCACTGGGAGCACGGGGCAAGCACACCCGGAGCTGGAATGTACAGAACCTGGGAAGAAAAAACAATGAAATATTGGGCACACCGCTCGCTTTTTTTTTCTCTGTAATCCCGCGCACGCACACGCCCACGCCCCCAGCACACGCCCACAGCACACGATATGAGACATGGCATGAAGGGCGGAACGTACCACACACCCCAGCGTTTGTCACGCCCCAGCACACGCCCACAGCACAACGCAGACACGCCCACAAGGGACTACTTTGCTGGCAGGGTTCTTTTACCTTTTAAATGTAAATGGTGGGCGTCTGCATAGCCAAGGTCCGAGAAGGACCGAAACGCGTCATGGCGAAGGTGCTGGGTGAAAGAGAATAAAAAATACTGCAGCACGACTTTGGGTTTGCGTCGTCTCTGAGGTGATTGAGATCGAATTCCTGTGGGTGAGACTACTTTCAGGATATATATGTATATATATATATACTAGCAGCCCGTCCCTACGTTGTCCGGGTATGAATTGCTGCTGGCCCGTAGTATATTGTTTTGTTGGATTTCGTTTTGATAGAATTCATTATCTGTGACAGGCCTGTGAAATGCTCCGATTCACGGTGCACTGCTGATGCCCTTAAGAGTGTGCATTCAGTAGTGTGTGAACTCGAGTTTCCCTACTTTATTTTTCCTTACAATATCATATAGGGCGAACTCGACAACATGGCATGAGCACAATTTACATTACATAAGAACACATTCATCTGTGGTAGGCACGGGGAGACAAAGCGATTTGCCTGGAATCACAGGATGTTGAGCTGATGCCGAGATTCGAACGTAGCTCCCCAGCTCTAAAGTTCGCAATTCTAGAACTTGTGGCAGGAGGTGTGTCTAAAAGTGTATGTCGGTGCTGGCCATCAATGAGAGAGACCTGTGCATTTTTCAAATGGGAGGTGAAAAAATATGAGTATATTGCTGGAGATGTGGGCCGCCGTGCCACCAATGTACTTACCGGGGGAGGGTAAACACCCATTATTCCGCAACTTTCTTTCCGCATACCATCACTCCGCATACTTTCATTACAAAAGTACCATGACTCCGCAATGCCATTATAACGCATGGCATCACATTTTATATGCTTTTACCACGCATACATTTACAACGAAATTCCTTGTAAATGCATGAATGGTAAAAGCATGCTTTTTTTAATGTTTGGATAAGGTAAGTATGGGTATAAGGGTATATGTTTTGGGGTTCTGAGGTATATGTTTTGGGGTGTTTGGGTATTTTAAGGGTACAGATATAGTTTTGGGTTATGGGGTACAGGGGTAGTTTTAGGGTTTAGGGATAGGTATGGGTTTTGGGGTACAGGGGTATTTTTAGGGTTCAGGGCTTGGTTTGTATTTTGGGGTATAGGGTTATTTTTAGGGTTCAGGGGTAGGTTTGGGTTTTGGGGTACATGGGTATTTTAAGGGTTCAGGGCTAGGTTTGGGTTTTGGGGTACAGGAGTATTTTTAGTGTTCAGGGCTAGGTTTGGGTTTTGAGGTACAGGGGTATTTTAGGGTTCAGGGGTAGGTTTGGGGTACAGGGTTATTTTTAGTGTTCAGGGCTAGGTTTGGGTTTTGGGGTACAGGGGTATTTTTAGGGTTCAGGGGTAGGTTTGGGTTTTGGGGTACAGGGGTATTTTAAGGGTTCAGGGCTACATTTGAGTTTTGGGGTACAGGGGCATTTTAGGGTTCAGGGCTAGGTTTGGGTTTTGAGGTACAGGTGTATTTTTAGGGTTCTGGGGTAGTTTTGGTTTTTGAGGTACAGGGGTATTTAGAGGGTTCAGGGCTAGGTTTGGGTTTTGAGGTACAGGAGTACTTTTAAGGATTAGGGATAGGTTTGGGTTTTGGGGTACAGGGGTATTTTAGGGTTCAGGGCTAGGTTTGAGTTTTGGGGTACAGGGGTATTTTAGGGTTCAGGGCTAGGTTTGGGTTTTGGGGTACAGGGGTATTTTTAGGGTTCTGGGGTAGTTTTGGTTTTTGAGGTACAGGGGTATTTAGAGGGTTCAGGGCTAGGTTTGGGTTTTGAGGTACAGGGGTATTTTTACGGTCCAGGGGTAGGTTTGGGTTTTGAGGTACAGGGGTATTTAGAGGGTTCAGGGCTAGGTTTGGGTTTTGGGGTACAGGGGGGGTTTTTAGGGATTAGGGATATGTTTGGGTTTTGGGGTACAGGGTATATTTATAGGGTTAAGATGGGTTAGTGTTTAAGGGTTTTGGGGTATTTTAAGGAGTAAGGGTAGGTTATGATTATAGGGTGCAGGGGTATTTTAGTTTTTAGGGTGTAGAGGGTAATAAAATAAAATAATAAATAAAAATAATATAAATAATACAATTTAAAAGAATAAATGTTTTAAATAAAAAAAATGTGTGTGTATGTATATATATATATATATATATATATATATATATATATATATACACACACATATATACAAACATATATTTGATGTTTTAATAATGTACTTTTACAATGTATATGACTTTACCACACATGCATTTGCGTAATAATGGCATTTGTGATAAAGTCATATGCGTTGTAAAAGTTTTAGAAATGATATCTTTGCAGAGTAATAGTCCCGCGTTATAAAAATTGCGGAGTGATGGTTTGCGGAATATCACCACAAAGTCCCGTGGGAGGGATAGTCCCTTTCTTGCTATTTCCGTGGAGGCGGGCCTTGTGTCCGTATGTGCGTGGCGCGAGGCCTGAGCGCAACAGAAGTGGAAAATCTCCAGTGTGCGCTTCAGGCGTCACCGGAAGTTAAGGCGAGATTACATTTCCCGCACAATGGCCCCTGTTTGCGCTCCTTCCTGCCCTTGGGAATAGAGCCATGCCTGACCTCCATACAGTAAAGCAGGTGCACGTCACTGGGAGCGCGGGGCAAGCACACCCGGAGCTGGAATGTACAGAACCTGGGAAGAAAAAACAATGAAATATTGGGCACACCGCTCGCTTTTTTTTCCTCCGTAATCCCGCACACGCCCACAGCACACGATATGAGACATGGCATGAAGGGCGGAACGTACCACACACCCCAGCGTTTGTCACGCCCCAGCACATGCCCACAGCACAACGCAGACACGCCCACAAGGGACTACTTTGCTGGCAGGGTTCTTTTACCTTTTAAATGTAAATGGTGGGCGTCTGCATAGCCTATGTCCTTCTGCTGCAACTGCCCTTTCCAACGCTGTATTGGGTGTTGTGATTGGTGCTGTGGTTCCTGAGATTACCCGCCTCAAAGGTTTGGTCTCTCTCTTTATTATATTAGTATATATATATATAAAGGGGGAAAAGGGATTGCAAAAAACAAGGACCCCCTGGACACTGATAGCAGTGAGATTCCTAGGGCAGGGACAACAGTATGTGAATAAACACCCTAGGCAATCAGTAATAGTGGCAAACAAGTAACAACAATTGACAGTAAAAATTCAAGGTGCACAAAAAAGTTATTTTATATTAAAATTGGTCAAGATTTTAATGCAAATAGTTAAAAATAATATACATATATAGCATTTTCATAAACATACAAAATGTACAACCTGAACCTAACAATAAAAAGCATACATTTCATAACTAACAATACATTCAAAAATAAGACTCATTTAATGAATAAAATTCACACTGTGGCGAGTGTACTTCGACGCGCGTTTTGGCGTGAGAACGCCTTCTTCAGGAGCCACCAAAACGTGTTGGTATCTAAAATATACATTAAAAAATATTATCACGACCATATAATATGCATTCCGTTTCATCATTAACAATGCATAACAACCTAAAATACATTTATAAAAACAAACATATAAACACCTAGTTGATCACTGTCAAAAGAGAATGAAATATAATGTTGCCAAAACCATCCAATGTGGTTATAGAAAAAAAAAAAATTTATGCCATACTCGTTCATCAACTAATTTCAAAAAATGCATATATACATATAGCTCCAGCAATTTACAATCGTATATTCATTTAAGAGAAGTACGGCTGTATACTAGGCATGAACATGTATCTAAGCATAAACAGTTAACTCCAATATCTACATGTTTATACAAAGATCTTGGCCGTCATTATCCGAATACATCCCATCAAATTTGGACATTCAAACTAACAGAGGTTCTTCAAAGTTTCGAATGGTATATGTTACTCACTGTTATATGGAGTCTCATGGACTAAAGGGGGAAAAGGGACACAAAAATCCAGACACCAAACAATATTTTCAATTGATGGAGAAACTAAAAACTAATAACTCAGTGATAGTAAAAAACTCGGAAAAGGGGGGAAACTTAGTACTCTGGGACAAAGCTGAATATAAAGCAGAAGCTTATCGACATCTGGATAATGCAGAATGCTATGAGCAATCAAATGGGGTGACAGTCAATAGGGTTAACAAGGATTACAAAACACAACTGTTGGCTTGGAAGCGAGAAGGTTTGATAACTAAGGATGAATTGTGTTTCCTGAGTAGAGATTTTCCCACCCTACCAACCTTCTACCTTATACCAAAAGTGCACAAGCTGACCACACCAGTTCCCGGACGTCCCATCATTTCTGCTAAGGACAGTGTTTTTGAAAACACATCTAAGTATGTGGATCATTATCTTCAGGAACACGTTGTCTCCTTGCCAACATATCTCAGAGACTCTAAGGATTTCCTATGTAAATTAGGTACTATCACTTGGGCAGAAGATTCTCTCCTCATGACTCTTGATGTGTGTTCTTTATACACAAGTATTAGACATTCTGATGGCCTGAATGCAGTCGAACACTTTCTACAGAATAGAAACATAGCTTTTCATAATCATAACAAAATGTTGCTTAGTATGATTAACCTATGTTTAAATAACAACCTATTCTTATTTTATGGTAAAGTGTTCAAGCAATTACAAGGTGTGGCCATGGGTGCATGCTTCTTCCCCAGCTACGCGTGTTTACACGTGGGCTGGTGGGAGGAGCATGCACTTAGGGGACAACACAGGCTACTGTCGGATAAACATCCTATACACATCTGGAGATATATCGATGATATATTTATTGTTTGGAGGGGGAGTGTATCTGAAGCAGAAAGTTTTCTTAACACGATCAATGAAAATAATCTAAATTTGCAATTCACCGCCCACATCGATCAACATCAAGTGAATTTTCTTGATATTGCAGTAATTGTTGAGAATAACCATATCAATACACAACTGTATCGCAAACTTACAGCAGGGAATTCCCTGCTGCATGCATCCAGCTTTCACCCCCAACATACCATCACAGGGTTGCCATATGGCGAATTTTTAAGAATTCGCAGGGCATGCCGTATCAATGCAGCTATGAAGACAGCACAACTAGCAGCCAGAAGCAGAATGTTGCAACGTGGCTAGTAAGCCAAACTGTTGGACTCGGCTTTAGCAAAAGCAAATGCAAAAGAGAGAAATGACCTGCTATATGCAGAAATGGAGAAAAGTCCCCCACCAACACCAGTATCGGTGGGTAATACCCATGATATTGAGAGTGCAATCAATAAGATACCATCGTGTAGGTTCATTTCTACTTTTAGCAGACAGGCAAAAGCTATAAAAGGCATTATCAATGCGCAATGGCCTATTGTCCTAACTGATTCTGTCCTGGCCCAAACTCTACCAACAAGACCAAACTTTACATATCGCAAAGCTAGATCTATGCACAGTGACCTGGTCAGAACTATCTCAGAACAAGACATCAATAAGAGCTGGCTTACTGCTAGTATTGGCTTTTTCAAATGCAATACATGCCGGGCATGTAAGTTTGGTGTTAACACCAAAACATACCTTGATGGTTTCTCTGATATACCATCCAAATTAAAGGGACACTATACATGCCGCACAGATCATGCAGTTTATGTGCTACAATGTGGGTGTGATTTAGAAAAGGGGGTGGTGATTGACAGAGTGTCTGAATTAAGCAGACCACTCTTACCCAGTCCAAAGATCATGGCTTGATCCATCACCGTTATTTATCTCACTGCCCCATCCCAGCTCAGAACCTGGCTATATGCAAATCAGTCTGTCCCTGGCCCAGTGCATCATGGGAACAGGGCAGACTAAACTACCAAGCCAATTCTTCACCAGAAAGGAGACAAGCTACCGGGGACAGGTTTCTGACATTTCAGCCGTCTTCGGCCCGGCTTGCTTGAATCCTGATGGAGCAGTGAGAAAGGGACGCATGTCTGAGTATACCCTGCCACACCTATAGTGGCCAAAAACGATTTAGAAAAGGGGGTGGTGATGAACAGAGTGTCTGAATTAAGCAGACCACTCTTACCCAGTCCAAAGATCAGGGCTTGATCCATCACCGTTATTTATCTCACTGCCCCATCCCAGCTCAGAACCTGGCTATATGCAAATCAGTCTGTCCCTGGCCCAGTACATCTTGGGAACATGCGAAGACTAAACTACCAAGCCAATTCTTCACCAGAAAGGAGACAAGCTACCGGGGACCGGTTTCTGGCATTTCAGCCGTCTTCGGCCCGGCTTGCTTGAATCCTGATGGAGCAGTGAGAAAGGGACGCATGTCTGAGTATACCCTGCCACACCTATAGTGGCCCAAAAACGATTTAGAAAAGGGGATGGTGATGAACAGAGTGTCTGAATTAAGCAGACCACTCTTACCCAGTCCAAAGATCAGGGCTTGATCCATCACCGTTATTTATCTCACTGCCCCATCCCAGCTCAGAACCTGGCTATATGCAAATCAGTCTGTCCCTGGCCCAGTGCATCATGGGACCAGGGCAGACTAAACTACTAAGCCAATTCTTCACCAGAAAGGAGACAAGCTACCGGGGACCGGTTTCTGGCATTTCAGCCGTCTTCGGCCCGGCTTGCTTGAATCCTGATGGAGCAGTGAGAAAGGGACGCATGTCTGAGTATACCCTGCCACACCTATAGTGGCCAAAAACGATTTAGAAAAGGGGGTGGTGATGAACAGAGTGTCTGAATTAAGCAGACCACTCTTACCCAGTCCAAAGATCAGGGCTTGATCCATCACCGTTATTTATCTCACTGCTTAATTCAGAAACTCTGTCCATCACCACCCCTTGTTGTTTAATTATTTTGTCCACCATAAGCGTGGAAGGGTATACTCAGATGTGAGTCCCTTGCTCATTGCGCCATCAGGATTCAAGCAAGCCGGGCCGAAGACGGCTGTAATGCCAGAAACCGGTCCCCGGAAGCTTGTTTCCTTCCCAGTGAAAGAATTGGCTTTGTAGTTTGGTTTGCCCTGTTCCCATCATGCACTGGGACAGGAACAGACTAATTTGCATATAGCCAGGTTCTGAGCTGGGATGGTGCAGTGAGCTAAAAAACGGTGTTGGATCTAGCCCTGATTTCTTGACTGGGTTAGAGTATTCTGCTTAATTCAGAAACTCTGTCCATCACCACCCCCTGTTGTTTAATTATTTTGTCCACCACAAGCGTGGAAGGGTATACTCAGATGGGAGTCCCTTGCTCATTGCACCATCAGGATTCAAGCAAGCCGGGCCGAAGACGGCTGTAATGCCAGAAACCGGTCCCCGGAAGCTTGTTTCCTTCCCAGTGAAAGAATTGGCTTTGTAGTTTGGTTTGCCCTGTTCCCATCATGCACTGGGACAGGAACAGACTAATTTGCATATAGCCAGGTTTTGAGCTGGGATGGTGCAGTGAGCTAAAAAACGGTGTTGGATCTAGCCCTGATCTCTTGACTGGGTTAGAGTATTCTGCTTAAATTCAGAAACTCTGTCCATCACCACCCCTTGTTGTTTAATTATTTTGTCCACCATAAGCGTGGAAGGGTATACTCAGATGTGAGTCCCTTGCTCATTGCACCATCAGGATTCAAGCAAGCCGGGCCGAAGACGGCTGTAATGCCAGAAACCGGTCCCTGGAAGCTTGTTTCCTTCCCAGTGAAAGAATTGGCTTTGTAGTTTGGTTTGTCCTGTTCCCATCATGCACTGGGACAGGAACAGACTAATTTGCATATAGCCAGGTTCTGAGCTGGGATGGTGCAGTGAGCTAAAAAACGGTGTTGGATCTAGCCCTGATCTCTTGACTGGGTTAGAGTATTCTGCTTAATTCAGAAACTCTGTCCATCACCACCCCTTGTTGTTTAATTATTTTGTCCACCATAAGCGTGGAAGGGTATACTCAGATGTGAGTCCCTTGCTCATTGCACCATCAGGATTCAAGCAAGCCGGGCCGAAGACGGCTGTAATGCCAGAAACCGGTCCCCGGAAGCTTGTTTCCTTCCCAGTGAAAGAATTGGCTTTGTAGTTTGGTTTGCCCTGTTCCCATCATGCACTGGGACAGGAACAGACTAATTTGCATATAGCCAGGTTCTGAGCTGGGATGGTGCAGTGAGCTAAAAAATGGTGTTGGATCTAGCCCTGATCTCTTGACTGCTTAATTCAGAAACTCTGTCCATCACCACCCCTTGTTGTTTAACAATGTGGGTGTGGTCTCCGCTATGTTGGGAGCACGAAGCTCCCAGTTCACCAACGAATACTGCAGCATCTGCGGGCCACTGTCAATTCGGATGTCACATATCCTGTGGCACGCCACATTAATGATGAGCACAGTGGTAATCTAAATATGTTACAATATTATGTAATCGATAATGTGCCCCAGAACAAACGAGGTGGTGATCGCGAGAAAAGGTTGCGACAATTAGAGACCAAGTATATTCTTAAGCTTAATTGTAAGACCCCTAACGGGTTGAACATCTGTGAAGACATCCATCATTTTCTGTAGAATTATTTGGTTCTAATCATACAACTTAGCAGTTTCTGTAAACTTTATCTGATAACAAAGTACTAATAAGTTTGTACTATTGGTATTTCTCTGTACTTGCAAATGTGTTCTCCATATGGTTTGATTGATTAACGTGTTTCTGATGCCAGGTCTAGCTTTAAAAGCCTGAATTTTTTGAATTTTTTGAATTTCTTAAAGCGCTAGATTTCTTTTACAACAGTCTGTATTCTGATTCAGCCTGCTTACCTTGTAGGTTTTGTTGAGATTTTAATATCTTTTTGCTCCCAACTGACACATGAGTGTCGCATTTGATTGATGGATATGGCCACAGTAATAATAACTTTTTTCCATATACTGGCACTATCCGTCCCCTTTTCTAAAAGTTCTAATCGGACTGATCTTTTTTAACCAGTTTTTCCAGTGTTTGTTAAACACCTACTGGTTTAGTATAACCTTTATTGTAACAAGTTTTCTCTACACGTAACAACACTTGCACTTTAGAATCACTGCAACTCACTAATTTATTCCCTTTCTGCGAATTTCGATTTGGGATTATATGGCGTTTTTGTTATTTTCTTACTTTTTATAACCTTTTGAGACAATTTATGCAGATAATTTCTGTTTTAGCCGTGCTTGTTTTGGTTATCACATGTCAGTCACATTCTTGTATTTGGACTTTGGATTTGTGATTATTTTCATGAAATGATCAAATGTGTTAACGACAGATCTTTGGATCAATGTAAGCACACAATGTCTAATACTCTGAAATGTTATCCTGCATAATCATTTATCATAACATCGATATATGAAAATGTATGCTCTTTAAATGTACAGAATGATTTATTTCTTATAGTGAGATTTCTGAACTTTGATTGTAGGCATAACACTACTCTTAGATTATCTGTATTGGGACAGTTATAAAAATCTTTTTCGACGCCTCCCACCAAAGAATATTCTATGTCGTTTTCCAAACTATTATCACTGTATTAGGACTGTTATTTTCTGCCAATCAATTGTTATAATATAATTATCTCACATGTAAACGTGTGATATATCTAAATGCATTTGTGCAGATAATACATGTTTGGAAGACAGACTTGTAGTTTATACTCGCAGTATGTTTTCACTTGTTTTCATTTGTGTAGTTCAACTTATCACCTGAGCACAATCAATGAATGTATTTAAACACAATGGTTTGAGCAGCGAGATTATGTGAGCAAGGCTACACGTTAGCCGAAACGCGTCATCCTGCCCGACATTTCGCACCAGTTGTAATTTAATAAAGTCACTGCAGCCAGCAGTGTATGCTAATTTGGAGTTCGGGTTTTTCTCTGTTGGTGGTCACAAGCGCCGGAGCGGTAATTGTATGTATATATATATTCACAGAAAAAACCATAGGTTATAGTGGATATATAGTTAGGAATTTGCATTTACAAAACCTTGAAAATTCAATGAAAAAACCATTGGTTTTAGGCCATATATAGTTAGGGATTTGCATTTACAAAACCTTATTTTACTCGCATAAAACCATTGAAATTCCATATATAGTTATAAGCGCTAACTATATATCGCGCACCCGCAATCCACTGCTGATGATGTCACATATTACATCATTCATGTCATGGTTAGTGACATCACTGATGACATCACTGATGACATCTCAAATGACATAATTTCAATGCCTGTGCTTTGTTGAATCAAAATGGCGGCTTGACACAAAGCTGACTCAAGCGTTGCTACTGATGCTATGCAGACCAAAACTGGTTTTCAGTTTGTACATTTTTCTAGATTTTTCAATCCAAGTTTGGTTGACTTTGTAGAACGATGGCTTCAAATTTTCAACATACGGTGTGGTGGCGCTGACTGGGAGGGGGCGCTTCGCTCCTGCCCCCTCCCCAAGTAAGATTTTCGTACGTGAAAGTACGTTAATGGTTTTGGTCCCTGAGTTGCTTCGATGTCACTGCCATTCTCAAATGGCATAAGTTCTGGATGTTGGGTGCCATAGTTAAGAGTTCTGAGCAGTGCTTGTAACACTGTCTGAAGCTTATTTCCACCTACTGCAGCTTCACTATTCTCAAAGTAAGTGAGTGTCGTTTGTGGACCTGACTGCATTAGAAAACAATGTGATATGTTACCTTCCTAAACAGCTTGACGGAGGCCCCTTAGGGGCGGTGTGATGGCCATGGACTCGGAGAAGACGCTTGGCTCCGACACCCTCCCCAAGTCTTATAGCACTGGTGTAGCCTGAGATCGCCCCCGACATAGGCGGCCGGCTCCCGGGGTCCGGCAGAACTTTTTACCTTTTGATGACTCTTCAATTCTGAACCTTGTCCCACAATCCGTTTGACCTGAAGACACGCTGTAGTGGGGCGCCCCTTTACCGTTTCAGTTGCCATTCCGCCCGCTTTTGCTACACTGTGCCTCTTCCGCCATTCAGCTGTTTACCGCCCGCTCTTGCGACTACAGCGTCTCGCTCATCATGTAGTTGAGTTGCTCCCGCTCTTGCGGTGCAGCGATAGGCGGCTGCCACAGGACTCTCAAAATGGCGGCCGGCTCTTCGGTTTTGGGCCTGGTCCACTAAAATGGCCCTGGGACACCTTTGAACTCGGACGCTTCCCTGATAGGGCTTGGGTCCCATTCTCGAAAAGCGTCCCCTCAGCCGTGAAGATTCTACAAAAGTCTTGGGGGCCTCCGACTCCCGCAGGCTTCTGGTGGGGAGCGGCTGCCATGATTGCTCGTGGAATGGCCACGACGGAGCTACGAGATGGTAGTGGTCTCATGCTGACGCCAGCTTTAGTCTGAAACATCCAGAAACACTGTAGACTACCAATTCGATCAGTTCCGGTAGCGCCCCAACATGACCCGGAAGAGAAGAACTTGCCCTCCCCTCTTTGACTGATGGTTCTTGTTGCCTGTCCTCTCTGTTGTCATTTAACAGAACTTTTTGGACTGCTGAAAGGGGTTGTGTTCCGAACGCTGGTTGGTGGAGACATTTTGACTATATTCTTGACCTACGTTGTCGCGTAATGCGTTATATGACACGCCGCGTTAGCGCACCCGGAAGTGATCCGAGGCGCGGCGCGCAGCGCGTAACGTAAGCATAACAGGTCATGTGACTTGTTAATAAAACTTTTCATTGGTTCATTTTACTTTTGTTAATTTAATGATGAAAAGCTTGATCATATGACCTAAAAATTACGCTTTTTATTGTTTTCGAACAATATTTTTTTTTCAAACATATGTTATAATATTCCAGGCTAATGTACTTTCCCGGAAAATTTACAACTGTCTTGCAAGTAAAATATATTTCTTTTTCGAGAAAAAGGGCGTTTCTTCCTTCCATGACGGAGCCGTTGAGTAAAAGAGATTCGGCCTGCTGTCTTAGTCGCCGATACGCCTGATTATCAGATTCTTATCGATCACTTTATGTTGCAGACATGAAAAACACAACTGCCCTTGACCATTTATCTTTACTGCGTTCCTACATATTATACCTTTTATCCGTCATGTAATTGGACTGCTTTATTTCACTTGCCTTTTACTGATTCGAAAACAGTGACTAAAAGTAAAAACTTTACCAATGTAAATACTACTACCGTGTTTTGTTTTAAAAACCTTTATTGTGAAAATGTCAGTATACAAATACGGGCCTATAACCACGTGGGCCGGCCACGGAGCAAACTGAAATCGTATATGATGAGGAGACATTTACACTGTAGAAGAACGTAACGAGCGGGCCATTAGGTTGCAAGAACAAAGGTGTCTAACAGTTGCGGAATCGGTGGACGTACATTTTGTAATTAAAATACGACAGGGCCACTTACAATAACATTTTCTAGATATACATTTGCGGGCAAGGAGTTACGAGTCCCATTTATACCGGCGCCATTTTGGGCGAGGCCGGGCAGGTCCAAGATATAGTCAAAATGTCTCCACCAACCATCGGCCAGACCAGAACCCCTTTCGGCCCTTTATGCTACAAGATGGTGTCTTCCATTCAGAAAATATTGTTGGCAGCATTTTGAAAGGAAACAGAAACAGCCGTTCTCCTAGTGAGTTTCACATTGTTACATTTAGGAAGAATGTTGAAGAGTAGTATGTGGAAAATCTGAAGCCATTTTTCTACAAACTCTCAATCAGACTTGGATGGAAAAAAAAAACATGAAGAATGTACAAACTGAAAACCAATTTTTGTCTGTATAGCATCAACAGTAACGCTTGAGTCAGCTTTGTGTCAAGCCGCCATTTTCATTCAATCAATAGCGTCCCCCTACACACATTCAGGGACCTGGTCGTGTCTTCAGATGAAACGGATTGTAGGAAAAGAAGCAGAAAGGAAAAGGAAAAAAGTTCCGCCGGACCTCGGGAGCCGGCCGCCTATGTCATGTGCGACCTTTGGCCACACCAGGGCAATAGTGAAGCTGCAGCAGGTGCAAATAAGCTTCAGACAGTCTTACAAGCACTGCTCAGAACTCTCAACTGAGGCACTCAACATCCAGGACTTGCCATTCGGATCTTGGCGCCTTGTGCTGGTTCCGACCTATTCACACATCGGTCCACTACTGACATCACCTCATAAGCCAACGGGGCACCCTACACTGACTTTCGGCGCAGCATTGTAGGATGGCCACACCAGTGCGGCAACTTGCTGGACACAACATCGGGGCCATCCAGATCTCGGCGCGTTCGACTCACTGTACCGCAAGAGTGACCGCAACTCAGCTGGACACGCCATCTTTCGGCGCAGCATTGTAGGATGGCCACACCAGTGCGGCAATTTGCTGGACACCACCTCGGTGCCATCCGGATCTCGGCGCGTTCGAGTCACTGTACCGCAACAGTGACCGCAACTCAGCTGGACACGCCGTCTTTCGGCGCAGCATTGTAGGATGGCCACACCAGTGCGGCAATTTGCTGGACACCACCTCGGTGCCATCCGGATCTCGGCGCGTTGTGCTGCCTTCGGCCTATTCGCACATCGGTCCGCTACTGACGCCGCCTCACGTGCCAACGGATTTTCTACGCTTTTTGTAGCCCTATGCCGCATAACAGGTCATGTGACTTGTTTATAAAACTTTTCATTGGTTCATTTTACTTTTGGTTTCCTAAAGATGGAAGTCTTGGTCATATGACCTAAAAATAACACTTTTCATTGGTTTAGAACATTTTTTTATCCCAAACGATGAAAGCCCCACCTTGTTTCTGGATCATTCAGACTGAAGCTGGCGTCAGCATGAGAGCACCACCATCTCGTGGCTCCGTCATGGTCATTCCGCGAGCAATCATGGCAGCCGCTCCCCACCGGAAGCCTGCGGGAGTCGGGGGCCCCCAAGACTGTTGTAGAATCTTCACGGCTGAGGGGACGCTTTTCGAGAATGGAGCCCAAGCCCTAACAGGCAAGCGTCCGAGTTCCAAGGTGTCCCAGGGCCATTTCAGTGGACCAGGCCCAAAACCGAGGAGCCGTCCGCCATTTTAAGAGCCATGTGGCAGCCGCCTATCGCTGCACTGCAAGAGTGGGAGCAACTCAACAACATGGTGAGCGAGACGCTGTAGCCGCAAGAGCGGGCGCAACTCAGCTAGATGGCCGCCACCTGGGGAGGCCCGTTCACGCCGCCTCCCCCACGCCCCCCCCCCCCCCCCGGGCCGCCGCACGCCAATTTTCGGAGCAGCATTGTAGGATACCAAAACCAGTGCGGCAGTTTACTGGACATCACCTGGGTGCCTGTCGTACATGTTGTGTCAGCCATGGGACACTGGACACAGTCCCATCAACATCTCAACGCGTTCTGCTGCCTTGGGACTATTCGCACAACAGACCACTACTGACGAGGCCTCCCCCCGCACCACCCGGGACGCCCCACGCTGTTTTTCTGTGCTGCATTGTAGGATCCCAAAACCAGTGCGGCACCCAGGCGACATCACCTGGGTGCCGTCCAGAACTCTGCACGTTGTGCTGCCTTGGGACTATTCGCACAAAAGACAGCTTCTAACCATTGTTGCTTTTTGAGTTGAAAAATGTTTAAATGTTTTTAGTTTTTGTTCCGTTCATTATAGTTAAAAGTTAATAAAGTTTTATAATCTTACTTTGTTGGAGTGTTATCTATTTTTTTAAAAACGGGTGAATAGGGCCTTGAATCGGGTTATTGTCATGTGTGGGCTTTGGAAGTGTGCTGCTGCAGGATCGGACATTTCAAACTCAAATGCACGTTCTTTTTCTTACCTTTCCGAAGCATGGAGCGCAATAGCAGGCAGAGAAAGGGTGATGCACGTGTTGAACACTACCTGACCTGGCAAGTTGCTGGCAGTGCCCCCCGCCCGCTCCTGAAAGAGGGCACACACACACCGCCGCCCCGAGTACTTCACAAATCTTTAAAAGACCATGCGCTTGTTCATGAGGCTTAAATGGTTTATCACCTCTTCTAGAACCCCTGCATCGACCCTCTGACGTTTCCTGGAAAAATTACCATGTAACACAATACCAAGCCCTGTCAGCTGAAACCCCCAAGGAATCGTGGGGCATATTATCAAGGGGGTTTATCTCCGCTTTTTTGGCTTTAAAAGCCATGAAAGCGGAGATAAAATTATCTCCCTATTACCAAGCTGTCGCTAACACCAGTTAGTGACAGCTAAAAGGAGATAGCGACCATCTTGGGCCCCGCTTTGCATGTCAGTGATACTTATCACTAATGACATGCAAAGTGGCGTGCCAAGATGTTAGCGACTGGAAACAGTCCCTAACATCGCTATCTCCTATTACCAACTTTTGGAGATATTCGCTCTAAGCGCGAATATCTCCAAAATCTAACACCTGCCCTAAGCAGTTCTTAGCCATGTTATCCAATGGGAGGTGGATAACATGGCTAAGAGCATTTGCTCGATAATACATGAATATCGCTGACTTTTCTGCGATAATAGCAAGGTTTATCTGCGATAAAAATCGCCGATGTGCGGCGATAATTTTTGTCTCTAAACAAGTTAGAGACAAAAATTATCGCTAGTTGTTCATAATATGCCCCCGGGTTTTTGCTTGCAGAAATCGGGAGGCGGGAGACTAGCACTGAAATCAGTAGTCACACGCCTGAATCGGGAGGGTTGGCATGTCTGAATTCTCTACAGCTGGGGCCATAAACTACATCCGCAGGGGTAGGTGATAGCCTGGGACCAGCCTGGCATCTAAAATGGCTGCCGTGCACGACAAAATTGTGGCATTGGAAAAAAGGCAAGATGGCGCAGCCGCTGGAAGAGATGTATCAACATATATCAGCCTCCTCAGCCACCCTCAGGAAACATAGGGGATTAGGATACGTCTCCCGCACCCCCTTATACCTAGTAATTTAATTAACGAAGCACAAAATGGCGATTTCCCGTTTCGCTACCAGTTTGCGGCCCGTGAAGCGCTTCTACCGTGAAAAATCTTTTTTTTTTTTTTTTCCCCACGGGACCCTTTAATAACCCCAACAACATTCCTAGGGGGTCAAGAGGGTGATACCTTGCCCCCTTTCATTAAATTCCCCCTTCGTTTTTCACCTCTTCTTCTCTCTCGATCCTACCGAGAGACAAGATGGCGGCCGCTCCGGACTGTCACGCAGCAAAAAAAAAAAAAAGCTCACGCACAGCCGCTGGAAGAGATGTATCAACATATATCAGCCTCCTCAGCCACCCTCAGGAAACATAGGGGATTAGGATACGTCTCCCGCACCCCCTTATACCTAGTAATTAATTAACGAAGCACAAAATGGTGAATTCCCGTTTCGCTACCAGTTTGCGGCCCAGTTCGCGGCCCGTGAAGCGCTTCTACCGTGAAAAATCATTTTTTTTTTCTTTTCCCCACGGGACCCTTTAATAACCCCAACAACATTCCTAGGGGGTCAAGAGGGGGATACCTTGCCCCCTTTCATTAAATTCCCCCTTCGTTTTTCACCTCTTCTTCTCTCTCGATCCTACCGAGAGACAAGATGGCGGCCGCTCCGGACTGTTTAGAATGTTGACAGACACCGGAGAGCCAATCAGCTTTCTGCGCGCAAAGTTCCGAAACGCGAAAAGTAAGCGGACCGGATCGCTGCCCGGAGCGCTGTTACAGATATATATCTTGATTTAAACGTTAATTTCTCAAAATCCACTGAAGCACATATATTGAGACCTAGCAAAGGCACATCGGGCTAACAGTCCCTACAATTTTGCCAAGTTTCGTGCAAATCCATTCAGCCGTTCGAGCTAAAAGTGAGTCCAACCGCCCTATGGAAAAATGAATGGGAAAAACGCGTTTTGGGACCCCCCTTTTTTCTCGGCCCCCCCTTGACGAAACCCCACCAAATTTTCAGGGGCTGCTCAGAAACAAAATGTGCCATTTTCCTGAACATTTCAGCCGATTCCGTCCACAAACGCCAAAGTTATTAGACATAGAATTTTCAGAAATGCCATAGGGAATTAATCCTAACTATATATACCTACTGGTGATAGCCAGTAGGTAATATATATATATATATATATATATATATATATATATATATATATATATATATATATATATATATATATATATATATATATATATATATATATATATATATATATAATATTTATTTTTTATTTACTTTTTTTAAACAATGTGTTCTCAAACTCGGCATGCTCGACAGCGGGTGCGTTTGTAAGGCCGAACCAGTGACCTGGGTTTATTTTGCTAAATCAAAGTACGTCGCACTAAGGAATCTGGAAAGATGTTTTTATTTCATAAGCAGAGCCAGTCTGCCTCCACCAACGCATTTCAGCCTCACGGCCTTGCTCACGGTTGAGTGACAATTGGCTAAGTCGTATCTGTATACCTCTCTCCTTGCAGGCCCATAATGTGGCATGCTGGGAGTTGTATTATTACATATATGAATATGCTTGTTGTCAAATACTAAAGGTAGCAGTTAACCTTGTACATACATAATTTGTACAGGAATGGGTTGATTTAATTTTACCATTGATTGCTAGCTGATAGAAAATGGGTATATACATTTTAGAATTTCTATCAATCCCCAGTTTTTACATTCGGGCACATGACATTTATTTCAAATTTTCCAATTTTCAATTATCTGCTGGTATAGTACCCACCAGTCTGTACATGAAAGTTTCTCATCTGATCAATGGGGTGTACCAAATTAGTGTTCTTGTTATTTTAACAGAGTATACATCTAGCAATCTTGCAGTTAGAAGGTCCCAAATGTTTGCACTTATATGCATTGCACCCTGCATATCACTAGTTATCTTTAATTATATATCTCACGCCTTTTGGTCATAGTACCTCAAATGATAATTATGTGGATCCTGTACTTTATCATCTATAACTGAGCTGTCAGATTGCCGTATATCGTACATCAGTACTGGGCTAGTACCCTAGACTAATTCTAATATATTTCCAAGTTTGTATCATGGTCTTATTATCCAACAGATTGATTTTATTGATGGATATACAGTTCTTTGTCATTTTTCAGCCCTTTAGGAGTCTTTGTACGTTGCCTGATCCTGACGATACAGGGTGACTCAAGCTGTCTCAATTTTGTTTTCTATCCCCTCCTCTTTCGCTTTGAGGGATGGTGTCCAATCCAAAGAATTCCATTTTGTTTCAGTTGTTGTTTTGTCACTGTGCCACATGTCTTGCTGTCTCATAGCTTGAGTCTTTGTTTTTGACTGCTCTTATATGTTCTAGGATATGTTTTTTTAACATACATACAGTACTTCCTACTTATTGTAAGCCACATGCACAGTGTATCGCATACACCACAAATTGAGTAGTACAAGTAATTATGTGGTTGATCTTAATTTTCTTTCCTTCTGTATCCGATTTTTCTTTGGTGTTGGTTGCTATTTCACAAGCTTTGCATTTATTGCATTTCTTAGAGCCCAATTGTTGGTCTTCAAGCCAGTTTTTCTTCGGTTTGTCTGTGAAGTGGCTCTGTACTAGTTGATCTTGTAATGATTTAGCTTTCCTGTATGTTATCAGAGGTTGTTTGCCTAGAATGTTGCCAATGTTAGGATCCTGTGACATTAGGTGCCAGAACTGTTGTACTGTCCTTGTAATTTTGTGACTTTCTTTATTGTATGTTAAGCTAAGTCTTGGTGTTTCTTGTTTGTCTTTTACTCCTGTATTCATTTTTGCTTTCTCTTTTTGTGTTATCAAAATTTATTTTCTTGTTACTTTCTCAATCTTTGGTAGTCCTGTTCTCAGATCTTTAGTTTGATATCCTCTCCTTTTTATTCTTACTGCTGTCTCTGTTATCTTTTCCTTGGCATCAGTGTCCTTGGAGCAGTTGTGTCTCATTTCTATGAATTCATCATAGGAAATACTCCTCAGTAAAGGTTTTGGGTGGAAACTGGTGCCATGCAGTACACTGTTTGTGGAGGTTTTTTTCCTGTATAGAGTTGAGTGTACGTCTCCTTGGTCTATGTATAATGTAGTGTCCATAAAGTCAAATGTAATTTTACTAGTGGCACACGTAAACCGTAGACCTTAGGAGTTTGTATTTAGTTCATTGAAATATTCCATGAATTCTCTTTTTTCTCCATTCCAAATTATAAAGAGGTCATCTATATATCTGACCCATAATATGATCTTTCTAGAGCTTGATGGTTATTTGGCCCCCGGGCTATTTCTCTTTCCCAATATCCCATGGTAAGAGTGGCATAATTTTGTGTGAAAGAAATCCCCATGGTGGTGCTGCAGAGGTGATGGTACAGACTCTGATTGAAGAGAAACACATTGTTTTTGATGCATATTTCAATCATTGAGGATAGCATTGCTGAGTGATGGAGTTCAGATATACTACGTTGTTTCAAAACGTGTGCGCAGGCCTGTAGCCCTATATCATGATCTATCAATTTGTATAAAGATACAACATCTATTGTTGCCATCATTTATGTTGGGCTCCATGTGGTATCTGCCAGAATGTGTATATATATATATATATATATTCACTGAAAAAACCATAGGTTTCACACCAGTTATAGTTAGGAGTTAGCATTTAAAAAACCTATTAAATTCACTGAAAAAAACATAGGTTTCACACCAGTTATAGTTAGCAGGAAGTTTTACTCGCATAAAACCATTGAAATTCCCACGTTATAGTTAGTTGGACTTACTATAACTTGCGCGTGCAATGCACTGCTGATGACGTCACATATTACATCACTCATGACATGGTCAGTGACATCACTGATGACATCACTCATGACACCATCCATTCTTAAAAATAAATATGTTTTATATTTCTATAAAAAGGGATCCCCCCTGCTTCCTTCCAACTATCGTCCCATTAGTCTCATTGACATATCCCAAAAACTCTTCGGTAGACTGATCCTGAATCGATTGCAGGCCTGGACTGAAGAAATGGACATCCTGTCCCCCTATCAGGCCGGATTCAGGGAGGGTGTATCGACCATAGATCAAATTTTCAGGCTAAATCTCCTCTACTGGAGAACAGCTGTAATCGAGGGCGGCAGTCTTTATACCATCTTTGTAGACCTACGTGCCGCCTTCGATTTGGTACCCAGAGCGAGGCTGTGGAGAGTCATGGAAGAGCTGAACGTTCCTGCTGACATCTTGGCAATCCTGATGAGACTCCACTACAATAACTACGCTCGCGTAAGATGTGGCAAAGGTGGCAAATTAACCGAAAGGTTCCCCGTGCGCAGAGGTGTGAGACAGGGCTGCGTGCTCGCACCGACCCTATTTTGCATCTTTGTGAACGGGGTTGTTGCCCACCTAAACAGGATTGCTAATTCCGACGCCCCAAAGTTGACAGGCACCAGGGTGCCTGCAATTATGTTTGCAGATGACAATCTGTGAAATGGAACTTTCAAGGGGGAACCCTAACAAAAAATATTCTTTCGGTAATAATACCATGATTAGGCACATGCAGTGCAAGCATCCGAACAACTATTCTGCCGCAGAGGTGAGAGAACTGGCCAGTAACCCTCCCCAATCTACAACCACCACCCCCAAAAGAAAGCAACCCACTCCATCGGGACCAGAGACAAGGGAGACGATCCCTTGCATGCAACCACGGTTTGGGGAATTCAGGATAACATGTATTTTTTGTGGTAAGACCATCTCCTATGGTGAACAGAGCATAAAGCTCATTCTCCTTGCTGGTGAAAACCACAATTTCCCCCAAAAACCCTAATTTTTTCCTGATTTTATTTTTGCTCCAGTGAGCCATTTTCAATTCCCTGTTTTTTGTTTCTCCCCATAAAAATAACAAAAAATATATAAAATAGTTCATAAAAGCCAAAAAAAGTACAAAATGTTCAAAAAACATTAAAAAAATATAAAACAACAAAAAGAAGAAAAAAAACAGTTCTTTTTAGAACTACCTCCAAATTATAAAAAAAGCTACATTTTTAAAAAACTCTATCATTCTTTTTCCCCATGGAACGCTTCCCGGTACGCTCCGCGGTGCGCGTACCGGGCGCTCCCACCGCGCAAATAAAAAAAAAATATGTTTTTGCCCCGCGAGGCCCTTTTATAGCCCCCACATCAAACCTAGGGGGTCAGGAGGGGTCTACTCTGCCCCTTATGGTCATTTCCCCCTTTGTTTTTGCCACCTCTTGTGTCTCAATCCTACCGAGACACAAGATGGCGGCCGCTCCGGACTGTTTGGAATGTTTACAGACACCCGAGAGCCAATCAGGTTTCCGCGCGCGAACTCGCGTAGCGCGCTGGTTAGCACCCTGGTACGCGTACCGGGGCGCGGCCACAGATATATAATATTTTTTTTAACCTAAATTACTCAAAATTCACTGGAGCACATATCTTGAGACATAGCAAAGGCACATCGGGCTACCAGTCCCTACAATTTTGCCAAGTTGGGTGGAAATCCATTCAGCCGTTCGGGCTAAAAGTGAGGTCGACCGCCCTATGGAAATTAACATGGGGAAAACACGTTTTGGGACCCCCCTTTTATCTCGGCCCCCGCTTGACAAATCCCCCCGAAACTTTCAGGGAAGGACCGGGGCGCCGCAAGGCAAGTTTGAGGAAATTTTCAGGCAGATTCCTCAACCGGCGCCAACGTTATTCACAATAGAATGTTGAGATTTTGCATTGAAAATAATCCTAACTATAACTACCTACTGGCGACCACCAGTAGGTCATATACATATATATATATATGTCTGTGAGCAAGGGCGGATGCCCGAAACGCGTCAGATTGCCTGGTTCAGCTTTTAAATAAAAGAACTGTGCTTATACTTATTGGATCCGCGTGATTTCCTGGGTCGCTGTGGTCGGAGCTCGGGAGATTGCAGTTGTTTGATATATATATATATATATATATATATATATATATATATATATATATATATATATATATATATATATATATGCTTGAGACCTCAGTCCAAATCGCCGAGCCCCCTATCTCAGGAACAATTTGAAGACAAGAAAAGAGTGGTTGACCCAGAGTTTGCAGGTGAGCAATTATAGATTTATTTCAAGAGAAGCGCACCTTGCCAGCATGACATTCGGCCTGCTCAGAGGCCTTGATCATATATATATATATTCCAAACCACCGTCACTCGTCCTCTGGAAGGAAAAAATGGAACGCAACCACAGTACTGTGCTTTCTGTTGCTTTTATTCCAATAGGGTTCAGAGTCTCGCCATTACGCGTTTCAGCCCGTTACAGGCCTTGATCACATGACATGGAATACGCGCAGTTGCCGTTATTTGAAGTGAAAGGTGCTCATTCATTGGTTCCATATGTGCAAATAATATCATGGACATAGAAAACACATTCTCACCGCCTTATGTAATTGAGACAATACATATGAATGTAACCTCTTTCGTATTTTAATAAAAACAAGATTTGTTAATATGACTGTATTAATACAGATACGATTATAAAACCTCTTGGATAAGCAAAGAATTTGTAAATCCTCATGTGGAATACACAATATCAAAACATCTCCTCAGAAATATGAATAAGTATGTGCCATCTAGCTTCCATATTTTGTGCCATTGTCCTATCGATAACATATCAATGCGTTAGTTTATCGTGTGACATTCTTGGCATGCTTTGCTTTATCTAAAATCAATAGACATGACATCAACCCATGCTGATTGCTTGCTGCCAGAGGTATTACAAAATGGATGTTGAGGTACATTCTGTTGATTGTTGCATGTTATACCATTTTGGCGTATATTAGTTCTATGTCCCTAAAAAAGTGCTAGTGCAAATCAAATAAAGTGCAAAGTGTATGTGCAAAATATAGAGCTTTAGTTCAAAGTTCGCAATCTGTTGTTTAATCTCCTTAGCAAGTTTTCATTTAAAATTATGTCAGTTATGGTTTTAATACCCATACAAAAATCCCTAAAAATCTCGCCATATAGTGGGAGATGCGCTTAATAAGACACATATAATATGTACATGGGGGGAAATCTAGAGCCCTAGATCCGATACTCATTTGTGTTGTTGGACATAATTACGGTATGAATAGCTGTATGTTACTTTGTACCAATCAATAGTTTCTATTTATATATATATATGACTTACTGACCGCCAGTAGGTAGATATAGTTAGGACCTATTTTCCATAGGAAATCCGCAACATTCTCCTTGGAAGAACTTTGGCGCCGGTTGACGAATCTTTGCGAAATTTTCACAACTAATTATCAGCTCTGCTCCACTCCTTTCCTGAACATCTCAGGGTGATTCGTCAAGCAGGGGCCGAGAAAAAAGGGGGGTCCCTAAATGTGTTTTCCCCATGCAATTTTCCATAGGGACCTTTTGACGCAGCTACAGCCCGAACTGCTGAACGGAAATACACCAAATTTGGCAAAGAGGTAGTCCTCAGTTCAGACTCGTGCCTTTTGCTTAAATGGTGTAAATCCATTTGGTAGTTCCTGAGAAAATGACTGTTAAAAGCATTTATATATCTATGGCCGCGCAGAATCAGCTTATCCTAAGCATACCCTGCCGTGCACGAGCTGTATGCTAATTGGCTGTCAATCAGGAAGTGTTGGCAGCCATCTTGTGCCCCTGTAGAACCGAGGCACAAGAAACCGAAACCTTAGAAACAAACACGCAAAACGCGAAAAGGGGGCAGGGTAGAAACACCCTGATCCCCTAGGCTTGCTCAGGTGGTCCCACAGGGACCCCAAAGGCCAAAAATGTTTAAAATTATTTTTTATGAATCGGCAAAATCCGCGCAGGATGCGCAGATCCTGCAGATGAAAAAATAAAACGAAGCGAGGGCTTCCGCGCTTCAAATCTAATTAGCACCTGGGGGACCAAATCCCGGGGGCATTTTGGAAAATGAGTTTTGGGGGGGCCAATCCCCCCCCCACACTGCACCTGGGACTGCCATCCCTCGGGGCAAAGTTTGAATAATTGCGGTGGGCACAAGGGCCCCCCGCAGCCCCAGGGACCGCCACCTCCCAGGGCTTATAAAGTAATGTAGGGGGGCCTCTAAGGCCCCCCTGAGCCCCGGAGACTGCCACCCCCAGGGCTCAAATTCACTTTTATTTGCGAGGGGCACACTGCCCCCCACAGCCCCAGGGACCGCCACCTCCCGGGACTTTTTTTTTTAATATGTGTACCCTGTGGGGGGGGGACTCAAGCTCCCCCACACGCCCCGGGGACCACCACATCCCCGGGGCACTAAATATTTAAATTGGGGAGTCCATGACGGACCCCCCAGCACCCCGGGGCTTTGCAGATGATGGGAGGGGGGCCGCGCGGCCCCCCCTCCTGGAGCCTTGTGATGGCCCTGGGGACTGCCAAACCCCAGGGCCGGCTCCTGCAGTGTTCCGGACCAGCCCCGGGGAATGGGGTCCCCGGGGCTAGAAATGGCCCGGGAGGAGGGCCACTCGCCCCCTCCCCAAAATATATATTTTTTTTAATTAAAATTAAAAAGGCCGGCCCCGGGGGATGGTGTCCCCGGGGCCATAAATGGACTAAGGAGGGGGCAAGGCAGACCCCCTCCTAGAATTATTATTATTTGTTTTTAAAAAGGGCCATGCCCCGGGGGATGGGGTCCCATGGGCTGGATATGGCCTCTGAAGGGGGGCCACGGGCCCCCTTCCAGAATTTTTAATAAAATAAAATATAGGGGGCAGGCCCTGGGGGCTGGGGTCCTCAGGGCCAAAATATTAGGAAAAGAAGGGGGGCCATACAGCCCCCCTTCCTAAAACAAAAAAAAGAAAAAGACCAGCATTGTGCTGGAGGTCACGTCCCCTACCAGCATTACTCTGCAAACGCGCCCTCTGGCGCTTTTGCAGAGGGGGAACAAATTCCCCTTGAATACTGGGGGTCCCTGGGGGCCAACTAGCCCACCAGGAACCTCCAGTATGCACCAGGGGGCTGCGTTGCAGAGAGGTGTTATGAGGCGACACCCCTTTTTACACCTCTCTGCAACGCAGCTCTGTAGCGCTTACTGGAGGTAGCTGGTAAGCTAGTTGCACCCCAGGGACCCTCAATATTCAAGGGGAGTTAATACCCCAACTTAAAATGCGCCACGGGGCGCGTTTGCACAGTGGTGAAGGAAGGGGCGGGCCTAGTATCACATGTGTGCAAACACTCCCTGTGGCGCGGTTTAAGTTGGGGAATAAATTAAATTTGTTGTCAATCCTGAGGGTCCCTGGGGGCCAACTAGCCCACCAGGTACCTCCAGTAAGAACCACGGAGCTGCGTTGCTGAGTTTTGTAAAAAGGGGCGTGGCCTCTGAACACCCTTTCTGCAACGCAGCCCCCTGGCGCATACTGGAGGTATCTGGTGGGCTAGTTGCTCCCCAGGGACCCACAGGATTGAGGAGGAATGAATTCTCTAACTTAAAATGCGCCATAGGGCGTGTTTGCAGACATGTCACCTCAGGCCACGCCCCCCTTATTCACCACTGTGCAAACGCGCCCCATTGCACGTTTTAAATTGTGGCATTAATTCTCTTTCAATACTGAGGGTCCCTGAGGGCCAAATAGCCCAACAGGTATCTCCAGTATGTGCCAAGGAGCTGCGTTGCAGACAGGCGTTGAGAGGCCATGCCTCTTTTTACACCTCTCTGCAGCGCAGCTCTGTGGCGCTTACTGGAGGTACCTAGTGGGCTAGTTTGACCCTAGGGACCCTTAGGATTGAGGTGGACTTAATCTCTCAACTTAGAACAGTGACAGTGGTAAAGGGAGGGAACAGGGCCTGACGTGATGTGTGCAAACACGCCCTATGGGGCGTTTTAAGTGGGGGAAAAAATTCCACTTCAAACCTGAGGGACCATGGGGGCCAAGTAGCCCACCAGGTGCTTCCAGGAAGCACCACTGCACTGCGTTGAAGAGAGGTGGTGCAGGCCATGCCCCTTTTTACATCTCTCTGCTACGCAGCTCTGTGGCGCTTACTGGATGTACTACGAATTCCAATTTACTCACCTGTTATCAGGAGAGACCTCAGTGGTGCATCTTTTAGCCCAGTACTGATCCTGAAAAGTAATTCTTAACATACTTGCCAGTAACTTGAATTTCCATCCATACGCTAACATTGAGTGGTTTCACTTGGAAATTCTTCTAAGTGTGGAGTTTTAGAACTTTTAAATATTCACCTAAAATCATCCGAACAACGAATTCCGATTTACCCACCTGTTATCAGGAGAGAAGCCAGTGCTGCATCTTTTAGGCCAGCACTGACTCTGAAAAGTATTTCTAACCCTACTTACCAGTAACTTGTATTTCCTTCCATAGGAATCCATTGTCTGGTTTTCACCAGAAAAGTTTCTAAGTGTCTATTTTCAGAAACTAAAAATATTCTTAAAAAATCGGCTGTATCACTTAAACGCATTCTTTCAACTGTTTACAGGAGATGCACCAGTGCTGGATCCAGGATCCACCACTGAGTAAGAAAAAGTGACGATAACACTTCTTACCTGCTAAGTGAATTTCCTGCCATAGGATAACATTGGTGATTCTATGTGAAAAAATTTCCAAGTGTCAACTTTTAAAATACAATAATATTCCTTAAAAATCACTACTGTAACCAAAACGCTTTTACTCAACTGTTTACAGGAGATGTCCAAGGACTAAATCTAGGCTCCAGTCCTGTGGTTAGAAGAATAATCCATAAAGTAACTAATTGCATTTAACTAGAAATTCACATTGAGCTCAATGTTGCATTGTGTTAGAAATTGTGTTGCCCATTGCAACAACTGTAACTACTGCAAGTAAAAGTCTATTGCCTATTTGCAAAGTATTTACACTAAAGTAATTCTTTCTTAGAAAGTATATAATGTAATGTAATGTATAATGTAATTATAATGTAATTTAAAAAATAAAATATCTAAAAATAAATAGTTTAAAAAATGTAGTAAATCAGTATCAAAAAAATAAATATAACAATTAATGTTGGACACGCTACCCCTGCTCTTCAGAGCGTTCTGAGGACACGCATTTGACTGCGCTGTGCTGTAGGTGCGCTGCGCTTTTAATCACCCGTTTTTGTATCTTTGTTAATTTTATTTGATTCTCCCCTGCTTTTAAATCCGTGCATCATTCCCTCATACCCCCACTTTAATAGTGGACTCACGGCTGCATTAGCAGGTCCGGTTCTGGGGTTTCCGATACCTTGGGGAATCGGCCGCCTTCTTGAGAGTGCTTGTGACGTTTCTGGGCGCCATTCTGAGCGGTCTAGTGTTTTAGCAGACACGCGCTCTCCCTTCTTAAGGCGGTTCTTCAAAGGGGGTCAGCCTGGACACGCTACCCCTGCTCTTCAGAGCGTTCTGAGGACATGCATTTGACTGAGCTGTGCTTTAGGTGGGCTGCGCTTTTAATCACCCGTTTTTGTATCTTTGTTAATTTTATTTGATTCTCCCCTGCTTTTAAATCCATGCATCATTCCCTCATACCCGCACTTTAATAGTTGACTCACCGCTGCTTTAGCGGGTCCGGTTCTGGGGTTTCCGATACCTTGGGGAATCGGCCGCCATCTTGAGAGTGCTTGTGATGTTCTGGGCGCCATTCTGAGCGGTCTAGTGTTTTAGCAGACACGCGCTCTCCCTTCTTAATCCTGCCCTCTGCGCACAGCGGTATCGCGCAGCGGGAACACCCTCATCGCGCCTAAGTCAAGCCAGAGTCCTGCCAGTCTGCGCCCATCAGCGCCAAGGAGGCGACAGGCGTGGCGGTACTCTGCTTGTGGGTGTCTTCTCTTGGAAATGCCGCCATTATACGCTTATTCCCGGGATGAGCTGCTTGGCTTCAGGCCGTCTGTTCCATTCTGTAAACATGGGCCTGTTAGTCCCCTTTGTGGCCCATATGTTTGTGCCTGTGGGGTGTGGTCTCTTACTGCCCCCTCTCCAATCTTTGCCCTGGCGGAGTCGTCCCCGGTCAAGCCCCCCCCCGTAGTAGACCTTTGGTCTCCCGAGATATTACGGTCTGGAATCTGAATATTAGGTCCCTTCCGAAGCACCACGCAGAACTTTATGATCTCATAAGTGATGAATTACCTGACGTGTTTTTCATGACGGAAACATGGCTCCAAGAAGCTGACACGGCTGCCGTGAATCTTGCACTTCCCTCTGATTATTCCATCTCCACACACAATCGGTCATCTAGGAGTGGCGGCATTGCCGTAGTCGTAAAGTCTTGTTATCCAAGTGAATGGAGGGTAGTGGATCTAGCAGGGTGTGAAAGCGCTTTTTTTAGAATCTCTATCAGCCATCAGTTCACTTTGTCCGGCCTCTTAATTTATCGCCCTCCTGGCTGCGACACTGCTTTTAGAAAGGCTCTCCCGGAATGTGTCAGCTCTCTGGCATTGGGCTGCGCTAACTTTTGCATTCTTGGAGACCTCAATATTCACTTTGATTGCGCCCAAATGCCCACTATCAGCAGTACCTTGGCTGATTTGGAGGCCCTTCAGCTTAATCAATTGGTCACCTTCCCCACTCATGTGGGGGGCCATATTTTTGATCCTTTCTTTACCAATTTAACTGGGGCCAAGGTAGCCAGGCCCAGTTTTGTTGCTTGGACTGATCATTTTTTAGTGAAAATTTCTCTTGTGATTAAAGAGCATCCATTCAAGCCCCTGGATAGAGTAGTGTTGAAACGTCACTGGAAGAAACTCAGATTGGAGGACTTTCATCATCTCCTAGAGGTCAAGCCACTGGGCTCTTACCCCAGTGTAGATTCCGGGTATGACGCATTTTGCGATTGGGTTTCTCGTGCTCTGGATGCTCTGATCCCCGCTACCTGGACTAAATGCCGTTCTAGAGAACCCAGCCCATGGTACGACAGCTCCCTGGTGCCGTTAAAAAAAGCCTGTAAACAGGCAGAAAGGGACTGGCGGAAATCCTTTGAGGCTGGGAAAAAAACTGTCTATCTCTCTAAAATCAAATTATATCACAGAGCGGTGTGTAGAGCTCGTGCAGCCTACTACTCCCAGGAATTAAGAAATAGCCCCAATCCGTCCAAGCTAATCTTTAAAGTCCTTAAGGACTTACTTGACGGCCAAAAGAGCCACTGCGGCAGAAGTCTGCTCTGTGGATCACTGTGAAAATCTGGCTTCTTTTTTTACTGAAAAGGTTCAAGCTATTTATCGTGCTTTTCCCACCATCGAGCAGGCAGATGAGCCTCCTAGTCCCACACTAGCCATAGGTGAGGCCTTAGCCTCACTGCCTAGTTTGTCGATGGAGACATTTCACAAGCTGGCCTCTAAAATTAAATCGGGCTTGCCAGAGGATCCCTTGAGGCCTGCCCAGTTCAGAGAATCTGCTGCTGTTTGCCTCCCTCCTATGTGCCATCTCATCAATCTCTCCCTCGCTTCAGGTGCCGTCCCCATTAAGTGGAAACAGGCTGTTGTGACACCCATACTCAAAAAGGCTACCCTGGACCCCCTTAAACTTGAGAGCTATCGCCCTATTTCTCTCCTTCCTTGGGCCGCTAAAATTGCGGAAGCCCACGTGAATGGGGTGTTGACTGAACATCTTGCGAGGGAATGTATTCTGGATCCTTCTCAGAATGGGTTCCGTGCTGGCCACAGCACGGAAACAGCCCTGCTCTCTATGACGGAACACCTTTGTTCTGTGCTCGACTCTGGTCAGACTGCGGCACTAGTACTCCTTGACCTTAGTGCCGCGTTTGACATGGTCTCGCACAGGATCCTACTCCAACGTCTCCGAGAGGCGGGTGTTGAAGGCCCTGCACTCGATTGGTTCCGTTCCTTCCTTGCTGATCGGACCTTCAAGGTTGCCACCCCACCGTTTGAGTCCAAATTCTATCCCCTGGAGCTGGGTGTGCCCCAGGGTTCGTCATTGAGCCCCACATTATTCAATCTTTATGTGAGGCTGCTGGCTGCTGTCGTCAAGCATTGGGGTTTGACCATGGTCTCCTATGCTGACGACACGCAGCTGGCGGTCGCCTTCAGTGGGGACTCCGACCTCGACGCCCCCAGATTTCGGGATGGACTCCTGGCAGTAGCTAGCTGGATGAATACCACCTGTCTCCAGCTTAATGCTAAAAAAACTGAGGTCATGATAGTGGGCAAGCGAACGGATCTTTGGGGTGATACGTGGTGGCCCCCTGAGCTGGGTGTAACCCCTACTCCAGTCACAGAGGTAAAGAATTTGGGGTTTGGCTAGATCCTGCCCTCAGTTTCTGCGGTCACACAAAAAAAGTAGCGGCCACCTGTTTTGGCATCTTACGAGGGCTGAGACCTATTCTGAGGTTCTTTGATGCCTCAACTAGGCAGCTGGTCATACAAGCATCCATACTATTGCTGCTTGATTACGCCAGTTCTCTATTGTTGGGGGCCAACCAGGCTGAAATCGCCCGGATGCAACGTATACAGAATGCTGCAGCCAGAGCCCTGGTGGGGTTACCGAGGTTCTGCTCTGCAGAAAGTACTATCCGCTCTCTACACTGGCTGCCTATGGCACAGAGGATCCACTTTAAGACCCTGTGCCTTTCCTTCAAGATCCTCAAGATGGCATCCCCCCAGATCCTTGATAATCTTCTGAAGCCTTACGTGCCCTCGCGCTCTTTGAGATCCCTGGGCCAGAACTTGGTTGTGGTCCCACGGTTTAGACTGTGTAGGGCGGGAGGTCGCTCCTTCCGGGTTTTGGCTGCAAAACTGTGGAATTCTCTTCCGTCCCACATCCGCGAAATAGAAGAGCTGCTGAAATTCAGGAGAGCCATCAAAACGCACCTATTCCCTCATCGCTCTTAGGATCTTGATCTGTGTGTTTCCGCTCTCGTACTGCTATGTTGTGTTTGGGTACCCTTCCGGAAGCGCCGGGACGCCCCTTGGCTGGGGCAGCTGCGCGCTATAGAAGTGTTATTAACATAACATTACATAATACATTTAAAAATTGTCATTTACAGAACCTTTGAAATTCACTGAATAAAACATAGGTTTCAGACATGTTATAGTTAGGAATTAGCATTTAAAAACCTTTGAAATTCACTGAAAAAAATGTGAACACATGATTATTGTGCACTGTTTTTATTGGCTAATTTGAAAGCAACCATGTAACCGTGATCAAGCTATTTGTCATTGCGAAATGCGTCGGTTGTCTCCTTTACCTTATGCCAAATGAATTAAAATTTCAAATCTGAAGGATATAAACAACCCGTGAGTGCGTATTCATTTGATCTCCAACCGGAGATTCTTCTGGGAAAATTTAATGCGGCAAGGCTCTACCGCCGAAGGCGCACCGGATTTAGAAGCGCCTAGGGTCTGTGTGACAGGGAGCTACTTTCGAGAAATGTGAAAAAGCCAGACTGGGTGACCGCCAGTGAAAACCAAACAAAAGAGACATTTTAAGAAGACGCGGAACACAGCAAGCACACGCAACCGATCGCCCGAGGGTGGAGGTGAGCGAGTGTTTGAGTGCGGAGCGTGCTAAATCCTAAACGTTTGAATTGATATTGGATCATCCAAAGCTGGTTATTTCTGCATATAGTTGGGATCGGGCTCAAAAAATATCCCGTATTTTGTGTTTTGATGAAAAACAAACGGACATACAAGTGAGCAAAACTTTTCGATTGCAACTGAGCGGATGGGTTGTTTTTCCTTAAAAAGGCTATAAGCAAAAAAAAAGTAATTACATCGATAATCCAAGGCAAGATAGGAGGAGACAAAAATGGATAAAAGAGAAGCAAAAAGAACTGAAGAACTAGATTCTTTATTTGATCAAGAAGTGGACAAACAAAAATAATCAAGTGACAAAAACATTCCATCTACAAAAACGGACCTAAGGAGTAAACTGGAAAATTGAGAAAGACTGAGTAAAAAAGAAATAAACAAATGGTGGGAGCTACGAACTTAAGGAAATATTTAGACGTACAGAGAGTACCAAGAGGGTTAAGGATCTCACTTATGCCAAGCCAACAGGACTCAACAAATGATCTTCTACAGGAGTTGGGTGAATTTGTGTTAAACTCATCGCTTGGCCTAATAAAAATTCTGCTGAAACATATAGAGCTGGCTTTGGAGAAAATCAAACAGGAATTGCAGGAATTATAAAAGGAGCTAGCAACCGCCGATATGAATCCGGAAATGAAAAAATGAAAGAAAGATTTTGAAAAATATGTGGAAAAACATGAGGAAACAGTAAAGCTACGAAAGCAAACAAAGTTTCAGAGGGACAAGCAGGATTATGCGCAGGGCCGCATATTTAAATATGCTAAAAAATTTGACATGCTCGCACAATATGGAGCAACATCGGGAACAGCCCAAAGTTCGGGCAGTGCAATGTCATTAACATCTACAGAAGCCAGTGAAGGCGAGCAGGAAGGTAATTTGGATCAATGAGCCCAGAATTTTTTAGGGGATATGCGGCTCGTCCCACAGCAAAGACAGTGGGAGCAGAGCCGCAATCAACACTATACCCCAAAAGGAAGAGGAAGGGGAAGAGGCCGCAAATGGGAGCCATCAGTAACAACCAAAAATCAACCAGGAGGGGACAAATGAGGAAGTGGTTCGGAGGAAAGAACTGGACTAAAAACAAAGGGTATGCGACAAACCTTTGCCAAATAATGAAGTCTTCCTTACAAGAGGAAAACACATCAGTGGATAACAATGAATTGGCTGTGATCAACCTATCTAAACGTAAGATAACAGAAAGTGAAACCACCCTGTTGAAACACAGTATAAACTTTTGTCCCAAACAACCAATGAATATGGCACAAATGCGGATTGATATATATAAGTATATAGGGAAAATCAAACTAGCCAAAATCTTCCAGGAAAACAAAAACATGCAAAACTATGCAAAAATTAGAAAAAAGAAGAATGAAGTTCGAGCCACAGATCAAACTCTGACATCTGGGGACATGAATGCTCTACTGACATTAGTAAATATAGATACTCCAAACTAACAGGAGGAAATAAGTGAACAAATGGCTTGTCCCCAAAAAGGAGCGGGCTTAAGCGGCAAAAAAAAACGACATCACGCTTTTACCCTCAACTCCCTCAAGGGAATAAAATAGACATATTTCAAGAGGCCCTGATTCAAGATCTCTACAAAATCAAGAAAAATAATTATTCAGACAATCATTCCAAAGAGGAACGTTTAGCCCTAAAAAACCTCACTGAGGACAAGAATATAAGCATTAAAATGGTGGACAAAGGCGGTAACATCGTCATCCTGAACAAATCAGATTATGAAATTGAGGCACATTCACAACTTAAAAATCATGAATACTACCGGAGGTTGGAAAAGAATCCTTCTCAAGTATATAAAGAACAGGTAGACAGAAATTTCTGGATTGGCTCTTGCAAAATCTGATTGATGAAGATGAGAAAATATTTCTAATGACAGACCATCCGATTACTGCCACAATCTATTTCCTGCCTAAACTACACAAAAACCCACTTAAACCACCAGGGAGACCCATTGTGTCAGCTAAAGGGTCACTTTTGGAACCTATGGCAAGTTACATTGACTTCTTCCTCATGCCATTTGTGATGAATTCATACTTGAAAGATACCACCGACCTCCTGAGGCATCTCCAAGAACTAACGTGGCAACCAACATACATGCTAATAACTATGGATGCAATATCCTTATACACTAACATCGAAAATGCAATCGGCCTATTAGCTTGTAGCTTTTTTCTGAGAGAAAGAAACATCCAATATACTCGACATAATCAAATGCTGACAGACATGATCGAGATCTGCCTCACACAGAACGTGTTCCTTTTTGATAATGAAATTTACCAACAAACAAAAGGGTGTGCGATGGGGTTTTCCTTTAGCCCAGCATACGCATGTCTTGTCATGGGGTGGTGGGAGCAACAAATAGCTTGGCACCCCAATAATGACAAACATGTGAATAAGATCACCAAATGGGGTCGCTTTATTGATGACCTACTAATTGTATGGGATGGCACAGCTGCAGAATTCCAAGAATACTTTACAATTCTGAATTCAAATTCAGTATGATATCAGTAATAAGCGTGTGACATTCCTTGACACAGAGATCTACGTAAGTAACAATAAAGTACAGACTACACTACATAGAAAGGAGACATCTACAAATGCGACACTCCAAGCCACCAGTTTTCACAAATCAACAGTTGTTGAAAATATCCAATACGGAGAATTTCTGAGAATACGCAGGATATGCTCAGAGGAAAAGGAGTGGCAAAATAACAGTAAAAAAACAGCAACACGATTTAAACAAAGAGGCTATAAAGATCATAGCATCAAAAGAGGATGGATGAAAGCCGATCAGAAATCAAGACCAGGTATCCTCAAAGTTCAAACAAAACCACACTCAAATGAACAAGGAAAATCTGAACCTGTGAGATTAATAATGGACTATTGTTGTGAAACCAAAGAAATAAATCAGATTCAGAGAAAAAAATGGAAACTGCTACAAATGGATCCAACAATTGAGCAATTAATGGGAAACCATCCTAACATAACTTATCGTAGAGCACCAAACCTGAGGGATAAATGGGTCCATAGTCACCATCAAAGTGCCAATAAATTCACAGGAACTCAATGGTTGAAAACAAATGGGCTCAGAAAATGTACCAACTGTAAAGTATGTCAGATTGCCAAGGACACCAATCAAGTGGAAATCCCAAACAAAAAGATGTGGCAAATCAGAGAACTAATCACTTGCAAAAGCCAATTTGTGGTTTATATGATCGAATGCCCGTGCTCGCCTAAATACATAGGGAGCACGATTTGTGAATTGAAGAAGAGGATTCTAGAACACGTACGTGCAACAGTCAGCAATGACCGCAATAATGCAGTCGCAAAGCATATGGACCATGGAGGGGAGTGGAAACTGTTATCATTCTGGGCTCTCAAAACAGTCCCGCACAGTGAGAGAGGGGGGAACCGTGAAAAGAAACTGAGACAGAGGGAGTCCAGACAAATCCTACATTTCAGAACGTTAACTCCCTTTGGGCTGAACCAAAGTGAAGAATTATATGTACACTTATGATTGTAAATTATGTTTATTTTTGGATCATGAACAGAAGGGACAAATAGACACAAACCATCAATACATAACAAACATTAAGATCTGAGTGGCAAACAAACGGAGAAAGAAACTAAATAGGCATACACAATTATAATCCAAACAATGAGGTGTTCAGGCAGAAAGTTGCAGACCACTAAAGGGCAAAATCTCAAAAGACAGCAAATAGATTGTGTCAAGATTACAACGTGTAACGAAACTACACAAGATAAACATCTTGCTGTTTAATTATTGCAGTAAATAGTGCGCACAGTTTTTTACAAAAATGTCAAGATTTACAAATGCAAATGAGCGACTATCTCCTTAAACATCAAATATAGGAAAAAAGAACTAAAGTCCCCCGATTCCTCGGGAGACAGTATAAGATACCATTAATTTAGAATTTTACTTGCCACAAATCAAAAACTACAGAATAACAATAAACACACTTGAACAACCCCTTCGATCATTAAAAAGAAAAACAAATATCCCACTTATTAACTACATGTCCCAAAATGCATCAGAGAGGGAATCTCATGTAGTAGTGAACACGTGATGTATTGTGCACTGTTTTTATTGGCTAATTTGAAAGCAACCATGTAACCGTGATCAAGCTATTTGTTATAGCGAAACGTGTTGGTTGTCCCGTTACCTTATGCCAAATGAATTAAAATTTGAAGTCTGAAGGATATAAACAACCCGTGAGTGCGTATTCATTTGATCTCCAACCGGAGATTCTTCGGGGAAAATTTAATGCGGCAAGGCTCTACCGCCGAAGGCGCACCAGATTTAAGAAGCGCCCAGGGTCTGTGTGACAGCGAGCTACTTTCGGGAAATATATAACCTGTGGAAAATTAACATCTTTTTATGCCTACTTCATGGTCCGTGCTCCATTCTTCGTAACTACGGAACGGCCAGCGGCTCGTAGAGTGCTTGGGATATATATAAACACACACAAAAATAATATAGACTTTATATAACTAAATTTGTTTATTTTATAATGTATGTATATATAGTTTAGATAGAATAAACATGCATATTCACAATATATAAGTACAATATAGTTGTATATAAATATGAATATGATTATTCATAATATAAATATATATTTATATATTATTAAATTTGTGTGTGTATGTATGTATACATATATATATACTCACACACACACACATATATATATATATAATTTCCTTCATGTATGTTATGCTATATTATTAGATATATCACACAAATACATATATTATATATACACGCCTTGATATATATAAATAAATAAGTTACACTTTTTTGAATATGCATCTATATATTTTGGAACACTATGTATTTAATAATACATCAATATGTGTATCTATATGTATATGTATTTATTATATACCATAACACGCATTACATAAATAAACAACTGATTTAAGTTACTGAGGTAACCATAACTGGTGCCCTCTCCATGCACTGCTTATAACCTCACAAATTACAACACTCGTGACATATGACATCATTAATAGCTTCATTGATGACAAATTAAATTGCATCAAATTAAGTCCTGGGCTCAATTGTAAGGTTAGGTCATGGACACCAGTGTTGTCACAGTCAAAGCCCAGAAGCCCCATTTGTACTGGGTCCTCCTGGAAAAGTTCTCAAATGCATGATGAAGTGGATTGCGGTACAATCACAACACTACATAACATTAAATCAACACCATATCACAATCAGGAGAGAAGACTAGAACACAAAAATGGACGACACTACAACATGCCAACAAAACAAAATAATAGTACACTGCAATCACATAGAACACAACACAGCACAAGAACACAACACAGCAATACCTTCACAAAAAGAATAGCACAATTCAATAAAACAACGAAAACAGCCAACCAGCACGAGAACGCGAGTTTTGCCTGAGTGGCGTGTACTAATGTTTTATTTTGGTTTGCTGTGGGTTATTATCTCTCATTATGGTTCAGTTTTTAGTTTTATATTAGTATTGGACTTGGCTGTTTTGTGGTGTTATGTTGCTTTGATGTGCAATGTTACATTTTTATTTTTTCTAGTGAAAGTAATATTGTCTCTGGTTGACTAATAAAAATCTTTACTAAATCACAATAAATCCAACCTTATAAAATGTGCACCTTATACATTAATTCTTCGAGGGCTGTTAATTTAAACAGATCGCCCATCAGCCAAAGACGCCGCCCACCAGTCAAATCACATTTTATGGTAATCTGAGTAGGAAACAGTTCAGTTACTGGAAACTTTAAAACCTTCTGTTCAGACAAACATAGGTTTAAAGGGTCCCGGCGCCAGCAGCCTTTTAATGCGAGGGCATCCTGAGGCCAAGTCAGTCTCCACTTAGTGAGGCTGCTACAAACTGTCTCAGATGGCTCCTATTGTGACTTTTATCAATTTCCTGCATGACAGACCCATTAATGGAATTCATCTACAAAGGAGGTGACTGTCTGCCCTGCAGACACGCCATTAATGCACTTTTTATTGTGTGCATGCCCTCTCTAGGAACAGGGAGGGAGACATGTTCTGCATAGATTGAGTGTGGAAATATGCACGTCATGTGCTTAGTGACTCAGAGCTGATACCACACCCTCTACCCTGACGGCAGGTCACTTTATGTCACTGGTTTCCGTCTCCCCCTGTATTTGGAGTGTGACATTGGCAAATCCTTGACAACCTGTGTTTTTGCCGCACTCAACAGACTCCTGAATGTTAGGTTTTTGTTTCCCCCTCGGTGCCTTGAAACCTTGACAGGTGAACTGGCGCTATACAAACCTCAAACGAATTATTTACATACCATAACATTGGGGTCACGACCTCCAGTGGAAGCTCGGAGTATGTAATTAAGACGCTGAGTGGGAAGGGGCGGAGTTTGCCCTTTCTGTGCAGTTTTATGCAGCGCGAACTCGACCGAAGGTACGTATATATTTACTGTTCACATCTCCACCTCTAATTACCTATGCAATACATCTTCAAGATTCAGAGATGCTGATTGAAGTATAGCCAGGGCCACTGGATTTAGGGAGCAGGGGAGGACAAATTATGTGGCAGGTTTGAGTAAATTATGTGGCAAGAAAAGGCAACTCGTGCGGCGTAATGCAAACACTTTGTGATAGTTTGACATGTGTACCCTTGTTAACAGTGTCTGGGCATTGTTTGCCCCTCCTTTTAATACCCATTTATAGCAAAAAGCAACCAGTGAACCTTTTTAAAAGGTCTTCCACTGCCTGGCAGTGGCAACACATATCACTGCCTTTTAGTACCTTTTGAACCGTCTGAGCTAGAGACACATTTTTTTATCAGAAGATTATGCCGCAGATGATGGATTATGTGTCAAATGCGCTAATCTATAATTATGCGCAGCCGCACAATTACAAAATTCCAGTGGCCCTGCGTATAGTAAATTATTATTTACCAGCTATACTTGCCTTAGCAGTATTTTGGGAGTCAGTGTTCTAGAGACACTGTAGTAATGTCAGCCATGTTTCTACACATATACCATTGGATACAGCCCGGTTGAAGGGGTCTGTATGGGGTGGTTAATAAACGGTGACCCCTAGTGGAAGAGCACTCTCGGGTTACGGACAGCAGGGACACGGATTTTGGGAATGAAGAGCTGTGAGCAGTGACACCTAGTGGCCGGTGGGAGTATGGAAGGGTTGAGCTCTTGGAGCCTGCCTGCACGCCCCCTTAGCCGCACAGCTACTGTAGTGCCTCCTGTCAGGAAAGTGAGGGGCAGCAGACGGACAGATCATTGATATTGGGGCGTCCTAAGACCCTAGTGCTTGGAAGCCTGCCGACAGTGCTAGAGGCAGGCCGGACAGGCTGGTCCCTTCAGTGCCTGTCCATGCGCTTGTGTGCTTGCGGCAGAGACCAGCCCTGCATGCCAAGGAGTAACCAAGGTGTGACTAGCAAGTGCTCGGGGCTGCACCTGCTCAGGGGAGATAATTTTACTGGCGCGCTCTTGAGCCATGTCAGAGAAAAAACCTTTTGTGCGTGGCCAAGCCTGGCACATCGCCTGATGCAGCCTTTCCAAGACTGGGCGCAGCCGCCACACCTCTGCGTTTCGTTCACTGAAAAATCCCCTGGTTTGCCCCTCTCTGTCCGGAAACCATAAAGTTCACAGTTAATTATAGGTAACTATAGGCGTAAGAAGCCCTAGGGGGAGTAAGGAAAGAAAAATACGGCTGTTTCCTGGTGAGGGCGACGAGTTTTTCCTCACTTAAAATCATGGGTGGCGATTGGCCAAAAAATACACAACCCGGATGATGAGCGTGCTGTCTGCACATACCCAGTGTTAGACAGCGCACTCCTACAACACACAGATCAGGACATACCTGCCCTGTAACATGCATCACATCAACAGAAGTTCCGTTGACGCTGCCAGACCGCGATCCGTCCATCTCTGGCGCGCCGTTTTACAACACTAGATGCCCCACTACCATCCACAACCCTGAAGAGTCACAGCCACAACACGGTGTGACGAAACACGTGTCGGCTATCTTCTCTTGTATGTACTGATCAAGACTGTACTATTAAATACACTTACTCTATGACAATAGACTCTGAAATCATATACTGAACGTCTACCAAGTTTTCGTGAGTTCTCACTTGAGAACAAGGGGGCATATTATCAAGGCTGGGTGATATAATTATCGCCACTTTATCGGCAGGAAACTGCCGATAAAGTGGCGATAATGGGCTTGATTATATGCTCTATGGAATTCCAATCGAAGCTCATGTTAAATGCGAAGGACAACTAACATGAGCTTCGATTGGAATTCCATAGAGCATATTATCAAGCCCATAATCGCGACTTTATCGGCAGTTTCCTGCCTATAAAGCAGCGATAATTTTATCGCCCAGGCTCGATAATATGTCCCAAGATTTCAAGAGAATCGTGTGCACAGGACACTCTTTGGAAAAAATATAAAAGGCACAGCAGCAGACCAAGGTCAAGCACAATAATTCTGTCTGTTTCAAAGATATGCTTGTGCAACTTCTCCCAACACCCGCTGCCAGAAGATGTATAAGAAACCAAATGTTCATAGAAAAAGTCCATTGCGTGAAAAAGTTTTTTGAAAGTTCTGTTCTTTATTCATATTCCTTCTTTTCATAAAAACGGCACAGCCAACGCGTTTCGTTACCCTAGTGCCACGGGACCTTCGGCAGGGTTTACGCAGAGAGCACCTTGATTTATGGTGATCTCAATCAGTTAAATAAGAGTCCTCAATACTGTGCGTCACCAGGGTGGAGTCGTCCTGGGAATTCACGTTCTTGAACTGATCATACAATCCTCATCAAAGATGCTTCCAAAGATAGTATCCTCATTCAATGGTAGATAGTTAGTTTCTTCCTATAAGGGGAGTCCTCCTATGTTTCAAAATAATCAAGGAACAATGCCAATGTTCTCGCCGTATCTTATAAAGAGCTCTGCAATCAAATGAAGAGAACCGGATTCATCGATAATATGCCTCTATAAAAATAACCTGTGTCTCAAGGTATTTGCCCAAAGGGGCTAAATGATCATAAAAAAGCACCTTTTCCAATGTTCAGCGGAGTAGGGCTACCATCTCATACAGCCAGATTCATCTCTCTCCCGTTTTGCGAGTCCTTAATAGCGATTATTAAGGAATCGCTATTAAGGACTTGCAAAACGGGATTCATGTAGGAATCGCAAAATAAATTGCGATTCCTACAGCTTCCTTATTTGTGAATAGCAAATTGCTAATCGCAATAAGGAATAACTCCCCATTCATTCCTATGGGGAGTTATTCCTTATTTGTGATTAGCAATTTGCTAACATACAACTTAGAAAAATGCACTAAAGTGCATTTTTCTAAGTTTTCGCTATTTACCACGAAGTCAGACTATGCGGTAAATAGCGGCCAAAAATTGCGAATTCGCAAATTAAAAATGGTTTATGAATTGCATTTAAGGAATCTCAAATAGAGATTCCTTAAATGCAATTCCTCGCAATTTTGCGATTTGTCTATTAGCGATTTTTGCATTTGGGATGATGAATCCCAAATGCAAAAATTGCGCTCGCAAAGGGCCAGATTCTCAGAATCTGGCCCTTTGCGAGCGCAATTTTCAATGATGAATCTGGCTGATAGTTGCCTAAAATAGGGCACCGTTGCAAAAACGAGAGACAGGAACAGTAGGCAGAAGAAATTCTTCTCCCGCAATATAGCCCGACGTACACCCTATGAGTGTCACGCCCGTGATGTCGAGGAAGCAAGTCCCCAGCACCTGTGATAAAGTGCATTCATCCGGTGTATCAGGTATGCGGCAGAAACCTGGCAATTGGCCAAAATGCCGTGGATGGCGCAACTGACGACACAATTCGACGACCCCTTGTCACACACCTTACATCAATGGTCTTCACATTTTTAAATGCTGCGCCCCTCAGACTGGGAGAAAAAAATCACTGCCCCCCCTTTAAAAAAAATTCACAATTATTCTATTAAACTGGCAATATTTACATATATCTGGACATATTTAAACACTGTAGTTAAGTTCTTGTTTTGAAGAACATTTGGAGTCGCTTCCCTTTTGACACCTTCTTCCAGCCAGGACATACATGGCAAAAGATGTTAGTGAGGGCCCGTTACAACGCGGTTTATTGCTGCTAATTTTTTTTTGCTGAAAACAAAGGCACTGTTATCAGCAAATTCGTTCTTTAGCCAGCACTTGGCACCCCCCCTAGAATAACTTGAGGCCCCCCAGTTTGAAGACCCCTGCCTTACAGTCTCCTAGGTGCTGCTGAGGGATGCTGAGGAGAAGAGCGGGGAGGCGCAACTTCAGAACCTAAACAACTATCTTGTAGCCCTGTTTATCTTTCTGTGCCTGACCCACCATTTTGTCCCCTGTGACTCTGGGGCGCAAGCACAGGGCACCCACGAGTGACAACTGCGTTTTCTGATATCCCTAACAGAAGTCAACGCTTAAAGCTGGCAACTTCATGACATCTCTTCCGCCCACCTGTAGAGCATGGACCTGTTCAAGCCCTTTAAAAACTGCTTCAGAGTTCTGGAGCTAAGAGGTGATTCAATTGCTGAAATATGTTCATTTAAGAAGGGCTAACTTCAAGGACAGTTCTCATTCTTCATGTACCTGTTGGCAGAATCTGGATTTTACTGAAGATGTTAGAAGGCTGAGTTACAGTAAGCCAGGAATGGAGATTCTGTCTGACATTCCGTCCAGCTTCCATCATTCCAGCCTCTTTGCTCCATGTCTTCTTTTTTTAGGACTTGTGCCCTGGTAGAGGTGCTCCTATCTCCTCCATTAGTGGATGTCACACATTTTCACGTCAGCAGCTGGTCTGACACAATTTGTGGCTAAGTTAGAACTGTGCCACCAGTGAAATAGCAGTAGGCAGTCATGGGCCAGCAAAAGTGCTGGTTAAAAGGGGAGTCAGCTAGATTCCGGCGGCTACTTTTGAGATTTGCCATCCAGGTGAGCACTAGTGAAAAGTGCAGTGTGTCGGTGCAATTTACTGACACTGGACATATTCAGCGGTGCCTGCACTTTATTTACATTACTTTTTTGAGCAGCAACCTGAGTTGTGGGAGGTCTCTTATTTTCAGTTCCATCTGGGCCCAACACAAATGCCTCACTTAAATGACAATCAGCACTCCTCTTGTTCAAGTCTTATCCTGGATGGAAACCTTCTGGAGCTGAACACCTTGATGCAAAGTCACCCTGGAAACAAAGACAGCTTGTCATTTCAGAAGAACCTAAGAGAAAACATGTGATTTTGAGGGAGAGTTTTGACTTTTGCTTGCTCAATGTGCAAGTGGTAACTGATGTAGTGTTTTCATTGTGTAGAAGGCACTCTTTGTGACATTGTTAGAATCCGGTATTAGGGATAGGTCTGGTTAATCCTAGGTTTCTAACTTCTTTTGATGTTGTCGAAGGGGTTTCAAGCTCCTTAGGCCATATGGCGGTAGGCTGGTACTTTTCCTTCGGCCGCATGTCATAATTTCTGTCTTTGGGGGATTGAACTTTAGATGGTAATTTATCATCCATGCTTTTATGGCACAAACACAGTATTCAAATTTTTTTATTGTAGAGGTCCTTGGGGCTATCCATTTTTAAAATGAGTTGGATGTCACCTGCATAGTTGTAACAGGTGAGGTTGCATGATTTAATCAGATTTGGTAAGGGGGTTCGATAGATGTTGAATAATAGAGGGGATATGATGGGCCCAGAGGAACGTCATAGTCTTGTGTGTGAAGAGGTGATGTGAACGGGGGTAGTCAGACTACACTTTGTCTGTGATAAAAGAAGCAATCCACTTTAAAGCATTTTTACGGATTCCGATACTGTGAACTATTCGCAGTAGCGTGTGGTGGTGGACAGTGTCAAATGCAGCGGGTATATCCAGATGTAATAGGGCAGTAACTCTGTTTTTGTCCACTGTGAGTTTTAGATCATCCCAGAAGGATATGTTGGTTGACTCTGCTCTGCCTGGTCTGAAACCAGATGGTTGGTCTGACAGTAAGCCATAATGTTCTGGAAAGTCAGAGTGTTATTTACCACTGTTATACCACCTTAAACCACAAGATATGTTGAATCGCGGTCTCTCTATAACCAGTTAAGCAAGACAGAGATGTTCTAGCACATTTTTACTTTTTATCAGCTTCTTTGGGGACAGAGTAGAGGTTGACTGCCAGACTCTGCTCCTCAGGACTCTGTCCCTCGCACCCTTTCCCTGCTGATGCCACCTCCTGACCTCCAATTATTGACGTGGAGTATTGTCTTAATTTACAAAATAGGAGGCAGGTGAATTTTGTGTTCCTAACATGCTAGGAACACCCCCTCCAACCTGTTAGATACACCTGATGTATATTGTCCCTGACAATGTGCCCCATTGCTCGAGTAGGTGGCCAACATTGGTGGCGGAAATTATGCCATGCAGCATGATCAGTGCTGAAGTTGTCACCAGAGCTTTTACCCCACAAAGTGTTTCCACCCTTGTCTGAGAATGCCCTTGTGTCGAGACATGTTTGTCCCCATGGTGGAGACATAAATATATTGTGGAATTTTACCCACCTTTGTGGTGGAGGATATGGAACCACTATAAAGGAGAACAGAAATTACACTGTGGAAGCTCTAAACCTAAATAAATATAAATCCGTATTTGTAAGGCGCGAACTACTCACCCTTACAGGTCTCAAGGCGCTGGGGCCTTCGAGGAAATTAAGTGAGTTATTGCCCAGAGTCACATGGGGCTGGGCTGAGCTGCCGCCGGGGATCAAATCAACAACCTTGTGCTCCGAAGTCAGCTGCCCTGGCCGCTGCCCACACCTCTCTGATCAGTATATTCAAATATGTTAAGTCAAATCAGCCATGGCCTTTAATTGAATTACATTGAAAGAGAAGCCACTATGAAAGAGGCTGATAGATCCACCTCAAAATCCTTGGCACATCACAGACCCTGTATAACTGAGCCTCTTTTGACCATCTGCTGACTTCCTGACTTCATTCCATGATCAGTTTCTGTGCTTAAACCACTAAATCTGACTTCTTTCTTTGAACTGGGCATAGTAAAATTCTATCTTGCAATCAATCACAGCCCCAAAGCCCAAAAAATGCTTCTTTTTTTGCTTGCCAGTTCTTCACAAAATTCCACAGGCTACCACCCATCGTTTAGGGGAAAGAATTGGGCACCACCACACAAAACACGGCTGCTGCAGACACTTGTCTTTTGGAAGCTCTTAGCGTGTTGTGGGTAGACTAGACACCAACTGGTGCCTTCAACCTTCAGACGCAAGCCCATGGCCCTTGTCCTAAGGCTGCTCAGATCCCTTCTTGGAAAATGTTCCTCTTTTTTGGCCTGCCCATAAACACCAGAGTAAAAGTACTACATGCATAGAGTACTATGTCTCATTCAGTGTAGAGAATATGCAAGCAAGAGACATATCCATGCCTAAAAGTGTCCCTGACTCTGCTTCAAAGAGCAATCTGGACCCTCATGGTATCCCACGTAAAAATACATCAAGCCTGCATCCATAGAAAGAGGGACACATACTTCCTTATCTATACTGGACCTGCAACTCTTAGCATCCCTTCCTTGTGTGCTTGTTCAGAGGATGCCTAATCCATTTGTAAAGCACTGGCCAAAGTAATCATTGTTCCCCCGTGCGCCTATGTCTTAGGGTAAAGGAAGGTGAACAGTCACAGGGTAAAACATGCTTTTTAATTAGGACCCCTCGACTCTTTCTTCGTTGAGGGCCTGAGAGGTACAAGCCCGAGCGGTCATAGATTTATTTATTTATTTATTTATTTGAAGAGTTTTACATAGTGCTGGCAAGAACCGGGGGTATCAGAGCACATAACAGATATGGACAAAGTCATTTTGGGGAGCATAGATTACAGAATAGACTCGTTGTCGGGTCGCAGAAGTTCACAGGAAAGAAACATACATACAGTAAGTAATAAGAGGAAAAGAGTCCAGTTGAGAGCTAGGTGTTGTAGTCGGAAGGGCTGAAGTGTTGGTTGAGGCGAAGGTCTTTTAATCCTCTTTCGAAGCTCATAAATGAGGGGTTCGTCCCGATCTGAACTATAAGGGAGTTCCAGATTTTGGAGACATTACCCAAAAAGGAGCGCCTGAGGCCTTTTTGTTTGTGTTTTTTGGTGGGATGAGAAGCACAGTGTTGGTGCTTCTTAGATTTCTTGTCCGGCCTACCTTTGTTAGTTTAAACACTAGGATGTAGGTAGAAAAGATTTACCGAATTTAAATTACCGAATTTTACTGATTCGGTAATTTAAAATCGGTAAATCTATGGGTCCGACATGTAGGTATTCCAGATGTGCTGGAATACCGAATCGGATGAATTTGGTATTTACCGATTCGGTAAATACCGAATCGGTAATGCCCATTCATTCCTATGGGCTTTGAAGCCCATAGGAATGAATGGGCATTACCGATTCGGTATTTACCGAATCGCTAAATACCGATTTACACAAGGGTGCAGGGGGTGTCACTTTGACACCCTCTGGCACCACCAAAACAGGCACGGGTGCCATGTGGCAGGCAGACCTGCCCTAAGGGCAGGTCTGCCTGTCACATGGCATAGGTGTGCATGCACACATGTACATGCACACCGGAATCGGTATTTTACCATCAAATTGGATTTGATGGTAAAATACCGATTCGTTAAGGCTCCTGGGACTCTGAAGAGTCCCACCTACATATGGGTGGCTCCGAATCGGTAAAATTACAGATTCGGTATTTTACAGAATCGGTAACTTTACCGAATCGGTAAAGTTACAGATTCTGTAAAATTTTGCACCGACATGCAAAATCATGTATACCGGTCGGTAACGGCCGAAAATACCGATTTTCGGCCGTTACCGACCGACCTACATCGGGCCCTAGATACGCTGGTTTCCTGGTGTTGAGGACTCTGTGAGTGAGGCAAGCCACTTTGAAGCAGCAATGTGCTGCGATTGGGAGCCATTTAAGAATTTTCAGGGATGGGGAGATGCAATTGTGTCTTTTGCTGTAGTGATTAATGTTGCTGCTGCCTATGGGGGCTAGCTGCATCTTCTCGGAGCCAGCAAGGGTGGCAATCCCATAGTCTAGTCTAGTGTTTATCCACTCTTGGACTTGGGTGGTCTGTCCATTGTTGGATCGGAGTAGGATTTCTGTTTTATCTTGGTTAAGTTTCAGGTGGTTGTGTGAGAGCCAGTTTTGGACTTTTATGAGAGGGGTGTTTAATCGTCATAGGCCCTTTAGTAAAGCTACCTCTAGGTAAATCTGGGTATCATCCGCATAGAGGTAGAAGAGACTGTTTGCTTGTTTGCGTATGGTTGTGAGGGGTTCCATAAATATATTGAAGGGTGTCGGAGAGAGAAATCCACACTGCATTTTTAAAAACGCTTTAATTTAAGTAATTTTTTTGGGGGGTAGGGGAGACATGCTTATCAGTTTCCATTTGCTACCAAGCTCTTTGTTTTTGAAAAGCACTTTGTGCACTATAACTTCATTTTTTTTTATTTACAACTCCAAGTGGTATCAGACATCTTAGAACAGTAATTAAACAAAATGTCAGCCAAGTCATGCTATATGATGCATACACTAAAGAACAACACAAAAGCCAGTACTGCGACTTCTATTTTAAGACCAACTTGAGTTTCTCTACAGTTATGAGGTCCCGATGAGAACCCCCCTACCTGCTAGGGGTTCGAAACACGTAGACCGCCTATCGACACCATAAGAATGCAATTCTCTAAATAGCTTATTTTGATTTGGCAAAAAATTAGTGATCCAACCAAATACGTCTCTTTGGTGTTTTCTCAAAAAAATTTACTTTGTGACATTCAAAATTGTAAATAATGTTTTGCGTATGTATGGTATGTGTGAGAGTGTGAGATTTGAATGTGAATGTTGATCAACCACGTATGAATGTTTTTTTCCCCATTATTGTGTACTTTTATGAAGATTGTATTTTGTATTGTTCGTCCTTGATATTTGTTGTGAACCTTTGGTGAACTTTAACCAACGAATATTTGAAAACTTCCATGAAAAATAAAAGTGATTTATTCTGACAACTCGTCCAAACTCGCACTTAGTTTAACTCTTTGTGCGTAGAAACTCAAGTTGTTCTTAAAATAGAAGTCGCAGTACTGGCTTTTGTGTTGTTGTTTAGTGATAAAGAGGCTTGGCCTTACTGTGGGAAGCCCACACCCAGCGTTGTTTTTTCATATGTTGCATACACGGCATCATGCTAGATTTCCATTGCATCATGAAGAGCACGTATGCATGTACAAGTCATTGTGCTTTCTTTTCATTTTTCATTGGCAACACGCATTTCTTTGACTCTGCCAAAGTCAATTGGTCAAAAAGGCAGAACCAATTGGCTTTGCTGGTGCTTGTTTGATATTGCAACTTCCTGCAGAAGAATCAAGTCTGTTACTGATGCAGATTTTTTTTTATTCATTCAGTGCTGCAGATGCAGTTGTACTTTTGAAGTGATTGCTTGCACTAAATCAGGATTTGTTGACAAAAAGTAAATACTTATACAGATTCCTTTACAGCTTTGGAGATATATAGCCACCAGCATCGTTGCTTTAGCATTGATACTGCAGCAATACTGTCCTCTCGTGTGCTGCTATGGTGAAGTCTAACCTAACTGCTTCATTGGGAATATGTCTATCTTAATGCTGGTATAAACACCATAGAAATATTATCCGCAGTCAATTTATAGGACTATTTAGCATAGACTTTTCCAAGGTTTTACCACCTTTTTGCTGTTGTCTGGATTGTTACTGTGATTTCTGTGTTCAGGTTTAGATGGTGTTACAGGAGCAACCTTATGGATTTACAGAGCCATCTTCACAGCAGGATGAATAACATGTTTACCTTTAGCCTGAAGTGATTCCCACTTATGGGCCATAGTACATAACCCGAAGGAAGCATATCTTGCAGGACATTCGCCTTTCCCCACTGTTGTTTAACTATTGAATCTTTGAATCTGTTTAAGCACAAATGGACTAGGTCAATATAGTGAGCCTGAACAAAGGAGGCACCATCTAACATTGTAAGTGTGGCAACCAGTGGGTCTGTCGGCTGAAGAGTTCGGATGAGCACATGATGGCTCGCTATCTGTGTAGAGGATTCACCTAAAGTTTTTGTGTGAATTTTAAATCACCATCCTGAACACTCCCTAACACAGGCGGCTCAGAGCCATCTGTATAGGACATTCTCTTGTACTCATGTATGGTAAGTATGTGAGGAGTCAGCAGTATTGCCTGTTCATTCCATTAGATTCCTGTGTTCCAAGTCTAGGATCATCCTCAAATTTAATATCACACAATTTCTGAGCTGAAGCCCATTGCCCCCTGCACAACTGTAATGCATGGGCATTACAATTATGCTGGGCTTGCTCTAGCTTTAGTAGCTGCCTGTAAAGTATGTATGAGAGAAACTACTATGATTTGTTTTCCCCTGTGTGAGAGGGTGCTCCTTCAAAATGGCTGTCTGCAATGTCCTGAGAATTCCAGCAGTCAGAGTAAATCATTTCTCAGCTTCAGCATATAAATGAGATTTGCCCCTCATGGAATAAAACACAAACATAGTCTAATGTACTTGATATAACCCTTATAGGTGGGTATTACTTCGTCTCTAACAAATCTGCTTGTAGCTCATGTAAGATATCAAACTAAAAGAATCTGCGGGTCTAATCAGAACTCTCTAAGGAGTATTCATGAGCACTGACAGTACAAGCGAAAAGCTCCTATTTAGACATGGCAGAAGGCCTCTTTAAGAGGACGTAATCCCATCACCCACCGGAGTGGTATGCTTCCTCATCTGGGATCTCCTCTTGGTTGCAAAACCTAGTGCAACCAAGGAGCTACAACCCCCTCACTGTGTTTTTTGACCAGCGCACTCGCACATTTTATTAGACCGCGCTTGCACTTTAACCCTTGACACCATGAGATACCAAATAAAAAGAAATTCTCCTGGTAGCCAATTTTAATATCACATTATACACTGCATAATGTACATTCACTTACACTTTTTCATGCTCCATTGATCTCAGGAGATCCAGCTATTTGATCACAATAAAACATCTGCGACCTCCTCCATCACAGTGAAGGAGTTGTAGCTCCTTGGCTGCACTAGGTTTGTAGCCAAGAGGAGATCCCAGATGATGAAGCATGCCACTCCGGTGGGTGATGGGGCTCCGTCGTCTTAAATAGGACTTCCCGGTATTGTTATTTTTTGTTTCTGCACTGTTTGTGCCTTTCATTAGACCTGCGGACTTTTGTGTCTTGCTATATATGTGTGTGAATTCAATTGTCTATAAGTTAGTACAATACTGAAAGTGTTACCTGGTTTACTCACTGGAAAGAGAGGAGTTGAGTGACAAAGCACTATCAGTCCCTGATACTGCACTTGCTTCAGGATGATTTTAATATGTTCCAGGTCTCTAGCTTCAATGGATGTTGATCCTGCACCTCAGGCTCACTCTGGAGAGAAGTCACGTGGCACAGAGTCTTTCTCGCATCCCATTAAAGTTCTATACAGTGCTGGTGATGGAGCAAGGATTCGCACGTTATGCGACTTTGCTTGAATTCAAGAACCTCGCATAATCATTAACGTTATAATCAACTTGTTTTGTGATTAATATTGCACTTTTACACAACACGCGGGTGTCCCAGAGACGCTTGCCTATGTGTTTTCTAATCCTAACAACGCTTGCATACCGACTGATCGCTGCTTTGCAGGATTCTAGTCTGCGCATGCGTCGGTTATACTCACGTGATGTGACGCACTCGCAGTTCTGGAGGAAATTATTTCGCACATGCGCATTGTTGCAAACATGGCCGCTTTGTTTTTAACATGCATCTTGCTTGCCACCGCTGCTTTTGCCAAACTGTTTCGTTTTGCCTAACTCCTAATGCTATAGTCATTATAAAGTAAGGGATATAGTATAGCAAATAACGGTATACAGTGTATACATTTTTTTCCTGTGTTTCTAAATTGTTTTCGCTTACTTTTCATGTATCGCTTATTTGTGGGCCTGGGAGCGGGGAGCCACTCCATCTTTGAAGCCTCTATAGCCCTAACCACGTGATAAAGGAGAAAATGAATCACGCAGTAGTGGAACTTAGCCAGCTGGCTGCCGAAGCAGAGATGCTCCTGGGAAGCTGAACCCTGACCCAGCGAGAGGAGCCGAACTGCACCTGAAACTGTTACATTTTTGATATTCCACTGTGTGTCCTATTGTATTCTATGATTCGTATGCCATGGGAACTGGAATGTAAGGGGTGGGTACGAAAATATTAATATTAATTGTGGGAACACCAAATTCTAGGTGGTGACAATGACCTAACCACCTCTCTTGTCCAATCCAAAGTTGGGGATCCTGTCACTTGCAACATTTGTGGGTGGTCCACTGACCCGAAAACAGTATAACTAGCCTAGGTTTAGCTAGAGAAATTGTCCGACTTGTCCGAATAGCTGACCTGTCACTGACCCTACGAACTCTATAGGTGATTGATACAGAGAGCTGCGGAGCACTCTGTCCATAATGTCCACAAACTCACTGGGGTGGAATAGTCTTAAGCGCTGGCGAAGCACTTTGCTGGGAGATTCGAGAACCCAATCGGGGTTATTGGCAGATTCCTTGCAGAGAGGACGTAGCGCAGGCGTTGCTTCCGAAGCTGCAGGTGTTGGTCGTACCCTTTGATGTGCCCGGTCCTCATCCAAATCCTGAGGTTATCCTGTCCTGACTGTCCATGAGCTGTACCTGCTCGCCTACTGGCATCCTAAGTCCTTGAGGGTCCTTTACCGCCTTTCCCAAACTGACCCGTGGCCAGGGTTAGTCCTCATTCCTGTCCTAGGTAAATATAATAAGTGTGGGTGTTCGTCTATCTATACTCTTTCTTTTTCTCCTTTTAATAAAGCATCATTGCCTATGTTATTTTCCCTGTCTCTCTCCAACGATTTTACGTGCAAACTGTTGTGTTAGTTGTGTTCCACTTTTACCCTTTCCTTTAGGAAAATATTGAATCGTTTTGCATACTTAGTGTGTTCCATTCTTACCTTCCCTTAGAAATTAAACTTTCAAAATTAGTAAATAGCATAAGTACCGACTCTTATGAATCACTAGTGAATCTCAGAACTCTGCGATAATAGTATGTCCCCTTCTCTTTACCTACCCCTAGAAATTCTATGAAGAAGCCTTTAAACTGAATAGCGTGTTCCTTGTTACCCTTTCCTTTAGTCTTCTGAAACTCAATGGTGCTCACTCTCATTCATAGTTACATTATAGTCCTGATCTTAGTTATTGATGTTTTAATCTGTGTAAATTTCATTCTCATAGCATATGGAAATTAACCTTTGATGACTAGATAAAGCTTTGAAAACTTCAGGTGTCTGTGGTTATTACAAAAGTATAAATCATTATTCAAATGTACATGGTATTTTGTTTAGTGTTATCTTCCTACCCCTGCTAGCTCCTGATTCGTCGGGATCATAGGTACCTGTGACAAGGATTGGTAAGTCAGGTACACTGAAATTAAATAGTAAGATACAAAGAATTACTGATAGTGGTGTGTAGGTCGCCTGACTAATAAAACAGTAATAACCACTTACATGGGCCCAAGTGTGCGTAAATTGGTATAATAAAGAGTCGGGTGACCCGCGCGCTCTATCAGTAATTTTCTGGTAGCAGAGCTATGGTTAGGACTAGTTAAGATAGGTAGATAAGATATTTGCTGATGAACCGTGGAAAATAAAATGTGCTGCTAAAAATAATTTTTCTTTACAGTTATCGATCGATTTAAATGCTAATGTTTGAAATATTATGAAGTGTATTATTTTATGAAATGCTGCTATCTTATTGAATGTGATTAACAAATTGTTAGTGATTGTTTTATGTTGTCTGTAATCCCCGGGGAAATAGAATAGCGGGAGGTGAGCAGAATCCACTCGGCTGTGAGGTCACTTGCTGTGAGGAAAATTAGTGCATGGTTAGGTAGAACTGGAAGCGCTAATTAGGGTTTCTGTATAAATAATTGAATAATTGAAAGCAACGGGTCTGTTAATGAAACTTTAGTTGTGATATTTCCTAGTAAGGGTCACACAAGAAAGGAGTAGTAGAGTCATCGGAGCTTGAGTGATAGCAAAGGAGTTCACTAGTGAAACTTTAGACTTAGTATATATCCCGGAAAGAGTGGATGAGTCAAAGAAGTAGCGGGTTCTCTAATGCTTGTGTGAAGGGTAGGCAGAAGGGTCTATCCGTAGTGTATGAAAAGTAGACGGAAGAGGTTTACTTGTAGTGAATCAAAATCTTTCCTTTTAGATACTCGAGTACAGTGGCGAATGTTATACGTTGTAAACTAAATAGAGCACTGGCACTTAAAGAAAGAGAAATCAAGTTTCCGTTACCTTGTGAAGGAGGGAGTCAGCCACGGAGCTGCGCTGACGTCACTCTGTGCCGCGCTGGTATTGGTCGAAACAGCGGGTGTGTAACGAAGCTAGTATTGTAAAGGAGGGGCGAGTGCCGGAGCCTGGGAAACGCGTCTCACGAAAGGCCGCGCACCCATTGGCTGAAATTATTTGCAACCAGAGTGTTGATTGGTTGGTGAAATTTATAAGACGCGCTAGCATTGGAGGTACATTTGTAAACAAAAATTTCACAATCTGAGCTTGAAGATAGCTTGGAGAGGTGTATGTGGTATCCCGAATTCTTACCTGATCCGAAAAATCTAGGTTTTCATAAGGAGCAGATGCTCAGAGGTAGACCTTACAATATGTACGGAAGCAAGAGAAAAATGTCATTTGCTGACAAGATCAGGAATTATTTCAAGAAAGACAAGCCCGTCAGAACTAGGGAGGGTGTAATCATTCCACCACCTAACACTCCCGCATCCTTTATGATGTTTGACAAAGGGTATCATACATGTGTATGGTTGGAGAATTGGGTAAAGTACACCGAAGATGATGGAATCTTAGCCTTTCCCCTAGATGGTACTTTTAATAGTAGAATTTTGTTTAATTTGAGGACCCGAATGAATGACTTACATCCCAGACCAAGATTGACTCAATTTGAGGCTTTAGACGAATGGGAGATTGAGGCTCTAGAGCGAGACAGACCCAGAATGGATAAGGGAGTGAGCAAATGGTATCCGAAATTACAGCGAGAAGCCAAAGAGAAGATAATGAAACAGTGGAGACAGTATATGATGGTTTAGGGACTATTTCCAGTATTTGGGATAGAGGAACACGCGGGAGGAAAAAGTACAGAAAAAACCCGACACCTGATGGCTGCAGGTGATTCGGAAGATGAATATCTGGAGGATTTATTTATGAAAAATCCCCCTCCCTATGATGAGGAGTCTAGGTCCTTGAATCCGAAGAACCCGTTCTTCAGACATCCCAGAAGTAGAAGGGCCAGTGAAACAGATACAACAGGTATAGGTAACCGACAAACTAGTAAAGACGGATTTTGTAGGCCTGATACTACTGTCCCAAATTATAGACCATTCGGTGATGAAAGACCAGTTATGACAGTCCCAACTGCCCCGAGTCTGTATCCACCTTTAGTTCCGCAAGTATTACATGACACATCCATTGAAAAGGCTTTGCATGAACGAGAAAAGGAAGCCTTAATTAAACAGCGAAATTAACTCATTCAGACAATAGCACAGATAAATCCCAGTCCTGAAGCACTGACAATTCCAGTAACTATTGGCCCAGTTGTTCCTCTTTATGGGGATAGACAGGCTAGTACGAGAACTCCAGTTATTTCTCCTGCTGTAGTGCAGCCCAGGAAGGAGCCTCTCATCGTTGATGATCAGGCAAGCGAATGTGAATCTGTGATTTCCCTGATGGATCTGCCCATAAGGGAACCAGGAAGCAGTATACCACAGACAAGACCTCAGACTAGGGCCACGGAAGTCTTGATTGAAACAGCTTCAGGTACCCGGAACGCCACAGTAGTGACTCCAGAGGAACTAGATCAATGGACCCGAGAATTTGAAAAGAAAACTCCTCAGCCCAAACCATTAGATATTTACAAGCTAAGAATAGAGCTGGAAGAACTGATGGCTGGGAATGTGGGACTAGACCGACTGAATACCCTCGATGAGGATGAACTTTTGTTCATCTGAAAAAGTCTTACCAGAAATACCAGAGTGTTCCATGAGAAACTAATGGACACTGCAGCCAATATGGGGATAGACGTCAGTAAATCCAAGGTGTTACAAAAGCCCTACAGAGCAGAGTTTTCAGACAAAGACCTAGAAAACATGAATGTGTCTGGGAAAAAGGTACAGATAAGGGAATTGTTAAACCTGTTACAGAAATGGGGAGATTTAGACAGATGGAAAGCCAGATGGGCAAAGAAAAAGGAAGACAGTAGATCCAAGCAAGCATCCTCGGAGTATGCCCTAAGGGAAGTTGATAAAGCAGAGACTTTGTGTCCTATGAGAGAAGTGCCAGGAGGAAAATATGTCCATGTTCCATGGTCCCGCCACGACATTGTATCATTCACGAATGATTTTCCAAAGTTACGTGAGAAACCTGTAGAGTGGTATAGACAGGTTGAAAGATTCGTTAAGGTCCAAAAATGCCTCCTGAAGGACCTGGATGGGTTCTTTGACATTGTAGTTCCTGTGGATTTATGGACAGAATGCAAAATTGCTGTTGATTGGCCTAGTGAGGAGTATGCCATAGACGATAGAACAGGGGCACCCTAACCAGAGGTAATGAGAAAGTATGACCAAGTAATCCTATATTTGAAAGGAAAGGTGCCAGCTAAAGAAACTGATTGGACCCGTATAGATAGAACTACCCAAAATCGTGATGAGACTGTACATTCCTATTATGAACGATTGTTGCAGGTGTTCAAGACCTACAGTGGAATCGATAACATTGAAATGAAGGATATGACTCATTTCATTTACCGATTTGTGTTGGGATTGAGGCCTGAAATCTCACAGTGGATTAGAGATAATAAAATCTGTTGGCAAGGAAAACCCATAGATGAGGTCCTGAAATACGCAAAATATTGCGAGGATGAGATGGAGAATAAAAGGAAAGCACTAAAAGAAAAAGTCATGTGGGCACAGGTAAAATTGGCAGAACAACAGGAAAAGCAGTTAGGTAAAATAAATAATAATACCCTTAATGCAGGCACTGGGGGTGGAGGAAAACCCCGAGTAAAAATGAGTCGAGAAGAGGCCAGGAAGAAGTTTCCGTGCCACGGATGTGGTCAGATAGGGCACTGGAGAGACGAGTGTCCAATGTTGAAGCATGGTAATGTGAAAAATAATGATTTAAATCCACAGGTGCAGAATGAGGGGCCACGAAAGACCCAGCAACAGGTAAAACAGAATCAGTTGCCTCGTGCACCTAGGCCTAACTACAAGCACAAGGCTCAGCAGGATGAGGAGGTCGAGGTATGGGAAGGAAGGGAGGATAGAAATGCAGCAACCTCGCAATTCCTGTTGAATGATACATTCCTCTGTGATGAACCTTACTGACGGGGCCTGAGGGGGGAGGACGAGGAGTGCGTACTTGGCACCTCCTTACCGGTAGACCAGACAGGGCCATACATTGAAGGAAAGGTTGAAGGAAATGACGTCACCTTTCTGTTGGACACTGGTGCTACCCGTTCTACTGTGAGAATAGCAGACGTTCCAAACCTACCCCTCTCGGGAGAAGCTATCCAAGTAGTGGGCGTGTCAAACCAGATAATTAGAACTCCTGTAACTGAACCAATGGAGATTTCTATAGGGAATTTTAAAGAGATGCACAGATTTGTCGTCTGTGACTCCAGTCCTGTGAATTTGCTGGGACGTGATTTGCTGTGCAAAATGAATTGCACCATCTTTTGCACACCAAAGGGCGTCGAAATTCAGACCCCCAGATGAAGATGGACTGTACACATTGATGTTACTAAGGCCTGACTCAGAAATTAAGAAACTGACAATGCAAGACTCACCTGAAGAGCTCCAACAGAGAGTAATACCGGAGGTGTGGGATTTCACTGGAAGGGATGTAGGATTAATGGCAAATGTAGACCCAATCCAAATAGCAATCAAACCAAATGCAGTTTACCCGAATACCAAACAGTATAAAATGAGTGCAGAAGTAAAGGCAGGAGTTTCCATTGAAATTAAAAGAGTGCTAGAAGCAAACATTATACAGGAAGTAATGAGCAGTCCTTGTAATTCACCCATAATTGGAATTAAAAAGCCTAGTGGAAAGTACAGGGTAGTGCAGGACCTGCGAAAGGTAAACCAGATCGCTGTCCCTTGTTGTCCTATTGTGCCAAACCCTGCGGTGATCTTGTACCAAATTCCATGGAATGCGGAATGGTTTACCGTCATTGATTTATGTCACGCATTCTTTTCCATCCCATTGCATACAGACAGCAAATTTCTTTTCTCATTTGAATTTGACAGCCATGTCTATGTCTGGAATCGTGTTCCTCAAGGGTACACAGAGAGTCCTTCGATTTTCAATCAGATTTTGAAAAGATGCCTTGAATCACTTGTCTTGCCTAGAGACTCAGTTTTGGTTCAGTACATAGACGACCTCTTAGTGGCGTCTAAAAGTAGGAACGACTGAGTTAATGATACCGTTGCATTGTTGAATCATTTAGGCAAAGGAGGACATAAAGTATCACCAGACAAATTACAGTTCTGTTAAAACTCAGTGAAATATCTGGGGCACCAGATAGAAAAAGGTATCCGGAAAGTCACTTCAGAAAGAATTAGAATAATTCGAGACATGGAGTTACCACGAACTCAAAAAGAAGTCTGAATGTTCTTAGGAGTGGTAGGTTACTGTAGACAGTGGATTGTGGGATTAGCAAAACCATTAATAAAAATGACCAAGAAAGGAGTAAAGGATCCAGTTGAATGGGATGATGAAACCATGACATCCTTTATAAAATTACGAAACTGTCTATGTTCAGCTCCTGCATTAGGAATGCCTGATTATTCCAAAAACTTTGACCTGTTTTGTGACACACGAGACAATTTGCACTCTCAGTCCTAACACAAGTCCATGGTCAGACTAGACGTCCGGTGGCATATTTTTCTGCTACCTTGGATCCAGTGGCTGCTGGATTGCCTGGATGCCTGAAAGCAGTAGCTGCAACTTGCACGAGTCTAGAACAAAGTGAATGCATTGTCATGGGACATCCTGTAACTGTATACGTCCCACATGCAGTTGTAATCCTATTGACCCGAACCAAGACTCAGTATCTCACACCAAGTCGGCTGACTAAGTATGAGAGAATTCTTGTTGGCGCAGCAAATGTGATAATTGCCCCATGTAACATACTGAATCCTGTTACCTTGTTACCCAATACCCAGGGTGCAGAAGTTGAGGGAGAAATTGAACATAATTGCATTGACCTGACTGAATTTAGCACAAAACCACGTCCGGATATTAAAGAGACAGCCTTGTCGGTAGAAGATCTCGAGATGTTTGTGAATGGCTCATGTTTAAGACATGAGGATGGAGGTCTAAGTGCTGCCTATGCTGTGGTCACTCTAGAAAAGACACTAGAAGCATCCTACTTAATTGGAATAAAATCTGCACAAGTAGCTGAATTGATTGCATTGGCAAGAGCCTGTAAACAAGGGAAAAACAAAAGAGTAACCATATACACTGATAGCCAGTATGGTTACGGGGTTGTGCATGACTTCGGACAGTTATGGCAGCAAAGAGAATTCATGACTTCCTCATCCACCCCTATTAGAAATGGAAAAGTGGTACAGAACTTACTGGAAGCAATCCAGTTACCCAAAGAATTGGCGGTGGTCAAATGTGCTGCTCACAAATCTGGAAATGACGATGTGACAGCTGGAAATAGATATGCTGACCAAGTAGCCCAATATTGTGCACAACACAAAATGTCACTGAACATCAAAATGGGGGGAATCGGAAACAGCTGCCAACTTATGGTGTTTGAGAATGTATCTACTTGGGAGGAACTGGAAGGGTTGCAACTGGCAGCAGAACCAGAAGAAAAGGAAAGATGGGAGAAATCTGGTTGTCAACCAAGGAATAGAGATGGTATCATTGTATGTAAGGAAGGTATGCCTGTGTTGCCAGACAGTATGGTTGCTCCCATGGCCAGACTGATACATGGAGACTCACACATAGGGAGAGATGCGATGGTCCGTGTTTTCAAACAAATGTGGTGCAATTCGAAGTTCAGGAACATTGCAGAGGCACTTTGCCAGAGGTGCTTAACTTGTCAGCAGTTTAACCCTGGGAAGAAAACAGTAGTGTTACCAAGTACAATTGGAAAGGCAGAAGGTCCTTTTATTAGACTACAGGTTGACTTTATTCAGTTACCCATGTGCAAAGGATATAGATACGTATTGGTCATAGTCTGCCTGTTCTCAAGATGGGTGGAAGCTTACCCAGCAAGGAAAAATGATGCTATTACTGTAGCCAAATTGTTACTAAGGGAACTGATACCTAGGTTCGGTTTCCCAGTTACAATTGAATCAGACAGAGGTGGGAATTTTGCCAATGACATATTAACTGAGCTCTATGAAGCATTCAAAATTACCCAAAAACTGCACTGTGCATATCATCCAGAGGCTTCTGGAGTAGTCGAACAGGTGAATGGCACTATAAAGTCAAGATTGGGAAAAATGTGTAACTCTACTGGATTGAATTGGATAGACGCTTTACCCCTTGTCCTGATGGGATTGAAAAGCATTCCAGACCAAAAGACAGGCCTAAGTCCCCATGAGATACTAATGGGAAGAGTGATGCGGCAAGCCTGGGTACCAGGACACAAACTGCTAAGTATTTCTGATGATTTGGTACTAGAATACTGCAAGCAGCTGGGTGACCAAGTGCGTTCTATCTCTCACCAGATTGGGGAGGACGCCGTCGCCAGGCCAACAACTCCAGTCCATAATCTGAACCCAGGCGATTGGGTTGTGTTAAAGAAACATACCCGGAAGAGTTGCCTTGCACCGAAGTGGGGAAAACCCAGACAAGTGATTCTTGTCACCACAACTGCAGTGAAGTGTGCAGGGGTGCCAAAGTGGATCCATGCCAGTCATACCAAGAGGGTGACGGAAGAAGAAGCAACTGAGGCTGAAGGTTGTGCAGCTGAAGGGTCTCCAGACGAGGGTCCTGAACTAGCTGATGACGAACAACCGAGCACCAGTCAAGATGAATGGATCCCTGTAGACGATCTGATTCTTGATCCAATAAGAACCAGAAAATACTCCTACCTAGATAGAGAGTGGGATAGTGAGGACGAGACAGGAACAGACAGAGAAAATCAGGTTGTCAAGAATCACATCGAACCTGATAAGGAGATAGGTCAGATAGGGACAGAACAAGTTATCGACACACCTCCAAAAACTCCAGAAACCGAAGAGGGACAGATAGTAATTAGGGCTGAAGTTCATGCAGAAGAAGATAGAAATAGACGAACGTGTTCAGGAGACAGAATCTGAAGCAACCCAAAGTCAAAGTCAGCATACACCTGAACAAGGCCAGCTTAGAAACCAGGTGGAAGAAACTGAAGTAAGACCTGGGACTAGTCAGACAGGAAGGGAAGAAAATACAGTTGAAATAAATGTGCCACAACTGAATGAAAATAAAAGAGCTCGTGAGGAAAACCAAATTACTGTACCAGTTAAAAGACTCAAAAAGAAAAAGAGTGAACAAAGATTCATAAAAAGACTGAGACTAAGATTGAAAACTGTCGAGGAAAAGCTAGAAGACAGAAAAAGGGCCTCCAGTGAGAAAGAGAAAGCTGGAGCCAAACCTAAAAGAAGAAGTGACAGAATAAAAAGACAAAACGAAATGTATCGGAGCCCTGAACGGATTTACCTGGTGTTAGAGGAATTTGAAGACCTCGAGATAAGTGACGAAAGGGAGGAAGATCTGATTGCTGACCAGGTTTCCGAAGAAGAAGACCCAACCTGAAAACTTATCCTGTGTAAGCCACTTGTGTAAAGAAACAAAGAGGGGTTGGAAAACTTCTTTTAAGCCACAATGTCTGATTCAAATGTGAATGGAAGACCTAGACAGAATTGTTGTAAAACATGCTGTAAAGTATGTTTATGTAGTGTAGCAATAGTTTTGATATTATGGATAGGACTAACCATAACTATTCCTTTTATGATAAGTAAAGATACTAATCTGTACCCTACTAGAACAGTGACAAAGGACTCAGAAGTTCGAATGACAGAAGAGACACCACGAAGTGTAGAAAGACGTGAGAAAATATTTAGCCTTAGACAGACTTAACCTGACGTAGATGCATCAGATGAGGGAGGACTACAATATCACAGGATCAGAAACAGAACACATTTAAATGTATTTGCAAACCTGTTAGTACACTATGTAGAAGCAATGGAAATAGAAGACTGTTACGTATGCATGAAGCTACCCACTTCTGTAGCTGAAGGTGTGACCTATCACCATTTACCCCTGACCTATGGAATTTCCTGTAGTATTTTAGCAAGCTTATTTTATAGAGGAACCTTACAGTATTGCTATTCAAACTCTGACGTAATTTTTTCTGAACTTCCTATTCGGGGAAACCTGAACATTGTACATACTAAGAGTGATGTAACACGTTATATGGGAGAATATTTTCTGACTGTAGGTGTTATAGATTTAGGTGAAGCACACAGAGATAACTTGACCTGCTCATTAAATGAACAAGAGAAAATGTTTTTGAATATGGCAGAGAAAATAAGGGAAAGTTTCCAAAGAACAGCCAATGATAAGAGACAGAAAACTCCTCAGTGGGCAGAAAACATGGAAAGCACCTCACAAGGTGAAGCTAATCCTGCACTGTTGTTGGACTTCGAAAGAAAGGGGAAACTTTGCCTTCATAGAGAAAAGACTAGCTACTATAACAATGTATTCATCAGTTCCAGTGAATGCGAACACAATTATAAGGTAATTGGAGGTTGGGGATTCAAAAATGGGTCAGAACCTGTGTTTCCTGGAATTTATTATATATGTGGAAACAAGGCTTATTTCAAATTGCCGGATCACTGGTATGGAAGCTGCTATTTTGGCATTGTCTTACCGAAAATATACCATGTGAATGACGCCGCTGGAAGCAATGAAAATACTAATGGTTTAGTACGTAGTAGAAGAGAAAGTGTAGGAGAAATTTTAGGTGATATATTTAGTGCATTGATACCTGGAGTGGGAGTGGTTCTGAATACACACCGAATTTGCAAATTGTCTACAGTAGTGGATCGGTTATCAACTGACACTGCTGCTGGATTCCTACTGGTCAATACCAAAATGGTTGCGATCAGATCAATGGTTTTACAAAATCGCCTCGCTCTTGATACCTTATAACATTGTTGCACTTACATTCCTGATAAAAGTGTTGAAATTAAGAAATATGGGAAAAACATAACTAATTTGGAAAGGGAACTCAAACCACTGGAGGTTGACAGTGCCTGGAAGAGACTAACTGATGGTCTCTCCTCTGTAGGTAGTTGGTTTTCTAACATAGGTAAAAGTCTTGTGAGTAAAATACTGATGCCAATAGCCGGAATAGGTTTAATTGTGCTAATCATAATAATTTGCTGCAAATTTCAAAAATGCAGAAAGAAGTATACTGTGAATAAGAGAGGAGTGAAACGGAATGTTGATGAAGTTGAATTAGAAGAGCTGAAAAATCAGATCCATAAGAGAGCCAAGAATTTCCATCCTAATAAGGATGCAGAAAAGAGGTTCAAACAACAAGTTTGTTGAGATCGAAATGAATGAGATGTGAAGGAGAAAGTTGGCATCTGATTCCATTAATAGTGATGATAGTAAATATCATCAAAGAGGGGATTGATGGAGCAAGGATTCGCACGTTATGCAACTTTGCTTGAATTCAAGAACCCCGCATAATCATTAACGTTATAATCAACTTGTTTTGTGAATAATATTGCACTTTTACACAACACGCGGGTGTCCCAGAGATGCTTGCCTATGTGTTTTCTAATCCTAACAACGCTTGCATACTGACTGATCGCTGCTTTGCAGGATTCTAGTCTGCGCATGCGTCGGTTATACTCACGTGATGTGACGCACTCGCAGTTCTGGAGGGAATTATTTCGCACATGCGCATTGTTGCAAACATGGCCGCTTTGTTTTTAACATGCATCTTGCTTGCCACCGCTGCTTTCGCCAAACTGTTTCGTTTTGCCTAACTCCTAATGCTATAGTCATTATGTTATGTTATGTTATATGATTTTTGTATAGCGCACGGATGCCGCAGCAAAGTGGCGTCCCGGCGCTTTGGAGAATAATAACACAACACGACAGAAAAGGTAGAAAAAAATGGGCCTAGATTGTAGTAAAAAGGAAGGTTTTAAGTGCCTTCCTGAAAGGAAGCAACTCAGGAATAGAGCGCAAAGAGGCAGGCAGAGAGTTCCAAAGAGTTGCCGCCAACACTGAGAAAGAGCGTCCGCCCATCATAGATTTTTTTAAACGTGGCACAATGGCCAAATTAGATCCGGCAGAGCGAAGAGCTCTGACAGGGACTTAGTGCTGGATAGTCTGTGCTAGGATAGGAGGGGAGGCTGCTTTGAGAATTTTAAAAGTTAAGCAAAGAGCTTTAAACTGAATTCTCTGCCCCACCGGCAACAAATGGAGATCCTGGATAGTCCGACGTGCCGAGACAAACTTCGGAAGGCCAACAAGCATCCTAGCTGCCGCATTCTGTACTCTCTGAAGGCGAGATAGCTCGGCCTGGTTTAGGCCCAGAAACAGGGAGCTGGCATAATCCAGTCTGGTAAGAACCAGAGCTTGGACAATAATCTGTCTGGTCTCCGCATCGAAGAACTTAAAGATTGGTCGAAGACACTGCAGAGTACCAAAACAGGTGCCGGCCACACGTTTTGTGTGGGAAGTGAAAGAGAGCTTGTTGTCGAACCACACCCCAAGGTTTCTAACCTCAGTCACGGGGGAAGGAACGGGGCCAAGATCAGAAGGCCACCACTGATCTCCCCATAATTCACTTTCCCTACCAAAAATAATGACCTCGGTCTTAGAGGCATTAAGTTGGAGCCGATTGTTCGCCAACCAGCCTGCCACAGCTTTTAAGGCTGACTGAAAGGTGGGGGCATCCATGTTGGAGTCGCCATTAAGTGCCACCGCCAACTGCGTGTCATCGGCGTATGACACTAAGGAGAGACCAAAACTGTGGGCTACCTCTGCTAATGGCTGAACATATAAGTTAAACAAGGTAGGGCTTAGGGCCGACCCTTGGGGAACACCCTGGAGTATAGGGCGAGAAGCAGAAACAAAAGGGGGTGTGGAAACCTTGAAGGCTCGATCCTTAAGAAAGGAGCGAAACCACTCGAGTGCCACCTCTCCAACACCTGCTTCCATCAGGCGATGTAAAAGAATCTGGTGAGACACCGTATCGAATGCGGCACTGAGATCCAAAAGGATCAGTGCCGCCGTCTGACCCAGGTCCAACAGATGCCTGATGTGTTCCACCACAGCCAGAAGGGCAGTTTCTGTGCTGTGGCCAGCACGAAACCCGTTTTGGGAATTATCCAATATATTCGCTTCCTGCAGGTGAGAAGATAAAATAGCATTAGCATGAGCTTCTGCTAATTTAGCTGGCCAAGGGAGAAGGGAAATAGGTCGGTAGTGTTCAGGCTTGGTAGGGTCAAGGGCGGGTTTTTTAAGAATTGGAATAACCGTCGCCTGTTTCCAAGCTTTAGGAACACTGCCCGTGCTGAAGGACAAATTAATAAGGCCATGCAAAGCAGGATAGCAGCCTTCAGCAAATTCCCGAAATTGAATGGGTCTCATGGGGTCGTCCGGGGAGCCGGATTTAACTTTTGTCGTCAGGGCAAGGAATTCATCTAAGGTCGGACTAGGAATAATCAATAATGGTTTATGAACCAGAGACGTAGGGCTAGTCTCTGCGATAGGAAGCTGAGCGAATGACTTATAGATAGCCTCCACCTTTTCGACAAAAAATGAGGCTAAGTCCTCACAGTGCGTCATAGAAGGTTGAAGAGCAGCAGTGTCAATCCTTTTACTAGTAAGGTCCTTACACACCCTGAAGATGACCTTAGTGGGGTTAGTGCTGTTCTTTATCTCCTGAGAGTAAAAAGCAGCCCTAGCCGCGCATATGGCCCGATGATACACTCTAGTGCAAGCCCTATAGGCCGCCTTGAGGTCAGTATTATAAGTTTTGCGCCACGCGCGTTCTGCCTTTTTACAGGAGATTTTGAGTATTTTAAGGGATTCATTATACCAGGGGTTGGAAGGACTAGATCTAGTCTTACTCCACTTAGCCGGAATAAGTAAATCTAATGAGTGATTTAGCCACTCACAAAAGCTGTCGTAGCCGCAAGAAACTTCAGTGGGGGGTTGAGGATGAAATTTCATCAGGAGCTGATGGAAATGCTCTAAATTTAAGTTTCTCCAAGGGCGTCTAAGACTAGCTGAGGGATTGTTTTTAGGAAGGGAAAAGGAAGTTGTAATACGAAATTCAATGAGATGGTGGTCAGTCCATGCCATGGGTCTGGGGTGGAGCACTGAGATATTCGTAGAAAGATTCGTCAAAACGGGATCTAATAGATGGCCGCCTGTGTGAGTTGAAGATTGTACCATTTGGGTCAGTTGGAATGCCTCAAGATCAGCCAACAAGCTATGGATCGAGTTGGAAAGTGGAACGTCCATATGCAGGTTGAGATCGCCGATAATCGTAAAGTTGGCAGTTTTTAAAGCTAAGGAGGAAATTACCTCCGGAAGGCTTTGACGAAAGGCGGCGTCAGGCCCAGGAGGTCTATAAATTAGAAGTCCCGTGAAGGTGAAATGGGGATTCACTGAGATGTTAAAAAGAGCACTCTCGCAACCTGCTATGGTGATAGGTTTCCAGATGCAGGGGTAGCAAGTTTTTACCGCAACTGCAATACCTCCACCTCTGGCCTTGCGAGGAAGAGAGTGCATAATGTAGCCCGCAGGAAGGGCTAAATTAATGACCGCCATGGACTGGTCATGCAGCCAAGTTTCAGTAAAAAAAAAGATGTCCGGATTATCGTCAGAAATCAGAGAGAGGACTTCTTGGGAGTGACAAGACAATGATCTAACATTCAAATGCATAACTTTAAGAGTAGATTGATTAACTGTGCCTGTAATATCAGCTGGTGGATTGTCAGCCGAGGGCCTCGACTGGAGACTATTAATGCACAAAGGCATAGGAAGTTTAAAAGGACAAGTGGGGCATTGGAAAGGACCCCTGAGAGGATCCAAGGAGCCAAGGCAGCAGTCACATACCTGGTGTCGCAAAAGACGCAGGTTCTCTGCGGATATCATCCTAAGAGGTCCAGAGTCCCCTGCCCTAGCCCTGCCTTAGCGCTGACGGGCGCAGACGGGCAGGACTCTGGCGAGACTCAGGCGTAGCGAAGGCGCGACCGCTGTAAAGTAAGGGATATAGTATAGCAAATAACGGTATACAGTGTATTCATTTTTTTCCTGTGTTTCTAAATTGTTTTCGCTTACTTTTCATGTATCGCTTATTTGTGGGCCTGGGAGCGGGGAGCCACTCCATCTTTGAAGCCTGTATAGCCCTAACCACGTGATAAAGGAGAAAACGAATCACACAGTAGTGGAACTTAGCCAGCTGGCTGCCGAAGCTGAGATGCTCCTGGGAAGCTGAACCCTGACCCAGCGAGAGGAGCCGAACTGCACCTGAAACTGTTAAATTTTTGATATTCCACTGTGTGTCCTATTGTATTCTATGATTCGTATGCCATGGGAACTGGAATGTAAGCGGTGGGTACGAAAATATTAATATTAATTGTGGGAACACCAAATTCTAGGTGGTGACAATGACCTAACCACCTCTCTTGTCCAATCCAAAGCTGGGGATCCTGTCACTTGCAACATTTGTGGGTGGTCCACTGACCCGAAAACAGTATAACTAGCCTAGGTTTAGCTAGAGAAATTGTCCTACTTGTCCGAAAAGCTGACCTGTCACTGACCCTACCAACTCTATAGGTGATTGATACAGAGAGCTGCGGAGCACTCTGTCCGTAATTTCCACAAACTCACTGGGGTGGAATAGTCTTAAGTGCTGGCGAAGCACTTTGCTGGGAGATTCGAGAACCCAATCGGAGTTATTGGCAGATTCCTTGCAGAGAGGGCGTAGCGCAGGCGTTGCATCCGAAGCTGCAGGTGTTGGTCGTACCCTTTGATGTGCCCGGTCCTGATCCAAATCCTGAGGTTATCCTGTCCTGACTGTCCATGAGCTGTACCTACTCGCCTACTGGCATCCTAAGTCCTTGAGGGTCCTTTCCCGCCTTTCCCAAACTGACCCGTGGCCAGGGTTAGTCCTCATTCCTGTCCTAGGTAAATATAATAAGTGTGGGTGTTCGTCTATCTATACTCTTTCTTTTTCTCCTTTTAATAAAGCATCATTGTCTATGTTATTTTCCCTGTCTCTCTCCAACGATTTTACGTGCAAACTGTTGTGTTAGTTGTGTTCCACTTTTACCCTTTCCTTTAGGAAAATATTGAATCGTTTTGCATACATAGGGGTCGATTAGGATCGCGAAGGAAGGTGGCAAGATACTCCGGACCGGTCCGCGGAAAAACCGCGACAGCGATCAGGATAATATATGCACGAAACACCGATCGCGGCGGACGGAGCACACCAAACTCCGTCCCCGGCAGTCGGAGTACACCTGAGACCGCCGCAAGCGAACGGAACCAAAGAAACACAGGCCGCCGCGGACGCACAGGACCGCGTGAACATCCACATCTCCCGCTATACCTGCGTAGGTTCCATGTCCGCGATTAGGATAACTCCGCAAGTACCCCGGTAGCCACCGTCCGCTGCGGTCACAATGCAACGAGAAACCGTGCTTCACAGCGGAAGGCCAACACGAACAACATCCCTACCGTCAAACCAATGACCAACAGTGCGACGGCAGTAAATACCAAACACAGGAAACTTAACTACCACCCACCTGAAACATCAAAACCAATCACAAGACACAATGACCCACCCCTAAGTACCACATAATGCACACCAGTCAACACACCCACCTAGCACCTGACTGCCAATAACCATTGAGACAGGACCAAGACACAGACTATAAAATAACTCACCTAGGTCAAGGGGAAATCCCTGGGTATGCACTATAGCTACTATTTACTATATTGCTATCTTGTTTCTAACCACTCATGCAGTCATTCACTCCCACATTTTAGCACAGGCAGAAATCTCCAGTACAAGGGAACACTAGGTAAAGGGTTCCACACTGAAAAGTGAACGTTCACAATCTGTTTATTTTTTATAAAATGAAAAGTAAAATATAAAAAGCTCCTGATATACACAGAATTATACAAGATTCAATTAAAAATCCAAAGACAACTCTTTGAATGGGTACAGTAAAATTTGAACAAATAAATCACAATTCATTGCATGACAACAAAACAATATCATAGTCAATAAAATTATACAACATTGGAGAAGAAAAAATCATTATTGGTACAGTACATAAGCAAATAAATCCTATTCACAAACCCCCTAACACTGTGGCCTTAGGATACTCCTGCCACTTTTCTACATCCACTGGCCCTTGTTTGAATATTGCTGGTAGAGTATACAGTGTTGAAAGTACAATAACATCTGCTACTCCCTTGGCCCTGTTTGGATTTTTGGAAACAAGTGCGTCGACGCGTTTCGGTGTTGTACTATTCGTTATTGTACCACCTTCATCAGAACATGCCGTCTTTTTTGGGGTCACCGGCTTGTAGATATATATTAGCAATCTCTGTGGGGATATACGGAGAAAGAGACAATGTTAAAACTTCTAGGGGCATGGTGGAGCATACCTATTTTATGGCATCTTGGTTCTGGTCCCCCCTCCCATCAGACATACCTAAAGCACACTTTCATGGTTGGATGGGATTCTATACAAGCTCTATCAACTGTTCAGTCAATTCACAGTTAAAGGCAGATATTTTCTGTCCAGTATGTAGCTGATTATGCAGTAACATTCTCATTCTCTTTAAAGACCTGCTCCTTTTTTTTGATATATTTGGGATTCATATTACAGTCATCCTGTCCAACCTTTAGGATACAACTGATTCTTGTGGTTTTAGGATGTGCCCTCCGTTTCTTTTTAGTGTGGAAGCAGAATTGGGCAAGAAGGGGCATGCAGTCACCCTCTTATTCATGGTGTCATTCATACAGCTACTGTTTGTGGATATCATTTATCAAGATGTTACTCTTACCCTCTTATTCTTGTGGCCCAACCCCTAGGGAAAACTCAGCCGTCCGTAGACCTTCTCTGGATTAGAATTGTAGATTGTATGGATAACCTGTGGGGTGAAGATGGAATTTCATTGGTCTCTCATGGCCACTATATTAGAATTCTTTGAGTCAATATTCCTTGCCTTTAATTACCTATGGGAGGATGATTCCACTTTTCAAGGTGAATGAGTCTTTCTTATATGTAACAGTAGGTCTTCTCTTCAAATCGGATACCTTTTTTAAAATTTTATATAAAATAACTCACACCCACTCCCGAAATCCTTTGCATCACTGCTAGCAAGAGACACAACAGTACATACAGCACACACCGATAGAATACACACAACCACCACCCAAACACACCCACAACACAAAGACCCACCACACCATTCCTACACACCACACACCTGCACCTCCCAACTCACTCAAACCCACACCCCGAGCACCACACACCATGGCACCAAAAAAGAACCCCAAATTCACGGACACAGAGTTAAAGGTAATGGTGGATGAAATCATCCGTGTAGAACCCCACTTATTCGGGGCCTTAGTCCAGCAGACCACCGTAGCCAGGAAAAATCACATGTGGGACAGGATAGTCACTAGGGTGAATGCGTCCGGGACCGTGCCGAGGACCAAGCAGGAGATACAGAGGCGGTGGCATGACCTCAAAACCCGTGTGAAAGCCATCCGTGCCAAAAACCATCTCCGGGCACATCACACTGCCGGCGGAACCCCCCCGGAGCCCTTACCCTACACCGAGTGGGAGGACAAGGTGCTGAGCATATTGCACCCAGAGACCCTTGAAGGAATTGAGGAAGGAGAAGAGGCTGGTAAGTACAAACCAAGCACCACGAGCACAACAACATGGTGTGCCTGGCACAACTCACAAGACACATCTCCCAGGCCCCAACCCATGCATGCAGTCCACATACTCACCAACGTTTAAAACACTCCAACAGGCCCCCATGTCCAGAGGGAGGGCGTTGGTGGTGTGTGGGGTGTGAGAGGTCACTAGTACAACTCCCAACAGGCCCCCATGTCCAGAGGGATGGCGGTGGTGGTGGGTGGGGTGTGTGAGAGGATGGCACTACAACTCCCAACAGGCCCCCATGTCCAGAGGGATGGCGTTGGTGGTGGGTGGGGTGTGTGAGAGGATGGCACTACAACTCCCAACAGGCCCCCATGTCCACAGGGAGGGCGGGGGTGGTGGGTGGGGTGTGTGAGAGGATGGCACTACAACTCCCAACAGGCCCCCATGTCCACAGGGAGGGCGGTGGTGGTGGGTGGGGTGTGTGAGAGGATGGCACTACAACTCCCAACAGGCCCCCATGTCCACAGGGAGGGCGGTGGTGGTGGGTGGGGTGTGAGAGGTCACTAGTACAACTCCCAACAGGCCCCCATGTCCACAGGGATGGCGGTGGTGGTGGGTTGGGTGTGTGAGAGGATGGCACTACAACTCCCAACAGGCCCCCATGTCCAGAGGGATGGCGGTGGTGGTGGGTGGGGTGTGTGAGAGGATGGCACTACAGCTCCCAACAGGCCCCCATGTCCACAGGGAGGGCGGTGGTGGGTGGGGTGTGAGAGGTCACTAGTACAACTCCCAACAGGCCCCCATGTCCAGAATGATGGCGGTGGTGGTGGGTGGGGTGTGAGAGGTCACTAGTACAACTCCCAACAGGCCCCCATGTCCAGAGGGATGGCGGTGGTGGTGGGTGGGGTGTGTGAGAGGATGGCACTACAACTCCCAACAGGCCCCCATTTCCACAGGGATGGCGGTGGTGGTGGGTGGGGTGTGTGTGAGGATGGCACTACAACTCCCAACAGACCCCCATGTCCAGAGGGATGGCGGTGGTGGTGGGTGGGGTGTGTGAGAGGATGGCACTACAACTCCCAACAGGCCCCCATGTCCACAGGGAGGGCGGTGGGTGGGGTGTGAGAGGTCACTAGTACAACTCCCAACAGGCCCCCATGTCCAGAGGGATGGCGGTGGTGGTGGGTGGGGTGTATGAGAGGATGGCACTACAACTCCCAACAGGCCCCCATGTCCAGAGGGATGGCGGTGGTGGTGGGTGGGGTGTGTTAGAGGATGGCACTACAACTCCCAACAGGCCCCCATGTCCAGAGGGATGGCGGTGGTGGTGGGTGGGGTGTGTGAGAGGACGGCACTGCAACTCCCAACAGACCCCCATGTCCACAGGGATGGCGGTGGTGGTGGGTGGGGTGTGTGAGAGGATGGCACTACAACTCCCAACAGGCCCCCATATCCACAGGGAGGGCGGTGGTGGTGGGTGGGGTGTGTGAGAGGATGGCACTGCAACTCCCAACAGACCCCCATGTCCACAGGGATGGCGGTGGTGGTGGGTGGGGTGTGTGAGAGGATGGCACTACAACTCCCAACAGGCCCCCATGTCCAGAGGGATGGCGGTGGTGGTGGGTGGGGTGTGTGAGAGGATGGCACTACAACTCCCAACAGACCCCCATTTCCACAGGGATGGCGGTGGTGGTGGGTGGGGTGTGTGAGAGGATGGCACTACAACTCCCAACAGACCCCCATGTCCACAGGGATGGCGGTGGTGGTGGGTGGGGTGTGTGAGAGGATGGCACTACAACTCCCAACAGGCCCCCATGTCCAGAGGGATGGCGGTGGTGGTGGGTGGGGTGTGTGAGAGGATGGCACTACAACTCCCAACAGGCCCCCATATCCAGAGGGATGGCGGTGGTGGTGGGTGGGGTGTGTGAGAGGATGGCACTACAACTCCCAACAGGCCCCCAGGTCCACAGGGAGGGCGGTGGTGGTGGGTGGGGGTGAGAGGCCACTAGTACAACTCCCAACAGGCCCCCATGTCCACAGGGATGGCGGTGGTGGTGGATGGGGTGTGTGAGAGGATGGCACTACAACTCCCAACAGGCCCCCATGTCCAGAGGGATGGCGGTGGTGGTGGGTGGGGTGTGTGAGAGGATGGCACTACAGCTCCCAACAGGCCCCCATGTCCACAGGGAGGGCGGTGGTGGGTGGGGTGTGAGAGGTCACTAGTACAACTCCCAACAGGCCCCCATGTCCAGAATGATGGCGGTGGTGGTGGGTGGGGTGTGAGAGGTCACTAGTACAACTCCCAACAGGCCCCCATGTCCAGAGGGATGGCGGTGGTGGTGGGTGGGGTGTGTGAGAGGATGGCACTACAACTCCCAACAGGCCCCCATTTCCTCAGGGATGGCGGTGGTGGTGGGTGGGGTGTGTGTGAGGATGGCACTACAACTCCCAACAGACCCCCATGTCCAGAGGGATGGCGGTGGTGGTGGGTGGGGTGTGTGAGAGGATGGCACTACAACTCCCAACAGGCCCCCATGTCCACAGGGAGGGCGGTGGTGGTGGGTGGGGTGTGAGAGGTCACTAGTACAACTCCCAACAGGCCCCCATGTCCAGAGGGATGGCGGTGGTGGTGGGTGGGGTGTATGAGAGGATGGCACTACAACTCCCAACAGGCCCCCATGTCCAGAGGGATGGCGGTGGTGGTGGGTGGGGTGTGTGAGAGGATGGCACTACAACTCCCAACAGGCCCCCATATCCACAGGGAGGGCGGTGGTGGTGGGTGGGGTGTGTGAGAGGACGGCACTGCAACTCCCAACAGACCCCCATGTCCACAGGGATGGCGGTGGTGGTGGGTGAGGTGTGTGAGAGGATGGCACTACAACTCCCAACAGGCCCCCATATCCACAGGGAGGGCGGTGGTGGTGGGTGGGGTGTGTGAGAGGATGGCACTGCAACTCCCAACAGACCCCCATGTCCACAGGGATGGCGGTGGTGGTGGGTGGGGTGTGTGAGAGGATGGCACTACAACTCCCAACAGGCCCCCATGTCCAGAGGGATGGCGGTGGTGGTGGGTGGGGTGTGTGAGAGGATGGCACTACAACTCCCAACAGACCCCCATTTCCACAGGGATGGCGGTGGTGGTGGATGGGGTGTGTGAGAGGATGGCACTACAACTCCCAACAGACCCCCATGTCCACAGGGATGGCGGTGGTGGTGGGTGGGGTGTGTGAGAGGATGGCACTACAACTCCCAACAGGCCCCCAAGTCCAGAGGGATGGCGGTGGTGGTGGGTGGGGTGTGTGAGAGGATGGCACTACAACTCCCAACAGGCCCCCATATCCAGAGGGATGGCGGTGGTGGTGGGTGGGGTGTGTGAGAGGATGGCACTGCAACTCCCAACAGGCCCCCAGGTCCACAGGGAGGGCGGTGGTGGTGGGTGGGGGTTAGAGGCCACTAGTACAACTCCCAACAGGCCCCCATGTCCACAGGGATGGCGGTGGTGGTGGGTGGGGTGTGTGAGAGGATGGCACTACAACTCCCAACAGGCCCCCATGTCCAGAGGGATGGCGGTGGTGGTGGGTGGGGTGTGTGAGAGGATGGCACTACAACTCCCAACAGGCCCCCATGTCCACAGGGAGGGCAGTGGTGGTGGGTGGGGTGTGAGAGGTCACTAGTAGAACTCCCAACAGGCCCCCATGTCCACAGGGATGGCGGTGGTGGTGGGTGGGGTGTGTGAGAGGATGGCACTACAACTCCCAACAGGCCCCCATGTCCAGAGAGATGGCGGTGGTGGTGGGTGGGGTGAGTGCGACTGGACACTGAAATGTCATCAATTTGAAAATAACACGTAATGTCCACAGTACTAATCTGCCCAACTTTTTTTCAAGGTGATCGTAATCTCACCGGTGGAACCACCATCCGGCCTCATGACTCGCCTCACTCAGGACTCTCTGGGGACGATTCCACAGCAAGCTCCGGTGCGGAGGATGGTGCGGGCACAAGCAGCCAGCCAGGGCTATCTGGCTCCCAGGTGACTCCAGCACCGACTCCTCGGCCTGTGCAATTCCCGCTACACCGGCCACTGTGACCTGCACAGCCACCACCACCACCACCACCTCCACCACCACCAGTACCACCACTCCTGCCTCTGCCACCCTGCCAAACCCACCGCACGACGCCGGCCCTGCGCCATCCCAGCCACGCAGGGTGAGTGTGTGGCAAACCAGAGAGCCCAGGCCACATCAGGCAGGGAGGAGCACAACGCAACCACATGCAGAGGAAGGACATCCATCCAATCCCGTGGCACAGTCCTTGGAAGCCCTGGCCAGGGTCCAGGCAAACTATGAGCGTGGGCAGGCACAGGCCGACCGTGCCCACCAGGACTCGGTGGAGAACACCGACATGTTGCGGGCCATTGAAGTGAAGTAGTGTGGCTCACTGGTTAGAGGCGGCAGACCCGAGAGCAGAGGACGGCCCGGGACCAGGGTTCGATTCCCGGCGCGGCAGGTTTCTGGACCAGGGTCAGCGGACTCGATAATTCTCTCGCCTCGGTGCCCACTCTGATCAGCGATCACACTCGGCAACTCTGGGCATTAGCTTGCCTCATCTTCACTAACGGCCCCACCAGACCGCCGGGGATGCCTGGTCTCACCCTGGAGATACCCAATAAGGGACCATCTCTCAGGGAAGCCAGGAAGGGTTTCGCAGCGGTCAAAGCGCCTTGGGACCCTACGGGTAAGTAGTGCGCTATATAAATGCCAATACATTTACATTTACATTTACATTTACATTGAGAGCCCGCTTGGCCAAATCGTAGACATCATGTCCCAGAACACAACGGCGGTAGTGGACGTTGAGGGAATGGAAGTGCTTCCGATTCCTATACACCTGCTCACGTGCCCGTGGTGGAATGATAGCGATATGTGTGCCATCAATGGAACCCACTACGTGTGGTATATGACCCCGTGCATAGAAGCCTGCTTTGACCGCTGCCAACTCTGCCGGCTGTGGGAAATGTATGTAGTCATCCTTGTACAGCATCATGGCTTTCAGAACATCCCGAAGTACCATGCTGAACATGGCCTGTGACATCCCCCCGGCATGTCCAACTGTGTACTGAAAGGTGCCTGTAGCAAAAAAGTGTAGTGCCGCCATCACCTTTGCTGTGGGTGTAATGGATCCTGGATAGGTTCTTCGCGGCTGAAGGTGAGGAGACAATTGGTCTACAAGCTCCAGCAATCGACGTCGATCCAGCCGGAATTTCCTGATCACCTCCTCGTCAACCATATCCTCCAGCACAGTGTATGGCCGATGGACATTTGGAGCCCTCCTGTGTGGGAGAAGATGGATTGGAAGTCAATTCACAAACAACGCATGGCTGTGCAAGTCAATCACATGTCAACGAACTGTCCCGACAAGTAAAATGTAGTGTATAATTGTCATATGTGTGACATCTCTGAGTGTCACTACAACATGGATTGCCGTAGCAACAATGTGCAGCCACTAGCAACATGATGTGTCTCAACATGTGCAATGCTACATAGTCTCAGGTCAACATTACTGCACAAGACATGTGACATGACCCAAATGTGTAGGACCCACCAAAATTCAAATTCAAAATTCAAATTCCGCTGTTTACGAATGGGCATACGCGGCCCGCGTTCCCTCTCCCCATTGGCTGCATGTGCACGGACCGTCAAGGTCACACACTGGCACCCGCATGTGGAAGCTTCCGGGACGGAAGATCTCTTGCTACAATGTTCATTCACTGGCGCCTACATGGCGGGGCACGTATTCGGCGGGGGAGGTGCAGGCCAACACATCCTTTAGCTGATGTCAATGGACATGGCAGGTCATGACCCCCCTTACAGTCACATTGCATCATCCACCGTACACCGGCCGGCCCAGGACCGCCGTGCCAGGCCCCGTCCACTACCGCCGTGCCAGGCCCCATACACTACCGCCGTGCCAGGCCCCGTCCACTATCGCCGTGCCAGTCCATGTCAACCACCGCCGTGCCAGGCCCCGTCCACTACCGCCGTGCCAGTCCATGTCAACCACCGCCGTGCCAGGCCCCGTCCACTACCGCCGTGCCAGCCCTGGCACGCCGGTAGTGGACAGGGCCTGGCACGGCGGTAGTGGACGGGGCCTGGCACGGCGGTGGTTGACATGGACTGGCAAGGCGGTAGTGGACGGGGCCTGGCACGGCGGTAGTGGACGGGGCCTGGCACGGCGGTAGTGGACGGGGCCTGGCACGGCGGTAGTGGACGGGGCCTGGCACGGCGGTGGTTGACATGGACTGGCACGGCGGTAGTGGACGGGGCCTGGCACGGCGGTCCTGGGCCAGGCTGGGCCGGCCGGTGTACAGTGCATGATGCAATGTGACTGTAAGGGGGGTCATGACCTGCCATGTCCATTGACATCAGCTAAAGGATGTGTTGGCCTGCACCTCCCCCGCCGAATACGTACCCCGCCATGTAGGCGCCAGTGAATGAACATTGTAGCAAGAGAAGCTTCCGTCCCGGAAGCTTCCACATGCGGGTGCCGGTGTGTGACCGTGACGGTCTGTGCACGTGCAGCCAATGGGAAGTGTGAACAAGGCCCGCGCATGCCCAATCGAATGTAGCGTATGCTGTGCACCGCAACACCAGGACCAGTCATTGGCCCTTTTCCAAACATGCATCCAGGGCTGACCAATGGCTGGCGACGTATGCCACTGACATGGCCTCAGGGCCCTATATATGTGTGATTTGCAAAAGCACACATCCTACGATGACCACCGACTGCTGCCTGTGACCATCACCTCGACCTGCTGCTGCGGAGCTGACCACCGACTGCTGCCTGTGACCATCACCTCGACCTGCTGCTGCGGAGCTGACCACCGACTGCTGCCTTTGACCATCACCTCGACCTGCTGCTGCGGAGCTGAACACCGACTGCTGCTCTAGTGCCATACTCCGTGAACTTGCCATGTCGAGAGTCAAAGAGATCCGGTCTCGTCCCTTCACCGCCGCGGAGCTGGATGTCCTTGTGGACGGTGTGCTCCGCAACTACGGACGGCTGTACGGCACACACGGACAGATGGTAAGTGCAGTGGGGGACATGTTGATGTGCATGAGGTGGTCCATTTCACCAGGCCTCTGCAATGTTGGCGGTGTGCTGTGGGCCCAACACGATTTTCAGAATGTGTATGGCTGCTGAGAGATACGTGTTGGCCCTATCTGTGTGACTGGCCAACTGTCCACTGACTTGCACCCTTTTGTCTCCCATCATGGTAGGTGAAGCTGCACCTTCGCAATGACGTGTGGAGGAGCATTGCACGTGATGTACGGGCAGTGGGGGTGTGCGATAGACGACATACACACTGCCACAAACGCTGGGACGACATTTCCAGGCTGAGCAAGAATGTAGCGGAAGTGACACTAGGGATGATTCCAAGAACGCCACGTCTGGCCCAACGCTCAATGACCCCTCTCATGCACCGTATCATTGCTGTGACGCATCCTGACCTGTCCGACCGGCTGCGTGTGGATCAACAGCAAAGTAGCGGTAAGCATACTCTCTGTGTATGTTGCATGGGAGTGCAATGCATGTATTGTTGCCCAGACACATTAGTGACTCCAGTGTAGCGTATGTATCATTGCAATGGCATGTGGGTGCCATTGGCGGAGTCAAATGTCACTTCCAGGTCCAGCATGTTGATACGCCACTCGCTAAGCAGTTGAGTGTTGATGCACATGCTGTAGTGGTCCGTCGCCCCATGACAAGACATGTGTGCAGATGTACGTGCTCCTGCCCTGTCCGCATGCTGTTCAGGTTTCACGGCCAACAGCGCTTATTTCATGTGAGGATGACTGTTAGGGGTGGGCCGTGTGCAGGTTCGGGGCTAGATGTACTTTGTCAGCTATTGCATTAGGGATTCCTTGGCCTACTGTTCGTTAGTGTGCCCATGACTTACACCTCTTTTCTGTGCTTTTCAGCTTTGGCAGGGGCCACTCAGCCACAGACGGCGGAGATGATTGGAGGCAATGCATCCGGATCAGACTTCATGCACGCGCAGACTGACACAGTAGAGGGCAGCGCCGGAGAGGGGGACAGGACCGTCCCTGAGGACTCGCATGTCGAGACACCATCGTCCTCATCTTCCAACAGTGTTGGTGGGTCAGCACTGTTGTCACAGACTGGGAGTGGGCAAACAACACCTTCGGTCGGGACACAGCACACAGGGCCCACACTGCCGCCAACTGCACCATGTACTGTTCGTGCACGCAGGAGTAGGGGGAGCAGAGTGTCGTTCGGTGTCGGCACCGCTGCCCCAGCCTCGGTGAGCCAAATCGCACTTTGTGCTGAGGCTGTTGATCTGCTGCGACAGCTGTGTGTGGGCCAGACCAATATGATAAATGCATTCCAAGACCACGATAGGAAGTTGGGGCAGGTGGTGGCATTCATGGAAGGGATGCATGGAGATCTTGCTGGTCTACACAGGACAGTTCAGTCATTGGCTAGCAGTGTGTCGTCTGCCATTGTACAGTCGCATGGACTGGGTGCTACTTCTGTTTCCCCATCTACTACACTGGATGTGTCAGGGGGGAGTGTACATTCTGACCAGGACTCCAATACAGGTTATTGCACTAGAAGCAGCGTCAGCCAGCACGTCAGGGCACGGAGGGCTCAGACACCATCCCCTAGGTCAGCAAAATCTGTTCACAAAGACAACGTCAGATTCACTGGAGTACACACACGGGATCCACAAGTGGTGTTGGGGGAAATGCCTCCACATGCTACACAGGCATCCCACACAAAAGGTACTCCCAAGACTAGGGTTACTCCCACTTCCATGGACACTACCTTGGACAAGGACTGTCAGAAGACAAAGGCACCTCATAAGAGCAGGGACACTCCCAAGGGCAGGGACACTGGTAAGGAAGGGGCCACTCCCAAGGGCAGGGACAAGGGCAGTCAGAAGACAAAGGCACCTCATGAGAGCAGGGACACTCCCAAGGACAGGGACACTAGTACGGAATGAGCCACTCCCAAGGGCAGGGACACTGGTAAGGAAGGGGCCACTCCCAAGGGCAGGGACAAGTGCAGTCAGAAGACAAAGGCACCTCATAAGAGCTGGGACACTCCCAAGGACAGGGACACTAGTACGGAAGGAGCCACTCCCAAGGGCAGGGACACTGGTAAGGAAGGGGCCACTCCCAAGGGCAGGGACAAGTGCAGTCAGAAGACAAAGGCACCTCATAAGAGCTGGGATACTCCCAAGGACAGGGACACTAGTACGGAAGGAGCCACTCCCAAGGGCAGGGACACTGGTAAGGAAGGGGCCACTCCCAAGGGCAGGGACAAGGGCAGTCAGAAGACAAAGGCACCTCATGAGAGCAGGGACACTCCCAAGGACAGGGACACTAGTACGGAAGGAGCCACTCCCAAGGGCAGGGACACTGGTAAGGAAGGGGCCACTCCCAAGGGCAGGGACAAGGGCAGTCAGAAGACAAAGGCACCTCATAAGAGCAGGGACACTCCCAAGGGCATGGACACACACAGGGAGAAGGTGGGTTCAGGAGACAGGTACACCAGAGACGAAAAGTCTGCTGCCAGGAACAGGGCACCATCCAGTGAACAGGGAAAGTCCAGAGACAACATTCCTCCTACGGACAAGGCACATCCAAGGGACAAGGCTTCTCCCATAGACACTAGCTCCATCAAGGACAGGCATACTTCACCCCTTGCTGCACTGAGGCTGATGTTGTTGAGGGAACGGAATACAGATGTTTCCACGGTGGATTCACCTCTTACCTCCACTCCCATCAGGGCCCGCCAGGAGCAGAGGAATGTGGGCCCTGTTGTAGCATCCCCCACGACACATGTTGCAGAGGCCAGAAGGCAGCCACACAGCAAACGACAAGCATGCTCCAGCACGTCCCCAGAGAGCATACACCCGGCATCAGATGCACCACCCATGGTGGGTGACATTTCATTTCAGTCTGAACCACTTGGCAGTCCTGTCCTGTCCAGGGCGCACTCACATATCCCCAAGAGACGTAGACACACAGCATTGACACATGCCCACCCCGATGTCGGTCAATTGCAACTATCACCAGCTCCCAGAGCCACCCTGCCTCCTGGCCCGTACAGCCCTGTGGCTCATCATTTCAGTGGTCCCAGTGGCGCAGCTGCAGTTGACTCTCATGTGTCAGATAGTGGCACTGTGTCTGTTGTTTGCTGTCATGCATCATGTAGTAGCTCTGTATCAGTTGTGCCCTCTCCAGTTGGTGGTGCTGGCAGTGTGTCTGGGTCTGTGGCGCATGTGTCAGTCACTCGAGCTGTGGCTGTGTCTCACACTCCTGTATCTGGTGCTGGCAGTGTGTCTGGGTCTGTGGCACATGTGTCAGTCACTCGAGCTGTGGCTGTGTCTCACACTCCAGTTTCTGGTGCTGGCAGTCTGTCCGATGCAGGTACCTCACGCAATCCACATGATAGTGTGATGTGAGGTGCTGTTCACTTCACTCAGATGTCATGGCGCATGGTTGTACATTGGCCATTGTGTACAGACTTCCACTGTTGTGGTGCTTGGAATACATACTTGTGCTGCCTCTGATGTACCTGCTCTGGTGTCCACAATGCCCTGTTGCTGTTCTGATACTGCTGTCTGCCCTCTCATGTACTGCCTCTGATGGACCTGTTCAGTGCAATGGACTGTTGATGCACTTGGCCCCTCTCATGTACTGCCTCTGATGGACCTGTTCAGTGCAATGGACTGTTGATGCACTTCGCCCCTCTCATGTGCTGCCTCTGATGTACCTGCTCTGGTGTCCACAATGCCCTGTTGCTGTTCTGATACTGCACTTGGCCCCTCTCATGTACTGCCTCTGATGGACCTGTTCAGTGCAATGGACTGTTGATGCACTTGGCCCCTCTCATGTACTGCCTCTGATGGACCTGTTCAGTGCAATGGACTGTTGATGCACTTGGCCCCTCTCATGTACTGCCTCTGATGGACCTGTTCAGTGCAATGGACTGTTGATGCACTTAGCCCCTCTCATGTGCTGCCTCTGATGTACCTGCTCTGGTGTCCACAATGCCCTGTTGCTGTTCTGATACTGCTGTCTGCCCTCTCATGTGCTGCCTCTGATGTACCTGCTCTGGTGTCCACAATGCCCTGTTGCTGTTCTGAAACTGCTGTCTGCCCTCTCATGTACTGCCTCTGATGGACCTGTTCAGTGCAATGGACTGTTGATGCACTTCGCCCCTCTCATGTGCTGCCTCTGAAGTACCTGCTCTGGTGTCCACAATGCCCTGTTGCTGTTCTGATACTGCACTTGGCCCCTCTCATGTACTGCCTCTGATGGACCTGTTCAGTGCAATGGACTGTTGATGCACTTGGCCCCTCTCATGTACTGCCTCTGATGGACCTGTTCGGTGCAATGGACTGTTGATGCACTTAGCCCCTCTCATGTGCTGCCTCTGATGTACCTGCTCTGGTGTCCACAATGCCCTGTTGCTGTTCTGATACTGCTGTCTGCCCTCTCATGTACTGCCTCTGATGTACCTGCTGTGTTGGCCACAATGCCCTGTTGCTGTTCTGATACTGCTGTCTGCCCTCTCATGTACTGCCTCTGATGTACCTGCTGTGTTGGCCACAATGCCCTGTTGCTGTTCTGATACTGCTGTCTGCCCTCTCATGTGCTGCCTCTGATGTACCTGCTCTGGTGCCCACAATGCCCTGTTGCTGTTCTGATACTGCTGTCTGCCCTCTCATGTGCTGCCTCTGATGTACCTGCTGTGTTGGCCACAATGCCCTGTTGCTGTTCTGATACTGCTGTCTGCCCTCTCATGTGCTGCCTCTTATGTACCTGCTCTGGTGCCCACAATGCCCTATTGCTGTTCTGATACTGCTGTCTGCCCTCTCCTGTGCTGCCTCTGATGTACCTGCTCTGGTGCCCACAATGCCCTGTTGCTGATGTGATACTGCTGTCTGCCCTCTCATGTACTGCCTCTGATGTACCTGTTCTGGTGGCCACAATGCCCTGTTGTTGTTCTGATACTGCTGTCTGCCCTCTCATGTACTGCCTCTGATGTACCTGCTCTGGTGCCCACGTTGCCCCTGCTCAAGCATACACTGTGATTATACCCCAATTATGTGTATTAAAGCAAGTCAATCCTGTGTCGTGCTTTGTCGGAGTCATTCCTGTGTGTGTGATACAGGTGTGTATTTGTATTTGCTTGTAATCAGTGGGTTCAGATACATGACACTCCCCCTCCCAACGTCACGACCCTTGCAGGTACTCCCCTCCAAACAGCCAATTGTTTGTAGCGTACCTGCGTCGCCCTTGATAGTGGGCCAAGACTAGGACGTGGTGGATCGCGAAGAGTATCGGGTAAGCGTGTAGTGCTGGGTCCATGTCGGCGAGCAGCTTGTGGTGGGTATGTTCGCTGTGGGGCATCCACAGTGTTCAGGCAGGTTGTTTTTCCGCAGCGCTTTTATGTGTATTTTCCGCCATCTTGATTTGGGGGACGGTCCTAGACGTCAGTCCGTACGGCAGAGTCTCTGAATTGGTTACGCCCGCCGCGTGGTCAGGTGTAGATGACCCGCGGGCGTGCTCTTCCGTCGCGGATGGAATTTGGACAGTCTTTTCTATCCTGATATGGCGGACGGAGTGACCGCGACGGGCGGACGCAGATCAGGCATGTTCCGCATACTCCAGGGCTGCGGAGGCACTTCCGTCCGCCATCCTAATGAGCCCCATAGTGTGTTCCATTCTTACCTTCCCTTAGAAATTAAACTTTCAAAATTAGTAAATAGCATAAGTACCGACTCTTATAAATCACTAGTGAATCTCAGAACTCTGCGATAATAGTATGTCCCCTTCTCTTTACCTACCCTTAGAAATTGTATGAAGAAGCCTTTAAACTGAATAGCGTGTTCCTTGTTACCCTTTCCTTTAGTCTTCTGAAACTCAATGGTGCTCACTCTCATTCATAGTTACATTATAGTCCTGATCTTAGTTATTGATGTTTTAATCTGTGTAAATTTCATTCTCATGGCATATGGAAATTAACCTTTGATGACTAGATAAAGCTTTGAAAACTTCAGGTGTCTGTGGTTATTACAAAAGTATAAATCATTATTCAAATGTACATGGTATTTTGTTTAGTGTTATCTTCCTACCCCTGCTAGCTCCTGATTCGTCGGGATCATAGGTACCTGTGACAAGGATTGGTAAGTCAGGTACACTGAAATTAAATAGTAAGATACAAAGAATTACTGATAGTGGTGTGTAGGTCGCCTGACTAATGAAACAGTAATAAACACTTACATGGGCCCAAGTGTGCGTAATTTTGTATAATAAAGAGTCGGGTGACCCGCGCGCTCTATCACTGGCGCTTGCTTCAAGACGCACTCATGTGCATGTGTCTCTGAGTTCTACAAGCACCCTCAAAACTATCTCATCCACACAAGGGGTGCCTTTCGCAAAGGAATGAGGACAGTCATCCTCAAACATGATAATAACACAGGCTTCCACCAAACGTGACCAGAAGATGCCTTTAATTGTGTGTGGTATGTCACCCTCAATTTGTATTTCTACATTATAAATTCTATCCGAGGACTTATAGGACCATGCTTTGCTTGTTTTGGAATGTACTAATCAGTACGAGTAGTCACTAGATGCACCTACAGATCTCACTATTGTTATTTCCCCCGTGCTCTCCAGAAATACTATCATGCCTGTACCATTTTACAGAACAGGGGGCCATATTATCAAGCAAGGGCGATACATTATCGCCGCTTCTATCGGCAGGAAACTGCCGCTAAGGCGGCGATAATGGGCTTGATAATATGCCCTTGTGAATTCCCATAGAAGGCCAGGTTAACACCAGAACCTGCGCTTCTATGGGAATTCTCTACAGCATATTATCAAGCCCAATGGGCCATCCACTCCATGGGCGCGGGCTTCTGGGCTTCTCGCAGAAGACGGAAGTCCCGCGCCACGACAGGCGTGGCGCTCCCGAACTTCCGGTTTCGGGATTTGCATGTGCACGCTCACGGCTTGTTCTTGTTTTTATCTCCTACCCACTCCCCACTCCTCTCTCAACCGTTCTTTCTACTTCCCCTTCGTTTTCTCTGTCCATGCTTTGCCCCCTTCTTTGTTATTCTCCCTTTCCGCCCTACTAACTGTTCTTTCTGCGGTAATGTCTCTCTCGTCCTTCCCTTCTCTCCCTTTTCCTCCTTTCTACTCTCTGTTCTCTCTGCCCCTTTGTTTCTGCTTCCATCTGTCTTCGACAACTCTGTCTCTCCCTTACTCTCCTTTCGTTCCTTTCTCATCTATGCCTTCCCTTTTCCTCTCTCTCGCTCACCTCTTTTCTCCGTCTTTCCCTCTCTCTTTTCTCTGCTCCTTTACCATCCTCCCTCCCCTCTGTCTCCTTCTCCACTTTGCTGCTGCCCTCCCTCTGGTACACCGTCCCCTCGGCTCCCCACCGCTCCCGTGCGCACAGTTTGCCTGATTCCTGCTGGCCATTCGCAGAACAGGTTTTTTCATTTGCGAACGGGGGGAGATTCACAGCTGCTTCTGTCATGCCCTTCTGGTTGGGGTTGTCATGCGAAATGAACCCAGCCAAAAACACTGCTCATTCCCAATGAAAACTAATTGGGATGCGAGGTCTTTGTAGTGCAATTATAGATGGAGACCAGGCTGCCGGAAGTGACTGCGGGGTGAACAAAGTATCGTTTTAAGAGCCGGGAGAAGGGTCCCCTTTGAGCTGGCGACCCTGGGGGAGGGGTGTAGGATGGAGGGGGGAGGTGGCATGAGGAGCCGGGTGCCCTGACGCCAGACACAAATTGTATTTATGTGATGCCAACCAGATGAGAGTGTTGTTAGCATAGCAAACAAGATCTTGTTTAGACCTGGGAATCTTGAGAGTTTGTCTGGGACCGGATGTGTGTGGCTTGCAACATGCACACAGTTCTCTGCAGCCAGGGCATTGACCCACAGAACTATCTTGTGTGTGGTGGAACTATTTTGTCGGAGCGCAACCCAACCTATAAAATGCAACACCCCTTTCGGACGCGCAGTGGACGAGCGCAGCGGTAGCGCCGATGGCGCGCCTCCGGCAAGCCCGTCTGCGCCTGTCCGTGCCAGACCGGGCCCAGGACCCAGCACTATCCCCACCAGTGACACACATTCAGCTGTATACGCAAGGGAGGCTCTTGTCCGACTTAGACAGACCCCCCAGCTGAGCTGCTCCCATACATTCACATTGTTGAATTCGCCCACACATTGTCCATCATGTCCCTTCCAACTTCAGGGACCCGAGCACCGTTTTCCCACATGGCCCCAGTCAACATGGCCCTACTTAATTGCCGTTCGCTGCCCAAACATGCTCCAGAAATAAATATGCTGTTACAAGACCTCCACCTGGAGGTCTTGTTTCTCACAGAGACATGGCTTACAGCTGATTGCAACCCAGATATTGCGCAAGCCCTGCCCCTGGGTTATTCAATACAGCACCTTGACAGACCAGCAGGGAAGGGAGGTGGAATTGCCTTGATATATCAAGACCACCTCTCCTGTCGCATCACCGACAGCCCCATTTTCGATTGTGAAAATGCTCTGTTCTCAATCCAAATTTCCCCTGGGAAATCTCTCTCAGGCCTCCTGGTATATAGACCCCCGGGCCTCCAAGGTCGCTTTTCAAGCTCTCTTCTGGAAGCCGCTCTGGCATTAGCCAGCACTTCTTCCAATTTCATCATCTTGGGCGACTTAAACCTTCATTTCGACAACCCCAATGATAAAGGAGCTTCAGAATTACAACTTGATCTTGCAACCTACCAACTCCACCTTCTCAGTGGCCAACCCACTCATACGAAGGGTCATCTTTTAGACCCCCTATTCTCAAACATTACCAATTTAAAAATTCAAAACCCGATACCTTTACCATGGACAGACCATTTTTTAATCTGCTTTAGTTGGCACCTGCCAGTTCCATACCGGCCAAAACTACCCTCCTCCTGTCTCGAATGTCGTTGGTCGAAACTGGATACAGAGGAATGGAGGCACTTCCTGGAACGCTCTAAGGGCCAGATGTAGGTCGCCAATTACTGGTCGGTAACGGCCGATTTCGACCGTTACCGACCGGTAATTGGTTTTTGAGATGTAGGGGCCATTATTTTATAGAATCGGTAAATTTACCGGATCGGTAAATTTACTGATTCTGTAAAATACCGAATCGGTAATTTGACTGATTCGGTAAATTCCAGATGTAGGTAGCACTGTTTACAGTGCTACAGGCCTTCAGAATTCGGTATTTTACCACCCAATCTAATTGGGTGGTAAAATACCGAATTCGGGTGTACATGTACATCTGTGCATGTACACCTGTGCCATGTGACACACAGACATGCCCTTAGGGCATGTATGTGTGCCACATGTCACACAGGCCTGTACTTGGGGTGCTAGAGGGTGTCAAAGTGACACCCCCTGTACCCTTGCAGTATTTGGTATTTACCGATTCAGTAAATATCGAATCGGTATTGCCCATTGATTTTTATGGGCTTCAAGGCCCATAGGAATCAATGGGCAATACCGATTTGGTATTTACCGAATCGGTAAATACCGAATCATACAGATCCGGTAATTCTAAAATAAGAATTACCTACATCTGCCCCCTTCCTATTTACCTACTCTTAAATACCGAATCGGTATGATTCGGTATTTAAGAGTAGGTAAATAGGAATTACCTACATCTGGCCCTAAGCCACCTAATGACTCCCTCACCCACGCAGCAGACACCAAGGGCTAGATGTAGGTAAATAGGCTTTACCGATTCTTAAATACTGAATTTTACCGATTCGGTATTTAAGAATCGGTAAAACCTATGTAGGTAAAAAATCGGTAAAAAATACCGATTCGGTAAGATTCGGTATTTACCGATTCGGTAAATACCGAATCGGTATTTGCTATTGAATCCTATGGGCCTTGAAGCCCATAGGATTCAATAGCAAATACCGATTCGGTATTTACCGAATCGGTAAAAATACCGAATTGCCAAGGGGGACAGGGTGTCACTTTGACACCCTGTTGCACACCTGTTTCTGGCTTGTGTGCCATGTGGCACACAGACATGCCCTTAGGGCATACCATGTGGCACACAGACATGCCCTTAAGGCATGTCTGTGTGCCACATGGCACAGGTGTACATGCACAGATGTGCATGTACACAAGAATTTGTTATTTACCATGCAATTGTATTGCATGGTAAATACCGAATCCTGAAAGCCCTGTAGCAGTGTTAAAAGTGCTACCTACATTGGAAACATACAGAATCGGTAATTTTACCGATCGGTAAAATTTACCGAATCGGTAATTTTACCGATTCAGTAATTTTACCGATTCAGTAATATTACCGAATCGGTAAAATTACCGATTCTGTATGTTTTCAAGGGCCCTACATCTCCATAGCCCATTACCGGTCGGAAACGGCCAAAAATCTGTATTTTCGGCCGTTTCCGACCGGCATTGGGCTACCTACATCTGGCCCCAAGTTCTCTGCTTGGATTGAAAATTCCCTCAATTTAACCCTTCCCAAGACCCCAGTCCAGATCGCTAGGGTTAAGCTTCGATCCCCATGGTTCAACCATGAGCTCCGCTTACTAAAAAAACTATGCAAAAAACATGAAAGAGCTTGGAGGAAAGAATCCACCCCCCAAAAAAAGAAAGACTATAGCTGCGCAATCCTTATTTATAAAAAAGCTCTTAAATCCGCTCAAGCAGCTTTCTTTGAGGAAAAAATTAGAACTGCCTCAAACCCAGCCAAAGAAACGTTTCGCATAATCAATAAACTTTTAAAGACACCAGACCCCGCCTACCTGATGACCCGCTCAAGGACCGTTGTAATGAATTCGCTGAATTCTTCAACGTAAAAATTCAAAACATATTAAAATCTCTTCCCCCCCTCACAGATGACACTTCCCCCGATCCTCTGCCCCTCACCCAATTGCAACCCAGCTCCGGTCTGAAAGCCTTCTCCCCCGCCACAGAAGAGAACTTTCTCCCTATTTTTTCATCCATCAAAAGTGGTTCCTCACGTGACCCAGCCCCTCCCCATATTCTTAAATCAGTTACATCAACTATCCTCCCACCTCTGGTCCAACTCATAAACACTTCCCTTACTCAAGGCATTGTGCCCCCAGGCTGGAAAAAGCCCATTGTGAAGCCCCTTTTGAAAAAGTCACATCTCGACCCAATAGATCTGGGTAACTACCGCCCCATCTCCCTTCTGCCTATAGTGAGCAAAACGGCAAAAAAATTTGTCAACAAGCAGCTCTCAATCTATTTTGAAAATAACAACCTCCTCCACCCTTCCCAAACGGGCTTTCGCCCAGGCCAAGGCACGGAGACAGCCATAATGGCTGTCGTGGAAGAAACCCGCAAAATCTTGGACTCAGGAGGATCAGTGGCAGTGATCCTCCTGGATCTAAGCGCGGCGTTCGACACCGTGAACCATCACATCCTGATCCATAGGCTAAGGGCATTAGGTATCTCAGGGCCTGCTTTAGCCTGGTTGGAATCCTTCCTCCACAACCAATCCTTCCAAATTTGGGAGGGATCCTCTAAATCTCACTCCACTCCCTTACCCTGTGCCGTTCCCCAGGGCTCCTCTCTGAGCCCTACCCTTTTTAATGTTTACATATCACCCCTCCAGGAAATAGTGTCCCCTCATGGACTCAAGCTAGTGACGTACGCGGACGACACACAGCTTGTAGTATCTCTCAGCCAACCTGACCGCTCCCCCGACAATCTCCATTCTTGCCTTTGCGACATCTCACGCTGGATGGACCGATCCCACCTTAGGCTTAACGGCGAGAAAACGGAGATCATGGTACTAGGTAACCCAGCCCACTTTAATCCAAGCTCCCTGTGGCCTCCCTGCATGGGTCCAGCCCCGACCCCTAAATCTTCTATTAAAAGTTTGGGCATATGGCTAGACCAGGACCTCTCGTTCACAACCCAAGCTAGGAAATCTGCCAGAGCATGCTACAGTATCCTTAGGACTACTCGTAAAATCTTGCCTTTGCTTCCTCAAGACACTAGGAAACTCATTATCCAGAGTCTTTTAATATCCAGACTCGACTACGGGAATGCCCTGTATCTCGGCGCCCAAAAAAAGTAATTGCCAAACTTCAGGGCGTACAGAACTCAGCAGCCAGGCTGCTAACAGGCACTACCCGTAGGAGCTCGGCAAAACCAGCCCTAAGGCTACTCCACTGGCTCCCGGTGCAGTAGCGGGTCAATTTCAAAACGCTCTGTTTGACCCATAAAATCCTCCACAACAACGGCCCACCCATTCTCAAACACTGGATCAGACATCATGATACTAAAAGAAACCTGCGCTCCGCTCATCTTCACCTGGCACATGTACCTAGGATCAAAAAGGCCCGCTCACGAGGTCGTCTTTTCTCCTTCATCGCTCCCAAACTGTGGAACTCTCTCCCCCTCACCCTGCGAGCGGAACCCAACCATCTCACGTTCCGCAAGGGTCTGAAAACTTGGCCCTTTCCCTGATTTTCCTCCTCTGCCACTACCTTGTCATTAGCGCTGGGACGCTCAATGGCAGCCAGGCGCTTTATAAATCCCTATTTCATTTCATACATTATTTGCAGGCCGGACAAGGGGGCGTCTGGTGTATTCGCCCACCGTTCCTCCTAGAGGGCGACACACGCTGCAGGCGGTGGGTGAGCCCGCATCTTGAGTCAGGGAGTTGCACGCTTTTCCGTTTCGGTAAAAGGCAGATCAGGAGAAAGCGGGAGGGAAACCAGACAGGTTTGGCCTGCCTCCGGGAGTTTAGATGGCAGACTGGAACACAACCCCCACCCCGTACACACCCACAGCCCGTGGAGGCATCGCTGCCGGCTACTGCACCCCGAAGAGCGCGCAGGAGATCCAATTGTTACAGCATCTCACTTTCAGATACGTGAATCCAGGCCAATGCTTCCTTGCATTATAACACAGCCTGGCATCCGGGAACACCCGGGAAGGTGATTTCGGAATTCAAAGGATATTAACTCTATTTGTCAATTTACCGTTTATGATGACTAATAAAGGGGAAAGAGATTAGGAAAGCTGATATATAGCACCGCATTTTGCTAAAATCAGAAGGACTCTCCTTTCGAAATAGCGTTGGTGTGCATACATGTTTAGCCCTACTGCTCTCATAGCCAGCTATGTGTCTGCTTGTGATGTATGGTGGCTCTGTAAGAATGAAGGGCCTTTTTGGGGTTTTCTGATCCCTCTCCGTAATTTATCTCAAAGGGACAGATGTTTGCAGTTTGGTTCGACCTCCGATTAAAACTGCTCGCAAATTGGGTACTTCCTGCCCGGGTTAAACGAGAGGTACATTCGAGATGCGTCATGCACATGCACGGATGACATGAGACCTGAAGAAAACTGGATATTCGCATCTGGCAATTTTTTGTCCGGTAGGGGTCGCTATTCGAATACACAAAGACATCTTCAACCTCTTTCATCAACTGAAAGCTTCCTCATTCCCAGCTAAAGTGGACACCCCCAGTAAACAGTACGTCCATTTATATCAACATCACAGGCCAATACTACCCAAGTCGCTCTTTGGACTTTCATGTACGTCTCAGTCATTGGTTGAAGTGCTACCACAAGTTACAAAGGCGTTTTGATCTAATGGCTTTTTTTTCCAAATTCAGTATTGGGATTTAGCCAGTCAGGGATCTTGTTTTTTCTGATTAATTGAAATGTAGTCTGTGCTGTGGACAGCACACCCTTAAAGTAAATCAATGTTGCTAGTTCCGGTGATGAATGAGTTTCTACGCGGTGGGGCTGGCGATTCACCATCATTGGTTGGGTTTGGTTGGAGGGACACTCTCTCCTTTGCAAGGACTGGGTGACCCTTGACTCTCCATCTCACAGTGGTTTGAGCTTTGAGCGCTCCCTTCCGGGTTTTCCACATTCACCACCACCACATCCTCCACCACCACATCCACCACCACCACATCCTCCACCACCGCATCCACCACCACCACATCCACCACCACCACATACCACCATCACATCCACCACCACATCCACCACCACATCCACAACCACCACCACATCCACATCAACCACCACCACATCCACCTCCACAACCACATCCACCTACACCACCACATCCACCACCACCACATCCACCACCACCACATCCACCACACCCACCACCACCACATACACCCACCAGCGCCTCATCCACCACCACCACATCCACATCCACCACATCCTCCACCACCACATCCTCCACCACCACATCCACCACCATCACATCCACCATCACCATCACATCCACCACATCCACCACCACATCCACCACCACATTCACCACCACCACCACATTCACCACCACCACCACCACATTCACCACCACCACACTCACCACCACCACCACCACATTCACCACCACCACCACATTCACCACCACCACATCTATGTGTGTGTGTGTGTGTGTGTGTGTGAGTGGGATGGTGGGTGCAAATGCAATAGGTCTCGCATTTGCGAGAGATTAATCTATTGCCATTGTAAATGACAATGCCATTTATTTATCTGTTTTCAAAACCAACACATAAATATAACATTTGTCATTTACAATGCCAATAGCTCGAACTTTTGAAAAGGCGAGACCGTTGCATTGTAAATGCTTGTTTGTAATTACTTATGGGGATGTGAAGACTTTCACAAAGCACAGCATTCTGAGTAGACCCAGCTGGTGCAAATTTGCCCACAAGTACAATGCTCCAACAAGATAAGCTGGAATCATCTTGCCCAACTCACAAAGGTAAACTGAGACGAATGTTTAACTTTACGACTTTCAGTATTTACAAAGAACATTTACGAGTGGTAAAGTTAGACTTTTGTCTCAGTTAAATTTAAGACCAAAACTTAAGCTTAACTGAGACAAAGGTCCACCTTTACTACTCATAAAGGCTTGCACTGGAGGGCGCTTTAGACTAAGGAATAGTGTGATTTACTATTCCAACACCTTCCCTACTGTACGTAGGCTGGAGTTGGAATAGTAAATCATACGATTCCTAAGTCCAGCACCCTACAGCGCAAGTCGTGGTAACGACTTGTGTTGTAAAAGTTGCGTTGGGATGTACTGCGATCATTTTGATTGCGTTGTAACATCATACTTCGCATTGGAATGTTGGGAGCTCCATGTAGACAATGGAGTGCTCCGGGCTTCTACGGGCCGGTAATGGCCTGCAAAGCAACATTCTAATGTTTTACAAAGACCTCTCGTAGCTCGTTCGAGAGGTCTTTGTTTTATTTGTTAGAACATTCTGCCCTCTAGGCTCGGGCCTTTAACGCGGGAGTGGGCCTTTCCCGCTGCGACAGGTTATAAGGCTATACTACAGCAAACATTGTATCAGTAATAATTGCCAAGTACTTGTGTGTGGCCCTGAGGGCACCCAGATATCCAGCACCAGTTGAGTGCTATGTTTGTTTTCAAAAACGTTATGGGTACATGACCTGGTAGTTGTTACTTAGCCCCTAGACAACCACAGGTTAGGGCAACTTACCAACTTGTCAGTGGAAACAGACATTTTATCACCCACAATTCTCTCTCAACTTACCTGGATAAGGCGTACTGGGCACAGAACATACTTCCGGAGACTGTCAGAGATATCTTATTTATGGTTGTGAGTCTGGCACCTTTTAGCTACAAGTGCCCCACACTCTTATTTCCAAAGGCTTGATTTTTGGTCAGTTAGGGGCATATTATCAAGGACCGGTGTTAAAATTATTGCCGTTTTCTCGGCAGAAAACTGCCGATAAAACGGCGATAATGGGCTTGATAATACGCCCTTATTAATTCCCATAGAAGCCATGTTCTGATGTTAACATGGGCTTCTATGGGAAATAACAAGGGCGTATTATCAAGCCCATTATCGCCGTTTTATTGGCAGTTTTCTGCCGATAAAACGGCAATAATTTTAACACCGGTCCTTGATAATATGCCCCTTAGTGTAGGATAGGTGTGAGAGAAGAACTGCAGAAATATATTACATGGAAGCAAATGTGAAGACAGAAAATGTAAATATTATGAAAACATATATAGATTATACTGTTCATTCATACAATTCCCGTGTGCCAACTCTTTACGCATCAGATGTGTTGCCATAACGAGGGCTCAAGATTTCCATTCAATCAGCAAACTCGAATACCTGAACTGCTTGTCTTTTTCCAATCCATGGGCCTGTCTGTGAGCGATGCCAAAGTGTGCCTCTGTCTTAAAAATGTAAGAGACACACAGTACTGATACCCCTGGTGGGATTCTGCTGAGAGCCTCACTGATCTGCTGCCTGGAATGTCTTTGACGTCCCAATGTCCCTCATGAAGATGCCGTGAGCAGCTCTTTCAGCATCAGATTCAGGTTATTGCGTGGCTAAGAAAGCCCATTGCCGACAGCAAAAAACACTCACGTTAGTAATATCAGGCGACGCCCAAATAAAAACCTCCCGAAAACATAGTAATTGCTGCTTTTTTTGTTTTGTCCCTTGTGTTTGACTATAAAGTGCACGAGCCTTGAACAGCTGATTCATACCATCTAAAAATAAACAAACCGTGTGACGTTGATGTTAGGTGAGAGAAATGACATGAGGATTATCTTGCACATTCAAGTTGAGGCCTAAAGCCATTTCCTTATGTAGATGTCAAATTAATTAACAAATGCTTTAAATAAGGTTTTATCATAAAAATTGGGAGAGGGTGTAGCCTTGCGGTTAGAGCTGTCGACCTCGAAGCTCGGAAGCGTGTTCGGGTCTCGGCAAGGACGCTCAACATCCTGTGATTCTGGGCAAATTTCTTAATCTCCCCGGGCCAGATTCACAGAACTAATTTAAGACAAAATCCTAAACTTACTACCATTTTCATATTCACAGAAGGCACTTACTCATTTCGGTATTCACAGAAGTTAGGACTCCTAAATGCCTTTTGTGAATACCGAAAGTCTTAAAATTAGGATTTTTCTCAATTTAGTAGTAGTAGTAAAGTTAGGACTCCTAACTTTAAGACTCCTAAATGCCTTCTGTGAATACCGAAAGTCTTAAAATTAGGATTTTTCTCAGTTTAGGAGTCCTAAAGTTAAGAGTCCTAACTTTACTACTACTAAACTGAGAAAAATCCTAATTTTAAGACTTTCGGTATTCACAGAAGTCATTTAGGAGTCCTAATGATAAGAGTCCCAACTTTACTACTACTAAATTGAGAAAAATCCCGTTTTTAAGACCTATGTCTCGGGTCTACTTCGCGCTCTTTTAAAAATAAAAAATACACACTAAGTGTAGTAGATATTGATGCAGAATGACGAAAATAAATGCATCAGCTTTAGCCAATGACTTTTGTAGCCCGAGACCTCAAAAAGCAACTATGTGGAGATGTAAAGCAAAATATGTGACAACAGGTAAACAGGGACCTGACAGAGATTGGAATCTGGGTCTGACAGAGAGAGATAGAGGTGAAGCGGGTTCTTTAGAGATGCAGTGGGACTGGTCCCCACCCACATCCTTCACACCAGGTCAGCAGCATTCTAAGAATTCTTCTTTAATTGCATATGAAACTATGTGCATCCCTATACCACCCTCATTCCTTGTGCCTTCTGTGGCACCTTGTGAGCTTTTCCAGACACCTATAAATATGATCTATCTGTTGAATGCTGGCTGCAATATACGCAGTTATGTGGCAAACTCCAACATATTCTGTAAATCAGAAATCTCATTCTGCATGAAACCCAGCTACATCTTGCCGACATAAGGGTGAATGTGTATGTGGAATGTCCTCGGTACCTAGCACTGCAAGAGTTCGCGCTATCCTCCCTGTGCAATACACCGTAGATGTGTAATATACTATAATACCTGGCTCTTAAAGAGTTATATGGAATAGAGGGATTAGGAAACCATACAACACACCAGGACGCCCTAAGTTTGGGCAGCTGTCACACTTTACATTTGATGCATTCATTAATACAATCAGGGGCGCAACTAGACCCGAACTGGGGGGTGGGGTGGGGTGGGGGAGCGATGGAGGTAACACTCCCAGCAAGGGTTGGCCCTAGCACTGGTCGCACACGATGCAACAGTCTTTTTTGGCACTCCCTGCCCCATTTCCTCCTTCTCCATGAATTCCCTGACTACCACTCACCAACAATGCACCTCATCTCTCTATAGCAACTTTCTGACGAACATTTAATTGTTTTATAGCGCTACTCACATTCAGTTCTGTGATCTGCATGGTACACATTCTTTGTAGCAGGAACATTAACCCTCTGTGCTGTGTGGGTGGCAGGAGGGCCCATGTGAGTGCACGGTGAGCGATGCAACAGTGTGAGAGTAGGGTAAGAGGAGTGGCTGCAGGGTGAGTGAGGTGACCATATGACTTTGGGTGCAGATGTAAGTGCAGTATGGGACGAATGAATGCCTTGTTAGTGATGGGCTCGTTTGAGTGAGATTGCAGATTGAGCAGGGAGGGTGACATGTGAGTGAAGAGTCACGTGAGTGTGGGTGAGTAGTGTGTTTGTGTGACTGCAGGGTGAGGTGCAGGGTGAACAGCGCAAGTGCATTGTGAGTGCATTGTGATCACTGTGAGTGCAGGGTGAGCGTGAAAGTGAAGGGCGAGAATGAGGAGTGAATTCTCTGAATGCAGGGTGCATTCCCAGGCACTTGAAGTAACTCAGCTGGTTATTGAGGGCTGGCATAGTGTTTCAGATATAAGTTAAACTATTGCTATTATGGCATTAATCAAGGATCGAGGGTGAGGAAATAAATAAAGTGCTGATCCTGTAACAAACTTCCAGTCTTATCATGAGGGTTGCCAGCTTATTAATTTGATCTCCCAGATGGTACAAAAATAAGCAGTCACCTAAAGCCGCATTTTCAGCACCTATCTGTGCATACTTCGAACAGCAAATATGAGAAGAATTCACTTTTAATTGTGTTCTAGGGCTGCCTGAATGATCCATGACTGAGGGAACAAAGACAGAAAAGTCACATTACAAATGAATACATACTTTTTAATGTATAGCCCTATTTAGTGTCAAGACGAGGTCTGTGCAAGCTCTTTAAACAAAACATGGCTGGCCTTTTTCTTTTGGCAACCCTACTTTATATTCCTTTTAATAACATGCATTCTCACACTACAGCAGTAAATGCAAAATACAAATTTAAGGAATAGACAGAGTGTGGCTCAGAGGGTACTGGAAACAGAAAAAAACTGAACCTGTTAACCAGTTTTGAAAGGTATGTAAATATGCAAAGGGTCTTTAAAGACCTGTGAAAAACTCGGCCATGCCGGAGATAAGACTCCAGACACAGCGCAGCCGAGCCCCCCGCAGCCCGAGTTGCAGCAGCCCAGGCTGACACACACAACAGGGGGGCTGAAGAACTTTTAGCCCTATGAGCGTTGGGCCTGAATGCAATACAATGCATTTCTAAAGCGCACAGCTGCCTCACAGGGTGTCATGGCGCTCGTTCCAAGTTCTAGGGAGGGTGAATTCTAATGGGAAGTCGCAAGCAGCAAAAAAGAATACTCGACAGACCTGCCAAACTGAGCCAAAATCTCACCGTGTGATTAAGGGGTGGGGCCTCCAGTGGCAGCCCCTCTACTAAGGAAGAGCTTTGCTCCACTGCTTTTAAGCAGTGTCACTAACGCAAAAATAAAATGATAACTCTAAGTTATTATCGTTTTATTTTTTCCGTGTTGCAGCAACTCTGCAGGCGGGATGGAGCGGGGCTGCTCTACTGAGAGACGAGGGGAGGGGAGGAGTGGTTTGCTCTCTCTAAAGTGCGCATGAATGTTTGGCCGGCCCTCTGGGTTGTTCTTCATGCAGGCTGCAATGCATGGAAAACATGCCCAGCCTCCCATTCTCTGGCTGAGCACCAATCCATGGTGCTCAGACCAATCACAACGCTGCATTGCAGCCTTGTGATTGGCTATCAAGAGGCTGAGAGCCAGGTGCATCCTGTCCTGGAAGCGGGGAAGAGGACTAAGAGGAGGCGGCCAGCTGCGGCAGAAAGGTGTGTATTTATTTTTATTAAATTCCCTCCCGCCCTCCCGCACCCCCACCTCCTTGAAATACCAGCCTCCACTGGTGGCCTCGTGCTCAGAAGTACCTAAGAGGCACTGTTGCCCCCACCCCGAAGCCTCCTCTAAGATAAATTAATAAAAGCTTACTAAGGCGGGTGCCGATGTCCTGGGGTGTTTTCGCACCCCTTAATGGACGTCGGCAGTTTAAACATCGGAACACGAGCTGGAATCCACACTCTGCAATGGTTTTCAGCTCGTTTTCCCAGGCCACTGTGTGATATCTTCTCCTAACCGTGTGACCGTGTGGCGGAAGCCGATATTGTGTGACACACGGTCGCACTGTGTCAATTGGCAGGTTAGAATTCAGTTTAAATGAATAAATTGAAATTATTAAATTGACACAAAAATAAAGCACTCCTCAGGAGATACGAAAACAATTGAAAGTCAGTTTTGAAATTAAACATTTTAATTCATGAATGAGTTTTGAAACTAAAACAAAACAATGCACTTTCATTAGAATTGTTTAAAAGAAATATAGTATTGGAGAATATGCTGTCTTTTAAAACACATTTCATCATTTTTTTATTGATCAGTTATGAATCAGTCATTGTAGCATCACAATTAATATGTCACATATTTCCACAAAAATATGCATTTCAGAATTCTTCATTGCCTAGGGAGAGGAGGACACACCCCTGATACATAGTTAAAAGTTCTGGTAGTAACCTGTAAATAATAAATAAAATTTTCGAATTCCAGCTAGAGTAATCAACCCTCTATCACAAACCAGGATCGAGCCAATCCATGCCCTCATTTTGCCTTGTGAGCCATTTACTCATTGGTGCCCAGATCTTTCACCCTTTCTTGCCACTGCAAACTCCTTTACAGTTATACAATGTTTGTTCAAGATTATAAATGGCGAACAAGCGGCCTAGCCAAGCCTGATAAGTGGGGAGGGCCACGTCTTTCATTGAGTGGCAATCAGCAGCCGAGCAACCACAACCACAAGGAATGTAAATTTCAGCTGGTGATTATCAAGCTGCACCTTATTATCATGGCCCAATAACATCAATAATGGGGTTATAACAACTTTCTTGGTTAGTGTATCAAACAGAAATGACTCGATCCTTTCTATTAACTGTATCAACTTCCCACACAAATAATACATATGCACCAAATCAGCTGGTCCCTGAGTACATCTCGGGCATAAATCGTAAAGTACAAATTAAAAATCGTTTGATAATGCTGGGCTTTCAGATTAGTAGTGAGAAAACCTTCTGATCCTAATGCAATTGACCGATACAGATCTACATCTCCATCACCTAGCTTCCGAGACCAATTGACTTCCACCTACTCTAAATTGTCAGGAGCGGCATCCAATAAAATATTGTATTTATCTTTGATCCTAGAGCCGGAGCTCATAACTGTTTCCAATAGTGGAATTGTAGTTAGAGCAAGCTGTTATCCGGTCTTGGGATAGATAGCTAGTAATCTGAATATATTTAAAATATGATCCCGCCGTTATACCATATCCCTCCTGGGGATCCTGGAACCTTCTGGTTTGATTAGCCCTATATAAATCCCCAGTTCTGATTATACCCTTTTGCTCCCATTGTTTACCCAAGGCATCATAGGGTGCTGTCGGGAACAGGGAAGACTGCCACAGTGGTGAATATCTATTGTATGCAGGTATCTTCATAATTTTCACCAGTAGACCAAACTTACCATACTGCAATCACATACTTAAATCGTGTTTTCTTGTAATAACTGGTTTCGAGTTGTCTACGAAGCACTCCATGAACCGTTCTTCCCATAACCAGCTCATAAATGGAAGGAGTAGCTGTACCGTGCTACAGACCCCTGGTATTGGCATCCACCTGCCCTACTAAGAGCAGCTCCGCCATCTTTTGTTAGAAAGTAGCGTAGTAATAATAAAGCATATTTGGAACTACCGATCCTCCATGATCTTGTCGTAGAATTAAAAGCCTTAGTGACCGACGTATTTTTTATACCTCCAAATCAAACCAATAAAAAGAGAATAGCGTTTTTTTAACAGATAAAGTTCAATTTCCAAGGGAATGGAGAGGAAGAGATACAGAATTTTAGCCACTTCCATGCTAGTGACAAGGTCTACTCGTCATGGGCTTTACCTGCCCTGTGCTTATGACGAGTTGACCTTGTCACAAACAATGGTAAATGTGGGAATCCAGCACCGGGGGGGAAAACCCTTAGCAGCCAAGGTGTTAAGGAAAGTCAGCTCAGCATCTTTAAGATGTTCCATCTACAGATAATTGTGATATGCAGCCTACCAAGGCGTTTAAACTCAGTACTGATCTTATTAATCATGGGGCCCAAATGTGTTGGCCACACTTCACTAAGCTTGCTGGAGATTCTGACCCCAAGATACACTGCTACATCCAGTCTACAATTATCTGTACAGAGAATGTTTGATTTGCACACAATCTGCGTTTTGTCTGCGTTTAAAAGATGTCCAGAGGTCTTGCCAAATTCCTCGGGCAGCTTCTCAGTTTCTGACACTGCCATCTTGGGATCTGAGGTCACGATAGCGATATCATCCGCATATGCCCGATACTTTGGTGTCAAAGTCATTGATGGATACTGGCTTTATACGCCGGTTTAGGAGCAATTGCTGAATAAACGGATCAGTATATAAGGCGAACAAAATTGGGGAACAGGGACAGCCCTGTCTTGTTCCTCTAGCAACTTCAATACAACCTGACTCTTGGCCCATGATCTGCATCCTTGCATAAGGCCTATAGTACATGGCATGTGTTGCTGTGATAAGGCCCGGACCGAACCAAACCCTTTCAATTTCAATATCCCCCCATAGGTACTATCAGGCCACACAAGCGAAGTCCTTTTCTGCATCCAATAGAATCAAGGCCATCTTCTCTCCTAATGCTTCTGTTGCATCAAATAAGGCAATAGTTCTCCTAATGTGGTCAGGAGTTTCCCTCCCCGGAATAAAGCCATGTTGCCATAGGGAAACAATCCGAGAAATAATCTTACTCAGCCGCGACGCATACATTTTAGAATAAAGCTTAGCGTCAGCACTGCTGAGTGAGATCAGCCGATACGAAGCCGGTCTATCTGGTGGCTTATCTTTTTTTAAAAAGATAACAATATCTGTTAACTGCCATGAGCACTGTTCACCGGAAGGTGCGTGTAGTGTCTTCTATGGAGCACACACCCACACAGTACATCCCCTGAGAGGCAGGTGTTCATGTTAATCGAAGCGCACTGTAGAAGCACGACGGGCGCTGCGATCAACATGAACACTTAAAAAAAAAAGCAGACAATCTGCCCCAGTCGATCTCTATGAAGGGTGTATGACGTTACAACGCATACCTTTACAACACATTTTTTACAACGCAAGATCCATTACAACGCATGCCATTACAACTTATTTTTAAAAACTACCTTTACAACACATTCCATTACAACGCATACTACCTTTATAACGCATACCATTACAACGCATAACATTACATTGCATGTATGGTAAGTATTGGATAGTGTAGGGGTAAAAATTACTATTCTAACTCCAGGGGGGTGCAACAGTAGGGTAAGTGTTGGATAGTGTAGGGGTAAAAATTACTATTCTAACCCCAGGGGGGGCAACAGTAGTGTAAGTGTTGGATAGTGTAGGGGTAAAAATTACTATTCTATCTCCAGGGGGTGCAACAGTAGGGTAAGTGTTGGAAAGTGTAGGTGTAAAAATTACTATTCTAACTCCAGGGGGTGCAACAGTAGGGTAAGTGTTGGATAGTGTAGGGGTACTATGCGTTGTAATGGTATGCGTTGTAATGGTATGCGTTGTAATGACTGCGTTTTAATGGTTGCGTTGTAATGGCATGCGATGTAATGGATGTTGGGTTGTAAAAGTTTTGTTGTAATGGTAGTGCGTTGTAAAAGTTGCGTTGTAAAGGTTGTTTCCCCTTTATGAAGAAAGGGCATGCAGTAAGACTATATGCACGACATGCTGTGTGCTTTCACAATCACTAACATATATTGGTGATTGTGAAAGCCACACGTCGTACTTTTAGCCTTGCTGCATGCCTTTTGTTTATAGAGAGAGGCTGCAGGCAGATTCTGTGCCTTTTTGAAAGTTTTCATCTTAAATGCAGCCGTGTATCAGTATGTCCGGAGCTGCAATTAACATGAAAACTTTAAAAAAGACACGCAACCTACTGCGCTCTATTAACAAAAGGCATGCAGCAAGCCTTAAAGCACGACGTGCGCTTTCACAACCAGTGATATATGGTATTGAGAGTGAAAGCGCACATCGTGCTTCTAGACTAGCTGAGTGCCCTTTCTTGATAGAGCGTAGCTGTGGGCAGATTGTGTGCATTTTTAAAAAGTATTCATGTTAATTGCAGCGCCTGTCATTCTTCTGCACAGCGCTGCAATTAAAAGGTGTGCTTTCAAAAATGCACACAATCTGCCAGCAGCCACACTCTATTTACAAAAGTAATGCAGCAAGCCAAGGGCTTTAAGTGGTCCGGGTCCTGCCAGTGCTCAGCACCTGCAGTTCTTAAAAGCAGGTGCTGAGACGGGTCCCTATTGGGCTCTTCATTTTTGCCCTCACCCTGAGGGTAAATCTTAAATCTACAGCCGTGCAACTGCTCAAAGCCTTTGGTAGAACTTCAGAGACTTGCAATAGGTCTTTGACAGTCTCATCATTTCAGAACTGAAGCATCTTCAATATTAGATTCAACTAAGCAGTTGTTGCTTATTTATCGTATGCAACTAACAACCATTGACAAAGCTAATAGTCCTGGCTTTGTAGGTATAATGTTAGTTGTTGTATTATATATTGCAAAAACGATTGCAGAATCACAAAGCAAAGTGTATCTGAGGTACAACAGCCTTGTATTGAACCTTCAGGAGGAGAGTTTCTCTAGAGCAAGGTAAGTCTGCAGTTTTTGTTACACTCACAGATTCTTCTGATGACTCTCTCTGCATTGGACTTTAATCTTTACATGTTGTAATGGCAGAGTTTTTGGCTCTATGTAGCAGTGATATAGATCTTAGTCTTGCTCACATCTAGTATAGGTATTCTTAGCTTGTGTTGGCCCTTTTAAGCCCTTTCTTCCAGACCTAGAAGAGGATAGCTGCTTAATATGATGATAGATCCCTTATTCTTGACTCTAACCTGTCTATTGCCTATTGGCTTTGACATAGTAGACACATTGGTATGGTTTATGTAGGTATTCTGACAGAGCTAAGGGGTATTTCATTCCTTTCAGGCCTACAGGCCTAGAACTAGAGGGACTCCATCTTGATGGAGCTGAGAGGCTTTTTAGAGTAAAGGTAAAGTTTATAGTTAAGGCTGTTGTTCGCCCTAAGCGAACCGGAGAGAACCGGCCAGAGCTGAATCTAATCAGGAATTGTTCCCGGGCTCAGGTCTCTAGACGAAACAAGCAGACTGGTCACTGTGGGAGCGTCTAGCGCAAGGAGCCTGGTGCATGGGATTGGTGGGAGGAAGCTGCTGGCTGGAACTTTCCATGAGGAAACAGCATTCTATATCAGTGAAGTGCAGAGGCGGAGTCAGTCAGTCGTGTTGAGGTGGAGGAGTGGTAAGCAGTCGAGTGGAGTTGGCAGAGAGAGAGGGTTCAAGCTGGAGAGAGCTGAGTTGAATAGTGAGCTGGAACTGAAGGAAGCAGTCAGAAGCAGTTACTTATCAGGAGGAGGTGTGAATAGCTGGAGTCTGAAGTAATGCCTTTTAGAAGAGACGGAGGAGAGATCGTGGACTAACCTGTGGGAGCAGCTGGAGTTATTTGGACATTGGCGCAGAGACAGAGTGAACAAGCTAGTGGAATGAAAAGCATTAGAGCGGCAGGAACCATTAGATTGAAGCTGGAAGGTGGAGACAGTTCGTGGGGGAGAGGAGTCCAGTGCAAAGTGATCAGCGCAGAGGTGTATCCAAGAGTGCAGGAGAGAGAGAGAGTCTGAGATGAGCCAAGGCACAGACGAGAGAGGAACCCAGATGACAGCTAGAGCAAGACTTCACACTCCCAAGGTGAATTCGTTCCTTAATCTTGTTCTTATTTCCTAAGCTATTGTATGTTTAATCCTTTTTCTTTCAGCGGTGTGTTCTATCTATAGTCTTTGTCAGTTACAGATCTGTGTAGGTGTTTATATTGTTCTAATAAAACCCCAGTTTGTAGCAAACTGCAAAGTGCCTTGTATTCTTGTTCAATCCAGGTAAATGTATCTCCTAGGTGGTTATTATTTTTTATGAATGGATGAGTAACCCCAATCAGGTAAGTGGTGATCACATAAATAGGGAGCGAGTGGACCTATGATGCAAAGAATAAGAGGTACATTATATTAATTGGCTAACTCCTAATATTGTAGTAGCAAGCCCTTAGTGAATAGGGAGAGAGACTTCCCAACATATAACTGAAGGTGTTCATAGGAATGTGGTCGTCGTTGATATGCGGCGTTAGTGAGAACGTTGGGTTGGATTACCAGCGTGTATACCCACAGGATTGTGGCTTGCGTAAGTGAGAGCGTCAGGGGGGATGACTGGCGTGTAGGTTTACCGGATTGTGAACCGTTTGGAGAGGAGAGCATTGGGTTCTGCAGGCCCATGTGTAGACGCACCGGATTGTGTGTCATGTCTGCCCTGAGGTAGATCAGTCTGGGTCTGAGTGGCCGCGAGACTAACTGATGTATGAGTGTGGTGTAGGGTATGGATATCCTTAGTAATCAGTGAGTATTCTTAGTATCCCTATAGATTTAGTGGTGTTTCTAATAATATGAGCTTGTATATTGCGAGTTCCCCATCCTCAGGTAGGTACCCAGGTTCCTGGATAGATGGTCCTGAGGAGGGAAGTGATTACGTTCTGGCTGGGTTGGAGGGGCCCCTAGGGGCTGATCCCATCTAATCAGAAAACCCGGCCATGACACATGTCCACCTGAGATTCCTGTTCTGTACGCCTGCGGGGTAAGATGGTGCCTCTGGTGACCTCGTGGCAACTATTGCCAAAAGCACTGGAAGTCTCACCTGGAGTAGCATGCTTAGTTTACAGCTGTTGCACCAAGTGTTTCTTAGACAGTTGCAGGGCTATATCCTGAAATAATTCTCCAGAAGAGTAAATATAGTGGAAGCAGCTGAAACCGACGACAATTTAAGAAAAAAGGGACAGGAAATATTAGTATTAGATTTTTTTTCTACCGAAGAAGTAAAGGCATGTTTTTGTTTGTAGGCCACCCCCATCTCCAAGTCATGCTTTGCATAGACTAAGGAATGGTGCATTAAAAGAGTTATTGGTACAGAAATCAGTAACACATTTGAGAAGGGACGGGTTGAGATTTAAAGCAAAAAAAAAAGCGAATAAACAAAAGGTACTCCAGTCAAGCATTAGAATATTCCTCTCCATTTTGGGTGTTGTGATGTCTGTCTCTCCCCAGCAAGACATACACACAAATCTACCAGAAGCGACTGCCTCCCTATGATAAGATATCTGCACCATCGTGTGGTAAATAAATAATTACCCTGTCATAATTTCTATACATTAATGATGAATAAGGATAGCTCATAAAATGAGAGGCAGAGTCAGTGGTGTCCGATTCAAAAGGGCTTTAATACAATGACTCGAGTCAATGGAGAATCGGGTTCCATCACCACTAAGGTTCAGGAAGGGTCGTCATCTAAAGGTTTATTCACATAACACATTATATATAGTAAAGCCATACAATTACATTGAATGAGAAGGCGGAGCGCTCCAGGCGGAGCAAGTGAAAGAGAGAGATAAGAACACATGGGCGTGAAAGAAGGCGTACACGTAGGTGTGCACTTGATGAGTCATAGGTGTGTCACAGGTGGGTGGATGCATAGAGGAGGTCTGCAGGGTCAGCAGGAACCTTTACCCTACTTGTGCGCGGAACTGGTCATGACGTGGAATTGACGTGTAACTGGGGAGAGCTGGGGGGAGCTGACTTTAGCACTAGTAGAGGAGTCTGGGATGTCAGAACGACCTGCACCTTTGGCACATCTGATATCTTGTGTTTGGAGGATGTATTGTCTGAAGTAAAGGTCTCTCGAGCAAAAGTTGTTCATCACTAAATGCTAGAGTGTGCATATATTTCTTCGTGCATTGCGTGGGGCCATGGGCCTTCTATGGCAGCGGGTTCAGTAAATCACTTGCATGGAGACAGGAAGGCTAGGCCCTATGCTCTGCAGGCGGAATATGTTTACCCCTTTCACTAGACTGGAATGTGTTTTTGCGGAGCTGAGCAGATAACTGTAGGCAAAATACCGTCTTGGCAGGCCAGGCCGGGCACCTCTCGGCTGAGCAGGGAGTAAGGGAGAGGTCAGGGATGCATACTTAAACTGCAGCTTTCAGAGTCAGAAGAGGCTCGGAGCCTGAATTCAGGGCCTGGCTCGGCTGGGCCACAAAAATGGGTGCTTCTCGACTTTTAAACGTGTACCACATTTCATTCATGGAAGGCCTAATAACTGACATGCTAACATGCTAACATTAGACGGAAATGCAGGGGCATTATTATTACAGGCACGAGAAGGGAATTACATGATAACATGGACATACATGGGGCATAGGTACATGGATAGGGTGCGAGTGGGGGACACACTGGCCACATAAAATTTTCTGTTTCCTCCTTCCCTCCTTGTCCCCTACTGTGCCCTTCAGGATACATCTATATTCATGAGACCATCTATTTCTTCATATAGCATCATTTGCTCGTCTTTTTTCATTTGTCCACGGGAACGAGAACGTGGACGGGGAATACAAGCAGTGGCACACAAGCCGCAAATCGCTGGGCCACATTGCAGACAAAGACAGCAACTAAATACTATGAGCAGTATTATTCCTAGGAATGACAGTACTGTCCAGCCCCATCCTGCTATTACACTCCAGAGCCAGCCGGACCAAGACCATGAATCCTGATGCATTTCACGAGCTATCTTATGGAGTCTGGTTATTACTGCATACACTGATGGTGCGTTATTTGGAATAAACACACAACAACTAGAGCCGATCACTCTACAAGCTCCGCCCCTATCGGCCAGGATGACGTCAAGAACTAGGCGGTTCTGAAGAACAACAAGTCTCATAGCAGACTGCTCTTCGGTTAAGTTTCCTAAGGCAAAAGTAGTCTCGTTCACTACTGCTTCCAGTGTTCTTGTTAACCTGCGTATTAATTTACTATTTTGGACGGGACCTACGAACCAGAAATAACCTCTAATATAATCCTTATACTGGTTCTACGCTGACTCAGTCTGATCGATAACTGGGGGGATCTCCCTCTTGTGTCTAACATGTACAAGTCGGGAATCTCGATGATAATGAGATGGGGCTAGAAAAACAGGTGGCAGCAGGAACGCAATATAACACGTTCCACCCCAGTCTAAGGGCAGACGTACGGAAGCTTTGAAAGTAGACTTTCCTTTATCATTGAATTCGACCACAGTCACTACAATCACTGTGTCCTAAGTGCACTGAACCATTCTTTCTAACACATAATTCACCTTTTACTGGTAAGACTGTTATAAACGGTGAACCTGTATTTGTCTCGGACTGGACGTTCAGAATCATGAGGCTAAGGGAAACATTTCCTAATTCGTACACTTCATTTTCTAGATCTGTTCCTTTCCTTTGGGGAAAACCATCTTTATTGGGAAAACATGCCTTATTCATTACTATATTCAGGTCCCCCCAAATCCATTCACTCTGGGAAACTGTGAACTGTCTGTCCTGTGTTGATGACATTAAAGCAAACCAAGCTCCGCACGAACCATTGTGCGAAAACGGATACGGAAAGAGGGGCAGAACTCCCTCCGTTTTCTGATAAGGTGGGAATCGGCCACACACCCAGCAATTCGTTACATTGCAGGCCTGGTGAGAATGATGTAACATACGAATAAAAGTATTGTTGCGCATTGCTAGTCGATATGACAATTCATGGGGTGGCAGGTCACTGAATGTGTGCTCTACAGTGTCATTGAAGGAAGAATGTATATGTGAACCAAGAGGAGGGAAGAAAACATGTAGCGTCAAGCTTATACATATAATCGATATACTTAGAAAAAACATAATGATCAGAGTTACTATGCATCTACTGTGTAAGGTTTTGCAGTACTTCTTTTTCATCTCTTTCTGCCTATCTCTCTGGCTATTTGGGTCTACGATCTTATACATGTCAGGAACCTGTCTAACCGCTTCACCCGAGGGGGACTTAAACAATTAAACGCTGTCTGACTTACTAGACCGTAGTTTCTGTCTATACTCTTGTTGTGGAGTCTTTTCTAGCAAAGGGAGTTTAGAATCACTGTTTCCAAGGCAGTCCTTAGAGTCTTTTACCGAACCAAGTCCATGGAAGCGTTTCACGTGGTGGGCATGGAGCCAGCCCTTCCTCCCCTCGACCTTGACGGCGGTCCTCGTCGTGAGGAGAACCAGCTTGGGTGCGCGCCAGCGGGGCTCGAGAGGACTTGCACGATCAAAATTTCGGACAAACACCAGGTCTCCCGGGACAATCGAATGGTTCTTCACCTGGGTGTTGTCGGGGAAGGTAGCTGCAACCTGTGAACGACAAGAAAGGAGTGCAGACATCAAAGAAGCCAGGTAATCTGTCAGCATAGTACTGTCGACATCAGTGATTTTTTTCGGCAGAGGCGTACCCCACATATTCGGCGGTCTACCAAAAACCACCTCGTATGGGGATAGTCCGGTTCTGGAATGAGCTACCATACGCATGTAAAAGAGGGCAACCGGCAAGGCTACCATCCAATCCACGCCTTTTTCTGCACAGACCTTCACTAACTTGGTTTTGAGTGTCTGATTGTGTCTCTCTACGAGACCTGCTGCCTCTGGATGTCGTACGCAATGGAATTTCCACTGGTACCCTAACAGAAGAGATACTTGTTTCATTAATTCAGAAGAGAATGGCTGACCATTATCTGAGTACAGGACACGGGGCAAGCCGTATCGCGGGAAGAATTCTCGGACCAACTGCTTGGCGGTGGTCACAGCAGTGTAATCTGGGACTGGGTACGCTTCTGTCCATCTAGATAGGGCACATACAACTACGAGGACATACTTGAATCCTCGACATCTGTCCATCTGAATATAATCCATCTGGAGGACTTCAAAAGGGTGGTCAGGAGGATGAAATCCACCTTGTTCCACGGGAATGCCTTTGCCTGGATTGAACTGACAACAGATCATGCAGGTACGCACTTTCTGTTTCGCTGCTGCACGTAAATGCTTGTTGAACCAGATGTTCTGTAAACTGTCTAACATGGCCTTTTCTCCTAAGTGTGCTGGACTATGTGCTGTATTAATGATAGCTTGAACCATGGAGTCAGGGAAAAACCATGTGGCTTTGCCTTTTGTCATCCATCCCTGATCTGTCTGGACCCCACCTTGTTCAGTCCATCTCTTGATTTCGTCTGGAGTGGCATGTGTCTGTATGTCGAGTACATCTTGTGAGGGATCCCTGACTGTCATGCAATTCGTCAGTAATTGTACTTCTGTCTTTGTCGTGTCAGTTGGAATATCTGTTTGAGTCTGGGCTGTGAGTTTAGCTGTTCGATCTGCCAGGTCGTTACCCTGGGAAATAGTGTCAGTGACTTTCGTATGTGCTTTGCACTTCATGATGGCTATGGCTGTAGGTAAGTGTATTGCATCTAACAGAGCCTGAATGAGGGGACCATGCTGAATTTTGGCCCCATGAGAGGTCAGAAAACCTCTCTCCTGCCAGAGGACTCCAAAGTCGTGTACAACTCCGAAGGCATACTGTGAATCTGTGTATATGTTTACTTTCAGGTTCTTGGCTTGTATACAGGCTTGGGTCAGAGCGATGAGCTCTGCTGCTTGGGCTGACAGGGTGTCAATTCGATGTGTCTCTATGACTTCGGTATCAGTGGTCACTGCGTATGCGGCCACTAACTCTCCTGTACTTGTTGTCATGCATGAACCATCTACATAAAGAGTCAGGTCTGGGTCGGGTAATGCAATGTCTGTCAAGTCTTGTCTTGGCTTCGTCACTGTGTTAATTACTTCCACACAGTCATGTGGTGCAGGGTCTACTGTGCTCGAGGGCAAAAGCGTAGCAGGGTTCAGGCTATTGCATCGTCTGATCTCTATGTGTGGCTGGAACAATGGGCCCGATTCACAGAATGAACTTACTACTTTTGGCATTCACAGAATGCACTTACTACTTTTGGTATTCACAGAATGAACTTACTCATTTCGGTATTCACAGAAGTTAGGACTACTAACTTTAGGACTCCTAAATGCCTTCTGTGAATACCGAAAGTCTTAAAATTAGGATTTTTCTCAATTTAGTAGTAGTAAAGTTAGGACTACTAACTTTAGGACTCCTAAGTGCCTTCTGTGAATACCGAAAGTCCTAAAATTAGGATATTTCTCAATTTAGTAGTAGTAAAGTTAGGACTCCTAACTTTACTACTACTAAATTAAGAAAAATCGTAATTTTAAGACTTTCGGTATTCACAGAAGGCATTTAGGAGTCCTAAAGTTAGGAGTCCTAACTTTACTACTACTAAATTGAGAAAAACCGTAATTTTAAGACTTTCGGTATTCACAGAAGGCATTTAGGCGTCCTAAAGTTAGTAGTCCTAACTTTACTACTACTAAATTGAGAAATATCCTAATTTTAGGACTTTCGGTATTCACAGAAGGCATTTAGGAGTCCTAAAGTTAGTAGTCCTAACTTTACTACTACTAAATTGAGAATAAACCTAATTTTAAGACTTTCGGTATTCACAGAAGGCATTTAGGAGTCCTAAAGTTAGTAGTCCTAACTTCTGTGAATACCGAAATGAGTAAGTTCATTCTGTGAATACCAAAAGTAGTAAGTGCATTCTGTGAATGCCAAAAGTAGTACGTTCATTCTGTGAATCGGGCCCCAATGTCAGTTCATATCCTGTCAGTCTCGCTATAGTCAGATGTTGTGTCTGTGTCCTGTTCAAGAGAACTTCCACTGAGTGTGGAACCTGTACTGTCAGGGGATGTCCTAACACGATGGGATCGCTTTGTCTGATTGCTAGAGCTGTTGCTGCAACTGATTTTAGGCACGCAGGCAGAGCCTGGGCCACTGGATCCAATGTACTAGAAAAGTAAGCACAAGGCTTGTGTTTTCCTGCTTGATCCTGTGTAAGGACAGATAATGCTGTGCCTTCGCGTTCAGTGACAAAAAGTGTAAAAGGTTTGCTGTAACATGGAGTCGCTAAAACTGGTGCTTGACATAGGGCATTCTTCAATTCATCAAATGCAAGTGTATGTTCTTGAGTCCAAGGGAGGACAGTCGAAGTTGCTGCCTCCTGTGTTGTCAACTGTATGAGTGGTTTGGCTAGATATGCGTACTGAGGAATCCATTGTCTGCAGTAAGAAGTGAGGCCAATGAAGGCCCGTACTTCCTTTTGTGTCTTGGGCTGTGGAAGATGTGCGATTAACTGAATACGGTCAGGTGTCAACTGCCTACCCCTCTTGGACAGCAAGAGTCCAAGGTACACCACTTGCTGGGCACAGAATTGTAACTTCGAAGGGGACACTTTGTGCCCCTTTTCTGCCAGGAAGTATAAGACTGTCAGTGATGCACGTTCGCAGTCTCGTTCTGTTCGTGCTGTGATCAAAAGATCGTCAACATATTGGAGTGATGCAGTGTCAGTAGGCATGTGAATACTGTCTAGTTGTCTTTTCAATGCTTGACTGTAAATACTAGGACTTTCTGTGAACCCTTGAGGAGCCCTCGTAAATTTGAAGCTTCGTCCATTTAAACAGAATCCGAAGAGGTATTGGCTCTCTGGATGGATTGGGACACTAAAGAAGGCGTTCTTGAGATCTATGACAGTGAAGAGCGTCGCTTCGGAATCAATTGCAGTCAATAGTGAAGAAATGTCTGGGACTACTGGGTACTGTGGTATTATGCATTTGTTCAATTCTCGGAGGTCGATCACAAGTCTGTAGACCGGTGGTGCATTTGGGTCAGTTCGTTTAAGAATCGGAATGATAGGAGAATTACATACATTGGAGTCAGTTTCTACAACCACTCCCTGTGCAATGAGTTCGTCAACAATTTTCAGTAATGCTACTACGGCATCAGGTGGTAACTTGTATTGTCGCATTCGTGGCAGTACAACTCCTTGCTTGAGTGTGACAGGGTGTGGTGTAATGTGCATGTAACCTACATCAGTCGGACCTTGTGCCCATAAATGCTGTGGTACATTCTGGAGTCTGGGGTCAAAATCTCTCAACACATAATGTCCTTTAAAATCACGTAGAAACAATCTCACTCCTTCCGGAGAACAACAAATCACTGCTCCTAGTTCTTTCAATGTCTTTATACCAAGCAAGTTTTCTGGACATGATTTAGTAAGCAACAAGTCTGTAGTGCGGGACAATGGACCAACTCCTAGGGAAACTGGCTTTGACACTTCGTTAACAATAGGCTTTCCTGAAAATCCCAGGGAAATATTCTGTGAGCCTGAGAGGGGTGCCCCTGGAACCTCGTCATGACTGATGGTAGTTCTGCTCGCCCCTGTGTCAATCAGAAATGTTCTGTCTTTTCCCAATACACGACTATGTACATAGGGACCCTCTTGATCTACAGGAACCTCAATAAGGGGCAAGCCAACCTCCCTCTCTAGGCTGTTTCATGAGTACTGTTGATAATCTGGGTAGTCTGACTGTGCATACTGGTACATTTGTTGCGTGACATGTTGCGTGGCAGCAATGGGTTGGGGTACAGCTACTGTCTGTTGCGTGTTCTGTGGTGTTTGCGTGTTCTGCGGGATGTTATCCTGTCTAGGAGGACGCGGTCTTTCTTTCGTCTTGCCAGTAGCTATATTGTGTTTCAGGACAGCACATTCATTTATATTGTGACCTGGCTGTTTGCAGTAATTACAGTTCCCTTTGACAGGTGCCGCGCCCTTTTTATGGCCGTCAGCTGGAACTGATTGAGCAACTAGTACTTTCATTTTCGTATCTTTCATGCGTCTCTTTTCGTGTTCCTGTTCTTCTCTAATTCGGTTCTGGTGATACTGTAACATTTGTAACATTTGGGAAGGGCTATTTGCTTGCCAGGTACTCTCAACCTTCAGTACTCTATTTTTGATCGAGGGTAAGGAATTCTCTACTAATTTGCTCACAAAAAGATGGGGGTACGATTCACTACTTGTCTTCAGGCCACTGTTTGCAGGCTGAAATAGCATCCCAATCTTCCTTTTTAGTAGTCAATAATCTCGGCAAAACCTGTATTAATAGTTCGGGTAGTTCTTTAGCTTTGTCCCCAAGACCAACACCAGGGCCTCGGAGTTTATCCTCGTCTTCCAATTCTGTCCAGCTGATCTTTTTCTCTCCCACTTCCCAATCTTTTTCTTTAAGCTTTTCGTAAATGCCTGCTGGTAACAGTACTTTCAACAATTTAATGGTATCAGCGTATGTTTAATCCCCCATGCGGAGCATGTCTTTTAATTCACGGTGGAACCCCCCTGGGTCTTTATCATGACAGGGCAGTGATTTTTTCATTTCCAATAATTCTATTTTCGACAAGGGTGTGTAAACGTATACTCGTTGAAGCTAACCCCCTGTAGTTCTAACGGGATGAACCTCTCGTAGGGGGTTCTGTCTGTCTATGTGGAAGGTCTTTCTTTCTCGGTGTGGGGCAGGAATCAAGTGCGGGGTCAGAAAAGTCAAGTACTTATGTCGTTGATCTAGAATGACATTAATTAATTCGGCACCTAGGCCTCTCCATCTCGCTAGGAGTAAATCGTCCAGTAATTTATACAAGGGACCTGGATCAGAATGCTGACTCTCGTACAATGTGATGAGATGCTGAACCATGTAAATACCAGCTAAACGCTGTTCTTCCGGAGGAAGGCTTAAAAATGTTTGCGCTACTATGTCGTCCTTATATATGGTAGAATTACAAGCCCATTGAACTGCTGACCGGGCTAGTTCCTGTTCATGCATAGTACAAAGTTCACTGCCCCCTACTCGTTTTTTCAGTGCTTGTTCAGTAGCTTGGAATAGGTGTTTGAGGGAATATCTTTCTGGTATGGGAAGGAGAGTATGTTTACTGTAATCTAGGCCTTTAGGCCTGTCAAACTGTCTTGCCCTGCCTACGTAATTCATTTTATTTATTTCCTCTGTTTCGGTATCATCCTCATCTGAGAGGTCGTCATCCCCTTTCTCGCCCTGCTCTTTCTTGTGTATATTCAGAATTTCTTTACAAATTTTCCTGTACATGCATTCTATTTTGTTCTGTGTATCATGTTTACCGACAGCTATGTTGTCACTCCAAGTAATCATACCATTAGTTACTTCTTTATCTGGCTGGTCTTGTTCCCTGATCAAACAATTAATCAAAAATCGTAAAAGCATGCTTTGTAGCTCCACCTTTCTATTTGCCATGGCCTCATGTATACTTTCTGGCCCCTCCCCCGTTCTAATGAAGTGGTATATTCTGTCTAAATGTTCCCTCATGTCTGGTAAAGTAAACAAATAGTCTGCAACGCGTCTTAAACGTACTGAGTATATGAGCATTGAGCCCACACCTGGTACTGGATCATATATACAATTGGAAAGAATTTGTCTAAGAGATGCTGTTGTCGGTTTTGGCATGCGTTGTAGTGCTAATTCTCGTAATGTTCGTGATGGTGGTGGGGTGTGCGGTGTGTGTGGTATGTCTCTAGTGGGCCCCCCTCCCGATGCCCCTAGACTTGAGTCGCCTTGGCTTGAGCCGTCTTTCACTGTCAGTGACACTACTGGTGCTGGTTGATCTTGTGCTACGGGTGGTTGACTAAAAGCATTGTTTGGGTTGTTGACAGGAGGAGGAGGAGGAAAATCTGCATTAACATAATCTGGAGCAGCGTCTTCTAAATAGGAGGAAAGAAAAATGTCCGCTGCTGTCTGTTTATGACTATGGAGTTTAGTCGGGATCAGTGGTGGCGGCAAATTACTGGGTACTTCCGGGGTCACTTTAGGTAGTCCTTCGGCAAGGACGGGATACATGCCTTTAATAAGGGCATTTCTTTGTCTATCTACTTGTTTTGCCTTAACCCGTTCACCTTCTTCCTTTAGCTCTTTTTCTTTGGCTTTTTCTGATGCTTCTCTACTTCTCTCTGCTTTATGGATTTCTTTCTCTGTTCTCCTATGTGCTTCTTTACGCCACAACTCTATGGCATCTTTCTGGGATTGTCTAGCTTTCTTTTTCCACAGTGCTTCCTCTACTCTCATGATGCAATCAGCATCCCATGTCCCGGAGACAGGCCATCTATATTTGTCTTCCAGATCCTTCGTGTAATGTACCCATAAATCTAAAAACAGTATGGCATCTAGCCCATGCTTCTGGTACATAAAATGACCAGGAGTGTCCCTAGGCGGGACGGGAACTGCCTCTTCGAGTATCCCTTTCCTGGTCCCTATCTGACGTAATTTCGTAAACAGCGGCATGTTTGAACTAACTTGAACGAAAACACAGTAAGCACAAGAATAGACTGAAAACAATCATTCATACCTCGACATTAAAACATTAGAAACAGATACTAACTAGTACATAGAAAAACACAATCCTGAAAAACTTGTTTTCTGTATGCACTGCTAGAACAGTACAGTCATACCGGTCTCATAAAGAGACACGTCTTTACCGAATCCACCTAAATGGACACGTCTTTACCGGATCTGTGTACCCAGACCCGTCTTGACCGGGCTCAAATAAATGAACCCGTCTCTATGCGTTCCCAACAACGGTACTCGCCGGGAAGCAAATCTGAAGGCCTCGGAAACTCGATACTGGACTGGACTGTTACGGCTTCTGGTACTGCTACTGCTGCTTGCTGCGCATGCGCCTCGGAACAGGTGGGCCTCGGGATACCTCGGACCTTGCTCTCTCAGCTTGGGCTCTGGTCGGGATGGTCCGCAGTCCTCACCGCCTCGTGTGGATGCCTGGTCGCAGTCTCCGTCTCCTCTATGGACCTGAGGGAGTTGGCAGGAAATCCCGCTGACGTGTACACTTGAGGTCCGTCACGGCTATAGAAGGGGTCAGGGGGCTGCACCTACATCGCCGGCGCGTGGGGAAGGGGACTAGTCCCTGTTCGGGCGCCAGATTAATGTGGTAAATAAATCATTACCCTGTCATAATTTCTATACATTAATGAGGAATAAGGATAGCTCATAAAATGAGAGGCAGAGTCCGTGGTGTCCGATTCAAAAGGGCTTTAATACAATGACTCGAGTCAATGGAGAATCGGGTTCCATCACCACTAAGGTTCAGGAAGGGTCGTCATCTAAAGGTTTATTCACATAACACATTATATATAGTAAAGCCATACAATTACATTGAATGAGAAGACGGAGCAAGTGAAAGAGAGAGATAAGAACACATGGGCGTGAAAGAAGGCGTACACGTAGGTGTGCACTTGATGAGTCATAGGTGTGTCATAGGTGGGTGGATGCATAGAGGAGGTCTGCAGGGTCAGCAGGAACCTTTACCCTACTTGTGCGCGGAACTGGTCATGATGTGGAATTGACGTGTAACTGGGGAGAGCTGGGGGGAGCTGACTTTAGCACTAGTAGAGGAGTCTGGGATGTCAGAGCGACCTGCACCTTTGGCACATCTGATATCTTGTGTTTGGAGGATGTATTGTATGAAGTAAAGGTCTCTCGAGCAAAAGTTGTTCATCACTAAATGCTAGAGTGTGCATATATTTCTTTGTGCATTGCGTGGAGCCATGGGCCTTCTATGGCAGCCGGTTCAGTAAATCACTTGCATGGAGACAGGAAGGCTAGGCCCTATGCTCTGCAGGCGGAATATGTTTACCCCTTTCACTAGACTGGAATGTGTTTTTGCGGAGCTGAGCAGATAACTGTAGGCAAAATACCGTCTTGGCAGGCCAGGCCGGGCACCTCTCGGCTGAGCAGGGAGTAAGGGAGAGGTCAGGGATGCATACCTAAACTGCAGCTTTCAGAGTCAGAAGAGGCTCGGGGCCTGAATTCAGGGCCTGGCTCGGCTGGGCCACAAAAACGGGTGCTTCTCGACTTTTAAACGTGTACCACATTTCATTCATGGAAGGCCTAATAACTGACATGCTAACATGCTAACATTAGACGGAAATGCAGGGGCATTATTATTACAGGCACGACAAGGGAATTACATGATAACATGGACATACATGGGGCATAAGTACATGGATAGGGTGCGAGTGGGGGACACACTGGCCACATAAAATTTTCTGTTTCCTCAATCGCACGCCTGGCCTCAGGTCCCCCATGTATGTTTGTATCCCTTAGAGCGTACCTGTTCTTTCTGCATTCCATTATCAGGGTTAGGAGACAATGGGAGGTGGTGACTAAGCTGATGGTTGGTGAATTATCTATAAAAGCTTTCTTTCTCAGTGCCCAGTGTAGCTGTCATTAGGGCAACTGGTGGAATGGCACCAGCATAGAGGGGTTGCAGTGGCTCTTTGCATGCAAGTTATGCTTTTCAATCAGGTTAGCGGTGCTTGCTGTAGAGCATGTGTCTAAATGTAGGATTGATATGCAAAACCCCACATAACTGGGGACTTTTACATAAGTGTTTTCAAATAAATGCTGAATTTCACGATGGAGACACAAGTCCAAAAAATGTCAGGTTCATGCTTTGGCGTTTTAAGATCCCCAAATTCTTGCAGATGCTATCTTTTCCTACTGAAGGGTAGTTGTGCAGAGTTTTATATAAAAAAAAATGTTTATAAATCCTTCCCTCGGGGCGTGGCTACGAGCCGAACATGGCGGACGTGTAGCCATCGAGCTCCGTCGATAGCCCAACAAACTAGCTGATTATCCTGTTACCCTGAGGTCCCATCCACCCGACTCGGGCCCCTGAAAACGCCGTAGATGTGAGAGACCTAGCGACGGCAGCTACCAACCCGGTGGAACCAGCTGGGACCGTGTGAGACCGCCGGGGCGACCGAGGCCTACACCACTGGGCGAAGCCGCGACCTAAATTTTGAGAGCAGTCCGGGCAGGCTGAGGACGACTGGCGGAACACAGAGGAGGCGTCGGAGGTGTGCGGCGCCACTGAAACCTGCTGGTAGCACCCGGAGACCAGCACCCGCTCCTTCTGCATATAAACGTCACACCTGGGATGCCCCGAGACTCACACTCCCCCTGGCCCGACCCCGGACGGCGGCTGCAGGTGACCGAGTTGGACGTCCGGAGCGCTACCCCCGGAGGGAATACACCGCATATGGTCCCTGAGAGCCTGTAAATGGTGCAGGGGACAGGACTGGCACAAAGACGGGTGCCGGGCACACCACACAGCACCCGGGAGTGCGCTGCTTGGATTCGCGCCTGGACAGCGGAGCGCGGCGCCATCTTGGCACCCCCGTATCAAGGAGTGGCAGTGAAGAGTCCTCGAGGCAAGTGCACCACGACGCAGCCCGCAGTGTACAACATAGTTAGTGCACGATTGCCCAGTCAACACCGGCAAAGGCGACTGCACGCAGCAAGGCACAACCTGCAAGGGGAGGCACTCGGATGCAGGCTACACGCGGGGTTCCCGCGCCGAAGGCTACCGGCTGAGAAGTGTGTAAGAACGGCGATCCCTGTCTGACTCGACACACCCCCCCGAGGGTGCGGTAAGCAACTACCTTTTATACTATCGAGAACCCTGCCGTGGCTGAGTGAGGGGCGATAAGAACTGCGCCACTACACATGAGCGTGGGCCCTACAGCGACGGTAAGATCCTCCGGCCTCACTTGCAGTCGCACTACCAGCAGCCCCTACTCTATTGGACGGGCTGATAAAGGACCTACCCACTCGGAATAGGAAGGGGGCAGAAGATACGTGGTGCCTGCTAAGGCGACGGGGGGGGCTGTTGAAGCCAGTCCACCGCCACCCTGCTAACGAGATCCATGGGAAAGCACAGGGTCAAGGCCCAAGACCAGGGCATGAACGCGGATATGCAGTCTACTAGATCGGACGATCCACTTGCCTCCTCCAACGTGGATATCATACCGCCGACGGGAAAGGGTACACAAGATGCAAAGCTGGACCTTATCCTGAATTAAATAAGAGCCACGAGAGAAGCGCTAGAACTACGAATGGACAATATGGTCACTGGCCTGTCGCTGTTACGGGCAGACCACAACAAACTGGCTGGAAAGGTCTCGGAACAGAAGCTTGCACTAGATGACCTGATACCACAGCAAACGGACCACTCCACGAAGATAGAAGGCATGGAAAAACAGATTAAATTACTGTGGGACAAGATGGATGATGCGGAAGGGCAGGCCCGCCGCAACAACGTCCGAATCTTGGGAATTCCGGAGCACAGAGAGGGGAGAAATCCCACGCTGTTCGTAGAAGACTGGCTCACAACGGTTGTTGGCCCGCAAGACCTAACCCCGCTGTACAGTGTGGAACGGGCACACAGAATGCCTGCGAGACCGCCGAAGCCAGGGGCACCACCACGTCCATTGATAGCACGACTCCTTCATTATAAGGACCGCGACTCAGTCCTACGTGTGGCGAGAGAGAAGGCGCCGCTAAGGTACGAAGACAAAACTATATCTGTGTATCCGGACTTCACCCCGGCGGTGCAACAAGCCAGGTCTACCTTCCTAGGAGTGAAACGTAAACTGCGTGACAGGGATTTGAAATATGCCCTGCTATTCCCTGCTCGCCTTAAAATACTGTACGAAAATAAATCGCACTTCTTTGACACTCCTGAGGAAGCGGAGGAATGGATGGAGGTGACATTAACGCCGCCGACCACACAAGATTCGTTTGCAGATAACCGGAGTGACGGACCCTCAAATCAGACGGACCATGAACATTCCAAAGCCACCACTGGAAAAGAGCATGTAGCACGTTCAACAGTGAGTGGAAAGTCGACTAGAGGCCGCTCTGGGAAACATACAACTGTGGTCCAACTGACGGAAGAGGCACTGGCCGCACACGATGCAGGAGGCGCAGCTGGCTCGGTCAGCACTTCGGGTATGCATACGGAGGTATCCGGCTCGGCGGACAGCTTGCAGCTTTTTCCCAAAATCACAGCACAAATGGCAGAAGAACTTTGACTGCGCCCTTGGCGGACTCCGGGTGGTAACGTATGAACCTCGCACACGGGCACGAATGGGGGTGGGTGGAAGCTGGGACACATTAGTTAAGGGCTCGCTGTAACACCACCGACAGGTACAAGACAGGTGTGCGTGGACTACACCCCCCACCGTATAGACATGTTCTGGTTTGACATTTGCCCACGTTGGGCACCTTGGTTTGCACCTCAGGTCTTTTTGCTTGGGGACCTTCACGTTAGGGAGTTACACGTTCATATGGCACTCGACTCCTCACATACATACATACATACATATGGTACATATGGCATATCTGCCCGGAGGTCTAATGGACTCACGCATCACGAACAGTCATGGGGTCACTTAATACCTACAAACTGTGTACCTGGAATGTGCGGGGAATGGGGTCTGTTCACAAGAGACACCGAATACTGGCACACCTCAACCGGAGAGATGTCATGTTGGCCTGGCTCCAAGAGACCCACTTGAACAATGCGGAGAGCACAAAGCTACTAAAGAAATGGAAGGGACAACTATTAGCTACCTCTTACTCTGTATTCTCAAGGGGGGCGGCCATTTGACTCCAGAACTCGGTACCCTTTAAGGCACTGGTTTAGAAAAGGGGGTGGTGATGAACAGAGTGTCTGAGTTAAACAGACCACTCTTACCCAGTCCAAAGATCAGGGCTTGATCCATCACCGTTATTTATCTCACTGCCCCATCCCAGCTCAGAACCTGGCTATATGCAAATCAGTCTGTCCCTGGCCCAGTGCATCATGGGAACAGGGCAGACTAAACTACCAAGCCAATTCTTCACCAGAAAGGAGACAAGCTACCGGGGACCGGTTTCTGGCATTTCAGCCTTCTTCGGCCCGGCTTGCTTGAATCCTGATGGCGCAGTGAGAAAGGGACTCATGTCTGAGTATACCCTGCCACACCTATAGTGGCCAAAAACGATTGTTTCCTTCCCAGTGTAAGAATTGGCTTTTGTAGTTTGGTTTGCCCTGTTCCCATCATGCACTGGGACAGGAACAGACTAATTTGCATAGAGCCAGGTTCTGAAACTGGGATGGTGCAGTGAGCTAAAAAACGGTGTTGGATCTAGCCCTGATCTCTTGACTGGGTGAGAGTATTCTGTTTAATTCAGAGACTCTGTCCCTCACCACCCCTTGTTGTAAATATTTTTGTCCACCCTAAGCGTGGAAGGGTATACTCAGATGTGAGTCCCTTGCTCATTGCACCATCAGGATTCAAGCAAGCCGGGCCGAAGACGGCTGAAATGCCAGAAACCGGTCCCCGGTAGCTTGTTTCCTTCCCAGTGTAAGAATTGGCTTTTGTAGTTTGGTTTGCCCTGTTCCCATCATGCACTGGGACAGGAACAGACTAATTTGCATAGAGCCAGGTTCTGAAACTGGGATGGTGCAGTGAGCTAAAAAACGGTGTTGGATCTAGCCCTGATCTCTTGACTGGGTGAGAGTATTCTGTTTAATTCAGAGACTCTGTCCCTCACCACCCCTTGTTGTAAATATTTTTGTCCACCCTAAGCGTGGAAGGGTATACTCAGATGTGAGTCCCTTGCTCATTGCACCATCAGGATTCAAGCAAGCCGGGCCGAAGACGGCTGAAATGCCAGAAACCGGTCCCCGGTAGCTTGTTTCCTTCCCAGTGTAAGAATTGGCTTTTGTAGTTTGGTTTGCCCTGTTCCCATCATGCACTGGGACAGGAACAGACTAATTTGCATAGAGCCAGGTTCTGAAACTGGGATGGTGCAGTGAGCTAAAAAACGGTGTTGGATCTAGCCCTGATCTCTTGACTGGGTGAGAGTATTCTGTTTAATTCAGAGACTCTGTCCCTCACCACCCCTTGTTGTAAATATTTTTGTCCACCCTAAGCGTGGAAGGGTATACTCAGATGTGAGTCCCTTGCTCATTGCACCATCAGGATTCAAGCAAGCCGGGCCGAAGACGGCTGAAATGCCAGAAACCGGTCCCCGGTAGCTTGTTTCCTTCCCAGTGTAAGAATTGGCTTTTGTAGTTTGGTTTGCCCTGTTCCCATCATGCACTGGGACAGGAACAGACTAATTTGCATAGAGCCAGGTTCTGAAACTGGGATGGTGCAGTGAGCTAAAAAACGGTGTTGGATCTAGCCCTGATCTCTTGACTGGGTGAGAGTATTCTGTTTAATTCAGAGACTCTGTCCCTCACCACCCCTTGTTGTAAATATTTTTGTCCACCCTAAGCGTGGAAGGGTATACTCAGATGTGAGTCCCTTGCTCATTGCACCATCAGGATTCAAGCAAGCCGGGCCGAAGACGGCTGAAATGCCAGAAACCGGTCCCCGGTAGCTTGTTTCCTTCCCAGTGTAAGAATTGGCTTTTGTAGTTTGGTTTGCCCTGTTCCCATCATGCACTGGGACAGGAACAGACTAATTTGCATAGAACCAGGTTCTGAAACTGGGATGGTGCAGTGAGCTAAAAAACGGTGTTGGATCTAGCCCTGATCTCTTGACTGGGTGAGAGTATTCTGTTAAATTCAGAGACTCTGTCCCTCACCACCCCTTGTTGTAAATATTTTTGTCCACCCTAAGCGTGGAAGGGTATACTCAGATGTGAGTCCCTTGCTCATTGCACCATCAGGATTCAAGCAAGCCGGGCCGAAGACGGCTGAAATGCCAGAAACCGGTCCCCGGTAGCTTGTTTCCTTCCCAGTGTAAGAATTGGCTTTTGTAGTTTGGTTTGCCCTGTTCCCATCATGCACTGGGACAGGAACAGACTAATTTGCATAGAGCCAGGTTCTGAAACTGGGATGGTGCAGTGAGCTAAAAAACGGTGTTGGATCTAGCCCTGATCTCTTGACTGGGTGAGAGTATTCTGTTTAATTCAGAGACTCTGTCCCTCACCACCCCTTGTTGTAAATACCTTTAAGGCACTGGAGCAGAGGATAGATAAGGAGGGTAGATATGTATTTGTGCGTGGTCTACTGGAAGGCTCCCCTGTTGTGATTGGAAGTGTGTATGCACCAAACTCAGGCCAGTCACACTTTTTAGCTAGCGTAAGTGTGATAATAGCTGACAGGGCAGAATACAAATGGATTACAGGCGGGGACTTTAACGCGGTGTTGGATACCTTACTTGACAGATCGCACCCACCCTTACACGCCACCGAGAGCAGAAGACAGGCAGATGCGCTGGCGCAGTGGGCAGAGGGTTGGGACCTGGCGCACACATGGCGCTGCAAACACTTATTCAACAAGGAATGCACTTTTTACTCCCCGCCCCACTAATTACACACTAAATTAGACAGAGTTTTTTGCTCCAAACCCCTCTTGGAGGCAATACTCGCGGCAGAACATATGGGTAAGACACTTTCCGACCACAACCCAGTGGAAATAACAATTCAATGTGGCAGGGTCCTAACACCGATACCAACGTGGCGTTTAAATGCGGAACTGCTAGAAGATACTGTCTTTAAGACATCGCTGGCAGACACCATTGTCAATTACTTTACCATAAACACAGACACTGCTAGTTCCAGGCAAATGGAATGGGATGCATTTAAGGTGTTAATTAAAGGGGAAGCAATGTGAGGCTAGAAAGTGAGGCTGCAGGTACGAACTTGCCCTTCACACCACTACAGGAGGCACACATACGTCACGCTGAGCTACTAGAGGAACTAAGATAACTAGACTACAGGGAGTACACATGCAGGGAACATACAGAAGCTGACAGAGCAGGACCCCTACTAGCCCGCATAATACGTGACGCCCCGACACACCTGCCCATCTTAGAGGTTATAGACCAGGGGGGCTTAACGGCCACAACTCAGATAGACGTTAACACTGCTTTTAGGGACTACTATGCCACGTTATACGGCACGCACCAACAGCTCTCATATGCGGCATTTGAGGAATTTATGGGGGACCTAGACCTGCCCCAGCTGGCGGATAGACAACGAGACGACCTGAAACGCCATATCACGGTTGCAGAAATCCGACAGGCCATTCACGCTCGCCCGAGGAACAAAACCCCTGGGACGGACGGCCTCCCGGCAGAGTTCTATGAGACATATGTCGACCTGCTTGCCCCGCGCCTGCAGGTTATCTATCAAGAGGCACTGCGAACTCAATCATTACCGCAGTCGTCCCTTCAGGCTCTGATAGTTTCCCTCCTGAAACCAGGCAGAAATGGATTGCAACTGGCTAACTACAGGCCTTTATCTTTATTAAACACTGATTATAAGATACTGAGCAAGATACTGGTGACAAGACTAGCCCAATACATCCCACAACTAATACACCCCGACCAGTGTGGGTTCATGCCCGGCAGGAGCACTGCTATGAACCTCCGGAGGTTGGCCCAACTCATGCTGTGCGACTAAGCAGAAGAACGAACAGAGGGCTGTGTCTCCTTGGACCTAAAACAGGCTTTCGACTCCCTCAGATGGGATTTTATGTTTGTGACATTTGTAAAATTCGGGATACCGCCCGAATATGTTGCCTGGGTCAGATTACTGTACACTCGCCCGACGGCAAGGGTACGTACGACCAGGTGCATATCGGAGACCTTGAATGTTGCAAGAGGTACCAGACAGGGCTGCCCACTGTCCCCGCTCTTATTTATCTTAGCACTTGAGCCATTGCTCTGTAAACTCCGGACATTGGCACCACACAGAGGCATAACGAGAGGCGGGACAGTACATGTGGTATCCTCATATACCGATGATATCATTCTGTACCTGCGGGATCTGAAAGGTGACTTAGACCCCATACCCAAGATATTTGAAGAATTCCACGCGTTATCGGGCCTCACCATTAGTGAGCCTAAATCGTACGGATACTGTTTCAACGCCGCTGGTCCGTCCACCCCACTGCCCTTTGCGCCACATAACTTACAAATGGCGGAAATGACTTTCTGTTATCTGGGGATACAAGTATATAGGGAAGCTGGGGACATAATAGACGGCAACCTGGGTAGATCACTGTTGGCGCTGAAGTTGCAGGTACAATTCTGGACAACACTGCCACTATCTGTGGCCGGAAGAGTGGCTATCTCCAAGATGGTAGTACTCCCCCGCCTAATTTACTACTTCACCAGCCTACCATTTCTGATCCCAGCCGCACTGTTTCGAGCGCTGGACACGACCCTAACGGAACTCATCTGGGGCTCAGGACGGAGGCGTATAAGTCTTGCCAAACTACAGCTCACCTCGGCAGCTGGGGATATGGGCGTACCGGACTTCTGAGCATACAACTTTGCCTGCCAACTACAATGGCTTGCCTACTGGCTGGCGGGTCAGAATCTGCATGAAATTGGCATGTCGGAAGAGGATTGGTCAAGAGGGAAAATCCATATACTGCTCTTGCCTCATTCGGAGCTTCCAATGGTGTCACCCCCACTACTCCGACTAGCAATAAACTATTGGAGGAAAGCGGTGAAATACACAACACTGACGACCTCATATGCCCCTACAATGCCACTACTAGGTATCCCATTGGGGACGGGACTGTTATCTGACCAAACACTCACAGAGTGGCACGATGCAGGAGTAACACAAACCGGGGACCTGTTTGCAGATGGTCACATGATGTCCTTTGAGGACTTCCGAACCACACACCGTATTCCGGGAGGATCGTTTCTCCTACATGCCGGTGTACGACAGTACATATTAAGGACATGGACACAGAACGGGGACGAACCGCCAACAAACCCACTGCTAACAATGCAGTACCTTATGGGAACAGGCAGCCATCTAACTAAGTGGATTACAACTGGTATTAGAACAGGGAAAGCGACAGAGCTACAACCTCTAAGAGCGAAATGGGAGAGTGACATTGGTAGACTGCTTCGGGATAAGGAGTGGGAACGCATCATTAAATTTCCAAAGAAAGTGGCTAGGAACCCGAATTTCAAGTTCATACAACTGATGGTTCTACATAGGGTGTATCTTACACCTCACCGCATACATGCTATGTTTCCTAACACGGCTGACACTTGCCCCCGTTGCAGAGCGGATGACGCACGGCTGTTGCATATGCTGTGGGACTGCCCAAAAATAGGCTCCTACTGGAACACAATACATGAGGCGCTTACTGGTGCAGCTACCTCCAAGCCGACAGATACCATAGAATATGCCATACTAGGACTAGGGCCAGTGGAGCGCAAGAGAATTGTGGCGGCCCGTTTCACTGATATGGCCTTGTTGCTTGCAAAACGCACAATCACAATGCGGTTGAAATCGGCCAAACCACCTGACCCAGAGTTATGGAGGGCGGAGGTGATACGTTGGGGTAAGGCAGAGGGCAAGGCATTACAACGCGAAGAGCGCAAGGGTCTCAGGAAAACACCGATTTCCCTAGATTGGTATGCTATTCTGGGGTCATTCGAAACAGGAGGGACCAGCGGGTCTGACCACTCATCAACTGCTGGTTGAGATGAGGATTGTATAACTGACGCTACCCCATACCATCATGGAGAATCATGATTCTAGGTGCAGCAACTGGAAACCCTATACAATTGTTGTTTATATGGCTCTGTACAACTGTGATGGAACCTGACAAAGATGTAGACTGCAATGGGCAACACCAAGTACCGAGACCTTGGAACGCACTAGCCTAGGAGTGCCGGGGGCGGGAGGGGTGGAAGGTGGGAGGTTTTTCTGGGGTGTTGTTTACATAAAAATGAAAAGAAAATTGAAAATATCTAATACGTTAACCGGGCACTATAAGTATACGAGCATATCACTGTACAGATTTCTTGAACGTAAAGTGTCAAATATCAATGTACTTTTTATACTGGTAATAAACAGATTTTCAAAAAATATAAATCCTTCCCTCTTCAATCCCTCCACTATCCTTTTCAATCCAAATAACAGACTAACATATCTACCACTTAAATTAGTTTCATATTTCACTATACTAATTCAAAACTAATCCTTTATGGGTTCCGGAGTCGCGGGCTACTCGCAGAAAAACTGCTTTAACACCCCATCAGGGGTAGCAAGCGCTATATAAATGCAATTACCATACAATACAATATATCTAGATGCAGTGACAGAGCAAGCACAATACCAATCGCGTGGCACACTACGCTAAGCACAGATTTTTAGCTCAAATGTTTTAAGCCACACCCCTAATTACATCAGTGAAGCCCTTTGAGAGACCCCCAAGTTTTTCATCTCACAGAAGCCTAAATAAGCCTAAAAAGCACCATGTGTGCTTTCAGAATAACTATCATATATTAGTAACTCTAAAAGCAGACGTGGTGGACTTCTATGCACATTCTAACCCCTGCATAACCAGGAAACCATCTTCAGAACTGATAAATGAACTAATGATTGAGTATCAGTTCTGAAGAGTGGAGTGACCCCCCCCCCCCTAGAACCAGCTGTGTTCTGCAGAGAGTCTTGCCCTGCTTACCTTGAATAATTCTTAAACAGCATAGCCTTTTCTTTTAATTTATTTTAAGTCTGGGTAATGTGTGAGAGTCTGTTAAGACATTTTCTGACAAATGTGTTTTTGTTTCATGCAACATCCATAAAAAATGTTTCTCTTAGATCCAAACAGGATCTCAGCTATGAGAACTGGGAAGATGTCACAGTGATTATTTGCAGTAGTATTAGCGAGCTTCTACTATATTACAATATTGGAAAAATACATCACTATCCCTGAATATTAACTATAAACACATTTAGAATGTGAAACTGTGGGTCTGTGCACACTTTGTGATCTGGCCTAAGAGTACACGAGGGAGCTGAAACGTAATCATAAATTCAAAGGTGATCCGCACACGGGCCCCCTATATACGTTTAGCCTTGGGCCCTTTAAATCCTTAATATGTCCCTCAGCCCGGCCTGTGTAGTTAGTTAGTTAGAGAGGTTCTCTGGTGCTATGGAATGAGGCAGGTTGCCCCAGTTTCCTAATATACCTTAGTATACCTTTGGTGTGGTTGCAAATACTCTGCACCTCTTTATTTCCAACATGACACAACCAATGTATGCCAGTCACCAACACGAATGCCTTCCCCTGGGCTGGACTGGCTGCAGCAGTCATCAAACATTTGCCCGGGAGACTGTAACAGTGGGGGCCAGTTTAGGAGCAGTGGGGGCCGGTTTGGTTACTGGGGGCAGTTTTGCAGTGATGCTCCAATGTCAGCCCCAGTAACAAAAGCAGCAGTGCTGGGGACCGGTTTTGTTTAGCAGTATTGCTTGACACTTGCCCCCTCCCCCGTTCTGTAAAAATTGCCAGGGCTGCTTTGAGTTTCCAGTCTAGCCCCGCCTGCCCCATCAAGCAGGCCTCCTTCATTCCAGTACCTAAGTCAGTTATCTGCACAATCAAGTAGGAACCCCTCTCGCTGCACCCACGCGCGCGGTCGGGTTCTTGGCGCACAGAGTCTTGGCTGCAGCACACAGAGACCTTACACTGGCGCGCACATAGAAAAGCATTAGAGGGAACATTGGCCATGAGGCCAGTGGCATACCATTATACTGTACCCAGATAAAAAGATCCAAAAATAACGGCGCCAGTTCCACCAGAAATAATTTATATACTTCTAAGGGTATATGATCCGGACCTGCAGCCGTTCCAGAGGCCATAGATTGTAGGCTATTTATCACCTCCTCAGGTGTAATCTATGCCTCCAACTCTTGTTGCATCTCATCATCAATCCCAAGGAGATTTCACATACTCTCAATTCGATTGGGGGAGGGGAAGGGATGTATGTCCCCTTGTCGAAAAAAGTGCTGATAAAAACTTTCAAATATTTTGATAATATCTTTCAATCCTGTGACATAGCGCCCATCCTGCCCTCTAATTCCCTAAATATTATTCCTCACCACTGTCTGTTTTGTACAGAGTGCTAGATATTTACCCACAGATTCTCCATGCTCGTAGCAATCTTCTGTATGTACCTGGTACGCTGATGCACACCTCCTATTATAATAGCTACTGATTTCAGCTTTAGTTAATGCAATTTCTTGCAGATCAGACCCTCTATTTCTGCTTTCTCCAATCGCCTGTTTTTACTGACAAAGCTAATGACTTCCCCTCGCATACCTGCCTTAAAACTGTCCCAAACCATATTTTGAGAGGTGCTATAGCGATTCTCGTCAAAATATTGTTTGATCCCTAGCGGCATGTGTTGTGTAAAGGATGTATTGTTCTATCAAACATCCATTTAGATTGAGCTTGTACATCCTGATGTGTTAGACATTCCAGAATTAATGGGTTGTGATCAGATAATAGTTTAGGTAATTTCCTAATACACACATCATTTCTGATTGATGATGATACATAAAAATAATCTAGCCTGACATATTTACTATAAAAAAAGGTGTGAATATAGCCTTATAGCCCACCGTAGCGGGGTATACCGGCTATTAAAGGCCCGCTCCCTCTCCAAAAAAAAGGGAAGAAACTATCAAAACCTCTCAGCTTCCGAAGTAGGAATCAGCTAAACCGATCATATGCGAAGCCAAATTCATATTTATATATCTCCCTTAAATTGATTGCATACATTCTTTTGCTTGTACTTTGGAAGTAAAACACTGTGTCTGGCCCTTAAAAATAATTTTTAATTTGGCTGGGTTGAGCAAAAAAGCACCTGCCCTCCCTTTGCCTGCAGCAACTGGATCAGTTGCCGCAACTGCCATATTTTCTCTACTGTCGCATGACAGAAGTCGGGCCTTACAACAAATTCACATCTCTTTCTAACCCTTTTCCGGTCTGGTCTAGCCAAATCATATACTGCATCCGGGGCCAAAAAATTACTCAAACAAATCAGAATAGCTCCGGGGCTGGTTGTGGATAGTCCCGCTCTCTTATGTTGAATGAAGAGGAATCTGTGGGCCCTCTACATCTCCACTTTCCATTCCCACTGCGCGAGTTCTGGGAATGCCCCCGCAGATTGTTCCTTCTAGCCCGATTTTCCAGGTCAGTTAATTTCCAGATTATATCTTCCTTTTGTGCTTTTAGGGAGTCAGTGAGAGTTCTCTGTATAGCAAGCTCATCCTCTAGTGGCGAAATCCGGGCTTCAGCTTCCCCAATCCTTACTGCGAACTCTGAACAGGACTTCGCAACTCTGTAATGTACGGCATGCGCCATGGGTCCTCGGGCTCTCTATCCTAGTCTCCTCTCTGTGGGCCATAAAACTCTGGTAAATAATAGAGTGAAAGACTTCTTCTGGGTTTTCTAGTATTGCGGCCCCCATAGGTGCCCCTCCGACAGCTGCTTCACTGCTTTTCATATTGGGGGAGAGAGTATTCCCATTCTAATGACCCAACCGGGTCTTTGGACTTATTTGCATAAATCTTCCCATGCTCTTTATGTTTACGAACCGTTGCTGGAGCACCAGTGGAGTTCCCACCTGTATCCCCTGCTTCCAATTGCAGGCTGCTTCTATCACTCTCCCCACCAGGGCTTACCTCTTCTTCTACTCAGCCCTTTCCCAGGCTCTCGTCCTCTGAGGAGTTTGAGTGGTCTGACATTGAATAGAACTTGTCTCCAGAGTCCCCCTCCTTTATAAGATCTGAATTGTCCCGGCCTTCTCCTTGCTCCCTCCCTGTGTTATCTTTCCCCTGAAGTTTGGCTCACTGGTTAGAGCGGCAGACTCTGAAGCAGAGATCAGGCCTGGGACCAGGGTTCAAGTCCCGACACGGCAGGGTCTTGGGCTCAATGTCTGCGGACTTGATAATTCTCGCCCTGGCGCCTACTCTAATCATGGGTCCCACGCTGCAACTCTGGGCAATAGCTTGCTTAATCTCCACAATGGCCCCAACAACACTGGGATGCCTGGCTTCCCCTTGGGGGTGCCCAGGAGGGGCATCTCACAGGGAGAGCCAGGAAGGGTTCCACATTGTTAGATAGCGCCGGGACGCCCCGTTGGGGCAGCTGTGCGCTTTACAAAATACACTACATTTACATTTTTCCCCTTGGGCCTTCCTCCATGATTTCTGTCATTAGCCCCATTTTCTTTTTTTTTTAGTTTGAAAAGCTTTATTAAATAGATCAAAACAATGTAAAACATCAGTACAACAGCACAAAGAAATAAGAAGCAGGAATGTAAATAATTATGGAGAATATTGTGCCAACATAACAAGAGAAGTCCCAAAAGGGGAAATCACTATACAAATGAAAAAATGCTTTTATAACTTTTCATTTTGTAGGGGGGAGAAAGAGAGAAAGGAGGAAAGAAGAAGGGAGAAGGGGAAAGGAAGGGGAGCAGCAATGAATAAGAAAGGGTAAACAGAGTAAAGAAGTGTAAAGTAGTAAAAGTACATAATAATAGTGATAACAGTAATAATGATAATAACAATAACAAGTGATCATGAGGCACTTTTAGATAAAAAGTCTGTTAAATGGGACCAAAGTAAATCACGTTTAATCAACATGGGAATAGAAGAAGCGCATGCACGATCTAATCTGTGATGATGGCAGAGTAAATTCCACCAAGCAATATAGACCACATTTTTGGTATCTTTCCAGTTAGTTGTTATAATTTGAAAGGCAATAGCAATGCAAAGGTATTAGCCCCATTTTCTAACTGGACATTTTGGAGGTTTCCAGCCTTAGGAGTCTTTTTTATCTTGTGAATTATTGCCATAGCACCCCCTTCAGTATGTAGCCCCAATGCTGTGTGCAAGTTTTCCTCAGGCTCTGTGATCTCAACGATCACCCCATTGTCATCCCCTGTCACCCCACTTCCAGCACTCACCTCATTGCCATTAGGGAGAGAGATTGCAGAAAAAACCTGGGTGAGTGCTTCCTGGGGTAGCGGCTGATCCCCCATCACAGAGGTCCTAACTGTAGTATCACCATCAGCCGCCATCTCCACAGCCTGCTTTGATCCCATTACCTGTGCTTTGAAGAGTGTGGGCACCATTTGCACCGTTTGCCTGCCACGAGTGGGGACTCCTCTCCCTGCCTGCTCGCCTGAGCCGGAGTCTGGAGACACACCACCAGCCACGCTCCGTACTCCTGTGCCGCCTCCAATCCCACCCCCAATTCCCTTCACAGGATTCATGGAGTTCACAGAGTTTGCGGAGTGAACCGCTGGAGGGGGCTCGCGGCTCTTTGGGCCTCTGGTTGTTGCCTTCAGAGGCATCGGGTGTGATGCAGAAGCCGTCCGGAGGATAAAAGGACCAGCGCAGTAAAGTCTTGAGGGTGCCGGCAGTTCACGGAACCGCAGCCAAAGCCACCAGATCATGCCCAATGAGAATCCAGTAACATCAAGACCAGGTGGGGGGGGGTTAGCCCCGGGAGTATCGGTCAGCCAGCTTACTCGACCAGCAGCATGGCCGCCATCTTTGCCTCGTGATCTCGCATTTCGTCCATTTGCTGCAAATATTGTTTTATTTTTTAATTATCTAATGTCCCCATGTTCCAGGGAATGCTTCATAGACAGCAGCCCATTGGGTCCAGTGAAGGAAAGATTGTCCACACTTACCAACAGGACAAGAGCCAAATGTGGAGCCACCACTGCCCTTGCTGTCTCTGTGTTGGGTTGTGTACTTCCTCCATCTCCTTTTCTCACTGCACTGGGACATCCTCCTGTGGAGTGGGAGTTGTGGCTGGAAGGTTTTGAGGCTTATCTAGAAGCCATTGAAGCAGACGTTTTTACGCAAAGGAATAAACTAGTTTTATTGTGTCTTTCTTTGGGCACAGAAGAAAGGTAAGTTTTAAAACATTCCAGGTTCAAAACGAAGCGTAACATAATTATGGAAAGGCATAGGTTTTGCATGAGGAAACAATTGCCTGGTGACCCGTTGAGGCTTTTGTGAGTGATGAAAGGGTTTTAGAAGCTACTTCTGATTATAAAACGTTTGAGGATGAAATGTTGAGAGATCAGTTAGTTGAGAAGACCAACAGTAGAAAGATTCAAGATAAACTTTTAACAACTGAGAATTTAACTTTGGATAAAGCTTTGGAAATAGCTAAAAATGTAGAAAATACAGCCATGTCCATGGATCAAATGGCTTTTGAGACCAAGGTCCATGCAGTCACAGTAGACAAGGTTTTTAACAAGAAAGAGATCAAGTATGACAAATGCAGACCAATAGAATGTTACAGGTGTGGTAGCAGGAATCATTTAGGGAATGCTTCTTTTTGTCCTGCTGCTGATAAATATTGTGCGAAATGCAAAATTAAAGGGCATTTTCCAAGGTTTGCAAATCCAGACCAGCTAATACTAACACAAAAACCTCAACTAAGAAGGTTCTTTTGATTGATACCAAATCCAAAGAATATTCTATTTCAGATAGTGAGGATGGTAATGAAATTATGATTATATCTAATGCTGACGAATATCAGGTTGAAGAATACCTGAATGTTTTATGTGTTCTTCACAATGCCAGTCTTGTCTTGTGGTTAGTGATCCACAAGTGCTAAAGCTTCAACCTACCACTGTCAAGTGACCATACTTGACAGTGGCTGATTCTGGTTATTTTTTCACTTTAATTGGTCCTGAGGAATGGAGTAGGTTAATCGGTGTTCCCTTGAGGAAATCCCTAGTCTAACCTTTACCTTATGGGGGCAAGCCTGTTCAGGTATTAGGGGAAGTTGATTGCTCCCTAACTTTCAAAGAGCACTCAACTCCAGCAACTGTCTATGTGGCGGAAGAAGGATCTTCACTTCTTGGGTGGTTGGAACAGAAAGATTTGGCGTTAAATTTTGGATCCCAATAGTCTTGAACAGGCTGTCCTAAAAGATGATCTTAAGCCTATTTTCAACGTGGGGACACATGATTGGAGAGCATCTTGTCCACATGTTTTTAGTCAAGGTCTTGGGAAAATAAAAGGTTTTTTGCATCAGATAATTTTAAAGCATGGAGTTTAATCTGTTGTGCTCAAAGCCAGATGAGTACCTTTAGCTATGAGGAGAGAATTATCTCTTTGCAGTCGAGGCATCATTGAGCCCATAGAAAGCTCAGAGTGGTTGTCCCCTGTAGTTTTTTCCAGATTAGGTAATGGAGCTTTTAGAATGTGCATAGACTTGAGGGATCTAAATGATTGGATATGAGTGGACAGACATCCTCTGCCCAACATCACAGAGATGTTGAGTTCTCTTAAAGATGCAAAAGTATTTACCACTTTAGACATGTCCTCCGCTTATCATCAGATTACACTCAAGAAAGATTGGCATCATCTCAGATCTTTTGTCACTCCTTCTGGTGCCTACAGATTCAAAAGAATGCTTTTTCATCTTGCGTCAGGTCTGGCTGTATTTCAAAGACTCATGGAGGTCATGTTTTCTAATGTTCCCAATGTCAAATGTTTTCAGGACGCTATATTGGTTTATGGTAAAAATGTGTAATCTCACGACAAAACTTTGACCATGGTGTTATCAATTCTAACTGACCGAGGTGCTACCTTAAGAGCAGAGACATGTAAATTTGATGTGGATGAGGTGAACTACCTCGGTTACAAATTGTCTGCCAAGGGAGTTGAACCTAAGAGGATTTGGTTATGGCCATAAAGAGTTTCTTTACTCCACAGAACAAGGACCAACTTCAATCCTTTATTGGCATGTTAGCGTTTAATGCCAGCTTTATCCCCAACTGCAGTAATAAGACACATAGCATGAGATTGCTCATGAAGAAAAATCAACATTTCCTATGGTCATCTGATATAGAGAAGGAATTCCAGTTGATAAAATTAGAATTTAGTAATGCCATTCCTTTACAACCTTTTGACACAACCGATCAGTCTATTGTAGTCACTGATAGCCAGTATGGTTTGGGTGCTGTGATTCTTCAAAAAAGAAAGGGGAAGGAGGAAGTAGTGGCTTTTGCCTCGCACGCTTTACGAGGTGCGGAGTCCACTTACTCTGTTGTGGAGCGTGAGGCCTTGGCTTGTTGGTGAGGTGTGGATTACTTTAGGCAATACGTATGGGGTTCGAAGTTTATCATTCGTAAGGACAACAAGCCTTGGGTAATTTGTTCTCTACTAAAGGTGCTAGTAATGCCACTCCTCGCATTGCCAAGTGGCATTACAGGTAATTTGGAATACATTCCTAGCGTTAAAAACATCGTTGCGGATTGCTTATCCAGATTACCTCTTTCAAATGACCAATGAGGTGAACAGTTAGAGGATGAACTTGTATTGTGGCCTCATTGATGGCTTCTGGTTTTATTTGTATTTCAGAGGAAGAGTGGAAGTTTGCCGTCCATCAGGATGAATTGATTCAAGAAGTTATTGGCATGTTAGGAAAGGGATGGATACCAAAGGATGGTAAAGTGAGTTCATTTAGACATGTTTTTCCTGAGTTGAATATGCATTCGGATATTTTGAAGAGAATGGATTTGTTGGTAGTACCTGTTTCTTTGCAGAAACAAGCAGAATATGGCTCATGAAGGCATATGGGTATGAGGGCCATGAAAGGAAGACTTAGAGAAGTTTTCTGGTGGCCTGGAATGAATCGTTCGGTTGAACATTCTGTGAGAAACTGTATTTCATACGCTATCAGTGATAAGACCCAAATCATGTTTCCCAGTCCCATCGAGGCTGTGCCGGTTCCTGACAAACCATGGCTCAAATTAGCTTGAGACGTCATATGAGCCATGTTTGCTTTGGATGACCGGAGCAGGTATGGATTGGTGGTGGTGAATTATGGTTCTAGGTTGCCTGAGGTGAAATTTGTGAGATCGGCCAACAATTTCTATTTCTATTTCTGGGTTTGGTGAAGCGCAACAGCTACCCCAGCAATGGGGTGTCCCGGCGCTAAGATACAGGCACGCAGACTGAGGGTAGAGGGGGAGGGGGGGAAGGGGAATCTAGGGAGCGGGGAAGAGGTGAGTCTTAATTGCTTTACGGAAGGCTGGGAGGGAATCAATGGAACAAATGCTGAGGGGGAGATCGTTCCACAATTTGGGACCAAGGACGCTAAAGGAGCGGCCTCCAGTTCGGCAGAGTCGAGTCCTAGGGATTGTCAGGAGAAGTTGGTTGGAAGAACGCAGAGCACGGCCAGGAACGTGAGGTTGGGCAAGGTTGCGCAGCAGAGGGGGATTTCCTTGTTTAACGATCTTAAAGATCGTGACTAAGGCCTTGAATTTAATTCGGAGTTCCACGGGCAGCCAGTGGAGCTTACGGATAGTAGCTCTGGCTGAACATCTGCGTGGAAGGCCGACCAGCGTTCTGGCTGCCGCATTCTGGATACGTTGGAACCTAGTTGTTTCCGCTTTGTTAACTCCCAAAAGGAGGACGTTAGCGTAGTCCAGGCGCGATAGGATGGTAGCCTGGATGATTAGCTGGCGAGCCTTAGAGTCGAAGAGCCCAAGTATGGGCCTGAGGTTCCTTAGGAGGCCTATGCAGGTGGCTGCCACCTTTTTAGTGAAATGAAGAGATTATGGATTTTCTCTCTTCTTTATTTTTGAGGGAAGGTGCTCCAATTGAACTCGTCACTGACAATGGGGTGCAGTTCATCGGTACCAGACTGGGAACCACAACCAGCCCTGGCAAAGTGCACAGCCACCCCCCCCCCCACCCTCCACACTCATGGGGGGGTTGGTTGTGGAGGTGCCCTCGAGCACCGGTTTTCGGTTGATTTTGTTACAGGGCCGATTTTGCAGTTCTGCTGCAAAAACGACCCTGTAACAAAAACGGCCCCCAGGGGCCCAAAACTGGCCCCCACCCGTGTGGCGCACCGGGGGATTGCCCGGTGCCCGCTATGGCCAGTCCGGGCCTGCAGTTCATGATTAAAGGAATTTCAATAGTTTTTGTGTCATTGGGGCATCAAACACATCATTACTTCCTTACATCATCCCCGCAGCAGTGGTTTAGTGGAGCGCTGTAACAGGGCCATGAAAGATAGCATTCAATTGTACATGGCCAATGGTTTGAACTGGAAAAAGGACCTAATAAATTTGCTGTGGGCTCTACGTGCCACTCCCATTGCTATTACCAAAGTATCTCCTTTTGCAAGATTAAAGGGTAGGTTAGCTTACACTAAATTGGTTAGACCCTGGATGCGTGATTTTAATGTTTCTAATGTGAAACCTGAGTTAGTGAAAAACAGTTCTAACAAAGCTCAGAGCAGGTATGTTACTAATGAACCAATTAAAGGAAGAAAACAAGTTGTTTTTAAAGAAGGGGATTGGGTTAAAGTGAGACTTCCTGGTTTTGGTACCAAAGGTCATTCCAAATGTTCTTGTCCTATGAAAATCATTGCTTTGAGAGGTAGATCCCTTGACTGAATGATGTAAAATGGTGGAATATGGAGAGGTTGTCAAAACAGAGATTTGTTGGTAACCATAGCATGACTTCCACTTCTCAGAGCATGTCCAGTTCCATCATCCACGGTGAGCCTAGTTTTAATGCTTCTGCAAGAGAAAGGAGACCTCCTGTTTGCTTCAAAGAATAAGTTAAATCTTGATGCACTTTCAGTTATGATCCCGGTTGAAGTTCATTTTATATTTTCTTTTGGTTTGTTTTGGTTGTTTTTCAATTGTATGTATTCTACATTACTATTCTTTTCTCAATGTTGTAAGGGAAGAGATGTGTTGGGTTCTGTATATCTTTAACTCTTGCACATGCCACCATGACTACCAGCTCCATGTTGGAATGGTGGCATGTGGAACGGTCAGAAGGGCAGTTGGGAGCTGCAGTTTGATCTGACTGGTCGTTTACCTTGGATGTTAATAATCATCAATAAAGAGCGTGTCAGTCAATGTGCCCGCAGAGAAGATGGCGCTTGCTAGTATTGTGCGAAGTGCCAGGAGTTGGGGGATTCATGAGCCGTTGGGACCCCTGGAGAGAGCCTCCGATAAGGGGTTGAATTTCGCAGTCAATCCCGGAGGCGATGTCGAGGCCCCACTAGGATTGGAGATGGAGCACGGGACAACCACCCTTGCTTTCAAGTTCCTCCATGGCGTGATTGTGGCTGTGGACTCCCGTGCAACAGCTGGCTCCTACATTGCCTCGCAGACTGTGAAGAAAGTCATTGAGATCAATCCCTATCTGCTGGGCACTATGGCAGGTGGTGCCGCTGACTGCAGCTTCTGGGAGCGCCTGCTGGCGCGGCAATGTCGGATATATGAACTTCGCAACAAGGAACGTATCTCTGTTGCAGCCGCCTCAAAGCTACTTGCCAATATGGTGTACCAGTACAAAGGCATGGGATTGTCCATGGGAACCATGATCTGTGGCTGGGACAAAAGAGGGCCAGGTCTTTACTACGTGGACAGTGAGGGAAACCGGATCTCTGGTTCTGTCTTCTCAGTGGGCTCTGGCTCCATGTATGCCTATGGTGTGATGGACCGCGGTTATAAGTATGACATGTCAGCTGAGGATGCCTGTGAGCTGGCCCGTCGCTCCATCTACCAGGCTACCTATCGTGATGCCTACTCTGGCGGCATAGTCAGCCTTTACCACGTGCGTGAGGACGGCTGGGTACGTGTGTCTCAGGATGACGTGGCAGACCTCCACCAGAAGTACAAGGACAGCGAGTGAAGCACCCATAAAGGGCTTTTCAATGTTCAATGGCAGCAGCAATACAGTGGGAATCTGGATGCCACGGACCAACTGGACTGAAATATGACATGATCAATATGTGGGTGTTGGCTGCTGACGTCCGTAGTGTGTGGGAGGTTTGGTGTTATTCTGCTGGCCTTCTTTCCAAATATTGAAAATTCATTTGTTGCTCATTATTTTGCCACAATGTTAATTTGTATTAAACTGTTGGCTCTTGTGGCCCAAAGTCAATAAAGAAACCTGAACTTACCAGACTAATCTGCGTCTTCCTTTCACTCTGGTTCTTGCATCTGCTCTGCTTCCCAGTTTAAGGGAACGAATGTCCGCGGTAGCCAGGCTCTCTCCATCAGATCCTGGGCTGTCCTAGCCTTGCGGATCACCAAGTCATCTTTCCTGGCCACATAGAAGCATTTCTGGTCCAGAAAATCATGTTGCAGCAGGAGTCAGCATTATTCAGTCGCCCCATTGGCAGATAGTAATTCTTTTTACCATGTGTTTTTCATTTTTCCCAGTCAAAATCACTTCTTGGCTTTCAGATCTATTGAAATATTTTTTAGAATATTTAACTAACTGTGATAGGCATACTTTCCTAGGTGAATTAAGTTTGAATTCCAGCACATTCCTCTCCAACAATTTCAGCGCACTATAATCCATTTCGGCCCCAGCGAGGCACTTAATGTACACTTTATGGCAAAAGTTAGTCCACAGTGCTTTACGTTGAAGGTTTTGATAAAGGCAGAACTGAGTTGTATCCAGGATTCTCTCAAACTCTCATAACTCTTCCCAAATGAAACCTCTTCTGGGCTCTGTAGAATTAATAGCCTATCTTGAAGTGAATCAAACCCTGCACCTTTCGCAGTCTGGATTTAGACCAGGCCATAGCATGGAAACTGCCCTTCTGGTGGTCACCGACTCTTTGAGACTCTCATTGGATGCAGGAACTCCCTCTATGCTTGTGATGTGAGATTGTTCCACAGCCTTTGATACAGCATCTCATGCGAGGCTGTTGAAGAGACTGCACGAGATAGGCATTCAGGGGATAGCTCTTAAATGATTACACAATTTTGTAGAAGACAGATTTCAAACGATCACTCTTGGCCCCTTTACCTCCCATAAGATGCGACTGGACAAGGGTGTTCCATAGGGCTCATGCCTGAGCCCTACCTTGTTCAATATTTATATGACACCCCTTGCTAAGGCTATTGAGCAGGCGTAAGGAGTGACACAGCACAGCAAGTATAGGCCACCCCTGAGCAGTGCTGGAGTTGTGTCGCACTTGAGACTTTTGGCTTTGGAATAATATCCTACGGTGACGATACTCAGCTGACCTTCACTTTTAATTCCGATCTGGCGGATGTACGTTGTTACAATGCATGCTTTTACCACGCATGCCTTTACAACGCAGGTTTTTCAACGCAAGTCGTTACAACGACTCACGTTGGGGGGTGCTGGATAGTGAATAGTTTAATTTACTATTCCAACTCCAGTCCCCGTGGATAGTAGGGAAGGTGTTGGATAGTAAATTAAACTATTACCTATCCTAGAGCGCCCCCAGCGCAATTTGTTGTAATGACTTGCGTTGAAAAACCTGCGTTGTAAAGGTACTGCGTTGTAAAAGTTGCATCGTAAAGGATGTTTCCCGATCTGGCCATTTCCAAAGACCTCTTTGCTAAGGGACTTCTAGCCATCTCGATTTGGATGACTGACAGCTATCTACAATTGAATGTTGACAAGACCGAGATCTTGTTGTTCAGCAAAGCCACGACATTATGGTCTAACGACTGGTGGCTCCCTCAACTAGGGTCAGTCCTGTCTCGCACGCAATCTGTGAAGAACCTTGGCCTAAAATTTGACCAAGCGATCTCAATGAAAGACCATATTCTGGCTACCACTGGTTTGACCTACCAAAATATATGTCTTCTACATAGAATATTTCCCTACCTTTGGATCTCTGCCAGAAGAACCTTAGTCCAAGTCTTGGTAGCGAGCTGATTAGACTACGGGAATGCTTTACTGGCTGCAGTATATCAGGTAGTTCAAAATACGGCAGCCAGGCTTGTCCTTAACCCTCCACCTGGTTCTCGATCAGCCCCTTCGTCGAAGGCTCTTCATTAGCTGCCCGTAAAACAAGCATTTTCAATGCAATTGGTCTTGCATGTGCGAGAGTTTGAGCTATTGGTATTGTAAATGAGAATGCCTTTCATTTATGTGTTGGTTTAAAAAATAAAAATAAAACGCATTGTCATTTACAATTCCAATAGCTTAAACTCTCACAAAAGCTAGACATATTGCATTGCAAATGCTTGTTAATAGTGCCTGCTATCATCAACACTGTCTTCCAGTAGCTCTCTGAATAACAAGTGTTTTTATTTCCCAACTCTGTGGTGGTTCGATTACCATCAACAGAAGGATAAAAAGCAGAGGCAGCCCTAGTTTTATGCGACACGAAAACTCACGGTTGGCACGGGCAAGTGTAGTATCTGAAACAAATGATACAGAGAATATTGCAGGAGTCACAAAGTAAAATTAACACGGGAGGGGGAAGTGCACGGACAGACGCCCTTAACAGGGTTTGAGCTTCGACGTCGGCTGTAATTATTAGCAAATCGCTCTCTATTAATTAAAAATAAATACATAAACAGCGATCTCAGAGGGGTGGTGGGCAGAGACAAATTAAAAAAAAACACCTGATTGGAACGGGGAGTGTTGCATCGGAAACAAATGATGCAGAGAATTGTGCCTGAGCCACAAAGTAAACATAACACAGGAGGGGGAAGTGCACAAACAGTCACCCTTGTAAGGTTGATGAGAAGGAAACTGAGAAATGCAAGTGCAAAGTGTGTTAGGAAGCAGCCGTGTCCTGTGAGTGCTGTGTACATTTGTTAAGTAAATAGTTCTTGGAACTGCTAATTAAAGCTCCCGAATTAGGACACATGTAAAAAGGCCAGTTGTCATGAGAGGTAACAACAGGAGACAGGTAGGTTGTAGGGAGGGACTAATAAGCCTATTAACAAATCAGAAGCCATCATTTATAAAGGACAGCCAATGAAAAATGTGGGAGGAAACTTCAAGTCCATACCTGAACCCAGCATGTCTTGAAGAGACAGCGCAAACGCAAACGCTGCCTAGGCGAGACCTAAAAAATCAGTATTTTTAAGATCTTTAAGATTTTTAAGATCTGCTGCCTCACAAATAAAGCCTTAGGGGGCAAAGGCCCTAGTTATCTCCAACAGAAAATTAAATTGCCTATACCCACCAGAGGTTTAAGATCTTAGGACAAAGCCCTGCTGTGCGTAATCTGCTCCACTTGGCCAGAAGCAGTGGGAGAGACTTTTCCTACCTGGCTCCTTTTTCTTGGAATAGACTCCCTGTTCACATTCGTACCTGCATGAACTTTTACCAATGTCAGAAATTGCTAAAAGCCTCCCTTTTTTCAAATCCATCTTTTTGTGTGGCTGCTTGCTTATTACTGTTGGCAGCACTGAGATACCTCAGTGATTTGAGCGCTACATTCAATTTAATTAAGAACATAACTGTGATTATGAAGAAATAGGTTTTGAGACTTCACAAGTTCGAAAGCAGGCAGGCTGGCTGCAGCCTCATTTCTGTTACTCAATTCTTGATGTAAATGTGGTCAGAACTTATATTTTCCATTTAAGCTGCGTACTTAACTTTGAGAGGGTATAGTGACAACTGAGTTACTCAGTTTTGAATAACATATCAAAACGGGCTCAGCTCTACTCTACACCAAGCTCTAATTTGGAATGAATATAGCTCTTTGTCCCGCAGTCTTTTTTCCAGCATGGAATCACAACGCGGTCGTTACCACGACCGCATTGTGATTCCGCATACCATTACTCCGCAAGTCGGAACAACGACTTGCCGAGGGGGGGCGCTGGATGTTGGAATACTATAATTTACTATTCTAACTCCAGTCTGTGCGGACACTAGCGAAGGTGTTGGATTTTAAATCCAACACCTCGCCCCCCCCCCCACCCCCCCTCCCTCCACAAGTCGTTGTTCCGACTTGCGGAGTAATGGTATGCGGAATCACAACGCAGTCGTGGTAACGACTGAGTTGTGATTCCATGCGGGGAAAAAAATCGTCATAAACCTAGTTTACCATTTGGAATTTCACATGACTGTTTCTTCAGCTCATTACAAGTTTTACTCTAAATGTGAATGGAGGTTCTTCTCAACAGGCTCACGTTCTGAGTTTGACTTTGAGGTTGCTTGAGATGTTTCAGCACACTTTACAGCTGACTGGGAAAAATGTTGTATATCCAAGTAAGTAGCAAATAGATGTTCCCATTCATGAATGGATCACACAGTTTGCAGGCCAAAATGAAATTTGGAAAAGTCTAGTGAAAAGATATATTTCCTTACTCTAATCATGAGACAATAAATTCCAATGTGGCAGATGGAGACTTCATGGGGAGAAATAGAATATAAAAGAATGAGACAGTGAAAGCTGCAGACATTTCTTGGATGTCAAGTTGTAGGTGGGCGCTCATATTAATACTCAGGTTCTCACTACTACTCGGACTGGGGCTGCGCAAGGACCCGTAGCCACAAACCAGTAGTCGGAACACCACTGTCCTGCACTTCCACCAACCATTAATGACCTAATGTCATTTGGGTTTAGCTTAAGTCAGGTATTTCCAGTGGCCTCCAGGATTCCCAGCCATTGAAAGGAGGGTGTGGATGGACCTCTCGCTCTAAGGAGGATGGAGACATGTGCAAGTGTAGAGCTGTCCATGGAAGGGACCGCAGCCAGCAGCACCACTTAGACTTTACGAAGGAGTGATGAAGGTGCAGACCTCAGGGGACCGCACAGTACAAAGGAGGGACATTTAAGGTGTAAAGAGGAGAGTGTCATCTTAAAATAAGGTCCAAGAAGGCAAAGGATCTTAACGTAGTTAATCTGCAGAAGCCGCATCGCCCAAATGAGTGTGGGGGGATCTTTGAGCCAAGGTTCTGTGTAATAGGCATGGATGCTAAAATATACTCTTCATGGCACTATAGTCTCTGTCAGAGACCATAGTCTGGAATTAAAAGGAACCTGCAAGACCTTTTTACTGCTGGAGGGGTGTTTTTCTTGTATCTGAGGCTGGCTCAATTTGTAAACAAGTAAGTGCCAGGGCCCTCGTCAAGAAGCCACTGCAACCTGTGCACCCGTGGCCCATACCAGCACTGCTAATGACAGTGCAACACAACTAACAACCATCACACTCCTAAAAGTGTGGCAATTCGGACTATTCCAGGCCCCAAAGCTACAAGACTGGCATGGGCAGCAAACAGTAGTCATTATTAATGTAGGTTGAATAAATAAACAAGTGTTGTTGTCCTCATCTCTAAATTAGATATACTGCGCCACCATGTGGCAGACTGTCATAAGTGCCTGTGTTCCCAATAATGTGCCGGTGCTGAGCACCGGAACCACTGACTCAAATTAAGCACTGGGAGAGAGATCTGTGACAGCTCAGAGAAGGGTTGATCCCAGGCCAGAGGTGCCTGTTAACCCTTACCTCTGCTCACCTGTTATTCATCTCTGGAGGTTTCCTCTTTCTAGGTGATGTAGTGAGAGGACCTTCTCCGTGCAGGAAACTCAATTGATGAAAAATACAGAAAACATTTTGGTGACAGCACCTCCATCTAATTCATCCCTATCTGGAGATGTGCAAATGTGAAGGTGCCCAGAGGGGCAGAACCATGAGTGTGGAAGAGTGTGGCAAACTCAGCAGGGCCAGAGGTCAAGCCAGGAAACATAAAGACATTGTAGAGAGACACTGACTGGAGATTTCAGCAGAGTTTTTTCCCTTTGCTTCAACACGACCACATATCTTTGGTTGCATGACAGAACCACTCATACCTAAACCATGCGTGCCTTAACAATGCAGTCTAAACAATGACTGTATTATTGCCACACATTTCTTTAGCATGCAAGTCGTTACAATTCAATTCATGTTTATTTGTTTGATTAATTAAAATCTTACAAAACAGATATATATTTAAAATATCTTTAAGTAATCAGATATTTAAAAACGTCATGCATTTCATAAAAACGAAATCTAATTAAAATTTTCCTTAAGATTTTTCACGATCACCGATAAAAATTTGACAAAAGCAGAGTTCATTGGTTGATCTTTCGGGTTTAGACAAGCCATTACTGCTTGTCTACAAGTCCTTATACCTCGGGCATTAAATAACCTCCTGAGGATTGCTTTCCTTTCTGTATCCATTGCAGAACACAGACATACCAAGTGCAGAATATCTTCTTGTCCCAGTTTACATAGCCTACATGTCGTATTGCCCTCAATGGCCTTCCATGGTGGAAGATGGCACAAGCCTGGCCAGAGTCCAAAGCGTACTCTTATAAATGATCGCTTACTTTGGTGGGACCATGGAGTTTCAAGGTATTTTTGGACTTGCTTTTTTTTATATTCATTTATAATTGGCCATGCATGCTTCCTTTTTACCAATAATTCTTTGTCTTTTAGCAGCGATAGGTGAGTAACCAATTTATTAATTGTTTTTTTAAAGCTTTCCTGGGTGATTGTATTTTCCCAAATTGCTGTTATTCCAAATTCTTCTTTTGCTTTATTTAGATAAGCCCAGGCTTGAAGTTTACGATTGTCTCTTACTTCTTGCCATAAGGCTCGGGACAATTGATTATCCTGGTCATTTTTTACACGGTTCCAGACTTTCAAAATTTGGCCTTGACGGGCGTATTGTTGATTGTTTATCCCAAACTCGAGCCTTACTTGTTCCTATGAGGCGTTGCATGGTAGCTGGAATTGTATTTTGTATGTTTTTGCCACTGCGTTGTTAATTAAGTCCGCATCCTTACCATTTAGGGCTTCAGCACCGTATGTTAAGGTCGGTAATAGTTTAGCAGTTATGATTTTTAGTAAAGGACCGTATGTCAAGGCAGTTAGTTTCTTTTGTATGGTTCTAAAAGCCGCAATCAAGCTATTTGCTTTTCTAGTGATATCTTTCCTCTGGGGGAGAAAACTTCCATTCTCATTAAATAGAACGTCGAGATATCGGTAGTTATCAACTTGCTCTAGCTGAGTTTGTCCCAGCATCCATTTGTTTTTTTGTCTTCTATTCCTTGTAACTACCATTACTTTTGTCTTTGCCTCATTTATTACCATTTGATTATCCTTTGCATAACTAAGTGTTCGATTAATTAGTCTTTGCAGTCCTACTTTTGTCTGACTCAACAACACCACGTCATCGGCATACAACAAATTTGATAATGGTGTTCCTGCTAGCCTTGGTGGATGTGAGTTCACTTCGTTTAGTGCATTGGGAGGTCGGCTAAAAATAAGTTAAAAAGTAATGGAGCAAGGACGCAACCCTGTATTTTACTGGATAAGGTTCGCCCATCACCGATCCTCACCCTGACCCAGTTTTCGGAATACAGTAATTGAATAAGGTTTAGTAGTGAGCCCGGGATTCCATAATCTTCAAGTTTTTTCCATAGAAGAGACCTGTTTACAAGATCAAATGCCGATTTAAAATCGATGAAACAAAAATAGAGGGACTGTTTAGATAAAAGTGCCTTATCCGTTAAAACTGATAGAATTAAAATATTTGTTGTAGTACCTAAACCTTTAATGAATCCGGTTTGGTTTGGGGGTAATATTAGCTTTTCTTTAACCCAATCTGACAGAGTTGCTAGTAGAAGACCCGCAAATAGCTTTGCATGCGTGTCTTGGAGTGTGTTCAAGCAATAATTTTCTGGTAGTTGCCAATTACCCTTCTTGTAAACGGGAGATATTAATGATCCTCTCCAGGATTCCGGTATTTGCCTTGTTTCGACAACTTCATTGAACACCTTTGTCAGGTAAGTAGCCCATAGAGCCGGGTCCTCCTTATAAAGTGCAAATGGTATTCCGTTGGGTCCCGGTGCTCCATCCTTTTGTCTCTTTATTAGATTGGCTACTTCGATTTCTAAGAAGACTTTTACCAGATCCATTTCTTGCCCTCTTTCGGTCTTCAATATTTGATTGTTCTCCTTGGGGCAGAATTCTGATTCAGCAATTAGGGTCTTTTTAAGGAATCTTACCCAATCCTCTTCCGTTTTAGGCGAGGCTACAACGTGTTTGTTAGATCTGTTAAGATCATTAATTATTTTCCAAAATTCTCTAGAGTTTGTGAGATTACTTGCGTGAAAGATTTTTGTCCACAGTTCCTGCTGGGCTTTGTTTTTTGCAGACCACAACAATTTTCTCAAGTTATTGTTCACACTTCTCAGTTGATTTCTAATTTCCTCGTTCTCTGGTAACCTGGTTAGCTATTTCCTCAGTTTGTTATGGGTCCGCCTGATTTTTTTAATTGTGTGTGGAAGGTTAATATCAATATCTCTTTTTACACTTATCCTACTACTTGAAGTACCTTCATCCAATTCGATTGCATTCTTGGTAAACTGTTCCCATTGTTTAAGAGTAGATTGGATAGAATGGTCATTAAAACATTCTTGGACCAATTTTTGGGCCTTTTTTTCCAAAACATATTTTTTATCCGGTTTCCAAATGAGTTTCCTACGGTTAATCGTACTGATTTGACCTTGGGTAGTTAAATAGTTTTGGTGTTTTGGAAGTTCAAAATACATTTCTAATATTTGCTGGCTATGGTCACTTTCAATTACATTTTTTAGTCTATAAGAACCAATTTTATCAAAAATATCTATTGACAATAATGTGAAGTCTATTCTTGATTTTGATTCTTGGTTGTGAAATGACCAGCCAGCAGGTTGATCAGTTGGGAATCTACCGTTTAATGTTCGTAGTCCCATTGCTTCCAGATCCATCAGTAGATATTTTCCAATTGAGTTTTGTTTGGTATTTATGCTAACGTCGAGTACCTGTTCCGGGATGGACCATTCGTAATTTTGAGATTGGATGAAATCATCCCGTGTCATTTGAATCAGCAAGTTTATATTAAAATCCCCCGTAGCTAAAATATTAACGGTCAGGTCAAGTATTATTTGCTCCAGTACAAATGCTACTAGTTCGACACTCATGTTCTTGCGCGATGACTGGTTCGGTGGAATATATATGTTGATTATTATTAACGTATTTATGTTTTTTTGCTCACCGGTTGTAAATGATATCTTTACTGCTTGTATATTTGCATTATTGGTGACTACCTGTTCATGCTTGATTTGCAAATCAATCCTAATAAGTATTGCCAATCCCCCACATGGACGACCAAATTTGCAATATCTGATTGCTGGCACATAGTACCCTTTATAACCTTGCAGAAAGAAGGGGTCCGTTTCCCAAGTCTCTTGTAGACATATGATTTGATGGAGATTTGCCAGGGAATCTATTTCAGCATTTTTGATCTTTTTACACAAACCATTTATGTTCCAGGAGCATATAATAACCGGGTGCCGGGCATACTTCCTTTCTTCCAATTTATAACGTTTGTTTTCCTGTCAGTGGTCATGTAGTGCAGTCCTTATCCAATTTTCGTTTATTTGATTAAATTCTACAACTTTTATTTCTTCCGTGCTCTCTTCATTGGCCTGTTGTGTACTACCCTGTGGGTTTTTTAATATAGAGTACACCGGGTTGTTCTTTGGTTCCCTGGGAGACTTTTTTGGAGGTTCCTCCTTTTTAAACGGAGTCGGGTAAGGCTTGGGCATAGGTTTAATAATTTGTATCCCCCAACTTTGAAAGATCTCTTGCTCCTGTATGATTTGATCCACTAAACAAACAGTTTTTAACGTTAAGATTGTGTGTGGTTGGGTGCCTTCCAGATTTTGTACAAAGCCCACAGATTCAATGTCTTTTATTGTTACTTTCTCTAATGAAGGAATTGATTTCATTAGTTGTAGGATATTACCTCGATTCAAAATGTCACTGTTGCCTCTTGAATCGTATAACGGTGTCAAAAGTATTTGTGTCAAGATCTTTGAAGACACTAAATCTGTCTTGTTTTCATTTCTTTTTTGATGGATTTTACAGATAATTTGCTTCTTTTGGCCAGTCTTTGTGATAGTTAGTTCTTCATTGTTACCTATGTAATCCCCAATATCCACCTTTTTATTTGCTGGTTCTGAGTTAATCGCGGTTTTACATGACTGTTTTCCGATAGGATCCAAGTATTTATTTTTTTGCATGGGGTTAGTGCTTGCATTCAGTAAGTTATTGTGATCTTGATAAATTGTTCTCTGTAGCCTTGAATCTAAGTGATTTTTTTCGATGTTTAGTGATATGTTAGACTCTACTGCAGAAAACACGGTCTTTGTTTCATTAGGGTTACTTTGAATGTGACTTGGGTGGCTCCAGGAAATACATCCATTTCCTTTTTGAGAACGTGTTAATTTCCCGTCATGAATTTTTTTTTCCTCCTTTTGTTGCTGTTTTTTATTTTCCTTGGTTTGCCCTTGCGCCAGTTGTTTTTGATCCATAACATCTTCTAATTTAATTTAATTTAGTGCATAATGCTTGTTATCTATGTGGGCTTTAGTCGACTTATTGAAGATGTCAAAGTATTTTTCATTACTTCCCACTGTTTCAGAATGTATTTCCTCCACCTCGCTTTTTTCTAGATCTGTTTCTTCTTGTATTGATCCTTCCTGGTTCATTTCTACGGATTTCTGTGACGGGGGATATATTTTTACTAGGTTTCCATGTTTTACCTTATTTCTAGCCTTACAAATTTTTTTCCTTTGTTTCTTTGAAATTTTGTACCCTTGACCGTTTTCCTGTTCCGTACTTGTTTTGTCATGAGTTCCTTGATTGGTGGTGATTATCAAGTCAGTTTCCCCATTTTGGCATATTATATTTTCCGTTTGTTCTGATTTATTGACTTCCACTAGTTCCCCTTGATTTCTTGATGTAGTATTTATATGTTGATAATTGGGGTGCGGAGACTGATCTGTCTCCTCTTTTTTGTTGTTATATTTTTTATGCACTATGACTTTAACGTCCTCCAGTATAGTATTCACTACTTCAGGGATAGTTGAAAGTTTATTTAGAATCGGTTCACAAGTGCATTCAGAGGTATTACTTGCTGCATATTTTTGGGCTTTAGTAATTAATTGGTTTAGCTCTGACAATTTTCGGTCAATTCCAGAGACTGCATTGGCCATTACTCCCAGTATTTCTATTTGTGTGTCCATTTTGTTTGACTGATATGTCAGTGCTTCCAGTGTTAAAGTAGAAGTTTGATAAAATATATCCCATATGGCTCCTGGATCTTGACTTATTATATTTTTTGGGTTTTGATCAAAATATATTTTTGTTAACTGGGTTTTATTGGCCATTTCTTCTATATGGTGTACCTCTTCCAGTTTTTTCTTTTTTCCAAAGTGATCATCATTATCAGTATTATTTGGCGTCTGTGATCCTTGTCTTTCACTTTCTGCGTTTATGTCCCTTGAGATGCTAAGTTCTGTTTTTGCATCACTCACATCCCCATATATTGGGATCACACAATCTTGCTTTTTTCCTGTTTGATCGGTGGTTTTACTCCCAAGGTTTTTTAATGGTGTAGTTTCTACTATATGTGATTTCGTTATATCGGTGTCGATGTTGATTACTTCTTGTAGTTTCCGCTTTTTTGTTATTTCCACTTTAACTTCTAATGGTATTGGAATAAACCATGCTGGAATTCCTACGAGTTGTTCTGTGGGTTGTTGTTGCAGTGGAGTAGATTGTATTGGCTCTTCAATCTCGCTTTTAAATATTCCTTCTGGGAATTTTTTTAGCTGCCGTGGGGTAAAATGTATTAGTTCCCTATTTTGATCCAAAAGTTCGCCTAAAGAATCATTTTGTTTCATCACATTTATGCAATTTGTCTGATTCTTCTGTATCCCTGTTTTTTTCCTTAAAGATGTATAATGGTTCAATTGGGGTTTGCAATTTATTTTTGGATGTGTCAGCTTCCATTGACATTAGTGTCCCGGTCGGGTCAACCAAAAAATCGAATTTCTGCGGTATTTTAGTTGATTTCTCAAACATCCGAGCAATTGGTGAAATTAGGGTTTGATTTAATCCTTTTGCCTGCGCTTTTACCTTTTTTTGTACCTTAGGGGCTTGGTTCTTCCGCACCCTCTTGGTCTGGGGACCTGCTGATCTTTCCTTCCCGGAGCGCATCCCCAGTTGTCTTATTGTTATTCTGTTTGCCCAATTATTAATCCGCTTACCGCTATTAACACTGTCTTTTAGGTGTTTTAAGTTCCCCCTGCTCCCCCTATTCCCCCTGTTGTTGTAGGCTTGTGACCTATGAGTTGCAGCGGCGTTGTTATCTCAGTGCGGATCTCCGCGCTCACACCTGCATGCAAGCTGCACGTGATCTACGCAACCTGCGTGCCACCTACCACCTCAGGTATTTTTCAGGTCTCCTCAGGACTCAGGGCTCGGTCTCACTCGGATTCACTCTCGAATCGACCACTTGCAGGGTGTACACCTGGGGTCAGGGGTTGAGTAGTGATAGTCTGACCCCGGTGGCAGCTATGCTTCACACTCGCTTCACACTCTTCCTCACGTTCGCGCTCACCCTCCCAGGCCCGTCTGCCCCTTAGATGAGGGACAGCTGCCATCAGGGAGAGGGCGGTAGCGGAAGGTAGGCGCTGGGCGATATGCCTATTTAATGGCTGCTCTCAGTCAATTTATAGTAGTGTATGAAGCTGTTTTGGCCCGGAAATGGGATGGTGCTTCGTTCCTTTTACCTCACGTTAAAAAGAAGAACAAAAACAGAGCTAGAAAGAATGATGCTGGTGTCGGTATCAGTATCGTGCTAGTCTAATCGTCATCCTTTTAGTGCGCCTTCTTAATCTGACGCCCCTCTTGTTCTCACTGTTGCTGTTTTGGGGGCCTAGAGGACCGGCTGGACCGTAGATTTGGCCATGTATGCTTAATTTCACTCTGTAGTGACTGTGTTCGTGAACAGCGCTGCTCAGTCACGCTAGTACTCCCCCCGCGTCGCTCACTCACCGGCCACAGTGAGGAGATGCCCAGCGGCTCCTCGCCACCACAAAGGAAGGTCTGCAGCTTTGGTCGTAGATGTATCGTAGATGTATTTATTCCAATAACTCTGAGGGTAATAGTTTCCTGCTGGTCGCCTCTCCAAATAGTGTCTGACTGCTGAATACGGATCCTCAGCGCTCCACCACAAATCTGGCAGCTCCGGCTGCACCCTGCTCCACCTGGCGGCTCAGGCCACAAAGTAGAGTGGTCAGCTATGTTGGTATGTTGGCCTGCATAGGGGACGGCCCCACCGCTCCCCCGCCTTGCCCAGGGATGACCGACGATCCTCTAGCCACTCCGGGGTGTGGCCTGCAAATTCACACCGGCTCCGGCTTCGCAAATTGCCCCCAACGTGTCCGTGCAGCTCCTTCGCAGCACCTCTGAACAACTAGCGGCCCCAGCCACGTTCACACCGGTCAATCAGCTCCGGCCGCCCGGAGGAGCACCGACGGACCAAAGGAGACACGCTAACCAAAGGCTCCCCCAGCAGCTCCCGCTGCGACTGCACTCCCGGGCAGCCAAGCCGCCCCTTGGTCCGGCCTCCTACGGGCAGTGGCAGTCGGCAGCACTCGGTGTTCGGCACTCAGCAGCACGGGAGACTCCCTCCTCCCTTCTTCTTCTCAGCTGATCCTGTACACTGACAGCTGCCTCGCTCGCGGCTCACTGCTGACCGTTACAAAGAATTCCTTTAGGAAAGCGCTGGACTATTCCAACTCCAGTCTCTGTTTCAGTAGGGAAGGTGTTGCGCTTAAAATCCAACACCAGTGCAACACCGCGTTCCTTAAAGCAAGTCATTGTAACGACTTGCATACTAAATGAATGTGTATGTGTGGTAACGTCACTGTCGTTGTGCTCACGGTGTAAAGGCAGTGAATGGTTTTGACTGCATGGTGAAGGATATTTCCCCAGATCTTTGCACCCGAATGGCAAATTAAATCTTTTGCACTGATTTTATCACTGCAACATTATTAAATACCAAGTATGTCTATTTTTGAGCGTGACATGTCAATGTGCTGTTGTCACAAATCTTTTTAAGGAAAGGCCTCAACGACTAGCCCTCTTTACACGAGAAACAACTGCCTAGCGGCTGATAATGTAATTATTCATTTGTGTATAGTCAACTACTTATGAAAACCTGCTCCTGGTTTAAATTAGGGAGCTGATTACAATGCGACTCGAAATGCTCGGACCAATGGTCGGAGCCTTCAGAGCCGCATCATAATAGGCTCCTAATTAAGATATAGGCGGTCGGAAAGTAAACCGGCAGATCATTCTGGCTGGCTTCCGATGTTTCGGAGAACCCATTGGCCAGTCGGAATCCAGCCGGTATTCCCAAGGGTGGGCCTTTCCGCCTTTGAGATTGCAATGGACGGTTTCCGACATCGTTTCCATGCAGGCCTGTCCGACATCGAAATCATGTCGGAAAACGTGTTTGGGGGCCCCAGCAGGGCTCCATTTGGTGCACGGCCTCCGCTTGGAGGCCAAGGGGGCACTTATGGTGCCCCTCTGTTGATCCCTGCACCTTGTGGCAGGCTCCTTGTGGTGCCTGCCATGGGGTGCAGGGATGAACTGCACCTGCCATTTCACGAAGGGAGCTGCATGCTCCCATGGTGAAATGTAGGAATGCGACCAAACAGTGTTCGGTTGCATCCTAATGATGCGGTCAGTACCGCCATTTCGGTGTCGGTGTCGGGCGGAATTCGAAATCAGGCCCTTAATGTCATTGTCCCAATACACCCTGCCCATTTTACTTATCCATAGCTAAGAAATAACTAAACTGGAGAATATTGCAGAGAAAAGGAGGAATAAAAAGGAATTTGAAGATTTACTGTATTTTAAGTGCTGTGCATGGATTACACGACTACTTACTGGTAACACTCATTACTCTAATATCGCTTTTTTGACCCAGCACTGACAAAAATTTGGTGCGACTACCTCCCCAGGCCCAATAGGACAGATGTGCATAGGTTTAAGTTTGCGATTACCTAATCGCACATTTTTTAGATTTGCTATTGGGTAATCCAAAACAGCTATGTACAAGAGCGTGTTTTACACTGTTTGCAAATCCCAGAGTGACGCAAATTGACCTACCTCATACCTCATTAATAGTCATGAAGTAGGTTGCAATTTGAAACCCATTGGGAATCACTAAAACCACAGGGATTGTGGCCTGCTGAAGTCAGCAGACAGCCATGTCTTTGTCTACTATTAAATAAAGCAACATTGTTTTTTAAATGTAAAATGTTTTCCTTAAAGGTAACGGGATGCGTTTCAAAACCAAAAAATTTAAGTTTTCTATTCTATTTTTAAGAGTAGGTAGTAATCTGTGGCAACACTGCTCTCTCTTAAAAAACGTTTTTACAACCATTGACAAAGGGGAAGGGGTCTCTTGAGAACCCCTTCCTGTTTGTGAATGGGTCACCACCACTTGAAGTAGTTTTGCGACTGTATTTCGGGTGCCAAACACTCACACATACCACTGAGAGTCACATCTGCAGCGTCCCACAAGGCTCGTCCATCAGTCCCACTCTCTTCAACATCTATATGGCACTGCTAGCAGACATCTTCAGAGCCTGTGACATCAACCTCATCTCTTATGACGACGACAACCAGCTTGACCTCTCACTCTCAGTGGACCACACTATGATGAAAGCAAGTTTCACAAGGCCATGAAGAATGTCTCAACCTAGATGAAAAACAAGTGCCTGAAAATAAACATGAACAAAACCGAAGTACTGATTTTTGACAGCCACATCTCCCTCTGGAACGGCTCCTGGTGGCTCCTGAAACTCGGACCCAACCCCATTCTGGAAGATCACTACAACCTCTGCATCATCCTGAACAGTGAACTCTCTGTGAAATGACAGGTCAGTGCCATCTCCCCAGCCGGCTTCCACATGCTCTGCAGAATTTTTAAATGGCTATCCACCGGCACAAGGAAAACAGTGACGAAGGCCCTCATTACCAGCCGTATGGACTACGGCAATGCAGTATATGCAGGCACCACCGGAAAACTCATGAGGAGACTCCAGAGAATCCAGAACACAGCAGCCAGATTGATCCTCAACCTGCCCAAAAGGACACACATCACCCAGCACCTGCGAGACCTCAATTGACTGCACTTTCAGAAGAGATGCCAATTCAAGCTCCTGACCCATGCCTACAAAGCCCTCCACAACCAAGGACCAGCATACATGAACAACCGCCTGAACTTCCAGCAGCCACCCAGAAACCTATGCTCCTCTCACTTCGCCCTTGCATAGACACCGCAAATCTGCACCAGAGGACGATGGTTCTCCCACCTCGCTGCCAAGTACTGGAACACCCTCCCTCTTCGAAAAGCACCCTCACCGGTGGACTTTGGAAGGGACTCAGGATCTGGCTCTTTGACTGAGACCCACAGCCCAGCGCCTGGATATCCTCATGGCTAATAATCTGCACTATATAAGAACAGTTTGGTTGATTGACTATTAGGAAGGGTCACCTTTAACACACCCCTTTTTAATGCTGAATCGCTAACTCATTTTGCAATTTGGTTGAGCTTTAAAAATCTTTTCACTGTTCCTGTGTCTTTGTATGTGAAAATGCATAGGTTCTAACCTTAGATGCTCAGGCAAAAGAATGTCTAAAATCCGGGGGGAAAAAAATGCACATCTTTCAAGGTGAGAATTTAGGGGCATATTAACAAGGGCTTTATCTCTGCTTTTTTGGCTTTAAAAGCCAAAGAAGCTGAGATAAAAATATCGCCCTATCAGCAACAGGGTGCTAACATGCAAAATCGCATGTTAGCACCCTTTTTCACTAAGCTTCCCTTTGCATCTCTACTGAGATGCAAAGTGGGCGTTCCAGAGCAAAATAATAGGAGAAATGTCGCTAAACGACATTTCTCCTATTATCAAACTTCACGCTAACCCTGTTAGAGACAAAAAAAGCTGTGCTAACCACGGTTTACGCTGCTGATTACATGGCTAAGACCACCGTGGCTATCAAAAAGGATATACCTAACCTTGTAGTTTTATCGCTGCATTACCAGCGATAACCTCCCAAAATGCCGCTACCGCTGGATTTTTTTATCCCCTAGGCGGTTAGCGTTATTAACGCGATAACCAAGCAATATTATCCAGCGATAGTGGGCGTTAAACAATTAACGCTAAGCACCCTTAGCGTTAATTTTCCATGTTCCTTGTTAATATGCCCCTTATTTTAATTCCCATTGAGCTGTAACTAATGAGTGCAGTCAGTCAGAAGTCTTAGAAAAGCGACTTTTTGCTGTCCTTACTAATTTCACCGACTGACACGTCTCTCTGACATTCCTACAATTAGTTTGCGCCTGTGTTGGAAATTTACGAGGCATCCGAGGTCCAGCAATCGTTAATGTGTTCTGCAGATGCTGGCACTGATTCATTGAATGGTGGCAGGCAGACTTTCTGACTGGCTCGCTCCCGCACATTTGTTTTCCTGGACTTGTCTCCTCTGACCTGATTTTCTGAGTGCAGCAAACACTCTTGCTGAGTTTTCTCATTCCCGAGCGGGACGTGTGCCCATCCCAGAGGAGTGTAAATTGATGTATTCGTTAGGATGCTATATTCTTGAATCAGAAACCTGCTGGTTGGTGAGTCATAAGTGGCTTAACAGGCTCTTTGAGTAGACGAAAGAGCTACAATTGCACAGCAGAACATTACTGGCAAAGGTTTTGAACAAAGCAAAAAACTAAACAAACAAAAAAAAAGCATTTGCAATTCAATAGATCTCGCATTTGCACTAATTTGAACTATTTACTTTGTAAATGACAATGCCTTTTATTTTCGTTTTCGTTTTTAAAACATAAATAAAAGGCATTGTCATTTACAATGCTAATAGCTCAAACTCTCGCAAATGTGAGACCTATTGCATTGCAAATGCTTGTTTAGAGAGTTAGCAAGGATGTGGCTTAATGGCGAAATCGGACAACTTTGAAGTTGGAGAACTAGGGGGCATATTATCAAGGACCGGTGTTAAAATTATCGCTGTTTTATCGGCAGGAAACTGCAGATAAAACAGCGATAATGGGCTTGATAATACGCCCTTGTTAATTCCCATTGAAGCCCAGGTTAACACCAGAACCTGGGCTTCTATGGGAATTAACAAGGGCGTATTATCAGCGCTGAAGCTCGACCTGAAAAAGCCACAGAAGGCAGCGTAGGTCTACACTACTTCCCCTCACCGTCAGACTCCTGGTAATACTGTAAGAGGGTTCACCTATTGTTTATTGTGGCTACACCTGTCAGAGAGAGTAGCTTGAGTGCATTAGGAAGAGGAACAAGCATTGACAATGCCAATAAGCCTGTCTTGCGTTTTCAGTTTTATGCAACACATACTGGCTTTGCCGAAATCACCAGATCTGCTGAATTTGTATTTCAGCAGCGCCCAGATGGTAGGAGGAGAGGCACTGCATGCTTGTTGAATGCTATTGTGGCCCGAAAGCTGAATGTGCTAGAACCACCAAAAGGAAGCTCTTTTTTGGAAACAGTTCTATTCCTGTCAGAGACACAAACAGCCCTCTGGAGAAAGGTTTGTGTGTAATAAATATATGAAAGAAAGAACTGAATGTGACAAGTGTGTGATGATTATTTGCACTTTTAGGATGTAAAATAGCCACTCATGCTTTGCAATGGAACTACCTAGGAGGCTGGAACTGTGTACAATTATTCTCCATACATCATTTATGTGCATTTAATGTGAAATCTATATAGACAGTATAGTCAATTTCATTAACTTGTGTGTTTCACTTTAATAAATTTTCTGAGAATGTTAAAAAATGATATGTAGTTGTACTGAATTGAAGGAGAATTACTGTGACTGGATTTACTGAAAATATTTACATTTAATCATAACCAACTAAGAAATAATGGATTAATAATATTGTAATGTGCTTCCATTTTGTTTCTCAAGTTAACTTAGCTTGATGTTAGGCCTCGGCTGAGCATTTCCACACATAAAGTTTGCCAATATGCTGTTTTCTTTTCTTTTGCAGGTGCGTTTTCGGGTTCCTTGTTAGCTAGACAAATGTTTGATATGAATTAGACTGATAATGAGGGCTGAGAAAGGAAAGCTGGCAACAGATGAGAGGGATGATGCTGAAAGAAGTCTTCTGTACCGGCGTACTAGGAAGATGCAACTATCAAGCACGAGGCGATGTGTCCCTAAATGTGTGAGGATGGGGCTGTGGGGGCTCCATTATCTCCCAGCAAATGCTATTATGGGATTGGCTCCTGACGGTGGGAATGAGATATGGTTGTACTTTTATTTAGAGTTCCCTAGTTAGTCAGGGCAGACCTTTATCCTGACTCTGCCGAGAGCGGTGCATTCTGATGGGCTTCCCCAAGTGGAAAGCTTTATGGTAGACACTTTCTTTTTGGCTGAACTTCTACTGAGGTTCATACTATGCTGACACCTTCTTCTCTATCCCTTACGGAATCCCCTACTCTTTGTTGAATTTAGGCAGTGCAGGTTTCTTAATGGAACATCTAATTTGGATATTCTCATTCTTTACATATTGAGTGTCACCATTCTATATTTCATAATACTGAAATTAAGAATACTTGAGCATTTCAATATTTTGTCTGTATTTATACATTTTCTTGACCACTTCCAATTTTGCTGATTTGTAATTTGACTAATACTTGGAAAATAAACCTTCATGGCGAAATACCATCCACTCTGTTGTTACTGTGGAGCCACATTGGTTTCGCTGCGATTGGCCTGTATTCCTGATGTTAGCTCCCTTGCGATGCTTCAAGGTGGCTTAGATTTAAATACCCCAGCTCCATAGAGGTAAAATGGTAGTACAAGCTGAGAGGTGTGTATTCCTCAGGGCTGGTCCAAGATGCGATTGGTGCTGTCTGAAAGCAGTGGCTGAAGGGGAGACCTAAACAAGATAATGGTTAAAAGGGGATGAGTCACTCTTATATACAGTGAACAATAGGCCTCGAAGACAACCGTGCTGTCAAACCAGATGTCAATTGAGTTTTCTATTTCTGAATGCTGTTGTCATGTGTCAAATGGCCACACCGTACGTATGTAAGGACTCAGACGAGGACTGAAGGCTTACCAGGTCAACAGAAGAGCAGGAGCTTCCTACCAAGTGATATAAACCAAACAGCAACAGTCGCAGCAACCGCCTTCATCTAAGAATCCATGAAGACAAGGATCCGATTGGCGCACATTCCTAGAGTAGCAACTTTTAACCAGAACCACTAATTGACTAGGCGAAACTGTAGAGAGCTGAAGACTTGGAATTCCCACCAACTTCAACGCAGAGTGCCGACTGTAGTCGCAGCTTTTAACTCATTCGATCTATTGCTGTTAACTTGTTGTGGTAGCAATAGGTTTGCCTGAGCTCCATGATGCCCTAACTACAAGAATTCACTATGTGTGGAGGCTCTGGCCCTTGGGAACTTGGGAGCCAGGTCAATGGTAGACAAAGCAAAGACCCACAAGCAGATGGATGGTAAAAAAGATGCTGTAGGTTGGGAAGCTGGACAAGATGGTCAAACAAATCCGAAAAACTAAATAAAATAAAATAACAGTAAAAACTAAAAACACACCGACAACGCAATGCCACAGACCCACACCATGGACCACATGCATTCCCAGTTTTTATAAATTTTTAACTCACACGTGAAAGACAAGGTTTCCAAAGTGCTGCAGTAATAACAACAATAACATTGGTATAGGGGAGGTTTGATAATAAGAATAATAATAAGAGACATTTATCCCCTTCCCCATGGCGCAAATTCCACCATGGTGCGAGGGGGAGGCGGGGTTGGTCGCGGTGCTGCGGTACTCAAGACGGCTACCGGCCATCATAAATCCTAGTGGGCGTGTGCTCATGATGGCGGGAGCCGTCAGAACTCCACCCACTGATTAATTTTCCCGCACAGGCTGGGAATTAACAGCGCAAGGGGCGGAGCAGCAACGTTCTGACTGCTCCCGCCCGCCATGAGCACACACCTACCGTGACTCATGACAGCCGGGAGCTGTCATGAGAACCGAAAAGGTTATAGAGCGCACAGCTACCTCAACTGAGGTGTCCCAGCGCTAACGCGGAAAACAACATAGCCATGGCAGAGTATAACTCATCTCTGCGGGTAAGCAGCCAGGTGTTTGTTGATTAGATGATTTGGTTGCCATATCAAGGCACTTAAGGCAGAATTGATAACAAGGCAATTGGAGGAGTTGCAGTGGTTGCAACATATGTTTTCTTATGTGGAACAGTGATGAAAGTAGGGGGTTTTATGTGGCATGGTTGATTATGTGCATGAGATGAGTGTTCTGCTACCTTGGACCCAGTTTGTGTTCCTGAAAAATGAAGGGTGAAGTGGCCCAGATCTAATGGGGCTTTTTGTTGGGTAACAATATAATCATGGGATCCCTTGGGTGCACTAATACTGAAGATGGCCTTCGTTGTTTTTCCTGGGAATATTACAAAGAGGAATGTGAATTTCTGGAAAACGAGTTAGAAGAGAAGCAATTCAGGCTTGAAAGCTGCCCCATCTCTAGTCACTGATTACACAATGTGGGGTTTGACAAAGATCTGATGTTCCAACAATTACCAATAAGGTATAAGCAATATCTACCTGAATCAACATTTATTTTTCTCTGTGTATGACGGGCACTTAATTATTAGTTTCAGGTGTGATTTTATGCCACAAGCATTTAAAACTATAGCCCACCTGGCCATTTGATCTAAGGTACTTTACAATCCATCCTTCGCTACTCACTTGGGCAGTTCTTTGATTTGAAATTCACAATAAGCCCTTATATTTTCTACATAACAGATAATCTAGTCCCCTGTCCTGAGGAGATCCCTGAAACATTGTGGTCGAAACGCGTCGACAACCTGAGCCTGGGACACTAAGCTTGAAAGTCTTCCCAGGGATACGATCACGAAAAGACGCATTCACTAAAGGAAGGGTACCCCAAAGTGCGGTGCCATAGCCCGCTGGCCTGTTCCTATGCTGTGGTTTGAGTATGTTCGAAAGCCCCTCTTTTCAGTACACCGAAAAATTGGGGACTAGAATTCTATAATTGTCTGGATTCTTTTCTTTGTAGTCATTTACATTTCTGTCCTAACTCACAAAATATAGGTGTCCATTGATTACACGAGGGCATTATGGTTGCTCACGCTGGGTGTTGATTGGTTTATTGTCTGTTTGGTATGCCATTAATAACATGCTGCTCTGTACGTTTCCAATGACTTGTTGCTTGAATCTCTTTCAAGTAAGTAATGAAGTAAATGAATTGCTTTTCATCTTGATTCTGTAATGAATTGTCTTTGCCATTATAAGTTGATTCTTCTAAGAGATATCACGCGGGGTGTGCAAATACATTTCTTTGCTGTGACAGGGAATCTGGCCACTTCATTTAATGACCCTAGACTGCTGGCAGGGTGCTGTTCATCCTTAAAGGGTGGCACCACCGCTCTGCCCTGACACCCCTGTGCCACCATTTCTGCTCTGGGTGGAGACTGCATTGAGGCTCGCACCCGGCTGAGGCCAGGTGGCACCTTGCTCTGTTCCTGGCACTTTGGGGCTCGCCTGGACCCCTGGAGAGGTCCCGATTTAGAACATGGGTACCCGCAAACGTTCTCCCAGGGGCAGCAAAGTCTGGTCTGTGGTGTGCCCGAAGGCTGCATTGAAGCCAGCATGGAGGGAGTGGGGCTTTGTAGGGGGAGGGGTACAGGTGGCGCTATCACCACCAACCTTTTCTAGTGTACTTTGATTTAATAAACTATAATGAGTGTGCATATATATATAATAACAACCCAACCACCCAGAGGAGTGTGTGACAACTGACCTGCCTCTTAGTTCACTATTGGCATTGTTGCCAGGGTGGGTGGAGGTAGGGATGTTTCTACATTCAGTTTTGAAAACTGTCACTTTTATAAATACTTATGAACGCAGTGATATAATCCGAAGGACAGTTGGTGAAATGCATCTGCATGTTAATAAAAAATACCTTTTTGAATTTTGAAGAGCCTTGATTGTATTTTTACACTTTTGTTGCAAAATGTCCTTATAAAATCAATGCGTCCCTCAGATATATGGTGCAGGACAACTCACGTGCTTTTTAACCTTTACTTTAGTTGGTGTAAAAAAAAACTTTCTATTTCTTTCCCATATTTCTGAATGTAACTTCTCGAGAAATTGTTTCATGGGCGACAGAAACCTCTGTAGGCCGTGGGGGTGCCAGGAGTCACTCTCAGGGGGCCACCCCGACCCTTCTCTGAGGTCAATAAGAGGAAGGATATTCTGTGTCACTGCCAGTAACACCTGTTAGCGCCTGGAGGCGGACCCGTTTATAAAGCGTGCTATATAAAAGCACTAATTATTGTTTTTCGGGAGTGAGGGCGTGACGTAAGGGGTGTGGGGAAAGGAATGAGGGGCTGGGACGCCTCACCTCACCTGCTGCAGGTGACCCTCCCCCGGGAGTGAGCGCTGAGAGGGCAGGGAGAGCTGCGGTATTTATGAGATCACGAAACCCATAACTTCACTGGGGCGGCCCTACCTCCCCCCTCCCCCTCCTTCCGGGCCTGTTGTATGGCCTCGGGGGCCCTGCACTCTGCTGGGCTCACCCAAACCCCGGTGACGCATCCTTCCAGCACGCCGCGTGGCTTTCGAAGTACAGTCGTACGCATTGACCCACAAGTGTGCGTCACAACAGAATTGTTGTCTTCGTGCAAAGAACACCACAACGGGTCCCTGCACGACAAGTCTTGACGTAAAGGCAGAACACTGATTCCTGCGTCAGCAGAACCACAACCCTCTCCTGTTCCAGTGTCACTGCGTTTCAGGCCTTGTGTCAGTGCGATAGTGTCCCAGTAGTAGTGTCCCAGTGTCAGTGTGTCAGTCACTGTGTCATTGTCCTAGTGTCAGTGTGTCAGTTTTTGTCATTGTCCTAGTGTCAGTCACTGTGTCATTGTCCCAGGGTCAGTGTGTCAGTCAGTGTCAGTCTGTGTGTTATTGTCCCAGTGTGAGTCAGTGTGTCATTGCCCTAGTGTCAGTGTGTCAGTCACTGTGTCATTGTCCCAGTGTCAGTGTGTCAAGTCAAGTCAAGTCAAGTCATAAAATTTATATAGCGCACTACATACCCAGAGGGTCTCAAGGCGCTTAGGGAGGGGAGGAGGATTACTTGTCAAATATCCACGTTTTAAGTTGCTTTCTGAATGCTAGGTGGTTCTGGGTAAGGCGAAGGTAAGTGGGAAGTGAGTTCCATGTTTTAGCTGCCAGGTATGAGAAGGATCTACCTCCCATGGTGGTCTTGTTGATGCGAGGTACAGTGGCGAGGGCTTGGTTGGAAGATCTTAGTTGGCGGGAGGGGGTGTAGAAGGACAGTCGTGAGTTGAGGCATTCTGGTCCAATTTCGTAGAGTGCTTTGTGTGCGTAGGTTAGGAGTCGGAAAGTGATCCTCTTATTGACGGGTAGCCAGTGGAGGTTTTTCAGGTGACCAGAGATGTGTTCGTTACGCGGGATGTCTAATATGATCCTGGCTGAGGCGTTTTGGATTCGTTGGAGTTTTTTCTGGAGTTTAGCGGTAGTACCTGCGTAGAGGGTGTTTCCGTACTCCAGTCGGCTCGTGACCAGAGCGTGGGTGACTGTTTTCCTGGTTTCGGTGGGGATCCAGCGAAATGTTTTTTGAGCATGCGAAGAATGTTGAAGCAGGATGAGGAGACGGCGCTGACTTGTCTGTTCATTGAAAGTGAAGAATCCAGGATAACGCCTAGGTTCCGTGCGTGGTCTGTCGGGATGGGTGCTTTTCCAAGGGCTTCCGGCCACCAAGAGTCGTCCCATGCAGAGGGGGATGTACCTAAGATGAGGACTTCTGTTTTATCTGAGTTCAGTTTCAGACGGCTGTGTTTCATCCATTCGGCAACTTCTTTCATTCCTTCGTGTAGGTTAGTTTTGGCGGTGCTAGGGTCATTGGTGAGTGAAAGGATCAGTTGAGTGTCATCCGCGTAGGAGATGATGTTGAGGTTGTGTTGGCGGGTGATGGCCGCGAGGGGGCTCATGTATACGTTGAAGAGGGTGGGACTGAGTGAGGATCCTTGTGGTACGCCACAGATGACTTCAGTGGCCTCGGACTTGAATGGTGGAAGGCGGACTCTCTGGGTTCTTCCGGTGAGGAACGAGGTGATCCATTCAAGTGCTTTTCCTTGTATTCCGATGTTTCTGAGGCGTTGTAAGAGGGTGCTGTGGCAGACTGTGTCGAAGGCTGCAGAGAGGTCGAGGAGGATGAGGGCGACTGTGTCTCCATTGTCCAGTAGAGTTCGAATGTCGTCTGTTGCTGCGATGAGGGCGGTTTCAGTACTGTGTTTTGCTCGGAAGCCAGACTGTGAGGAGTCGAGGGATTTGTTGGCTTCGAGGAAAGCGGCGAGCTGGTTGTTGACAGCTTTCTCAATGACTTTGGCCGGGAATGGAAGGAGCGAGATGGGGCGGTAATTTTTGAGTTCGGTGGGGTCCGCTGTGGGTTTTTTCAGAAGGGCGCTGAGTTCAGCGTGTTTCCAGCTTTCCGGGAAGGTGGCGGAGTTGAAGGAACAGTTGATGACGTCTCGGAGATGCGGTGCTATGACGGAGTCTGCTTTGTTGAAGATGTGGTGAGGACATGGGTCTGTGGGGGATCCTGAGTGGATGGAGTTCATCAGGCGGATGGTGTCCTCGGTGGAGATTGGGTTCCAGTCGTTAAGGGTGTTCAAGGGGGGTGAATGTTCAGCATATGGTTGGGTGGGTTGGTCTCCGGGTTGGTTGTCGAAGCTGTTGTGGATGTCTGCAATTTTGTTGTGGAAGAATGAAGCTAGGGAGTCGCAGAGGGCTTGAGAGGGGGTGATGTTGTTGGAGTTGGCAGAGGGATTGGTAAATTCCTTGACGATGTTGAAAAGTTCCTTGCTGTTTTGGGCGTTGTTATCTAGTTGATCCTTGAATGCTGTTTTCTTGGCCTTTCGGATTTCGGTGTCACTTTGTGTCATTGTCCTAGTGTCAGTGTGTCAGTCACTGTGTTATTGTCCCAGTGTCAGTGTGTCAATCTGCGTGTCGTTGTCCTAGTGTCAGTGTGTCAGTTTGTGTCATTGTAGTCACTGTGTCATTGTCCCAGTGTCAGTGTGTCAGTTTGTGTCATTGTCCTAGTGTCAGTCACTGTGTCATTGTCCCAGAGTCAGTGTGTCAGTTTGTGTTATTGTTCCAGTGTCAGTCAGTGTGTCATTGTCCCAGTGTCAGTGTGGCAGTCAGTGTGGCAGTCTGTGTGTTATTGTCCCAGTGTCAGTCAGTGTGTCAATCAATCAATCAATCACAGACATTTATATAGCGCACTACTTATCCGGAGGGTCTCAAGGTGCTAGGGGGGGGGGGGGGGAGTGCTGCTACTGCTCGAATAGCCAGGTCTTGAGCTTCTTCCTGAAGGAGAGGTGGTCTTGGGTCAGGCGCAGGTCGGGAGGGAGGGAGTTCCAGGTCTTGGCGGCCAGGTAGGAGAAGGATCTTCCTCCTGTTGTCGTTCTTCGGATGCGGGGGACGGCGGCGAGGGCGTGGCTGGCTGATCGGAGATGTCGTTTGGGAGCGTAGAAGTTTATGCGGTTGTTGAGGTAGCTCGGGCCTTGATCGTGTAGGGCTTTGTGTGCGTGGGTGAGGAGGCGGAAGGTGATTCTTTTGTTGACTGGGAGCCAATGCAGGTCTCTCAGATGTCCGGAGATGTGGCTGTGTCGTGGGATGTCGAGGATGAGTCTGGCTGAGGCGTTCTGGATCCGCTGGAGTCTCTTCTGGAGCTTGGCGGTGGTTCCGGCGTAGAGGGCGTTGCCGTAGTCCAGTCGGCTGGTGACGAGGGCCTGGGTGACCGTCTTCCTGGTCTCGGTGGGGATCCACCGGAAGATCTTCCGTAGCATGCGCAGGATGTTGAAGCATGACGAGGAGACGGCGTTGACTTGTCTCGTCATGGTGAGGGAGGAGTCCAAGATGAAGCCCAGGTTGCGTGCGTGGTCTGTTGGTTTGGGTGCGCTGCCCAGGGAGGGGGGCCACCAGGAGTCGTCCCAGGCGGAGGGCGAGGAGCCCAGGATGAGGACTTCCGTCTTGTCTGAGTTCAGTTTCAGGCGGCTGGTCGTCATCCACTCGGCTACGTCTTTCATCCCTTTGTGAAGGTTGGCTCTGGCGGCGGCGGGGTCGTTGGTCAGGGAGAGGATCAGCTGGGTGTCGTCAGCGTAGGAGATGATGTTGAGGTTGTGTTGGCGTGCGATGGCCGCGAGGGGGCTCATGTCCCCTTGTCAGTGCGTCCGTCTGCGTGTCATTGTCCCAGTGTCAGTTTGTCATTGTCCCAGTGTCAGCGTGTCAGTCAGTGTGTCAGTCGATCCATCATTGTCCCAGTGTCAGTGTGTCAGTCTCTGTGTTATTGTCCCTGTATCAGTCGGTGTGCCATTGTCCCAGTGTGTCAGTATGTGTACCTGTGTCATTGTCCCAGTGTCCGTGTGTCATTGTCTCAGTGTCAGTGTGTCAGACCCAGTGTTAGTGTGTCAGTCTGCGTGTCATTGTCCTAGTGTCAGTCATTGTGTCATTGTCCCAGTGTCAGTATGTCAGTTTGTGTCATTGTCCCAGTGCCAGTCAGTGTGGCATTGTCCCAGTGACAGTGTGTCAGTCAGTGTGTCAGTCTGTGTGTTATTGTCCTAGTGTCAGTCAGTGTGGCAGTGTGCATGTCATTGCCCTAGTGTCAGTCACTGTGTCATTGTCCAAATGTCAGTGTGTCAGTTTGTGTAATTTGTAGGAGAGTTGGGTCTGCTTCCTATGGTCACCCCCACTTTTTTACTGTGATTTTCTGGTTTTTCAACTTTAGTCTGGCTGTGGCCCTGCTAATCAGACCCACAGCCTAGCTGTTCTCTCTCTAAATTGATACCAAGTAATTTAGGTACATACCAGATTGGGTATTGGGTCACCTTTGTGAGCCCCTGTATAGTGTACCATAGGTACCCAGGGCATAGGTGCATCGAAGGCCTACGAGGGGCTGCAACATGTATTATGCCACCCCTGACTGGCCTTCCAAACTGACACCACAGGTCTGTTCACACAGCCTGGGTAAGGTGGTGTAATCACCCCTTACTTAGATATAGTATACCTATATCTACATTATATATAGACACATAGTAACCTATAAGTCACTCCTATGGCAGGCCTTAATAAACCTGGAGGCAGAGTGCTTGGTTTTATGTGAGAGAGTGCCCTAGCATGAGCTGAGCCCCGCTGCAGCTTTCGGAACCATCTCCTTATAGCTGTTCTATGATATAGCCATACCATATACTCTTAAGTGCATTATAATCCTCGCGGTTATTGCTAACTTTGGTTTGGCTTTATCAAAACATGTTGTGTAAGGTGTCAAACACTTTGGAATACTACCCTCGCCAGTCTTGGCAGCGGGGGTAGCATTCCACCCTTCTAGAGGGAGTGTCTCAGTGACAGTGTGTCAGTCTGTGTGTCATTGTCCCAGTGCCAGCGTGTCATTGTCCCAGTATCAGTGTGTCAGTCTCTGTGTTATTGTCCCAGTGTCAGTGTGTCAGTCTGCGTGTCATTGCCCCAGTATCAGTGTGTCAGTCTGTGTGTCATTGTCCCAGTGTCAGTGTGTCAGTCTGTGTGTTATTGTCCCAGTGTGTCAGTATGTGCACCAATGTCACTGTGTCATTGTACCAGTGCCATTCTCTCAGTGTCAGTGTGTCATTGTCCCAGTGTCTGTATGTCAGTCAGAGTGTCAGTCTGTGTGTTATTGTCGCAGTGTCAGCGTGTCAGTCAGTGTGTCATTGCCCCAGTGTCAGTGTGTCAGTTTGTCCGTCATTGGCCCACTGTCAGTCAGTGTGTCAGTGGGAGAGAATGCACTTACCTGGAAGCGCCGCCACCGCCGAGAGTCATAAAGGGGGCACAGGACACCTACCCTGATAACGCCGACACCGCCAAGAGTCACCGGAACACCTGACTCCGCGCCGCCGCTCCGGGGGACCTCAACTCCCGGCAGGCCTCGCGGCGGCGCGTTCTGAGCGACGCGTAAGGCGCCAGTGAGCGCCAAAGGACCGGATAAAGCCGGCAGCACCCCGGCAGAGCGGGGGAGAGACTGCACTTACCTGGAAGCGCCGCCACCGCCGAGAGTCATAAAGGGGGCACAGGACACCTACCCTGATAACGCCGACACCGCCAAGAGTCACCGGAACACCTGACTCCGCGCCGCCGCTCCGGGGGACCACAACTCCCGGCAGGCCTCGCGGCGGCGCGTTCTGAGCGACGCGTAAGGCGCCAGTGAGCGCCAAAGGACCGGATAAAGCCGGCAGCACCCCGGCAGAGCGGGGGAGAGACTGCACTTACCTGGAAGCGCCGCCACCGCCGAGAGTCATAAAGGGGGCACAGGACACCTACCCTGATAACGCCGACACCGCCAAGAGTCACCGGAACACCTGACTCCGCGCCGCCGCTCCGGGGGACCACAACTCCCGGCAGGCCTCGCGGCGGCGCGTTCTGAGCGACGCGTAAGGCTCCAGTGAGCGCCAAAGGACCGGATAAAGCCGGCAGCACCCCGGCAGAGCGGGGGAGAGACTGCACTTACCTGGAAGCGCCGCCACCGCCGAGAGTCATAAAGGGGGCACAGGACACCTACCCTGATAACGCCGACACCGCCAAGAGTCACCGGAACACCTGACTCCGCGCCGCCGCTCCGGGGGACCACAACTCCCGGCAGGCCTCGCGGCGGAGCTTTCTGAGCGACGCGTAAGGCGCCAGTGAGCGCCAAAGGACCGGATAAAGCCGGCAGCACCCCCGCGTCGCGGTACGCGAGCGGGACGCGAGCGGGACGCCCGGGGCGAAGCCCGGGCAAAGGGCGGGCCCTCTACGGCCCTCATCGGCAGGAGGAGGCAGGGGCAGGGCCAGAAACTCTGCACGAGGCTCTCGAGGCATCCTACTGACCAAGTAAGACTGTTTTGTTGGTAATACATAGCCCCCTGTGTGTTTCAGGAGTTCAGGCTCCTTGTTATATTCATTACTATGTCTAAAAAGGGATCTGCACCACCAGCTAACACTATGAAAAACTATTTGGTGCAAACAGTGGAAAAAATTAATCTACAGAGGAGAGAATCCTTGGGACTGAGTCAGTCACCTGACCTACACCGCTTGTCCCCTTCTCTAACCCCTTCACCTGAGGACTCAGTGTCCTTGCAGACTTTCCCTGATGCTTGTTTCAACTGTCCCACCACGCAGGAACCCGGCTCCATAAATGACAATGTACTATCTGGATCTGGTCCTGAGGTTCTTATAGTGGACCTTGGAAATAAATCTGACAGTGATGAGGATCAGGAAATTCGTGCTACCCCTACAGATGAAGATACTTGAATCACTGAACAACCTTCTCGGTTGGATTCTGGGAAAACTAAAAACCCGCCGAGGCGGGGGGGACTAAGATCTGGGACCAGGAGGAAGAGGGTAAACACCCCAAAAGCTACCCATAAGGAAGCTGGAGGGGGAAGTGTTAAGTCTAATGTCAGCCATGATGAGGATTTGTTTGACAGAATTGCTGAGTTAATAGATATGAAAATTAAATCCATTGTTAAACCATTGCTTTCTAAAATCGACAAATTACAATCTGAAGTTAAAAAACTGGGAGGGCAGATGAACAAACTAACTGAGGGTGTTGATATTGTCACGACGTTGGTGTCAAACCTGGGTAATAATAGTAGAGAAGTTGATGATCAAGAGGGGGAGAACATAGTTGACGCCTTAAATAATCCACCACCCCTGCTTCCTGATCAAAAAACTAGTGGTTCTAATACTAACAGAGGGGACGGTCCTTTAATGGTTGAGATACCCCCTGCACATGCTCAGCCAACCGACCCTCTTCAATTTATAGTTGAAGCCTCTCCTGTTGTTCTAGTACTGGCTAACGTACCACCTCTAGAAGCCGGTACTGAAGAATCCCCTTCCTCTCTGTCTAATAAAGCCTTACAGTGGCTTACAACTAATATGAGATTAGCCCCAGGGGGGGGACAACAGTTGGCTCAAGAGATTAAAACCGCTAAAAGGGTTCCATGGCTGGGTAATCGCCCCAAAAAATTTAAGGGGGATTGCGTGGCAGTAAGCTTTTCACACACAGGCGTGTTACCTAATATTCTCATTAACTTACTCCCACCACAACGCAGGCAGGGTTCTGTTGTACCACTAACCTTGAAATTTTTTTATGGTGAGCAACAGAACGTTACATACCCTAAAACACCAGCCTTTGGATGGGATTCTAATTCTGATTTAAACCATAGATGGGGTCGTGAACATCATCGCAATATTGTAAATCAATCAGTACCCCAAGCTTTTCAGAATCCTTTTGCTCAACCCCTCTTACTGTCTAATCGTTTTGCACCCTTATCCTTTTTGGATCATAATGACTGACTTCAGCCAGAACATTCTGGACAGACTGGGAATAATGTGCCTGTTCTTAGCATGCTTACTTGGAACATTGCAGGTATCAAGACTAAAGCAGATAATGCAATATGGCTAAACTTTATATCTAAATATGACATTATCGCTTTACAGGAAACCTGGGAAACAAACAATAGTTTCTCTCTTGATGGCTACAGCTACTTTTGTATTCCTGCTGTGGCTAGCACAGCAGGAAGAGCGAAGGGAGGCCTGTTAAGCCTCTTTAAACTTGACATCAAAGGTAGCCTTAAGAAATGTGACTCAGGATCTGAGCATTGTCTTATTGTTGAATTGTCTCGTGCGGAATCTCCCAACATTTTGTTTATTAATTTTTATAATTCCAACGCTGCTGACTGTACGTCATATAGTCTAGGTAGATTGGATGATTTTCTGTCAGTCTATAGTGAAGATGTTCATGCATTCGAAACCATCTTCCTAGGGGATTTTAATATACACCCTTGCTCACTTTTGTGTGTTTGCGATGACACAGAATCCCCTCCTAATTGTGCAATGGTCCATCTTGAGCATAATAAACAGGGGGGTTGTCTAGAAAACTTCCTCGCAAGATGGAACCTATACGAATCCAGTTGTGGGGAGGGGGGGGTCAGGGCCCCTACTTTTAAGGGCTCAGACAATGGCTCTATTATTGATTATATTTTTATTTCTGCATGTTTTTTATTCAAAGTTTTAACGTATAGAACTGTGGTATCCGCCTTTAGTGACCATAATCCAGTTTCCATGGAGCTAGTAGCGAGTGAACTTTTAGGGCGAAAACAGTGTCCTTGCCATGAAGAAAGATCACTTAAAGCTAAGGACCAGGGACGTAGACTGAAATGGGATAGTATAATCCCAGAACCCTTTGTTCAAGAAGTTCTTTTAGAGGCAGAGGAAGAGGTCGGAGTGTGCTTGTCTAGTGAAGCTAATGATGGGGAAGTGATCCTTGCATTTAGTAGCATATGTAGCAAGATAAACGGCAGACTCTCTGTGATCAGTAAACCCAAGTTGAAACCTCTTAAACGATGGTTTGATCACAGATGCTCAAAAGCCCATTCTGCATTGCTCAATGCTCTTAAAACTGTTCCAAAAGATTGTGACCTCATCAGTATAAGTAGAGCTTTATATAAAAAGGCCATTGCAGAAAGGAAAAAACAGCTTAAAGATGAAGCCTGGGCACAACTCACAGATCCAGCCATAATAAAAAATAGTGGAGATTTCTGGAGGATTGTCAACCAACCCCTTCTCACAGGGGAGGATAACTCCCCCCTAGAAACTAATATCCCTGATGAGGGTTGGATTAAACACTTCAGAGACATCTACTCAGACCATTACAATGCAGAGAACAGGGCACAGGAAGCAACTACTATTCCATTAGGTAATTATCTGCACTTTGAAGTTGAGGAAGTATTAGCTGCTATTGATTGTACCTTGACTAAAAAGGCACCGGGACCAGATGGTGTTCCTGCTGATGCCTTTAAATGCTTCCCTAACTTCTGGTCAAGACTGCTTTGCAGGGTCTTCAATGCTTTAAACCGTGACAATATCCCTAAGTCATGGAAAACATCAATAATTATTCCTGTTTTTAAAAAAGGAAATAGGCAGGACCCTGCATGCTATAGGCCAATTTCACTGATTGACTCCTCAGTTAAGATTCTAGGGAGAGTCATATTAGTGAAATTGAATGAATGGGCCACAGAGAATAACATCTTGAGTAATGTGCAATATGGGTTTAGACCCAAGAGAAGTACCCTGGATCAGTGTCTCAATCTCCACCTGCTGATCGAGAAATATACCAGGGCTAAGGATGGGTCCATGTACCTTGGGTTCATGGACCTTTCCTCTGCGTTTGATATGGTCAATAGAACTAAGCTCTGGGGAAAACTACTTGACATGGGCCTGGATAGATCCATAGTCAATTTATTGGCTGACCTCCACTCTGGCCTTACTGCCAAAATTAGAGTATCTACTAATGGAAGGTGTACAGATGTTTTTGCATCTGAAAGGGGAGTCAGACAGGGTTGCATACTGGCACCACTGTTGTTCACGTTATATGTGAACGCCCTGGAGCCTGCCCTCAGGGACGTTACAAGCGACATCCCACGTGCAGGGGAACAGGGTATACCAGTTCTCCTTTACGCGGACGACGCGGTTCTTCTTGCTCGAACTGGGGTGGGGCTCCAACGACTCCTGGACGCCTTTGAATCCTTTATGGGTTCCCTTGACCTGAAAATAAATGCGAAAAAATCTCAGGTTATGCTCATGGGCCAGGCCTCAAGGAAATCTTTTCATAAAACCTTTTTCTGTGGGCAGGAAAAGCTTGTACGCGTCTCCTCTTTTCCCTACCTGGGGATCACCTTTGATGAGAAAGGTAGCTGGGGTCCTCATGTAAAAAGCAGAGCAGCCATGCTGGCCAGAACATCTGCTGCCCTCCATGGGTTCTCTAAAAAACTGGGGGGTAGGCCAATTGCAGCTGTCAGTAAAATATACAAAGCTAAATGCATTTCAGTTGCATCATATGGTGGCTCATTGTGGGGTCATAGGGGAGTCGACCCCATACAGACAATGGAAAATAAATTTTTTAGATCTGTTTTGGGCGTCCCACAGTCAACCCCGTCCTATACCGTTCATATGGAACTAGGGGAAGGCTACATCTCAGATTTGATTAGAATTGCACCTTTAATCGGCTGGCTTAGGATGTGGCTTAATACAAAAATTCCCCTAAATCATACCATTATGAGGGACTGTTTGACCCTAGATAATGTACATAGGATTAGGTGGTTGATGTATATTAAGGATAGTTTTTCGAGGTTGGGGAGGCCTGAACTATACTCTGTCATTGATTCTATAACATCCAAAGACATTGTTTACACCAAGGTGGCTATGAAGGAGCTCCTATCCCTGGAGAGGGAAGAAATTGAGCTGAAGAAACCCTGTGTCAGGGCCAGCTTATTGTTAGCTATACCTAATGGTCCTGACAGTTACCTTAATGTGGTGACCCATCCCTACCACAGGTTTATTTTAACTCGTTTTCGATTTAATTTGATACATTTTAACTTGGGTTTTTACCCCGTTTGGAGTACCCCTGAAATGGCACCGCCCTGTTCTTGCGATCATTTCTCTGAGCAAAGTACTATGCACTTTATAATGTTCTGTAGTTATTACAATGGAGCTCGGAAGTTGTTTCTTGTACCTATACTCAAGGAAGCAGGATTTATTTTAGTCAGACCTGCTCTTATTTATTTGCAAATGTTACAAACTCCCAGGATTATGTTTCATGTGGCTAGTTTCCTGGTGAGAGCTATAAGAAGCAGGAACATCAGACTTAAAAATGTGTCTACCTCCTTATGTAGTACAGACCTGCACACTAATTAGTCTGGCTGCTGGTGACCATCGGTCAAGAATCTTAGAATGCATTGTAACAGGGCTAGTAGTCACCCTTTCCTAATACTCAGATGGGGACACACTTAGAAATTTTTTAAACCTTTTCTGCACTTTAGCACCTTGCACTTTAGCACTTTGCACTTTGTATCAATTTTTTAGTTACGAAATGTAACATGGTGTATGATGGTTTTTAACATGTAACCTTAAAATGTTTTTTAACTGTTTCTATTTATTGTACTTGTTGTTTGTGACTTTATGTATATATTTGCCATTGTCTTTGTATGATATTAAGTTATCGCAATAAAGTATTTTGACTGACAGTCAGTGTGTCATTGTCCCAGTATCAGTGTGTCAGTCTCTGTGTGATTGTCTCATTGTCAGTAAGTGTGTCATTGTCCATGTGTCAGTGTGTCAGTCTGCGTGTCATTGTCCTAGTGTCAGTGTGTCAGTCTGCGTGTCATTGTCCTAGTGTCAGTCTCTGTGTCAGTGTGTCAGTTTGTGTCATTGTCCCAGTGTCAGTCAGTGTGTCATTGTCCTAGTGTCAGTGTGTCAGTCAGTGTGTTATTGTCCCAGTGTCAGTCAGTGTGTCATTGTCCCCGTGTCAGTGTGTCAGTCTGCGTGTCATTGTCCTAGTGTCAGTCACTGTGTCTTTGTCCCAGTGGCAGTGTGTCAGTGTGTCATTGTCCCAGTGTCAGTCAGTGTGTCATTGCCCCAGTGTCAGTCTACGTGTCATTGTCCCAGTGTCAGTCAGTCTGTCATCGTCCCAGTGTCACTGTGTCAGTCTGTGTGTTATTGTCCCAGTGTCAGTCAGTCTGTCATCGTCCCAGTGTCAGTGTGTCAGTCTCTGTGTTATTGTCCAAGTGTCAGTGTGTCATTGTCCCAGTGTGTTAGTATGTGTACCAGTGTCACTGTGTCATTGTCCCAGTGTCATTCTCCCAGTGTCAGTGTGTCATAGTCCAAGTGTCAGTGTGTCAGTCAGAGTGTCAGTCTGTGTGTTATTGTCGGTGTCAGTCAGTGTGTCATTGCCCCAGTGTCAGTGTGTCCGTCATTGGCCCACTGTCAGTCAGTGTGTCATTGTCCCAGTATCAGTGTGTCAGTCTGTGTGTCATTGTCCAAGTGTCAGTTGGTGTGTCATTGTCCCAGTGTGTCAGTATGTGTACCAGTGTCACCGTGTCATTGTCCCATGTCATTCTCCCAGTGTGAGTTGTCAATGTCCAGGCAGAACACTGATTATTGTGTCAGCAGAACCACAGCTGTCTTAATGTTCCAGTGTCAGTGTGTTCCAGGCCTTGTGTCAGTGCAATAGTGGCCCAGTATTAGTGTGTTATTGTCCCAGTGTCAGCGTGTCAGTCAGTGTGTCAGTCGGTGTGTCATTGCCCCAGTGTGTCAGTGTGTGTACCATTGTCACTGTGCCATTGTCCCAGTGTCATTCTCTCAGTGTCAGTGTGTCAATGTCCAGACAGAACACTGATTATTGTGTCAGCAGAACCACAGCTGTCTTAATGTTCCAGTGTCAGTGCGTTCCAGGCCTTGTGTCAGTGCGATAGTGGCCCAGTATTAGTGTGTTATTGTCCCAGTGTCAGTGTGTCAGTTTGTGAGTTATTGTCCCAGTGTCAGTCAGTGTGTCATTGTCCCAGTATCACCCAGTGTGTCATTGTCCCAGTGTCAGTGTGTCAGTCGGTGTGTCATTGTCCCAGTGTCAGTCTGTGTGTCATTGTCCCAGTGTCAAGGTGTCAGTCTGCGTGTCATTGTCCTAGTGTCAGTCTTTGTGTCATTGTCCCAGTGTCAGGGTGTCAGTTTATGTGTCATTGTCTCAATGTCAGTCAGTGTGTCATTGTCCCGGTGTCAGTCAGTGTGTCATTTCCCAGTGACAGGTTGTCAGTTTGTGTTTCATTGTCTCAGTGTCAGTCAGTGTGTCATTGTCCCAGTGCCAGTCAGTGTGTTATTGTCCCAGCGACAGGGTGTCAGTTTGTGTGTCATTGTCCCAGTGTCAGTCAGTGTGTCATTGTCCCAGTGTCAGTGTGTCAGGTTGTGTGTCATTGCCCCAGTGTCAGCGTGTCAGTCTGTGTGTCATTGTCCAAGTGTGTCAGTATGTGTACCATTGTCACCGTGTCATTGGCGAGTGTCATTCTCCCAGCGTCAGTGTCAATGTCCAGGCAGAATACTGATTATTGGTTTCATCAGAACCAAAGCTGGCTCAATGTTCCAGTGTCAGTGCATTCCAGGCCTTGTCTCAGTGCGATAGTGCCCCTGTATTAGTGTGCCAGTGTCAGCCAGCGTGTCATTGTCTCAGTGTCAGTGTGTCAGTCTGTCTGTCATTATCCCAGTGTCAGTCAGTGTGTCATTGTCCCAGTGTCAGTCAGTGTGTCAATGTCCCAGTGTTAGTCAGTGTGACATTTTCCCAATGTCAGTCATTCTGTCATTTTCCAAGTGTCAGGATGTCAGTCTGTGTGTCATTGTCCCAGTGACAGGGTGTCAGTTTATGTGTCATTGTCCCAGTGACAGGGTGTCAGTTTATGTGTCATTGTCCCAGTGTCATTTTCTGTGTCATTATCCTAGTGCCAGTGTGTCAGTGCATTCCAGGCCTTGTGTCAGTGCGATAGTGATGGAGCGGTAATTTCTTCTGGTAGTTTCTCAATGCAAAACCTTCATGCTACCTCTAATTTACCGCTCAAAAGGTGTTGGGCCCTTCACACCATGTATCACCTTCAGGAGACTTTAAATAAAGATGAACAGTCAAAAATGCAATTATTATTTTAAGCCAATAAAGAGAGTTGTTGAGTATTTAAATGGTTTTATTTTCTAGTCAAAAGTTAATTTTTCTCTGACCCTTTATTCATTAGTAAAATATCAATCAGGTTACAGAATTTGGAAAACAGGAAAAATAGCATTAATACAGAACATATTACAGTCTGCATATAAGCATTACATATAGGATAGAAAATGTGGCACAAAATGTCATTCAAAACTCTTAAAGAGTTTCTAAGAAAAATAATCTTGCAAAGCTAATCAATAATTAAATAGTTGGCAAAAATCTCCCATAAAGAGAAATAAATGCATAAGACAAATAAATCTGTTCAGACCTAATTAATTAGTCAAAGCATCAACTTAAAGTTTAGCATCTAAATCTAAAAAGCCTTTCTATCTGTTGCTGTTCTTCTGCATCTGTCTGTGTCTAAAGAGCAAGCAGCCCCTCCTTCACCAGACCTCAAAGGAATGTGGCCTGCAGTGCCAAAATATGACGTGGAAGCAAGAACCCTCCCCTTGACTCTCCTCGGACGCCCCAGGCTGCACCCGTGACGATCTCGTACCTAACCCATAGAATGAAGCAAAGCTTAAGCCAAAATGAGCAAGAAGCCAGCTGAGCTGAGAAAGCCAGCCCCTCCTCCGGAGAGGTCAGTATTTATACACAAAATTTTGTCAGACTACACAAAGATGTAGCATCTTTCAGGAAAACCTGTACGTGATTGGTCAGTCATGATGGCATGAGTTCTCACTACCCTGACTCTTTCTAAAAACCTGACTTTACCAGTTTTAACAAAAGAAGCGCAAATGATTTAATACATTTATAAACGTTTGCAACATTTACTAAAAAAAATATTTCATTCCAATTCATCCTTCCTTCCTTTCACAGTGCATTCAGATGGATACTTTTAACTAACTGGTACATTGGCACAGTCACAAGAATGTACAGTTCAAGTTGTCCTTGACTTCTTCGTGGTTTGAGTCAAGCTGCCACAGTCTGAGTATGCTCTCTCCTCTTTCAAAGCAAGCCATAGCCTTGCTGGTTTCACAGGCAGCCATTTAATGGTAGGCCCAAAAATAAAACAAACACAAATAGAATATTAATTTCATGTAAATCAGCCCATTATGTTTCCCAACTCCATACTAATACCCCTTATAAATGTTTACCTAGCCAAGCTATTAGTGTAAAGCAGCTTTTCTATTATTTATGACAACATGCAAAATAAATGTGCAAAGTGCAACATAGCATTTTTATGCTTTAGTGTAAAATTTAAAAGCACACACAGTAAATATAGCGCACACAGTTAATACAACACACACAGCAACATGCTTTAGTGTTTTAGATAGCTTTTCATGCAAAAAAGCATTTAGCCCCCTGTGTAGTGTTTGGTGCATTATTAATTCACACACATTATAAAAAGAGGTGTTATTAACTGAAAATATTTATTAAAATATGCAACAAGTCAAAGTCTCTTAAGACAGAAATAGTACATTTAGACTGCAAGGGATGAGCTGGGAAGAGAGAAACATATTCTATTAATCTTCAATGCTAAAAAGGCCACTTTTCTCTACATTGCAAAAACACATGTTAATTCAGCAAAAGCATTTCAGAGTGAATAAGCCTCACTTTCATTTTTTTCATGTGCCATGTTTTTAACTTGCACTAAAAGGTGCGTGGCAATTTAAATGCAGTCTGTCTGAAGCACAAAAAAATAAAACCATGTCTGACTGCAGGTGAAATCTGCTCCATCAATCCACCCTTCTGATGATTCAAATCATAATAAAATGATTTATAATTCATCACACATATTTCATTTTCAAAAGTGACATTTCTGCGTGTCATTGCCCTAGTGTCAGTCATTCTGTCATTGTCCCAGTGTCAGTCAGTCTGTCATTGTCCCGGTGTCAGTGTGTCAATGTCCCAGTGTAAGTCAGTGTGTCATTGTCCCAGTGTCAGTCAGTCTGTCATTCTCCCAGTGTCAGTGTGTCAGTCAGTGTGTCATTGTCCCAGTGTCAGGGTGTCAGTCTGCGTGTCATTGTCCTAGTGTCAGTCTTTGTGTCATTGTCCCAGTGTCAGTCAGTGTGTCATTGTTCCTGTGTCAGTGTGTCAGGTTGTGTGTCATTGCCCCAGTGTCAGTGTGTCATTCTGTGTGTCATTGTCCCAGTGTCAGTGTGTCATTGTCCCAGTGTGTCAGTATGTGTACCATTGTCACCGAGTCATTGTCCCAGTGTCATTCTCCCTGCGTCAGTGTCAATGTCCAGACAGAATACTGTTTATTGTGTCATCAGAACCAAAGCTGTCTCGATGTTCCAGTGTCAGTGCATTCCAGGCCTTGTCTCAGTGCGATAGTGCCCCTGTATTAGTGTGCCAGTGTTAGCCAGTGTGTCATTGTCCCAGTGTCAGTGTGTCAGTCTGTCTGTCATTGTAAGGAGCCAAAGGAATTTCTGCAGGAGCGTCAGGATCCAAAGTCTAGCCCAACCCGTCCCCCCTACACCAATTGCGGCTATCAAACACTAGAACGCAATGGTGATCGGGAGGGAAAGGAGGGAACAAAACAAGGTAAGTAGGGGAAAGACACAGGACTTCTTGGATGGCTCTCTCTCTGGAATGCAGCTGGTGCTGGTAAAGGAATGGTTAATTAGTACATCCTAAAACATTAAACAACAATCATAATAATCTGTATTGCATTACTGGTTACCTGATAAGAAGTGTGAGACTACTGGGAAATGAGAAATAATGCTGTCCTCCTAAATGCTCACCGTGCCTAGGTACCACGGAATGCCTGTCAAACAATAGAGTTTATAACTAGGGAATGTGCCACAATTTAGTACACTATATAAGTAGTGCTGGATAGTCTTACCCCCACAACAATGGGTGTTACAATGTGGTTGACCTCTGGAACTGACTAAGCAAACAGCAATGGTATCTGTAGAAGAGCGAAAACAGTTGGCATGTAAATATAAGGACTTTTATGTAAGAATGTTATAAATAAGAAAGGGGCGCTACAAGCGCGTTACCAGGTTGTTTTCTCCCAGTCCTGTGACGAATGCCAACCTCCATGAAGTGAGAGCAGACTCCAAGAAATAGGGACGGGAATAATTAACAAAATTAAAAAAAAGAGAATACTTCCAGGTGGACCACCACTCCCAGGATCCAACAGTGGACACCAACAACTTGCACACTGCAAGGCCGGCCCTCTGATGGAACAGTAGTCCGGCCAGAAAGCGGATCTGCAAGAAATGCAGCCGAGGGAGCCCCCTCCAGAACCCCGAGAGGAGACAGCCGGCACTGGGGTAAAAGAACGTGTACCAAAACAATAGAGAGGTATCGGAAAGGAACCGCGAATACAGCTAAGCTATAATTCCGAAGATTTAACCTCTAACAATGAGGTTTGGTGAAGCGTAAACAGCCACAATAGTATTTCTCTCAGCAAAACTAGAGTAGGGATAGATCAGAAGAATATCCGGGGAACTCGTACGGGAACGAATGGCCAGAAGAATCCTCAATAACTAAGGAGTGAGGCGGGCAAGGCGGAAGTGACGTGCCGCATGGAGCGACGTGGAAACTAGAGCGCGAAGCTCAGAGCAGCGGGGAGATCAAGCTTTAGTATCCGGCCCGATCTCCTCGCGCATGCGCAGAACCTCATGACCATCTAGGATCGGTCTCGCGTGGTCTGCAGCTTCAAAGAAGGGTTGGCAGGCGTGACAGTCATTATCCCAGTGTCAGTTAGTTTGTCATTGTCCCAGTGTCAGTCAGTGTGTCAATGTCCCAGTGTCAGTCAGTGTGACATTTTCCCATTGTCAGTCATTCTGTCATTCTCCCAGTGTCAGTGTGTCAGTCAGTGTGTCATTGTCCCAGTGTCAGGGTGTCAGTCTGCGTGTCATAGTCTCAGTGTCATTCAGTGTGTAAATGTCCCAGTGACAGGGTGTCAGTTTGTATGTCATTGTCTCAGTGTCAGTCAGTGTGTTATTGTCCCAGTGACAGGGTGTCAGTTTGTGTGTCATTGTCCCAGTGTCAGTCGGTGTGTCCTTGTCCCAGTATCAGTCAGTTTTTCATTGTCCAAGTGTCAGTGTGTCAGTCTGTATGTTATTGTCCCAGTGTCAGTCAGTGTGTCATTCTCCCAATGTCAGCGTGGCAATGTCCAGGCAGAACACTGATTCCTGTGTCAGCAGAACCACAGCCGTCTTAATGTTCCCATGTCAGTGCTTTCCAGGCCTAGCGTCAGTGCAATAGTGCCCCTGTACTAGTGTGCCAGTGTCAGTGTGTCAGTCTGAGTGTCATTGTCCTAGTGTCAGTGTGTCAGTGTGTGTGTCATTGTCCCAGTGTCAGTGTGTCAGCTTGTGTGTCATTGTCCCAGTGTCAGTCAGTCCGTCATTGTCCCAGTGTCAGTGTGTCAGTCTGTTTGTTATTGTCCCAGTGTCAGTCAGTTTGTCATTGTCCCAGTGTCAGTGGGACACTGCCACTGCCAGGACATCGCCAACTTGATAGCAGTATGCCGAAAGTGATTCACACAGTGAGCATACATATTGACGTTGCAGATCAAATAAAGCACATGCTGCATCCTACAGTTTGTGATATTGTGTTTCACTTCGTGTCGTGTTATGAAGCTAAACACACACGCACACGCACACACACAGACACACAGAGCCGCACCGTAATTTCAAAAGTATAATCACGCAATTAGATTCAGTTCAGTATCATAAAAACAACACAACAATTTCTTCAAAGGTTTCAACAGTGTAGTTTTTGTTCGTTCTTCACTGACTTGTATTGCATTCTTTGTCGTGATTTTGTTCCAGTCAGCAACAGCCAAGGTTTCAGCAGTGTATTTTTTGTTCGTTCTTCACTAACTTGTGTTGTATTCTCTGTCGTGGTTTTGTTTCAGTTACCAACAGCTAAGGTTTCAGCAGTGTAGTTTTCATTCTTCACTGACTTGTGTTGTATTCTCTGTCGTGGTTTTGTTCCAGTCAGCAGCAGCCAATGTTTCGCCCACTGCGGCTCGCCAACCTGGAGTTTTTTTAAGGCAGTTAAAACTGAACACAAGTAAATATAATGTAAAAAAAAACAACGCCATGCTGTTGGGCTGTAAATTACATAATACACTGCATGGTGAATTAAGTTGTTGTTTTTAAGCAAACATGCATGTGCACTTTGCACATTCCCAGTAGCTCGTGCAGTACATATTAGTAGCTCACACCCGGAGACCAAGAGGATTGCATGTTCTGCTTCCAACAAAGGCACTACGTACCTTTCCTTGGATCGCTCGGCCCCTCTCTGTCATCCTCACACTCTGCTTTCCAGTGTAGCCGCCTCTCTCTGTCACTGTTTTCTTGTGAGGTTTTATCTAAAAGTTCAAATTTTTAGGTTTTGTGTTTAGCAGCGCATGCGCTGCATGCGCTGTCTCAGCGAGACCTAAAGTAATCTCTATGTTGGCTGAAGCTTAGTGTAATGTGTTTTTCCGCCTGTGATTGGTTTACCTGAGGCATTGTGTTGTGTTCCTGCATTCTGTTGGCTGTTGATCCTCCAGTTACTTCTGTGTAGTTCCAAAGCAGCGGCGCCTAAGTACAGTTTTCGTCCACAACTGGCACTTGTTTTAATTAACTGCAGTGGGTCATCTGTTTCTCGCCCCGCGTTTATTTATGTAAGTCGCGCTTCCCGCGTTTGCGATAGAACGGGGCATTCCTCCATCCCAGCATGATACTTTCCCCCCCCCCCCCCGTCGGCTCCACAGAGGCAGCTTGTTTTGATTGCACTGCGCTCCGCGGTGCACTTCTGTGTCGTCGTCCCCACCATCATCTCCTATACCACCACCCAGCCTTGTGTACACCGCCAGTGCCGCAGCTGCTCAGCATACTGTGCAGAGTCGGCCCGCCGTACACCCAGCACCCCCGGAGACATAAAACACTCTTGCTCCTTCTCGCACTCGCACTCCCGGGCTTGCACTCATTTCAGCGTTCACACTCGCTGAAATCTCTTCTGATAAACCCAGCTGCATCCTGACGAGAATCACGCACGTGTTTACGTTTCTGAATATTTATCAATTATTTTCTTGCCTTTCCCCCTGCCCTGGTGTGCTGAAAAAGGGACACCGGCTGCAATGCTGCTTTTGCGCTTTGTGTTTTAGTGACAGTCTTCGTGTGCGATGTACTGTAACACTTATCTCCAGAGGACAAGAAAAGTGTAGCCCCTGGTAATTAATGTAATGAAATATTCATATACTCTACCTTTCCAGTAGTCTCAGAAATTAGGCTGCTGCATTAATGCCTGCATCACCTCTTTTTATTCTAATGGCTGTTCTTCGCGTCTGCAGAGACCCCCTGTTGTCTCATGTCAGGGGTGAAACGTTCATCCAGGCCGGAGACCCCAGTTGTCTTAAGTTAGGGGTGAGACCCCCAGTTGTGTCGTATCAGGGGTGAGACATTCATCCAGTAGTGACTGTTAAAGACCCGGGTCCGGTGGAAGGAAGAGGTGTTTGCTGTGCAGTCCCAAACACGGGTCGTCCCACATCACACACTGATGGTGTGCACAGTGCAAACGAGCCTGCTTGTAATGAGCACCTCATCAGTCCGTGCATATCGATAATATGGGAAGAGCTCGCGGGCGGGGTCAGGAGTCCGAGGCGGGGTCAGAGCATCCGTCTCGAGACGGCCAGGGAAGTAATCCGAGTCGATTGAGAAGGCTCCTTCCCCCCACGCGACCGAGCATCCAGCTGGCGCGCTGTTAAAACATTACCTGCCGCTCCGCGGGAGACAGTTCCTTGCTCAATTCAACTAACGGAACTCTACTCCTAGTTAGTTCCACCCTTGGACCCTTATCTGCGTCCATACGAACCTGGCCTACATCCTTTGTGGCCATCCACCGGCTATCATGGCTTGTATATATTTGGCAATATCTTGTCCTGATGATGATCCCTGTGATTCAGTAAATGGGATCGAAACGCCGTCGACTTTTAAAAACACCATATACTGTAAAATGTACGAAATGCCATGTCTAGCAAGTAATGGTATTTAATGGAATTTCTGTCATTGAGATATTTACAGAAAATAACAGCTCTTGCCTAAGAATTCTGTTCTACTCTCTGACTATTTTCCTTTTTATGTCAAATTGTACATGTTTGGGTACAGGCTTGTGCCCTTCTCTATGAAATGTTGAAGGTATCCCTCCAGAATATTCATTGTTGAAAGAAAAAATTGGACCTCTGTCCGGCTGGACAAGTCACTATTCAATATAGTTTCCATTGTGTCTATATTCATTACATGTTACTATTGTTCTTGTGCTTGGGACCATTGTTGCTTGCTTAAATATTTTGTCTTATAAACTTGGGCTGTGTACCTTGCAGTTATGGGTATTGATGTGCTCTGTGCTAGTGAGTGCAGGACGCCAATGTCCTGTATTTATACCAATAGTTTAGTGTAGCGGGTATGAGCCCTCATGGGTATCAAGGCGCTGGGCACAATTTAATCGAGATTTACACGAAAGCGCAAGACGGTCATTTTAAAAACACACGGAACATGTGTGAGAGGATACAGTGAACAACAAAAGGTATGGAAATTACTGACAAAGAACAACACATCTTGCCAGGTCATGGTCCGGAGAGATGTGAATCCCGGCTCTGATTAACGAGGCGCCAGTGACCTTTGGAACACCATGTTCTTCACACTGCACACTGCATGCTTGGTCCTCTGCTCGCAGTACACCCAGCTTAATGTCCCATGCCTTGCACCAGGATACACTGCGTCACACAGTCTGTGTGCTTTCCCACGAGCAGCTTCACGTCCCGTGCAACCAGACACACTGTGTGCCTTCCCACATGCAGCTGTATGTCCCGTGTGCACCAGAACACACTGTGTGCCTTCCTATGAACAGCTTCACGTCCCGTGAACCAGGACACACTGTGGCCCTCCCACATGCAGCTTTATGTTTTGTGTGAGCCAGAACGCATCGTGTGCCTTCCCAGTGCAGCTTTATGTTTTGAGTGAGCCAGAACACATTGTGTGCCTTCCCACGTGCAGCTTTATGTTATGCGTGCACCAGAACACACCATGTGCCTTCCCACGTGCAGCTGTAAGTCCCATGTGCACCAGAACACCCTGTGTGCCTTCCCACCACCAGGATAAAGCTGTGTGCCTTCCCAGGACACACTCTTTGCCTTCCCACGTGCAGCTTTACATCTCCTGTGCACCAGAACACAGTGTGCCTTCCCACGTGCAGCTTTACATCTCCTGTGCACCAGAACACAGTGTGCCTTCCCACGTGCAGCTTTACCTCCCGTACCTTGCACCAGGATGCACCGTGTGCATTCCCACATGCAGCCTTACGTCCCGTGCGGTGCACCAGAACACAGTATCCCTGCATATCAGCAAGGATGCGGCAGTAATTGTGCGCCGCAGCTCCGCCACCCATGATTGTAAATGTGGCGCACCATGGGGCAAAATCGGCACAGATGCGTCACGCATCTGTGCTCTAAAAGCGGTGCATTGCAGGAGTTGCGTCGCAAGCGCGACGCAGCTTCAGCAATGATCCGCGGGGCCCTATGTGTACAATGCTGCGTCAATCCTTACGCCTGCTTCAAGCAGGCGCAGGGTTTTGACGCAGCATGGGCCCAAAAGTGACTGAGTGTAATCTTGTAGATTTCACTCAGCCACTTTTGGGAGGCGTTCCTGCGCATGCGTCAAGTTGTAAATACCCCGCACCATGGTGCATCTTTTGCGCCGCCGCTGCGTCACAAAAGTGACGCAACTGCGGCGTAAAAGCAGCGCAAGGGGCTTGGAAAATCCGCCCTAGTGTGCCTTCCTACGTGCAGCTTTACCTCCCGTACCTTGCACCAGGACACACCGTGTGCATTACCACATGTGCCGTGGACTAGAACACAGTGTGCCTTCCCACGTGCAGCTGAGGGGCTGCCAGTCCCCTCCAGTGCCGTGCGTGAAGGTTCCAAGGGGAGCAGAGGCGACGCGGACCGGCTGTGACTGAGGTAAGTTTTCTGTTTTATATTTATAGCAGTTACCCCTGTGTAATAAGAGGATCGGTAGCCGAGTTGTGATGATTCAAGTAGATTTATTGAAGGATAATTAGGTTGAATCATAAAGTAATTAAAGCATCATCTAAGATCTACTAAGTATATTCAAGTCTTTTCTAAGCCCCACCAGGAGCAGCTCTCTTGCTACTCAGCCCTCTCTTCCAACTGTCTACTTTAATCATCACAACTCGGCTACAGTCTATCCTATTACATCTTATTACACTCTGTCTGACAGGGTGCCCACCTCTATGCCCAGTTGTGGCTGGAACGGCGTGTGCGTGCCATGCTCTGTCAGATGTGCCTGCCTCTGTGCACCGTGGTGTCTTTCTAGACTAGACCTTGTGCCCTGCTGCCCGCAGTGACGCTCAGACGCTGGAGTGAGGCAGAGATGATGTTGGTTGACACGCACTGCCACCTGCCCTCTTCTGTGGTTCGCTAGCTGCATGTTTGTGTGTGCCCGTGCTGGTGTATGCACTCCCTGTCGCTGGTGCCTGCCCGGTGGCCCTTGGCTGTGAGTGTTGCTCGTGTATATTTCCCCTCAGTAGTACCAGGCACACCCAGAGAGCGGAGCCTGGGTGGTTCAGGGTTGGTTTGCGTGCCGATGCCCCCAGTCAGTGGTTCTCTGTCCTTGTGAACTGCAGCCGATAAGTGGGGTTCACGCACTACTTGTGAGCGCAGTGGTCCTGTCTCCTTGTGAGAGGTGCCGGCTGCCTGTGCCCTTACTCCCTCAGTTAGTGGTGCCAGCCCCTGTGCAGTAGTGCTGCCCACAGGTGGGTTGTGTGCAGGTGTTCCATCTCCTGGCAGCAGAGGCCCCTATAGTATTACCATGTCATCGTGCCGCTGCATATTTGACTGGCTTTTGGGGAATATTACTTCCCATTCTGATTTTCGAAGGCTTGTATTTATAGCAGTGAAAAAAAATGTTTGTAGAAAGAATTTTTATTGATTTCTCCATCCATCATACCACCACTCCAGTATCATATTCTAGACCATTACGCAGATGATCCCAAAACCAATTTGTAAAAAAAGGAGAATCAACTCTCAACATTCTTCCCCTAACTACCCTACCCGCCTCGCTCTCTGCCCCCGCCCCCCTTGTCAGTGTGCCCTTGCCTACCCCCCCTCGTCTATACATGCAAACAAAGAATCAGTTTATCTAACACAGGTTAACGGAGAATAACACCCTCCCCGGTCTCAGTAGACAGGAGGTTCCTTTTAGTTACTCATGTGTGCTCTGAGCCCTGCCCTAATGCCGCAAAACTTCTTAACCTAGGGTGTGTGCTGACTCCTCTCATTGTGTGTTGAGGTATCCCCTCCCCATTAGACTCCCAATGTTCCCCGCTCTGGCCTCCGTGTCCTGAGTCACTCCTCCATCCCCTTCATCTTCCCCATCCTCTTCCATAGAGGACTGGAGCCCCTCTACCAATGCCCCCCACGCTCTCGCTGCCTCCAACGCCTTATCATTGGAGGTACGCCTGGCTAGTTGCAGACGAAGCGTCCCTTCACTTGCCTGCCTGGGTCACGAAACTCACCCTCCATCTTTGAAAGTAAGGTCCCACTCTCGCTTTCCAATGCATGGTAAGCTCCCTCTTTGCCATTATCAACCCCAAATCGTAAAACTTGCTAGTAATTTTAGTGTTAGGGGTGTGCGGGAACCAAAGCAAAAGGCAAGTTCCCATCTCTGCCTCCAGTGTACGCTCCGTCACTCGGTTCAAACTCGCTACCACTTCTGTCCAATAGGATCCCAGTCCCGCACAGACCCGAACCATGTGGCCAAAGTCAGCACCTTCCGTATTGCACCTAGGGCACTGCGATTGTGTGCCCCCGAAATACTGTTGAATTTTAACCGGTGTTAAACAGGCCCTATGTAGAGTAAAAAATCGGACCAGTTGAAACCTGGTGTTGCGCGTACCCTTACAGGCCCTCCTCAGCAGCTGCGACCATGTGGTCTCGGGTATGGACCTGCCAAGGTCCTCCTCCCTACTTGCCCTTTAGCTTATCCAAAGGTGAGAGCCCTTCCGTGGACAGCTGCCTATATAGGCAGGTGAAGGCTTTGAACGTGCCCGCTGCCATAGTAACATATTGACAGCCCAACGAAGTCGGGGGCTCCGACACTCCCATCTTCCACTGTTTTTAGATTCCGGCAACAAGGGCAGCGTGTAATAAATAATCTCCCCTCGGCATGTCAAAAGCACTCTGTAAATCGTGGAAAGGTAACAGGGTACCGTCCCTGTACAAATCTCCAGTCATGTGGAGTCCACGCTCTTCCCAACCGGCCAGTGCCGACCAATCTCGTCCATGTGGGAGGGCGGTGCACATACCAAGGGGAATTTCCGGGGCATACGGGTCAATAAAAACCCACACGCTTCTGGCTTTGCAGAGTGAGTTGGTCCAGCCTAATTTTCTGCCTATGATTCAGAAAAGGGGGTGGTGATGAACAGAGTGTCTGAATTAAGCAGACCACTCTTACCCAGTCCAAAGATCAGGGCTTGATCCATCACCGTTTTTTAGCTCACTGCACCATCCCAGCTCAGAACCTGGCTACATGCAAATTAGTCTGTTCCTGTCCCAGTGCATGATGGGAACAGGGCAAACCAAACTACCAAGCCAATTCTTATACTGGGAAGGAAACAAGCTTCTGGGGACCGGTGTCTGGCATTTCAGCCGTCGTCGGCCCGGCTTGCTTGAATCTTGGTGGTGCAGTGAGCAAGGGACTCATGTCTGAGTATACCCTGCCACACCTATAGTGGCCAAAAACGATTCAGAAAAGGGGGTGGTGATGAACAGAGTGTCTGAATTAAGCAGACCACTCTTACCCAGTCCAAAGATCAGGGCTTGATCCATCACCATTTTTTAGCTCACTGCACCATCCCAGCTCAGAACCTGGCTACATGCAAATTAGTCTGTTCCTGTCCCAGTGCATGATGGGAACAGGGCAAACCACACTACCAAGCCAATTCTTATACTGGAAAGGAAACAAGCTTCCGGGGACCGGTTTCTGGCATTTCAGCCGTCGTCGGCCCGGCTTGCTTGAATCCTGATGGTGCAGTGAGCAAGGGACTCATGTCTGAGTATACCCTGCCACACATATAGTGGCCAAAAACGATTCAGAAAAGGGGCTGGTGATGAACAGAGTGTCTGAATTAAGCAGACCACTCTTACCCAGTCCAAAGATCAGGGCTTGATCCATCACCGTTTTTTAGCTCACTGCACCATCCCAGCTCAGAACCTGCCAAATGCAAATTAGTCTGTTCTTGTCCCAGTGCATGATGGGAACAGGGCAAACCAAAATACCAAGCCAATTCTTATACTGGGAAGGAAACAAGCTTCCGGGGATCGGTTTCTGGTATTTCAGCCGTCGTCGGCCCGGCTTGCTTGAATCCTGATGGTGCAGTGAGCAAGGGACTCATGTCTGAGTATACACTGCCACACCTATAGTGGCCAAAAACGATTCAGAAAAGGGGGTGGTGATGAACAGAGCGTCTGAATTAAGCAGACCACTCTTACCCAGTCCAAAGATCAGGGCTTGATCCATCACCGTTTTTAGCTCACTGCACCATCCCAGTTCAGAACCTGGCTACATGCAAATTAGTCTGTTCCTGTCCCAGTGCATGATGGGAACAGGGCAAACCAAACTACCAAGCCAATTCTTATACTGGGAAGGAAACAAGCTTCCGGGGACCGGTTTCTGGCATTTCAGCCGCCGTCGGCCCGGCTTGCTTGAATCCTGATGGTGCAGTGAGCAAGGGACTCATGTCTGAGTATACCCTGCCACACCTATAGTGGCCAAAAACGATACAGAAAAGGGGGTGGTGATGTACAGAGTGTCTGAATTAAGCAGACCACTCTTACCCAGTCCAAAGATCAGGGCTTGATCCATCACCGTTTTTTAGCTCACTGCACCATCACCACCCCCTTTTCTGAATCATTTTTGTCCACCATAAGCGTGGAAGGGTATACTCAGATGTGAGTCCCTTACTCATTGCCCCATCAGGATTCAAGCAAGCCGGGCCGAAGACGGCTGAAATGCCAGAAACCAGTCCCCGGAAGCTTGTTTCCTTCCCAGTATAAGAATTGGCTTGGTAGTTTGGTCTGCCCTGTTCCCATAATGCACTGGGCCAGGGTCAGACTAATTTGCATATAGCCAAGTTCTGAGCTGGGATGGTGGAGTGAGCTAAAAACCGGTGATAGATCAAGACCTGATCTTTGGACTGGTTAAGAGTGGTCTGCTTAATTCAGACACTCTGTTCATCACCACCCCCTTTTCTGAATCATTTTTGTCCACCATAAGCGTGGAAGGGTATACTCAGATGTGAGTCCCTTGCTCATTGCACCATCAGGATTCAAGCAAGCCTGGCCGAAGACGGCTGAAATGTCAGAAACCGGTCCCCGGAAGATTGTTTCCTTCCCAGTATAAGAATTGGCTTGGTCTGCCCTGTTCCCATGATGCACTGGGCAAGGGTCAGAATAATTTGCATATAGCCAAGTTCTGAGCTGGGATGGTGCAGTGAGCTAAAAAACGGTGATGGATCAAGCCCTGATCTTTGGACTGGGTAAGAGTGGTCTGCTTAATTCAGACACTCTGTTCATCACCACCCCCTTTTCTGAATCATTTTTGTCCACCATAAGCGTGGAAGGGTATACTCAGATGTGAGTCCCTTGCTCATTGCACCATCAGGATTCAAGCAAGCCGGGCCGAAGACGGCTGAAATGCCAGAAACCGGTCCCCGGAAGCTTGTTTCCTTCCCAGTATAAGAATTGGCTTGGTAGTTTGGTCTGCCATGTTCCCATGATGCACTGGGCCAGGGTCAGACTAATTTGCATATAGCCAAGTTCTGAGCTGGGATGGTGCAGTGAGCAAAAAAACGGTGATGGATCAAGCCCTGATCTTTGGACTGGGTAAGAGTGGTCTGCCTAATTCAGACACTCTGTTCATCACCACCCCCTTTTCTGAATCATTTTTGTCCACCATAAGCGTGGAAGGGTATACTCAGATGTGAGTCCCTTGCTCATTGCACCATCAGGATTCAAGCAAGCCGGGCCGAAGACGGCTGAAATGCCAGAAACCGGTCCCCGGAAGCTTGTTTCCTTCCCAGTATAAGAATTGGCTTGGTAGTTTGGTCTGCCCTGTTCCCATGATGCACTGGGCCAGGGTCAGACTAATTTGCATATAGCCAAGTTCTGAGCTGGGATGGTGCAGCGAGCTAAAAAACGGTGATGGATCAAGCCCTGATCTTTGGACTGGGTAAGAGTGGTATGCTTATTTCAGACACTCTGTTCATCACCACCCCCTTTTCTGAATTAATTTTCTGCCTAAGCACTATGAATGACAGAACATGGCGGGGAATTACCCTGCCCTGTGGCCCGTCTGGGCCTCTAAACTCTCGGGCTATGGCTTGTGTGAGCCACTGCAGCTGTGCCGCTAAATAGTACCACTCAAAGACTGGGACTGCCAACCCCCCTTCTTCTCTAGGCCTAATCAGGGTGTTCAATGCCACCCGCCTTCTACCTGAACCCCAAATAAAACCCGTCACCAGTGCTCGGAGTGTCTTGAAAAACGACACAGGGATCCATAACGGCAAAGTACGAAAGAAGTAAAGCAACCGCGAGAGTGCCACCATCTTTAGAAGCGCTATCCTCCCAGCCACCGAAAGAGGGAGGGTTCGCCAAAACCCCATGCTACCTCTGAGCCCCCTCATCGCACCGGCCACATTTCCCTCCAAGAGGTCGGAGGGAGCATGGTATACGCGTACTCCCAAGTATGGTAAGCACTCAGGCTCCCATCGTAGGTTCCCTAGCGTCAGAGGTTGCCGAGCGTCCGGAGTCAGGGGAAACAGGCAGGTCTTATTCCAGTTCACCTTTAATCCCGACAAGTGGCCAAACTCCTGGAGCAGGGCTCGAGCACCCTGTACTGAGTCCTCTGCATCTGCTAAATACAGCAAAAGGTCGTCCGAGTATAGGGATATGTAATGAGTCTCACCACGTAGCAAGATACCTTCATAAGATCGTCCCTGCCGTGCATGCACTGCCAGCGGTTCGATTGCCAGTGCGAACAGCAACAGTGATAAAGAACAGCCCTGACGGGTACCCCTCTCCACCAGGCACGCCGCTGATATTATGCGTCCCGTACGTACTCTGGCTGTGGCAGAATTGTACAGCAGCCGGGTCCAGCGTATAAAAAGATCTCCTAAGCCAAATTCCTTCAGTGCCCGGAATAGATATGGCCACTCCACACTGTCAAAGGCCTTTTCAATATCCACCGACAGTACCACTGCTCCCGATGATCCCTCACCTCCTTCCCCCATGGTCCGTATCAACCACCGTATACACGTCGCGGTCTTCCTGGCGGGGATGAAGCCCAATTGGTCTGGGTGTACTAAAGTGCACATGTGATCTAGGAGTCACGTGGCTAAAATCCTACTCAGGATCTTGTAGTCTACCGTGAGCATCGATAGCGGTCAGTACGCCGACCTAGACGTGGGGATTCTGACCTTTTTCAGTAGCGGCACTTTGATAGCTTCTCTAGTGGACAGGGGCAACCTGCACAATTCCCACGCCTCACTGTACACTGATTGCAATTGTGGTGCAAGGAGATCTATATACGTTGCATAAAACTCCACCGGGAGGCCATCTGCCCCCGGCGTCTTTCCCTTGGCCATGTGTTTAACCGCTGCCCTGATCTCTCCCAGGGAAATAACTGATCCTAATTTGGCACCTTGCTCTGTCTCCAGTCGCGGCAAGTGTGCTGCTTCTAGGAAATCATCAAGACCACTGGGCAGTTCCCTCAACCTAGTCTGGTAAAGCAACGTATAATAATCCAGAAATTGGTCATTGACCTCTTTCTGTGAATAAACCAGGCCCCCTTCCGGCGTAGTCTGCGACACTATTGGGTTCCCCCTGATAGCTGGGTTGGTCAACCAGGCTAACAGCGATCCTACCCTATCTCTCTCAGCGTGAGCACGTACCATATATTCCTTCTATCAAAGCAGCGGTGCCGCTCAACCTGAACGGCCACCTTCTCCCACGCCACCAGCACCTCCTCCTGTCCGCCCACGTTCGCGTGACTATCTTTTTCCGCTTGGCGGAGATGAGCCTCCTCCCGTTCTATTTCGTGTAACAGCGTCTTACGCGTCCCCGTGGTGGACGAGATACATACCCCTCTCACCACAGCTTTGAAGGCGTCCCACTCATGGGCTCTACTCGTCGCTGTCCCTGAATTTTCTAAAAAATAGTGCTCTATACCCTCCCTGACCTCCGCACTGAATACCGGGTCCTCCAGTGCCATTTTGTTCAATCGCCATGTCGGGATCGCTTGTCGCTGTCGCAACAAGATCACTGTTATCAGACAAGGGTTGTGGTCAGAGAGTGTTCGTGCCAGATACTCACTACTGTGCGTGAGCTCTTGGGCCCCCGGTGAGCACAAAACACTGTCAAGCCGTACATGTAAGTCATGCGGTACTGAATAGAACGAGTAGTCCCTTTCTGTGGGATGATGTGCCCGCCAGGCATCCAGAAGGCCCCACGCTTCCTGCCATTCCCGCCCGCCTTAGCCATTCTGTGTGCCACTGATTGAGCCAGTGGGGGGTGAGAACGATCCAACTCCACATCTATAACTGAATTAAAATCTCCCCCCATGAACACCGTGCCAGCTAAAAATGATGCCAACCTCCCAGATAGCCTCGAAAAGAATGTGTTTTTTTCCGAGTTGGGGGCGTACACACCGCAAAGCGTTACATCTCTTCCGTCTAGGCGACCCAATACCACCACAAACCTCCCCTCTGAATCCACCACTGTGTCTATAGGTTGGAAGGGAACCCCTGAACGCACCCAAATTAAAGTTCCCCTGGCAGACTCAGAGTAAGTAGTATAAAACAACTGTCCCCTCCATCTCCTCTGTAGTGCCCGCCCCTCAGCCTGATCAATGTGCTTTTCTTGTTAGAAGGCCACCTGAATCCCCCTACGGACTAAATATGCATGCACTTTATAACGCTTCCTCATGGAGTTCAGCCCCCGCACATTCCAGGTGATACACCTCCCCCACCTCCCCCACCCATAGTGGTGGCCATATACTTGATCATATCTGGGTCTATGGGGTGAAGCCCTCCCACCCGCTTATTACACCTTGCGTGTGGTCGGACCACCGCCTTATCGATACCACCATCTCGATGGCTGGTCAGGTCAGGATCCCTTCGCGGGAGGTTGGCATGGCTCGTAAGTGGAAGGCCGTCGACTCTTCCAAACTGCTAACTCATCTGTCTCACACACGTCCGCCTCCCCCCAATGACTCTGACATTAATGAGCTAGATGGGCAAGTCTCTAACTGGCTCATATCAGCCAGCGATATCTTTGCCCCACTAATCAAGTTCCCTCGCTCTCGTCATAACCATTCTCATAAATGGTTTACTCCACTCCTCAAAACTGTACAGTTAGAACTTCGTCAATTCGAACGCAGATGGAGAAGAGACTACTGCCCGTCAAGTAGAGATATCTATGTGGCAGCTCGTAATAGGTACAAATCTGCTATCTCTGCAGCCAAGAAAACCTATGTCTCCGAGCGTATCCTGTCAGCTCCCTGTAAGTCGAAGGAGATTTTTAGAGTTCTGGGCGAGTTCACGTCTGACGCCAGAACGCTTTTGTCCCAGGCCCCTACCCAGGAATCTTGCAATGCACTTAGCACCTTTTTTTTACAGAAGATTGTTTTGATTAAGGGCACTATCCCGGTCACCTCATTGGATGCTGTTCCCATCACACCCCCTCATAATGCTTTCTCTATCACCCAGCTTCCCCCACTAGACGCTATATCTTTAGCCAACCTGGCGGCCCGGATCAAGTCTGGCTCCCCTGACGACCACTGTCCACCTTCCATACTTTGCGACATCTGCCATTCTCTACCCGACTGTATCCTTCCTCTGCTCAATTCTTCTCTTCTTTCCGGGACGGTACCCAGCTCCTTCAAGGAGGCCGTTCTAGTGCCTCTGTTGAAGAAGCCTGGAGCCGACCCTGCCGTTCCGGCAAACTATCGTCCTATCTCTCTCTTACCTTTTTTCTCAAAAATCTTGGAGGCCCATGTCACTGCCTGTCTCTCGGGGTTCATCGAGAGTTCCATCTTTCTCGAGGCCAACCAGGCCGGCTTCCGCCCTGGTCATTCTACGGAGGCTGTGATCCTGGCTGTCCTAGATACCTTGAGAGACGGAGCTGACAAGGGTACCTCCCAGGCCCTGGTTTTACTAGATCTGTCGGCCGCTTTCGACACGGTGGACCATAACATCCTCCTCCACCGTGTCGAACAGGCCGGCATCCAGGGCCTGGCGCTGGCCTGGGTGAAATCTTTCCTTATGGGGAGATCCCAGTCCCTCAGCCTAGGTACATTTAGGGCCCCTAGGGAACATCTGTCTTGTGGGGTCCCTCAGGGCTCCTCTCTATCCCCTCTTCTTTTCAATCTCTATCTTCGCCCTCTTCTCTCTTCTCTGAGGCAGTGGGACGTCCGCGTCTTCAATTACGCGGACGACCTACAACTCATTTTCTCTCTAAACTCTCCTTCTTCTATTCCTACTTTTCAGGCAGTCATGTCCCATATCTTTCAGTGGATGTGTCAGAACCAGCTGAAATTGAACCCCGGTAAGACGGAGCTCCTCCTGCCGGGTAAGAGCGCCGTCCACTGGGGTCCATATTTCTGGCCGACAGAGCTTGGCTCTCCTCCCACCCCGGTAACCTCGGTGAAAAGCCTCGGGGTCACTATTGACGCTGGGCTCTCTCTGGGGCCGCAGGTGGGGACAGTGGTTTCCTCCTGCATGTTCCAACTGCGCAGGATCAGGAAGGTGGCCTACCTTCTTACTCCCGATGCCTTGCTTCAAGTCATCTTGGCCCTTGTTCTCTCCCGCCTGGATTTTTCAAATTCCATCTATTACGGCTTGCCCAAATGCTCCATCAATAGGTTGCAAGTCATCCAAAACCAGGCGGCGAGACTGGCCCTCGGGATTCCGAAGTGGCAGTCCGCCAAACCCCTCCTTATCAAGCTACACTGGCTCCCGGTTAGCCTAAGGGCTGCCTTCAAGGTTGGCTGTCTTATTTTCAAATCTCTCTCTGGTTCCTGTCCCGCCTTTCTGAAATCCCTGATCTGCCCCTACTGTCCCTCACGTAACCTTAGATCACTTCACTTACATCTTCTGGTGGTCCCTCCCTTCAAACTCTGTAGATCTGGGGGTCGAAGATTTGCCTTTCTCGGCCCCAAACTTTGGAACTCTCTCCCCCTCTCAGTTAGGACTTCCGGTACTCTGATTCAATTTCGCAAATCATTAAAAACCTGGCTTTTCCCACAATCCCGCTAAAATCCCTCTGTTTCCTCAGCACCCTTTCAGCGCCATGATACCTCCGGTGACAGTGCGCTATACAAAATTCCCTTAACATAACATACATTTCAGCTCAAGTTGGGTCGCCATAGGAGAGCACACAACAAAGCACAACCCAGTACAGCCTAATGGACACACTGACAAATCCCTAAAGTTCAAAACATCCCCAACTAACCCTCATCCCACCCTTCCCCAGAACAGGCGCCAAATCGTTGCTACCCATCCAAACCAAATCCCCACTAAGGGGAATACTCTGGGAGCTACCAGAGTCTCACAAGTAAAGTGAGGTAGAGGAGGTGACCCTGCACCAAACCGGGTCAGACAACGATCACACCGTCCCTGCGTGCCGGTTGTGCCTCGTACAAGGAATCCCCCTTCTCCTGACAGTGTCACGCCCCAGGTGAGACCCCCCTCTTATGGACCCACCCCCCGCCACCTCCCCACCCCGCTAGGGAACCAAGCCTCCCGCCATCACCAGCAAAGCTACGCCCATAAACCTCAGTAGTATAACACAGCACCAGATGCACACCCCCTTACTGTATACATATCGATGTCAAGCATAGTCACTCGTCCAATAGGCCATCAGCAGTTCCTGGGGTAACCTGAGCAGGTTTCCAGTTTCCTCCTCGGAACCCTTCGACATCACCTCTTCCGACCCCTGCTGGGATCCTTAATCCACCAGCGAAGCTGCATTTGCAGCTCCCGATATGACGGAGACCGCCTGTAAGGCCGCCTGTCTCTCCAGCTCCGTCTGGGAAGTCGGCGGCGACTGTTTGTTCAGCATGCATTTCCTATTACGACGGCCCCTACGAGGTTTCCCTTGAGTCTCGGCCATCTTGTCTCACTTTCCAGCGCCGTCCGTTCCCGCACAATACTTCTCAAGCCAGTACCATGCGTCCTCGAAAAAGGTCGTCTTCCCGTCCAGCATCACTTTCAAGCGCGCCGGAAATGAAAGAGAATATTGTATGCCCTCCTCGCAAAGGGCCCGTTTGACTGCCAGGAAAGAAAAGCGGCTCCGTTGGACCTCCTGAGAGTTATCGGGGTAAAGAGAGACCGAGGCATTGTACACTCGGTGTGGGCCAGAATTCCGGGCATTCTGTAATCTAAGGTCGCGGTCCTTGTAGTGCAGGAGGGCTGCGACCACTGGTCGAGGGGGACGACCCAGTGCTGGCGGGCGGGCCGGTACACTGTGGGCCCTTTCCAGCATATAGAAATGTGTCAGGCCCTCGGGGACCACCACATCGCGCAGCCAGGCTTCTAGATAGGAGACCATGTTGTCCCCCTCGACTTTATTCGGGCAGGCCCACCACCCGTATGTTATTGCACCTGTGCGCTCTTCCGCATCTTCGGCCCTCTTCTCCAGCTGCTGTACTCTGCGCAGTAAGTCGCCCACCGCTACATCCATCGCCTTTTGGGCCAGTTCCAGCTGTTCCAGTACAAGTTCCGTGCTTTTGACGCGATCAGCCAGCTTACCATGATCTGCCCGCAGTAACCCCAGGCTCGTCGACACCTGCGCTATGTCGTGGCGCAGTGCCTCTTTCGTGTCCGATATAGCTTGGAGGATCTGGTCCATCTGCTGCTGTTGCAGCCCCGCAGCTGGGCTTCCGGTTGGGCCCTGTTCCTGGCTCTCGAGGGAGTTCTCAGCGTGGTCGGGCGGTGCCACCCCCGGTTGTAGTCGCAGTTTCCCCATGACCCAGCCCCACAAGCGGGTCTTCAGCGCAGAGAGATAGGGGTAGGTGCCTCCAGCTCTGCTCTCTGGGTGTTAAGATATGCGTACCAGTCCTCCCCCCCACCGCTTCTGTGCTCTCCGGTGGTCAGCAGCACGCAGGGTGACCCCTCTGTCCTCTGGGTGCAGAAAAGGAGCCAGAGTCGTCAGTCAGCGCCGGTCAGAGAGGCGTCCCCACCAGTCACCGTCCCTGGGGTCACCAAGATTGGCTCTTCTCAATTGCGCCGGTTCCCTGTCCGCTGCAACCGCCCCCGTCGCAGACCGGGCGATCCACTCCCAGATGCCACCACTGTTCCTCCAACCGCTATGCCAGTCTTACCGAGGCCATCCCCATCAGGGCCTCCTGCTTGCCACCAGGCGGTTCCACCAGCCTCAACTCTGCCGGGCCGGGTCGGACCCCGAGACGGCATCACAGAAGTCAGGGGGGGAAGCAGCCACTACCACACCACCTTCAAGCTGATGTATGGCTACCTCATGCGCTTCGGGACATCCCCATCTCTCCCCTCTCTCCAGGGGCTGGGCCTCCAATGCCAGATGAGGCTGCTCCTCTTAATTTTGCCCTACCGCGGGCCAGGTCTCCCGCAATCCTGGTGCGCAGGGGGGCGGGTGCGCGAGGAGGGCCTCCCCGGGCCCGGACCCCACAGTATATGCACAGTTTGATTGCCCCCGCAGTTGCCCGCCCAGACCACTCCAGCCTGCGGCCGACCCGTCACACCAGGTCTGTGCTCGGTCACCCGCTGAGACCGGGAGGGGCCCGTCAAGCTCCGACGTCAGGCCCCGCTGTCAGGGCGCCAGTGCAGCAGTGTGTGTCGCTGTTCGAAGTCTCCGGCTTCCACTCACAAGGTTAGCCGCCACCCGGACCGGCAACTCCTGGGCTGTCCTGCGTGCCTCGCCTCTCCGGGACTCCGTCAGCGGCCCTTGCTATCTCGGTCCGGCTTAGGCAGGTCTCGGTCGCACAGCGCCGTCCGCCTCCGCAGGCAAGTCCACTCTCTATGCGGCCACCTTCCGCGTCCCACCTCGGTGCCAAGCTCTGCTGTCTGCAGGGGGGGCGTTCCCCCCGACGGCCTCCCGGGTACCTGAGGCCGGGGATATCAGGCCCTCCACAGGCCGCAATCAATATGGCCGTGTGGAAAATTAATACGGTTTGGTGAACATTATCTGCGCCATCTTGCCCTTTTTCCCGATGCCACACTTTTTGTCGCACACACCCGCCATTTTAGCTGCCTTGATCAGAACCACCCTCTGCACACCCCTGACCCCCAGCACGGCTCTTCACCCTCACAAGCACCCCCACGCACTGATCACTCCCGCTCTCGCATGCCTTGCGCGTAAGCGGCAGCCATTTTGAGCACCATGGCCCCTCTGCCCCTCGCTGATAGCCAGCGCGTCTCTCACTCTCTCTCTCAGCCCCGCAGGCATCCCCCGCATGCTGACAACCCCCTCGCTCTCATATGCCTCGGGTCATAAACCCCTCTTCAGCGCAGCTCTGCCTCGGAATCCCATCCTGTTCCCAGCGCGACACCTCCCTTCATCCCTTTCATGGTCCCAAGTCCTTTGATACTAACCCCCTTTTCCTGTGTGCCCGTTTGTCTCCCTTGTTCCCAGGCCGCCACCTGGCCCTGCGGATACTGTTTATCACACCCCCGTACAGTAGGAAGCTCCCCCCATTAAAGGACCCTCGATTTGATCAAAGCCCCCACCCTATGAGATCCGATCAAACTCCACGCATTCCGTGAATCGGCGGAATGCCCAGCTGCGCGATAATCATCACCTGTTGTGACCGGGGCGGGGACTTCAACTGTAAATGTGTGGGAACGGGCTTGAAGCGGGGATTCCTAGGATGCCTTTCCGTACATCAAAGTACTGACAAGTATATGTTTCATGTAATAAAGCAATAAACCTGTGTATAAGAGGCCAGGCCTCAGAGATGCGGTTAGAGCACCTTGTGAAGATACTTGCTGTCCGAATTGATGTGTTCTCCTCCGGAGAGAATAAAACCTCGTTTCCTGCCTTTCAGTCTCCAGCGCCTGCTTCTTCATTGATTAATATTTTGTGGGTAATAGAGGCGACACCGCCGGGCAACACAAAAGGGTCTTTGGTCACTGGTTGTCTAATACCCTTTTACAGCGGTCCCCTCCGGTAGAGCAGCAGCAGCCAGTGAGCAATCAGCCGTCGGAACCCCTGTTTTAAAACTTCAAGGAGTGTGCTGGCGCCTCTTAGCCCTGGGGGGTCCCCTCCGGAGCCGCAAATACCGCCATGTGAGTCTCTAAATCAGGATTAATTATGAGGCCGACACGGAGCTCTCGGCTCAAGCGTCCATGCCCAATGGTGCTCAAGCCACGCCCCCTTATAGCAGTGAAAATTACGGAGATGAAAATGGCTAAAGGATAACCATCCGCAGCTAGGTGCAAAACATTAATTCTGGCGAGTTCTAAATAATTTTTTTGCACTTGCAAAGCAGGATGAGGGGGTGGAGAGGAGGGGATGGGGTGGCCGAGAGAGAGGGGGGACAAGCGGGAGATATGGTCCAGAGACTAAGGTGTAATGAACAAATTACTTCATTTGGGGTCAGTTCCAGTTGGCAACACGTTACCACTTTGTGTGAACCTGTTCAAATTATTAATGTTACACAGCGCTGCACTCGAATACACAAGTTCCATGCGTTATTAGATATCATGTTAAAATGAGGCAGGTTTTCCAAAAATACGTTTGCATTTAGTACGTTCTATTCCATAAGGACTTTATGTGATGTTGCTTTCCTTCATTTCCCTAGTTCTTAATTTGTTCCTTTTTGATTTTGTACTGATGTTTTACATTGTTTTATCATCTCAATAAAGCATTTTAAACTTAAAAGAAAAAAGAGCCTAGTCTGCTCCAACCCGTGGGTGTCAAAGTCAGAAGCACGCAGTTGCTTTGAAAGTTTCCTGTCCCAGGCACACGCGGTGCCAGAACTTGTTCTCTTGTCTCTGACAGACATAGTTTAACACTAAAACGAGCTACTGCAGTGCTTTAAATGCATAGGTACTGTTCCGTACTGAGTACCGCCCCTTCTTCAATTTGTAAGGGAGAGAACATACGCATCTCTTCAGAAATAGAACAAAACGGCATCCCGAAATAGAATACATGTATTTTTGCATTGATCTTCATTCATTAACTGTAAACTAAGAAGGCGCAGGTGTCTCCCAGGCTGGACATGACGCAATTTAAATTACCAAGTACACGAAGAGGCAGCGCAATGTTGATTAAGCACTTTCCTATCTGTTATTGTTTGCACATCGTTGCCATGAAAAGTGTGTTGACAGTCGTGCTTGTGTGATGGGTTAGATGTATCTAAGCTATGTTGTGCTGGTGTCTCACAGCGTCACTGGTTTGGGAAAATGTATGCTGTGGTGTAATATATTGCTCGACCTGTGTGATGTGTTCCTGTTCACTAACTGTCATGTAAAGTGTGTCACTGTCATGAAAAGTATGTTCACGCTTGGTTTTGTAATGAGTGTGCCAAGGTGGGATAACAGTAATGACTGGAATAAGGAAAATTCATGTAAAGGAAATGCAGCTTGTCATAGCAAGTTGCAGCAATGAGCGGCTGATGTCAGCAGCGAGGAGTTAAGGTCTGAGGAGATAAGCCCGATTCAAGAAGGAATGTACGCAACAATCTCTGACTACTGGAGGGGAGAGAGGGAAGAAGGGTGGAGGAGAAGAGACTGCTGGAGAGACAGCATGAGCCAAGAGTGGTGGTATGAACGGCTGATGTCAGCAGGAAGGAGTTAAGGAGATAAGCCAGCTTCAAGAGGGAATGAACGCAACAAGCTCTGCAGACTGGAGGGGAGAGAGGGAAGAAGGGCAGAGGAGAAGAGACGGCAGGAGAGTCAGCATGAGCCAAATGTGGAGATATGAACGGCTGATGTCAGCAGTGAGGAGTTAAGGAGAGAAGCCAGCTTCAAGAGGGAACTAGTGTTTTCTGTTGGGAAGGGTAGAGCCAAAGCAGTCTTGCTTAGTACCCTGCCTTCTTCAGAAGTCAGACTTGCATGGCAACCCAGAAATTCTCTGAAATACTGTATGAGTTTTCTTTTATGAATGCCTAAAAGAATTGAATTTTTAGTCCATCGATGACAGCAATAGTGCTGAAAATCACACCAAAAAGATGTCAATTTTTAAACAATGTCTTTACGGACCAAACCCCCCTTATTGCCGACGGGCTCACTCGCTGCGCTCGCTCGCATACGTTCATTCATTCTGCATATGCCCTACCAGTTTCAAATTCCACCAGCCGCCACTGTTTCATGGTCGAGAGTAGGTGGCAGGCAGAGAACAGACATGGCAGAAAATAAGCAGCGCTCTTAGCACACGGTTTACTGCCCGTTGCTGTCTCTACTACGGATTGCTATCCGTGATCTGAAATGTCACATAGACAAAGAGTAACTGTTGCAATCACCAGCTGCTGCAAACCATGACATTAGTAGCCATTACCTATATGCATAATGGGATACTAATCTCATGGGTTCAGTGCATGGTGCATGGAACGGTCATGTGACTGTGTAGAGCTGGTACCAAGATTCAACAACCAACTAAATGTACAGCTAGGCAGAACAAAGTGAAAGGCCTTCTCTACTCATATATAAACAAGCATTTGCAATGCAATAAGTCTCGCATTATTAAAGATTGAGCTCTTGGTGTTGCATTATTTAGCGATGTCAATAGCTCAAACTTTAACAATGCGAGACCTATTGCATTGCAAATGTTTGTTTATTTATACGATGTGGTCTCACAGCAGCCTTCACAGTGCACCACCACACCCATTCACGAAGAATGTATGTGTATACAAAAGTATGTGTGTTTCCAGAGGGTCGCCGAATAACTTGGCATTTTAACCAAACTTTCCTGACGTCGCAGTTTGGTCTACTCTGTCCATTACAAGCGGTCATTGCATATTTGTCCATCCACAGACGGAGAATGCACGCTTGCCGGGTTCATTAGTTTCTTTTTCAAATGAAAGACACAAAGACGTGAATAAACGTCGCTCTATGTGTCAGCGCATACAGAGAGCAATGGGGCAGGGTGCCCAGTTGCGAGCTTTCATTACAGGGAGCCAGGGGCGGCTCTAGGCTCATGGCGGCCCTGGGCAGGGAGCGTAGGTAAGGGGCCCCCGGAGGAACGCAGGCGCGGAGGCCAGTGAAGGGGGGCGGGGTCAGTGTGTTTGGAAGTGTAACAGAGCCAGAGGCCGCCAAATCCATGCCAGGGGCTGCCACGCAAATATGTATCCATCCTCAGAGGATTATTATATTAAGGATATATATTGGCGTGGCGGCCCCTGGAGTTTGGCAGCCCTGTGCAGATGCACAGCTTGCACATGCCTAAGGCCGCCCCTGAGGGCGCCAAATACGCAGAGCACACAGGAGACAGAAGGGAAGAATTGGGAAACCAAAGGGAGTACGAATGTTTTAGTGCAATTAATTGAATGATAAGCATTCCTGAAGTTTTATAAAATAAACACGATTAACGCTGATTGAATGGAACATACCAATGAAAGGGGCACAGGGCGAGAGTTCATGTATTTTCTAACAGACACCTACCTTTTTCAATCCCATTTACATAGTGTGGCGGCTTGTTTTTGTCTATGCTGTTAAAGCTTTGACTTCTCTGATTCAAACTAGAGGCTAGAAGTCTTAAACAGGAAAATTGACAATTAATTTCCTAAACAATAACAAAGTGTAAACAAGCAGTGGCATAGCCAATAGGTCTCGCCTTTGGGATCTTATAAGTGTTTAGCCATGCAACAGTGCTGGATAACTAAACACTTATAAGGTCCCAAAGGCGAGACCTATTGGCTATGCAATGCTTGTTCAATGTGTTCTTGCCCCAGTGTCACCGTGTTGTAGGTCTTGAATCAATGGATCCGTGCCCCAGTGTCAGTGGATTGTTGTTCCAGTGTCAGTGTGTACATATTTTAATGCCAGTGTGTTCATGTCCTAGTGTCAGTGTGTTCATGTCCGACTGTCAATATACTGGTAACCAAAAGGCAGTGTACCAATGCCCCAGTGTCAGGGTGTTCTTGCCCCAGTGTCAGTGTGTTCATGTCCCAGTGTCAATGTACTGCTACCTCAGAGGCATTGAATCAATGCCCCAGTGTCGGTGTGTTCTTGCCCCAGTGTCAGTGTGTTCTTGCCCCAGTGTCAGTGTGTTCTTGCCCCTTGCCCCAGTGTCAGTGTGTTCTTGCCCCAGTGTCAGTGTGTTCTTGCCCCAGTGTCAGTGTGTTCATGTCCCAGGGTCGGTGTGTTCATGTCCCAGTGTCGGTGTGTTCATGTCCCAGTGTCAGAGTGTTAATGTCCCAGTGTCAGTGTACTGGTGCTTCAGAGATGGTTTGTCAATGTCCCAGTGATGGTGTGTTCATGTCCCAGTGTCAGTGTTCTGGTGCCGCACAGTCGGTTTGTCAGTGTTCTACTTTCAGTGTCTTCTTGCCCCAGTGTCAGTGTGTTCTTGCCCCAGTGTCAGTGTGTTCTTGCCCCAGTGTCAGTGTGTTCATGTCCCAGTGTCGGTGTGTTCATGTCCCAGTGTCAGTGTGTTCATGTCCCAGTGTCAGTGTACTGGTGCTTCAGAGATGGTTTGTCAATGTTCCAGTGTTGGTGTTCTCATGTCCCAGTGTCAGTGTTCTGGTGCCGCAGAGTCGGTTTGTCAGTGTTCTACTTTCAGTGTGTTCTTGCCCCAGTGTCAGTGTTCTGGTGCCGCAGAGTCGGTTTGTCAGTGTTCTACTTTCAGTGTGTTCTTGCCCCAGTGTCAGTGTGTTCTTGTCCCAGTGTCAGTGTGTTCTTGCCCCAGTGTCAGTGGGTTCTTGCCCCAGTGTCAGTATGCTCATGTCCCAGTGTCAGTGTACTGGTGCCCCAGGGTCTGTTCGTCAATGTGTTCTTGCCCCAGTGTCAACGTGTTGTAGGTCTTCAATCAATGGACCAGTGCCCCAGTGTAAGTGTGTTCTTGCCCCAGTGGCAGGGTGTCAGTGTCACAGTGTCAGTGTGTTCACATGCCAGTGTCAATGTATTGGTTCCCAGTGTCAGCGTCCTAGGGCCAGTGTGTTGTTGCCCATGTGTCAGTATGTTCATGTCCCAGTGTCAGTGTACTGGTGCCCCAGAGTTAGTTTGCAATGTGTTCTTGCCCCAGTGTCACAGTGTTGTAGGTCTTGAATCAATGGTTCAGTGCCCCAGTGTCAGTGCATTGTTGCCCCAGTGTCAGTGTGTACATATTTTAGTGTCAGTGTGTTCATGTCCCAGTTTCAATGGGTTGGTGCCCTAGTGTCATTATTCCAGTGACAGTGTGTCATTGTCAGTGTGTTCTTGCCCCAGTGACAGGGTGTCAGTGTCAGAGTGTCAGCGTGTTGCAGTTCTTGAGTTAGTGAGTCATGCCCCAATGTAAGTGTGTTCTCTTCCCAGTGACAGGGTGTCAGTGTCCCAGTGTCAGTGTGTTCACATGCCAGTGTCAAAGTATTGGTTCCCAGTGTCAGCGTCCTAGGGCCAGTGTGTTCTTGCCCCAGAGTCAGTATGTTCATGTCCTCCTTTTGTGGTCTTGTCCCAGTGTCAGTGTGTCAGTACCCCATTTGTCAGGGTTTCTTGCCCCAGTGTCAGCCTGTCGCAGGCCTTGAGTCAGAGGACCGGTGCCCCAGTGTCAGTGGACTCATATCCTAGTGTCGGGGTTCCAGTGCCAGTGTGTTCTTGCCCCAGTGTGAGTATGTTCATGCAATCCTAGTGTGTTCTTGTCCTGTGTTAGTTTGTCAGTGCCCCAGTGACAGGGTGTCATTGTCACAGTGTCAAAGTATTGACGGTCTCGAGTCAGTGGATCATGCCCAAGTGTAAGTGTGTTCTTGCACACATTGACAGGGTGTTAGTGTCAAAGCGTCAATGTGATCCTCCCCCAATGTCAGCATGTTGCAGGCATTGAGTCAGTGGATCAGTGCTCCAGTGTAAGTGTGTTCTTACCCCAGTGTCAGGGTGTCTGTGTCACAGTGTCAGCATGTTGCAGGTCTTGAGTCAGTGGATCAGGCCCCATTGTAAGTGTGGTCTTGCCCCAGTGACAGGGTGTCAGTGTCACAGTGTCAGTGTGTTCACATGTGAGTGTCAATGTACTGGTTCCCAGTGCCAGCGTCCTAGGGCCTGTGTGTTCTTGCCCCATTGTCAGCCTATTGCAGGCATTGAGTCGGAGGATTGGTGTAGCAGTGTCTGTGGACTCATATCCTAGTGTCAGGGTGTCATTGTCGGAGTGCTCTTGCCCCAGTGTCAGTATGTTCATGTCCTCGTGTGTTGTTGTTGTTTCAGTACCCCATTGTCACTGCATTCTTGCCACAGTGTCAGCCTATTGCAGGCCTTGAGTCAGAGGACCAGTGCCCCAGTGTCAGTGGACTCATATCCTAGTGTCAGGGTATCAGTGTCAATGTGTTCTTGCCCCAGTGTCAGTATGTTCATGTCCTCGTGTGTTGTTGTCCTGTGTCAGTGCCCCATTGTCACTGCATTCTTGCCCCGTGTCAGCCTGTTGCAGGCCTTGAGTCAGAGAATCAGCGCCCGATTGTCAGTGGACTCATATCCTAGTGTCAGGGTGTCAGTGTGTTCTTGACCCAGTGTCAGTATGTTCATGTCCTCGTGTGTTGTTGTCCTGTGTCAGTGCCCCATTGTCACTGCATTATTGCCCCAGTGTCAGCCTGTTTCAGGCCTTGAGTCAGAGGACTGGTGCCCCAGTGTCAGTGGAATCATATCCTAGTGTCAGAGTGTCAGTGTCTGAGTGTTCTTGCCCCAGTGTCAGTATGTTCAAGTCTTCGTGTGTTGTTGTCGTGTGTCAGTGCCCCATTGTCACTGCATTATTACCCCAGTGTCAGCCTGTTGCAGGCCTTAAGTCAGAGGAACAGTGCCCCAGTGTCAGTGGACTCATATCCTAGTGGCAGGGTGTCGGTGTCAGTGTGTTCTTGCCCCAGTGTCCATATGTTCATGTTCTCCTAGTGTGTTTTTGTCCTGTGTTAGTTTGTCTGTGCCCCTGTGTAAGTGTGTTCTTGCCACAGTGACAGGGTGTCAGTGTCAAAGTGTCAGCGTGTTGCAGGTCTTGAGTCAGTGGATCATGCCCCAATGTAAGTTTGTTCTTGCCCCAGTGACAGGGTATCAGTGTCACAGCGTCAGTGTGTTCCTACGCAAGTGTCAGCAAGTTGCAGGCATTGAGTCAGTGGATCATGATCCAGTGAAAGTGTGTGCTTGCCCCAGTGACAGGGTGTCAGTGTCACAGTGTCAGAGTGTTGCAGGTCTCGAGTCAGTGGATCATGCCCCAATGTAAGTTTGTTCTTGCCCCAGTGACAGGGTATCAGTGTCACAGCGTCAGTGTGTTCCTTCCCCAGTGTCAGCATGTTGCAGGAATTGACTCAGTGGATCAGTGCTCCAGTGTAAGTGTGTTCTTATCCCAGTGTCAGGGTGTCTGTGTCTCAGTGTCTGTCAGGGTGTTCTTGCCACAGTGTCAGCATGTTGCAGGTCTCGAATCAGTGGAACATGCCCTAGTGTAAGTGTGTTCTTGCTCCAGTGACAGGGTGTCAGTGTCACAGTGTCAGTGTGTTCACATGTCAGTGTCAATGTACTGGTTCCCAGTGTCAGCGTCCTAGGGCCAGTGTGCTCTTGCCCCAGTTTCAGCCTATTGCAGGCCTTGAGTCAGAGGATTGGTGCCCCAGTGTCGGTGGACTCATATTCTAGTGTCAGGGTGTCAGTGTCAATGTGTTCTTGCCCCAGTGTAAGTATGTTCATGTCCTTGTGTGTTGTTTACTATGTCAGTGCCCCTTTGTCACTGCATTCTTGCAGCAGTGTCAGCCTGTTGCATGCCTTGAGTCAGAGGACCGGTGCTCCAGTGTCAGTGGACTCATATCCTAGTGTCGGGGTGTCCGTGTCAGTTTGTTCTTGCCCCAGTGTCAGTATGTCCATGTCCTCGTGTGTTGTTGTCGTGTGTCAGTGCCCCATTGTCACTGCATTCTTTCCCCAGTGTCATCCTGTTGCCTGCCTTGAGTCAGAGGACCAGTGCCCCAGTGTCAGTGGACTCATATCCTAGTGTCAGGGTGTCATTGCCAATGTGTTGTTGCCCCAGTGTCAGTATGTTCATGTCCTCGTGTGCTGTTGTCCTGTGTCAGTGTGTCAGTGCCCCACTGTCACTGCATTCTTTCCCCAGTGTCAGCCTGTTGCAGGCCTTGAGTCGGAGGACCGGTGCCCCAGTGTCAATGGACTCATATTCTAGTTTCAAGGTGTCAGTGTGTCCTTGACCCAGTGTCAGTATGTCCATGTCCTCGTGTGTTGTTGTCCTGAGTCAGTGTGTCAGTGCCCCGTTGTCACTGTATTCTTTCCCCAGTGTCAGCCTGTTGCAGGCTTCGAGTCAGAGGACTGGTGCCCCAGTGTCAGTGGACTCATATCCTAGTGTCAGGGTGTCAGTATCAGAGTGTTCTTGCCTCAGTGTCAGTATGTTCATGGTGTGAGAAGTTAGCCTGGCATATGATGTCCACTTTTCTAGTGGGCACCTTGCACCAGTCTAAACGACCCTTATTGATGGTGGTTGTAAAGTCAACCTTATAGACAAGCTATCCTAGTGGTAGTATGGACCAGCAGTCTTAGGCTAAGACTTCAGAGAGCATGTGAAGCAAGCTGTTTTACCAATTATAATACCTTGAATACCAAGTGAAAGGACACCACACCAGGTATATATCAAATATATATGTATTTATTTCTAACACAACCCCTCTGCACTCTTTATGAGGTCAGAGATCGAAGTACATCACAAGTTACTCAATTAGCATACGATAAGTTGCACAAATACAGTTCTGCCTTAGGGGCCTCACAAACCATATACTAAGTGAGTGGTATAAGAACCACTTCAGAAATAATAAATAGGCCTAGGGCCTAGGGAATCGCTGGGGCTACACTAGACAACCCACGGTTAGGAAGCAGGAGACCCACGGGAGACGCGTGCAGTGTCTAAACACAGTCGCGAGTTACCATTGACTTATAATGGAGAACAAAGAAGTTACAAAGTTACTGTTTAAGGGCACTTCCAGATGGACTACGACAAACCCCTTTAGACTTTGACACTTGAATAGTGAATACCCACGGGAGCACCGGAGTACTTGAGTTACCTCACCCAGGGAAGCCGGGTGCATAGGTGTCTTTTCGTGTCGGGTTTCGTCGATGCTTTCAATGGAGATCTGCAAAAGAAGTGCTGCAGGTGGCTAGTGGAAGAGTGTCCGGGTGGATCCAAGGGTGGATCGGTGAAGTGAAGAACATGAAAGCAGAGAGGACAGAGTTTGGATCACTAGCCAGTGACCAGGAAGGAACCAGGTGATGTTGCGATGATCTCAGGTGAAGAGGTGAAGATCGTCTCTGCAGCCACGAGGACCAGGAGGCGTCGACGATGACTAGGAGCTGGATTCGAGCTGTCCTACAAAGGATCTAGTAGATTGCGGTGTCGATATCCAGATTGGACCCAACAAGCCTTGGCAAACGCAATCCACGCAGGAAGTGAAGATTGGCTTCGGGTCAGACCAGCAAGGTCTGAGGAGCTTCTCCTTTGCAGGGACGCTGGAGCAAGCCGGGAGCAACCAGAAAAGTAGTTTGGTTTTAAAAGTTTGTCTTCAGGGGGCTCACTAGCCAGCAGGCTAGCAACCAGGAAGACACATTGAGCTGAAATGCAAGAGCCAGCCCCACGTGGCACTCGTGGAGTGTGGAGGGCTGAGCTTTGGTGCAAATGGTGCTCGGCTCTGGGACTTCTTGTACCCCAATGCACAACTGCAAGGATGCCTCGGTAGTCGAGCTGTTAGCAAAATGCAGGATGTCCAGGGTGTCCGGTCCCACGTCTCTCGTGTCCGCCACGGGTCTCAGCTTTGCTGTGGATGTGGGTCAGAGTCAGTGAAGTCTGAGAGTCCAGTTCCTGTGTCGCTGAGTCTTCGGGTTCCGGTGGTAGCGTCGACAAAGCAGACCAGCAAGATACTAGTGGTGCCTGTTTGCACAGGGTGGTCACTCCTTGACCACAAGGGAGATGTCTTCAGTCTTCTAGTCAAAATAGAATGTGGAAGGTCCAAGAGTTTCGTATCAGAGTTTCGTTCCAGGATAATCTAAAGTCTGTGGTCAGAGCTTCTATATATATACTAAGAAAATGGGCTGGATTATCTGCTAGGTCCCTTCTATGGGTGGACCTGGGAAGGGGATGGTTACACCCCTTTCCCTTTGTCCAGTTTCGCTCCAGAGTGAGCTGGAGTGCCCCAGCAACTGATTTCAACTCGGCTGTGCATGGAAAACGTTGTGTGCCCCAGGCAGTGTCTGGAAAAGCATCTTTCCATTCAACCCACCCTGCCCCAGTACACTACAGGCTGTCTGGGGAGGTTCTGGCACCTCCCTCGACAGGAAACTTATTTCCAGGCCTCCCTTGCTGGAGTTTACCCCAGCAGCAGGAGGTCAGACTCGTGTCTGTGGCAGCAGCATCCTTTTTGTGATGCTGGGGCTCTGTTTAATTTTAACCGGGTAAAGCAGGAACATACATGTCTTTTCCCTCTAGAAGGATGGAATGCTACCCCCGCCACCAGAAGTGGCGGGGGTAGTATTCCAAAGTCTTTGACACCCTACACGACATGTTTTGTTAAAGCCAAACCAAAGTTAGCATTAACCGCGAGGATTAAAATGCACTTAAGAGTATATGGTATGGCTATATCATAGAACAGCTATAAGGAGATGGTTCCGAAAGCTGCAGATGGGCTCAGCTCATGCTAGGGCAACCTCTCACACAAAACCAAGCACTCTGCCTCCAGGATTGTTAAGGCCTGTCATAGGAGTGACTTATAGGTTACTATGTGTCTATTTATATAAGGTAGATATAGATATACTAAATCTAAGTAAGGGGTGATTACACCACTTTACCCAAGCTGAGTGATCAGCCTGTGGTGTCAGTTTGGATTGCCACCCAGGGGTGGCATAATACATGCTGCAGCCCCTGGTAGGCCTTGGATGCACCTATGCCCTGGGTACCTATGGTACACTATACAGGGGCTCACAAAGGCGACACAATACCCAATCAGGTATGTACCTAAAGTACATGGTATCAATTTAGAGAGAGTACAGCTGGGCCGTGGGTCTGATTAGCAGGCCCACAGCCACACTAAAGTCAAAATACCAGAAAATCACAGTGGGGGTGGCCATAGGAAGCAGACCCTACTCTCCTACACACCCCCTCCCCCCCAAACGCAAGGACATTAAACTAACCTTGACCAGTTGAGTCTTCATGTTCTAAGTGTAAATATCTGGAGAGTCCATCTGCATTGGCATGGTCAGTCCCAGGTCTATGTTCCACTGAAAAGTCCTTCCCCTGTAGGGAAATGGACTGCCTAAGCTATTTGGGATTTTCACCCTTCATCTGATTTAGCCACAAGAGGGGCTTATGGTCTGTCTGAATCTTGAAGTGAGTACCAAACAAGTATGGCCTCAGCTTCTTCAGGGCCCAAACCACAGCAAAGGCCTCCCTCTCAATAAAAGACCAACATTTCTCTCTAGGGGTCAGCCTTCAGCTAATAAAAGCTATTGGCGTGGCTTGACCATCTTTATTCATTTGTGAAAGAACAGAACCCACACCCAATTCAGAAGCATCTGTTTAAACAATGAATTCTTTGGAGTAGTCTGGACTTTGCAGAATAGGTGCAGTGCACATGGCCTGCTTCAGGTCATCAAATGCCTTTTGACAGCTTACTGTCCACTGAACTTTCTTTGGCATTTTCTTTGAAGTTAAGTCCTTGAGAGGTGTCACAATGGACCCATAACTTTTGACAAACTTCCTGTAGTACCCAGTCAGGCCCAAGAAAGCTCTGACCTGTGTCTGGGTGGTGGGAGCAGTCCAGTCCGTTATGGTCTGGATCTTGCTCTCCAATGGTTGAACCTGACCTCCACCGACCAGTTGGCCAAGGTATACAACCTTGCTCTGCCCTATCTGGCACTTGGTAGCCTTGATAGTTAGGCCTGCCTTTTGCAGGGCCTCCAAAACATTCTTCAGGTGGATCAGGTGATCTTCCCAAGTGGAGCTAAAGACAGCAATATCATCAAGATAAGCTGCACAGTAGTCATCCAGACCTGAGAGGACTTGGTTCACCAACCTTTGGAATGTGGCAGGTGCATTCTTAAAACTAAAGGGCATTACCACAAATTGATTATGACCCCTTGGGGTTGAAAATGTTGTTTTGGCTTTTGCATCCTCAGCTAGTCTGATCTGCCAGTAGCCAGCTGTCAAGTCAAATGTACTCAGAAACTTGGCAGAAGCCAATTTGTCAGTGAGCTGATCTGCTCTTGGTATTGGGTGGGCATCTGTCCTAGTGACAGCATTGAGGCCTCTGTAATCCACGCAAAACCTCATCTCTCTCTTACCATCTTGGGTGTGAGGTTTAGGCACTAGGACTACAAGACTGGTCCAAGGGCTCTCTGAGGGCTCAGTGACTCCCAACTCCAACATCTTTTGGACCTCTGTCCTGATACAGTCCCTGACATGATCAGGTTGCCTGTAGATTTTACTCTTGACAGGCAGACTGTCCCCAGTGTCCACTTCCTGAGTGCACCAGGTAGTCTGACTTGGAGTCAGAGAAAACATATGTCTGTATGACTGTAGAACTTGTCTGCAGTCCTTCTGCTGCTGCTCAGTGAGGCTGCCTGCCAAGGCTACACCATCAACTGAACCATCATCAGGGTTCTGAGAAAGCAGGTCTGGGAGAGGGTCACTCTCCTCCTTCTGTCCCTCATATGTAGCCATGAACAAGTCCATGTCTGCCCTGTCAACATATGGTTTCAATCTGTTGACATGAAGTACCCTGTGGGGGCTCCTGGGAGTTCCAAGATCAACCAAATAGGTTACCTCTCCCTTCTGTTCAACAATAGTGTGGGGTCCAGACCATTTGTCTTGGAGTACTGCCGGGGCCACTGGCTCCAACACCCACACTTTCTGCCCTGGCTGGTAAACAGTCAGCACAGTCTTTTGGTCATGCCAGGCTTTTTGGAGTTCCTGGCTAGCCTCAAGGTTTTTGGATGCCTTTTTTATATACTCAGCCATCCTGGAGCAGAGACCATGTACATTTATTTATTTATAAAGTTTTATATAGCGCGAACAAGATCCCGAAGGATATCAGAGCGCTTTGCAAAGGGAGGAAGGACATAAATCCAGTATTGACAACAAGTAAGAATACACAACAGGAATAATCGCATATATCCCAGACAAATAATTGCATAATTTCCAGACATATGAATCAAGGAGAGTAGTACAATAAACAAGTATGTAACAGTCTAAGGAAGGTGGTATACGATGCGGAAAAGAAGAGCATAGATCCAGTATCGACATCAAGTATGAATACATAACAGGAATACTTGCATGTTTCCCAGACAAGTGAATCACGGAGAGTACTAAGAGAAACCTGAATATAACAGGCTACGAAGGGGACACAGAATGCAGTAAAGACGAGCAGCTTCACATGAGGGTACAATGGTTGTAGGAGCCGTAATTTCGAGCAAATGATCCAGGCCCAAGTTAAGGTAAAAATGTGTTCATTTGGAATCTTTTGTTAATCCACAATGTCTTGTTTTGGAGCTTTGAGAGGTAACTCCCATCCTTCCTTCCCCAGACAAAGGGGTCCTCTTACAGGGTGCCCAAACAAAAGTTCAAAAGGGCTGTAGCCAACCCCCTTCTGGGGGTCCTCTCTGTCAGCAAACAAAAGGCAGGGCAGCAGAATGTCCCATCTTCGCCTAAGCTTTTCAGGTAAAGCCTTAATCATGCCCTTTAAGGTCTTGTTGAATCTCTCAACTAGACCATTGCACTGTGGATGGTAGGGTGTGGTGAACTTGTAGTTCACTCCACACTCTTTCCACATAGCAGTCAAATATCCAGACACAAAGTTTGCACCTCTGTCTGAGACAACCTCCTTCGGAAAACCCACTCTTGAGAATACTCCCAGGAGGGCTCTTGCCACAACAGGTGCTGTTGTGGTCCTTAGAGGAATAGCTCCTGGGTATCTGGTGGCATGATCCACTACCACCAGAATAAACCTGTGCCCAGGTGCTGTTTGGGGATCCATTGGTCCAACAATGTCTATCTCAACTCTTTCAAAGGGAACCTCCACCACAGGTAGTGGTATTAGGGGGGGCTTTGTGGTCCCACCTGATTTGCCACTGGCTTGGCAGGTGACACAGGAGCGACAAAACTCCTTAGTATCTTCTGACATGTGAGGCCAGTGAAAGTGAGGGACAAGCCTGTCCCAAGTCTTGTTCTGGCCAAGATGTCCTTCTAGGGAAATATCATGGGCTAAGGTGAGAAGGAAGCCCCTGAATGCCAAAGGTATGACCAACCTCCTGGAAGCACAAGGCTTGGGGTCTCTAGCCTCTGAATACAGGAGCCCGTCATCCCAATACACTCGGTGGGTACCATTAGCATTCCACGTAGCCTCAGCAGCAGTTTGCTGTCTGAGGGGTTCAAGAATAGGGCAGTCCAACTGCGCCTGCCTCAGATCTGCCCTTGAAGGTCCCTCTGTCCCAAGAAACTCAACCTGATCAGGTTCAAGCTCTTCTGGGACAGTTGTTTCTTGGGTCTCACAATCAGCTTCCTTGGAAGGCTGATCCTCAATCTGAGGCAAGGGGGAAGGCACTGCCTTAACCCTACTGCTTCTCCTCCTGGTAGACAACTGGTCCATTATTTCAGGATCCAGGGCCTGTTCAGTGTTGCACTTATTGGCCTGTGACCTGGTCACAGCAAGGACATGTCCTGATATACCTAACATCCCTGAATGAGTCCTATACTCCACTTCAGACCAGACTGAAGATTCTAGGTCATTGCCAAACAAACATTCTACAGGGAGGTCTGAACTAACAACAACTCTTTTGAGGCCAGTTACCCCTCCCCAGGAGAAAAAACCAATTGCCATACTATGGGTGGTAGTGACATTGCTTGCATTGGTCACTGGGTAATTGTCACCTAGTATGATCTGTCCAGGGTCCACAAAGATGGGTGTCACCATGGTGACACTTGCACATGCGTCCTTGTAGGCCTAAGACACTTTGTTATTAATTAAAGGAGTTTGTCTGTACTTGCCCAAATTACTGGGGCTCACAGTAGAGGACATATCCATGTCCACATCACAGACAAGAACAGCTTGAGTTGGTATTCTGACTAGGCCAGAATCCACCTTAGTTCCCAGGGTCAACCCTACTACACCCTTCTGTCGAGAACCACCACTATTAGCTGTACTAGGGGGAACAGTTGCCTTAGGGGCAATGGTGGCTGGAGCTGTCTCCTTTTTGGTGAAATCACTGGTCCAGTGAGTATTAACCTTACAAAAGTTGCACCATGGTTTCTTTGGACCTTCTTTCTTTTTGGATTTCTTAGAACCCCCCTCTCCTTGGAGATCAATTTAATACTCTGGCCATCCTAATTCCTTGTGTATAATTTGTATATATGTGTCACTGTATTTAATGCACTGAGCACTTTGTTCACCAACAGTCACATTCCTCACACGTGTTCCTAACGGTTTTACCATTTATTGATACCATTGGCATCACTGAATTAATTAATTCTGATGTAACATGTTTGCTTCTTTACAAATATAAAGAATTTCTTTATAGGTCACTGTTTTCAGAGAGGTTATTTCAATGTGTATTGAGCGCACTAAGCCTTTGTCAAAGTGATTGTCATTACCCAACAGAACCATCTTTGTATTTAACCACGTTTACCCAGGTTCTGAGGGACACAGGGTCACCCCTTTTTATGTAAACCACTCTTTTGCAAGTGCACACTTGCGAGGGTTCTTGTTTTTGATTATTTCTTCTCCTTTAAATTGTTTTCAATGTCGAAATTACTCACAAACCTATGATGTCAGAAAAAGAAACCCTTTCTTACAGCGAGGACTATATGGCCAGATTAATACAGGAACAGGGTTCCTCCAGTTTCCTACTACTTGCAGACCGCACATCTGTAGATACAACACTCAGTGAAAAACTGCTCAAAATAGAAAGACTAGAAAATAAATTAATCCGGTCTCGTCTCCATGGGCATGTTCTGACAAAATATCTCTCATCAAATATAATACCAAAAGGCCTCCAAATTAGAAACGAGCCTGGGATTTTTATTGATGTGCTTAAATTCAGGGAAGGATTCAGCTACGTGGCTAATAATTGCTCCAGGCACTGGATGGTGCTAGGGGTGGAAACGGCCATAGAATATGTGAAGAAATTAACACAAGAAACCACTGACCTGTAGAAGGAAATACTTGAAGACGGCACACTCTAAAATGCCGAAGAAGCCTTAGAAAGGGCAGAAAGGACACTGGCTGAATTCAACACGGTTACCCTGAATAGAAAACTAGACAAACTTGCTAAAGATCTTCGCAATTCTGATAAGAAAGTCACCTACCCCTACCTTGCGGACGAATACTACCAACAAGATCAACAAGGCTTCTTCACCAATAGAAGCAGAGAGGGGCCAAGGAGATTCACCACATTTTCCGACTCCTCAGTCAGCAGTGGTTCAGAGTTCGAACAAGACGGGGCATCAACCAGCAGGCAACCCCCTCAAGCTCCACAACAACCTTTTTTAGACCAAGGCTACCGCCAATCCAACAGGGGTGGTACTGCCGACCAAGTTTGGGCGCCCAGAAGACCATGGAACAAACCAAGAGGAGTACAGAGAGGGAACGCAAGAGTGAGGTTTTACCAACTGGAGGTATACGGTGAAATCTCGACTCGGAAGCAGACTTACAGATGGTAACCCAAGACACAGAGAGAAACACATCAGTGGATGTCACTTTGACAGAGGTGGAGGGGAGTGATATAGAAACAAGAGAAGACACGGACCAACCAATGGCAATCGACCCTCCAGGATTAGAAAAAGTCACCAACATCGCTCCTATGGAACCACACCTGAACCCTCTACCTGAATTACCCGCCCAAGTTGATGAGACTCGTTCACTGACAGATCTCATCATCAATCCATCCAATCACGAGATATCACCAGCAGAAAGGAATATTCTGAGTAAAGGGCTCTCTTTCGTCCCCACTAGCAGACCAGATGCATTCACAACCAAATTGGAGTTGCAGAAATTCTTCCGCAAGATAAGACTTAAATACTTCTTTGGAAGAAATGAATACACTCCAAAGATGGCGGCGACACCATTCAAGCCTCCATCCTCTTTCACCCCTGGATTATACTGCATGAGTCAACGCATACTAGCATTCGAACAGATAGTGATGCAAGAGGTGATGATGGGCCTGGAGGAAAGACACTACATCAAATATAACATCTTGAAAGAGGAGAATGCAGCACTAAAAGAACTAAGCAAGAACAGCTCAATCGTTGTGAAGGCAGCAGATAAAGGTGGTGCAGTAGTGTTACAAAACACTGAGGACTACGTAGCCGAAATCAAGAATCAATTGGGCGTAAGAGAGAGTTACCAACTCACACCAAGGGATCCTACAACGGGCACAAAGACATTGACTGAGGTTTTGGCTGATGATGGTGTCAACAAGGGTTTCCTGTTATCCTCTCCGTCCTCAGGATCAGCTTGTGGTACAAGTAGGCCACCTCCAGATCTATCCAAGCCCCGAATGCTGTAATAGCCGTGGGCTAGAGAAGGATCAGGTGAGGGCAAAATAATAAACAGGGAGGAAAGGAAGGGGACTGCTGGGAGGGAGAGCTGCGGAGACAGAAAACAAACAAACAATTGATTGGTGTCAATTCTCAGGAAAGTTCTCTCTTTACTCAGGCTACCAATCAGACTATACCGTGCTATACCTGTAATAAGAATGCTGACCGCACTAACTCATGAGATGCCTCTCTTCTAATGAGGGTACGTAAATTCAGCCTGTGATTGCCTTCCCCTGTGAACACAAAACTTAATAGTAAGACAACCCCATAAGACCCTGGTAATGGCAACACGTATATAGGTAAAGAAGGACACTACATACCCTAATCTTTTTGCTTCAGAGTTCTGAAGAAACGTAGACAAGGTTCTATGGAATACGTAGTAAGTATACAGTAACTCCCACAAAGTAAATAAGGGTTACGTCACCCAAAAATAACGGAGAACAAGGTTACCTGAAGGAAAGTGAATTCAGGTGTAGGAAACTCTTCGTTCCAGCCTGGATCTAAAGAAAGCAGACCCTCTGCAATAGCCGGTGCAAGAAGGCTTTCCAACAGCGGATCTGGTATAGAAAATAACGCGAAAACAAACAACTGTTTCCTCCGCAATAGCCGTAGCAAAAAGGCTCTCCAACGGAGGAAACGGGATAAAGCAATACGTGTCCTCCGCAATAGCCGATGACAAGGCTCTCCAACGGAGGACAGAAACCGAAACAACAATGCCAGAAATACAAGACCGTCCTCCGCAATAGCCGATGACAAGGCTCTCCAACGGAGGACAGAAACCGAAACAACAATGCCAGAAATACAAGACCGTCCTCCGCAATAGCCGATGACAAGGCTCTCCAACGGAGGACAGAAACCGAAACAACAGCGCCGGAATAAACGCAACTGAGGGAGTCCAAGATGCAGAGTATAACTAGAGCTCAGGAAACACCTCACCGCACAGTCGACAGGAACGCCAGGAACCACGAACCGGAATATCCGACGCCGGCTGCAGGAAGTAGAGTCTATTTATACTCCGCCTCTCGGCCGCTGAGCCTTCTGGGAAATGTAGTTTTTCCCCGTCGGTACCCTTTAGGCTCTTGAGGCGCGACAGATTCTGACAGTACATCCCCCCTCACCTAGAGCGCCGAAGGGGACCAGGGCGTTCAGGGAAACGGCGATGGTAAGCAGCCACCAGGCGCGGAGCATGAACACACGATGCAGGCTCCCACGAGTTCTCCTCGGGACCGTAGCCTTTCCAGGCCACCAGATTCCTAAGGCCACGTCCACGCCACCTCGAGTCCAGAATCCCCTCCACCTCATATTCTAGACCCTCAGAGACCAGCAAAGGGGGAGGGAGGCGTCGCACCACCGCAGCTGCAGGCTTGAGCAGGGACACATGGAAAACTGGATGTATACGCAGATGTCTAGGTAACAGCAACTTCACTGCCACCGGGTTAATGCGCTGCACCACACGAAACGGACCTATGTATCGAGGGTTAAACACGCTGTAATGTCTGAACCTGAAGTTCCGGGTGGACAACCACACCCAATCCCCCACACGATACAAAGGACCAGGACGACGTCTTTTGTCAGCCGTTTTCTTATATGCCACCTTGGAGGTCTTTAGGGAGTCCTGTACCTGCTCCAGAATCCTCTTGAGTCGGGAAACCCTCCTGGCGGCTTCAGGCACTGACTCCTCTTTGTAAGGCTGCACAAAAGGGAGAAATCGGGGATGATGACCATAAGTACAATAAAAAGGCGATACTCTCGTGGCAGAATGTGTCGCATTGTTGTATGCCACCTCAGCAAGCCAAAGGTGCTCCACCCAATCCTTCTTACCCTGAGACACATAGCATCGCAAGAATTGCTTCAATGTCTGGTTGAGACGTTCCGTCTGTCCATCGGTCTGTGGATGGAAGCTCGTGGACAGCGCTGTTTCGATATGGAGAGAGGAGCACCATGCCTTCCAAAACCGTGCGGTAAATTGTGAGCCCCTATCTGACACTATGACAGTTGGTAGGCCATGTAGACGCACAACATGGGTCATGAGAAGCTGTGCCAGTTGCCCTGCTGTAGGCACCTGAGGACAAGCAATGAAATGCCCCATCTTAGTCAGATAATCAATGACTACCAACACGGTTGTACAACCCTGATCTCTGGGTAGACCTACTACAAAGTCTAATGATATACGTTCCCATGGAGTAGAAGGGGTAGGCATGGGCTGCAGAAGCCCTGCAGGACGACGGTGATCGGACTTGGCGCGAGCACAAACAGCACACTCAGTCACCCATTTCCGTACATCAACCCTGATCGTAGGCCACCAACACCTACGCTGAATCAGATCCATAGCCTTATCTACCCCAACGTGTCCAGCACTGGGTGAAGTGTGACACCAATCAAACATTTGTTTACGCAGGGATTCAGAGGGCACCAGCATCCGTCCTTGGTTGATTGGAAAGCCATGTTGTAGTTGCCACTCAGGATGTGTCTGTAGCCATCTCTTCCACTGGTTCGTTCTGATCCCATATCGTATGCCCTGCAAAAAGGCATCAGGTTGGATGCCGCAAAACACCTTGACAGGGTCCACTATAGAGGTTTCTGCTCTGGCCTCCGAGACCTTTGTGGATGATTGACGAGACAAGGCATCCGCCTTTCTATTGTCTGCTCCAGGCCTGAAAGTAATAACGAAATTATATTCCGAAAAGAAAAGCATCCACCTCAACTGTCTAGGGGTTAAATGTCTGGCCGCTGACATGAATTGCAGATTACGGTGATCGGTATAAACCGTCACCACGTGCTTCGCCCCCATAAGGAAATGCCTCCATTCAGTGAATGCCTGTTTTATAGCTAAGAGTTCTTTTTCGGCTATGCAGTAGTTGAGTTCTGCCCCCGTAAGTTTATGTGACATAAATGCCACGGGATGCAATTGTCCTGTGATTTCATTTCTTTGCGAAAGAATGGCTCCGATAGCAACCTCTGAAGCGTCTGCCTCAACTATGAAAGGGACATCAGTATTGGGGTGTGTCAATATTGGAGCGGTGACAAATGCTTCCTTTAAAGCATCAAACGCCTCCTGAGCCCCTATATCCCACACGAACCCTTGGTCTTTCTTCAGCAGTCTGGTTATGGGAGCCACCACTTTCGAGAACTGGTTAATAAAACGTCTGTAGAAATTGGCGAATCCCAGGAAGCATTGGACATCCTTGACGTTTCGAGGAATCGGCCAATCTCGCACTGCTTGGATCTTCCTCTCCGCCATTTCCTGTCCCTGAGAGGTAAGCATAACCCCCAAAAACTCAACTGTAGTGACGTGAAAGTCACATTTGGACAATTTGCAGTAGAGATGGTTTTTCTGTAGTATCCTTAGAACAGACTTGACATGTTGTATGTGCATGTCCTCCGACTCTGAATAGATGAGGATATCATCTATATACACAATGACATGTCTGTCCAGTATTTCTCTTAACACGTCGTTCAGGAAAAACTGGAATGCAGCAGGGGCATTGCATAGCCCGAAGGGCATGACCAGGTATTCGAATAACCCATACCTGGTCTGGAAGGCCGTCTTCCATTCATCCCCTGCTCGCATTCTAACCAGATGATATGCTCCTTTTAAGTCTAATTTGGTGAATACCTTGGCCTTTTTCACCTGATCCAGTAAGACGTTGATTAAAGGCAAGGGGTATCTGTTCTTGATGGTTATCGCGTTGAGGGCTCGAAAGTCTACACAGGCTCTCAGATCCCCATTAGCCTTGGGGATGAAAAACAAAGGGGATGCTGCTGGTGATCTCGAAGGACGTATGAACCCTAATTCTAACAGTTTGTCTAAATAGGTTCTCAAATAGGCGTTCTCTGGCTCTGTCAGTGCATACAGTCGTCCCTTGGGAATCACCGCCCCGGGAACTAACTCAATCTGGCAATCGTACGGCCTATGTGGGGGTAATTCTTCTGCTCTTACTTCGTCAAACACCCCTTCAAAGTCCTGATATGCCATTGGGAGAGATACTGCCTTTTCTGCGGCCGTGGCTATTCTATCCCCACATGCCAAAGCAAACGAAGGACATTGTGCATATCTAAAACAATGCTCTTCACAATGTGCGGAATTCATCAAGATATTGCCTGTTTCCCAATCGATGTCGGGGTTGTGTCTTTTCAGCCAGGGAATGCCTAAAATCACCCCATACTGCGGTGCCTCTATGATGCTGAAAGACACTCTTTCTCTATGGTGACCGAACCTCATCTCTGTTAATGCTGTTTGATAACTTATGGGCCCTGTGTTCAGTTTCCTCCCATCTACTGCAAACACATCGGTACTATCTTCTTTAGGTATTAGAGGTATGCCTAACCTTTCTGCTTCTTTCATATCCATGAAGAAACCCGTAGCCCCGGAATCCACCATGGCTTGTGTGTGCACCTCCATCATGCCTATCATCAAGATTATCTTAATAAATAGATGTTGCGCTCCTACTACCATACTCAACATGGAAGGGATAGTAACATGACTCCAGGGAACCCCTTCATCACCCCCAGAGCTCTTCAGTTTTCCGCCGGTTTCTCAGTGGCCGTTGACACCCCCCTATTCAAGCGGAATTTGGAAAATTTGGGTTTAACAGGGCACTCTCTAACATAATGGCCTTTTTTGCCACAATAAAGACAAAGACCCAACTTGCGCCTCTGTTCCTTTTCGGTGGTGGTCAAAGCTGCACGGACCGCTCCTATGTCCATAGGCTCAGAGGCATGAGATACCTGACTGTCCGGGGTCTTTACCGCCACAGAAGAAGGAATTGGTCGGGATTTAGCTCCACCACCACCCTTACGATTCTTCATCCTATGGTCTAGTCTTAATACCAAATTAATCAAATCTTCACATGACACTGGTTGGGGGTCTATTTGAGCGATTATGTCCTGCATTTCTTCGGTTAAACCCTGATGAAAGATTGACGCTTGTTTGGCTTCTGGCCACTTAGTTTCAGCAATTAAACGTCTGAAATGATTCAAATATGTTACCAGATCTTGATTCCCTTGACGAAGGCCTAATAATTCTTTATCTGCCGTATACGTATCCGCTCTCCTATCGAATACCTTTGTGAACTCTGCTTGGAAAGCGTCCCAGTCATGTAACATTGGGTCATTTCTCTGAACCATGGGAACCGCCCATTGAGCCGCCTCCCCTACTAGATACGAGATGACGAACGCAACCTTTGACTGATTGGTAGGCAATGACCGGGGTTTGCATGAAAAATGCATCAAGACTTGCGTCAAAAACACTCCAGCATCTCCGTTGAATCGTTCTGGATGTGCTAACGGAATGCTAGGGGGTATCTCCACCACTACTGAACCGGCTGTACCAGACCCTGAAGCCCCAGCACTAAAGGGGTTTTTCTGGATGTTATCCAACCGGTTCCGTAATTCAGTGCTTTCTTGTCTGGATGCTATCAATTCAGATTGCACCACGACTAACGCTGCCATCACCTCGTCCAGAGTAGCCATCACCCTAAACTGATCGGGAGGACTATATTACATGGGTCGGATATTCTGTTATCCTCTCCGTCCTCAGGATCAGCTTGTGGTACAAGTAGGCCACCTCCAGATCTATCCAAGCCCCGAATGCTGTAATAGCCGTGGGCTAGAGAAGGATCAGGTGAGGGCAAAATAATAAACAGGGAGGAAAGGAAGGGGACTGCTGGGAGGGAGAGCTGCGGAGACAGAAAACAAACAAACAAACAATTGATTGGTGTCAATTCTCAGGAAAGTTCTCTCTTTACTCAGGCTACCAATCAGACTATACCGTGCTATACCTGTAATAAGAATGCTGACGCACTAACTCATGAGATGCCTCTCTTCTAATGAGGGTATGTAAATTCAGCCTGTGATTGCCTTCCCCTGTGAACACAAAACTTAATAGTAAGACAACCCCATAAGACCCTGGTAATGGCAACACGTATATAGGTAAAGAAGGACACTACATACCCTAATCTTTTTGCTTCAGAGTTCTGAAGAAACGTCGACAAGGTTCTATGGAATGCGTAGTAAGTATACAGTAACTCCCACAAAGTAAATAAGGGTTACGTCACCCAAAAATAACGGAGAACAAGGTTACCTGAAGGAAAGTGAATTCAGGTGTAGGAAACTCTTCGTTCCAGCCTGGAACTAAAGAAAGCAGACCCTCTGCAATAGCCGGTGCAAGAAGGCTTTCCAACAGAGGATCTGGTATAGAAAATAACGCGAAAACAAACAACTGTTTCCTCCGCAATAGCCGTAGCAAAAAGGCTCTCCAACGGAGGAAACGGGATAAAGCAATACGTGTCCTCCGCAATAGCCGATGACAAGGCTCTCCAACGGAGGACAGAAACCGAAACAACAGCGCCGGAATAAACGCAACTGAGGGAGTCCAAGATGCAGAGTATAACTAGAGCTCAGGAAACACCTCACCGCACAGTCGACAGGAACGCCAGGAACCACGAACCGGAATATCCGACGCCGGCTGCAGGAAGTAGAGTCTATTTATACTCCGCCTCTCAGCCGCTGAGCCTTCTGGGAAATGTAGTTTTTCCCCGTCGGTACCCTTTAGGCTCTTGAGGCGCGACAGATTCTGACATTTCCTCAGTCCTCCAGAAAGAGTCTTCCTAATGAAGAAGGAACCGCGCATCCCAACGATCTACACCTTGCCCAAGGTGCACAAGAGGCTAAACAACCCTCCAGGGAGGCCGATCAAATCGGGCTGTGGCTCTGTTTTGGAACCAGTGAACCAGTTCATCGATCACTTCCTTCAACCTATGGTGTCAGAGATCAAGTCATACATAAGAGACTCCATGCACATTATCCAATTTTTGGAAGGTCAACCTTATGATGAAACCACACAGTTTATGGTCACACTTGATGTCACTTCACTGTACACCTCGATACCCCAGGACAAAGCCATCAATGTCATCCATACCATGCCGGATAAACGTCCTGCGCCGCACTGGATACCCACGAACTTCCTCATCGATCTCCTGGAGATCGCTATGAAGCGTAATTACTTCATTTTCCAACAGCAATTTTACTTCTAGTGCAAAGGAGTGGCCATGGGTGCGACTTATGCACCAAGTTTGGCGAATTTGTACATGGACGACTATGAGGAACAACACCTATACACGGAAGAAAACCCCTACATAAATTCAATATCGATATGGAAAAGGTATATCGACAACGTGATCATGATCTGGTCAGGAACAGAAGCCGATTTGAAAGACTTCTTTGAATGGTTAAACACCAGATGTAATGATATACAGTTCACCATAAATTATGACAGAAAAAACATTGCGTTCTTGGATCTCATGTTCCAAGTGGAGAACGGGCTACTCTTCTGCGATCTATACAGAAAGCCCAGAGAAAGGAATACATTGCTCAAGTATGACTCTCATCATCCACGCAATCTACGAGACAATCTACCGTTTGGACACTACTTACGAATGAGGCGTAACTGTACTAAAAGGTCAGACTATTTCAAGGAAAGTGAAATACTAACCAAACGCCTATGTGACCGTGGGTATCCCCCTCGGCCTGCTCAAACGAGCCAAGAAGAGAGCTTGGTACTGCCCAAGAGAGGAGCTGCTTATCCCAAAAGAAAAGAAACCAGCCACTAACAACTTGGTATGTGTCACAACCTTCCATTTCAAGAGTAACATGATGAAGAAAACCGTGAAGAAATACTGGAATTTGGTCGCTTCGGAGTTGAAGATGGATGAAAGCCCGCTCTTTGCATTCAAGAGAGGACGCAATGTCAAGGACAATGTGGTCAAAGCATTTTTGGACCCTCCAAAACCACTGACCCTGAGAGACCATCTGGGCCTGCCACCTGTAACGGGACATTTTAAATGCAGTACTTGTAAAGCATGCCCCTTCAGCATTGAAGGACCAACCCAGTTACACAATAACAGAACACATATACTGCCCTCACTGACAAACTGCAACACCACCAACGTAATCTACGTGATCCTTTGTCCATGCAACAAACCGTACGTGGGACAAACCACGCAGAAGGTTAAGGCAAGAATATTAAAACACATAAGTAAAATCCGTTGCAAGGTGCAGGGTACTCCCATGGTAGACCACTTTGTGAGTCAAAATCATGATCCGGACAGTCTACGCTGGCGAGTACTGGAGAAGATCAATGCTAATCCAAGAGGAGGTTCCATGACGTCTGCACTCAACAGAAAAGAGTGCAAATGGACACGTATTCTGAACTCTGTATTGCATAGATTGAATGAACATGAGGAAATATCTAAGCAAATGGGCCTACTATAAACTTTCTCTAGCCTCACTTTCTGTGTGATGTCCTGGCTCAATCCAGTTTCTCAGCATAAATTGTTTAGTTTAACACGCTAACATACGACATGCATTATGTGGATTAGGGGTTGTTACGTACTGTTACATGGTGCCCAAACCACTTCATGTTTGCTTCTCTTCAATTAGTTTACGGACTGGATTCAATGTTACTGTTGGGGTTCACCACAAACTACATAACCTTGCTTAGCCTGATCAACTGATCAAACAATTTTTGAACTGTTACTATGTCAAACGTTTTCCATTTTAGGCTATACATACGGTTACCGATTTATTCAACTGAATGTTTTGATTGTTTTTCCTCCCTTCCATGGGTGAACCACTTGGCCATGTCGTTCTTACGACCTAGGCTGCACAACCTGGCCAGGCCATTGTCATGATCCAAGCTTGATCTTATCCTGTTATCACCCCTTAGGCGTGAGGCTTGGTAGGCGTCCACGCGCAGCTTAGCAACCACCGAGCACGCCCCCGTCACCGCACGGCAGGCGTAATACAGTATGCTAGTAGATTAGTTGCTAGGCAACGTACGTAATGTACGTACACGAGGGCTAGCCGTGTTCTTAAGCGCCTTAGCCGTGGAGCCGCACTCAGCACGTCTAGCATACATGGGTGGATTGTCACGCCGGGCTCCTTCGTTTTGACTGCTTTCCACTAACACTAACACGGGGTAAGAGGTTTTCTCTAGTTATGTTCCCTCCGTTGCCTTAAGCTCTTTAGTTGTCACTATAACCACGCCAGCCTAGTACCACACAGCCCCAAATCAACGAGTTCTCTTCACCAGGAGGCTTTCAACGCGGCTTTCAACGCGGCAAGCGGCGTTGAAGCATGATGACTGTAGAGGGTACGATTAGAACTCCCTGTGCTTAGTACAGTGACACTAGCTCTGGCGCTCTTCATTTCTTTAGACGTTCGTCACCGGGCCACCTAATTTTACGCACCTCTGTCACTGCCCACCTCGAGTATACACTGGCTCAGCGCACTTCAAAATCACCCAACAACCAGTCACTTCCCGATAAATTATTAGAAATTATATTAAACTATAAATGATTCACACATTTAAGCACCTGAGAACACATTTAAGTAATCCACAATAACTCCGGCAAGAACTATGTAGTTATTTTGAACCGCTCATTCTCTCCACTAAATAGGTTTTAACTTTTGGCTACCCACCAGGCTAAGATTCCTCCTCCTGATCCCCATGTGAGTACCACCGCTCACACACGTCATTAATGACGTCCTCCTAATCCAATTCCTCTCTGAAACACCTCCCTTTTTCTTTCCAGACTGTCCCCTCCCCTGTCTTTTTTTTGTATTTAAATTTATAGGGCGCGCCGCTACCCACAAGGGGTCTCCCGGCGCCAGAGAAAAGTAAAGAAAAGAAAAGTCTTGAGAAAGACCCGCCGCGACCACCAACTGGGGCGCATCAGGGTCGAAACGTCAATGCTTACCACTGGTCCAGATACTCCAGGAGCATGTACATGTACCCCCTGTCTCCTTGGAGATCAATTTAACACTCTGGCCGTCTTAATTCCTTGTGTATAATTTGTATATATGTGTCACTGTATTTAATGCACTGAGCACTTTGTTCACCAACAGTCACATTCCTCACACGTGTTCCTAACGGTTTTACCATTTATTGAAACCATTGGAATTACTGAATGAATTAATTCTGATGTAACATGTTTGCTTCTTAACAAATATAAAGAATTTCTTTATAGGTCATTGTTTTCAGAGAGGTTATTTCAATGTGTATTGAGCGCACTAAGCCTTTGTCAAAGTGATTGTCATTACCCAACAGAACCATTTTTGTATTTAACCAGGTTTACCCAGGTTCTGAGGGACACAGGGTCACCCCTTTTTATGTAAACCACTCTTTTGCAAGTGCACACTTCGAGGGTTCTGTGTCTTCTGGGTGTCTCTGAACAGCAACCTATACTGCTCAGTGGTTAAGCCAAACCCATCTATCAGAGCACTCTTCAGGACAGTGTAGTTGTTAGCATCCTCATCACTAACTGTAACTTTGCTGTGGATGTGGGTCGGAGTCAGTGAAGTCTGAGAGTCCATTTTCGGTGTCGCTGAGTTTCCGGGTTCCAGCGGGAGCATCGACAAAGTAGACCAGCAAGTTATTGGTGGTGCCTGTTTGCACAGGGTGGTCACTCCTTGACCACAAGGGAGATGTCTTCAGTCTTCTAGTCAAAATAGAATGTCGAAGGTCCAGGAAATTCATATCAGAGTTTCATTCCAGGATAATCTAAAGTCTGTGGACACAGCTCCTATCTTCATACTAAGAAAAAGGGATGGATTACCTGCTAGGTCCCTCCCATGGGTGGACCTGGCAAGGGGGTGGTTACACCCCTTTCCCTTTGTCCAGTTTCGCGCCAGAGCAGGGCTGGAGTGCCCCAGCAACTAGTTTGAACCGGGCTATGCATGGAGCACCTTGTGTTCCCCAGGTAGTGTCTGGAAAAGCATCTTTCCATTCAACCCACCCTGCCACAATACACTACAGACTGTCTGTTGAGGTGCTAGCACCTCCCTCGACAGGAAACCTATTGTCCAGGCCTCCCTTGCTGTAGTTTCCCCCAGCAGCAGGAGGTCAGACTCGTGTCTGTGGCAGCAGCATCAATTTTGTGATGCCGGGGCTCTGTTTAACTTTAACCGGGTAAAGCAGGAACATACATGTCTTTTCCCTCCAGAAGGGTGGAATGCTACCCCTGCCGCCAGAATTGGTGGGGGGGGGGGGTAGTATTCCAAAGTGTTTAACACCTTACACAATATGTTTTGATAAAGCCAAACCAAAGTTAGAACTAACCGCGAGGATTATAATGCACTTAGGAGTATATGGTATGGCTATATCATAGAACAGCTATAAGGAGATGGTTCCAAAAGCTGCAGAGGGGCTCAGCTCATGCTAGGGCACCCTCTCACATAAAACCAAGCACTCTGCCTCCAGGATTGTTAAGGCCTGCCATAGGAGTGACTTATAGTTTAATATGTGTCTATATATAAGGTAGATATAGATATACTATATCTAAGTAAGGGGTGAGTACACCACCTTACCCAAGCTGAGTGATCAGCCTGTGGTGTCAGTTTGGATGGCCAGCCAGGGGTGGCATAATACATGCTGCAGCCCCTGGTAGGCCTTAGATGCACCCATGCCCTGGGTACCTATGGTACACTATACAGGGGCTCACAAAGGTGACCCAATACCCAATCAGGTATGTACCTAAAGTACATGGTATCAATTTAGAGAGTGAACAGATGGGCTGTGGGTCTGATTAGCAGGCCCACAGTCACACTAAAGTCGAAAAACCAGAAAATCACAGCAAAAAGTGGGGGTGACCATAGGAAGCAGACCCTAATCTCCTACACATGGCCTCATGTGTTGTTGTCCTGTGTCAGTGTGTCAGTGCGCCATTGTTACTGCATTCTTGCCCCAGTGTCAGCCTGTTGCAGGCCTTGGGTCAGAGGACCAGTGCCACAGTGTCAGTGGACTCATATCCTAGTGTCAGGGTGTCGGTGTCAGTGTGTTCATGCCCCAGTATCAGTATGTTCATGTCCTCCAAGCGTGTTTTTGTCCTGTGTTAGTTTGTCTGTGTCCCTGTGTAAGTATGTTCTTGCCACAGTGACCGGGTGTCAGTGTCACAGTGTCAGTGTGTTGCAGGTCTCGAGTCAGTGGATCATGCCCCAGTGTAAGTGTGTTCTTGCCCCATTGTCAGAATGTCTGTGTCACAGCGTCAGTGTGTTCCTTCCCAAGTGTCAGCATGTTGCAGGCATTGAGTCAGTGGATCATGCTCCAGTGTGTGTTCTTGTCCCAGTGACAGGGTGTCAGTGTCACAACGTCAGTGTGTTCCTTCCCCACTGTCAGCATGTTGCAGGCATTGAGTCAGTGGATCAGTTCTCCAGTGTAAGTGTGTTCTTACGCTAATGTCAGTGTGTCTGTGTCTCAGTGTCTGTCTGGGTGTTCTTGCCACAGTGTCAGCATTTTGCAGGTCTCGAGTCAGTGGATCCTGCCCCAGTGTAAGTGTGTTCTTGCCCCAGTGACAGGGTGTCAGCGTCACAGTGTCAGTGTGTTCACATGCCAGTGTCAATGTATTGGTTCCCAGTGTCAGCATCCTAGGGCCAGTGTGTTCTTGCCCCAGTGCCAGCCTGTTGCTGGCCTTGAGTCAGAGGATTGATGCCCCAGTGTCAGTGCATTCATATCCTAGTGTCAGGGTTTTTGTGGCAGTGTGTTCTTTCCCCAGTATAAGTATGTTTAAGTCCTCATGTGTTGTTGTCCTGTGTCAGTGTGTCAGTGCGCCATTGTTACTGCATTCTTGCCCCAGTGTCAGCCTGGTGCAGTCCTTGAGTCAAAGGACCGGTGCCCCAGTGTCAGTGGACTCATATCCTAGTGTCAGGGTGTCAATGTCAGTGTGTTCTTGCCCCAGTGTCAGTATGTTCATGTCCTCCGAGTGTGTTCTTGTCCTGTGTTAGTTTGTCGGTGCCCCAGTGTAAGTGTGTTCTTGTCCCAGTGACAGGGTGTCAGTGTCACAGCGTCAGTGTGTTCCTTCCCAAGTGTCAGCAAGTTGAAGGCATTGAGTCAGTGGATCAGTGCTCCAGTGTCAGTGGGTTCTTGAACCCAGTGACAGGGTGTCAGTGTCACAACGTGTCAATGTATTGATGCCCAAGTGTCAATATGTTCATGTCCCAATGTCAGTGTGTTCATGTCCTAGTGTCAGTGTATTCATGCCCCAGTGTCAGGGTGCCAGTGTCACAACGTGTCAGTGTATTGATGCCCAAGTGTCAATGTGTTCGTATGTCAGTGTCAGTGTCCAAGTGTCAATGTGCTCTTGACCCAGTGTCAGTGTGTTCATGTCCCAGTGTCAGTGTGTTCATGCCCCAGTGTCAGGGTGCCAGTGTCACAACGTGTCAGTGTATTGATGCCCAAGTGTCAATGTGTTCGTATGTCAGTGTCAGTGTCCAAGTGTCAATGTGCTCTTGACCCAGCGTCAGTGTGTTCATGTCCCAGTGTCAGTGTGTTCATGTGCCTATGTCAGTGTGTTCACATCTCAGTGTCGATGCTTTGGTGCCCAGTGTCAGAATCGTAGGGCCTGTGTGTTCTTTCCTCAGAGTCAATGTGTTCATGTCTCAGTGTCAATGTGTTCATGTCTCAGTGTCAGTGTGTTCATGTCCCAGTGTCAGTGTGTTCATGTACCTATGTCAGTGTGTTCACATCTCAGTGTCAATGCTTTGGTGCCCAGTGTCAGAATCGTAGGGCCTGTGTGTTCTTTCCTCAGAGTCAATGTGTTCATGTCTCAGTGTCAGTGTGTTCATGTCTCAGTGTCAATGTGTTCATGTCTCAGTGTCAATGTGTTCATGTCTCAGTGTCAATGTGTTCATGTCCCAGTGTCAGTGTGTTCATGTCCCAGTGTCAGTGTGTTCATGTGCCTATGTCAGTGTGTTCACATCTCAGTGTCAATGCCTTGGTGCCCAGTGTCAGAATCGTAGAGCCCTTGTGTTCTTTCCTCAGAGTCCATGTGTTCATGTCCCTGTGTCAGTGTGTTAATGCCCAATTATGAGTATGTACTTGACCCAGTATCAGGATGTCAGTGTATTAATGCCCAAGTGTAAGTGTGTTCATGCCTCAGTGTGTCAGTGTCCCAGAGTCAACGTGTTTACATCTCAGTGTCAAGGTCCTAGTGTTAGTGTGCTCTTGCCCCAGGGATGTATGTCGTTACAATGCATACGTTTACAACGCATACCTTTACAACGCATTTTTTACACCGCAACATCCATTACAACGCATTCCATTACAACGCATGCCATTACAACAAAATCTTTGAAATTACCTTTACAGCGCATTCCACTACAACGCATACTACATTTACAAAGCATACCATTACAACGCATACCATTACATTGCATGTATGGTAAGTATTGGATAGTGTAGGGGTAAAAATTACTATTCTATCTCCAGGGGGTTCAAAAGTAGGTTAAGTATTGGATAGTGCAGGGGTAAAAATTACTATTCTAACCCCAGGGGGTGCAACAGTAGGGTAAGTGTTGGATAGTGAAGGTATGCGTCGTAATGGTATGCGTTGTAATGACTGCATTGTAATGACATGCGTTGTAGTGGTATGAGTTGTAGTGACACACGTTGTAATGGTTGCGTTGTAATGGCATGCGTTGTAATGGATGTTGCGTTGTAAAAGTTTCGTTGTAAAGGTAGTGCGTTGTAAAAGTTGCGTTGTAAGCATTGTTTCCCTTGCCCCAGTCTCAGTGTGTTTGTGTCCCTGTGTGTAGGGAAGGGCCTCTTTTGACATAAGCCCTCACTTTTTGCCTAGGTCCATTGGGTCCCTGCTAAGCAGATCCCCAGTGCCAGATCTTTTTCCCCAAAACTGCTTCACGATTGGCACAACATAATCCCCTGCAAGTCCCTAATAAGGGATATGGGTACTGAAGAGGATGCTCTGGGGCTTTCGCACTGACTGTGCCACCCCACGGATCCCACACTAATGCTATGGAACACGACCTGTATAACACAGTTGTTACACCGCGGTATGTTTACATAGCCGGCATTACAACGCAAGTCGTTACAAGGACTTGCACTGGATGGCGCTTTAAGCTAAGGATTCGAATGTTACGTAGGCTGGAGTTGGAACAGTAAATCATAGTATTCCTAAGTCCAGCGCCCTCCAGCGCAAGACGCAAGTCATTGTAACGGCTTGCGTTTTAATGAACGCGATGTAAAATACTGTGTTGGGAATGTGTGCGTTGTAACGTCATATATTCCAATGCTATGCATGCTGCTGATGTAGGCTGTGTGTCTTGGTTCAGGAAAATCCAAAGAACAACACGACACCCAGCCCTGTGTGCCTTGCCTCCCATGCACTGCATAAGATGTAGCTAAGTCACCCCTACTGCAGACCTTTAGCCCCAAGGCAGGGTATACTATATCATATGTGTTGGCATACCTGCATGATCAGATATGCCCCTACAATGCCAAGTCTCTTCTTGGATGTTGTAAGTGAACAGGGAAGCCATAAGGAGTACATGGGCTGGATACTCGGCAAGACGAGTTACCCAGCTCCATGAAGGCTTCACTGATTTCTAAGTTGTTTGGTACCAAACATCTTGTCTTAATAATCCTCATTGATGCCAGTGTTGGATTTAATAAATAAATACACAGAAGCGACCCTTTTAGAGGGTCCCCTGAAAACCTACCAAGCACTTGTGTGGTCCCTGACTTGTTTTCGCCATTTTGCCACCACAAGACAGGTTTCTGCCCTCATGTGATGAGAGTCAGTGCTTTCAGAGGACAGAGACAAAGCCTGCTCTGAGCAGAGGCACCTCACATCTCCTCTAGGACAGGAATCCAAATGAATAAATTTTGGATCGCCATTCCTCCTTCCCATTCTCACTTCGATCTCTGCTTTCCACCCTTTCACACCTTTTCTCCTCTTCCTTATTTACCTCTTCTTTCCCCGGTCCTCTGCCCCTGCTTCTTCTCATTAACCCTGCGCTCTCTTCTATGTGCTACCATTGTCTCTCCCCAACCTCCCTTTATCTCACTTCTGTGTATACACTTGACTCCTTTCTCTTTCCCACCTACTTCTTGTCACTTCTTCTCTCTTTCATTTCCTTCTTCCTCCTCTCATCTGCATCCTCATTTTTGCCAATTACTTGTTCCTCTTTACCCTATTGCTTTATCTTCTCTCCTTTCCCCTTTTCTCACCCTTACTGCCTTCCTTTATTTTACTTTGCTTCCTGCCTTTCATCCCCCTTTTCCTGCTTTCCTCTCTCTCTATCTCCCCATTTGCTCTTCTCGTTTTAGATTCTCTTTTACATATCTTCTTTCACTTTAATAGCTTTTTTTTGCTTCTCTGTTTCTCTCTCAACTCTTCGAGTTTGTGCTCCGTTTCCCTTCCCTACCTTCAAAGTTGTCCCCAGAGGCCCCTGTGTGCTGCACCTCACAGTCTTCCAACCCTTTGTTGGTCACACCCATTGTGCCTCAACATCCCCCACCCCATGTAAGAGCAAGCAGTCAGGCCTTTATAAGCAGAGGCTCCGGCAAAACAAATAATAATAAAACAAGCAGGACAGTTATGGGAAGTGGTACCAGTCATAGGGGTGATGGGGGCCTATGATACCTTCGGTGTACGTCCGGTGTCACTGCACCTGCTGCACCACTCATTGCTACGTCCCTGCACCTGTTCCAGATGCTGTTAAATGTTCTTTGAAGTTTGCGGAAGCAAACCATCTGTATAAGACCTGTGTGTTGGTCCTTGAGTGGGATAGATCCTCACTTGTAAGTGACAGAGAGGCAAGCCTGTGCTGCACCTGTGCAGAAATAACATATTGGCTATTAAAACAATGAGGTGAAAATGAAAAAAAAGTTGGAGCTTCAAATAATTCAGTCCACTGATTTTTTAGGTCTCGCCTGGTGTTAGCAGCGCGCGTGCGCTGCTCTCGCCATGTGAGGGCTTTTTGCAATCAATACTCATTTAGAAGGGACTTGAAGCCTCGCCCCTGTTTCCCATTGGCTCGCGACATCGTTTATGGTAAACGTTGGCACGTGATTGGAAATCTGGCTTTTTGGTTACCTCCTTGTCCACTTTTAGGACGGCCCATGTGAACAGGCCGACGCCATCTTTTTTGCCGTGATGTGGGAGCTGCTTTCTTTACAGCACGTGCTCCGCACATTAAAGCTCACCATTTGCTTTCCAGACAATAAATGTACTGGTAATAATGGCTCACCTGAGTTATAACAGTAGCGGTCTCATGTCGAGCCCAGACGAAGTACAACTAGGTCAGCAAGTTCGCCGGGCCTCTCTATGAAGCGGACACTTCTATTTGTATGCCGATACTTGTTGCTTGTTTTTAATGAATGTGTATTTGAGCTCGTGTGTCATAGCAGTCGCACACACCATTACATAGCAGCCAGTGTTACCACAGCTCACGTTCTGCGAGGGAGGGGATCCTGCACACAGAGTCTGCCTCTGACTGTGCTTCTGTGTAGCACATTTCCTCCTCTACTCCCACCTATCGGGGACAGGCTCAATCCACACAGTGATCCATCTCTAGAGCCTGCAGAGGGCAACACTGAAGACCTGGCGCCGCGAGGACCCCGGAGATTAGGCCCGGGCACAGCAGCACCATGGACCTCAATCTGCAGCCCCTCAGCTTCACGCTGCTCAGAAAGTCAGCCTAGACCCGGGGAGCCAGCAGTTGTCCTGGAGGGACTTGCTGTCCATACGCAACAAAGCTGGTTAGTGCTCGAGTCCTTTAAGCTGGCAAAGTGAACCTAAATGATTGCTCTGCTGTTTACCCCTGCTGCAGCCTTTCTACCCCTACTGCAGCCTTTCTACCCCTGCTGCATGCTGTATCTTTTATGTAATTCATGTTCTCTAAAGTCCTTATATAATGTAACTGGTTCTATTGTTTAGCGCTACGACACCTTTGGGTAAAGTATGCGCTATATAAAAACGCATACATAAATAGGTAAATCAATTGTACCCCAGCCTCATGCCTCCCAAGCACGCCGTGAGTGTGTGCTTGTGATACCACATGCCCTGGGTGCCCCAGCCTCGCTACTAGCTCCTCTGCCTGTGCACCCGAGTGGCCGGTGCCTGTATGCCCGAGCCTCTGTGCTCCAGTCTCAGTGTTTGGTTCTCCCCGGCTAGTATGCATGCTCCTTGTTGGTTTTGCGCTTGCGCTTAACTCTACCTTATAGATGGTGTAAAAAAACAAGTGCTAAATCAGAGCAAGAACAATGAGCGTAAACCCCTTTATCAGCAATAGCACCCACTTTCAAGGCGCCTTGATTAGTTGTTTTTGATTGTTTATTTCCAAAAAATGTAAATGTCAATAAAGATATATTTTTAAAAAATTAACTCTTTGTCAGCGCAGCCTCATAAACGATCACAAAAACTTTTTACCAATTTTTGTACTAATACCAACTTTTAAATGCAGCACTAAGGCTTTAAACAGACTCAAGATGTCAACGTAAACGATGCTGTAATATTTGCTTTTCCTAAAGTGCTGGTGTTGAAGTGCCTAGCAAATTCCTTTTATGTTTTCCAGGAAAGTGCTCAATTGTGAAATCAATTAGTTGCAGCAAACCATTTATGGAAGTGTGCGATCAGGATGTGGATAGATATATTTCCAGTTTTTAAACAGAATTCGGGAAGTTACACAGTATTTGGTCATTCTTTTACTGGAATATGGAAGTGAAATTATTAAATCGAAAATGAACTCCGCACTAGGCATTCTTGATAATAAGAAGTGCTTTGCTTACCTTCTGGCGGGGGTACACTGAGTTTTAAAAAAATACCCAGAACCTAACAGAGGGGCTGATTCACAGAATTAATCTGAGACAAAGTCCTAAACTTACTACTTTTGGTATTCACAGAAGGCATTTAGTAGTAGTAAAGTTAGTATTTTGTCTTACGTTAGCATTTTGTCTTAAGTTAGGATTTTGTCTTAAATTAGATTTTGTCTTAAATTAGTATTTTGTCTTAAATTAGGATTTTGTCTTACGACCAAAATTTAAGACAACATCCTAACTTAAGAAAAAATCCTAACCTAAGACAAAATACCAAAAGTAGTAAATTTAGGATTTTGTCTCAGATTAGTTCTGTGAATCGGCCCCAATTCCCTTAAGTGCCCACCACAAGTTGCACAAGTGAGTGAATACTTGCAAAAGTGAGTGAAGTCTTGCGCATGTTAGCGAAGCAAGCCAACCTGACGTCCTCTAAGCTGGTTTGGAACATTTACATAAAAAATAGGGCCATAATATAATACATGTTCAGCACTGTTTCCATATAAATTGGCTAAAGGCTATATTTCTGAAACATTCCAATAATGTCATTTTCTGCCATGCACACTGACCGTAGACAGGAGTGTTAGGTCCCTCGACCATGATCCCAAAAGTATAATGAGAAAATCATAGGCCTTGCATTTACGCGAGTTTAGCCCCTTCTCTGCGCGCGTTGGCCAACGACTGTCATGAGCACTAGTGCTGCGCATATCCGTTGACCGGTGTGGCCCCGCCCACTCATTTAAACTACTGCACCGCGGTGGAATTTACGCCGCGGTTAAGCTCCTGGGGCCTTATTTATGAAGGCCTTGCGCCGCCGGTGCGTCACTTTTAACATGGGAAAAAATGACGCATCAGTGGCGCAAGGCTTTCATAAATGAGGCCCCTGGCATTGTAAGTGGCAATGCCTTTTATTTATGCTTTCAAAACCGAATCAAAAATAAAAGGCAATGTCATTTACAATGCCTAAAGCCCAAACTCGCGTAAATGCTTGTTTAAATTGAGACGAAAGGTGGATTGTCTCCTTAAAGCCACCAGGGTGAAAAAACAACAACAAATCAAATAGGCGATTTAATTGATGAAAAAGTGTAAATGATCTTAAAACGCGTTTTTGTTTTCTTTTTTCTCAATTCTTTATTGCTTTTTCAAAAAAGGAAAAGGACAAGTATTACAGGTGTTTTCGTTGGGGGTCTGCAGTATGGACTGCTGTCTGCTCCGTCCGCCTCATCTCTGTAGTCTGTGCCCTATTTTTGTGCAGTCAGCCCCATAAACGCTCTGCCCCTCCCCCCCCCCCCCCCCGCACAATCTATGTTCTGTCCCTGCACAGCGTGGGTCAGGTCTCTGCACAGTTTGCGCGACTTCTGCGGAGCCTGCAATCCTTGGGCCCTGTCGGCGCAGTTTGCGTCCTCTTCCTCCATAGCGGGTGCCGTATCTGCGCAGCTTTGCGCACTCCTTCCGGAGAGTCTGAGCTCTCGGCGCCGTCTGCGCACTCTCTATCGGCGCCGTCTGGCACTCTCTATCAGCATCGTCTGCGCACTCTCTCTCGGAACCCTCTGCGCACTCTCTTTGCAGTCTGTACCACTCTTCTGCGCAGTTTGATTCTTCTCTTTGCGCCGTCTGCGTCCTTTCCCTCCACAGCCACTGTGCTTTCTGCGCAGCCTGCGCCCTGTTCCTCCATAGCCCCTGCCCTCTCTGCGCAGTCCGAGCTCTCTCTCGGCACCGTCTGTGCCTTCTCTCTGCGCAGTCTGTACCACTCTTCTGCGCAATCTGATCTCCTCTTTGCGCCGTCTGCGCACTCTCTATCAGCTCCGTCTGCGCACTCTCTCTCGGCAACTCTGCGCACTCTCTATGCAGTCTGTACCACTCTTCTGCGCAGTCTGATTCTTCTCTTTGCGCCGTCTGCGCTTTTCCTCCCCAGCCACTGTCCTTCGGGCTTAGCCTGCGCCCTCTCAGGGCTCAGTCCGCGCTTTCGTCGTCACATTCTTGCTCCTCGAAGCACCTGTCGAACAGGTTGTGCTTCAGATGAACACATTTTAATAGCTTCACTCACCCCTGTGGCCCCGGGCGCTCTGCGACCAAGGCGAGGCCTGGGAGGGCCCATGGAGGACCGGTGACGGAGAGGGCCCAAGATAGCGCCGAGAGAGAGTGGAGCAGGGTGAGGCACTAGGCGCCCGTCAGGAGGTGGCTGGACCGTACCCCAAGACAGGGCAGAGGGCTCATTCAAAGCCAAGTGAGGGCCGAGCACAAGGAGCGGAAAGAAAGTGCACCCCGAGGGGGGGCCCGGTGCGTCACCGCGCGCCTGAGCCAGCTGGAGAGACACTGCGCCGAGGGACCGGCGTGCGCCCGGTGGAGAGCACAGCGCGGGGGCGGTAGAGTGCCCGCAGTGACATCGTGCCATCACAGCCCCATCAGAGGGGAAGGGTACCCGCGGAGCCCGCTAGAGGATGAGGGGGGCCTGGACCCTCGTGCTCCTCTGTGCCCTGCTGCAATCAGGTAAGGTAGTGCCCCCTGCTGGCCTGCAGAGGCCGCTCTCCGCTGACTTTCACAGCTCCGGGCCAGGACCGGGGGTAGAGGGGCTTCTAGAGACGAAGCGCGTCCTTCTCACGGACAGTGCCTTGTGCACGGCCGTCCTGGGGTGCAGGCAGGGGTGGGGAAGCGCCCGTCTTCTATAGATCCTGCCGGGCAGTGTCATCCTAAGGATTTTAGGGGCCCTTTTTTTATATATCTTTTCATTTTAGTAACCATTTTTTGCTAATTCATGCCCTATGTTGCCTAACAATATTGAATTATGGATTAAGGTACAATCAATCAATCAATCAGGAAAATGATAAGTGCGCTACTTATCCATGAGGCTCAAGGCACTGGGGGAGGGGGCGCGGCAGCTCTGGTTAGTCGAAGAGCCATTTCTTGAGGGTCTTCTTGAAGATGTGCAGTAAGGTGACCAACTGGCATGGGTGCAAATTCAGGACAGCAAGTGTAAAAATTCAGGACAAAAGGTCAAAATTCAGGAAAAACTTCGGGACAAAAGGTAAGTTTTTCAGACGCATCAGAGGAGGTCGCGCGATAGTATATAAGTAAGTAAATAGACAACCACTTAGGTACAAGTCAAAATAAGTTTATATTAGGTTGAGACAATCGTGCACTTCACGGTTTTTCAGTATGGTCACAGCTTGCTACCTTAGAGGATTCAAAATTCGCATCTCGCTCGAGCTGGTACATTAGTCACAAGACGATGGTGGGCCACACCTGAATATAAGTGAGGCCGCTTTTATTGTTGATTGAAAACTACTGCATATACAAGAAACTTTGCAGTGCCAACCCCCATTAACAAAACTGCTCCCCCTCTTTTCCAGCCTCCCAGGGAAACACCCGATGCATGGTCCGGCCAGTCCGGCCTTGCTACCACCCTTCAATGGTGCCCCTCATCTTCACATAGACCGTCTCTCATGTGTATTTAATTTCTCTTATAGTGTTACTCATCCCAAGTATGTATGGCAGGGTGTCGGAGTGCGATACATCACACACATGATGTAGAGACAATGACTCATATAAACGTGAAAGTCAATGTATAGGAAATGTTACTTCAGATAATGGGTGCTACAAGCTGTAATCATTCTTTCATCCATCATTCAGTCTTTCACCATTCATTCTGTCCGTCCATCTATGTGCCCATCCATAGCCAAACATATTCAACTATTTACAAACCTATCCACCATGTATCCTTCTATCCACCCTTTCACTCATCCATCCATTATTAATCCCTCCACCCTTTCACCCCATCCAGCCATACAGTCATCCATCCACTCTTCTACCCATCCATCTATTCACTCATCTATCCAGCCATTTACCCTTTCACCCATCCAGCCATCCTTTCATTACTCATCCATCAACCCAGTCACTTACCCTTCCACCCATTAACCCTTTTAGTCATTCATCCTCCATTTCTCTTCATCCCCCTTTCACTTATCCATCCTTCCAACCATCCACCCATCTACTCATCCATTTATGAATCCATCCAATAACTCTATTACTCATCCATCCGTTCTCTCACCCATCCACAATTTCACTTCGTCACTCATCTATCCATCCTTTTGTCCATCTACCGCCTTTCACTCACTCATCAATCCTTACATCCACCCTTTCACTTATCCATCCATCCATTCACCCTTTCACTTATCATTTCATCAATCCATCCATCCTTTCACTCATTCATCCATCCATCCATCCATCCATCCATCCATTCACTCGCCCACCATCTACCCTTTCACTCATCCTTACAAACACCCATCCACCCTTTTACCCATCCATCTACCCTTCTACCCATACATCCATCTATTTACCTTTTTTCTCACTTATACTTCTACTCATTTATTCAATCATCATTTCTTTCTTTATCTTATCCATTTACCCTTTCATTCATCCATTCATCCTTTCACTAATCCATCAAGCCATTCACACATTTCTTCACTCATTCCCACACCCACCGTTTCACATAATGAGCTGAGCCTTTGTCTGCAGAGTTACAGACTGAAGGGGCCCGTCAAGAACTTCACCTTGCTGTAGTTCCTAAAGCAAGGGGTGGAGTGGGGGTGGGGAGGGTTCACTCTGCCCCTGTACATAGGCAGTCTGAAAACGTAGAAGTCATGAGTCATGCATGATGCACAGTGCCAGGATGTGAGGTGACTGTGACATGGTGTTGTTTCCAGGGCTTTAAGTGATGATAAAAAACTGGGGGGGTTCTTAAAAGGGGGTGTTCAATTTCATTAAGGGCGTGGTTTAAAACACCTAGGCTAAAAATCTGTACTTAGCATAGTGTTCCGCGCGGCTGGTATTATGTTGTTTCTGTGATTGCATCCAGATATATAAAGCAGCAAGTATCATTACACAAACAACAAGCCAGGACTATTGGCTTTGTCAATGGTTATTTGCTTAAAATAAAAAAGCAGCAATCATGGCTTTTTTGAATATAATATTGACTATACTTCCGTTCTAAAATAATGAGACAGAGAAATAACGATAATCTGTTCTTTTTAACATGTTTCACAGGCTTCTTTATATAAACTGTTTTCCAACATGCAGCACAGGCGTTTTACCTTTTATCCATCTAACAGAATGCCCTGCTGTACACTGAGGCAGGAGGAGGCCACCACATTCTTTAACACCTCAGACTGCCCCATTGACATTCTGTATGTGGCAGTTACCCAGCATACATAATGACAATTGGCGGGTAGGCCTACTGTTGTGCCCGAGGAGGAGTGCGAGGCACCCCCATCAAGGGGCTAAGGCTTCTCACAGGGAGCAGTGCTGCTCCCTGTGATGGCCAAAATTACAGAAAAAGGCGTCCGTAAAAGGGATCCTCACGGACAACGGACGTGAGGTCCCAATCACGGACGGTCCGTGAAATTTACGGACGGTTGGTCACCCTAATGTGCAGGGTGGGGGCGCGCCTGTTGTTGATCAGTAGTTCGTTCCAAATCTTGGCCGCGATCTAGTAGAAGTTTCTTTCCCCCATCTTGGTCTGCAGATGCGCGGGGGTTTGGCAAAGGCGAGGTCTGTGGATCGGAGGTTGCTCTTGGGTACGTGAAAGGAGATTCTGTCGTTGAGATATTGGGGTCTGGTGTTGTGGAGGCATTTGTAGAAACAGGTGGAGGCGACAGTGTTGATCTGTCAGGTCATGAAGATGGAGGAGTCGAGTACGATGCCGAGGTTTCGGGCGTGGTCCGTGGGGGTGGGCGGAGCGGCCGAGGGTGCTGGGCCACCAGGAGTTTTCCTAAGTAGAAGGGGATCCGAGGACAACGACCTCTGTTTTCTCCGAGTTGAGCTTCAGGCAGATGCTGCTTATCCAGGATACAACGTATTTAATTCCTTCCTGGAAGCTGAGTCTGGTGGTGATGGGGTCCGTGGTGAGGGAGAGGATGAGCTGGGTGTCATCGGCGTAGGATACTATGCGGAGTCCGTGCTGTCTGAAGATGGTGGCAAGAGGGGCCATGTAAATGTTGAAGAGTGTTGGGCTGAGCAATGAACTTTGGGGTAGTCCGCAGTAGATTTCCATGGGTTCGGAGAGGAAGGGTGGAAGTCTGATTCTTTAGGTTCTGCCGGTGAGGAAGGAACGGAGCCGGTTCCCTTAATGCCAGATTCGTGGAGTCTGGCGGTGAGAATGTGGTGGGAGACGATGTCGAAGGCTGCAGAGAGGTCGGGTAGGATTAGGGCTGCGGTGTGTCCTTGGTCTAGGAGGGTACGGATATCGTCTGTGACGGTGAGTAGAGCAGTCTCCGTGCTGTGGTTGCTGCGGAATCCAGATTGGGAGGGGTCAGGATGGAGTGTTGATCGATGTATTTCGTTAGCTGGATGTTGCTGGTCTTCCCGGTGACTTTAGCCGCAAAAAGGAGGGTGGAGCTGTGTTGGTAGTTCTTGAGGTCTGTGGGATCTGCTGAGGGCTTCTTGAGTAGGGGTCTGACTCCTGTGCGTTTCCAGTCACCGGGAAAGATGCCGGTTTCGAAGGTGGCATTGATGGTGCGTCGCAGTTCCAGGGCGATGGCCGCTGCGGCTCTGTGGAAGATGTGTGGGGGCAGGGGTCCATGGGGGCTCCTGATTATATGCCCTACGTGGTCGATCCAGTGTCTTCGGTGGTGACTGCGATCCAGGGGGAGATGGTGGGCTGGCTGGCGATGGTGGAGGATGTAGTGGCTTCGGAGTCTGGTGTCTGGTCGTTTAAGGTGTCGTAGAGGACCTTGATCTTCTAATGGAAGTAGGAGCCAAGCTTGTTTCAGAGGTCCTGGGAGGAGGTTAAGATACACAAATACAGAGAGCTAGAGAGAACGTTCTCTTCTCCCTTGGTAGGTAGGGCCCTGGGCAAGTGCCCTATTGGCATTGACCTTTAAATGCATCTGAACCCGGGGTCATCAGCCGCTCAGTGCTATGAGGGTGGGTTCTTTGTAATCTCAAGAGGTCTATCTCTATTCACTGAGGGGGTGACAGCCAGACCCTTCTGCCAGGCACTCCTCTTGCCTGTGATTCCAATCTCATCTTAACAGCCCATGTCCCTCCCCTCTCTTGAGCGGCCCTGTACTTTCTGCCTCTCTTCTGGTCCCACACGGGCCTCAGCAGGGCAGGGCTGCCGGGTGCAGACCATGGCTCCCTCTCATTTAACACTTTCACTCCCCAGCTGTCTCGCCTCTATTTTGCCCTTCTCTCACAGGAATCCCTGCACCCCGTCATTTCCTGCCCCTCCTGTCCATATCTTTGTTTACCCTTTCCAACTATCCCTTTCTTTCTTCCTTTTCCACATCTTCCATCTGCCCCTCTCTCTCTGTCGCTATATCTCTGTCCCTTTCTCTCGCGCTCCATCTCTCTCTCTCTCAATTTCTCTCTCTCACTCTGTCTGTCTCTCTCTCTATATGTATGTAGGTATATGGTGTTGCTATAGCGACCTAGCAAACGGGAGCCGAGCCCTGTACCGTACAGAAGGACGACAGGTCCAAGGAGGATCTAGACCGACAATTTCGGTCTCTTTCTCTGCCAGGTGACCCAAGGAAGCTTTTTACAGCAAATAGCCTGTTAAAGCAAGAGGGAATCCCCCTCTAACATATAACGCACCTTAGGGAGTGCAACACTTAGTAAAATAACACAATCACTGTAATTTTATTATTTATCTGCACCTTTTCACATACTCATTTGGTCCTGAGGAAAGCCAGTTTTAAAATTAAAAGGCGTGGCTGAAACATGTAGACCACACAGGACGCAGGAGGTCATAATTTGCACTCCAACATGTCCATCTGCCTTTTTAGTTGCTAACAGGGGCCCAGTGATCTATTTTCCCTTGGGTACTGGGACCCACTGTATAGCTTTTAACCTTCACTTTCTCACTCACCACACTGCACACTCAGCGAACATACCAGCTCCGCAGTAACACTGGCGTCGAAGCACACCTGAGACACACTCGGTGTCACTGTGGTGGGCCCGATGATGAAGCATGCCACCAACTAGGTTGGTGGTGGATGGCGGCTTCATGAACAAATAAATGGGTTTGCCAGCAAACGTACTTCATTGAGTCTCCCTCCCTCAAACATAGCTAGTACTTATTGATTTTGACATATAATCCTGGGGATTCGGACTAGTTTACCTAGTCCTCACTCTCTCCTTTGAATTGGCGAAGGGTCAACAATGAGCATACATTCAACAAGTGGCACCTGGGTTGTAAACAGTCAATGCATTGTGATGTAGTGCTTTTCAAAGAGGTGTGTGCAGCTTCAGCTCTTCCCTAAAGTCTTGATTAGGAGCTTGGTGGACATGGCTACTCCATCACATACGTGAAGGATATCCTGTTAGCTAAATTACAATTCCACTATATCCTATGGTACTTGTAATACGATGGATGGGATACCCGTCATCTCTGTGACACAGTATCCCTCCGCCAAGATCTAAATTGGGCACTAAAGTGGAGCAGTGTTGGGGCGGTGGTGATAGATACAGGGACGTAATTCCAGTTCCCGAGTGCATAGATGAAAAAGGCCTCCTGCCTTGTTTTTGATCTTTTTCGCTCCTTAGTCAGCAGTTTGATGGTGTCCTGGCTGCAGAAGTGTAGAGATCCACCAGGGATGGTGAGCTTGTCTGCACGATAAGCGGCGTGGTGGTCAACCTGGCTTTCTAAATAATGCAGCTGGTTTTGAAAAAGGGACGGGCTGTCAAGGGGAGTCAATAAAGTTCCATCGGGGTGAGGGTGCTGTTTTTATATTTCTCAGGCCCTGGATGAGACGTGCTGCGGTGAGTAAGATGCACATATTGGGACCCAGAGTGGAGTCTGACAACTGTGCTATGGCCATTCTGATGCGAGAGAACAAGGGCTTGAACAGCAGTTCTGAAGTCACTTTCTTGAAACAACAGGTTCACTTTCTTTTGAAGAGAGATCTGGAGTGCTTAATTTGTAGAAGAATAGATGCAGGTGCCCAAAGCCCTGCTAAGAAGCCTGTGGCGGGCATGGGTGTACAGAATTCCAAGGCTGCATAGTTGCAACCCACCTCCTGCTCCTTTAATCGACTACCAGTAAGCATCGGCGAATTTTGCGAATCTCGCGTTCGTGAATTTTGCGGATTTGCGAACTCGCAATCCGCAAAATCCGCAAATTCTCGCGAATTTGCGGATTTTTTTTGTGTTCGCGCAGGTTTCTGCCAGTTTGCGAGGGTTTTTGTACAATTTCGCAAACGCGAACTTACCTGTCGGGCGCAAGTTTTGCGAACTTGTTGTTTCTACGTGTCCAGCCTGTTTGGGACACTCTTCTTCATCACTGCCACCCTCTGTCACCACTGCCACTCTCTGACTACTCATGCCACTCTCTGACCCACCCATGCCACCCTCTGTTTCATCACAGCACCCTCTGGTTGTCCAGTGTACATTATTGTGGCAAAGCACACCTTCCCTGCCTCAAGTGACCTGAATTAATTTGGGGCTGATTAATGTGTCACAGAATATTTTTTTAGCTGGCACCTGCTTCCTTAGTGCTTCCTGATTAGTGATCTTTTGCACTTGCTAAGTGCTTTCATTGTTGCAAAATTAGTTACAACACCTGCCCTACCCCAACTGACAATAATGAATTAGGGGCTGATTAATGTGTCACTGGATTTGAACTTCCAGCCTGGCTCCTGCTTGTCTCCCTTAGCTGTAATTCAGGACCTTTGTGGCATATGTGTAACTATTCTGAGGGTCAGAGCAGGGTCACATAATAGTTGCAAGTAGGCAACTGAACTCTGGAGGGGCCCCTCAGGAAGCACTACAGGAAATGGCTACTAATGATGAGCTTGAACTTTTGAACCTGGTAAGTAGTTTCAGTTTTGCTAAGATCGTATTTCTGCAATTTAGCGCTTATTCGCGGGTGCGAAGTTGAACTGGGAAGCCGCGAACTCACGCGAACAGTGCGAGCAAGCCATAAAATCCGCTGCTCGCGGATTTGGCGGGAAATTCGCGAATCTCGCGGATTGCGGATTTACCGAAAATCTGCAAAATCCGCGAGCGGAACGTATTTTCTGCCCATACTTTACCAGGCACTCCCTGACCCTGTAGCTCACTCTTGCAGGTTCCTTCTCCTTTTGTGACAGTTTTTCCATTGTTTCCTTTCTTCTTCTTATCTTTTGTGTGTTTTCCCTTCCTTGCTCTGGATCGAAGGCCCATCTTATGTTGTTATGTTACTTAGTTTTTTAAAGCGTGTGTACACCAAGGATGTATGTCGTTACAACGCATACTTTTACCACGCATACCATTACAACGCGGTTTTTACAACGCATACCATTACAACGCATAGCGCTTTGGGGTGCTGGATAGTGAATAGTTTAATTTACTATTCCAACTCCAGTCCCCGTGGACACTAGGGAAGGTGTTGGATAGTAAATTAAACTTATTCCCTATCCTAGAGCGCCCCCCAGCGCAATGCGTTGTAATGGTTTGCGTTGTAATGACTGCATTGTAATGGTAGTGCGTGGTAAAAGATTTGTTGTAAGGGTTGTATACCGCACACCAAATGGTTTCAAGGCAATATAGGGGGGTGGGGAGGAGGTGAGATATAGAATAGTCAGAGTGGTACTTGTATGCTTGTCTAAAAAACAGGTTTTTAATGATGTCCTGAATTCTGGGTAGCAGGATGCTGCAATTATCTCAAGGGGAAAAGAGTTAAAAAGTTTAGGGGCAGTGACAAAAAAATCTCGTGGCACCCAGTCTCTTCTTCTTAAAATTCATAGTGGGCATTTAGGGGTGTAATTCTAGATTCGGAAGTTGATAAAGATGGTGCTTTTGCTGTGGAGTGAGTTGAAAAATGTTGCAGCGACTTTGAAGGTAGTTCTACAGCCAGCCAGAAGAAGATCTTCATCAGGGAGGTGATGTGACAATGTTTGGGTTTTTTATATATCAGGCAGGCTAACGTAAAGAGAGTTGGCATAATCTATCCCAACGTAAATAGAGTTGGCATAATCTATCCCAACGTAAAGAGAGTTAGCGTAATCTATCCCAACGTAAAGAGAGTTAGCGTAATCTATTCCAACGTAAAGAGAGTTGGCGTAATCTATCCCAACGTAAAGAGAGTTTGTGAAACCTATCCCAACGTAAATAGAGTTGGTGGAACCTATCCCAATGTAAAGAGAGTTGGTGGAACCTATCCCAACGTGAAGAGAGTTGGCTTATCTATCCCAACATAAAGAGAGTTAGAGAGTTGGCGGAATCTATCCCAATGTAAAGAGAGTTGGCAGAATCTATCCATGAGAGGACAAGGGTGTTAATGGCCTGGACGAGTGGCTCAAAGGTGAGGAATTAAGTGATTTCTTGATTTTGTGGAGCATTAAGAAGGAAAAGGAGATTACTGAGGTGATTTGTGGCTTCACGGATAAATCAGGGTCAATGGTTATCCCAATACTTTTTACTGCTTCTTTTTAGGGTGGGGTGGGGGGGTCCCCCAACTCGTACAGCCAGAATGAATCAGTCCAGTATTTAAGTTTATTTGTGGTGATCATAGCTTCAAATTTTTCTGAGTTTAATTTCAGTTGGTTGCTGTTCTTCTAGTCGGAGATTAACAGCATTGTGGATTGGAAATGTTCTTTAGATTCAGAGGGAATTATATAATTTGAAGAGTAGTTGCATGTCATCTGCATAGTTATACATTTTACAGTTTATTGTTTTAGCTTGTGGACTAGGGGGTGGATGTATGTGTTTAGGAAGTGGGGGTATGAAGGGGATCCTTGGAGGACTCCACAATCTAGGTGGACCAGGGATGAGGTGAACAGACTTAGATGAATGGACTGGGATCGGTCTCCTACAAAGAAGGTTATCGATTCGAGTGGCGGTCAGCTCAGACTTGCAGCCTTGACATGTTCTGCCAGGAGGTTGCGGTCGTCCATGAAAAAGGCCGCTGATAGATCGAGGAACACCAGTGCTTTGGTGTTACCTTTGTCCCCTTCTGCACACATGTCATCCATTATGAAGAGGAAGACTCCTTCGGTGGAAGTGTCAGGGCGGAGGCCAGCTTGACACGGATTCAGAAATTCAGACTCCTCTATGAAGTTGCAAAGATTGTGTGCCACATGTGCCACTAGTACTTTTGCTAGGTGAGGTAAAAGGGAAACTGGGCGGTAGTTTTTCAAGGTGAGGGGACCTTCGCCTTGTTTTTTCTGGATGGGTGGCACTATTGCTACCTTAAATGCACTGGGTACTTTTTCAACATAAAGTAACTGATTGAGAAGGACCAAGACTGGATCTGGGATAAAAGAGAAAACTGTTAAAAAAGTTTTTGGGGGGGGATCAAGGGTCATTTGGAGTGCCTGATTCTTTTTTTATCAGTAGTTCCTTGAGGCAACCCTTACAGATTTCTGGCGATGAAGATGAAGTTATAGTTTTGATGTCGTCCAGATTGTTCCTATTAGAGAGGGAACTAGTGGGAATACTTGCTTTAATGGTCTTGATCTTATCTATGAAATAGGTATTAAGTGCATCACACAGAGTATGGGAAGGGATGACGGGTAATGCCACACTAATGCCACTCTATCAGGGTTGGAGAGTTTTGAAATTAATTCAAATATCTCCTTCAATTTGATGTGGACAAGGAAATTCTTTTCAAAAGAAAGCATATTTAGCATGCTGAATGTACAAATAAATATTGTTTAAGGTGTCGTAAATAGAGTACCTTAGCCTCTGTGGTGTAGTTCTCCGCGTTGCCACCACCTGCTTTACCAGGGTTCGGGTAACTTAATGGATGTAATAGTTGTCAGGGAGCGGGGAAAGAGTATCAGGGGGAGGACTTGCCGCCTGTGAAGAACCTATTCTGCATCCCAAGACCTCTAGCACTTCCCACCCAGGTAACCCAGAACTACCTGCTGTGCCTGAACCCTGGGACGTCCAAAACTCTGACTCCCCTGGAGCAGAACTGCCCCTGAACTCTGGGGGATCGTTTTCCCCCAAAACTCTGTGTCGGAGTGTTGCTACCATCAACCATGATGGTAAATGTTTTGGCGGTACTTGGCACTCAAAACACTTTGCTTTTCTTTCCCTCGTCCACATCGCTTTCTGCCTGATGGTATTGACCGCTGTTGCTTAAAAACATGCAAGCATTTCAGACTTTAAAGGCATTTGGTTCAAAGTCAACTTACAAAGCATTTATTAACTGGTGAACATAGTTTTTGTTTTCTAAAAGTATCTATTGAGATACAATTTTATTGTTCCTAATTGGTTTCAGATTTATTCTTGTGTGTGTCTCATGTATTCCCTCTGTCTGTGACAACAAATGCTTAGCACTACATTACTGCTCACCCATACTATTACAAGAAGAGATAAGAATTATCTGCTCTTTCTGCACAGTGTACACAATATCGAGAGTCAGCGTCTTTCAAGTGATCTCTGGAATTCAACCAGAGTTTTAAAGACCTTAACCATGCGACCGAGAATGCAACGGAACTGGCCTACTTTGACCCCAAGTTACACACCCAAATAATGATTGATGCAAGCCCGGTAGGGTGAGGGGCAATCCGTGCTCAACACAATGTCCATCTGAATGTTCAGAGACACAATGCCAGAACGTGCCTACTCTTAGCTGGTGAAGGAGCGTCAGGCTGAGGTGTGGGCCTGCAAACATTTTGATATATTCCTGTATGGAAAATGATTTACTATCATCACAGATCACCAGAATTTGCTTACAATTGTTTGGAAACCTGAAGACTAAGAAGCCCTCTCGCTTCGAGAGGTGGTATTTGAGACTGAAAGAGTATGACTATGAGATTGTGCACATGCAAGGGAAGGATCAAAACCCAGCATACTACTTTTCACGAGTGCAGCTACATCGTTAAAGTTCGACATCCAAGACAGCTGTAGCCTATCTCAACTTTATTACGAGATCAAGGACGCCAGAGGCTCTGTCTGTGAAAAATGTAATTGCTTTCTGAAGTACAGATAAGGACATGACCATAACCAAAGAACTCATTACCACAGCCCTTTGCTTAGGATGTTAATTTCTAAAAGCTCAAAAAATGTACACAATGAGTTAATGTTAATGTTAATGGTAATTTATTAAGCGCACTTACACCGGGTGGCTTCATGGCACTGACCAGAGAGCAGAAAAGTACTGAAGGCGGTCTGAATAGACTACAGTTAGCAGGGACCCAAGAAAGCATTACACTGTTGTGGTAAATATTTGATTTACCGTCCTAATTTCTATGCAGGTAAGTACTTAATCAATATAACTCAATCGGAAAGAAAAAGGCAGAATCCGTGGTGTTAGAGTTCTTAGGGGTTTTATTCCTTAAAAAGGAATGGTCATGACCGGATATCTTGTTCCTGCCACCACTGGGGTGCAGGAAGGGATAGAGCAATATTTTATTGACAATACATAGCTTATATACTTAAGTTACATTATAGAAACCAATACAGTAGGCGTAACAGCTGAGAGAAACAAGATAAAACACACACGTGGTAATGATACGTAATTAGAAGGCGTGAACTAGGCGTGAACATAGAGGTGTGTGCTAGAAACGTCATAAGTAGGTGTCATAAGTGGGTGGCAACAAAAAGCAGAATCTTGCAATGTCAGCAGAAATCTGAGGCCTGGATGCGCGCGCGGCTGCATGACGTGTGATTGACGTGAAACTGGAGGGCGCAGGGGACTTGACATTTACAATGGCGGAAAGAGACAGAAGTCTGGCATGTCAGATCAACTCGTACCTCTATCATATCTGATATCTGATGTTTGGGAACCATATTATCTGGGCGGAAAAGGTCTCTGGGGCAGAAGCTATTCTATACTGACTGTGAGTGCGTGTATAAGCGTCTAAGTGTCTGCATGAGATGCGAGGGGCATGGGCCTGCCATGGTAACAGAGGCTATGAATTACTTGCACGGAGACAGTAAGGCCGGGCCCTTCGCTCTGCAGCTGGGGGAATGTTTACTTAAACTAGTAGGCAGGAATGCATTTTCGGAGAGCGGAACAGATAACTCGAAGGTTGAATTCAGTCTTGGCAGGCAGCAGGCTGAGCTAAACGCGGTGAGCCGCGCAGGGAGTAAGGCAGAGGTCACGGGTACAGAGACAGCCTGGGCTGAGGCTTTCAGAGTCAGAAAGCGGAAAAAGGCTCGATGGCAGAATTCAGGGCCTGCTTCGCCAGAGCTGAAAAACGTGTAAAGTACACCACAAAAAGACGTTGGCATGGCATACTTAGGAACGGACTATTCAACCCATTCTGGGTGGGTCTGAAAGAGGACATGTTAACGTTGGACGCAAATGTATTTGCGTCTTCATAGCTGGCACAGGAGGGAAGTTACATGCACTTTAAGCTAGTACATGGAGACGGTGGGGTACACGATAGGGAACATAACTTGACCAAAAATTTATATTTCCTCATTCCCTCCTTGTTCCCTACGGACCCTTCATGATATATCGATCCTCATGAATCGATCAGTCTGTTCTTGTAACATCATTTGCTCGTCTTTCTTCCTTTGTCGGTTTGAGAGAAAACTGGAATGTTCAATGCACGATGTGGCGCACAGTCCACAAATCGCTGGCCCACACTGTAGGCACAGGCAACAACTGAATACTATGACAAGGGCAATGCCTAGGAAGGATAGGATCTTCCATCCCCAAGCGGTTAACGTTGTCCAGAACCAACTGGACCAAGTCCAGGTGCCTGGATTCTGATGTATCGAACTTGCAATCTTATGAAGACGTGTAATAGCTTTGTAGACAGTTGGCGCGTTTTCTGGAATGAAAACACAGCAACTTGACCCGATGACCTTACAGGCTCCACCTCTATCTGCCAAGATGACGTCAATAACAAGACGATTCTGAAGAACAACAATCCGCATAGCAGACTGTTCCTCTGTTAAGTTACCTAGAGTGGAGGCAGTTTCATTTACTACTGCTTCGAGTGTTCTGGTTAATCTACGTATTAATTTACTGTTTTGGACGGGGCCTGTGAAGAAAAAGAATCCCTTATTGAAATCTGTGTATTGCTCCCATGCCGTTTCGGTATAGTCGACAATCGGGAGATCTCTTCTGAGTCTACTCTTTACTAGATTTGTATTTCTGTGATAATCAGGAGGGGCTAGGAAAACAGGTGGCAGAAGGAAGGCAATGTAACAGGTACCATCCCAATCTGGAGGTAAGCGTATGTATGCGGTATGGCCACAAACAAAGTAGGAATGACGAGTAGCTCGAAAGGAAGACTTGCCATGATCACTGAATTCGACCACGGTAGTACATTTACTATGACCTAAGTGTACTGAACCCTTCTTTCTGACACATAAGTCACCTGTGACTGGTAGTACTGACATAGCAGGGAGAATTGGTGTGGCTTCGGATTCAACAGTGAGAATCATAAGGTTAATTGTATAATTACCTAATCCATATACTTCATTTTCTAGATCAGTTCCTACTCTAGTGGGGAGTCCCTTCTTGTCAGGGTAACAGGCATTAAGCAGAACTAAGTTCAAGTTTCCCCAAACCCAGCTCCCTTTAAAAACAGCGACATCAGGATCTAAGGAATTGATTATTCTAAACCATGCACCACAGGAGCCATTATGAGTGAACGGGTACGGAAAGAGGGGCAGAACTCCCTTGTATTTCTGGTAGGGAGGGAGTCGGCCACATATCCAACAGTTTGTAGCATTGTTAGTCTGATGGGAATGGTGTAACATACTAATGAATGTGTTGTTGCGCAGCGCGAGTCTGTAAGAAAGTTCGTGGGGAGGTAATTCACTAAAAGAATGTTCAGCAGAAACATTGAAAGCAGATTGTTCACGTTTGAAGATAGGGTAGTATATGGGAAGCAATATGCTAGCAACAATAATCAGGAGACTTAAAAAGAACATAATCAATAAAGTCACTATACAGTGACTACGGAGTGATTTGCAATATGCACGTTTCTTGAATTGTCTCTCTCTCTCTCTATCTCGATCTAGGGGATACATGTCAGAAACTATTTAACCGATTCACCTAGGGGAGGACTTAAATAATTAAACTGTCTGACTTGCTAGATCGAAGTTTCAGTCTGTACTCCTCTTGGGGAGTTTTCTCTCGTTCGGGAACCTTAAAGTCTCTAGGTTCGATACAGTCTTTGGAGGGGGTGGACGAGTCTGGGTCTGGTTTCAGTTCATTGCACTTTTTAATATGACTCGTATGGATCCACCCCTTTCTGCCTTCCACCTTGATCGCGGTCTTCGTAGTAAGAAGGACGGTCTTCGGCTCTTTCCAGCGGGGCTCCAGCGGACTTTTCCTGTCGAAGTTCCTAATTAGGACAATGTCCCCTGGTCGGACATCGTGTGGCTTTACATCAGTGTTGTCAGGGAAGGCTGCAGCAACCTGTGAATGACATGATTGGAGTGAAGACATCAAGGAGGCAAGGGAATCTGTCAGCATATTACAATTGACATCAGTAATTTTCTTAGGCATGGGCGTCCCCCACATATTCGGTGGTCTACCAAAGACCACTTCGTACGGGGATAGTCCTGATCTCGAATGGGCAACCATTCTCATGTAGAATAATGCAACTGGCAGGGCGACTATCCAGTCGACCCCTTTCTCTTTACAAACTTTGGCAAGGCGGGTCTTTAGTGTCTGATTATGCCTTTCTACAAGGCCTGCGGCTTCGGGATGTCGGACACAATGGAATCTCCACTGATATCCTAACAGAAGGGAAACATGCCTCATAAGTTCGGATGAGAACGGCTGACCGTTATCTGAGTACACGACACGAGGCATGCCGTACCGTGGGAAGAATTCTCGAACCAGCTGCTTGGCAGTGGTCAGGGCAGTGTAATCTGGGACTGGATATGCTTCGGTCCAACGGGAAAGTGCACAAACAACTACGAGGACATATTTGAATCCTCGACAACGGTCCATCTGGATATAATCCATCTGTAGGACTTCAAAAGGGTGATCGGGAGGATGGAATCCACCTTGCTCTACAGGAACGCTTTTACCGGGGTTGAACTGACAACAGATCATGCAAGTACGCACTTTCTGTTTTGCTGCTGCTCGTAAGTGTTTGTTGTACCAGAGATTCTGTAAACTGTCTAACATAGCTTTCTCTCCTAGATGTGCCGGACTATGTGCTGTATTTATCATGATTTGAACCATTGAGTCGGGGAGAAACCATGTAGATTTTCCCTTCGTGACCCATCCTTGATCTGTCTGGATCCCTCCTAGTTCAGTCCATTTCTTTATTTCATCTGAAGTAGCATGTGTCTGGATATCGATTACATCTAGGGTGGGATCCCGGACTGACATACACTGTGTTGGTACTATTGTCTTTGTCACATCCGTAGTCTGGGTGTGAGTCAATGCTGTATGTTTTGCTGTCTGGTCTGCCAGGTCATTACCCTGGGAAACAGAATCCGTAACTTTAGTATGTGCTTTACACTTCATGACGGATATGCCTGAGGGCAGATGTATTGCTTCTAACAGTGCTTGAATGAGGGGACCGTGTTGTATCTTGGCACCATGAGAGGTCAAGAAACCTCGTTCTTGCCATAACATTCCGAAGTCGTGTACGACTCCGAACGCATAACGGGAATCAGTGTATATGTTAACATTTCTGTTCTTGGCTAGTATACAAGCTCGGGTCAGAGCGATGAGCTCCGCCGCTTGAGCAGACAGTGTGTCAATACGATGTGTTTCTTTAACTTCAGTTTCAGTGGTCACTGCATACGCGGCCACTAATTCTCCTGTACTTGTTCTCATGCATGAACCGTCCACGTAAAGTGTCAGGTCTGGATTTGTCAGTGGGACATCTGTTAAGTCTCGTCGAGGCTTTGTTACTGCATTAATGATCTCTATACAATCATGCGGGGCTGGATCTGTCATAATTGTAGGTAACAATGTTGCGGGATTCAGAATGCTGCAGCGTCTGATTTCTATGTGTGGCTGGAATAGTGTCAATTCATAACCTGTCAGTCGTGCTATAGTCAAGTGCTGAGTCTGATTTCTGTTTAAAAGAACCTCTACAGAATGTGGAACTTGTACTGTTAATTGATGTCCTAAAACAATTGAGTCGCTCTGTCTGATTGCTAGTGCTGTTGCTGCTACTGACTTCAAGCACGCAGGGAGTGCCTGGGCTACTGAATCCAATGTACTTGAAAAATAAGCGCAAGGCTTATGTGAACCTGCTTGGTCTTGAGTAAGGACAGACAATGCTGTACCATCACGTTCTGTAACAAAAAGTGTGAACGGTTTGCTGTAACATGGTGTCGCTAGAACTGGTGCTTGACATAAAGCTTTCTTTAATTCCTCAAAAGCCTGTGTATGTTCCTGAGTCCAAGGGAGGGCAGTCGAAGTCACTGCCTCCTGTGTTGTTAACTGAATCAGTGGTTTAGCTAGAAATGCATACTGGGGAATCCATTGTCTGCAGTACGAGGTGAGGCCTATAAAGGCCCGCACTTCCTTTTGTGTCTGGGGTTGTGGCATATTTACAATTAACTGAATGCGATCGGGAGTGAGCTGTCTCCCCACTTTGGACAGCAAGTGACCCAAGTACACAACTTGCTGAACACAGAATTGTAGCTTCGAAGGAGACACCTTGTGACCCTTGTCGGCCAGAAAATGTAAAACTGTCAATGATGCTTGTTCACATTCGGGCTCACTTCGTGCGGTGATCAGCAGATCATCGACGTATTGCAGTAAGGCAGTGTTAACTGGCATTATGATACAATCAAGTTGTCTTTTCAGTGCTTGGCTATAGATGCTGGGGCTTTCTGTGAATCCTTGAGGTGCGCGTGAAAATTTGAAACTTCGTCCATTTAAACTGAATCCGAAGAGATATTGGCTCTCTGGGTCAATAGGTACACTGAAGAAGGCGTTCTTGAGGTCAATTACAGTAAAGAACGTTGCTTCTGAATCAATAGCAGTCAATAGGGAAGAGATGTCGGGAACCACAGGGTACTGTGGAACAATACATTTATTCAGTTCTCTTAAATCAATCACCAGCCGATATACTGGCGGTGCATTGGGATCAGTACGTTTAAGAATCGGAATGATAGGGGAATTACAGATATTGGAGTCGGTCTCTACGACCACTCCTTGGGCAATGAGCTCTTCAATGATTTCCAGTAAAGCCACTACAGCATCGGGTGGTAACTTGTATTGTCTGATTCTGGGTAGAACAACACCTGGTTTGAGTGTAACACGGTATGGTGTAATGTGCATACAACCTACGTCAGTTGGGCCTTTTGCCCATAAGTGATCCGGTACATTTTTCAATCTGACATCAAACTCTCGTAATACATAATGACCCTTAAAGTCTCTCAAGAAAAGTCTAACTCCTTCCGGAGAACAACAGATCACAGCTCCTAGAGCCTTCAATGTTTTTATTCCTAACAGATTTTCTGGACAAGATTTTGTAAGTAACAAGTCTGTAACACGTGATAATGGACCCACAGCCAGGGGGACGGGTTTCGATACCTCATTTACAATAGGCTGTCCTGAAAAACCAAGGGAAACATTCTGTGAGCCTGAGAGGGGTGCCCCTGGGACTTCATCATGGCTGATTGTGGTGCGACTTGCCACTGTGTCAATTAAAAACTTTCTGTCTTTTCCCAATACTTGACTGTGTACATAAGGACCCTCTTGATCTACAGGAATTTCAATAAGAGGTAAGCCACCCTCCCTCTCTAGGCTGTTTCATGTGTATCGTGGATAATCGGGGTAATCAGATTGGGCATACTGGTACATCTGCTGCGAGACTTGATGAGTCGCGGCAATGGGCTGTGGCTGTGACTGTGACTGTCTCTGTGGTACCGCTGTCTGTGCTGCATGTGGTGAAACATGCATAGGCTGTGTATTCTGCATGGGCTGTATATTCTGTGAAGTCTGTTGCTGACCCTGATTTTGTCTAGGTGGATGCGGTCTTTCTTTAGTTTTACCTGTGGATATATTATGTTTCAGGACTGGGCATTCATGTACGTAGTGACCTGGCTGCTTGCAATAATTGCATGTCCCTTTAACGGGAGCTGCGGCGTGACCTGTCTGGGTCGTACCCTTTCTCTGACCGTCGGCTGGAACCGACTGGGCCACTAACATTTTCATTTTCGTGTCTTTCATGCGTTTCTGTTCCTGATCCTGTTCTTCTCTAATTCTGTTCTGATGGTATTGTAACATCTGTAACATCTGGGATGGCGTATTTGCTTGCCAAGTACTTTCAACTTTGTACACGCGGTTCTTAACTAGTGGCAGGGAATTCTCGACTAATTTTGATACAAAAAGATGCGGGTACGACTCGCTAATCGGCTTAAGGCCACTATTGATAATAAAACATTTCTCGAATCTTGAATAGAAGTCACTAGTATCTTCATCGTGTTTCTGTTTACAGGCCGAAATTGCGTCCCAGTTTTCCTTTCTAGTTGTCAGTAATCTTGGCAGAACCTGTACTATTAAACCTGGTAATGCTTTAGTTTTCTCCCCAAGGCCTAGCCCAGGGGTACGAAGTTTCTCCTCGTCCTCTATTTCTGTCCACACAATCTTTTTATCCCCCACCTCCCATTCTCTCTCCTTCAGCTTCTCGTAGATGCCCGTGGGCAGCAGTACCTTTAACATTTTCATAATATCTTCATATGTGTAATCTCCCATCAGTAACATGTCTTTAAGTTCTCTGTGAAAACCTTCAGGGTCTTTATCGTGACACGGTACTAGTTTCTTCATTTCCAATAGTTCTAACTTGGTCAGAGGTGTGTGTACATACACACGTTTCAGGGTGTTATCAGTACCCATGACTGGGTGTACTTCTCGTAAGGGGTTCTGACTTTCAATGCCATGTAGACGCTCCATATGATACATTTTTCTTTCTGGGGGCGGAGCGGGAACGTATTCGGAGCTTAAGAACGTGTTATATCTGTGCCGTTGTTCTAGAATTATTTGAATTAACTTGGTACTTAGGCCTCTCCATCTATCCATGAGTAGTGCTTCTAATGTATCGTGTAAGGGACCTGGGTCAGAATGTTGATGTCTGAATAACGTGAGGAGGTGCTGAATCATGTATACACCTGCTAATTTCTGCTCATCTGGGGAAAGGTTCAGGAATGTCTGCGCTACTGTGTCATTATTGTATATGTTCGGATTGTCAGCCCATAATACAGCTGACCGGGCTAGTTCTTGTTCATCCATAGAATTTAGTACATGGTACCCCATTCGTTCTCGAAGCATTTTATCAGTCTCTTGAAACTGATGTTCAGGAGAATTCGGTTTTGTTATGCCAGAGAGGAAGACTCTCTTGCTTTCTGGACGAATGCCTTTCCTAAGATAAGTTCCTTTACCTACATACGCTATCGTGTCTGTAGTCTTTTCTGGTTCTCCAGATCCTTCCTCCTCCTCAGAGGAAGCTCCTTCTTTCTCATTTTCGTGTAATTCTATTACTGCTCTTCTTATTTTCCTGTACATACTGGCTATGCAATTCTGTTTATCATGCTTTCCTTTGGCTATATTTTGACCCCACTTTGTTAGGGCATCCATTTCATCCTGTTCTGTCTCAGGTCTGTCTCGTTCTCTTATTAAGCAATTTATGAAAAAACGTAGTATATATGCTTGAGTGTCGACTTTCTGATGTGCCATGGCCTCCTTAATACTTTCAGGGTTTTCCCCAGTCCGGACAAAATGATATATCCTATCTAGGTGCTCTTTCATTCCTGCGAATAACACTAGGTAATCTGTAGCTTGTCGTAAACGTAGCGATGCTATCAACATCCTATCGTCTTTACCGGGTACTGGATCGTATCTGCAAACTTGAAGCGGTTCTTTGAGTATGTCGAGACGGGGTGATTGGAATGTAAAGGGCTTCTGCATGTCCCTAAGGTTTAATCTGTGTGTTGCTGGCGGGGTCTGGTAACCCCCGGTCGCACCTCCTGAGGCGGAGGCTTGAGCATTATCTCTCTGTGGAGTCTGTATCTGTACTTGAACTTGTCTTTTAGTAGGATCTAGCGCAAGCGGATTTGATATATTAATTTTAGGTGGGGGGAGTGGTGGAGGTGGAGGAACAGGCTGTCGGACGGGAGAACCTTGTTGCGGTAGTGGCAAAATACGATCTTGGGGCGGGTTGCCACCTCCGTCACCGTCAGTAGGCGGGACGCGGGCAGGTGGATTGGTGTAAGCGGGTGCTACATCATTTAGATAGGAATTCAGAAAGATGTCTTTAGTAGTCCTGTGTTTTACTTTAATTGGAACCAATGGTGGTGGCAGATTTTTCGGCATTTCTGAAGTGGCCTCAGGCGTACCTTCGGCTACTAAGTACATACCATTTACAAGATTGTTTCGTGCGCGGTCTACTTGTTCTGATTTTACTCGAATCCCTTCAGTAACTAATTCGTTTTCTCGGGCTTTATCTGATTCTTCTCTATGTCTGTCTTCTCTACGGAGTGCTTTTTCAGCACGTTTATGTGATTCTTTACGCCAAAATTCTATGGCGTCTTTCTGAGATTGTCTGGCTTTCTTTTTCCATAATGCTTCTTCTACCTTCATGATGCACTCGGCATCCCATGTTCCGGTAACAGGCCATCTGTGTCTTTCGTCTAGATGCTTAGTATAATCGGCCCATAAATCTAGATACAATATGGCGTCTATGCCATGTTTCTGATACATGAAATTTCCAGGAGTATCCCTAGGGGGAATAGGAATTTCTTCCTCTAGTATCCCTTTTCTAGTTCCTATCTGTTTTAGCTTATTGAAAAACGGCATCTTGTTTACTCAGTACTGAATGCTCAATCCTTGCTACTTAATTCTGACTCTGAACACAATTAGTTACACCAGAACACAATAATGCACATTAGAAACAGTCACTCATACCACGACATTAAACACATAAAAAAAGACATTTAAAACATATATGACTACCCCCTATACTGGATGTACCGCTAAACAGCACAGATACACTGCTGAGAACAGTGCAAGAACTAGGATAACTGATATACTGCTAAACAGTACAGATACACTGTCTAAAACAGTGCAGACCGAATTTGTGTACCCAAACCCGTCTAGATACGTCCCAGCAATGGTACTCACCGGGAAGCACGGAAAACAGAAGGCCTCGGAAAACTCGACTGGACTGGACCGGACTCGACTCGACTCGACACGTTGATACTTCGGAAAACTGGTGGGCCTCTTGACACCTCGGACCTTGCTTCTTTCGACTAGGCTCTGGTCGGGATCCTCCGCGCTCCTCACCGCCTCGTCTGGGTGCTAATTGCAGTCTTCGTCGCCTCCGTGGGCCAGAGGAAGATACAGGAAATCCTGCCAGTATGCGTAGTTTCCGTCTAACTGATGGCAGGGGACAGAGCTTGCAACGCACCAACCGGCGCGTGGGGTGGGGGAGGGGTCCCTATTCGGGCGCCAAAATAATGTGGTAAATATTTGATTTACCGTCCTAATTTCTATGCAGGTAAGTACTTAATCAATAATAACTCAATCGGAAAGAAAAAGGCAGAGTCCGTGGTGTTAGAGTTCTTAGGGGTTTTATTCCTTAAAAAGGAATGGTCATGACCGGATATCTTGTCCCTGCCACCACTGGGGTGCAGGAAGGGATAGAGCAATATTTTATTGACAATACATAGCTTATATACTTAAGTTACATTATAGAAACCAATACAGTAGGCGTAACAGCTGAGAGAAACAAGATAAAACACACACGTGGTAATGATACGTAATTAGAAGGCGTGAACTAGGCGTGAACATAGAGGTGTGTGCTAGAAACGTCATAAGTAGGTGTCATAAGTGGGTGGCAACAAAAAGCAGAATCTTGCAATGTCAGCAGAAATCTGAGGCCTGGATGCGCGCGCGGCTGCATGACGTGTGATTGACGTGAAACTGGAGGGCGCAGGGGACTTGACATTTACAATGGCGGAAAGAGACAGAAGTCTGGCACGTCAGATCAACTCGTACCTCTATCATATCTGATATCTGATGTTTGGGAACCATATTATCTGGGCGGAAAAGGTCTCTGGGGCAGAAGCTATTCTATACTGACTGTGAGTGCGTGTATAAGCGTCTAAGTGTCTGCATGAGATGCGAGGGGCATGGGCCTGCCATGGTAACAGAGGCTATGAATTACTTGCACGGAGACAGTAAGGCCGGGCCCTTCGCTCTGCAGCTGGGGGAATGTTTACTTAAACTAGTAGGCAGGAATGCATTTTCGGAGAGCGGAACAGATAACTCGAAGGTTGAATTCAGTCTTGGCAGGCAGCAGGCTGAGCTAAACGCGGTGAGCCGCGCAGGGAGTAAGGCAGAGGTCACGGGTACAGAGACAGCCTGGGCTGAGGCTTTCAGAGTCAGAAAGCGGAAAAAGGCTCGATGGCAGAATTCAGGGCCTGCTTCGCCAGAGCTGAAAAACGTGTAAAGTACACCACAAAAAGACGTTGGCATGGCATACTTAGGAACGGACTATTCAACCCATTCTGGGTGGGTCTGAAAGAGGACATGTTAACGTTGGACGCAAATGTATTTGCGTCTTCATAGCTGGCACAGGAGGGAAGTTACATGCACTTTAAGCTAGTACATGGAGACGGTGGGGTACACGATAGGGAACATAACTTGACCAAAAATTTATATTTCCTCATTGTAAGGGTCAAGAATCTTCATACCTGGAAGCCTAAGACAGCGGGTCATCCAGCTGGCCCATGAAGGGTATCGCAGCCACCAAGAGAGCCTTAAGAGATTGAGTGTGGGTTCCCTCAGCTATATTAGCCAGTCAAGAAGGAGCTAAAGGTGTGCCACATTTGCAATTGTTTGTCTCCCAAGTTGATTCGCCACCTAGTGACAATGTTTGACCTTCTTGCCGATGCTTGGGAGAAGGTTGCAGTTGACTCTTTTAGTCCGTTAGGAAATGGACACCATCTCATAGCAGTCATAGATGAATATTCACGTTTTCTTTTGGTGAAAGACCTCTCTTCAACAACCCATGACAAAGTCATAGAACAGCTTGATGACATCTTTGCAACATGGGGCAGCCCCGAAATCCTCTAATCTGATAAAGGCCCGCCCTTTAACAGCAAAATGTTTGAAGAATTTCTTATCCGACTCACCGTTCGTCCTACACCAAAAGAGTACACCCCTCTGGCCCCAGGCCAATGTGTTGTTGAACAAGGGAAACCTCTACATCGCGGCCATTAGACCACGATGCAATTACAACGCAGTTGTTACAACAACCAAGTTGTTACCACCCAATGCCATTACTACGCAAGTCATTACATCGAGTTGCAGTAGATGGTATGCTAACATAAGGAATAGTATAGTTTACTATTCCAACACCTTCCCTACTGTTCCGTAGGCTGGAGTTGGAATAGTAAATTATACATTCCTAATGTTAGCGCGCCATCTACGGCAAGTCGATGTAATGACTTGCATAGTAATGGCATTGCGTGGTAACAACGCGGTCCTAGGACCACGTTGTGTAGGCACGCCATGTAATGACTCGCATAGTAACGAGTCATATTCATTGAACAATTCATGGGCACCCTTGAGAGAATCATTGAACACGCGTCAATGGAGGGAATCGATCCAAGCCTTGTGCCAAGCCCTATGGGCATATTGTTTAACTCCTCACTCCACAACTTGTGAGAGTCCAGCCACCTTGCTATTTGGGACGCGTCGATGCACTTATGAGCAGAAAATACGCTAAGTCTGTGGAGACAATAACTCTGACTGCAATTTGATTATAAATCAGAGTGGATCTCAGTTTGACCTTTGTATTTTATCTCGCTGAAAAAGGAACCATATTTCCTTATAGTGTCTCTCGCCTCTGTGTATTTAACCCTTTCCTTGCTGCCGTCGGCCATTGGCCGACGGCAGCACTACCTCCCCAGTGCTGCAGTCGGCCAATGGCCGACGCGGCCCCGTCCGTTTTGCGGAAGTGCCTCACTACGGGAAAAACGCGGTAAACGGGTTAATGTATGTGTTGTAATGTATTGAAATCTTTTTTACTGATTAGTATTGTATTGATGCTAGGGCTGACTATGTTTTTAACCTCTTAAGCGCTGCTGACGGCCAACGGTCGTCACGAGCGCTACCTCCCCAGTGCTGCGCACAACCATTGGACGTCCATTCAGCACTAGTTCCAATGGACAGCGCAGCACTGGGCAGGGATATTTGCGAAGCAGCTAAGGTGTTAATGACTGTTTGAATAAATGATACATTTTTTAAGAATTTATTTTTAAGAATGCATTTTTACATTTCCTCACTGTTCACGTTGTCTGTAGTGAATATACTATTGCTCATGTGAGTATGCTTGTTGTGTAATACTGCCCTAAGGGGAATTTTGCTTGACATTAGTATTTGGGACAGTCATCAGAACAAAACTTCCTCAATGGACCCTGGTTCGATCAGTGAATGCCAACAAGGTTTGTGAAATTGACGTGACTCAGAAAAAGAAAATGAAAACATATGCAAATTGGCGTTGCTATGCCCTGAAGTGAGCACTGGACAAAGGAGACAGTGTACTGGTTAAACAGAGATGAGGATGGTTAACTGACACTCCTTTTGCCGCTGATCCATTCGAGGTTGTAGCATGCAAGGGACATATGATAACAGCACATTGTCCTTGACAATCAAGCACTCAAGACATGTCACATTTCAAGCACCTATCACAACACTTGTCGAGTCCTGAAACCATGCGTGAAGCACTTCTGCCACAGGTCCGGCTCAAGCACCTGAGCGCTCAGGATGGACCTCAATCATCTCGGATCACCCAGTCCGGCCGACAAGTGTGAACACCTCGCTGACGGATTGAAGAAATGTGTTTTTGTGATGCTCACCACTTTTTTACTTAACAAAGGGGAGATGTAACATATTGATGTTGTGTTCTCTAGGATCCTTATGGTTTTGGGTGGACTCTGGAGAGGAAACACGTGATATGTGGGGAGGTGTTAGGGTGTGGTTCATGTAGAGTATGATGTAATGTGCATGAGTGTATGTTGAGGAATTAAGAAATATTTTTCTGGCCCCCTGGATACCACTCTAGACGGGGTGGCAATGTGCAACAATCTGGTTCACTGCCAGAAATGCAGAAATTACTAGGGACTGGAAGAAATAACAGGGGAATTCTGCTAGGTGCAACAGGCCTATCGATCTCTTGGGGGCTGAAGAAAAATGGTGCAGGGGCAGTTCTCCAAATGAGAGACTGAGAGCAGGACACATATTGGAACTGTCTCTGAGAAGTCCATGACAAGAAGGAGCCCTGACTGGACATGGGAATACTTGACTTGCCAAAGGGGCGGATGGTAAGGTCAGATGTTGTGGGCCAGTGGGGCTGAACCCTGTGGAGCTTGGTGGGAGGAAAGACTGAAAGAGTGCAGGCCAAAAAAGGGGTCAAGGGGAAGACTTTCACAAGGCACCTGGCATCAAGCCGGTACAGCTGCGAAGGGGATCAGTATCGAAATATCGAGGGACAAAATATCGAATTATCAAAATATTGACGCCAAAATATCGAGGGACAGAATATAGAATGCCTATCTACAAACAGGTAAGTACTAAAATATCGATTCCAAAATATAGAAAGTTAAAATATCTAATTTTATCAATGTATTAAAAATACTAGAAATATAATTAAATAATGAACATATTTAAATAAAACATAATTAAAATAATGTAAAAAAGCTTAAAATGTTAAAATAATAAACGAAATGTAAACCAACATTTTTTAATATAAATGTACTTAATAATAATATAAAATAATTATTAATCTTAATTATAAAATATTTAGAACAATAATAAAAATATATTGACATATATATAAATAAACATATTATATAAATTAATAAAATATAATTAAATTAATTAAAATAAAAGAAAATCTGGTAATTTATAATGAGTGCAACAGTAATGAAAACGCTGGATAGCGTAGGAGTAAAAATTACTATTCCCACTCCGGAGACTGCAACAGTAGGGAAAACATTGGATAGCGTAGGGGTAAAAATTACTATTCCCACTCCAAAGAGTGCAACAGTAGGGAAAGCATTGGATAGCTGGAGGGTAAAAATTACTATTCCTACTCCAAAGAGTGCAACAGTAGGGAAAACGTTGGATAGCGTAGGGGTAAAAATTACTATTCCCACTCCAGAGAGTGCAAAAGTAGGGAAAGCATTGGATAGCGGGAGGGTAAAATTACTATTCCCACTCTAGAGAGTGCAACAGTAGGGAAAGCGTTGGATAGCGTAGAGGTAAAAATTACTATTCCCACTCCAGAGAGTGCAACAGTAGGGAAAACGTTGGATAGCGTAGGGGTAAAAATTACTATTCCCACTCCATACAGTGCAACAGTAGGGAAAGAAATTATTTATTATTAAAATAAGATTAAATTAATTATCAATACCAATAAAAAAATAATTAAAAATAATGACCAATTAATAACAAATAATTACCAATTAAAAATGTATTACCAATTATTAAATGTATTACCAATAAATAAATAATTATCAATTAATTATCAATACATATAAATAAAAATAAATATTAACTTTATTACAAATAAATTACTTCCCACCCAATTCCCCTATAAACCCACAACCCGCTTCTAATAATAAAAAATACAATTAACATAATTATCAACTAATCAAATACAAATTATTTGCCAATTTATACAAATTAATTAGAAATTAATAAACATTAAACACCAATTAATAATTAATTATCAATTAATTATCAATACATATAAATAAAATGTAATATTTAATTTACTATAATTAAATTACTTCCCACCCTATTCCCCTATAAACCCACAACCCGCTCCTAATAATAAAAAATACAATTAACTGAATCATCAATTAATCAATTAATAAAAATGTATTACCAATTTATAAAATACCATTACCAATTAATAATTAATTATCAATCAATTAATTATAAATACATATAAATTTAAATTTATATTTATTTTAATATAATTAAATTACTTTCCACCCTATTCCCCTATAAACCAACAACCCGCTTAGGAATTAAATTACCCAAAAATTAAATTACATAACTGCCATTACTTTAAAAAAGTAAACATACAATAGAAAAATAATACATAATTTTAACACATTTACTACCATACATAACACTAAAAAAAAATCGATATTATGGGAATTTATATTATAAAATTCGATAGTGGAAATCTATATTATAAAATTCGATATTGTGGAATTCGATATTTCCTACCCCAATTTCGATATTCTGTCCTATCTATATTTTGATTATTCGATATTCTGTCCATTCTATATTTTTGATTCGATATTCTGTCCATTCGATATTGTGGAATCAATATTTAGTGTGTTCACCGCAAAGGAAAGAAGGGTGAACACAAAAAAGCAGAACAGGAGTTGGAGTCCAGTTCATATGGTTGGTCATCAGAAATTGCTGAAGGATCATCACAGGTGTTGTTTGTATGTCCCAAGAAAGATGCCCTATTCTTCCTCAAGAAGGTTTCTCAAGGAGTGGAAATGGATGGTAAGAGTTCATACACTCGTCCCAAAAATTTTTTTGATTGGGGATGGGTCAAAACCGTCCTCAAACAATAACAACAATATTTGTCAGGGTGAACCACAAAAGTCATTAAATTAACCTGTGCTTCAACTTCTGGTAGCTTGGCACAAAAGCAGTCAGGCTTAACTTAAAGGAACTGTGTTAAATGTTTATTCAGCACAAAAAACGTAATAAAGTAAAAACACAGCACACCAATTTAGAAACATAGAGTAAAATGTAATACATAAAATGAGGCCAAAACAACAAAAATCCAATCACTAGGACCAGAAATATGCAATTGTAAACTTTTAAGTAAAAATTGCAAAACAACAGGGTCAGTTGCAGCTTCCTGTAGCAGAGAGCAAGAAGTCAGCTAACTGATCATTGGAAACACACTGGGTGGCCTGGGATGAAGGAAACAGGACTAGTCTTCCTTCTCACATAGTAGGGCAGGCCTCAAGAAGGAGGGAAGCCCTCGGATGAAAAAGTCAGGCCACAACCAGCAGGGCAGCCCTTTGAAGAACAAGGCAGGCCACAGCCAGCAGGGCAGCTCTTTGAAGAACAAGGCAGGCCACAACCAGCAGGGCAGCCCTCTGAAGAACAAGGCAGGCCACAACCAGCAGGGCAGTCCTTTGAAGAACAAGGCAGGCCACAAACAGCAGGGCAGCCCTCTGAAGAACAATGCATGCCACAACCAGCAGGGCAGCCGTCTGATGAACAAGTCAGACCACAACCAGCAGGGCAGCCCTCTGAAGACAAGGTTGGCCACAACCAGCAGGGCAGCCCTCTGAAGAACAAGGCAGGCCACAACCAGCAGGGCCCTGGTTGCCCCAGGGAGGTTCTGCTCCAACCTAAGACCAGGCCCAGCTCAGAGAGAATAGCGTGTGTCACGACTTTCTCGCCAATCTCCAATAAAATTCGTAAAACAATTTTAAGACATTGGCCAACCTTAAACTCGGGCCAGCTAACTTTTGACAGACCCTTATTTGCGTTCAAAAAAAGTAGGAATATAAAAGATCATCTTGTTCGAGCGGCCCTACCAGCACCACCACCCATGAACACAATTGAGTCAAACTGGGGCTTACCCCCATTGAGAGGTCACGCGAAATGTGGACAATGTATTGTATGTGATCTGACACTTGAGGGGCGCACGTTTAGTCACAATAACATCACGATTGACATGAGGGACTTCACAAACTGTAACAGTCACAATGTTATTTATGCGATTTTATGTCCTTGCCCCTTGATGTATGTGGGCCAGACTACACAGAAAGTAAAAACAAGAATAAGTCAGCATCGCAGTCGCATAAGGTGTGGAACTCCCAACGCACCCCTGGTTGAGCATTTTGCCCACTTGAACCACACGGCAGATGATCTCCGCTGGACCGTTTTGAAGGCCATCAAATTACCCCAGAGAGGTGGCAACCTACAACAGATACTGAACCGTGAGGAACTGAAATCAATCATCCAGTTCAATACCATCCAGAAGGGACTCAATCGTAACGAGGACTGGACTACATTGCTTTGATTGAACCAAGACTATGCATAATCAACAGACTATATCATGAAACAGTAAACGCCATGACAACCTGTAAAAAACTATTAACATCAAACAATCTGAGACTCAAAAGCAGATTTTTATACATGGGGAAACAGTGCTTTGGATTCATATATGAAGTATGAATAATAAGAAGTAATGGAATTGTATCGACATTTGGGAATCTATTCTGATACTTAAAAACCTAAAATTCACGTTTGTCCCAAAATGAGAATGCTTCACTTTTTTCACTAATGTTTATTTCGAGCACCCCCTCACAGTGAAAGCGTTACCATCCACTCCAAGATGGCCCCCGCCTTTACTAACAGTTGTGACGCTCGTAATAGCAGTCACGTGACCGGCGAGGCTGTATTCAGTCCGCTCGTACACAGCCACCGTTGCTCTGCATCCGGCATTGACCGAGCAGCCCCACGAGAGACGCGTCTACATTCAGACCTGGTGAGTTAATATCTTGGATATTGTTTCCCGCTCGGCTCATGGCTCGTCACTACAACCATGCGCTGAATTGATTCCCTTGTCTTTTCACAGCGTCTTTATCGCCAAACTGTGGCATTCTACATGCACGGCCATCGTTGCCTGCAGTGCTAAAGCTACTCCCTGTGCTCATACAGAATGGAGTAAGGTATGTCCTTTAATTTCCTACCTCCTTGGATGGTAAGCCTTTGCCATTTTCACCCGACCGAGCTAAATGTAACTTTGTGTTTTCAGAGCTGCTATTCTTTGCAGTTGGAAACGGACTTCGAGTTACATCTACTTAATTGTAAATGAAGTAACTTTCTGCCGGACCCCCTTAAAGACCTCCCTGACGTTAATGACGTGGTAGGTTCACTTTTATCCTACTCCCCCCTTTTTCATGACCTTCGAGGTTCACCAACCCTAAATCCTATTGTATGTTCTGTCCCTATCCTAGCACCATCGCTGTAATTTGAAGGGAAGGACCCCTAACCCTTTGAGGTCACTTTCCTCGACATACTGAGGTATGAATATACCATTTTCAATGCTGAACCCGTAGGGCTCCCTCCAGTTGCACCACCCTTAGTCACTAAGACTTGCACTTTCACCCCACGATGGATATCCTTTCTCCCTTAGACTAAGCACTCTCACGGCACAGCTCTCTGACGCAATTTCTCACGCATGACACTGCGAATCCGAGGAATTTGTAAATATTGTTGTTTTTATTAGGGCACAAACACTGTGCACTTGGTCACACACTGAGAAAGTGTTACAAAGTTGGTACATATGTGAAAAATTCTCTTAAGTCTTTGAAAAATCTTGTTTCTTCTCTTTTCTCCTAACAGGCTTTATTTATTTCATTCAGGCATGTTTTTGTCTATTATAAAAGTCCTGATGATGATCCCATGTATCTAGTTGAGCAAAAGGGATCGAAACGTCGACACCCACGAGTGGGTTTACACTTGTAATATTGTTAAATGAGACTGTGTAGACTCAACTCCAGGCGATACGGTTATTAATCTTTGATTTTTTTACAGTACCCTGTCCTTGCTCTCTTCCTTTGCCTGAAAGACACCCCTTTCACTTTAACGCTATCTTTCTTTTTTCCCCTCTTTTTGTGTACGGCACAGGCTTGTGTCGAGCTATTTTGTTTATATTGTAAGATTGGACATTGCCTCCAGAAAATAAACTCCTTTCCCGGCTGGGTTTGGAAACTTTAACTCGTATAGTTTTCCATTGTGTACCTATACTGTATTGCTTTGATTCTTAAATAAGCTAAGGACCCTTGTTCTTCATAATGCCATGTCAGAAGGGCTTCAGAATTGTCCGCCGACTAACCACCGTGGGATGAGGTGCCCTTTTAAAATGCCAGGTCTCAGGAATTGACTGAATTTCCCCCACTTCCAGTCGTCAAGCCTCAGGGGATGTCACAGTGCCCGTCGTATTCATAGAATGAGCCAGGAACTCTGAGATTGGTTTGGGGGTTCCATAAAGACACTAGCTGGGACCACTCACTGGAGGGGGAGCGGGCTGTGCTCCTTCAGCGTCTCTTGTGGGCACAATAGGTGGTGAGAGTCACTTCAGAGCACTGAGTGGCGCATCGCTGTGGTCTGCCCACTACATCTTCTGACTTTGATGGAGAAGATAAGGCAGGCTGTCTCTACCCAGGACTCCCAAATGCTGGAAGAGACCATCATGCGGATTGTGTCCCTCACAGCCTCCCCTACAGGAGTGTGGGTCATCTTGGCCAGGCTCTGAGCCTGGTTACTGAAGTCACATGATGAGGATTCAGCTGGAAGGGGCTGCACGGCACAGACCTTGTGGAGGCAGTGGGGCAGGTGTGGCAGAGAATTCCTACCGAGGACAATTGATTTCTAGGAGTTGTCACCCTGTGGTGAAAAAGTCAAACTAAGCAACCGTGCAGTTTCCCTCCAAGACTGGCTGTGCCCCCTGAATATCAAATCAATACTATTGATAGGACAGAATATCGAGGTCAGGATATCGAAAATAATATATTGTCAGGTAAGTAAGTCTAGATTTTCTATACTTAACTCCACATGTCTATACCAACACGGGAGATATATCTTCAAGGTACGTAGACGTGGAGGTAGTGTTAGTAAATCTATACTGCCCTATTTGCACATACCTTTTGATATTTTGTCCCTTGATTTTCTGTCCTCGATATTAGCATGCCACAATATTTTTGATGTGGATATTCAGTAAAGCTAACCAAGACTTGACTGCGCTGTGAGATGTGACCCTTTTGATATTTTGTCCCTTGATTTTCTGTCCTCGATATTAGCATGCCACAATATTTTTGATGTGGATATTCAGTAAAGCTAACCAAGACTTGACTGCGCTGTGAGATGTGACCCGGAAGTACTGCAGACGGTTCATTGCCTTAGGTTACCTAATCAGGTGAGTAGACTTCTGTATCCGAAGAGAAAGATCCAAGCAGTCTGACCGTGGACAGCTTCTGGTAAAAAAGTTTTTCTGGAGTCTAATACCACTGAAGGCCTTTCAGGATCTGATTCAGAATATGCAATCAATCTAGAGTCTTTCCTTCTGACCCCCCTGATAACTGGAGTGAGTCTCAAAGAGCTAGAAGGAAGACCTGTGTGCTCAGTTTTGGATGCCATCTTAGGCCGGTACAGAACACCAGAGGTACAAGTCTCTAAATGTCACAAAAGAAACCTGGATTGCCCTACGGTCCTTCAAATCAGTTTCCACAATCTCCTGTCTCTTCCGTCCCCTCTTTCTCACTCTCACCCTCCCCATCTCTGTTTGTCAATACTGCTAGTTCTCTCTCTATCTCCTTCTCTCCCTTATCCCTTCTCCACCTATTATATTCTATTCTGCTCATGGAGATTTCTTAAGCGTGTGGCTACCCAATAGGGTGTCCCAGCGCTATGACCACCCAGTATTATGCTTTAAAGATCAGAGTAAAAGAGGGTAAATAAAACTATGGTTACGAAAGGGTGCTAACAATTTCCTGACAGCTAATTCAGATTTAGTGTGCCTTTGGTTCTGTTGGAGTGAGTTCCAAAGTTTGGGTGTGAGGAACGTAAAAGATCTCCCTCCCCTCATGGCTCCTATTGTCCTGGGGACTGCAAACAGCTGTTGCGTGTTAGATCATGGCAGGCTAGTGGCATGGTAAGGAGTAAGTAAACGTTGAATCAGCTTGGGACCTCTTTTGTACATTGCTCTGTCGGCCATGCACTATACCTTAAAGTGTATCCCTTTTATTACCAGCAGCCAGTGAAGGCATGCCAGGGTAAAGGTGGCAGAGTGGCAATTGGGAGCTTAAGTAGGATACATGCTGCAGCATTTTGTATAACTTGCAGTCTTTTTATGACTAACCTTTGGCTGCCTAGAAACAGTGAGTTCCCTCAGACCAGTCTGGAGATGACTAAAACCTGTGCCACTATCCTCCGTGATGGTTCTGACAGCCATCGGAGCAGTTTCCACAATGTCCTTAACATGCCACTGCTAGTTGCTGTCAATTATTTGGCTGTAACCTACCTCTTCCTCTACTTCCCTTCCCTCATCTCCAATTCCCTATCTCCTCCTCAGCCTCTACTCATCTCCTTCACCCCCAAACTTTCATCCTCCATCTCCCTCTATCCTCTCTAATCATCTGCCCACTCCTTTCTCCTACCTCTCTACACCTGTGGAGAAGTGTGGCTCAATGGTTAGAGCGGCAGACCTTGATGCAGAGCGCTGGCCAGGGACCAGGGTTCGATTCCCGCCTCGGCGGGATCGGGCTTAAATTCCTCTGACCGGATATTCTCGCCTCAGTGCTGAATCTAAGCATGGGCCCCACGCTGCAACTCTGGGCAATAGCTTGCTTAGTCTCCACAACTGCCCCCGATACACAAGGGATGCCTGGTTTCACCATGGGATGCCCAGGAGTGGACACCTCACAAGGAAAAGCCAGGAGGGGTTCCCTTGTGGTAGGAGTACAAGCGCCGGGATGCTTACAGGTTACTGTTCGCGCTATACAAATACAACACATTTACATTTACATTTACCTATTCCACCCTCCTTTTACCTCTCTCCATCTCTGTCGCACTCTCTCAAATGTTCTTCTTTCTCTCTTCTTTTCCTATTGTTCTCCCTTCGTCATTCCCTCATCTTCCACAGTCACGATCCCCTTCTCCCTCGTTCACAAACCTTCACATTCTTACTCCACACTTCCAATCTATTTGTCTGTCCATCTCTCTCTGACTCCCCATTCTGCCTTCTCTCTTCCTCCCACTGCCTCTCTGTCTCTCCCCTTCTCTTTCTCTTCCCTCTTCACCTTTCAACTCCCTAAGCTTCTTTCCCGTCTCTTCCACCTCCTTCTTTTCTTCCCCCATCTTGAGCTCGTTCCCTCTAACATTCAGTCTTCCTCTCTCATCAGGACTCTGCCTCGAGTGCCTGGAGTGTTACGGATTACCCTATAGCTGCAACGAGACCATCCGAGAGTGCTACGCACATCAACCAACCTGCATCTCCACAGCCTACTCATATCAAGGTAAGTACACAGGAACTGGTCCACAACAATGAACAGCCGAACAACTCCCATACTCCGAACCCAAGGAAACCTAAATACACTTGAACAACCACCCCTAATGTAATCCACTGCACCAATGGAATGTTTGCGTATCTTAACACCAGCCCCTACAGTCACCCCTACAACAATGAAAGCAAAGGGCAGTTCAGCATCTAAAACTACCATCAATTCACTACAGCCGTGAAAGCCAAGTGCCTCTTGACAACTACCCAGTCTTAAAACCTTACATCTATGAACACAAGATTCTTCAGCTGCTGCAAACTCTTCAAAGCTATACACTGATTAGTAACAATTAGACCTCATCTTCTAGCCCTAACAAGTTATCTCAACCATTCGTCCTCCCTCAACATCCTAATGAATTGGCTCACTCGCACACTATTGTGGTAAACAATATAGTTGACGAAACTATTAGTTGTCAAAAACAGCATTTAACACAATATTGTGATCCTTTACATATAACGGTTAGTTCAAAACTATCAGAAAAAAATATCGGTATTCACAGAAGGCATTTAGAAGTCCTAAAGTTAGGAATCCTAACTTTACTACTCCTAAACTGAGAAAAATCCTAACTTTAAGACTTTCGGTATTCACAGAAGGCATTTAGGAGTACTAAAGTTAGGACTACTAACTTCTGTGAATACCGAAATGAGTAAGTGCCTTCTGTGAATACCAAAATGGTAGTAAGTTTAGAATTTTGTCTTAAGTTAGTTCTGTGAATCGGGCCCTAAGTATTGTAAGCAGCCTGAACCACTGAATGGAATTACACTAAATTTGTCAGAAAGCTAGTTGTTGGTCTAGAAAGCCTGCTGTTTGTAAATTGGAGTAAATTGCGATTCTCCTATTAACATGACCAGAGAATCTGGATTTCATTAAAGACACGGAGGCTAACATTATGCATATAACTTTTAATGCAACTCCAAACAGCCGCATATGTCACAAAGCAAAAGTTCCAATGGAACAATCCTAACAAAACAATTCTAGTAAGATCCAGGCAATCAGCCTCTTTTAAATAAGGAGTAAAGGAGAGAAAGGAAATGTCCCAATGAGAAATTCAACGATGAGACTTCATATAGGCAAGTGAAAGCTCCAAGATCCGTAGAGAAAAAAATCAGGAACAAAGGTTCACGAGAGGCTATCTGAAAAGAAAAGAAGTGTAAATAAATCTAGATATATATAAACAAAGATAAATCCTGAAAAGGAATTCAAAGAATTAAAATAAAACATTCTATAATTATAATGTTCATTGTTAAGGCAAGATTATTATTGCATAACAGTAAGAAAAAAAAATATTAACCATCAACCACCCAGGGAAGGGTGGGAGGGATAATGTTAGCCTCCGTGTCTTTAATGAAATCCAGATTCTCTGGTCATGTTAATAGGAGAATCACAATTTCATTACAAGACCGGAGGCTACCATTATGCATGTTGGTAGCTTTGTAAAACAACATCAGACATGTGAGATATAGGTTTGCAATAATGATGAGCAAAGGTTCTAGAATTTGACCAATCAGCAGCTTTTAGAATATCATCTAACTTACCTTCTGACCAAAAGGCCTTACTGGCCATAGCACCTCTGATAGAATGTGGTTTGAAGATATTTAGATCAACACCAGCAAAAGTCATAACAATTTTGACCCATCTTGCAATAGAGGCAGAGGAGATACCCCTATGAGGTTTAACCAAGGATATAAGCAACTGATTAACACCACAAGGGCGAAGAGCATGCATTCTCAAATCATATTGAAACCTAGGAATTCCATGGACTTTGAGGGGGACAGTATTGACTTTTCTTTGTTTACAATAAATCCTAGCTTTTCTAAAAGATCCATAACAGTTTTGAGATCCTGAAGAATTTGAGTATAATCCGTTCAGTAGTTTCAGAAACATTTAATTTTATTAAATATAGATATCTGGGAGCCCAACAGACTATTGAAACTGTACTGAAATTTGATTGGTTGCCAACACTTCAATCAGGAAGTGTTGGCAGCCATCTTGAGACTCAGTTGAACCGAGTCCCACAAAAATATACAATAAAAAGAAAAGGGGGCAGGGTAGAAACACCCTGACCCCTAGGCCTTTTGGGTAGGTCCCACTAGGGTGCCATTGGGTCTTAAAAAGCAATAAAAAAAATGCTGTTGGGATCCACGGATCTGATCGAAAACAAAATAAAATACGTGCAGACTCCCGCTCTTCGCTCATTATCCGCCCCCAGGTGTGCCAGGTCCAGTGAGCAATACTTTAATAATAGAGGAGTGCACACGGGCTCCCCCCTCCTGGGGCTCATTATGCCCGGGGAGCACCACCTCCCGAGCAATCTTATAATAATATTGCGGGGAGGGTCTAATGGACCCCCGGGGCGGCCTTCTCCCCGGGGTATCAATCTAATAGAATGTGGACCCCTCGCAGCCCCAGGGACCGCCAACTCTCCAAGGCCATCTCCTGCTATGTCCCGGGGTGTCCACACCCTAGGACATAGCTGTTTTCTATGGCTGAACGTGAGCTTTACAACTCCCGCCAAGCAATAGCAAACGCTCCGCTTCTAGCAAGCGAGAGCATAAAAATGCTCTTGCTTGCTAAAAGTGGAGCAAAATTGCTTTTACAGAGAGGGAGTTGCATGCTCCCTTTCTGTAAAAGCAATGCCTGCCCTTCAGGAGGTGGTGGGCTAGCAGGAACTGTGAGGGCCTTCAGGTACCCTCCGTGGTCCCCAACAGATGTAATAGAGGTTCGGCTCCAGGGGATGGGGTCCCCACGACCGAAATCAGCCTGGGATGGGGTCACACAGGCCCCTGCCTCTTATTTTTAATTTTTATTTTTTTTAAATGGCAGGGCCAGAGGGATTGGGTCCCAAAGGCTAAAATTGGCCTGGAAAGGGGGATGCACGCCACCCTCCCATTTCAAAAAAGACCTGACCTCGCATGATGGGGGTTCCCGGGGCCGAAATTGCCCCCTCTCCCTTTATTAAAAAAAAAAAACAGACGTCAAGTTGCCGGAAGCCCCACCCCTTTCCACCACCACTCTGCAAACGTGCCTCCTGATGCGCAGCTGGTTTGGGTTGAACTCTTCTTGGCTGAAGAGGGTCCTTGGGGGGCAACAACCCCTCCTGTTACCCTGTAAGTCCCACACAGGGTATAACTGAAAGGTGACCGGTGGCCCGCCGCGTTTCTCCCCCACTCTGCAAACGTGCCTCCTGGTGTACTATTGTTTGGGGGATGAAGTCCCCTTGGATGCTGAGGGTCCTTGGGGCCAGGAACCTTTTCTGTCTCTTACCTCCAGCAAGTCCCACACAGCGGGATTGCTGAGAGGTCTTTGGAGGACATGCCTCCTTTCTTCACCACTCTCCAAATGCACCTCCTGGAGCAATACTGGATGGGGAATGAAGTCCACTTTATTCCTGAGGGTCCTTTGGGGCCAACTACCCATCCTGTTACCGCCACTTAGTCCCACACAGCGCAATTGCTGAGAGGTTGTTGGCAGCTTTGCCCCCTTACTCCACCATTCTGAAAACACACCTCATGCACACTACTAGTTGGGGAGTACATTTATCTTGGTTCTTGGGAGCCCTTAGGGGCAAACTGCCCCTCCTTTTACCTTCAATAGGTCCCCCCCAGCGTGATTGCAGAGAGGTTTTCAAAGGCCATGCCCACTTTCTCCACCACTCTGTAAATGCCCCTCCTGGCACACTACTGGTTTGGGGATGAAGTCTTCTTGGATGCTGAGGGTCTTTGGGGGCCAAGAAGCTCTCCTGTTACCTCTAGTAATTCCCAAACAGCAAGATTCCTGAGAGGTGGTCAGAGGCCCGCATCCTTTCTTCACCACTCCGCAAATACAATTACTAGTTAAAAAAACATAGACATTAATTATAAACCAAACGTTACTGGTACGTTATAGTTAGGAAATAGAATTTGAAAAACCTTAGAAATTCACTGAAAAAAACAAAGGTTACAGGGGCGTTATAGTTAGGCTCAAATTTCACTCATATAAAACCAGTGAAATTCAGCAATTATAGTTACCTGAGCTAACTATTACTTACGCCCCCGTAATGCACTGATTATGACCTCATATATTACATCACTCATGACATGGTCAGTGACATCACTGATTACATCTCAAATGACTTCACTGATTACATCACTGATGACATCAGCCACAGAACTACTCAAACCCCCATACAGCCTATTGTATGCCCACTAAAATACCAACACAACCAATCGCATACCCATTTACAGACCCATACCAGTACTCACATACCCCCATACTCCTCCATAGATGCACTCACACACCCACTCCCTCACTCATACATCCACTCACACACCATTCACAAACCCCTGCAGCCACTCACATAGCCACACACTCGCCCATACGGCTACTCACACACCCACCTATTTACCTACTCAGTCACTCACACACACCCACTCACTCACCCATACAGCCTCTTAACAGCCACTCATTCACCCATGCAAGCACTCACACACCCTCACAACCACGAACATATCCATATACACATCCATACAAGTGATCACCCATTCGCTCTCTCACCTATACAACCATTCACACAGACACTTATTCTCCAATACAGCTACTCATACACTAACTCACTTAGCCAAACACTCACTCAAACAGCCACTCACTCACCCATACAGCCACTTAGAGACTGAATCACTCACTCATACAGCCATCCAGGCACCCATTCACTCACCCAAACAGTCACTACACACCCACTCACTCACCTGCACCTCCACTCAGACAGCATCTCACTCACCCACAGAGCTACTCACCCACTTATACACCCATACAGCCACTCACGCACCATACACATGAGGATACATACAGTCACATAACCACTCACATAATATATGTTAGAAGTAGTATCACTCAGTTGTAGTGCACCTAGTATACTAATTTAACTTTTGTAGTAGGTTAGTATACATCTTTAAAACACATAAACTCTCAAACCACTTATGCTCAATTGATAATGTCAAGCGCAAGGAGATGATGGACAGAGCGCTGAAACTTTTCAGACACTCACCCCCAGTCGCAGATCTGGGTTGAATCCATCATCGTTCTTTAGCTCACTTCGCCACCCCAGTTCAGACACAGCTATATGCAAATCAGCCTTGACCCTCTGCCTCATGGGAACAGTCCAGCCCAAACTGCCAAGCCATGTCTTCCCTGGACCGGAAACAAGCATCCTGTGACCGGTTTCAGGCTAACAGCTCTCATCAGCCAGGCTAGCTTGAATCCAGTGGCAAAGTGAGCAAGGGACCCACGTCTGGGCATACCCTGCCTACTTAGGGAAAATAAAGCAAGCACAAGGAGATGATGGATAGAGCGCTGAAACTTTTAAGACACTCACCCCAAGTCACAGATCTGGGTTGAATCCATCATCGTTCTTTTGCTCACTTCGCCACCCCAGTTCAGACACAGCTCTATGCAAATCAGTCTTGACCCTGTGCCTCATGGGAACAGTCCAGGCCGAACTGCCAGCCTGTGCTCTCCATGCCACCGGAGTAAAGCTATCCTGGCTGAGGAGGGCTGAAAGCCGGAAACAGGTCCTAGGATGCTTGTTTCCAGTCCAGGGAGGACCTGGCCTAGCTGAACTGTTCCCATTGGGTCCAGGGTCAACACTGATTTGCATATTGCTCGGTCTAAACTTTAAAGGCATGTTGAGCAAAAAAACGATGGATTTAGGCCCAGATCTCTGTACTGGGGTGAATGTATGACATTGTTCTGCATTCTGTCCATCAATTGTTATTTTTGCATTTGTCAACCCGAGAGGGACGGGAATGCCCAGACGTGGGTCCTGTGCTCTCCATGGAACTAGAGTCAAGCTATCCTGGCTGATGAGGCTTGAAAGGCCGAAACCGGTCCTAGTATGCTTGTTTCCAGTCCAGGGAGGACCTGGCCAGGCAGTTCAGGCTGGACTGTTCCCATTGAGCACAGGGTCAAGACTGATTTGCATATGGCTGGGTCCAAACTAGAATGGCATGTTGAGCAAAAAAACGATGGATTTAGGCCCAGATCTCTGTCCTGGGGTGAATGTATGACATTGTTCTGCATTCTGTCCCTCAATTGTTCTTTTTGCAATTGATGATTTCATCAGTGATGTCATTTGCGATGCAAATTGTGAGGTAAGAAGCAGTGCATTATGGGGGCATTAGTTATAGTTGGTTCAAGTAACTATAACTGCTGAACTTCACTGGTTATGTATGAGTGAAATCTGAGCCTAACTATAATGTAACTGTAACCTATGTTTTTTCAGTGAAAACATATATATTTAATACATACACAATAAAACCATAAAAAATAAAGAGTTCAATAACAATACCTATATTAATTAATATAAGTAATAAGTAAAATATTGAAAATTGAAAACCCCAACACCAATTTACTAAAAATGCTATATACATTGAAATACATTTAAAAAGAAAACCAAATAGTATTAAAAAAATGAATGCTATTAAAAATATTTAACCAACATTATAAAAACGATTGGAGTCTCAGAATATTAAATATACTATTCCCACTCTAGTTTATGTAAAATTAGGTTAATGTTGGACTTCAGATAGGTTACATCTTCTATTACCACTCCAGTCACTGCAATTGTATGGAAAGTGTTGGACTTCAGAGGAGTTACATTTGCTATTCCCACTCCAAACAACACAACAGTAAGGAAAGTGCTGGACGTCAGAGGGTTTAAATTTACTCTTCTCACACCTAACAGGCCCAACAGCATAGAGAGTCTTCCTGTGGCATCGAGTGACAAAGAAACTGGGGTGGCATAGACCTCTGGGAGGCTGAAAGGCTGGGTAAACTTGGCTCCTGTTCTGGATTTAATAAATGCAACACTATTGGTATATCAAAGTTGGGAGATCTCTGGGTCAAGGGGAAAATACTATCATTCGCAGAATTACAAACAGAATATTAAATGTCAGAAACCGCAAAATTTCGATACTTACAAATGCACGGACAGCAGCCATCCCGTCTTCTAGAAGACAGACTGCTAACACATTACATGACTCAGAGAGCAATCTCCATGACGTATCAAAAAATAATTAACAACCTACCCGACCCACTCACATGACTCGGCGCCCAGTGGCAGGCAGATATAAGGGACTTCGAAGATGATGAGTGGTGAGAAGCACTCTCCTCCCTACGAGAAATAGCTATTAATTACATCGCAACTCAGAATGAAACAACTCAAAGTATTACACAGAATGTATTACACCTGCAAAAACTATGGGGAAAATGGGGGGAAAAGGAAAGTGCATTATCTAACCAAACCTATACACAGGTGGTACATGCTACCATATAATATGGGAATGTCCAATAATCCAAAAGAACTGGGAAGCGGTAGGGTCACAGTTACGACAAGTGTGTGGGAAGGATCTGTCTCCATAGCCTATACTGTGCCTCTTTAACGTATGGGAGGCTACAGTCCTGACCCCCATGGAGCAGATGTGGGTAACCCTAGGGATGGCAATAGCGAAGCGAAACACAGCCTGTAGGTGGGGAGCATGGGAAGCACCAACAGCAGAGGAATGGAAGCAAGATATGGACTGGCTCATGTTGGCGGAAAAGACGGTGTTTGTAAACAGGGGTTGCCCCGGAAGTGAGACTGAATATAGGAAAATTGGAATGCTCACAGGGAGTAAGTTTGTGCCTTCCATTCATTACAAGGGAATGGACTCAGCTGGCAGGGGTTTTGGTAGACGAAAATGTCGAAGAAATCTAATGGGTCAAGAGTGTTTGGTTCTGTTGGAGGAGAGTATAAAAAAACTAGTTCCAATATTGTCTCATGATAAATACCTTTGTTTGCTGTATGATCTCCAACCTTTGAAAAAAGATTTTTGTAACAAAATAATTCTATTCTCAATCCAAACAGGACAATACTAGGGAAAGCGTTGGATTTCGGAGGGGTAAAGTTTACTATTTTCACTTTAACAGCGCAACAGTAGGGAAGGTGTTGAACTGCTAAGAGGTTAATTTTACTTTTCCTACTACAGTCTAATCAAAAGTAGAAAAAAGTACTTCACTTCAGACACATTTCATAAATAACACCATGAATGTAAAAAATATTAAACTCTTCAAACAATTATTAATTAGCATAAAAGATATATATGTATTAAAAAATGAAAAATAATGTATCAATTTACAGAATTACTATTCAATAAAATCATAATTTATCAATGTATAAGTAATTGTTATTCAATTTCTAATTAATTAACTTCCCACCCTATACCCCTACAAACCTAGCAGCCTCAACCTAAAATATGACTAAAAAAATAAATATTCCAAAATGTAAATATTTAAAAATCAATGGAATAATTAATAATTCATAAATAATTGATAATTATTACTTCCCAGCCTAACCGACTACAAACCTAACAGTCCTCAACTAAAATATAATTAAAATATATAAGTATTCCAAAATGTACATATTTAAAATTCAATAAATACATTTACAAATAATAATTAATAGTTAATTATAACTTAACTAACTTCCCTCCCAAATCTATACAAACCTAGCAGCCTGCAACCAAAATATAAATGAAATTAGTAAAAATGCATAAATTGCATAACTAAAAATCAATTACATCATTAAATGTTAATTTGTTGTTAATTCATTGTGACGTTTTTTACCTTTCCATTCTATACCCATACAAGCCTAACAGCCCAAAAATAAAACATAACAAAAATAAATCCGCATTACATAATTTATATAATGAAATTCAATAATATAAAAAGGTAAAGTTTATTAAATAGTTCATAATTAATTATCACCTATTTAGCTTTCCACCCTGTCCCTTGGGAAACCCAACGACACAATAAATTACTAATACCTCTAAATCACTTAGGGCCCGATTCACAGAACTAACTTGAGACAAAATCCTAAACTTACTACTTTTGGTATTCACAGAAGGCATTTAGTAGTAGTAAAGTTAGGATTGTGTCTTCAGTTTGTCTTAAGACTGTCTTAAGACTGTCTTAAGTCTGTCTTAAGTCAAACTTAAGACCAAATCCTAACTTTACTACGACTAGGTTGCATAAGCCGAGGTCCAACACGTTTTGTCTTTGCTAGCGCCATGTCTGCCCCTCAAGAGATCCAGAAGGTCATTATCAGCCATGATAGTCTGCAGCTGACCAGCCGCCCGTGGATGAGGGTGTTGAGAGTCCTAAGATCAATCTGCTAGTGGGTCTAAAACCACATTAAAATCCCCCCTCAGATATGATCGCACCAGGGCCATGCATGCCCACAAGCTGCCATACCTCGGTGAGAAAGGTGAGGTCATCCACATTCTGGCCATAAATAGATTTAAACTTAACCGGATGCATGACATATCACTCCTGTTTATCGCATATGTCCTGGTGCGTGAGCCAGGGCAGCCCCCAGGCATAGTTTGAGTAACACGCAATGTGCTGCTCCTCTATCCATCCCATGTGTAATCATCCGTCAGGTGTAGCTCTTGCGAGAAGGAAATATCAGCACTGTGCCACTGCAGGAATACCATCAGAAGTTGTGTCTATCATTCAAGCAGCGGAAATTCCACGTAATACAGTTCAATGTTGCCATGCTAGTGCTGGAGAAGCATGCAGGTATTTATAAAAACAACAAGTGGTCCTGAGCATACAAGAATAAGGAAAAAATGATATATATAGATCACAATGGAATTCTATATAGTTCAGGATTCCTTGACCAGCCGGCCAAGGAATATTTATTGGTTCAATAAGTTTATGATCACAAAAATACAACAAATAACCCAAAGAGTAAGGGTTATATTGGGGCACAGTCCTGTGCCATACAGAGAGAGGGAAGGCAAGAGGGTAAAGGTAAGTGAGGAAAGTTATCAGGCAAACAAAGTGAGCTAGCAGGTCACTGGTATTAGATATACATTAGCAGTGTATCCTGGAGTCATTCATACACACAATAGTATCATAAAAGTACATGTATGAAATACTCTAAGGTCGACGTTTCGATCCCCAGCTCAAGTATCACGGGATCATCATCAGGACAAGAAAAAATAATTTTGCCTGAACACAATTATTTATAACACCAGGTTGGTGGCTTGAGGTAGGATTAGCTTCAATTGGGAAGTTCCTTTTTTGGGGGGCGCCCACCCGATTCCTTCTTAGTGGGTGAACCGTTCTTCGAAATGCAGTTAGGTTGGGATTCTGTAGAAGCGCCGGTTTTAGGTTTAATGGTAAAGCCCAATCTTCTAGGTTGTTAGGTAGAGTGACACCGAAATCACGGGTCATGAACTTATTCAGTTAGGGACGTCTGTACCTCTGCATTTATTTGCATAGTATGGTGAGGAATATCATGGTTTAGCATAGATCCGATGCTTTTACTGGAGATGCAGTGTATTGTATTTAGTTGGAGCCCAATGCGCTGGCCAACCTGATGTCTTCAGGGCAGGGTCGCCGTCAGGGCAGGGTCGCCGTCCTCACGCGTCTTGAAATAGCGCCGGATGAGGGGGTGCGGCCAGGCAAATAACTGGTCCGCGGAGGGAGATAACAATCCTCCGAAGACGCCGGTCACTGGGGCTGCTCCGGCGTCTTCGGAGGATTGTTATCTCCCACCGCGGACCAGTTATTTGCCTGGCCGCACCCCCTCACCCGGCGCTATTTCAAGACGCGTGAGGACGGCGACCCTGCCCTGACGGCGACCCTGCCCTGAAGACATCAGGTTGGTCAGCGCATTGGGCTCCAACTAGATACAATACACTGCATCTCCAGTAAAAGCATCGGATCTATGCTAAACCATGATATTCCTCACCATACTATGCAAATAAATGCAGAGGTACAGACGTCCCTAACTGAATAAGTTCATGACCCGTGATTTCGGTGTCACTCTACCTAACAACCTAAAAGATTGGGCTTTACCATTAAACCTAAAACCGGCGCTTCTACAGAATCCCAACCTAACTGCATTTCGAAGAACGGTTCACCCACTAAGAAGGAATCAGGTGGGCGCCCCCCAAAAAAGGACCTTCCCAATTGAAGCTAATCCTACCTCAAGCCACCAACCTGGTGTTATAAATAATTGTGTTCAGGCAAAATTATTTTTTCTTGTCCTGATGATGATCCCGTGATACTTGAGCTGGGGATCGAAACGTCGACCTTAGAGTATTTCATACATGTACTTTTATGATACTATTGTGTGTATGAATGACTCCAGGATACACTGCTAATATATATCTAATACCAGTGACCTGCTAGCTCACTTTGTTTGCCTGATAACTTTCCTCACTTACCTTTACCCTCTTGCCTTCCCTCTCTCTGTATGGCCCCAATATAACCCTTACTCTTTGGGTTATTTGTTGTATTTTTGTGATCATAAACTTATTGAACCAATAAATATTCCTTGGCCGGCTGGTCAAGGAATCCTGAACTATATAGAATTCCATTGTGATCTATATATATCATTTTTTTCCTTATTCTTGTATGCTCAGGACCACTTGTTGTTTTTATAAATACTTGCCACCCATGGTCCCGAGTGATTCAATGGGTTCCCCTTGTCCTTTTTGATGGGAGAAGCATGCAGGGGCAGTAGCCCCCTTCTCAGATAGAAGCTCATAGTCAAGCCTTTAGCTGTGAATTTCATGTCAGAGGGAAGAGAAAATAAGGGAAAGAGGGGCAAAGAGCACACTAAACTGTTGAAATCAACATCCCCAAACAACACCTACCCCTCACCCACTATAGCCCCCCAACCAGGCTGAGTGCAGCAATTCCACCGTTAACCTGGCCAAGGAGCCAACAATGTAAAACAGATAGGGAATTATCCCGCAAGAGCAAACTATAGTCCGGGGACACACTCCCAGCTAGGGGAAGGCTGGGTGGCCGGAGGAGACAGTAGTGCAGCAGATATTACTCGCAATGCTGAGATAGACTCAGAGTGACATCTTCATTTAGACTGTGTCCAGAGTTACAGGCAGCAAGGCACACCCATGGAGTAACTCGGACAGCCCAGCCGGGTGTCCAGGCAATGAGCAGCCTCTCACCCAAAGGTAGTCCATAGTCACGCCCATTGTTAGTCATTGTCACTGATGTGGCCTGGGTTGGCATTCTTCAGTTCAACATACGGTCGGTCCACCACCAGTGGAAGGCCTTTAACAAACTTGGCAACTACCTTGGGATTAGGGAAGTGCATGTTTTTTCTTGCATGGAAGATGCCCAGCTTGGCCGAACACAGGAGGGAGTATTTGGGATCGCTTAATGGGCAGGAAATCTCTTCTACCGCTTGGTTTGCCATTGTGAAGTCGGAGTGTGAGGACACATTGTTACCCTTATTGCTGAGTGTTTGTCTCTGGCCAGGCATAAGACAACATCTTGGTCCGTGTAGTTGAATAAGAGAGCAATTATATGGCAGTCCGGTGTTCCAGATGGGGGTCGATGATCCAGTGATCTATGTGCCCTTTCTACTATGTATACTGCAGAGAGCGCCTCCCCAAAGAGGGTGTGAATCATCAACTCGACAAAGTCTTCCATACGGCCCATTGCGGTGGACTCTGGACACCGATTATTTGAAAATTGTTTCTACTGGACCACGCCTCCAAGTCTTCATTTTTACATCAAATTACTTCCAACACCTTTTCCATTTGTAGCAGTTTTTCACTTTTGGCCGCTCCATCGTCCCTCATCGTCAATGTGTACTAGGCAAGCTGGCAATGCACTCCTCATGATTAGCCACTTTCTCCTTGAGGCGGTCAAACCTATCTGTGAGCAATTCAATTTTATTATCAATGACAGTCAGGCTGTATTTTAAGCCTAAGAACATTGCTTGGATACAGGTCTTGAGACGAGCTCTAGGTGCCCCCCAGGCATAGTGGCTGGTCCTGTGGGGCGCGTCCTCAGTGCGCGTCTGTTTCCACTGTTCAAAGGACAGCTTGGTCTGTTTCACAACGGCCTTCCTAATCTTGAAGTTGAGGAGGCGTCATCAACCAGCAATGGCCGCAGATCTTCGGGCCCTATGCATCGTCAGCCAATCCGTGGTGTGGTCCCGCCTCACCCAGAGCAATCCAACCCCAGGGGGCACAAGCAGACCACTTGGCTCAATTGTGTCTCTGCTAATCACCAAATAGGGCAGGTTTCAAATCCTATGAGCTAGCTGAGGCCATAATGCGGGTGTTGTGTCGAGGGCCCCACCACACCCCAGCGATCCACTCTAGGGGACACGAGCATGGAGATAGTTTACAGTAGTGGCCCCTAAGGCCAGCAAAACAGACGGTTCATGGGCAGGCCGTCAGACCGCTTCCAATTAAGCATTCAGCACCAGGGAGTCTTCAGAGGCGTTATGTGATAGACATGCAGGTGGTCAACTACTCAGGATCACGTCATCCCCACCATGAAGGACGGACCCCCAGACACTGTCTCAGGCTTCATGTTCCCTGGGGCCCAACTTCTCGAAAAATAACAGTCTTTGATGAGGAGGCCCCGCATTCTGGGCACCGGCCGACAAGCAGCCCCCACATGACAGACTCGGCCAAGTCCCAGATTAGCATCTGCTGCAAGCAAGGGAGGGCAGGCTAGGATCTCAATGGTGCCGTGTGGCTCAGGTCTGACCCTCCCACCCCCTTTGGGCCCCTATTCTCCACTGCAGCAAGAGCCCTCTCCCTGCATGGAACGGCTTCCATCTTATGCAGCAGCCAGACCAGCTGCACCTCAGCAGCCAGCAGTCGAGCACTCTGGCACTAGGTCCTCAGCAGCCAAGTAGGCGCCATAATCCAGTGGAGCCTGCAGACCCGATTGGGCATGGCAGCTCCACTCAGGCAGCCCACCTGTCCCGGCCCGAGGGGCTACCACTTTGCAGGGTCCCCTGAGCACGCACCTGCTTTCAGTGGGGGACCCTTGGATATTTCATGGTAGCATATCGGTCAAGCCATCTCCGCATCCCCAGCCGGCCCCGCACGTCGGTCCCCCGCCAAGCCGCCACATGTCTAGGCCACAGATCCCTCCACCGCAGCTATCATCTTTCTGGTGCTAAGGACATCAATAAGGAAGGGAAAACTTAGCATCCACTGACCACACAAGAAACCACTAGTGCCACAAATAATATTACATAGTCATAGCCAATGAACACAATGATATATTGATCAGTAGAGAATGATCATTAAAAATGCAAAATTTATTCAATACAATACATTGTTCTGTACAGAAGTACCATAAAACGATAATTAATAACCTGTCAATTCACATAGACATATAAAAACAGAAAAAACAAGTGTTTTTTTTGTTTTTTTCTTTTTTTATATGTCAATGTGAATTGACACTTTTTGAATTATTGTTTTATGGTACTTCTGTACAGAACAATGTATTGTATTGAATACATTTTGCATTTTTAATGATCATTCTCGACTGATCAATATATCATTGTATTCATTGGCTATGACTATGTAGTATTATTTGTGGCACTAGTGGTTTTTTTGTGTGGTCAGTGGATGCTAAATTTTCGCTCGTGTTTGAAACCATAATTGGTTGGTAAAACTGTAGGGAATCCTCTGTTTATAATATCTTTCTCCTTCTCCCTTATTGGATCCCATAGGAGACCTCCCTTTTTTCTCTTATTTCATCAATAAGGAAGGACTCCACCGGTGCAGCAAGATCAGCCGTGGTCAGGCACCTAGTGGCTAGGGCAGATTCCACCTCATAAGCCAGATAAGTGCAGGATGATTCCTCCAGCAAGCAGAGCCTCACAGACTGACATTCATCTTGCAGCCGGCCTCTCTAGCGCCCCCTGCATCATGATATTTCTGTCTCCTGATATTTTAAAATTGAAATTTTGTCCAAACATGAGCAATCCCAAGTGCAGCAAAGCTCCTGCCACTAGCTCTAATCTCAACAGCAACTAATCCAAAGTACAACCCAACCAATAACCATACACATCTTACGACAAGCATACCTCTACTACTGCCCCATCTCCGATGCAATGTCATAATGCCAACCTCATGAACTATCACAACTACAGTATAAAGCTAAATTCACCTCAATTACTGCCTCATCACATGAACCTCAGTAAATGGATGTCAAGTACACCTCACCCTCTGAACCTACCTCTGGTTCTACATCTATCAATTCCAAGTACACCTCCACTACTGCCCCTACCTCAAGTATCTGTCCATCCCAAATACAACTCAACTACTTCCCCTACCTCAAGTCAAATATCATACGATCCAAAGTCTATCTTCAAGTCTGACCGTACCCAAGTCATGTATTTGTCTTCTATCTATGTCAAGTCGACCTGAACGATGCACCCTACTTCAACTCCTGCATGTACCATTGGCAAGTACAACTCAACAACTGTCCCTTTCTCAACTACTTATACCAACCAATAGTGACTACACCTAACCACTGCTCCTACCTCAACACCTACACCAATAAATCGCAAGCACACCGTAACTGCTGCTCCTACCTCAAACCCTACATCTCGCAGAGGTAAGTACAAATTCTGCCCCACCCATGAAACCAACAAAAATGAATGTGAGTACACCTGAGCTGCTGCCCCACCTCAATCCCTACATCTATCAATGGTAAGTGAACCCCAAGGAATGTCTCTGCCTAAACCACTACATCTAGCAATGGCAAGTGAACCCCAAGGAATGTCTCTGCCTAAACCGCTACATCTATTATCATCAAGTGCACCTCAAGGAATTTCCCTACCTTAAACCCTACATCTATCGCTGGCAAGTGCACCTCAAGGAATGTCTCTACATCAACCCCTAAATTGGTCAGTGGCAAGAGAACCCCAAGAAATGCCCCTACTTGAACCACTACATCTATCAGTGGCAAGTGCACCTCGAGTAATGTGCCTGCCACAACCCCTACATCTATCAGTGGCAAATGAACCCCAAGTAAAGTCTCAGACTCAACCCCTACATTTTCCAATGGCAATTGAACCCCAAGGAATGTCTCTGTCTCAAACCCTACATCTATCAATAACAAGCGAACCCCAAAGAATGTCTCTGCCTAAACCGCTACATCTATCAATGGCAAGCGAACCCCAAGGAATGTCCCTACCTCAGCTCCTACATCTATTATCAGCAAGTGCACCACAAAGAATGTTCCTACCTCAAACCCTACATCTATCGCTGGCAAGTGCACCTCAAGGAATGTCTCTACATCAACCCCTACATCTATCAGTGGCAAATGAACCCCAAGGAAAGTCTCTGCCTCAACCCCTACATCTATCAATGGCAAATGAACCCCAAGGAATGTCCCTCCCTCAAACCCTACATTTATTAGTGGCAAGTGAACGCCAAATGTCTGCCTCAACCCCTACATCTATCAGTGGCAAGTGCATCTCAAGGAATACCCTACCTCAACTCCTATATCTATCACTTTCAAGTGAACACCAAGGATTGCCTCTGCCTCAACCCCTACATTTATCAGTGGCAAGTGAACCCCAAGGAAGGTCTCTACCTCAACCCCTACATTTATCAGTAGCAAGTGTACCCCAAATGTCTGCCTCAAGCCCTACATCTATCAGTGGCAGGTACATCTAAAGGAATACCCCTACCTCAACTCCTACATCTATCACTTTCAAGTGAACCCCAAGGAAAGTCTCTACCTCAACCCCAACATCTATAAATGGCAAGTGAACCCCAAGGAAAGTCCCCACCTCGACCCCTACATCTATCAGTGTAAGTGCACCCCAAGGAATGTCCCTACCTCAACCCCTACATCTATCACTTTCAAGTGAACCCAAAGGAATGTCCCCGCCTCAACCCCTACATCTATCCATGGCAAGTGAAACCCAAGGAATGTCCCCGCCTCAACCCCTACATCTATCAATGGCAAGTGAACCCCAATGAATGTCCCCGCCTCAACCTCTAAATCTATCATTGTCAAGTGAACCCCAAGGAATGTCTCACCTCAACCCCCTACATCTATCAGTGGAAGTGTACCCCAAGGAATGTCCCCGCCTCAACCCTTACATCTATCACTTTCAAGTGAACCCCAAGGAATGTACCCACCTCAACCCCTACATCTATCCGTGGCAAGTGAACCCCAAGGAATGTCCCCGCCTCAACCCCCACATCTTTCAATGGCAAATGAACCCCAAGGAATGTCCCCGCCTCTACCCCTACATCTATTAATGGCAAGTTAACTCTAAGGAATGTCTCTGCCTCAACCTCTAAATCTATCAATGTCAAGTGAACCCCAAGGAATGTCTCTACCTCAACCCCTATATCTAACTGTGGAAGTGCACCCCAAGGAATGTCCCTACCGCAAACCCTACATCTATCACTTTCAAGTGAACCCCAAGGAATGTCCCCGCCTCAACCCCTACATTTATGCGTGGCAAGTGAACCCCAAGGAATGTCCCCGCCTTAACCCCTACATCTATCAATGGAAGTGCACCCCAAGGAATGTCCCCGCCTCAACCCCTACATCTATCATTTTCAAGTGAACCCCAAGGAATTTCCCCGCCTCGACCCCTACATCTATCCGTGGCAAATGAACCCCAAGGAATGTCCCCCCTCAACCCCTACATCATTCAATGGCAAGTGAACCCCAAGGAATGTCTCTGCCTCAACCTCTAAATCTATCAATGTCAAGTGAATTCCAAGGAATGTCTATGCCTCAACCCCTACATCTATCAATTGCAAGTGAACCCCAAGGAATGTCCCCAACTTGGCCCCTACATCTATCAATGGCATGTGCCCCCCAAGGAATGTCTCTGCCTCAACCCCTACATCTATCAATGGCAAGTGAACCCCAAGGAATGTCCCCACCTCAACCCCTACATCTATCACTTTCAACGTGTCTGGGGTGAATACTATTAGTATATACAGCTTAAATGTCAGTTCTCTGGTCAAACATCAGGCGGAGATCTTTGATATTGTTACTAATGGCTCCCCGGACGTGTTCTTCATGACCGAGACCTGGCTACAGGATGCTGACACTGCGATTTTAAACCTTGCTTTCCCCCCTGATTACACCGTGGCTACTCTTAACCGCGGCTCGAGAGGGGGTGGAATCGCTATGGCAGTGAAACGTCGTTTTCCCTGCGAATGGGAAGAACTAAAACTTCCGGGCTGCGAATGTGCCTGCTTTAGAATCTCTCTTTCCCACTGCTACAGCCTTTCAGGTCTCCTAATATACCGGCCTCCGGGCTGCGATGCCGCCTTTAGGGCCGCTCTCCCGGACGTCATTAGCACAGAGGCTCTTGGCTGTGCGAATTTTAATGTGGTAGGCGACCTCAACCTGCATTTCTACTGTACATCTCAACCCTCCATTAAGAGCTGCCTAGCCGATCTAGAAGCCTTGCAGCTCCTACAGAGAGTGTCGTCCCCCACCCATTTAGGCGGGCACACACTGGACCCGTTCTTTACCACCTTAGAGGACATAACCTTTCTTTCAGGGCGCACGTTCCAAGTGTGGGACAACAATCACCACTCATCCACCCTTCCACTCACAAGCGGGGTCCCTCAGGGCTCCTCCCTGAGCCCGACGCTTTTTAACGCATATATGGCCCCCCTTGAGGACGTGGTGACACCATTTAATATAAAAATGGTAAGTTATGCTGACGACACTCAGCTGGTCGTCTCCCTGTCCCAACTGATCGACCACCTAGAAAACCTGACCAATTGTCTTATAGAAATTCACAACTGGATGAATAATTCATCATTAAAACTTAATGGGGCAAAGACGGAGGTGATGCTCCTAGGGAAACAATGGACGACCATCCCTCCAGCACTCTGGCCCGACGTATTCGGGGAAATCCCTCCCCCGAAGCGTGAAATTAAGACACTCTGTGTGTGGCTCGAACCAGAGCTGTCTATGAAGACACAAGCAGCTAAAACTTCGGGCACCTGCTTCGGACTCCTACGCACAACCCGCAAGATCCTCCCCTTACTGCCTCCTACTTCCAGGAAACTGCTCATCCAGGGACTGGTACTGTCTCGCCTGGACTACAGTAATTTGGTCTACCTAGGAGCCCCTGAGGCCACTCTGACAAAGCTCCAGCGGACACAGAACGCGGCGGCACGCCTTCTCACCAACCTCCCCTCTAGAATGTCCGCCAAGCCGGCCCTCAAAGCTCTGCACTGGCTCCCTGTGCGCCAAAGGGTGCAATTCAAAGCGATGTGCACGACACATAAGCTGATCAACGGATCTGGCCCGGCGATCCTCAGCAAAATGATCACCCCCTACACAGCAACCAGATCCCTACGATCCCAGAATGAGAACCTGGCCAACATACCTAGATTTAAAAGGACTCGCACAGGAGGACGACAATTCTCCGTTCAAGCAGCGACTGGATGGAACGCTCTACCACGTTCCCTCAGACTTGAACCTAACTACCTGGCATTTCGCAAGAAATTAAAAACACACCTATTCCCTAAATAGAGTCCCTCTATAAGTATCTCTCCTCCCTCCCTCCCCCTCAACAGGATCACAAATTTTATAGCGCGGGGATGCCCTTGGGTCACCAGGCGCTTTAGAAATCGTTATTAAATTAAACTATATGTCCACCTGTCCAGCTGACATGGACGGACCATATGCTGGTGAAGGCAACTATTCCCGTGGCAGATCCTCTTTTTGTGACACAGAATAAAACCTCTCTTTCTCGCCAGTGGAGTAAATTAAAACTAGAAGACTTCTACTTTCTACTAGAAAAGACACCCTTACCTCCCTTTTCGGATGTTGACTGTGGGTATGACTCATTCTGCATCTGGATTGGCACGGCCTTGGATTCTCTTATTCCCCTGGTACGTTCCAAGTGCCGGACTAAGGCCCATAGCCCGTGGTACGATGAGACCTTGGCGTCTCTTAAGAGAGAGTGTAGGCAAGCAGAAAGGCGATGGAGGAAAGCCTATGACCCCGCGCTCAAAACCTGCTACCTTACTTTAACCAAGGCATATCATAGAGCGGTCTGTCGAACACGTGCCGCATATTATGTGCAGGAGTTTCGGAACAGCCCTAACCCCTCTAAACTAATCTTCAAGGTCCTAAAGGACCTTACGACTAAGAGGGCTTCTGCAGCAGAAATTTGCACAGACTCTCATTGCGAGAGTCTGGCCTCTTTCTTTGTGCAAAAGGTGCAAGTAATCTATCGCACCTTCCAAACTATCATGCATCGCTCGGACTGAGTTGACTGTCCAAAGGGCAATGATATGACCCTGGATATGCTAGCCCCCCTTTCTGAGGAGGGTTTTGATCTATTGAGCCTATAAATTAAATCCGGCTCCCCTGCAGACCCCCTCAAACCGGCCCAGTTTAAAAACATGCAGGTAACATGTTGCTCACCCTTGCTGGCCCTTATTAACATGTCACTGGCCTCAGGGATTGTGCCCTCCAAGTGGAAGCAAGCGGTAGTCACACCCATCCTAAAAAAGCCTACCCTAGATCCTATAAAACCCGAGAACTATCGCCCCATCTCACTGCTGCCGTGGGCTGCTAAAGTCACCAAAGCCCACGTGAATGGGATCCTGGCCGACCACCTTGCCAAAGCTAACATCTTGGATCCCAGGCAAAATGGATTTCGTGCAGGCCACAGCACGGAGACTGCCTTGTTATACATGGTCGAACATCTGCGCTCCGTGCTGGACACCGGACGAACAGCGGCACTCTTGTTGTTAGATCTGAGTGCCGCCTTCGATACGGTGTCCCACGAGATCCTGTTGCGGCGGTTAGAAGAAGCTGGGGTCAGGGGTTTGGCTCTAGGATGGTTCCGCTCCTTCCTTTCCAACAGATCTTTTCAGGTTGCGATACCACCCGGCAAATCCACCTCTCACCCGCTCACCTTGGGGGTCCCACAGGGATCATCTTTGAGCCCCACTCTATTTAATCTATATGTGAGACCGCTGGCTGCGGTAGTCAAACGCTGGGGCCTGACAATGGTGTCCTATGCGGATGACACGCAGCTGGCGGTCACATTAAGTGGGGACTCAGCTGTGGACGCCCTCAACTTCTGTGAGGGGCTACGTGCGGTGGCCAATTGGATGAACCAAAACTGTCTCCAATTGAACACAAAGAAGACAGAGGTGATGGTGGTCGGTAAGCAACCTGGATGGTGGAATGACAACTGGTGGCCCCCCGAGCTAGGAATGATCCCTTCTCCTGCTATGGAGATAAAAAATCTCGGGGTCTGGCTGGACCCTACACTTAGTTTTACCTGCCAGACTAAGAGGGTGGCTGCCTCCTGTTTTGGCATAATCAGGGGTATCAGGCCGGTACTTAAATTCTTCGATGCCCCCACTAGACAGCTTGTGGTCCAGGCCTCTGTACTATCTAGGATAGATTATGCCAGTGCTCTGCTAGCAGGTACGAACAAGGCAGAACTTATGCGGCTGCAACGAGTGCAGAATGCCGCCGCAAGAGCGGTATTAGGGTTGCCCAGACGTTGTTCAGTGTCCAGAGCATTGCAAACGTTCCATTGGTTGCCTGTTGCTTGGCGGATCGAGTTCAAGGTGCTCTGCCTGGCTTTTAAAATTTTGAAAGGCACGGCCCCACCTATTCTGATGAACTTACTGACCCCATATGTTCCCGCTCGATCCTTGAGATCGATGGGCCAGAATTTGTCTGTTGTCCCACGCTTTCTGCTGAGCAGGATTAGAGGCCGCTCCTTTCGAGTAGTAGCCGCCAAATTATGGAACTCTCTTCCCAGTGAAATTCGAGCTCTGGAAGATTTATTCCAGTTCAGACGTGCCATCAAAACCCTTCTTTTTAATAATAATCCCTGATTCTGTTGCATATTGTGATGTTGTGTATACCTTCTTTGGCGCCAGGACGCCCCTTTGCTGGGGCAGCTGTGCGCGGTACAAAAACCATTAACATAACATAACATTGAGGCCCAAGGAATGTCCCCGCCCTCAACCCCTACATCTATCCGTGGCAAGTGAACACCAATGAATATCCCCGTCTCAACCCCTACATCTATCAGTGGAAGGGCACCCCAAGAAATGTACCCGCCTCAACCCCTACATCTATCACTGTCAAGCGAACCCCAAGGAATGTCCCCGCCTCAACCCCTACATCTATCTGTAGCAAGTAAACCCCAAGGAATGTCCCCGCCTCAACCCCTACATCTATCAATGGCTAGTGGACCCCAAGGAATGTCTCTGCCTCAACCTCTAAATCTATCAATGTCAAGTGAACCCCAAGGAATGTCTATGCCTCAACCGCTACATCTATCAATGGCAAGTGAACCCCAAGGAATGTCCCCGCCTCAACCCCTACATCTATCAATGGCAAATGAACCACAAGGAATGTCCCCGCCTCAACCCCTACATCTATCAATGGCAAGTGAACCCCAAGGAAAGTCTCTACCTCAACCCCTACATCTATCAGTGGAAGTGCACCCCAAGGAATGTCCCTACTGCAAACCCTACATCTATCACTTTCAAGTGAACCCCAAGGAATGTCCCCGCCTCAACCCCTACATCTATCACTTTCAAGTGAACCCCAAGAAATGTCCCCGCCTCAACCCCTACATCTATTCGTGGCAAGTGAACCCCAAGGAATGTCCCCACCTCAACCCCTACATCTATCAATGGCAAGTGAACCCCAATGAATGTCCCATCTCAACTCCTACATCTATCAGTGGAAGTGCACCCCAAGGAATGTCCCCGCCTCAACCCCTATATCTATCATTTTCAAGTGAACCCCAAGGAATGACCCGCCTCGACCCCTACATCTATCCGTGGCAAGTGAACCCCAAGGAATGTCCCCCCCCCCCTCAACCCTTACATCTATCTGGGACAAGTGAACCCCAAGGAATGTCCCCCCCTCAACCCCTACATCTTTCAATTGCAAGTGAACCCCAAGGAATGTCTCTGCCTCAACCTCTAAATCTATCTATGTCAAGTGAATCCCAAGGAATGTTAATGCCTCAACCCCTACATCTATCAATTGCAAGTGAACCCCAAGGAATGTCCCCAACTTGGCCCCTACATCTATCAATGGCATGTACCCCCCAAGGAATTTCTCTGCCTCAACCCCTACATCTATCAATGGCAAGTGAACCCCAAGGAATGTCTATGCCTCAACCCCTACATCTATCAATGGCAAGTGAGCCCCAAGGAATGTCCCCACCTTGACCCCTACATCTATCAATGGCAAGTAAACCCCAAGGAATGTCTCTACCTCAACCCCTACATCTATCAGTGGAAGTACACCCCAAGGAATGTCCCTACCTCAAACCCTACATCTATCACTTTCAAGTGAACCCCAAGGAATGTCCCCACCCTCAACCCCTACATCTACCCGTGGCAAGTGAACTCCAAGGAATGTCCCCGCCTCAACCCCTACATCTATCAATGGCAAGTGAACCCCAATGAATGTCCCTGTCTCAACCCCTACATCTATCAGTGGAAGGGCACCCCAAGGAATGTCCCCGCCTCAACCCCTACATCTATCACTTTCAAGTGAACCCCGAAGAATGTCCCCGTCTCAACCCCAACATCTTTCCATAGCAAGTAAACCCCAAGGAATGTCCCCGCCTCAACCCCTACATCTATCAATGGCAAGTGAACCCCAAGGAATGTCTCCGCTTCAACCTCTAAATCTATCAATGGCAAGTGAACCCCAAGGAATGTCCCCACCTTGACCCCTACATACATCAATGGCAAGTGCCCCCCAAGGAATGTCTCTGCCTCACCTCTACATCTATCAATGGCAAGTGAACCCCAAGGAATGTCTCTGCCTCAACCCCTACATCTATCAATGGCAAGTGAACCCCAAGGAATGTCTCTGCCTCAACCTCTAAACCTATCAATGTGAACTGAACCCCAAGGAATGTCTCTGCCTCAACCCCTACATCTATCAATGGCAAGTGAACCCCAAGGAATGTCTCTGCCTCAACCCCTACATCTATCAATGTCAAGTGAACCCCAAGGAATGACTGCCTTAACCCCTACATCTAGCAATGTCAAATGAACCCCAAGGAATGTCTCTACCTCACCCCCTACATCTATCAGTGGTAGGTGCACATCAAGGAATATCCCTACCTCACCACCTACATCTACCAGTGGTAAGTGCACCTCAAGGAATGGCTCTGCCTCGCCACAACATCTATACTTAGCAAGTGAACCCCAAGGGATGTTTCTGCCTCAAACCCTACATCTATCTATGGCAAGTGAACCCCAAGGAATGGCCCCACCTTAATCACTACATCTGTCAATAGCAAGTGAACCCTATGTAATGTTCCCGCCTCAACTCCTACATCTATCAATGGCATGTGAACCCCAATAAATGTCCCCGCCTCAACCCCTACATTTATCAATGGCAAGTGAACCCTAAGGAATGTCTCTGCCTCAACCTCTAAATCTATTAATGTCAAGTGAACCCCAAGGAATGTCTCTACCTCAATCCCTACATCTATCAGTGGAAGTGCAACCCAAGGAATGTCCCTACCTCAAACCCTACACCTATCACTTTCAAGTGAACCCCAAGGAATGTCCTAGCCTCAACCCCTACATCTATTGCTTTCAAGTTAACCCCAAGGAATGTCCCCGCCTTAACCCCTACATCTAATAATGGCAAGTGAACCCCAATGAATGTCCCAACCTCAACCCCTACATCTATCAGTGGAAGTGCACCCCTGGGAATGTCCCCGCCTCAACCTCTACATTTATCACTTTCAAGTGAACCCCAATGAATGTCCCCGCCTCAACCGCTACATCTATCTGTGGCAAGTGTACCCCAAGGAATGTCCCCGCCTCAACCCCTACATCTATCAATGGCAAGTGAACCCCAAGGAATGTCTCTGCCTCAACCTCTAAATCTATCAATGGCAAGTGAACCCCAAGGAATGTCTCTGCCTCAACCTCTACATCTATCAATGGCAAGTGAACCCCAAGGAATGTCTCTGCCTCAACCTCTAAATCTATCAATGTCAAGTGAACCCCAAGGAATGTATCTGCCTCAGCCCCTACATCTATCAATGGCAAGTGAACCCCAAGGAATGTCCCCACCTCGACCCCTACATCTATCAATGGCAAATGAACCCCAAGGAATGTCTCTACCTCACCCCCTACATCTATCAGTGGTAGGTGCACATCAAGGAATATCCCTACCTCACCACCTACATCTACCAGTGGTAAGTGCACCTCAAGGAATGGCTCTGCCTCGCCACAACATCTATACTTAGCAAGTGAACCCCAAGGGATGTTTCTGCCTCAAACCCTACATCTATCTATGGCAAGTGAACCCCAAGGAATGGCCCCACCTTAATCACTACATCTGTCAATAGCAAGTGAACCCTAAGTAATGTTCCCGCCTCAACTCCTACATCTTTCACTTTCAAGAGAACCCCAAGGAATGTCCCCGCCTCAACCCCTACATCTATCAATGGCAAGTGAACCCCAATAAATGTCCCCGCCTCAACCCCTACATCTATCAATGGCAAGTGAACCCTAAGGAATGTCTCTGCCTCAACCTCTAAATCTATCAATGTCAAGTGAACCCCAAGGAATGTCTCTGCCTCAATCCCTACATCTATCAGTGGAAGTGCACCCCAAGGAATGTCCCTACCTCAAACCCTACACCTATCACTTTCAATTGAACCCCAAGGAATGTCCCAGCCTCAACCCCTACATCTATTGCTTTCAAGTTAACCCCAAGGAATGTACCCGCCTTAACCCCTACATCTAATAATGGCAAGTGAACCCCAATGAATGTCCCCACCTCAACCCCTACATCTATCAGTGGAAGTGCACCCCTGGGAATGTCCCCGCCTCAACCTCTACATTTATCACTTTCAAGTGAACCCCAATGAATGTCCCGCCTCAACTGCTACATCTATCTGTGGCAAGTGTACCCCAAGGAATGTCCCCGCCTCAACCCCTACATCTATCAATGGCAAGTGAACCCCAAGGAATGTCTCTGCCTCAACCTCTACATCTATCAATGGCAAGTGAACCCCAAGGAATGTCTCTGCCTCAACCTCTAAATCTATCAATGTCAAGTGAACCCCAAGGAATGTATCTGCCTCAGCCCCTACATCTATCAATGGCAAGTGAACCCGAAGGAATGTCCCCACCTCGACCCCTACATCTATCAATGGCAAGTGAACCCCAAGGAATGTCTCTAACTCACCCCCTACATCTATCAGTGGTAAGTGCACATCAAGGAATGTCCCTACCTAACCCCCTACATATATAATTAGCAAGTGAACCCCAAGGGATGTTTTTGCCTCAAACCCTGCGTCTATCAATGGCAAGTGAACCCTAAGGAATGTCTCTACCTCACCCCCTGCATCTATCAGTGGAAAGCGCACCTCAAGGAATGGCTCTGCATCACCCCTACATCTATCAATGGGAAGAGAACCCCAAGAAATGTCCCTACCTCAACTTCTACATCCATCATTTTCAAGTGCACCCTAAGGAATGTCTCTACCTCAACCCCTACGTCTGTCAGTGGCAAGCACAATGGAGTGGCTGAAGTTACCTCAACCCCTTCACCTCCCAGTGGTAAGTACATCTCACCTAATACCACATTCACGAAGCTTTGAAAAATGAACAGCAAGCAGACCTACAGAGTTTCCCCTATCTGAGCCTGGTAACTGGCAGAATACTAAGGGCCTGAATACGAGTGTGGCGGTCTGTAGGACCGCCGAACCCATGGTGGCGGTCTGACTGTGCCACACTGTGGGGCTGCCCAATGTATTCCAACTGCGGCATTCTAACCGCCACAAAACCATTGGCACCGCCTGGATCAAGGATCCCGCTGTCCTGGCGGTCTGCGACTCGCTGTAATATGCTGGCGGTGGCGCTGCCAGCACCTCTGAGCATATTAAGCGTGCATTTTTCATCACCCTTTTCAGGGACGTGATCCGGCCATGAAAAGAGTGGCAGAAAGGCAACGAAGGGGGCTCTAACAGGGCCCCCTGACGAATTCGGTCTGGGGGTGCATGCGGGGAGAACATGTAGTGCCCTCTGTATTTGCACCCTCTCTTCCTGTACGATGCGGCATGTATGCCACACCGTGCAGAAGGGTGCAGTTGGCAGTCTGAGTGCTATGATCTGCATTATAGGTTCTCCTATGAGCCATGCAGACCACTGGTGTCAGACCCCTGCAACACTGCCTGCCAGATCAGGATTTAAGTTCTGATGTGGCGGGCGGTGCACCAAGGGTTTGGCTGTCCTAGGGCAGAGGGTGGAGTACCGCTGCAGCCGTAGGATCACCAAACTCATAATCAGGCAGCCCTAAGTTTACTTACCTTCTGGCCCTCCGCTCAACCATCAAGGAATCATCATATGTGATGATATTTGTAGAAAAACATAAATAACAATGCTGGGCAGTGCCCAGGTTTTAATCTTGGCAATGAGTTTCTTAAGCCCTGCCACCATGTCACATTCACACAGACTGGCATGTTTCCCTTCTTCCCGACTCTTAGACGTAGGTGGGGCAGATTGTTGGCACTTATAACTCTCAAACTTTTCCTCTTTGCACTAGATGGCAGTGGGATCAAAGACCTGCTGGTGAAAGGGTGCTCTCAGGGGTTGTCGTGCAACGAGAGCACCTATGTGAACATAGGCACCAAAGCTGTGTTTATCAGCAACGCCTGCTGCACCACCAATCAGTGCAACCGGGGCACCTATTATGGTAAGTACGGACCTGGGCATCTAGCTGGGCACCACAGTTGAGTGTATCAGCGGCACCTGCTGCACCAGCAGCCTGGGCACCTATTGTGGCAAGCAGTGGGTGGTCTGTTAGTTAGATGTTCAAACTCCATAACCATTCAGTCCTTGGTCTCTATGTTGATGTTAGTTCTGTGACTAAAAACTGAGTTCAGCTTTCTTACACATTCAACGCCAGGGCCCTCTGTAGGCATTAGTGCTGTAAGGACAGTGTAGCTCTTAGCTCACGTATCTGTAGGGAGTGTCTTAGTAGCTCTCTTAGCACAGCTTGCTTAGCGCAGCTCTCTTACCTCTGCTCTCTTACAGCAGCTCACTTAGGACAGCTCTTTCAGCACAGATTGCTTAGGATAGCTCTGTTACCGCCGGTAGCACAGACCTGCTTTCTTAAGGCAGCTCTCTTAGCATAGCTCTCTCGGCACTGCTTGCTTGGCACAGCTCACTTAATACAGCTCTTTCAGCACAGATTGCTTAGGATAGCTCTCTTACCACTGGTAGCACAGACCTGCTTTCTTAAGGCAGCTCTCTTAGCACTGCTCGCTTAGCACAGCTCGCTTAATACAGCTCTCTTAGGACAGCTCTTTCAGCACAGATTGCTTAGGATAGCTCTCTTACCACTGGTAGCACAGACCTGCTCGCTTAAGGCAGCCCTCTTAGCATAGCTCTCTCAGCACTGCTCACTTAGCAGAGCTCTCTTACCTCTGCAAGCTTACAGCAGCTCTCTTAGGACAGCTTTTTCAGCACAGATTGCTTAGGATAGCTCTCTTACCACTGGTAGCACAGACCTGCTCTCTTAAGGCAGCCCTCTTAGCATAGCTCTCTCAGCACTGCTTGCTTGGCACAGCTCACTTAATACAGCTCTCTTAGGACAGCTCTTTCAGCACAGATTGCTTAGGATAGCTCTCTTACCACTGGTAGCACAGACCTGCTTTCTTAAGGCAGCTCTCTTAGCATAGCTCTCTCGGCACTGCTTGCTTGGCACAGCTCACTTAATACAGCTCTTTCAGCACAGATTGCTTAGGATAGCTCTCTTACCACTGGTAGCACAGACCTGCTTTCCTAAGGCAGCTCTCTTAGCATAGCTCTCTCAGCACTGCTCGCTTAATACAGCTCTCTTAGGACAGCTCTTTCAGCACAGATTGCTTAGGATATCTCTCTTACCACTGGGAGCACAGACCTGCTCTCTTAAGGCAGCTCTCTTAGCATAGCTCTCTCAGCACTGCTTGCTTGGCACAGCTCACTTAGTACAGCTCTCTTACCACTGCATGCTTAGGACTGCTCCTTTAAGGCAACTCCCTTAGCATAGCTCTCGTAAATATATCTCTTTTAGCTTTGCTCGCTTAGGGCAGCTCTCTTATAGCAGCCCTTTTGGCATAGCTCTCTTACCACAGCTCTCTTAGGACAGCTCTCCTAATAAACAATGTTTCCTTTCTGCAGCCAAAGCCACGGTGAGCCAGACGGACTGCGCGGTCTGCTCAGGGGACCCCACCTCCTGCTCGTCCCCGAGCCTGCCCATAATGCACTGCACCGGGGTGCAGGATCTGTGCATGAGTATCACCACTGTCAACATCAACGGTACGTACTGCTAGTGCAAACGTGCAACAGCAGCACTGGTGAAAGATGTAACTGTGCAAGACCTCAAGTGTACGGCTGTGGAGCAATGCTGCAACACAGCAACTGTACAACAGTACATGTGTGCACGATTGGAAAAGAGTGTGGTACAAGTGTGACATTGTACCAGAGTACTGTGGTGGAAGTAGGCAACTGTTCAGCAGTACTATAACATAGCAACTGTGCGAAAGAACAAGTGTGCAAAACTGGAAAAGAGTGTGGTGCAAGTGTGACACTGTACCAGAATACTGTGGTTGAAGTAGGCAACTGTTCAGCAGTACTACAACATAGCAACTGTGTGAAAGATTAAGTGTGCAAGACTGGAAAATAGTGTGGTGCAAGTGTGACATTGTACCAGAGTACTGTGGTTGATGTAGAAACTGTTCAGCAGTACTACAGCACAGAAACTGTGAACAAGAACACGTGTGCAAGACTGGAAAAAAGTGTGGTACGAGTGTGACATTATACAAGAGTATTGTGGTTGAAGTTGGCAACTGTACGACAATAAGGCCACAGAGCAACTGTGCAAAAGAAAAAGTTTGCAAGGCTGGAAAAGAGTGTGGTACAAGTGTGACATTATACCAGAGTACTGTGGTTGAAGTAGGCAACTGTGCAACAGTACAACAACACAGCAACTGTGAAAAAGAACAATTGTGCAAGACTTGAGAAGAGTGTGGTACAAGTGTGACATTGCACAAGAGTACTGTGGTTGAAGTAGGAACTATTCAGCAGTGCTACAACACGGAGACTGTGCAAAAGAACGAGTGTGCATGACTGGAAAAGTGTGGGGTACAAGTATGGCATTGCACTGGAGTACTGTGGTCAAAGTAGGCAGATGTGCATCAATAGTAACTGAGGTTGAAGTAGGTAACGGTGAAACATGGTAAAGATGTGACGGTGCAATGGTGCAGCAGTAAACAATTTTTGGGGTGTCCTGCTCAGTGGTGCCCTACTGCTCCAGCTGTGATGGCTGTCGGTCAGGACTGAAGTGCATCTAAGGAGATGCTTGTGAACCTTAGCACTGAGAGCTGAAGGTCAAGGCTAGGAAGCACCAGCACAAATGTGATTGGGTCTCTGTATTGGGGTCACAGGGTGTGAGAAGTTGGCCTGGCATATGCTGTCCACTAGTTATAGTGGGCACCTTGCGCCAGTCCAAACAACCCCTTAGAGGTGATAGGCTAAAGACAACCTTATTTGAAAGCTATCCTAGTGGTAGCTGCGGAGAGCAGCCTTCAGGCTACGTCTTGAAGGAATGTAAAGCAGCTTGTTTTACCAGTCTATGATCTCTTGAATGACCAAATGAAAAGAGAACCACACCAGGTATAAACATAAAATATATGTATTTATTCTAAACACACCTTACTAGTCTCTTTATTTGGCTAGAGGTCAAATCGCACATGTTACACTTAATATCACACAATAAATTAGCACAATATACATTGAGCCCTAGGGGCGTTCCAAACCATATATTAAGAAATGGGTATAAGGACCACGACTTGACTAGACACAAGGCCTAGAGCCTGTATAATTGCTTGGACCACAAGGAACCACCCATGGTAGTGACACAGGGGACCCACGGGGGACGCGTGCAGTGTGAGAACACAGCCGTGAGACGCCGTTAGCTTCTATGGGGAAAGTCGCGGTTGGAAAATTAAAGATTAAGGACACTTAGGAGAGGACTTCGAGCAAACCCCTTTAGACTTAAGGGGTTCTAGAGCCAACACCCACAGGAGCACCAGAGTACTCGATTTAACTCATCCAGGAAGCCGGGTGCATAGGTGTCTTTTGGTGCCGGGAATCTTCGTTGATTTTAATGGCGATCTGCTGCAAAGTGCTGCTGCCTCTGAAATGGAAAGTGTCCGGTGTGATCCAAGCCTGGATTGAAGATGTGAAGAATCTGAAAGCAGATGGGACAGAGTCTGGTTCACTTTCCAAGGACCAGGGGCACAATAGTAGAATGCCCACCGATGTCGGGTGATTTCAGGTTGAAGAGGTGAAGCTTGACTCTGCAGCCACAAGGACCAGGAGGTGTAGACAACAACCAGGAGCTGGATTCGAGCTTTCCGATAAAGGATGTCGAGTGCTGCAGTGTCGGTGACCAGATGGAACCCAACAAGCCTTGGCAACAGCAACCCACACAGAAAGTGAAGAAATGCTTCTGTGTGGACCAGCAAGGTCTAAGGGACTCACAAAGTAGTGGAGAATCAGGACACGTCTGGAGCAACCAGGGAAATCCAAGGAAAGTTAATGTTGCCTTCTCAGGGACCCACCAGTCAACGGACCAGGGATCGCGAAGGTTCCTCGAGCAAAAACACAAAGAGCCGGCTCACAGAACTCTCGTGGAGTGTAGACCAGCAATCTTCAGTTGAAAAGGTGCTCAGGGTCTGGGCTACAAGTAACCCAATGCACAGCCTCAAGGAACGTAGAGAAGCTGATGCACTTGCAAATGTGCACGGTGTCCAGGAGTTACGGTTCCACATTACTCACGAGGGCTGCAGGTCTCAGCTTTACTGGGGACTCAGGTTGGCCTCTGAGAAGTCTGGATATCTACCTCCTGGGCTGCAAATACTTTGGAGTCCGGTGAGAGCTTTGGCAGTGCAGACCGGCAAATACTTGGTTGGTGCCTGCCAAGCAGGGGAGGAACTCCTTCACTCCAATGGAGATTCTTCAGTCATCTAGTCGTGTAGATCGTCGAAGTTCCAGAATTTCTGTAGTAGAGGTTCATCCATGTTTAATCTAAAGTCCTGTAGCCAGGGGCTCCTTTCTTATACCCAAGGAAGGGGTTAGACATACTATGGGGACCCACCTATGGGAGGATTTGGAAAGAGGGGTGGCTACACCCATTTCCTTTGTCCAGTTTCACACCAGAGCAGGGGCTGGTAGCCCCTGCAACCGGTTTGAACTGGGCAATGCACAGGGACAACAAATGTGCCCCCAGTGCAGACTTCAAAGCACTCTCAAAGTGCACCCACCCAGCCCCAATACATTAAAGCCTGTCTGGGAGGTGGTTACATCTCCCTGTGACAGGAAACCTACTGTCCATGCCTCCCCTGCTGGAGTTTCATCCAGCAGCAGGAGGCCAGACTAGTGTCTGTAGCATCCATTTTGGTACCGGGTATACCGGTGTGTTCATGTCTCTCCCTCTAGAAGGGTGGAATTCTACCCCTGTCGAAAAACAGTGAAACAAAAGCAAAAAGTGTGGATAACCATAAGAGCAGATCCTACTCTCCTACCTCCGGTAGCACTGGTGAGCAAGCTAGAACCAGCTAGAGTGGTGAGTACAGCATGTCTTTCTTTGACCATGGTGGCTGTGTCCGGCTTATGTCTCCCGGAGGATCCTTTTTTTGTGCCAGCAATGCAAACTATGACCTTTAATGACCGAGGAGTCCGACCTCCACCAGCAGCTTCCTCTGCCTTGAGGCCCACAACCTCTAGAGCCTCCCTAAGGGATCGCAGTGGCCACAGCCTGCCCTCGTAGCAGAATATGAGACGCAAAGGGTGCCCCCTTGAGTACGATATCCCTTTCTCTCTGAGAAGCACCGTAATAGGATGGAAATCTCTTCGCTTTTGTAGGGTAATCATAGATAAGTCCTGATATAGCACTGTAGCGTGGCCCCCGAACTGGATCGGATGGGCCTACTTGGCCCAGTGAAGGATCAATTCCTTAAGCTGAAAGTCATGCAAGCACACAAGTATATCAGCAGGAGATGGGTTTCGTGGTCGAGGCAAGCAGACTCTATGCACTCGATCAACCAGAATGTCTGTTCCATCGGAGGACCCAAGGATTTGGCGGAACAACGTCACCACTAGGTCCCTGCAGATCCTCTCCCTCTGCTTGGGCCAGCACCCCCGTGAATCGAACGTTGTTCCGGCAGGACAGGTTTTCTAAGTCTTCTGCTTGTGCCTGGAGCTCGACATGCTGTTCTTAGTTAGATGATCTCCTGCTGCATCATCTCCAGTTCCTCATCTCTCCCAGATTCACGGTCCTCCAGAGCGGCCACCCTGTCTTCCACTTCCTTCAAATCTCCTCGCACCTCTTTCTAGTCCACGGAGACCTGAGCCTTCATAGATTGCAGGTCTTCACACAGGGATGAGGAGAGCGATGCCATAAAAGCTTTCGTGCCTGTCCCATCCGTATCTTGAGCGTTTGCTTGAGGGTCCGCATCAGAAATGGGGGACTTGGAGGGCACCCCCGCCACCGTAGATTTGGTAACCATGACCGGTCTTTGTTAGATTGCACGGCAGGCATGTTGAGGGTCACCAGTCAGCCCAACCAACTCCGGAGTGCCATGGCCACCAATCTCCAGCCTCAGAGCCCCCCCCCAGTGCAATGAAGTGCAAGCTGGTCAAGCACTCCTCATGGGCATTAACTGTAGGATGTCTCCAGATGATCACAAGGCCCATGGGAGGCTCCAGTACCCCTACAACAGTGTTCCAGTCAGGAGAGGAGCATTTGAGGTGCAACCCCACATCTAGCAACCAGACACCCGCCAGCGTCCCCCGGGTGTGCCGGTGCCTCCAGTAGAGATGCAGAAGGCAAGCTCTCCCCGTGGGCCCCATTCTCAAAGGAGGGCGCACTGCTTGAAGACAAAGGTGTATTCTCACGCTTCCGGGCCCTTCGCATCACAGCTCCTCGGAGTCTACTCCTATCCAGTCATGGGGCAAACTCCTCACATACAGCCCTCAGACACTGGGTCTAGGTGACATCGGTCCCAGCAGGTGCCTCATGTGGACACGGCTATTAAAAGAAAATGACTGCCAGTACTGCCACTTTATTTAGGGTATTTTTGAAGGAACGTATTGACCATTAAACAATATGTGCCATAGACCTCGTGTTCAGTCTGAAATAAATCTGTTTCATTTATTTTTCTCTTTTTCACATAGCAAAAACATTTTTTTCTTTTTGTTTATCTTTATGTAATCTGTAAGATTTACATTTGCACCTTATAATATCCTAGAAAAACATTCACTCTACTTCTCTCACTCTTCTCATACATTCCACCATTCACAGCCACACTCTCTCTACAACAATTATTAACTAAACAACATTACAATATATACATTTCACAAGAATATCAGTATTAACAGCCATGGAGTCGTTTTTAGTAATTTTCCTAATTTATAACATATATGGATAATCCTAAAACTGTGTGAAGAAGAACGGGTCTACGCGTTTCGAACTCCCTAGGTTGGGGGGAGTTCTCTTCAGGACCAAAAAGCTGTAAAACAAAATTACAAAGAAGTGCGTGAGCTCGGGGTGCCCTTAACCTCTCTTTGCTGCTTTACGGACAAACTTAATCAGGTATCTTACTTTATTATTGATGAGCTCAGTTGCTCTTAGAGACTATAAAAAATGGGACAAGATTTGCACTTAGTATAGACCTACTCTTTCAAATAACATCCAGTCTACACAACCTTTTTCCCGACGTATGACAATTACTTACAGGGATGTCTTCTAGGGCTGTATTTCGGTTACAGATGGAGGGGAGTGGTTTTTTCCTGTGATGGTAATAAGTGGCATTAGCTTTCTATATTTATGTAGACTCCGTTTTCAAAGTGCTATAAAGTGCTTACTTACAGCAGGCATTTTTGAAGTTGTTTAAACTGTGTGTCCGATTAGAACGGGCCATAAGCCAGTGCCTGGGGGGGGGGGGGGGGGGGGGGGGGGATTAACGGAATTGTGAGCGTTGCAGGTGAAACGTCAATGTTCAGTACAGGTGTATGAGTAACTCCAGCGGTTTTACCTTTGCTTCAATTTTGGTGCAGTGTGTTCAATTCATCGCGCCAGTGCCTGCCGAGTGAAATTGATTGAGTGAGTCGTAAGCATCGCATTCAATGAAGGCTATGGAAGCGTTAGTATTCATCACTAGCGTGTAAATCGCCAGGCGGTTTTACCTTTAAGGTCCGACTTGGATGCAGTGTGATCGTTCCTCTCCTCCTCTGCGTTAAATTACCGTCGGCGTCTGGTTTCTGTATTATTCATGTATCACGTTAGTATCGGCGCTACTAACCCTTTTGAACGTGTCTGCGTGTTGCGGAAAACGGAAACGCTAAGCACCGTGGGGATTGTAGTAAAATGGCGATGACGGGTCCGTTCATCTGCATTTTGTCTATCGAAGTCTGATCTGCACCACTTACTACGTGCTGTATGTTGGAGACTGAATTAAACAACGCTGCAAAAACGGCCCTTTACCAAAAACGGCCCCCAGGGGCCCAAAACCCGCACCCACCCTTGCGGTGCACCATGGGATTGCCTGGTGCCCGCAACCGCAACGGCCAGTCCGGGCCTGAGTGAGGGGGGCTCCCACGCCTCTCCGTGCTAATTCCTGGTGTTGGGGAGACAGCAGGATGGCGCTACTTGCTGCTATTATGTGGCGGAGTCAAAGAGACCCGTAGTCACGTATCATCCTACCGCCAAGATCCCGCCACCATCAAATTTTAAAAGAACAAAGTCCTCATATGTTTTTGTCAAAGTTTCGACCCCCGAGCAAAGTTATTTTGAGCAGGGTCATCATCAGGACGGAACATATCTATACAGGAGACACCTAAAAGTAAAAGTCATATATAAGTTTGTGTAAGCGTATTTCGTAATCAAAGTACATTTTAGTATGCAAATTACTTTTTATATTCCGAAGGACTGGGACAAAAAGTCCCACAATTGAGGGAGTGTCAAACACTATTTCATGGAGCAACTTCAAAGTGGATTTTAGCAAGCTGTAATGAAATAAGCCAAAGTTCACCCTTGTAACATTGTGAACTTGTATCCACTAGACCGGGGAATGTGGTCCTACGACCTACCGAGGGCTTGTGACCAGGTATCCCACAGATAAGACTGGATCAGCCAGTCTACTAGGGCTCGGCTCAGGATTGAAAGCTGAAAAGTAAATGCATCTAGTAAGCGTGTTCCGTCATGGGGGGGTGCAACATACCATGTTGGGTCAGCTCTGACCACAAGGGCCCAAAGTTACATGCAAAGCTGTACTTATGTAAATGCACAAGTCCAAAATCTCTTAGGGGCATATTAGCAACAACCAGCGATATTTATCGCTAAATGAGCTTAGCAATATTTTTTTATTGCCGCGCATCGCCGGATTTTATCGCAGAGATAATGTGCTATTAGCAACATTTATCTCTAAAGCGATAAAATATCCAGCGATAGCGGCAAAATGCGTGAATATCGCTGGGAATCCAGCGATATTCAGGCATTAATGGCAATAGGGTCTTAACCTGAATATCCACCTCCCATTGTATATACAGGTTAAGAAGTGGTCAGAGCAGGCGTTAGGTTTTTGGGGATATTCGCGCTTAGCGCACATTTTTTCATCGCTACGCCTGCGTTGATAATAGGCGATAGCAATGTTAGCGACTGCTTTCAGTCGCTAGCAGGTTGGGTACGCCCACTTTGCATGTCATTAGCGATAAATATCGCTGACATGCAAAGCGGGCCCCAAACCGGTCGCTATCGCCTACAAGCTGTCGCTAACTGCTGTTAGTGACAGCTTGCTAATAGGGCGATAAAATTATCGCCGCTTTTTGACTGAAAACGGCTGCAAAAGCGGCGATAATCTCATATCGCCCGCCTTGATAATATACCCCTCAGTTTTAATTATTTAAAAAGAAATTGTAGTGATCTAGACACTTCTAAATTAATTAGATAAGAACAAAAACTCTGATTGGCAAAAAAGACTCACCAAGCCAGTGAGAAGCTGGGTATTGTAATGGATCTAAAAAACTTTAAATAAAACCACTTAACTGTGATGGCCGTCCAGCCTCTACCTCTCGTCCATCTTCTTCTTCCTGCTCCATCCTGCAGCAGGATACGGAAAGCAGCAGGAAGCACCCGGCTCCCAGGATCCCAATAGCCAATCACAATGCTGCAATGCAGTGTTGTGATTGGTCTAGGCACTGTGGATCAGTACTCAGCCAGGGAATGGGGGCCTGGCTATGTTCTCCACATAGGCTGCAATGCAGCTTGCATGGAGAACATGCGAAGTGCACATGACTATTTTTGGTGGCCCGAGTGGGCCGACCAAACAGTCACTGCACACTTCGGAGTGGGCAAACCACACCTCCCCTGCTCCTCTGTCCTTTTAGCAGCCCCGCCCAGAAAGCTGCTGCAGCAGAAGGAAACTTAAAATTATAATAACGCGGGCCCCTTTGTGCCTCACTCTGTGTGGATGTACACAGGTGGCTCAACACATACCCCAATGTGTGCATGCACACCCCCCCCCCCAGCTCCAGCATGGCATGGACTTCACAGTCCATGCCTTGCTGGAACTTCATTTGACGTTCCCATTGTGATGCATATTTTATAGGCACTGCCGTGGGAACGCCAAATGACCCGTCCACCAGTGACTAAAAAAGTCATAATTTGGCAGGCGGTTCTTACGCAGGTTTGGCGGTGCAGTGGCAGGGCAATCCCACCACTGCACCGCCAAACTCGTAATAAGCCCTTAAATCACATGTGTGTTTACCCTAATCTCTAATATTGTATCTCTACCAATTTCCCACACCTTATTTTAAAGATCACATCCTCTCTTTTAAGTCATACCGCTGCAATATCTTAACACCTAAACTCTTCTAGCACAACTATTGATACCGCCAACCAATGCATGAGTTCACATACGCACCACTAGTAAAGATCAACGCTAACTCCGATTTATGTAATTTATCGCATAAACACTGGACTAAATGCATGGAATCATTTCATTATGAGCACAAGACTAATCTCAGTACTCAACAATAACCAAACACTAAACCTACCTCTGGGATCCAGAGCAGCGAGCTGCCCGGCGTAAAGCATTACAACACATCATCAGGGTAGCAAGTGCCACACAAATGCAATGGTAATCCAATACTACATATAATGCACACTAAACCTGATTCTATAACACTCAGCCGTTAGATGATTATAGTTCATTCACGCTGCATAATAATCCCTTTTACTTAGTCATCAATGGAGCGCACACCGCTAGCCCCTCCTCCGGATCGTCCCTCGGAACTCTAGTACTTGTAGTTCTTTAGTGGATCACCCAGGTGGATGCAAGTCAGTACTTGTTGGACTGATGAATCTCTAGACCCGATACATGTCCCGGGTTTTAGGATATCGCCCCAGACATGTCTCGGGTTTCGGGATAACTTCCCTTATCAGTAGAGAAAGATCGTTAGGGGTGGAAGAGAAGGCCGCCACACAACAGACAAAGGCCTCGATGCCAGAACCGGCACGCAGGTGCGTCATCCAAGAGCCCGTCGGTCCAAAGCTCAAGGGAGCCATATTGTGTTTAGTCATCAATGGAGCGCACACCGCTAGCCCCTCCTCCAGATCGCCCCTCGGGACTCTGGTACTTGTAGTTCTTTAGTGGATCACCCAGGTGGGTGCAAGTCAGTACTTGTTGGACTGATGAATCTCTAGACCCGATACATGTCCCGGGTTTTAGGATATCGTCCGAGACATGTCTCGGGTTTCGGGATAACTTCCCTCATCAGTAGAGAAAGATCGTTAGGGGTGGAAGAGAAGGCCGCCACGCAACAGACAAAGGCCTCGATGCCAGAACCGGCACGCAGGTGCGTCGTCCAAGAGCCCGTCGGCAAAAGCTCAAGGAAGCCATATTGTGTTTAGTCATCAATGGAGCGCACACCGCTAGCCCCTCCTCCGGGTCGCCCCTCGGGACTCTGGTACTTGTAGTTCTTTAGTGGATTACCCAGGTGGGTGCAAGTCGGTACTTGTTGGACTGATGAATCTCTAGACCCGATAAATGTCCCCGGTTATAGGATATCGCCTGAGACATGTATCGGGTTTCGGGATAACTTCCCTCATCAGTAGAGAAAGATCGTTAGGGGTGGAAGAGAAGGCCGCCACACAACAGACAAAGGCCTCGATGCCACAACCGGCATGCAGGTGCGTCGTCCAAGAGCCCGTCGGCCCAAAGCTCAAGGGAGCCATATTGTGTTTAGTCATCAATTGAGCGCACACCGCTAGCCCCTCCTCCGGATCGCCCCTCGGGACTCTGGTACTTGTAGTTCTTTAGTGGATCACCCAGGTGGGTGCAAGTCGGTACTTGTTGGATTGATGAATCTCTAGACCCGATACATGTCCCGGGTTTTAGGATATCGCCCGAGACATGTCTCGGGTTTCTGGATAACTTCCCTCATCAGTAGAGAAAGATCGTTAGGGGTGGAAGAGAAGGCCGCCACACAACAGACAAAGGCCTCGTTGCCAGAACCGGCACGCAGGTGCGTCGTCCAAGAGCCCGTCGGCCCAAAGCTCAAGGGAGCCATATTGTGTTTAGTCATCAATGGAGCGCACACCGCTAGCCCCTCCTCCGGATCGCCCCTCGGGACTCTGGTACTTGTAGTTCTTTAGTGGATCACCCAGGTGGGTGCAAGTCGGTACTTATTGGACTGATGAATCTCTAGACCCGATACATGTTCCGGGTTTTAGGATATCGCCCGAGACATGTCTCGGGTTTCGGGATAACTTCCCTCATCAGTAGATAAAGATCGTTAGGGGTGGAAGAGAAGGCCGCCACACAACAGACAAAGGCCTCGATGCCAGAACCGGCATGCAGGTGCGTCGTCCAAGAGCCTGTCGGCCCAAAGCTCAAGGGAGCCATATTGTTTTTAGTCATCAATGGAGCGCACACCGCTAGCCCCTCCTCCGGGTCGCCCCTCGGGACTCTGGTACTTGTAGTTTTTTAGTGGATCACCCAGGTGGGTGCAAGTCGGTACTTTTTGGAGTGATGAATCTCTAGACCCGATACATGTCCCCGGTTTTAGGATATCGCCCGAGACATGTCTGGGGTTTCGGGATAACTTCCCTCATCAGTAGAGAAGGATCGTTAGGGGTGGAAGAGAAGGCCGCCACACAACAGACAAAGGCCTTGATGCCAGAACCGGCATGCAGGTGCGTCGTCCAAGAGGCTGTCGGCCCAAAGCTCAAGGGAGCCATATTGTGTTCAGTCATCAATGGAGAGCACACCGCTAGCCCCTCCTCCGGATCGCCCCTCGGGACTCTGGTACTTGTAGTTCTTTAGTGGATCACCCAGGTGGGTGCAAGTCGGTACTTGTTGGACTGATGAATCTCTAGACCTGATACATGTCCCGGGTTTTAGGATATCGCCCGAGACATGTCTCGGGTTTCGGGATAACTTCCCTCATCAGTAGAGAAAGATCGTTAGGGGTGGAAGAGAAGGCCGCCACACAGCAGACAAAGGCCTCGATGCCAGAACCGGCACGCAGGTGCGTCATCCAAGAGCCCGTCGGCCAAAGCTCAAGGAAGCCATGTTGTGTTTAGTCATCAATGGAGCGCACACCGCTAGCCCCTCCTCCGGGTCGCCCCTCGGGACTCTGGTACTTGTAGTTCTTTAGTGGATTACCCAGGTGGGTGCAAGTCTGTACTTGTTGGACTGATGAATCTCTAGACCCGATACATGTCCCCGGTTTTAGGATATCGCCCGAGACATGTCTCGGGTTTCGGGATAACTTCCCTCATCAGTAGAGAAAGATCGTTAGGGGTGGAAGAGAAGGCCGCCACACAACAGACAAAGGCCTCGATGCCAGAACCGGCATGCAGGTGCGTCGTCCAAGAGCCCGTTGGCCCAAAGCTCAAGGGAGCCATATTGTGTTTAGTCATCAATGGAGCGCACACCGCTAGCCCCTCCTCTGGATCGCCCCTCAGGACTCTGTTACTTGTAGTTCTTTAGTGGATCACCCAGGTGGGTGCAAGTCGGTACTTGTTGGACTGATGAATCTCTAAACCCGATACATGTCCCGGGTTTTAGGATATCGCCCGAGACATGTCTCGGGTTTCGGGATAACTTCCCTCATCAGTAGATAAAGATCGTTAGGGGTGGAAGAGAAGGCCGCCACACAACAGACAAAGGCCTCGTTGCCAGAACCGGCACGCAGGTGCGTCGTCCAAGAGCCCGTCGGCCCAAAGCTCAAGGGAGCCATATTGTGTTTAGTCATCAATGGAGCGCACACCGCTAGCCCCTCCTCCGGATCGCCCCTCGGGACTCTGGTACTTGTAGTTCTTTAGTGGATCACCCAGGTGGGTGCAAGTCGGTACTTATTGGACTGATGAATCTCTAGACCCGATACATGTTCCGGGTTTTAGGATATCGCCCGAGACATGTCTCGGGTTTCGGGATAACTTCCCTCATCAGTAGATAAAGATCGTTAGGGGTGGAAGAGAAGGCCGCCACACAACAGACAAAGGCCTCGATGCCAGAACCGGCATGCAGGTGCGTCGTCCAAGAGCCCGTCGGCCCAAAGCTCAAGGGAGCCATATTGTTTTTAGTCATCAATGGAGCGCACACCGCTAGCCCCTCCTCCGGGTCGCCCCTCGGGACTCTGGTACTTGTAGTTTTTTAGTGGATCACCCAGGTGGGTGCAAGTCGGTACTTTTTGGAGTGATGAATCTCTAGACCCGATACATGTCCCCGGTTTTAGGATATCGCCCGAGACATGTCTGGGGTTTCGGGATAACTTCCCTCATCAGTAGAGAAGGATCGTTAGGGGTGGAAGAGAAGGCCGCCACACAACAGACAAAGGCCTTGATGCCAGAACCGGCATGCAGGTGCGTCGTCCAAGAGCCTGTCGGCCCAAAGCTCAAGGGAGCCATATTGTGTTCAGTCATCAATGGAGAGCACACCGCTAGCCCCTCCTCCGGATCGCCCCTCGGGACTCTGGTACTTGTAGTTCTTTAGTGGATCACCCAGGTGGGTGCAAGTCGGTACTTGTTGGACTGATGAATCTCTAGACCTGATACATGTCCCGGGTTTTAGGATATCGCCCGAGACATGTCTCGGGTTTCGGGATAACTTCCCTCATCAGTAGAGAAAGATCGTTAGGGGTGGAAGAGAAGGCCGCCACACAGCAGACAAAGGCCTCGATGCCAGAACCGGCACGCAGGTGCGTCATCCAAGAGCCCGTCGGCCAAAGCTCAAGGAAGCCATGTTGTGTTTAGTCATCAATGGAGCGCACACCGCTAGCCCCTCCTCCGGGTCGCCCCTCGGGACTCTGGTACTTGTAGTTCTTTAGTGGATTACCCAGGTGGGTGCAAGTCTGTACTTGTTGGACTGATGAATCTCTAGACCCGATACATGTCCCCGGTTTTAGGATATCGCCCGAGACATGTCTCGGGTTTCGGGATAACTTCCCTCATCAGTAGAGAAAGATCGTTAGGGGTGGAAGAGAAGGCCGCCACACAACAGACAAAGGCCTCGATGCCAGAACCAGCATGCAGGTGCGTCGTCCAAGAGCCCGTTGGCCCAAAGCTCAAGGGAGCCATATTGTGTTTAGTCATCAATGGAGCGCACACCGCTAGCCCCTCCTCTGGATCGCCCCTCAGGACTCTGGTACTTGTAGTTCTTTAGTGGATCACCCAGGTGGGTGCAAGTCGGTACTTGTTGGACTGATGAATCTCTAGACCCGATACATGTCCCGGGTTTTAGGATATCGCCCGAGACATGTCTCGGGTTTCGGGATAACTTCCCTCATCAGTAGATAAAGATCGTTAGGGGTGGGAAAGAAGGCCGCCACACAACAGACAAAGGCCTCGATGCCAGAACCGGCACGCAGGTGCGTCGTCCAAGAGCCCGTCGGCCGAAAGCTCAAGGGAGCCATATTGTTTTTAGTCATCAATGGAGCGCACACCGCTAGCCCCTCCTCCGGGTCGCCCCTCGGGACTCTGGTACTTGTAGTTCTTTAGTGGATCACCCAGGTGGGTGCAAGTCGGTACTTTTTGGAGTGATGAATCTCTAGACCCAATACATGTCCCCGGTTTTAGGATATCGCCCGAGACATGTCTCGGGTTTCGGGATAACTTTCCTCATCAGTAGAGAAAGATCGTTAGGGGTGGAAGACTAGGCCGCCACACAACAGACAAAGGCCTTGATGCCAGAACCGGCACGCAGGTGCGTCGTCCAAGAGCCCGTCGGCCCAAAGCTCAAGGGAGCCATATTGTGTTTAGTCATCAATGGAGCGCACACCGCTAGCCCCTCCTCCGGATCGCCCCTCGGGACTCTGGTACTTGTAGTTCTTTAGTGGATCAACCAGGTGGGTGCAAGTCGGTACTTGTTGGTCTGATGAATCTCTAGACCTGATACATGTCCCGGGTTTTAGGATATCTCCCGAGACATGTCTCGGGTTTCGGGATAACTTCCCTCATCAGTAGAGAAAGATCGTTAGGGGTGGAAGAGAAGGCCGCCACACAACAGACAAAGGCCTCTATGCCAGAACCGGCATGCAGGTGCGTCGTCCAAGAGCCCGTCGGCCCAAAGCTCAAGGGAGCCATATTGTGTTTAGTCATCAATGGAGCGCACACCGCTAGCCCCTCCTCCGGATCGCCCCTCGAGACTCTGGTACTTGTACTTCTTTAGTGGATCACCCAGGTGGGTGCAAGTCGGTACTTGTTGGATTGCTGAATCTCTAGACCCGATACATGTCCCGGGTTTTAGGATATCGCCCGAGACATGTCTCGGGTTTCTGGAAAACTTCCCTCATCAGTAGAGAAAGATCGTTAGGGGTGGAAGAGAAGGCCGCCACACAACAGACAAAGGCCTCGTTGCCAGAACCGGCACGCAGGTGCGTCGTCCAAGAGCCCGTCGGCCCAAAGCTCAAGGGAGCCATATTGTGTTTAGTCATCAATGGAGCGCACACCGCTAGCCCCTCCTCCGGATCGCCCCTCGGGACTCTGGTACTTGTAGTTCTTTAGTGGATCACGCAGGTGGGTGCAAGTCGGTACTTGTTGGTCTGATGAATCTCTAGACCTGATACATGTCCCGGGTTTTAGGATATCTCCCGAGACATGTCTCGGGTTTCGGGATAACTTCCCTCATCAGTAGAGAAAGATCGTTAGGGGTGGAAGAGAAGGCCGCCACACAACAGACAAAGGCCTCGATGCCAGAACCGGCATGCAGGTGCGTCGTCCAAGAGCCCGTCGGCCCAAAAGCTCAAGGGAGCCATATTGTGTTTAGTCATCAATGGAGCGCACACCGCTAGCCCCTCCTCCGGATCGCCCCTCGAGACTCTGGTACTTGTAGTTCTTTAGTGGATCACCCAGGTGGGTGCAAGTCGGTACTTGTTGGATTGATGAATCTCTAGACCCGATACATGTCCCGGGTTTTAGGATATCGCCCGAGACATGTCTCGGGTTTCTGGATAACTTCCCTCATCAGTAGAGAAAGATTGTTAGGGGTGGAAGAGAAGGCCGCCACACAACAGACAAAGGCCTCGTTGCCAGAACCGGCACGCAGGTGCGTCGTCCAAGAGCCCGTCGGCCCAAAGCTCAAGGGAGCCATATTGTGTTTAGTCATCAATGGAGCGCACACCGCTAGCCCCTCCTCCGGATCGCCCCTCGGGACTCTGGTACTTGTAGTTCTTTAGTGGATCACCCAGGTGGGTGCAAGTCGGTACTTTTTGGAGTGATGAATCTCTAGACCCGATACATGTCCCCGGTTTTAGGATATCGCCCGAGACATGTCTCGGGTTTCGGGATAACTTCCCTCATCAGTAGAGAAAGATCGTTAGGGGTGGAAGAGAAGGCCGCCACACAACAGACAAAGGCCTTGATGCCAGAACCGGCATGCAGGTGCGTCGTCCAAGAGCCTGTCGGCCCAAAGCTCAAGGGAGCCATATTGTGTTTAGTCATCAATGGAGAGCACACCGCTAGCCCCTCCTCCGGATCGCCCCTCGGGACTCTGGTACTTGTAGTTCTTTATCACCCAGGTGGGTGCAAGTCGGTACTTGTTGGACTGATGAATCTATAGACCTGATACATGTCCCGGGTTTTAGGATATCGTCCGAGACATGTCTCGGGTTTCGGGATAACTTCCCTCATCAGTAGAGAAAGATCGTTAGGGGTGGAAGAGAAGGCCGCCACACAACAGACAAAGGCCTCGATGCCAGAACCGGCACGCAGGTGCGTCGTCCAAGAGCCCGTCGGCCAAAGCTCAAGTAAGCCATGTTGTGTTTAGTCATCAATGGAGCGCACACCGCTAGCCCCTCCTCCGGGTCGCCCCTTGGGACTCTGGTACTTGTAGTTCTTTAGTGGATTACCCAGGTGGGTGCAAGTCGGTACTTGTTGGACTGATGAATCTCTAGACCCGATACATGTCCCGGGTTTTAGGATATCGCCCGAGACATGTCTCGGGTTTCTGGATAACTTCCCTCATCAGTAGAGAAAGATCGTTAGGGGTGGAAGAGAAGGCCGCCACACAACAGACAAAGGCCTCGGTGCCAGAACCGGCACGCAGGTGCGTCGTCCAAGAGCCCGTCGGCCCAAAGCTCAAGGGAGCCATATTGTGTTTAGTCATCAATGGAGCGCACACCGCTAGCCCCTCCTCCGGATCGCCCCTCAGGACTCTGGTACTTGTAGTTCTTTAGTGGATCACCCAGGTGGGTGCAAGTCGGTACTTGTTGGACTGATGAATCTCTAGACCCGATACATGTCCCGGGTTTTAGGATATCGCCCGAGACATGTCTCAGGTTTCGGGATAACTTCCCTCATCAGTAGATAAAGATCGTTAGGGGTGGAAAAGAAGGCCGCCACACAACAGACAAAGGCCTCGATGCCAGAACCGGCACGCAGGTGCGTCGGCCAAGAGCCCGTCGGCCGAAAGCTCAAGGGAGCCATATTGTTTTTAGTCATCAATAGAGCGCACACCGCTAGCCCCTCCTCCGGGTCGCCCCTCGGGACTCTGGTACTTGTAGTTCTTTAGTGGATCACCCAGGTGGGTGCAAGTCGGTACTTGTTGGACTGATGAATCTCTAGACCTGATACATGTCCCGGGTTTTAGGATATCGCCCGAGACATGTCTCGGGTTTCGGGATAACTTCCCTCATCAGTAGAGAAAGATCGTTAGGGGTGGAAGAGAAGGCCGCCACACAGCAGACAAAGGCCTCGATGCCAGAACCGGCACGCAGGTGCGTCATCCAAGAGCCCGTCGGCCAAAGCTCAAGGAAGCCATGTTGTGTTTAGTCATCAATGGAGCGCACACCGCTAGCCCCTCCTCCGGGTCGCCCCTCGGGACTCTGGTACTTGTAGTTCTTTAGTGGATTACCCAGGTGGGTGCAAGTCTGTACTTGTTGGACTGATGAATCTCTAGACCCGATACATGTCCCCGGTTTTAGGATATCGCCCGAGACATGTCTCGGGTTTCGGGATAACTTCCCTCATCAGTAGAGAAAGATCGTTAGGGGTGGAAGAGAAGGCCGCCACACAACAGACAAAGGCCTCGATGCCAGAACCGGCATGCAGGTGCGTCGTCCAAGAGCCCGTTGGCCCAAAGCTCAAGGGAGCCATATTGTGTTTAGTCATCAATGGAGCGCACACCGCTAGCCCCTCCTCTGGATCGCCCCTCAGGACTCTGTTACTTGTAGTTCTTTAGTGGATCACCCAGGTGGGTGCAAGTCGGTACTTGTTGGACTGATGAATCTCTAAACCCGATACATGTCCCGGGTTTTAGGATATCGCCCGAGACATGTCTCGGGTTTCGGGATAACTTCCCTCATCAGTAGATAAAGATCGTTAGGGGTGGAAGAGAAGGCCGCCACACAACAGACAAAGGCCTCGTTGCCAGAACCGGCACGCAGGTGCGTCGTCCAAGAGCCCGTCGGCCCAAAGCTCAAGGGAGCCATATTGTGTTTAGTCATCAATGGAGCGCACACCGCTAGCCCCTCCTCCGGATCGCCCCTCGAGACTCTGGTACTTGTACTTCTTTAGTGGATCACCCAGGTGGGTGCAAGTCGGTACTTGTTGGATTGCTGAATCTCTAGACCCGATACATGTCCCGGGTTTTAGGATATCGCCCGAGACATGTCTCGGGTTTCTGGAAAACTTCCCTCATCAGTAGAGAAAGATCGTTAGGGGTGGAAGAGAAGGCCGCCACACAACAGACAAAGGCCTCGTTGCCAGAACCGGCACGCAGGTGCGTCGTCCAAGAGCCCGTCGGCCCAAAGCTCAAGGGAGCCATATTGTGTTTAGTCATCAATGGAGCGCACACCGCTAGCCCCTCCTCCGGATCGCCCCTCGGGACTCTGGTACTTGTAGTTCTTTAGTGGATCACGCAGGTGGGTGCAAGTCGGTACTTGTTGGTCTGATGAATCTCTAGACCTGATACATGTCCCGGGTTTTAGGATATCTCCCGAGACATGTCTTGGGTTTCGGGATAACTTCCCTCATCAGTAGAGAAAGATCGTTAGGGGTGGAAGAGAAGGCCGCCACACAACAGACAAAGGCCTCGATGCCAGAACCGGCATGCAGGTGCGTCGTCCAAGAGCCCGTCGGCCCAAAAGCTCAAGGGAGCCATATTGTGTTTAGTCATCAATGGAGCGCACACCGCTAGCCCCTCCTCCGGATCGCCCCTCGAGACTCTGGTACTTGTAGTTCTTTAGTGGATCACCCAGGTGGGTGCAAGTCGGTACTTGTTGGATTGATGAATCTCTAGACCCGATACATGTCCCGGGTTTTAGGATATCGCCCGAGACATGTCTCGGGTTTCTGGATAACTTCCCTCATCAGTAGAGAAAGATTGTTAGGGGTGGAAGAGAAGGCCGCCACACAACAGACAAAGGCCTCGTTGCCAGAACCGGCACGCAGGTGCGTCGTCCAAGAGCCCGTCGGCCCAAAGCTCAAGGGAGCCATATTGTGTTTAGTCATCAATGGAGCGCACACCGCTAGCCCCTCCTCCGGATCGCCCCTCGGGACTCTGGTACTTGTAGTTCTTTAGTGGATCACCCAGGTGGGTGCAAGTCGGTACTTTTTGGAGTGATGAATCTCTAGACCCGATACATGTCCCCGGTTTTAGGATATCGCCCGAGACATGTCTCGGGTTTCGGGATAACTTCCCTCATCAGTAGAGAAAGATCGTTAGGGGTGGAAGAGAAGGCCGCCACACAACAGACAAAGGCCTTGATGCCAGAACCGGCATGCAGGTGCGTCGTCCAAGAGCCTGTCGGCCCAAAGCTCAAGGGAGCCATATTGTGTTTAGTCATCAATGGAGAGCACACCGCTAGCCCCTCCTCCGGATCGCCCCTCGGGACTCTGGTACTTGTAGTTCTTTATCACCCAGGTGGGTGCAAGTCGGTACTTGTTGGACTGATGAATCTATAGACCTGATACATGTCCCGGGTTTTAGGATATCGTCCGAGACATGTCTCGGGTTTCGGGATAACTTCCCTCATCAGTAGAGAAAGATCGTTAGGGGTGGAAGAGAAGGCCGCCACACAACAGACAAAGGCCTCGATGCCAGAACCGGCACGCAGGTGCGTCGTCCAAGAGCCCGTCGGCCAAAGCTCAAGTAAGCCATGTTGTGTTTAGTCATCAATGGAGCGCACACCGCTAGCCCCTCCTCCGGGTCGCCCCTTGGGACTCTGGTACTTGTAGTTCTTTAGTGGATTACCCAGGTGGGTGCAAGTCTGTACTTGTTGGACTGATGAATCTCTAGACCCGATACATGTCCCCGGTTTTAGGATATCGCCCGAGACATGTCTCGGGTTTCGGGATAACTTCCCTCATCAGTAGAGAAAGATTGTTAGGGGTGGAAGAGAAGGCCGCCACACAACAGACAAAGGCCTCGATGCCAGAACCGGCATGCAGGTGCGTCGTCCAAGAGCCCGTCGGCCCAAAGCTCAAGGGAGCCATATTGTGTTTAGTCATCAATGGAGCGCACACCGCTAGCCCCTCCTCCGGATGGCCCCTCGGGACTCTGGTACTTGTAGTTCTTTAGTGGATCACCCAGGTGGGTGCAAGTCGGTACTTGTTGGACTGATGAATCTCTAGACCCGATACATGTCCCGGGTTTTAGGATATCGCCCGAGACATGTCTCGGGTTTCTGGATAACTTCCCTCATCAGTAGAGAAAGATCGTTAGGGGTGGAAGAGAAGGCCGCCACACAACAGACAAAGGCCTCGGTGCCAGAACCGGCACGCAGGTGCGTCGTCCAAGAGCCCGTCGGCCCAAAGCTCAAGGGAGCCATATTGTGTTTAGTCATCAATGGAGCGCACACCGCTAGCCCCTCCTCCGGATCGCCCCTCAGGACTCTGGTACTTGTAGTTCTTTAGTGGATCACCCAGGTGGGTGCAAGTCGGTACTTGTTGGACTGATGAATCTCTAGACCCGATACATGTCCCGGGTTTTAGGATATCGCCCGAGACATGTCTCAGGTTTCGGGATAACTTCCCTCATCAGTAGATAAAGATCGTTAGGGGTGGAAAAGAAGGCCGCCACACAACAGACAAAGGCCTCGATGCCAGAACCGGCACGCAGGTGCGTCGGCCAAGAGCCCGTCGGCCGAAAGCTCAAGGGAGCCATATTGTTTTTAGTCATCAATAGAGCGCACACCGCTAGCCCCTCCTCCGGGTCGCCCCTCGGGACTCTGGTACTTGTAGTTCTTTAGTGGATCACCCAGGTGGGTGCAAGTCGGTACTTGTTGGACTGATGAATCTCTAGACCTGATACATGTCCCGGGTTTTAGGATATCGCCCGAGACATGTCTCGGGTTTCGGGATAACTTCCCTCATCAGTAGAGAAAGATCGTTAGGGGTGGAAGAGAAGGCCGCCACACAGCAGACAAAGGCCTCGATGCCAGAACCGGCACGCAGGTGCGTCATCCAAGAGCCCGTCGGCCAAAGCTCAAGGAAGCCATGTTGTGTTTAGTCATCAATGGAGCGCACACCGCTAGCCCCTCCTCCGGGTCGCCCCTCGGGACTCTGGTACTTGTAGTTCTTTAGTGGATTACCCAGGTGGGTGCAAGTCTGTACTTGTTGGACTGATGAATCTCTAGACCCGATACATGTCCCCGGTTTTAGGATATCGCCCGAGACATGTCTCGGGTTTCGGGATAACTTCCCTCATCAGTAGAGAAAGATCGTTAGGGGTGGAAGAGAAGGCCGCCACACAACAGACAAAGGCCTCGATGCCAGAACCGGCATGCAGGTGCGTCGTCCAAGAGCCCGTTGGCCCAAAGCTCAAGGGAGCCATATTGTGTTTAGTCATCAATGGAGCGCACACCGCTAGCCCCTCCTCTGGATCGCCCCTCAGGACTCTGTTACTTGTAGTTCTTTAGTGGATCACCCAGGTGGGTGCAAGTCGGTACTTGTTGGACTGATGAATCTCTAAACCCGATACATGTCCCGGGTTTTAGGATATCGCCCGAGACATGTCTCGGGTTTCGGGATAACTTCCCTCATCAGTAGATAAAGATCGTTAGGGGTGGAAGAGAAGGCCGCCACACAACAGACAAAGGCCTCGTTGCCAGAACCGGCACGCAGGTGCGTCGTCCAAGAGCCCGTCGGCCCAAAGCTCAAGGGAGCCATATTGTGTTTAGTCATCAATGGAGCGCACACCGCTAGCCCCTCCTCCGGATCGCCCCTCGAGACTCTGGTACTTGTACTTCTTTAGTGGATCACCCAGGTGGGTGCAAGTCGGTACTTGTTGGATTGCTGAATCTCTAGACCCGATACATGTCCCGGGTTTTAGGATATCGCCCGAGACATGTCTCGGGTTTCTGGAAAACTTCCCTCATCAGTAGAGAAAGATCGTTAGGGGTGGAAGAGAAGGCCGCCACACAACAGACAAAGGCCTCGTTGCCAGAACCGGCACGCAGGTGCGTCGTCCAAGAGCCCGTCGGCCCAAAGCTCAAGGGAGCCATATTGTGTTTAGTCATCAATGGAGCGCACACCGCTAGCCCCTCCTCCGGATCGCCCCTCGGGACTCTGGTACTTGTAGTTCTTTAGTGGATCACGCAGGTGGGTGCAAGTCGGTACTTGTTGGTCTGATGAATCTCTAGACCTGATACATGTCCCGGGTTTTAGGATATCTCCCGAGACATGTCTTGGGTTTCGGGATAACTTCCCTCATCAGTAGAGAAAGATCGTTAGGGGTGGAAGAGAAGGCCGCCACACAACAGACAAAGGCCTCGATGCCAGAACCGGCATGCAGGTGCGTCGTCCAAGAGCCCGTCGGCCCAAAAGCTCAAGGGAGCCATATTGTGTTTAGTCATCAATGGAGCGCACACCGCTAGCCCCTCCTCCGGATCGCCCCTCGAGACTCTGGTACTTGTAGTTCTTTAGTGGATCACCCAGGTGGGTGCAAGTCGGTACTTGTTGGATTGATGAATCTCTAGACCCGATACATGTCCCGGGTTTTAGGATATCGCCCGAGACATGTCTCGGGTTTCTGGATAACTTCCCTCATCAGTAGAGAAAGATTGTTAGGGGTGGAAGAGAAGGCCGCCACACAACAGACAAAGGCCTCGTTGCCAGAACCGGCACGCAGGTGCGTCGTCCAAGAGCCCGTCGGCCCAAAGCTCAAGGGAGCCATATTGTGTTTAGTCATCAATGGAGCGCACACCGCTAGCCCCTCCTCCGGATCGCCCCTCGGGACTCTGGTACTTGTAGTTCTTTAGTGGATCACCCAGGTGGGTGCAAGTCGGTACTTTTTGGAGTGATGAATCTCTAGACCCGATACATGTCCCCGGTTTTAGGATATCGCCCGAGACATGTCTCGGGTTTCGGGATAACTTCCCTCATCAGTAGAGAAAGATCGTTAGGGGTGGAAGAGAAGGCCGCCACACAACAGACAAAGGCCTTGATGCCAGAACCGGCATGCAGGTGCGTCGTCCAAGAGCCTGTCGGCCCAAAGCTCAAGGGAGCCATATTGTGTTTAGTCATCAATGGAGAGCACACCGCTAGCCCCTCCTCCGGATCGCCCCTCGGGACTCTGGTACTTGTAGTTCTTTATCACCCAGGTGGGTGCAAGTCGGTACTTGTTGGACTGATGAATCTATAGACCTGATACATGTCCCGGGTTTTAGGATATCGTCCGAGACATGTCTCGGGTTTCGGGATAACTTCCCTCATCAGTAGAGAAAGATCGTTAGGGGTGGAAGAGAAGGCCGCCACACAACAGACAAAGGCCTCGATGCCAGAACCGGCACGCAGGTGCGTCGTCCAAGAGCCCGTCGGCCAAAGCTCAAGTAAGCCATGTTGTGTTTAGTCATCAATGGAGCGCACACCGCTAGCCCCTCCTCCGGGTCGCCCCTTGGGACTCTGGTACTTGTAGTTCTTTAGTGGATTACCCAGGTGGGTGCAAGTCTGTACTTGTTGGACTGATGAATCTCTAGACCCGATACATGTCCCCGGTTTTAGGATATCGCCCGAGACATGTCTCGGGTTTCGGGATAACTTCCCTCATCAGTAGAGAAAGATTGTTAGGGGTGGAAGAGAAGGCCGCCACACAACAGACAAAGGCCTCGATGCCAGAACCGGCATGCAGGTGCGTCGTCCAAGAGCCCGTCGGCCCAAAGCTCAAGGGAGCCATATTGTGTTTAGTCATCAATGGAGCGCACACCGCTAGCCCCTCCTCCGGATGGCCCCTCGGGACTCTGGTACTTGTAGTTCTTTAGTGGATCACCCAGGTGGGTGCAAGTCGGTACTTGTTGGACTGATGAATCTCTAGACCCGATACATGTCCCGGGTTTTAGGATATCGCCCGAGACATGTCTCGGGTTTCTGGATAACTTCCCTCATCAGTAGAGAAAGATCGTTAGGGGTGGAAGAGAAGGCCGCCACACAACAGACAAAGGCCTCGGTGCCAGAACCGGCACGCAGGTGCGTCGTCCAAGAGCCCGTCGGCCCAAAGCTCAAGGGAGCCATATTGTGTTTAGTCATCAATGGAGCGCACACCGCTAGCCCCTCCTCCGGATCGCCCCTCAGGACTCTGGTACTTGTAGTTCTTTAGTGGATCACCCAGGTGGGTGCAAGTCGGTACTTGTTGGACTGATGAATCTCTAGACCCGATACATGTCCCGGGTTTTAGGATATCGCCCGAGACATGTCTCGGGTTTCGGGATAAGTTCCCTCATCAGTAGATAAAGATCGTTAGGGGTGGAAAAGAAGGCCGCCACACAACAGACAAAGGCCTCGATGCCAGAACCGGCACGCAGGTGCGTCGGCCAAGAGCCCGTCGGCCGAAAGCTCAAGGGAGCCATATTGTTTTTAGTCATCAATAGAGCGCACACCGCTAGCCCCTCCTCCGGGTCGCCCCTCGGGACTCTGGTACTTGTAGTTCTTTAGTGGATCACCCAGGTGGGTGCAAGTCGGTACTTGTTGGACTGATGAATCTCTAGACCTGATACATGTCCCGGGTTTTAGGATATCGCCCGAGACATGTCTCGGGTTTCGGGATAACTTCCCTCATCAGTAGAGAAAGATCGTTAGGGGTGGAAGAGAAGGCCGCCACACAGCAGACAAAGGCCTCGATGCCAGAACCGGCACGCAGGTGCGTCATCCAAGAGCCCGTCGGCCAAAGCTCAAGGAAGCCATGTTGTGTTTAGTCATCAATGGAGCGCACACCGCTAGCCCCTCCTCCGGGTCGCCCCTCGGGACTCTGGTACTTGTAGTTCTTTAGTGGATTACCCAGGTGGGTGCAAGTCTGTACTTGTTGGACTGATGAATCTCTAGACCCGATACATGTCCCCGGTTTTAGGATATCGCCCGAGACATGTCTCGGGTTTCGGGATAACTTCCCTCATCAGTAGAGAAAGATCGTTAGGGGTGGAAGAGAAGGCCGCCACACAACAGACAAAGGCCTCGATGCCAGAACCGGCATGCAGGTGCGTCGTCCAAGAGCCCGTTGGCCCAAAGCTCAAGGGAGCCATATTGTGTTTAGTCATCAATGGAGCGCACACCGCTAGCCCCTCCTCTGGATCGCCCCTCAGGACTCTGTTACTTGTAGTTCTTTAGTGGATCACCCAGGTGGGTGCAAGTCGGTACTTGTTGGACTGATGAATCTCTAAACCCGATACATGTCCCGGGTTTTAGGATATCGCCCGAGACATGTCTCGGGTTTCGGGATAACTTCCCTCATCAGTAGATAAAGATCGTTAGGGGTGGAAGAGAAGGCCGCCACACAACAGACAAAGGCCTCGTTGCCAGAACCGGCACGCAGGTGCGTCGTCCAAGAGCCCGTCGGCCCAAAGCTCAAGGGAGCCATATTGTGTTTAGTCATCAATGGAGCGCACACCGCTAGCCCCTCCTCCGGATCGCCCCTCGGGACTCTGGTACTTGTAGTTCTTTAGTGGATCACCCAGGTGGGTGCAAGTCGGTACTTATTGGACTGATGAATCTCTAGACCCGATACATGTTCCGGGTTTTAGGATATCGCCCGAGACATGTCTCGGGTTTCGGGATAACTTCCCTCATCAGTAGATAAAGATCGTTAGGGGTGGAAGAGAAGGCCGCCACACAACAGACAAAGGCCTCGATGCCAGAACCGGCATGCAGGTGCGTCGTCCAAGAGCCCGTCGGCCCAAAGCTCAAGGGAGCCATATTGTTTTTAGTCATCAATGGAGCGCACACCGCTAGCCCCTCCTCCGGGTCGCCCCTCGGGACTCTGGTACTTGTAGTTCTTTAGTGGATTACCCAGGTGGGTGCAAGTCTGTACTTGTTGGACTGATGAATCTCTAGACCCGATACATGTCCCCGGTTTTAGGATATCGCCCGAGACATGTCTCGGGTTTCGGGATAACTTCCCTCATCAGTAGAGAAAGATCGTTAGGGGTGGAAGAGAAGGCCGCCACACAACAGACAAAGGCCTCGATGCCAGAACCAGCATGCAGGTGCGTCGTCCAAGAGCCCATTGGCCCAAAGCTCAAGGGAGCCATATTGTGTTTAGTCATCAATGGAGCGCACACCGCTAGCCCCTCCTCTGGATCGCCCCTCAGGACTCTGGTACTTGTAGTTCTTTAGTGGATCACCCAGGTGGGTGCAAGTCGGTACTTGTTGGACTGATGAATCTCTAGACCCGATACATGTCCCGGGTTTTAGGATATCGCCCGAGACATGTCTCGGGTTTCGGGATAACTTCCCTCATCAGTAGATAAAGATCGTTAGGGGTGGGAAAGAAGGCCGCCACACAACAGACAAAGGCCTCGATGCCAGAACCGGCACGCAGGTGCGTCGTCCAAGAGCCCGTCGGCCGAAAGCTCAAGGGAGCCATATTGTTTTTAGTCATCAATGGAGCGCACACCGCTAGCCCCTCCTCCGGGTCGCCCCTCGGGACTCTGGTACTTGTAGTTCTTTAGTGGATCACCCAGGTGGGTGCAAGTCGGTACTTTTTGGAGTGATGAATCTCTAGACCCGATACATGTCCCCGGTTTTAGGATATCGCCCGAGACATGTCTCGGGTTTCGGGATAACTTCCCTCATCAGTAGAGAAAGATCGTTAGGGGTGGAAGACAAGGCCGCCACACAACAGACAAAGGCCTTGATGCCAGAACCGGCACGCAGGTGCGTCGTCCAAGAGCCCGTCGGCCCAAAGCTCAAGGGAGCCATATTGTGTTTAGTCATCAATGGAGCGCACACCGCTAGCCCCTCCTCCGGATCGCCCCTCGGGACTCTGGTACTTGTAGTTCTTTAGTGGATCAACCAGGTGGGTGCAAGTCGGTACTTGTTGGTCTGATGAATCTCTAGACCTGATACATGTCCCGGGTTTTAGGATATCTCCCGAGACATGTCTCGGGTTTCGGGATAACTTCCCTCATCAGTAGAGAAAGATCGTTAGGGGTGGAAGAGAAGGCCGCCACACAACAGACAAAGGCCTCTATGCCAGAACCGGCATGCAGGTGCGTCGTCCAAGAGCCCGTCGGCCCAAAGCTCAAGGGAGCCATATTGTGTTTAGTCATCAATGGAGCGCACACCGCTAGCCCCTCCTCCGGATCGCCCCTCGAGACTCTGGTACTTGTACTTCTTTAGTGGATCATCCAGGTGGGTGCAAGTCGGTACTTGTTGGATTGCTGAATCTCTAGACCCGATACATGTCCCGGGTTTTAGGATATCGCCCGAGACATGTCTCGGGTTTCTGGAAAACTTCCCTCATCAGTAGAGAAAGATCGTTAGGGGTGGAAGAGAAGGCCGCCACACAACAGACAAAGGCCTCGTTGCCAGAACCGGCACGCAGGTGCGTCGTCCAAGAGCCCGTCGGCCCAAAGCTCAAGGGAGCCATATTGTGTTTAGTCATCAATGGAGCGCACACCGCTAGCCCCTCCTCCGGATCGCCCCTCGGGACTCTGGTACTTGTAGTTCTTTAGTGGATCACGCAGGTGGGTGCAAGTCGGTACTTGTTGGTCTGATCAATCTCTAGACCTGATACATGTCCCGGGTTTTAGGATATCTCCCGAGACATGTCTCGGGTTTCGGGATAACTTCCCTCATCAGTAGAGAAAGATCGTTAGGGGTGGAAGAGAAGGCCGCCACACAACAGACAAAGGCCTCGATGCCAGAACCGGCATGCAGGTGCGTCGTCCAAGAGCCCGTCGGCCCAAAAGCTCAAGGGAGCCATATTGTGTTTAGTCATCAATGGAGCGCACACCGCTAGCCCCTCCTCCGGATCGCCCCTCGAGACTCTGGTACTTGTAGTTCTTTAGTGGATCACCCAGGTGGGTGCAAGTCGGTACTTGTTGGATTGATGAATCTCTAGACCCGATACATGTCCCGGGTTTTAGGATATCGCCCGAGACATGTCTCGGGTTTCTGGATAACTTCCCTCATCAGTAGAGAAAGATTGTTAGGGGTGGAAGAGAAGGCCGCCACACAACAGACAAAGGCCTCGTTGCCAGAACCGGCACGCAGGTGCGTCGTCCAAGAGCCCGTCGGCCCAAAGCTCAAGGGAGCCATATTGTGTTTAGTCATCAATGGAGCGCACACCGCTAGCCCCTCCTCCGGATCGCCCCTCGGGACTCTGGTACTTGTAGTTCTTTAGTGGATCACCCAGGTGGGTGCAAGTCGGTACTTTTTGGAGTGATGAATCTCTAGACCCGATACATGTCCCCGGTTTTAGGATATCGCCCGAGACATGTCTCGGGTTTCGGGATAACTTCCCTCATCAGTAGAGAAAGATCGTTAGGGGTGGAAGAGAAGGCCGCCACACAACAGACAAAGGCCTTGATGCCAGAACCGGCATGCAGGTGCGTCGTCCAAGAGCCTGTCGGCCCAAAGCTCAAGGGAGCCATATTGTGTTTAGTCATCAATGGAGAGCACACCGCTAGCCCCTCCTCCGGATCGCCCCTCGGGACTCTGGTACTTGTAGTTCTTTATCACCCAGGTGGGTGCAAGTCGGTACTTGTTGGACTGATGAATCTATAGACCTGATACATGTCCCGGGTTTTAGGATATCGCCCGAGACATGTCTTGGGTTTCGGGATAACTTCCCTCATCAGTAGAGAAAGATCGTTAGGGGTGGAAGAGAAGGCCGCCACACAACAGACAAAGGCCTCGATGCCAGAACCGGCACGCAGGTGCGTCGTCCAAGAGCCCGTCGGCCAAAGCTCAAGTAAGCCATGTTGTGTTTAGTCATCAATGGAGCGCACACCGCTAGCCCCTCCTCCGGGTCGCCCCTTGGGACTCTGGTACTTGTAGTTCTTTAGTGGATTACCCAGGTGGGTGCAAGTCTGTACTTGTTGGACTGATGAATCTCTAGACCCGATACATGTCCCGGGTTTTAGGATATCGCCCGAGACATGTCTCGGGTTTCGGGATAACTTCCCTCATCAGTAGAGAAAGATCGTTAGGGGTGGAAGAGAAGGCCGCCACACAACAGACAAAGGCCTCGATGCCAGAACCGGCATGCAGGTGCGTCGTCCAAGAGCCCGTCGGCCCAAAGCTCAAGGGAGCCATATTGTGTTTAGTCATCAATGGAGCGCACACCGCTAGCCCCTCCTCCGGATGGCCCCTCGGGACTCTGGTACTTGTAGTTCTTTAGTGGATCACCCAGGTGGGTGCAAGTCGGTACTTGTTGGACTGATGAATCTCTAGACCCGATACATGTCCCGGGTTTTAGGATATCGCCCGAGACATGTCTCGGGTTTCTGGATAACTTCCCTCATCAGTAGATAAAGATCGTTAGGGGTGGAAGAGAAGGCCGCCACACAACAGACAAAGGCCTCGATGCCAGAACCGGCACGCAGGTGCGTCGTCCAAGAGCCCGTCGGCCGAAAGCTCAAGGGAGCCATATTGTGTTTAGTCATCAATGGAGCGCACACCGCTAGCCCCTCCTCCGGATCGCCCCTCAGGACTCTGGTACTTGTAGTTCTTTAGTGGATCACCCAGGTGGGTGCAAGTCGGTACTTGTTGGACTGATGAATCTCTAGACCCGATACATGTCCCGGGTTTTAGGATATCGCCCGAGACATGTCTCGGGTTTCGGGATAACTTCCCTCATCAGTAGATAAAGATCGTTAGGGGTGGAAAAGAAGGCCGCCACACAACAGACAAAGGCCTCGATGCCAGAACCGGCACGCAGGTGCGTCGTCCAAGAGCCCGTCGGCCCAAAGCTCAATGGAGCCATATTGTTTTTAGTCATCAATGGAACGCACACCGCTAGCCCCTCCTCTGGGTCGCCCCTCGGGACTCTGGTACTTGTAGTTCTTTAGTGGATCACCCAGGTGGGTGCAAGTCGGTACTTTTTGGAGTGATGAATCTCTAGACCCGATACATGTCCCCGGTTTTAGGATATCGCCCGAGACATGTCTCGGGTTTCGGGATAACTTCCCTCATCAGTAGAGAAAGATTGTTAGGGGTGGAAGACAAGGCCGCCACACAACAGACAAAGGCCTCGATGCCAGAACCGGCACGCAGGTGCGTCGTCCAAGAGCCCGTCGGCCCAAAGCTCAAGGGAGCCATATTGTGTTTAGTCATCAATGGTGCGCACACCGCTAGCCCCTCCTCCGGGTCGCCCCTCGGGACTCTGGTACTTGTAGTTCTTTAGTGGATCACCCAGGTGGGTGCAAGTCGGTACTTTTTGGAGTGATGAATCTCTAGACCCGATACATGTCCCCGGTTTTAGGATATCGCCCGAGACATGTCTCAGGTTTCGGGATAACTTCCCTCATCAGTAGAGAAAGATCGTTAGGGGTGGAAGAGAAGGCCGCCACACAACAGACAAAGGCCTTGATGCCAGAACCGGCATGCAGGTGCGTCGTCCAAGAGCCTGTCGGCCCAAAGCTCAAGGGAGCCATATTGTGTTTAGTCATCAATGGAGAGCACACCGCTAGCCCCTCCTCCGGATCGCCCCTCGGGACTCTGGTACTTGTAGTTCTTTATCACCCAGGTGGGTGCAAGTCGGTACTTGTTGGACTGATGAATCTCTAGACCTGATACATGTCCCGGGTTTTAGGATATCGCCCGAGACATGTCTCGGGTTTCGGGATAACTTCCCTCATCAGTAGAGAAAGATCGTTAGGGGTGGAAGAGAAGGCCGCCACACAACAGACAAAGGCCTCGATGCCAGAACCGGCACGCAGGTGCGTCGTCCAAGAGCCCGTCGGCCAAAGCTCAAGTAAGCCATGTTGTGTTTAGTCATCAATGGAGCGCACACCGCTAGCCCCTCCTCCGGGTCGCCCCTCGGGACTCTGGTACTTGTAGTTCTTTAGTGGATTACCCAGGTGGGTGCAAGTCTGTACTTGTTGGACTGATGAATCTCTAGACCCGATACATGTCCCCGGTTTTAGGATATCGCCCGAGACATGTCTCGGGTTTCGGGATAACTTCCCTCATCAGTAGAGAAAGATCGTTAGGGGTGGAAGAGAAGGCCGCCACACAACAGACAAAGGCCTCGATGCCAGAACCGGCATGCAGGTGCGTCGTCCAAGAGCCCGTCGGCCCAAAGCTCAAGGGAGCCATATTGTGTTTAGTCATCAATGGTGCGCACACCGCTAGCCCCTCCTCCGGATGGCCCCTCGGGACTCTGGTACTTGTAGTTCTTTAGTGGATCACCCAGGTGGGTGCAAGTCGGTACTTGTTGGACTGATGAATCTCTAGACCCGATACATGTCCCGGGTTTTAGGATATCGCCCGAGACATGTCTCGGGTTTCTGGATAACTTCCCTCATCAGTAGAGAAAGATCGTTAGGGGTGGAAGAGAAGGCCGCCACACAACAGACAAAGGCCTCGATGCCAGAACCGGCACGCAGGTGCGTCGTCCAAGACCCCGTCGGCCCAAAGCTCAAGGGAGCCATATTGTGTTTAGTCATCAATGGAGCGCACACCGCTAGCCCCTCCTCCGGATCGCCCCTCAGGACTCTGGTACTTGTAGTTCTTTAGTGGATCACCCAGGTGGGTGCAAGTCGGTACTTGTTGGACTGATGGATCTCTAGACCCGATACATGTCCCGGGTTTTAGGATATCGCCCGAGACATGTCTCGGGTTTCGGGATGACTTCCCTCATCAGTAGATAAAGATCGTTAGGGGTGGAAAAGAAGGCCGCCACACAACAGACAAAGGCCTCGATGCCAGAACCGGCACGCAGGTGCGTCGTCCAAGAGCCCGTCGGCCGAAAGCTCAAGGGAGCCATATTGTTTTTAGTCATCAATGGAGCGCACACCGCTAGCCCCTCCTTCGGGTCGCCCCTCGGGACTCTGGTACTTGTAGTTCTTTAGTGGATCACCCAGGTGGGTGCAAGTCGGTACTTGTTGGACTGATGAATCTCTAGACCCGATACATGTCCCGGGTTTTAGGATATCGCCCGAGACATGTCTCGGGTTTCGGGATAACTTCCCACATCAGTAGATAAAGATCGTTAGGGGTGGAAAAGAAGGCCGCCACACAACAGACAAAGGCCTCGATGCCAGAACCGGCACACAGGTGCGTCGTCCAAGAGCCCGTCGGCCCAAAGCTCAAGGGAGCCATATTGTTTTTAGTCATCAATGGAACGCACACCGCTAGCCCCTCCTCCGGGTCGCCCCTCGGGACTCTGGTACTTGTAGTTCTTTAGTGGATCACCCAGGTGGGTGCAAGTCGGTACTTTTTGGAGTGATGAATCTCTAGACCCGATACATGTCCCCGGTTTTAGGATATCGCCCGAGACATGTCTCGGGTTTCGGGATAACTTCCCTCATCAGTAGAGAAAGATTGTTAGGGGTGGAAGACAAGGCCGCCACACAACAGACAAAGGCCTTGATGCCAGAACCGGCACGCAGGTGCGTCGTCCAAGAGCCCGTCGGCCCAAAGCTCAAGGGAGCCATATTGTGTTTAGTCATCAATGGAGCGCACACCGCTAGCCCCTCCTCCGGATCGCCCCTCGGGACTCTGGTACTTGTAGTTCTTTAGTGGATCACCCAGGTGGGTGCAAGTCGGTACTTGTTGGTCTGATGAATCTCTAGACCTGATACATGTCCCGGGTTTTAGGATATCGCCAGAGACATGTCTCGGGTTTCGGGATAACTTCCCTCATCAGTAGAGAAAGATCATTAGGGGTGGAAGAGAAGGGCGCCACACAACAGACAAAGGCCTCGATGCCAGAACCGGCACGCAGGTGCGTCGTCCAAGAGCCCGTCGGCCCAAAGCTCAAGGGAGCCATATTGTGTTTAGTCATCAATGGAGCGCACACCGCTAGCCCCTCCTCCGGATCGCCCCTCGGGACTCTGGTACTTGTAGTTCTTTAGTGGATCACCCAGGTGGGTGCAAGTCAGTACTTGTTGGACTGATGAATCTCTAGACCCGATACATGTCCCGGGTTTTAGGATATCCCCCGAGACATGTCTCGGGTTTCGGGATAACTTCCCTCATCAGTAGAGAAAGATCGTTAGGGTTGGAAGAGAAGGCCGCCACACAACAGACAAAGGCCTTGATGCCAGAACCGGCACGCAGGTGCGTCGTCCAAGAGCCCGTCGGCCCAAAGCTCAAGGGAGCCATATTGTGTTTAGTCATCAATGGAGCGCACACCGCTAGCCCCTCCTCCGGATCGCCCCTCGGGACTCTGGTACTTGTAGTTCTTTAGTGGATCACCCAGGTGGGTGCAAGTCGGTACTTGTTGGACTGATGAATCTCTAGACCCGATACATGTCCCGGGTTTTAGGATATCGCCCGAGACATGTCTCGGGTTTCAGGATAACTTCCCTCATCAGTAGAGAAAGATCGTTAGGGGTGGAAGAGAAGGCCGCCACAAAACAGACAAAGGCCTCGATGCCAGAACTGGCATGCAGGTGCGTCGTCCAAGAGCGCGTCGGCCCAAGGCTCAAGGGAGCCATATTGTGTTTAGTCATCAATGGAGCGCACACCGCTAGCCCCTCCTCCGGATCGCACCTCGGGACTCTGGTACTTGTAGTTCTTTAGTGGATCACCCAGGTGGGTGCAAGTCGGTACTTGTTGGACTGATGAATCTCTAGACTCGATACATGTCCCGGGTTTTAGGATATCGCCCGAGACATGTCTCGGGTTTCTGGATAACTTCCCTCAACAGTAGAGAAAGATCGTTAGGGGTGGAAGAGAAGGCCGCCACACAACAGAGAAAGGCCTCGATGCCAGAACCGTCACGCAGGTGCGTCGTCCAAGAGCCCGTCGGCCCAAAGCTCAAGGGAGCTATATTGTGTTTAGTCATCAATGGAGCGCACACCACTAGCCCCTCCTCGGGATTGCCCCTCGGGACTCTGGTACTTGTAGTTCTTTAGTGGATCACCCAGGTGGGTGCAAGTCGGTACTTGTTGGGCTGATGATTCTCTAGACCCGATACATGTCCCGGGTTTTAGGATATCGCCCGAGACATGTCTCGGGTTTCGGGATAACTTCCCTCATCCCTCATCCCTCGGGTTTCGGGATAACTTCCCTCATCCCTTTTACTTTTTGACACTTCCACAGTCACAGAAGACAAAGCTGATAGTGGTCATGTCCATCGCCCAGACTTGTACCAGTCCACTGCAACAAACCACCCATCAGCAACTGAACAGGCACAGAAGACCTGAAGAAATCTGCCACATGCCGCTGCCCACCGGAGGACTCCGCTGAGAGTCCAGACTAGCTGCATACTTCAGCCACTTCTTAACATCTCACATGGACAGGGATGATATTAACAAAGTCCTTCTCAGATGATCCCTTCACCACCTCTCCCTTTACCTATGCCTGGTCAGGACCATACACTTTAAAGAGAATGCCTCAGAATTGACAACCCAGTGCAGTATCAGCTCAGTGGACTGAGATCACAAGGGCCCTGCGGAGCTGCTCAAATCTGCCAGCTTACTGGAAACCATAACCCCGCACTGTGGTCATTCTGGTCTATCCTTCCCCCACTCCACCAACCTTGTACCCTAATAAATTAGCCAACATGCATTGTAGTTATCGTGGTCGTTTGTTGGCAGCAGTTTATTAGGATTATGTATATACTCATTTTGGTCATCATTAGCATGACCCCTAGTCATCTTTGTCATTTGCGAACTGTCATATCATGGTCATAAATCATACATATCGTTAGCATGTTATGCATCTCACATTGCCGTACATTCTGTACACTTCCCCCAGTTTGTAAATGGCACTCAAACCAGTTCTTTTGTTAGTTCTTGGTAGTCCTTCTTTTCTTGTCTCCTCTGGGACCACTATTTGGTTGGTTTCCCACGCCCTTTGCGTGTATGGGGGTAGCTTCTCCCAGGAGTTAGGTCCCAATTCGCTACCAATTTGTGCCCTGCCATCTGGCTGGGTCTGGGCTGCGAGTGCCTGTCTCCGTTTGCTACCCCCTCCTTTGCTCGGCCAACTCACACTGTTGTGCGGCATCCCAAAGTGAGTGGCCCTCCTCCTACACACTGCCCTGTCAGTGTGTCTCCTTAGCCAACCATTGTACCATTATTTCTCCGCCAACGTGTGTGTTGCTGTCCAGCACTGCGACACTGTTGTTTTTCGTAGATGCAGGTGGGTGAGTCTGAAAAACAGTGTGCCACTCCCCCGCTCCACGAAGATAGGAGCTGCCTGGGGGAGCGGTGGACTATGTACCCCCACACACCTTTCCCCCCATGCAGGTGCTGTCTTCCCATTGGGGGTTTGTATCTCACCAGGCCACCTATGGGACGGGGGCCTAGCAGGACTGTGGTGCTCGTGGAGGGTCGGGGGGATGTGGACACTTGGCACTGCTTCTGGGTGTTTTTGGGCGCCCAGAACCAGTTCTCCTCCCAGGGCTCGGCGTGGGTTATGGTGCCGGCCCCTGACCCTCTCCCCCTTTGGGGGAGCGGCGGCCTCTGCAATAAACTGCATTCATCACACTGATAAGGACAGAGGAGAGTAGGATCTCCTTACAATGGTTACCCCCCACTTTTTGCTTGTGTTTCACTGTTTTTCAACTTTAGTCTGGCTGGAGCCTGCTAACCAGGACCCCAGTCTAGCTGCTTCCTCTCTAAATTGATTGCATGTACATTAGGTACACTCTAGATTTCTTACTGGGTTACTCTTGTGAGTCCCTAGTATATGGTACCTTAGGTACTAGAGGCATAGATACCACAGAGGTCTACTAGGGACTGAAGCATGTATTATGCCACCCCTGGGAAGCCTTCCAAAATGGCACCACAGGACTGCTACTGCAGCCTGGGTAAGGTGATGCATGCACCTTTTACTAAGATATAGGTTACCTATATCTACCTTATATCACTGACACATATAAACTTATAAGTCACTCCTCTGGCAGGCCTTATCAATCCTGAATGCAGAGTGCTTGGTTTTGTGTGAGAGGGTGCCCATGCCTGAGCAGGACCCCTCTGCAGCTTTCGGAATCTATTCCATGTAGCTGTTCTGTGATGCAGCCAGACCATATACTCTTAAGTGAATTATAACCTCGCAGTAAATGCTAACTTTGGAATGGCTGCATGGAAACATGTTGTGTTTGGTGTCAAACACTTTGGAATCCTACTCCCCCCGCCAGTCCTGGCAGCGGGGGTAGAATTCCTCCCTTCTAGAGGGAGAGACATGTACACACTAACCTAACCAGTAATAGTTTAAAAGAGCCCCAGCATCACAAAATGAATGCTGCAGCCACAGACACAAGACTGACCTCCTGCTGCTGGACGAAACTCCAGCAGGTGAGGCCTGGACAATAGGTTTCCTGTCACAAGAAGGTGTAACCACCTCCCAGACAGGCTTTTTAGAGTATTGGGTCTGGGTGGGTGCATTCAGAGAATGCTTTTCAGACAGTGCTGGGAGCACACTTGGTGTCCCTGTGCATACCCCAGTTCAAACCGGTTGCTGGGGCTCTCAGCCCCTGCTCTGGCGCGAAACTGGACAAAGGGAAAGGGGCGTAACCACCCCCCCAGATCCTCCCATAGGTGAGTCCCCAGAGTATGTCCAACCCCCTAACTTAGTATGAGTATGGGAACCCAGTCCTTAGGACTTCAGATTACACCTGGATGAAACTCTGCACCATATATCCTGGAACTTCGACATTCTATATCAACTAGAAGACGGAAGAATCTCTATTGAGGTCAAGGAGTGACTTCCCTGTTCAAACAGGCACCAAAGAAGCATCTTGCCGGTCTGCATTTCCAAGGCTCCCGCTGGATCCCAACGGTTTTGCGACTCAGAACATGAACTTCCAGACTTCATGAGGCCGACACAAGATCCCAGCAAAGCTGAGACCCGCAGCACTCACAAGTGACGTGGTACCAAAGCTCCTGGACACTGTGCACATTTGCTAGTGCATCAACTTCCTGAGCTTTCCCGAAGTTGTGTGTTGGGCTACTTGTAGTCCAAGCCCCGAGCACCATCTGCACTGAAGATAGTGGGCCTACACTCCATGAGTGTTCCGTCAGCCTGCTTCTAGCATTTCTGCTCGAGGCCCCTTCGCGATCTCTGGTCCGTCGACTGGTGGGTCCCCATGAATGTAACTCTTCTTTTCCTTGGGCTTCCCTGGTAGCTTCAGACGTGCCCTGGTTCCCCTCCAAATGGTGAGTCCCTCAGACCTTGCTAGTCTGCATCGAAGCCAATCTCTGCTTTCTGCATGGGTTGCTGTTGCCAAGGCTTGTTGGGTCCCATCCGAATCCGATACTGCAGCACTCGACATCCTATGTGCGTCAGCTCGAATCCAGCTGCTAGTCATCCTCGACGCCTCCTTGTCCTCGTGGCTGAAGAGTCAAGCTTCACCTTCTTCACCTGCAAGCACCCCAGACCGGTTGGCATCTTCTCATTGCCTTCCTGGTCACTGGCAAGTGACCCAGACTCTGTCCCCTCTGCTTTCAGGTTCTTCAGATCTCCGATCCACCCTTGGATCCACCTGGACACTTTCCACTTGGTCGCCTGCAGCACTTTTCAGCAGTTTACCATTGGAATCAACAATGAAACCTGACACGAAAAGACACCTATGCACCCGGCATCCCTGGGTGGGGTAACTCGAGTACTCTGGTGCTCCCTTGAGTGTTGACTCTAGAACCTCCCAGTTCTTAAAAGGTTTTTGCTCCAAATCCTCTTCTAAGTGTCCTTTATCTCTAATTTTCCAACCGCGACTTTCCCCATAGACGTTAATGGAGATTCACGGCTGTGTTAAGACACTGCACGGGTCCCTGTGGTTCCCCTGTGTCACTACCTTGGGTGGTTCCTGGTGGGCCCAGCGGTTCTAAAGGCTCTAGGCATTGTATCTATGTCAGTTGTGGTTCTTATATCATCAATAAGGATAGTTTGGACTAGTGCAAGGTGCCCACTAGAACAGTGGACAGCATATGCCGGGCCACCTTCTCACAAGTACTGTGTCCCATAACACGATAACTGCATCTTAGTGGTCCTCACGCATGACACAGAAACACTTCCCGCACAGGAAAAAGACAAAGACAACAACCACCCAACCACACATTCTACATGGTGTAGCATGCTACCCATGAGGTCAAGCACTTCTCACCAGCCTGTCTAGTTCCTTAGCTAGTGAGCATACAAGTTTGGCATCTGGAGGAGGGAGTGTGTGTGCGGGATGGGGTTGTGTGATTAAGATAGTAGATGGCGATGTAGTGTCAGAGTTGTGTTAGAGTAGTCCTGTTGGAGCAATAATGGGTTCATTAAGAAATCTTTGGGTTACCCTGAAAAAGGTGGTTGTGTGGCTTCTAGTGCCAGGGTAGATGACAGAGTAGACGTTGCTGAAGGACACATATTACATGCATCTCCTCAATGTGACAGTGTGGCAAAGCCCACGGGAGTGTGATCACAGAGGCGGCTGTGAGTCCACGCCAGTGACCAATCACAAGAATATAATGAGATGAGAAGGTCCGCCTATAGGCAGAGCTGCATGTAGATCCTCGACTGGTGAATGTTTTGATTTATTCTGCATTCCGTCCATCAATTGTGTGTCTTTTACTTTCTCGCCCTAAGTGCACCGGGTATGCCCAGACGTGGGTCCTGGGCTCACTGTGCCTCTGGATTCAAACTATCCTGGCTGAAGAGGGGTGAAAACCCGAAACAGGTCCTAGGATGCTTGTTTCCAGACCAGGGAAGACCTGGCTTGGTAGTTCAGGCTGGACTGTTCCCATGAGGCACAGGGTCAAGACTGATTTGCATATGGCCAGGTCTAAACTGGGGTGGCATGGTGAGCAAAAGAATGATGGATTTAGCCCAGATCTCTTGGCTGGGGGTGAATGTTTTAATTTGTTCTGCATACCGTCCATAAATTGTGTGTCCTTTGCTTTTTCGCCCTAAGTGCGCCAGGTATGCCCAGACGTGGGTCCCGGGCTCACTGTGCTACTGGATTCAAACTATCCTGGCTGAAGAGGGGTGAAAACCCGAAACCAGTCCTAGGATGCTTGTTTCCAGACCAGAAAAGACCTGGCTTGGTAGTTCAGGCTGGACTATTCCCATGAGGCACAGGATCAAGTCTGATTTTCATATGGCCAGGTATAAACTGGGGTGGCATGATGAGCAAAATAATGATGGATTTAACCCAGATCTCTTGACTGGGGGTGAATGTTTTGATTTGTACTGCATTCTGGGGTGCACTGGGGGGGGGGGAGGAGAGAGAGAGAGAGAGAGAGAGAGAGAGTGAGAGAGAGAGAGAGAGAAAGAGAGAGAGAGATGTATATCACACAAGTGGTGCATTTGCAGAGCTCTGTGTGATGGTCTCAGTACTGGACCGGCAGAGGGTGCCTTGGGGCAGTGTGGACTGAGGAACAGGCAGGGCTGCCTCGGGCAGATTTGACTGAGAGAATAGCAGGGGTTGTCTTAGGACAGGCTGGACTGAGAGACCGGCGGGGTGCCTCAGGGCGGGATGGACCGAGGGACTGTCAGTGGATGCCTTGGGGCGGAATGGACTGAGGGACCAGCAGGGGCTGCCTTGGGGCGCAATAGACTTAGAGACCGGCAAGGGGTGCCTTGGGGTGGGATGGATTGAGGGACCGGCAGGGGGTGCCTTGGGGTGGGATGGATTGAGGGACCGGTAGGGGTTGCCTTGGGGCAGGCAGGACTGAGGGGCACTAGCAGAGCTGGGTGCGGTCCCAGCAGTATAAAAAGGCAGGAGCTCAGTGCTCCTAGGGGTGAAGGTGGGGGAGGAGGTCTGTGGGGAGGGGGAGGAGGGTGGGTGGGTGCTGTGTCTGGCTCCACCCTCTGCATTGAAATCAGTCATTGCACACGCCCCACGCCAACCACCTGGTGCTCGTGTTCAACGTGCCTTGTCTTTCTTTAGTCATAGTAGGTGTCACCAGGACGACTTCGATGAAAGGCTGTGGTACCGGCCCCCTCTGTGGAAGAAGCCTTCAGTACAACACCGGGAACACCACCCTGTACAGCATGGTGGAGTGCTGCCAGCCAAACGACTGCAAACCACAGGTTCCCACAGGTGAGGTGGTCTACAGCCAGGGACAGGGGCGCCAGGGGTGACGCGCTGCAAAGGGGTGCATGCACGTGCATGTGGTAGCCCGTGGGGGAGGGAGGGGGTTTGTATGTCAGCTAGCCCATGTGGTAACACAGAGAAAGCATTCCATGTGACAGATGACACACAAGTGGGTAGTCCTTAGGTGAGGCATTCTCAGGCCCGACGTGCCACAGGTGAGATGCACTACACAAGCGGTAAACCAGAGGCAGCGTCGCATTGGTAACGCAGGCCCTCGGGCAATACCCGAGGGGCCAGTATCCGAGCTCCAGCTGTGGGCTGCTTTTTTTAGCAGCCTGGGGGGTGATTTGGGCAGTTTCCGAATTGTTTGATGCCACCAGCAGCCCAGTGGGTGCCTGAGTAGCCTTTCTGGCGGTAGATGGGCCTCCATTACCTCCCTTTTATCAACGGGCAGTGGTGTCACTCCCATTCTCTCTCTGGGCCGGCCCATTAATTGGGCAGGGGCCTGAGCAAAAGTGGCCTCACTTGTTTTCAGGTGTGTATCACCAGTGCAAACTAATCTGTGCATTTTTTTTAACACCTCCTCGCCCCCCCCCCCTTTTTTATAACATTTCGCCGAAGCAGTGTTTTGCGGAAAGGCAATATGCAAATGTGGGACACATTTTTCTTTTCCTTAGTATGCCCGGGCCAATTTTTAATCCCAATCCAACCCTGCCCAGAGGGGGGGAGGGCTCCATGTCACTTACACCCCACAAGTGGGCCAAACCTTAGAGGAGTGATTCCTTAGTGCAATGTTCATCAGGTGAGATACACCACACATACTGTAAAACAGAGTGGGGCTGCGTGGCCACGGGTCCATGCCTCGGTCAGCCTACAAGTCGGGATTTCCTTAGGGGGTCACTCCATAGGTGCAGTGTTCTACAGGCTCGATGCACAACTTGCACATGGTGAGACATTGGGGGGGTGTTCCATGTGTACATGCCATGGTCCCGAGGTGCCTCATTCCACAGATACAGTGTGCTACAGGTGTGATGCTGCACACATGGGGTGCCCCAAAAGGGGAACAATTCCACCCGTCAGGCAGACAGCGGGTTTGGTCTTTGGTATGTGAGTGAGTAGTTCTCACAAGTGGGTGTTATAGCGGGTGAGAGGCCTAAAGATGCTTTCCAAACCCTAGGTCTAGTTTAAAGCAGATGATCACATGATCAAGTTTACCCATGTGTGTTTGTGAGGAGGGGCCGCCTTCTGGAGTGTTTTCCCTGTTTTTGCTTGCTCAGAACATCTTTTATTTTGAACTCTGCAGCTCTCCAAAAGATCCAGCCAAATTTCATCTATAACAACAATAAATAAAGGGCAGTTTCTCAGATGCTGGGACAGCTGCTATTTTTCAGTATCTGAGAAACTGTCCTTTATTGATTGTTGTTAAAGATGAAATGTGACTGGTTCTTTTGGTCGTTTCTCTGATCGTGCCTAAGGAAAATATAGTAGCATCATTCTTCAGGTACCTTTTGAGTTTGTGAGAAGGTTTTTTACTGTATGGGGGGCGCTAGGTGGCGCCAAACCAAGATGGCCGCACTGCCGTGAGGCTCTCGCCCGATTGAGCACCCTTCCTATCCTGCAGTCCATCCTGACCGGTGAATACTGCCTGGAAGACGCACCATATTGACCGCGACATTCCCCTACACACGGCGGTGTCTGCAATGTCGAGCTAGCCCAGCCAACAGCCGAGTTATCCGCCGAACACCGAGAGCGGACTGCCTGGCTGGCTCGCGATCCGCTGCCCGGCTGGGTCATCCTCCCAGGAGAGGCCACGGCTTTGCGGCCTGTACGTGGCTGCTCCTCCTGCCACGGGAGTGGAGAGCTTGGCATCCGCGATCGCCGGTCTCTACAATCTTGCTGGAGAAGACCCCCGCTGTCCAGTTCGTTGAGCTGCGAGGAGACGGGAGACGTCGCGCTCAGGAAACACCACCGGCTGGGGGAAGGTGCGGCCGGTGAGCGGAGTCGAGAGGACACGGCACTCCATATTGCCGGATTGGACATACTGGCTTTGGTGTGGATGCCCGCTCCCTGACACGTCTCTGCTGGTGAGGGGGCTCGGCGGTAGCACGGAACCCGTCACATGCTTGGAGGCTGCCCCTCCACCGGCGGCCTGTGCCCGACCCCCCCCCCCCCTCCAGGACTTGAAAGCCCGCTGTTCCCCGCGTCCCCGAGGCCTCTGCTCTGACTGACCCGGCGACTTCCCAAGACCATTTGCGGCCCTCCGGACTGCCGAGCTGGGTCGGAACCTGCTACACATGCTTGGAGACCTGCGTGTAGCTGCTCTTCCCGCCGGAGAGACGTTAGGTGAGACAAGATATTGCTGGGCGGGCTGAGGGGCCTTTGATCGGATCCTGTTGAACGCTGTCCCCACATTGACTAACCGTGAAGGCTGCTTGCCCGGTCACACCCGCTCCCTGCTGAGACTTTGCTGGCGGGGGGGCCCGAGGAACGGCCAACAACCATTGCTGAGTGTGTACATACCCCAACGCCTGCTGGTGGCCTCTGCCCCCCCCACCCCCCACTCCGAGGCATCGCATTCTTGCTGGGCGCCAAATCATCACCTGGCCTGCAGGGACCTGATCTGTTCGCTCCCCTCCTGCTGCTCATTGCCTGTTGTGCTGCCCCGTCCCCCTGGTTGCACGGACTCTTTGCAGAGACATCTACCTACCTGCCTGCCTAAACTCTGCTCTCCCCCCTGGCCCTAGCGGTCGCTGATCGGATCCAGACCCTGGGCCTGGCGGTGCTGATGCGGGCGAGGGTCGGGTGCTGTCTCTACCGGGGGGCGGCTGTCTGACGCCGCCACCACCTGGGGCTTTTGGAATCGGGTAACCTCCCGGGATTCTCTAGCCTCCGGTCGGGGCTGCCCCGCGCTCTGGCTACCGCCTCCCCTCTAGCACTGTTGCCACCGAGGGGAGCTATGGGCCGTTCCGACGCCAGGCAGTCGAAGATCCCCTTCGAGGCCAAGAAAACGCCCGGATCATCTGCTGTTGTAGAGAGGAATCCCCCATCACCGGACCCTCAGGAGGAGGACTGGAAAACCATCCTATTAGGCATGAAACAAAGCCTCACGTCCATCGACGCTAAAATGGACGCAATTAACTCCCGCATTGACAGCGTAGTTTCTAAGCTCGAGTGCCACGACACACGTATCCAGGAGGCTGAGGAAAGAATCTCTACCTTGGAGGACGGGGCCGCATCCAGCTCCAAGCAGGTGACCCAGATGGACAGACTCCTCAAAATAATCGCTGACAAAAATGAAGATTTGGAGGCGAGGTCCCGCCGCAACAACGTCCGCGTCGTAGGCCTTGCAGAATCCACAAACACGGGGAAGATGGAGGTCTTCATGGAAAATCTGGTTGTCGAACTGTTCGGTAAGGAGGCCTTTTCCCCACACCTCATCGTCGAGCGCGCGCACAGGTCCCTCGCCGCGCGACCCCCACCCGGAGCCCAGCCAAGACCGATTATTGCCAGGTTCCTTAATTACAGGGACCGAGACGCTGTGCTCCGTTGTGCCAGGGAGCAGGGCCCAGTAAAATATGGCAATACTACTCTGTCCTTCTTCCCCGACTTCACCTCGTCGGTCCAGGACGCCAGACGTAAATTTGCTGGAGTTAAAAAGAAACTTCAAACCCTGGAGATCCCCTATGCCATGCTTTATCCTGCCAAACTGAGGGTGGCCCTTCATGGTAAACAACACTTCTTTCAAAACCCTCAGCAAGTGGAGGACTTTCTAAAACAACAGAGGAAGGAACAATCCCGAGAAGATGCAGAGCGACGACGCTCTAGGTCGCAATCTCCACTGTCCCAACAAGACTGACTCTGTTCATGGATGTGTAATCCCATGGTTCCTGCCTTCGCTTGCTTCTAGACTCTTTTGCAGCCGGAGGCCACGAGGGGTCGGCGGCTGTCTCCGAGTTCCTGTATCACTTCCTGCATCGCATCTTGGACTGCCAACCCCTTGGGCAGCGAGAGGTGTGCCGTAAGAGACCCAACTGACACTTCAGCCGGTGAGGTGCCAGCTATACTGCTTATACATTTTGGTCTGATATATTGCTATGTGCTCGATCACCCACCTCCGTCCCGCACCTCTGGGCGGGTGAAAGTAGGGAGGTGGGAGGCTGGTCTGGAGCCCCTAGTTAGAACCCCCAATGGGTGATCCCCTGCTAGCCTCTCACCTTCTGAGGGTGGTAGTTGGTACTTTATTGCACTTCGTTTTACTTTTCTTGGGTTGTAGTGGGTGGGGGTGGGTTGCTCTTTCTCGGCTAGTTTGGGTTGCCGTAGTGGGTGGGGGAGGGAGGGATTGTCACGCCAAGTTCTCTAAAGATCCTGTCACCAGCATTGTATCTGAACTTCCGTACATGACAGGCTGCACTGGTTCTTTGCGTGAAGGGGTTTTTTGTTGTTTGGGATTGGTTATGACTTACCCATGCACTGCGGCTACAGATATGGCACTGTCCCGCAAGTGGGGTAAGGTAGATAGGACGAACTTCCGAACTGCTCTGGTCTGTGAACTTAATTCTGAATGTTTGATCCCGTTTGTCGCAAATTCTTGCCATGTTCTATTATTATGGGTTAGATGGCGGACATGAATGCTAGACTCCCTGCACTTAACTTTCAGATGGTATCGTGGAACGTTAGGGGGCTGAACGACCCGAGAAAGAAAAGGCAGATACTAGGCTACCTAGACAGACACGGAATCTCAATCGCCATGTTACAGGAAACACACCTCCTCCCCGGTAGTCTTCCCCTCTTTGCTTCGAGATGGGCTTCCTGCAGGGTGTATGCGTCCTATTCTAACTATTCCAGAGGAGTAGCTATACTTGTCAAGAAAGGATTGGGCTTTAATCCAGAAGGCACAGAGGTAGATTCAGGCGGGAGGTACTGCATGGTCTGGGGTACACTACACACCCATCGTGTACTCTTCGCCTGTTACTATGGCCCCAACATTGACGACCCAGAGAAACTTCTCACTATGTGGGGCAAGATCCAGTCGCTAGACATTACCCGCGTTGTGTTGGGGGGAGACTTTAACACTGCTCTACAACCGGGGTTAGATAGGTCACATCCACAACCAATGCACTACACCCATACCCAACGTACCCTACAAGGCATAGTGGACGACCATCAGCTAATAGACACATGGCGTCACCTAAACCCCTCCCTGAAGCAAGGCACACACTTCTCAGCAGTACACTCCACGTGGGCCAGGTTGGACTACATTTTCCTGACTCCTGGTATAGCTCCCTGGATTGTGAAATCCCTGCACCTCGCGCGCACTCTTTCTGACCATTCTCCGGTCCTCCTTTCCCTGCGTATCCCCCTAGACATCTCTCCATACTTATCCTGGCGATTGAACCCTGCACACCTCACTGACACCGCTTTCAAAGCAGACTTGGAGCAGGACATTACAGACTTCTTTGCTCGCAATCTTAACTCCGTTTCTAGCATGGCCACGGTCTGGGAGGCATTCAAAGTCACCGTCCGGGGGTGGTGCATATCAAAGGGTGGAGGTGTACTTAAAGCCCTTAGAGGCACACTACGCCAGCTAGAAATTGAGATAAAAAAACTGGAGCGGGAGGTTGTCCAAAGCGGACGTGGTCAGGCGGCTAGGGTGCGACTTAGACACAAAATTGATGAATATGCTGACGAGGCGGAGAGGGAATGCAAATTTCTGGGGAAACCATACATTGCGCGTATATACGGAGAGGGTGACAGGCCGGGTAGGGCGCTCGCTTCAGCTGTGCGGCCACTAAGACACCAGAACTATATTACCACCCTGATGGACGAAAATGACGTCCCACATAAGGACCTCCCCAGTCAACTTGATGTCCTCACCACCCACTACAAGAAACTGTACTCCTCCCACCGACGAGGGGAACTTGATCTAGGTTCCTACCTAGCGGACACAGCCATAGCCTGGCTGGGCCCTACCCAACAAAAATTCCTCCACCATGGGCTAGAACTGGACGAAATCAAAGACGCCATAATGAGTATGAAATCGGGCAAGGCCCCAGGCTCGGACGGCCTACCTATAGATTTTTACAAGACCTATATCCACATTTTAGCTCCCATTCTGCAACAAGTATACTTCACCGCCTTCGAGGAAGGCACATTGCCGGGTAGCATGAGAGAAGCCCTCATCACCTCCCTATTGAAACCAGGCAAGCCCCCCGAACGGTGCGACTCATATAGACCCCTCTCCTTACTAAATACAGACGTTAAAATACTAGCTAAGGTCTTGGCTACCCGCCTCAACCTCCTTATGGAACGACTGGTCCTCCCGGACCAGGCAGGCTTTGTCCCGAATCGAGCCACCTCACATAACTTACGCACTCTGCAGGCAATCTTGCAGGACATCACTCCCAAATGCGAAGCCGCAGTAGTTTTCCTAGATGCTACCAAAGCTTTTGATTCCCTGGAATGGGATTACCTATTTGCTCTGCTGGAACGCATGGGTACGCCCTACAGTTTTATAGACTGGATTAAACTTCTGTATAATAAGCCACATGCGGCGGTCCTGCTGAATGGAGCTAGGTCTGATAATTTTGAGATCCAAAGAGGTACCCGGCAAGGCTGCCCCTTATCCCCGGTCCTCTTTGCGATTGCTATTGAACCCCTCGCCGCCAAACTCCGACAACACCACAACCAACGCTCTTTGAATTACCCTGAAAGGCAAATACTTGTCTCGCTATATGCGGACGACATGACCCTATACGTCCATGAGCCGAAAGAGAATCTGAACCCTCTCCTGCGAGAGGTCACTAAATACGGAGCCATCGCCGGGGTTCAAATCAATTGGTCAAAGTCAGCCCTATTTCCCCTTACGGATAAAACCACGCAGTTCCCTCTCGACTACCCTCTGGAGTGGGAAGGAGATGAGATTAAATACCTAGGCATAACCATCACCAGAAACCGCGAGACCCTTATTAGGGCGAATTATGGCACCGTCCTGGACAAACTAACAGACAGTGTCACTAAGTGGATTCACCTCCCACTCTCCATGGCGGGTCGTATCTCCCTGATCAAAATGGTTATACTCCCTAAACTACTGTACCTGTTCACGAACATCCCCTACAGCCCAGGATCACATTTTTTCCGCTCCCTGGATTCCCAGCTGTCCAGATTGATTTGGGGAGGTAAACAGGCCAGACTGGGATTATCGACGCTAATGCTGCCCTACCACCAAGGCGGGTTCGAAGTCCCTAACTTCAGCCTCTACTTTGATTGTGCACAGGCTCACTTCGCAGCCTATTGGCTCCGACCTCCGCCCTTCATGGCACATCTTGCCGTGGAAGATGGGTATATGCGGCCTGCTAAGCCTTCGGGATATCTCTACACGGCATCCCGAGTGACCGATCGAGATCCCTCCACCGTCGACTGCACGGTGCAGGCCTGGCGCAGGATTGCGAACCGTGCGAACATTGCCTTTCTTTACTCCCCACTTATGGCCATTGCACATGACCCCAGACTGAGCGTCTCCTGCGAGGAACTGGGCCGCAAAATGCTTACTAAATTGGCACTTCACACGTGGGGCGATCTATACGTGCAGGGGAAATTTCGCTCCTCTGCCCACATGTTTGGGGATCAAGTTCCCTCGACCATGGACACGTTCCTCTACGCACGACTGCGGCAAAGCATCAAGGCAATCACTCCCGACTTCCCGAACGAGCCGGAAATCATGGCGCCCTTACATACACTACTCCAAACTACTGCCCCGAAACATGTCATCTCCATGTTATATAAATATGCATACTCGGCCGCAACACCCCCTGCCCTTCGAGCGCGCGCAGAGTGGGATGGAGATCTAGATGCCCCACTTACTGATGACCAGTGGGAATTGAGCTGCTCCCATACCAACTCAGTGTCAGGTAATGCCCGCCTCAGACTACTGCATTTAAAATTTCTGCACCGCCTTTATCACACTCCCGCTAAACTGCACCGTTTTGGCTTACGGGAGGATGATAGATGCCTCCGCTGTAACCGCCCAGGTGCCCACTTCATGCATCTAGCGTGGACTTGCTGTTCAGTTGCTTCTTACTGGGTGGAAGTGTTTGAAGCTATGTCGGACATAATGGAGATCACAATCTCACCATGTCCGAGAATCGCCCTGCTGGGACTCTCCCCCCCCGCGCTCAGGCACAATCGGAAGTTGTTTGCATTGGGGTTCCTCTTAGCGAAACGACAGCTTGCCTGCAGATGGGGTCGAGGCCGGGCTCCCAAGTTTAAGGCCTGGTTAACTTCTATGTCCACCTGGCAGGACCAATTACATAATTATGCAGAACTTTTACCACACATGTCACGTCCTAAAGATCTTTGGGGCCCGTTTGCAGCATACTTACTCAGACAACAGCCCATAGATGATCCAGAATCGGACCCACTCGCGATACCCGAACACGTAACAGCTGATGTCGCACCACAAGAATTGCCCGGTACTAGGTCGTGAAACAGTACGCGCCCTGGCACCCCTCCCCACCCCCATCTCCGGACACTCACTTCCTCTTTCAAAACCCTGTGCATTGCCTGTACCTTCGCACCGATGGTTTGCCCTTGTATGACTACCTTACACAACTTAGGATAGCCACACTCTGTTCACTAGCTCGGACCCTAATGGACGTGACCCGCCGATTCCTGTATATCACCCCCCCGCTCTTCAGTCACTGTCCAATAGCCATCTGACTGATATGTGACACTCCACATCTGATGGCTTCACCCGCCGGAGCACAGACCACACTCGAATCTCCCCCCTCCACCATTTCCACTCCCTCATCCAACGGCATTAGGCACTCACCTACACTATAATGAACACATGCAAGGAATGCACCGCAAAGGCACTCCGCGCTAACTGACACTCTTTACCTCATACAACGTATGGTGAGACTACTGGAGGTTTGGAAGTTTACACCGATCCCCAAGTTGTTGTTCGAGTTTAAAATTTACTATAAAATGAGACCTCACGGGTTCACTGTTTATTTTCACTATATTACTGGAATAGCGGATACCGAACGTCCTACCAGCTTATGATATGCTTCCACGCGGCCGGCCCGGATGGGTTGTAGGCGACATGCTGTGTTACCTAAGATCTCCTTTGATAGAATACTATCACTTAGATGCGACACTCTTTGAAAGCGCTGCCGGCCTGTGTATTTTCAGGTTGTAGGCACACAAGCTGTGTAACCCTCCTTTTTTCACAATAAAGGTCTTACAAAAAAAAAAAAAAAAAAAAAAAAAAAAGGTTTTTTACTGTATACCCTTTGCATGCCCTGGTCCTCTATTTTTGCACATTTATAACCTTTATCACATATTCTCTTCTTTACTCTTCTAAATTATTTAACGCAACGCACTTGATGCCTAGATAAACACGGATGTGTTTTCTTCACTTATTGGGGCATATTATCAAGGGTGGCGATAGGGAACTTTCACCGCTTTAGCAGACGTTTTCGTCCGCTAAGCGGCGATAATTCTATCGCCCTATTAGCAAGCTGTCGCTAACAGCAGTTAGCAACAGCTTTTAGGTGATAGCGAGCGGTTTGGGGCCCGCTTTGCATGTTAGCGATATTTATCGCTAATGACATGCAAAGTGGGCATACCCAAACTGTTAGCGACTGAAAACAGTCGCTAACGTCGCTATCGCCTATTAGCAAGGCAGGCGTAGCGATGGAAATATTCGAGCTAAGCGCGAATATCTCCAAATACTAACACCTGCCCAGACCAGTTCTTAGCCATATTATCCAATGGGAGGTGGATAACATGGCTAAGAGCATTTCGTCACAAAAGCAAGAATATCGCTGTATTCTCAGCGATATTCACCCATTTCGCCGCTATCGCCGGAAAATGTATCGCTTTGGAGATAAACGTTGCTAATAGCACGTTATTTCAGCGATAAATTCCGACGAAGCTCAGCGATAAACAAATCGCCGCTAAGCCTATTTAGCGATAAATATTGCTACTTGTTGGTAATATGCCCCATTGTTCCTTATTCTGCCTCTTGATTTCTTTGGTGCACGCCAATCCACTTTTAGACTGTGTTGTCTTTGTATTTTGATTTTTTTCTAAAATAAAGTTAGTTTGTCACCGGGGCGGACTCTTGTCACTTTGTTGCCTTTATTAAATATTCATGCTATACCATTATGCAAAAATATATATTGATGATACATCTCCCTGTGATTTTAGTTGTGCTTGTTTGTCCCACACCACTCTTCCATCCCCGCCCTCATGAAGGTGTTGCCCAGGCGTGGGCCGTACACCGAAACACGCGTTGGCGTTTAATTCATCTCGTGCCCTTGGATTGTGTTTCCATTCCCCACCGGGACGATATACGAGAACCTAGCTTCTGAACAGCGGTGGCAGTCTTACCACCTTGATTGATTTGTGATGTCTTGGAATTGTTTGTCTTGTAGAATGAATGTACAGGTGAATTTGAATGTATGTTACTATGACTGTTAGTTTTGAATGTGATGTGTGGGACATTGTGTATATGCATATTTATTGTTGAGTTTTAAATTATCCATTTACATATCCTGTAAAAGTCTGACAATCATGTTTGATATCATGAAAATAAAAATGAAAAATAATTTTGCTAAAGTAACTTGGTTGTTGGAAAATCGAATATATGCAATTGTCAGCTCTGGTGCTTGGTGTATAATTTTGTGACCCTATTCTTAGGACCTTTTTGTAATTATTACATATAAGCAGGTGATTTTTGTGTAGTGAACGAGAAGTAAACATTATACCACAGCTGAACATCTGCTGAAGCTCGCCAATTCTAACGCAATGGTGATCATGAAGACTTGTTCCAAAGTCAACTTCCTAAGAGAAAGGGCATTACTGAAGCAATACTTAACATACTATTCTAGGCAGCATAGCTGAGATGCTTTCCTACTTTGTACCCTTCAACCATCAGTTGACTTGTGGGCATGGATTACAGCATGACCCTCAAACCTTGATCTTTACTGTATCAAGATACTCACTGAGTATATTGATCACCCTTTTGCATGGTTACACCCACTTTTTGATTCCAAAAAGGGGGACAACTGGGCAAGTTTAAAGAGGTCCAACATGTGTGCCCCACTTTTTGCCTGACATCTGATGAAACCTGACTTGATGTGCCCTGGGTCCCTGCCAACCAGGTTCCCAGGGCCTGTGTTCTTTCCCAAGACTGTATCTTTGTATTCACAATTGACACATCCCTGGCCACAGGTAAGCCTCTTGTAAAAGGCACCATGGGTACCAATGACACTGTGACCAGGGAAGACCTCTAAGGACCACCCTTAGAGGCTCTGCACCTTAACAGACGCACCTTGCCACTGCATGCTGCGTGTTTTGTTGCAGAGAAAAGTGAAGAGGCGACATTGCACACATCCCTGTGTGCCATGCCTGCAATCCACTGCCTAAGGACTAGGTCAGTCACCCGTCTAGCAGTGTGCACTAGCCCTAAGATGAGGCTATAGTGGCAAGAGCCCTGTACCTCTACAGTGTCTAATTTCATTCTTAAACTTTGTAAGTGTAGCAAAGCCATAAAGAGTATATGGTCAGGGAGTTGGCCATTATGAACTCCCCAGCTCCATAATGGCTTTACTAAAAACTTGGAAGATTGGAAGCAAACTTCTCAGCACAATAAACCCACACTGATGCTGGTGTTGGATTTAATGTAGAATGCACTCAGAGCGCATCTTAGAGATGCCCCCTGAAAATCGACCATCCCTGGTATGATTACTGAATGGCTGCCTGCCATTTGCCAGCACCAGATAGGTTTCTGGACCCCTGGGTAGAGAGCCTCCACTCTCTGGGTCCAGAATCAAAGCCCATCCTGGGCAGAAGTGTCATGCCTCCTTCCACAAGAGTGGCTTGGTCCATGAAAGGGGAAGCTTCAAAGGCCTGCTGCCTTTGGAAGCCGTCTCTACCTGTTCTTGTCCCCAGCAACTAGCTCCCACTGGTTCTGGCCCCCACTTTGGGTGGGAGAATCTGTGGGAAACCCAAGATAGCAAGAGAGGTGTGCTTACCTTTGCCAACCACACCCCTCTGGTGGGGGAGGCAAGGTGAAGCACACATCTCAGTTCAACTCCATCTTAAAGATGAGGGGACTCAGCCAACAAGGAAGATGCTCATATCTCCTCCCACTGAAGGGTGGCATAATAGGGGGCATATCTTTTAATTAAGAAGGAGAAACCCTTTGTGAAAAGGGAAGGGGTTATAGGTAGACAACAAAATACAAATTCCCTTTTCTTACAATCTAGAGAAGACTTTCGTCTTTGAGGAGCTGCAAAAAAAGGAGCTTCTGGGGTGAGCCAATCTACGTATCACAGTTGTATAGGGATCAACAAATTTACAAACAAATCAAAATGCCTCAATGACCATCATTTTACCACTCTGAAGTTAATAAGGATGTACACACTATGATGTGAGTTGAATAAAAAAGGATTTTTTATTTTTATATTAGTGTTTTTCTCTGTTCATATCACCTTACGGAACAAATTCGTACATTTATTTATATAAAAAAAATTTGTTAAAAACAATTAGTATAACATTTCATCTCATAGAGTCAAATACACAATTAAAAAATTAATTACGGTACAACAAATTTATCACACAAACATGTAAACATGTAACATGTATGTTTGTGTGATAAATTTGTTGTACCGTAATTAATTTTTTAATTGTGTATTTGACTCTATGAGATGAAATGTTATACTAATTGTTTTTAACAAAATTTTTTTATATAAATAAATGTACAAATTTGTTCCGTAAGGTGATATGAACAGAGAAAAACACTAATATAAAAATAAAAAATCCATTTTTATTCAACTCACATCATAGTGTGTACATCCTTATTAACTTCAGAGTGGTAAAATGATGGTCATTGAGGCATTTTGATTTGTTTGTAAATTTGTTGATCCCTATACAACTGTGATACGTAGATTGGCTCACCCCAGAAGCTCCTTTTTTGCAGCTCCTCAAAGACGAAAGTCTTCTCTAGATAATAGGGGGCATACCCACCCCTAGGAAGGGACCCATTGGTCCCAACCTGCACACCCCTTTAACGCCCCTAAATTTTGTATTTAGGGATGACCCTAAATCTTGCCTCCTCAGATTCGATCAAGAAAGAAGAAGGACTGAAGAGCCTTGCTGACTTAGGAAGAAGAAAATGACAACAACTGCCTTGGTCAACGCCCTACCAACCTGTCCCGTCTACGTCCGGCCTACAGCCAGAACATCAGCAAGTTCAGCAGTCAGCAACCCCCTAAGCCCGGAGGACCTGACCAGCATCCTTCCCACAGACTTGGTCTTCCGTGAGCACCGAATTTGTTCAACCAAAGTCTCACCTTCAGAATCCAGATACCGCCAACTCTGCGATTCTACACCACTCTGCACACAACATCCATGGCCCGAGTTCGAGTGGCCCAACACCTCAAGGAGGTCCCCCCAGTGATCCTGACCTGGAATCCTCGACCTCCCTCAAGATTCCCGACTACGCCTGCAGCCTCAACCTGAAGGGTTCCCAAGACCGCGACCGGAGCTGGTAAGAAAACCCAACGCCAGAAGACACCCCTGCACCGAACGCCCCACAGCCTTGGGTGGCCCAACCGACAGTCTCCAGGCATCCCCCAAGATACCAACTTACCTCTCCAACTGGTGGTCGCCTTCAGGAAGTCTCCCGCCTGAGCCTGCAACACCTTTCCAAAACCGAAGGTCTCCATTGGAAAGCACAGGGTCCCGACGGGCGTTTTGTACCCTGCACCCCGCCGCCAGAGTGCCGCTGGTGGTGCTGCTCCTGTGCTGGATCCGTGAATCGGATTTGGACTAAATATCTGATTAGAAATATCGAGGTGCAGAAATAGCACAAAAAAATACTGTGAGACAAAAATATTGTGATGCAGAAATATCGTTGTCAAGAATATTGATCTTTCAGGTAAGTAATATTGTTTTCAAGAATATTGCTGTTGTTTTTATTGTTTTCAATAATATTGTTGTATATAATATATTTTTTGTTATCTTTGTGTGTTAGTTTATATATTAATTGTATGTGTTATTGCTTGTTGATTGTTAACATTATTTTTAAAAATAGTTTGTAATTTTAAGTGATTTATACGTTTTTTATTTAATTGCTAATAGTAATTTATATTGTTGGGATCGGTTGCCAGGTTTGTTGGGGTGTAGGGTAGAAAGTTAATTAATTACAATTAATTAATACATATTAATTAATTAATCGACAAATAAATATGTAAATTTAGTAATTATTCCTTTCAAGCTATTAGGTGCGGCTTGTTGGGTTTGTAGGACAAGTTAATTAAATACTAATTAATTAACAATTAATTAGCAGGTTAATAACTATTCAATTATGTAAATTGTGTAATAATTGTATTTTTTTAATTATATGTTAGGTGTTGGACTTGTAGACGTATGAGGTGGGAAGTAAATTATGAATCAATTATTACATTATTCAATTGATTATCAATTTTGTTAATTGTGTTACATTTATTTAGATTGTACGTGTGGGCTGCTAGGTTTGTAAGGGGAAAGTGTGGTAAGTAATTAAGTAATAAATAACTGTTTTTTAAATTGATAATTAATTATCAATTTGTTTACTAATCATGTTAATAGTTTTTTTTATTTTTATATCAATATCTATATATATATATATATTGGTTAAATAAAAAAGTTTACTTTAAGAGTTTCGTATTAGTTATAAATTAATGGAGTTATGTTTCATACTTGTTATGTGTTTGAAGTGAAGTACTTTCGCTACTGTTCCACAGACTGGAGAGAGAATAGTAATTTTTACCCCTCAGAGTCCAAAGCTTTCCTAACTGTTACACACACTGCAGTGGGAATAGTAAATTCTACTTATCTGAAGTCTAACCCTTTCCTTACTCTTTCACATGCTGGATTGGCAATAGTATACCTAATATTCACATATTGTATACTTTTTAAATATTGTTTACATCTATCTAATACTAATATGTATTTGTTAATTTTTTTATTATATGTACATATATGTTTATTTTTTGTATATTTTTGTAAATGTCTTTTTACTTAATTAATTAATTAGATAATTTATTTAGCATTTTGCATTTGATTTGTTATTTTTTTTTTTTATGTATATATGTATATACATATATATATGAGGCCCTTCGTTTTAATTGCACATCTTTCATCAACACCATTGTAACGTTTTCCTTTTGTGTTTAGACTCATGTATCTGTTTCGTATTTTATATGTAATCCACATACTCTGCAGTCCTTATGTAATGTAACTGGTTCTACTTTATAGTGCTCTAACACCTTCGGGTAAAGTACGTACCATATAAAAAAGCATAAATAAATGATAAATTTAGTCATGCTGGGCTCTCGATTCTCCAAAGATAGAGACAGGGACAAGTCCAAGATTATTCCAGAATGTGGTGGAAGGTGGGTCCAGCCAGAGTTATGTCGGTAGGGAAGCGAGGCAGGCCAGGTAGGCTCTGGTACAGAGTGCTACTTACTTTGTTCAACGAAATACTTTATTTTAAAAATCTTCTAGCAAGCTATGTGGGAATAATATTTTTTTTACTAAATGCCCTAACCTTTCTTTTAACTGAAATCCCTCACCTACTGTCTCCAGTGACTTCCTGGTCCACCGCGGGCTTGCCCGATTGAGCGGAGGAAGTCACTGTAAACATCCATACTTCCGCCCACATGCTGACATCCGGGGTGGGGGTGGGGGGGGGGTAGCAGTCTAGTTCACCGTACCTTCTATATAAAGGCAGATGACGGCCTGGGATTGCAATGGGTGCACCGCTGGCGCACCAAAGGCAAACCTACCTGTGCCCATCCGCGGCCGGATCGCGACCCGTGCAAGCCCCCCAGCCCGTTTCACGCCAGACCACACTCGCTGGAAAGTGCACTCCACGGATGATCTTTTATCAATGCAACCAGCAGACAAGTCTTAGGTTGCATTGATGCATACTAAAAAGGTATTTTGGGATCGCAAACGGACGATTTTACCGAATCGCACCGTTTGCGATTCCTAAATAGCTTGATGCATGTGCCCCTAAGTCCTGTATCACCCTTTACCCGTAGCATGTTCAACTTGTCTCTTTGCTCCTAATCCCCACAGAGGGAAAGCTGTTTTCTACCGCCAACTGCTAAAAAGAAGGTAAGAGCTAATAATGCCCTTAATTGCTCCCTCTCTGATGCAAGAAACGTAGTAAAAGGTGTTATGAAATTAAAGATGTTGTAGTGCAGCATAATACAGATATTTTGTTAGGTCCTGAATTAACTATATCTACCCCTCCTGGATATGTAGCCCTCACCCAGGACGGCATTGACCGTAGAGGTGGTGGAATTGCCATTATTTTTAGAAACATCTTCACGGCAACTTGCACGCCGCTCTTGCATAATCGGAATACGAAGCACTTGCTTTTAAAATAAAACTTTGCAAAAAAATACTTTTAACTGAATGCTTCTGAATCGACCTCCCATCATAAAGTCTCACTTCCTGGAATTATTAGGTTCCTATCTAGAAATCCGATTTGATACCACAAATGTCCCTATTCTTTCAATTTTCACCTGGAAAACTCTGGTGACGTAGAGGTGAATAGATTAATAGGTAATATAGCTACACCCATCCCTCAATTTCCAGCAGGCTTTTACTGTTACTATGGTCCGACCACTAGCCCGCCTCGCTGATCTCACATGCGCATGGCAGCGGCAAGACCTCTTCGGGTATACGAGCGCTATACAAAACTCTCTAACATAGCATAACACTTCGAACAAACACCCCGGGCAGTAGGCCTTAGCTCCATCTAAGGCTGACATAGGGCCATAAGGACGGTTATAACTTTCTTCACTAGGCGCAAAATTCAAAAGAAAATTGACCCTATGACAAATGGGAAATTGTTTGGAGTGCCCTCAACTGTCTTTGCAGGTCTTCGGGGTACTACGGGGTTTATTTCACCTGCTCAGTGGGACAGTGATGCCAGAAAGTGGCATGCAATGTATTACATTTGCTGGGATATTTCTGCCCTACTTTCTTGTTGTTGAAGGCTGGGCAACTCACTGGGCTTGCTTCTGTCTGACTGAATTTCCTTACAAATTGTAATACAGTAAACACCAAACCTACTACACAAACCGAAATCAAAGGTGTACTTTAGAGTGCTTAAGATCAGGGTGGTAAAGTGTTGGGTGCATTGAAGAGGATACATGGGGAATAGCTACAGCTGGGAGAGGTGTGGTGCAGTGGACAGAGCGGCTGACTCGGGAGCAAGGGATCACGGTTCGATACCCGGCGGCACCTCAGCTCAGCATCATGTGACTCTTGGCAATAGCTCACTTAATCTTCCAGACGCACCCCAGAGGATGGGACCCATATGGCCTGCATCCCCTAGCCGTATTAGGACCCGGGCGGGATTTATTTTAAGGGGAGGGGCCGGATGGCCCCCTTTTTGAACCTCATTAGGTCCTGGGGACTACATCCTCTCGGACTGTATATATATTAAAAGCAGAGGGACACGCAGACCACCTCCAAGAGCCCATTCTGGCCCTGGGACCCCATCCACTGAGCCTGCCTTTATTATAGGTAAGTGTTTTGGTACCCACATGTTTCCCTGCCCATGCCAGGGCGGGCTGGGTAAGCACTGTGTCCCAGGGGTGGGCTTCCGGAGGCACAGATAATGTGCCCACCCTGGGGGATGGGGTCCTTTAGGCCATTAAATGCTCAGGGATGGGGGCCGTGCACCTCTCACCTTAAAATATAGTGTGGGACCAGGGGAGGGAGTCCACCAGCCGAATGCGACTCAGCCTCCCTCCCCTTATTAAAAGCATTGGGCCCTCCTCTAAAAAACAAAATTGGGCCCTGCAGGATGGGGTCTCTGAGGCCGAATACGGTTCGGTGAGGGGGGCTGCACACCTCCCTCCCCTTAATTAAAGAATGCGGCCCCAGGCTGCCATTTTGTGTTTTTGTTGTTTATTTGTGAGAAAAAAGAGGGCCCCAAAGCACAAAATCTCCAAGCATTTTCCTTAGACTTCTTTAAGACGGGCTACTGCAAAAACTGCTGAACAAAATTACACCGAATTTGGAAGGAGGCTAGATCTTGGTCCGCAGAGTGTGCTTTTTGTGATTTGTGGTAGATCCGTTCAGCAGTATTTAAGAAATTAAGGGTAAAAAATAATTGTATAACTGGACAGTTGAGTCTGTGAGAGGTTTGAAAGACTCTTGTGGGAGCGCCAATTTACATTAAGAAATAGGAGGGAGACACCCTCTCAAAGCCTTCTTGGACCCAGGTAACATGGAAAAATGATGCTGGCAGCCATTATCGGAATCTCAGACTTAGTTCCCTGTCCTGAAGTAAAAAAGGGTAACCTTATCCCCAGAGGGACCCCTAGGGGCAAAAAGAAAAAAACAGCAAAAAATACTGCAATCCGCCAGTACGCCGATGGGAGTGGAAAACAAAATGTGGGCCGGGCCTCACAAGGCTCAGGGATGGGGCTCTGTGGCCCTCCCCCACTTTAACGTTAGTAATGGCCCTGAGAGATGGGGTTGCCAGGGACAAACAAGGCTTGGGGGAATAGGGTCCCAAGGGTATAATAAGGGTAGTGGAGGGAGGCCACGAGGCCCTACTACCCTTTAATTTTTTTAATGAAATGGCCGTGGGGGATGGTGTCCCCAGGGCCTTATAAGGCTTGGTGTAGGGGGCCATGAGAAGACCGGCCCTCTCTTTAATTAAAAAAAATGTCCCTGGGGATGGGGTCCTTAGGGCCTATTTTTCTCATGAAGGGGAGCTACTTGGCCTCCCTCCCCTTTACAAAACATAAGCTTCTGATCTCAAAGGGCCCGGATTCACAAAGGTAAACGTAAATCAAGGTTCTAAGGACCCGATTCACAGAATTAACTTAAGACAAAATCCTAAACTTACTACCATTTTGGTATTCACAGAAGGCACTTACTCATTTTGGTATTCACAGAAGGCACTTACTCATTTTGGTATTCGCAGAAGGCATTTACTCATTTCGGTATTCACAGAAGTTAGAAGTCCTAACATTAGGACTCCTAAATGCCTTCTGTGAATACCGAAAGTCTTAAAATTAGGATTTTTCTCAGTTTAGTAGTAGTAAAGTTAGGACTTCTAACTTTAGGACTCCTAAATGCCTTCTGTGAATACTGAAAGTGTTAAAACTAGGATTTTTCTCAATTTAGTATTGGTAAAGTTAGGACTCTTAACTTTACTACTCCTAAACTGAGAAAAATCCTAACTTTACAACTTTAGGTATTCACAGAAGGCATTTAGGAGTCCTAAATTTAGGAGTCCTAACTTTATTACTACTGAATAGAGAAAAATCCTAATTTTAAGACTTTCGGTATTCACAGAAGGCATTTAGGATTCCTAAAGTTAGGAGTCCTAACTTTACTACTACTAAACTGAGAAAATTCCCTATTTTAAGACTTTTGGTATTCACAGAAGGCCTTTAGGAGTCTTAAAGTTAGGACTCCTAACTTCTATGAATACCGAAATGAGTAAGTGCCTTCTGTGAATACCAAAATGAGTAAGTGCCTTCTGTGAATACCAAAAAGGTAGTAAGTTTAGGATTTTGTCTTAAGTGAGTTCTGTGAATCGGTCCATGTGTTTAGACCTAATGTCTAACTTTACAAATTTTTGGTATTAACAAATGTTAGTTACCAGTAATATCTTTACGACTCCAGCGTTTCTCAACTCTGCAGAATTTCACACTCAGGGCAGAGATTCCGCCCTGATTGTGGAAACTCCGCCCTGAGTGTGGAAACTCCGCAGTCATAAAGATATTACTCGTAACTTACTTTTGTGAAAAACGAAAAGTAGTAAAGTTAGATTTTTGGTCTAAACTTAGACCTTTGGTCTATCTTTACCTTTCTGAATCAGGCCAAAAGTATCTACTAAGATCAGTGTACACTCTATGCAACATTTGTCAAAATAGACACTATTTGCTTAAAATACCCACTGTCTGAAAGTACTAAAGATTATACTATCTGCAACCTTCATACTGTAGTGAAAACTTTACAGATAGCTGATCTTCTGAAGCAAAACATGCCCTTGAACATAAGTTAGTACCTGGTGCACACAGTCTTCTATGTTATGTAGATTGTCATGCTGGGACGATTCTGTCTAATAACTCAAGGCTGCTTACCATACTTAGGGGCTCATTAAAATATCGAGCAGATCGCCACCGCCCGTATGGCGGTGGCAATCCACCCGCAAAAACCACCGCCGGCATAAGAATTCCCCCCACCACAATACCATGGTGGGGGGGACCACCGGTAGGCAATCCGCCCAATTGCCTACCGGGCGGAAAAGCAGTTTATATGGTGGCGATGTCTGGTAGACACCGCCATCCATATTAGTATGCAGGTGGGGTATTGCCTTTCCGTGGAAGCAACGCCGCCACGGAAAGGCAGGCAGTTTTCACCATTATGGGCCCGTAGCTGGCCCCTAGGGATTCTGGTGAGTGCACATGGGGGTAACTGTGGTACTCCCTTGCAGTCCCATGCACAACATGGCAGGCACCACCTGGTGCCAGCCATCTTGTACATGGAAGTGCACGACATGCCTGTTGGAACCGGAACTACCGGCCCACTTAGGGTAGCAAAGCACAGAGTGGAAAAACCAAATCCAAGAGGCAATTATGTCGTACTTGCGCAACACTCACTACAACACCCCGGTGCAAACCCACCAAAAATGACACCACACCATCTTGGTTAAGTAGAAATTAGAGAGGCTTTATCTCTTTGTAGGGAAAATAAAGGTAAGAAGATTCCAATGTGTAATAAACCAAGACTTAGACCTTTCACTTTAAGGATTTGTTCACATTAGTTACCAGTTTCACCTTTTATACATAGTTGTCTAGCATCAGATTTTTGCATATGTTCATTGAGGCACTTTGACAGATAGACTAACACACATTGTTCAGTAAAAACATTTGACAGGTACAACCATTTGGATCAGCACATCAACTTCTACTTTTGTGAGTGTAAATTTCCCCTTGGATGAACATCTTAATAAATAGAATTATGTTTTAGCCTGTTGCCGAATCAATTTGAGTTAAGCTGAAAGGAGAATAAAGAATATCTTAGGATAAGGTTAATGACACTCTCCTCTACCGTGCGCGCTGTTACTTCCACATTACAGTGCAGGGTGTATTCCAGAAAGCTTTACTCAAGGAAGAAAGTTTGAGCTCTGGGACCATCTCCGTGACAAGAGCCAGCCACGACGTTTTAAAAACAAGGGATTTTCTCAGTACTTAGATTCTGTCCTTGGCACAGCCCACAGTCACCGCCATTTACCCCTACTTTGCCGGTCCCACTTCCTCTAAGCCCCCCTTCCCTCCGCTTTGCTGGCCCAGATACCTGTGCGCCCGTGTTATATTCTTTCTGAGGCAGTCTGGAGAGGCTGCCCTGCCCCGCCTTCCCGCTCAGGTCTTCTATCACTTCATCTGAGGCGGGGCGGGAGCCGCAGTAAAGCCGTTACGAGTGGATTCTTGGAGCCTCAAAGTAGACGAGCCTCCACGCGCCGCTCCCCTTCACCGGAGCAGTAGTCAGCAACTCAACCCGGCTCTCTGGCGGTCGCGGAGGCCTTCGTAGAGGAGTTCCGACTACCTTGAACGAGATGATGAGACGCGCTGGGCGGGAGTCCGGTTGGCTAGCGACCCTGCCCAGCGCCTCTCCCTCTCACGCCTGACGCTGGATCTGCTATTAGTCCCAGTGCCACAGTGCTTGCAGAAGGTGAAAAGGCGGGGGAAAAGAAAGAGGGGGGGTGCCAAAGCGCTGGTGATCTCGGACAATACACAGCGCAGGCAAGATCACTACCCCTCACCCGGGAAAAATGCAACAAGGGCAAAAGTCTAGGCCCCACGTCTCTTCAGGGGTCAGGGCAAAGGGTCCCTTGTTCTACGTTGCTCAAGAAATAGTCCCCAATGTCACCCTCTAAGGTTATAAAATCAGGACAAAGTCCCTCTCACCAACAGCTGTAACAGGTGAGTTCTCCTGATGAGTGGCCACACTGGACAAGTTGCTCAGGGTTCATCTCTCATAGGCAGGGCCAGGTCAACAGGAAGGGGGGCAACTAACTTGCCAACCCTTAGAGCAGTCAGATTAGCCTGAGCCACAATCCTCCTGACACAGTTGCCTACACTCCAGCCAACCCAGCAGTGACCTAAAAAATGCCGCCCAGTGTCTTCCCTTATATAGCCTAGGCCCAGGTCACTAGAGTTAGCTGGAAGGTTCTAGAACCTCCTAATGTTATCCTATGGGCCAGAGCTCTGAGGTAATTCCTAACAGACGTCCATCTTAGGAAAACTCTCTATCCACCATTTTAGAAAGGCACACCTGTACCTCAGCACTGATTAGCAGTGGTGGGGCACAGGGAGACCTAAGGCCCAACAAAAAGGGGTTGGTGGAAAAAAATAATGAGAGGCAGAAAGGAACAAAAATAAGGGGAGACCATCCAGAAGCTGACAGGTCTAACACGTTCTTGGCTTTGCAGCGGGCGGTTCTGAGAGCACCGCCCACCACAATGTCAAGAATGCAAGATGTGCCCGTCAATGTGGCGGGCGCATCCTAATGTCACCAACAGGACCCCCGCACCAATGGCGGGCAGTCCCGTTCCACGAAAGCATGGCGGGCAGACAAAGTCCGCCCGCCATCCTAATGACCCCCTAAGTATCTACTTTGTAAAATCTTTGCCATTTTGGAAACCTTTTCTGCAGAATGATATAACTTGTGTGAAATTATACTGGACACAAGTTGTCAACTGTCATCTGCACACAGAGTCACTATTCAATACAAAGATTTATAACGTGTTCAATACCGCTACACACCTATGATGCTTTAGAAGCACATGTGTTTTGTAAATACGTCCACCCATTTCCCAGACACAGGCTGTACAGAATTTGGCAGAAAAGTAACATGGTAGCTACCCGCCACTAAGAAAATTATAAAACAAAGGAACAAACTTATTGGATGATGTCATTAGTGATACCATGAATTATGTCTAGGCATGGGCGAATTTTGCGAATTCACAATTCGCGAATTTGCGAATTCGTGATCCGCAAAATCTATGAATTTGCGGATTCGCGGATTTTGCGGATTGTGTGGGTAATGGCCGGGCTGTAAAACGGTGCACATCGCTAGTGTGAGGGGCAGGGCCAAACAGGCGAGGCTTATATGCGAGTTCACATGCCTCTTGTGTGCATAAAAGGACAGGCACGGATCAGAGAAGCTTGTGGTCACAGGAACTGCACAGGGATTGAGCTCGTGAAAGTCAATAATGCAAAGGCCTCCATCAAGCATCATAGCTATTTTTCGACTATAGATATGGGGAGAACGCACACCTGCCCAGCCTCGACAAAACTCAAATTTTTGGGGGGGCTGATTAACTTTGCCATCACACCAAAGAGCGGCGGGGTCCCTCGAGTGAGCTGTCCATCAAGTGGGTAAAGGGCGCGAAGACGGTGCACACACCACTAGTGTGTGGGGAGGGGCCAAACGGACGGGGCTTATATGCGAGTTCACATACCTCTTGTGTGTATAAAAGGACAGGCATGGATCAGAGAAGCTCGTGGTCACAGGAACTGCACAGGGATTGAGCTCGTGAAAGTCAACTATGCAAAGGCCTCCATCAAGCATCATAGCTAATTTTCGACTATAGATATGGGGAGAGCGCACACCTACCCAGCCTCGACAAAACACACATCATCCCCTGTAACTATTTTAGGATGGCGCCGGCAAGCTGCCAGCGCCATCCTAAAATAGTTACTAAATTAGCTTCATCAGGCAGCACTAATAGATAAAATAAAGCAGGTGCTCGAGCACCTGCTTTATTTTATCTATTAGTGCTTCCTGTTGAAGCTAACTTAGTAACTATTTTAGGATGGCGCTGGCAGCTTGCCGGCGCCATCCTAAAATAGTTAAAAGTTCAACAGGCTTGAACTTTTGCCCCCCAAATCCGCCGCTCGCGGATCTCGCGGATTTTCAGTAAATTCGCGGGAGTTCGCGGATCGCGGATTTACCGAAAATCCGCGTAATCGGCGAGCGGAACGGATTTTCCGCTCACCACTGATTATGTCATTTAAGATGTCATCAGTGATGGCATAAATGATGTCATAGAACATGGTATGAGTGATGTAATATGTGAGGTCATAAGCAGTGAGTGCATGTCTGGGGCGGAAGTTATAGATAGCTCTGCTCACTCTGTGAATTTTTGGTTCTTTTAGTTCAAAATGTTAATGTTTTCATTACATATTTACCTAACTAAAATGTTATGTTAACCTTTGGTTTTTTCAGTAAATTTCTAAACAGATCTTTTTATCATACATAACTATAAAGTTACTTAAACATTAGGTTTTTTCAGTGAATATATATATATATATATATATATATATATATATATATATATATATATATATATATATATATATATATATATATATATATAGATATGCTGCAAGAACTCGTCTCAGTCTCTACACGAAACCAACAGCCACTCAAGCAAAGATGAGGTAGACCTAATTCCGTGCTTCTTTTTTTATTTTAGCTTAAAGTGCAACCTCATCAGCCACTACATATATATATATATATTTGTGAATATATATATATGTGAATATATGAGGGAACGTGATGTATAGTTAAAAGATGTTCATTTAATATTCAAGAGCCAATATTCTGGTAGTACCAATAGCAGGGGCATTTAGGAGGAAAATACAATGCCCTTAAGGGCTGTGTAGGAGGACAGCAGGGAAGGTGATCTCAATACCTATACTGTCACATCAGTTCAAGCCACCTTTTAGGGTTACACCTATATCTGGGGTCTCCAGGTATAGGTACGTTAACCCCTCTGGTACATCTGCAGTTCAGTCACATTAGACTGCTGGGATTTACAAGAAAGGTTCAATGGCCAGCTTCTCCAGCTGGACTGCAGGTAAAAAAGTCCAGTACCCTACAGCTGTATAAATGGCTCAATGGTTGGTTGTGGAATTGTTTGGGGACAAGGGCTGTTGCCACCGACCCAGGCTACAAGAGTGCCATGTTTGGTAGACTCCATTTCCAACAGAATCAAGTCCTCTGGCGGGCATCCATGTACCCAAAGGCAATGCAACTTGGACCAGGATAGGACAACTGCAGCACAGACGTTTGACCCATTACAGTGAGCGTTTACAGGAAGGGAAAATGAAAACAGATTTTGTGCATTAGTGATGTGATCTTAAATCCAGGGGGATTGTGTTCAGGAGGCAACTCTGAAGACAGGATTATTGAGTTGAGCACATGTCCTGTGTGCATGTAGGGCAACCTTTTAAAACAAGACACTAGTGCACGTGAGGGCATCTTGAGCAACATACAAGACTAGGGGCCCGATGTAGGTAGCCCTTTACCGATCGGAATCGGGCGAAAATACCGATTTTCGGCAGTTTCCGATCGGTAAAGGGCTATCGAGATGTAGGGGCACATTTTCGGTAATTTTACCGAATCGTTATCATTACCGAATCGGTAAAATTACCGAAAATGCAATGTAGGTAGCCAATGTTCCATCAGCACATGGCTTACAGAATCGGTATTTTACCATGGAATACAAATCCATGGTAAAATACCGATTCCTGTGTACATGCACATCTGTGCATGTACACATGTGCAATGTGACAGACAGACGTGCCCTTAGGGCATGTCTGTGTGCCACATTGCACACATGCCCGTTTTGGGGGTGCTAGAGGGTGTCAAAGTGACACCCCCTGCACCCTTGTGAATTCTTTAATTACCGATTCGGTAAATACCGAATCGGTAATGCCTAATCATTCCTATGGGCTTCAAAGCCCATAGGAATGAATGGGCATTACCGATTCGGTATTTACCGAATCGGTAATTAAAGAATTGTTAAGGATTCGGTAACGAATCCAGATGTTGGGACCTACATCCCATTTACCGATTTTGAAATACCGAATCGGTAAAATTCGGTATTTCAAAATCGGTAAATGGGATTTACCTACATCGGGCCCCAGGTCCCTATAGACGGGATCATCTTTGCACAGTTGATAGGGGCTCATGGTTCATGACCAGGTCCTCAAGTGCAGGGATTAGACTTCTACAGCCCTGTTGACGTCCAGACCTTGAAGACGTGTCCAGTTTCTGCCCATAACCTATCCTCTTTTCCCCACTGCAGTGAGTGTGAACGCCACCCCGAATGGGCTGCAATGCTTCGCCTGCAATGAGACGGGCAAAAACGAATGCAACGCGACCAGGATCACCAGGGTGAGCTGCACCGGACAGATGGACCGCTGCTTGGACATTGTGGGTGAGTACCAGGGCAGTACTTGGATATCACTCTACAACCGGTGGACCTTCGAACCATACCACCCCATTCACAGTTCCTGAAGTGGCAGGGCACTGCTTTCTGATGGGACTGCGCTGCGATGTCATTCTTTTAGGGACCTGTTCAATGGCCATCAGACAAAAAGATGTGATCACCAAAAACCAAATGAAACTGCTGCTGTGTGACTTATACAATCCCCACAGACAGGTCTATGTACACATATTATTAACTACAGTGTGTCCCACCTCAGGCCAGGGTACATTTCAAGGACTGGGCCATGTACACACATTACTGATCACAATGTGTTCCACCTAGATACATTCAATGCATCACAGACCAGGCAATAGAAACAATTATTTCCAATCTCAGTTGGTGGTACATATCAAAATGGATTGGCCATATACACACATTACTGAATACATCCTACAAACCATGCCAGGTTCATAGACAAAGATTGCTAAATGCTTAGTCTCCTCAATGGATGGGCCTTAATCAAACATTACTGAATGCACTTTCTCCACAATGGCCTGGCCATTACATGACTAATTGTACAAAGAACAGGCAAAATGCACAGTCCCTACAGTGCCTAGCTGTAGTCATTACTGAATGCATTGTACCCACAATGGTTGGGACACATTACTGAATGCATTTACTAACAATTACTGGGCCAGATACCGTATTTTCCGGCGTATAAGACGACTTTTTAACCCCTTAAAATGTTCTGGAAAGTCGGGGGTCGTCTTATACGCCAGATGCTAAATTTGAAGGAATGTTTTCATGCGTTTTTACATAGCGCGGACTACACCCGAAGGTGTCAGACTGCTTCTGCATTATATAAAAATGGGCTGATGTGAGCAACAATAACAATGGACAAATTACAAAAGCAAACATTAAGTTACATGGATCAAAAGTGACAATAGCGAGCAACCAAAATACATGAGGTAGCAATCGGTACATTCCTGGAGAAAAAGTGATAAGTGTGCAGGTTACAAAAGCATACAAAGCATACAAAGCACACAAAGTACGAGCCAAAATAAAATAAAATACATTCTCAAAATGGCTATGCAGGACTGCGTTGGACTGCACTGGAAGTGGGGGTAGTCTTATACGGCGAGTATAGCACGAAACCTACATTTTATTAAGCAAAGTAGGGGGTCGTCTTATACGCCGGGTCGTCTTATACGCCAGAAAATACGGTACATAAATTACTAGGTTTATTGAACCCAAAATAGCTGTACAATAAACACATATTACTGGATGCCTTGCGATCACAATAGCTAGACCATAGACACAACCACAGATTACTGAAAGAATTTCTCAAAATGGCCTGTCACAGACTCACATTACTGGAAGCCACTCCAATCCATCAAACTTTATTCACGTCCAAGTCATAAAAGCATGATACATACAGTACAGCACGTTTTAAAACCATGATTTGATGCTTCAGGTCTTAGGACGGATTGGTAAAAGAGATAAAACTATTTAAAACACTATGAGATACTTAGACATTACTGGATGCATTTTACCTGTAATGGACAAACCACAGACATGCATTATTGAATACATTGTTCCCACAATGGTTTTCCAATAGACACCCATTACTGAATGGCTGGGCTATATACCCACTTTATTAAATGCATTGTTCCCACAATGCTCGTCCGTAAACACTTTATACCCATAATTACTGGGATACAGACACATTACTGAAAGCACTGTACCAACAACGGCTGGGCCCAATCCATATATTGTTGAATGCATTATACCCACAGTGGCCGAGCCATAGACACGCGCTATTGGATGCATTGTTCCCTGCTGGCTAGGCACAGGCAGACATTTCTGAATGCATTGTCCCCACAAAGGCCAGGCCATAAGCGTACATTGATGAATGCATTTTCCCCACAGTAGCCCGGGGAACAGACACATATTGTTGATTGCATTGTCCCCCAGTGGCTGGCTTACAGACCAAAATTACTGAATAAACACACAGGGGCAGATTTACAATAACTGGCGCATCCCTGCATATCAGCAGGGATGCGCCAGTTATTGTGCACCATGCCTCCGCCACCATGGATGCGCCGCATTTACAATGCAGCTCACCATGGGGCAAAAACGGCACAGATGCGTCACGTCGCAAGCGTGATGCAGCTCCAGCAAAGCTCTGGGGGGCCTATTCTTACAATGCTGCGTCAATCCTTATGCCTGCTTCAAGCAGGCGCAGGGTTTTGACGCAGCATGGGCCCAGAAGTAACTGAGTGAAATCTTGTAGATTTCACTCAGTCACTTTTAGGAGGCGTTCCTGCGCCGGAACGCATCCCCCCTGTGCAGGAACGCCTCCTTCTGGCGCAGGGCTTTACAACGTGACGCATCTCCCAGATGCGTCACGTTGTAAGTACACCATACCATGGCGCATCTTTTGCTCGGCCGCTGCATCACAAAAGTGATGCAATGGCGACATAAAAGGGGCGCAAGGGGCTTGTAAATCTGCCCCTAATTGCTTAATGAATTGTGCTTGCAAAGTACAACTATATGTCCTGTCAATTACTGGACCGTTATTCATATTACTGAAGGCATTTTTCCCATGATAGCTGGGCAATAGACACAGGTTAGTGAATGCATTTTCTCACAATGGCCTGGACACAGAAAACCAATACTGAATGCATTGTACGCACAAGGGCTGGGTCACGTGTACACATTACTGAATGCATTGTCCTCACAATGGCTGTGCCACATGTACACATTACTGAATGCATTGTCCCCACAATGGCTGTGCCATATATACACATTACTGAATGCATTGTCCCCACAATGGCTGTGCTATTTACACACATTACTGAATTAATTGTCCTCGCAATGGCCGTGCCATATACTCACATTACTAAATGCACTATAACCTAGTGAATGAGCCACAGACTGACATTACTGCGTGCACTGTCCCCACACTGATGGGGATGCAGAGACACATTATGGAATTAATTGTCCTCCAATGCCTGGACAACAGACAGACTTAACTGACAGCATTGTCCCCAAAATGGCTTGATCACGGCCACACATTACTGACTGCATTGTAAGCCTAAGGCTAATTGAATGATGGAGATTACTGGATTTATTTTCCGCACAATGGCAGAGCCATCGCCACGCATTACTGAATACATTGTCCCCACAATAGCTGATTAGAGACCCACAGAATTGCATACATCGTCCCCACAATGGGTAGGTCACAGGCGTACATTACTGAATGCATTAGGCCCCCCTATGGATGGGCCACAGACATGCATTACTGTATATAATGGGCATTAGACACACATTACTGAATGCACTATCCCCCAATGGCTGGGTTGCAGACAGATATTACTGCATGATGTGGCTCCACACTGGTGGGGATACAGACACACATTACTGAATGCATTGCACCCCAATGCCTTAACAACAGACAGCCCCTCAGGCTGATTCAAAGATGGGCATTACCAAATGTATTGTTTCCTCAATAGCAGAGACATTGACACACATTACTGAATGATCTGTGCTCACCAAGGACAGGCTCTAGATGCACATTACTGAATACATAGACCCAATAATGGGTCTGCCAAAGACATACATTACTAAATACATCGTCCCCACAATTAAAAGGCCATGGACACATATTACTGAATACAGTGTCCCCTTAATGCCTGGGCCGTAGACACACATTGCTGAATTTCAAAGTGGTTGGTCCATGCACACATTACTAAATACATGGTCCCCACAATGGCTGGGCCACATACACACCTTATGTAATGCATTGTACCCACAATAGCTGAGCCACAGAAACACATTACTGAAGAATACATCATCCTCACAGTGGGCGTGTCACCGAAGCACATTGCTGAATACACCATTGCCACAATGGCCAAGCTATAGACACATATTACTGAATACATTGGGCCCAATACACAAAAGTAATTTGAGACAAAATCCTAACTTTACAACTTTTGGTTTTCACAAAAGGTATTTAGGAGTAGTAAAGTTAAGATTCCTAACTTTACAACTGTCGGTATTCACAGAAGGCATTTAGGAGTTATTAAGTTAGGATTCCTAACTTTACTTCTCCTAAATGCCCTTTGTGAATATCAAAAGTCGTAAAGTTAGGGTTTGTCTGTTTAGGAGCAGTAAAGTTAGGAATCCTAACATTACTACTCCTAATGTTTACTACTCCTAAATGCCTTTTGTGAATACCGAAAGTCGTAAAGTTAGGATTTTGTCTCAGATTACTTTTGTGAATCAGGCCCACTGACGTCACGCTGGGTGGGCCACAGATGCACATTACTGAATACATCATCTACTCAATTAGAGGGCCACAGACACACATACTGAAAACACTGTCGCCGCAATACTTGGGTCACAGACACACACTACTATATACATTGTCCCCACAATGGCTGGGTCACAAGTGCACATGATTGAATACATTGTCCCCAGAATGGACCCACCACATACACACATTATTGAATGCATTTTCCACACAATGTCTGAGGCATAGACACACATTATTGAATACATTGTACCCACAATGGCAGAGCCACATACACACATAACTGAATGCATTGTCCCCACAATGTCTGAGCCATAGACACACATTACTGAATGCATTGTCTCCTCAAAGGCTGGTTCAATGACACACATTACTGAATACATTGATCCCACAATAGCCGGGACACAGACACACATTACTGAATACATTGTCCCTACAGTGGGGGGCTACAAACAAACATCACTGAATACATTGTCCCCACAATGACTAGGTCATAGACACTTTATTGAATACATTTTTCCTACAATGGCAGGGCCACAGACTCCATTACTGAATGCATTATCCCCACAATGTGTAAGCCATAGACACACATTATTGAATAAATTGGCCCACAATGGCTGGGCCACAGACTTCCATTACTGAATACATTGTCCCTACAATGACCGGGTCACAGACACACATGATTGAATACATTATCCCTACAGTGGGGGGCCTGCAAACAGGCATCACTGAATACATTGTCCCCACAATGGCTGGGTCATAGACACATTATTGAATACATTGTCCTCACTATGGCTGGGCCACAGACTCACATTACTGAATGCAATGTCCCTGAATGTCTGAGCCATAGAAACACAATATTAAATACATTGTCCCCACAATGGCTCCGCCACAGAACACTTTACTGAATACATTGTCCCAACAATGGGTCGGCCACAAAGCACATTATTGAATGCATTGTCCCCACAATGGCCCGGACCTCAGACACACATTAATAAATGCATTGTCCCCACAATGGCCGGGCCACAGACACACATTAATGAATGCACTGTCCCCACAATATCAGGGTCACACACACATTAATGAATGCATTGTCCCCAAAATGGCCGGGCCACAGCCGCACATTAATGAATGCATTGTCCCCTCAATGGCCCGGACCTCAGACACAATTAATGAATGCATTGTCCCCACAATGGCCAGGCCACAGACACACATGAATGAATGCATTATCCCCATAATGGCTGTACCACATACACATATTCATGAATGCATTGTCCCAACAATAGTTGTGAAACATACACACATTAATGAATGCATTGTCCCCACAATGGCTGGGTCATAGACACATTATCGAATGCATTATCCCCACAATGGCTGGACCACAGACACACATTACTGAAGGCATTGTCCTCACAATGGCCGGGCCACAGACGCACATTATTGAATGCATTTTACCCACAATGTCTGAGTCATAGACACATTATTGAATGCATTGTCCCCACAATGGCTGGGCCACAGACGCACATTATTGAATGCATTGTGCCCACAATGGCTGGGCCACAGATGCACATTATTGAATGCATTGTCCCCACAATGGCAAGGCTACAGACGCACATGATTAAATGCATTGTCCCCCCAATGGCAATGGCACAGACGCACATTATTGAATGCATTGTCCACACAATGGCAAGGCCACAGACACACATTATTGAATGCATTGTCCCCACAATGGCAAGGACACAGACGCACATTATTGACTGCATTGTACCCACAATGGCTGGGCCACAGATGCACATTATTGAATGCACTGTCCCCACAATGGCAAGGCTACAGACACACATTATTGAATGCACTGTCCCTACATGGCAAGGCCACACACGCACATTAATGAATGCATTGTCCCCACAATGTCCGGGCCACAGACACACATTATTGAATGCACTGTTGCCACAATGGCAAGGCCACAGAAGCACATTATTGAATGCATTGTACCCATAATTTCTGAGTCATAGACACATTATTGAATGCATTGTCCCCACAATGGCAAGGTCACAGACGCACATTATTGAATGCATTGTCCCCACAATGGCAAGGCCATAGACGCACATTATTGAATGCATTGTCCCCACAAAGGCTGGGACACAGACACACATTATTGAATGCACTGTCCACACAAGGCAAAGGCCACAGAAGCACATTATTGAATGCATTGTCCCCACAATGGCCAGGCCACAGACACACATTATTGAATGTACGAACCCACAATGGCAAGGCCACAGACGCACATTAATGAATGCACTGTCCCCACAATGGCAAGCCACAGACGCACATTATTTAATGCATTGTCCCCACAAAGGCTGGCCCACAGTCGCACATTATTGAATGCATTGTCCCCACAATGGCTGGGCCACAGACTTCCATTACTGAATGCATTGTCCCTACAATGACCGGGTCACAGACACACATGATTGAATACATTATCCCTACAGTGGGGGTACTGCAAAAATACATCACTGAATACATTGTCTCCACAATAGCTGGGTCATAGACACATTATTGAATACATTGTCCTCACTATGGCTGGGCCACAGATTCACATTACTGAATGCAATGTCCCTGAATGTCTGAGCCATAGAAACACAATATTAAATACATTGTCCCCACAATGGCTCCGCCACAGAACACTTTACTGAATACATTGTCCCAACAATGGCTCTGCCACAAAGCACATTATTGAATGCATTGTCCCCACAATGGCCCGGACCTCAGACACACATTAATGAATGCTTTGTCCCCACAATGGCCGGGCCACAGACACACATTATTGAATGCATTGTCCCCATAATGGCAAGGCCACAGACGCACAATATTGAATGCATTATCCCCACAATGGCTGGGCCACAGACGCACATTATTGAATGCATTGTCCCCTAAATTGCAAAGGCCACAGACGCACATTATTAAATGTATTGTCCCCACAATGGCAATGCCACAGACGCACATTATTTAATGCATTGTCCACACAATGGCAAGGCCACAGACGCACATTATTGAGTGCATTGTCCCCACAATGGCAAGGACACAGACGCACATTATTGAATGCATTGTACCCACAATGGCTGGGCCACAGATACACATTATTGAATGCACTGTCCCCACAATGGCAAGGCCACAGACGCACATTATTGAATGCACTGTCCCCACAATGGCAAGGCCAAAGACGCACATTATTGAATGCATTGTCCCCACAATGGCCGGGCCACAGACGCACATTATTGAATGCACTGCTGCCACACTGGCAAGGCCACAGGAGCACATTATTGAATGCACTGTCCCCACAATGGCAGGGTCACAGACACACATTAATGAATGCATTGTCCCCACAATGGCCGGGCCACAGACTCACATTAATGAATGCATTGTCCCCACAATGGCCCGGACCTCAGACACAATTAATGAATGCATTGTCCCAACAATGGTTGTGCAACATACACACGTTAATGAATGCATTGTCCCCACAATGGCTGGGTCATAGACACATTGTAGAATGCATTATCCCCACAATGGCTGGACCACAGACGCACATTATTGAATGTATTGTCTCCACAATGTCTGAGTCATAGACACATTATTGAATGCATTGTCCCCACAAAAGCTAGGCCACAGACGCACAATATTGAATGCATTGTCCCCACAATGGCTGGGCCAACATTATTGAATGCATTGTCCCCACAATGGCAATGCCACAGACGCACATTATTAAATGCATTGTCCCCACAATGGCAATGCCACAGACGCACATTATTGAATGCATTGTCCAGACAATGGCAAGGCCACAGACGCACATTATTGAATGCATTGTCCCCACAATGGCAAGGACACAGACGCACATTATTAAATGCATTGTACCCACAATGGCTGGGCCACAGATGCACATTATTGAATGCACTGTCCCCACAATGGCAAGGCCACAGATGCACATTATTGAATGCACTGTCCCCACAATGGCAAGGTCACAGACTCACATATTGAATGCATTGTCCCCACAATGGCAAGGCCACAGATGTACATTATTGAATGCATTGTCCCCACAATGTCTGGGACGCAGACACACATTATTGAATGCACTGTCCTCACAATGGCAAGGCCACGGATGCACATTACTGAATGCATTGTCTCCACAATGGCTGGGCCACAGATGCACATTATTGAATGCATTGTCCCCACAATGGCCGGGCCACAGACGCACATTATTGAATGCATTGTCCCCACAATGGCTGGGCCACAGACGCACATTATTGAATGCATTGTCCCCACAATGGCTGGGCCACAGACGCACATTATTGAATGCATTGTCCCACAATGGCAAGGCCACAGATACACATTATTGAATGCATTGTCCCCACAATGGCAGGGCCACAGTCGCACATTATTGAATGCATTGTCCCCACAATGGCTGGGCCACAGATGCACATTATTGAATGCATTGTCCCCACAATGGCAAGGCCACAGACGCACAATATGGAATGCATTGGCCCCACAATAGCTGGGCCACAGACGCACATTATTGAATGCATTGTCCCCACAATGGCAAGGTCACAGATGCACATTATTGAATGCATTGTCCCCACAATGGCTGGGCCACAGACACACATTGCTGACTGATTTGTCCCCAGAATGGCTGGGCCACAGACACACATTGCTGAATGCATTGCCCCTTCAATGGCTGGGCCACAGGTACACTTTGCAGAATGCATTGTCCCCACAAAGGCCGGGCCACAGACACACATTACTGAATGCATTGTCCCCACAATGGCTGGGCCACAGACGCACATTATTGAATGCCTTGTCCCTACAATGTCAAGGTCACAGACGCACATTATTGAATGCACTGTCCCCACAATGGCTTGGCCACAGACACACATTGCTGAATGCACTGTCCCCACAATGGCTGGGCCACAGACCCACATTGCTGAATGCACTGTCCCCACAATGGCCGGGCCAGAGACGCACATTACTGAATGCATTGTCCCCACAATTGCAGGGCCACAGACGCACATTACTGAATGCATTGTCCCCCACAATGGGCGGGCCACAGGCGCACATTACTTAATGCATTGTCCCCACAATGGCAGGGCCACAGACGCACATTACTGAATGCATTGCACCTAGTCTGTGCCGAGCATTCCTCGTTCCTCCTGCTGACACCGCTGTTCTTCCTTTCCCAGATTTCGGCCTTGGGAAGACATTGATGCGCGGCTGCTGCTCCAAGGATGTCTGCCAGGGCCTGTCGGCCTCACTCTCGGTCCCTGCCTACCAGAGTCTGTACTGCTGCCAGGGAAACCTATGCAACAACGGAAACATCGCATCTTACTTCAGTGGGGGCATGAGCCTCAGAATGAGCGGTGTCACCCTGGCTGGCATCCTGCTCCTTGGCACAGCGTGGTGGTGGGCACTGTAGGAAAGGACTCCAGCGCTAATCTAAGATGATGATGTGGCAATCTTCAGCCAATCACACACAGGACCACTGCAGCTGTGGTGGCAGTGATGCATGCACGCATCCCTTGCAGGTCTTTCCATCTGCAGATATGCGCATCTGGGCAACATCTGCAGAGAAAAGGCAGATTCCTCTGGCGGACTTATCTCAAGGTTACAGCATAGAGCAAAGCGCCTTGCTACTTACCAAGCGCTATCACCCAAGCACCAGGAAAAATGCATCTGCTTCAAAGGTCTTCTTCCTTTCCTTTCTCTGTGTCATTGTGTTACCTGCCACTCTTTAGATATGAATATATGTATTACACGCACTATAAATATATGTAGTATGTGTACTATAAATATATATATGTACTATGCATACTATAAATATATGTACTATGCATACTATAATTATCATACTCTATGTTAAAACACCCTTTTACAAATATTAGGTTGCAGCCAATATTCATTAGAACTTAAAGTATATAAACACGTTTTCCTGATACATCCAAGTCTCAACCGGAGTTAAAATGGCATCCAAGCATCCAATCTTCCTATTTTCCATACATTTTAGGCTTTATTATTTTCATATTTTAACTCCTACTAGTTGTAAGCCTTACATTATAAATATTCTAATTATCTCATCTATGCTGGTTCGATTAAAATAAATCGCCATTCTTGAGTAAGGATGCATGTACTCTCTGTTCGCGTTTGTGTAGTGTGTGAGGGTTTGAATGCTATATGTATGATTGTTGATGCCTGTGGAATGCTCTTTACATTGGAGTAGGCGCACATGTACATACACACTTCTCCAAAGGTTATACCAATGCGTATTTGGAACACATGGAACAAGTGTTGCAGTCTCACAAGGGGCTTATTTACAAACCCTGTGAGCCGCTGGTGCGTCCCTTTTTATGATGCTCAGGCAGCACAGAGTGAAGACCCATATCTACAAAGCCAGGCAGGCAAAGCTACTGTGTGTGGCTTTTCATGGCCTCTTAGATATGGTGTAAAGCAACGAAGCGCAAGTCAGGGGGGCATTCCTTGGTCTTGCCGTGGAGTTTCAAACACAACACCCAAGGGTTTTGACACATTACCAGGTTTGCAAGGGTCTGTAAACCTAGAAATGCATCAAAACTGTACGCCTCACCAGGGGAGGCATAACGAGGGTAAGAATCGTTATTTCTCCACGTTATTTTCCATTTCCACATGTCTGTCACTCTGCAGCACACATACAAAGAGGGAAAAGCCTCAATGGATTGTTTTCGGGCAGGAACGTAGCCCTTCCTGCACAAAAACAATCATGCCAACAACACAGACACCCTTGCACAATGCAAGGGGGCCTGCATAGGTGCTAGGTACCAAATTGTGCATCAGCTGAAAGTACAGAAATGCAGCGTATCTTGTAAATATGGTGCATTTCTGCTCCTTTGAATTGGCATAGGGCAGCGCCTCGAAAAGACATACGGCGCTGCTCTACACCAATTCATTGTAAAGGAGGCCTGAGGTGCACAAATATGGACTCCTAAATGCCTTCTGTGAATACCGAAAGTCTTAAAATTAGGATTTTTCTCAGGAATTCACAGAAGGCATTTAGGAGTCCTAAAGTTAGGACTCCTAACTTCTGTGAATACCGAAATGAGTAAGTGCCTTCTGTGAATACCAAAATGGTAGTAAGTTTAGGATTTTATCTTAAGTTAGTTCTGTGAATCGGGCCCATTCAGCCTATTTGGAACAATTGATCAAAGGTTTTAAAACCCCTTTCCATCAATGCACCAAATATGAGCATCGAGGGACAATGTGCGAAAATGTCTCCCAAGACTTAAAAGAATAAATCAACAAGATTGAGACCTTTGTCACCTAGTTAGCGAGTATCCAAGATAACATTGAACCAATCCAGAAAACCCTGGTCATGTTTCCCAGCTTTCAGATAAGCCACCCACTCCGAGTTGAGCAAATCTATTTCAGACCTCAGACTATCCTTCCACCTTAAACATCTCATCCCACTGCCTCTTATCGAAGACACCAGCTCTTAGACACCTGTGTCAGCAATTCACAAGGAGCTGTCTCACACTGCCTAAAGGTTATTCCAAATAGTACTTGCACAGGAAAAATCAGCAGCGGAGTCCGAAGGCACGTGTAACTTTCACCTTGAATCTAATGCGACCTCCCTAGTGAAGATCCTGTGAAGCTGTGTAGAGAACCAGCTGCAACAAGTCCAAGCTGAAACAAATTCACTAGACGACCTCAAGTCAGGTTGGAGGTGGTCGTACAGCAAAGAGACTCCAATGCTGCAAATCTTCAGTGGTGCCCTTCCTCATCCTAGACAATGAAGACGTGTGCCCTCGCACCCTCTAGGGCCTCTCTGCAGCATTTGACAAGGCCAGTCTTCGAACCCTGTCAAAAAATCCTCAATGAAAGAATAGAAATGAAAGGTCTGATCCTGAACAGCCTGGTATCATACCTGCTAGCTAGCATCATACCTGCAGCGTGGCATCATACCTACTGGCTAGCATCATACCTGCAGCGTGGCCTCATACCTGCGGGTTGTCATCGTACCTGCTGCCTGGCATCGTACTTGCTGCCTGATTTCATACCTCTGGCCTGGCATCGTACCTGCAGCTGGCCTCATGCCTGCGGCTGGCATCATACCTGTGGGCTGGCCTCATACCTGTGGGTTGTCATCGTACCTGCTGCCTGGCATCGTACTTGCTTCCTGATTTTATACCTCTGGCCTGGCATCGTACCTGCAGCTGGCCTCATGCCTGCGGCTGGCATCATACCTGTGGGCTGGCCTCATACCTGTGGGTTGTCATCGTACCTGCTGCCTGGCATCGTACTTGCTTCCTGATTTTATACCTCTGGCCTGGCATCGTACCTGCAGCTGGCCTCATGCCTGCGGCTGGCATCATACCTGTGGGCTGGCCTCATACCTGTGGGTTGTCATCGTACCTGCTGCCTGGCATCGTACTTGCTTCCTGATTTTATACCTCTGGCCTGGCATCGTACCTGCAGCTGGCCTCATGCCTGCGGCTGGCATCATACCTGTGGGCTGGCCTCATACCTGTGGGTTGTCATCGTACCTGCTGCCTGGCATCGTACTTGCTTCCTGATTTTATACCTCTGGCCTGGCATCGTACCTGCAGCTGGCCTCATGCCTGCGGCTGGCATCATACCTGTGGGCTGGCCTCATACCTGTGGGTTGTCATCGTACCTGCTGCCTGGCATCGTACTTGCTTCCTGATTTTATACCTCTGGCCTGGCATCGTACCTGCAGCTGGCCTCATGCCTGCGGCTGGCATCATACCTGTGGGCTGGCCTCATACCTGTGGGTTGTCATCGTACCTGCTGCCTGGCATCGTACTTGCTGCCTGATTTCATACTTCTGGCCTGGCATCGTACCTGCAGCTGGCCTCATGCCTGCGGCTGGCATCATACCTGTGGGCTGGCCTCCTACCTGTGGGTTGTCATCGTACCTGCTGCCTGGCATCGTACTTGCTTCCTGATTTTATACCTCTGGCCTGGCATCGTACCTGCAGCTGGCCTCATGCCTGCGGCTGGCATCATATCTGTGGGCTGGCCTCATACCTGTGGGTTGTCATCGTACCTGCTGCGTGGCATCGTACTTGCTTCCTGATTTTATACCTCTGGCCTGGCATCGTACCTGCAGCTGGCCTCATGCCTGCGGCTGGCATCATACCTGTGGGCTGGCCTCATACCTGTGGGTTGTCATCGTACCTGCTGCCTGGCATCGTACTTGCTTCCTGATTTTATACCTCTGGCCTGGCATCGTACCTGCAGCTGGCCTCATGCCTGCGGCTGGCATCATACCTGTGGGCTGGCCTCATACCTGTGGGTTGTCATCGTACCTGCTGCGTGGCATCGTACTTGCTTCCTGATTTTATACCTCTGGCCTGGCATCGTACCTGCAGCTGGCCTCATGCCTGCGGCTGGCATCATACCTGTGGGCTGGCCTCATACCTGTGGGTTGTCATCGTACCTGCTGCCTGGCATCGTACTTGCTTCCTGATTTTATACCTCTGGCCTGGCATCGTACCTGCAGCTGGCCTCATGCCTGCGGCTGGCATCATACCTGTGGGCTGGCCTCATACCTGTGGGTTGTCATCGTACCTGCTGCCTGGCATCATACTTGCTTCCTGATTTTATACCTCTGGCCTGGCATCGTACCTGCAGCTGGCCTCATGCCTGCGGCTGGCATCATACCTGTGGGCTGGCCTCATACCTGTGGGTTGTCATCGTACCTGCTGCCTGGCATCGTACTTGCTTCCTGATTTTATACCTCTGGCCTGGCATCATACCTGCAGCTGGCATCATGCCTGCGGCTGGCATCATACCTGTGGGCTGGCCTTATACCTGAGGGTTGTCATCGTACCTGCTACCTGGCATCATACCTGCTGCCTGGTTTAGTACCTGTGGCAAGGCATTGTACCTGCAGCTGGCATCATGCCTGCCACTTGCATCATACCTGTGAGCTGGCATAACACCTATGGGCTGGCATAATACCTGCAGCTAGCATCATACCTGTGGGATGGCATTATAGGTGCAGCCTGGCATCATACCTGCAGCCCACCATCAAACCTGTGGCCTGGCATCGTACCTGTAGGCTGGCATCGTACATTTTGCCTGTCATCATACCTGAGGCCTGGCATTGCACCTTTTGCTAGCATCATGCCTGTGGCTGGCATCATACCTGCGGGCTGGCATCATACCTGAGGCCTGGCATCATACTTACGGTCTGGCTTCATACTGGAGGCTGGCATATTACATGCAAGCTGGCATCTGAGGTAGTGAGACTCTCCACACTTACAATTTTAGCAGAGACTTTATTGAGCATCCACACCGGTGGCAGACATCCAAGTAACACATATTGAAGTAAACATTACTACAACATCATACCTGAGACCTGGCATCATATCTGCGGGCTGCCATCATACCTGCAATCTGGCATCATACCTGTGGCCTGGCATTATACGATTTGGCTAGCATCATACCTGCATGTTGTCATCATAACTGCTTCTTGGCATCGTACCTGTGGCCTGGCATCATACCGGCGGCTGGCATCTTGACTGTAACCGGCATTATACCTGCAGCCTGGCATCATACTGCGGGCTACCTTCATCCCTGTTACCTGGCATCATACCTACTGCCTAGCATCGTACCTGTGGGCTGGCATCATACCTGCGGCATGGCACCATACCTGCCGGACCGCATCATACCTACTGGCTGGCATACCTGTGGCCTGGCATCATGCCTGCAGCCTGGCATCATTACTGTGGGATGGCAAAATACCTGAAAGGCTGGCATCATACCTGTGTGCTGGCATCATATTGGCAGGATGGCATCATACCTGCAGGCTGACTTCATACCTATTGCTGGCATCATACCTATGGGCTGACATCATACCTGCGGCTGACATCATACCTGCAGCCTGGCATCATACCTGCGGGCTGGCTTCATACCTTAAGGCTGGCATCATACCTGTGGATGGCATCATACCTAAGGGCTGGGGACATACCTCCGGCTGGCATTGTACCTGTGGCCTGGCATCATACCTGCAGCCTGACATAATTCCTGCAGGCTGGCATCATACCTGCGGCCTGGCTTCATACCTGTGGGTCTCGCATCATACATGCAGGATGGTATTATACCTGATGTCTTGCATCAAACCTGCAGCCTGGTATCATACCTGCAGGCTACCTTCATACCTCTGGCCTGGCATCATACCTACTGGCTGGCATTGTACCTGTGTCTAGCATCATGTCTGTGGGATGGCATCATACATGTGGCCTGGCAGCATACCTGTGGCCTGGCAGCATACCTTGCGGCCTGGCATCATACCTGCAGCCTGGCATCATAACTGTGGCCTGGCATCATACATGTGGCCTGGCATCATACCTGCGGGCTGGCTTCATACCTGCAGGCTGGCATCATACATGCAGCTTTGCATTATACCTGAGCCCTGGCATCATACCTGCAGGCTGGCATTATACCTGCAGGCTGGCATCATACCTGCTGCCTGGCACCATACCTGTGGGACGGCATCATACCTACTGGCTGGCATACCTGTGGCCTGGCATTATACCTGTGGCCTGGCATCATACCTGTGGGATGGAAAAACACCTGAAGGCTGGCATCATGCATGCGGCCTGGCATCATACCTGCAGGCTGGCTTAATACCTACAGCTTTGCATGATACCTGAGGCCTGGCATTATACCTGCAGGCTGGCATCATACCTGCTGCCTGGCACCATACCTGTGGGACGGCATCATACCTACTGGCTGGCATTCCTGTGGCCTGGCATCATACCTGTGGGATGGAAAAACACCTGGAGGCTGGCATCATACATGTGGCCTGGTATCATACCTGCACCCAGGCATCTTACCTGCGGGATGGCATTATACCTGCAGGCTGGCTTCATACCTGTGGCTAGCATCATACTTACAGGCTGACATCATACCTGCAGCTGGCATTAATCCTGCAGGCTGGCATCATACCTGCATGCTGGCTTCATACCTGCAGGCTGGCATCATACCTGCAGCCTGAAAACATACTTGTGGCCTGGCATCAAACCTGTGGGTTGGCTACATAACTGTGGGCTTGCATCATACCTGTGGGCTGCTGGCATCATTCCTGAGGCATGGCATCATACCTGCAGCCTGGCTTCATACCTGCGGGCTACGTTCATCCCTGTGGCCTGGCATCATACCTATTACCTGGCATCGTAGCTGTGGGCTGGTATTGAACCTGTAGCTGGCATTATGCCTGTGGCTGGTACTGCAGCCTGGTATCATACCTGTGGGCTGTCTTCATATATGCTGGCTGTCGTCATACCTGCAGCTTGGCATCATACCTGAGGCCTGGCATCATACCTGCAGGCTGGCATCATACCTGCAGGCTGGCATCATACCTACTGGCTGGCACCATTGTTATATTCCATATAGGTACCCTATAAAAGCACAGGTAACATCGCAACCTTTCACCTATATGCTTCCCTACATTACGTACATAACGGTTCTTAGGGACTGACCTTTTACCAAGATACGGCACTGCATTCAGAACCTGGGTTTTTCCCTAGTTCGAATCTCATACATTATGCATGAGGTTTCTTGGAAGCACAGCAGGAATACCATCGCCCAACGTCATCCTCTAGGCCGACACAGTAACACAGCAAGGTAGGACCCCTGGGGAGACCTGTGGGTATAAATACATCACATCTTGCTTTTTAGTAAAACAGAGGAGACTGAGACTTCCCGGCTGACCCACTGATCAGAGACGTTGAGGTTCCTGCATGCAGACGCTCCACGTAGCAGTGGTCTAACATCCCTCGCAGGGTGTCCAGCTTGAGAACAGGACTGGGTCCCACATTCTCTCATTTCTCAGGTAATGGGGTTGACTAGATCCTAGAGGGATTCATGGCATAACACCTACACAGATGCTAGGTACATTTAGGTACAACTAGTTAGGGAGACATCGTAGGAGTACGCACTTTTTATCATGTATTTAACGTACTTGTATATATTCATGATTACTGCAAACTGGTAGAACTGTAACATCTCTTTAGATTCATAGTACTAGTAATCTTATATCTCTGCTACTGTCTAATGATTGTTACAGCTCATCTATTCTATGGTAGAATAGCAACAGTTCAATAAATTCTTATTGAAACACCCAGACTTTTTACTCTGTGTACCTCTGAGACAAACTAAGTGAGCACGAGTGACTGAGCGAAAGGTAGTATATTGTTTCCACGATTCTGAGGGATCAGGGTTCTCATGTTCTGAGGTTGCCTCTATAAGAGGAGATTCTAGTGGCACTGTGAGCCAGCTGATACAGACAGGCTAACATATCCGGTGGGGGTGCACGGAACCAGTCTGCCCCCAATCCCACAGTTTATGGTATCCAAACACGCAGATCCTGTATAGGTTATATAGGAACTACACAACACCATACCTACGCCTGGCATCGTACCTGTGGGTTGGCTTTATACCTGTGGGCTGGCATCATACCTGCAGCTGGCATCATACCTGTGGACTGGCATCATACCTGCAGGCTGCCATCATACCTGCGGGATACCTTCAAACCTGCGGCCTGGCATCATATCTGCTGGCTATTTTCATACCTGTGTCCTGACATCATACCTAGTGCCTGGCATTGTACCTGTGGGTTGGCATCATACCTGTGGCTGGCATCATGCCTTTGGGATGACATCACACCTCTGGGCTGGAATCATACCTGAATGCTGGCGTCATACCTGTGGGCTGGGGTCATACCAGAAGCCGGGCATCGTACCTGAGGGCATCGTACCTGAGGTCTGGCATCACACCTGTGGGCTGGCATTATACCTGCAGGCTGGCATCAAGCCTTCAGCCTAGCACCATACCTGTGGGACGACATCATGCCTACTGCCTTGCATGCCTGTGGCTTGACATCATACCTGTGGGATGGCAAAATACCTGAAGGCTTGCATCATACTGGGGCCTGGTAGCATACCTGCAGCCTGGCATCATACCTGCAGGATGGCATCATACCTGCAGCCCGGCATTAAAACTGTGGGCTGGCTTCAGACCTGTGGCCCAGCATCATACCTATGGGTGGAAAAATACCTGAAGGCTGGCATCATGCTGGCAGCCTGGTATCATGCCTGCAGCCTGGCATCATACCAGTGTGCTGGCATCATACCAGTGGGCTTGCTTCATTCCTGCCGCCTGGCATCATATCTGTGGGCTGGCTTCATACATGCAGCTGGAATCATACCTGCAGACTGGCATCATACCTGAACAAACAAAGTTCTATAAGTCTCACTTTTTTCCTTACTTTTACATGGAGCTCCTAACCAGTCTTTTTAACAACTCAGAAAACCAACATCTCCCACTTCTATACTCGGGGCACTCAGGTTCATCTGAAAGTCTCCTTTCTAAAATATATTATGTGCCACTCGAAAACATACAGGCCTGGAAGATGCACCACTATCTTAAATTAAATTCATCCAAACAACTGAATTATTTTGTTTTTCTACACCGTAATCAGCCACATCTGTTCAGAGCTGAGTAAGGGTAGAAACATAGCCTGGAAATTAGTCAATACATCACCAAAAGCACCTCAACCATGGGCTTCATGTGGGACAAGAATCTCAAACTCCAAAGTCACCTCCAACATTTCACTAAGGATATGAAACCCTTGCATCACTGCATACACAAAGTCAGTGGTCTTCATGCGGGTTAAGAATCTTACCCACCAAGCTCACATCCAACCTTTCACTAAGGATCTGAAGCCCTTTCATCATTGAATACACAACTTCCCTCGTCTTCATGTGGGACAATAATCTTAACCTCCAAGGTCACCTCTAACCTTTCACTAAGGATCTGAAGCCCTTTCATCACTGAATACATGATGTCCCTGGTCTTCATCTGGGACAAGAATCATAACCTCAAAGTTCGCTTCCAACCTTTCACTAAGGATACGTAATCCATGCATCACTTAAAGCACCTCATCCATGGGCTTCATGTGGGACAAGAATCATAACCTCTGATCTCACCGCCAACCCTTCACTAAGGATATGTAATCCATGCATCATTGCATACACCACGCCCCAGTCTTCATGTGGGAAAACACTGTTAACCTCCAAGGTCACTTCTAACCTTTCACTAAAGATATGAAGCCCTTGCATCACTGAATACGCGATGTCCCTCAAAGCTCTCTTCCAACCTTCCAACCTTTCACTAAGGCTATGTAATCCATGCATCACTTAAAGCACCTCATCCATGGGCTGCATGTGGGACAAGGATCATAACCTCAAATCTCTCTTTCAACCTTTCACTCAGGACATGTAATCCATGCATCACTTAAAGCACCTCATCCATGAACTGCATGTGGAACAAGAATCATAACCGCAAAGCTCTCTTCCAACCTTTCACTAAGGCTATGTAATCCATGCATCACTTAAAGCACCTTATCCATTGGCCGCATGTGGGACAAGAATCATAACCTCAAAGCTCTCTTCCAACTTTTCACTAAGGAGATGTAGTACAAGCATTACTGATCAAGTCGCATCGCTGGTCTTCATGTGGAATACAAATCTAAACCTACAAGCTCACTTCCAACTTTTCAATAAGTACATTCACTGAATACACCACGTCCCTGATCCACATGTGGGACAAGGATTACAACCTCCAAGGTCACCTCCATCCTTTCATGTGGGACAAGGTTCTTAACCTCCAAGCCCACCTCCAACTTTTCATGTGGGCAAGAATCTTAACCTCCAAGCTCGCCTCCAAATGTGCACTATCCATGCATCACTGAAAGCACAATATCCATGGGCTTCCTGTGGAACAAGAATCTTAACCTCAAGGCTCGCTTCCAACTTTTTACTAAGTAGAGGTAGTACAAGCATCACTGATCAAGTCACATCCCTGGTCTTCATGTGGGACAAGAATCTAAACCTCCAAGCTCACCTCCAACTTTTCACTAAGGAAATGTAATCCATTTATCACTGAAAGCACCTCATCCATGGGCTGCATGTGGGACAAGAATCTTAACCTCCAAGCTCGCTTCCAACTTTTCACTAAGGATCTGTAATCCATGCATCACTGAATACGCCAGATTCCTGGACTTCATGTGGGAATTCCTGGACTTGTGTGTTTTTAAACTCACTTACTTCCTCTTGTGACACCACTCCAGGGCACTTGCTCGCCCCTGATCTGACCGCGCAGCGGATTCTCGCGCTGCCACGGAACCAGGCCAAACACACCTCCTGACGCCATTACCGGCGATTATAGAGGCCACGCCCCTTTTTAGGCCACGCCCACCCTCTCCACCCCCTTCCTTCCGCATAAACTATGTGCATCTGCAGGAAGCGCAGCGGACGAGCGCAGCGAAGGCGCGCCTAAGGCAAGCCCGTCTGCGCTCGTCCGCGCCAGACCGAGCCCTGAGCCCAAGACCCCTGCTTCTGTCACACCTTTTCCCATGAGGTATACCCAAGAAACCCACCTCAAACTCAGGGACTCTTCCTCCGCTCCCTGTCGCAACATTATCTCCTTAAAAGATGGACTTTCCTGCTGCTCAAACTGTCCATATAGGCTTACACCACGACTCCCCCTGAAACCACGCTGGCTCAAGATGGCTCTACTCAATTGCAGATCCCTTCCGAAACACCAAACAGAAATCAATATGCTTCTGCAAGACTCCGAGATCGAGATCCTCTTTCTCACCGAAACATGGATCAACTCCAACTCAGACCCAGACATAGTTCAGTACAAATAACAGGAGTGTAACCCATATACCTAATTAGGACTGGGTGATGAAGGTATAAATAAAAAACAATGTCCCAATAGGAAGTAATGAACAGTCAGTTATACATGCATGCACATTGCATTGCTGCCAAGGGAAAAAGGAGACTCTCTATAAACTTTCAGAGAAGGTAGTGAATCATCTTGTTTTATAGTTTAAATTCATGGTCGGAACTATACAGTTGTAAGCAGCACTGCATATATCAATTTAGATGACAACCATAAAAACTTGGTGCTCTACAAAAAGTGACTGTGGTGCAGGTGGCGTTCAAGCACTCCCCTCTGGCTACCTAATCAAGCACCAGGACAGACCCTCCGGGACTGGAGGCGGAATCGCGATCATCTACCGAGATTACCTGTCCTGCCATTTTAAGGATAGCCCTATTCAGGACTGTGAAAATGCCCAGTTCTCTATCCACCTACCCCATCCACAACCCTCTCAGGGATACTCGTCCATCGACCCCCAGGACAGCAACGACTTTTTTGCAACTCCCTAGTGGAAACCATCTCCTCTCTTGCTTGCCTGTCTCCTAACTTTACGGTCTTAGGAGATCTAAATCTCCACTTCGACGACCCAACAAACAAAACAGCCATTGACCTTAAGGAAGACCTAGCCTCCCTTAACATTCACTTGAAAGGCAATCAGCCCACCCATTCCAAGGGCCACCTGTTGGACCCCATATTCACTAACCTCATGAGACTAGTAGTGAATAACCACCTCCCCGTCCCCTGGTCAGACCACTTCTTAATCCCCTTTAAACTTCAACTTTCGCCCGAAGCACCGGAGAGACCTCCTCCCCAAGCACCATCCCACCCGTGGCAAAAACTGGACACGGCTTCATGGACGCAAGCACTAGCCTCTACCACACCTGTGCTTGACCCAGACCCCTCCAGAGCAGACGTTCAACTTAACGACTGGATTGATCATTCCCTTGACGCCATCCTTTCCGTCAAACCCATCCCCAGTAAAAAGGCAACTTTTAAATCACCTTGGTTCACCCAAGAACTAGGCGAACTTAGGAAAAGGTGTAAAAAGCTCGAGCGCCTTTGGAGAAGGACTGGGCTACTGAAAGCAAAAACGAATATAGGTCTGCCTTGAAGCACTATAAAACCTGTATAAAAAATACCCAGGTAACCTTCTTCGAGCAAAAAATACAAGCTGCAGCTAACTCTGCCAAAGAAACCTATCGCATCATACGTCTCCTCACGAAAACCCCAGATCCTTTGCCCATACCAGACCCATCGGGCACCAGATGCAACCAGCTAGCTGAGTTCTTTTCAACAAAAATTCAACAAAAAATCATAATATCCTCAAATCCTTTCCATTTTTCAACACCTCACAACTCCCCGCTACCCCTCCCTCTGGTTTGGAAGCCCCACGCCTCCAAACATTCTCACAGGTGACCACAGAACTATTCCTGACCACCCTACAATCAGTGAAGAGTGGGGCTCCATCAGATCCAGCTCCTATGAGCAAACTAAAACTGGTCGCCTCCACTGTTGCCCCTCCCTTCACCAACCTTATTAACGCTTCCCTTACACTGGGCACCGTCCCAACCAACTGGAAAAAACCTACAGTCAGGGCACTTCTCAAAAAACCCCATCTTGATCCCGCAGACCTATCCAATTTCAGACTTATCTCTCTCCTCCCGGCCATCAGCAAAGTGGCCGAGCGAATTGTCAACCACCAACTATCTCTCTTTTTGGAATCCAACAACCTCCTGCGCGAATCCTAGACAGGGTTAAGACCGGGACAGGGAACGGACACCGCACTACTAGCCGTGGTCAAAGAGGCAAGAACCATCATAGACGCAGGAGGATCAGTGGCAGTGATCCTCCTCGATCTGAGTGCCGCCTTCGACACGGTGGACCATGCCATCCTCATCCACCGGCTCAGCATGGTAGGAGTTTCCGGCACCGCCCTGTCCTGGATCAAATCCTTCCTGGAAGGCAGAACCTTCCAGGTGTCCGATGGCACAGTTAAGTCCAAAGCTCTGCCTCTCCAGTGTGGGGTCCCCCAGGGATCCTCCCTGAGCCCCACACTTTTTAATGTCTACATGTCTCCCCTAGAAGACATTATAACCCCATTCGGCATAAAAACAGTCATGTATGCCGATGATACCCAACTGGTAGTGTTCATAAACCAGTCGAGTAAAAGCCTGGACAACCTGTCAGCTTGTCTCGAGAACATCTTTCATTGGATGTGCGAATCGCGCCTGAAATTAAACGGAGAGAAATCCGAGATCCTTCTCTTGGGAAACCCACGCAAACTCCCTCCATCCCTCTCATGGCCACTCTGCATGGGATCCCCCCACCCCCAAATCCGAAGTTAAAAGCTTTGGTATCTGGTTGGACCAAGACCTCAACTTTAAAGTCCAGGCCAGAAAAACCGCTGGCACTTGCTTCGGCCTCATTCAAATTGCGCGGAAAATCCTCCACTTAATCCCCTTCCAATCCAGGAAACTGCTCATGCAGGGGCTGGTTAACTCCTGACTGGACTACGGAAATGCCCTTTATCTAGGGGCTCCCGCATCGGTCATTAACAGACTGCAACGCGCCCTAAACGCTGCCGCCAGACTCCTGACCGGGACCAAATCTAGATGCTCGGCCAAACCAGCCCACAAAAGCCTACACTGGCTCCCGATTAAGGAAAGGATCACCTTTAAGACCCTTTGCATTTTACACAAAATAATGCAAGGCAGAGGCCCACCGATTCTGAGATCCCACGTCAAACCCCATCATTCGAACAGACAACTCAGATCAGACTCCCTCTCCTGAGGTAATATAAATTTTATGGTCAAGTTGTGTTCCCTAGCAAGTACCCCACCGACTCCATGTACGAGTTAAAGTGCATGTAACTTCCCTCCTGTGTCAGCTATGAAGACGCAAATACATTTGCGTCCAACGTTAACATGTCCTCTTTCAGACCCACCATGAATGGGTTGAATGGTCCGTTCCTAAGTATGCTATGCCAACGTCTTTTTGTAGTGTACTCCTACGTTTTTCAGCCCTGGCTGAAGTAGGCCCTGAATCTCTGCCACCGAGCCTCTTTTCTGGCTTCTGACTCCGAGAAATCTCTGCCCAGGCAGCCCCCGTATCCGTGAACTCTGACTTACTTCTAGCGCGGCCCTCCGTGCTCAGCTCAGCCTGCTGCCTGCCAAGATTGACTATAACCTTCGAGTTATCTGTTTCCCTCCCCGAAAATACATTCCTTCCTGCTAGCTTCAGTAAACATCCTTCCTCAGCTACAGGGCTAAAGGGCCGACCTGTCTCTATGCAAGTAATTCATAGCTTCTGTTGCCATGCTTCCCTGGAAGGCCCCATGCCCCCACGCTTCTCATACAGACACTCAGGCGCTTATACACGCACTCACAGCAAGTATAGAATAGCTTCTGCTCTAGAGACCTTTCTGCCCAGATAAGCTTAGTTCCTAAACATCAGATATCAGATATGATAGAAGCACAAGTTGATCTGACATGCCAGACTTCTGTCTCTTTCCGTCAGTGTAAATGTCAAGTCCCCTGCACCCCTCCAATCACACGTCATGCAGCTGCGCGCGCATCCAAGCTTCCGATTTCTGCTGACATTGCCACATTTTCTGTTAGTGCCACCCATTCGTGACACCTATCTGTGACGTTTCCAGAACACACCTCTAGTTCACGCCTCTTGATTACGTACATGTGCCACATGTATATTGTTATCTTGTCTTCTCTCAGCTGTTACGCCTCTTGCACTGTTACTTATGGAATGAAATAAGTATATAAGCTATGTACTGTTAATAAAATGTAGCGCTCTATCCCTTCTGACACCCTGTGTGGTGGTCAGAACATGATATCTTGGCCATGACCATTCCTTTTTAAGGAATAAAACCCCTTAGAACTCTCACACCACGGACTCTGTCTTTTTTCATCCGATCTGAGTTATTATTGATTAAGTACTTACCTGCATAGAAATTAAGAGAGTAAATTAATTATTTACGTCATTTTGGCGCCCGAATAGGGACCCCTCCCCCACCTCACGCGCCGGTTGGCGCATTGCAAGCTCTGTCCCCTGCCATCAGTTAGAAGGAACCTACGCGTACCGGCAGGATTTCCTGCATCTCCCTCTGACCCACGGAGGTGACGAAGACTGCGATCAGTGCCCAGACGAGGCGGTGAGGAGTGCGGAGGATCCCGACCAGAGCCTAGCCGAAAGAAGCAAGGTCCGAGGTGTCAAGAGGCCCACCAGGTTTCCGAAGTTTTCCGAAAATTCCCGAAGTTTTCCGAAGTATCGAATCGAGTCCAGTCGAGTTTTTCCGAGGCCTTCTGTTTCCGTGCTTCCCGGTGAGTACCATTGCTGGGTCGTATCTAGACGGGTTTGGGTACGCAAGTCCGGTCTGCACTGTTTTTAGGCAGTGTATCTGTACTGTTTAGCAGTATATCTAGTATTCCGAATTTCTGAATTTTTGCACTGTTACAACAGTGTATCTGTACTGTTTAGCAGTACATCTAGTATAGTGGGGTAGTCATCTATGTTTTAAATGTTTTTGTGATTAATGTCGTGGTATGAATGTGATTGTTTTCCTTGTGCATTATTGTGTTTTTGTATAAATAGTTACATTCAGAATTAAGTATCAAGGATCAAGCATTTCAGTATCAAGTAGGCACAATGCCGTTTTTCAACAAGTTAAAGCAGATAGGAACTAGGAAAGGGATGTTAGAGGAAGAAATTCCAATCCCCCCTAGGGACACTCCAGGTAATTTTATGTATAATAAGCATGGCATAGACGCCATCCTGTATCTAGAGTTATGGACCGATTATACCAAGCACCTAGAGGAAAGATACCGATGGCCAGTTAACGGAACATGGGATGCCGAGTGCATCATAAAGGTAGAAGAAGCATTACGGAAAAAGAAAGCCAGACAATCTCAGAAAGACGCCATAGAATTTTGGCGTAAGGAATCACATAAACGTGCTGAAAGAGCACTCCGTAGAGAAGACAGACTTAAAGAATCAGAAAAGGCTCAAGAAAACGAATTAGTTACTGAAGGAATTCGAGTAAAATCAGAACAAATAGATCGCATCCGAAATAGCCAAGTGAACAACATGTATCTTTTGGCCGAAGGTACCCCTGACGCCATTTCAGAAATACCGAAAAATTTGCCGTCACCATTAGTTCCAACTAAAGTAATGCATAAGACTACTAAAGACATATTCCTAAATTCATACTTAGACGATGTAGCACCAGCTTACACCAATCTGCCTGTTCGTGCCCTGCCTATAGACAGGGACGGGGGTGGCACTCCACCCCCAGTTCACGTTCCGCCGGTACCGCAACAGACTTCCCCTGTTCCGCCAGCCCCGCCACTTCCCGTACTCAAAACTGACCTACCGAAACCACGTTTGCCTGATCCACCTAAACGACAAGTTCACGTTCAGATACAGACTCCCCAGGGAGGTAATGTACAAGCGTCCGCTTCAGGAGGTGCGACCGCGGGTCCTCAGACCCCGCCACCAACTCACAGATTCAATCTCAAAGATATGCAGAGTCCTCTCACGTACAGGTCTCCCCACTCCTCTAATTCATCCCGCCTTGACACATTAAAAGAAAACATGTCAGTTTGCAGATATGATCCAGTACCCGGAAAAGACGATTTAATGATATTGGCATCATTACGGTTAAGATCGGCTACTGATAGTTTGTTATGCTATGCAGGAATGAAGGATCGTCTAGACAGAATATATGAGTTCGTTCAGACAGGAAAGGACTCTGACAGTATTAAGGATGCCATGGAGAAACAGAAAGTTGGCATGCAAGCACTGATACTACGATTTTTCATAAATTGTCTAATAAGAGAACGAGACAGGCCCGGAACAGATCAGAGTGAATTAGACGCATTGAACAAGTGGGGTCAAAATATAGCTGATGGAAGACATGACAGACAAAATTGCATAGACTCTATGTACAAGAAGATTAAGAAAGCAGTGATAGCAGTACACCAGAAAGAGAAAGAAAAGGCTTCCTCCGAGGAGGAAGAAGTACCGGAAGAATCCGAAAGAAATATAGGAACAATAGCATATGTAGGTAAGGGAACTTACCTTAGGAAGGGTATCCGTCCGGAGAGCAAGAGAGTTTTCTTCTCTGCCTTAACAAATCCGAATTCTGCTGAGCATCAGTTCCAGGAAACTGATAAAAGGCTTCGAGATCGAGTTGGGTACCATGTACTCAATTCTATGGATGAACAAGAACTAGCCCGATCAGCTGTATCATGGGCCGAAAATGCAGACATATATAATGATGACACAGTAGCGCAGACGTTTCTGAACCTCTCCCCCGACGAACAGAAATTAGCAGGTGTATACATGATTCAGCACCTTCTCATTAAATACAGAAAACATTATTGCGATCCAGGTCCCTTACACGAGACACTAGAAGCACTACTGATGGATAGATGGAGAGGTCTAAGCACTAAATTAATTCAAATAATTCTAGAACAACGACACAGATATGATACCTTTGTAAGCTCTGAATATGTTCCCGCCCCACCTCCAGAAAGGAAAATGTACCATATGCAGTGCGGGGGTGGTATTGAAAGTCAGAACCCCTTACGAGAAGTACACCCTGTTATGGGTGAGGATAAAACTTTGAAACGCGTGTATGTACACACGCCTCTGACTAAATTAGAACTGTTAGAAATGAAGAAACTAGTACCATGCCATGATAAAGACCCTGCAGGTTTCCATAGAGAGCTTAAAGACATGTTATTAATGGGGGACTACACATATGATGATATCATGAAAATGTTGAAAGTATTATTGCCTACGGGTATATTCGAGAAATTAAAGGAAAAGGAATGGGAGGTGGGAGACACAAAGATTGCCTGGGCAGAAATAGAGGAAGAGGAAAAGAAACGGGTCCCAGGGTTAGGCCTTGGGGACAAAACTAAAGCATTACCAGGTTTGATAGTACAGGTCCTGCCCAGATTATTGACAACTAGAAAGGAGGATTGGGATGCAATCTCGTCCTGTAAACAGAAACATGATGAAGATACTAGTGACTTCTATTCAAGATTCGAGAAATGTTTTATTATTAATAGTGGCCTCCAGCCAAGTAGCGAGTCGTACCCACATCTTTTTGTATCAAAGTTAGTAGAGAATTCCCTACCGTTAGTTAAAAATCGAGTGTACAAGGTTGAGAGTACATGGCAAGCAAATACGCCATCTCAGATGTTACAAATGTTACAATATCACCAGAACAGAATTAGAGAAGAACAAGATCAGGAACAGAAACGTATGAAAGATACAAAGATGAAAATGTTAGTAGCTCAGACAGTCCCATCCGACGGACACAGAAAGGGTACGACCCAGACAAGTCACACTGCAGCTCCTGTTAAAGGGACATGCAATTATTGCAAGCAGCCAGGTCACTACGTACACGAATGCCCAGTTCTGAAACATAACATAGCGACAGGTAAAACTAAAGAAAGACCGCATCCGCCTAGACAAGACCACAACCAGCATCAGTCTACACAGAATACACAGCCTATGCATGCTTCCTCGACTCCAGCACAGACCGTAGCAGTATCACAGCCACAGCCCATCGCCGCAACTCAGCAAGTTTCACAGCAGATGTACCAGTATGCCCAGTCTGCTTACCCTGAATATTCCCGATATACATGAAACAGCCTAGAGAGGGAAGGTGGCTTGCCTCTTATTGAGATTCCTGTAGATCAAGAAGGTCCTTATGTACACAGTCAAGTATTGGGAAAAGACAGAAAGTTTTTAATTGACACAGGGGCAAGTCGCACTACAATAAGTCATGATGAAGTTCCAGGGGCACCCCTCTCAGGCTCACAGAATGTTTCCCTGGGTTTTTCAGGACAGCCTATTGTAAATGAAGTATCCGAACCAGTTCCCCTGGCTGTGGGTCCATTATCACGCGTTACAGACCTGTTACTCACGAAATCATGTCCAGAAAATCTGTTAGGAATTAAAACATTGAAGGCTCTAGGAGCCATAATCTGCTGTTCCCCGGAGGGAGTTAGACTCTTTCTGCGGGATTTCAAGGGCCATTATGTTTTGCGTGAGTTTGATGTCAGATTAAAAAATGTACCAGATTACTTGTGGGCAAAAGGCCCAACTGATGTAGGATGTATGCACATTACACCATACCGTGTTACACTCAAGGCAGGTGTTGTATTACCCAGAATCAGACAATATAAGTTACCACCCGATGCTGTAGTGGCTTTACTGAAAATCATTGAAGAACTCATTGCCCAAGGAGTGGTCGTCGAAACCGACTCCAATATTTGTAATTCACCCATCATTCCGATTCTTAAACGTACAGATCCCAATGCACCGCCAGTATATCGGCTGGTGATTGATCTTCGAGAGTTGAATAAATGCATTATCCCACAGTATCCTGTGGTCCCCGATATCTCATCCTTATTGACTGCCATTGATTCAGAAGCAACGTTCTTCACTGTAATTGATCTCAAGAACGCCTTCTTCAGCGTGCCTATTGATCCAGAGAGCCAATATCTCTTCGGATTCTGTTTAAATGGACGCAGTTTCAAATTTTCGCGCGCACCTCAAGGATTCACAGAAAGCCCCAGCATCTATAGTCAAGCACTGAAAAGACAACTAGATTGTATTCAAATGCCAGTTAACACCGCTTTACTGCAATACGTCGATGATCTGCTGATCACCGCACGAAGTGAGCCCGAATGTGAAAAAGCATCATTGACAGTTCTACACTTTCTGGCCGACAAGGGACACAAGGTGTCTCCTTCGAAGCTACAATTCTGTGTTCAGCAAGTTGTGTACTTGGGTCACTTGCTGTCCAAAGTGGGGAGACAGCTCACTCCCGATCGCATTCAGTTAATTGCAAATATGCCACAACCCCAGACACAAAAGGAAGTGCGGGCCTTCATAGGCCTCACCTCGTACTGCAGACAATGGATTCCCCAGTATGCATTTCTAGCCAAGCCACTCATCCAGTTAACGACACAGGAGGCAGCGACTTCGACTGCCCTCCCTTGGTCTCAGGAACACACACAAGCTTTTGAAGACTTAAAGAAAGCCTTATGTCAAGCACCAGTTTTAGCGACACCATGTTACAGCAAACCGTTTACACTTTTTGTTACAGAACGGGACGGTACAGCGTTGTCTGTCCTCACTCAAGATCAAGCAGGTTCACATAAGCCTTGCGCTTATTTTTCTAGTACATTGGATTCAGTAGCCCAAGCACTCCCTGCGTGCTTAAAGTCAGTAGCAGCAACAGCGTTAGCAATAAGACAAAGTGATTCAATTGTTTTAGGTCATCAGTTAACAGTTCAAGTACCACATTCTGTAGAGGTTTTGTTAAACAGAACCCAGACTCAACACTTGACTATAGCACGACTGACAGGTTATGAATTAACACTATTCCAGCCACACATAGAAATCAGACGCTGCAGCATCCTGAACCCAGCAACACTGTTACCCACAAGTGTGACAGATCCAGCCTCACATGATTGTATAGAAATCATTAATGCAGTAACAAAACCTAGACGAGATTTAACAGATGTTCCGTTGACAAACCCAGACCTGACACTTTATGTGGACGGTTCATGTATGAGAACAAGTACAGGAGAACTAGTGGCCGCGTATGCCGTGACCACTGAAACTGAAGTTAAAGAAACACACCGTATTGACACACTGTCTGCTCAAGCAGCAGAGCTCATCGCTCTGACCCGAGCTTGTATTCTAGCCAAGAACAGAAATGTTAACATATACACTGATTCCCGGTATGCCTTCGGAGTTGTACACGACTTCGGAGTCCTCTGGCAAGAACGAGGTTTCCTGACCTCTCATGGGGCCAAGATTCAACATGGTCCCCTCATTCAAGCACTGTTAGAAGCAATACATTTGCCCTCGGGCATATCAGTCATGAAGTGTAAGGCACATACTAAAATTACAGATTCTGTTTCCCAGGGTAACGACCTGGCAGACCAGACAGCAAAACATACAGCACTAACTCACACCCAGATTACTGATGTGACAAAGACAATAGTTCCGACAAAGTGTATGACAATTAGAGATCCCGCCCTAGACGTAATTGACATTCAGACACATGCTACTCCAGATGAAATAAAGAAATGGACTGAACTAGGAGGGATTCAGACAGATCAAGGTTGGGTGACGAAGGGAAAATCTATATGGTTTCTCCCTGACTCGATGGTTCAAGTCATGATAAATACAGCACATAGCCCGGCACATCTAGGAGAGAAGGCGATGTTAGACAGTTTACAGAATCTCTGGTACAACAAACACTTACGAGCAGCAGCAAAACAGAAAGTGCGTACTTGCATGATCTGTTGTCAGTTCAATCCAGGTAAAAGCGTCCCTGTAGAGCAAGGAGGATTCCATCCTCCCGATCACCCTTTTGAAGTCCTCCAGATGGATTATATCCAGATGAACAGTTGTCGAGGTTTTAAATATGTCCTTGTAATTGTTTGTGCTCTGTCCCGCTGGACCGAAGCATACCCAGTCCCAGACTACACTGCTCCGACCACTGCCAGACAGTTGGTTCGTGAATTCTTCCCACGGTACGGTTTGCCCCGTGTCGTGTATTCAGATAACGGACAGCCGTTCTCGTCCGAGTTGATGAAACAGGTTTCCCTTTTGCTAGGATATCAGTGGAGGTTCCACTGTGTCCGACATCCCGAAGCAGCAGGCCTTGTAGAAAGGCATAATCAGACACTAAAAATCCGCCTTGCCAAGATCTGTCAGGAAAAAGGGGTCGACTGGATAGTCGCCCTGCCCGTGGCACTATTCTACATGAGAATGGTCGCCCACTCAAGATCAGGGCTATCCCCGTACGAAGTGGTCTTTGGCAGACCACCGAATATGTGGGGGACGCCCATTCCGAAGAAAATCACTGATGTTGATTGTAATATGTTGACAGATTACCTTGCCTCCTTGATGTCTGCACTCCAATCATGTCGTTCACAGGTTGCCGCAGCCTTCCCTGACAACACCGATGTAAAGGCGCATGAGGTCCGTCCTGGGGACCTGGTACTCGTCCGGAATTTCGACCGGAAAAGTCCGCTGGAGCCCCGTTGGAAGTCTCCGAAGACCGTCCTCCTTACAACCAGGACCGCCGTGAAGATAGAGGGGAGAAAGGGGTGGGTCCATACGAGTCACATCAAACTTTGCAATGAACTAAAAAACGGACTGAAACAGGACTCTGACTCGTCCACCCCCACCAAAGACTGTGTTGAAACGAAAGACTTTACCGTTACCGAACGAGAAAAGACTCCCCAAGAACTATATCGAATGAAGCTCCGATCTAGCAAGTCAGACAGTTTAATTGTTTAAGTCCTCCCCTAGGTGAATCGGTTAAATAGTTTCTGACATGTATCCCCTAGATCGAGATAGAGAGAGAGAGAGAGAAGCAAAGAAACGTACATACTGCAAATCACTGCGTAGTCACTGTATACTGACGTTGTTAATAATGTTTTTTCTAAGTATTCTAATTATTATTGCCAGCATTCTACTACCTATATATTGGCCTATTTTCAGGCATGAACAATCTGCTTACAATGTCTCTGCTGAACACACTTTTAGTGAACTTCCTGCACATGAACTCTCTTACAGACTTGCGCTGCGCAACAATACATTCATTAGTATGTTACATCACTCCCATCAGACGAATAATGCTACAGACTGCTGGATATGTGGCCGACTCCCTCCCTACCAGAATTACAAGGGAGCTCTGCCCCTCTTTCCGTACCCGTTCACTCACAATGGCTCCTGTGGAGCATGGTTCAAAATAATTAATTCCTTAGATCCCGATATTGCTGTTTTCGATGGGGGCTGGGTTTGGGGAAACTTGAACTTAGTCCTGCTCAACGTCTGTTACCCTGATAAAGAGGGACTTCCCACTCGAATAGGAACTGATCTAGAAAATGAAGTATATGGATTAGGTAATTACACAATTAGCCTTATGATCCTTACTGTTGAATCCGAAGCTGCTCCAGTTCTGCCCCATATGTTGGTATTACCAGTCACAGGTGAACTATGTGTTAGCAAGAAAGGTTCAGTACACGTAGGTCATAGTAAATGCACTACTGTGGTCGAATTCAGTGATCATGGTAAATCGTCCTTTAAAGCTATAAGTCACTCCTATTTTGTTTGTGGTCATACCGCATACATACGTTTGCCTCCAGATTGGGATGGTACCTGTTATATTGCATTCCTTCTGCCACCTGTTTTTCTAGCTCCCCCTGATTACCATAGAAATACGAATCTAGTACAGAATAGACCCAAAAGAGATATTCCACTTGTCGATTACACAGAAACGGCATGGGAACAGTACACTGATTTCAATAAAGGATTCTTTTTCTTCCTAGGGCCTGTCCAAAACAGTAAATTAATACGCAGATTAACCAGAACACTTGAAGCAGTAGTACATGAAACTGCCTCCGCCTTAGGTAACATAACAGAGGAGCAATCTGCTATGCGGGTTGTTGTCCTTCAAAATCGTCTTGTAATTGACGTCATCTTGGCAGATAGAGGTGGAGCCTGTAAGGTCATCGGGTCAAGTTGCTGTGTTTTCATCCCACAAAATGCACCATCTGTCTATCAAGCTATTACCCGTCTGCATAAAATTGCAAATCAGATACATCAGAATCCAGGCACCTGGACTTGGTCCGGTTGGTTCTGGACTACGTTAACAGCTTGGGGATGGAAGATCTTATCATTCCTAGGCATTGGCCTTGTTATAGTATTCAGCTGCTGCCTGTGCCTGCAGTGTGGGCCAGCGATTTGTGGACTGTGTGCCACATCGTGCATTGAACATTCCAGTTGTCTCTCAAACAGTCAAAGAAAGAAAGATGAACATATAATGTTACAAGAACAAACCGATCGATTTATGAGGATCGATATATCATGAAGGGTCCGTAGGGAACAAGGAGGGAATGAGGTAATATAAATTTTATGGTCAAGTTGTGTTCCCTAGCAAGTACCCCACCGACTCCATGTACGAGTTAAAGTGCATGTAACTTCCCTCCTGTGTCAGCTATGAAGACGCAAATACATTTGCGTCCAACGTTAACATGTCCTCTTTCAGACCCACCATGAATGGGTTGAATGGTCCGTTCCTAAGTATGCTATGCCAACGTCTTTTTGTAGTGTACTCCTACGTTTTTCAGCCCTGGCTGAAGTAGGCCCTGAATCTCTGCCACCGAGCCTCTTTTCTGGCTTCTGACTCCGAGAAATCTCTGCCCAGGCAGCCCCCGTATCCGTGAACTCTGACTTACTTCTAGCGCGGCCCTCCGTGCTCAGCTCAGCCTGCTGCCTGCCAAGATTGACTATAACCTTCGAGTTATCTGTTTCCCTCCCCGAAAATACATTCCTTCCTGCTAGCTTCAGTAAACATCCTTCCTCAGCTACAGGGCTAAAGGGCCGACCTGTCTCTATGCAAGTAATTCATAGCTTCTGTTGCCATGCTTCCCTGGAAGGCCCCATGCCCCCACGCTTCTCATACAGACACTCAGGCGCTTATACACGCACTCACAGCAAGTATAGAATAGCTTCTGCTCTAGAGACCTTTCTGCCCAGATAAGCTTAGTTCCTAAACATCAGATATCAGATATGATAGAAGCACAAGTTGATCTGACATGCCAGACTTCTGTCTCTTTCCGTCAGTGTAAATGTCAAGTCCCCTGCACCCCTCCAATCACACGTCATGCAGCTGCGCGCGCATCCAAGCTTCCGATTTCTGCTGACATTGCCACATTTTCTGTTAGTGCCACCCATTCGTGCCACCTATCTGTGACGTTTCCAGAACACACCTCTAGTTCACGCCTCTTGATTACGTACATGTGCCACGTGTATATTGTTATCTTGTCTTCTCTCAGCTGTTACGCCTCTTGCACTGTTACTTATGGAATGAAATAAGTATATAAGCTATGTACTGTTAATAAAATGTAGCGCTCTATCCCTTCTGACACCCTGTGTGGTGGTCAGAACATGATATCTTGGCCATGACCATTCCTTTTTAAGGAATAAAACCCCTTAGAACTCTCACACCACGGACTCTGTCTTTTTTCATCCGATCTGAGTTATTATTGATTAAGTACTTACCTGCATAGAAATTAAGAGAGTAAATTAATTATTTACGTCACTCCCTGGCCAGCGTCCCCAGAAAAAAAAAGGCCCGCTCAGGGGGGCGATTGTTCTCTTACAATGCTCCAAAGCTGTGGAACGCCCTTCCACTTTCCATCCGAAGAGAACTCAACCTACTTGCCTTTCGTAGGCAACTAAAAACTTGGCCATAAATACATCACCTCTCCTTCCCCCCTCCGCAAACCACAGGTTGATCGACAGCGCTGGGACGCCCCAGGGTAGCTATGCGCTTTAAAACTCTGCATTCAAATTCAAATTCAAATTCAAAAGAATGTTTAATCTCTAAGCTCACCTCTAACCTTTCACTAAGGATCGGTAATCCATGCATCACTGAATACGCCACGTTCCTGGTCTTCATGTGGGACAAGAATCTTAACCACCAAGCTAGCCTCCAAACTTTCACTAAAGATATGAAGACCTTGTATCACTGAATATGCAATGTCCCTCGTCTTCATGTGAGACAACATCTTAACCTCCAAGTTCGCCTCCAACCTTTCATGTGGGACAAGAATCATACCCTCCGAGCTCACTTCCAACATTTTACTAAGGATAGGAAGCCCTTGTATCACTGAATACACCACGCCCCTGTCTTCATGTGGGAGAGGTATCTTAACCTCCAAGGTCATGACTAACCTTCCACTAAGGATATGAAGACCTTGCATCACTGAATACGTGACGTCCCTAGTCTTCATCTGGGACATGAATCATAACCTCAAAGCTCTCGGGGGCGTGGCTTGGACGCCGGAGGGAATGGCGGCGTGAGCCCGTAGCTCCGCGCCCGATCCCCACAAACATCCTGAAAATTGTCGCTAAAAACCCTGCGATAACCCCAGAAAAGGAGGGGATCTGCTGGAGGACGATGGAGGGCAAGTAAAGAGCCACCAGCGGAGCAGATTGGAGATCTTGTGATGCCAGAACAGCGAATCGTCTTTAATCGATGCGAGACAAAGGCGCTCATCAAAATGGCGGACGAGGTGTGAAAACGTACGGACCGAACGAGAAGCCGATCCTCCTGGTGGATCCGGACCCCATAATCCGACATTACCACTGAGTGACTATTGGTGAACTGGGGGTGGATCAGAGCGAGCGCTGGACAGAGGACCTGCACACACCGCCCGCCAGTTCGAGAGCTAAAGATGGATAAGATGGCGGCGGAGGCTGGTAAATGGAGCCCAGTAGAAGGATGATGGCTGAAGTGTAATCTACCGGCCGGCGAAGGCTAGAGACAACGAAGCGGAATACTGGCGCTGGGCTGCCTAGAAAGACGATCCAGCTGCTGACTTTGGCCCGTGTGATCAGTGGAGCCCACAGTGCGTCATGGGCCTGGAACGACCCAGCGACTTGGTTACTGGCTCGGGAGCGGCCTGGGATTGAGAGGAGCGAGGACAACGTGGACCTTCGGCCTAGCTCTGAACTGTAATGGTGACACCAGGAGCCGATTAAGCGATACTAACGTCCCTGAGAGAGGCGACGGCCTGATATGGTGAAGCCGAAGGGGAAGGCCGAGGGAGCGACGGCCTCGAACATGGCGGACGGCGACCTGGAGGAGCCCTCGGAGCTGCAGCAGCTACAAACCTGTATCCTGGAAGCCATAGCCTCCACGCAGGACACGTTGCGGCAAGACATCGCGCAAATGGCCTCGGGACTTGGTCTATTGCGAGCGGACCACGATAAACTTAAGGATAGGGTCAAGGACGTGGAGGTTGCTCTGCAGGACCTGGTGCCCTCGCACAAGACTATTGAGAGCAAATTAACAAATGCCCTTGATCGGATCCAAGTCCTAGAGAGGCGAGCGGAGGATGCGGAAAATACAAGTCGGCGCAGCAACGTCCGTATCGTAGGGGTTCCAGAGAAGGAGGAGGGGGAGGATGTGGTGGAATTCCTTGAGACCTGGCTCGGCTCAGTAGTGGCGCCGGAGGGCCTATCATCCTTCTTTGCTATAGAGCGAGCTCACCGAGTTCCATCAGGCCCACCGAAACCCGGTTTACCCCAGAGGCCGATTATCGCCAAACTGCTGCACTATAAGGGCAGGGACCTGTTATTGCAGAGGGCTCGGGATACTGGCCCGTTTCAGGTGGCGAACAACAGAGTGACCCTGTATCCCGACTTTACTTTCGAGACGCAGCGGCTGCGGGCCTCCTTCCTATCGCTCAAAAAAGAACTCCGGATGGAGGCAATATCATACTCCCTGCTCTTCCCAGCGAAACTTAGAGTGGTGGTGGATGAGAGGACACACTTTTTTGCCACGGCAGCGGAAGCGTGGGAATGGTGGGACACGTATAAAGCGGGCACTGATGGAGCCAAGGCACAAGAGGAGAGGGAGCGAGAACGAGACAAGGCGAAAAGGGGCCTCCGAAAATCGCAGAGACTGCGCAAAGGGCGGCGAGGCGCTAAGAAACCGACGGCTACACAAACGGAGGCTGAAAGGAAAGCGGCGCTTCAGGCGGCAGGAACGTTGTCGAGATCTGGAGGCTCCCACTCTAAACAGAACACGGACACTGATACTCATGCCTCTGCCTCGGGCTCGGACTCAGATGTATCAGGGTTCCATGGAGCTAAAGGCCCGCTGGTGACACCACAGTCATCTGACACTATCCTGAACACTTAACTTCCAGCTGGCGTTGATCCCGTTAATGGCACAGTGAGATGATCCGGGCTTGCAATTTGGGTTGCATGCTTGGTATACATGATGGGGATTTACCAGGAGTGCGGGGGGGGGGTGCGCGCGTGGCCCCCTTTTGGCCTAGGCCGCGCTCTATTGGCCCTTAAGGCAGCCACGGTTACGACCGTGTTACAGCAACACAGTTTGGGGAAGTTGCTTAGTTTGGATAGGAACTAATAGTTCAATATTGGGGCCTGTTCTGGGGGGGTGGTGGGGGACTTTGTTGGGGGTAACTTCAACGTTTGGCAATGGAGAGCGCAGAGCACACTGTGCGATGTACTGATTTATGTTATTGAGGGAGTTGGGGGGGGGGGGGACACCATCCGCGGGGGCCTGCAATGTGATGTGCAACACCGAAACGCTTTCCGGGACAATGGCTAATGTAGGTTTGTTGAAGTGCATGACCTGGAATGTGCGGGGACTTTATACGATGCAACGGAGGCATAAAGTACACGCCTACTTAATTAGGAGGGGAGTCCATATTGCACTCCTACAGGAAACGCATCTTACAAAGCAGGAAGGGGCGGCTCTCCAGAAGAGATGGAGAGGGCGGGTCTTCCACACTTCCTGCTCAGCCTATGCTAAGGGGACACTGATTTGGATTAGGGCGGGGACACCTTTTCAACCGACACGACACCTAGTGGACCCTGAGGGGAGATATGTGGTGGTAGAAGGCAAGCTGAGGGGTAGGGATATCACTCTATGCAGTGTATACGCCCCAAATACGGATCTGATGGTATTTCTAACGGGGTTGTCGGGGACACTGGCACAATTCCTAGCGGGCACGGTGTTGGTGGGCGGCGACTTCAACTCCATAGCAGACGCAGACTTAGACAGATCCCATCCACCACTTAGGGACTCCCCGGTGCATAGACTCACGAAAGGCAGACGGGAATGCCAAGAGAGTTGGGGGCTAACAGATATCTGGAGAGCACTACTCATATTTCTCTAGCCTGCACGACCTGCATGTCCGGCTCGATGCGATGTTGTGCTCGCAGGATGTATTGCCGTCCGCAACCAGGTCGGAGTACCTCTCGAGGACAATCTCGGATCATAACCCACTTATCATTAATTTAGCCTGGACGACCGAAATACCCCTGGTGCCGACTTGGAAATTGAGGCCGGAGACACTGGAGGACCCGCTTTTCCACGCGGCACTAGAGGACGGAATAACCCAATATTTCGCGGATAATGAGGGGACAACATCCACCAGAGCGAGGGAATGGGATGCATTTAAAGTAGTGATTAGGGGCCAATGCATAACGAAGTATGTGGGTACGAGACAGGTGTTGCTGGAGGATGTGACCAAAGCAGACACTAAGTTGCGCGAAGCGGAGAAGAGGCGTCCCGGTCGCCCTGAGCTCCAGGAAGAGGTATGCACGGCTAGGGAGGCAGTGGCGGCGGAGGTTGAACGCCTACATGCTTTCGACCACCGTGCATATATGCTTAGAGCCCATGTAGAGGGAGACAAAGCAAGCACGCTTTTAGCGTGGCTGGCGGACCCCACGAAACGCTGCTCCCCTATTTTATCAGTTGAAGACGGGGAGGGCCACACCTGTTACACTCAGAAGGAGATATTGGAAGGTTTTCAAAAATACTACACAGTCCTATACAGAAGCGGGCAGGGGGACCGTGAGAGCGCGATTGAGGCTTTCCTGTATGGCCTTCAGCTACCCCAGCTGGAGGAGGAACAGGCAAAAGATCTGGGGGGGCGCCATCACACTGGGAGAGATCAGGGGGGCGATCAAACGGATGGCTCGCAACAAAACGCCAGGACTAGACGGCCTGCCCATTGAATTCTATAGTAAATATGTAGACATCCTAGCGCCGAGGCTCCAGGTAAAATACAAGGAAGCTATGACGGTGGGCCGCCTACCACAATCAATGCGGGAGGCGCTGGTGATACCACTCCTGAAGCCGGGTAGAGACAGCGGCGCTCCTTCATCTTACAGGCCGCTATCTATGCTCATTGCGGACTATAAAATCCTGAGCTCCATCTTGGCGGCTAGACTCCTGCAGCATATGCCCGGATTAGTTCACGTGGATCAAAACGGTTTCATCCCAGCTCGGAATACGACCATTAACATTAGGAGGCTCATACGGCTGCTGGAGAGTGCGAAGACAATGGCTCGGGGCCCCCTGGTTCTATCAGTGGACATCGAAAAGGCCTTCGACAGTCTGGAGTGGGACTACCTATATAAAGTTATGGCCCGCTTTGGTCTTGGAGAAGGCTACATTAAGTGGACAAAGGTACTATACTCGGAGGCGGTGGCAAGAGTACGGATAGGGCCTCTAGTTTCACAGCAATACCCGGTGGAGAGGGGCACTCGTCAGGGCTGCTCCTTATCCCCCTTATTGTTCGCACTGGCGATTGAACCACTGGCTGCTGAGGCCCGAACGGGCAGACACTTCGAGGGTATAGAGAGTAGAGACGGCCAGCAGTTTATTTCACTGTATGCCGACGATTTGCTCCTATTCCTGGAAAACGACTCGACAGCGCTAGAGGGGGCGGAAGGATTGCTGGAGCGGTTTGGGGAAGTCTCTGGCCTGAAGGTCAATTGGGCGAAGACGAGTGTATTTCCACTACAGAAGGATGTCGCTCGACCTGACCACCGCCCTGCGTTGAACTGGGAACCGACCTGCATTAAATATTTAGGGGTCTACATATATCATACCGCAGACGACCTGTTCGAAGGCAATGTGGGGCGCTGTATGAGAGCCCTGAGGGGCAGCATGGCCTTTTGGGCAACGCTACCGTTATCCGTCGCCGGCCGCATATCCCTGTTGAAGATGGTGGCTCTACCGAGATTATTATATTACTTCCGGACACTCCCGATTTGGATCCCCAGCTCTTTCTTCCGCCAACTTAAGTCCCAGCTGACTTCATTTTTGTGGGGGCCGGGCAGATGCAGGGTAGCTCTGGCGACGCTGACCCGTCCTAAAGATGAGGGTGGGCTTTGAAGTATACTATCTGGCCGCCCAACTTCAGATATTCACTCAAGAGGTGACGAGAGTGTACAGGGGACCTGACCACGAGGCGGGCACAGGCACGCCGAGACATGTCTCGGCTTACATAACCCTCCAGCAGAAAATCGCCGCCCGAGACTTAATGATGGAGCAGCGAATATTCCAACTTTCTTGGAATCGCTCTCAGCGACGGGCGGGTATTAAACACCCATACGTCCCGGAAATTCCCCTGGGCATGCTGACGGCGCTACCCCATGGGGGCGATTGGTCCAGCCTGCAGCGATGGGAGGAGGCGGGTCTGCAGGTGGCGGGGGATCTCTATGAGAACGGAATGCTCCTGCCGTACCAGGACCTAGACCGCTTTGACCTACCGCGCGGAGGGTTTCTTTTGCACTCGGCGGTGGTTAGAGCAATGCAAGCGCAATGGGGGGGTGGGCTGGCAGAACCCGAGACATCTATGGTCTGTCAGTATACCATGATGGCGGCGGGGACGATCAAGGCGGTGACTTGTCTATACTCGAGAATGCTCCGTGAAAACCTGGCGCCCCTCACGACGCTTAAAGCTAAGTGGGAAATGGACTTGGGGAAAGACATTCCCGACACGACCTGGGCCCGGCTGGTGCGGCGTGCACGTACCAGCACAAGGAACGCGAGATTTCAACTCATTCATTATTATATACTGCACAGGGCCTATATGACCCCAGGCAGAATCAAGACATACTTTGGGGTGGCAGTATCGGAGTGCCCACGTTGTAAGACGGACGGGGCGGAACTGGAGCACATGCTGTGGTCTTGTCAGGCCCTACGGGAGTACTGGCGGGCCATAGGAGAGACCCTGAGCGAAGTGACGGAAAGGGTCATTGATTTCGAATCGGCGGTCTGCCTACTGCACTGGTTCCCCCATACGCCCAAAAACAAACTTTCCAGCAAATTCGTGGATATGGGGTTGATGGTAGCCAAAAGGGAGATAACTAGACAGTGGAAGGCGAAAACTGCCCCGACGTACAGGAAGTGGTATAATGAGTTCCTGAAGTGGGCGGCATGCGACAGCACGCATAGATACCAGCTAGCGCGCAGGAACCCTGATCCCAGAGCATTAGAGACAGCCACGGCATGGGAGGTGATGGTACAAGCCCTTAGGGACAGTATGCTCACGGAAGAGGAAGAATCCCTTAGCACACACGGGAACGGCACTCAGACACAATTGGGAGGAATGCAAACTTTATAACTGACAGGCCATATAGTGCACACTGATACGCAACACCGTGGGACCCTCGGGCGGATGGTGGAGGGGGGAGGGGGGAGGTGGAGGATGTCGGAGCGAGTTGGGGTGGGGGTAGGGGGGGGGGGTTCTATATAGAGTAGATAAGTTAGGGCGAAAAAGTAGACATACACAACTAAAAATGATTGGAACTAATTAGCCACACTGAAACCAGACGCTATCCAGAACACTTATTTCCGCCTGACCTCCGGGTTGTGGGCTCATTGGCTGTGTATACAACTCAGAGAAAAGCTGACATTTGTGAATCATGATGCTGCCAATTATATGTATATCCTGGTCTGAGCGCTGTATGTCTACAATAAAAATTACTTTTAAAATAAATAAAATAACCTCAAAGCTCTCTTCCAACCTTTCACTAAGGCTATGTAATCCATGCATCACTTAAAGCACCTCATTCATGAGCTGCATGTGGGACAAGAATCATAACCTACATACTCACCTCCAACCTTTCACTAAGGATATAATACCCTTGTGTCACTGAATTCGCAATGTCCTGTCGTGTTCTAATCTATCAATTCGATCAATACTGTGACCTTATGCCCCTATACGGCTATAATCCATCTGTACCCCTATAATGGCATAAACGATCAAGAGCGATATTTCAGAAACTCGTCTCTGGCCTAACACGATCAGAGCCAGATTTCAGAATCTCTTCCTCTGCAGCTCATTAGAGCAGATGACACAGCAGAAGCCACTATCTAAGATTCCTAGATTACACTCCGAGTTCTTCAACAAGATAAAACTCAGCAACCTGGGAAAGCCCCGCTTGCTATGTTTTGATTAGTAATAGAACTCTAATGAGCACTGAGATACGATCACTTCCTAGTGACATCTTTATTGACGTCTTATGTCCAAAAACTTACGTCAAACAAGGCACCTTTCAGGTATAAATATTACCAACGTTGCCTTAAGCAAACGCTGCCTCAACGACATTGATGATAGCGATGGTGTGGTGAATACAGGAGCAGAACAGCTGTCCCTTACAGAGCCCAGCAGATGCAAGCTGCCCACGGACGCTGCCCCTCCTCCTCCTTGACGCGCTGAGAGAGACGCTGTCTTTTTTTTTCTTGCCGAGAAAATCCAGCTCCGGCGTTTCCAGCCTACTCTTGCGAGTGACTGGGATATCGAGTCCTGGAAGGAGATACAAGACCTCCAACATTCTATTTCAGAGGTATGGTGTTGACTAAACCCTTAGAGAGCATTCTTGAAGCAAACCTTGGCAAAACCAACTTAACTAAAACTGCTACTTACTTACTCCCTCCCAAGTATTAGGCTTAGGTCAGGTACACTGGGGTAGGCGTAGTTAGAAGCATCTGTTGAGTACGTTAGTCAAATGTATATATGAATGTATATATTTTATTCAGTTCAGTTCAATTAGTCTTTATTTCGAATAAAAAATTCATAAAAGACAGCAAGAAATTTTTTCAAAAAAAACATTTTCAACATTACAGCATTATACAATGGATCCCCAGATACATAAAAGATTGACTACAATCTTATACAAACATTAAAAACTGATTACTGTTAAAAAAGGGTTTGCAGTTTCTTTACATGAATTAGCCACAGCCAGCCCAAAAATTTAGCAACGCAAATCACTGATTTAGCAGTGCGTAGATCTCGCAATTTGAGCAGGGCTGAAGGGACATTTGTTACTTGAATTCATTGCCCACTTTGCAGTAAAGGACCTGATCGGCAAGGTTCCCACCCGAAACTGATGGTACAGCTTACGGTCAAGTGTCTTGCATATCAGGTCCCAATAGGATTCAAGGAATGGAGTTATCTTGTGCATTAGAAACTGTCCCGTTAGGCTATTTTCTGAGGAATGGGTGACCAGTACAGATTTTTAACAGCCCACTATAGCTCTTTGAATTCCACTTTAGATGGGAAGCTAGAACATTCGGTATGTAGCCATAGTTCGGGCAGGCCCATAGAATACAGTATTTGTTTAACCTCCCGTAGCCATGGAATTTTCTGGGCACCCCACAATGCTCTGACCTCACCCAATTCATGAGCAAATAAGCTTAGCTCCTGGGTCGTCCAAAGGCGACGCCATAGAGCTACAAGACGGTACTGTGCCATCTCATCCAGAGGTCTACAACCTAAATCTAAAAGCAATGGTATAATGGGGGAAGATTGAGGAAGGCCCACTAGGTTCCGAAGAAACTTATTCTGTGCAGTGGTAAGGGCCGACAAGCCTTTATAACCCCATATGTCCGCCCCATACAGGGTAGCCGCATTCACCTTGGCCTCATAAATTTTTAACGCAGGTGTGATGCGTTTGGTCAAGGTTTTTTTCTGTTCCTTCAACAGGCATCCTGTAAGGCGGACAAATTTAAGGGTTAGCACCTCCAACTGGGGTTGATGGTCAAGATTCACGCCCAGGTATGACATGACTTTAACCTGTTCTATTGGGACACCCTCTAATAAAAATGAACTGGTAATAGGTTTGTTTTTATTAAAAATCATGAATTTAGTTTAATCAGCATTAATCTGAAGGTCATTGATTGTGCAAAATTCAGCAAATCTGTTTAGGGCGGCCTGTAGGTCGCTCCGAGTCCTGGAGAGGAGCAGGGTGTCGTCGGCGAATATTAACATGGGATACTTTGAACCCCCCAGGGTTGGAGCATCAGTGTTTATGTCGTTAAAAAATGCAACCACCCGGTTAATAAACAGGAGGAACAAGGTGGGGGCCAGCACGCAACCCTGCCGGACCCCGCGTTCGACAGGGAAGCTAGCGGTCACCTGACCCTGTTTACCCCATCTTACACGGGCAAAGTTATCCTCATGTAGGCGCCTAACCAGCTCTAATAAATCAGGTGGAAAGCCCATGAGTCTTAGGGCATCCCAAAGTTTTCCCCTGGGAACAAGGTCGAATGCCGACCTGAGATCAACAAAAGCAGCGAAGATGACACCACCGCCCAAAAGAACCACCTTCCAGTACAGCATGGTAAGACGAAACACCTGGTCTAGAGTGCTAGTCCCCGATCTGAACCCTGCCTGCATGGGGGAGAGTATGTTGTTTTGCTCAATCCACCCCTGAATTCTAGCTAGGGCCATTCGTGATACCACTTTTTGAATAGTATCGATCAGGCTAATGGGGCGATAGTTTTTCGGTGAAGATCGATCCCCTTTCTTATAGACCGGAATTATCTCAGCCCCTTTCCAGGACTGCGGTATCCTTTCCCCAGCTGTGATGGAATTTGCTAAAGTTGTTATATAAGGGACCCACAGATCTAAATTTAATTTTAAAAGGTCAGCCGGTACTGCATCAATGCCTGGTGCTTTCCCAGACTGAATGGAACCTAGTGCGTGTTCAGTGTCCAAAATACTAAAAATAAGCCTAGCCCCATGGGATGCTGATGTGGTCCCTGCTATGGGCTCTTCAGCCAACTTGGAGACATTTGGGTTGATGAATTGTGCGGAGAAAAATTCCACCCAATCTGCAGCCGAAACATGGTTTTCAGGGGATAATGAGTCTGAGCCCCTGCCCCGTCTGACTATCTCCCAAAACTTAGTTTGGTTGGACGACTCACAGGCTTGAAGAAGATCGTGCCAATAGGAGTCGTCCCAATCCCTTTTCGCTTCCCAGATAATTTGTTTATAATCCTGTCTCGCTGCCCTGATATCAGGGGTATTTCTAGATTTGACCGCAGCAATGAGAATGCTGTGGGCTTCTCTACAATTTTTATTGTACCAGCCTTTAAGTTGCTTCGCCTTCTGTTTCCGGCAAGGCCTAGTAAGGAGTTATTTAATAGCCGCAAAACAAGCCTCGTGGAGGTCGACAATTTTGGGCTTAGGCATGTCATTTGGGGTTGCTGCCATCATCCTATCTTTAGTATCTAAGACCAGTTCTTCTATCTGGCAGACAAGCTCTTGATCGGCTATCACCCTTGACCATTTGACCCGTCTTCTGTTATCACACAGGACAAGGTCAGATGTGATACAAGCTGATTCTGCCTGGGGAAGCCCTAGTCCAGGAACCTTAAGTACAAGTGAGAGAGGATTATGATCGCTCTCTGGCCTGGATTCTATTGACATGTCAATTACAGAAGCCCAAAATTCAATGTTAATTAATATATAGTCAATGCGGCTTGCGCTAGACCCATTATCAAAGGTTGGTTTCCCCTCCTTGTCAGATAAACTACGGCCATTCACCGCCCGAAGCCCCCATTCTAGGCAGAGCCCAAGCCAGTTGAGGGCAGCCTCAGTACCCCTGACTCCCTTGATAATTGATAGCGGGGGAATATTCCAAACGGAATCTTCTTCTAGCCCTACATCCTCAGCAAGGTTCAGGATGGGTTCAAATGAGCAGTTCAAGTCACCAGCCACTATGATGAGCTGGTCACTTTTGTACTGATTTAAGAAGCCTTCCAAATCATTAAGGATTGGTTGTTTCTTACCGCCCTGACATCCTCTGGCATAGATATTAATAAGGATTATATCCTTGCAGTTCTCCTTGCTTAAGGATATACAAAGGAGATCAGGGTTTGTCACCGGAATTTCTTTAGCGCTGAACCCAAGGGTATTTTTTATCCATATAGTGAGGCCACCCGAAGCCCTACCCTTCACACCCTGTATTGCTGATTTATAAAAGTTCAAAAAGCCTAATCTAAACAAGGGGGCGACTGACCAGGTTTCCTGGAAGATGATGATATCATGTGCGGTGATGTAATCTACCCAATCATCATTATCCAGGCGACCCCGTAAGCCCGCTACGTTCCAGGAGGCTATTTTCATTTTATTAGCAGGGATACTAGGGCAAGGAGTTCCAGGCTGGACCAGAATTCCTAGCTCAGCCGGGAGGGGATTTTGGGCATTGACAAGTGTTGCTCGTTGGCCTGATGGCGGCATAGGACAAACCGTTCTGGGAACTGACTTGGTGAGCGGGCTGACTTCTGTTGGTTGTGTTATAGCGTCCCCCCCCCCCCCCGAGTCAGTCAACCTCCTCTAAACAACCAAACATATTAGATGTAGGAGCCCCCTGCCACCAGGTACTCTGGTTTGGTCCCCCATTCCTAAAACCCCTATGCCTGGGTTTTTGAATTGTTGTCCAAGGCCCACCCATTCTATGCTGATTTCTAGGAGGATAGAAAAAAGTGAGGGGTCTAACTACAACAGTGTGGTCTTCTTCACTAGGAGCCCATGAACAAAGATGCTGTGCAGTATGGGGGTCAGCGAAGGTCACCACTATGCAGTCACCCATGATGGATTTATGGGTGGGTCCGACCCATGGTACTCGTCGCACCATTAGTACCCGGCTTCTTTGGTGACTTGGAAGCTGTCTATTAGTATTGAGCCAGTGTATTACCTTATTTTTAAGAGACCAATGGTCCTCTTTTGTTTGTGGATCAAGGGTAGGTACACCTGCTAATACAATGACATATAGACTAGCTTCCGGTGGTAGGTCGATATAGCCACCACGAAAGTTAGGTCGACTAGCTTCAACAGGTGGCAGGGTATTATGGGTTGACTGGTTAGACTGCTGAACAATAGCTTGAGGCCTGGGTTTTGAACGTACTATATTCTGCTGGGAATGTAGATCAGTCCCAGCATGGTGTACATTGTCCTTAGTGTGACAGGCAGTATGCTTAGGTTTAGGTGGTACTGGATCCGCTAAAGGGGGGCAAACGCTATGACTTGCAATGGTAATGGCGTTATTCCCAATTTTCGTGCGAGGTTTAGGTATAGGTTTGGGTCTTAGAGAAAGAGCAGCCGGTCCATCTGTCTCTAAAGGTTGTAAAGATAAATCCTCCCCCTGTGGAAATCTAGCTTCCATCTGCTTGAGACTTAGACTGGCCAATGTAACAATTGTCCTGTCCATCTCAAGCAAATGGTTTTCCATTCTGGAAAGTCTAAGTTCCAAGGGGGTGAGTAACTGCTTAAGCGTGTCCCAAACAGTTTGTACAAATTCCTCATCGCCCCTCTTGTCCCCCTCTACCCCACTCAATTTTCCCTCCCTTGACCCATCATTACTCAAGTCAGGAAGAGATTCCACCAGAGGAACATTCACAGCACCATCCGGGACATTAGAAGTAACGCTAGCAGGCAAAATTGTATTGGTTTTGTCATTAGTTTCCCCAAGCCCAGAGGTACCTAATTGCCGTCGACAATTAAAAAACTGGGCTCTCGCAATTTTAGCCTTTTTACGGGCAAATGCAGACCTAGCCAAGCTTTTCTTTTGTTGAAGGGCAATTTTTTTTGCATGTGCAGCAGCCCTGGGCGATATACTCTTTACCTTGGAGCTTACACCAACTACAAGAGCGGGTGGCGTGACCTCCTCCGGAGGTTTTAATAAGGGATCCTTTGCTTGCTCAGATGGAGACAGAGATAGGCGGTGGTGTATATCAGCCGTTGTAAGCAAAGATCGAGGGCCAGATATACGCTCAGGGGTAAGTGCTAAAGCAAGGTTGCCTAATGATGATTTCTTCGAGGAAGCTATATTTAAAGACAATTTGCGAGCGGCTTCAAGCTCCAAGGATACCCTATGTTGCATTTTATTAATTTCGGCATCAATGGCCAAATTTGTCTTAGTTAGAAAATCATCCAGGGTCCCACTAGGTCTATTTAGACCCCTGGCAGTTTTGCTGCGTGTGGCTCGTGTGCACATGGTAAACAATAGGGAGCTAAGACACAAATTAAAGACAAGAAATAGCTAACTCACATGTACACAACCAAAAGTTCAGCCAAGGGATATGGCCCAGCCCAGACCTCTTAGACCTCGAACGGCCTCAAACGGCCCGCTCTTAGCCCGGTCTTCGCCCGGTCTTCGCCCCGTGCTGCGTCCCGCGCTGCGGGAGATCACACAATGTTTATAGTAGGTGGAAAGGGCGAGGGGCGGAGCTTCAGGGAGAGCGGACCGGAAGATGGGCTCGGTCTCGCAGGGACACCTGGGTCAGGTAGTCCCTGCACGCTCGCAGCCCTGGAGCGTTCCCGAGTTCAAACGCCAAACCAAGGAGCCCCCACAGCAGATGACAGACACAGCACAGGTCCCCAGGCGAAGCGGCACCCGCAGAGCGGGTGCGGCGAGCTCCTCAGCAGAAGACGGCAAGTCCAGCAGGTAAGCGCTACTCCCACAAAGCGCTAACAGGATTCGAGTGTCCCAAGGGTCAGAGGCAACTCCAGAGGCTTTTATTCAGTCCTCCGATGGGCGGGGGGCAGAGCTTCAGGGAGAGCGGACCAGAAGATGGGCTCGGTCTCGCAGGGACACCTGGGTCAGGTAGTCCCTGCACGCTCGCAGCCCTGAAGCGTTCCCGAGTTCAAACGCCAAACCAAGGAGCCCCCACAGCAGTTGACAGACACAGCACAGGTCCCCAGGCGAAGCGGCACCTGCAGAGCGGGTGCGGCGAGCTCCTCAGCAGAAGACGGCAAGTCCAGCAGGTAGGCGCTACTCCCACAAAGCGCTAACAGGATTCGAGTGTCCCAAGGGTCAGAGGCAACTCCAGAGGCTTTTATTCAGTCCTCCGATGGGCGGGGGGCAGAGCTTCAGGGAGAGCGGACCGGAAGATGGGCTCGGTCTCGCAGGGACACCTGGGTCAGGTAGTCCCTGCACGCTCGCAGCCCTGAAGCGTTCCCGAGTTCAAACGCCAAACCAAGGAGCCCCCACAACAGATGACAGACACAGCACAGGTCCCCAGGCGAAGCGGCACCCGCAGAGCGGGTGCGGTGAGCTCCTCAGCAGAAGACGGCAAGTCCAGCAGGTAAGCGCTACTCCCACAAAGCGCTAACAGGATTCGAGTTATTCATTTTAACCATTGTATGGGTAAGAAACCATATCAATGCTTTTACAGTATTATTTCGCAATCCTCATTTTACTGTACGCACTTTTTATAATAACTAGTCTTGCAATTGTGGCAATTCATTTCTCTTGCATGAGAAGAAAGACTGTTCAATAAATAATACCTTTATTGAAAACGCCCGTCTCTCTATTTCTCTGCATCTTGGTGAAAGTAATCTGCACAACTGACTGAGTAAAATAACTGTCTATTGGTTCACACGACTCCAGAGATTGACTCTTATCCTAAAGAGCAAAGTTGTCATGTTTATGCGGTTGTTGGAAAACTGAATCCCTTCTTGTCTGTACCAGGGAAGCTGATCACTTCCTATTCAGTCAAGAAAGTTTCCAGTGACCTCTGAGCTAGTTGGTAACAAACCCAATTAAGTTTAGCATAGTCAGTAGAGACCTGGAAGACCGCACTTCTACGTCAAAACTGCTGTTTATGTTATTCCAATGCGCAGGGCCTATAGGGAAAATAGGAACTACACTACATGGCGCCCAACGTTTGGTAAGGTGATAAAACTAACGCAAGATGTTAGAGTAACTCAGTCGTGCATTTTTCTCACAGACCCCTTTCTACCGTAAATACTCCAATAGACGTCTGGAGTGGGTGAAAGGTTAAAATCCACCCGAACTTAGTAGGAAGAGATTCCTATGTAAAGGTATGGTCTATTCAACATTGAAGGATACAATCTTTGTCTCCTTGGAGACCTGCTCTGCAAAACCTTTCTGACAATAAAATGTCAGACACTGTAAACGGAACTGCTGCAGCTGCAGTAAATGCGACTGAGCAGGGTCCCGACGGTGTTAATGAACCGGGTGCGATAATCATCCCGGTCAACATAAGAAAATCTATAACGTCAAAACTTATAGAAAATGGATTGACCACACAAGGTGGCACAGTCGTCTTCGTGATAGAGGCACACGAATATCGGCAGACAGAGGTATTCTATTCTTGGATAAAATTTCCAGTGGCAAACACCGCAATACACGAGTTCCACTATTACAAAATAGGGGATCCACCGGAAGAGTACGCTCCTTTCGAGGAGATTCAAATCCCATTAAAATACCAAGAGCACCTGCTCTGGTTTAACGGCGCCCTAAAACATAATGATCATATTACCAGGCTCGGTCCACTAGGTAGACCAGGAGCAACGTGGCCGGTTCTAGCCAGCTACACACCACATCCGGACATCGCAAAAATGTCAAAAGAAGAGCTATTAGTACAGCTAAAAACATTAATTAAAATACATAGACAATTAGTCCAATATGTAATGCGGACTGCTACAGTCCAAACAGCTGTTAATGTACCACAGCTGACCCCTCATCAGGGGAACACCAATAAAATTACACCACAGAACATACAATCATGTCTTGTAAAACACCCATAAAACGGGAGCAAATTCCTTTCTGGTTAGCGCAGAAAATTACTCAAATAGAGGCAGTATTTCCGAATACTACCCCTATTGAGAAACACAGAATTCTGACCATCTACCTTCCAATGGGGGTCGCACCACACGTGGAGGACTGTTACACTTGGGGTACAGTTTTTGCTTCCATTTACACAAAAACTCATGGTGTTCCGTCAATGGCGGTAATACCAGAAGTGCTACAACAGATTCAGAATGAATACGGTCCAGAACCTGCTTTAACTCTTGGTATGAAATTACTGAAAGACTTCAAGCAGGTCTCAGCTATATTACTAACCAATATAAAAGGAGAAGCAGCATCTGTGGCGATCCGCCAGAAGTTGAAGGAAACAGATATAACAGATCAACCAATTGAGCTTGCCAGAATTATAGAAAAATGTTATGAAGAACTAGAAACAGCTTGGGTGGAAAACCAGTAAAGCTCCAACTTCTCGAAAATCCTGAAAAATGATTTATTAAAAATAATTCAAACCGAGCGGTTATCCTAGCGAATTTTACAAAAAGTTCCACGTCCAGTTGGGACCCCACTTTCGCAGAGCCCTAGAGGCGGCGCGGGCTAGGGGCGAGCTGCCACCAGATTGGCGCCATGCCGAGATAGTGGTATTTCTGAAACCGGGCAGGGCGCCGGACCGGCACGGCTCTTACAGGCCGATCTCCCTTCTCAACATCGAGGCCAAGATTTTGGCGAAGGCCCTGGCAAACCGCCTTTTGCCCTACATTGCCGACCTGGTCCACCCCGACCAGGCCGGGTTCATGCCGCGCAGGGCCACCCGGCATAATATCCGGCGGGCGCAGGAGGCGGTCGATGCCATGGGTGCTAGGGATGAACAGGCGGCACTCCTCCTTGCGGACATGGACCGAGCCTTTGATTCGGTGAGTTGGGCATATTTGTTCACTTTGCTGGCCCGCCTCAATATAGGGCCTATCTTCCTGTCGTATATTCGTCTCCTCTACACCAATGTTACGGCGTCGGTCCGCGTGGCCGGCGCGGTCTCTGAGCGCTTTCACATCGGACGTGGCACTCGACAGGGTTGCCCGCTGTCCCCCTACCTATTCGCCCTGGCCATGGAGCCCCTGGCGTCGCGGATACGAACGGATGTCCACTTACGTGGCTTTGTCTGGAACGATGACCTGGCGGATAGGATTGCACTGTATGCAGACGACGTCCTTCTGTTCCTCACTGATCTGCGGCGCTCGGGTCCCCGGGTTTTGGAGATCATGCGGGGGTTTGGCGAGGTCTCGGGGCTTCACCTTAATCTAAATAAATCGACCCTGTGGATTCTGGGTGGCGGAGTGGTTGACGACCCGTGGGCCGCCGAATTGCGTGTGGCGACGGACGGCCTGCAGTATCTAGGCGTCTTTCTCTCGGACTCGCGGGCCGTGGCCTGGGCACGCAGTGTCTTGCCGGTGTGGGAACGGGTCCAGACAGATGTTAAAACTTGGTCCAGAATGCCCCTCACGATCTTTGGGAGGTCGGCCATCTTTAAGATGGTGGCACTGCCGAGGCTGCTGTACCAGCTCCAAAACTTCCCGCACCCTATTGGCATGGAGTGGTTCCGCCAGGTGAACTCTGTGCTGGGCCGCTTCCTGTGGGATGGCGGTGCAGCCAGGGTGGCCTTGAGGACGTGCTTTCTGTCCACATACTGTGGTGGTTTGGCCACATCCGACCTCCTCTCCTACTACCAAGCGTCACACCTGCTTGTCCTCAATGAATGGTGGTATGGTGATGGGAGCGACCCGGCCTATGCCCTGGAGAGACTCCTCATGGGAGATCGCACGCTCCACACTATTCTCTATTCGGCTCGCATACGCCGTGGTTTGCCGTTGGTCACTAAAGTGGTATTTGCGGTGTGGCGGCAGTCCCTGCGTCGCATGGGTTGGTGGGGCAAGTTAACAGCTGAAACGCCGCTGTGGCACAATGGCCTGCTTCCGGAACTGGCGGCCCTGGCCGGGTTTGAGGGTTGGGAGGCTATTGGAATTACACAACTGGGCCAGGTCATGTCAGGCACCACCCTCAAGTCCTTCGCGGAACTCAGCGCGGAGTTCCAGATGCCTCAGTCCCAGTTCTTCCGCTACCTCCAGCTGCGGCATGCCCTCGCCCCGAGCATTGCCGGCCTCGACTCCCTGCCGGAGTTCAGCCCGCTTGAGGCAAAAGTGTTTATGGGAGACTTGGGGGACAAGAAGGTCTCTAGGATCTATCAGTCACTTGTTATCCACTGCTCCTCCACTCTCCGCTCCCTTCGGGAAGCGTGGGAGGTGGACGTGGGCGCCCTCGATGAAGACGATTGGAGGGAGGCGCTGGAGTCCTCGCGCGGCACCGCTGTTGCGGTTCGGCTCCGCCTGATACAATTCAAATACTTGCACCGTGCCTATTATACACGTGAACGTCTGTGGAAGGCTGGCTTGATTGCGTCACCGGAATGCCTGCGCTGTGGGGAAGTGCCTGGCTCCCTGATACATACGGTGTGGTCGTGTGGTCGCCTGGCTGGATTCTGGAGAGGTGTGTGGAGTTGCCTGACTGAGGTCCTGGGTTGGGATCTTCCTCGTACCCACCGGCTAGGCCTGCTGCATATCATGGAAGGAGTTGGGGGCAACATATATAAGCGTCATCTGTTGCTCCTGGGTCTGGTGGTGGCCAAGCGTGACCTGGCTCGGGCATGGAAGTCTGTGAGGGCCCCCCCCCTGTCTGCGTGGAAGGCTGGGCTAGACTATTTCATGGGTCTTGAAAAACCGTTTTTTGAGGCGCGGGGCTGCCCGCGCAAACATTTCGAGATCTGGAAACGGTGGGCCGACTACCGTGGCCTGTCCTTGGAACCCCCGGAGGAGCAGGAGGAGGACATTTGACCGCAGTGATACTTCTGGCCTCAAGTGGCAAGCCCTGGTTGCGCTATACCTGCTTATTCTTTGTACATTTCCTTTGTGTTGCTTTCTGTACACGTGTGGTGGGGGGGGGTGTTGGGTACGGGGGGGTGTAGTTGGGGTTTAGAGTAGGCTGCTAGGGCATCTTTAAAGCTGAGCTTCATGGGCATTTGCTTCATTCATTACTGTCTATGTCATCATTATATTGATACTGTTGTGGTGATCTTGGTGTGTGAAGGTACCACATTCCTGATACTCTTATGCTCAATAAAATTGGTTGTGGAAAAAAAAAAAATTCAAACACTCCTAAAAAGAGCTGGGATGGAAATAAACAATCCACTCCCAAGGAAAAAGTTTTCCAGTCCAGAGGAAGGTCTCCTCGATGGAGGGAAAGAACTCCGACTCGAGAACACCAGTCTTCCCAGAGGGAGCCCTCTGAGAAAAGATATAACCTTAGAAATAGGGATAATTTGAAGAAGCCTGACAGATATCAAAGTATTGATACACGTCCCTCTCGATCTTTTTCGCAGAAATCGGAAAGAAGAGGACAGTCAGACCCAAGCGAGCACACCAAGTCCAAAGACAAGGAACCTGCTCAAAGTAAAAAATCACAATTTGCAAAGAAGAAGGTAGCCAGTATTAGAGTAATTAAACATGCCGAGAATACTGAGGACACAGTTGAAAAACGGGGAGTGGGCACAGACAATGCTAGACAGTGCAGCAGAAATCACCATAGCTCGCAAGATCCTGATGAGTCATCTGGAGACAGTGGACACGAATGAATACATTCAAGTAGAAACTGCCGACACCAGAGTGAACAATCCTTTGTTTCCTGTCTCCAAACCAGACGATTCATATCGTTTAGTTTTGGATTACAGACACCTTACCGCATGTTGCAAAACATTTGCAGAACAGAATTCGCATAGTGCTGCACTATAGAATAGAATATAGAATAGAAACCATTTATAGAGCGCCTGGTTACTCAAAAACAGAGTGTCCCGCGCTGAAAACCGCAAAGGAGCTCAGAGGGATAAACACAGGTAGTACGGACAAGGGCAAGGGAGGGGGAGGAGATTAGATGCGGGGGAAGAGGAAAGTTTTCAGTTTTCCTCGAAATCTAATTTCAGAGGGTTCCATGCGCATCTCGAGAGTGAGTTCATTCCAGCCCTTGGCAGCCAAGTATCTGAACGAGGAACCACCCATCTTGGCTCTTGTGATCTTAGGGATTTTGAACAGCATCGTACCAGAAGATCTTAGGTTCCTGGTAGGCCGATGTATAGTGAGTAGGCAGTGCAGATAACCTGGACCGGTGCCATGGGCTATACGGTGGGCAAAGCATAAGGCCTTGAATTTAATTTGCTCCTTGATGGGGAGCCAGTGGAGTTTGGACAAGGCCAATCTCCCTGAGGCTCTTCGAGGAAGCTTGAGCACAAGGCACGCAGCGGCATTCTGAGCGCATTGGAGTTGGTGGATACCCTTCTTGCTCAAACCCAGGAGCAAGGCGTTCCCATAGTCCAGATGGGGGGTAACTAGGGCATGGACAATGGTCTTTCTCGAGTCCATGGGAAGAAGGTCTAGTACCTTCCGAAGGACTTTCAGTACACTGAAGCATCTTGCTGTGACTTTGTTAACATGAGGTTTGTATGAAAGGTTAGAGTCCAATGTTTTGCCCAGGTTACGCACCCAAGCCACAGGACAAGGCAGACTGCCCAGTTCCACAGGCCACCACATGTGAGACCATGCGGAAGAAGTTTTTCCTACCACCAACAGCTCGGGTTTGTCGCCATTAAGGCGAAGGCAGTTGTTGTTCATCCATACTGCCATGGAAGATAGGCAGTTGGAGATATTGGTGGCATCTTCGCTGTGGTCGGGCGTAAGTTTGAACACCAATTGGGTGTCATCAGCGTAGCTGACAATGCCCACCCCATAAGTCTCTACTATGCGAGCCAGGGGTTCCATATAGATATTAAACAGGGTGGGGCTCAGACTCGAGCCCTGAGGAACCCCATGGCTCGACTTTCTGAGAGAGGACTTAAAGGGGGGGCAATGCATCTGAAAGTTCCTGTTGGCCAGGAAGGACTGCAGCCACGCAAGGGCTGACCCCTTTACTCCCATTCCAGATAGCCGAGACAGCAGCGTTGAGTGCAGCACGGTGTCAAAGGCTGCACTTAGGTCTAGAAGTACCAACGCTGCTGTCTCTCCCTCATCCACTATGCGCCTAAGACTCTCGGTGGAGAAAAGTTGGGCTGACTCAGTAGAGTATCCGGCTCCGAACCCTGATTGAGTAGGATGCAAGAGCGAGTGTTCTTTCAGATAACTCATGAGCTGCCTATTCACTACTTTCTCCACAATCTTGGCACAAAAAGGGAGGAGGGATATGGGGCGGAGATTCTGGAATTGGGAGATGTGGATATTGGCCTTTTTTTTAAGGGGATTACTTGGGCAATTTTCCAGGCATCTAGTACCTTGCATTCCTTGAAGGACAGCGATACAATAAGACTGATATAGTCAATTATTGTGGACTCCATGACTCCTCTGCAGCGAGTCGGTGGGCATACATCGCTCGGAGAGCCGGATTGTATGCTGTTTACAATGCTGAGTAGCTCTTGTTTCTCGGGAGTGATAAAACACGTGAGACCAGGGGTACCCGTGTTGCTATTGTTGACTTCTGCCGATTCGCTAGAACTGGACTCATCTTTTGTGAAGGTGGCATGGATTTTGTCAATCTTGTTAACAAAGAAATCAGCAATGGAGTCACACAGTTCTTTCGAATGAGTGTCTTGAGCTTCTAATGTAGTTGGAATTGTAAGTTATTTATAAATAGAAAACAGTTCTTTAGTAGGATTGTCCGCTGAATCGATTCTATTTTTAAGGTGGCAGGTTTTTTCCGATCTCACTAATTTATGATATTTATTTAGTTCAGTCTTATATAGTATTTTATCCTCGAGATTGTAATGTTTTCTCCAGTTGCGCTCTAGAGTTTTACATCTGACTTTGGCTAGTTTTTATTTTTCAGAGAACCATGGAGCGGTTTTGGACTGCCTGGCGGGGGGCTTGGATGTCCAAGGGGCTATCTCATCCAGGGCATTGGACAGCCAATTTTCATAGTTTATGTAGGCTTCTTGCAGAGAGTTACTTAGCGGAGGTGAATTTTTTTGGAGAGCATGTCTGAAGGCTTCTTGGTCAAACTTCTTCCAGTTTCTTCGTTTAAGGGAAGGGGGTTTAAGGATTCTATTATCTGTGGATGTATTATCAACCAGGAACGGGATGACAAAATGGTCAGACCAAATTATTTTCACCGAAGAGAAGGTAGTTATGCCCTACCAGTTGGCAAAGATGGGGTCCAGGAGACGGCCATGTTGGTGTGATGGGGCGATGGATTGTAGATTCAGTCCTAACGACGCCAGTGCCGTGGCCACCTCCTGTGCCTCCTTACACTCCCTATCCTCAAAATGGAGGTTTAAATCACCTAAAATTATAAACTTTTTGTAACAGAGAGCTGGCTGCGTAATATAGTCTAGAAGATGACTATCGAATTGTCCAGCTGCTCCAGGAGGACGATACATCAACAGACCGTTAATGACATTTCTCGGTCCAAATTTGATGGTAAATAAGCCGCTTTCACTGTGCAATATAGTGGCTTTTGTTAGGGTGCATTCTAACTCGGCTTTATGAATGAGGGCTATCCCTCCCCCTGTTTGTTTATGTCTGTCTAAGCGCAGTAGACAGTAGCCAGTAGACAGTAACTATGAATAACATAGTTAGGAAAAAATATAAAACGACATTAGACATATCAAATGGTTTCTTTTGTCAAAATATTGCACCAGAAAGCCGATACTTGACCGCTTTCTCAGTAATGGGGTCTCAGAAAAATTTCTGTAGGCTCCCACAGGGATTCAAGAACAGCCCAGGACTATTTTCAGCCAGAGTAACAGAGCTACTACAAATGTATGATAATGAGGCATTATCTTATGTAGATGATATCTATCTCACAGACGACGACTTGAAGACTCACTTGAAAAGAGTGAACACCATAATACTTGGGTTCGCAGCAGAGGTTTACAAATTCAACTTTAAAAAGTCTCGAATTGCCCATCTGACAGTATTATTTTTAGGATACGAATTATCAAGTGAAGGAAAAAGCCTAGCGGACAACTTCTTAGAGAAGTGCGCTGTGCTCCAAGCACCAAAAACGCTGAAGAACTTACAATCGATTCTAGGTTTTCTGAATTTCGGAAGAACTTACATTCTAAATTATGCGGAGAGGGTTACCCCTCTCTACGAACTAATTAAATCTGATTTTAAACTGATCACTTGGACTCAAAAACACACAGAAATTTTGAGATCACTGCAAACAGACATGTTAGCAAAAACAAAATTAGATACACGTGACAACACACGCAATCTTGTAATCCGAGTCATCCCAGGAAGATGCGGATTCACGTACCTGACCTCTAATGAGGGAGAAAAGGTACCAATAGCTTACAAATCACACTTGTACACACAAGCAGAAAAAACATTCAGTCCCACAGAAAATACTGTGAATGCAGTAGAAACTGCATTAGCGAATGAAGGAGAACTAGCACATGGCAAAAGGATCAATGCCCTAACAGCCGAATCCGCCTTCGAGGCGCTATTCAGCCCAGTAAACCTGCCTACAGTGTCACTGGATCCGAAATGGAGACAGTGTGTAAATTCTCTTGGAGCGGAAGGTGTGAAATACTATTTCTCCCCACAATTCGAAAAACTGAATGATTTGGCTTATGAAGAAGAATATCCTCTGCCAATCGAACTTCTGCCTCTCCAACAATACTTCTGTATAATCTATACAGATAGATTTGTACAGCATTTCAACGTAGAGAACAAATCCTACGATGCAGCCTGCGCAATTGTTAAAGGTCGCTGGCTGTGCGGTAAATTCAGACCGAAAATAACAAAAACTGAATCAGCGAGAAACTGTTCGGCTCAGAGAGCTGAAATCAGATCTTTAAAGATGGCGCTTGAAAATGCAGAACGTGAATTCCCGACACTAACCGTGTGCGATTCGCATTTTTGCGTCAACTCTTACAATAATAAGTTGCAGAGCTGGATTAAAAATTATTACAAAGATGACACAGGTACCACAATCAAGCATGAAATACTTTGGAAGCAGGTAGCTCTTTTACAGGAACAACTACAAAAGACTCACGTGATACACACTCTGAGTCATCAACGTGATGGCGTTCACGTTGCAGGGAATTCATTGGCTAACACAGCCACAGCGGAAGCAACTAAACCGCCTTCCGTAGCCACAAAAAAGCGTTCAGAAAAATACATAGACGAGGAAATCATGCTGGCAGTATAAACGTCCGTAAAAGGCGACTGTGCAGCACTACCTGTGAACTATCCACTCAATTATGCATACGTAATTGATGCAAACTCCGTTCTTTTTGCTCGAATCCCTGGAGTGGGGAATAGGGTAATTCCAAACACTAACCGGAGAGGTTTCCTCACACAGGAAGCACATATGGGGTTGGGTCTGAGACACCAAACAATCAGGGACTCTCTGAAAGAATTACAATCAGAGTACTGGTGGCCGGGAATGAGCGTAGATATTCATTATTTTGCAAAAAATTGTGAAGACTGCAACAGAGATCGCAGTGGAGTACCGGCCAGCGTAGTGTCAGGAACCCTAATAGAAAGCATAAGGCGATCTATTCGCATAATCAAACAAGAGAAAGGCTTCCCATTGTATATCATTTAAGACTAAACACACTTAAAAAATGTGGCCCCAGCGCTCGGCTGACGCCAGAACGGTTATATAAGATCTGCGAGTCTTTATCAGCACATACGCAATTGCCATGTTCCATTCTGACCAGGGTCCTGCTTTCAGCTCTCGAGCTTATCAGGAGGCCATGGCCAGCATGGGCGTTGGCTTGCGATACTCTTGTCCATCACACCCCGAAGGGAACAGTGTAGTGGAAAGAAAAAAACGGGACATAAAGCAATCTATAACAGCAAAGGTATTAGGTTCGGGTGATGGGTGGGTCAAACATTTAATAAGTGTCCAGCTCAGTCTTAACAATTTGCCAAGAAATTCTCTAAAAGGTTTCAGCCCATATGAACTATTGTTCGGAACTAGAATGTACATTCAGGACTTAGATAGTCAGGTATCAGTGGTAAAAGATAAGAATAAAGACTTTGACATCAAAGACCGTTTGGCTGTTTTACAGGACTTGAATGAAACAAGAAAATCCTTAAGCAACATAAAGGTAAAGCAGCAGCCAGCTACCACTGACGAGGCACCACCAGCCCCAGCAAGGCCTGTCTAGATTCCAAAGATTGGGGATCTAGTCAGAGAAAAAATAGCGGTGAAGAAGGAATTTGGGCCTTCTTACAGAAAAGCAGTACCTGTATTGGAAATCAAGGGAACAAGATCAGTAGTACTACCGCCCCTTGCTGGTAAAACGGAGAACAGAGTTGTATCAATCGACCTGGTAAAACCACAAGCATGTGGCCTATAATCAACAGTAGGCCCAGTGGACTCCCGAGAAACAACAGAATACCCAAACTTGCAACAATTCAAGAGGTTCAAACTGAAAGACTAATCACATTTGATAAACCTGCAGTGCACAGAGAGGGACTACGCAATAATGCCATGGAACTCATGCCTCTTGAAACACAGATTGAAACAGTTCGTCATGAAACACCAGTCTACAATGACGTGGCATCAGAATGTGCTACCGAAAGACAAATTGACAGAACTGCCTCTGGCTACTTCATCAATTTCGACAACTTTTCTGAAGATCAAAACGACGCCGAAGTGATGCCAGAAACAAAGACTTTTAAAGAAAAAGCAACAGAACTCTTTCAACAAATCAAAGAAGTATATCTGAATGCACCATTGATTGAGCATTGGATTATTTCAGGGGTATTTATATTGCTACTATACCTAATTTTAGTTTTAATTTTAGGAAAGTTTATTACAGTTCAATGGACACAGCAAGTCAGAACATCAACTTAGTCCTCAAACCACACAGATCATCCCACGTGAAGAAAAGAGAACTGTCAACAGTAAATGTCACAGCAATTCCAATACCCTGCGGGGTAGTACGGGACAAAACTGACTATGAAATATATGGTCCGGTTGAAATCCTGAAATATCCTCACTTGTTCAAGGTTTCCCTAAGTGACTTTGTAAAACCAAGTACATTTTCTGATGATTGGGATTTTGAAAGTATTAATAATATGATGTCTGATTTAGTGTTGTCAGCAAGATTTACGGAACATGATTATTTACAAGGGTCGTCTAGTTATGAACAGATGTACTGCTTCTCACATTACGGGGATCATTACTTACAAAAATCTGCACAACCTAGAAATGTTTTTAAATATAACCAATGGGAACATTGTGCTACTCCACCTAAAAGCAGTTCTAAAACATTCTATGAGAAATTTCAATACTTCTCAGGGTTTAACACCAGTGATGCAGAAACGTTTTATTACAAACTGTTAGATAAAACAGGGTTGAAAACAATGCGGACTAATACTAAATTGATATATTCAGAAGCATTTTATGAAAAAATGATGACATTTGGTTTTGATTATTGGAGAAATAACATTGAAACAAAAACAATCTGGGGTACAAAAGATTGGCAGGTACAAGGCATAGAAGCATTATTTCGAGCCTGTATGATCCCAGAACAATTAATGTTCTTAAATGACACAATTCACCAAACAACCTGTCTTGGCCTAGCTAAGATTAAAGACCTTAACAAACCGTCTATTCCGAAGCCAATACCAGATAATTCAACAACAGATATTGAAATAGACGTATCTAAAAATTTACATCTAAACAGAACACATCCTGATTGGAAAAAGTAGTTAATCTGGCCTACTGACACAAACAACTGTCATGATAGATTCCTGAATAAAACACAGGGGTTAACAATGACCAGACCAGACCCTAGATACTCCCAGAGACAACATCCAGTGATAGTAACAACATACAGGGTAGGGAAGCTGTGCCTTGAATGGCTAGAATCATCCACACTGGCAGAAATTAAGCAACACTTATCTTTACTTAAAGATGGTGCTGATTTGCGCGATTTCATTCTGGTACCACGCAAACAGCGTCAAACGCGTTTCATAGCGACCAGTATATATGCGGCTTACAACGAGGCTTGGAAAGTAACACAAATTGAAACAGCTGAAAAAATACGAGAAATTGATCGTATTAATTTGGAAAAATCACTTTCTGTTGTGGACAATGGGTTAATGACTCTGTCCTCCAGAATATATTCACTGGACAGTATTGTATCATCTGCCATAGATATAATAGACAAAGACTTGCTAATGTTACAGCATGGCCAGTCGCAATTGCGTTCTATTGTACAATTAGGCTGGACGCTGCAAAATCTTCGTTCAGGCTATGTGCCTTGACGTTTAATCAACACAACGTCATTGTTTTTCATCTTTAACCTTACTGATAAACAAATCAGCTTGGCACAGAAAGGAGCAGACTATACAATCCTGAGTATCGAAAAACTTGAGAGATTACCATTGACAATGTCGGAAAGTCCTGTCATTGAATGGATAATACACAGGATTATCACAATTCCGATAACAACTTTCCGATTTAAAAATTGCCTTGAATACATACCGACTGGCCAGTATGAACGTTTGGGTAAAGGGTACATTAAGTAAGCAGGGAAATTACCATACACACACACATGCTATAGTGACAGCAACAAAAATGTATTTCTTAGTGGTGAAAAGTGTAAACATTCACTAAGCGGTATACTTTTGTGACAAGGTATTAATTTACACGGAGCCTGTGAAAGAAATTCAAACAACCTTTCATGCCACCAACATGTCACACCTGCAACGCAGATAGAGCCTTTCTTTAAGCAACTCTCGAATGGGAGTTACATTCTAATAACGGATCACAGCTGTTGTGGCCTTTTGCCAGGGAAAGCATATCTCGTTCAAGTAACTTCCATGGTCAAATGCTGTATGCAAGCTTTGTTTCCAAACGGCCCTGGAGACTCCGAGACTCCCATATTGCCTCGTTTGAATGTCTCTTCTATACGAATTGATACTTTAAGCAGAATGAAGTCTGTGCTTTTGCAGACAACAGTGCCCATCACGTCATCAAAAGAGACGTATGATCTCCAAGTTGCAAGGACAACATCAGAGATTCATGACCTTTTATCAACAAATTGTCCCGTGCATTTCACAGAAATGCTTAGCCAAATTCTTAACATGTCGAGTGCCATTGGCATCCCAGGCGTATTTAAGACCATTTTTACGGGACTGTTAACACCATTCAAAGCAATTCTAGGAATCATTCCTAATTTTGTCCATTCAGTCTTTGGCGGCATACCCCTGATTTTGGGACTTGTAGCAGGCATTTTATTTTTGACCCTCCTGCTCCGATATGGCAAGCCAAAACTCAGACATGACTCCAACAAGGATGGAAGAAACGATCCTAGGAATACGCTACCGGGACCGAATAACTAGAGTCCTTGGATTGGCCAGGCTGAGAGATCTGAACATGACCTGGTTTCTTTCATTCAGACCTATATGGCAGACCTGCATCTTACCTGTGCTTCGATGTATGCTATGCGAAGATGAGTGCGTGTTGGACATCTGTCTTGCACTCCAATCAGCAGTACCAATGGATATCGATACTTTGCTAAATCCTAGAACGGCTCACGCATTGTGTTGTCCCCAGCGGCTACCAATCCTGATGACGGCATTCGTTGAGACTCCTGTGCTACGACTAGTTGGTGACAGTGGAGCAAGAAATAAAAGCAACATCACCCAGGTACGACCTTCTGTGAGCATTGCTGATCCAGACTTTGATGATAGCAATCATTCTCACACCTGCCAAGTTACAGCACTATCGAACTTGGCCGAACTGTCACCTGATTTTGTAGACCAATTCTTTGAGAGCCTGTCTGATATGATGTTCTCCCCCGAACAGAAACAATAATTTTAGAAAAGCATTCCAACACACAGCGTTCCCATGAACTCTGAATTCGGCCTTCAGTTTTGATCAACAAAAACTACTGAAAAGCGTTGGAACTCTATTCCCCGTTCACCAAGAATTTTTTTTTTTGAATTTAACATTTTTCAAAATATTTACCTTTCTCTGGCACAAAAATTCTTTGCTTAAAGTAGACCTATTCATAAAGAACAGAACTTCTATTTTTAGGTACTTCTAGAGACATAATAACTTTACATCAGCCTCTAGCACATGTTACAGCAATTGCATTTCTATGTGATGAAATTATCTCACCCTTCTTTTCTGTATAAAGAGATATTTCATGTGTAAGTTTTTTCGCAAAATCGTTCACTGATTACATATGCTATAATTTTGAATGATTTCTATGCTTAAAGACGTACAGTACCAATATTTCCATGTATTTCAAATACGCCATTTCAAATGCAGACATGTATTTTGGGGTGGGTAATGTTACACATGCATCTTATTGCAATAGTTTTTAGTAATTTGATGGACATAAATTCGTGGAGTGGGTGTCGTGTTCTAATCTAGGACCCCGATCAATACTGTGACCTTATGCCCTTATACGGCTATAGTCCATCAGTACCCCTATAATGGCATAAACGATCGAGAGCGATATTTCAGAAACTCTTCTCTGGCCTAACACGATCAGAGCCACATTTCAGAATCTCTTCCTCTGCAGCTCATTAGAGCAGATGACACAGCAGAAGCCACTATCTAAGATTCCTAGATTACACTCCGAGTTCTTCAACAAGATAAAACTCAGCAACCTGGGAAAGCCCCGCTTGCTATGTTTTGATTAGTAATAGAACTCTAATGAGCACTGATATACGATCACTTCCTAGTGACATCTTTATTGACGTCTTATGTCCAAAAACTTACGTCAAACAAGGCACCTTTCAGGTATAAATATTACCAACGTTGCCTTAAGCAAACGCTGCCTCAACGACATTGATGATAGCGATGGTGTGGTGAATACAGGAGCAGAACAGCTGTCCCTTACAGAGCCCAGCAGATGCAAGCTGCCCACGGACGCTGCCCCTCCTCCCCCTTGACGCGCTGAGAGAGACGCTGTCTTTTCTCTTGCCGAGAAAATCCAGCTCCGGCGTTTCCAGCCTACTCTTGCGAGTGACTGGGATATCGAGTCCTGCAAGGAGATACAAGACCTCCAACATTCTATTTCAGAGGTATGGTGTTGACTAAACCCTTAGAGAGAATTCTTGAAGCAAACCTTGGCAAAACCAACTTACCTAAAACTGCTACTTGCTTACTCCCTCCCAAGTATTAGGCTTAGGTCAGGTACACTGGGGTAGGCGTTGTTAGAAGCACCAGTTGAGTACGTTAGTCAAATGTATATATGAATGTATATATTTTATTCATTTCAACCATTGTATGGCTAAGAAACCATATCAATGCTTTTACAGTAATATTTCGCAATCCTCATTTTACTGTACGCACTTTTTATAATAACTAGTCTTGCAATTGTGGCAATTCATTTCTCTTGCATGAGAAGAAAGACTGTTCAATAAATAATACCTTTATTGAAAACGCCCGTCTCTCTATTTCTCTGCATCTTGGTGAAAGTAATCTGCACAACTGACTGAGTAAAATAACTGTCTATTGTTTCACACGACTCTAGAGATTGACTCTTATTTTAAGGAGCAAAGTTGTCATGTTTATGCGGTTGTTGGAAAACTGAATCCCTTCTTGTCTGTACCAGGGAAGCTGATCATTTCCTATTCAGTCAAGAAAGTTTCCAGTGACCTCTAAGCTAGTTGGTAACAAACCTAATTAAGTTTAGCATAGTCAGTAGAGACCTGGAAGACCGCACTTCTATGTCAAAACTGCTGTTTATTTTATTCCAATGCGCAGGGCCTATAGGGAAAATAGGAACTACACTACAGTCCCTGGTCTGCATGCTGGACAAGAATCATAACCTCCAAGCTCGCCTCCAACCTTTCATGTGGGACAAGTATCTTATCCTCGAACTTCGCCTCTAACCTTTCACTAAGGATATGTAGTCCATGCATCACTTTTTTTTTGTTGAAAATTTCTTTATTTGCAAATTAGGTCACTGCACATAACATAGACATGTACACAGTAGTTCTCCGCATCGTGACATATATTTCAGTATACATTTCAATCATTTACATTTTCTGTTTTCTGCTTTCAAGAACGTCCCAACTCCCCCATTCCCTCCCTGTACCCTCCACCCCCCCGGCACTTATCATTCCATTTAACAGCAATACGTTGGTTTTGCATCAATATGTACAGTACAATCTGTATCCAGCAGGGGTACCGGTCCCCGGTTACATCATATATGCATATCAGATCATTCCCAGTGTGTCTGCAACTCAGTTCCCGTGTACTCCGGTCACGGGCGTAGTATCCCCCTGTGAGACATGACAGGTACAGGCTAGTCCTCTTGGTCTAGTATGCCTTGCTCGAATGCTATAAGCAGGGCATTCCATTCCATTGAGATGGGATGTTTCCTAAGGCCTCTACTCTCCTCCCTGCCTAGTTCTTGTCCCTCTGCCTTGCCCCACCTGATCACCTCCCCGCTCCAGGTCCCTATGTCTGGTGGCCTTGCTGATTTCCATCTCATCGCCACTGACCTCTTTGCTATCAGCAATGCCAGATCCACAAATCTGGATTCCACACTCCTCTTCTTCTCTTTGTGTCCTATCCCCAGCATGCAGTAAGAGGTGGATGTGTAGGGTCTATCCGGTATTATATCATTCAGTATGTGATGTATCGTACCCCAGTAGTGTCCCAGCGTAGGGCATTCCCAGAACATGTGTAACATGCCTGCATCTTCCCGCCGGCATCTGGGGCAGGTATCGGGCGTAGCCGGGAACATCATGTGAAGTCTGCGGGGAGTCAAGTATGCCCTGTGTATAATCATCAATTGTATAAATTTAAACCTGGGGTTCCGAGACACTTTCTTCGGCAATTTCAATACCAGGTCCCATTCTTTGACGCTCAACGCCGCCCCTAGATCCTCCTCCCATTTCAATTTCAGGGGTTGTAGGGGGTCAGCCCTGCGCTCCCGTATCCCAGCAGTCAGCCATTTTGTCAAGTGTCCGCCCGCCCCCATGAGGTACTGCATAGTGACCAGTGAGTTGGTGGCGGGCTCCATCCCATCTCCCGCCCAATGGGTGCCTATGTAGTGTTTCAGTTGTGCATGCTGCAGAAAGAGCGTCCTTGGCGCCTGGTGAAGCCTGGCGAACTCTTCAAACGGCAGTAGCCTGTTATCCGAGAAGAAATCCCCTATTTGTGTTATCCCCGCCTCCTGCCACACCCGTAGTCTTCTTTCCGTCATCGGACCTGTCCCCAGCGGAACGCCCAACAGTGGTATCGAGGGCGCATAATTTGACCGTCCATTTGCATACCTGACCGCCCTCTTCCAGTACATGAGGGCCAGTTTGAGTAGGGGTGGAGTCGTCGCCGGTGCCTTGGCCCCTGGCAGTAACAGCCGATGTATGACCCCCCGGAGTCTGTCGTCCTCTGTCATGTTCAGTTCGTGTAAATTGCGGCCAGCCAACCAGTAAGCTAGCCATTGCAGTTGGCACGCACAGCTGTAAGCGAACAGATCAGGCACTCCCAAGCCGCCCCTATCCGTGGGTAGTTGCAGTCGGGTCATGCTTATGCGTCTCCTGCCCTTTCCCCAAATTAGGTCAAGTAGTAAAGTGTTGAGTTTCCTAAAATAAGGCATAGGGATAGAGACTGGTAGATTCGTAAAGAAGTACAGGAGACGCGGCAGCACCACCATTTTTGATATAGCCACCCTCCCTGCCACCGATAACGGTAAAGTAGTCCAGAATTGTACCCGAGCGGTTAGGTTAGTCAGTGCTCGCCCCAGGTTCCCGTCCAGCAGGTCCTGTGGTTGGCTGTATATCTGGAGACCTAAGTACTTAAATGTTACAGGCGCCACCTGAAAACAGTGCGGCGGAAACTGGACTTGTGTCCCCGCCACCGGGCCCCGAAAGCCAAATCCATATGACTTTGTCCGACCATGCATCACTTTAACCACCTCATCCATGGGCTTCATGTGGGACATAGAGTGCGTTCCTGTAGTACATCCTGCTGGTAATGAGCGCCTTCATGATGGTGTTTCTGATGTTGACTGGGAGCCACTTGAAGATCATGCAGAGCAAGTGTTTATCTTTTCCTTCATGGAAAGCTTGCTGTCCAAGATGATGCAGAGGTTGCGGGCGTGGTCTGTCGGGCAGGGGACGGACTGAGTTCAGCAGGCCACCAAGCATGGATCCATGAAGAGGTGTTGTTACCAAAGATGAGGACTTCCGTCTTATCCCTGTTGAGCTTGAGAAATGTGTCCTTCATCCAATTGGTAACTTTCATTATCTAAGTGTGGAAGTTGGCTCTGGTGGTGTGTCATGTGGCCCATGGGGACATTGTCCTTTTTCACTAACTTAGCATGCGCACGTTGCAGCTTGCCTTCTACCTTTGCGCACATTACTACGAATCTTCATTCTTGCAATATTTCAATGACTGCTTTCACATGAGAACTCATTGCTGTGTTCACACTCTGCATGTTCCTGGGATTTTGACTGAATATTATGTGCAAGGTTGAACAACAAAGCCCCTTGTTATTTTGTTCTGGCAAGACATTAGACAAAACATACTGAATGTATATCTACCATCTATAAGCTGAGGTATGGGGTCTGCTGACAAAGCCAAGCGATCTTCTGATATATAATAACACTGCTCCGTAGCAAGGGAAGGGAGATTAGGCTCTATTGTCTTTCCAAGAAAACTCCCTTCATGATTTATGGACTAGCTGCTATGCTGACTGTATTTGTTTCATGTTTTTTTCTGCTTATTGTTGCATGTATACTGCATGTTAGGGCACATTAGTTAAAATAAATAGTTTAAACAATTTTGTGTCTCTGACAGCTATTCTTGGGAGATCTGGGAGTGTTGTGTTCTGGGGTGTCTAATCATTTGCTTCTCTGTGAGTGAGTAGGAGTGCAAGTGAGACACTATAGCTAGTCGGTCCTGGGCTTGTGGATACTAAGGTGGTAGGAAGGCCCAGTCCCTATACACATAGTTCTGTGTGTGTACAGAATCCCTGCAACAGGTGGAGGGAGTCTTCTGACAGTGAAATGAGGATGTGAGTGTTGTCTGCATGGGAGATGATGTTGAGTGAGTCCGTGAAATCTGACGATGCTGGCCAGGGGGTTTTGTATGTGTTGACATGAGAAGATCCTTTGGGGACTCTGCAGATGATCTTCTTGGGTTCCGATGTGAAGGGTGGGAGACTAATTCTCTGGATTCTTCTGTGAGGTATGAGGTGATCCATTTGAGTGCATCTCCCTAGATTCCGATGTGGTGGAGTCTGTTGATCAAGATATGATGGGAGAGGCTGTTGAAGGTGGCTGATAGGTCCAGGAGGATGAGGCCTGTCGTTTAACCGTGGTTTAGGATGGCCCTGATGTTGTTGGTGACTGCTGTCAGGGCTGTCTTGATGCTGTAGTTGGTTCGGAATACAGATTGAGGGGGTTCAGGAGGTTGTTGCATTCTAGGTGTTCGATGAGTTGCTGGTTCATTGCCTTCTCTAGTACCTTTGCTAGAAATGGGAGTAGGGAGATCAGTCTGTAGTTCTTGGGTTCTGCTGAGTCGACGGATGGTTTCTTCAGAAAGGGCCTCACTCCAGCGTGCTTCCAGTATTCTAGGAAGGAGGCCACTGTGATGGAGGTATTCAGGACATTCTTGAGCTCGTCACCAACCGTTTTGCTCTTGAGGTTGAAGATGTGGTGAGGACAGTGGACCACAGGTGCAACCGGGTGTACGGAGTTCATGATGGAGATAGTGGCTTGAGTTGTGAGAGAGTCCCAGTGAGTAATCAGGGGTTTGAGGTTTTTGTTTATGGGTGTGGGATGCTGTCTGTGGAGGTGGGTTGGGGTTTCAAATTGTTGTAGATGCCAGAGATCTTGTCGTGGAAGATATCCACCAGGGTATCACAGAGTTCTTGGGAGGGGGTGATGCTGTTCCTGGTGGCAACAGTGTGGGAGAACTTCTTCATGATGGTGAAGAACTCCTTTATGTGGTTTGTGCTGTCTTCTATGTGGTTTGCTCGGGGTGCTTTTCTTTGTTTCTTTCAGGGGGCGGTGGAGGTGGTGGTACTGGTTGAGTGCTGTCTTGAAGGTGGTATGGTCTCCTACCTCTTTACTGGTGCACCATTTCCTCTCTAGTGTCCGGCAGTTGCGTTTGGTGAATTTCACCTTCGCAATGAACCAACAGGCTCTTTTGGCTGGACCTCTGAATATGGCTGGCTTTGCTGGGGCGATTGCGTTGTCGCACTCTGTGATCCATTTAGAGAGGTTCTTCACAGCCTGTTCTCGGTCAGGTATTGTGTCTGGGAGGTGTGAGTTCTTCTGATATATTATAGAAAATGAACAATAAATGCTTCAAGACGAGACCAGAACATGCTAATTTTCCCCTTCATTAAATGCACTGCAGGCGGAAGACTAGTTAGCAGTGCCCCATCGGGCCCCGTGGATCTTGCCCATGCTAACCACCAACAGACCTAAGTCACCAAAAGCTCTCCAGGTATGTGTTGATATGAGGGTACCAAACAAAGCAATCGAATTAGAGTAGCCCCTCCATTGAAGATCACCTAGCAGATTTAGAGGGTCTTACTTTTCCTAATAACATCCTAAATGACAGCTATCTATCTCGAAAAAGAAAGTTGATATATAACTTCCTTCTCAGAACATATAACAATATGTTGAGATGCAACAAGAGATGGAAATCTGGGATATCCTCAACAGCCAACATGCCATTCCCTTACTGGATCAGAAGATGATGGAGGACACTAATGAACACCATCACCATTTTTGAGCAACCTTCATGTCTGACAGCAGTGCTACATCGCTTTACTGAATGAAGAATCACTCTCCACAGGAAAAAATGCAAGTTCGTAACAGGCCCTCTCTGTTTCATGGGGTCTTTCTTCGCAAGCAGGGAAGAAGGCAGACAGGAAACAGGAACAAGACATCAAAAGTGCTAAATCTACAAAGGATGCCTTGACTGTCTGCTTTTGAAGTGAGTCCCAGTAGCTAAAGACCAGGCCTCTTAAACAAATAGTGCTTTGGTGGTAGCCCACAGCCTTTTCAGCGGTGCCCTCCTGGATGCAGTATCCATCTGCTCAAGGACAAGAGGGAGGCCATCAGGTGAGAATGCACTTCCATTTATACATCTATGGTCACCAATTTCCAAGATGACAAACTTGCTTGCTCTCCTGCTTCCCAGAATCCAGAATCCACCACCCAAACATTAAAGGGAGATGCAGCATCTTCAGGTATATGACTTCAAGGGCATTACTTTCTGGATGTCAGAGAGAAAGTTAGGTCCACTAACCTTGACGTGTAGGTTTGTAGTGGTCTAGTTCTTGCTGCTCAGCCATTAGTAGTATGAATGTTAGTGGAATGTTGGTGCGCGCGTGAGTGGAGTGTTGGAATGCTTGTGTGAGCGTGAGGATTCAGTTAGAGGAGTTGGAGTCGGGCTGAGCAGCAAGTGAGCTGCTCCTGGTGGGGTCCCCCCATGATACTTACTATCTGAAGAATAAAGCATCCTTCTAGTGCTACACCTTGTCTACTCATCATTTATCCATCTTATAACATATGGCGACGATCAGGAAAAACCCGCATGTGCTGTATTGAAGGATGTTGAACTTAAAACGGAATTTAACAAAGGTGAAACAGCTAAAACGAAATTGAAAACGGAACTTTAAAAAAGGTAAAGCAGCTGTTTTTGGGAGCCTGGCACCTGGGGACCCCACCAGTGACTGTCACCGTCGGCCGCTGAAATGTGTCAGGACTCGAAGCTCTTCATGCGACAGTTGTCTGTTTGCTGTTTTTGTATCCGTAAATATACCGGACCTATTTCTACCAATTTAAGATTTATCTATCACTCTCCCAACAATCTTGGATCAGTATGAGCCCCATCTGAGGAGAATCCGACTAATCCGAGGCACTGCGGAGCTCTAATGACAAGTTAAAGAGAGATCGGTAAAGTGATCTGGCTCGCTCGACATCGATTTCAATGACAGGTCAGAGTTGTGTAATTTATCCATTGAGCGGGAGAGAATGAATGGTTGCTGCCATCTTCTGGATGGAAAAGGAACTTTTATTTGGGCTTTAAATTAATTCGAGGAGTAAGACTATTCAATTTCGTTTCCTCTGGGAGTCTGCACAATTTCGTTTCATATTGATTGGCACCTGGGTGAGCAGTTCGTCTGTGGGCAATGTTGATTTACTTGGTTTCGGCCCTATACATTTCTTGGAGCTCCCTATGTCAGTTAAGCCGCAGTCAGTTTGAATTTAGCTCGAGCCACGCTCACCTGCATCTTTTCACGAGACGATTCGATCTTCATGACATCAGAGTTCCTCCTGGACGTCTGTGTTTACTGACGTACCGTGAACCACCTGGGTCTACGTCTACGTCGAAAAACGTGCCGCCATTTTGTGTTTTCACCGGAGCTCTACATTTAGTCACGCAATCTTCCGCTTCTGCCAATCATCTTGGCTCATCTGTGCCTCGCAATATGTTGAAGCATCTGTGTGAAACTATCAACACCGTTGTTGTCATTGGCCTCATTGGCCACAGGGTGCAAGTTTTTCTCTCTCCACTCGAATTACCTAAAGGATTTTCTGATCGGCGTGGGACATGTTCAACTTAAACCAGTTGCTGATTGGTGTGGGACATGTGCAACACTATTCTCGGGTGAGAGAGTTCGCTCACCGGCGGCTATCCTATTCGCTTTACTGTGTTTTTAGTTTAAATTTATTCGAGAGTTGGTAATAATTTTCGTTTAAAAAAAAAAAAAATCTTAAAGTTAATTTGCCTGTGTTGCACCTTTAGCAACACCATGCTTTTGGCTTATTTATAAATATAATGAATTTGCCTGTGTTGCGCAGTTTTGCTTTTAGCAACACCAAGCCGTTAGCTACTTTATTTTTCAAAAAAAAAAATGTAATGAATTTGCCTGTGTTGCACAGTTACGTATTCAGCAACACCAAGCTTTTAGCTTATTTGTTTAAAAAAAATATGTAATGAATTTGCCTGTGTTGCGCAGTTTCGCGTTCAGCAACACCAAGCTTTTAGCTTATTTGTTTAAAAAAAATATGTAATGAATTTGCCTGTGTTGCGCAGTTACGCTTTCAGCAACACCAAGCTTTTAGCTACTTTATTTTAAAAGATGTCATCATTTTGCCTGTGTTGTGCTTACAGCAACACCAAGCTTGGTAGCTTATTTAGTTAAAAAGAAAATGGTTTGGCCTATGTCGCACTTACAGCAACACCGAGCTTTTTAAGCTTCATCTGCCACTGTTTATGTTAACCATTTAATTTGCTTGTGATAATTTATGCAAGTATTTACATAGGTGCTACAGTTTTATTTATAGGCTGTAGGCTATACTATTCGTAACTCGTACATTAGTTGAGTGTCTTGCTTTCAGGGAATGCATTTATATGTTATGGTTTTGGCCAATCTATTTATTATCAATGCTCTAAGCTTTGACTGTTTTTAGGGTAGTTATGTTTGGGAGCTGGTCTCCTTACACTTGTTTTATGCTTCAGTGTGGGTGATGCGCACACCTTTTTACACTGAGTTCTTCCTATACAGTTTTGTGCTTTATGCAAGTATAGATTGTTGCCTACAGCTTCTTAATTCAGCCAGTAACAGAATTTTCATAACACGCATTCATTGCCTGTGTCATTTTAATCATACTGGAAATGGCACATAACTCATTAATGTACGTTATTTAATATAACTATATGATTATAGTTTGTTTTATCAAGGTTCACTTTGTTGTAGCCTTTGGCTACGTGGTCTTCCTGGCTTGTGGATTTTCCATTTAGTTAAGGGGTTGTCACTTTTTCCTGTGTACGGGGATTTCCACTTTATGTGGATAGGTCACTTCGTGATATTCACTTTTTCGTGCATATATCACCTGCTGTGTCTCTACTTATTTTGTTTTAATTTAATGGGTTTAATTATCCACTGTGTGTAGATTCTACAGCTTCTGTAATTTTGTGACAGTGTGTGATTTTATTCTTTTGGTTGTGGTACATTATTCCTCACCTTACCTTGTCACGTTGAACTTATTTTATAGTTCATCTGGGTGAAATCTTCACCTTTCTTAATATATTTTGCTTTTCTCTTACTCTTTGTAATATGCTTATGAATTGCATACTATGTCTTTTGTTCTTTATTAATGCAATGTATTTACTTTTGCAATTTATTGCATATTTCTTTTCCTTCACATCCTGTGTTAGCAATTTTACACCAATGTTATTTCATGTTGTGAATGTACTTACAGAATTTTTGTTTCCTTTCAAAAGGGGGAAGGTGATGTAGTGGTCTAGTTCTTGCTGCTCAGCCATTAGTAGTATGAATGTTAGTGGAATGTTGGTGCGTGCGTGAGTGGAGTGTTGGAATGCTTGTGTGAGCGTGAGGATTCAGTTAGAGGAGTTGGAGTCGGGCTGAGCAGCAAGTGAGCTGCTCCTGGTGGGGTCCCCCCATGATACTTACTATCTGAAGAATAAAGCATCCTTCTAGTGCTACACCTTGTCTACTCATCATTTATCCATCTTATAACAAGGTTGTGGGCCTGATTACCTGGTGCTCGCTCTGTGAAGCAGCTTCAAAGGCAGCAGTCAGGCTTCAGTCACCACAGAGGAGTGCTGTGAGCCGGGGAGCAGAATCAGTGTCATCTTTTGCATCACAATGGATGGTTATTATTTACTGGTAGTTTCTGATAGGTTCCCCTGATAATCCTTTGTAGAGATTGTACATTGCACGTACCTTGACACCTTGTTATGAGAATGAACAAACCTTGGATATGCCTGATGAAGTCATAACTGAAACATTTTAGGAGTCTGAGTTTCTAGAACTTGAGAAAGTCAACAGTGGAGAGATTGCTGCTGGAGAAACCATACATGTTCGAGTCAAACAACATACTTATCTATCTTGAATACCTGTGTACTCACTTAATTTGTGCATATCACAAGACCACCCACTTGCACAACCTACCAGGAACCAACATCCATGAAGTGTGATAAAGCAATAAACAATGTGTTCCCCACAGGTGAAGGGGGTCAGCCACCATCACCACCCCAATAGTGACTGCATCCTCAGGGCACAGATTGGAAAAGCACTAGAGAGGTGCTCAGTCCTCATCAATGGGAGATGAAAATTCTGAAAGGCACCATGGCAACAGCTGGATGGAGAGGGGAAAGAATGACAAGGAACATCTCAATGTACAAATGAATAAAGAAATTGTCCCTCCCAGATGAACATTCCACACCCTCTTCTCCCATTACCAAATTAGGGTAGGGCAACAACTGTAACAGCCATGATGAGTTGGACACAGCAGGTACTCCAGGTGAGGTCACACACCAATCACCAGAGTGAAGGTCAAGGGCAAGAGAGATCCACTCCTTGCCACACCTCTTCTCATGCCAGGAAATTAAAGACTACAGACTAGTAAACATGTAGTTTCCAAGTGGCATCATCATTTGTTTATCGCTTCCCTGTGCAGAATGGAGGGATGTTATGAACGAGCATCCTTGCTCTGGTCACCACACAGTATGCGGCGTTGCTCAGCAGTGCGGGCACCAGTCCACACTGATGTCCAGTGTGAGTCTCTGTCTGCGGGCACTGCGTGCTTCATGGACCTGTAACCTAGTTTGTCCAGGATGCCAGGTCAACAGCCAATCAACATTTGTGTCTGATTTTCTCATAACATAACCACTCTGATGTGAAGTCCCCTCAACATTCATAGCAAATCTGTATCTCTTCCAGGTCCAGAGGAAGGTACCATTCCTCCTCATGGGACGTCAGTTCATCAGGTCCAGAACTCAAGGTGGTACCCCATGTTTGCAACCCTCTAGGAGACCTTACCCTTTTACTCATCTAGAGAGATATCCCTTCGCACAATTCCTAACCCATCACCTTGCCGGACCGTAGACAGAGACCAGGTTAGTTGGTAATAGTCCTATCTCTGGATGAACTTGGCTTTTTGCCACCTTGCTTCCTGGTGTGTAAGATACTTCATCAGTTCACACCGCCGCAGGAAAACAAAAATTGTTGCCGGTGGTCTGCAGAGGTTTGCACTGCTCTCCAGGTGATGTGTAGAGAAAGAATACATCTAATAGAGGTTTATTCTCAATTATATAAACATATACATGTTCACAAGTTTAGTAGGGAAAAGATAATTTGAATGTGGTGAGATTCCATTGAGACGCAGTGGCAGAGGGCTCCTAATGGCTGTCTGTGGTAATTACAGGCAGTCTCTTTGAAGGGTGAATTTATTGATGGTGAGACTACACAGCTGAAGGTTGTTACCTGCCCACAGCGCACTGGAAAACAACTACGAGCAGTTAGAGTTCCACCTTTTGAATGGCAACATTCTCAGCCTGCATCAAACACTATGACATCACTGCTTCAGCAAAGCAGAGACCTAGAATACAACATACCTCCCCTTCTCCAACAGAATAACATAATTCAAGAACTGGTGCCAAGTTTGCAAGAACCTCGTTAAAATATTGCAGTTTTAGCAGCAGGAAACTGCCGCTAAAATTGCAATAATAGGCTTGCTAATATGCATTATAGAATTATTCCAATAGAAGCCCAGGTTAGATGTCATGCACATCTAACCTGGACTTCTACTAGAATTCTATAACGCATAGTTCGACGAGGTTCTTGCTAATATGCCTCCAACTCTTTAAACAGAAACAGAATATGATATATACAAAAACAATAAAACACAATGTAAAATATTAAAAACATAAATTAATTCACAAAGCCTTCTGGGTGCCACAATTATCCTGGAGCTCCTCCTGAGTTCAGAAGAAGATGGAGGAAAATCGTCTTCAATACCACTCAACCTTTGACACGATCTTGATTTGACAATTTTAGACAGGTTCCCCCCGTGACCTCCTTCCACCTGAACAGCATTGTTGCCAATCTTAATAACTTTGATGGGTTCACCATATTTTCACTTCCCTTTCTTGGTATGCACAGGAATTTTAATGCAAACAAAAGCTCCTGCACTAAGAGAGACAACCTTCGCCCCCTTTTTTTGTCAAACCAGACTTTTTGTTTAGCTTCCTCGGATTCAAAATTTTCTTTGGCAATCTCCATCAGAGACTCAACATTGGATTCTGACTTCAACCATCTAATTATCCATGTAGGTCTGAAGCAGGTATTGGCCCTTCTTCCCCTCAGAAGCTCAAAAGGGGAAATTTCAGTAGAGGAGTGAGGAGTTTTCCTGTAAAACCACAGCATACTTTCTATAGATTTAACAACATCATGGTGACCACACACAGCCCACCTTATACACTCACCCACCACTCGGTTCTTTCTTTCTACAAGACCGTTCGTCTGTGGGTGATAGTTGGACTCTTCAAATGTTTGACACAGCTGGTAGACAAGAAAGATTCAAATTCTTCACTCAAAAATTGAGTTCCTTCATCCGAAACTAGGAACTGAGAAAAACCTTCCCTAAGAAAGAACTCCCTCAAAAAATGTATGACACTGGTAGAATTTGCTTCCCTGACCAACTTAATTTCAGGCCATTTTGATGCATAATCCATCAAGACCAACATGTACCTCCTTCCAAGGGGTAATACCTCATAAGGACCCATTATATCTACACCAGTCTTGACCCAGATACCAGAAGGACATTCAATGGGTGAAAGAGGGGGAGTGGAAACCTTGACGTTTTTCTCAGCCGAGCAACACACAGGACAGTTTTCCACCATAACTCAAATCTCAACTTCCATACTAGGCCACCAGAAATCCTGACAGTTTGGTGAGAGTGGAACCTAAATGACCCTCATGAGCTTTTTTGATAATGACAGGTTTAATGGAATGAGGCGGAATGAGTTTGTCACATCTCATTAGAAGACCATCCTCCAAGGTGATCTCAGATTCAACCTTCCAAAATGGTTGCATGAGAGAAGACAAAGCCCTTTCTCTAGGCCACCCCTCTCTGACGAATTTACACACTTGTTGGAGAAGAACATCTTCCAATGAAGCCGCTCTCCAATCACTTTCAGAACCATGTGCAAAATCAGAGATCTCAATGGCAGCCACAAAACAATCTTCTGCATCCTCCTCACCCAATTCTTGACTGCTGGTACCTACTAAACCATCACTGCCCTGGGAAAAACAAGAAAGGAAATCTGCCCTCCCATTCTTTCCTCCAGGGATATGTGAAACCTCAAACTGATATTGAAGGAGCTTGCTAACCATCCTTGTAATTCTGGGGGGGTACAATATTTACTGGGAGCAGAACCCAATATTGAAACTAGAGGTTTGTGGTCTGTAACAAGTTTGAATTTTCTTACCCAAACATAAGGGCAAAACCTTTCAATGGCCCACAAACAAGCGAGCAACTCCCTTTTAACGGCCGAATACTGGACCTCAGCATATCTCAACACTCTAGAAGGAAAAGCGACTATGTTTTCCTTGTCACCAGAACTTTGTGTGATAATAGCCCCTAAACCAACTTGACTCGCATCTACAGAAATACAACATGGTAAGTCAGGATTAAATGGAGTAAGTGCTTCATTGTTCTTAGGAGAGGATTTAACAGTATTGAACACACAATCACATTCCTCAGACCAATCAAACTTGACACCTAATTTGAGCATATTGCTGATTGGACGAACAATTGAAGCATAATTGGGAATAAATCTTAAGTAATACTCAAAAAAACCTAGTAAAGATTTGATACCAGATTTGTCCTTGGGTACAGAAGCATTTGAAATAGCATCAATGAGACCTTGTCTAGGCTTAACCCCTTCATGTGATAACAGATGACTAAGATACTCAATCTCTGTACAAAAGAATTTACATTTTTCAGTCTTGAGCACACACCATTTTTTTCAAAAATATTGAGTATTCTTCTGAGGATACTGTTATGCGACTTGTTGTCTTTAGCATGAATCAGCACATCGTCTTGAAAGACAAGTACACCTTCAACGCCCCTCAACAAATTCTGCATAACCCTCTGGAACACGGACGCTGCGGAGGCAAGCCCAAAAGGCATCCTCCGATAACTAAACGTTCCAAGTGGGGACACAAAAGCTGTAAGAGAGCGGGAATCAGGATGCAACGCAATTTGATGATATGCACCAGCTAAATATAGCTTGGAAAACACAGTGGCACCTTTGACACTGGTGAAAATGTCAATAATACTAGGCAGAGGGTGTGAATCTATCCAGATCTCTTTATTCAGAATTGCCCATCACGTTTGCGAGCCTGGGCGAGTGGGGACAACCATAAAGATGACTTGGTTGGTTCAATGAGCCCCCTATCACACAATCCCTTGAGTTTTTTATTGAGGTCATCCCTAATGCTGAATGGAACACTTCTGAGTTTATGCTTAACTGGGGTGCCACCATTTCTTACTATTATTTTATGCCTAAAACCAGAAATTTTTCCAAGAGTGTCACTAAAAACAGAAAGAAACTCGCTTTTTCATTTGATACTTTCATCCTCACAGCTCACAAGCATAACTTGTTCTTTGGTGCCTGGGTTGAGTACCATCCAAAATATTCCCTGGTGAAACCACCCAAGAATATTTAGGGGCATATTACCAAGCAATAGCGATAATTATCGCTATTGCTTGGTTAGCGTGAAAAAATTATCGCTGAGCTGCGGCGATTTTTATCGCAAATAAACCTTGGTATTACCAAGGTTTATCGCAAATGCGATAAAAATCGGCCGCAATGCATGAATATCGCTGAAAAGTCTGCGATATTCATGAATTAGCGAGCTAATGCTCTTAGCCATGTTATCCACCTCCCATTGGATAACATGGCTAAGAACTGCTCAGTGCAGGTGTTAGCTTCTGAAGATTTTCGTGCTTAGCGCGAATATCTCCAAAAGTTGGTAATAGGAGATAGCGATGTTAGCGACTGTTTCCAGTCGCTAACATCTTGGCACGCCCACTCTACATGTCATTAGTGATAAATATCACTGACATGCAAAGTGGGGCCCAAGATGGTCGCTATCTCCTTCTAGCTGTCGCTAACTGGTGTTAGCGCCAGCTAGGTAATAGGGAGATCATTTTATCTCCGCTTTCTTGGATTTTAAAGCCAATGTGTCCACCAAGAATAAGCTAGTAGTTGGCTTTTTTGATCTGATAGGAGCACATACCATACCGCTAGTGTTTCAGGGACTATTCTGCACATACAGAAGTATGGACAAGAGAAATAGGACATTGTCGATGATAGGTGCAGTTCGACTTTCCACATACCTCAGTCCGAAACAGAAGTTGAACCCCCAATCCCCTTACCGACTATCTAGTGTGTCTGACCAATGATTATACGACCCAGAAGAACAGAAGAAGACTACCGCCGAGTCCTGACCTATCAGAGTCCCGGAAGCATGCCTGCAAAGTGCAGTAGTACAAACCCTTCAGCTCACTCACTCGTGATCAAAAACCACACAGAGTTTTTTAGTTTTAAAGTTTTATTTTCAAATAAGAAATAAAAAAACAATTTCTTTATTTTTATTAGCGCAGTATTCCGAGCGAACAGTTGTGATAGATGACTTAAAGTTTAAACACCCTTCCCTAGAATCAATATACTTCAACTTAACACATCTAATTATTAGAATAACTGTGCGGGAGCCCTCACCTTGTTTGAACTTGTTTGAACTTTAAGTACTGGTGGTGATGAGTAAGGGACAGGAGTAGGTGGTGAATTCAAAAGCTCTTGTTGGCAGAAGGGCAATGGAATCTTCTGTCTGTAATTAGAAAAATGGTGCACGTTAAAAAACAAGCATTCATCAGTTGTGCCAAAAAGTGTAGCATGTAATGGCTAAGCATATAAAAGGTTAACACCCTCCCCAAAACCGTCATTTTCTTTCATTCCCAATAATTAAAAATTGGTTATGTATTAACATTTTCTTCCATTACGAGACGAAATAGGAGGTGGTGTATGGCATCTAAAATGTTTTTTCTAGGCGTCATCGCACCATCGGATGCGGCACCTCCCACCACCAGTGCCGGGGCCAGCAGCGCGGAGGCGTCCACTACTCCAGGGGGTGATGCGGCGGCGCCACAAGTGCTACCAGGAGGAGCTGAGGGGGATGGCTCAGCAGCGGCGGACGGTGGTAAGTTATTATACTCCTTACTTATTGACATTTTAGAGTAGGCTCGCAAAGGAGTGTATGATGTACTGTACAGTAGACAGTACACTAGTACAAGTACACTGTACTGTTAAGAACAGTTACTAAGTTAGAACTACATTTTTGCCAATCACGGAGAAGACAGTCACCCTTCACTTAGCAATAGCATTAGCAGCGGTAGTTCTCGAGTAAGCAATGGCCCCCTCTATTTAACTTCAACTCAGCTGGGAAACTTTTATCGTGAAGCCAAGTCATATCAGATGAACTTGAGAGATGTGATGAACGAAAAGGGAAAGAACTTAGGGTGAAAGGAAGGACGAGCGAGTCGTAACATTTATGACTGTAAAGAATGATACGTGTTTTTGAATGCAGGCAGAGGTGGCTGATAGGAAGGAATCAGATGCATGGCTTTTTGAAGCAAGGATGGTTGGAGGAGAAAGAAAAGATGACTGCCTGTGTGGGTGAATCAGAAAATGCATGTGTGGTGTACATTGCAATATATCATTTGGGTGAAACTCAAATGCAAGTCAAGACGGTGGTTTACCAAATTAAATGAAAAGGGTGTTACTTTGGAAGCCTGGATGGTATCTTCTTCCTCATAGATAGCAGAGGTGTATTTGTAGAGCAGACGCTCAGTGGATGAAGAGTGTTACTTTGAACAGCATGTCTGTGCCAGAGTAGCAAAGCAGAGGAAATCCAAATACTAAAAGTTGTGATTTTTCAGAAATACTCCCTTGACTAACAGTACAGTAGTTTACTTTGCAAGCACAGCATATATTGTGTATGTATTGTATAGTTGACATTATAACAAGTCAAGTCCCTTCCTCCGGCAATTATGGATACCACACTCACTCCCTATGTTAATAATTTTCTTTCAGCTGTGTCATGGGTGGACTATCGCTGTTGTTCAGTCAATCTATCAAAACAAAGCACCTAAAGTCATCCATAATATAATCAAAGATCATGTGATCAGGAGGATATATGATCAGAAATTAATAATCTTCATTTTCCTTTTGTAGTAGTCAAGGCCCAGGGGGGCAGTGCGAAATATAAATTACATTGAGCAGCATGCCCCTGATGTAACCAGAGCCACCCCTATAGAAAAGTAAGAGCTTCCCTATCCCCACCTGCATGTACTACTCAAAGTAATGCGAGTCTGCGTCATCATGGCTTGTGTCTGTTTTTCTTGGGTGCAAGCTGACTGAGCTGGCATTATGCCGGCTACCACAAGTTCACGTACAAGTAATTTCTTTCGCAAAACAAGAGAAAAAAAGAAGACTAGTGTACTCTCTGACTCTCTGACTATGTAGTGAGTCCATAGTGCTGTTAGTAGAATTCCTGAAACTCCCACTAATGTTACAGGTCTACAAAGACGGCGAAAAGATACATGCCAAAACATTATACTGTGCTTGCAAGTTGCTAGTGTTACTGTGAGGCAACTTTCTGTTGAATTATTTTGTGTTAATGATAAAGAGTATTAGTTACAGTATTTTTGTTTCTTTCTTCATATAGATGCTCCACAAAAGCTCACCAGAAAGGAGATGGCTGTCCAGGCCAGGGCCCGGATGCTGGAGGCCATTTGTACTGAATAACGGCGGCTGTGGCCTCGGGAGCTGGAGGAGGAGGCTGCAACAACTGCATCCTCCTCCAGTGCCCCCGGGACCACCAGCCAGCAGCATCCAATAGTACGGCGCTGTGGTCCAACAGCCTCCCGCCGCCGTCGCACAGCAGCAAGCCAAATACCTTCTGCCCCCCCCAGAGCCTGGATGGCATGTGGGCGCCACCTCCGCAGGAGAGTGGACTCCCTGGAGCGCGTGATGGAGAAGCTCAAGCGCCAGCTCTGGGACCTCCGCAAAGAGATGCGGGACCACGTGTCCACAGGACATCGCCGGAAGAAGTGACTGTCCCTTGCCCCTTTTTTAAAGACTGTTGGGGGAGAGGGGTGCGAATTGGCCGTTGGGGAAAGGGAGGTTTTTTTTAAGTACATTTGGACATTGGTTGGGGTTAGGGAGGGGGGTGGGTTGGGCCTTCTTGTGGGATAGTTTATTTTTGTTAGGGCTCCAATAATTATTTATTTCTCTACTTAAACATAGCATACGCGTTTTTTTTACTGTTTTGTGGGGGAGGCGGGGGGGTTAACTGTACGTTTGTTTTCCTGAAGCTTAACTGGCTGGTTGATTCAAATTGTCTAATCACCCAAATTTGTACAAAAGTGCCACTGACAGAGTTAGTGAATTTAATTGTCTTACTACTTTACTAGTACTACCGTCAGTCTCTCCTCTCCTCCTACTCCATTATTCTTCCTCCCCCAAAATGCTTATCTTACCTGTGATTCGTGTTTGAGAATAGAGCTAGGCACAGGGCTGGCTACATGGCAAATGGTGATTAAGGTTGGGTATGGAATCCTGGACGGATGAAATGTCATTGTTGTGCTGGTAGTAGTTGTGGTACACACTAGCAGTAGCAGCATATGAAAAAAAAGGAAATGAAACATTGAGTGGCCTGAGCGTGGCATTAGAACAGTACGATAGATAGTACGCTATGAATAGAATAGTGCCATAAATTGTAGCCTAAGCAGTGCTAAAGTATTCAAAATATAAGTAATCGTTGTGTTGAGTATGACTACTATAAGAAATAGTATTGAAGGCGAAGGACACAGCACCGTAAGAACTAAGCATTCGATTTGTCACGTGTAGGAGGAGGATGTTGTTGATGATCAATCCACGATGGCGCACATGAAATTCTGATTTGAATGCTTTTTCTGTTGCTTTGACCTTATCTTCCCCAGCAAGTGTGTGGAATTATTGTTGTCATTTAGTCACACCTCAATGAAAACCACACAGCCCGGGGGAAGAGGGTTAGGGTTTGAAAATTGTATGGGAATGGGGGTTTTTGGGAATGTTTTATGGAGAGGAAAAAAACACAGCATGGACAACAAATGAAGATAAACAAATCTTTGGATACGAAGATATCCATAAATCTTTTAAGGGACATAAAGGAAGTGCATGCATGGAGTTGTTGCTAAATGGATGGTTAGGTTACTGAAAAGTAGTACTAAAACTTACAACAATGTGATAGTACAGGGCTTCAGTAATTACGCAATTTCACTTGCCTATCTGCCCTCAGAGAAAATAAACACTTAGTAGTACATTAAATTAGTTTTAAAAATAGCAAAGAAAAACTTATCAAATAGCTGGAGGGATGAATTTGAAGCAGAGAACAAACAAATGCACAGAGTCACACTCTTTGAAGTTCACAACAATAACATTATTTAAAAGATAAGGAGAAGTGAAGAGTATACTGTAACTGTATGTTGCAGTTGTCCTGTTCAATTTGGGAAGTTGCATGCATCCAGCCATTCTTCTTCTTCGTGGTACTCCTCCATTCCATCTGACACTCCGTCGATCAATCTTGGTGACCAGACACACTGTCCACTGCCTGCCTGGCGGATGCGGAATTGTGGATCAATAATTGTAAGCCTGAGTTATTGTTTTCCCATCGCAAAGGGTTAAAGCCGGCCTGTAAATGTTGATGGGAAAACACGAAATGAAATTAAAACACCACAGAGAAAATAATATATGGTACGGTGTGCTGTAGTTCAAAAATAACAGTTTCAGTTTAAGAAGTGACAGTATTACATACAAGCATCATCATTTCTTAAGTGCGTACTCTGAGTCTCCTTTTCAAGGATAGTAATTAGCACACAGCAGGCCAGGGCCATGCAGACGGTCAAGGCAGGCACCACTGAGTGAAGCAACCTGATGTAGCATACCTCTTTGACACAGGACAGACAAAGAATATCTAATTGTATGCAGCAAGCCACATAGTCACAATTTTACATGAACTGCTGTCTGGACTCTGGCAGAACAACACTGCACTGTCTCTACCACTCCATACCACGACTAGACAGACATGTAGTTCTGCTGTAATATTATGTAACTTTGATCATCAAGACTCATCATCATCATGGTATATTGGCAAACTCAATGTTGTTCATGCAGTCGCAGTCTACACACACAGGGAGTCCAAGGACATTTTGCATATTAAAAAATGCAACGTAGTGGCCCCTGCAGTAGAAGAATTTGAATTAAACAAGGTAATAAAACACAGAGTAGACTTGAGTTACATTTAGTGTGTAAAAGATTATATAATAACAGAAGACATATGATGATTCATTTCATGCACAACAAACAAACAGCAATTGCTTTTATCAGAGCCAGACAGCCAGTGCTGTCCACTGCAGTACATGCCATCTCATTATTCATTACCTGTTCCACTTTTTGTCCGCATCTTGCTGTTCTTAAAGAGGAGGCCCACAGGGCGGCCTCTCGTGTGTGTCAATCAATTTCAGAAGTAACTGCCAGCAATCAGCATATAGTCAGTAATTCCAGTCCCACTTCTTTTGAGGGGACTCGTCTACGAAGCAACAGTTTCTTCATTCTGCGTAATCCAGCCATCTGCCTTGAGGGAAATGGATAGGGGGAGTCTGGAGCAGGAGGATAGAGGAGCATGACTGAGTTGTGAGCTTGTGAACTTCAGGATTGCAGGCAGCGGCACCTTCAATAAGGAAATAAGACGAGGCTGTGCTGCTGATGGATTTGTTGTGATTAGGTGATTAGAGTTTTGTTGTGGTAAAAGTTGAAAAACAAAGAAAGACACACAGGAATAAAAGTGAATAAGGACGAAAATAAAAAGGAAGTCATTTTTAGGCCTCGTTGTCAGGGAAGTAGAGCTCGCCCTCAAACTCTGTGAATTGAGACGGGAGTAGGTCAGCTAACAGAGAAGAACTTCCGTCACCTAAGTCGGTGTCCTATTCTTCCTACGTGCATTCACAAATTTTGTAATCTGGTGGTATGAAGTGCTGATTCATCTTGCTCATTATTAAACTCTCTACATTTTTGGACGAGAGGCGGGTCCTTTTTGAAGTTACAATGGCACCAGCAGCGCTGAAAACACGTTCAGAAGACACATTTGCGAGTGGCCAAGACAAATAATTTAGAGCCAGGTTGGTGATCAGTGGCCATAGAGGCCTATTCCCATACCAATACAGCAATGGGTTCTGATTAACGAAGACCTCTGTTGAGTCATCCAGATAGGCCTGCACCACACACTCAAAGTTCTACAGGGGTGCTCCACTTTGCGTACCATCTGTGGCCTTTGCATCACTGGAACGAGCAAACCCTTGATGAGTTGCCCATCCGCTTCCGACAATATTATGGCTGGGCCTGGTGCAGGTGAGGATGATGATACGGTTGCTTGTGTCATTAACGGCTGTGAGGGAAAGTGACTGCCTTCGGCCACAGATTCAGAAGTGGACCTTGACGCCGGATGGCCTGCTGATTCAGTAGTACTTCTGCTGGTTCCTTCAATTTTCTGCCGCTCTTTTTCAAACCGAGTGGCTGACAGAGCTAGCCAATGTTTGTACTTTGAAACATCTGCTTCATTAAAAGGAATGAATGCTTTGCTGGCCACTGCCTTTTTGTACCGTGGATCCAAAATAGTGGCACAAATGTAATGTTCTGTATGTATTTTGTTAAGCCTTTTTAATGTCAACTAGGCAGCTTAATAAGCTCTCCGCCAACTGATATGCGTCTTGCTTTTCAGCATCATCTCAGAACGTTGAAGACACCGTCTTCAGTTGGTGCTCTAGCATGTGCAACAATGGGATAGCTTTGCCCCAAGTACAGTCCTCCCTGCTGACTTCACACGTGAAGACCTCAAAAGGACGAAGCATGTCTGTCAGGCTTTTAACTAGCTTCCATTCCTCCATCTCTAGCCTCATGTCTTTCATAGTAGAACCCCGTTGAAAGACATACTCATTGATTACCATGCACTGCTCAGACAGACGCTCAAGCATGTAGAAGGTTGAGTTCCAATGTGTTACCACCTCCTGGATGAGTCCTCTGACTGGCAGTCTACGTTATTATTATTATTATTATTATTATTGCAGTTTTGTATAACGCGTAGTTACCCTAGAGCATCCCAGCGCTTTTAGAACAGAGGGTAATGGACGTTGCCATTTTCCGTGAACAAAGATTTCAAAGTGTTGGGGAGCCAGGCCTCCGAGCCTCACTAGCCCCTTACTCCTGCTCCGGTCCCTGCGCTGCTCGGGAAAGACTGCGTACAGACCGGCCACTGTCTCAGGAAAGTCCAGAGGGCCGAATGAAATATAGCACTCCACGATTACGTTGCATGTTCCTCAGCTGCTTCCGGGGCCTTAAAAGAATGGCTGAAATGTGTGCAGATTCTTCGGCAGGTGGTCAGTAACTTGCTGACTGTGTTTTATTTTTACAAGAAATCTTGCACAACAATGTTAATACTGTGCGCCACACGGCCCTCTGAAATAGCCACCATCATGCATGGCCTTAACTATATTACTGCCATTATCCGTGGAAAAATAACCAATCATGCGCTTTCTTGGATGCAGCATTTATAGACCTTACTCTGAAACTCATCCAAAAGGATTAGTGCAGTATGAGATTTCTCCATGGCAAACATGGCTCCTGTTGCATGTTTCCGAGTAGCTTGAAAAACTGTGTCCGGGTCAACACCTGCATATAACTTGTCTCAAACACCTGCAAAAGAGACCCAGTGTGCAGTGATGCACATGTAATCAAGGACTTGGCAACTGGTCCACATGTCTGTTGTCAGGTGGATGGTGTGAACAACACTCTTCTGCAAAGCTGCCCCAATCACCTCCAGCACATCTTGATGTAGTGCTGGAACCACAACTCTGGCAAAATAGGACCGGCTAGGAACCTTCCATTTAGAGCAGACTGTTGCCACAAATTCTAGAAAACCAACCCCTTCCACGAAAGAAAAAGGGAGAAGGTCCAGCGCTATCATTTTAGCCAGCATTGCATTATAAAGATGTGCCGTAGGGTGGTTGCGTTCAAATGGCGCATCCGACCAAAACATGCTTTTAATGGTAGTCTGGGCCGTTTTACGTGATGATGATGATAATGCAGACTTCTTCAACCCAGTTAGGCTCATTGATGTACTTTTTCGCATTGGTGTCTCTCCCAGACTCTTAGTGTGCCTCATACATGTTGCTGAGGTAGAGGGTGTGGGCGATACCACTGCAGTGCTGCTCCCAGGGGTACTGGGTGTACCAGAAAAAATGTCTGTCGCTTCTTCACTTCCCCATGCATGATCAGCCCCTCGTCATCATCATCAGATGCAATATGAATAGATACATTTTGATTTGTTGTACTTTTGGATTCCCGGATCTTCCTTAGCTGCGCCTCCAAAATGATAGTGTGGTGTTTTTGAAGATGACCTCTCTGGCCTCCGGTACTATAGTTGGTACCAAGCTTACCCCGACTAACTACAGTTTTACAAATCAAACAAACGACCATGTTTTCCGCCTTTTTGCTAACACTAAAGAAGTCCCAAACTCGGGACTGGAGATGTCTGCTGGTGGTGGAGGTGCTACATTCAATGCCAGATGAAGTGGAGAATGGGCGTGGCTGAATTTGACTCTGTTGTGCACTTACAGCACCACTACATGAGGTAATGGAGGTCGAGCTGGATGGAGGTCCCTGCCGAGAAAATATGGAAGCTGTAGGTCGTGTTGGTGTAGTAGTTAACTGTGTTGGTGGTGGTACCAGTGCCACGCCACCCACATCCTGTTCAGCAGCAATTCGGGATAGGGTTAAAATGTCTGTCTGCTGCATGCCCGCTGGAGTGACGACTGTGATGACTGGGTCGCCGTCAGACTGTTCATCAGCAGCAGAATACACCACTTCTTGTTTGTCGTCATCACCCATAAGTGAAAGCCTTGCTTGAACCTTCCTTTTAGGCTTAGCTACCTTTGTCGGCTCATGGCGTGCCTCACTCTCAGACTGCATTGGTGGGTTCTAATCAACATCAAGATCATCAGAAGGAAGGGGGCTTGAATAAGAACTTGTAGTAGCCCTCCTTGACCTTTTTCTTGCTGGAAGGCAATGGATCATCATCAGGAGTAGTGGCTTCCTCGGATAATACCTCCGCTTGAATCTCAATTTCCTGATGTTCCCCTACTTCTGGAGGAACACGCATTGTGAGCAGTTGTGCCGCTCCATGCACCTCTTGTTGCGCCTCTCATTGCGCCTCTCCTTGCACCTCTCCTTGCGCCTCTCCTTGCGCTTCTCCTTGCGCCTATCCTTACGTATGTACTTACGCTTGTACTAGTTGCACCTGTGGTTGTCGTTGCGGCTGTGGTTGTTGAACACTCATCAGATGAGTTACACCCTGCGTTGATTGGATGCTACTTTCTTGCAATGAGCAAACATCACTGGTCGATGGTGATTGAGCAATTAAAGTGGCAGCCTCTGCACCACTCATGGTCTTGGACCTAACTTGGCGTGGTGGCACTGAGCCCAATGAAGCGGAGGTGCTGCTCCCAGCTTGGTCCCCGGCGGACCCCGCTGCAGGCGTAGTTTTTTCCCCCAAAAAAAGTGTCTGTGGGCACACCAGTCACCTTGGTAAGTGGCACCACTTGCTTCTTCTGCTCCTTCTTACTGGCAGTGGGACTGGCAACTTTCTTGGTAGAGGAGCTACGGCCACCTTTCTTTGGGCCCATCTTCTTCAGATGTCAGTACAGCAGGCCGCAGTTGCACGAGTTGTAGAGTTGTCTGTGGCCACACGTGACGTTGTGCTGCACAAATCGCTGCAGGACTTCTTCCTGGCACTGATGAATGATGAACGGTGACTGATGTGGTTCTCTTGTGCACCTAAATGCAAAGGAAGCCAGAGGAACATCAGTTAAATAAATGTTGCATATGTCGTGCTTCAATTAATATTTGCAACTAGGCATTTATTACTATTACAACACACCTAAAGACCCAAAATAAAAATTGCAATTCTAATTAAAAGTGGATGTTTACATTAATAGAAGAGAGACCACACAGAGAGAGTTGGTCCATGCACCAATGAGTACCCCTGGGCATAATGGATGAAAGCAAGTCAAACTGGGTGCAGGCCTGAGCACACTGTCTGGCTTCAAAATAGCCCCTTGACCCCCAGCCACATGGCCAGGCCCTGCCTGGACCAGGCCTCAAAATGCCCCCCCGCCCCACATGGCCAGGCCCCAACAGCACCCAAAAAGTCGAAAAACACCCAAAAATCACCACAATCCAATGCCATCCATGCCCACAATGATGTTTAAATTTAAGACACCCCACAGAAAGACTTGGTCCATGCACCACTGAGTACCCCTGGGCATTATGAATGAAAGCAAGTCAAACTGGGCGCAGGCCTGAGCACACTGCCTGGCTTCAAAATGGCCCCTTGACCCCCAGCCACATGGCCAGACCCTGCCTGGACCAGGCCTCAAAATGGCCCCCACCCACATGATCAGGCCCCAACAACAACTCAAAAAGTCGAAAAACACACAAAAATCACCACAATCCAATGCCATCCATGCCTTCAATTATGTTTAAATTCAAGACACCCCACAGAAAGACTTGGTCCATGCACCACTCACTACCCCTGGACATAATGGATTAAAGCAAGTCAAACTGGGTGTAGGCCTGAGCACACTGCCTGGCTTCAAAATGGCCCCTTGACCCCCAGCCACATGGCCAGGCAATGCCTGGACCAGGCCTCAAAATGGCCCCCACCCATATGGTCAGGCCCCAACAACACCCCAAAAAGTCAAAAAACACACAAAAATCACCACAATCCAATGCCATCCATGCCCTCAATGATGTTTAAATTCAAGACACCCCACAGAAAGACTTGGTCCATGCACCACTGAGTACCCCTGGGCATAATGGATTAAAGCAAGTCAAACTGGGTGCAGGCCTGAGCACACTGCCTGGCTTCAAAATGGCCCCTTGACCTCCAGCCACATGGCCAGGCCCTGCCTGGACCAGGCCTCAAAATGGTCCACACCCACATGGCCAGGCTAACAACACCCCAAAAAGTCGAAAAACAAACAAAAATCACCACAATCCAATGCCATCCATGCCCTCAATGATGTTTAAATTTAAGACACCCCACAGAAAGACTTGGTCCATGCACCACTCACTACCCCTGGGCCTACTGGCTAGTGTGGCTTTACAGTCAGGCACCCCAAAATTAAAAACAAAATCCACATATAACAGTGAGCTAAAATTCCATGACATAAATGAGATTTAAGTTCAACAAAACTCACAGAAACAGTTGTATCATGCACCCATGACTAACCCTGGGCCCTCCTGGATACTATGGCTACCCACAATATATATTTTTTTAAGTTGTGAAAAAGTTTTAAAATTGTAGTTGCAGCAACTGCAATGCCCCAAACAAACAACACCAACTTACTTGTAAAATCTGAAATCCAAAAGTGATCCAAATTCCTCAAATACAAATATCCAGCAGCAGCCACAAAATGTAATCCTTCCAGTTCCAGATCCAAATGAAAAGCGACCAGGACATGGACAAAGCGCTGGGAGGAGCCTGCTGGACAGGAACAGGAAGTTGGAGACTCTGGGGCACTTCCTTCCTCCCTACCCCCCTAAAAATGGACTCCTTGCACAAAAAAGTGCAGCCAAATGTCAATCTGAGGAGTTATTCTGATCAAAATCATCATTTTCAGAAGGATTATGCTGCCTGCGGTAGATTTCTTGTGCAGAATTGCAATTTTTGCAAGTTCGGGAAAGCGAGCTGTTCAAATCTCCCGCCAGAAGTCAGCTGTGCGCCGCATCTACGTATTCGCAATTGTTTACTACCGCGATACGGCCCTTATGACATACTCACGTTGTCAAACTCTCACTGTGCAAGACGGTGGGCCGTGATGACGTACTCGCGGTCGAAAAACTCTTGCGCGATCACGCAGCAAGATCCAAAATGGTGCAGCACATGCAAACCGGGAGGAAAAAAACAACTCGGGGAACTCAGAATCACGGTAGGTCAACGGCGCGTGCGCAATATTGTATTTTTGATGCGCGACCAAGCAAAAAAATCTGCCAGCTTGCAAATCGCTGATTTTTGGGCAAATTCGCGCGATTCGCAGAATGCGAATTTGCCAAAAATCCGCAAATTCCGCAAACGGAACGGATTTTCTGCCCATACTTAGTTTCAACACCGAAGAAGCAACAGTGCACTGGGCGAAGAAATCAGGATGAGAACTGCAGACCCCCTCTTAGGGCCTTTGGATGGGTTAGCTCTGCAACCTAAGAACCCTGAGTAGGTGTGGAGGTGTGGGTTCTTTTATTATTTAACGATAAATAAAGGAGCGGTACTAACATTTGCCACAACACCACCCTCAGTGCCCTGAACAGTGCATGCACAGAAAGTGTGAACTTGTCACTTGTGTGTGAGTAGCCTGAGGCAGCTAGCTGTTTTCAGTAAACTCTCAAAAGAGAAGCTAACATTTGTTTGGCAACAGATTCTAAAACTATGGCTTGATGGGCCTGTGCGATTTATATACCTGTTTTTTCTTCTGGTTGTCAACTGACTTATGAGCAGTTGCCCTTTTTAAGTGTCTTTTTTTCGTAAAGGGAAAGTTTTCTCTTTAGAGTGCCCACAAAAGGCACAGCATTATTGTCAACACATTTCAAAACTGCGCTGCACGAATAATTGTTTAATCATTTTTTTTTTAATGAGGGAGGTAGGATGCCCTTCAGACCCCTCCTTGAGAGGGCCAAAACTGCTGCCTCGCTATGCTGACTGCTTCTGCAATACGTGTCAGCTATTTATACTTGCCATTGCCAATGCTGCTTTTAGCGCTAAGTTCCACTTTTTCTTACGGGACATGCTGCTGAGTTCGCGTTACCCCTCTCGGGAGGTGTAAACCCCGATGATAAATAATGCCTCTTTTAAGAGCAGGAAGTGAACATTAAGGGGCAGATTTACAAGCCCCTTGCGCCTCATTTACGCCACTGTTGCGTCACTTTTGTGACGCAGCGGCGGCTCAAAAGATGCGCCATGGTGCGAGGTATTTACAACGTGACGCATCTGAGAGATGTGTCATGTTGTGAAGCCCTGCACCACATGAAACCTGCATCAGGTTTCATGGGGGCGTCTCCACGAAGGGGTGGGGGGGGGCGTTCTGTCGCAGGAACGCCCCCGGAAAGTGACTCAGTGAAATCTACAAGATTTCACTGAGTCACTTTACTAACGCTGATGCGTCAAAACCCTGCGCCTGCTTGAAGCAGGCGTAAGGCTTGGCGCACCACGTTAACAGATAGGGCAAGTTGGAAAAGTGCTGGAGTTGCGTGCTGCATGCAACACAACTTCAGCACTGAGCCAACTTCACTTCCTAGATGCGACACGCATCTGTTTATTCCTGCGCCATGGTGCGCCGCATTGTAAATGCGGCGCATCATGGGTGGCGCAAGGATAAACTTGCCTGCCGTACCTTTCCTGGCGCATCTCTGTTGATTTGCAGAGATGCGTCAGGCAACATAAATCTGCCCCTTAAAGCCTAGCGCCGCGAGAACTTTGAAAGCGGGCAGTGCAAAATGTCCTAACTTGCAGGTCATTCTCGATTAACTAAATTGGTGGATGAACACATCGGACGCATGTTTGTGTGGGTGGGATTGTAACAGGATTCATTTTTTACTTTATTTTGTTATATTTTATATAGTATGAATCTAACTCCAAAAGAGGTGTGAAGAGCTTAGCATGTGGAATTTTATGTCCGAAGAGCATCTCAAGCTAGAGCAGTCCATGGACGAGTATTAAATAATGTGTGGTACCGTTTGAAACAAGGTTACAAAAAAGACAATGAGGAGGTTTGATAATAACCACTGGTTATTGGGTCTTTCTAACCCAGTACACTGCATGGTTACTTTTAGCTGCTCTACTATGTGGAGAAGTGTGGCTCACTGGTTAGAGGAGGCAGACCTGGAAGCAGAGGTCAGCCCGGGACCAGGGTTCAATTCCCGGCTCTGCGGTGTCTTGAGTTCTAAAATGTCCATGGACTTGACAATTCTCGCTCCGGAGCCTATTCAATTCATGGGTTCACACTCTGCGACTCTGGGCAATAGCTTGCTTAATCTCCACAACGGCCCCTCGTGGCGGGATGCCTGGCTTTCACCTTGCGGATACCCTGCCAGGGATATCTCACGGGGGAATACCAGGAAGGGTTCCCTAAGCAAGCGCTTAGAAACCGCTCGGTGATTTGCGCTATATAAATTCCTGTGCATTTACTATTTTAGTGTTGGAAATTCTAAGGGCCTCATTTATGAAAAGTGACGCATCGCTGCGTGAAAAGAGCGATGCGTCACTTTTCACTGCGCCCTCCTTGCGACACCAATGATGTGTCATATTGACAGTATGAGGAATCATGGCTTAAGGAGTTACAGATACGTCAGTATTTCTGATGTATTTGTGTGGCGCAAAAGTGACGCATTGCTGGAGTGTGTCACAAAAGTGACGCAACTCCAGCAATGTGTCCTTTCACATGGGGCAAGCTCCATGTGAAAGGGCCTGTGTCAGTCTTACGCCTGCTGTGATGCAGGCATAAGAAATTAACGCATTTGTGTCCTAGAAGTGGCGCAGTGAAATCTTATAGATTTCACTGCGTCACTTCTAGGACCTTTTCTTGCGTCAGAACACCCCCCCTGCATACATTATACCAGGCGTAGGTATAATGTAGCGCAGGGGTTTACAAAGTGACGCATCTACCTATTTACTTTGTAAATATGGTGCAACAAGGCATCTTTTTTACGCTGCTGGTGAGTCACAAAAAGTGACGCACCGGCGGCGTAAAAGTGACGCACGGCCTCATAAATGAGGCCCTAAGTGTTTACATTTGCATTTCACTCCTGAGGCTTGAGCCGGGAGGTTAACTTTTTAAAACCTTGATTAATTTTTAACTATTACTGAATTCTTCCCCGTGAGTCCTTTCCCCCCTCCCTTTGGCATTTGGGCTGATCGCGCGCTGATCAACATAGAGGCACGAACGTTTTGAAGGCACTGCCATTAATTTGTGTTGAAGCGACAGACAAGGCAAGGGTGTTTTCGATTTTACCCGCTTCCCTCAATAACTGGCAGACTACTTGCCTTCTCCTTGTGGGTGTGGCCGATTCACGGGCCGTCATCTGCGGGGACTGACAGGGATAGGGTACCGGCCATCTTTGTGAGGGCTCGCAGTGCACGTCGCTCGGACGACGGCATAAAAACAGAGAAAGCACGTGAGCGATTCTACTGCTTTGCATTTCACTCCTGAGGCTTGAGCCGGGAGGTTAACTTTTTAAAACCTTGATTGATTTTTAACTATTACTGAATTCTTCCCCGTGTGTCCTTTCCCCCCTCCCTTTGGCATTTGGGCTAATCGCGCGCTGATCAACATAGAGGCACGAACGTTTGGAAGGCACTGCCATTAATTTGTGTTGAAGCGACAGACAAGGCAAGGGTGTTTTCGATTTACCCCGCTTCCCTCGATAACTGGCAGACTACTTGCCTTCCCCTTGTGGGTGTGGCCGATTCACTGGCCATCATCTGCGGGGACTGACAGGGATAGGGTAGCGGCCATCTTTGTGAGGGCTCGCAGTGCACGTCGCTCGGACGACGGCATAAAAACATACGTCAATGGCTCCGTGCAGCGGACGCGCATTGCGGGCGTGCCGATCGCGCGCCGGAGTCAAGCCAGAGTCTAGCCGTCTGCGCCCGTCCGCGAACGACCGGGGCGCGGGGCAGGACTCTATGGACCTATCCCTCAAACAATTCCGGCAGCCTTAAGAAGCGCTAGCCATCATATTCATTATTTGAAAACAGACCTCCTGATGCTTGGTAAGAATCTGATTCAAACCTGCTTTCACACAATAGACCCGGAGTTCATACCCTCGTTTTGTAATCTATGTAACCAGCCACTTCCCACGATAACCAAAACTTCAGGAAAGACTACTAATTTGAATATGATATTACTAAACTGTAGGTCCATGACAAAACATAAAATGGAAATCCACGACCTATTGATAAATAAAGATCTGGACGCCATGTTTCTCACTGAAACATGGCTAGAAGAAGCATCCTCCCCAGATATCCTAGAAGCCATACCCCCCAATTACAGTCTTCTGAGAATTGACAGACAAAAGAAACATGGAGGAGGACTAGCACTCATCTGTAAGGCAGAACTAGAATGCACTCTAACTAAATCAACTATAATCAATAGTGAGTGTGGTATTTTTACTATAAAATTAGATCCTACAACTACGATCACTGGTCTACTCATTTACAGACCCCCTGGAACTGCGGTGCCTTTCTGCAGACAACTTATTGAATCAGCCACTCAGCTTGCTATTAGACATAAAAATCTAATCATTTTAGGCGACCTTAATCTTCACTTCGAAGACATCAATTCCAGGGAAGCACAACTTCTAGCGGCCGCACTCAACTCTGTAGACATAAAACTTCTTTCTACAATTCCCACCCATCAACAGGGACATCTTCTAGACCCTATTTTTGCAAATTGGGATGGCATTAAAAGCTCTCCCCCGATTCCATTAATTTGGTCTGACCACAGCATGGTGCCGTTTGAGATAACTAGAGAACCCACAAAAAACATTCTCACAAAACATCCGCCTTACAAATGCCGGAATTGGAAAAAATTCACCCCTGAACTCTTCAAAAGCATGCTAGCCGAACAGCCTCCTACAACAGGTAACTCCCTGCAAGAGGTCTGGGACAATTACGAACTATGGATAGTAAAAGCACTAGTTAAAATCGCTCTCTGGACCACCAAACCTCCGGCGAGACAATCCAAAACCGCCCCTTGGTTTTCAGAGAAACTCAAAACAGCAAAAGCCCTATGCAAATCTATAGAGCGTAAATGGAGGAAAAATTATACACCGGAACTTAAAGAAAGCTACAGAATTGAACTAAAAAAATATCAGAAAATGGTTAGAACAGAAAAAAGTCACCACTACAAAAGCAGAATTGAGGAAGCTAATAATCCGACGAAAGAGTTGTTTTGTATCTATAGAGAACTCACTATTCCCACACGTTTGGATACTCAAGACACATACTCCGCTGAGATATGTGATCAGATAGCCGATTTCTTAGTAGAAAAAATTCATGCCACTTTTACAAGCAACACAACTCCCGTCAATAGTAACGTAGATAATAAAAACACCCAAATGCACAAATCCCTATTTACCAGATTCACTACCCCGGATAAAGAGGACTTCTTGAAAATCATTAATGGAATACACTCTGGCTCCCCCATCGATGCCTGCCCTCCGGAACAATGTAAGGGAGTTATGGAAAACACTCTAATTGATCACATCAGTTACATGATAACCTTATCGTTCCAGGAATGCCACGTACCAGAAATTTGGAAATCTGCTCAAGTGATACCTCTAAAAAAGAAACCGAACATTCCTATTTCCCAAGTTCAAAATTTACGGCCAATTTCACTTCTCCCGTTCTGTGCCAAAATTATGGATAAAGTGGCAAATAAACAATTAATGGAGTTTCTGGAGAAAGAAGCCCTCCTTCATCCTTCCCAGTCAGGATTTAGATCAGGCTACTCAACCGAATCGGCAGTCCTATACTCGACTGAATGTATTCGGAAGATGGTGGATGAGGGCGAGACGGCAGCGTTGGTCCTACTGGACCTCAGTGCAGCATTTGACACCGTGCTGCACTCAACGCTGCTGTCTCGTCTTTCGGACATGCGAGTAAAGGGCCCAGCACTCGCCTGGTTTCAATCCTTCCTGACTGACAGAACGTTCCAACTCCATTGCCCACCCTTTAGATCATCTCCTCGCAGGGTGAGCCATGGGGTTCCACAGGGCTCCAGTTTGAGCCCTAAGTTATTTAACATCTATATGGAACCCCTGGCACACATTGCAGAGGATTTTGGGGTGGGCATTGTCAGCTACGCTGACGACACCCAGTTGGTGTTCAAGCTGACTCCAGAGCGTAGAGAACTTGCCACCAATTTCTGGAACTGTATGTCGGCGGTAGCTACCTGGATGAACAACAACTGTCTCCGTCTGAATGGAGACAAGACAGAGGTTCTGGTAGTGGGAAGAGATGTCTCTGCATGGTCTCATGCATGGTGGCCCAGTGAACTGGGCGAGCTGCCTACTCCTGTTGAGACGGTTAGAAATCTAGGCGTCATGCTGGATTCTGACCTCTCTAGTAAAACCCAAGTAAATAAAGTTACAGGCAAATGCTTTGGCATTTTAAAAGTTCTTCGCAAGGTACTTGACCTTCTTCCCACCAAAGCCAGGAAAACGATAGTCCATGCTTTAATAACACCTCATCTGGACTATGGCAATGCCCTCCTGATAGGCCTCAGCCAGAAGGGCCTGCACCAACTACAATGTGTACAGAACACAGCAGCCCGATTGGTGCTTGGCCTCCCAAGAAAAACATCTACCAAAGCCGCTTTATCCAAACTCCACTGGCTCCCTATTAAAGAAAGAATTAAATTTAAAACACTCTGCTATGCCCACCGTATCGCCCAGAATAGAGGCCCCGACTACCTGGAAAGTCTTATCACCATTCACCGCCCGACGAGAGATCTAAGATCGTCAGGTATGATGTTATTCAAACTTCCCCGTATCACAAGAGCCAAAATAGGAGGTAAATCCTTCCGATACCTGGCCACAAAACACTGGAACGCACCTCCGCTTCACTTGCGGATGGAGCCTTCCGAAATGAGATTCAGGGCAAAATTAAAAACTCACCTGTTCCCTAGAGAGTAAGTCTTCTGCTGAGCTCCACGACACTTCTCCTCTGGATCTATTATGTACTAGCAGTTAGCGCGGGGACACACAGTTTTGGGTAGCCAGGCGCTTAATAAATGTTTTATTATTATTATTATTATTTTACATTGTTATTAGCCAAAGTCATGAGTTGGTTAAATTGACCTAAATGTGTGCTGCGCACTAATCATTTTATGGCATTCATGATTGTTTACTAAGGAACCGGATAATGTGCTGCTAGCTACTTAAAACTAAGCCCTATCTTACGACTCACCACTTTGAAATGTCACCAGCCGCCCTTGGTCATGGATAATGAGCGTGGTTGTCATGACAAAGCTAGTCTTTCCGAAAGAAATGACGTGAATGCATTAAGCATGGTTGACAATCATCTTGGCAACAGAAAACTGAATGCGCATACACTTACACGAGTGTGCCCTCGCGGAACTTGCGCATGCCCTGGGTCGCAGGAGTACCCTTGTGGTATGTCCACATGCCCTGGCTCGTAGAGAGCACGCGTGTGCCTGCTCGTAAATGTCGGTGATTTGCGTGCGTGGAGAGATAAAACTTGGCAGGCAGCAATAAATGAAAACCAAGGAAAATAGGCCAACGGGCAGGTCGAGGTTGGCAAAAAAAAAAAAAGACATTTCGCTGGATCCCCACCGAAACTAGAAAAACGGTCACCCACGCACTGGTTACAAGCCGCCTGGAATACGGAAACACCCTATACGCCGGTACCACCGCAAAACTTCAGAAAAAACTCCAACGCATCCAGAACGCATCAGCCAGACTCATACTAGACATCCCGCGTAAAGACCACATTTCTGGTCACCTGAAAAACCTCCACTGGCTCCCCGTCAATAAGAGGATAACATTCCGCCTCCTAACCCACGCACACAAAGCACTTTACGAACTTGGACCCGAATGCCTCAACACACGACTTTCCTTCTACACCCCCTCCCGCCAGCTACGCTCTTCCAACCAAGCCCTTGCTGCTGTACCTCGCATCAACAAAACCACCATGGGAGGAAGATCCTTCTCCTACCTGGCGGCTAAAACCTGGAACTCACTTCCCATTCACCTACGCCTCACTCAGAACCACCTAGCATTCAGAAAGCAACTTAAAACCTGGATATTCGACAAGTAATTCCCCACCCTTCTTCAAGCGCCTTGAGACCCTCTGGGTATGTAGCGCGCTATATAAATTAATTGACTAATTGACAACACTTGATCCTCACGAAGGGGGATTTGGGGGTCAGCCGAGCACAGCGAGGTCTGCCCCCCCGGGCAGATTGGGAGGGGGAGGGGGCTGAAGGGAGCTGCCATTTTGTGGCTTGGGCTGCCTTGGGAGTAGCCCAAAGGCAGCCCAATTTTGAAAAATAGCCCAAGGCTACTTAGTGTAGTGTTGCGCTTGCCCATCCACCATTTTAGGTTCTGGTGGCTGGGAGCGCTGTAGGCAGTTTTTTGACAAGCTGTGAGGCGTTGCTGTGATTCGTTACGGTTTCTGTGGTTGTTGTTGCTGCGGGATTCTGTTTGTGTAGCTATGCAAGACGTCAGAGTCCTCGAAACCATTCGCCTGCTTAGCGAAGCAGGCCAAATGGATTTACTTGTGGGACCCCAGGGGGGGCCGAGCCCCGTGCAGCGAGCTTCGGTGGGCGTGGCGTCGGCAGTATTCACCTGCTGCAGCCACGCAAGGCTGCCAGAGTGCAGGTGAAGTCGCAGGGTTGGGGATCGAGGCGAGGCTGGTGCGAGTGCGGAAGGTTATGGAGGGCGGCGGGCAGCAAGAAGGCGCGGCGAGAGGGCGCGGGGAGCATGTCCAAACAGGCCGCGAGGAGTCTTTCTGCCTGCCTCTTCGGTGGCAGGCGCAGAAGTGCAGGTTGCGGGTGCGGGGAATGGTGAGCCTGTCGTCCGCGCTTTTGGATTCGGGGGCGGTCGCGACGCGTCAGGCAGAGGGGGTGAGGCCCGGCCTGCTGGCGCGGGCTCCACGATCCTTGCGAGGGAGCGGTATGTATTGTATTGGCATTTATATGGCGCACTACTTACCCATAGGGTCCCAAGGCGCTTCGACCGCTGCGAAACCCTTCCTGGCTTCCCTGAGAGATGGTCCCTTAATGGGTATCTCCAGGGTGAGACCAGGCATCCCCGGGCGGTCTGGTGGGGCCGTTAGTGAAGATGAGGCAAGCTAATGCCCAGAGTTGCCGAGTGTGATCGCTGATCAGAGTGGGCACCGAGGCGAGAGAATTATCGAGTCCGCTGACCCTGGGACCCCGAGGCAAAGTGGGGCGAGTTGGACACAGACATGTGGCAGCACACAATGGGTCTGGTGGGGTTGGGCAAGACCATCTTTACCGCAAGCGGGCTCCCGATTATTTACCAGCCCTTTCACGGCTGCCCCATCCGAGGGGGAGTGGGGTTGGGGCCAAGAGCCAGTCGGTTTCCACAAGAACATGCATTTCAAAAAAGGGGTGTGCGCTAGGGTACATTGCCGGTTTCGACGTGAGTGTTCGGTTTGCGGAAAGTATGGTCATCCCCTGGTCAGGTGTTGGGGAGGTAAAGGGCAACAGCAGGGAGGCCAGGCAGGACAGGCAGGGGGCGACCAGGCAGGGACCCTCCAGAATGCTGGGAGTGGTTGGGGGGCAAAAGGGGCTGGGCCCAAGGGCGCGTACTCCAGTTGGAGTGGAGAGGTGGCAGCCCTGCATGATTATCCTGATGTAGGGGCTGCAGAGCGACTGCGGACAGGGTTTTTGGAAGTTTTTCATCTGGGTTATGGGCGGCCACGAGTTCGGAGATGGGCTGATAATTTGAGGTCTGCGAAGGAGCACCCAGAGGTGGTGCAGGGCAAATTGAACAAGGAGGTGGAGGAGGGCCACATGGTCGGGCTGTTTGATGACTGGCCTTTGGAGGAGTTGATTGTGTCCCCCATTGGGGTCGTGCCAAAGAAGGAGAAGGTGAAATGTTGCCTCATTTAGCATTTTTCATGGCCCAAAGGGGGCTCAGTGAATGACTATATTGATGAGAGGGAGACCGCGATGTCTTATTCCTCTGTTGATGCAGCCATGTCCTTGGTGGTGACCGCGGGCGCAACAGCGGAGATGGCTAAATGCGACATCAAGTCGGCTTTCCGGCTGCTTCCAGTTCACCCAGACGATTTGGGCCTGCTGGAGATCCAGTTCAACAGCTGCTGGTACGTGGACAAAGCATTGCCGATGGGCTGTTCGATGTCTTGCGTACTGTTTGAATGTTTCAGTATGTTCCCACAATGGTTGTTTACGGAACGGACGGATCACCAAGGAGTAACGCACTACCTAAAATGACTTCTCTTTGGTTGGCACCCCAGGCTCTACGGACTGCCAGGTGGCACTGGACAGGTTCCAGGAGATCATGGGGGACTTGGGGGATGCCGCTGGCGCTGAAAAGACAGTGGGCCATGCACGGCACTGTCCTTTTTGGGGATTGAGCCCATCTACTAGCGGACAAAAAACAGCAAATGTTGGAGTTGTTGGAGGCTATGTTGGCACGCTACAAAGTCACGGTCTTGAAAATTCAGGTGCTTTTGGGTCACCTCAATGTTGCTTGCTGAGTGGTGTGAGTTGGACGCACTTTCTGTAGGAGATTGGGTAGGGCATTGGCCGGGCGGAGGCCACCGCATCATCATGTGCAGCTGTCCGCGGGTGTGCGCGAAGACTTGACGATGTGGCAGTTCTTCTTGCAGAACTTTAACGAAATGTCCATGCAGAGAGGGGATGTTTTGGTATGGAATGTCCAAATCTTTTTGGATGGGGCAGGAAGCGAAGGCTTCGGTTTTTACTGGCAGGGGAGATGGTGTGCCAAAAAGTGGCCCCCCGTGTGGGTAGGAGGTGGGCGGAGCATCGCGTTTCTGAGGTTTTTACCTTTGGTGGTAGCGATATCACTATGGGGGGATGTACTGGCACACCGGCAGGTGACATTCCATGTGGACAATATGGCGGTGGTGGAAGTGGTGAACCGTCAGTCGGCCAGGGATGCGCAGGTGTTGAAGCTGCTGCGAGTGTTTATGCTGGGCTGCTTGCGACATGACATTGCTTTTCGCGCGGTACACGTGCCGGGGGTCGATAATGACAGACCCCTCACTAACGCAGAAAGAAGTTGCTCCATGTATCTGGTCTGATCACCACCTAATCTCCTGTGAGCTACGCATTAAGGGCCAAATAATCAAACCAACATTGGAGGCTAGGAAAACCCGCAAATGGGCAGAGGTCGATTTGAGGACCCTGACTGAGGTATTCCTGCCCAGAGACTGCCCCTCAAACTTAGATCATAGCCTAGATCAGCAATACGCGGATTTAACGCGTTCCCTGACACTTGCTATTGATCAGATAGCGCCAATAAAAATAAAGGCGCTAAAAGGCCCGGGTAAGGATGCCCCTTGGTTCACGCCAGCACTGAGGGACCATAAAAAGAAACTTAGAGCCCTAGAAAGAAGCTGGAGGAAAACCAAACAGGACTCAGCCAGGAACCTCTACCGTGCCTCCTTGAACGCATATAAAAAACATATCATCCTTGCCAAAGCCGAGTACTACGAATCCCGTCTAAGTAAGGCAGTCAACGTGCAGAAAGAGACTTTTAAGATCCTGTCGGAGTTGACCAAAAAACCAGACAGCGTCCAGTCTCCCATAAACTGCAATTCCTTTCAGGATTATTTCTTGGAGAAAGTAAGAACTATCATTCAGGACATAAAAAATGGGCCGCTTAATGGAATGGCTACACCTATAATCCCCCAACATCAAACTGACTGTGCCATCACACTGTTCCCAGAGATTGACATCTTGAGCCTGCAGCAGTTGATGGCCAGAATCAAATCTGGATCCCCAGCAGACCCTTGTCCACCTAAAGTCTTTCAGACAGCCCGTCCACTATTGGAGGAGCAAGTCATCCATCTCCTAAACAGATCCCTGGAATCAGGACAACTACCAGCAGCACTTAAGGAAGCGCGTGTAAGACCGCTGTTGAAAAAACCTGGCGCAGACCCCGCATACTAAAAAATTATAGGCCGATCTCTCAGCTGCCATTCCTCTCTAAAGTACTGGAGCAACATGTACTAAAATCTTTGTCCATGTACTTGGAGTCCCACTCCCTGCTTCACGAACGACAAGCAGGGTTCCGAGCACACCACAGCACCGAGTTGGTGATGCTCTCGGTGCTGGATGAATTGAGAGGCTTGGCTGACGGTAAAAAACCGAGCGCCCTGATTTTATTAGATCTTTCAGCGGCGTTCGATACCGTCAGTCATGCGCTGCTACTGGAAAGGCTGAGTGACTTTGGCATCACTGGCCGGGCTTTCGAGTGGTTGCAGTCCTTTCTGTCAGGAAGGACACAAAGAATACAACTTGGAGAAGAAATCTCCGCAGTGGGAGAAATAGAATGTGGGGTACCTCAGGGCTCGGCCCTATCCCCACTGCTGTTTAACCTATATCTGCAGCCTCTGATTGCCTCCCTGGCGAGTATGGGCTGCACGGTATTACTACTACGCAGACGACACGCAGCTGCTGCTGAGTGTTGACAATACAAACACCGCCCAACTCCACACTCAGAATATCTTGAGACACACGGTCCAGTGGATGACAGGAAACCTCCTAAAAATCAACCCAGATAAGACTGCGGTCCTGGTCATTTCATCTACCACCTCACCATGGTGTGACCTCTACTGGCCCGCAGAGTTAGGTCCAGCCCCAAAACGCAGTCTGAACGTGAAGAGCCTAGGGATTAAATTGGACTGTGACCTCTCTATGGTCAGCCAAATCTCTTCAGTGGTAGGCAGCTGTACTAATATCATCCGACAGCTACGGAAATTAGTGCCTATCATTTCCCAATCTATGCTACGTTCCATCGTCACAGCTACTGTGATTCCACGCATAGACTATGGAAATGGCCTCTACCTTGGCCTACCAAAAACCTTGATAAACAGGCTACAGGTGGTGATGAATGATGCCGCTCGTCTTATCTTCAGACAGCCAAGACACACTAAAGCATCCCCCCTGCTACAAAGCCTCCACTGGCTCCCCATTAAGGAGCGAGTGGAATTTAAAAATCTGTGCATCGCCCATAAAGCCATCTATGGCATGGCACCTGCCTACATCAAAGATCGCCTGGCAATGTATAGCCCAAAGAGAGCTCTTAGGTCCTCAGACTCTCAGCTATTAGTGTGCCCTCGGTACAAACTTGCCACCAAGGGCGGCAGAGCCTTTTCGGTATTGGTTCCGCATTTATGGAACACACTACCTGAGCCACTACGAAAGGAAGGAAACCTCCTACGTTTCAGAAAGGGGCTGAAAACGCTGTTGTTCAGGAGAGCCCTGTGAGCCACGTAGGCTAGTGGAGGCCCTCTGTACTGTCAAAGTTGTTGTTTTACCATCGATTCCCGAGCGCTTAGAGGCCTGTAGGTGATTGAGCGCGCTACAAATCAAAAATAACAATAACAATAACATAGCAGATGCTTTGTCTCGTTCGCAGTGGGGGAGATTCCGTGGGCTAGCCAAGGACGCGGATCGGGACCCAACTGGCATGCCGCCGCAACTGTGGTACGTAGGCGACAAAGGATGTTGCAGGTGGTTTTAGGGTTGTTGGCGCAATCGACGAAAGCAGCTTACAAGACAGCATGGGAGGAATTCTTGGCGTCGGTGGCGTGTTGGCGGGGTTCAGAGAGGGAGAGACAGGAGGACATTATTCAGTTTATCCTGTCATTGGTTGGGAAAGGGCTCACGCGGGTCATGATAGCTGGGAAGCTGGCTGGGATTGCCTTTATGGGCAAACTTCTCTTGGGCTATGCGCCATCGGCGGGTGGGCTCGGCTCTCGGATGTTAGAGGGTTGGGACAGGGAGTGCGGGAGGATATTCAGGTTCGGCAACCGTTGTCTTTGGACCTGTTGGAGCGGGTGATAGGGGTGTTGCCGCGGGTTTGTAGGGACACCGGGGAGTGCTGCCTGTTTGCCACTTTAATGTCATGGATGTTTTGCGGGGGCTTTTCGGGTGTCAGAGTTGCTGGGAGCCAGAGGGGGATAGCGGTGTTGTGGTCTGAAGTCTCTTTTAGAGAGGCCGAGGTCGGCGTGTGGCTACGGAAGTCTAAAACGCATCAGAGGTGTGTGGGTAGGTGAGTGTCTCTAGAGGCGGCGCTTTCAGATGGGTTATGTCCGGTGCGGGTGGGGCTGCGATTGCGAGCAGGGGTGTCGACGGCGGGGGCGGTTTTTAGGCATGCTTACGGGCGGGAGGTCAGGGGCTCCCAGCTGCTGGCCATATTGAGGAAGGCCTTAGGACTGTTGGGTGTGGATGTGGGGATTTATGGTACTCATTCATTTAGGATCGGTGCGGCGTCAGAGGCGCACAGAAGGGGTGGGGGCGAGGGGACATCATGCGCTTGGGCAGGTGGTCATCCGAGTGTTATAGGCGCTATGTGCGGTACGCGGTAAGTCAGTGATAGCGCGGTTGTTTATGTTGCTCCTGTTCTTATGCTTGTTTCTAATTTCAGGTTCAGTGGCGGATCTCCTCACCAGGGAGATGGCAGTGTGGATTGTGGGCCATTCCTTTGTTAAAGGGGCCCAGGTGCAGGCCCGGGACAGTTGTTTTGGTGAAAATTTGGTGTTCAATCGGAATGTGTTTAAAATTTGCTGAACTGGGAAAGGAGGTATGCGCTGGAGGGAGTTGTTGGCTACACTTCATGATTTGTTGGTGGCAGGGAGGTGTCCTGACATTTTGGTCCTTCATTTGGGTGAAAATGATCTGGTCAAGGAATCGGGTTTGGTGCTGATGAGGGCCATGAAACGGGACTTGGAGGAGATTAAGAGGCTGTGGTCGGGGTGCACGGTGGTCTGGACTGAGTTTATTCCGCGCCGGGTGTGGAGAGGGGCATTGAAGCCTAAAGCAGTGGACAAGGCCAGGAAGAAAATCAATGTGGAAATGGTCAGGTTTTGTAGGCAGTTAGGGTTCTCGAGAATATGGCACAGGGATATTAGGTATGATGCACCTGAGTTGTTTAGGGGCGATGGGGTTCACCTGTCCCGCATGGGGCTGGACCTATTTTCGATAGAGTTACGAGAAGTGTTGTCCAGGCTGCTGGGGGTGCGCAGAGGTTGAAGGGGGTCGCAGTTGTGTTTGAGTACAGGGGCAGAAAAGGGGGGAAGGTGGGGGGCAAGAAAAGGGGGAGGCGGTGTAGTCGCCTACCCTCCCACCTTTTCCTGGGTGGCGGAGTTGTTTTTAAAGTTGGCCAAGTATGGCTTGAGTTTGGTAGTTTATCGTTAACGTTTTGGGAGTTGGGGAACAGGAGCAGGGAAAGGTTAAGCAGGTTGGAAGTTTACATTAGAGGTTCGTTAGTTACAGTTACAAGAAAGCAGAAAGGATTGGAGGTCTTGGGAGGAGAGGAGTTTGGAAATGTATTATTTAATGTTATTGGATTGTTATGAATTGTATGTTGCAGGGTGGGGGTTTTTATCATGTGGGGATCATAGGGATGGGGGGAGGAAAAGGCAAGGGGTCAGGTAATTCAATGTTTAGAGAGGTTTTAGTTTTGTAAGACAAAGTGCCAGTGAAATAAAATTGTGATTTGCACCTGTTTCAATAAAGCGGCCTTTTACACACACAAATGGTTGTCGGTGTGACTTGCCCCCTCATACCTCCCAAGGGAGATTTGGGGGGCAGCCGAGCACAGCGAGGTCTGCCCCCTGTGCAGATTGGGAGGGGGAGGGGGCTGACGGGAGCAGCCATTTTGTGGCTTGGGCTGCCTTGGGAGTAGCCTAAAGGCAGCCCAATTTTGAAAAATAGCCCAAGGCTACTTAGTGTAGTGTTGCGCTTGCTCAGCCACCATTTTAGGTTCTGGTGACCTGGTGGCTGGGAGCACTGTAGGCAGATTTTTGACCCCGCCCGCCCTTCCTGGGGTTTTTAGGTTTTTTGAGGAGCTTGTTATGGGCAGGGTTTTTTACAATAAGGGCGTGTTTGGAACAGGTGCAAAGGGGTTTTTGGGTGATTGTTTGTTAAGCTGTTGCTTGGAACAGGTGCTGGCGGAGTTGTTTTTGAAGTTGGCCAAGTTTGGCTGGAGTTTGGTAGTTTATCATTAAAGTTTGGGGAGTTGGGGAACAGGAGCGGGGAAAGGTTAAGCAGGTTGGAAGTTTACATTAGAGGTTCGTTAGTTACAGTTACAAGAAGGCAGATAGGATTGGAGGTCTTGGGAGGGGAGGAGTTTAGAAATGTTATGTGATAGGATTATGTATTATTTAATGTTATTGGATTGTTATGCATTGTATGTTGCAGGGTGGGGTTTTTTTATCATGTGGGGATTGAAGGGGTGGGGGGATGGAAAAGGCAAGGAGTCAGGTAATTTGATGTTTAGAGAGGTTTTAGTTTTGTAAGGCAAAGTGCCAGTTAAATAAAATTGTGATGTGCACCTGTTTCAATAAAGCTGCCTTTTACACACACAAATGGTTGACAGTATGGCTTGCCCCCTCATCCCTCCCAAGAAGGAGATGAACCACTTGCAACCGATGGCTTCGCAAGGCAGATGTGAAAGCCACAACAGCCTCAGACTGATGATTTGGAAGAGGCACCATCGGAAGACAATTCTGGAATACCAGTGGCAAAAGTAAGAATAAGTTTATAACAGCGAAAATATTTACGTGAAAGATGAAGCTGGATTACAGTGGAAGCTGTCGCTGTAGAAGGGTGTAGAAGAAGCATCGGTCGAATTGAGTGCCATCAGATGACTTGATGTAGAGTAGGTTAGGATGAGAAGAAGCCAGGTTAAACGTTGAATACACTCCTTGGATTCCGCTGTGTAGTCAAATCGTCGCCAGAAAATTGTAGTAATTCACTCCAGGCGGTGTCTTTGAAGGGTGAATTTATTGATGGTGAGACTACAGAGCTGTAGGTTGTCACCTGCAAGCAGCACACTGGAAAATAACTACGAGCAGTTACAGAGTTCCACCTTTTGAATGGTAACAGTCTCAGCCTGCATCAAACATACTGGGCCCGATTCACAGAATGAACTTAAGACTCAATCCTAAACTTACTACTGTTTTGGTATTCACAGATTGCACTTACTACTTTTGGCATTCACAGAATGCACTTACTACTTTTGGTATTCACAGAATGAATTTACTCATTTCGGTATTCACAGAAATTAGGACCCCTAACTTTAGGACTCCTAAATGCCTTCTGTGAATACCGAAATTCCTAAAATTAGGATTTATCTCAATTTAGTAGCAGTCCTAACTTTAGGACTCCTAAATACCTTCTGTTAATACCGAAAGTCTTAAAATTAGGATTTTTCTCAATTTAGTAGCAGTAAAGTTAGGACTCCTAAACTGAGAAAAATCCTAATGTTAAGGCTTTCGGTATTCACAGAAGGCATTTAGGAGTCCTAAAGTTAGGAGTCCTAACTTCTGTGAATACCGAAATGAGTAAGTTCATTCTGTGAATGCCAAAAGTAGTAAGTGCAATCTGTGAATACACAAACAGTAGTAAGTTTAGGATTGAGTCTTAAGTTCATTCTGTGAATCGGGCCCTATGACATCACTGCTTCAGCAAAGCAGAGACCTAGAATACAACACTGTCTCTGGGCTATGATCCTAAATTAGAATATTGAAATATCAAGACAATGGGGTGGCTCAGGGACAATAATTGTTTGTCTGTTTCTTCCTTTTTAATTTAGAACATTCTGCCTCGGTGGGTGGAATGTTCTAATTGCCTTCTTCCTTAGGTTATACCGCTTGGTAAAGGCCCTCCCTCTTGCTAAAGGCCCCACCTGTGCCTTGGGCTTGCAATTCTGAATCAGGGCCTTCAACAACTGGTAGAGCCCTCAGGAATGGGCTGCACTGCTACAGGTCTTGGGAGTGTGCAATTGTATAAAAACACCCTCTTCCTAAGTTCCCAAGTACAGTCCAGTTGTGAGCTCACACATGACCTGCATTGATGCAACAACTGATCATAGTGGTGTTGTGACATCACAACCCTTCTGTTGAAGCCACTAGAGAGTGTGCAAGGCCACCCTGGAGGCAAACAAGACCTGCTGCTGTGCAAAGACAGGGAGTGCTTGCTGCTCGGCTCTCTCTTCTTCATAATGCTCCCTGGACATACACTTCCATTAGCTGCTAGGCAGGCATTAACTCTGTGAATATTTATTGAATGGCTGGTGGTCGGAACAAGACAGCAGGAATCTATCTGTGGACTGCCACATTTTCAATTCTGTGGACACTTCTGAAAATTAATTTAGGGAGGTGAGACGGAGCTATTCTTTGTAAAAGCAAGAACAGGCTGGCATCTTAATTGTGAAGCCTGAATGAAATGAAAGAAACCGAGCAGCATTTTTAAAATGGATACAACTCATGCTGGCAGCCGACAGCCCTATAAATATGGGTGACAAACTTGTTCTGCCATCCTCCCGGTATCCTGTTCAGGCCTTGCTTTCTTAATTGCCTGTTTTATATTTCAGGAGATTGCAAGGCGCGTGTTTTGCTTTGGAAAACCGGTGGGCTGAGACTTGCTTTTGCAAATGGTGCATTTCTCTTGTGGGGAGAAATGGTTTGAATAAATCGTGCACGCTGTGCGTCTAAGGCTCACACCATCTCCTGTGAAACAATTACTGCCCTGGAGTAGAATTCTAAGCCTCCTACATGTATGCAAATGTAATACCCATTGGACTATGAAAATGTGGCACTTCAAACACTTGAGAAAACATACCTGGTGTGGCAGTGCTCAGCAATTACTGATCATACCTGTGTCAGCCCACTCCTGACACAATGTCTCTAGTGTAGTTTCTCCTTTTGGGCATTTGTTTAGCTTCAATGACATGAAATCACTTGACTGTCTCAGACCATTGTGCAGAAGCTGTGCCCTCCTTTTTAGCACCTGGCTATAGACAGTTGTAGCTGTCATTAATGAGCGCTAATGTTAATGACAGTACAAATGAGTCAGGGCATGTGAGAAGCTGGCCTGGTTTATGATGGACAATTTTGTAAGTGGACACCTTGCACCAGCCCAGAAAACCCTTATGGTGATTTAAGAGGTCTTAGACAACCTTAGAAAGGTCTCTAAGTGGAGTGCAGCCTTCAGGCTCAGTCCAGAAGGAGTGTAAAGCAGCTTGTTTTACCAGAATGCAATCGTATAGCATAGATTAATTGAAAAGAGAACCACACAGTAGTTATAAAAATATGTATTTATTATATAACAGTATCTAGTACGTTACAGTATCCCCTACACAGAGATATACACTATGCACACAATACTTAGCAAAGAAATGACAGTAAATAGCACTAATACACAGTAGGCCCCAGGGGGGACCAAATCATATACTATGAACGTGCTGTAAGAACCATGACTTGGAAAAAGACAGTCTCGAGAGCATTTAGATGTGCTGAGGACCCAAGGAACCACACCAGGTGAGTGACTAGAAACCCCACGGAGAGAGTGTGCACTGTGGGAATACAACCACGTGCTCCGTTCAAGTCTACCTATAAGTCGCGGTTGGATTTTTAAAGATTAAAGACCCTTCACAGTGGACCCTGAAGAAACCATGTGGAAGACAGAAGGTTGGAGAGCCACCGCACCGAACGATACCTTAGTACCCACATTACCTGCACAAGGGAAGCCGGGTGCATACATGGGAAGTGGTGTCGGAAATCGCTGTGGTTTCCAACTGAGGACAGGAAAGTGCCACTGCTGGAAGAGGAAAAAGGGTCCAGTGGAATCCAAAGGTGGATTATAGATGAGAAGAACCTGCAAGCAGAGGGAATAGAGTCTATGTCACTCAGAAGTGACCAGTAGACTTGGAAGACGAATTCCCTCCGATGCCGGGTGTTGCAGGAAGGGTGACGAAGCCCTTGACTCTGCGGATGTGAGGGCCTTGACTCTGCAGCTGTGTGGACCAGGCAATGCTGAGGAAGTCCAGGAGCCATACACAAGCTGTTTCACATCAGATGTTGATTGTAGAGGGGCCGGTGTCCGGCGAGAGCACCAACAAGCCTTGGCAAATGTGAGCCACGCAGAAGTCAAAGAAGGTGCACCGTCGGGACCTGCAAGGTCAAGGGGACTCACCAAAGGTAGAGGAGTCAGGACAACCCTGAGCAATCAGGGGAACAGAAATCGGCCCTGGCAAACTGCTCAGCTGCCCCCCCCTACTGGGGTGAGGGGGAGTGCAGCCGAGCAGTTTGCGAGGGCCGGTTTCGGACGATTTTGTTACCGGGGCCGATATTGCTGACCCCCGGTAGCAAAAACGCCCCCCCGCCCCAGGGGCCCAATACCGGCTCACACCCTAGCGGCCTACTGGTGAAACGCCTGGTGCTCGCTATGGCCAGTCTGGCCCTGAATATGACCCTCAAATAGACCCACAGGCCGGAGGAACTGGAGTCATGAGAGGACCTCAAGCAGCTCACCAAAAATTGCAGGCCACGATGCACATGATGATATGTGACTGAAGATTCAGGTCAAAAGAGATGCTCGAAGTTGGAGCTACTTGGAGCTTGAAGATCCTCTTGGAAGAAAACCAACAAGCCTTTGCAACTGCAAGTTGGATGCAGTGAACAGCGGTTCGGTTATTGTAACTCCCACAAGGGATAATGGCCTCAAACTTGGTGAAGGGCAGGCCTCTGTAAATGACCCCCTGTGTTGCAGAGCCCACAGAGTCTGGAGGAGCTCAGGATCTGCATAACAGTCGACTTAGTTGCGTTGCCTGCCAATGCAGGGGAGTAACTTCTTTCTTCCAAAGAAAATTCTTCAGATGTCTTTGATGCTTCACAGGCCTTGGAAGGTTCCTGTATGGTGCACAGGCACAGACGATGCAGCAGACTGGAAGGGAGACAAAGTCAGGCCCAATCAAAGTCCGAAGTCCAGAGTGCCGAGATGGTAGAAGTAGAAGTGGTGTTTGATCTGAATCTCATCCCACAATGAATCTAGGGATGTACACCCAGGTAAGCCCTTAAGTACCCTAGGTAAAGGGTTGGGAAGATTCAGGGGACCCTTCCAGGTGAGGGTCTGGACAGAGGGGAGGCTACTCCCATGTCCTTTGTCCAGTTTCACACCAGAGCGGGAGGCAACAGCTCCCAGGACTGGTTTGAAGTGGACTATGCACCAAATGTGCGCCACATGCTGACTGAGTGGCGCTGGCAAGGGCACCCACCCGCCCCAATACACTAAATCCTGTCTGGGAGGTGATCACACCTCCCTAGGATGCCTATTGTTCTTCCTTCCCATGCTCGAGCAAGGCTCAGTAGCAGGAGGGCAGAGTCGTGTCTCTGGTCAGCAGCAATCATTTTATGCTGTCTGGGTCTGGAAGACTGGTACCAGGGATATGGAGAGCCTAACGGAGGGCTCTTGCAGTGCTTTGAATCATACCTCCACACCATTTACGGTGTGGGGGGTTTGATTCCAAAGTGTTTGATACCAAATATGATAGCATTCATTGCAGCCGGTTTCAAGATGGTCATCACGTAATTACGCAGTGCTCATCTATATGGTATATGGCTGCTTCAGTGACAACCTGGGAGAATGGACTCCGTAGGCTGGAGGGGTTTCCTGCTCATGCAGGGGGACCTGGCCTTGTGGCGTGGTTCCCCCCTGTTCCTCAGTGTCCCGCTAGCCCCGCTCTGCACCCCAAAACCCCTGGTCGTCCCGTTCCCTGTCCGCCCCCCTCCCTGCACGACCCTACCAACGGACGACCATGCCTGCATGCTCACCCGGTACCGGGCACCCTGAACCTGCATCCCCCCACAGGGCCACCGGCCGCCATTACCCTTCCCGAGGTCCTGACCCCATAGCATTGCCCGACCACGGTCCCAGCGATACTTAGGCTGCAGACACGCCATGCCCGGCTGGGGGGTAGAGGACTTCCTGAGTGAGATAGGACCAAGGAGTTTCGATTGCACCTCCGGCCTCCCTGGGGGACTGGTTTCGCTCACACCACTGGCCTTACCCCGTGGGCTGGTTTCGATCGCACCTCTGGCCTCCCCAAGAGCTGGCTCCAGACCCTGCTGGGCGTGTGGTAATCCCCGACGCATGTTCAAGAGGATCAAAGGGCCAGCCGACGGAACTCCCCGACGACCAGCCCCGGGGCATGAGATCTACGCCTGCGAGGGTCCGGACATCAAAGGGCCACGGCGCTATATCAAGGGTCGCCCAAGAACTAGCGGGCAGTTGTATCCTGGACAAGAGAGCCCTGCTGATCTAATTGCGGCTGAACCCCTTGAGGAGAAGACTGAACTTTAGAACTCATTGAGCCCTGCTGACGCTGTTGTGGCTCATTCTCGTGAAGACGGAACTGGAACCTCGGAGCCCTGCTGACCTCGTCGTGGCTCATCTTTGAAACTCGAAGGACATTCGCTGAACACCCTGAGCCCTGCTGACATGGTTGCGGCTCCTCAAGAACTGACAGACACTCTGATCACTCCGGATCGAGCCCTGCTGACCTCGTCGCGGCTCGTGGAGAACCTTGGTCCGGCCGGACCATCGACGCTACCAACACGACCTTAAGTGAGAGGAGTGAGTACAGCAGCTGGTACGACCCCCATCGCCCATATCCCCCGGCTCGAGGACTGAGAGCTGTGCGCAGGGTACGCTTCGTACTGGCCTGATACCTGAGACTGTCCCGCTTCCTTGCTCCCCATAACCGAGACTTTACGATCCCTCGATCGCTTGTAAATACATATTCATTTTGCCTAAAATTCTACTGTTGATAAAGAACTTGTTTACTGAAATCATCGGTGTGGTGTCCGTTCATAAGTGTGGTGTGAGCTCAGTGTGTACGATCTTAGACCCGGCGTCCTCCCCGGCGAGGACCTCACGTTACGATTCAGCAGTACTCCTGGGAGAGGTGGATCCCGAGAAGGTCGGGAGAATACATTCTGATCCCCCTGGGATCACCCCTTCTAACAGGCATCCTCTCACTTAGAACCAAGCACCCTGCCTTCACGATTGTAAAGGCCTGCTATAGGGGTAACTTATAGGTTTTAAGTGCAGTAAACCTATATCTATCACCAGCTTACACAGGCTGCAATGGGGAGGCCTGTATTTTCATTTTGAATGGTCTCTCATGAGAGGCATAATACATGTTTCAGCCCATGGGAGACCTCTGGGGTACCTATGCCCTGGGTACCTTAGTACCATTGTTGTGTGGCGTTTTAGGTTCCGACTGAATTTCCCCAATTCATTCCCTTATATAGGTACAATTCACTTTGCCCTTATATAGGCATAGAAATCAAGCCCTTCTTAAGGCATGGCCCATGCTACCCAAATACAGGCATGGCTACTTCATCCGTTCACCAAACGTCACAACAATTTCTTGGAAAGCCAGCTTAAGCCATCAGGGACTTCCCCTTGCTTAAATATTGATTTCTCGAAGAACTCAGATAGTTTTACAATGAACAACTATTCCTCAGGGGTTCATTCATGACGTTCATATGCCCGACTTTACGTCAAACATGGCATTCCTAAACACCTACAAGGTATAAATATACCTTCACTTGCTATGGCAAAGCACGGTGGTTCGGAGTATATCGACAGCCTACTTGCCCGACGCAGCTCACTACAGCAAGTGCCGAAGGAAGCCGACTCTCCATTTGACGCACTGATCAGGAAGCTGCCCTTCTCTGCAGAGAATCCAGCTCCAGTGTTTCTGACTCCCCTTGTGGGGTGTTGGGAAATCGAGTCCCGAGAAAGAGATACCAGACCTCCTTCATTCTAAGGTATAGAGCTGATTAGAACCTAGAGAAACCTTTGGTAGATTCTTGGCAAAGAACTAAAACATATGCTAAATAATACTTACTTCTTCCCTCGTACTAGACCCTAGGTTAGGTGAACTGGGGTAGGCGTTTTTTAAAAGCACCAGTTGAGTATTTTAGTCTATGTTATTTATGTATGTATTTTATGACTTAGAAACCATACCATGCTATTACAGTATTATTTCATAATACTATTCTCGCTGTATGCATTATACTTTGCATTCTGTCTAACGATTGTAGCAGTTCATATTTCTTGCATGAGAAAGAAGACAGTTCAATAAACCTTTTATTGAAAACGCCCGTCTCACTATTTCTTTGAGTGAAATACTTATCTATTGTTTCCGCGACTCTGAGAGATATATTCGTATTCTTGGGAAACAAAGTTGTCATGTTTATGCGGTTGTCAGAAACTACTCCCTTCTTTTGTATTCGAGAACGTTTCTACTGACCTCTGAGCTAGCTGGCACTCACTATTAAGTTTAGTATATTCGATAGAGATCTATTGACATAAGCCCTATGTCAAATCTATAGGATCTATTATTCCAATGCACAGAGCCTATTGGGAATATAGTAACTACACTACACCATATACTAGGGACTTATAAGGCTACCCCAGTATCTGATCTGAGATGTACCTAAGTACTGAACACAACAATTTAGGGAGAAAGCCGATAGAATGGGGTCCTGATTAGCAGGATTCCATTCAGACTATTAAAAATACAGCTTAGCAGCAGGCAAAAAGTGGGGGTAACCATAGAAGTAGATCCTCCTTTCCTACAGGTCATATCGCAGGTGTGTACACTGCCTTTTACTACATTTTTTTTACTTACTTTCACATATATGGAATATTAGCACCACCCTTTTGCCTACAGTGAGCAATACAACCAAGGTAGATGGTTTGTCTTTTCAATGTTTGTTTGCTTGGCATAAGATTGCTTCTTTACCATTCGGAAATGCCTGATTGCAGAAAAGCAGGGACAGCAATTGAGCTATTCTCAAAATGGCTAATAAAAGGCAGCGCCTATTTAACACTGATGACGCACGTGCCTCTTGATGGCAAATCATTAGGCAGGTAAATGGAGCAGAAATTTGAGTGAATGGTAAGCAGACAGATGACAGTTGTTCATTTTTCACTTCAATAGTTTCAAGATATGTTGCACCACTTGGACAACTGTCTCAACAGAAGGTGTGAGTAGCCCTGATAGTCACTCAGTGCAGATGTACACCTGCTGATCTCATTCACTCACACATGAATAAACTCTGCTAAAACTTCTCTATTTTATAACAAAAAAGAAGCACTCTGGCTCTTTTCTGTAAAATCCCTGAAGATCTGGAATGGTATCTCAATCACAAATGTCTCTCTTTCCCAGTCTTCAAGATATCACTATAAACGATACTCATTGAAAACCAGCTCATCACGTGAAGACATTGAATGCATCGCCTGCTGACGTGCCAAACACCCCTTCCTTTCTCTAGATTTTTATAAACCTAAACACATGTGACATTGATTTTGTTTACTCTCTGCATTAATATTGTCTTGTATGTCCCTTGTTTGTTTTCCTTTTATCAGTAGTCCTTTGTCTATGTTCAAATTAGGCATGTATGTATCTGGCCGCACTTAATGCTATTGTTGCAAATGGGGTTTCTGGTTGGCTAGGGCAGAGGTTCCCAAACTTTTTTGACCCACGGCTCCCTTGACCTATTGGCTGTTGGCCGCGGCTCCCTATTATGTTACTTTTTTATTCGGGTGGGGGGGATGTAAGCCCAGCCTCAGCTCAGTACCTTAGGTTCTCTTGGAGTGGATATTTACCCTAGAATAGGCCAAATGCAGTTCCATTTTTTGAAGCAGCCAAGGGAGGAGATTTTCCAGATGTTTCTGAGTAAGAAATTGTAGGAGAGCAGACCTTTTTCCTTTTGAATTGAGTTCCATCCAGGGTGGGTTCGGCCAGGGAGGGTACATTTGCTCCTTCTATAGTGATATACCACGAGGAAAGCGTGTGAATTCATTTGAAGACATGGCAAACTATTTTGATGAATTTACGATCTCTGGCTGAACCAATGTAGGGCCCCTTGCCCTCCTTAACATGGTCTCTTCCTCCTGAGAGCAAACGGCCATCAGCATTTTGAGGTCTTTAGAGATTATGGGCTAGTAATGCAAGAAGCCGAGCAAAGACTGAATTACAGTAGTAGTAGATGAATGCTCTAGAAGCGGTTAGCAACGATGCTGGCTTCAAGCAGGAGTTTAAAATACTGACACAAAGAAGTGAGTTATGTGCACCTGGCAGTTATTAGCCTTCCTTTAACATTGATTAGAGAAAAACAAAAGGACAAGCCCCATCTAGAAACTTCTTCACCTTGAACAACATAAACTGCAGTCCCACCTTCGCCCTACCATCCACTGAGCAGCAGTGTTCCAGAAGAACTTATCAGCACCACTTTACTAAAAGGGATTTCATTCAATTTCTACAAGGGTGCCCTGTCTCCATTCTCCTTCACTTCAATGTCTGTGTCTCTGCATTCCAGCCACAGGAAGGCAATCAATCCATCCCACTGTCCGGAAAAGCGTTATCAACCCTCCATCTTGTTCTGTATTGAACAAGATGCCCTCCAACATAGATCTCAAAGGTCCTAGTACAACATTCTCACCATACAAACATGTACCAATTAGTTGCTGCATATACACCCACTGTATGCAAGCATGTGATATCAGAACAAGAATCAATAGTTCAGATAAAAGCAGAAATTTGAATGAGGTGTTGGTAGACTACATGCCCTCTCCCTGGCACAAATAAAAATGTCTGGTCACTCAACTGATTTGCAAGAGCCAGGGACGCTGCCACCACCTCTCTGTGTAACGTACCCAGAACATGGAAAGGTGTTCTACGCCTGCTATGAGGGCAATCATTGTGCAGCCCTCAAAGTCACAACATAGGTTCTGCACCATGCATTACCATAAACACGTTAGGCACACCCTAGGTTAGTATAATGCCAGAGCTAAACAAAATCTTAATATTCGTTTCACATGCAGCGGCACACAGAGTAGGCCAAGGTTACACACATGTTTTCTATTTGGGTAACATCCCATTCAAACATTCCCCATGCTAATAATTTCAAGCAGCTGAACACCAAGTTGAGAGGTGTTGGAGGTCTCTGTGTTTAGAGAAGGACAGTGCCAAAATGTGTCACTGAAAATGTGTTATAGGGCACAAGGCACTGAAATCTAAGACTACACTCAAATATCATAGAGAATAATTAAAATTAGAAGAGATGCAAGGGGAAAGGTAAGGTTGAAATTTGTGGCTACATAAGACCGTGCTAAGTATGAAGGCCAGTGCTGGGTACAGCTGAAAGTGTTGTGAAAGGAAAGAGACCAGTAAGGTAAGGGTGGTGTGTGGGACAAGGCTTGGTACAAAGGAGCCCTGGGGTAGGAGTTTTAATTTATTAATGTCATTTTCTCTGCCTCAAACATGGCCAAAATATTAAAAGTGCTTTACACAAGTAATTGAAAAGTTAGAAGATAAAATAAGTAAATCACTTTTCTTAACCCCAGAAAGATGTGTATATAACTTAATTGGGGACATAAAGTAAGAATTGGGTTACATACAAGAAATAATGTATATTAACCCCTTACACGCGGGGCTAATTCCCCCGCGGTGCGGGGGGGAAGGGGCCGCACGCGGCGCCGCAGTGCTCATGACGAGCCCGGCTCATCATGAGCATGAAAGGGGTTAACAGAAGAACCTGGAGGAAAAGATCTCGAATTAAAAGCATTTTATGAGAAAAGGAATTAAACCCTCTTACCCTGTCCAGATGTGCGTGAAAGGGGTGAACACGGGTCAGAGCGTTTCTCCCTCATAGCACAGGTCGGGTGCAATCACAAGTCGAGGGTGGCTCTGGGGTCATCAGACATAGAGTTGTGGTTGGTGCAGGGTTATTCATCTGTAGAAGGGTTCCTCTTGGATGTTCACACCTGAGGGTTGTCTTTCTCTCACGTCCTCACAAACAGACAAATTCCAGGCATTGGAACGCTTACACTTCTGGGGTGCCTACCGGGTTTTCCTCACATGTCTAGGGTGCTCTCAACTAGTCGGTAGCTCGCTGGCTCAAGGGGGTTCACACTTCAGGGGTGCCTCTTCTGTGCTCGGTCCCGCGTTGCAGCCTTCTTTGCTCTTGCACATGCCCATCTCACAGCCTACTGAGGCACTTAGGGGCATGAGCAGTTCTCTGCAGCCAATCCTAAGTCCTGCAAAGAGCTAAGGCTGATGAACTTCTGCCAATCAGCACCGGGACAGTCCCAATCCGAGCCGGTTCTCGCCGCAGCGCTTAAAGAAAGCTGTGGTCCCGTCTGAGTGTGAGTGAATTCAACCAATGGGAGAAGGGAGCAGAGTTCCACACATATGTTGCACTGGTTCTTGGGGATGCAGAGAGTTAATTTACACACTTTGCACATTAAATCTTCTTCAGAGCATACTACCTTTTCCACGTTCCCAAGACAAGTTCTAATGGCGCACCGGGGTGCTGCGGTGCACAGTTTTGGAACCCCTGGGCTAGGGTATGCACCTAACCTTGGCAGAACCCGCCACTCTAGTCAGGGCAAGGAAGTTACTCACCCAAGATTACCCCTGCTCACACCCTTGGTAGCTTGGCACACGCAGTCAGTCTTATCCGAGAGGCAATGTGTAAAGCATTTGCGCAACATACCCACACCAGTAAAACAATGAATACACCACAAAAGGCACTCCACACAATATTATATAAAAATAAGTTTCTGTATAGCATATAAACATAGACCAAAACCACATAAACCAATTATCAATTTGCCAACTAGGCAACTGTCAAAACATCACAGGTAGTCCAATAAGATAAATACTTTTATGATGCACATGCCATAGAAACACAATCACTGAACATATGAAGAACCTGAAATAATACTCGTTATCCTGACAATGCAAGGCAAAAACGACATATATCATAACATTAGTTCATGAAATGCATCAGTAATGAATAAAATACATAAATTACTGAATATTATGATCAACCCATGCGGTGCAGCACAACTGCACTCCTACTAACAGTTATGGGGTAATCGAAGCACCAAACATAGGCATAGTAGCACCTATATTACCTTTAATATGGTAATTTATGAAATCTACAGGATCTGGACCTACGTCGATGGTTTTTGCCCCGTCTTGCTATCATATTAGCAAACAGGTGTACCCCAAGGTATGTGCCAACACGAGGAGGGGGGAATACATAGCTTAAGTCGCTACTAGACCTTTCATAGGGTCCCCCATGGGCGAAAGGATCAAAGGCAGCTGTTTGCTAATGCGCGATGCGTTTGTCAGCCACTCAAGAACTCAGCCTCTTTGGAAGGATGGGCTTTGTTTATCATCCCCAATAGTACATTTATGAGGGGGGTCAATTCAGAACGTGCACTACCGCTGACACTAGAGCTTGTGAGTCCAAGGGAACTCTTCCCCTTGTGGTGTCGGAATTTCAGCCCGGGGGGTCATGGTAATTCAGACAGACCCAAGTGCTCAATCCATGCTGCTCGTTAGAGGTGCTCAAATACGCCGGCCCCCATCATAAATTGCTCCACACGGGCTAACGAAGACAGGTAAGGTGAAAGCCAGGAACAGTCCCACAGTGCTCCCCACACTCTAAATGTAAAACACCAGGAGCAGTGCCAAGGAATCGCTCTGAACCCCTCACCAGAACAGGTGAGCCCAGCAGGCCACAAAACAAAGCAGTTTAAGTCCAATGGTGGTTCCTCCTGGCAGTCCTTTGTCAACGTGTAGCACATAAAGCCAGCAGTGTCTGGCTACGAGTCCCATGCAATATCTACAATCATGGGGTCAAGCCCCTGTACTTATACTCAAAATGTGTTTGATGTGGAGATAACTTCAAAAGAACGTTGGATTGTCACAACACCCCCATTCAACCCCAGCCCTGACTCCAGACATCAGTAGAGGATAAAAAAGCTCTTTGTGTGAGGGCAGCACACAGCCTATAAAAATGTAAGTGTGCCCCACCCCCCTCTCTCCCAGTCCAGGAACACCATTCAGTGTGCAGCTGAATGCAGATGCAACCCTATTACACCCAACCATTACTGTGTGTTGGCTGTCTGGGAAGTATGCACAACGTGTAACTGTTAATCTGCCCTAGCCGTGGATTGGAGTCAGGCTGCAAAGCACATAGATTCAAAGTCACAGAGAAATGCTCACTTTCTAAAAGTGGAATTTTTACAATAGTAATGGAAAATTCACCTACACCAGTAAGCAGGATTTACCAGCACTATTCCAAACCTACCAAACATGACAATGCTACTCCTTTCAAATCAGAAATTACCACTGAAAAACATATCAGGGAATTCCCAAGGTTAACCTATGAGAGGAGCAGCATTCACAGAAGTGAAAAACTAAATAGGATGCTTGTTACTACCAGGACATGCCACATTATATAGGTACATGCCCTGCCATTTACCTACACGGTACCCTGATCATAGTGCTACTTGGGGCCTATCTTAGGGGTGACCTATATGTAGTAAAATGGGAATTCCAGGATTGACAAGTAACTTTAAATGCCAAGTCACTGTGGCAGTAAACTGCCCACAGAGGCCCTGCAGTGCCAGGCCTGAGACAGGTTTCAAAGACCACTTCTGTAGGTGGTACAAGCAGCTCTGCTAGCCCACTGGTAGCATTTAATTCACAGGCCCTGGATATATATTGGAAGGCACAGTACAAGGGGCTTACAGGTAAATTAAATATGCCAAACAGGTGTAGACCAATTGTGCCATGTTCAAAGGAGAGAGCACATGCACTTTAGCTCTGATTAGCAGTGGCAAAGTGCCAGAGTCCTAAAGCCAACAAAAAAGGTCAGAAAAATACAGGAAAAAGGCAGAAAGTTTGGGGATATCCCTACAAAAAGGGCCAGTGTAGGAGAGTAGGGTCTGCTTCCTATGGTCACCCCCACGTTTTGCTGTGATTCTCTGGTTTTTCGACTTTAGTGTGGCTGTGGGCCTGCTGATCAGACCCACATACCAGCTGTTCTCTCTCTAATTTGATACCATGTACTTTAGGTACATACCACATTGGTTACTGGGTCACCCTTGTGAGCCCCTGTATAGTGTACCCTAGGTACCCAGGGCATAGGTGCACCCTAGGCCTACCAGGGTCTGCAGCATGTATTATGCCACCCCTGGTTTGCCTTCCAAACTGGTAAGGTAGTGTAATCACCCCTTACTTAGATATAGTATACCTATATCTACCATTATATATAGACACATATACACCTATAAGCCACTCCTATGGCAGGCCTCGACAATCCTGAAGGCAGAGTGCTTGGTTTTATGTGAGAGGGTGCCCTAGCATGAGCTGAGCCCCTCTACAGCTTTCAGAACCATCTCCTTATAGCTGTTCTATGATATAGCCATACCATATACTCTTAAGTGCATTATAATCCTCGGGGTTAATGCTAACTTTGGTTTGGCTTTATCAAAACATGTCGTGTAAGGTGTCAAACACTTTGGAATACTACCCCCCACCAATTCTGGTGGCGGGGTAGCATTCCACCCTTCTAGAGGGAAAAGACATGTACGTTTCTGCTTTACCTGGTTAAAGTTAAACAGAGCCTCAGCATCACAAAATGGATGCTGCTGCGACAGACACGAGTCTGACCTCCTGCTGCTGGGGAAACTCCAGCAAGGGCGGCCTGGACAATAGGTTTCCTGTACAGGGAGGTGCCAGCAACTCCCCAGAAAGGGGTTTTGTGTATTGGGGCAGGGAGGGCTGCATTCAATGAATACATCTAGACACTGCCTGGGGCACACAAGGTGCTCCATGCACAGCCCGGTTCAAACCAGTTGCTGGGGCACTCCAGCCCCAGCTCTGGCACGAAACTGGACAAAGGGAAAGGGGTGTAACCACCCCCTTCTCAGGTCCACCCATAGGAGGGACCTAGTCAGGTAATCCAGCCCCCATCCTTAGTATAAGTATAGGAGCTGTGTCCCCAGGACTTTAGTTTATCATGGAACGAAACTTTGATACAGAACTCTTGGACCTTCGACATTCTATTCTGACTAGAAGGCGGAAGACATCTCCCTTGTGGTCAAGGAGTGACCAACCTGTGCAAACAGACACCAACAGCAACTTCGCCAGTCTGCAGTTTCAAGGATCCTGTCGGAACCCGAAGGCTCTGCGACTCAAGAACTGGACTTCCAGACTTCTCTGACTCCGACCCACATCCACAGCAAAGATGAGACGACACAAGAGACGTGGGACCGGACATCTTGGACATCCTGCATTTTGCTACCTGCACTCCTTTCCTGAAGCCTCAGTAAGTTGTGCATTGGGGTGCAAGAAGCCCCAGCCCGTGCATCAATTGAATTGAAACTCAGGTCCCCACACTAACATTTGTGCTTGACGCGTATTCCCTGTTCCTTGCCCGTTGGCTAGTGAGCCCCCCGAAGACGCCATCTTGAATCCAACTTGCGGTCCCGGTTTCTCCAAGCTTGCTCCAGCTTTCCCAAAAAGGAGAAGCACCACAGACCTTGCTGGTCTGCAACAGAGCCAATCTCAACATCCTGTGTGGGTTGCGGTTGCCAAAGCTTGTTGGGTCCATTCCGGATACCGACACTGCAGTCATCTAGATCCATTGTGGCACAGCTGGAATCCAGCTCCTGGTCATTGTTGATGCCTCCTGGACCTCGTGGCTGAAGAGACAAACTCACCTTCTTCACCTTAAAGCACCCAACATCGCCTGGTTCCTTCCTGGTTCCTTCCTGGTCTCTGGCTAGTGACCCAGACTCTGTCCCCTCTGCTTTCAGGTTCTTCACATCTCCGATCCACCCTTGGATCCACCTGGACACTTTTCCTCTGGTCGCCTGCAGCACTTCTTTGCAGCTCTCCATAGAAAACGACAACGAAACCCGACATCAAAAGACACCTATGCACCCGGCTTCCGCACAAGGATATTGGCCCTCCTAGCGTCTAAGTCTAAAAGGGTTCTGTCCTAGTCCATCCGGAAGTGTCCTTAAACTGTAACTTTGTAACTTTTACGAACTCCATAGAAAGTCAATGGGAACCCGCGCCTGTGTTTAGACACTGCACTCGGGTCCAGTGGGTCTCCTACTTCCTAACCTTTGGTTGACGAGTGTAGCCCCAGCGATTCTACAGGCCCTAGGCCTGCTTTCTAACTCTCACGTGGTTCTTATACCACTTTCTTAGTATATATGGTTTGAGAGGCCCCTAGGGCATAACGTATACTGTGCAACTTATCATATATTAACTGTGTGACTTATATTGTATTTTTACCTCAGACCTCATAAAGAGTGCAGAGGGGTTGTGTTTAGATTAAATACATATATATTTGATATATACCTTGTGTGGTGTCCTTTCATTTGGTGTTCAAGGGATTATATATGGTCAAACAACTTGCTTAACTCGCCTACTGAAGTCTTAGCCTGAAGACTGCTGGTTCAAACTACCACTAGGATAGCTTTCTATAAGGTTGCCTTTACAACCACCATCAATAAGGGTCGATTAGACTGGTACAAGGTGCCACTAGAACTAGTGACATCTTATGCCAGGCTAACTTCTCACAGCCAGGCTAAAAAATCAGCCTCTCTCACCAGACTATTTGTTTGTCTGTCCTTTAAATTACTTTTGGATTTCTTAGATGGCTACTGCTTTTTCCTAATTCAGGGGCATATTATCAAGAACGGCGTTAAAATGATCACAGGTTTAGCGGCAGAAAACTGCAGCTAATGCAGTGATAATGGGTTTGATAATATTCCCTGGAGAATTCCAATAGAAGCCCATATTCACACCAGAACATGGACTTCTATTGGAATTCTCAAGGGCATATTATCAAACCCATTATTGCTGCTTTAGTGGCAGTTTTCTGCCACTAAACCTGCGATAATTTTTAATACCGTTCTTGATAATATACCCCCATATGATTAGTGGTAGATATACCCAGAAACACTTTAAGGCAGGACCCCAAATTCCAAGTGGGGCCATGGAAAGCCAACGAGACAGTCAAAATTCCTGCCATAAGAAAATGGCTCATTAAAAACAGCAACGTTTTCTGATTTTACGGTTGATCATGCTTAATAAAAATTTAATAAGTGTTTGTGTCAGAGCAAAGTGACTCACAATGACACAAAACAGCACAAACTCTCGCAAAGGTATGAACTTTACCCTGCAATAAGTATTTTATGCTCGAAAGGTGCCTTTTAAGCATCACAGATAGCGCTTTGCATTGCTTTGCATCACAGGGGTATTACTTGGGTGTGAGTGTGACTTTGGCAGATTAGTGGCAGCGCCCATCGTTTTTTACCCAAAGCTCGGTCTTTAAACTAGCCACTCTGGACCTTGAACAACAACACCTCTTTGAAGAGGTGCTAACAGGAATGCAAGCTTTCATTTCTCCAAACATTCCACACATTCCATTTGTACTGCACGTACAACACACATAACATGTTTAAGATTTGTCAAAACATACAATTTTTTTCTGGCATGGCATGCTCTATTACAAATCCCTTGCTAGAAAGCATGTACACACCTCTGAACCATGGTGCAAAGATTGTGCATGGTGCAAGCAGCTGGTTTCAGAGCCAGGCTAAGGGTAGGGAGCAGCAGCAGACATTTTTAATAAATACAGCACTTTTCTATCTCCGGGTTACATAATGCAGGGCAGCAACTATGGTTAAAGCGCTGCTAAAAATGATTTAATCTGCCTTACCTCTTGCACTTGTAGAATGGCCTGAGGCCTGCTTTATGCGCATGTTATGTTAGCATGGCTTTTTAGAAGTTTAAACGCCATTATAACTTTTGCTGCTTTTGCACATGACACTGCATAGCTGTTTTTGTAAGTTAGCCTTCACGAAGGTCTACACATGAGAAAAGTTTTTTTCGACATCTCTAGACTTACATCGTGCCACTAGTCTGCACAGTGAGTTCTGAAGCCGTCAAGGTTATCAAAACATGTTAGCTGTTTTTCTACATGTTCGGGTAACGCTTTCTAGAAACAAGCTTTTGGCTGCTGTGAGCCAAGTAAGATTCTGGTATCCTTATTATCATACACTAATCCATGATTTAAAAAACTTGGAAGATTTGCATTTCCAGGGATGCAGAGAGCCTATGCTGATCCAGATGTAATTTACTCTTACTGAGCGGAAAGGTAATGGGGTCCTAAGAGACCTTCTATAGTTTATAACACATAGGGCCATATTATCAAGAAAGGGCGTTACATTATTGCCGCTTTTATCGGCAGGAAACTGCCGCTAAAGCGGCGATAATGGGCTTGATAATATGCCCTTGTGATGGTGTTGACTGTCAGAGGGGAAAAGATCTATTTTCACACACTGACAGAAAGAAATCCATACTGATGATCCAAATGAACAATGTATTTGTTGCCTTTACCCAGTGCACAAGGCTTCTATCCTTGGAATTTGTCAAAACCTTTCCTTCTGTGACTTTGAAGGAAGGGAGAAGCACTGCATGTCTCAGGTGAGAAGAATACAAATACTTTCCCTCTAAGGGGGAGGCCGCCTCCTCTGATGATGAGTCAGTAGAAAGGGGTCCACCAAGCACTTCAATGAAGGTAGCACATACAAAGCAAACATAGATTGTCCAGCCTTAAGTCGTTAACTAAAATGCCTGCGGACACCTCCTGACAGACACAAGTGAGTTTCCTATGAAAACCACTCCAGGAAGGACAAGCAATAACCCGCACAAACAACAGTGTGAAAATCCAATCCTATGATATGCTAGCACAATTGCCATCCACTCTGCGACTTCATCAGCGACGAAGAAAAAGACCATTGTCGTCGACGGAATTTTCACTGTCAACTGTGGGATAAGCCTCATCAATGAATGCAAAGACATCATGGTTAACAAATACAGGACCACAGGACACCACCAACGGTCACTTCAATGATGTTCAACCTTTCTCTATCGATAACAACACTGATGTGATGGGCTTTCTCACAGCTACCTTTCCACCAATCAGGTGATCTCAAGCTTGTCTTCTCAGATTCAGAAATCTGAACAAGAGGCAGGTATCTCTGACCAAAATGCCTCTAGGACTGCCTAAAGTCCTACGCAACTGGATGTGTGTCACATCCCTGAGTTTGAGGAAGCCCTAGATGAAAACGAAATTTACCAGCAGGACGAGTATCAGCCTCAGACCTTCTTAGCTGACAATCCTCCTCGGTCTTATCCTTCTCCTCATTATGGAAATCCCTATGGTCGCACACTGCTCCTCCTACCAGTGGGTTCTCAGGTCTTGATACCTCTCACAGCACGCAGATGCGTAACCATGAGCTCGTCAGCTCGACCGGCTCAAGGGAGCCTTAATAAACAGAAATACATATGGTCGCACACTGCTCCTCCTACCAGCGGGTTTACCCCTGAGCATTATGGTTAATGCAGTTTGTTCCAGCGTGTGCCCTTCTCAGAAAATGTTGAGTATATCCACTGTTGTGCTGGCCATCCCTGGACACGTGTTTCTAGGTCGTTACCTTTCATCAGCAGGGAATAGGCATATGTATGGGGCTGCTGCGTACTCTGCCAAAAATGTTCTCAGGTCTTGATACCTCTTGCGGCGCGCAGGTGCGTAACCATGAGCTCATAAGCTCGAACGGCTCAAGGGAGCCTTAATAAACAGAAATCCATATGGTCGCACACTGCTCCTCCTACCAGCGGGTTTACCCCTGAGCATTATGGTTAATGTAGGTTGTTCCAGCGTGTGCACTTTTCGGAAAATGTTGAGTATATCCACCGTTGTGCTGGCCATCCATGGACATGTGTTTCTAGGTCGTTACCTTTCATCAGCAGGGAATAGGAGTATGTATGGGGCTGCTGCGTAGGCTGGCAAACATGTTCTCAGGTCTTGATACCTCTCGCGGCGCGCAGGTGCGTAGCCATGAGCTTGTCAGCTCGACCGGCTAAAGGGAGCCTTAATAAACAGAACTCCATATGGTCGCACACTGCTCCTCCTACCAGCGCGTTTACCCCTGATCATTATGGTTAATGCAGTTTGTTCCAGCGTGTGCGCTTCTCGGAAAATGTTGAGTATATCCACCATTGTGCTGGCCATCCCTGGACACGTGTTTCTAGGTTGTTACATTTCATCAGCAGGGAATAGGCGTATGTATGGGGCTGCTGCGTAGGCTACCAAAAATGTTCTCAGGTCATGATACCTCTCGCGGTACGCAGGTGCGTAACCATGAGCTCGTCAGCTCGACCAGCTCAAGGGAGCCTTAATAAACGGAAATCCATATGGTCGCACACTGCTCCTCCTACCAGCAGGTTTACCCCTGAGCATTATGGTTAATGCAGTTTGTTCCAGCGTGTGCGCTTCTCGGACAATGTTGAGTATATCCACCGTTGTGCTGGCCATCCCGGGACACATGTTTCTAGGTCGTTACCTTTCATCAGCAGGGCATAGGCATATGTATGGGGCTGCTGCGTAGGCTGCCAAAAATGTTCTCAGGTCTTGATACCTCTCGCGGCGCGCAGGCACGTAACCATGAGCTCGTTAGCTCGACCGGCTCAAGCGATCCTTAATAAACAGAAATCCATATGGTCGCACACTGCTCCTCCTACCAGCGGGTTTACTCATTATGGTAGAGAGCTAGAGGTCTTGCAGGTGCCTGATTACACTTTTGTCGACTGTGCATGAAATGCTGACCACCCTTCAAAGATTACTTCTTCAGCATGGTGCAGAGAACCTATGACCACCCTGCCCTTGACCCTTGCCTTACCTTCTCTACTTCTGCCTCCATCCCACCATCACAACCTATGCCTCCCACACCTCCAGATGAACCTGTACACACCTCCAGGAGTTTTCAGCCAAATGTTAGTTCCACCAGTTCCTAAGGACATGGCGGACAAAGACTCATCAGCATCTGTGTTTTTAAATTTATAAGAGGAAGAAGCAATATGAGAGATAATAAGGAATGTAATGACTACATCATACCCAAGGAAAGTGATAAATTATCCACCCAACCAGATTCACCCCCGACAACAAGAGAGCCACCCAGAAGTTCCCACGTCATCAACACCTCCTTCAACACCGCCACCTTCCCGGAGAGCTGGAAGCATGCCGAGCTCAACGCCCTACTGAAGAAACCAACAGCTGACCCCACCGACCTCAAGAACTTCCGGCCCATCTTGCTCCTCCCTTTTCCCGCCAAACTGATTGAGAAGACCGTCAACAGACAGCTTGCAGCCTTCCTCGAGACGAACGGATCCCTCGACCCCTTGCAGTCCGGTTTCCGAGCCAACCACAGCACTGAGACCGCCCTCATCGCAGCCACCGATGACATCAGAACCCTGCTCGACAACGGAGAAACAGCGGCCCTAGTCCTCCTGGACCTCTCTGCAGCGTTCGACACTGTCTGCCACCGCACCCTAGTTCAACGCCTCGGCAACATCGGTATCCAAGAGAAGGCACTGGAGTGGATCATCTCATTCCTCACCGGAAGAACACAGAGAGTCCGCCTCCCCCCGTTTCGATCCGAGGCCACCGAAGTCATCTGCGGCGTACCGCAAGGATCATCACTCAGCCCCACCCTCTTCAACGTCTACATGAGACCTCTTGCAGCCATCGCACACCAGCACAACCTCAAAATCATCTCCTACGCCGACGACACCCAACTGATCCTCTCCCTCACCAGAGACCCCGCCACCGCCAGAACGAACCTACACGAAGGGATGAAAGACGTCACCGAGTGGATGAAGAACAGCTGCCTGAAACTGAACTCAGACAAGATGGAAGTCCTCGTCCTGGGACCATCGCCCTCCGCCTGGGACGACTCCTGGTGGCCCCCCGCCCTGGGCACCACTCCCAAGCCAACAGACCATGCACGCAACCTGGGCTTCATCCTGGACTCCTCCCTCTCGATGACCAGACAAGTCAACGCCGTCTCCTCATCATGCTTCAACACCCTACGCATGCCTTGCAAGATCTTCTGATGGATCCCGACCGAAACCAGGAAGACGGTCACCCAGGCACTCGTCACCAGCCGACTGGACTACAGGAACACCCTCTACGCCGGAACCACAGCCAAGCTACAGAAAAGACTCCAACGCATCCAGAACGCCTCCGCCCGACTCATCCTGGACATCCCCCGACGCAGCCACATCTCCGGCCACCTGAAGGACCTGCACTGGCTCCCCGTCAGCAAGAGGATCAAGTTCAGGATCCTCACCCATGCACACAAGTCTCTCCACGACCTGGGCCCAAAGTACCTCAACGACCGCTTGACCTTCTACACGCCCACCCGCCAGCTACGTTCTACAAGCCTCGCCCTCGCCGCCGTACCACGCATCCGAAGAGCCACCGCCGGAGGTAGATCTTTCTCCTACCTGGCGGCCAAGACATGGAACTCCCTCCCCATCCATCTTCGGCTGACCCAGGACCATCTCACGTTCAGGAGACAACTCAAGACCTGGCTGTTCGAGCAATAGCAGACCCCCTCCCCCAAGCGCCTTGAGACCCTGCCGGGTGAGTAGTGCGCTATAAAAATGTTATGATTGATTGATTGATCGATTGAAGTTTAATTAACGAATGCCTTCAGTGGAGCAGCAATGCCTTCTCTATGACTTTAAAGAACAGCCACGAAAGACCGTTCAATCCTTACCCACATTGGACTTAGTCTGGTCAAGAGACCTAAACGTTATGATGATGACAGCCTTAGTTCCAGCGGTGGTACCTTGACTGTAGCAAATCTACAGGGCCCCAGATTCGGCCCCTGCTCGTCTTACAAGTCGTCCAAAACCAGACTTCGTCACATAGTTAATGGCCTAACACAGATCTAAGAACCATATCAAGCCATCATCAGCAACTCCGGACAGAGACAGCCGATGGATAGATCAATTGAGCCCAAGGGTTAGTACAATACGAGTGACATCTATTAAAGCTACAAATACATTAGCAATTTTTGCCGTTACCATCGCCAGATGTGGGATGACATCTTGCCACCACTTGAGTTCATCAAAGGCAATTGTCCAAGAGGGAGCGATAACATCTGCAGCCATCATTGAGGCATCAATGGACTTGTCGGATGTAGGTTCCTGTCGGCTGGCAGGTTCAGCCGCTTCGAGAAGGCGGTATGGCTGAGGTCCACAGCTGTTCATACAGAGGACCAACAAAGATCCTCATTATGCCATTTGACACATTCACTCTCTTTGGAAAACTTGTTGGTGAATTGCTCAAGGCTGCATCCCAATCCATACTTTTCCACCCACCATGCCACCTCAATTTGGACCCAGCCATATGCAAATCATCTCCAATCTGAACAGTCCAGCCTGAGCTGACAGGCCAGGTACTGTATGAACTGGAAAACAATCATCTTGATACCGGTTTCCCTCTTATTATAGGCTTATCAGCCTGGTATAGCTTGATTCCACTGACACTGTGAGTATGAGACACATGTCTGGGCATACCCGTCGGATTTAGGGTGGCAACCGCAACAATAATAAAGAGATGAATGGAATGCCTGAATTAATCTCAGCCACTGGGAGCAGAATCTCTCATTACAAAGATTCCGCCCCGGGTGCGGAGACTACCCCACCTTTGCGGAGCTTCCACCGCAAGCGTGGAGACCCATTGTGAATAAGGCCCAAAATATCTCCCTTCACTCACATATAGCCTCGAAGCTTTCCCTGGCAAGTTCAGTCAATGGTTAAACCTAACCCAATCAGAATTGCATAAATAGATTTTTAGGCTCCTTAGCTCAGTGATAGAATCTCAACTTTGCTCGGAGTTTGGTCTAATAGAGTAGTCATTGGCACAGAAGACCATTTTACTGAAACCTTGATTTAAATATAGTAGGACAGAAGACAGCTCTATTCAATACTATCCCGGACAAGAAATTGCAGGGCATACTTACAAGCCCTTTTGCCAGCGGAGCTTCACTTTTTTTGATAATCCAGTGGTGCTGCGCCATTCCCCATTTTTAAAATGTGGCGCTAAGTCACTTAACATGGCTTAACGCCATCTTGTAAATATGCCCCTTTCCGCAGCAGTCCTCTACGGCAAAGGGGTGTGCAATTGGTGTTGCAGTGGGCGTTCCACTGCAACACCCATTGCTTTTTTACACTTCCCCAGATTTACAAGGCTGAGGCAGCGCCAAAAACTAAGGCCAGGCAATAACTGGTCTTAGAATGGCAATTCAAGGAGAAATTATTAATGTCTCCTCGTTTTTTGCTCCTCTGTCTGCTGCATTCTGCAGAAGACATAGAAAGAGCAAATCACAATTATTGATTATTTATGTGCAGGAAGGTGCCCCTTCCTGCACATAAACTATCACTTCTGCAGCGCAGGCACCCTTGCAACATGGCGACAGGGTGCATGCGCTGGTGCGAGGCAGCTTCTTTTGTTCCAGCACGAGGGGAAGCACAGGTGTGCGCCTTATATTTGTAAATACAGTGCATCCCTGTATGTTAAAAATGTCAGAGCTGGGGGTGCGTGGCTTGGCGCCCAGTGAACATGGCGGTGTCGATGTGAGGCTCCCGGAACGGCGTGGCAGCAACGCGCTTAAAGACTGCTAAGCTGGAAGTTTTTCCGAAGTTCCCAGCTTACGAGTAGCTGCTCACAAGGATGCTGTACTTTCTGGACATCTTACCGGTATTATAGACTGTATTTCCTTTAAAATGCACGCATCAGGGAGATCGCGTATGGAGCGCCGCCATTTTCTCTACTGAAGCGTGAAACGAGCGCTTTCCTCTCTCCACAAACAGCCCTCCCGTTCAGCTCTTAAGCTTGCAGCAAACCTTCTAAGGATCCACAAAGCTCATTTCCTCTTTCAGCTGATGTATGTGGTGGCACGGTGACCCTGTTTCATCAGACCTTGTTATAAACGCTGAGGTGATGTGGTCACAGCCGCCATCTTAAAAAGCAGCACTATTTCCATTGTGATAATTTCAAAGTGCATGTCAGCGATGCTCCTGCTTTATCTTCGCACTGCTACAAATGTTTTCCGAGGTGCATTTTCTATATTTGTTGCTTCTCTGCTTCTGTGATATATTGTAAACGATAAAATCATCTGTGTTAGCACAGGCTCACCGAGAACTTCCTCAAGTCATCGAACAGCTGTGACTAGGAGGTCCTTGCTTTTATAAAGCTTCTAGATATTTTTAGAGTGCATCCCTCTCACTTTCGAGCTATATGTGCACCTACTAAACTCTCTTTATTACCTATCTTACAAGTTGATGGAAAGAACAAAAGGCACCCTTTCTGCTACTCTGAAACCAAAACGTGGTTTTATCAAAAATTCAAGGGGTTTCTCAGAACTTTCTAAACTGAAGAATTTAGGTGTTCTTGAAATGGACCAGTGTAAGTCAGCTATGGATCCCGCACAGCCACCACCTGGGAAGTCAAATATGAAAGAACCCCCTCGCTGCCCAAGCCGCCCAACCAACCTCTCCTGTTTCAATGGATTATTATTACAGGAAATTAGGGCCCTCAGGCCCTTTGTGGAGGAGACAAATTCTAAATTACAAATCCTCTCAGATAACTGGTCGCAGTTAGATGCTAGACTCACAACTGTGGAACATACTGTCTCCTCACTGGATGATACAACCAAAAGCATAACTTTTTTGCATTCTCAAATATTGACACTACAAAAACAAGTTGAGGACCTTGAAAACCGAAACAGGAGAAATAACATGCGTATATATGGTTTGGCAGAAGTGGTTGAAGGTACAGACCCCATTGCTTTCTTCAAATCCTTTCTTCCCAAGATTTTTAATTTACCAGAAGATACCACATTAAATATACAGCGGGCTCACAAGTTGGGTTGTGGCGCTACCAACACTTCATCTTCGCAGAGGCCGAGAGGCGTCATCTTGTAGTTTCTTGAATACACAGACCTGTGAAAAGTCGTGGCAGCTGCTAAGGCCATTCCACGAATTTCTTTGTCTGGGGCCACACTATTTTTTGCACAAGAATACTCCAAAATTACTGCATCCAGACGTAAGGTTTTCCTCGAGATGCAACCTGACTTATGTACCATGGGGGCCAGATACGGCCTATTTCACCGGTGCTTGTTTAAAGTCACTTTTAACAACAAAACAACTTCATATGACGACCCGGTACGACTGCAAAGCTTTATCAATGCTCACAGGATGGATCTCATGGACTCTTCAAGAACATAATTTTCACGTTACTTGATTTTCTTAGTTCTTTCTCTTGATTTACCACCTTCTCTTTTGGTTGCAGGTTCATCGCTGTTATGTATTCTCACTAGTTTCATAGTTTAGTGTTGCCTATGTTAATATATATCAGTGTTACTAGCAGTTAGTACTCTCCTGTTCACTGTTCAATACGTAAACTATTTCTCAATTCATCATTCTTTTTCTCCTTTACTTCCACAGTCATGTTCAAGTCTGGGCATGTTACCCACCCTGGTCCAGTTCAGTTCTCACTAGACGTCTCATCTGTTACATGTGGTTCCTCAATCCACACATCTATGTTCCACTTTTGTAGGTACGTCATTTGTTCTCTTTTTCGTCTTTTGTTCTGTCTTACATTCTCTCTTGTTTTCCAAATATGGTGTCTTTCACTTTCCCACGTCGCTTTATTTTCTTTTGTATGCATTATTACTTGTCATTATATTTCCTATCCTTTCTAACTCCTTTCTCCTTTATCATCTAACTTTTACACTTATTCCTTCTCATATGGCTATGTTCACTTTTCATTTCTGTTCTTGCTTACCTATTTTCTATACCTTTCCATGTTCTGAATTAATTTCATTCCTCCTCTTTTCTCTTCCCTTTCTTATCGCTCTACAGTGTTATTGCAACAAATTGGACTTTAGTATCACAAGTTTGAATTATTCTGTTTCAATGTTCCCACTTCATTGAATTGGACTAATATTTTATGTTGTTATTTCTATTCTTTTTTAGTATTTTTGGGTTTTGACCCACTTGGCCAAGTTAAATGCTGATATTGTTTTTTTACAAGAAACACACCTTACTGATACTGAATATTTGAAATTAAAAAGAGGTTGGGTGGGTGAGGCTTACTTTTCTCCAGGGGATGGTAAACAAAATGGATTTGTGATACTATGCAGCAAATCTCTCCCAGTTACGTTATTATCACAGGAATCAGATGTTAATGGGAGATGGCTGATTGATAAAATGTCACTAAAAGATGTTCCGGTCTCTCTTCTTAATGTTTATGTACCTAAAGGCAGAGATGCCTGCTTTAGCCAAGCAACTCTCTCATTGCACTGACGAAAATTTTATAATGGCCGGAGACTGTAATCAGGTGTTTGACCCCTTTATCTTTCCTGCCGCCTGTCTGGATGCCGAGAGACGATATGCCGCTTCTCGCACTGTTAGTGCTTGCATACATAGTTGGAACGACTCAGCCTGTGAAGAATTACACCTACTTTACCTTTATAATTGACCGTTTCTCTACAGCTACAACTACAATAGAGTGCTGTGAGAGGGGTGCCTCCTTCTAGCTTATTGGGGCGTTGGCACGGCCATAGAAAGATCTTCTACGAACTAGGACTGTGACTGATTCCGTCTCTGCACCCGTGTGGATGCTTTCCTACGGAGTCGGACACCCCGTCATGAGTGGTCTTTAGAATTCCAGCTAACCACTTTCTGTATATATTGTGGGTTGTGAACCGAATATTTGATGATATTGTCAGCCCTGGTTCAGATTCAAGATTGAGCCCCCTTACTAGTAATTGTCTGAAGGTGAAGTAATTGTATATGATCTAAAGGTCTTCTGACATTTAAAAGAAATTTGATTTGCTGCGCCCTGATGAAGGAAGTGAGGACACAAACCCTTTTCCAATACGCCCGTCGGCGCTCCACTTTTGTTGTGCTGCTTTTTGATGTACAATCTCTGTTATTTTGTATTGTTAGGTTTTGTCTTTATTGTTGCACTGTAATATATTTGTGTGTGAGAGTGTTTTGATGGATGTTGGATATCTTGGTGTGATGAGATGTATGAATGACTTGATATGTACATTGTTTTTCTTTGGGGGCTACTGTATATAGTGTGATTATATATGTTGTATATACTGTATATATAGGAAGAATATAATGATTATGTTCTGTTTTGATAATTCTCTTATTGTCTGTAAAGTATAAAAATAAAAAAGAGAACATGTTTTCATAATACTTTTTGGTTAGGGACAGTGTCAATTTAAGACTCAGTGAACGATTTTGCGCCTAGATAGTGAATTATTACTTGGGAGAGGTTCTGTTCTTGTTCTTTTGACCCCTTTATAGACAGGAATTCTAAAGTGCCTTTAATCCCCAATAAATCACAAATCTTTCACTCATACTATTGCTCAACATAAACTGCTTGATGCGTGGCGCCTCCGTAACCCGACCACCAGAGAATACTCCTTTTACTCCTCAACTCATCACACTCAATCAAAAATTGATTATGTCTTTGTCTCCAATAACATTTTGCAGTCCCTCACGCATAGAGAAGTTGGTCCTATTTTCCTGTTGGATCATGCACCTGTTTCCATTCGCTTCTATGTATTGCCCAGAAACAACGCTCCCAGGAGATGGTGTTTCAATAACGCACTCCTCTTAGATCCCAAGTTCACTCCATCCTTCACCTCCTTCTTTACTGATTACTTTGAGCAAAACCATACAGAGTCCCTATCACTCTCGACCATTTGGGACGCTTTTAAAACTTCAACAAGAGATTTTATCATAGGCTTTGTTGCAAAGAAATAAAAAACTGCATGTAAGATTACCATGGACCTCCATTAAGGAACTAGAACACTCATATTATACATTTCACTCGGAGGAAAGTCTAAAGGCCCTTACTAATGCTAAAGTGCAATTCAATAAGAAGTCAACAGAAGATGCCTCACTTTACCTATTAAAATCCAGTGCAAAATTCTATGGAGGTAAAAATAAAACAGGAAACATTTTAGCCAACTATTTAAAGATTCATCACAACAAATTAAACATTGATTCTGTCTTTGATGAACATTCAGTCTTATAATTTAAAGACGCCAAAATCTTAAACGAATTCTCTCTCTTCTAAAAATCTTTATATTCATCAGAAACCCAACCTACGGATCACTCATTATCACAATTCTTCTCAAATATCTAAAAGCCCCAACAGGTCCTTCCGGATCTATCTCCATTATAATCTGATCTCACCCAGCATGAACTCCTAAATGCTCTTCAAAACCTTAAAAAGGACAAAGCACCCGGGCCCGGATGGTTTACAGTTGAATGTTATATCCATTTCTCAAAATTTTTAATTCCCAAATTACATTCACTTATAAAAAATGTTTATTCCTCAAATAGTTCTTCTGGTTCATTTTCGGAAGCCCATATCTGCCTTATCCCCAAAGAAAGTACTGTAAAAACTATAGACCTATTTCATTGGTCAATATTGATTACAAATATCTAAAGCTTTAACCATACATCTAGATTCTTATCTACCTAATTTGTTGGGAAAAGAACAATCCGGCAATGTCAAAGGGCGAGTTATTACCAGGCTCTTTTTTGATGTTTTATCCAAATCCTCACATCTTAACCATTCTCCGGCGGCAATTGCCTTGGATGCAGAAAAGGCTTTTAAAAGAATTGAGTGGAAACATCTATTCTACACTCTTAAATGGTATGGATTCGGCCCCAACTTTATAACTTTATTATCTCTCCTCTACTCTAACTCCTGTGCAGCAGTATGCGCTAATGGCTTAATGTCCACATATTTAACTTAGGCAGAGGAGTGCATCAAGGTTGTCTTCTTTCTCCCTTCCTTTTTAATCTGGCCCTAGAACCATTTTTATCCAAATTACGTCAATACCCAAGCATTTATGGTTTTGAAGCATCAAATGTTCATATCAAACTTGCATCCTATGCTGACAATATTTTGCTCTTCATGTCCAGACCAGAAGAATCAATTCCGGCTTTCTTAGCGGAGGTGAAGTCTTACTCCCTCATATCCGAGTACAAATTAAACAATGATAAATGTGAGATATTGCCTTTAAAAAAAACATACTTTTAGCTCAGAACTTCAAGCCTCTCAATTCAAATGGAGTCCAACGCATATTAAATATCTAGGTCTACACTTTACATCTTCAATTTCAGAAACAGTAGCATTATGTATGAATAAATGTATTCAAACGACCTCTAAAGGCATCCCCTCTATCTGTTTTGGTGAAGCTGCTTAAACGCCATAAAGATGATGTTATCGCCCATCGTCTTATACACTATTTCTAACATCCCGGTCCCAATCACAACTAAATTATTTAAGAGAGTCAACGGAGTTAATTTTCCGGACTTCCAGGCTTATCAGAAAGCTTTCATGTTGCGTCAGGCCTCTCTTTGGTTGCTTGACTCTGCAGATGATTGTCCTCTCTGGACTTTAACAGAACGTTTTTTTTATCTCCTTACTCGTTTCGTGAATATCTTTCTTTTTCACGCAAATCACAATCCATATCAGCTCCCATAATAAAGCGTACTTCCAAATTACTCTATTTACTTTCTCACTCCACTCACGATACTAAGGATTCCTTTCTAAACTCAACAATTTGGCATAACAAAAATTTGTTGATCTAAAACAAACCTTTTTATTGGAGGACTTGGAGAAACAAAGGTTTAATATGGAGCTATCAGTTATTTTCATAGTCAGAATTTCTGCCTTTCGCTACACTGCAGGTATTTAATCTACCGGCCTCCTTTATCCATAAATACAACATACTTCAAAAAACTGTGCTGGAAACTTACTCCCACTTTCCCATTATACACGATGCCTCCACTAATCCAGAACCCCCCTCACAACTTCATACTTTGCTAATGACCACACCCAAAGCCTCTACTATTTACAGCCACCTGCAAGGCATCGACATTGATAGACAGAAGACAAAAACTGAAGAGGCATGGGAACGAGATACCAATACATGCTGGCTACTTTCACTTTGGAAAGGCATATGGACAAAAATACGGAAATCCCCCAGAGCAGCAAATACCATGCAGACATTATTCTTTGTTTATAACAGACTTTTATTCATGCCAGCTACATTATGTAAAAGATTTTCAATCATTCTGGATACATGGTGGACTTGCTCTTCCCCCAATGCTGACCTATTTCATATGTTATTTACATGCTTGCAAGTACACAATTTTTGGAAGCAAGTATGGCCTCAAATTAACTTAATCTTTGACACTACATTTCCTTTCTCTTTTATTCATATTTTCTTAGGCAGTCTTTCTTCCATTTGGGACAATGTTTCACTTAATGTCAAAATTATTGATTTATTATTAGCGATTGCCTTTCAACAAATCACCATTAATTGGAAAGACTTTTCGAAATGTTCCTATAAGGCTATGTGGTATACTGTTTGTCATAACCACAGGTTAGATACGGCCTTTCTGTATTCTCCTCACATGGCTACGAAACGCGCTGACTTGTGATCTCCTGTTACAATATATAATGATGCTAGTGCCAAACTATACTCTTTACTAAAGCCTTCTCAACAGGAAGTTCTCAAACAACCTTGACTTCCCTAATGGTTCCATAAGTTTTTCTTGTGCTCCTTGCAGGCATATATGTCTCACTTATTTCACTTTTTTCAATTTCAATTTTGTATTAATAGTCCAATTCTTTAACTTTCTGTGTAGTAAGCTTGGAATGTACTGATGTAAGATTCACAGTGTATACGTTGTATAGACACCTTCTTTTCTTTTCAATTAAAACTATTTGAACTTAAAAAAATGTAAGAGCTGGAATTGCCAAATTTGGCGTAGCCCCGTGCTCTGACATTTTTTTGTAAATAGGCCCCTTCATGTTTAAAATCTAACCCTTGGGTCCTGGCAGGTGAGGAAATACTGGTTGAATTACAGACAACTTCTCCTTGAACCTTATCATCTCTTACGGAAATTATACTTTTCTTTTTTTTTTAAAGCAGTAAAAGCCAAATCCATACTTTCTGATCTCTTAACCCTGCAAGCATAGCAGTATAATCCATTCCTAGTTGCCCTTACACTGCATTTGTTCTTCAAAAGAATTTACGACTTTCAATGTCCTGGACAGTCAAACTCAAATTTAAGGTTCCGCATTAGACTCTTTGATGTTGGGGAAATTGTCAAAAAATGGAAATACAATAGAACATGCATATCCTGTCAGTTCTGCCCATACCACATTGAATCGTTTGCACATCTCCTTTGTGTATGTCTAGCTTTTTTACATGAGAAATAAATACATTTGGCAGCTGTTTTACTGTTTTCAAGGGGCAGATGGCATCATGGCAGGTTAATAGGTGGTTGTCTTAAATTTATGGACAATGTCTTTGATGCACTAGCCAACCTGCACGCCAATCGTCCTGAATGAAATATCAAATGTTTTAGTGGTTAACTAGGTCAAGCACGTACACAGTACATGTACACAGTCAAGTATTGGGAAAAGATAGAAAGTTTTTAATTGACACAGGGGCAAGTCGCACCACAATCAGTCATGATGAGGTCCCAGGGGCACCCCTCTCAGGCTCACAGAATGTTTCCCTTGGTTTTTCAGGACAGCCTATTGTAAATGAGGTATCGAAACCAGTTCCCCTGGCTGTGGGTCCATTATCACGTGTTACAGACTTGTTACTTACGAAATAAATCTTGTCCAGAAAATCTGTTAGGAATAAAGACATTAAAGGCTCTAGGAGCTGTGATCTGTTGTTCTCCGGAAGGAGTTAGACTTTTCTTGAGAGACTTTAAGGGTCATTATGTATTACGAGAGTTTGATGTCAGATTGAAAAACGTACCGGATCACTTATGGGCAAAAGGCCCAACTGACGTAGGTTGTATGCACATTACACCATACCGTGTTACACTCAAACCAGGTGTTGTTCTACCCAGAATCAGACAATACAAGTTACCACCCGATGCTGTAGTGGCTTTACTGGAAATCATTGAAGAGCTCATTGCCCAAGGAGTGGTCGTAGAGACCGACTCCAATATCTGTAATTCCCCTATCATTCCGATTCTTAAACGTACTGATCCCAATGCACCGCCAGTATATCGGCTGGTGATTGATTTAAGAGAACTGAATAAATGTATTGTTCCACAGTACCCTGTGGTTCCCGACATCTCTTCCCTATTGACTGCTATTGATTCAGAAGCAACGTTCTTTACTGTAATTGACCTCAAGAACGCCTTCTTCAGTGTACCTATTGACCCAGAGAGCCAATATCTCTTCGGATTCAGTTTAAATGGACGAAGTTTCAAATTTTCACGCGCACCTCAAGGATTCACAGAAAGCCGCAGCATCTATAGCCAAGCACTGAAAAGACAACTTGATTGTATCATAATGCCAGTTAACACTGCCTTACTGCAATACGTCGATGATCTGCTGATCACCGCACGAAGTGAGCCCGAATGTGAACAAGCATCACTGACGGTTCTACATTTTCTGGCTGACAAGGGACACAAGGTGTCTCCTTCAAAGCTACAATTCTGTGTTCAGCAAGTTGTGTACTTGGGTCACTTTCTGTCCAAAGTGGGGAGACAGCTCACTCCCGATCGCATTCGGTTAATTGTAAATATGCCACAACCCCAGACACAAAAGGAAGTGCGGGCCTTTATAGGCCTCACCTCGTACTGCAGACAATGGATTCCCCAATATGCATTTCTAGCTAAACCACTGATTCAGTTAACAACACAGGAGGCAGCGACTTCGACTGCCCTCCCTTGAACTCAGGACCATACACAGGCTTTTGAGGAATTAAAGAAAGCTTTATGTCAAGCACCAGTTCTAGCGACACCATGTTACAGCAAACCGTTCACACTTTTTGTTACAGAACGTGATGGTACAGCGTTGTCTGTCCTCACTCAAGACCAAGCAGGTTCACATAAGCCTTGCGCTTATTTTTCAAGTACATTGGATTCAGTAGCCCAGGCACTCCCTGCGTGCTTGAAGTCAGTAGCAGCAACAGCACTAGCAATCAGACAGAGCGACTCAATTGTTTTAGGACATCAATTAATAGTACAAGTTCCACATTCTGTAGAGGTTCTTTTAAACAGAACTCAGACTCAGCACTTGACTATAGCACGACTGACAGGTTATGAATTGACACTATTCCAGCCACACATAGAAATCAGACGCTGCAGCATTCTGAATCCCGCAACATTGTTACCTACAATTATGACAAATCCAGCCCCGCATGATTGTATAGAGATCATTAATGCAGTAACAAAGCCTCGACGAGACTTAACAGATGTCCCACTGACAAATCCAGACCTGACACTTTACGTAGACGGTTCATGCATGAGAACAAGTACAGGAGAATTAGTGGCCGCGTATGCAGTGACCACTGAAACTGAAGTTAAAGAAACACATCGTATTGACACACTGTCTGCTCAAGCGGCGGAGCTCATCGCTCTGACCAGAGCTTGTATACTAGCCAAGAACAGAAATGTTAACATATACACTGATTCCCGTTATGCGTTCGGAGTTGTACACGACTTCGGAATGTTATGGCAAGAACGAGGTTTTTTGACCTCTCATGGTGCCAAGATCCAACACGGTCCCCTCATTCAAGCACTGTTAGAAGCAATACATCTGCCCTCGGGCATATCCGTTATGAAGTGTAAAGCACATACTAAAGTTACGGATTCTGTTTCCCAGGGTAATGACCTGGCAGACCAGACAGCAAAACATACAGCATTGACTCACACCCAGACTACTGATGTGACAAAGACAATAGTACCAACACAGTGTATGTCAGTCCGGGATCCCACCCTAGATGTAATCGACATCCAGACACATGCTACTTCAGATGAAATAAAGAAATGGACTGAACTAGGAGGGATCCAGACAGATCAAGGATGGGTGACGAAGGGAAAATCTACATGGTTTCTCCCCGACTCAATGGTTCAAATCATGATAAATACAGCACATAGTCCAGCACATCTAGGAGAGAAGGCTATGTTAGACAGTTTACAGAATCTCTGGTACAACAAACACTTACGAGCAGCCGCAAAACAGAAAGTGCGTACTTGCATGATCTGTTGTCAGTTCAATCCCGGTAAAAGCGTTCCTGTAGAGCAAGGTGGATTTCATCCTCCCGATCACCCTTTTGAAGTCCTCCAGATGGATTATATCCAGATGGACCGTTGTCGAGGATTCAAATATGTCCTCGTAGTTGTTTGTGCACTTTCCCGTTGGACCGAAGCATATCCAGTCCCAGATTACACTGCCTCGACCACTGCCAGGCAGCTGGTTCGTGAATTCTTCCCACGGTACGGCTTGCCTCGTGTCGTGTACTCAGATAACGGACAGCCGTTCTCATCCGAACTTATGAGACATGTTTCCCTTCTGTTAGGATATCAGTGGAGATTCCATTGTGTCCGACATCCCGAAGCCGCAGGCCTTGTAGAAAGGCATAATCAGACACTAAAGACCCGCCTTGCCAAAGTTTGTAAAGAGAAAGGGGTCGACTGGATAGTCGCCCTGCCAGTTGCATTAGTCTACATGAGAATGGTTGCCCATTCGAGATCAGGACTATCCCCGTACGAAGTGGTCTTTGGTAGACCACCGAATATGTGGGGGACGCCCATGCCTAAGAAAATTACTGATGTCGATTGTAATATGCTGACAGATTACCTTGCCTCCTTGATGTCTGCACTCCAATCATGTCGTTCACAGGTTGCTGCAGCCTTCCCTGACAACACTGATGTAAAGCCACACGATGTCCGACCAGGGGACATTGTCCTAATTAGGAACTTCGACAGGAAAAGTCCGCTGGAGCCCCGCTGGAAAGAGCCGAAGACCGTCCTTCTTACTACGAAGACCGCGATCAAGGTGGAAGGCAGAAAGGGGTGGATCCATACGAGTCATATTAAAAAGTGCAACGAACTGAAACCAGACCCAGACTCGTCCACCCCCTCCAAAGACTGTATCAAACCTAGTGACTTTAAGGTTCCCGAACGAGAGAAAACTCCCCAAGAGGAGTACAGACTGAAACTTCGATCTAGCAAGTCAGACAGTTTAATTGTTTAAGTCCTCCCCTAGGTGAATCGGTTAAATAGTTTCTGACATGTATCCCCTAGATCGAGATAGAGAGAGAGAGAGACAATTCAAGAAACGTGCATATTGCAAATCACTTCGTAGTCACTGTATAGTGACTTTATTGATTATGTTCTTTTTAAGTCTCCTGATTATTGTTGCTAGCATATTGCTTCCCATATACTACCCTATCTTCAAACGTGAACAATCTGCTTTCAATGTTTCTGCTGAACATTCTTTTAGCGAATTACCTCCCCACGAACTTTCTTACAGACTTGCGCTGCGCAACAACACATTCATTAGTATGTTACACCATTCCCATCAGACTAACAATGCTACAAACTGTTGGATATGTGGCCGACTCCCTCCCTACCAGAAATACAAGGGAGTTCTGCCCCTCTTTCCGTACCCGTTCACTCATAATGGCTCCTGTGGTGCATGGTTTAGAATAATTAATTCCTTAGACCCTGATGTCGCTGTTTTTAAAGGGAGCTGGGTTTGGGGAAACTTGAACTTAGTTCTGCTTAATGCCTGTTACCCTGACAAAAAGGGACTCCCCACTAGAGTAGGAACTGATCTAGAAAATGAAGTATATGGATTAGGTAATTATACAATTAACCTTATGATTCTCACTGTTGAATCCGAAGCCGCGCCAGTTCTCCCTGCTATGTCAGTACTACCAGTCACAGGTGACTTATGTGTCCGAAAGAAGGGTTCAGTACACTAGGTCATAGTAAATGTACTACCGTGGTCGAATTCAGTGATCATGGCAAGTCCTCCTTTAGAGCTACTCGTCATTCCTATTTTGTTTGCGGCCATACCGCATACATACGCTTACCTCCAGATTGGGATGGCACCTGTTACATTGCCTTCCTTCTGCCACCTGTTTTCCTAGCCCCTCCTGATTATCACAGAAATACAAATCTAGTAAAGAGTAGACTTAGAAGAGATCTCCCGATTGTCGATTATACCGAAACGGCATGGGAGCAATACACAGATTTCAATAAAGGATTCTTTTTCTTCACAGGCCCCGTCCAAAACAGTAAATTAATACGTAGATTAACCAGAACACTCGAAGCAGTAGTAAATGAAACTGCCTCCGCTCTAGGTAACTTAACAGAGGAACAGTCTGCTATGCGGATTGTTGTTCTTCAGAATCGTCTTGTTATTGACGTCATCTTGGCAGATAGAGGTGGAGCCTGTAAGGTCATCGGGTCAAGTTGCTGTGTTTTCATTCCAGAAAACGCGCCAACTGTCTACAAAGCTATTACACGTCTTCATAAGATTGCAAGTTCGATACATCAGAATCCAGGCACCTGGACTTGGTCCGGCTGGTTCTGGACAACGTTAACGGCTTGGGGATGGAAGATCCTATCCTTCCTAGGCATTGCCCTTGTCATAGTATTCAGCTGTTGCCTGTGCCTACAGTGTGGGCCAGCGATTTGTGGACTGTGCGCCACATCGTGCATTGAACATTCCAGTTTTCTCTCAAACCGACAAAGGAAGAAAGACGAGCAAATGATGCTACAAGAACAGACTGATCAATTCCTGAGGATCGATATATCATGAAGGGTCCGTAGGGAACAAGGAGGGAATGAGGAAATATAAATTTTTGGTCAAGTTATGTTCCCTATCGTGTACCCCACCGTCTCCATGTACTAGCTTAAAGTGCATGTAACTTCCCTCCTGTGCCAGCTATGAAGACGCAAGTACATTTGCGTCCAACGTTAACATGTCCTCTTTCAGACCCACCCAGAATGGGTTGAATAGTCCGTTCCTAAGTATGCCATGCCAACGTCTTTTTGTGGTGTACTTTTCACGTTTTTCAGCTCTGGCAAAGCAGGCCCTGAATTCTGCCATCGAGCCTTTTTCCGCTTTCTGACTCTGAAAGCCTCAGCCCAGGCTGTCTCTGTACCCGTGACCTCTGCCTTACTCCCTGCGCGGCTCACCGCGTTTAGCTTAGCCTGCTGCCTGCCAAGACTGAATTCAACCTTCGAGTTATCTGTTCCGCTCTCCGAAACTGCATTCCTGCCTACTAGTTTAAGTAAACATCCCCCCAGCTGCAGAGCGAAAGGCCCGGCCTTACTGTCTCCGTGAAAGTAATTCATAGCCTCTGTTACCATGGCAGGCCCATGGCCCTCGCATCTCATGCAGACACTTAGACGCTTATACACGCACTCACAGTCAGTATAGAATAGCTTCTGCCCCAGAGACCTTTTCCGCTCAGATAATATAGTTCCCAAACATCAGATATCAGATATGATAGAGGTACGAGTTGATCTGACATGCCAGACTTCTGTCTCTTTCCGCCATTGTAAATGTCAAGTCCCCTGCACCCTCCAGTTTCACGTCAATCACACGTCATGCAGCTGCGCGCGCATCCAGGCCTCAGATTTCTGCTGACATTGCAAGATTCTGCTTTTGTTGCCACCCACTTGTGACACCTACTTATGACATTTCTAGCACACACCTCTATGTTCACGCCTAGTTCACGCCTTCTAATTACGTATCATTACCACGTGTGTGTTTTATCTTGTGTCTCTCAGCTGTTACGCCTCCTGTATTGGTTTCTATGATGTAACTTAAGTATATAAGCTATGTATTATCAATAAAATATTGCTCTATCCCTTCCTGCACCCCAGTGGTGGCAGGAACAAGATATCCGGTCATGACCATTCCTTTTTAAGGAATAAAAACCCCTAAGAACTCTAACACCACGGACTCTGCCTTTTTCTTTCCGATTGAGTTATTATTGATTAAGTACTTACCTGCATAGAAATTAGGACGGTAAATCAAATATTTACCACAGTTCTGCCCATACCACATTGAATCGTTTGCACATCTCCTTTGTGTATGTCTAGCTTTTTTACATGAGAGAAATAAATACATTTGGCAGCTGTTTTACTGTTTTCAAGGGGCAGATGGCATCATGGCAGGTTAATAGGTGGTTGTCTTAAATTTATGGACAATGTCTTTGATGCACTAGCCAACCTGCACGCCAATCGTCCTGAATGAAATATCAAATGTTTTAGTGGTTAACTAGGTCAAGCACTACTTGTACTAATCTTAAATCAACAAATGGATTGCCATATTTTAATATTTGTAATGTATCATAGCAATTTGTTTTATTAAATTGATAATTTTAGAATGGTTATATTTAATTTCTAAATAAAGGATTTACATGCCAATGGCTCACCTAAAGTTCACTATCTCTCTGTAACAATTCTTACATTATGGTCTAGGTCTGGCTTGGAGACAGATTTAGCAGTCTTTCCGGCCAAGTGTTATCCAACAAAAATCATCATTTATTTACATCCATATATGGGCTTTCTATCAGCCCTCTTCATCGATTGGTCTTCTCAAGTGCCATTCACATTTTCCTTCTACCACACCTTGCAGCAAGGGCAATGGGTCAGCTCACTTCAGCCACTGCCTCCGTTTACTGTGAGGGAAGACATTTTGCTTGTAAATATTCACATCTGCCTATAAAGTAGCCCATTTAAGTGACAGGACTGATTAGCCAAACTCTGATTGTATTTCATGTTTTTTCTATTTATTCTTGCACATGAACTATGGTATTTTACCTTTCACTTTTACTCTTTTAAAGTCTATTGCATATGTGTGCATGTTTGGGAAAAAATTAATAGATTTTATAAACTGCATTTTCCAAGTACGTTTGCCTAAAATATTGGTAACATGAGGTCCCCACACATCTGAAAATACTTGCATGAAGAGATAAACAGGATATTGCAAATGACAGCAGTTTTGTGATCTTATAGATATGACCGGCAGCTTAATTCCTCTATAAAGTCACATAAGAGTTTGTTTTCCAGATCCTTAAAGCTGAATGGACCTTAAATCCATATTTATGACCATATGTAGAGTGTGTAAGCTTTCTGGTTTGACGCCTTAATAAAGCATTTATTAACAGGGAGGGGTGGCGGTCAACGTATACTTCACAGTTTGTTCTGTACACTTAGATGTAGATGTATGTGCCATACCAAACTGTTGTGCCTTCTTTGAATACAATACACACTACAACAAAACATGAACACTTAAACTGACGGATGTACTTGGTGGACAGAGGCGTTCCTTTGCGAAGCGGCTGTATCGCAAAGGGGAAACATTAATACACAGTGAGAATGTAAATCCAAGACTGTTCTAAATGGAGTTGGACATAAAAACCGAAAATTTGGAAGAAATACGCTTGACAGTTTTTAGTTTTTGTCATATTTTATATAAATGCTCATGGTAACTGTTAGAAAAACAAGAGGCGCCATATGCGTCGGTCCCAACTGACACAATATGTTAATACAGTCGTATTCCAGCCACAATCACCACTTCCCTCATGGCGGCTTGGTTCACAGAATAGGCTAGCGTCCTTTCCAAAATGGCTGCTCTTGCACCGGCAAAGAAAATGGTGTCACATCCTTCTGTGGATGGCAAACCAAAGAAGTTGTATGTTTCGGATCCACTGGCGTACTTCTGACCTAAGGATGGTAAAGAGCCCCAGTAAGAAGGTGTGGGGTTTCCTCACTCACTCATGTTGTTGGTTGGAAATATAGCCGTGGTTGCACAGTGAGCCAGTACAGCAGGTGGTGCGGTTCCTTGTGTTCAGTTTGAAATCAGGGTAAAGACCTTGGCAGAAGGGTTCTGTGGCACAGCCGCGCATCAGGGTCTGGTCGCTTGTCTTACCTGAACAAGGAGGGAAGAGACAACAGGAAGCGTGAGGCAGAGAAAAACAGTACTCAAGAGCGAACAACAGCGGCGTGTACCACCATCTTCAACTACTTTTGGCAGTGGCAAATCCAGCTAATGCAACCTTCCTAACAGGCCACGGTCTGTACCATTGCAATGGTCCCTATTTTTAAAGGCAGGCCGTGTTACCAACCTTGGTGAGATGTCAAAAGCATAACAACTCCCTCCAAAGTATGGCATCTTCTTGTCCCACAAAGCACTACACTTCCAAAATCCAACATGGATGATTTCTCTCCAGAGGAGTAAGAGCAGGCTAAACCAACACTCAGTGTGGTTCATTTCCGCTAGCTCTCCTCCTCCTGACAACTGCAAATTACTTTCCTAAGCCTGCCATCTGGCTGGGGGGGAAAGGATGTGGGGGTAGGTAGGTCTGGCATTCCTAACTGATCTGCTCTCTCTTTGAGCTCAGTTTGATTTACCTAAACCCCTCTCTCTGACTTGTTCCTTGAGGCTGCAGAGCTCCCTCCACGAGGTAACATTGGCTCTGGGCAACCACTTATCACTTCATCAAAGTAGGCTGGCTAAGTCTGTTAAGGCAGACAAATCAGAGGGACTGCTTGAAGGCTGGGTTTCGGCTCACAGAAAATAAAGTTCTATAAAACATCTTTTTTAAAGTCCTTTCTTATAGTTACGTGGTCCCCACCCCTGGGTCACCTAGGGGAGACCTTGGGTTGCCTAGTAGGTACAAATAAGGTAGATTATCACTTTTAAACTGCCCATACCACCAACGTCAGATTTGCATGCAATTTACATTTAAAGACCGTCTGCAAAGCAAGACGAAATGACAGCGGGCACTCAGAAGGGCACACGTTCAAGTGCAGGAAATTTGCTAGGCCTCTAAACTTCCATGCCCTATAATATACTCGGGACGTATATGCAGTTTGAGCCCCCTGGCCCTATTATATACTAGTGGCTCATGGGGTCTGTCAATACCCATTGTGAGAATTTACTTTAAAAGACAAGCTGCAAGGCAGAGCTCTCTTTAAAAGGACAGCAGGCCCCCATACAAGTGCAGGAAATCTGCTGGGCCCCTACACCGCCATGACCCATTATATACTAGGGACTGATAGGTAGATTCCCCCCAGCCCTATTATCTACTAGGGACTTATGGGGGCTGTTGTTGCCAATTGTAAGTGCACCATATTACACATACATTTTCAGACATAGCACTGGCCCTGGGCCTGGTTAGCAGAGCCCAGGGCATAGTCAGAGTTAGTTACCACCAGAACCAGTCAGCAAAAAAATGAGGGTGAATAGGGCAAAAGGATGACTTTCTAACAGCTAGAGTGCTACCAGTAGCTCACAAGCTACTCACTGGAGAAGGCGGTTCTAGACTCTGTCAGACTTTAATTCATTAAAAATGCTCCTTGTTCCATTGAACAAAATACATCGATTCGCAGAGCACGGCTGATACCTTAAGGGGTGTCCTAACACTCACACATTTGAGTAAAAGATAGAGTATTCAGATAGCTGGAAGACACAGGTTTTAAGATTTTTCTGCTTTTTTAAAATATAATTATAATGAATCACACAGATGAGGTCCACATGACTTTTTTTCGAGCCGTGTTCACTCGAACACCTCGACAGACTTGGATGAAAACGCTTTCCCTCTGCACCAACTTGTTGTTGTTTTTTTCTTTGCTGACCCTGCTGCTGTGGCCGAATCACAAGAGATTTGTCTGGGCCAGATCAAGTCCTGTGGGAGTGCCCCTGTTTCCGGGGATCAGCCTGGACTTCTGCCCTACCCCAACCCCCTTCTGCACTAAGGATGATTCTCCCTGAGTGAGGAGCCCCTGACCCGGGGCCTGAAGTCGCGAAACACCCCCTCTTCTCCCTCCCCCCCCCCCCCTTTTATAGGCTGACACTGCTAAACCTAGTTCCTGGACATACGTTCAGTGCTCTGGACACAGTAATTTTCTTTCCTGAACCAATGGATCCGCAAATTTTACATAGAAGTGTTGTCGATTCTTACTGTGATATCTCTATGTCAGGTTGTTTTCCACATGTGCGACCATTAGCATAGAGAACAAGAAGAAAAATAATTAAACCTGATACAAAGTTTACAATCAGTGACTGCTGGGAAACATGTTTACAAAAATGTATTTGCACCATTGCATCGTTTAGTAACTGTTGGAAATTTGCCATTTCTGCAGCTGATTTTTGCCTTCTGTTGCTGCCAGGCCTCGGGCTCCCTGCACTTTATCCTGCCAGCCAGATGTAAAGTGCCTATGCCCACTCCTATAAAAAACAACTAAACTGGCGTACACCTAATTGATACATGTAATTTATGCACACACCCCTAATATATGGTACTACGTGTACCCAGGACCAGTAAATTAAATGCTTCAAGTGGACTGCCGCACTGATTGTGCCACCCACTACAGTAGCCTTTTAAACACGTCTCAGGCCTGACCCTACAACCTGTAGACTACTGAGATCGCCTACTCCGTTGACCAACCGAGCCTCTCTACTCTCTACTCTCTACTCTCTCTACTCTCTCTACTCTCTTTCTCTATACCTCTCTCTCTACGCCACCGGGGGAACGGAAGACAATCGGACAATTCAGCAAGGGGGAAGGGGGAACGCCAAGAGAAACTGAAGAAGAAGTGAGAATAAAGTGGACAAACGGCTGCAAATCACTACCTAACCCCTAATCCCCCCCCCCCCGGGTCCCTTTCCCTTGTCCTTAGTTATCTCCCATGTATATCCTGTATATCCTCTGCACCATGTAAATATAATTTTCAATAAAAATCTACTAAAATAAAAAAAAAGTACCATATTGACTAGGCTAAATAAAGCTGAAGCGAGCCTTTTCAGTACATTTAAGTAACGCCTAAGTGAGGCTCTGACTGACCAAAGGATTGGATTTTAAAAGTAGGCTCTGCCTTCGCAACTCTCGGCGGCTTACATTTAATAAGGTCTTTTTAAAAGAAAAAAAATAGGCCATACATATTTAATGTTTCGCTTGTCCTGACAGTGTAAATCCTCCCAAATCATTTTTACGGGGGCAAAGCTAGCCCTTCTATAGGAATACACTGGGTTACATCATAACACCATGTAATGCTTCATTTCAGCTTCGGAACGTCAGGTACTTGTTTTAATGGCAATTTAAAATCAAACTTAATGGAAATGTTGAGATTTTATATGACTATTTTTGAAAGGATGCTTCCATGAAGATGTCATTTTCCTGCCTAAGCCAAATGTGCCTTTCTGTCAATGTCCTGTGTCACATGACTGCTGAATGACTAGCCTGTGCTAAGATTGGCTCGTAAACCAAAGGGGGTGGTGGAGGCTGTCTCAGAACTGGTTTAGAATGACCATTTGGGGGGATGGGTTCCCAATTACCATAGCCACGCCTCTGGGTGGGCTAAGGGAATAAAGATTCTGCCATGTTAGATTTAAATACAGAAGGGCACTGTGGGATACTTTACAGTAAACCACACAGGAAGGCCTGTCTGCAAAAGTGGGAAGGGACACCCCTGGGAACTTTTACTCCATTGGTTAGAGAGTGGCCAGGGTTAGAGAGTGGCCAGGGATTTACCCCACTCACAGGTTGCCACTTGCCATTCCTGTGGCATCCCTAGTACCTCTGCCTGATATCCTGTCAGTCTCAAAGTCCATCCCCTAAGGTCCTGTCGGTTATTTGATGTGTACTGCTGGGGTGGATTGGGACTTAAAGTACTAAAGTCAGAAGGTAAAATCTTTGACCAGAACAAACCTGGTTGGTGTTTTTGACTTGCACTCCCTCGCAGTCAGCATAAAATTGTGTCTAGGTCCTGTCTACCACAAACATTTAATATTACTGACTCTGTGCTTCGTGGCACTATTTGCTATTTGTACTTAAACCTTTTAGAAAATTGATGGCTCCTGTTACTCTTATTGGAATGTTGTCATTTTGGTGTAATTTTATTTATTTAATTATACTTTATTTTTCCAATTCATTTTGAGATTTTTATTGTTTTCTATTTTGACTTTATTTCTGTCTTAATGCTGCATAAAAACTTTACACATTGCCTGTAAGTTAAGTCTGGCTGCCTTGTGGCAATGCTACCAGAGGTTTAAGCATAGGCAAGGATTCTGATTATTGTTTGAGGTGGGTTCTCACCCCTTTCAACGAAAACACTAATCTCTTACAGTAATTGCATTGCAGAGTGTAATGTGCTTTCATTTACAGGATTGTTCTGCTGTTCACAATCAATTATTGATCACAAACAGAATAGCGTGCACGACCCGCAACCCTGGTTTATTACTGCATGCATGGATATCATTTTGGGATCACGTGTAATCTCTGGCTTGCCCCTTGAGACCCCTGGCACTGCATTTGCGACCCCTGGCCTCAGAGGTGGCAAAGCCAGTGACAGAAACACTGAGGCAGCTTGTTCCTATGGATATGTGCTGGGGCTCTACCTGCCTTGTTTTCTGTAAAAGGTTTTTATTTCACTGATAGTAAACAGTGTAATAAAAGATGGAGTACAATTTGCTGAAATGTGACTCTTCTTGTCAGTTGAGGTAAGCAAAAAATGAATTTAAAAGTATGTTGTGTGCTTGCTTTCAGGTGAGAGTGTGTTTATGTGAGAGATAGTGTGTGTATGTGTGAATGTGCATGTATGTGTAAGCATGTGTGCATGTGAGTGAAAGTAAACGTCAAATGACTTGTGATGCTGCTTCTGCAACCCCTGGCATTTTGGTGAATTGACGTCCATGACCGTATTGTGTTTGCATTATCTTTTTATTTTTGTATGCTGTTGTTTAGTTTCTACTGTTTGACCTTTCCGTTCTGCATTTAATTATATACTGGGATTTTATTGAAGTCTAGTGCTTTATTTAAAACCCAAAGCGCGGTTGGGTAGTCAAACTTTGGTTACAACTCTGATAACTCAGTTGTACTGTATCCCTCCTCAGTATCTGCAGCACCAAGCTTGAGCTAGGCTTTTACTGCTTGCCCACGACTACTAAGAGAGCCAAGGAGTTCAGTGGAACCACATTTTCCTACAATAGGCCTTCTGGCACTACCTCTGTCGGCAACCAGTTCTCCGGGGAGTGTCTACATTCCTAGATTGTAGGCAACACCAGAGTTATCCCTGGAACATAAAAGTTTTAGCTGACATGGATAGAGGTGCGATCTTCTGGCATCCACTTTAGTCATCAGCCGGGTCTGGTGGCTCAGTGGACTAATGCGTCAAATGTAGGGGCCCATGTTTGACCATAGTCACAGGTTCAAATCCCGGCAGGTCCAATCAGCCTTTCATCCTTCTAAGGTCGATAAAGTGATTACCAAGATACCCTTGGATGAACATGCGCTTTACAAATACGCATGTAATGTTAACAATCATGTTATCTCTGATGGCCATTCACCGCTGTGGAGCTTCGATGGAAGATCATTGAGGGTGAGAGCCCCAGTCTGTGGAGCCACTTTTGACCTACATTTGAACCAGTACCACTCACTTAGCTTCAGAAAGCTCTTCATACCATTTTGGAGTGTTAGCTGGTTCCTTTTTAAGAGACTGATACTTGCTCTGTCATAAAGAGGTGTTCTCAGGGCCAGGAAGCTTCAAGGCAGTAGTGCTACAAAAATGAAATCAAAAGCCCACACTGCAGAGAATCAGCTTGAGTGTGAGGACCAGCCTTTACTATCCCTGTCTCCATGGCCCAGAATCCTATCACTGGCGGTATATGTGTGCAGGAGAGCACAGGGCCCGACTGTAGGGATGACCCCAGAAGATGGCAAGTGATTGTGATGTGGTTGTGTTATACATACCTCGAATGACCATGCATCGGGTCATAGCCCCCAAACACTTCATTGCCTTCATGTTCTTGAGGGAGCACTCGCCCTTTCCAGTCTCCAAGCAGCTGTGACACTCCACTCCATTTTCATCGCCGGGGTCAACTTCTGCATAAGAAAGAGAGGGTCTGTGAGAAATGGAGCATTCTGGCATGAGGGTCTGAGAGTGTCAGAGGTGGCACTAAGAGTGTGGAAGGTGTGGAGGTGCTTGGGGTGGTGGGTTTCAGGGCTAAAAAGAGTGTGATAGGAAGGAAGAATTGGATCCCTGTTTATTTTATTTATTTATTTATTTGAAAAGTTTTATATATCGCTGGCTAGACCCGGAGGTATCAGAGCGCTTTACTTGAGTTACGGCGAGTTACAGGTTACATAGTTACATCACTTAAATCAAAGAGTCACAGGGGGAGGAGGAGGGGAGGGAGGGAATACACAATGGGGAAAACGAGGAAAACAATGTCAGATGTCCGGCCGGGTAGGTGACGGCCGAGGGGGTGAAACCAGGGCCAGACTCCTCTTTAACTGCATATGACAGCTCCACCGGGCATCTGCCTAGGTTGCTCGTGCATCGAGGTGAGTACAAACAGTTTTGGTATCCGCCCAGGGGGCGTCATCAACGGTCCATCAGAAGTTCCCTCAAAGTTCCTTCGGGTAAGGGCCATGTTGATTTCGGCTCCGCGGAACACTGCCACACTTTCCACTCCTCATAGGATACTGTTTGGGATGATTCAAGATCGCCGACCCTATATGTGGGATGTGAAGTTGCCTGAATGGTGCTATGTCGTCCGACATTTTGAATGACCCAGCAAAGTGATCTCCACTGGTCTCGGTGGCCGTGTGACGGTCGAGCAAAAACTGGCAGTGAGTTGTGCGACCGACCGAGCCAGCACTCCGCTTCAATAGGTGTTCCTGGCAGACCGCCACGCGAGCCTGGCATTCAGGCTCTTCAATGGGTTATTGGTGGGAAAAAGAGCTGCTGCTTGTTAGCGGCGATGGCGAGAGCAGCCCAGCATAGATGCAACCAGCGAGCCGAGCAACTGGATATGGGCAAGGCTACACGGAGTAGCGCCAGCGACAGTGGTAGACATGCATCAACGGCAACCATGCATGGCGGCCAGGGTCTGGGACGGTCACAGGGCAACAGGGGGAACTACCAGTGGTGGCCTGCGACCCTGGTCACCCCTCCCACACCGAAAAACACAGTTAAAGATTTGGGGGTCATGATTAACACCGCCGTGTTATTTGAGATTCATGCAAAAAAGGTGGCTGGTACCTGTTTTGGTCTTTTGTGAGGCTTAAAACCCATTCTCAGATTTTTTTACGCTGCTACCCGCCAACTGATAGTCCAATCAGTTGTCCAGTCGCGCCTGGATTACTGCAATGGCCTTCTGCTTGGCGTAAATAAAACAGTTACTGTATGACTCCAACAGGTACAGTTGGCAGCTATAAATACCTTTAATTTTGTAATGAAGACCAGATCATATCCGCCTTTCACTTGCGATCGGTGATGGTCAGACTAACTGTAGAACACTTTTCAGAACTCAACAGATGGGATACATATGTCCCTGCGCCCTTTCTGCATCAAGCTTCAACTAGGCCACATTCACACAAGGCTGTATACCGGTAAGATGACGACTGTACTAAGAAGTGGCTTGTCGGGTAGCCCTGGATAGACTGAATATGACTGGGGCAACATATCAGTCACAACTGTATATCATATTTTCCTTTCAGAATACTTTTCCTAAAAGGTCTGGCCCAACAGGCATTGGCATTCGACGTGCCTCATCCTCACTCGCCAGCCTCCACCCGCTTTCCTTCACACTGGGGTAAGCGTACCTCAATATAAAGTGTCTCCACATAGAACTCTCACTTATATCCTTTCTTCCCTAACCTTAATTTTTGTTTCTCTCACTCTTGTGGTACCCTGCTGGGTCCAGTGTGAGTATATCTTTACTTTCTTCTCTCACCGGTGTTTCTCACTATCTACCCGTGGCCACGCGCATTTATCAATTTCTTTTTCAGGCATCCTTTGGCCCATACATCATTATTATTAATTTCAATTAATTTAAGTCTCCCAATATGTTAGCCTCTCTTTAAATTCTAGATGTCCCTATATCATTAGGTCCTGAAGAGAGCTTGCATCCCTGGAAGGGTTGAAATGCCGTCAACAGAAGTATAAAACGAACCATTGTGTTAGCACTGATTATTGAGTACAGTAGCTGCTAACATTGTTAGCGCTGTAATTGGCCATTTTCTGCTCAATGGAAACCAATTTGTAAATGTCACAAAGTCACCACTTTTCCTTTTGGTTCCATTTTCACACTAGGGACACTTAGCACTATTTGTTGTATATATTCGCATTTTCTGATACTTTGATAAAACGTGTATGTACTCAAACAAGCTGTACTCGGCCTCCTCTCTGTCTGAAATCCACTTGACCCATAGCTATTGCGATTGTGCATTGTATTATCACTATAGAACATTATTTTTCCACAAGAACCTCTGTTTTTGTTACACAGTTCCAGAGCCTTAGTAGCCCAATCTGTGATGGAGGCATGGATATTGCCTCCTTATTTGTCAGTCCCAGTAATCTGGGCACGTTGTCTCCTCACAGACACGATGCCTTCTCTCCCGGATAACAACCAGGGTACTGGGCTCGACCTGGGCACTAACTCCTCTTTACCTCCACGACGCCATGCATCCTTCAAAGGCTTTGTTTTTTAAGGTATTGTTGTTTGGGGATCTGCGTGACTCTATGCCTGATGCCACGCACTTCACAGCTGGCGCAGTACTTATGGATTTATGCCTGTCATGACGTCATCAGGAGGAGCTATTTGTTTCTACAAATGGTTTTTCTGCAAGTTACGGTTTTAAGTGCTATTTTGAAATATAATATGTTGGATTTTTGTCATTTTATTATTGTTTTGTTTAGATAGAGATACTTGATTTTTCTAAACTGGTGTGTTGTTTTCACTGTGTTACTGTATGTATTTTGAGTACAAATACTTTACACATTGCCTTTGGGATAAGCCTGCCTGCTTGAGCCAAGCTACCAAGGGGTGAGCAGGGGTTATCTAAAGTGTGTATCCCCTTACCCTGACTAGAAACAAGTTTCCCTACTTGGACAAAGGTGTATACCGCTGTCAATTAGAGACACGCATTTCTTACAAAGGCATGTGGCAGAAATGGAGCACAGCCTTTGATGTGAGAGTATGCACAGCCCTCCCAGCACAGTCTGAGATGACGGGGCATGCCCACTTCATAACACACCTAGATCTAAGGAAGATCAGAAAAGAACTGAACCCACTGGCTGCGCCCCTGTGAAGGGCCCTTTGCGACTAGACCTGCTTTCTCCTATGCTTAGGACAAAGACGTGGACTGTAAGCCTGACCTCCAACAACCAGCTACATGAGGCCTTTCCTGTTCCAGCATCTGCCCAACTGATCATTGACAACTGGACCTGGACTGGGCCCTACTGTTGGCCTCTGCCCGACAGCCTTTAGGTCTATAAGTGCCTCCCGTGAGGTTGTTGGAGGCTTTAGAAGTGTGCTCCTGTTGTGGATTGGGACATAAATGACTAGATTCAGAAGATAAACTCTTTGACCAGGAGGAACATGATTTTTGCATCCGACTCACGCTGAATTGCAGTCAGTGTCAAATTGCATCTAGGTCTCGGTCTACCACGTGCGTTTGACTATCATTGGCGCTTTATGCTTCTTGGTGCTATTTCTACTTAGGAACTTTAAAAACTCATATGTCTCCCATATTGAATTTTTGGCATTTGGGTCAGAGTATTTGAGCTGTGGGTGAGTGTGGTACAGGGGGTGGGTGAGAGTACTGGAGCTGGTGGATGAGAGTGGAATAGTTGTAGGAAAGAGTGTGGTGGGGCTTTCACAGTGACTGTGGTAAAAGTGGTGGGTCAGAGTATTGGAGCTGGTGGGTGAGTGTGGTAGAAGTGATGGGTGAGTGTGATTGGAGTGGCGGCTGAGAGTGGTAGTGGTGGTAGGTGAGAGTAGTAGTAAGAGATGCTGGTGGTGGGGGGGGGGTCCTAGATGACAGTTGTAAAGGTGGTAGGAATGGGTGCATGGAGAAGTAGGTAAGAGTAGTAAAGGTGCAGCATAAAAGTGTTAAAGTGGAGGTCTACGACCCCCTCTGACCTGCGAAGATGCCACTGTTGCACTCTGAGCCGTTGCAGCACTTGACATCAGCAGAGTATGAGACAGGGTGCTCTCCGTTGCTGAAGGCTGCTAGCCCTCCGCAGGGTGTCATCATCCCACAGCCTTTGATCATCCTCTCTGTTCTGTCACCTGTCAGAAAAAAGAAGAGGAGTGCCCCAAAACAGTCAATCACATGTATAAGACTCAGCGAGCAGAGAAACCAGCACCACACTTGAGAGCACACCCAGGGTCTCATCCTGACAGGGCAGAGACAGACAGACATTCTCTCACACACACACACACAGGCAGATTTATGAAGGGCTTGTGTTGCTCAGTTTTGAAGCAGGGGACCTATATATATATATATATATATATATATATATATATATATATATATATATATATATATATATATATATATATATATATATATAATGGACTTGCTATAAACAGGGAAGTTTTAACTCTTTAGATAAAGGTCTATAAGTCAAATAAACTATACAAACAAATAAATAAAGACATTTGTAGGAAGACGCCCACTAGTTCACTTCAATTAAATGTGATATAAACATGACATATGTAGCAACACATCATTTCAAGTTGAGTATTATTTTATTTAATAGTTTCCTCATGTTTAGATTAAAGTATATATTTTTTGTGTATTTTTCTTAATATATAAACAATCATATCAAAAAAGGATTATTTCATTTTTACAAAAAGTGCTTAAAAAGACAGTACACACAACTTATAGACAGATGTTAATGAAGGCAAGGCGGTAGTGAGGACTCCATTAACATCTGTCTATAAGTTGTGTGTACTGTCTTGGGTCGTTGTGTCCTTACCCAATACGAATCCATGCTGTTGTGGATTAACAATCTTTGAAATAAATGGAGCCAGTCAACTTGCCAAGATCTTAGCAAAGACCTTGGCATCGGTGTTAATAAGTGAGATGGGTCTATAGGACCCACAATCGTCTGCTGGTTTATCCTTTTTTTTAAAAAAGACCATTTTTGCTATATTCCATGATTGAGGAGCCTGCCCAGTTCAAGTTCAAGTTCAGGAATTTGTATAGCACACTACTCACCCAGAGGGTCTCAAGGCGCTTTAGGGAGGGAGGGTGTATTACTTATCGAATAGCCAGGTTTTTAGTTGCTTTCTGAAGGAGAGGTGGTTCTGTGTAAGTCGGAGGTGAGTGGGGAGAGAATTCCAGGTTTTGGTCGCTAAGTAGGAGAAGGATCTTCCTCCCATGGTGGACCTGTGAATGCGCGGAATTGCAGCGAGGGCTTGATTGGATGATCGTAGTTGGCGGGTGGGTGTGTAGAAGGACAGTCGTGTGTTGAGGCATTCGGGTCCTAGGTCGTAGAGGGCCTTGTGTGCGTGGGTGAGGAGACGGAACATTATTCTCTTGTTGACGGGGAGCCAGTGGAGATCCTTCAGGTGATCGGAGATGTGAGCATGACGGGGAATGTCCAGTATGAGTCTGGCTGAGGCGTTTTGGATGCGTTGGAGTTTTTTCTTTAGTTTGGCTGTGTTCCCGGCGTATAGGGTATTTCCATAGTCCAGTCGGCTGGTGACCAGAGCGTGGGTGACTGTCTTTCTTGTTTCGGTGGGGATCCAGCGGAAGATTTTGTTAAGCATGCGTAGTATGTTGAAGCATGAAGATGAGACGGCGTTGACTTGTCTGATCATCGAGAGGGAGGAGTCTAGGATGAAGCCCAGGTTACGAGCGTGATCTGTAGGTATGGGTGCTGTACCCAGGGCCGGTGGCCACCATGAGTCATCCCAGGCAGAGGGGGATGATCCTAAGATGAGGACTTCTGTTTTGTCCGAGTTAAGTTTTAAACGGCTGTTCTTCATCCATTCGGCTACTTTTTTCATTCCTTCATGTAGGTTGGTTTTGGCGGTGTTTGGGTCTTCGGTGAGCGGAGGATCAGCTGGGTGTCGTCTGCGTAGGAGATGATGTTGAGGTTGTGTGGCGCGCGATGGATGCGAGGGGACTCATGTATACGTTGAAGAGGGTGGGGCTGAGTGAAGATCCTTGTGGTACACCACAGATGACTTCGGTGGTCTCAGATTTGAATGGGGGGAGGCGGACCCTCTGGGTTCTTCCGGCGAGGAACGAGATGATCCAATCCAAGGCTTTTCCTTGTATTCCGACGTTGTTGAGGCGTTGTATGAGTGTGCTATGACATACTGTGTCGAAGGCGGCGGAGAGGTCGAATAGGATGAGGGCAACTGTTTCTCCGTTGTCCAGAAGCTTTCGGATGTCGCCTGTGGCTGCGATGAGGGCGGTTTCGGTGCTGTGTTTGGCTCGGAAGCCGGACTGTGAGGGGTCGAGGGAATTGTTGGATTCGAGGAAGGCGGCGAGCTGACTATTGACGGCTTTCTCAATGACTTTGGCCGGGAAGGGGAGGAGAGAGATGGGGCGGTAGTTCTTAAGTTCAGAGGGGTCTGCTGTGGGTTTCTTCAGAAGGGCGCTGAGTTCAGCATGTTTCCAGCTTTCTGGGAAGGTAGCGGAGCTGAGGGAGCAGTTGATGACATCTCGGAGATGGGGTGCAATGATGGAGTATGCTTTGTTGAAGATGTGGTGGGGGCATGGGTTAGTTGGTGAGCCTGAGTGGATGGAGTTCATCAGACGGATGGTGTCTTCAGTAGTGATTGGGTTCCAGGCGCAAAGGTTGTGAGAGTGTTGTTTTGATTCGGAGGTGGGTGGTGTGGGTTGTTCTTCAGACAGTTTTTCAAAGCTGTTATGAATGTCGGCGATTTTGTTGTGGAAGAAAGAGGATAGAGAGTCGCAGAGGTCTTGGGAGGGAGTGATGTCGTTGGTGCCGGCGGTGGGGTTGGTAAGTTCTTTGACGATGTTGAATAGTTCTTTGCTGTTTTGGGCGTTGTTGTCAAGTTGATCCTTGAAAGCTGATTTCTTGGTGGATCGGATCAATTGGTGGTGTTTTCGGGTGGCGTCTTTGAAGGTGGTCAGGTTGTTGGTGGTTGGGTTTTTCTCCAGGTTTTCTCGAGGGTACGACATAACATCTTGGATTTCTTAAGGTCATCGTTGAACCAGGGGGCCTTTTTGCTTTTTCCAGTAGCCCCAATAGATTGGACTACCTGGGAAAAGAGGGTAATTAGTTCCTCAATGCATTTTTTATACAGTTCAATTGGAAGAGTGTCTTCCCCTGCTGCTTTACCTGATGGCAAAGATAATATAGCTTGTCTAATCTCGAGGAGAGTGATCTCTTCTCATAGTTGGTCCAATCCTTGGGTGTTATATTTATCCTTAAAATTATTATGTAAATAATCTAGAATATCCAGTGAACTAGGTTTATGCTCACACTCCGAGGCACTCTCCTCTACAGACCACCAGGACCCCGCGCAAAATTCAGTGAAGACATCACAGACTTCATCACCCCACACGCACTCCCCTCCAAAGACTACATCCTTCTGGGAGACCTCAACTTCCACCTTGAAAAGGTCAACGACCGCAACACCGCCACCCTTTTGGACAACCTCGCCAACCTCGGACTTAAACAACTGGTCACTTCCCCCACCCACATCGCAGGTCACACTCTGGACCCCATCTTCACCTCCAGCAACCATGTCTCCTTCAGCCACACTACGGATCTCCTCTGGACTGACCACAGCTGCGTTCACTTCACCTACAACAAGCCGAAACCCACCATCCTCCTCCAACCAACTCTACAAAGAAACTGGAACAAAATCACCACAGAACAGATCTCCACATCGCTCCTTCAAACCTCCCCAGCCCTCTCTTCTAACGCCAACGAAGCCGCCTCCAACCTCACCCTTTGGTTATCCAACACCGCCGACAACTTAGCACCACTGAAAAAACGTCAACACAAAATTGGCATCAAGAAGGCCTCATGGTTCAACGACGACCTCAAGAAGTCCAAGAAACTGTGCCGCTCCCTTGAAAAGGCCTGGAAAAAAGACCCATCCACCAGCAACAAGGACGCCTTCAAAAGCGCCATCCGTACTCACCACCAACTGATCCGAAAAGCCAAGAAAACAGCATTCAAAGATCGACTTGACAACAACGCCCACAACAGCAAGGAACTTTTCAACATCGTCAAGGAATTCTCCAACCCCTCGGCCAACTCCAACGACATCACCCCCTCTCAAACCCTCTGCGATTCCCTAGCCTCTTTTTTCCACAACAAGATTGCTGACATCCACAACAGCTTTGACAACCAACCCGGAAGCCAACCCACCCTACCATCAGCTGACCTTCTTCCCCCCGTTAACACCCTTAACGCCTGGAACCCAATCTCCACTGAGGACACCATCCGCCTGATGAATTCCATCCACTCTGGATCCCCCACTGACCCATGCCCTCACCACATCTTCAACAAAGCAGACTCCGTCATAGCTCCGCACCTCCGAGACGTCATCAACTGCTCCCTCAACTCCGCTACCTTCCCAGAAGACTGGAAACACGCTGAACTCACCGCCCTTCTGAAAAAACCAACAGCAGACCCCACCGAACTCAAAAACTACCGCCCCATCTCGCTTCTTCCATTCCCGGCCAAAGTCATCGAGAAAGCTGTCAACAACCAGCTCGCCGCCTTCCTCGAAGCCAACAAATCACTCGACCCCTCACAATCTGGCTTCCGAGCCAAACACAGCACTGAGACCGCCCTCATCGCAGCAACAGACGACATTCGAACTCTACTGGACAATGGAGACACAGTCGCCCTCATCCTCCTCGACCTCTCTGCAGCCTTCGACACAGTCTGCCACAGCACCCTTTTACAACGCCTCAGAAACATCGGAATCCAAGGAAAGGCACTGGAATGGATCACCTCGTTCCTCACCGGAAGAACCCAGAGAGTCCGCCTCCCACCATTCAAGTCCGAGGCCTCAGAAATCATCTGCGGCGTACCACAAGGATCCTCACTCAGTCCCACCCTCTTCAACGTATACATGAGCCCCCTCGCGGCCATCGCCCGCCAACACAACCTCAACATCATCTCTTACGCGGATGACACTCAACTGATCCTATCTCTCACCAAGGACCCCAGCACCGCCAAAACTAACCTACACGAGGGAATGAAAGAAGTCGCCGAATGGATGAAACAAAGCCGTCTGAAACTGAACTCAGACAAAACATAAGTCCTCATCCTAGGTAAATCCCCCTCTGCATGGGACGACTCTTGGTGGCCGGAAGCCCTCGGGAAAGCACCCATCCCGACAGACCACGCACGGAACCTAGGCGTCATCCTGGATTCTTCACTCTCAATGAACAGACAAGTCAGCGCCGTATCCTCTTCCTGCTTTAACATTCTTCGCATGCTCAGAAAAACATTTCGCTGGATCCCCTCCGAAACAAGGAAAACAGTCACCCACGCTCTGGTCACGAGCCGACTGGACTACGGAAACACCCTCTACGCAGGTACTACCGCAAAACTCCAGAAGAAACTACAACGAATCCAAAACGCCTCAGCCAGGCTCATATTAGACATCCCACGCAACGAACACATCTCTGGTCACCTTAAAGACCTCCATTGGCTACCCGTCAATAAGAGGATTACTTTCCGACTGCTTACCCACGCACACAAATCACTCTACGACATCGGACCAGAGTGCCTCAACTCTCGACTGTCCTTTTACACCCCCTCCCGCCAACTTCGCTCTTCCAGCCAAGCCAAGCCACTGTACCTCGCATCAACAAGACCACCATGGGAGGCAGATCCTTCTCTTACCTGGCTGCCAAAACATGGAACTCACTCCCCGCTTACCTTGGCCTCACCCAGAATCACCTAGCGTTCAGAAAGCAGCTTAAAACGTGGATATTTGACAAATAATCCTACCCCCCTCCCTAAGCGCCTTGAAACCCTCTGGGTATGTAGTGCGCTATATAAATGTTATGACTTGACTTGACTTGACTTGAGTGTATAAAATTTTATAAAATGTAACAAATTGAGCCAGAATCTGCGCTGGCTGATTAAATGTAATATTGTTAGGGCCTCTGATACTCTTTATTAGGGTCTGAGCTCTGTCATCTGCCACTTTATAGGCCAGTATTTTCCCAATTTTATCCCCCCTTCATATTGAGAGATTTTTAATTTGTGTAATTTGGCACTACTTTTTTCAAAAAATATTGTTTTCAGGTTTGATATAAGTTCCGAGTGTCAATCCAATTCAACCACATTGGAGGCGCCAGTTCGTACAGCATCAGCCAAAAGTAATTCTTGAACTAAAATGTTAGAGATCAATTTAGAATTAGTGTTTCGTCGCTCCGAATTCGGTTAAAAATATATTGCTGGGTGAACCCCCTAATACTAGCCTTCAGAGCGTCCCAAACAATTATATAGGATGCAGAATGAAGATTGATTTCCATAAATTCCATAAGATGTGATTTAAGCTGTAAAATATAATCTGAGTCAGAAAATAGATAGCAGGGGCAAGAAAAACTTCTTGGAGCCATTTCAACTTGGGGATTAATAAATATCAATAGGATTGGGTTATGATCCGAGGAGATCCGAGGGCCGATCTCCATAGAGCTAGATTGTATTATGTTATCCGTGGCCCAAGCCATATCAATGCGAGAACAGAGTTTGTGGGGCGCCGAATAATACGTATAGCCAGGTATGTTTGGATAAATAGTACGCCATATATCTTTAACATTGTGTATCCGACTAATATCCAGAATTGCGGCACAAACTTTATGCATACGCTGAGAGGCGCCCTGTCTCGTAGTGTCTAATTGATGGCTCATAATACAGTTAAAATCCCCCATAATATTGAGTTCCCCTTCCCACCCCAGAAGCTCTACATTCAGTTGATGGAAGACAAAGTCATCATCAAAATTTGATCCATAGATGACACAAAGCAAATATTTACTATTCCCCAAAGATATTTGTGCGATGGCCCACCGACCATTTTTATCTGTAGTAGTTTTATGTGTTTCAATTCTAAATCGTTTATCCTTAAGGATAGCAACTCCTCTAGTTAATGTTTGTTGGGTAGAACAAACTAAAATATCATAACCCAAATGATTTAGTAACTTCCTATCTTTATAAGCAATGTGAGTCTCTGATAAAAAAGACTAGCTAAGGGTCATGAAGTCTAAGTTCCTCAGAAACCAAACGTCTTTTGTTCTTGCTATTAAGACCCGAAACATTCCAGGCTAAACTTTTTAATTTATACATTTGGGCACATAAATTAAACCAATTTTACCATTCTGCACAAAAAGAAGACCCAAAACGACTCCTTCCCTTCATCTTGATCCATTAACCACAAAGCTCCACTCGTGCTGTTACTTTTATCATTTATGTCCCCCCCACACCTACCCTGCTTCGGAGAGGCTCCTCCCACCCCCCTCTCCCTCGCTCCTAAGCGAAGGAAAAACCCCTCCGCAACTGCTGCTGCTGGAGAGGCAGCGCTGAGAGGAGCAGCCCAAGAACCACCTAACCATCCCACTTCTTCCCTAAAAAAAAAAGAAGAAAAAGAAGAGAGAAATGAGAAAGAAAAGAATAAGAATAAAAATGTGACAAGCCAAAATAAAGGCAGAGACACAGAGGAAAAAAAAGAAAAACAAAGCCCGAGCTGGTACCTCAAAAATTGCGGACGTAGCCCCAAACCGAATTTAGATAGCACACTTTTGGCTTCCTTCTCGTCGAACAAAAAATAAGTAAGACCTCCTTTGATAATTTTGAGGCGGGCTGGTTCTGGTAAGAACACTTGCGCCCCAGTGGATTTAAAAGGATCAATACATTTCTTTAACTTCCATCTCCTGTCCATAGTAGCTTTGCTCAAATCAGAGCGTACAAATAAAGACAGATTCTCAAAAACGACAGGAGAATTAAGGCGTGCTTTCAGAGAGACAGCCTGTCATAAAAGAAAATTACCGAAACAAAGTAGGAAATGTCTAGGAAATTTACCCTCCCTGTTTCTCGGAACTAAGGGGAGGCGATGGGCGCTTTGAACCTGAGAAACCCAGTCCCGGTCTGCTAGGTCAGGGAAAGCTCTCTGTAATAGCTTAACTATAAACACCCTAGCGTCTGAGCCTTCTGAACCCTCAGGGATACCAAAAAGTCTTAGATTGGATCGCCTTTGGCGAATCTCCAAATCCTCCACCTTAAGTTGAAGGGCAATCATCTGTTCATCATGCTGAGACTAAGAGGATTCCATCCATACAGATCCCTCTTCAACGTTAATGACCTTTTGTTGGAGGTCTTCAATGTCCTGAGAGATCCCTCCTAGTTTGGAAGCTATCTCCGCTAGTGAACTTTGTAGCTTGGTGTTGTCCTCTCGAAGTTGCAGAAAGTGCTCTTGCGCTTCATCTCTATGACTAGTTAGGGTTTGCAAAATAATATCTAAAGGGGAAGAGATAAAATTTTGCTCTCCAAGGATGTCAAGTTGGGGTGGAATCAGGCCAGTTGATGTTATTAAGTCCGCGTACACCAACGCCAAAGGCCAGCTGGGTGACCGGATAAATCAGAGGAAGTAACAGAGGCCATGGCAGTTTTTGGGGTTGAGTCTAGAGGTACTGCTAGTGGCTTCGGGAGAGCCAGGTTGAGGTCATCAGGAGGAAGCACTGGATCAACCCCCAAGGCTACTGGGGACAAGTTAGGACCGGAGCAACTTTTCTCAGTTTCAGGTATTGGTGGACTAGTACCCAATAGCAATAGTCATGTTCTTAACTAGCCCTTTAGCCTGTATCCATTTCCTCAAAGGGCTTTTATCAGTGAGAAGAGTCTTTTTAGGGACGGGAGCAATGATGTTAACTGGCAAGCCCTCCGCTATACCCACTTTCCCTTTCTTGCTCTTTGTCTTCATTTTGACTCTCAATTTTGCTTTATCCTTTCGGCTAGCCCGAAGTTTTGCCACATCCAAAGCAGTACCAGTAGCAGAGTTGTCTATTTCTCCTTCCTCAGCCTCATCTGTCTCCTCGTATTCCTCATTCGAGCAGTCCCTTTCTAATTCTTCAATCCCCCCATCGAGGGGAATAGAAGCATTTAAACCACCCCCAATCGTCAAGTTCTCCAAACACCCTGGATCACAAGCCAGTACCTCTCCATCCTTATCCACTGTAAGACTCCTCTCATCCGGATATTCCGAGGTTGGACCTTTAGATACGGCAGCCATGCTTGCGACATGTATCCCAAAGTCAGCGGCACTATCATTACCGCTAATCCCGTTATTATTAACTGAAATGTCAACATTATCATCAGCTTCAGTAGAGTTAGAATTGTTCCCAACAAGCGGTTTTGAGTTGATCCCAGTACTGTCCACACCGCCCCTTTTATTGTCAGCATTCAAAGTATTAAATGTGTTAAGTGAAGCAGAGTCAGTTATTTCCGGTATGGTTGGGGAGTGTTAATTAAATTGCCAACAGTGCCAAGAAGTCTGAAGTTCAAGTTCTGATGGAGTGACTAGTGTTGGAACCTCAACGACTTGCAGGGTGGAGGCACCAGGGGTACCAGGCCAGGGTATATCAGCCTCAGGGTACCTCGTGCTTCTTTTGTGTAGAACTGTCACTCCAGAAGTAAGTGAATCACTGACTACCAAGAGGGGTGTCAAAGTCTCCAGATCCAAGTCCCATGTTTACTACATTCTCAAGCAATGCAATGCAGCAGTTGCTACTATGCCTTGTGTGGAAGGGAGAGAGCAGAAATGTACCATATCTACCAAGATATGCTGCAGTCCTGCTCTCTCGTAGCGGTGGCGCAATTCTGGCTGGCCAGTGCAGGCACCCTTGCGACACAATGCAAGGGTGCCTGTAGGGTGTTTAGAACAGTTTTTTGATGGAAGAGATTCCTTCCTGCACATAAAATAATGCCTAGAGGCATATTCCTCTTTGTGTGCTGCAGAATGCATCACACATGCAGAGACAACGTAACTGCGGCTGGGTGTATCTCCGGCGTCAGGTAGGAGCACCATTGTGGCACAAAACCATGTTTACTGATATCAGTAACTATGGGTTTGTGTGAAAATACATGGGTGGATGCAAGAGGAACGCTAATGCTCCACTCACGTAACTTGCATTGTGTTACTTTTAGGATAAAACCCCACATAAACCCATGCAAATCTTCACTTGTGAGGCTTGGAAATCCCAACATGGATTTTACACTGGATACGCCACAAAAGTGGCACAACCCAGACGTTAAATCTTAGTAAATGTAGGCCAAAGTTTGATGCAGTGGTTCGAATGGCGCCATTAACGCCTCCCAACACAACAGAGACTTTGGTGCATCCTGACACCCTCACAGCCCACCAGAGGGATCTCATATTCGTTAAGGATGAAGGCAAGCAGGATGCGAGCTACATGTGAGCGATCTGGGAGTAGCTCTCATCACTCATGATGAAACAGGTTACGTTCATTCAGACTGGTGCTTTTATTGAGACGGTGGTGACGTTGCAGGAGAGCCAGCCTTCACATTCTGTGATACATAACAAAATATCATGTTTAGTTCTTTATTCTCTGATGGTATTAACATAGTTTCAATAAAAAAGAGCTTGCTTTAAAACATCTTTCAACCAAATTCATTTTCAACTAAATGTTATCAGTCTGTTTCTTTTTTGACTGGCAGCGTCTAGCAAAAGATCTAAAGTGGGATTGTTCTCTCTGTGATGAGAGTTTCAGGGCACCTGTGAGCGTCTGTGAATATAAGTCATCGGTTATTCTGTGAGGAGAGAGGCCAGGCTTCTTCTGTGAGTCTCAACCTGTGAGGCGAGAGGTCCATATCACTGTGTGTGTGTCCTGTGAGAGTGAGACTCTAGGGTCCCTGTGTGTGTCCTGTGAGCATGAGACTCCAGGGTCCCTGTGTGTGTCCTGTGAGAACGAGACTCCAGGGCCCCTGTGTGTGTCCTGTGAGAATGAGACTCCAGGGTCCCTGTGTCTGTCCTGTGAGAATGAGATTCCAGGGTCCCTGTGTGTGTCCTGTAAGAAAGAGATTCCAGGGTCCCTGTGTGTGTCCTGTGAGAATGAGACTCTAGGGTCCCTGTGTGTGTCCTCTGAGAGTGATACTCCAGGGTCCCTGTGTGTGTCCTGTGAGCATGAGACTCCAGTGTCCCTGTGTGTGTCCTGTGAGAATGAGATTCCAGGGTCCCTGTGTGTGTCCTCTGAGAGTGATACTCCAGGGTCCCTGTGGGTGTCCTGTAAGAAAGATTCCAGGGTCCCTGTGTGTGTCCTGTGAGAATGAGATTCCAGGGTCCCTGTGTGTGTCCTCTGAGACTGATACTCCAGGGTCCCTGTGTGTGTCCTGTGAGCATGAGACTCCAGTGTCCCTGTGTGTGTCCTGTGAGAATGAGACTCCAGGGTCCCTGTGTGTGTCCTGTAAGAATGAGATTCCAGGGTCCCTGTGTGTGTCCTGTAAGAATCAGATTCCAGGGTCCCTGTGTGTGTCCTGTGAGAATGAGACTCCAGGGTCCCTGTGTCTGTCCTGTGAGAATGAGATTCCAGGGTCCCTGTGTGTGTCCTGTGAGAATGAGATTCCAGGGTCCCTGTGTGTGTCCTGTGAGAATGAGACTCTAGGGTCCCTGTGTGTGTCCTCTGAGAGTGATACTCCAGGGTCCCTGTGTGTGTCCTGTGAGCATGAGATTCCAGTGTCCCTGTGTGTGTCCTGTGATAATGAGATTCCAGGGTCCCTGTGTGTGTCCTCTGAGAGTGATACTCCAGGGTCCCTGTGTGTGTCCTGTAAGAAAGAGATTCCAGGGTCCCTGTGTGTGTCCTGTGAGAATGAGATTCCAGGGTCCCTGTGTGTGTCCTCTGAGAGTGATACTCCAGGGTCCCTGTGTGTGTCCTGTGAGCATGAGACTCCAGTGTCCCTGTGTGTGTCCTGTGAGAATGAGACTCCAGGGTCCCTGTGTGCGTCCTGTAAGAATGAGATTCCAGGGTCCCTGTGTGTGTCCTGTAAGAATCAGATTCCAGGGTCCCTGTGTGTGTCCCCTGAGAGTGATACTCCAGGGTCCCTGTGTGTGTCCTGTAAGAAAGAGATTCCAGGGTCCCTGTGTGTGTCCTGTGAGAATGAGATTCCAGGGTCCCTGTGTGTGTCCTGTGAGATGATGCTCCAGGGTCCCTGTGTGTGTCATGTGAGCATGAGACTCCAGTGTCCCTGTGTGTGTCCTGTGAGAATGAGATTCCAGGGTCCCTGTGTGTGTCCTCTGAGATTGATACTCCAGGGTCCCTGTGTGTGTCCTGTAAGAAAGAGATTCCAGGATACCTGTGTGTGTCCTCTGAGAGTGATACTCCAGGGTCCCTATGTGTGTCCTGTGAGCATGAGACTCCAGTGTCCCTGTGTGTGTCCTGTGACAATGAGACTCCAGGGTCCCTGTGTGTGTCCTGTAAGAATGAGATTCCAGGGTCCCTGTGTGTGTCCTGTAAGAATGAGATTCCAGGGTCCCTGTGTGTGTCCTCTGAGAGTATTGTATTGTATTGTAATTGCATTTATATAGCGCTTACTACCCCTGACGAGGCGTTGAAGCGCTTTTTCGGCGGGTAGCACGCTACTCCGGGACCCACAGAGAATTAGTGTTGAATTAGTATAGTGAAACATGCAAGTACATTTTAAGTGGTGGATAGGTTAATCAGTTATTTGGATTTGGAATGATAGCAGAAGGATAGAGTAGGACAAAGGTTTGTATTTATTTATCGCTCGCTTGTTGACGCATGCTATTCAGGGAGCCTAAAGAGGATTAGTGGTGAATTAATATGGTGAAATATGAGCTAATTTCAGTGGTGGATATTAGTCTGTTACTTGGAGTGAGAAGGATAGCGGATGGATAAAAGGGGAAGAAAGATTTGCATTCACATAGCACTTGTTACCCCTGATGGGCGTTGAAGCGCTTTTCTGGCGAGTAGCACGCCACTCCGGAACCCATAAAGGGTTAGTGTTGAAAATTAGTATAGTATAAATATGAAGTAATTTGAGTAGTAGATATGTTATTCAGTTATTTGGGCAGTATATTAGTATAGTTGAATATGGAATATGGAATTTGAGAAGTGAAACATGTTAGTCTGTTAATTTTTATTGAAAAAGAATAGTGGAGGGATAAAAGAGTGAAGGATTATTTTTTTTTTTAAGTCTTAGCAGTAGGAAGAAGCTTTTGGTTGAGTAAAAAGGAGTTTTGTAGGGAAGGAGTCAGAGGGGAGAGTTTGTAAAAAGAGGTGTCAGATGATGCAAGGAGGGGTAGAGCAGGAGAGAGTCTAGAAAAGGTTATTTTGGCGATCATAGTAGTGGTGTGGGGTTTGGGATAAATAAGAGAGTGGATGTAGAGGATATGTTGATAGATCTATAGGATGAGAGATAGGGTATTGCATTAGAAGGAGTAGTAGAAAGAAGTTTGAGAGGAGTCAGAAGGTTGGGGTAGAAGATATATTGAGTGAGGTATAGGCTGAGAAATAGGCTAGTGCATTGGAAATGCTAAATTAGAAGAAAGAGATAGGTATATAAATCCATAAGTACATTAAAAGTATATAGATACATAAAAAAGTAAGTATATTTAGATTAAATATATTGATAGAGGCACAGGATGAAAGATAGGGTAGTGCATTGGATATGCTTTTTCAGGAGAAAAGTAACAGACACACAGATCCAAGTACATGGAAGGTACATAGATGTACAATGGAAGTATGTACATGTAGACCAAAAATGATTTTTATTTATTGATGATTATTATTATTATTATTATTTTTTCTTCTCTTAACAACAATTGTTTTACATGTTTTATAAAGTAATACACAAAGATAGGTACATATCTATAGTGAAAACAAATGCTTATATACAGAGGGATATGCTGTAAATTTCTATTTCCGTATGGTGCTTATGTGGGGAAGAGCCAGATCTTGAGTAGTTTTCTGAAGACAAGGTGGTTGTCGGTGGATCTTATGTTGGGGGTTAAAGAGTTCCATAATTTGGCTGCTTGAACAGAGAAGGATGTGCCACCCATTGTTTTTTTCTTGTATGGTGGGATTTTGAGGCGAGATGCTCCTTTAGAGCGCAGGTTCCTTTGTTGAATGTGTTTGGTGATTTTATTCCTGATGAAGAGTGGTCCTATTCCATGTATTGCTTTGTGGGTAATACAAAGCAGCTTGACGTGGATCTTCTGGCAACCGGTAACCAATGCAGGGCTTTCAAGGCAGGGGAGATGTGGTCTTGTGGTTTGATATGCAAGAGTAATCTGGCAGCCGAGTTCTGAATCCGTTGTAGTCTTTTCATGGTTGTTAAAGGTGATCCGTGGTAGAGGCTATTGGCGTAATCGAGTTTGGCTAGAACAAGGAAGATGGTAGCTTGGACCTTGTGTGGAAATCCCAAATGAGGGAAAATTTGTCTCAGCGTTTTTATAGTAGCAAAGCTTGATCTTGCTAGTTTATTTACTTGGACATTCATCGACAGCTTGGAGTCCATGGTCATTCCGAGGTTTCTTACTTCCTTCGATACTTTAGGCAGTGATCCCAGTTCATCAGGCCATGCGGCAAGCGGGTTGTAATTTTTCCAATCGCCACACGTGAGTATTTCAGTTTTTGAAGCATTCAATTTGAGATGGCTCCAAGTCATCCACTGATCCACGGCTCTGAGACAGCTGAAAATTGGTGATTTTCCAATGTCTTTGGGGCATTCCAGTTGAAGGAATATTTGCGTGTCATCTGCATAGTTGTAGCACGTGAGGTGAAATTTATTGATCAGTACTGGTAAAGACTTCATGTAGATGTTGAAAAGCATGGGCGAGATGATAGAACCTTGAGGGACCCCTGCTTTTGTGGAGTACGGTTTGGACGAGAAAGGTGGGGTGTGGATGACATTAGTTCTGTTTCGAAGGTAGGACGTGATCCAGTCTAGAGCAGTTCCCTCTATGCCGGCTTCATAAAGTCTTTGTTTCAGAGTGTCATGGTCAACCGTGTCAAAGGCAGCTGAGAGGTCCAAGAGGAGTAGCGCAGCAACACCGTTGCAGTCAACTGTATTCTTTAGGTCATCCCAGATGGCAAGGAGGGAAGATTCAGTGCCTCTTCCCGGACGGAATCCTGTTTGGAAATCTGAAAGTATGTCATTTTCTTCAATGAATTGTGACATCTGGGCGAACGCTGCTCTTTCTATCAGTTTGCCCAGGAAAGGTCCATTTGTAATGGGTCTGTAGTAAGCATGGGCGAATTTTGCGAATCTCGCGTTCGCGAATTTTGCGGATTTGCGAACTCGCAATCCGCAAAATCTGCGAATTCTCGCGAATTTGCGGATTTTTTTTGTTGTGTTTGCCACTCTCTGTCACCACTGCCACTCTCTGACTACTCATGCCACCCTCTGGCCCACCCATGCCACCCTCTGTTTCATCACAGCACCCTCTGGTTGTCCAGTTTTACATTATTGTGGCAAAGCAAAGCACACCTTCCCTGCCTCAAGTGACCTGAATTAATTTGGGGCTGATTAATGTGTCACAGAATATTTTTTTAGCTGGCACCTGCTTCCTTAGTGCTTCCTGATTAGTGATCTTTTGCACTTGCTAAGTGCTTTCATTGTTGCAAAATTAGTTACAACACCTGTCCTGCCCCAACTGACAATAATGAATTAGGGGCTGATTAATGGATTTGAACTTCCAGCCTGGCTCCTGCTTGTCTCCCTTAGCTGTAATTCAGGACCTTTGTGGCATATGTGTAACTATTCTGAGGTTCAGAGCAGGGTCACATAATAGTTGCAACTGGCAACTGAACTCTGGAGGGGCCCCTCAGGAAGCACTACAGGAAATGGCTATTAATGATGAGCCTGAACTTTTGAACCTGGTAAGTAGTTTCAGTTTTGCTAAGATCGTATTTCTGCAATTTAGCGCTTATTCGTGGGGCGCGAAGTTGTACTGGGAAGCCGCGAACTCACGCGAACAGTGCGAGCAAGCCATAAAATCCGCTGCTCGCGGATTTTGCGGGAGATTCGCGAATCTCGCGGATTGCGAATTTACCGAAAATCCGCAAAATCCGCGAGCGAAACGGATTTTCCGCCCATGCTTAGTCTGTAGTTGTCGGGGTTCAGCGGGTCCAAGTTTGTTTTCTTCAGTAAAGGGCGTATGTATGACTTTTTGAGTTCTTCTGGAAATATTTCAGTAGTTCTATGTGGTGAGGCTGCTCTGATTGGTTATTGCAAGAATTTGGTCTCTTTTACAAAAAGAGGTGGATAAGCTACAAAATGAGATGAGGCCTAGGCCTTTTTTTCACTTTTGTGCTTACTACTATGGTATTTTTTATTTACCGTGGCTCCCATTCCGACGACGGGGAATGATACAAAGCATGGGAATCTATGAAAGTTCCAATACTGGGGCAACAATGGGTAGCAGAGGAAGAAGAGAGCAAACCCTTATTACAATACAGCAACACATTAAGAGATACACTAGTGTCCCTATGGGAAAAGGTCCATACAAACAAGGAGAAAGCCCAGTCAGAACAAAAACACTCTTACGATAGAAAGACAAAAATGAGAGAATTCCAAGTAGGAGATCTAGTATTAATATTATTACCATCAACGGATAAGAAACTGCTGGCCACCTGGCAAGGGCCTTATAACATTTTTGAGAAACTAACACCTGTATCTTATCGAGTGGCCGTTCTCCACAAGACCCAAACAGGACAGACATATCACGTTAAACTTTTGAAGGCTTGGGAAGGTCCCCTTCCGATGGTACCACATAACCGCACCCCCATACACCATGTCTCTGTGGGTGAACACCGTGACATCCCTCTTGTTAACACAAAGTTCGAACAGGCGGAAACAGTTCACATAGGCCCCAACTCACAGGGAAACAGAAACAACAACTACTGTTATTATGTTCTTCTTTTGCGGACGTCATGTCAGGCATACCAGGTCGTACAAACCTGATCACACACCACACAGACACAGCAGACACGAAACCTATCAGATTAAGACCATACTGCATACCTGCTGCTAGAAGACAGGCTGCAGAATAAGTGATACAGGCAATGCTAGCAGCAAATGTAATCAAACCCTCTCACAGTGCCTGGTCTTCTCCAATTTTATTGGTTCCTAAACCTGACTGAAGCATTCTGTTCTGTGTAGACTTTAGGCAACTGAATTCTATATCAAAATTCAATGCCTACCCGAGGTCCTGAGTGGACGAGCTAATAGACCGTCTCGGAGATGCCAAAGTAATGTCTACGATTTACCTTACCAAAGGTTATTGGCAGATCCCAATGTCCCCAGAATCCCAAGAAAAAACAGCTTTTTCAAGCCCTTTCGGTCTATTCCACTTCAAAGTCCTTCCCTTTGGGTTTCACGGAGCCCCAGCAACATTTCAGAGGCTAATGGATACCGTACTAAGGACACATCATACATACGCAGTAGCATATTTAGATAACATTGTTGTTCATAGCCCCGATTGGGAAACACACCTCATACACTTACAAAACATCCTGCAAACCCTCAAAATTGCCGGACTTCCAGTCAACCCTAAAAAAACAACTCTTGGTACGGATCATATCTGTTATCTTGGATATGAAATCCAGGCAGTACATATAAAACCTCAGATACATAAACTGGAAGCTATAAATAACATTTCGCTCCCCACCACAAAAAAAGAAGTCTGTTCCTTCCTTGGCCTTATAGGATACTACTGCCGGTTCATGCCCCAATTCTCAGCCATGGCAAGTCCCCTCACTGACCTACTCACCACTACGTTAGGCAAACACCTCCATTGGTCAGCGGCACAAGAGCATAGTTTTACCCAGCTAAAAAGAGCCATAAGTAATGCGCCTGTCCTTGTATGCCCTGATTATAAAAAGACTTTTGTACTTCAAACCGACTCCTCAGGTAGAGGTCTAGGTGCGGTCCTTTGCCAACCTGATGCAGAGGGATGTCTCCACCCTATCCTATTTCTAAGCCGCAAATTGTTTCCGAGTGAGACACGTTAGGCTACGATAGAACAAGAATGCTTCGCCATTAAGTGGGCCATAGAAGCCCTCCAGTATTATCTACTAGGATGTCATTTTATTTTACTGATTGATCATGCCCCATTGACCTGGTTATCTCAAAATAAAGACTCTAACCCTAAAATTCTATGTTGGTTCCTTGCTTTGTAGCCCTTTTCCTTCCACACTATGCATGCTCTGGGAAGACTACAGACGAACGTTGATTTCCTCTCCCGACATCCCACAACTGAATGGCCCACACTTCCATTCCAGGAGGGGAGGCAATGTGCGGGTTCCCCTCCACTACACGGCATCTCACCCAGCGTTTTACCCTATTCTCACTACATGAAGGCTCCCATCTGCCAAACCGGAAGTCGGGTTAGCGGTCCAGCAGACCAGGCAGACGCTCCCGACGACGCACCAATCAGGGACAGCCAGGAGGATATGAAGGCCGAGACAATGTCGGCCGAAACCCTGGGTGAGGAGATGACTGAAGACGCTAAGGCGAAATCCGAAGAGGAGGAGAGAAGATCAACAGCGGTGGCGGTACCCATGGACGAGTGGCAGAGAAGGAGGAGCAGTTCCCAGACAGAAGCTCTAGGAGCACTGCGCTCGAGTCGAGCACTCCAACGGTTGAAGGAGAGGCTGTGGCTCCGACCCCCACGACCGAGGAGGGTCGTGGGTCAAGGCAAGTACCCAGGGCTGGGTTTGTGGCACTGAGAGGTTGGTTGGGAGAGGTCAAGGCTCACTACCCCTTTCACCATTAGAGTATCTCCTGACACGTAGGCACCATACAGTAGGGACAGCGGTGAAGGGTGCACTTCTCCCTCCTTTAAGCCTTGTGAAGAAAACGAGGTCCTGATTCGCTTTGACCTCCCAACGGACCCAGAAAGAGTTCAGAGTGACAAAAAGGACCCTAAGAACAAAGAGAAGGAAAAGAGAGGAGAGTCCAGTGGATGTGAACTGTATTCCCCCTAATCCACCACCCCTATAACCATGTACCAGGGCCAGGAGAGACTCCTTTTACTTTGGAAACTCCTTCACGTTATTTGTAGTTTTTTTTTAAAATAAACCTCTTTATCCTTTAAAAGAACCTTTCTGACATCTTCTTATGTCATAGTCCAAAACAATCAATCTTGCTCAAGAAAGACCTCACAGGCACCCTTGAGTGCTGAAACTTCCTGTAGGAGAATGGCCGGATGATCCTCCGACATGCGATGGTATTGAGGGGGATGAAGGGGTAATCTCGAAGGGGAGGGAGTAACCCCTTCAGACTATTTGCAAAACCCACCTGTCTGATGTGATGGTGCACCAGTAGGGGAGGTGACGGCAAATCCTGCCACCCACTGGCGATTGGTGGCCCGGAAAGGTCAGACTAGGAGGGTTTGGAGGCTGAGGCAGAGGGGGCTGTGGTGGACTGGTCCGCCTGCTGGTCCTCAGAGCCACGGCAGTAGTTACGACGTCCCCGCTGTCCTGTGGCTCTGGGGGGGGGGGAGGGGTGGAGACACCCGTTCCAGAGCCATTAAAGGGGCGAAAAGCAGACTCCGCAGGGTGGGTGGTGGAGAGGCCCAAGGTACGGGCCGTAGCCCGAGAGTCCTTAAAGCACTCTAGCACTTTGTCTGCCTTGTTGCCGGATTGGCGACGGCCATCAAAGTGCATGTATTTAAGAGTGGATTGGATATTCCCTGAAAAACCAGTCGACCTCAAACAGGCGTAGCATCGAAGGGCTACAAACGTAGAAATCGTCCTGCCTAGTGAGTCGGTCGTATCCAGCCCACAGCGAATGGTAAACTTTGCGGCATCTCTCCTTCTGCAACTGCATGGGAGAGTATGGCCCAGACCTCCTCCAGGCACTGAGGCAGCACTTGCACCACCGTATCCTACACGGAGTGGGTAAAACGGCCCAACAGACATGCAGTGTTTACCGACCGCAGTCCCAAGCTGAAGGAAGTAAACATCTTCCCAAGATGGCCCAGCTTTTTGGATTCCCAATCAGGTGGTGCGTTAGGAAATGCACCTTGGGAGGTGGAAGCTTAGACCATCAAGCTATCAGGGGTGGGGTGTTGGTAGAGGAAAGATGCGTCGCCCGGAGCCAGGCGGTGGGGTTGTGCAATCATCCTATCCACAGGATCCACAGTGTTGGGCCTGGACCAGGTGCCCAAAAGGATGTCAGTGAGGACTTCATTAAACAATAGCAGGGGCTCCAAAGAGCTTGCAGTCAGTTGAAGCACCTCTGTCTGGAGGTTAGTCCTGATTGCCACCGTAGGTAGCTTGAGGTGGAGAGCCTCGGCCGCCCTACGCAACACCAACACCTCCTACCGTAGCCATGGTAGGAGGAGACAACATGCCAAGGTCTGGTGAAGTATCCAACTGAGCATGAGATTCCTGGGTCCCTGTGTGTGTCCTGTGAGAATGAGACTCCAGGGTTCCTGTGAGTGTCCTGTGAGAATGAGACTCACGGGTCCCTGTGGGTGTCCTGTGATAATGAGAATCCAGGGTCCCTGTGTGTGTCCTGTGAGAATGAGACTCCAGGGTCCCTGTGTGTGTCCTGTGAGAATGAGACTCACGGGTCCCTGTGGGTGTCCTGTGAGAATGAGACTCACGGGTCCCTGTGGGTGTCCTGTTAGAATGAGACTCTAGGGTCCCTGTGTGTGTCTCTGTGAGGTTAAGACTCCAAGCCCTTTTGTGTCTGTCTGCCCTGAGTGGAGCAAAGCCAGTAGGCCTGTCTATCTCTGTTCGGATGAGACTACAGTGTGTTCCTTGCGAGTTTAAGAGGCCAGGCTGTTTCTGTGTGTCTCTGCCCTGTGACGAGAGAGGTCCATATCCATGTGTGTGCCTCGGCCCTGTGAGGAGACAGTCCCATATCCATGTGTGTGTCTCTGTCCTGTGAGGAGACAGTCCCATATCCAAGTGTGTGACTCTGCCATGTGAGGAGACAGTCCCATAACCATGTGACGAGCAGTCCCATATCCATGTGTGTGTCCCTGCTCTGTGAGGAGACAGTCCCATATCCAAGTGTGTGACTCTGCCATGTGAGGAGGCAGTCCCATAACCATGTGTCTGTCTCTCCCATGTGAGGAGAGAGTCCCATATCCATGTGACGAGCAGTCCCATATCCATACCCAAAGGGATTGGGTATCAGAGCGCTTTACATTGCACCAGTTTCGTTACATGAGGACACATTCATTTTTGCTAGGCACAGGGAGATTAAGGGATTTGCCCAGAATCACAGGATGTTCAGCGTCATTGCCAAGACTCCAACCCAGTTTCCCAGATTCGAGGTCCACCGCCCTAGCCGTTAGGCCAACTCCTCTCCCTAGATATATGTCTATGAAATTTCCTGGATTGACCCGGGACACCAAAACATATATTCGCGGTTGGTCTGTGTGAAGGGGCGATCTTTGGAACAGCGGTGCTTCCCGCGTGGCTCCTCGCTCTGCTAGCTCCCTGCGTTCAGTCTCTAGGCTAGGCTTTCAATTTTTGCCTGAGTGGCTCGTGGAACTATCATGCCGGTTCCAAGAGGAATCTCCTGTTTACATGGACGAGGCCACTCACCACGGATCCGAGGGGGGGCAGCTGAAGGACACCCCTGTTTGTGAGTTTCTACAGTGGCTTTCTGAGACTGGCGGTGGTCGCAGCATGGATTCTAGTGATGGGACAGCCCATTAATCCTTCTTCGTTGGGGCGGGGAGAGACCCACTAGGCCAGTCTCGCGCAAGAGGTTCTATCATGATCATTAAACAGGTGTTTTTCACTCCATGTGTATGAAAGTTATAGGTGAACTGTTTTTATGGCGCTGAGTGACTGTGAAGCCAGAGTGCGTGCTTGACCGGGTGCAGAGGGACGCTAGTGTGGGAGCACAAGATGGAGAGACTTGGGTTAGCTTGGCCAGGTTTTTGCTAGCCTAGACGCCTGCACTGTCCCATTCCTGGTGCAACCAGAATGGAGCCTTCCCCACTGCAGATTTTGATAAGGGCCCCTGAGTCTCCCATATCTCACAGATAATTATTGGCCAATGGCTGAATGGGGGCGTCTTGAAGTGGTGGTGCCCCCTGCGGTGCAGGAGCTTGCTTTAAATCCCTGGAGGGGAAGGATGCCACATCCCTCCTTCTGTGTTTACCTTCATCTTCCCATGCTGGAGGGTTCCTAGCTCCGCACCGGTTCCTGCCTTTGTGCCTCAGAAGCTTTAGGTTGGCTCAAACCAACCCAGGAGAAGCCTTGAAGTGCCCATGACCCTGCCAAGAGGTGGTCGTATCGTGGCCATGCGCAATCTGACTGAAGGTCCTCCAAAATTCAAAGGTGGTTCTAGATCTGATTGGTCACCCCTTGGGATAAATACTGAGTACCTGCCCTGCTCAGTGCACCAGGATGTGTTGGCGACTGGAGAGTAGTCATGCCAGCGTGGGTAAGAGGGTTGCTGTGTGCCAGAGGTAGGGTCTTTACACCTTTCCAGATTGGCACTTATTCTTGGTCAGTTTTTCTGCCTAAGCGCTGGTTGGCCGTGGGAGGAAGAGGGCTTTGTCTGCTGTGGAAAAGGGAGCTGGATCCAGGAGGCGCCCTCTACAGGAGCGTCTTTGCCTAGAAGGGAGACCAAGAGCCAGCTGCTTGAGGACCTTCTGGTGACTGTGTGGAGATGGAACGACCAATAGAAGTCAACCTTTCCTAGAGCCCAGATGAAGGGTTGAGTTTGCAGACACGGTGGCGGGTCCCTTCGTGCCAACGAGGCAGCACTGCGTCACTGTACAGAGGAGGACACTGCAGACCATGCTGACGTATACAGCATCAATGAGGCAGCATCTGCGTCACTATACAGAGCTGGACACTGCAGACCATGCTGACCTGTAGAGCGTCCACGAGGCAGCACTGCACCTCTGTACAGAGCTGGACACTGCAGACCTTGCTGACCTGTAGAGCGTCTACGAGGCAGCACTGCATCAATGTACAGAGCTGGGCACTATAGACAATGCTGACCTGTAGAGTGCCCACAAGGCAGCATCTGCGTCACTGTACATAGCTGGACACTGCAGACCATGCTGACCTATACAGCATCAATGAGGCAGCATCTGCGTCACTGCACAGAGCTGGACACTGCAGACCATGCTGACCTGTAGAGCATCAATGAGGCAGCATCTGCGTCACTGTACAGAGCTGGACACTATAGACAATGCTGACCTAAAGATTGTCGATGAGGCAGCACTGCAGACCATGCTGACCTGTAGAGCGTCCACGAGGCAGCACTGCACCACTGTACAGAGCTGGACACTGCAGACCATGGATACTCACAAACTTTCTCTTGGGGCCAAATTTACAGTGTGGTTTGTGGCTGAGGGCCGCACCAGTGGGGGCGGGGTCAGTGACTGAGGGGGGCGGGGGTAGAGCAACAAAAAAAACTGTGACCATGATGTTGAACACATGCCCCTGCAGTGGACGACTTTGTTCACTAAGCCACCAGACTCGGCATACACACATCTATCTTTCTTTCTCTCTCTCTCTCTCTCTCTCTCTCTCTCTCTCTCTCTTTCTCTCTCTCTCTCTCTCTCTCTTTATCCCTCCCTCCCTCTGTCTCCCTCCCTCTCTCTTTCTCTCTCTCTCTGTCTCCCTCTCTCTATCTCTCTCACCCTCCCTCTCTCTCCCTCTCTCTCTCTCTCTATCTCTCCCTCTGTCTCACTCACTTTGTCTGTCTTCCTCACTCTCTCTCTATCTCCCTCTCTCTCCCTCTGTCTGTCTCCATCTGTCTCCCTTATTTATTATATTTGTCTACCTCCCTCTGTCTCCCTCTTTCTCGCTCCCTCTGTCTGTCTCTGTCTGTCTCCCTCTGTCTGTCTCCCTCCCTCTGTCTCCCTCTGTCCATCGTCCTCTGTCTCCCTCTCTCAGTCTCCCTCTGTCTCCGTCCCTCTGTCTCCCTCCCTCTGTCTCCTTGCCTCGGTCTCCCTCCCTCTGTCTCCTTGCCTCGGTCTCCCTCTCCCTCTGTCTCCCTCTCCCTCTCTCTGTCTCCCTCCCTCGGTCTCCCTCCCTCTGTCTCCTTGCCTCTGTCTCCCTCTCCCGCTGTCTCCCTCTCCCTCACCCTCTCTCTGTTCTCCTCTTTCTCCCACCCTCTGTCTCCCTTTCTGTCTCCCTTTGTCTGTCTCCCTCTGTTTGACTGCCTCTGTCCCTCTCCCTCCCTCTGTCTCCTCCTGACTCCCTTCCTCGGCCTCCCTCCCTTTCCCTCCCCTTCCCTCTCTCTCTCTCTCTCTCCATCTGTCTCCGTCTCCCTCTCTGCCTCTCTGCCTCTCTGCCACTGTCTGTCTCAGTCTCTGCCTCTGTCTCCGTCCCTCTGTCTTCCTCCCTCTGTCTCCCTCTCCCCCTTTCTCTCTCCCTCCATCTACCTTCCTCTGTCTGTCTCCCTCTATCTCTCTCCCTCTGTCCCCCTCCCTCTGTCTCCCTCCCTCTGTATCCCACTCTGTCTCCCTCTCTCTCTCTGTCTCCCTGTCTCCCTACCTCTGTCTCTCTCTGTCGGACTGTCTCCCTCTGTCTGTCTGCCTCTGTCTGTCTCCCTCTCCCTCTGTCTGTCTGCCTCTGTCTGTCTCCCTCTCCCTTCCTCGGCCTCCCTTCCTTTCCCTCCCCCTCCCTCTCTCTCTCTCTCCCTCTGTCTCCCTCTCTGCCTCTCTGCCACTGTGTGTGTCAGTCTCTCCTCTATCTGTCTATACCTGTCCCCGTCTCTGCCTCTATCTGTCTGACTGTCCCCGTCTCTGTCTGTCCCTGTCTCCCTCCTTCTGTCTCCCAATGTTGCGCCTACCTAGCAGTAAAAAACTACATTTCCAGAAGGATGGCCGGGTTCGGGGATTTAGGAACTGGAGTCGCGCAGGAAGTTGCGGGTAATCTGTTCCTGTATAGCGTTCGCCGGAGGGCCTTGTGAGTTCGGAGATCCCTTCTTGTCTTTGTCATGCCCAACAACCCGTGAGTACCTTGGGGGTTATCTTTGGAGTTGGAGCGGAATACGGCGGTAGCCTCAACAGCGTATTGCTGTGTCCATTGTGTGCTCTCAAGCTGATGTTCGGCTGCCGGCTGAATAAGTCAGTGACAATTAACCGTGTATCACCGTGAAGCCGGTTGTTTCAAAATTCATTAACTTTCTTCTGCAGCGGATACGGCGGTGGTCACAACAGGGTACTTCCGTGTGCAGATACTGTTCTTCTTTGATTTGAATTCACTCCTGCAGCGGAGTACGGCAGTGGTCACAACAGGGTACTTCCGTCTGTCTTCCTATCTCTGTCTCCCTCTGTCTGTCTCCCTCTGTCACCTCACCCCAGCTTCTCGGGCACACACATACAGCCACACCCGAGTACTTCACAGGTCTTTAAAAGACCATTTATTCATTAATGAGGCTTTGTTGTGAATCGCCAGCAGCGGCGTAGCTGGGGGAGAGGTGGCGGAGGGGGGTGACGATGGGGGCGGTCCACCCCAGGCGGCACTATTTTGATTGCGGCGGCCGCGCCGCACTGGCCCGTTGTGATGGCCTTGATCATTTATTTGGGGACACTCACTGACACTACTGTCAGTCAGTGTACCCATATAAATTATAAAGGCCGCCGCAAGGGGCCAGTGCCGCGCGGCCGCCGTTTGAAGTGCAAGCCTCTCATGCCCTCAGCCGCGGTCAGCGGAGCCTCAGATTGAAACCAGCCGCCTCTCCTTGCGCAAGGTGGAGAATCTGCGCTTGCCATTGGCTCCGCCATTTGCCCGTCATGGATGCTCCTCCTTAAAAGGTGGTGTTGTTGTGTGACCGTGACTGATTCTGGGTGTGGAAGTGGGTAGTGCAGGGTCATGGAGCTCCGCTGTCTGGTCTCACTGCTCGCCCTGGGTCTCTGCCAGGGAGGTAAGTGTGCTGTACATTTTCCAGCGCACACTGCTAAGACTGCTTATACAATCACCTATAGGTGCTCAGCGGGGAATAGTGAGTGCATGTGTCTGGTATTGATGGCTCTGGACAGCACAGGAGTCTGAGCCTTTCTACAACATTGTGAAGTGGAAGGCAGGTGAGCTGGAATTATAGAGGGCGGTCCCTAACCGCCGGAGGAGGTGTAATAAGTATGTGGCTCAAAGAAAAGGAGAGTTCACATGTCATGTAGCATTTGGTGTCAGGTCGTGACTTGTCATTTCCCGTCTTGTGTATCATACTAACCCAGGCTTCTGAACATATTTACGCTCTATGAGGGATGCATGGTGCAGTCTGGAATATGAAGTCCTGTCTACTCCATATTAAATGTAATGCAATGTGTTATATTCCGTTCTACTTTACGTGGGCTTGTAGTATTGTGAGGTTTGTGTCCAAGGAAATCGCTGTTTAATTTAGCGGATTGTCCAGGGTATGTCAGGAGTGAACATCGCATACCGAGGGTTGTGGGACATGCTGTTTAACTTCATCCAGTGCTGTCTGTCTGAGTTATTACAGCCAGGTTCTACTTCTACATGAAGTACTGTGAACTGTGTCAGACCTCATGGGGCAGCACGTGCTGCACCTTTTCAAGCCGGGTCACTTGAAAGCCCTTCAACTTGCTGCACGTCTCGAGTCAGTGCATAGAGGGAAGTAATGGTATCTCTCACTCTGCTAGTTTCTCATAAAATTAAAGATGTGCTTGACTTTTAAAATAGCAGCGCCTAGTGTGCTGTCATGATTATCTTTAGCTGCCTGCTCTGCTCCAAGATGTAGTTTGCAGTCACTCACAGCCTGTGTCTCTTGAATCACTCGTTTTCACGAGACGCACCACTCCACATATAGCCACATTAAATTCGTGTTAGGCCGCTCTGGGTTTCTGAGCCACACTGTGTCACTTAAGTCAATAGAGCCTAGTGTGGCTCTGACAGCATGTGGGGGTCATGGTGTGATCTGTGCCTTGGGCAGATAGAGGTTCCCCAACCGGGGGAGGGGTGGGCGCGGACCTCCCAGGGTTAATGATTTTTATTACGGTTGGAGTCAAGTTAGCTTTTGGAAAAAAACATTTGTACTCATTTTTGTTGCATTTTTTTATTCAACCCCAGCGTGTTTCCCTTCTCTACATTGCTTAATGTTACTCTTGTGAAGGTGTCACTCATTGTCATTGAAATGTCACTCATAATTTCACAGAAATTATGAAATGCCACACATGGCAGTCTGAAACCCTGGCAGCTATAGTGCTTTATGTGTAGAGGCAGTGGGTTGCAGGCTCTGGCCTTGGCCTTGGACACAGGGACAAACAGGCACAGTAACAGGGGCAGTGTTTTAAATGGGCCTGCACTTCAAAATACTCTTCTCTTCAGTAATGGAACTTTTGTTTCGCAGTTTTGTAGCAGTACAGAGGTGTTAAAAGTACTACAATGTTTCTTGTATATTGAGCAATTTTCGGGTAACACACAGTGTCAAGTAAACTCTAATGATTAATTCACCTGCTGGAGAGAGATGGGAGTTTCATCTAGAGGAAGGTTTCATTTGTGTGAGGTAGCGCATTGATGCAGTGACTTATGAAAGACATTCCACAGCAAAATGTGACACTTCAAAAACATTTTATACTGTGTTAAAATAATGAGTTGCATATTCATTGTGCTTTAAGTCATAGGCTGGGACATCGTAGCACTTTAAATACAGAAGTCGTTAACCACCACTCCTTACCCACCACCACCAGGAATCTGTTCCTTTACTGTCTAGTTACACTCATTTGTAGTGACTTAATTAATCAATAAAATATTATAATTCTAACAAATGCAATTGATACTGATTACTTTAACTTGGATTTATCTTTAAACATACAGTGTACCATTATTTTTTATGCTGTTACCTAAAGGTGAAGACAATCAAAACTTGAGACAGAATAAACATATTTTGTCTTTCCAGCTTTGTTTTTAACTTACTACCCCTCCCAACCCTCTTCCCCCTCATCCAGACTGATTCTGCCCCAACTGCAGAACTCAAGTTAGTCTAGGTGATCAGGTGCATTGGACTCACTTGTAGTATCCTGAAGGTGCTGCCAGGGGAATTGTGGTCAAACCCAGTGTGGTGGACCGGTCTGCAGACTTTGCTGAGGTCATGGACGGGGCAGATAGGGGACAAGGGTGCTGCACAAGCTGTGATGTTGTAAGTTTTGGGTTTCCTTCTGCTTTTCCTTCAGCGGTGTACCTAGGTGGGGCGGTCCGACCCAGGTGGCACTATTTTGAGGACGGGAGCTGTCTAGTCCTGTGGCATGTATGTGCATGTAACTTGCATGATCGAGGTAACTATTAGCGGCGATACTACGTGTCTCTCGGACCTCTTTCAGATTCTCGCCGTACTTTTTCCCCAGCACCCACCCAGGGGGGCAGAAATCTGATGGATAGCCCCGGGGGCCACAAGCTCTAGCTACGCCTCTGATCACCCGGCCCCATAGAGCAGAGTGTCTTGGAGTCCGCGCTGCTGCGGTGGTGTTTGCTGACACTCTTAAAAAAAAATTTTTTAAACACAGGTAGGATGTCTGCAAGATCCGCGGGCCGCCAAGGAAGGCTTGCCGGGCCGCTGGCGACCAACTGGCCATACTATGAGTACCTGTGCTATAGACAATGCTGATCTGTAGAGTGTCGATGAGGTAGCACTGCATCACTGTACAGAGGTGGACACTGCAGACCCTGCTGACCTGTAGAGCATCCACGAGGCAGCATCTGTATCACTGTACAGAGCTGAACACTATAGACAATGCTGATCTGTAGGGTGTCGATGAGGCAGCATCTGCGTCACTGTACAGAGCTGGACACTGCAGACCATGCTGACCTGTAGAGCGTCCACGAGGCAGCACTGCATCACTGTACAGAGGTGGACACTGCAGACCATGCTGCCCTGTAGAGCATCCACGAGGCAGCATCTGCATCACTGTACAGAGCTGGACACTGCAGACCATGCTGACCTGTAGAGCGTCCACGAGGCAGCACTGCATCTCTGTACAGAGGTGGACACTGCAGACCCTGCTGACCTGTAGAGCATCCACGAGGCAGCATCTGTATCACTGTACAGAGCTGAACACTATAGACAATGCTGATCTGTAGTGTGCCGATGAGGCAGCATCTGCGTCACTGTACAGAGGTGGACACTGCAGACCATGCTGATCCAGCTGCAAGATCAGAGGCAAGTGAGCTTTTGATTCTCCCTGGACCTGTCTCCGGAGCTTGTTTTGAAACACAACCCAGAGAATAGGCCCCGATCACCACAACTTTTCCTTCTCAATCTACAGAACACAAGTGGACTCTTTGCAGAAGGAGTCAAACCCGCTGAGCTATCCTGAACACAAAAGGCTGTTCTAATGGATTTACGCCCTGACTCTTGAGACTATTCGTCAGTGACTGTCTGAAAAGTAAACACAGCGGTGGCGACCTCAAAGACCTCCAAGCACTCAGGGGTGGCTCTAGGCTCATGGTGGCCCTGGCCAGCGAGCGTAGGCACGGCCCCCCGGAGGAACCAGGCGCAGAGGCCAGTGAAGAGGGGGGGGGGGTCAGGTTGTTTGGAAGTGGAACAGAGCCGGAGGCCGCCAAATCCCTGCCAGGGGCCACACGCAAATATGTATCCACCCTCGGAGGATTATTATATTAAGGATATAGGGCAGATAAGAAGGGGCGGGGCAAGGAAGAAAGGGAGGGGGCCGGGGCGACACGGACTTTCATACCCTCATATGGGGATAGCGGACGCGAAGATTCCTTCCTTCAAACTAGCCAGCTAAAAACATATCTGATGAAATGTCGCCACCATGTGGATTTCAAGAGGACATTCATAAAATGGTAAAAGTAGCCATCTGTCTACACTGGACAGTGTTATAAACCCAAAGGTGGAGCGACAGCCTGGAAGAATACATAGCTGGCATCCTTGAAAGGTTTAAGGCATACAGAATCCAGAGAGAAGACTGCAGAACAGCCAACTCCAGGCGACAGTACTGTAGAACACAATAAGAGCACGGAGGCAAAGCTGAAACATAATGGCCTCAGCTGACAGGAAAACACACTGGAAGCATTGAGATAAAGCTGCAAAACATGTGCCCTCAGGGCACAGTAAATCACACTCAACCCTGAGATAAAGCAGCAAGATACGCGGCCTCAGGTGACAGTAAACAAACTCAGCCCTGAGATAAAACTGCAGAAAAGATGGCCTCAGGTGACAGTAAACAAACTAAGCCCTGAAAAAAAAATTGCAAAGTACGTGAACTGATTTACAGATATTTGTAAATCTGGGGCAGCGTCAAAAAGCCATGGGTTGTACTGCGAATGCCCACAGCAACACCCACTGCACGCCCCTTTGCCACAGAAAACTGCATTGCAAGGGCTATATTTACAAGGCTGTGTTAAGCCATGTAAATTGGTACAGAGAGCCACCGGAACGCCTGGGCCAGAACCAGGGTTTAATTCCCGACGCGGCAGGGTCCTGAGCCCAAAAATGTCCACGGACTCGATAATTCTCGCCTCGGTGCCTACTCTAATCATGGGGTCCCACGCTGCAACTCTGGGCAATAGCTTGCTTAATCTCCACTATGGCGGCCCACCCGCTGCGGGATGCCTGGCCTTCACCTTGGGGATGCCCAGTAGGGGTTATCTCACAGGGAAAAGCCAGGATAGGTTCCCAAGGCAAGTGCCTTGATGCCTTCGGGTGATACGTGCGCTATATAAGTCGCAATACATTTACAATACGTGTTATCTGTGAGTAGAGTTCAAAGCAGCTCTGGGTAACGGATGAAGATGATAGAAGACAGCGTGGAACCCTGGGGGACTCCACATGTGATAGGGATCTTTTGGGACCTGGGAGTGCGATTTGACCAAACTGGTGTTGGTTGGAACGTAGGAGAAGAACCAGTGAAGGACTTTGACAGTGAGTCCCATTCGAGACTCCAGGATGTGTATGAGGGTGGGATTGCTGCCTGTGCTGAAAGTGGCTAAGAGGTGACGGAATATCAGTAGAGGGGTTAGCTTCATCTGTGGCTAGGAGGGCATCATCTATGATGTGTAGGTCACAGTCTCCGTGCTGCAGCGTGACCTGAGGCTAGACTGGTATTCGTGCAGGAGAGGATTAGCATTCATGTGATCTTAGAGTTTAGCATTAGTGTCTTTTTATAAGTTTATAATGAGAATAGAAAATATGAACCTACAAGTACAAACGTAATATGCAATTCTACAGTCAGCAGTAGACAAACGGCTCTTGTTTATACATGGAGGGTTGGCTACTGTACATCCTGCCACAGCCCCTTCGCTCTCCCTCCCCCACTTCCAGGGAACAAGCTGTACCTTCTTTGAGCGAGCCGGCGATAGACATCTCAACACAGTGGGCCTCGCCTGCACTGCACCGCACAGTGGGTAAGTTCTGTCCCCCGCAGAGGCTGGGGTCACCATTGCACACCAAGCAGTCCAGCTGGCCAGGCATTTCGATGTCTTTGGCTGAAAGAGATGGGAGAGGTTTAAGTAAGAATTGCACCAGTATTCCTGAAGACTGTAGTTCATCATGATGGCCGTCTAGACAACGAGGGTCAATCTCTCGACACCATGCAAACCTACCACCTTGAAAGTGTGCCTGAGCTCTACACCTGCCCTTTAGGGAGACAAATCTGCAATGGTGCTGCCATCATGTCTAGCACACAAAAGGCGATGAGAGGCTGCTTGCTGTAAGTCTAACACTGGCAATCGCTTGGAGTAGCAGAAACGCGCCCGCCCCCAACCAGGCATACCCCTGCCGTCTGCTTTCTCGCAGCATGAGAAGCAGAAAATAAAATGGTATTTAAAATACCAATTTACTTTCTGCTTCTCAAACTGCGAGAAAGCAGTGGGGAGGCGCTCCAACGCCCTCATTGAGCCGCCACCTCTGGTTAGCACTCCAACTCATCCTTTGTTTGCCCACCATGCCACACCAGTACAGACCCAGCCGGTAAACAACGTTTACCCCAAAACTTTTTCTCCGCATGGAATCACAACGCGGTCGTTAAAACGACCGCGTTGCGATTCCGCATACCATTACTCCGCAAGTCGGAACAACGACTTGCGGGCGGAGGTGTTGGATATAAAATCCAACACCTTCCCTGGTGTCCGCACAGACTGGAGTTGGAATAGTAAATTATCCATTTCCAACATCCAGCGCCCCCCCTCTGCAAGTCGTTTTTCCGACTTGCGGAGTAATGGTATGTGGAATCACAACGCTGTCATTTTAACGACCGCGCTGTGATTTCCTGCGAGGAAAAAGGCTGCGGGATGTCGACATAGATTTGATTGTAACACAGCCATGTATCCCTCTACTCGTCTGCCACATTCACCTCGCTTCCTTCCTGCAGGATCTACTCCCCACCCTTTAGGGGGTCACAACCAGCATGCCTAGCATCACACATGATAGGCATGATCTCTGGTATAGGGAAAAGCTTTTGTATGCACACATCGCCCACACCCTACTGTCACCGCATATCTTCTTAACCAGTACATGTGAGACAGTCATTGTCACGTGCATCTAACATGCCTCCAGCATTCCACAAGGGGGCGTTACAGGACATCCTACACCACACAACACTACCACTGACCTTCAGTCCAGCTTCACCTAGCAAAGGCCATCTTCAGACAGCACACACTACCCCTCAAACACCAGGCACCCAACATGACACTGAGAAACTCTAGTGAGCACCGTGCTGCAAATCAACTGCACAATCACACCCCCAAATTAAAATACACCCTAGAAACGTGCAGATGAGCGCTGCATAAACATAAAGCACCCTAATGCGCACAGCGTCACACCATAATGCATCGCCTTAATACATTCTGTGGTTTAAGCCTTGCTGGTAAATGATGTTCTTATATTAAGTTGTCCTTGTAAAAAGCGTACAACTGGGTAAAAGTATTTTCCGTGTTCCATAATAGTGAAACAGAAAACCTTTTTAAACATAGGTATTTCTTTGTGCCTCAGTTGGGTTTGTCAGCACAAAGGGCACTCCCTGCTGAGCCGCCGTGACACTCAGCCTACGGCGGGTGTCACCAGATAGGGGTGTGTGTACTAATTACCATCTTCATGAGCGCCCAGAGTACCTGACTGGGTAAAAACAATTCAAATCCGGAAACTAAAAACATTTTATTGGCATAAAGTCAAAATGCAAGACATTCTACAAAAAGTGTTCTAAGAGGAAGCAGACAAAATAAAAGGGATTTGACAAGAACAAGCAATGCAGAATTTTACAAAGTTTATTTTCAATTCTAGATTACGAATTTAACATTTTCTGTGGTGACTAAAAAGCACAACTTTGTAATATCCTCAGGTTTGTTCATATGTTTCTTTACATCTCTGTAACTAGCTGCTCAGCCAGTGTGAGTGTTCCGGGTAGAATGTTAGTGTTCTCAGTTGGGAGATGGGCTGAGCAGCTAGGAGGCGGCTCCTGGTGGGGCTGCTTGTTCCAGACCTCTGCTTCTTGTTATCTTACTTATGGACGTAATAAACCTACTACTTAACTCAGCTACGTCTACCTCGGCTGCTTTCTTACCTGAACATGTGGGCTAGCACTCTACAAAGTTACAAAGAGGGGCTAAGGAGGGAAAGTGTTGTTGCTATGAGGGTCAGCAAACATTGAACATAAATTGAGGGAAATTAAAAAATCTGAAATGGTGACGTGCGTTACTGAACCTGGTAGATATTTGGTGTTCCTACATCAAGAGCTTTGAAATTGTCCTCCATTTTAAATTACTTTGCAATTGTCTACGGGAAATTGGCAATATTTCCAGGCCTATTTAATCTGCATGACTCTCAGCCCTAGAAGGCAACGGGGTCAAGACGTAGGAGGTGATGGTGCAGCAGCCAAGTGAAATGCTTCTTCAGCAGACACCCCCAGGGGATTATCACAAGTGGAGTGGTTGCCGGGGGCCAATCAGTCCTTTCTGCCACCCACAGTCCCACACTTGCTTGCAATTGTCTCCTCTCTAGGCCTGCAGGCTGGTGCTTAGAAGCATCAGATGTGACGCACCTCCTAATTAACCAACTTCTGTTCTTCAGTTTTTGAGGTTACTCACCCTCTCCACCTTGAAGTTCTTCACCCAATTCGCTCCTTCGACCTGGACATAATACCCCCCTTCGTCTTCTCGTATGGACTCTAGGTTGGCAGCAGACGCATCTTCCTTCTTCCTTCTCACGAAGCGCGAGACGGGAATCTCAGACACCTCCAAGCACTGAAGCATTGGGTAGCCCTCTGCTCTTCAGCGATCAGTCCACGCAATCCCACAAGCACCTCAGATGAGGGTTAGGGCTTCTCTGATCGACCTGCATAAAGTATAATGCTGCCAGACTCAATCTGAGACTGCGCCAGTGTTCAACCGGTGTTCGCACCCACTCTGAAATCATGGGCTCACCGCAGATTGAGAAAAGGCTCAAATTTCCACTTGTGCAAATTCCTCCCAGTAACACCTGCAGGAATTTGGGTGACTAAAAGCATACCGGATGTGGAATACTATGTGGCAAAACCAACCACAATAACTACTACTCCACGTTGTTCCCCATTACCTGCAGAGAAATTGGATATCAGGTGCAAAGATGGCGCTGATACCATTGCGGAGCGGCGAGAGGGGTCGTTACCTCCCTTGGCAGTGTACGTAGCGCGTAGTTTACCTCCTCCCTCCTTGGAATGAGGCTGCATGCCATGAGATTGATTCCAAGAAGATGAACTGTGAAAGACAATGAGTTGGGAACACAAAACATGTAAAGAATGACTTAAAGATGGCATGTATTGCACAGTCTCACTGAGGCACAAACCTGTGCAATGTGACGTGCTCTTTAGTCGGGGAGCAGTCACAAGTGTATGTGCTGGAAGGTATAAGGGACTCCAGAATAAGAAAATCTTTCTCATTCTAATTACTGTTTTTATTTTCCAGAGTCTTTGGTCACTTCAAACGTAATAACCCTTAATAGCAATGTGGGGTGCTTTTTGGGGCTAACAGACTCTGGATGGTAGATTGGTTGAGGGATCCTCCAGGCACCTACTTCTTATTGTACTGTTGATGCAGAGTGTTTCGACCCCTTTCAGTGGACAGTAGAATGGGGTCTTCGTCAGGCCAGAAGTATGATGGTCCTGTATTTAATAACTGTCCTCCAGTTTCTTTCTTTGAAACCTAATTAAGGCTTCTGTTTGCCGTTTACAGCTCATTCAAAATGCGGCTGCTCGCCTGCATTTTTGGCTGCCTCGACATATCTCTGTCTCCCTTCTGCTCCATCAACTTCACTGGCTTATGGTAAACAAACGCATCGAATTCAAGGCTCTATGTTACATGTTTCGAGCAAAGTGGCTTGGCATCCTCATATATACAAAGCCTGGTCAAAGTTTACCTACCCACCCGCCAGCTGAGATCGGCCAGCCTCTTTCTTTTCTCCGTTCCCGGAGTGTGGCTGACCTGTATGGCTTTTTGGGTAAGGTTCCAAAGGCTACCTCTGGACTGCCTAGTATTTGGAATCCGCTTCTAGTTTGTGAACTTTATATACTCGTTCAGTCGTGAGCAGAGGACCATTAGCGATATCACGCCTACAAACTCATTCAATAAGATACATTGAAGCCATCCTTCCTGCCAGAATATGAGAGAAACATACGGAAAACACTGAACAAAAACCTGAAGCCTGATTTAGCAATAGCTGGTCATGGCAAATACACCAACACAATGGCGGATCGTCTGTTTGAGCTTTCAGATGTTTTGGTAGGCAGCATAGAAATCTGCAGATGTCCTGCTTGAGGATACGCCACCATGTTCACCAAGGTGTCGACCGTGCTAAATATGGTGGTGGACCAGCTATCCTATGTACGTTGGCTCTCCACCACCATGTTTCATGGCGTCAACACTGTAGAAGAGCTCCATGGAACAGGTGAAAAACTTTCAAGTCGGTGTTGTGTCTCTCACAGTCCCAAGTGAACCAAATCACCTCAAACTCAAATCACATAAATTTTTGTTGACTCAGGATTTGACAATATTTGGGACTTTTTCAATGGTCAAATTATCAAACCACTATTTGCAGATCTGTCACTTTCTTTGATTTTATTTGCTTGCTTGGAGCTGTGAAAGCTGGCTGTGTTGACCCTGTGCTCTGAGGCCTGAGCGCTGCATGGTTTATAGTGGACACTGTGTTTATTTTGGTGAGTAGTTTTTGGAGCTGTTTATGTCAGCAAGGAATTGAGAATTTGTTTTGAGTCTTACTGGGCCATACGGTATACAGAGTTGCTTTGGTGCATGGTGCATGTATCTGAAACATGTTTGCTTGTGTGATGCAGTGCACATTGTTGCAGTGGGGCATGGTAAAGATACCTACAAAGTTTTTGCTTGTGTTTTTTATATATTTTATAGAAGATGCCAGATGCCCCCACTCCATGATTAACTATAAGTTCCTGTCCAGGGCTTTCATTTGATAAATCATTGTTTAGGTGGGTTTGTCCAGTTGAAGCACAGTACAACAGATTGTGTTCCCAATGTCATGAGGTGATCTGGTATCCTTATCCAAAAGGTTGCCTTGCAATCAGGACTGAGTGCATGCAAGTAGATAGAATCTACTTAAAATAGCTTCCTTTGCATTATTTGCAGTGCTGTGAACAAGTGAAGTGTAGGTACCTCAACTAATGTAAAAAGTACTATTTACTGGTCGCAAAACACTAGTCCTGATTTGCAAGCAGTATTTTTTGATCTGTAAATATTTTGTTGTACCGTTGCAATCCGACCTGCCTAATTAATACTCATTAGGTAGGTCAAAATGTCAACTCACTTTGATTGGCCATGATCATAGGAATGGCCGCCAGCAAAGGTCTGCAGGTCACCATGTCTATGACTGCTTTTTCACAAAGTAAACTTCTTTTTAATAAACGCAGCCTGCTTGGCCCGCTGGACCACTGCCTAGTCTTCGAGAAACTTTTTTTACATTCACAAAGAGGAAGGGGTTGCAAAGGGACCCCTCACTTTTTGTGAATGGTCTATCACCTTCTTTTAGGTATTGGTAACTGTTCAATGTTTTGTGACCAGATGTAGGGCCTCATGTCTAAAGAATTGATTTGGTAAAAACTTAAAGGGTTGCAATTCAGCCAACCTTATCAATATTCATGAGATAGGTCTCAAATGTTGGCCCAATACGATTGGCACGCACAATCTAAGGAATGGTGGCCTGGTGGGGTCAACCGAACACCATGCAGACTGAATCCCTTAATGGAAAACGAGCAGTTAAAAAAAAAAAAGTTAAAGTTAAACAAACATTTTTTAGGAGTAAGCAGTGGTCCATTGGACATTACTACATACTAAATGCAATCGGTATTAGGAAAGCGGTCCCAAACATGTCCCTTCCAAATACCAGTTTATTATGATTTCCTAAATCCATCAAACGATTCAGAAAACCGTTTCTGAATCATTAATTGGATTTAGTACAGTACAAAATGTGTTTTTATCGGTCTCAAATCTTCAGACTTACCGAATGTGAGAGTTTTCACCCATTGAAACAATTTGTCCATGATGCCCTTAGGTCGCCAAACCTTGACACCCATGCTACCGATTGGGAGTTTTGGAAGGGACGCCTGCAGCATGCTCTTTCCAAATACCGAATCAGTATTAATTTGGAAACCAAACTTAGGAGTCTGAAAAAAGTTTCCGACTTCCGACTAGGATAAAGTATTATAACAGCTCGAAACGTCAAATCTGAGCATATACAACTATTACAATTCTTGGTCTAGCTAGTCCTTTTTTGTTGCATTCTGGGATCTGTAGTCCTGTCTCTGCAATGCAAACTGCCCATACTAAGATGCAAAGGACGATAAGGTTGAGACAAGTTCCAGCTTAGTGCCAGTGTGCTATTGAAGCTTAAAGATGTCTGCACTTTGCTCCAGTGGTTACACCAAGCACAGCTGTCAAGCACAGCTGCCAGAAGTTTAATTTGTTAGCTATCGAATCTGATTCATCATTAAAGTCAAACAGCAAAATCGTTCAAATTAGTGCAGCTTAATCTTCCAATTGCTTGTCTTTTAGCAAACACCACTAAACACACTACAGTTGGAGACATTAAAATAACTGTGTGAGAAGAGGGCCTCGGTCAAGCCACAATCATATCCCGGCCAATTTGTTTGCTTTTTAAATCGGCCACAGATACACAATGTGCATTTCAAATAAGATTCGTAGATGAAAACCTGAAGTCACCTATAACTATTTTTCATTGATGACTCAAAACAAGGACATCCATAGTCCACATTCTCCAGCCTCGCCCTTGCTCACCCATAAAAGGTCACAGACAGGCATCTTTTGTACTATATTCTTTATTTTCATGTTACCTTGTTTGGTGAGTTAAACCTGTATCTGTCTAGAAAGGCATACACTTTCCAACAATTACTGCACTTATTTTAATTTTTTATTTCTTTTTTCATTTTATGTAAAATGTTTTTTCATCAGCAGCATTTTTTCCCTGATAAGTTAAAGGGGATATCTTGGGGGCGGATTTACAAGCCCCTTATGCCTCTTTTACGCCGCCATTGAGCACGGGGGGGGGGGGTGTTCCGGCGCAAGAACGCCTCCTAAAAGAGGCTGAGTGAAATATACAAGATTTCCCTCAGTCACTTTTGAGCCCATGCTGCGTCAAAACCCTGCGCCTGCTTAAAGCAGGCATAAGGATTGACGCAGCATTGCAAAGATAGGGCCCCCGAGAGCGTTGCTGGAGCTGTGTCGCGCTTGCAATGCAACTCCAGCAATGTGCCGCATTTACGGCACAGATGCATCACACATCTGTGCCATTTTTACCCCATGGTGCACCGCATTGTAAATGCGGTGCATCCTTGGTGGCGGAGCCGTGGCGCACAATAACTGCTGCATCACTGCTGATATGCAGGAATGCGCCAGTTATTGTAAATCTGCCCCTTCGTGCCCTTTCCCATCTATAACAAGCGCCGCTTAAAACTATGGGACTGTTAAAAAAAAAAACATGTTAAAAAAATAAGCTGCTTTTTTATGGTGAGAAATGCTTTTCTATGAAAAGTCTTTCATCCCGTGAAAATGGGATCATCGGTGCACATTTTCACGCTTCCTTTGTATTCCTTTCTGTTTTGTTTGTAGAAAATGACTTCCATAAAAATATTTCCTTCTCTCACATCTGCTATGAAACCTGGGAATGGGGGCTTCACTGTCACACATCAATGGCACCAGACCTCCAGGTTTCAAGCAGCCGGGCTGTAAGTGATGCAGAAACACACAGTTTGGACTAAGGGCCAGATGTACGATGCATTTTACCAGTCGCAAACGGTGCATTGGGCCGTTTGCAAACGGTAAAATGCATTTTCCTATACACCAACCCTATTTTGTTAGTCAGTAACCTGCTACCGACCCGCAAAATAGGATTTGTGAGTCGCTTTTAGGAAGGGACGTGTAAAGAGCATCATTTCCCACTAGCGAGCCGCACTGGTATGTATGAAGGTTTTGCGACCGGGAATGTGGTTGCAAAACATTTACAGATTACAACCAATTTCAAATTGGTGGTGAGCAACTCGCAAATGGTAAGGGGTCCTCAGGACCCTTTCCCCCTATGTAATTGAGGCGCCAACATTTTTCCAGGGCAGGCCAAGGTCCCACAGACCACTGGACTCTATAGAAAAATAAAAAAAACACTTTTTTCATTTTTTTTAATGCATCCCGTTATCCTTAAAGGAAAGCAGCCTGTGTTAGAAATGGGGTAGCATGGTGCAGAGCGGGCGGGCCAAACTCCAGAGGACATGTGTAAAGCATCCACGCAGTACACACAGGCACACTCCAAAAAGAGACCACACCAGCTTTGGTGAAAAACAGTATGTGTATTGTAGAATCAACACATTAAAAATGGAATCACAGTTGCATATAAACTGTGCCAGCCGGCACTAGGTAACAGTTTACAAGGGGACTATTTACAGAGCAGCGCCCAATGGGCCGCTGCCAGACCATCGCTGGTACAGTTCGGATAGATGGAAGGGTGAAGAACAAGGGTAAAGTCTATCACTAGGTATATAATAGTCAGGGCCTTACGGCTAGATCATGACTTGGGCAACCTTGTTAAACATATCAGGTCTAGACATAAGGCATCCTCCTTAGCATGAAACATGAACAATGGGCCCAGAATAGCACGTCAGGTCAGTATATAAACACACTATGCACCAGCCTGGAAGGAAAACATTAGGCATATAACAGCAGGCATTCCAAAAACCTTATTAGCATCAGTACCTTAGGGGAAATACATTAGGCACAGAACCTGTGGCATCTCGTGCATATTACCTGGCCACGTAATCCGGCCATAACTTGGAAAGAAAAACAGGCTTGCAGGCCAGGAGGCCTCACCGTAGGCATAAAGATGTTGTCAGGCCTTGGGGAAAAACGTTATCGTTAACCTAGAGTATTAAGCTTAAACATGTTGGCATTGGCAACATTACCATAAACCCTGCAGTATTATCTTCAGGCACAATCCTTTGGGCAGAAACATCAGCATAAACCATACAACAGCATGAACATGTGAGCATAGGGGCGTGTTATACACCAAATCCCTCAGGGTAAGGGCATAAGGCATAGTCCTATTAAAGCGGGGCTAAATTTATGAAATATTCTCATTAAGCATCCACACATTTAGATAAATGCAGTGTCAATAGACATAACATTAGCAGAAGGCACATGGGGCATAATCATAGTACGTGCTCTCAGTAGGCCTTTTCTTATGCATGTGGCATCCCAAAAGGCATAGATGCATTAAACAAGAATGATATTTAGGCAAAAGAGCATCAGGCCTATCCTAAAACATCCTAATAGGCCTCGCATTAGCATAAGCAACATCAACAGTGGGCATCACCCTAAAACATCCTGAGAATACCGGTGGGCAACATCACCTTAGGCACCATTGGGTCATCAGACACATGGTGCATGGCATCAGGCATGGTCACACGCATAAATCACCTCATGTAGTACCTAGGGTGTCAACGTCAGACGCGCACCCTTGTTACTTTTACACAATCTTAGATGAGGCATCCCAGTGGGCATAAACCACATGGGCAGTACACTTTAGGTCCGTACATCTGGGCATGTCATGGGGCATCAATAACCTTTTACCGTACCCTGTGGGCATAGGCACAGGAGGCACTGGCCCCCCTGAACCTTCCTGAGCCCCTCGTTGCAGCCGGGATGGCAGGGACTAGCGCCGGCACTCCTTCCGCGTCGTGGGCCACAGGTACCGACCCTGTACCTCGGCTGGCCCCGCCAGTCTCCATTCCCAGCCCCCACTCACTGGGGGTTTTTATCTCTGTCCCCGTCACTTCTCTGGACCTGCGGTGCTCCGGTCTCCTGCCTCGCCGTCTCCTCCCCGCACTCAGCAGGCGGGCTCTCCCCTGCTCATGGGAGCCCCACCACCGACAACGTCTCACCTGGCTTCACCCGGGCCCTTCCTGGGACCCGGGACTCGAATGGAGGCTGCAGCTTATAGGCGCGGTGTCTTCCAGGTTCCGGCCCCGCCCCCGATGGCGTACTCCTGCGTCACCGGGGAGGCCGGACAGGGCTCCCAGCGCTCCTTTCAGCGGCGGTGATCCTGGGCGATTCCGAAGTGCGGGGTAGGCACCCGCCTTCAGTTAAGAACAACTGCGGTGTAGGCACCCGCTCTTGTTGCGCTCAGCGGCGCAGGCCGCAGTGGTGATTTCGGGCAATGTAGAAATGCGGGGTGGGCTCCCGCGTTAGTTAGCAAGGTGTTCTCGGGCCGTGGTGGTGATACTTGGTGATAATGAGGGGTAGGCTCCCTCCTACGCTAAAGTCTCCCGCGGAGTGGGCACCCGCTATTTAGAAGGTGCAAAAACACGACCACAAATGCGGCACCAATGCGGGAAGTAGAAATATAGCGCTTTCACAGTCCAGCGCTGCAGCCACCAGCTCCCCTTTCTCCTGGGCAATACCCCTTGTGCAGGGGTGCAGGCAGGAGACAGTCACCTAAAGTATAGCGCCCATCAGATACAGCGCTCACTCTCCTCACCTCCTTCTTCTTCTTTGGGGGGAGTAAGATACAGTGCTCACGCTCCTCACTTCTTTCTGGGCGCCGTCAAAGGTGCTCCTCTTCTTTTGGGCAATCAGTATAGGGCGCCACCCTCACCAAGCGCTAGATAGCAGACAGGGAAGTACCGACCAGTCCAGTTTGGCGCTCCTTTCTTCTCCTGGGCAACACAGATACAGCGCTCTTCCTTTCCAGGCGCTAGGGAGCAGAGCTCAGCGGTAGCGATCCTGAGGCGCCAGGGCAGGAGAGCAGGCAGGCAGTACTGGGCCAGGTCCGCAGTCAGTGGGTAGTCATCAGTACAGGACAGCAGCTCCTAGGAACCATCATCCCCTGTAACGGGCACTCCTCCTGGTGCAGCAGCCTGCACTCCAGCAGTGGGCTCTCACTGGCCCTGTGGACAGTGGAGGGGTACAGATGGGCTCAGCGGCCAGCACACGGGCCCATGCGGTGGTACCCACTGGCAGCAGGTCCCCTCATCTTCACGTCCACGCTCTGACTGAGCACATGGTGGCACAGCCCCCCAATGTATGCGCTTCTCACCCCACCTACCAGACAGTGCCAGAAGCTTCTGAAGCGTCGGTGGAAACTGGTTCTAGCTGGCTCAGGGGGAGTAGTAGAGCACCCAGGGTGCCAGGTTTCCCTCCAAAAGCTAGGGGTGCTGGGAAACAACAGCTAGACTGGCAACCCCAGCACAGGCAGGCACACAGAAACGGCATCCATTTTAAAAGTGATATTTCTCCACAACAGCACAAATAAATCTGCGCACGCCATTGCGCAGCATGTGTCACCGCATACCACACCACACATGACCTATACATTCATCTACCATGGGGGAGATATACTCTAATGGGGGGAGAAAAAGCGGAAAAATTCAGGAGAAAGGGCCAAGTCCAACAGCCTGGATAACAAAAAACACTGCTTTATATAAAAAGCAGTCACAGACATAGTGGTCTGCTAACCCCAGCAGGTTGCCATCCCTGGAGGGCCAGCCATTACCAACGGATCGCAAATTGCGACCTGCCTCATGAATATTAATGAGGCAGGTCTCTTGTGACCCATTTGGGAATCACAAACAGTGTCTGAACACTGTTGTACATCAGGTTTTGTGACTCGCTATTAATCGCATTTTGCAAGTTGCAAAACCTGCTGATCGTACACATAGCCCGTAGGCCGCAGAGCAATCTCACAGGCGACACAGAACCTGAATGCTTTAACAATGGACAGTACAGCAATTTGTTGGGCTACAGATAGCTTACAGGTTCAAGTTCCAGACATCTCAACTGCTAAACGATTTACAGGCACAGGATGCAGACAGAAGAGCTATCACTAAGAGAAGACAGACCTGGCAGTCTGAAGCCTTAAAAGAGGAAGGCTACACCTCACTTTACATGATTAAGATTATTAAAGTTTGAAAATACAACCATCCTACATGCCACTTGCTAGATGGATGAAGAAACAAACATCTACTGGCAGCCAGGATAAGACCCAAACCTGTTCCATTGCAGAACAGAAATCTCACTACCTAAACTTGAAGTCAACCCCATGGTCTACTGGATGTGTTGCGGACCATGGAACTGGGGTGCCGGTCCATTAATTATTCTTCTCTCTCTTTCAACAAACACACTTTATTTCTTTTCCCAATGTATTAATATGGAAAACTCTTGGAAAAACTGGTAATTAGCACTGTATTAAAGAAAATCAACATTCACCGTGTCGGCTCAGTGATGGAGCGATAGGGGGTCTTCACCAGAGGCGACAGGATCTGGAAGAAGCTCCTTACCTGCGACACGGAGGATGGAAAGGAATGCCATTGCCAGTAGAGTCTTCATAGTTCCTCTTCCTTAGGGCTCTGGAGCTTGACAGCACCTCTCAGATGGAAGAGCCGCGAAGAAGTGGTGCAGGGAGAAGCCAACTAGAGTGAAACTAGGAAGCTGGGAGAAGAAATACCACCTTTGGGAAACAAGTCGTAACAGGAAAACCGAAAGCACCTGTCATCTGGGAGGCACAATGAGCACTCTCTGTTCCAGGGCGAGGGTGGAAAGGCCTGCAGGAAACAACATGTGGGGACCTGCAGGATTGGGACATTCAGTCTCAAGCCTCTTGCAAACATGTTCCCAACCTTCACTCTTTCTGGCCTGTGTTTCCTGTTCTCAGCATGGGACGAGCTATAGAAGTCCTAAGTAAGTGGATGGTTTAGCGGTCACCTGGGGTACACGCCACTGCCCCTCCATATCATTTGCATGTATCCCCATGTCACCTAGGCGACCATCAGTAAGTCCTGGCTTGTCAACCATTCTGGGGTGAGTGTGCCCCACTAAATATACGTGTGTGTGTGTGCTGGTGGTACAAATGCTCCCTGGTGCATTCTGGAGTCTGATAGGCCGTGAAGGCTGGATTTAGTCTTGTATTTCCTGGTTTAGGAATGTTAACCATTGTAGCAGTCTAGTGGTTATGTGGCACAGAACTTGTGTCTGATTGGCTAAGAACTCATGTTCACAGAGACAGCACACGCTTGGTTGGTCCAGCAAGTGTAAATAAGATGGAAATGAAAGATGGGAAGATTTTTCTTTATTTAATTCTTTCAATGAATAGTAAAAGAATGTGACATGCACATTATAAGTGAATTTATTTGTGATAAAAGGCAGGGCTGATTTACACTATGCTGTATTTTCAAACAAACATTCAACATTTAAAGCTTGGCTCCTGTAGACAGGGAGAGGTGGGCAGGGGGCCTCGGTCTTCACACTACCCTGCCTCATTGTCATTTTATTTCTCTTGATTTTATTAAATGATTTTATACGGTTTTTTAGGTGCTTTAAAAATACCAGTGCCCACTATAGATAACACTGCCAGGAGTGAGAACTAGAGGGGCGTAAGAGAGTGTGGATAGTAGGAGTAAAGTAAAGCTAGGTCAAGAGAAGAGCAGGCAGAAGGTAATACTGTGGATAGCAGGGTAAAGTAAGGATAGTCCAGGAGAAGAGCAGGCAGGAGGTAACCGAGTGTGGCTAACAGGCGTAAAGGTGAGAGGATGTGGTTTAACGGCTAGGGCGGTCGACCTCGAAACTGGGGAACTGGGTTTGAGTCTCAGCAGGGTCGCTCAACATCCTGTGATTCTGGGCAAATCTCTTAATCTCCCCAGGCCTCACAAAAAATTAATGTGTCCGTCTGTAACACGACTGGTGCTCATGTAAAGCGCTCTGATACCTTCGGGCCCAGGTTGTAGGCAGAAGGTAACCAAGTGTGGATAGCAGGCGTAAAGTAAGGATAGCCCTGTAGAGGAGCAAGCAGAAGGTAACAGAATGTTGATGGCAGGAATAACGTAAGCTTAGACCAGAAGAGAAGCAGGCAGAAGGTGACAGAGCGTGGCTAACTGGCATTACGTAGGGTTAGACCAGGAGAGGGGCACGTAGAAGGTAACAGAGTGTGGACAGCAGGCGTAAAGGAAAGATGGACCCGGAGAGAAGCAGGCAGAAGGTAACAGAGTGTGGATAGCAGGCATAACACAAGGTTAGGGCAGGAGAGCAGCAGTCAGAAGGTAAGAGTGTGGATAGCAGGTGTAAAGTAAGGATGGACCCAGAGAGAAGCAGGTAGAAGGTAACAGAGTGTGGCTAGCAGGCATAAAGCAAGGTTAGGGCAGGAGACGAGCAGTCAGAAAGTAAGAGTGTGGATAGCAGCTGTAACATAAGGTTAGACCGGGAGAGGCGCAGTCAGAACATAACAGAGACGGGGCAAAGGCGGCTTCTGGATTTCTCAAGGAAGAAAGTGAAGCATCTTTGGTTGCTCCATGAAGAGAAGGGTGGGGTGGATTCTAATGCTGGATGGAATGGCCTTCCAGGCTCATCTTGCAGCCCCTTGAAGCGGATGCTGAATTGAACCTCAATGTCTCAATCCTTTCTTTAAAGGTTAATCTGGCTAGGCTGAAGAACAAGGTAAAGAGGTAGTCACAAGAACTGCTTTAAAAGCAATTCAGAAGAGTCTGGAGGTGATCCTAGTGCTCCATGGCAGCCAGTGGGCTCCTCTGAGAGCAGGGGGCAGATGATGGAATGTTTCAGAATAGCTGAAGCTTCTTCTGCTGACTGGAAGATTGGTTTGAGGCCAGAGACAAGGGAGTTCGAGCACTGCTTCCAATAGGTGTGCATGAATGCTCATGACGTTTGGCATGCAGTGCGTGTGTGCTTGCGTGAACCGGAAGTGCTCAGGCCAAAGGGTTCTATCTGGAACCCTCAGACCTGTGTCTGAGCACAAGACGGACGCGAGGTTGCTTCCTCTGACAGTGGAAGTGTAATACTGATTTTTTTTGTTTTCCTGCGGTAATACTGAATTGATTTCCAGTTACAAATCCTCCCTGTCAAACTTGGAAATCTCGTTTACCAGGAAAAGGTCCCGGAACAAAGGCACAACATACAGCAGTCGGTGCTATAACAACAAGGGGTACTTTATTCCCCATTTCCGAGGTGCCTGAAGCAGGAAGCGCTTGTAATTTCACAGTAATCCCATAGAGCTAACCCAGCCAACTATAGTCCTATAAGTTTAATTGATTCATTGCAAAAACAATTCTGCAAACAAATGTTGCGACAAGTCCAGGATTGGAATTCAGAGCAGCATATTTGGAGCGACTTCCGAGCAGGCTTCCGCGCGAACATTAGCACGTTGGGCCAGGTTTTTTAGTTTTTTATGTATCTACTGGAGGGAGGTTAGTATTAGGGGTAGCAAACTGCATGTAGCCTTTGTGGACTTATGGACCGCATTTGATTTGTTCCCGCTCGCGCAAACCTGTGGAGAGTGTTGGCCGAAATGGGGTTGCCGTGTAATCGATTAGAAAATCTAATACAATTGCACTCCTCAAACAATGCACAAGTTAGGTGGGGGGATAACATTTTAAACTGATATAAAGGTATATAGGTGGGGGATAACATTTTAAACTGATATAAAGGTATATAGGTGGGGGATAACATTTTAAACTGATATAAAGGTATATAGGTGGGGGATAACATTTTAAACTGATATAAAGGTATATAGGTGGGGGATAACATTTTAAACTGATATAAAGCCTATGTTATTCAACATGCCATTATAACGGCGCGGTCATAATGGCAGGTTTAATATCAAGGATGGAGTGGGGGTGGTTACTGCGCCCAGTGAACTTTCGGCAAGGTTAGAAACACCATATAGGGTATTTGGTGGTTTTACTTTTGATGTTTAGGACAGAGCATGGATTTGATTAAACACGCAACGTGCAGTTATTATAAAATATGTCATTGTCGTAGTATGGTTGACTAACATAGGCTTTATATAATTTTTTAACTTGAACAGTTTCCCCCGAAGAAGGGCTAAAAATGAGGGCACGAAATGTATTGGGATTAAAACATCTGCTCTAACACATGAATTTAATGTCCCGTACGCGAAGTGGTAAGAGGCTTGGATGGGCACAACCGCCTCATGTGAAGCAATGGGTATTTTTGGGCAGTCTTATCAGAACAAAAACAGCAAAGTGAAACTGGATGAATTGTTAAAATTAAAAGAATATAAACGCTTTCAAAACTGTGCAAGGATTTGTGAATCGCTTCACCCAAAGCTGTGCGATTGGTTAAACAGCACAGAAGTGCTGTTCTGGCATTAAATGAGGCATACACAAAATATATGATATTCTCGGGCGGAACTTCAAGGCACTTAGAGGCAAATGTATGTAGGAGAATGCCCCCTTGAGCAAGTTTTTGCATTTGATTATTTAGGTATTCATGTAACCACAAATTTAAGTTGGGCACCACAAATCGAAAAGGCACAAGCATCCTTAATCCAACAAGTCACACACCTAGAAAAGATGCATAAACAAAGTGTCTAGGAAGTGGGTCCAGCCCTAAAGATCTACAATACTAAAATATCGGGGGGAACCCTCTGTGGGGCTGAATTGTGGGGTATAGGAAATATAAACTCTCTTGTCTCAATAGAAAACAGGTTCATTCGATCAATGCCAAACCTTCCGATTAGCAAACCCCTGTTCCCCGTGTTCCTGGACCTGGATCAGAAAACGGTACAGAATAAGTTGGGCTACAAGCAGCTAATGTTCTGGCAACACCTGGGGTCGATAAATGAGCTCACACCATATAGTGCAGGGATGATAGACCTCCTAAAGCGATCCCAGGTTAACCCCATCCCATGGTTTAGCTGTCTGAAGAATCTACTAAAGATTCTGGGATAGAGGAGTACTGGACCACCCCAGAAAAACGTGGCCTTATTCCAAAGTACAGGGTAAAAAAATAACTACTGGGACGGCATTATGGAGAAGGAGGCAGCGAAACGGGTGGGCACCTTGACCCATGAATTTACGAATTTAAAATTTGCTCCGTTATATGGAGAAATCATTGATGAAATTGTTCCTCCTCAGGCGGGGAAATTATTTATTCAATACCGTTTTAAAACCCTGCCAACTAAATTATTCTGTAAAAAGTGGTGTAGCATTGCCTCCGTAGACGGCCAGTGTCCGGCATGTAATGTTTGTCCAGGACCAATAGTCCACCAGTTGTTTTTTTTTACCTTATTACACAAATCTGAGGGCTAAGTGGATTGTGCCATTATGTAGACTGGTAGGACCGGGGCAGTACTTGGAGGCTATGAGAATACTAGCCACCAATACACCTAGGGTAGTGGTATTTGGTCCGGCCAGACTTTGGTATGCACTATGGATCAAACGCTCTAAATGTATTACATAGTCTCCCAAATTTTTTAAATGTAAAATCCGGAGCTCTCTTATAGACTTTTAATTCTGTATATTCTTTGTAATTAATGGTGAATATCGTATTTCGTAAATTTTAAACCATTGCTGTATACTGTATTTTGCATGCTATTTTTATAGCTTGTATTATTTTTTATAGCACTTTGCACTTTATAAGATCTTTGCAATCGAAAATAAAGTATTTTATGTTGATGATGATGGGAGTGATGGCCATTTAAACACATCTCCCCCTTCCTCAGCCGATCTCCTGAGAGAGCAGCGTCTGTCCATTTGAAAAGGAAAAAATTAATCCACACATAGCACACTTTCCTCCGGGTCATCTCCATAAGGCTATCCATGGACGGACGACTAAAGAAGAAACAGGCCTCCTCACCAGGGTACCTGCAAACTGAAGGACATGGAAATGTTTGCTATAGGTTAATCACCAAATGGAAAGGCTGTTTGGAATAGAGTACAGGATCCAATCTAGATGGTGTTGATGGACTGTACAGACTGAAAACATAGCCTTGGACCTCTATAGGGAAATCTGTCTTGAATACAAACCCAATAATATGTCTTGCCCGGGTACGTCTCATAATCAAGTTTAAGAAAACCTCAACTCACTTAAACATCCTTTCCAGGTACATAGTCCATAAATAACATTAGGGACATAAGGCCAAGTTCTCCATGCTCACAGCTGAACTCCTTAGCTTTGTTTGCCTGTGAAAAATATCACCAGAAATTAGGAGTAAAAAAAAAATCCTAACCTTAAAATCAATGGGGAAAAAAATCAAAATAAAAGTGATGAGATCAAATTTACATTTGCAATCATAATCAGATATATTAACCATCGAGTTTTTGCTATAGCCAGGTCAATTTTTTCCCCCCGATCCTCTCAAATTTGCAATGGAATTGTGCCCCTTATCCACATTTAAAATCTTCTGAAGAATGACTTACTTGTCCCTAAATGTATGTATGAAAAGGACAAGTAACCCTGCTTGAGCAATGCAGAGGATACTGTTAACCATAAATGGTGTACAATGTGGACATAATATTTGTCACAATCAGTGACTCCTTCAGAGACAAGGTATGCTATATTGGGGCTCATGATTCTAATTATATGCAAATGCTTGGATCTATCCCCCTTGGTTGTCTCAAACAGATGTTCCACAATTAAGCAAGATGTGATCTAGGGCAATTCTTCAGGATCGTAAAATTTCTAACAAATCGACACAGTGTCTGGGACCAAGGATGCAACAAGGCATGTCCAAACCCTAAGTACCCTAGAAGTGTACCTGCAGAATGCAAAATCACTGACCAAATGAGCGGGATGTCATCTCCTTGAGAGAAACACTCAGAAAAATGCAAACAAATTTCAGTGTGGTTAGCCATTGAAGAACCTCACCAACGACCTACCCCTTCTCGTGTGCCTACATCGACACCTACAACACCGACCGTGTGCCCAAGACGGCCGGCGAAGCATTTGTGCGCACTTGGAATGGGCAAACCAATCCTCCCCTGCCCTGCTCTGGGAGCAGAGCAGCCCCGCACCCGCATGTGGAAAAAGGTAGGGCTAGGACCTTTCTCAAGATTTGCCCGGCGCTAACCGCCCTTGTACCATTCAAATTTACCAAGCAATGAGGCAGGCGCCGGAGACCAGAAGGCAGGAAACAGAAGTTTATTCCGACGGAGCAGAGCACATCAGATCAGACAACAAGGTATCGTCTCGAGGTGCTCTAACAAGTGAGCTGAGACTCAGCCTTTTATACCTTACAAAACACTTGGCATTACAGTCACAGCATTGTGAAACAAAGAAAAGATAACCCCATAATCCTTGTGTCAATCCTACCCCACATGTGTTCACAATAGGGACCCTTGGCCTGCTGATAAGAGAGGGGGCAATGACGCAGCTGAATGTTCCGCTGATTATTAGGATGTGTGCGCCTGATCGTAGCCCAGGGGGTGGGGAGACCAGGATCAATAGTGGGTCCTTTGAAGAGGAGTGACTTCATACAATAAAGTGCAGTAAATGGTATCCTCTGGCTTAGGCGATGGCCTCGGACATGTGTGGTCAGTCGGACTCGGGGGAAGGGGTCATCAAAGGAGTGGTATTCATGCCGCGTGGACAATCGAGCGCGGAGGGAAGGCTTGTCAACAGAGGGGCATTCACGGAAGGAAAGGAGGTGTTGGTCAGGCGCGGCCGTGACTCCCAAGGACAGGGTTTTGCAGAAGGAGAAGGTTTATGACTTGTCCATGTGAGGGAGAAGGAGGGGGTCAGGGTGCGCGCAGGGTCAGAGTCGCACGGAGAGAGAGAGAGATCTTATGACCCGTACATGAGAGAACAGGGGCAGTCAGATACAGCTGGGGGGCTATGTCAGCTGAGGCGAAGGATGCCTCTTCAAGAGGGAGATGGGGGGGGGGTGCCTGGGTCAAGCAGGAGGGTTGCCTTTCATAGCAGGGTCGCGCAGAGTGCTGGGTTTCATGGTCTATGCATGTGAGAGTGGGAGGGGGGGTGCTCAAATGCGCGCAGGAGGGAAGCCAGTGATTCTAATGAGTGGGCAAGAGGCCAAGGTGCCTAAAATGGCCGTCATGTACATATGGGCACGGGCTTTTACTGGCGGAGTGATACGGTCAATATTTTATGGTATTCATGGTGCATACAGGGAGAGGAGTGGGAAAAAGGGAAATGAACGCTGCTTATGTACATCAATTTTTTCTATTTTCCACAGTCGCCCCTTTTTACATAACAGAGTTCATTTTTGTTGTTGATGGGGGTACATATAAACAATGAAGTTCATTTTCCTATCCTTCCTAGTTAAGGGGCGTACATATAAACATGTGGTTGATGAAATAGCATTTGTCAATACTAACATATTGCATAAAAATCATGAACAGTTGGTGCGATTGGCAAAATGCAGTACATAGGAAATTGCATTTGTAAACGTACTACATAGCATAAATGCTTCTGACTTTCAAAAGCGAATGTGACCAATGAACATTTTGACCAAGTAGTTGAGGGAGGAATTCAGTCCAATAAGATCTCTTCGTCACAGTGTCTTTTTAGTAGTGAGCCATCACTGGTAGGCTCTAGTCCGTGTCCTTTCGTTGGCGCTGTTGAGCACCGGCGGTGGAGCTATAGGTCCAGCTCGGTTCTATCCTTACGCGTTGCAGGGTGCGGTCAGTCCTCTGCTGTTAGACCACAGTCCTGTTCCCTAAACAATCCTTTTAGTGGCGCCTTAAGCTTGGCACCTATATTTCCGTGGCGTAACCCCATTTCCATCTAGATGCTGTTCTTCCTTTCAGCAGAGAGTCGCGTGGAAAAGAGGGTGTGTTGTTGCGATAGTCGATGGGAGTGAGAGGGCGGAGTGGGGGCAGATTTCCTGGGACACACCAAAGGGACCAAGGGAGCAATGGATAACAAGCAAGCAGGCCCATCAATCGGGCTTGAAAAGGGGGACGGAGGCTCCAGGCACACGTGGGTTGGCGGACAGAGAGCTTCAGGACAGCCCTTCATCCTTTCTTTTACCGCCTTTAAAAGTGCTGCCTCGTCTCGTTTCTTGTTGTGCTGCGGCTCCACCTTTGGTCGAGGTCGCATGTGTCTCATGATCTGCAACCAGGCTGTGCGTCACGTCCGGCCCTTCTCCTCCGGTGATTGAGTATCTTTAAATGGGTAAAAACAAGTTTTAGAGAACTGGCAGGAGAAGAGATTTCTACATTTGAATTCCACTCGCAATCCTAGCACCTGGCGTTATGCTCATTGGTCATAGTCAGAAGTCTATTAGCATGAAGTAAGTAGGTGGGTATTTCTACTGCGTTCGCACCAAGTCTAATCGGCGTTCGTTCATGACATATATGGACAGAGGTCAGACTCCTGTCACTTGCGTATTTCATCAAAAACCCCAAGATTGACAACATTCAGGGGAGACTCGTCCTTCTAACCCGAGCTTTAACAGTCTTACATTTCCCTTTAGAGCTTGCTAACTCTTTCAAACAGAGCGGGGTGTGCAATCATTGAAAGACACGGTCAAACAGGTTTTTCTCGATGGGCTGCAGTTACTCATGGTCATCATATATATATATCGGGGACAGTAGCTGGGGTCAATCAAGTGGGGCGGGGACGCTTCGGGCATTCGTGCTTGGGTGCAAAGGGGTGGGGCAATCTGGGCATTGGGGGTCAATCTGGACCTCGGCGCTTGTCTCTAATGAACAAAAAAAAATAAGGTGCCATTGACATACAGTTCCCCTATAAAAGGCCAAATTGGGGGACCTTAGTCGTCTTACCTGTCCTTTCCTTCTCAGCCAATTCGAGTTCATTCATTTTGTAGAAAGGAGAGGTAGTAATATGGCGAAATACAGTCATTTTAGTTTCGGTCAATTTCGCTGAACACCTTCGCGTTCAATAAGTATCCAATCAGACTGGTGCCGACGGGGCACAATATTACCATACAAAAGGGGTGGGACAGGGGGACTCTCGTAGGGAGCGAGAGTCGTCCGCAACCTAAACGAGCCATTCGGTACACGTATGGCATGTAGAGAGAGGGAGAGAGAGAGAGAGAGAGAGAGATAGAGAGAGAGAGAGAGAGACGTGTACAAAAATAGGTCATTTAGTGTGCTCACAACACAGAACGACAGAGGTCAGGTAACACGCAAACGCAGACAGAGGGAAGACATAAACCCGTACATTACATACACACAAACTCAGACAAGGGAAGACAGTACATGTGTTACATACAAAAGAGTTCACGACAAAACATAAAACAATTATTGGCCAAACAGAACTTCTGCATGCTGCGCATCTTTAGTATCCTATTTATCTACGTGCTGAGCTCTTTTTACCTTTTTCCTCCTTTTCCTCTCATTTCCCTTTTCGTTTGTTATTTCTTCGAGCCTTCTCATTTGCCAATACTTACACCTCGATTAGTTGATCAGAAATTAACCTGGTCGCACTATTTACCCATGGTTGGATCTTAAATCATTTTTCAGTTTCTTCCTTTGGTAGGAAGTTCTCCAGGCTGAGGCAACGGCAAGTATTGATCGGGAGAACAGTCGGACAGCTTGGCTAGATCTATAATGTGAGAAGGGGCGGGGGAGCAGTATTTTTGAACATCAGCAACATTTCTAACTTCCCAGACGGCAGCAGCCTTGGTAACCCTAACTCTTGCATTTTTCTTCTGTCCTTTCCCTACCTAGTCAAACGTCTAGTTACATTCTTCAACGTGTTATCTCAAGTCAATTTTCGTCATACAGTACCCGTCAAGTCTCTATGTCAGTCCATCCTCCCAGTTGTTCTAACGTGCTAATTTCCAGTCAATTTCCGTCATACAGTACCCGTCGAGTTTCTATGTCAGTCCATTTTCTCAGTCGCTATGCTCTAATGGAGGAACAGTCATATTTAAGTCTATGTCTCTAAAAACTTATCGTCATAAGGTCTATGCTCATATTCCCTCCTTCCCTTTTTCGTCGGTTGTTCGATCATCGTTCTCCCATACTTCAGCCGATGTTCCAACGCGACCTGCAGAAGGGAGGAGAAAGAAGGGGTGGGGGGCAGCATTCAAACCTCATCAGCATGCAGTAATCCGGAAATGTTTTTACCTACCACATACTCGACCTATCTCCACGTAGTGCATTTCTTTGCCATCTCGGCGTTTAAGCCCAGAGGGACCAGTAGCGTCAGATAGATAATCATTGACGATCTGCATATCTACATGGGTTACTTGGTCGCGACCCCTTTAGGTTGCGTGCAAGGGTGGCGGTCAGGTGGCATTTCTGTGGTGTCGTTTAAAAGCGTCTAAAACACTTTTCCGGCTGCCTGTCACACATAATGTAGCTGCTAAATATCGGGTCCTTTTTAACCTTCAGCCTTCATCATACTTTCTCATTGCTCACAGTAGTAATACATTCAAAACTCATTAATGCAACCACTACAACTATGCTTTCTTTTTCAAAATACTTTTAATAAAAAGTGCTGGTGTATATAATACAGGCCTACAACCCAGTGGACCAGTCACGGAGCAGATTGGAACTGTACATAGGAAGAAAGAAGTTGATGGCAGTTCATTGCATAAAGTGCGGCAGTGCAATAAAATCGTATCGAACTTTACTACAGAGCAGGCATGATGCATATCAAGAATTCAGTTTTTCAATTAATTCATTAATTCATTATCCAGATGCTCGTTCACTGTCTAAATTACACCAATTCATTGTTCCCATTCATAATTAGTACCCACCCTAAATCAGTTCATTGTCCAAACACATGATCAATATCGGTATTGCTTTTCTTCTCTAAGCACATAATCACTATCCATCTTATCGACTTTCATTGTCCAAAAATACATACATATCTCAGAGCATCAATATTCGAGCAATCCGGGTGAACAGGGAGTTCGAAAGTTTCGTTTCGTGTAGCGGCGCCATTTTGGGCGAGGTCAGGCGGGTTCCGGTATAGTCAGAATGTCTTCAATGACTCATGGTTGGACCAGAACCTTCCGTTGGCAGTTCAAAAAGTTTTTGTGCAATGTGGTAACAGTCTAACAATATGGACCATTTAGTCAAAGAGTGGGGAGGGCGGCAACAATTTTCCTACCGGGTGACTCTGGCGTTCCACCGGAACTGAACAAGTCTGTACCTTGGCGGTGTTTTAGCCATTTCCAAACTGAGGCTGGCGCTGGCAGGAGTGCGCCGCTGTCGCGGTTCCAGTGAGGGGGACGGGAGCACCCATGCGGAGGGGTCGGGGCGCCCCCCGGCTCTCATAGAATCTTCAAAGTTGAGGAGAGGAGGCATGGGGCGTGTGCCCGTCCCGGGCAAGAGACCGCTTTTCGATGTGGACCCTCTTTAAGCAAGAGCATTGGGGTGTCGCTGGAAGCCTCCACCTGAAGGGAGGTGGGGGAGGCTCGTTCGCGCCGCCTCCCCCTTCCAGCGACCCCGCGCCGTTCCTCGGCTCCGCCGCTTCGGTATTGGCCGTGCCGGCTATTGAAGATTGGGGGGGGGGTGGTCGGCGGCTGAGGCAAGACAGCCCCCCCCCTTCCCTTTGACATGTGGCGGGACTACCTGTAATTGTCCAGGCGTTGACATGTGGCGGGACTACCTGCAATTGTCCAGGCGTTGACATGTGGCGGGACTACCTGTAAGCGCCGCTGTCCTTGCTTCGGCTTCGGCCTTCTTTGCGGGCCGGATCAGGCGGGAGAAAGAGAGGGGGGGTGGTCGGTGGCTGAGGCAAGACAGCCCCCCCCCCCGTGGCCTGCAGGGCAGTAGAAGAGGAAAGAAGGAGAGGCCATCACTGTTTTCTGGGCCGTCCGCCCAACAGCCTCTCCTTCTGACTGCGGCCAGGCGAGCCCCGCATGCCTCGAGGCCTCGCCTTCCGGATGGGCGTAACCGCGGACTTGTGGCACTTCGGGAGTTTCCGGAATGGGGGTAGGTACCTATTGAATTGTTTCTATTTCATGTGACCGTTATTTGGGCGTGGTGGGCAATGAGGCAGACATGTTTAGGGCAGAAATAGGCAACGGAACCTAGCTACCACGTGGCTGCCTTGGTGTCAAGCTTGTCTTCCCTCGCCATTTTTTATGTTTCTTATTGCGAGTTATTTCTAAAGTTTTTTTTTTAATTTTATTTTTAGCGAAGTTGATGGCTCCTCAGTGGCCTACTGATTTCGCTCAACTCCTTTTCTTGTATTTTTATGCCATAACCTATTATAAGCTATAGCGACTAGTCCATACTTAGTGAACATGTCCTTATTAGGGGTGCCCTCCAGTGGAGCTGGATGGTTCATCTCTAATAAGCGGTCCGGGCTAAACAGGCTACCAACCAGTGGGGAGAAGACAGGCATGACGGATTACAACGGGGACAAAAGTCTGCACTACCTATCTTATCACGGCGGACAAAGACTAGACAGAATATTTCTATTCTACGTTGTTTGGAGGCCGTGAATACCTCAAAAGAACCAATACCGAATAATCGGCCAATCAAACAATCCAGTGGGGAGAATAAGTGGGCACGAAAAGTTATCGTTACCCACTCTTTCTCTACCTGCAAAGAGAGACCTTGTTCTTCCCTGTTTGCAGACAAAGAATCTCCAGACAATAATCCACGAACGACAGTTCGGGAAACAGTGGGGGAGGAAGATAGGCACGACGGATTACAACGGGGACAAAAGTCTGCGTTACCTATCCTTCACTGCTTGCAAAGAGAGAGCCTGTTTGTTTTTCCCCGTTTGCAGACAGTGAATCTCCAGAGGGTTTCAACAAAGCGTAATACTAGTATTATCCAAACAAAACAATATTTTTCCAATCTGTCGTGTTTACACGACCTTACCCGGACCGCATGGACGGTTTCCTGTCCTCTGGATCCAGCGCCCGATCGTCCTCTCTTCTTCGTGATGCCCGTGGCACTCCTGATGGTTCCCAGTCAGGACCGTAGATCACTCGAGAGAGGTCTGTTCAGAACTAGTGAAGGTCGGATGATCGGCTGTCAGACGAGGGTCTATCGGACACGAGCTCTTCCCGATCGTTGCAGTCGTTCACTCTGTCATCGGGACCTCTCCCACTGGATCCACGTGTCGCTGATGGGCCCCACGCTTTGGGACGCCAATTGTGGAAAAAGGTAGGGCTAGGACCTTTCTCAAGATTTGCCCGGCGCTAACCGCCCTTGTACCATTCAAATTTACCAAGCAATGAGGCAGGCGCCGGAGACCAGAAGGCAGGAAACAGAAGTTTATTCCGACGGAGCAGAGCACATCAGATCAGACAACAAGGTATCGTCTCGAGGTGCTCTAACAAGTGAGCTGAGACTCAGCCTTTTATACCTTACAAAACACTTGGCATTACAGTCACAGCATTGTGAAACAAAGAAAAGATAACCCCATAATCCTTGTGTCAATCCTACCCCACATGTGTTCACAATAGGGACCCTTGGCCTGCTGATAAGAGAGGGGGCAATGACGCAGCTGAATGTTCCGCTGATTATTAGGATGTGTGCGCCTGATCGTAGCCCAGGGGGTGGGGAGACCAGGATCAATAGTGGGTCCTTTGAAGAGGAGTGACTTCATACAATAAAGTGCAGTAAATGGTATCCTCTGGCTTAGGCGATGGCCTCGGACATGTGTGGTCAGTCGGACTCGGGGGAAGGGGTCATCAAAGGAGTGGTATTCATGCCGCGTGGACAATCGAGCGCGGAGGGAAGGCTTGTCAACAGAGGGGCATTCATGGAAGGAAAGGAGGTGTTGGTCAGGCGCGGCCGTGACTCCCAAGGACAGGGTTTTGCAGAAGGAGAAGGTTTATGACTTGTCCATGTGAGGGAGAAGGAGGGGGTCAGGGTGCGCGCAGGGTCAGAGTCGCACGGAGAGAGAGAGAGATCTTATGACCCGTACATGAGAGAACAGGGGCAGTCAGATACAGCTGGGGGGCTATGTCAGCTGAGGCGAAGGATGCCTCTTCAAGAGGGAGATGGGGGGGGGGGGTGCCTGGGTCAAGCAGGAGGGTTGCCTTTCATAGCAGGGTCGCGCAGAGTGCTGGGTTTCATGGTCTATGCATGTGAGAGTGGGAGGGGGGGTGCTCAAATGCGCGCAGGAGGGAAGCCAGTGATTCTAATGAGTGGGCAAGAGGCCAAGGTGCCTAAAATGGCCGTCATGTACATATGGGCACGGGCTTTTACTGGCGGAGTGATACGGTCAATATTTTATGGTATTCATGGTGCATACAGGGAGAGGAGTGGGAAAAAGGGAAATGAACGCTGCTTATGTACATCAATTTTTTCTATTTTCCACACGCAGAGCTACCGCAGCAGGGAGACATGAAATGATAATAACCAGTGGTTATCATTTCATGTTTCCTTTATTTACACTGTTAAAAAGCAGTAGGGCGACGCTCCTCCGCCTTAGCGGAGGAGCCGCCACTGCTTATTAGTCTTTCACCACATACCATGTCTCTCATTGCTTTAAATGTTTCCCAGACCCTTTTTTCATAGGGCATGAAACTCGGGTGTTTTGTGTCAGAGGTTTCACCTTACTCCTTCCTGTATTTCAGGTTTTTCTTCACATCTTGCCAGGACTCCAGTGCGTGAATTCACCTCAGACACACTCATGCACGTTGGCCCTGGGCCCAGGAAAGGTTTTCTCTGCATCTCAGTGGGGACTGCTGCCCTCCATAGCCGGGTCCAAGCAAGGCAGGTACTATTAATATGCTCTTTATGTACCACATGCGTGCTCTGGAATACCCTGCCAAAGGTCTACTTGACGAGGAAGGTGGCAAAAGCGATTGGGGCTTGTTTCTTTGCCCTAACAAAGAAGCAGCAGGGTGCAGTCCTTTACTGGCATTGGATGCCAACCTCTTGCGTTGGTGCGGGGAAGAGGTGGAGTTTAGACAGAAAACCAGGAGTGGAAACGCGTAGAGTTGTCTGCACCGTCACAGCACAAAGAGTGGTTTATTAGATACTGTTTATTCCATGACCCAATCCACTGCCCTCCCTTATATCTGATGTGCCCTGGGCATCCGACGCCTGTGTAGACCCAGGATGCATCACCCTTACACCGCTGTGCCCAGCGAGGGCCTAGGGATTGAGCCAGAACCTCAGGTGAGTCAGCAGCAACAAGGGTCTCAATCCAACCACACAATACAATACTCTAATGCAGACCACATAAAACTACACAGTGATTCCTGCACACCACATACCAACAACCTCACCCACATTGAGCTCAGTAGCACACACCCCACCAGCAGTGCAATCACTTCGACTCCTGCTCAACAAGTCACTCTGCAGCCACCCACACACCTGACGTCATCACACAACGAAACCTCGATGCAATCAATATCACCGAAAGATGATTCCCATTAACTTCTACACACGTCATCAATGTTTTCATCCCTGCAGGCTTTGGCACACACACAAGACAGGCTGTGGGCTTGTAGCCATCCACAAGTCACCCTGGCCCAGAAAAACCCAAACTAGCTGTAAATAGGCTGCCCTCCAGGCCAATAAACTCAGCTTCACCACCCACAAAATCATCAGAAACAATTCGCTGACATGACTGGCCAAGAAACGAACCACCTGAGCCTGGCATTGTCTATAGGGCCAACAACAGAGGTTAGATTATATTTACATATGTGTATCCTATATCCACATGGTGATGGTCCAGTGGTTTTGGGAGATGGCGATGCACCACATTGATTAATGATGAACTTACCTCATTTTACGTTGTAAAGATACAGACATGTCAGGTTGGATGCAGGTAGCTGAAAAGCGGGAGTAGAACCAGTAGTTGCAGTGTTCGACTGAATGCCAGGACTGAGTAAGACGAACCATTCAGAGAGCTCTCAACGTCTAAGGTGCGCTGACCAAGAGCAGGTCATGAAAGTAAATTGTTTACCTACAATCTTCAGCATTTAATCGAGGCTTTGTGCGTTGCTTCAGAAATATCATATCCATTCTGCTATTTAATAATATTTGGCCGCTTTTAGCCGTGACAGCCTTTGGGTGGTCTTCCCCAACTTTTTGCCGGCCCCCTCCATTTTTCTGAACTCATTTTAGCTAGTTTTAGGACACTGTGCACTTTACCACTGATGACTAGTGCTAAAGTGCTTGTGCTCTCTCCTTAAAACATGGTAACATTGGAATATTTGATTTACTTGAACGTCCCTAGTAATGTGCACAACCTGTGCCCAGGGCCTATAAATTAAATGCTACTAGAGGGCCTAAAGCACTCATTGTGCCATCCACTTCAGTAGCCCTCTAACCATGCTTCAGGCCTGCCATTGTGAAGCCTGTATGTGCAGTTTAAACTGCCATTTCGACATAGCAGGGGAACTCCTTTGCCAGGCCTGACCATTCCCTTCTTATACCTTAAAGTAGGCCCTGTCCAATCCACATGACAAGGTGCAAGGTATTTTAAAGCCAGGACATGTACTTTTGAGTTTTACATGTCCTGGTAGCGAAAAATTACCAATTTCGTTTTTCACTCTTGCAAGACCTATTTCTCCCATGGGATAACATTGGGATTACCTTAATACATCTTTTAAATGTAACTCCCAGTTATGAAGAGAAAGACCGGTGAGGTCACGCAGCAATTCAAGGAGGAGTGTCCTTTTTCAGTCATCTACATGTCTGCCCACAGTGAGCATCATGGCTTTGCGTTGATGCTTGTGCAGCATAACATCCGGGCACTTAAGACTTCTTTTCAGCATTCGTTTATGTGCTAACTAGTGTGACAGTTGTAATAGAAAAGTTCAAGAGAAACTGTAAACCATAAAACATTTACCTTTTAACAAGGCGACTGAGAGAGTGCTACAACATATGTGCAAGAATTCTCTCTATCAGATGGCGGGAGTACTCAAGATTAATTAATTACAGGATAGGCATAGAAGCCAAGTTAATGAGGATCCTCAGAAATTGAAAAAAAAAATCTGCACCTGACAGGAAGGAAACAGGACAAAATGTTTTTCACTGTTAGGGATGTGGCAGTAAATCTCTTTTAGGGAATGTCACACATCGTCCTGCCTTGGGAAAATATTGTGTTAAGTGTAATCATAAGGGGCATTTTGGAAAAGTGTGTAGATCTAATGCTAGATGTTTACCTAAAGTGTTCAATTCAGTAAGTTGTTTGAAATCTGTGTGTGAAGCATCTTGTACTAGTGATGAGGATATAGTGTTGCGCACAGAGCCAATATTAGTAACTCCATGGTTTAATATAGTCAAGGAAATGGCAAAAAAACATATTTTATTATTGGTGTGTCAAGGGTGCCTGGCAAAGTGATGCCTGACTCTGGATCCCCTTTCACTCTAATTGGTACACAGGTGTGGGAAGGTTTCAAGTGTATCACATTTAAATAATCCACCTTGAAACCAATTGCCAATGGAGGCAAATCCATTCATGTGTTGTGAGACTTTGAAGCAATCACGTTTTAAAGGTAATTGGGTAAAATCCTTGATCCCAATGATCCGGATAGGGTTCCATTGAAGCAGGATGTGGTGAATCTGTACAGTGTGGAAGACTCCATCTGGCTACAACAGTCTCCTGAAGATGTGTCTGATGAATTGGGTAAACTGAAAAGATTTTTTCACAGTATTCCACTAAAGGTTGAGCCTTACCAGTGGTTCATAAAATGTGTAATGTTCTTTTAGCGTTAAGAATGGAATTAAAAAGAAAAATTGAAGAAGTTACATGAACAAGATATCATAGACTACATTGATGGTTCTGACAGGCAGTTCATAAAATGTGAAATGTTCTTTTAGCATTAAGAATGGAATTAAAAGAAAAATTGAAGAAGTTATATGAATACGATATCATAGACTAAGTTGATGGTTCTGAATGGCAGTCGCCAGTATTATGCATGTAAACCGAATAGGTCTTTGAGAATGTGTGTGGATCTAAGGGATCTAAACAATATTTGGGTAGATCGCCATCCCCTTCCAGATATCACAGAGATGGTAAACGCTTAGGGCGATGCCAATGGTTTATTTTCACATTAGATATGGATTCTGCTTACCATCTGATAGTTTTACACCAGGAATCACAACACCTCACATCTTTCACTCCAAAAGATGCACATAAATTTAAACAGATGCCGTTTGGGATGGCATCAACATCCGCTGTATTTCAAACTATGATGGAGAATTTATTCAAAGATGCTAAAGGTGTTGTGTGTTACCACGATAATCTTTTAATTTCGGCCAAAAACAGAGTCATGCATGACAAGATACTTGTTCAAGTTTTAACAATCTTGAGAAACAATGGAATGACTTTAAAGTTACAAAAAAGTAATTTGTGTGTGCAGAGTGTTTTGGATTTTACATATGTGCCAAGGGGTCAGAGACAAAAAAAATGTGGACCAAGATACTGTGGATTTTACATCTCCAGTTGCTAAGAATCCATTAATATAATGTTTTGGAATGGTTGAAATTTATTCCAAATGTATTCCCAAATGTTTGGAAAAAAACATATAAAATGTGGAAGTTGAGGAAGAAACACATTTCCTTTGTGTGGAACTGTGTGTGAAAGAGAGTTTTCTAACATTAAAAAAGAGACAGCCTTTTTGAAAGTCATTGGACACACGTCATCCTTGCATCATGGTGACAGATGCTAGTCAAAAGGGTTTGAGAACTGTTCTGTTGCAACACAGAACGGTAGGGATGAGATTGTAGCATTTGCTTCCAAAAGTCTCAAAGGTTCTGAGAATACTTAGTCTGTCAGAGTGTGAGGCAAATTGACGTGGTGTTGGGAGTGAATTATTTAGGATACAATGTGTGGGGGTAGAGAATTCATAATTAGAGTTGATCACAAACCTCTCATCAATTTATTTACCACTAAGGGTGTAGGAAAGGCTACTCCAAGGATAGCCTTTCCTACACACCTTTTATAGGCAAACTTCTGCAATCTGCACTGCCATTTGGCAGTGCAGATTCCAGGAGTGTGCCTATAAAATACAATACCTTCCAGGTGCAACTAACATTATGGCAGATTGGTTATCTTGTTTAACCTGTGCTACATCCGGTACCACAGATGGTGAAGAAGTACAAGAGTATGTCATGGTTTGTTCTGTAATGGAGTTAACTAGGTCAGTTGTATCTAAAGAAGAACTGAATGAAGCCATAAGCAAGGATGAAATAATGAGAGGTTATATCTTTTGTGTGTAATGGTTGGCCAAATGTGAAGGTTTTGAAAGAAGACGTCAAATTATTCCACCAAGTATCTTAGAAATTGTATCTTGGCAATGGTTGTCTTAGACATGGTAAATTGTTGGTGGTACCTTTTGGGTTACGTGGTAGTATCGTTGAGATAGCACATGAAGGACACCTTGGCCTGAGGGCAATGAAAAGAAGGTCGAGAGAGAATTTTTGGTGGCCGGGATTGGATAAAAGTGGAGAGCACTTTGCGAGAGACTGCATTGCATGTGCTATCGGTGACACGTTTCAAGACACCGTTCCAAGTCCAGGTGAGTCAATAGCAGTACCAGAGAAAGCTTGGGTTAAACTTGATTTGGACATTATTTGGCCTATCAATGTGAAGATGGGTGTACCCAAATGTGGTATTGCGGTGACGGATTTTTTTTCAAGATGGATTGTGATCAAGCTTACAACAAATGTCACACGTGATCAAGTTTATTGAAAGTGTTTTTGCCAAATAAGATATTACTAACGAAAGTGATGACTGTCAATGGACCACAATTACTGGCAAAGGAGTTTGAAACATATCTTATGTCTAAACGTATAAGACACATGAAGACATTGTATCACTCTAGAAGTAATGGATTAGTGGAAAGGTACAACAGATTGATCAAAGATAATTTGCAATTGTCATGTGCTAATCATCTTGATTGCATGGAAGAAATGAATACGTTGATATGGCTGGTCGCCCCACTCCCATAAGTGATACAGATGTATCACAGTTTGTGTTAATGAGAGGGAGAGTACCGATTTCAAAGCTCACAAGGCCATAGATGGGTAATATCCATACGCCCATGGAAAAAATAAAAGGTGTGTCCAGAAAAAAGTCCATAGTCCAAGAGAAATACACCACGAAAGGTAGGTGAAACTGCAAGGTACCGGTGTGGGTGATTGGGTAAGAGTCAAATTACCAGGCTTTGTGGCTAAAGGTGCATCCAAATTTTCTGTTCCCAAGAAAGTTGTATTTTATACTATTGTGCAACTTCCTCTGATGTGTCTGTAAAACTTACCTTTTGTCCCGAAGTTTTGTCCTGAATTTTGACCTTGTGTCCTGAATTTTGACGATTTGTCCTGAATTTTTACACTTACCGTCCTGAATTTGCACCCATGCCAGTTGGTCACCCCGTCACCCTTTAACACGTTTATCTTCTTTTACCTTATGAGTTTCCATTCTTACCCTCAGCCTGCGACTTCAGGCCATGTGGGAGTGCAGCACAGTAGCTGATCTGCAAATGGTTACACAGCAGGTAATCTGAACACAAAGCAGGTTCTATCCTTGCCATATGTGCAATGGCAGCTGGCATGCACGGAGAGTGGTGGGGTTGGCAAATAGGTGGTACTAAAATAACTAAAAGAAATGGGCACTTACCTTCCTGGCTTGCTGCACGACGTCCTCCTCGCTCAAGTGTTCTAGTCTTCTCTCCTCGAGGCTCCAATGCAAGCCAACTCCTCTAACGAATCCTGGCGCTGCTCTCATGCTGGGAACCAGCATGAGACAAGCACCAGGATTGGAGAGAGCATCCTCTCTCAGTGTTCTTAAGAGCAGTGGAGACCTGTGCTTTTCCTAACCCAGCTGCCATAAACAGCTGATTTAGAGAGGTTCAAAATGTGCATGTCTGGCTGGCCGTCACAAGGCAGCCGGCCAAAATGACGTGCACTTGAAACTTAAGAGCACAGGTCCCTGCTGCCACTCAGCAGCAATGGCCCGCCCCATCCTGACACTCGTTTCAGGACAGATTGGTGAAAAATAAAATGGCAATAAACATTATTACCATTTCATTTTCCAGTTCTGGGGCTTTTCTGGGGGCATTTTTTAGGGATGTATGACGTTACAACGCATGCTTTTACCACGCATGCCTTTACAATGCGGTTTTTACAACGCAAACCTTTACAACGCATAGCGCTTTGGGGTGCTACATAGTGAATAGTTTAATTTACTATTCCAACTCCAGTCCCCGTGGACACTAGGGAAGGTGTTGGATAGTAAATTAAACTTATTCCCTATCCTAGAGCGCCCCTCAGCGCAATGGGTTGTAATGGTTTGCGTTGCAACAGTTGCATGGTAAAGACACTGCGTGGTAAAAGTTGCGTTGTAAAGGATGTTTCCCATTTTTTAGTGGGGTCACACTCTTCCGCTCTAATGTGGATATGTGGAGCTTTCTATCCCCCGAACTCCCTCCCAAAGGGAAAAAAAAAATCACACACAATTATTTCCACAAGTACATATTTTAATAGCTTCATTTAATTTACATTTAGATATATACATTTAATAGTAAAATTACAAACTTAGATGTCATTGAAAGTTTCTGTCCACATCTATAGCACACCTGTTGTGGTACACACTGATTAGTGGTCACTGGTGGTGCATCTGGGGCCAGCTTGAGCAAGGAATTGCAATAAATATCAAAATATTTGTCAAACACAACAAGGAGATTCTCTTTACATTTTCAAATTATGTTAACTAATTTTATAGTTGTAGCAGGTAAACTTAAAGTCAGTAAACCCACCCACTGCACACTATACAGAATACATTACAATAAGTTAGAATTTGAGTACCCCTGCTCTGTTTTCTACATAATTATGTGACATTTTCAAGAAGAGTGGAAAAAACAATGCATCATGGCCTGCAGGTAGGAATAAAAGCTGTGCATGTGAATCTGGGCAAATACATACTGCACCTAAGAAAACTCAACATTGACACACATCCGAGCAGAACACTTGTGCATTGGGGCAAACTATTGGGCGACAGGTAATGGGCACTCAGGTTAGAAAGGAAGTGTAGATTTTTCTTTTTGGTTATTGAATACCAGTGTTGTAGTGTTCTACACAACACAGACTGTTTATAATTGAATTTAATTCGTAAGCAAATTGGTGACGGACCATTTTTTTATTCCCGTATTGCACCCAGGTCCGTCTTGACTTTTTGGGTTACCCCATTATCTATAATGAGAGAATAAGGGGGGGGCATGAGAGTGAACGGAGGAAGTCAGCAAGAGAGAAACAGACCATTGTAGGGCAGAATGTAGTTGTGGGTAGCGTAAAGTTCTTTGAGAACCAGTGGTGTAGAGAATGGCCACTAGCACCAGGTGAGGTAACTAAAAGGATGGATTTACATGCCACGGTAAGAGTTAGGCGGCCACTGTGCATAAAGTCCATTGTGCCCGAATGCGACCACGGAAGACGATTTGTGCGTGTTCAAGGCTGAGATAGCCAGAAAAGTGCTGGCAAAGTGAGAAGATTGGTAGCAGACGAGGGTGGAGCACACCCTCTGTCCTCTATGAGAGATGTGTATGTTAAAAGCCTATATAAGGGTTAGGAGCAGACAGAGACAGGAGTAAGAAGACAGACAAAGGGTCTATAAGGTGAGGAGTGCCTCAGTGAGTGTCGTCATTGACCGGTCAACAAGTCTTCTTACGTATGCCGAGCTCTACATACAATTTACATAGATCCAGATATTACTAATTCTTCTCATTATAAAGGCGGTGGGTGCCTCAGTATGGCGCCGCCATCGACAGAGGTGAGCACGACTTCTTATGTATGGAGCACCTACTCACACATTGCTACACTCATCTGGATATTACAAACTACTCAATATAAAGGCGGTGAGTGCCTCAGTACAGCACCGTCGTCGACAGAGGTGTGCAAGACTTCTTATGTATGGAGCACCTATACACACACAAGGATACGCAGATCCGGATATTACGAAATCTACTTGTAAATTCATTTCGACCCATTGAGAGCCACTTCCTTCTTAGGGCTCTAGCTTTCCGAGCCCCTTCACCCCTGACTCCATTTCCAATCACACCTCTCAGGACTCTGGAGTCACAACATGCATGCCCCTCTCAGTCCACCCCAGCCTGTGTTCTGCTTTCCTAAATGCCACTATGTCAGTGAATATAGTCAGTTCAGGGCAGAGAGCTGTGTTCCCCGTGCAGGTCACTCACTGACTCTCAGGCAGAGGCCCTCAAGCTTTCATCCTACCGAGGTGTAAAAACCTGCAGGACAATCGTAGTTCTATTAACACATCTCCATGATGCATACAGGCTGGAGTAGTGAGGTCCAGCACCAGTTGCACTGGGGGTTACTCACCCCTTTGTTTATAGTGACACTTGAATAATGTGCACCAGCTCTTGGCAGTCTCCAACAAAAGCAGGGACCATCTTCACGTCTCATGAAGCCGGCTTCCACTCCAGTGCCCGCCTGGTGCCCGATTACAAGCTGCATAGTCCAGAATCAGGATCCTAGCTGGTAATTGAAGCCCTGCACAGTGTAATTAAGAGATTTTGTCCTGGTGCCACCGTAACCAGCATCTTCAAAGCAATTAAATGAAATTAGGCCAACAACTTGACTTGTCACATTTTGTGGACCTGTCTCTATTGGCAGCACAGGCATCCTATGAATGGAAATCTATGCCCATGCCCTAGGTGTGCTCTGGCGCTCTACCTGGAGCCTTAAACTTACTATCTCCAGCAGCCCGTCTCGCCTTGACCTTGTCTGCCAATGTCCACCAACAACCTGTCTGCTTTCTAGTTCTCTCCAATCCCCATCACTCTGACCTGCCTCGTTCCCCCAACCACAAATGCACTTCACTTACATTTTACAACAAACTATTTCCATCACCTAGACTTTGAATTCTGTTTTTATTAAGTGCACTATTAGCTCAGGGTGATTCACGAAGGTGCCAAAGAAATAATGAAGCAATTGTAAGGACTGATGCTGTGTCGGAAGCATAAATACAGTGGGCGAGCTGAACAGGCCTATGCAGGACACTGGGCGGCACATGCGCACATATAGCCAGCTAGTACGTGAGATGTTCTAGATTGAATTAATTGGACGCTCGCTCACTCCTGGGTGAGGAGCTCGGTGTGGCTACTAAGGATGCCATCAGGATTCCAAGATTGTTTACAGTTCTGTTTCCAAGGCCTTAATGAGAACTCGTTGGGAATCAGCGGCCAGGTCCTCCAGGCACTGGCCCAACATGGCATAGGTGGCCCGGAAAGCAATGCTGCCAGCGGCCACTGTTCCAAAGATGGGAACCTTGTGGAGGAAGAGGTGCACCACCTCCAGCCCGCTGCCGGTGGCCTTGTGCAGAAGTTTCACCACCAGGTCCCAGTCGATCTTCTTTCCCAAAGGACTGTGGATCTGTGATTTTAAAGCGTGCAGGGGCTTGCCGCTCCGCTCAGCTAAGCGTGCCAGGGAAAGGTCATCCAGGTCAAAGTCCTTCCGGTAGGTGGTCAGCCGGGCCAACAGGAGGGAGGCGTCACAGGCGAAGCCTAGGCCAGGGACAGGTACCACAGCCGCGACACTGGCCAACAAAGCCACCTTCCAGATCTCCTGGCCCAGGAGCACCTTCTTCCTCTGGATGATGTTCTGGGAGATATTGGGAAGGGAGATGAGGAACGCACGGAGCTTGTGCCCAGGGAGCTCAATCTCCAGTTCCTCCAGCAACCTTTGGAAGTCGTATTTGTCTAGCTCAAAGCTCGAAATGAGGAACACCTTTGACCTGGGCAAGCCAGCCTTCTTGAGGTTCTCCTCACAGTCCTTCCGGATCTCCTCCAGTATGGAATCCTCCATCACGGGCTGCCTCCTGCTCTTCATTTGTGACGTCACATCATTATCGATCTTTGTGCGAACAAAGTAGAAAATCTTGCCTTGCTTGGCGATCTCCTTGGCCAGCATCACGTGGTTCTCTTTGAATCGCTCCGAAGCCAAAATGATGAAGAAATCATAGGTGTGGAAATTCACCTGTTCCAGGTAGTTTTCAACAGTGAAATTTGGAGTTCCGATGCCAGGGAGGTCCCAAATTGTGACGTTTGAGTACTTGGGTAGAGGGTATGGTGTAGGATTCATTGTCGTCTCAACAACTCCCACCGGGGCTGCCCCTTCATCCTCATCTTCAAGACCGCGAAGGGAGTTAACAAACGTAGACTTCCCATTGCCTGACTCTCCGGTGACAGCGATGTTCAGCTTGGTGTCCAGTAGTGCGTCCAGACTGGACTGGATCAGGCTGACCACCCCGGCCAGTCCACCGCTTTCAAAGGCAGCCTGGATCTCTGCAATCTCTTTGTCACCAATGACCTCAAAGCCCGACTGGGCAGATCGCTTTAACCTGTTTGGAAGACATAAGCAGAACAGAGACAGGAAAGTATTAAGAATCACTTGGTTTCCTAGAAGTTAAATTTAAAAAACATCTATCACCTGACCCCAAACTTGTTATCCCTGCCCCAGAAATGCAATAGAATCGACTAGAAAGCCTAAAGACCTAGTTCTTGGGATGATATCTGTGACCGGAGGTTCAAAGTCTCTGTATTCCTTCTGTGACTTAGGGCCCGATTCACAGAACTAACTTAAGACAAAATCCTAAACTTACTACCATTTTGGTATTCACAGAAGACACTTACTCATTTTGGTATTCACAGAAGTTAGGAGTTCTAAATTTAGGACTCCAAAATGCCTTCTGTGAATACCGAAAGTCTTAAAGTTAGGACTTTTCTCAGTTTAGGAGTAGTAAAGTTAGGACTCCTAACTTCTGTGAATACCGAAATGAGTAAGTGCCTTCTGTGAATACCAAAATGAGTAAGTGCCTTCTGTGAATACCAACATGAGTAAGTGCCTTCTGTGAATACCAAAATGGTAGTAAGTTGAGGATTTTGTCTTAAGTTAGTTCTGTGAATCGGGCACTTACGGCATCAAATAGGGAGAGACCAAAATCTTCCTGTAAGACTGCAAGAGGCACTTTTATCACTGTGTTGTATTAGGTCATATTCCAATTAGAAAGCCTTTGAGCACTATAGGCTCACATCACTTTTCTCCTGTATTCTTAGCCTGTAGGCTGTCTCCTATCACCAGCTTGTCACCATTAAGTGGCAGGTTAGAAAGCTGGCTACTAAACTCTTAACGTCTTTTAGGCAGCTTGCAAGAAGACAACGCTTCCCTCCAACTTGTCCATGTTTATCCCACACTCCCCTGGCAATCCTCTGGGCATCTCCCCCTTATCTTCAGGCCTACAAGGCTGTTGATAGAAAAGAAGAGGATATTCTGTTTCGACCGGAAATGCTCACAGGCAGTTCAGTCTAGTAGCGAACAAACAAATTCAGCAGTTCATGCTATGCATAAAGACGTACAGAGCCCCATGGGGCCGCCTCACAGATGTCAGCGATGGAATCCTCCATGAGGAAAGCAGAAATGGATGCAGTTCTCCAAGTGGAACCCATCATTCTGCTGTCTTAGGAAAAACAAAAGACATCTGGAATGCTGTACTTGGGAATTGCTTTGTGCTTAATAGCACACCAAAGAGCTACAAACTGGCCCCTTAAGCATCTGACATTTACCAAGAGCAAAGCTGAGTTGGCATATCTTGACCCTTGACCCTTGACCTAGAACTATCAATGCAGGCAGGGAGGTTGGTGAGCATTGGTTCACAATCACCTGCAAATTCTGTCTTGCATAAAATTCCAGCTGCCTAAATGTGCTTATAAAGACTATGTCCAAAAAACGGGAGTTAGAGCTAATTACATACTTCAGACTACCCCTAAATTGGAACCCTATCTGAATATTGTGACCCGGCCCTTCCATCGTAACCTCCTTGTGAGATTTGACTTAATATCATCCAGTATTCCTTGGGGAACTATCCAGTTTGGGGAAAATCAGATCCATCTATCCCCTGTAGCTGTGATAATTTCTCCGAACAGACACTGATGCACTTTATCATGTTTTGTGGCCATTATGAGGAATGTAGGAAACAGTTTTTATTACCTATTTTGAGAGAAGCAGGGTTTACACAAGTCCGGCCCGCTCTCCGTTACCTACAGCTCTTGAACAGCATCAGAATAATATTTGGGGTCTTAAGTTTTTTGGTTGCTGCTATGCGTATTAGGTCTAAAAAACTGAAGCTTAATGTTCTTTGATATGTGTTAATAATTATTATCCACTAGTTCTACCGATGAAAGGCTCTATCCTATGTAAATATATGAAATTGTTTTCTTAAACGCTCTTTTTAAATGTAATAACTGTTTTTATACATGAATTGTTTTTAACACATGAATTGTCTTTTTTATATATGTGATGGCATTGCTTTTATGATTTTAATTAATCAAATAATGCTTGCATTGACTTGACTTGACTTGACTATTTCCTTTGGGGCTCGCCTAAGATAATACAGAATTGTAATCATGATAATTATCCAAGTCTATCATTAAAAAAACAAAGGGGATCTCGGGGTGATCTACTGAAGAACACCTCGAGAAATGCCAAATATATATCAATAGAAAAGAACATAAATCTGAGGGACGATGAGAATTTAAGATTACATTTTTAAATGAACTACCCAACATATCGGTATCCGGTTGGTTTTGAACACAAGGAATCATCTGGCAACTTAGCACCCCGATCTGATTGGCAGACTTTGCATGTCATACTTTCAAGAGTCAGAATAACTTGTAGAACCAGAAACACTACACATGGTTACGCAAAAGTCCTGGGCACACGTTACAGGCTGAAAACAATGGTTAACGAAGTCTCATATATATGGAGAGTTGTCATATAAGGCCCACTCATGTAGTTTAGGAATTCTTCAGTTATTTACTTTTTATCATTTAAAAGACACAACCAGCCAACACGTGTTTCGTCATAATTGTAAGTATCCTGTGACTTCTTCAGGGCGCTCCACCGGTGATAATTCCGACTCGGACGGTCTGGTAAAGATAACTGACTAATCCTTGGAAGTATTTAAAAAGATACAGGGAAGTTTTCTAGGGGTGGAATGTTCTAATAGTGTTAGAACTCTCTGTAGCGGTCTCTACCGGCCATTAAAGGCCCGCTCCCTTGTTAAAGGCCCTGGCCTTCAGCTCAGGCCTTTAACAATGGAGCAGGCCTTTAATGGCTGCGAGAGCCCGCTATGGAGGGCTCAAAGGCTATGTAAGCAGCTCTTTAGTACTATAGAAGTATCCCTGGGCTGGATTTCTCTTACTAACAAGTGGTCTCCAGCAGATAGATACATTTGGACCCTTCTTTGATAGTGCATCTGCTACAGATGTTTCCATAGGCAACATCATTGTCTACAAGCACAGGTTAGGAACGAGCTGATTGTAAGCAACAACTACAGGCTGTCAGGCAAAAACAAGAGTCGGGCAAAAACAGCGGCGAACTGCCTGAAACAGATGAAGCACAGATTTAGGTTGAGCTGCAGAAGTACAAGCAAAGTTCGATATACCTCAAGTCAAGGTAGAAAATGTGGTTTATTTCACTGATACCAGAAGAACCTGCAGGGAATATTAATAAAGAAAATAGAAAAAGGCCAGCGGACCTGGGTCAGAAATATATGGAGTATTCTCTCTGCTAGACAAGTTCCTTCCGCCAGTGGCCCACAGAGCAATAGTATCTGGCCGAGGTGGCAGCAGATACAATGAGAGAGCTACAGAATTAGAGGCCGTTTTCAACTTTACTCTACGTCCAGATGTGGCAGTTACTCAGTAGGCTTCTTGCAAAGGTCACCCTTGACAAATGTATGACTGCAAGCCAGGGTGCCCATCCTTGTAGCCATATAAATCCACAACTGTGGTACAACACCTCTGCCTACAGTGAGACATCTACAGGGAGTGCCACACTTAACATTTGTTATGATGGTTTGATTGGGTATGACTGCAGTAGAGTGGCAGCACTGAGGGATCTCAGTCCTGAAGAAGGCCAGTGACCCTCAAGGGAGCCATAAGAACAGCCGAAACATGTTGACTTGAGGGACCAGGGAGCAGTGACATTCCCTACAGCTCAGAATATTCTGGCTTTAATATCCCACCGTAAAAAAATCCCGGAATAAATGATAGAGGAAAGGGTTCTACTGTAAGGGGTTTTAGATTTTCACATCAAACCCCGACCTCATCAAAAGGGAAGTTCATCACAACCATCAATCCATCAATGTGCTCATGCACCCCCTAACAGACTGTCAGGCACATGAGACAACTCTATGATGAAGCATGGCACCATGGTTGGTGTGTTAGGGTACCTCTTAAATGTTTAGAATATCCTTGACATACATACCGGCACGGGTAGGTTCTCTCACATGGGCAATTCCTAAAGATCCTTCTGTGATTTTGACCCAAAGTTTGTTTTTTATTATCACTTGGGAGGTTGGTACGCAGAGTAACCCCATCATCTACTTACCCATTTTGTTTTAATTTCCAACCTTACTACAGGTTGTCAGTCGGAACTTGAATCACGAAAGCTGGATGACTGACTTTGGTCATGGGCTTCTGTGTTGTACAACAAACAACCATGCAACAATGCTAAAGGAATTACCAACACGGCATGCAGGTCTAGAGCTGGCAGTGCAAAAGATGGCAAACTTGCAGTGGGAGCAATCTAATAAACAAGTACAGACCTTTCAAATTCCTTGGCATCTTCCATGAGACACTGCTGCAGCACGGGAAAGTCAAACTTCTGGGGCTCATAGCTGGACAACAAGAAGAACTTAGGACTGGTCACACCTTGGTGCTGCAGGTACTCCACTCCGATCTTCGTCATAAGCTCCAGGACTTTCTGCTGGTGATATCTAGTCTTCATCTTGCGTTTGATGGTGTGAAGGTCAAGGTCTACCTTACTTCTGGCAAAGTACACTTTTTTTCCTGTCTCCAAGACGTTCATGGCTTGGTCCACCTGGCCTGCTTCAAAATTAGTGCCAGTGAGGAGGACTAGAATATCGGCTTCTGCCAGCCACTTCTCAGGATGACTGGTGGGTCCCTCGTCAAGCTGTAGCTCCCACAAGAGGATGTTTGGGTGGTGCGGGTTCATGTGAAGCACTGGTCCATCCGTTTTTGTCTGGACCCCCTCTGCGGGGTCTCTGTCAGGTAGTTGGAGGATAGCTGTGATAAGGGCTGACTTACCAGCCCCTTCTTCTCCTGCAACCACTATGGAGACTTCTCCCTTCTCTTGAGATTGGCTCTCCAGACCCATCCAGTCGCCATGTTTTTCTGCTCTGTTGAAAAAAGCAAAAGTTCATAAAAAGTGCAACAAGCAAAACATTCAGGGTCTGTAATTAAGAAGGGGAAGAGGTCCAGGATAAAATGCTGGTGGCCTGGCAGCATGTGACATTAACTATCGGCTACAAATCCCCAAATTGCAGATCCTGAAACAAGCTCCCCATACTGCAAGATCCCTGTAATGCCATGGACTCCATATTAACTGCTCACTTGTCTACTCACTCTGGTCTCAGGTTTGGAATGGCACGCCTCTCTTTATTGGTCCCACTCACTTCTCATCTATCCTGCCCCCTCTGACTGTAGCTCCATTTCCCTCCCTAAGCCTTGTACTCCTCCATATGTGTTAAATCCATCCTTATCCATGTAACCCCTACCTATTCATCAGATCTCCCCCTGCCCACCCTGTTCCTTTCTACCGACTAGCAGTACTGCCATTCATCCTCTCTGGCCACTTTATGTCCCACCCACACTGCCTCCATCGGTTGTCTCCTATACATTATGTTCTCTTTTGACCTACATGCCCGTTACACTCTTGTCGACGCCACATCTGTCCCAGTCACCCCATCCATCCAGACTCTTAATCATTTGTACCACTCAGTGTATCCCATCCATATTCTTCCAGCCTGTTTCACACTCCCTATTCATGCTGCCCCATCCTCATCTGTACTACCCACCCTCTCTGTAGCCATGCTACCCACTCTCCATCTACACTACTTTATCTCTTCTGCCCATCTGTGCCACACACCATACTACCAGCTCTCTTTGTCGTACGGCTTGTACCTCTCCTGTAAAACTGAGCGTTTGTTGGGCAACATAAAAGTTAGGGTTGTGCCTGACTGATTCCGTGCACACCTTCACGATATGTAGGCCTATAGTACTGCTAGCTCACAGTGCGCCATCCTTCCCCCTAACCTTACAGGGTGACAAATGTGCATGCAACCTTAGAACATGACAAGCCAGATCCCCCACGGAAATTGTGGTATCAGATCTAGAACCCTTTCGTTTGGACTCGCATGCATACCCAAGGAAATACACACAAAAAACTCAGCAAGACGTTTCAATATTTATTGAAGCATTGTGATTCTTGTATGAATTAAGTGCGCTGCAATAATTAGTAGAATAAAACAGATTAGTGTAATTAGCAATATAAGAATGGTGAAAAGGATGAAAGATTCCACCATTGTGCTAAGATAGCGAATATAAGCGGGCATCTACCTGCTGTGTATAGTGTACTCCTACTTAGCTCTCCCTAACCTAGTTGTTTCTATGGTGGGTAATCTGCCAAGTCCCTGCCAGGTGGTCTAACTTCCCCATTACCTGCGGACAAGTGTCATCAGGCTGTCCGGCTTAGTGTAGAGCTGGACATTCCGCGCGTTGATAAACAGGAATCAGCTGAGCTGGAATACCTGCATGCAGTGACCTCGCACTGTCAGGTGAATGCTTCTCTCCCCTAAACAAGGAACTGGTCCTGTGTATATAACAAACAGTACGCATGTGGCAGCAAACCTTGACCATTTAAGGCTGACGCAGGCACGGACGTGCAGATTTTACAGGTGAACAGTGTGTTTACGCTGCAACTAAACCTGCATGAAATTGTTAAAAGCATGTGCCATTACTGCTGCTTTAATTTAACCCGCTGCTATAAATCGTCTTAATTGTCACTGTTGTTAAATGTGTTAGAAGGTGAGAGTTTTTAGGTTTTAATATTTTTTTGCTAAGTATCAGACGATTGGTTAATGTGGTGTACTTCCGCCTGTCAGAGCGGGTCACCAACGGAGGCCATTTTGTTAAGAGTTCTAGTTTGCTAATTCAGGGGCAAATCTTGAGTATTTAAAGGCGATGCAGGCACAGCAGACTCAGCGCAGTGGGCATGCCACCAGCACGCCGCAGACAAGCCAAAGCACCAGCCATGCTGCTAGTTCTGCTCCAAATCCACAGAAACTAGGCCCTCTATGCCACACTAGAGAACAGCTGATTGAGTCTAGTAAGTTGGCCCCTGACGTTATAACAAAAAATGTGCCAGGTGATAGTAAAACCTTGATTCCGGAAAGTAGGGAGGACCTTGTTACTAGTCTCCTAAAGTGTCAACTGCTCAAATGTCAGATCACTGGTGAAACACTATACTGAAATACACTTGTTATTACAATCTAATGATTTTGACGCTTTGTTCCTAACAGAAACCTTGACTTCCTTCGACTCAAATCTTGAATTAGTACTAGCCTGCCCACTAGGCTCCAAGGTCTTTCATAAACCTCGGGCCCGGATGAGGAGGGAGTGGAGCTGATTTATAAAGAGAAATGGGACTTTCCAACACTCAGTTTAGATGAACTTGTGGGCCCTGAACCTTTGGACTTTTCTCGCAAAGACAGCAAGGACCAATTATTCTCAAGCATTTTATGTGGTTATCGTCCTCCAGGCCGAGCTGGCCCATACCTACACAACCTTATTGACATTTTCAGTAATAAGATCCCGGCTCATCGTAGATTCATAATTCTTGGTGACTGTAACCTATGGTCTGTGGGAAAACCGGGACTGGCCCTAAAAGACCTCCTCAGTTCATGCGAGGATTTAGGATTGCAAGAGCTAATGACAGACCCGACTCACCAACATGGACATATCCTCGATTTGATCTTTTCCACCCAAAATCTCTCCTCCTTAGAGAATATTCTTCCCCTGTATTGGACAGATCACTTTTTGGTGAATTTCTCTCTACAAAACAAAAATCTAGTCCTGCAAAAAACACTTCCTGATGCTAGACGCCGTGGTGGAACATGGACAAACTCTTCATAATACCCAAGGATAAACCTCTGTTTAATATTTATCCTTCTAGTAATGTTAATAGGTCAGTGGAAGAAAATGACCTAGAATTTGGAAACAGTATTAGAGCCGCACTAGATCAGATTGTCCCTAATAAAGAATTAAAGAGCCTACAGAGACCCTCAGCTCCTGAGTACAGTGCTGAGCTTAAAGATTTGAAAATGTGTTGCAAAATAGCAGAGAGGAAATGGTTAAAGCTTTATGAGGAAGAGGATAAATTAGCTCCAACAGATGCCATACGAAAAAATAAGACAGATCTTAATGGTTAAAGCAGAATACTAATCCAGCGCTATCGCGCTTGCACCCAACAGCTCTAGAAGTGTGTTTAAAATAATGTGAGGACAGCCCGAACCAGAATGTCTAAAAAAAAATCACATTCCCGTTTCTGAAGAGCTTTGTGATAATTTGGCAGTATTTTTCTAGGAGAAAAATCACAAACATAATTGATGGGCTCGAGACCACTCCAACGACACAGGCCCTTTTGGGTGACCATGAGTCTTAAGATGACATCTTACCTACAAATTCTGCTCGTGATACTGCACGGCTGAAATAAATGTATTAGATTTCGAAAACTCAACAGAGGATAACGTCAGAGATTTAGCCATGACCATATCATCTGGCTTTCCTCAGGACCCTGAAACTTATTGGATCTGGAAAGAACTGGTGAGTGAACTCCTCCCACATCTATGGAAAATCTGTTGCCAATCCTTGAACAGCGGGATGGATCCAACATCTGGGAAAAGAGATATAGTTACTGAAAAAGTCATCTTTAGATCCTACGGCTCTAAGTAACTACAGCCCAATAGCTCATTTACCATATCATGTGAAAGATTTGGGAAGCTTTGTTAGTAAAACACTCCATCACTATCCGGAAGCTAACCAAATTGTGGAGGAAGATCAATTTGGGTATTGTCCAGGTCACGGAATTGAAACTGCCTGCTCACTGTAATGGATGAACTTAGAATGCGAGCAGACAAGGGTCATACAGTGGTACTGATACTTATTAGATCTGTCTGCTGCTTATGATACGGTCAACCACGGCATTCTCTGTGCGTGTATAAGATTACGGTCTGGCTTAGGTCCAATACATTGCAGTTTAATGGAGATTCTAAGCTGTCCAGCGTTCAAGGACCCGACCCCACTTCCACCCAACTTCTGGCCCGTATTCTTGGACAAGACCATGGTGCCCTCAGAGGCGGTCCAAAACTTAGGTGTAATTTTTTATAGGAATCTTAATTTAAAAGCTCATGTCAACAAGACGACGGGACCTGCTTTTCCTTAATCAGAGCACCTCATAAGATTCTTCCATTGCTTCCTACTTCATCCCCAGCACTGGTGGTACATAGTGTGATTCGGAGTTGAATGGATTGTTACAATGCCCTGCTGCTTGGAGCACCGAACTACTTAATCAAACCGCTCCAGAGAGTTCAAGAAGTGGCAGCCAAATTGGCCTTATGTTGGCTACGAATGTCCTCTGCATCCCAGTCTTTGAAAGATTCACATTGGCTACCATTAATGCAGAGAGTAATGTATAAATCCCTCTGCATTGTCTTTAAAGCCCTTCATTGTACTGGACCGATTGCCCCCCTGTAGAAGAGACTTAAATACATGCCCCTGACAGCAGCCTATGCTATTCCTTAGCCAAGATGGCCAGATTCAGAAAAACTAGACTAGGGGGGCAAGCGGTTACGATTAAAGCAGCTCGACTTTGGAATGAACTTCAAGCATTGAGATTCTCTACTGATCTAATACACTTCAGGAAAAGGCTTAAAACTTGGCTTTTTCCTAAAAGCTAGAGCGCGGTTCAGGATTCTGACCTAGTACGAAACTGCAGAATCCTGGCACATTTACCTTCTTTCAACCAATGTGTCATAAAACCTGTGAGCTGGCAATGCGCTTTACATGTAGTTTAAACAAATAAATAATGTTGCAACCCTTGTCAGGCAGCAGTTGTTTATTCTAGTCGGATAGCGTAGTCGCCTACCGGTCAATAACAATAATGACATTTACGCTGTGAACTTTATCCCTTGTATTGAATGCTCAAGGTGCCGTGATAGTGTGCCTACGAAGTAGGAATGTAAGCAATGTCGATTCCGAGACTGTTATCCTGCATTGTCACACACACAAATGTATGTCAAAAGAGAAGGTAACTATCCAGATAACTTCCAGTGGACCATGAGGCCCTATGCTTCCAACCCACCAAGGGGGCTTTCTCCCTCTATGTCTCGCTGACTCCCCATCAGCTAGGAGTACTTCATCTGCCAGCGCCATCTTCTTACCCACCACCTCTAGCGCCCTTGCTTCATACCCTGTGCCTCACTGAGAAGAGAGAGTGGAAAGAGTGGGAATGGTGAAGTGTAACTGCAACAACAGAACTTGCAGTTGTTAGGAAGGAAGAAATGAGACGGAGAGGCAGTGCCCTTCGGGTCCATGGGTTTGACTGAGGAAAGATGCTTTCTGATGGTCCCAGCGTGTTAAAGAGTTGTATTCCATCAGTTATGTAAACATAAAACTGCTTTAAGACAAAACAATGGACAAAGAGTAGAGAAAAAGAGCTAGAATACTGAGAACTGCAATCCACAAAGACTTTTCCAAACATTCCCTCCTTACTACCAAGAAAATCCAGAGGAATTACCAACCTCAGAGTCCAAGAATGACCTCTTCCCCTTTATTCAATGATAGCTTGTCCCTTCACCCACTGTGTGCACTGTGCCCCTGCTCCTTACAGCTAGGCTTGCACTTCCCAAATCCTTCTACATACAAATGCCCCTACATACTATGGGGAACTATATAAATACAAATAATCCTTCACTGACAGAAATGCCATTAGATGCTTACATATACCTCTATGTGACGGGGAGGCGGACGTTGGGGATGCCGATGATGTTGTGCCAGCGGACTGGTGGTCTGCTATGCCACTGACCCCCCTTTCTGTTATCCCTGCACAGACTAATGCCTCTGCTGACGTACCTACGGACTGGTGGGCTGCCATGCCGCGGACCCCTCCTCCTGTTGTACAGACTGTTGAAGAAAGACTGGGGGACTGGGATGCGACGGAGGCCGACAGTATTTGGAACTTCACCCCGGTGAAAGAACGCGGTCCCTTTAACCCGGGACTACGAGCCGGCGAGGCCACGCCCCCTGCGAGCGTGGAAGAGTCAAATGCAGGAAGTGAGAGGGAGACGACGGACGGCGTTTCCCTGGAGGCGGAAGGAGTTTTGGAGCGGAGACGGAGAGCAGTGGAGTCGAGTGTCCGAAGAGGAGAGGAGTACGGAGAGAGCCCAGCTGACTTCGTCAAGCCAGGAGGCCACCGATTCGGCGCACCGCCCTGCCACGGTCCCACGGGAGGAGTGTGGCTGGACAAGGTACGGGGTGCAGTGGCGGGCTGGGTGGGGCGGAGTGACCCGACGAAACCTCGAGACCCAGTGTAAATTTGTACAGTCAGATAGACCCTCCCCTCACGAGCACTACGGACGGCTGTAAATAATTGAGCACTTGGTTTCCCTCACTCCCTGGTCCTCTGCAAGTCCAACACGGACGCCCCAGTGACTGTTCTTTTTCTCTCTTTATTTTGCCGGGATATCTCCGGGCGAGGTCACGAGCCAGCACTACAGGGTGACGACATCTCCTATACTCCCTATCGGAGAGAGCGATTCGACCAGTCTACGGCCCGCTTCATTCTGGATAGCTCAGGATTCACAAGAGGTGTCAGAACAGAGACCTCTGAATTTGCAAGACTGAGAGTGACTACCAAACGGCGCAAAGCTTATCCTAAAATAAAACCTTCCCTCAGAGCATTATTTCCTGACTCTGTCTCATTGGATCCGACGCCCATTGCTTCTGACTCACCATCCCCTGGGTTCCCCGACATTGCCCCTTTACACTCTACCTCCCTAAAAGTACCCCAACAAAAGGTTCAAATACCGGTGCATACATACAAATACTCCTGTCTACCATAAAAGCTCCCTAAACACAAACAGAACTTTATACATATGTATGCACTCAGCATACATACAAATAACCCTTCTTCATACAAACGCCCCTATAAGGACACCAATGCCCTAAGCATGTCACTCATACAGATACCATGACCAGAAATACTCCTTCATTCACATAAATGTGTCAATCACATATACAAAAACACTTAAACACAAATATCTCTACACACAAACAACTGAACAACAGGAGAAGGCTGTATTGTACACAGGGGTGTATTCAAACCATTTGTTGAAGGCATACCTTCAGGAGTCTACTTCAATGATACTTGGAATCAGGGGCAGCTGGTAACATTTTAAATTGGTGCGGCATAAACACCTTCAGGAATTGCCACAGACCAAACAAGCAAAGCAAGGGAACCAAAGTACTGAAAATAAGGAATTAGGGCATCCGCCCTTATGCCCATGCGCACCTGCCATCACTGATGTCCTGTTGAGTTGTCCGGGTTTAGAAGGCATCATGGGAAATGTAGGCTTTGTGAATTGTAGTCCAGCACCTTGTCCCAAAGATATCCCTTTCAAGGCTGCAGTGTAATATACTTAATCATCATCACCTAATGTTGAGTTTACAACTCTACCTAGACCCAGGGCTCTGCGCGCCGGAGGACAGTGCGAAGGAGTTTTGTAAAGATTGTTAAACTTGAAACAACACATATGCCCTTTCACTTTGGTCATCTTTCTAGCCAGTCGTGTCTTCATTCAGGCTCATCCCCTCATGTTGGGGAGACGCAAAGTCTACGTCATCCTACCATATGGGGTAGAGGACACAACCCTAAACATCCATACTCTACTGGTATCCATCTAGATACAACTTAACTCCACCAGGCCCCTGGATGGCTTGGATTCAAGCAATAGGGCTGCAATGCAAGTCAACCTCTTAAATACTAAGCCACATATGCATGAGGGCAGCCGGAGTAATGGAAATTGCAAATTACCTGGAACGCTGCAAGGCTTCCTTCTGCAGCACAGTCCACAGCTCTGGGAAGTCAAACTTGGACGGGTCAGAGAGAGCCACCAAGAAGGGCTGAAGAGAGGGCACCCTCCGCGCCATGATGGACTCTGTGCATTCCCTTCGGATCTCCTCTACCAGCGTCTCTTTACCAAACAGGGCACCCGTCTCATTCATGGCCAGCACCAGGTCCTGGTCTACACCTGTGCGCACCAGCAGCACGCACCCACCTGCTTCCTCAATGCGGGAAATGAGGCAGACGTACTCAGACGGCAGTCCCGTCCTGAAGACCAGTATGAAGATGTGGTGATCTCCGCATGGGACCATCTCGGTATAGGCAGCTAGATCGGACTCTGCTTCCGGCACCTCCGGGAGATGCTTGAACTGAAGGTGGAAGGAGGGATGGCCCGCTGGACCTCCCACTGCTGCGCTCTTGGGGTCAGGTGGACCTCCATCTTTAAAGGGCATGCTCTGGAACATGCGCAGCAGCTCCTCACTCCCAGATCCTCGCAAACCCATGATGGCCACATTCAACGTGGCCCGAATCTCAGCCGCTCCTGCCCCTTGAGGGGTGGTTGTTTCAAGGGATTCCATGGCAACAACAGGCACAGGGACCTTCCCCCACCTGAAAACATAAAAAATAAAGCAATCTGTCAACAGTTGAGAAAGGACTCTCTTCATAGACACACTAATGTCAAGATGGCTGTGCTGAGTTTGGATCCTACTATGGGCGTTCAATGGTGAATAGATTCCCACAAATTAGCAACCAATTATATACCCCTTTCAACTTGTCCCTATTGACACATAATCCAAACACCACCCATGAGCTGTGTGTGCTTCCAGACTCCAGCTCTCCTGCCCAAGGCCCAAAAGTAAACCAACCGTCTTCAGTAATTAAACACAAATATTTCGTTTTGTGATGTGTGCAAGAGGTAATCTGCAATCTAAACTTCCCAGTTTCCCAGGATGGCCAGTTAGTGGTGAAAGATACAACAATATGAAGGCAAGGACCAGGATTTGAGAATTAAATGAACAATCTGGGTTATGGCTCTGAGATGCAAAGGTGTAGTGGAATGTCTCAAGAGCCCTCAGCAGATGATTCTCACAATTACAGATAACTTTACTAACACTCATATGGGTTAAAGTGTCAAACCTGCTATGCAACCTTCGTACAACCTACAACTGCCAGAGAGTTCACGTGGGTTAGGTGGAAGGGTTCAAGACACAGGTCCTGTCGGTGTAGCACTGAGCAGCAACATCACAGGTAAAACTTTGTTTTAACTTGTACTGAAAATCAACAGGAGATTAACTTCCCTTATTTTTTCAGGGCTCGGTGGCTGTGCGGGCGCCATCTTAGTTTGGGCTGGTCAGGCGACCTAGCTCGGCTCCACACCACCCGCGCTCCGCCCCTATTTAGGAGTGGCTTCGCTTTGCTCGCTGTTGGAGGCAGGCGACCCCGGTGGCAGAGGGTTCGCGTCTGCAGTCAGGAGCAGCATTGATTTCCCGAGTGTTATCGCAGCGCCCTGCTGATTGAGAGCAGTTGCACTGCATTTTAAATTGTTATACTTTGTTTTAACTTGTACTGAAAATCAACAGGAGATTAACTTCCCTTATTTTTTCAGGGCTCGGAGGCTGTGCGGGCGCCATCTTAGTTTGGGCTGGTCAGGCGACCTAGCTCAGCGCCACACCCCCGCGCTCCGCCCCTATTTAAACGCCCCCAATGAGGAAGCGCAGAGGACGAGCGCAGCGGGCACGACGAAGGCGCGCCGAAGTCGAGCCTAAGTCAAGCCCGTCTGCGCCCGTCCGCGGCCGGACGGGGCTAGGGGCGTGTCCTCATGCCCTCCCTATCTCCTATTCCTCTGAGGATCTAAAAGCTTTACAGGGCCATAGGTCTCTATCCGACTCCACCATCAACTATATTTCCTCTCTTGGTCTTGCTTCCTCATCTCCTCAGTTTCCTTCTTCTTCACTGACGCCCTCGACGCAGCCTTTCTCTCGCTCCGGCTCTCCACCTTCCCCCCCTCCTTTGTCTATTATCCTGCTCAACACCAGGTCAGCAGTTAAACACGATCAGGAACGGTTTGTTCTGCTTGACTCCCACAAGCCTGACATACTGTTCTTAACCGAAACCTGGTTTTGTGAGTCTTCTCTGCCCTCCCTTCTGGCTGCTCTCCCCCCCTCTTACGTGGCCCTCCGTGCAGACCGCCCGGCGAGCAAGACAGGGGGTGGCGTGGCTCTTATTGCCCGGTCTGAGTACAATTTTCAACTACTTCCCTCCCCTCCTATTATCCCTACTGAGCATCTTGTGGTTCGCTCTCTTACCTTTTCTCCCCCGCTTACTTGTCTGCTAATGTATCGCCCGCCCCAGTCTTCCCATCTGTTCATGCCAGCCTTTCAGGACTTACTGGCCACTTTGGCGGTTAATTACGCATCAGTCCTAGTGTTATGCGACTTCAACTATTGGCCTACGGACCCCCTTGAGGGCTCTTCCTCCAAACAATTTACAGAATCACTTCAATCCCTGAATTTTGTCTCCCACTTACAAGTCCTGACACACATACACGGACATGTGTTAGACCAGGTTTGGTCTCTCAATATTTCCGTTTCGTCCATGTCTGTGTCCCCATGTCCCTGGTCAGACCATGCCCTAATTTCTTTCTCCCTCCACCTCAACCCTGTAACCAAGGTCCCGCTTGCCAAAAACACCTGGGCGCGGAACTGGAACCGTGTCGACCTTCCTTCGCTATCCTCTTCTCTCCTGAACTCCTCACCTAGCCTGGCGGGCTTATCCTCCTCATCTCAAGCCACCGTCATTAACACCTGGCTCGCTGGAGGCTGCGATTCAGTAGCCCCCCTACGTCGGATTTCAACTAGACGACCTAAGGAGTCAAATCGGTGGTTTAATGAAGATTTGAAGGAAAAAAAGCTGACCCTCCGGCCAGCTGAGAGGCAATGGAGAAGGGACTATTGTCCTTTATTGAAAACCCATTACTCCACACTATTAAGCGACTACAAAAAAGCTATACTAGGAGCCAAAACTGCCTATTTCTCAGCAAAAATTCTGGTGGCAGAGAATAAATCCAGGGGGATCTTCACAATTGTCCACGATCTAGCTTTTTCTGACAGGGCTACACTTAAACCTCCTCCCACCCAGTCTTTATGTGATTCATTGAACTCTTATTTTTGGGAAAAAATTACTAACATCAAGACCAATATTCCTCCCACATCTCTCACTTTTGTTGAACCCCTTCCTCCTACTGTCCAGTGCTGTCTCTCTTCGATTCCCCCTCTCACCGAAGAAGTATTCCTGGAAATACTACCCAAGGTAAAGTCAGGTTCTCCGGTAGACATCTGCCCGGCCCGTATTCTTCAACAGATTTATTCTGTTTGCACCCATCCCCCGATCATTTTCCTTAACAGTTCCCTTGCTCAGGGGGTTGTGATTCCAGCACTCAAATCGGCTACAATAGTGCCTCTTTTGAAGAAGCCTGGTGCAGATCCGTCCGCCCCAGTCAACTATCGCCCTATCTCACTGCTGCCCTACTTGGGCAAGGTGCTTGAGCGCCATGTGACATCGGTACTCAGCGCCCATGTAGAAGCAACTGGGGGCCTGGAGCCTCGTCAGGCGGGTTTCCGGCCTAGGCACTCTACTGAGTCCGTCGTGGTGTCGGTCCTGGACAACCTCAGGGAGGGCATGGACCAAAACAAACACCAGGCCCTGGTGCTCCTCGATCTCTCCGCCGCTTTTGATACGGTGGACCACTCCATCTTGTTATCACGTGTCAGAGCGGCAGGAATCGGGGGCTCAGCCCTGGTCTGGCTATCGTCCTTCCTGAGGGACCGCACCCAGGCGGTCCGGTTGGGGGATTTCTCGGCTACTCCACTTAAGGTCACTTGTGGTGTTCCCCAGGGTTCTTCTCTCTCCCCTCTTTTGTTCAACCTTTATATCTATCCCTTAATCTTTGCACTCTAGCAACTGGAGGTCACCGTATATAACTATGCGGATGACCTCCAGCTCATCTTTAACCTCTCTTCTTCTTCCTATTCTATTTCCAATTTCCAGACTATTATGATTTTTATCAGGGACTGGATGAGCCACAACCACCTGAAGCTGAACCCAGATAAAACCGAGTTGGTTCTCACTGGTGGCTCTTCCAGTCCCTGGAACTCTCTATTTTGGCCCTCTTTCTTAGGTTCCCCTCCCACTCCCTCTTCCTCAGTTAAGACCTTAGGCATCAAAATGAATAATCATCTTACCCTACACTCACAAATTAGCTCTGTTGTCTCTTCTTGCTTTCTCACTCTTCGCACTATTCGCACTGTTTCCCGTTTCTTTTCTCCCCTGGCACTTAAACTGATCATGTCCGCCTTGGTGATCTCCCGGCTGGACTACGCCAATGCCCTGTACAATGGCATTCCAGCTTACAGCCTACGAAAGCTCCAACTGGTGCAAAACCAGGCGGCCCGACTAGTGTACGGCCTGTCCCGCTCCCACCACTCTACTCCGTTATTGAAGGCGCTTCACTGGCTACCTGTCAGGGAGCGATCCCTTTTTAAAACTGGCTGCATGGTCTTCCAAGCACGCCAGGGCTCAGCTCCCGCCTTCATTACCTCTTTGATAAGGGAGTATGTCCCTGCCAGAGAGCTTCGCTCATCTTCCCAATCTCTTTAGCAGGTACCCCGCTATAAGCGCAAAAAGTGGGGAGGGGCCAACTTCTCATTCTTGGCACCCACTTTTTGGAATTCCCTCCCCGACCACCTTCGGTCTGCCAAGCACTATTCTCTTTTCCGTAAAGGCCTCAAAACCTTTTTATTCAATCAGGCTTTCCCGCTGTAAATTGTCCTCATTGCTCCCTCACTGAATCAGTTCTATTGCCTCTCCTCTGCTAATGCTAGATCTGTGCCGAAGCATGCCCAGCATATTCAGGACCTATTGATAGACGACAACTTAGATTGTCTCTTCATTACGGAGACATGGCTCAAACCCTGGTGCACCCCTGATGTGGTACACGCCCTGCCTCCTGGATATGGTATACAAAGAGTAGATAGAGGGAATGAACAACGGGGTGGAGGAGTGGCCATTATATATAGGGACACCCTCAGCTGCTCGGCGATACCACTGCAAGAGCTAACGGATGCTGAAGGGATGGGTTTTATTATCAAAATTAATGACAACTTCTCCTTCTCTGGGGCTTTGATCTATTGCCCACCAGGACCCTGCACAGGCTTTCTGGGGATCATCGGAGAGGTGCTCAGCCCACTGATACTTAGGTATTCTAATTTCACCTTGATGGGTGATTTAAACATCCATCTAGAGTCCACAACAGATGCACCTGCTGCCTCCTATCAGGAAACCATGGAGGTCTTGGGCCTCACTATTCGAGACACCCAAGCCACCCATGAGGCGGGTCATACGATAGACTGCATTGCCACTAACTTAGACACTTTGACAACCGACCCCCTTAAACCCCAAACTTGGACTGACCATATGCCGATTCCTTTTACGCTTCCCCTTGCGTCTAACGGAAAGAATGATCATGAAAATGAACGCAGTGAGGCCACAAGGGATGAATGGAAAATGATACTATCCCACCCAGAACTAATAACCATGGCTTGGAACTGTAGACCCCAGCTGGCAGAACCTGCAAATCCCACTATCTTTAGAACATGGATGAATGATCTGAAAGGTACGGTTGGGCAGGGAAAAAATAGAACGAGGCGTGAAAGAAAGAAAACATCCGCACCCTGGTTCGATCGAGAACTCAAAAATAAACAAGGGGAGCTTAGAAGAGCTGAACGAAGCTGGCGGAAAAATTACTCTAGCACAGAACGTAGCAAATACAAAAAGATAAAAAATGCCTACCATGCGCTAATTAAACAAGCTAAAAAGAGATACTTCTCGTCGGCAATAGAAACAGCTAACAGCAAACATAAGGAAATATTTAAAATTGTAAACGGTTTTAATAAGCCTAAATGTCTAGCGCAGGATATCCCGCCCTCGCAGACACTCTGTGATAAGATCGCAGACTTTTTTGAGGGAAAAGTACAGGGTCTGACGAAGGACTTCGATGTCCCCATATTAGAGCCAAGAAAAGAGGGTGACATAGTGAGACAAGGGACCACTCAGTTGACAACTTTCCTACCAGTTAGTCTGGTGGATACTAAAAGAGTAATTTTGGCAACAAAATCTGGATCCCCTTTTGACCCATGCCCAGTTAGACTCCTACACCTCATTGTGGATATTGCTAAACCAGTAATTAATGCCATTGTCAACACCTCACTGTCCACGGCCAATGTCCCCCCGAGTGGAAACTGGCAGCGGTGAAACCACTGCAAAAAAAAACAACTCCCCGACCCCACCACACTGTCAAACTTGCGACCCATCTCACTACTTCCGGCCCTGTGTAAAATCACAGAGTCAATTGTAAACAAACAGCTTAGACACTTCTTGGAAGATAATGAAGTATGGCACCCTAACCAAGCAGGTTTCAGGACCCAACATTCCACGGAATCGCCCTCCTGTTCACTACAGAAACTATCCGCTCAGCCCTAGACCAAGGCAAGAAGGCCGTCCTGATTTTATTAGACCTATCGGCGGCCTTCGACACGGTCTCACACGCCATCCTATTAGACCGGCTAATAACATCTGGTGTTACAGGGACTGTACTTGAGTGGATAAAAAACTTTCTAAGTGACAGGAGACAAGTGGTGACCCTGGGGGAATTCTGCTCCAGTGAGAAATCGCTGTTGACGGGAGTTCCGCAGGGTTCAAGCTTGAGCCCAACCCTGTTTAATGTTTATACTGCACCTCTGATAAAACGGATATCGTCATTTGGCATAGACGCTATAGCCTATGCCGACGATACACAACTTATCCTTGTAATGGATAAGGATAACCAGGCCTGGGAGGAAAAGCTCAAAGGCTGCCTAACGGCCACCTTTGAATGGATGCGCCTAAATCACCTGAAATGCAACACAGGTAAAACGGAGATCATGCCAATAGGCCCAATATAGAATCATCGTAGCGCTTTATTAGCAGACCGTGATTTGTCTTTTACTGTATTATTATTAATTGCTGTGCCACTCGCTTTGCATAATTGTTGCCTGACTGTGCTGCCCAGTTCATAGCGCTTAAGTAAGGTTGTGCCCCAATCTCGTCCTGTTTTCACTTTTGGCTTGCAGCCATTTTGTTGTTTGTTTGTTGTGCCTCCCAGCCCGGCTCTCCACCCCGCTCCCGCCTCCCAGCTGCTCCTCCCTCGCCCCTCCCCCCTCCACTATCCACTTATGACAGATGCTTTTGCGCGCAGCGGACGCGCCCCATGCGCAACGAAGGTGCGCCAAAGGTAAGCCCGTCTACGCCCATCCGCGCCTGGACCGCACCCAGCGCCAGACCCCCTGGCCCCCGCAAAACCCTCTCCACCCGTATAACGTACGACGCCGCTTCCCTCTCAGCACTTAACCCCGCCCGACTCCCAAACTGCTACCAAGCCGCCCCAGGACACACCCATGGACCCTTCACCTGCCACTCCTGCAAGTTCGACGGCATCAGGACCCACACCAAATCCACAGACTCCAATAAGAGCTCCGACTCTAACCACCTAAAGTGCATCCTGCTCAACACCCGCTCGGTCCACAGACACGCCATTGAACTCTGGAACCTACTCGACACTTCATCACCGGATGTCGCCTTTCTTACAGAAACATGGATGAACGCCTCATCAGCACCCGACATCGCCATAGCCATTCCGGACGGCTACAAGATCATCCGAAAGGACCGCACCAACCAAACAGGAGGAGGCATCGGCATCGTCCATAAAAACACCATCCGCATCACAACAAGTTCTGACGACAACCTCACATCCGCCAAATACCTTCACTTCCAGATCCACACCGACCCCAAGACCACGCTCAGAGGCCCCCTCATCTACAGACCACCAGGACCCCGCACACAATTCAGCGATGACATCACTGACTTCATCAGCCCACACGCCCTCCCCTCCGAGGACTACATTCTACTGGGAGACCTCAACTACCACCTGGAAAAAAAAAAGGACTCCAACACCAGCACCCTTCTGGCCAACCTGGCCAACCTCGGACTTTAACAACTTGTCAAAACCCCCATCCACTATGCCGGACACACGCTCGACCCAATCTTCACCTCCAGCAAGCACATCTCCTTCAATCACACCACAGCTCTCCACTGGACTGACCACAGCTGCGTTCACTTCAACTACAAAAAGACCACGACCCACAACCCCCCACAACCTATTTCCCGAAGAAATTGGAACAAAATTACTATCGACCAGCTCTTTACATCGCTTCACCAAAACCCTGCTGCCAAATCATCGGACCCTTACCAAGCAGCCACCAACCTCACACAATGGATCACCCACAGCGCAGACGAACTAGCACCCTTGAAAATCCATCAAATCAAACAAGGCAACAAAAAAGCCCCCTGGTTCAACGACGACCTTATGAAATCCAAGAAGTTATGTCGCACCCTTGAGAAAGTAAAAAATATGGGGGAGAAGGAGGTTAAGCTAAACTAGGTCGATCTCCAGTCTATATCAGAAAAACAGGAACCCACTGTGAAGGGTTCAGAGACCTAGTTTGTGTGTATGGTTGCTGCCAAATTTTGTCAGTTTGTACCAAAATGAGAAAGAAAAATTTCTTTCTAGAGTCCCCTCACTCACCGGGGTTTCCCCACGGTGACATGCTTCATCATTGGGCCATCCCAGTTCTCTACGAAAAGGGGCGTGCTGCGACTAGCGGACTACGCAGGAGCACTATTTTTGTGAAAGGCTATGTGTGGTGTAAAGTGTTGTGGTGGTGGAGTGGGTGTGTGATTAAAAATACCGTGCTAGTGGGCCTCAACAATTTATTCTGCTCCTAGTTTGGTATGTTAAAATGGGGTAACACTGTTATCTAACCTTAAATTGGGCTAGATCAGTGTTCTGTGGTCGACATGTTTCAAGCTTTTCATCAGGACCATACAGGGTCCAGCCCTGTATTTTCCACTCCTATATTTAAATAAATAGCTGTGTTATATTAAAGATTTGTTTTAATATACGCTGTTAATGATTAAACATGCGTTTTTATACATACGATTTGTATCCTATTCGCATATCTGTAAAAGAGAATGACACTTGGTTAGTGGCAAACATCCCCCCTAAAGAACAAGGGTATCACACATGCAGCTCACTTTGTCTAGGGCGTGAGTGTGCCTTATGCACCATATCGGTGCGTGCAGGCTTTCAAATCCAGTGCAAATATAAAAAACTGTGAAGAAGTGTTTTTTGTGAATTCACACATATAAATGACACAGGACTTAATGTGACTATAGACATGACACACAACATAAATACACATAGTATTGTCATGGCAAAGGGCATATTTACATGTATAAGTGCTTAGCTACACTTCATGTTCTCAGGCGAGGGCACCTTTGAGAAAGCCTGGAGAAAAAACCCAACCACTGACAACCTGACCACCTTCAAGAACGCAACCCGCAAACACCACCAACTGATCCGATCCACCAAGAAATCAGCATTCAAAGATCGACTTGACAACAACGTCCACAACAGCAAGGAACTACTCAACATTGTCAAACAATTTACCAACCCCACCGCCGGCACCAACGACATCACTCTCTCCCAAGACCTCTGCGATTCCCTAGCCTCTTTCTTCTACAACAAGATCACCGACATACATAACAGCTTTGAAAACCAACCCGGGGACCAGTCCACTCCACCCACCTCCGAACCAACACCCCCCTCTAACAACCTTTTCGCCTGGAACCCAATCACCACTGAAGACACCATCCGCCTGAAGAACTCCATCCACTCAGGTTCGCCAACCGACCCATGTCCCCACCACATTTTCAACAAAGCAGACTCCATCATCGCACCCCATCTCCGAGACGTCATCAACTGCTCCCTCAACTCTACTACCTTCCCGGAAAGCTGGAAACATGCGGAACTCAGCGCCCTTCTGAAGAAACCCACAGCAGACCCCACTGAACTTAAGAACTACCGCCCCATATCGCTCCTCCCATTCCCTGCCAAAGTCATTGAGAAAGCCGTCAACAGTCAGCTCGCCGCCTTCTTCGAAACCAACAAATCCCTCGACCCATCACAATCCGGCTTCCGATCCAAACACAGCACCGAAACCGCACTCATCGCAGCAACAGACGACATCCGAACTCTACTGGACAACGGAGAAACAGCTGCCCTCATCCTACTCGACCTCTCCGCAGCCTTCGACACAGTCTGTCACAGCACCCTAATACAACGCCTCAGCAACATCGAAATACAAGGAAAAGCATTGGACTGGATCATCTCGTTCCTCGCCAGAAGAACCCAGAGAGTCCGCCTCCCCCCTTTTAGATCAGAGGCCACCGAAGTCATATGCGGTGTACCACAAGGATCATCACTCAGTCCCACCCTCTTCAACGTATACATGAGTCCCCTCGCATCCATCGCGCGCCAACACAACCTCAACATCATCTCCTATGCAGACGACACCCAGCTGATCCTTTCCCTCACCAAAGACCCTAACACCGCCAAAACCAACTTACACGAAGGAATGAAAGAAGTAGCCGAGTGGATGAAGAACAGCCGTCTAAAACTGAACTCGGACAAAATGGAAGTCCTCATCTTAGGATCATCCCCCTCCGCCTGGGACGACTCATGGTGGCCACCAGCCCTAGGACCTGCACCCATACCAACGGACCACGCACGTAACCTGGGATTCATCCTGGACTCCTCCCTCTCGATGACCAGACAAGTCAACGCTGTCTCATCATCATGCTTTATCATCCTACGTATGCTCAAAAAAATCTTCCATTGGATCCCCACCGAAACAAGAAAGACGGTCACCCATGCACTCGTCACAAGCCGACTGGACTACGGAAACACCCTCTACGCCGGAACCAGAGCCAAACTACAGAAAAAACTCCAACGCATCCAAAATGCCTCAGCCAGACTCATACTTGACATCCCCCGTCAAGCTCACATTTCCGGTCACCTGAAAGACCTCCACTCGCTCCCCGTCAACAAGAGAACAACGTTCCGTCTCCTTACCCACGCACACAAAGCCCTCTACGAACTAGGACCCGAATGCCTCAACACGCGACTGTCCTTCTACACCCCCACCCGCCAACTACGATCATCCAATCAAGCCCTCGCCGCAATTCCGCGCATCCATAGATCCACCATGGGGGGGAAGATCCTTCACCTACTTAGCAGCCAAAACCTGGAATTCTCTCCCCACCCACCTCCGCCTTGTACAGAACCACCTCTCCTTCAGAAAGCAACTTAAAACTTGGATATTCGATAAGTAAAGTACCCCCCACCCATTCCTCCCCCCTCCCAAGCCCATTTGAGACCCTCTGGGTGAGTAGTGCGCTATACAAATTTTCGAACTTGAACTAGGCATTGAATGATGCAGAGGGTTCCTGGAAGTACCAGGCCCCACAGAAGGTGAGATCAGGCATGCAGCAAAGCAGCTGGTGCATGGAAGCACCAGGCCGCACAGAGGTGGTTTGATATCAGCCATAGAGTGATGCAAAGGGTGCCTGGAAGCACCGGGCTGCACAGAGGCTGGTATAAGGCGTGCAGCGATGCAGAGGGTGCATGGAAGCACCAGGCCGCACAGAGGCTGATATCAGGCATGGAGTGATGCAGAGGGTGCATGGAAGCACCAGGCCGCACAGAGGCTGATATCAGGCATGGAGTGATGCAGAGGGTGCCTGAAATCACCAGGCTGATATCAGGCATGGAGTGATGCAGAGGGTGCCTGAAAGCACCAGGCCGCACAGAGGCTGATATCAGGCATGGAGTGATGCAGAGGGTGCCTGAAAGCACCAGGCCGCACAGAGGCTGATATCAGGCATGGAGTGATGCAGAGGGTGCCTGGAAGCACCAGGCCGCACAGAGGCTGATATCAGGCATGGAGTGATGCAGAGGGTGCCTGGAAGCACGGGCCGCACAGAGGCTGAGATCAGACATGCAGCAATGCAGAGGGTGCATGGAAGCACCAGGCCGCACAGAGGCTAGTATCAGTCAATGCATAGGGTGAGTGGAGGCACCAGGCCGCACAGAGGCCAGTATAAGGCATGAAGTGATGCAGCGGGTGCATGGAAGCACCAGGCCACACAGAGGCCGGTATCAGTCAATGCATAGGGTGAGTGGAAGCACCAGGCCGCACAGAGGGTGATATCAGGCATGGAGTGATGCAGAGGGTGCCTGGAAGTACCAGGCCGCACAGAAGGCGAGATCAGGCATGCAGCAAAGCAGCTGGTGCATGGAAGCACCAGGCCGCACAGAGGCTGGTATAAGACGTGCAGCGATGCAGAGGGAGCATGGAAGCACCAGGCAGCACATACCTGCCAAGGGTGACACATTTGATATTCAGTGACTCACAGTGTCCTCATCTTCACCTGATGGCAGTGCGTGCGGTATCAGTGATGCAGACTGTTAGCAACTTCTGATAGGGTAGTGAATGTGATGTCAGTAATGTGCAGGGTGTGTTTTATCAGTTTTGCACACAGTGCCTGTATACCCTCCTAGGGGCAGTGGGAGGGTATCAGTGATGCACACAGTGCGCACAGCCCTTCCTTGGTGTAGTGTGCCGTATCAGCGCGACACGCAATGCACACTGTCCCGTCCACAGATACTGTGTGTGTGATGTCAGTGGTGTGCTAGGTGTGCAAACCCACCTCCCCTAGAAATAATGTGTGTGATGTCCCTGCCCTTCCTAGAGGCAGTGTGTGTCATGCCAGTGCCACGCATCGAGGTAGTGCGTGTAGGATCAGTAGGTGGTGCGCAAGCTACACACAGCCCTGCCTGGAGGTAGTGTGAGTGACATCAGTCAGTAGGGCACAGAGCCCTGCCTGAATGTAGTTTGTGTCATTCCAGTGGTGCACACAACCATGCCTGGAGGTAGTGTGCCTGATATCAGTCAGTGGTGCACACAGCCCTGCCCTGGGGTAGTGTGTGTGAGATCAGTCAGTGGTGCACACAGCCCCGCCTGAGGATAGTGCGTGTGATATCAGTCAGTTGTGCACACAGCCCCCCCTGAGGATAGTGAGTGTGATACCAGTCAGTGGTGCACACAGCCCCGCCTGGGGGTAGTGTGTGTGTGATATCAGTCAGTTGTGCACACAGCCCCCCCCTGAGGATAGTGAGTGTGATATCAGTCAGTTGTGCACACAGCCCCCCCTGAGGATAGTGAGTGTGATATCAGTCAGTGGTGCATACAGCCCCGCCGGGGGGTAGTGTGAGTGTGATACCAGTCAGTGGTGCACACAGCCCCGCCTGCGGGTAGTGTGTGTGTGATATCAGTTAGTGGTGCACACAGCCCTGCCCTGGGGTAGTGTGTGTGATACCAGTCAGTGGTGCACACAGCCCCGCCTGGGGGTAGTGTGTGTGTGATATCAGTCAGTTGTGCACACAGCCCCCCTGAGGACAGTGAGTGTGATATCAGTGAAAGGTGCACACAGCCCTGCCCTGGGGTAGTGGTTGTGATACCAGTCTGTGGTGCACACAGCCCCGCCTGAGGATAGTGTGTGTGATATCAGTCAGTTGTGCACACAGCCCCCCTGAGGATAGTGAGTGTGATATCAGTCAGTGGTGCACACAGCCCTGCCCTGGAGTAGTGTGTGATACAAGTCAGTGGTGCACACAGCCCCGCCCGGTGGTAGTGTGTGTGATATCAGTCAGTGGTGCACACAGCCCTGCCTGGGGGTAGTGTGTGTGATATCTGTCAGTGGTGCACACAGACCTGCCTGGAGGTAGTGTGCCTGATACCAGTCAGTGGGGCACAGAGCCCCGCCTGAGGATAGTGCGTGTGATATCAGTCAGTGGGGCACACAGCCCCGCCCGGAGGTAGTGTGTGTGATATCAGTCAGTGGTGCACACAGCCCTGCCTGGGGGTAGTGTGTGTGATATCTGTCAGTGGTGCACACAGCCCTGCCTGGAGGTAGTGTGCCTGATACCAGTCAGTGGGGCACACAGCCCCGCCCGGAGGTAGTGTGTGTGATATCAGTCAGTGGTGCACAGAGCCCCGACCGCGGGTAGTGTGTGTGATACTGGCCAGTGGTGCACACAGCCCTGCCTGGGGGTAGTGTGTGTGATATCTGTCAGTGGTGCACACAGATCTGCCTGGAGGTAGTGTGCCTGATACCAGCCAGTGGGGCACAGAGCCCCGCCTGAGGATAGTGCGTGTGATATCAGTCAGTGGGGCACACAGCCCCGCCCGGGGGTAGTGTGCGTGATACCAGTCAGTGGGGCACAGAGCCCCGCCCGGGGGTAGTGTGTATGATGTCAGTCAGTGGTGCACACAGCCCCGCCTGGAGGTAGTGTGCCTGATTCCAGTCAGTGGGGCACGGAGCCCCGCCTGAGGATAGTGCGTGTGATACCAGTCAGTGGTGCACACAGCCCCGCCTGGGGGTAGTGCGTGTGTGATATCAGTCAGTGGGGCACAGAGCCCTGCCTGAGGATAGTGTGTGTGATACCAGTCAGTAGTGCACACAGCCCCGCCTGGAGGTAGTGTGAGTGATATCAGTCAGTGGTGCACAGAGCCCAGACCGCGGGTAGTGTGTGTGATATCAGTCAGTGGTGCACACAGCCCCGCTTGGGGGTAGTGTGCGTGATATCAGTCAGTGGTGCACACAGCCCCGCCTGGGGGTAGTGTGCGTGATATCAGTCAGTGGTGCACAGAGCCCTGCCCGGGGGTAATGTGTGTGATATCAGTTAGTGGTGGACACACAGTCCTGCCAGGGGGTAGTGTGTGTGATATCAGTCAGTGGTGGACAGAGCCCTGCCCGGGGGTAATGTGTGTGATATCAGTCAGTGGTGCACAGAGCCCCTCCTGGGGGTAGTGTGAGTGATATCAGTCTGTGGTGGACACATAGTCCTGCCAGGGGGTAGTGTGTGTGATATCAGTCAGTGGTGGACAGAGCCCTGCCCGGGGGTAATGTGTGTGATATCAGTCAGTGGTGGACACACAGTCCTGCCAGGGGGTAGTGTGCGTGTGATATCAGTCTGTGGGGCACACAGCCCCGCCTGGGGGTAGTGTGTGTGTGATATCAGTCAGTGGTGCACAGAGCCCCTCCTGGGGGTAGTGTGAGTGATATCAGTCAGTGTAGCACAGAGCCCCGCCCAGGGGTAGTGTGTGTGATATCAGTCAGTGGTGCACACAGTAATGCCTGGGGGTAGTGTGTGTGATACCAGTCAGTGGTGCACAAAGCCCCGCCTGGGGGTAGTGTGTGTGATATCAGTCAGTGGTGCACACAGCCCGCCTGGAGGTAGTGTGTGTGTGATATGAGGTAGTGTGTGTGTGATATCAGTCAGTGGTGCACACAGCCCCGCCTGAAGGTAGTGTGTGTGATATCAGTTAGTGGTGCACACAGCCCTGTCCGGGGTTGTGTGTGTGTGTGTGTGTGTGTGACATCAGTCAGTGGTGCACAGAGCCCCGCTTGGGGGTAGTGTGTGTGATATCAGTTAGTGGTGCACACAGCCCTGTCCGGGGTTGTGTGTGTGTGTGTGTGATATCAGTCAGTGGTGCACACAGCCACGCCTGGTGGTAGAGTGAGCGATATCAGTCAGTGGTGGACAGAGCCCCGCCTGGGGGTAGCGTGAGTGATATCAGTGTGGTGCACACAGCCCTGGGGGTTGTGTGTGACACATCAGTCAGTGGTGCCCCTCCTCAAGAGATGACAGGTGTGAGGATGGACTATGAATGCTGTGTCGGGCAGATGCGCTGCCGGGGGGTACCCGCCGTGCCCTGCATCACTCGCAGTGCCTCGGGTCGGGGTGTCAGGACACTCGGGACACTCCGACACCTGTCTGACCCTCACCGAGCGTGTCCCTCATCGAACCCTCACTCACCCCTCTGATGGGCTCCCTGGATCGGGTGTCCCTAGGCCTCGCCGTGCTCGCTCGCTCGCTCGCTCCCTCCTTTTCCGGGCCGAGTCCCTCCTCCCACCCCGGTGTGGCGCTCAGTGTCTCATCCTCCTCCTCGGTGCCGTGGAGCCCTCCCTCTCTCCTAGGCCCCCCCCCTCTCGGAGTCTGGCCCTCCCTTCCTCCTCCCACACTCCCTGCCCCTCTTTTCCATCCTTCCTGCCTCGTGTTGTTGTTCCGCCTCAGGCCGCTCCCTCCTGACTCTGTCCCTCCTCCCTGGGTCCACCTTCTCAGACTTTGACCCTCCCTCCTCGTGTCTGCCCCTCCTTCCGCCCTCCGGTGTTGTTGTTCCGCATTAGGCCCTTCCCCCTGATCTTGCCTCCCTCCCTCACTCCTTGCCTCTGTCCCTCCTCCCCGTGCTCTCCTGTGTTGTTTTCCTGCATCGGGGCGCTAAGCTCCAGCGGGGGAGAAGGCCAGGCCTCACCTTTGCGGGGGCCGGGGCACTGGTGACACCGTGAATCCTGCACCTCTCTTGTCTCGGGTGAGTCCAGTGTGAACCCTGAGCCGGGTCTAGCGCTGCGCAGTCCGCTGCCCCAGGGCCTCTGGGCGCCAGATAACTCAAAGGCGCGCCACTGCTTTCAGTGCAGTGACACACAATCTTCTTTTCAACAGAAGGTTACACATTTTGAGTGAGGTAGGACCGTAGGAAGGGACATTTGACTCGGTAAGCTGTAGGTGAGAGACATCCAGTCTTGTAGACGGACCCAACTCCAAGAGAGAGCCGTGTTGGAGATTTAAGGGCACTTGTTAGTTTGTCCATTTTCGTGTTTCCATGGTGAGCCTGACTGCCAGATGAGAGAGAATGCTTTTAACTGTGGGCGGGTTCTGGTAAAGCGGATTTTCAGTTATCCAGGTAGCAGGCTATTTGTTTCCTTATTCTGACAGGACCCACAAATCGCTGGATGTCTCGGCTCGTCTCGAAGAGTCGTGCTGTGTTCAGTCCATGGGCTTCAGCCCGCTCATAGGTTACCATTTGCTCGCTTTTTCGTTGCTTTATTATCCTTTGGCCTCATTTGTCCATCGCATGCCTGCGTCATGTCACTTCTTTTGTTTAGCCCTCCCCCAGAGCATGGACCAAGTACTTGTCTCTGTCTACTGATCCCGTTTTAGGAGCTACTTTTTATTTGTGTTTAAACACTTCACACGAGCGCTCGTATTACTATTCCGTCTCCTCCCACCAGCCCCATCCCAGTGGCTTCTGCCTGTTTAGCAATAGCCCACAGATCTACTGGCACCAACTTTTTTATTTACTTATTAAGAAAATAAGGATAGACTGACATTACGTGCAGCAGTACATGCTCAGGGCAGGCGCTTGCTCCTAACGCTGCAAGTCCCAGCTCTGCTGCTAACTTACTGTGTTTCCTTAGGCAATCATCTCGTAACGCACATTCTAAAGCCGTCGGTTTGAGGATATCTGGGCGTTAGTGCAACAGGATTATTTAGAAAAGTTTATGTGTGAACCTTGTCTACACGATGCTGGTATTTGCATCTATGTCTGTGGTCGCACAAACAATGCATTAATGGTATATTGGCACGATGCTGCATACAAGGGTTGCCAGAGTGGTGTACATGCTTAAGATATCGTTAACATCCTATGCAGTAAAGGAGAAAATGTCATTCTGCTTTATTCATTAACGCCACTAAATTGTGCAAAGGATTTGTGACAGACTGCGCTTGTGCATTATTTTAGCAGCCTTTGTATAGCTCCTTCTATAAAAATTGTCGCATTGTAGCGGTTTTGTAATCTGAGTACAATTCTCTAATGTTTCTGGCCTTCTGGAGGCCTTATGTTGGCACGCACCCGCCTGTACTTTGTCACTATTTGTGTCTGCTATATCCTCCCATAAGAGCAGTAGTATACAGCTACTATAGCGCCTATCACTTTTTTCATTTTACTGGCTCGCCTGTACTCCCGCACAACCCACTTCGATCAGTGCCTTTGGTAGGTGCTGCAAGGATAAGGAGTGTGGTGTGCTGGGTTCACTTCTAGGCTCTGGCGCAAGTGGTTTCTTTCCCAGGCTTCACAAGTATAGGATGGGACTGGACATACTAGCCACAGTAAATCATTAAACGTGTAGCATTCATAACTGTTAGGATGTGTTATTTCCTGCTGAGAAATGAATAACGACGACATATGCAAGTCATTTCATACGAATGTATGACGTTACACAATTCATATCATGAAAGCCATCCATGTGTATTGTCAGGGAGGCACCTTCAACCACTCTTTGGTTTTTATCAAGCAACACCTTGATTGGTTAGTCTAGTGGTCTCATTCATAAATGAGTAACTTCTCCGTACTACAATTAACTTCACCCCGACATGCAAGGTCGACTTGTACAGAATATACTTTTCTCCCCTCCACCAATCAGGAATTGTCCCAGTTACGGAAGGCTGATGCACTAGTGGCCTTCTTAGCCTAGGGCACGAGTATCTCCTATCCGCACCATACTATGTTTGGCTCATTCATTCATTTAGCCATCTCCTGTGCCCAGAAGCTGTCCCAGGCTCCGTCAGAAAGTAATGCCCAAGTGTATAAACATTCACTGCAACCATCTCGAAGCCGACAGCTCTGTGTGGGCTCCGATAAGAGCACATGTAAAGTTTGTTTATAGTCTGCCTAAGGCCCCTCCTCTTGCGAGCTGACTGCTTTAGATGTTCCTGTTAAAGTTTTTATATCCATCTTTGCAAGCAAAGCCAATAGATTATGCCGCACCGTAATACATTTCTAAAAATAAATAACATTGACTACGCCAATAGCTCTCAGATTGCCGATACCTTTTGCCCATGCCAATGCTTGTTATTAGTTCTCGCCTACCAGACAGCTCTTGGTAGACAAAAGGCTTATTGACTATACCAAAAACGTACAGGGGCCTTGTAACCTGCACATTGGCTGGCTCTCTTGGCACTCTCATTCACTTGCTTCTCATTCGCTGGCTTGCCTTCCTCTTCTTGTGTTTGTCTTGCCCCTAGAATGTATCCTCTTTACCATCCTTTGATTGGCTGACCAGTAACCTTCCACTGCTCACTTTTAGGGAACTACTTTTTTTTCTTTTTTAAGCACTCTGTGAGTGCATATCTTTTCCAGGTTTCTTCCTCGTGTGCTGCTTGCCCCCCACACTCCCCAATATCCACTTTCCGCAACAGGCAAGCTGTGTTTCTCCCTTCTTCCCCCACCCTAATTTTTGTTTTAATCCCTCCACGTTCTTTCCTGCCTCTTCTCACTCCCCGATGCTTTCCTCAACTGCTCCTTTGTTACTTCCACAACACTTGCTGTCCTTAAAATCCACCGTTTTACATTGTTTTACATTGTTTGGAGTTCCCAGTAGCTCCAAGTTCCTGCCAGGCCCCTCTGCTTTTAGAACTGCGCCTTTGTGCAAGTGAAAAATAGTTTTTTAATTTACCACTTCAAGTGGCCTCCACCATCATAGCTAGATAAAAAAAATGTTGCTCACGTCATTTAGTAAGCGCACGCATGTGTGGTGGCACAAGCATGTGTCATTCGGTTCTATGATGTCATGATGTGCAGGTGCACAATGCATCATCATGTCTTTTTTTTTTTTTTTTTTTTGCTCAGGAAGCATTGGCTGCAGGGAGTGAAATATCAGGAAGCACTGGCTGCAGGGAGTGAAATATCAAAAATAAATGGCATGAACCTTGCCTTAAACAACCGGATAGTCGGCGCCATAGTCATTCACTGGGGAGTTTGCAATCCCCCCCCCCCCCCACAATCCCCCCCCCCACACCTCTCTCCTGGTGATTTGTGCTGTTTGAGGAAAGACGTTTGCTGTCTGAGCCTGTAGTACTTGTATGACCTCAGGGAAGACCTTTGCTATCTGAGCCTGTAGGGTCCATGTTACAACAGAAATGAAGTCTGTTCTCTGAATCTATGACCTCAGGGAAGAAATCTGTCTCAGCCTATAGGATCAATGTTACCTCAGAAATTAAATCTGCTATCTGAATATGGCCCCAGGGAAGACCTTTGTCTGAGCCTGTAGGATCTGTGTTACCTCCGAAATTAAGTCTGCTATCTGAATATGACCCCAGGGAAGACCTTTGTCTGAGCCTGTAGGATCTGTGTTACCTCCGAAATTAAGTCTGCTATCTGAATATGACCTCAGGGAAGACCTTTGTCTGAGCCTGTAGGATCTGTTTGAACTCGGGGGGGGGGGGGGGGGGGGGTCTGTGCTGTCTGAGCCTGTAGGGTCCATGGTACCACAGAAATTAAGTCTGTTCTATGAATTTGTGACCTCAGGGAAGACCTTTGTCTGAGCCTGTAAGATCTGTGTTACCTCAGAAATTAAGTCTGCTATCTGAATATGACATCAAAGAAGACCTTTGTCTGAGCCTGTAGGAGCTGTTTGAACTCAGAGGGAGGTCTTTGTTGCCTGAGTCTGTAGGGTCTGTGTAACCACAGAAAAGAAGCCTGCTGCATGCTCTTTATGACCTCATGAAGACCTTTACCACAGAAAATCTATTTAACCTCAATGAAGATCTTTGCTTCCCGACCCTCTATGATCCGAGGGAAGAGGTGTGGCGCCGCGGCCAGGGCGACTGACGCTGGAATCTGGGGCTCACGGTTCGATCCCGGGCGGCAGGTCAGCCCAGCACCATCTGACTCTGGGCAATAGCTTGCTTAATCTTCCAGACGGCCCCCAGGCGCCAGGATGCCTTCGGGTAACTGTTTGCGCTTTACGAATACTGGATTTTTTAAACATTAATCTGTTTGCCCTCAAGACCTATAGGATCTCCATAAACTCAAGAGTGATCTTTGCCGTCTGAGCCTGTAAAATCTGTGTGAACTCATAGGAGAACTGTGCTGTCTGGGAATGTAGGATTGTGTGTAACCTCAGTAAAGAAGGCCATTGTTTGAGCATGTAGGATCTGTATGGCCTTTGCTGTATGCACATGTTGAATCAATTTAAACTCAGGGAAGATCCTTGCTGTCCAAGTCTGCGGAAGGTTATGACCTCGGATAGATCTTTGCTGAGTATTAAGGATTTGTGTGACATCAAGAGGCACCTATGCTGTCCATGCCTGTAGGATTTGTGCAATCTCAGAAAATAAGTCTGCTGTCTGATGCTGCAGGATGAGTCTGAGCTCAGGGAAGACCTTCGATGCCCGAGCCTGTCGGATCTGTGAACTCAGGGTAGTTCATTGCTGTCTGAGCCGCTAGAATCCATCTAACCTCTGAAAAGGGCTCTGATTTCTAAACTGGAAAGATACTCGACCCTGTAGGGAAGAGGTCGTTTTCATGAACCTGAAAGATGCAAGGTCCAAGAAGCCTTTTTGCTAGACCTGTCAGCCTCAGGATGGTCTTCCCCAGACCTTTTGCCTTCCGCCTCCATTTTCTGCTGATCTTGTTTTTGCTGGCCTTAGGACTGTGCATACTTTATCACTGTTAACCAGTTCTAAACTGCATGTGCTCCTTACCTAAAATGTGGTAACTTTAGCTGGTACTTAATTGGCATATTTAATTTACCCTAGTAAAGTGGTACTACATGCACCCAGGGCCTGTAAATTAAATGCTACTAGAGGGCCTGCAGCACTGATTCTGCTACCCACCTCAGTAGCACTTTAAACATATCTCAGGACTGCCTTTACAGAGCCTATGCGTGCCGTTTTAAACTGTCTTTTGCATCTGACAAAATAAACCTTTTGCCAGGTCCAAACCTCCTTTTGAAAACACATGTCACCCGAAGGGTAGGCCCTGGACCACCAACATGGCTGGGTGCAGTGTATTTCAAAAGTTAGACATATACTTTACGTTTTACATGTCCTGGTAGTGAAAAACTCCTACATTTGTTTTTCACTGCTGCAAGGCCTACCTCTCTGATAAGATAACATTGGATTTGCCTTATTACAGTTTATAAGTATAATTTCCAAATGAGAGCAGGTAATCCCTTCATATTTGGTGTCTGTAATTGGGGTGAAGAAATCCTAACTCATGGTGAAGCCTGATTTTTCATCACAATTTAAAAAAAAACACTTTTAGAAAGTTGGCATTTTCCTGCCTTAACCTTTTCGTGCCTGATGCCTATAACTGGGTCATATGACTGGGTGTAGCTGACAGTTGAATTGTGTGTATTACTCCTAGACAGCCACACACAATAAGAAGCTTAGATGGGCTTGGATGGGCCATCACTGGCAGGATCGGAGGGTGAAGCTGCCCTCAGACCCACTTACACATGAATAAGCTGTGTCCTGCCTCTACACAAAAGGGCTGCATACCCCTTGTAGTTAGTCCGGAGCCAGAACAGGAGAGGCACAATGCCTTGGTACCACAAAGGGAAACATCTAGAAGCTTCTCCTCCACATCAAAGGCACAACTGGGTATAAATATTGCACCTCAGACACCAACTCTTCAGTACACTTCTGGACCTGTTTATACTCTGCCAGGAATAAGAACTACTGTGCTGCTGAAAAGACTGCCACTCTGCTGGACTGCTGCTCTGAAGGAACTGCTGCCCTGCTGTGCTTTCTGCTTCCCCGCCTTCTGCCCTCTTGTGTTGGTGAGGAGGACTGGATCTGAATCTCTTGAAGCCAGAGTGACTCCAACGGGTAGTTGCCTGGCTTCCTGATTCGAAGCCTCAACGACATAACAGGATTCCGACAACCTTGCACGCTCACCTGGACTCTGCCATCTGTGTGCCTACCCTGCCTAGTGGTGCCACCCGAGTCCTGGACCCTTGGAAGTGGGCCTAAGGTGTTTGCCAGCCTCTGTGGATCCAGCAGAACCATTGCATCTTCTCTTCTGTGCAGCGCAACCCCGAGCCGATCTGACATATCAGCTTTTAAAAAGCCAATAGTGCGTGGCTCAGAATAGTTGCGGGGACTAGCATCGCAACTTGCAGCATTTTTTCGGAAGTTCCGCTGCGTGGTGCAAGTCCTCGCATCCCCCATTGGCAGCAGCCTTTATGACAACGACTTGACTCCGCATCGCAGTATTGTAGTTGCTCTGAACCGACACCCCCAACTGTGAGCCGCATCCTTGATGCTGGACTTCACACTGCAAGACCTCGTCAATGGGATACTCGGCCACGAAGCAGGACCACGGGTAGGATTCCCACTGCATCTCAGAACCGACGTACAGCTTTAGCTCGACAACACATTTCCAACTCAGATCCTCACAAAGCTCAGGAAACTAGAATTAAGGTACTATGTTTAGCGGGTCTAAGCCCGCACTCCATCAGGGTCAGATTGAACTTGTGACTTTTTCCTGGTCCAGTGCGACCAGTATCCACAGTTGGCACTTTGTGCTTTTTGGTGCTATTTTCACTAAAACCTTTACTTTTGAATATCTCCTGTTCTATTAATTGGATTTTTGTTGTCTTGGTCTTGTATTATTTTTAAAGTTTGCTCAATTTCCTAAAGTTGTGTGGGGATCCTTTTGTGGTGTGTTTTCTCTCTGTTTATTGTTTAAAGTTTTGCACAAATGCTTTACATATTGCCTCTGGGTTAAGCCTGACTGCTCTGTGCCAAGGTACCCGAGGGTTGAGCGCAGGTTAACTCCAACTAGGATTGTGATTGCTGCTTGACCAGGGTTCACACCCCAGTCAACCAACAACACAATTCTTACACTTTCTAAAGATAGAATAAGCGGATAGAGAAAGAATGTCCTGGAGGGGCTTGTGCCACCTTATGGGACCTGAACAACATATCTTGTCTCCACCTGAATAAAAGCAGGAGAAGGCTCAATCAGATGGGTGGGGTGCTCTGGAAGAAGCCTACCAGGCAATCCTTTTCACAAGAATTATCAGAGCACGACCTGCGAGTCACCCTTGTGTCAGAAAACTTCAAAAACAGTTCTCTGTTGTGGAAAACCCTGCCATGGACTGCATAGCCACATGATGGAATGATGGATAGCAGAGAAGCCTATTTAACTGATCTTTTGGGAGAACAGCATGTAGTGCATCCTATAGTTAGTGCTAGATGACAGGACACAGATTTTTTCAAAATCAACAAGCATTGGCAATGCTAGTAGGTCTTCCCTTTGTGACCTATTGGCTTTTCAATTGCTTTTGGCATTGGTGTATAGTGTTGGGATGCTGTGTAGCATCATCAAAAACACAAAAAGGTGTGGTTGTGTAATTCGAATGATAAGTGCTAGCGTCAGAATGCATTCACTAACACCCACGTAGTGACACAAGCACATCTGCTTTAATTTTTTATTGATTGATCCAAGATGGATGATGCCACTTGGATTGATAAATAAAATTTAAAAAACAGTTTTTTTGTGCAAAAGTGTCATTAAAAAAAATGCCCTCCCCTTCCTGTGGATTCGGTACGAAATCTGGGCGTAATGCTTGACTCAGATCTCTCCTATAAATCTCATGTCAGTAAAGTGACAGGTAGGTGCTTCAGCATTCTGAAAGTTCTTCATAAGGTTTTGGATCTCCTCCCTATTGATGCCAGAAAGACCATTGTCCATGCTCTGGTGACCCCCTATCTTGATTATGGGAATGCTCTACTCTTAGGTTTGAGAAAAAAAGGCCTACACCAACTTCAGTGCGTTCAGAACGCTGCTGCCCGCCTTGCGCTCAAACATCCTCGCAGAGCATCTGGGAAGACCGCTTTAGCTAAACTCCACTGGCTCCCTGTCAAGGAGCGGATTAAATTTAAAGCCCTTTGTTTCGCGCATCGAATTGCCCAGGGCAAAGGCCCAGATTATCTGAAAAATCCTCTTACCATTCACCGCCCCATCCGGAATTTGAGATCGTCCGGTGCGATGCTGTTTAAACCCCCTAGAATCACCAGAGCAAGGATGGGTGGCTGTTCTTTTAGGTACCTGGCTTCCAAACACTGGAATAAACTTCCGCTCGATCTGCGAATGGAACCCTCTGAAATTAGGTTCCGTGGAAAGCTTAAAACGCTTCTGTTCCCTCTTGTGTAACCTTCATGCCTTTCTTACCTCTCATGGCTTTTTCTTTTTACATCTGCCTCTTGTGAATTAGCAGTATTCAGCGCGGGGACACACTGTCTTCTGTGTAGCCAGGCGCTTTAAAAATGGTTTATTATTATTATTATTTAGGTGTTGGGGAGGGAGTGTGGGGGCAGCAAAAGAGTGGGTGTAGGTAGTGAGGGAAGGAAGAGGAAAAACAGCACATAGAGAGTGAGGTAGGGAAACGCCAGATGGAGAGAACACCACAGAAGCACATGGGCAAGAGAGAGCAACACGGAACACTGGGTAGGAGAGAAGCCGACGAACAAGTGAGAACAGCGTGGGGGTGAGAGAGCGCAATAGGGAGCAGGAAGGGGGGAGAAGCACACAAGGGAGGCAGCAGGAAAACACATGCCCTCGTGGAGCGCTTAAGCAAAAAGAAATAAGAGAGCTGGGGTAGAAAATCGCATGGACGAGAGAAAGCAACACGGAGCACGGGAAAGAAACCTACAAGCCAGGTGAAAAACACATGCACTGTCTTGGAGTGCTGAAGCAAAACGAAAAAAAGTAGTTCCCTAAAAGTGTGGAGTGGAAGGGCACAGGTAAAAACGCTCTGAGTTCCAGCTTAGGGACAAACGTAAGATGGACAAGGCAAGCCATTGAATAAAAAGTCAGCAAATGAGAGTGACAATAAAGACAACCAATGATAAGGAATGGGTGGGCCGCAAGCCCACGGTAATTTCTTGTTCAGCTGAAAATAGGCCTTTTGAACCAGGCAGCTTTTGCTGCCTGGTAAGCTTGACCTAAAAACACGAACAGGCTACAGACACAGAGGTAGGACTACAAAATGGCAGTATTAGCATGGCCCTACACTAATAATGCTCACTAGTGTAGAACTGTAGGACGATGCATCTCCAGAGCCATTGCTGCATTCACCTCACCTTTAAGGATAAAAACAACAGATACCCCACAAAAGTAAACAAGAATTGGCATTGCCAATAGGTCTCGCCTTTGGGGTGTTATAAGTGTTTTGACAGACTTATGGGCTTTGTTACCGTTTTTAATATGTGTTGTGAATGTTGTGCCGCATGGTTAAAAGTTATACATTATAATTAAAAAAGTTTTATAACCATTTCTTGCACCTTATATATAACCTAACAAACATTATATACAACTGAAGTATCGTAGGCTATTTTTGCTCTATAAGCTTCGGTATTAATAATTAGGTGCCTTGGTGAGTCCCTGAAACCAGCAGCTCAAATTAAGCTCTGTAGGTTACAAAATGCAAAAAGCATATTATACGACACGCACAATAACAGCATCGCAGTCTTTAAATTAAAGCTATATCAGAAATGTGTTTTACTTGTGCGTGTTATAAAAGCCAAAGAACATGTAAAACATTGCTCACAATAACATCGCAAGTTATAAATAAATAAAAATATCAGAAATAAGTTTTACTTGTGCGTGTTATAATGCGTTTTAATATATCTTTAAATGGTGCTTATAAAAAGCACTCCAAAACCCTTGGGTCCAGTTTGCACTGTAAGCGCCGGTGTTGACAATTAAATGCGGTGGTGAGTGCAGGAAAACACCGGTTCAAATTAGCACTACTATAAAAAAGGAACAGATTAGGAGAAGCAAATGTCTTTGGGGAAAGCTATTGTGTAAAAGGCAAAGGTGCCGACTTTAGAGCTGGGGAACAAAGTTCGAGTCTTGGGGTCGGATCAACATCTTGTGATCCTGGGCCAATCACTTAATTTCCACATTTGTACCAAACATTCTTATGCCCTGAAGGGGTATTTATAAAAATAACAGTGTTTGTTCCATAAGTAATGCTTATAAAAAGCACTCCAAAAACACTGGGTCCAGTTTATGCTGTAAGTGCCAGTGTTTATAATTAAGTGCTGTGGTGAGTTCCGGAAAGCACCAGCTCAAATTTAGCACTACTGTAGAAAAAGTTACAGATTAGGAGAGGCAAATGCCATTAGAGAAAAGCTATAACATAGCACTGAAAGGTGCCGACTTCAGAGCTAGGGAACCAAGTTTTGGCATTGGCCCAACATTTTGTGATCCTGAGCAAATCACTCAGTCTCAACTCTTGTACCAGAAAATAATATGCCCTTAAGTTATGCTCATAAAAAGAATTCCAATATTTGTAGGTCCAGTTTGCTGTATAAGTGCCAGTGTTGTTATTTCAATGCTGTGGTGAGTCCTAGAATACACGACTCAAAAAAAGCACTGGCAGTTACAAAATCAAAGCAAAATATTAAACAACATAAAAAATAAGAATATCAAGATCTAAAAATAAGTATCTCAAAACTTGACTTGCTCTGCCTCAGCCCCGTCGGCCTTTCAGAAGCAATGTCCTGTCCTTATTTGCCTAGACCCCCTGTATCCGCTGACAACTTTCACTATGGTTTCAAGATCCAGCAGAGAACCTTTGGGCTTATTAAGAAATGGAAAATATGAGTGACAGGGAGAGCGAAGGGGGAGGAAAGGTGATTTCAGAGGATGAAGACTCGAGATTTTATGCAGAAGGGAAAGGAGTAATGTTAGACCTGACACCAATGGCGTGGGTCTCCCTTCCATTTTTGCTGTTGCCTCATGTGTTTTTGCGGGTGTTAGATGCTTTGGGCACTGTGCCACTGCTGTCCAGTGCCACAGTGCAAGTGCTCCCTACTGTAAATTAATGTTTTGATCAGTGATTCCATGATTGGCTTGTTTGGTTTACTTGTCAGACCTTAGTATAGTGCACTGAGTGTGCCCAGGGCTTGTGAATCCAAATGCTGCCGGTGGGCTTGCTGCACTGGTTGTACCACCCACAGAAGCAACCTTGTAAAATGTGGCTACGGTCTGCCATTGCAGAGCCTGCGTGAAGTCTGGTACTTTCATGCTGACTGGTTAAGTGCATCCACTTGCCAGTCCCTAAACCATCCCTTTTCTTCATATCATACACCCCTATGGTAGGCCAAGGGCAGGGTGCATTGTAAGTATAAGGTATGACATGCCCTGGTGTGTGTGGCATGTCCTAATAGTGAATTACAGCCATTTTCGTTTTTCACTATTGCAAGGCTACCTGTTCTCCATAGGCCAGAATGGGCAGTTAGATTATTACATTCTTATAATCCTAACTGCCTCAGGGAACATGGTAGAAATTCGAGTTTAGTATGCCTGAACTCAGAATGATGAAATGCATCTTTTAGTGAAGTTGGTTTTAACATTCTGTGTTTGAAAATATCACTTTTAGAAAGTAGGTATTTTCTTGTCTAACTATCCAAAGTCTGCCTCTGTTAGGTTGTGTATTCCGTGTCTGGTGTTTTGAATGACAGGGCTGGGGGATTCCAAGAGACAGAATGAGTCAGCCCAGTGGTGAATAGAGAGATCTGCATCTAGATGGGAGGGAGGAGTTGCACCTGAAACTTGAATAAGGATGTGCCTGCCTTCCACAATGCTGGCTCCACCTCTTGGGGTGCGGCTGATGTCTCTGCCCTGCACAGTGAATGAAGAGAAGGAATCTTGTCAACAAAGTGCTCCAAGGCTGTGCTTTCCCTCTACAATGCTGGCTCCACCTCCTGTGGGGCGTCTGATTTTTCTGCCCTGCACTGTGAAAGGAAAGAAGGAGTCCTGTAAACAGAGTGCTTCCGAACTGGTTTGGACTGGGCAAAGGCCCCTCTCCCCTCAGAGAACAAAGGATTTTGGGGTATAAATATTGGGACCCTGATCCTAAGAAATTAGATCACTTTTGGACTACAAGAAGAAACCTTTACAGAGGAGAGGAACCTGAAGAAACTGAGGAGAGACTATCCCTAAGCTGAAGTGCTGCTTGGGGGATTGACCTGTAGTGGTTGCCTCACTGCCGAAGGAAGGAGAAAGGAACTTTGTGTAGTTTGCTTTCAACTTGTGAAGGATCTCCAAGGGCTTGGAAAAGAGCGTGCCTCCTGCTGAAGTCTCAGGGACAGCAGACTTCATCCCCCAGCTCCACAGAGTTCTTTAGAAGTGCCTGCTGCTGTTTTGGGCCTTCTGAGGGACTGCTTGTCGCAAGGAGCTGGAAGCACTACTCAACGAAGAAGAAGTGTGTAGCCGTCGCTGCTGCTGCCGTCGCATCATGAATGTCGGCGCTGTAGCTGTCGTATTGCACCACATCGAGAGAAGCGTCTCGCAACGAAGAGGAAGTGTGTCGCCATCGCAGCTGCTGCCGTCGCAACTCCAAGGGAGGGTGTCACCACTGTAGCTGTCGTATTGCACAGCATCAGGAGAAGAGTCTCGCAATGAAGGAGAAGCGTGTCGCCGTCGCTATTGTTGCAGTCGCATCGTGGATGTCGGCGCTGTAGCACCTCGCATCCCCGGAGAAGCGTGCCGCCGTCAGAGCTGCTGCGTGGCATCTTGAATGTCGGCGCTGTAGTTGTCGCATTGTGCTGAAGCTTCTTGCAACGTCGGAGAAGAGTGTCGCAGCCAAGGCTGTTGCCGTCGCATTGCTGAACAAGGGTGTTGCCGCTGCAGCTGACGCATCGAACCGAGACTCTCGCATCCTCGGAAAAGCGCGCCGCATCAGGAAGATCTTCACGTCTTTATTTCTTTGCACCAGAACTTTGCCGCATTTCCATCACTGCAAAATTACTTGTTGTGGAAGCGCAACGCATCGTAAGGTACATTGACGCAAAGTGTCGCATCTTAAGAACTGAACAGAACTAAGCTAAAACTTCCCTCTAAAGTATAGTATTGTGTATTTTTTGTCATTTATGGTCTTGTGGTAAATCTATATTAAGAATACTTATTTTTTTATATAAACCTTGTGTGGTGTCCATCTGTAGTGTTGTCACTGGGTTACTGTATGTGGTCACAAATGCTTTACACACTGCCTCTGAGATAAGACTGTCTGCTCGTGCCAAGCTACCAAGGGGGTGAGCAGAGGTTATTTTAGGAGTGTACCCCCTTACCCTGACTAGAGGCAGGAGTCCCTATTTCTCACAAGTACCTACCTGTGCCAACTAGAGACCTCCAAATCTAATAAGTAACATAAGCTGAGTGGCAATATAGGCAAGGATAGGAAAAGCTACAGCATCATTACTGAGCATGGACAGAGGAGAGCGCGACTGACCTATCATGGCTGCAGACCAGATTAAGAACAGGGAACACTGGATGGTTATTACTGCGGAGTGTTTGAGGACGGAGTAATATTGACCCCGTTATTGAAGGGAGTGAGACTGACCGCTTATTACTGCTGACCGAACAAAGGAAACTGAGTACAAGTGACTGGTGAACACTACAGATTGCATGAAGGAGGAGTAAGAGAGTGTCACATCATTCATGCACGCTGCACAATCAGTGGGAGCGACTAATTACTACTCCAGAGTGCGCAAAAAACAGACTGAGCACCAGACTGCAGACTGTGAAAAACACCGATGAGGGTGAAAGTGACCGATAATTACTAAGTTAGAACTGCCAAAGTCATTTTAATGGCATGCGGATCAGGGTAGCGCACACAGTACAAACGCCAAACACACTGCAGCAAAGTATTTAAGACAAGCCCGGCCGCGAAAGTGAAAGCGACCGTAACATGATCCAAAACAGATGGCACCCTGCGCGCCCCTGCTTGCTCCCGCAAGCTGGATGCCGCGGGAGAAAAACATTTAATGGAAAAGGTGGGACATGCACCCGCCTTTGGCCAATTGCGTGCTTTAATTTTTGAAAGCCACATGCAAAGGCCAATACAATGAACACACACGCACAAGTTTTCAGAATAGCTGGAGTGATTCCAAGAGGCCTTCTCCTAGAGCAGCGCATGCGTGCTGCGCTAGGCTCGACCTAAAAATATTGCAATTTACATTGTAATCCTATGGTAAAAAGACAAACTTCGTGATCCGCTTTAAAGGTTAGGGTTGTGATTTAGTGTTAAGGGAGATACCTAGTCATCTATTTGTAAAGTTTCCCTAAGAAGACACAGGCCATAATAGCTTGAGCTATGCCACGTTGACTTTTCTGCATGTTAACCTTAAATGCTATGGAGAGTGAAAAAGGGCAAGAGCTGTACTGCCAGAGTGGTGCCTGCTGTCCTACCACGCCGCATGCGAGGAAGCGTCCTCTGGAGATGTAAACATGAGTAATATTTTATTTGTAGTCGTCAAAGTAATCAGAGTCTTGCACCAAATGCTGGACATGTAGGGAATGGAAGTGTAATGATTAAGTTATAATAGGAAACAAGCAGCCTACCTTGGCACTTTGACCCTTGCCAATTCACGCCAAACTCATAACTTTCACAATTTGAAGGCCTAGACCGAATCAATGGCAAACAGTCTGAACGGGGAAAGATGCAGAATATTTCCAAAAATGTTGAGTTAAGGACCTAGAAGTGAAACCTCACTTTTTGAGGCGCTGAGGTTAAGAGCACTGGGCCGGTGACCAGTTCACAGCCTCTAACCTGCTGGTGAAACTGGGCGGAACCTTCTGACAATTGATGTGCTCTGCAGTGAAAGGTGGTCCCTACAAGCAGACTAAGATATAGAAGGAAAACCTGTGACTCGTGGTCAACCATTGGGGGCGGACAAATTCTTTCGTCTTTGCCCGCTTCTTTCTGCCCTTTTGAAAAGGAACGACCCCACTGGAGCACTTCCTGAGACATGGGACCGCGATCGCAGTTTGGCCAAAAACAGGCCGCGTCCCACAGAATGGAAGGCAGTGGAAAGCTAGATGTTTTATCCTTGAAGTTGGACTTGGAATGTAAATGTGAAATGTATTGTTTGGATAATGAGATTCTGATCTGGAGTTGCTGCCTGACGGTGGAGGTTGTTGTTCTTGCTTATCTTGTGCTCTACATTTCATTAAAAAGAGACCTTTTAATCACCATCACAATTGCAGGAACTTTGAGAAGACAAAGCAGAGAGATAACCAGAGCCCTTCCTTGTTGAGCTCATCATCCCAAGCACTGTTTCTGACTCACCCCCGGGTCGAAGGTCAACTGATAGGTTGTCCATCATAATCCCAATAACCTGTTGATGTTGAGCCACTACAGCTTTCTCCAGCACCATGGCCAAGCAAGTGTCGCCTGCAAAGAGCTACTTTAGAATTGCGGGATGCAAATAGATTTCTAGAGGAACAGAGCAGCAAGTCAAAATAAACTAGGATGGTTATCGCAGAAGAAGCATAATCATGGTCAGAAAGTTCATTTGTAGTCAAAGAAGGAAGAGTGCAAACTCCAGTAAAAAAAAATTATTAATTTCAGTTTTAATGCGTTGCATGCAGGACCTCTGAATTCTAACAGTAGCCGAGTGTTCAGCTTCAGCGCATGCAGAAGAAAATCGGCGTCTGCGCTCTTTGTTGCCTGCAGGGTTCCGAATATTTGGAACTATGGATAAAAAAATTGTCTTTAAGAGATTTATATGCTTCCTGTGAAAGGGTCACTCCAGGATGATGAAAGCAGCCCACTAAAATGGGATATCTAAGCCCTGCCTAACTTGAAGGGAAAACTGCTGTAAACAGTGGTGAGTCCAGGTCTCAACATTCTGTATTTACAAGATGCAGACAGTGAAAATGATCCAGTAGAGCAACATCATGACTATTAAAAGCTGCAGAAATAGGCTCTGCCTCCTCCTCTTGTGGGGATGCTTCAACACATTAGCAGCCTTCGATCGAAGTGGATGTGAAGCCTCTATGGCCTCTATGGCCCTCCCCACAAGTGCTTAGACACAGTGTCCAGCTTCCAAGGCAGTGTCTGGGGGCCTACCTCGTTATGGGAGAATTCAAAAAGATGCCAGTCATACAAAAGCTATGCCCCGGGGTCCATTTATCCAGGACAATCGACCATTTGAATTGTAAACCCTTCTGGGACCAGGGTGGCAAGGACTTTACCACAGTTCGTGGCCTGTAAGTCCTCAGTTAACTAAAGATAGTCCACCCCAAAGTATCCAAGGTGCATGCCATTGACTGCCTGGTATTCTCAGCAAACAATAACCATTGGGCACTGGCTCAGTTGGACTGGGAATTTAGAAGGAAGGTGGACAAGTAGAAGTGATGCTACCCTTTTCAAAGAGATGGTTCTTACAGGGGATTTGGAATACTCACAAGATGCAAACTGCTGGCTCCTTCTTTTAAGAGTATTGAACTTGCCCCAAAATGGTCACAGCGCTTCGGCTGAGAAGGTAGAGCAGAACAATGCGAACAACAGTCATCCCTTCAGGAGAGAATGAAACTCTGACTGCTGCTCCACACCTGAATACAGGCTTCCCGGATGCGCTTCTCGCCTAAACGAGCCTTTCTGCTCCTGTAGGACCTGTGACAGCCTGTAAGGTCTATGTGAGCTCAGGAAAGAGTTATAATGTTTGAAACCAGTAGGATCTCTGTGCCCTGAAAGTTAGCTTCACTGTCTTTCACCTGTACCTAGGAGGCCTCAGTTGTCTTAAGCCTGAGCAGATATGATGTTCGACCTGGGTGGTATCCTAGCTCAAAGAAACCTGAGTCCATACGATTTTTGTGACGAGCGATAGTCTTAAGCCTGAGCCTGTAAGATCTGTGTGACCAGAGTGACTCTGTTGTATGACACCTGAGCTCCACATAATCTGTGTACTGTGGGCCATCTCTGCTGTCTGTTGCATCCATCCTATTGGTGCTTTGTGTTGTGATAGAGAGCACTGTTTCATACCTGGGCCTCTAAGACCTCTGTAATTGAAGTTCTAGCGCCTCTGTAGGCGGCCGGCCTTTGTTGTATATTTGTAATCAGGGCTTGTTGTATGGAAGGGCACTTCTGCAGTGATGTTTTAGCTGTAACTTGTGGATAAAGCTCATTATAACTTCTCTTGTTTTCCAGAGCCATGTCGGGGCTGGAGATGTACGATGATGTCCTCACCGTGATGAAGGCCCACTACCAGGAGCGAGGTTTCGCCAGTGGTGTGTCCCAGGTCGAGGCCTTGCAAGCCGCCTCCAAGGCGCTCCAGTACAGCATCGCTGTGATTGGTGAGCGGGGAGTGGGGAAGACAGCCCTGGTCGATGCCCTGCGAAACTATGAGAAGCAATATAGCGAAAGTGATCTGCCCACTTTCTTCAGTGGTGGCGGTGGAAGCTCAGAGCCTACCGGGCATGTGTACCCAACCTTCCCTAATGTCATCCTCTGGGATCTCCCAGGTTACAGCTCCTCGGTTCAACCTGCGGCATACCTCAAGGACATCAACTTTCAAAACTACAACATCTTGCTGCTGTGTGTGGCAGGGCCTGTGACCGAAAACCACCTGCAGCTCCTCAAAGCCTTCAAGCAGAAGGGCAAGGCCTGGTACGTAGTGCGCTCTCAGGTGGACCTGACCCTGCACACATGCAAGCGGCGCCTGCGAGCTCGGTATACAGTAGAAGACACTCTACAAGAGCTCCGCAAGGGCTGCACCCAGGCGCTGGAGAAGGCAGGCCTGGGATCCGACAGGGTCTTTCTAGTGTCTGGACTGGAGCACGACAAGTATGAGTTCGGCAAGCTGGAAGACGCTCTCGAGAGGGACATTCTCAGTGTAAAAAGGTGAGAACAAAGCGGTGTGCTTCAGCGCTACATGGTTGGGGGAGGGGAGATCTTGTCCAAATTTCAGAACCCCACTCTCCTAGAGTGCTGTCTGGGTGAGTTCACTTCTTATCCTTTCCTTAGTCGTCGTCTGGTGCATGTGCCCCTTTATGGGCAAATTCCAGAAGTTCTCCCCCTACCTTTTCCTAGTTTAATCAACACCTGCGGAGGGTTCTGGTAACTGCATCTGCCCCCCAAATACAGATTGGCCTCGATAGGGTAACCACACTTTTCTGAAGCCACTGTCATCTAAAACAGGCCTCCAAATTCTGTGACTACACACTCCTTCCTCCCCCTTCTCATCTTCATTGTCAGTCTCCCTTCACCATCGACAGCCAATCAAGATTGGCAGTCAGCTACCCTGTTATCCAGACGTAAATGTATTTTCCTGAATGGTCATCAGCCTCTCTTTTATTAACAGCATTATTACTTTGTTGCTTTCTCCAGCAAGTGCTAAAATGCAGCCCCTGGTATTTCACTGATTCTGCTTCTAAGCACTGGCATCTGCAATGATAAAACATCCCAACCTACAATGAAACACCCTCAGCTCGTACCCTAATCCTAATCTTTTAAATCCTTAATTTTTTCTTACAGTCTGAATCCCAACAAAGTTTTAGTTTTTGTTGCATGAGTTGTTATAGATCACATGTTCTGCTCTCATCTGCATCTAGCGTTAGTCTTTGACCATTACCAGTTGATTTTCTTTGCTGCGTGAATTTCAATTTCATGCTTTGGATGAATGATTTGTGATTGTCATAATCAATTGCCTTCTTTTCCAACTAAAATCTTTCTGTCTTTTATGTCAATCCTTAACTCTGATAAACATGTTTAGGGCACCTCTCTCACTTTGGATATGTTCATCCCTGTCTTTTTCATAAATTCACACATCATCCTTGAGAAAAATTTCCATCGAAAGTTTCCCTCACAATGTTAAGCTTAGCTAAACAGCATTCCTAAGAACCGAAATGTCCCATTCAGAAACAATAATGCTTTTGACTTTTCATGCAGTTTGACCTGGTAATTAGCTGATGCTAGGTCCAGAGTGGTAAACACACATGCATTATTCATTAACACCAATATCTCGGAAATGTTTGACAGGAAGAGCTTTGAACTACAACACATCCATTCAACTCTCATATTAATGCATAATCTGATCTCAACATCACTTTACTTCCTAAGGTCATAGGTACCAACCATTTCCTTACTATACATTCTTTGTAACTTTTGTTTCAAACAATCTCTTTAATAATTTATATGCATGCATCCTCTCAACCAACTTTCCATTATGCACTTCTGAAAAAATATATAGTTTAAATCCTTGAACTGTTTTCCCAATTTGCTCACTTAGACATGTACCTCAGCATTTGGGTGTACTTACACTTTCAACGTCATCTTATGAGGAAGAATACAATCTCTTTCACTGGAACATATACCCGTTGGATCATAAAATTCATCCTCAAAGTCCATATATGTTTTTAAAAAATCCTTGCCCCATGATTAGTTCCCTTTTATAACCAGCTATTTGGCACCCTTATCCTAATTCCGACCTTAAAATTCTCCTCAAGTGGCATCTAATAGCTCATGTGGGTCTTCTTCGATCCAGGTTTCGCTTAATACATGAGTCAGTGTCAGTCAAGAAGAGCAGAGCAGATTTTGATAATGACAGATAAACTCTGCAATATGACATTCACTCAGACACACAACACTGCTATTGTCAACTATCTTACAGATTTCACTTTGCTCCCTGTCCTTGTGGAGCATTAATCTGGTCCCTGCCTGTGCAATCTCATGAAATAGGTTGTTTCTAATCCGATGTTCCAAGGCTCTCCCATATAGCAGTGCGGCTGGTAACATTTTAAAGTGGTAGGGCGTAGACATTTGGCTGCGCGTTATGTGGTGAGAGTGAAGCGAACAAGCCTGACCAATATTGTGGAGGGGTTTGTTGGGGTTCTCCACCTGATAATTTATTTCAAATAAAGAGTTGGCAAATGCTGTATTGTAAGCAAATTTGAGAAAGCATGAAGGTAAATATCAAGCATGGAATCCCAGGTTAGTCACTTAGGCTCTTTCTGTGCTCCTGTACGTCAGTTACCTTATCTGCAGACATTGAAAGCGCTTAAGCAACTGAACAATCACTTTCACTCACATTTCTATATGTGACTTAATGACTGCTTACCACATGTGCTTATTCTTATAACTGAGCCAATTAATTGCACTAGGTGAGGGTATATACAGTTCTGAGTGGAGCCCAAGCCACACTCTATGTATTGTGTGAATATAATAGGCTTTCCAGCCAAATCTAAAAACGTCATATCATCCTCAAGCTGTGGCTACAACGCAGAAGCCCCCAAATGTCGTCACACCCAAAAAAAATACTTAAAACATACACACTACTTCTGTGTAGCAGCTTGCTTATATTTTAGGGTCATATTTACAATTCCTCAAAGCATTCCTCTTTATTTGAACTGAATGTAAGCCTCTAAAGCCAGTTATTCCACCTGCACCTCTATTAGGCCTGTAGGCATCATGTGTGTACACGAGGCACAAGAAGAAGTGGGCTTTAACAGGGAAATCATTTCTTGAAGGTATGTGCTAGCAATTAGTTGTTCCCCGTCTTGTCAGTAGCTGCTGTATTTATTAGCCTGCGTACTACTTGAAGTCCCAGAGGAATGGAGTCGGCCTTTCGAGAAGAAAAGGAGATCGCCAGTGACATTGCACAAGACTAAGTTTATTTTTTTAGGCACTGGATGGATACATTTAGGCAATCGGTTAATTAAGTAATTTGCCCAGGATCACAGGATGCTAAACTGACGGCAGGATTCAAACCGATCCCCAGATCCTAAGTTGGCAGTTCTGGTTACACACAATCATGCACACTGGCAGTCACAGTCATGCACACTGCCACTCACAGATAGTCATGCACTGCACACATGCTTTCACAGTGATGCGATACACAGATATACAGCCATGAACACACACAAACCCATAATACTGAAACTTATATATATAATAATGATCCTTCCTCTTAGATTCTGTCTCCAAAAATAGAGCTACGACCGACACAGCCTAGGCTGTCACCAACAGTCACGCCATTGCGCTACATTAGGGGGGGGGGTTCGTGCGAGGAGATTTAAAAGACACCATTATTAACAAACATAAACTTACCGGATCCGCGCTGCATCTGCAGACCTCCTGGGCCGGGGTCCGAATCCCGCAATGGCGCCCTGGAAAATACCGCCTGCTCTCAGCCAATCCAGGCGCTGCTCCAGCAGCAGCGCCAGGATTGGCTTGAGCAGTAATGCGCATGTTGTGTTTAGGGCTTCACATTTTTTGCTACCAGCCCGCACATGCGCACTAGGCTGCTCATTAGAAGAGCGACATGGAACAACCCTCGCACTTCTAATGAGGAGCCTAGTGTGCGCATGTTCAGGGCTGGTGCAAAATGTTTAAACCCTCAGCAGACCATGCGCACTCTTGCTGTGCGCTCCCCCGACCACCTATGTGTTATTATGGTGGATGCCACGTCAATCAGACACTTGCAGCTAAACTGCTGTAGTGCTGTCGAGCCCCCTTCTAAGCTGACTGTCTCCGGCGGCCAGGAAATGCCTGTATTGCATTGTGGTGAGTCATCATAGAAAGAGTCAGAGAGTGACGTGTGACGGCAACGCTCGGTGGGGCACCGCCCAATAGCCCTAATGGACGCACCGCGCCTGACCTCTCAATCCTTTGAAAACATCTTGAGTTGATTCATGGTACCTCAAATAGATTTAAGGACACCACATTCCTCCAATGTGCACATATGTGACGTAGATAAACTTAAAGGCCTTTCACCGTCCAACCACTTTCTATAGCGCCATCATTCACATTCAAGGATGACGGGATCTCGACTTGTAAATTCTGACAGAGACCGATTCAGAATGAACTTCATGTTTAAATCTTGAGACTCTAGTGGGGGGACAGAGGGAGAGCAGAGGGATATTGCAATGATAAGGGAAAGATCTGAGAGTGTCATAGGAAGAACATTACAGAGAGATGAATATCTGAAAAGCTGTGCAGCAAAGAAGCACAGGTCAATTCAGGATTGAGTGTCATGCTACGAAGAATAGTAAGAATAACTCCAAACACGCAAACTGAGATGTGTCCAGGAGGCAATAATACCCCAGACTCTCATGTATTTGCAATGCTGAGCCATTCTGTTTCATGGGGATCTACCAGATGTTTCAAGCGCCTTGTCCAGCACCATGTTGAAATCTCCACCACAGATAACACTGCGTTCCTGAGCTTGATTAATCAAACATGTTATCCTTGCAAGTAACCAGGGAGATAGCATTGTGGGCATAACTATTTATAAACAAACTCTTATGTCCACCTGAAGTGCCCACACGTGAACCTATCTGCGCCATCTTTAGACCTCTGGTTTGAGTTGGAAATTCAACTTCTCTTAGAGCAGACAAATTAGTTCTGTGAGTTAGTTTACTAGCTTTCTATCTGTTGTTTTTAGGTCTCACAGAGAGACCTATTGCGGTGAAACCAGAAAATTACCTAACCAGGCGGATTTCTAACAGATCACGTGACCACAAGCACGCGCATTTCCCCACATCAAAGCCTCGTCAGACCCGACCTTACCATTTGCTCCTGTGCTTCCCTGCCCACTGCTTCACACTTGCCTTGAAGGCAATCTGCTTCTTCGCTCTTCAAAGGCTTTCCTTTAATTTACCATTTTGGTTAGTTGTAATCCATATAGAGAGGTTTTTCAATTCCTTTAATTTACCGTTTTGGATTAGTGCTAATCCAAACGGAGACGTTTTTCAATTCCTGTAATTTACCCTTTTTGGATTAGTTCTAATCCAAACAGAGAGTGCTAATCCAAACGGGGAGATTTTTCAATTCCTTTAATTCAACCTTTTAGATTAGTGCTAATCCAAACAGAGAGGTTTTTCAATACCTTTAATTTACCCTTTTGGATTAGTGCTAATCCAAACAGAGAGGTTTTTCTATTCCTTTAATGTACCCTTTTGGATTAGTGCTATTCCAAACAGAGAGTGCTAATCCATATAGAGAGGTTTTTCAATTCCTTTAATTTACCTTTTTGGATTAGTGCTCATCCAAACAAAGAGGTTTTTCAATTCCTTTAATTTACCCTTTTTGGATTAGTTCTAATCCAAACAGAGAGTGCTAATCCAAACTGGTAAGTTTTTCAATTTTAATTCACCCTTTTAGATTAGTGCTAATCCAAACAGAGAGGTTTTTCAATACCTTTAATTTACCCTTTTGGATTAGTGCTAATCCAAACAGAGAGGTTTTTCAATTCCTTTAATTTACATTTTTGGATTAATGCTAATCCAAACAGAGAGGTTTTTCATTTCCTTTAATTTACCCTTTTGGATTAGTGCTAATCCAAACGGAGAGGTTTTTCATTTCCTTTAATTTACCCTTTTGGATTAGTGCTAATCCAAACAGAGAGGTTTTTCAATTCCTTTAATTTACCCTTTTTGGATTAGTTCTAATCCATATAGATATGGTTTACAATTCCTTTAATTTACCCTTTTGGTTAATTGTAATCCATATGGAGAGATTTTTCAATTCCTTTAATTTTCCTTTTTGGATAAGTGCTAATCCATACAGAGAGGCTTTTCAAATCCTGATACACATGCTGACACAAGAGGAACATCAGTGCAACCTGCTGATAAACCAATTCAATCATCGTATTTATATAGCGCACTACTTACCCAGAGGGTCTCAAGGCGCGGGGGGGGGGGGGGGGGGGGGGGGTCTGCTACTGCTCGAACAACCAGGTCTTGAGTTGCTTCCTGAAGGCGAGGTGGTCCTGGGTCAGGCGGAGGTGGGTGGGGAGGGAATTCCATGTCTTGGCGGCGAGGTAGGAGAAGGACCGTCCCCCTGTGGTGGCTCTGCGGATGCGGGGGACGGCGGCGAGGGCGTGGCTGGACGAACGAAGCTGGCGTTTGGGAGCGTAGAAGTTGAGGCGGCTGTTGAGGTATCCTGGGCCTTGGCTGTGTAGGGCTTTGTGTGCGTGGGTGAGGAGACGGAAGGTGATTCTCTTGTTGACCGGGAGCCAATGCAGATCTCTCAGGTGTCCGGAGATGTGGCTGCGACGGGGGATGTCCAGGATGAGTCGTGCTGAGGCGTTCTGGATCCGCTGGAGTCTCTTCTGGAGTTTGGCGGTGGTTCCGGCGTAGAGGGTGTTGCCGTAGTGCAGATGGCTGGTGACGAGGGCCTGGGTGACCGTCTTCCTGGTCTCGGTGGGGATCCACCGGAAGATCTTACGTAGCATGCGCAGGATATTGAAGCACGACGAGGAGACGGCGTTGACTTGTCTGGTCATGGAGAGGGAGGAGTCCAGGATGAAGCCCAGGTTGCGTGCGTGGTCTGTTGGTTTGGGTGCGCTGCCTAGGGTGGGGGGCCACCAGGAGTCGTTCCAGGCAGAGGGTGAGGATCCCAGGATGAGGACTTCTGTCTTGTCCGAGTTCAGTTTCAGGCCTGTCAGGCAGGTCTGTCGTTAGGAATGCCAAGAGTGGCCAGAACAAGCCTACTGTGCAGGATATTGGTGTTATGAACACTCACTGGGCCCATCCGAGCTGCAGGAGCTTCATGCGCCATTCAGCACAGGGAGAAGCATAAGGATGTGTTCACTAGCAGCGCTTGAAGACTGCATGTTCCAGTGAAAGAATGGTTGCAGTAAATTCGGGCACCCGCTCGAGCTAAACATACATGAATTCTTGTGGCATTCTGTTGTATTCTAGACTATGTATGTATAGAGAGCAGAATACACACCTTGGAGAGGAATCTCAGGGCTGAGAAAAAGAAGGCTGTGTTTAAAAGTTCGCAAACCCAGGGAGAGGCAGGCTAAAACTGAAAAAGATTTTAATAAGCCAAGTTTTTTGCAGGTTTTTAAGCATGAAGTGGTTGTCTTCATCTCCAATAGGTAGAAGAAGCTTATCCCACAAGGACTGTGAATGATTTCCCACCATAGGAGGAGAAATTGAACTTCGGGACCACAAAGAATCCCCGACAAGTGGATCAAAGGTTACGAACAGGCTCGTGTTGAAGGAAATTCAATGCTAAACATCTGAGGCGCTAAGAGGATATTTTATATACAAAGCAATGTGATTTGAACGTGATCCTTTCCTTAGAGGCCAACTAATGCAGGGTACTAATCTAAGCGGGAAACATGTTAAACATTTACAAAGACCAAAAATGTTTCTCTGAATATGTTGAAGGTTACCAAGATTTGTACTACCAAAGGTTAGGAAGGTGGTATCGCAGTAATCGATGAGGAAGTGATAAAGGATTGATGATGCATACGGCATGACTTTACTCGTTACAGGTATCAACACGAGTGCCAGAGGGATTGATTGTAAGCAGGCAATCTTCTGTTTTAGACAGAGTGAGTTCTTTGAAAGAGGTGAACTTCAGGTACAGCAAAATGTTGGAGGCTAAGTTTACTCACCATGAGGGAGGGGATATGATTTTTTTAACTATCTCTTTTTTAACAGCCCGACTTTATCATTGATAAAAAATGAGCGGTGAATCTACTAGTTCTTAAGAGAGGGTACATCACTTTACACAGTTTTAAAATTGTATATGATGAGTGGACTGCCTTACACAGCTGCTTGGGTGACTTAGCGGCTGCGTAGATCTTGGAGCCAAAGTAATTCCTCCTTTCATCTCTAGCTAGGCGTTAGTATTTTTAGAATTTGTATTAGAATGGGCATCTCCCCTCCTGGTCATGGACCTTGCACATGTTAGTTTCAAAACCAGTGCCATTCCTCGCATGTAGGTTTAACCACGTTATCCTCAACGGGCATTAAAGGTGCTTTTCAATGTCTATTAAAAGGCACTTAAAAACTCAGAGTAGTCACAAGATCTATGCTTGTTTATAGAGAATGTCTCAGTTGAATGAGAGGCGAATTCCTGAGCAGACAAATTTTCCCATGGTCTTGATATGACTTTTATAGCTTGAGATGCAAGTATAGGGCGCTCTTCATAACCGTTGATTGAGAAGTAAATCAATCAGTGGTCACATTAAGTCACAGGGATAGAACAGCCTAAGAATAGAGCTGAATATCCATTCATTGTTGTATCCCGAGTGTGAAGGACCTTCAACTGTATTACATGATTTTTAAAGATTAAGTTGAACTTGGGCAGGTAGAGTATCCAGCTCCCAAACTCCCAATGCAATAAAGTTTTTTAATATGGTGGAGGAATGCTTCACCAGTTCAACAAGCCACATACTAAAACATGGTCGATCTTAAGAGGAGCGTACAACAAAATAAAGCCCAAAGCAGATTTTTAGTTGACCTCAGATTGCAGTTTTATCGGAAGATTGTTTTGATAAATTGCCATACCTCTGTCAAACCTTTCTAATATGATACTCGTGTTTGAGAAGCTTCTCATTCCCAGGGACTAGGACATTCATCAGAGAGGAACAGTCATCAGACACCAGAATTCCATGTGCGCAAGCAAGCGCAGGGTGCTGTTTTCAAACACAAAGTTAATCGCTCCTTTGCTCTTACCCACAGAGCGGCCGTGAATTTGGGCTTTGTTAATAGTATTAGTAATAGACGGGTCTGTCATAAGGGGAAACGGGAAAATATATTGTTCAAGGGCTGACAGCAAAGAAGATTTTCTTCACTATAAGGTCAATTCAAAAAAGGGAGCAAGGGTGTAAGATTAAACATTACTAAAGATTCACCAGGAAAAAATACAACAGCATGGCTAGCCATTGGTGCCACCTAAGCATGGCATGTGCAGACAAACTTACCATTGGCACAACAGCGGTGCTGCTGCACAACTGACCAGCTGGAATAAAGGCGCCTCGTCAGCACGGTATATGATTAAGTGAAGAAATACCACTTCACTTCCTTTAAACAAGATGACTGCTGCAGTGTGCAACTACAAGCCAAAAATGGGCTGAAGTATATATATTTTCAGCAAAGTCCAATAAAAAAACGAGCATTTACAATGCAACGGTTTCACCTTTGGAAAAGTTTGAGCTATTGGCATTGTAAATGACAAAATTTGTATTTATATGTTGGTTTTGAAAACAGATAAATAAATGGCATTGTCATTTACATTGCCAATAGCTCTAACTTTTCCAAAGGCGAAACCGTTGCATTATAAATGCTTGTTTTACTACTGAGACTTGTTGGTACTCTCCCATTAAAAGCATTGCACCCTGCTGAGGAGAGCGGTACTCCACATTTTAAGTTAAAAAAGTGCGCATACCCAGTACCTGACAGTGGTGTCCATTTAAAGCACTCGCGACATTCCTGAAAATGTGGCACAGGTATGACCCTCATGGGCTAAGAGGACACAGCCCCGACGGACAATCACGGTGCCCTGATGCTGCCGGGAGACAACTCACGCCACTGTCCAAAGCGCCTAATACAATTGTGGCAGCAACAGGTCTACAAGAAGCACTTTCAATTGAAAGGAATTAGTTGGAGACCCACAAAGCCAACCTCAAGCTTTCCGATCTGTTCCCAGCCATCACCCGACTCTCGTACCGCCCCTCGAAGCCGGCGCCGCCGTCCTGTTTATAAACACAACGCATAGTCCGTAACCTTCCTCCCTTGACAGCTCTACAGCCACGGAAGGTGTGGCGGCCGGACTGAGAAGGTGTGGTCCCTTCCGGCTCGAGAGTGACTTTCTGCAGGAAGTAGACAATGATTGGACGCCAAGGGTGATGTAATGAATATCGCAGGTTGCCTGGTGACGCAACGTCACCGGGGTCACGGCGACACCCACAGGTATTGTGAATGACGTCATAGTTCGTTCAATTTGATTGAATCGATTGGACAAGAGGAACTGAACCGGAGTCTTTGTTTAAAAAAATGTAAGCCCAGGAGGCAAACGCACCTGCTTCAGAAACGACTTTGAAAGTCAGAAGCAGATTCCGGCGATGCCACACTAGCCCTTCTGCCGCTAGGCAGATACAATTAGTAAATTTGTTTATGTGGTAGTCACCCCTGTTATTTGCTGCTGCTGTGAAGCTTCAAGGAATTTACTTTAAGTGCTAATAAAAAACAAGTTTTAGTGTTATCCACAAGAGTATGGCTAGGCATGTCAAGATATCCAGTGCTTGAAATGGAAAAATAGAAGTGTAGGTAATCTGCAGTTAAAAGTATTAAATTTTTTCTAGAAAAGTGCAGGTAGCCTCCTTCTCAAAATAAAAATAAAAGTGCAGGTACTTAGTACCAGACAGCACCGGCCCATTTAGAGCACTGAAGATATCACAATAAAAACCCACAGTCCAAACTTTCATCCCTTCCAGCGCTCTGGGAGGACGGGCAGGTAATCGGAAATGAGGTGACCCTGCGTGCTGGTCCAAGACAAGCACGTGCGTGGACGGTGACCTGGGAGGTTGTCCTGGGAGGGGAGGAGTCCGTTTGCACTGACAAAGGAAAGGGCCGGAGGGATGAGCTCATTGTCAGCGCCGTCCGTGCATCGTGAGGCAGCCAAGGGCTTCAGTGGGAGGCAGCAGCCACGCGCGTCCCAGGCAGCGCGCGAGGAGTAAAGGGAGAGAGTATGGGGTGCACGCAGTATGGCGTTCGAAGTCAGGAGAAAGTGCTCGCAACAGAGAGAGTGAGACGCCACAGGGCAAGGACACGGAAAGAAAAGAGGAGAGAGAAAGTAAGAGGCAGAGAAGGGGGAACTGTAGCAAAGGGCACGGAAATGAGAAAAGAGATTGCAAAGAAAGAGAGAGTGAGACAGTGACAGATTGGGGTAAAGCGAGAAGAGAAGGGAAACGGAAGGCGAAGGAAATGGAAAACTAGACAGACTGAGTGAGGAAAAAGAGGTATGGGCTAACTTGAGAGGAATGGAAAACAGAAAGAAGAAAAAGGGGGTGGAAAAGGAGATTGGAGAGATGGGCAAGGAACACAAGATTGAAGATGAGGGTAGTGGCCGGAAAGAAGGACAGAAACAAAAGATGAAAGAAAGAGAGGGGAACTGATGGAAAGGAGGATAGGTAGGTATATAGACAACAGATGAGGTATTGTTTGCACCCTATCCGTTAGAAGCGTAGACACAGATAAATTAGGCAGATGAAATGACAGACAAATTCGACCGATAAACCGGAGATAACTAGACGGGCAGACATTAATCGAGCAGACCACGCGGCTGACTTTCCTACATGGGACAGGGCAGCTGCACTTCGGGAGCTCCCTGGGAGGCTTTGCTCCATGCATGCACTTGTCTGTAGAAGTAAACCGAACGAGGCTGTGCGCGAGCGGCGACACTTACCCGCAGGTGCACCCGGCGCTCTCCAGTCGCGGCTCCTCGGCATACGGCCTCCAGGTCACCCCGGACATGAGGCCTCGGACGGGCGTGTCCCAGCTGAGGAGGCGCGCGGCTCGGCGGGGTCAGCTGAAGGTGCCTGGGTCACGGCTTCTCTGAAGCTCCCGTCAGCACACGCACGCTCCCTCCCGCCCCGGCTGAGCCTCCTTGGGGTCCCCGGCCATGTCTGCCTCTTTATAGGCGCGCACACCCCTCGCCACCCCACCAGCCGGCGCCCCGGCCCCATTGGCCGCCCTGTGCCAGCTCCTGTCACCGCGGAGCAGCGCTGCAAGTGGCCATTGGCTGGCAGGCAGGGGAAGCCCCTGGGGGCAGAGGGGCCAGGGGGCTGGTTATTGGGCTGCCGGGAGGGGTGGGGGCTCCGCGGCTGGGGAGACGTGGACATCTGCTCCACATGCATATTTCATAAAGAAGAAATAGATGAACAGACGAGAGGGAAAGTGACGGAAGGAGAAAGATCAGGGAGGAGTAGGAAAGCTGCCCCACCCCCATGGCAAAGAAAAGGAGGGGCAGAACAGAAGGCAAAGAAAGAATAGAAACGCTTCAACCCCCTCCCCCCAGCAAAGAAGACAAATCTACCCGTTTTATTAACTCTGTTAGTTAAAGTGAAGCAGCAGTGTAAGGAGAGCGTGACCGGGCGTGGGCTTTGTAGGCCCCCCTCTCTCTTCTCCCCAGGGTCTGCAGTTACATAACATCGAAAATCTGACGTTTCCTATCACCACCTGTCAGTACCTGGCCAGAATTCTAGCATGACTCTTCGTTCCCCAAAAATATCTAGTAAAAGTTCATGATAACATTTCTCCAGTGCATTGAGTCCTATCCCAGTAGCGTTGTGCGCTAGACAGTGATATTCTACTTTGTGTTTACATTTGCTTTGCAATCTGTAGATAAGTTAAAACCCTATTATGTACTACGTTAGCTTTAATAACTAAATATTGTCCAACCTGCCCACAGGCTGTTGGGTTGGGCTGTTGCACCTGTAGCACGGTCTGTGCGTGACCATGCGTGCTTGTCTGTCTGTTCCAATCAAGGCTTTCTTCTATTCTAAGTTGATAATGTAAATCCTGTTGTATTTTATGATATATTAGAATCTAATATTTACCCTACTGGAAAGTAAAAAAACAAAAAAAACATGGCAACACGTGGTATACAAAAATAACAAGATATTCGGTGTTTTAAATTGATTTTGCCTCACTGACCCTTTCAGCTTTCCGGAAAAGTATGCTTGATTCGTACAGGCAGGAAAGATACAGTGGAACATTTCCAGTCAGCGTAAAAAAAAATATGTTTGCGTGGGCAAAATATTGTTTTTCCTTGAGGACCAAATAAACAATTTTCTCGATCAATGGTGAGGGAGGAAGGAATTCGTGATCCGTTCAATTCCCTTGTTTAAACATCAGCTAATCAAAAGCGGAAGGATCACTTGTCCTGCATTGGAGGATCACTTGTCCTGCATAACATTGGGTATGCGGTCTCAGTTCTAGTCCCAATAAAAAAACCCTCATTAACGTGTTGTTTTTTTGGTTGTCTCTGAGCGGTATATTTACGTTCTCCGCTTCTTACACACGTTTTTGCAAAATCATGGGGTTTAGTGGTTTTGCAACCTCCACCAGGAGGTAATACCCTTTGTTATAACAGTAGTGACCAGAAATGGTGCTAGTGAAATGGTGAAGTGAATTTAAAAGTCTCTCGGTTCTGGATATAACTTTTTATTCGTTCCGGAGTTTTTTGAGACAGTAAAACTAATGTAGGTGATTGAGGAGCTAGTTATGGCTCTATCACGCAATGATTGTAAAAAAGGTCGACATGTTTCAGCCCTTGTTCGCCAACAGGTCGGGTGGGCTTTCTTCAGGACCAGGGTGAGGTGAAAAGGTGAAGGATACTCCTAAGAATTACTTGGTGTATCTCGTTTCAGAACGTCATTCATTATTGTTCTGATAAGGTCCTTTATTGGTACCTATGAGAGAAGGATGTATAGAAAGTGATAGCTAAAATAGAACAAAGGGAAGGGATATGGGAAAACTATAACATTATTTACAATGACATACACTATCCAGTGTGGTAGGGTATGATCGATTTTATACTCGCTCTCCAACCCCTGCACAATGGGTCAGGTCAACTCTCTCGGTGGCTTAGGCAAACTGAATATTGGTCGACAGTCGGGTTTATGCATGGATATTGACTGTATCGATGTTAAGTGAAAAACGGATATCATTTCTCTTTTATAGGCACATTCATTGGTTCTCATCAGTCATTCACTCGTTCATTTTCAGTCTTGAAGGCGTATTTCATGTACCTTCTTTTTTCATAATTCATACATCCACCATATATTCAGGGAAATGGTTCATATAGCAAATATAAATAACACCCTATCCAGTGAGTGTCATTCCAGCATGCAATTAGCTTTGTCGTGCTTTTTTGATGCTTTCTTTTGTTTGCGAGGGCATGCGTATGGTAAACGAACTTTAAGGCATTCAAGTGCGTGATTATGCGCGCTAGTACGACGCGTGCTCCCGTCATTCACATACCTTTTTTTATTGGTCTATTTTGACCTCATCGGAATCTGTGTGGGTCAGCGGGGGCCTAATATAACAAAATAGGACCTAGTATATCTTGTTTTCAGAGTGATACATTACGGTTTTGTAGCGGTCGTTCTCTCTGCTACCTTCGGCCACCTCGTCACTCGTCTTGTGCTGACTCTGCCACTGCAGTCCCGGAAACTCGTTCTACTTTCCGGGTTCAGTGTTTTAGTTCGTGTGAAAGGATAAACATGGTCAAAAGACTGCGCTGAGTCTTTTTTTGTGATAAGATGTTAATTCCGAAATATGTTTAATCCTTATGCATTGATAAGTCGCACTTTTTACGATTATTTAAAGGGGTGTTATTTTAGAAAATGCTATGGTTTATGGAGCCAGTTATTGTTGAATGTATCACTAGTTCCATTTCACTTATAGATACTCCCCCATGGGATGCTATCATTTAGTCCTTCACGGTCTGTGCCCAATCTATGCACCCATCTTTGCTCTTTTTCAAAGAGGATGTTTTCTGTATTGTGGTCTTTTTGGGACAGGGTTTCCAAGACAACCCAGGTTAGGTCATTTACTGTGCTTCTCGCCTCCAGAAAATGTGTTGACATTTTGGTTGTTGCTTTCTTACATTTGATGTTGCTTTTGTGTTCACATAGGCGAAGCTTCACTTTCCTACAAGTCATGCCTATGTAACGTTTTTCGCAGGGGCATGTGATCATATAGATCACATGGCTTGTGTTACAGTTAGTGTGATTCCGTAGTTGCCATTTCAGATTTGGTAATAGTTGAATCTCCTTTGTTACCTTCGTTAGGTGGCAGACTGAGCAGGAACCACAGGGATAATGGCCAGTGACTGGGTTGGTATTCCAAGGTGACATCGTTATTGCTGGTAGTTTTTTCGGTTGGGGCCTGGTATGTACAAGTATATCTTTTAAGTTTTTGGTCCTTTTATTTGCAAACCTGGGTTTGGGCCATTTGATATTCGCAGATGTCAAAATTCTCCAGTTTTTGTTCACACTTTTTTTAAGATTGTTGCTTCCAGGACCGTACGTAGTTACACATGTCAAAGTTTCTATGTCTGGCTCATGTATGGCAGGTTCTAGGAGTCCGTCTCTGTTTTGATTACGTGCTCTCTTCTTGCATTTTTCGATAATTCTTGATGGGTAATTCCTGTCTCTAAGTTTTTCACTGAGTTCATTTGCTTGTTTTTTGTATTCTGTGGTCTCGCTGCAATTCCTGCCTAACCTCAGGAATTGGCTATAGGGGAGATTTTCCCTAAGTGGTCTAGGGTGAAAGCTTGAGAAGGAGAGTAAACTGTTTTTAGATGTTGGTTTATGGTAAGTTTTTGTTTGGAGAGTGGACCTTTCTGCGTAAATGGTGATATCCAGGAAATCTATATGTTTTTTATTGGCTGTGTATGTAAACTTCAGCCACTCATCACATGCGTTTATCCAATTGTGAAAGTTTTTCAAGCTCTCCATATCTCCCTCCCAAATCAGTATGACGTCGTCAATGTAACGACACCAAAACAGAATTTGTTTTTGGAAGGGATTTGCCGGGTTGTTGATATACTGTGCCTCAAAGCTACTCACATACAGCCCGGCTACGCTAGGCGCAAAAGAGCTGCCCATAGACGTGCCATGGCATTGCAAATACATGGTGTCATTATACAGGAAGTAGTTTTCTGCAAGAGCCATCTTGCAGCATTCTAACACAAAGTGTCTTGGAGTTTTGTGATCCCAGTCCAGCTCAAAGAGAGTTGTTTCTAACATCTCTAGAGTCTGTTGTTGAGGTAAGCTCGTATAGAGACTCTCAACGTCTAATCCAACTAACAGCATAGTTTCTTCTGAATAGTTGAGGGTTTTTAAGAGATTGAGTAGATCCCGGGTGTCTTGTAGGTAGGTTGGTGTTCTCTGGACGATTGGTTTTAGGTATTGGTCCGCAAATTGAGACTGTGGTTCTAGTGCAGAACCAATTCCAGACACTATGGGTCTTCCTGGTGGTGGAGTACGTTCCTTGTGCGTCTTTGGTAAGGAATAGAAATACGGAATTCGAGGGTTAGTTGTTTCCAAGAATTCTGCTTCTTTTTTTGATATCCAGTTGTTTAGTTCTGCTTCCTCAGTCATCAATTTTATCGTCATTCGTAGTCTTGGTGTGGGATCAGTGTCTATCTTGCGGTAAAATTTTTGATCAGATAGTAGGTCCAGGCATTGTCGGTTATACCCTTCTTTTGTGAGGAGTACAATCCCTCCCCCTTTATCCGCTTGTTTTATGATTATGTCTTTATCCTCTTTTAGTTCTTTCAGGGCCTGTTGTTCTACACTTGATAGGTTTTGAAAAGGTTTTTTGATGGTATCTTGCAAATTATCTATGTCCTTCATCAATGCTTGTTCGAAAGTTATTATTTCGATGGGTACTTGTGAGTTCAGAGGGCAGAAAGTAGATTTTTTACGAAGGGTAGTATCTCCATCTGGTGTATAGGGAGGTTGATTTTCAAAAAAGGATTTTAGTTTTAGTTTTCGGCAGAATTCAGCTGCTTCACACTTCATTTTGAAAACATCTAGGTTTGGTGTTGGCACATAACCAAGTCCTTTGTTGAGTACATTTTCTTGATCTTTTGTCAGGACTTTGTCTGATAGATTTACTATGAGGTTGTTGTGCTTATTCCTGCTCTTCCTTTGGTTACACTCCTGGTTTGTACTTGTCGTGGTTGCTCCTGCCAGGTTACTCCTCTTTGTCGTGGTCCTCGGTTGTTCTGGCCTCTCCCTAAAAAAGGACGCCCTTGTTGGAAATTCTGTTGTTGCATTGCATGATTCATTGGGGTTGGGCCCTGGAAATAAGGGTCCACCCACCCCTGAAAGTGAGGATTGAAAGGCGGAAAGGGGATCATTTGGTGATTCATTGGGTATTGAGGTATTCGCCACTGGTTGCGTCCTCGTCTATTGCCTCTCCTGTTGCGGTTCCTTCCTCTGTAGTTTGTGGAAGACTCATCTCCGCTCCAATCTGACCCGTCGGTGGAAGAGCCACTGTTGGAGCCATTATTGGATATATTCTCATTGGGATCGAAATCCTTGCTACTGTATGGGTGGATTTTCTCTAAGGAAAATTTCTTTAGTTCTCTTCCCAATTTTTGTAGCTTCTGTTGTGTAAGGTATTCCTGGGTCTGCTTCATTTCTTTATTGATTTCTTCTAATCGGTCTTTGTATACCGTTATGTGTACCATGTTATTCAGTTTGGTCTCTATGACTTGTATTTTAATTGTTAGTTCGTCAGTAATTTTCGTAGCTGTTTTTATTATCAGTACTAAATAATCAGGGGTACATTTCCACGAAATAGCTGACCAGTCTTTACGAAAGGCTAGGTTTTTGAGGAAAATACGTGGAGCGTTGGTTACCCAAAGTCCTTTGGGTGCTGCGTTAACCCTCAAGTACTCGGTCATTATTATTCCATGGACCGCTGTTCTTACTTGTTCTTTTTTAAGTTCAGTTAATTCATCCCATTCAGTATTATTTGCCAAAGTCTGAGAGAGGTCCTTATCCAGTAACAGTTGAGGTCGAGCGAGTATTTCATCTATTTCCTCGGTTGAATAACTCAATCCTAAGTTGTCTGCCATCTTCCTTGCGCTTCCTGATTTTGGAGTGCAGAGTTGGTTGCAACTAGTTTCTCCCACAGCTGTGCGCTGCTCAATATTCTCGATCAATGGTGAGGGAGGAAGGAATTCGTGATCCGTTCAATTCCCTTGTTTAAACATCAACTAATCAAAAGCGGAAGGATCACTTGTCCTGCATTGGAGGATCACTTGTCCTGCATAACATTGGGTATGCGGTCTCGGTTCTAGTCCCAATAAAAAAACCCTCATTAACGTGTTGTTTTTTTGGTTGTCTCTGAGCGGTATATTTACGTTCTCCGCTTCTTACACACGTTTTTGCAAAATCATGGGGTTTAGTGGTTTTGCAACCTCCACCAGGAGGTAATACCCTTTGTTATAACAGTAGTGACCAGAAATGGTGCTCGTGAAATGGTGAAGTGAATTTAAAAGTCTCTCGGTTCCGGATATAACTTTTTATTCGTTCCGGAGTTTTTGGAGACAGTAAAACTAATGTAGGTGATTGAGGAGCTTGTTATGGCTCTATCACGCAATGATTGTGAAAAAGGTCGACATGTTTCAGCCCTTGTTCGCCAACAGGTCGGGTGGGCTTTCTTCAGGACCAGGGTGAGGTGAAAAGGTGAAGGATACTCCTAAGATTTACTTGGTGTATCTCGTTTCAGAACGTCATTCATTATTGTTCTGATAAGGTCCTTTATTGGTACCTATGAGAGAAGGATGTATAGATGCATAAACCCGACTGTCGACCACTATTCAGTTTGCCTAAGCCACCGAGAGAGTTGACCTGACCCATTGTGCAGGGGTTGGAGAGCGAGTATAAAATCGATCATACCCTACCACACTGGATAGTGTATGTCATTGTAAATAATGTTATAGTTTTCCCATATCCCTTCCCTTTGTTTTATTTTAGCTATCACTTTCTATACATCCTTCTCTCATAGGTACCAATAAAGGACCTTATCAGAACAATAATGAATGACGTTCTGAAACGAGATACACCAAGTAATTCTTAGGAGTATCCTTCACCTTTTCACCTCACCCTGGTCCTGAAGAAAGCCCACCCGACCTGTTGGCGAACAAGGGCTGAAACATGTCGACCTTTTTCACAATCATTGCGTGATAGAGCCATAACAAGCTCCTCAATCACCTACATTAGTTTTACTGTCTCAAAAAACTCCGGAACGAATAAAAAGTTATATCCGGAACCGAGAGACTTTTAAATTCACTTCACCATTTCACGAGCACTATTTCTGGTCACTACTGTTATAACAAAGGGTGTTACCTCCTGGTGGAGGTTGCAAAACCACTAAACCCCATGATTTTGCAAAAACGTGTGTAAGAAGCGGAGAACGTAAATATACCGCTCAGAGACAACCAAAAAAACAACACGTTAATGAGGGTTTTTTTATTGGGACTAGAACCGAGACCGCATACCCAATGTTATGCAGGACAAGTGATCCTCCAATGCAGGACAAGTGATCCTTCCGCTTTTGATTAGTTGATGTTTAAACAAGGGAATTGAACGGATCACGAATTCCTTCCTCCCTCACCATTGATCGAGAATATTGAGCAGCGCACAGCTGTGGGAGAAACTAGTTGCAACCAACTCTGCACTCCAAAATCAGGAAGCGCAAGGAAGATGGCAGACAACTTAGGATTGAGTTATTCAACCGAGGAAATAGATGAAATACTCGCTCGACCTCAACTGTTACTGGATAAGGACCTCTCTCAGACTTTGGCAAATAATACTGAATGGGATGAATTAACTGAACTTAAAAAAGAACAAGTAAGAACAGCGGTCCATGGAATAATAATGACCGAGTACTTGAGGGTTAACGCAGCACCCAAAGGACTTTGGGTAACCAACGCTCCACGTATTTTCCTCATAAACCTAGCCTTTCGTAAAGACTGGTCAGCTATTTCGTGGAAATGTACCCGTGATTATTTAGTACTGATAATAAAAACAGCTACGAAAATTACTGACGAACTAACAATTAAAATACAAGTCATAGAGACCAAACTGAATAACATGGTACACATAACGGAATACAAAGACCGATTAGAAGAAATCAATAAAGAAATGAAGCAGACCCAGGAATACCTTACACAACAGAAGCTACAAAAATTGGGAAGAGAACTAAAGAAATTTTCCTTAGAGAAAATCCACCCATACAGTAGCAAGGATTTCGATCCCAATGAGAATATATCCAATAATGGCTCCAACAGTGGCTCTTCCACCGACGGGTCAGATTGGAGCGGAGATGAGTCTTCCACAAACTACAGAGGAAGGAACCGCAACAGGAGAGGCAATAGACGAGGACGCAACCAGTGGCGAATACCTCAATACCCAATGAATCACCAAATGATCCCCTTTCCGCCTTTCAATCCTCACTTTCAGGGGTGGGTGGACCCTTATTTCCAGGGCCCAACCCCAATGAATCATGCAATGCAACAACAGAATTTCCAACAAGGGCGTCCTTTTTTAGGGAGAGGCCAGAACAACCGAGGACCACGACAAAGAGGAGTAACCTGGCAGGAGCAACCACGACAAGTACAAACCAGGAGTGTAACCAAAGGAAGAGCAGGAATAAGCACAACAACCTCATAGTAAATCTATCAGACAAAGTCCTGACAAAAGATCAAGAAAATGTACTCAACAAAGGACTTGGTTATGTGCCAACACCAAACCTAGATGTTTTCAAAATGAAGTGTGAAGCAGCTGAATTCTGCCGAAAACTAAAACTAAAATCCTTTTTTGAAAATCAACCTCCCTATACATCAGATGGAGATACTACCCTTCGTAAAAAATCTACTTTCTGCCCTCTGAACTCACAAGTACCCATCGAAATAATAACTTTCGAACAAGCATTGATGAAGGACATAGATAATTTGCAAGATACCATCAAAAAACCTTTTCAAAACCTATCAAGGGTAGAACAACAGGCCCTGAAAGAACTAAAAGAGGATAAAGACATAATCATAAAACAAGCGGATAAAGGGGGAGGGATTGTACTCCTCACAAAAGAAGGGTATAACCGACAATGCCTGGACCTACTATCTGATCAAAAATTTTACCGCAAGATAGACACTGATCCCACACCAAGACTACAAATGACGATAAAATTGATGACTGAGGAAGCAGAACTAAACAACTGGATATCAAAAAAAGAAGCAGAATTCTTGGAAACAACTAACCCTCGAATTCCGTATTTCTATTCCTTACCAAAGACGCACAAGGAACGTACTCCACCACCAGGAAGACCCATAGTGTCTGGAATTGGTTCAGCACTAGAACCACTGTCTCAATTTGCGGACCAATACCTAAAACCAATCGTCCAGAGAACACCAACCTACCTACAAGACACCCGGGATCTACTCAATCTCTTAAAAACCTTCAACTATTCAGAAGAAACTATGCTGTTAGTTGGATTAGACGTTGAGAGTCTCTATACGAGCTTACCTCAACAACAGACTCTAGAGATGTTAGAAACAACTCTCTTTGAGCTGGACTGGGATCACAAAACTCCAAGACACTTTGTGTTAGAATGCTGCAAGATGGCTCTTACAGAAAACTACTTCCTGTATAATGACACCATGTATTTGCAATGCCATGGCACGTCTATGGGCAGCTCTTTTGCGCCTAGCGTAGCCGGGCTGTATGTGAGTAGCTTTGAGGCACAGTATATCAACAACCCGGCAAATCCCTTCCAAAAACAAATTCTGTTTTGGCGTCGTTACATTGACGACGTCATACTGATTTGGGAGGGAGATATGGAGAGCTTGAAAAACGTTCCCAATTGGATAAACGCATGTGATGAGTGGCTGAAGTTTACATACACAGCCAATAAAAAACATCTAGATTTCCTGGATATCACCATTTACGCAGAAGGGTCCACTCTCCAAACAAAAACTTACCATAAACCAACATCTAAAAACAGTTTACTCTCCTTCTCAAGCTATCACCCTAGACCACTTAGGGAAAATCTCCCCTATAGCCAATTCCTGAGGTTACGCAGGAATTGCAGCGAGACCACAGAATACAAAAAACAAGCAAATGAACTCAGTGAAAAACTTAGAGACAGGAATTACCCATCAAGAATTATCGAAAAATGCAAGAAGAGAACATGTAATCAAAACAGAGACGGACTCCTAGAACCTGCCATACATGAGCCAGACATAGAAACTTTGACATGTGTAACTACGTACGGTCCTGGAAGCAACAATCTTAAAAAAAGTGTGAACAAAAACTGGAGAATTTTGACATCTGCGAATATCAAATGGCCCAAACCCAGGTTTGCAAATAAAAGGACCAAAAACTTAAAAGATATACTTGTACATACCAGGCCCCAACCGAAAAAACTACCAGCAATAACGATGTCACCTTGGAATACCAACCCAGTCACTGGCCATTATCCCTGTGGTTCCTGCTCAGTCTGCCACCTAACGAAGGTAACAAAGGAGATTCAACTATTACCAAATCTGAAATGGCAACTACGGAATCACACTAACTGTAACACAAGCCATGTGATCTATATGATCACATGCCCCTGCGAAAAACGTTACATAGGCATGACTTGTAGGAAAGTGAAGCTTCGCCTATGTGAACACAAAAGCAACATCAAATGTAAGAAAGCAACAACCAAAATGTCAACACATTTTCTGGAGGCGAGACGCACAGTAAATGACCTAACCTGGGTTGTCTTGGAAACCCTGTCCCAAAAAGACCACAATGCAGAAAACATCCTCTTTGAAAAAGAGCAAAGATGGGTGCATAGATTGGGCACAGACCGTGAAGGACTAAATGATAGCATCCCATGGGGGAGTATCTATAAGTGAAATGGAACTAGTGATACATTCAACAATAACTGGCTCCATAAACCATAGCATTTTCTAAAATAACACCCCTTTAAATAATCATAAAAAGTGCGACTTATCAATGCATAAGGATTAAACATATTTCGGAATTAACATCTTATCACAAAAAAAGACTCAGCGCAGTCTTTTGACCATGTTTATCCTTTCACACGAACTGAAACACTGAACCCGGAAGTAGAACGAGTTTCCGGGACTGCAGTGGCAGAGTCAGCACAAGACGAGTGACGAGGTGGCCGAAGGTAGCAGAGAGAACGACCGCTACAAAACCGTAATGTATCACTCTGAAAACAAGATGTACTAAGTCCTATTTTGTTATATTAGGCCCCCGCTGACCCACACAGATTCCGATGAGGTCAAAATAGACCAATAAAAAAGGTATGTGAATGACGGGAGCACGCGTCGTACTAGCGCGCATAATCACGCACTTGAATGCCTTAAAGTTCGTTTACCATACGCATGCCCTCGCAAACAAAAGAAAGCATCAAAAAAGCACGACAAAGCTAATTGCATGCTGGAATGACACTCACTGGATAGGGTGTTATTTATATTTGCTATATGAACCATTTCCCTGAATATATGGTGGATGTATGAATTATGAAAAAAGAAGGTACATGAAATACGCCTTCAAGACTGAAAATTAATGAGTGAATGACTGATGAGAACCAATGAATGTGCCTATAAAAGAGAAATGATATCCGTTTTTCACTTAACATCGATACAGTCAATATCCATGCATAAACCCGACTGTCGACCAATATTCAGTTTGCCTAAGCCACCGAGAGAGTTGACCTGACTCATTGTGCAGGGGTTGGAGAGCGAGTATAAAATCGATCATACCCTACCACACTGGATAGTGTATGTCATTGTAAATAATGTTATAGTTTTCCCAAATCCCTTCCCTTTGTTTTATTTTAGCTATCACTTTCTATACATCCTTCTCTCATAGGTACCAATAAAGGACCTTATCAGAACAATAATGAATAACGAATAAAAAGTTATATCCGGAACCGAGAGACTTTTAAATTCACTTCACCATTTCACGAGCACCATTTCTGGTCATTACTATTATAACAAAGGGTATTACCTCCTGGTGGAGGTTGCAAAACCACTAAACCCCATGATTTTGCAAAAACGTGTGTAAGAAGCGGAGAACGTAAATATACCGCTCAGAGACAACCAAAAAAACAACACGTTAATGAGGGTTTTTTTATTGGGACTAGAACCGAGACCGCATACCCAATGTTATGCAGGACAAGTGATCCTCCAATGCAGGACAAGTGATCCTTCCGCTTTTGATTAGTTGACCAAATAAACAAGTCAGGTCCCGGGCCGTGCTGTGATTGGCTGACGTCATAGGGGTGTCCCGGGCCGGCAGCCAATCACAGCGCTGCCCGGGAAATGACGTCACGGGGGTGTCCCGGGCCTGCAGCCAATCACAGCGCGGCCCGGGACACACGGCAAAAGGAGCGGGGCTTAAAAAAAGACCCAGAAACGCCCCCGAATCGCGTTTTCCCGAGAAAGCGTGTTTGACAGCCTCTGTCTCCCAATGGCTAGCCTCCATTTATGGAGCTAGCCAATGGGAAACAGAGGCTGTCCGAACATCCTTACTGTTGACAAAAGTTTTCGATCTGGGAGGGGCACTGCGTGCCCTCCCCAGGTCGAAACCTAATAAGAGTACCACTCAGTAGAGAAAAGGGAGGGTTTGACAGGCGAACAACCACAAGGGCGCTGAACGTTGCAAGTGTAGTGAAAAAGAAGAAATACTAGGGCATTCACTGTGCCTCTGTATGGCACAGTATTAAGGAAGAAAGACTAGAGCACTGCAATAAAAAAATCACCCACAAGATGGCCACCATAGACTAACAAAATGCCACAAGCAAAACGGGATATTTAAAGTGCAATTTCCAAAATATAGCTGCCAACTATTAGCTGAAAAGTAGAGTAAGTGTAAAAAGTAAATGGCTGATATAAGAACAGTTAAAAATACAGACAGGAACATAAAGGACCACTAGGTAAGGCAATGAGATGGTAAAAACAGGCCAATGGCCACATGGGCTTCAAGCCTTACAGCTATTGAAAAAAATTAAATCGACAAGGGCTCCACAACTGACCAGATGAAATATTTTGCCTCCACGTGGCTCAATGCTAGTCACTACATTTAGGGTAGTGCCTATGCACACAGAAGTAAGAAGCTTAGCTCTAACACTTGAACAACGTTCCTAAAAGCATGAAGCCCAGTCCTCAAGATAACCTACAGCTGCAGCTTTGAGGAGCTGCTAACATGAAATAAAGTCAGGTGGACAAGTTGGGGAAACATTCACATTTTTCCCCAGCAGATCTCCACTTGTCTCCTCCTAAGATTCTAAGGCTCAGAACACCAATACATCATGCAGAACATGCCTCTGCTTAACTCCCAATTATACACACCCACACATACATTTGCTACTATTTCACGGTCACCCAAACACAGTCATCAACCTTTTTTGTCCCACTCAAGATCACCAAAGTGTTTGTTTCCAAGCCTGATTCTTAAATAGTGTTATTCTCCAGACTCTCCCATTAGATAACCTTCTGGCTCAAGGCAGCTCCTTGAGTGGTTATGGATGTGTTCAATTAAAGGAGATTACAGTACAGTTCTAGCAGACCAGTGGAAGTGTCCAGTAGCAGTAGCGTGAGGTCTAGGACTAAACTTGCTCTGTTCTGCGTAAGTCAGTCGTCGTGCAGTGTTTATCTGGCCAGAGGGCTCCTAGGACAACTTCAAGTCGGCTGGTCCGTGCAGAGGGCTGATGGACCTGGTGATGGGACTGACTCTGATCCCGCCCTCTAGGCCCTTCATCTGCAGGGGTCTGTTGACAAACCTCTTTTCTATATCTTACAGTCCACCTCTGATTACAAATGGTTGTAAAATTGGAATACATTTGAGAAATAGAACTAAAAAAGGTAGGTCACAGCCTTGTGGGGCCACATTGTGTACCACAGTCCAGATTTATGAGTGGTACATGAGGAGAGGGAAGTTGGGCTGGATGCGCTTGCAGCTTCAAGGGAATGGAGTGGATTAATGTGGGTGGGTGCGATGCATGATGTTGGTGTTGAGATGTATTTTGTGGCAAAACAACTCTTTAGAATTCCATGGTGAAGAGATGGTATGACTGTAGAGGTATCTGCTCTGATGATAGAATACTGCAGTGTTTCAAGGATCTGTGATGTCTCGTTTCAGAAACCTTGAAGGGAGCGTGGATGACTTCATGTGGTGGAGCGAAGAGAAGCTGCAGCAGTTCTACACAGCCTGTGATGCCGGTGGGCTGGCTGACCTCCCTGTGCTCCTTCAATCCGCCCTGGACATGCCAGTCAATATCCGACTAGACATCGGCGTGATTGGGGAGGTGGGATCTGGAAAATCGGCCTTCATCAATGCTGTGCGAGACCTCACGCTCACCGAGGGAGACGCGGCTGAAACTGGGGTGATTGAGACCACATGGAAGCCCACCGCCTTCCCACATCCAGAATTGCCCAATGTCTACATTTGGGACCTGCCGGGATTCGGGACTACGGAGATGCCCATAGAGGTGTACCTGAAGCACCTACACTTGGAGCGCTATGGCTTTTTTATCATTGTGGCCTCGGAGCGCTACAAGCATGCCCATAGCTGTCTGGTGAAGGCTATCACCGAGCTGGGAAAGAAGTTTTTCTTGGTCCGGAACAAAATTGATTCTGATGTGGAAGCCAGCCTGAAGCAACGAGGCTCGGCCGCCACTGACGCAGGGAAGTTGCAGGAGAAAGTCAGGCAAAGCTACCTTGATGCCCTGAAGAAGGACATAGTGGGAGAGTCACAGGTGTTTCTAGTTTCCAGCCTGGACCCCCACAAGTTTGATATGCCCCAGCTCCGCGGGGCCCTGGTAGAGCAGATCCCAGACCTGAAGAAGCAGGTGCTGCTGCGCTCTATACCAGCCATTATTTTCCAGGTGGTTCGATGGAAGAGGAAGAAGCTTGTGAAGGATGCCTGTGGAAAGGCCTTGCAGAGCTGCTTGTATGCCATTGAGAAGCCCGGACAGGAAGCCATTGACACTGTGGTTTCTACACTCTCTGATTATGCTGTTGGCTTTGGCCTGGATGAGAATAGCCGAGAGGTTGTGGCTCAAGCCACCGGCAAAAGCCCAGAGGACCTGCAAGCTGAGATACGAAGCCCACTGGTGAAGGCTATCGACCCTAGCCAAATCACGAAGCTGGTTTCTGCACCAGTGCCGATCGCATCCCTAGTTTGGAACTACATGCCTTACTGGGGAAAAGCCAGTAGCCCTGCCGGAATATCCCTTGAGCTCACTTACAAACTGCTGAAGGATACCATCTGGGACATGGGGGAAGATGCAGAGAGAGTCTTGCGGAAAGCATACGACCTGACCTAAGCGAAGCACAGCCCACGTATGCTAGACAGAGAACCCCACTCTAGGCGACTGACTGCCACTTCCACTCTCTGGAAGCACTTGACCAGATGACAACCATAGCTCCATCATCTTGCTTCCACATTTGGCAAACCGCCCCATAAAGATGTTCGTCTCATCTGCCTTGTCCTGCCCCAGACTCAGTAGGAGTCACAGTAAACCGGATTGTTGAGTTGAATGTAATGAATGTCTAAGTTTAAAGGACCAGCCTTGAACTTCTAAGTCAGCCCAAGCGATCCTCAGAGGCGAGCCATCTTCCCATCTCTCTCTCGCTCATCGTGCACCTGATCTCCAGCCTACTGAGAAATTGCTATATTAGGCACCCGCCTCCAAAAATCACGACACTAATTCCTGTTGCGGATATATGGATGCTACGTCGTCCTTGATCTGCCAGATGGCTGGATGAGTTTGGACATTTCTGCTGTAGTCTGTGGCTGTCTTTTGGTCACAAGTTTGAATCTCAGCAGGATTAGCTCTTCTTTCAATCCTTTCAAAGTTGACAGATTTAGTGTTATGGATTAGATGTTTCTGAGTTTAAATTTAGCGCCTGCACAGATGCATTTTGGGGTGATCTAGATTTCCTCCTCGTAAAACAAATTTTCTATTAGATGTGTTTGTATCAAATGGTAAGAGTATTTGGTTTTTTCACCAAAAATGTGGGTTTCCTGCCTTTTTGCCGTGAGCTGGATGGGCAGTGAACATGGACACTGCTCCGACCTCCCAGGCTGAGTTCAGAGCTGCAAGTACAGCTGTAGGGTGGTGCATAACCACCGGCTGGTGGCAGTACTTCAGATTTTTGGGTGGATCTGGAGCAGCGTCACTTAAGGGTTCTGAGTCCCTGAGCAGTGTTGGCTGACTGACCGTATCAGCGGAAGAACACACCTGTGGAAAGAGGTAGCTAGGGTTTCCTCCTCTGGCCAATCAGACAACCATTAGTGCAGCAATACACTCTTACGAGTCTAATCATAATACTGCATTGGCAGCAGTGACACCTGGGCCATTACAAACAGGGTGCATTATCTTTGTTTATGCCATTTAAGCAGGTGTGCTGGGTGCAGACAGAGAGAGGGTGCCCTCTTACAACAAACGTGCTAACACAAACAGTGAAGTACGGAGCAGCTGCTTCAAAGCCGCTATGTGTTTCTCTGTGCAGGCTACAGCCCACCTGCCCCACGGAAAGGAGTCACAGGTCCCACTGTATGCGGGTGCCATGGGTGTCCATGCAACCCCTTTCTACCCTTGAGGGGCCAACTCCTAGGGGGAGCCCTGACAGTGTGCCACCTTTTTGTGAAGCACTACCAATGTCCCTCTGAAGGGCAAGTTTGCCTTTGCGCTCGTGTTTGTAATACGGCGTGAGTGCAGCGGCGAAAATAATCCCTCATTTACATGGGTCCAGCCCCATGCAAATGAGTGAATACCCTCTCATGTTAGTGCTGATGCTACATGTGTGCCAGCTATAAAAACTTTACAAAAGTGACTGCGCAAATGTCTGCAGCCCCTTCCGTAATACCAAAGCCCCCGGGGGTGGGGACAAGGGCACACAACTTTGTGCCTCTAGGGCACTTTCCGTAATATGACCACTACTGTCCAATCTGGGGTTGATTATGACATGTGTGACACCTAGGATGCAATCACAGTATATCTTTGGCAGAAGGGACTCTCAGGGCGACTAGTAAGATTACACCGATTGTTTCATCAGATTTCGTCACTTGCAGCTGAATCATAGTATATCCATGAGAGCTGTGAAAGCTCAATGTACAATTGGTGCAGAGTATTGGTAGCTGGGACAGCTTGTGACCAATCGAAGTATAGCAATGTCAGCAGTGATGCCTAGTTTCCCTCCAGTGTATATCACTTGCAGTTGTAACAGCCTGATACCCAATCAGAGTACATAATGAGAGCAGTGACGTTGTGTCCTATCAAAGCATATCATTTCCAGCAGTGACATCCTGATGTCCAGTCAGAGTGTATACAGTCAGAGTATATACTCTTAGCAGTGACGTATACGTAGAGTGTCCTATCAAAGCATACGGTGAACATCCTGGTGCGCAGTCAGAATATGTACTGGCAGAAGTGATATCCTGGTGCCAATCAAGTGTTTCATCCGTAGTAGTGACAGACTAGTGCCCAGTCCGAATATATCTCGGGCAGCAGTGTCCCTTGTTGTCCAGCCAGAGGGTATCTCTGGAAGCACTTCCAATCAGCCAGTCAAGCTCTAACTAGTTACCCAAGCAAAGTTATTGCATAGTTTCAGAGCTGTTAATAACTACATGGGTATAGTATTGTTGAGTACACTGTGGTGTCTGTTGGTCTCCATTTATCCAATGGGCGTGAGGGTTTTTTACCTCGTGCGAAGGAAAAAGAGCAATAGCTCTATAGTGCACTTTGATTCGTACATCCCTGGATGGTGTTTGGTAATAGAGCCATGACCCTTTCAGGTAGACCCACACTACTAAGGAAGCAGGGCTTTCTTCAGGAAAAAATTACAAAGAAGTTACGTATTTTACAATATTGAAGTATTTATTAATTGAAGGGCACTGTTGGGAATGTAGATCAATAATTAATGATTTTAATGCTGTTCATAAATTATAATCATTGTATCAATAATAAAGTGTTTGTGCATTCACGTTGGAGTTTTTGTGTTGAACTTGTTGCCCCAGGAGCATGAACGATGGACAACCACTTGTTGTCAGGTGAGGCTCGGAGGAAGGGCAGTGGGACCAGGTAAGCTAAAGGGAAAAGTACCCAAGGTAGGGCGGGGGTCTCTGAATGGTTGGTGAGGCCGAAGCAGTCGGTTATTTATCTAACCCTTCACTAACGCGGCGATAGAGACGATGCAGAGTTCTGATATCTGCCATGAATGGACTTACGAAGGTGGTGTATGACTAACAGTCTCGAAATGCATCATGTGAACCTAATTAGAAGCTGGTACCACTGACAATCTCCATCCCAGTAAAAGTATGGCATTTATTATTTTTCACACATGATGAGCAGAGTGGCATAGAGCATGGTCCTGATGAATGCCAAGAACCTTTTGGTCTGTAGAGGCAGAAACATGTTGACCTGATTCCAATAGGGGAACATCCATAACCCTATTTCCACTTAGCTTGTTAAATCAATACATTGGGCGTATTTATGAAGATTATTCTCACCCACCAGGAGATAGTTTTAACTCACACCCATTTAGATTTTGTTTTTCAATCTGCCCCTAACTCAAACCCTAGATTGGATGACATAAAACACCTTGCGCTCCTTTCCTACGGGGGAGTTGTAGCCTACACTGGGTACCTTGTGGTCTCAGTGTGAAGAGGGTACCCAATGATGAAGCATGTCACCCTAGGGTGAGTGAGGGTTCTTGTCTTAACACATGATTGAGTCTTTCCCCTTCCCCACTCTTTTGGTTGTGCTCTTCACAATATAACATCCGGGTACCTATTTGTGAGATAGATTGTATGGAGTGGTACCGTTGATGGTAATAATTACTCCCTCTAGACACTGTGAGATACTATTTATCCAGTCCTCCCAGTCTTTGAGAGGCAGTGGGTTTCTGGAGAATGAACAGGCTTCCTCTGCTTCTATATGTTACCCAGGGATCTTAATACCTAGAACGGGCTGCCTCCGCTAGGTTATACATCCCAATGTTACTAATACATAGAAGGTGCTTCCTATGATCAGGTGTGGATCCCAAGGTTAATCAGCTCAGGTTTACCTGCCAGGGTTACTAATCATAGAACGAGCTCCGTAAGCTCGCGGATACTTCCCAGTGTAACTAATATGCCTTGAACGGCCACCCTTGGCTTTTATATGCTTGACATGTACTAATACCTAAAATAGGTTTCTTATAATTCGGGTATGCATTCCAGGGTTACTCAGCTCGAGTATATGCGCCAGTGTTAGTATTCCTAAATGAATTGCCTCAGCTCTGGTATACATTCTGGTCTTACTTATACCTAGAACAGGCTTCCTAAGCTCGTACATGCTTCCCAGGATTCCTAATACCTAGGACGGAATCTCTCAGCTCAACTATACATCTCAGTGTTACAAATACCTAGTGCCTGGTGCTTCAGCTCCTTATATAGTTCCCTGGATTACCAATACCTAGAAATGGCTGCCTCAGCTTGTATATGCTTCCCATGGTTACTATTACTAACAGCTAGCTCTGATGGAGGCATCTAGCCGCAGATTCCCTACCTATGAAATTTCCATGTGTCAGGCTGGATCTGGAATGTTTTTTTTAGCAGTCCACCTGCGCGTCGGTAGGTAGTTTCGATCAACTCCGCGTAGACATCGTATGGCGTTGAGTTCACAGTTGTGACGTCTGCGTGGTCTATATAGGTGGTCTATATAGGCGCCATCTAGCTGACTTCCGTTCTTTTCTTTCAGTGCAGAGCCATCCAAGAAAGTTACCCCATGTCATTTTTTGGACGACTCTTTCTCAACTATTTCTTGGGGTGTAGGTTGCCAAAAAAGAACTTGGGATTCAAACCGTGTAAAGACACCAATACTGGAGAGCCACAGTTTACAGGTAAGTAACTTTAGTTCTTCTCCAGTATTAGGGTGTCTTTCATAGATTCACATGCTTGAATAATAATAGAAAGGAGTACGCCAACACATGAGTCATAAAAGGCAATAGGAACAAATGCAAGCAAAGAAATGCACATATGAACATTGCATATATATGAAATAACCTTTTATGAGAGGAGGCGGGAAGAAACTGAGGCTCACCTTCATCTGAAGAGATTCCTTAGCACCGCTCGACCCACAGCAGTGTCTGCAGCGTCAGCTGTCTCCAGACAGTAGTGCCTCGTGAACGTGTGCCTGCTTGACCACTTTGCCGCCCTGCAGATCTGATGTAGAGGCACTCCAGCAAATAGGGCGGCAGAGGATGCAACTGCCCTCGTCGAGTGTGCTCGCACTGGAGCAGAAAGAGGCTTGCCAGCCCGTTGATGGCAGAAGGAGATGGCAGAAGAGATCCATCTAGTAATGGATTGTTTAGTGACCGGATGTCCTCTGCGCATTCGTCCATAGGCCACAAAGAGCTGGTCTTATTTACGAAAAGCAGCAGTGCGTTGGATGTAGAATTTGAGACAGCGCTTCCAAGTCCAAAGAATTAAGAGAGCGCTCAGTGGGAGACTAAGGGTCTGGGAAAAAGGTCTTGAGAATGACAGGTTCATTAAGGTGGAAGTCTGAAGGAACATTAGGAATAAATTTAGGATTCGTACGAAGTGTAACAGCATCCCTGGAGAATTTAAGAAAAAGAGGCTGAATGGTGAAAGCTTGGATGTCGCTCACTCGCCTGGAGGATGTAAGTGCGAGGAGGAGGGCAACTTTCCAAGTAAGGAATTTTAATTCCGCTGAATGAACGGGCTCAAAAGGAGGTGTGATAAGACCAGATTCAAATGCCAAACGGGTGGAGGACGCCGGATAGGAGTAAACATCTGGAACAGACCGTTAAAGGACTGACGAATGATCCGAGAGGAGTAGAGTGACATGGAACCATCATGGCGAAAGCAGGAAATCGCGGCCAGGAAGACTTTAAGAGTGGAATGCGAAAGTCCCGACTTTGCCAAAAGGAGGCAAAAAGGCAGGGTTTGCTCAGGTGTGGCGAGCAGAGGATCGATTTTCTCCTTATGCCATCAGATACAAAACCGTTTCCATTTCAGTTTATAGGTCTTAACTGTGGAAGGAGCGTGTGCCTGAGCAAGCACCTCTCTGCACTCTGGAGCAATATTCAGATGTGCAAACTCATTGTGCTCAGGTTCCAAGTGTGAAGCTGGAGAGACGCCGGATCCGGATGCCAATCTGGCCATGGCTCATGGTGAGCAGATGAGGCAGAGGAAGAAGAAGAATCGGATCGCACTGGGAAAACAGAAGGAGATCCGTGAACCACGGGCAACACGGCCATCTGTGCGCAATCAATAGGATGTGACACAGCTGAAGTCTCATCTTGTGCAGTAGGTGTGGAATCAGAGGGATCGACAGAAAAGCATAAACAACTTTGCTCGACCAGTTGATCGAAAACGCATTCCCGCTCGATCCGCTGTGGGGATGCCGACTTGCAAAGCATAGGCATTTGCGGTTGAGTGGAGTTGCAAACGGATCCAGCTCCGGCTGACCCCACAAACAAAACACATACTTCAGAGTCGGTTGATGGAGTTCCCACTCGTGATTGTCCGTAGCCGATCTGCTGAGAGTGTCTGCAAGGGCGTTGGAGGCACCCGGTACGTGAACTGCTGTTAGTTGGACACGATGTTGAATCGCCCATTTCCAGATCAGTTGTGCCTATCTGGATAGCAGAAGAGACCTCGTACCCCATTGTTTGTTGAGATAGTGCATACTGGTGGTGTTGTCCTTACGCACCAGCAGCGACTTTCCTTCCACCAGCAGCCGCAAAGATTTTAGGGCGAGGAAGATAGCCAAGAGTTCCAGGCGATTTATGTGCCATGTCCATCGATCTGCCGTCCATTTGCCCTTGACTGACAGCCCTTCGAGTTGTGCACTCCAACCCTCCAAGGAGGCGTCCGTTGTGAGGGTAAGCGTGGGGTTCGTGTCTTGGAACGGCCGCACGCTGGCGATATTTGGAAGGTGAACTCACCATTCCAGTGCACCCTGAATGCGGGGGTCAGGCAGACTTTGTCGTTAAACGACCCTGAGACTTGCCGCCATTGTTTGTCCAACTCCTCTTGAAGGACTTGCATGTGTAGCCTGCAATTGGAGATCAGTTGTATGCAGGATGATGCCATGCCCAGAAAAGATTTTAACATCCGGACAGAAGCGGACCGTCTTGAGCGTAGAAGAGCCACCATCTTGACTATGCGGCCCTGTCGCTCCTGCGAAACAAACACCTTCGCCAGACGAGAGTCTATCAACCCCCCAGAAAGATTCTTTGTTGTGCTGGATGGACATGAGATTTCTCGTGGTTGATAGAAAGACCCAAGGCGTGAAAGACAGATAGGCAAGTCTGAGTGTGTTGTCTTGCTGCAGGAAAGGTTTGAGCCTTTATCAGGCAGTCGTCTAAGTAAGGGTAGAACTGTATGCCCTGTAGGGGAAGAAAAGCCGCAACCGGAACCATAATTTTCGTGAAGACTCTCGGAGCGGAACTAAGGCCGAAAGGTAAACTTTGAATTGGAAGTGTTTCAATCCTACTGTGAAGCGAAGATACTTTCTGTGATGGATTGGCACATGAAAATATGCATCTTGGAGGTCGATTGTGGAGAGGAATTCTCCGGGATTTAGGAACTGTAACATTTCTAGTAAGGTCAGCATCCGAAATGTTTGGGATTTGATGAACTTGTTGAGGGCTCGAAGGTCTAAAATAGGGTACCACTCTCCTGATTTTTTCCTGATAAGGAAAAAGCAGGAATAAAAGCCCTTGCCTTGTTGTAATCGAGGAACCACTTTGACAGCCCCTTTCTGAATCATAATTTTGACCTGCGCAAACAGTTCCTTCAAATGTGCTGGGGGAGGGCCAGAGGGTGGGTGAGTGGGAGGAAATTTGAGAAATTCGAGAGCGTGGCCCTTTAAGATGACATCCAGGACCCAACGATCCAATTGCAGCGGGGCTGGACGTTTCACAATAGAAGCCGTCACCACAGTAAAGGTTGTTGCAGTCACCAGAGAATAATGACCCTGCGACGGTCCCATCGACGAGCTTCTGGTCGAAACCGTAGATGGATTAGACAATGCAGAACCAGGCGTCAATGATGAAGCGGAAGCCGTCGATGGAGCCAGGACTTTTCCCATCGATGGTGCGGCTGTCGTCGACGTGGTCTTCTTCGTCGCTGACGGGGCTGTCGACAAGCAAGGTGGGGCCGTTGACGAAGGTGGTGCCGTTGACGAAGGTGGTGCCGTCGGCGAAGGTGGTACCGTCGACTAAGGCGGTACCGTCGACGAGCGACGCGTCGATTAAGCTTTCGTCGACGAATGTTTCTTTGGCAAGGCCGTCGGCGAGACTAATTTCTTCGCGGTCGACAAGATCTTCACAATGGAGCTTATGGGCCGAACCTCTTGGTACGCCGTCGACGATGCGGACGGTGTCGTCGTCGTCGACGACGACATAGAGCATGTCGTCGTCATCGTAGGTACAACGTCGACGGATCTTGTCGTCGATGAGCTGGCTCTCGGTTTGGACGACGAGGGCACAGCTTGGGACTGCCGCGCCAGAGAACCAGGACCCGTAGGCGTAGAGGCCGGCAGATCCCGTGGGGAGACAGACTTTGGAGCGTCCACAAACGTCCTACTTTTTAGGAAAGGAGAAGGCATCTCAGTCTCCGACCCACGCTTAAGAGAAGTCTTGGAATGGCAGGAAGACAAACTCTCCACATCAGATATAGGATTATCTGTAGTCTTCAACTTCTGTAGCCACAGAAGGAGACGGGCCTCTCTATCTTTCAGGGTCTTTGAAGAAAAAGTTCTGCAGAATTTGCAGTCCCTTACCTCATGGTCCGGGTACAGGCAATAGATGCACTTTTTATGAGGGTCCTCATGGAACGGGCGTAGTTTCCCACATAAAGAACATGGCCTGAATAAAGATTTCTTAGTAGAAGACATTTTTGTAGAAGTTGAAAGGATTTGAAGATTTGAAGAAAACTGAGCAGAGCTCAGGGAGACTACCTTCACACGACGTGCGAAAATCTGAGGGCTTGAGCTTCTGAAGAGAAGGTTCTAGAGGGTGCTGCAGCCTGATTGGCTGGAATGTGGACTATTATAATGACATGGATATGTTACTAAAGTGTATTCTCCCTTTGGGCCTATATTGGGTCTATGTTGTTCTATGGTACTTTTAAAATTTTCTTTATGACTATTTATATATTATATATTATATTTATATGTACATCTATATTTATGATGTTTTATTATTACCTACTGGCTATCGCCAGTAGGTATATATAGTTAGGATTTTTTCTCTATGGGACTTTTGAAAATTCTATGTCTAATAACTTTGGCGTTTGTGGACGGAATCGGCTGAAATTTTAAGGAAAATGGCACATTTTGATTCTGAGCAGCCCCTGAAAATTTGGGGGGGTTTCGTCAAGGGGGGGCCGAGAAAAAAGGGGGGTCCCAAAACGCGTTTTTTGCATTGAGTTTTCCATAGGGCGGTTGGACTCACTTTTAGCTCGAACGGCTGAATGGATTTGCACGAAACTTGGCAAAATTGTAGGGACTGTTAGCCCGATGTGCCTTTGCTGGGTCTCAATATATGTGCTCCAGTAGTTTTTGAGAAATTAACGTTTAAACCAAGATATATATCTGTAACAGCGCTCTGGGCAGCGATCCGGTCCGCTTACTTTTCGCTTATCGGAACTTTGCGCGCAGAAAGCTGATTGGCTCTCCGGTGTCTGTCAACATTCTAAACAGTCCGGAGCGGACGCCATCTTGTCTCTCGGTAGGATCGAGAGAGAAGAAGAGGTGGAAAACGAAAGGGGAATTTAATGAAAGGGGGCAAGGTATCCCCCTCTTGACCCCCTAGGAATGTTGTTGGGGTTATTAAAGGGTCCCGTGGGGAAAATAAAAAAAAAATGATTTTTCACGGTAGAAGCGCGGCCGCGAACTGGTAGCGAAACGGGAATTCGCCATTTTGAGCTTCGTTAATTAAATTACTAGTTATAAGTGGGTGCGGGAGACGTATCCTAATCCCCTATGTTTCCTGAGGGTGGCTGAGGAGGCTGATATATGTTGATACATCTCTTCCAGCGGCTGTGCGTGAGCTTTTTTTTTTTTTTTGCTGCGTGACAGTCCGGAGCGGCCGCCATCTTGTCTCTCGGTAGGATCGAGAGAGAAGAAAAGGTGAAAAACTAAGGGGGAATTTAATGAAAGGGGGCAAGGTATCCCCCTCTTCACCCCCTAGGAATGTTGTTGGGGTTATTAAAGGGTCCCGTGGGGAAAATAAAAAAAAAATGATTTTTCACGGTAGAAGCGCTTCACGGGCCGCGAACTGGGCCGCAAACTGGTAGCGAAACGGGAATTCGCCATTTTGTGCTTCGTTAATTAAATTACTAGGTATAAGGGGGTGCGGGAGACGTATCCTAATCCCCTTACTAGTTATAAGTGGGTGCGGGAGACGTATCCTAATCCCCTATGTTTCCTGAGGGTGGCTGAGGAGGCTGATATATGTTGATACATCTCTTCCAGCGGCTGTGCGTGAGCTTTTTTTTTTTTTTTTGCTGCGTGACAGTCCGGAGCGGCCGCCATCTTGTCTCTCGGTAGGATCGAGAGAGAAGAAAAGGTGAAAAACTAAGGGGGAATTTAATGAAAGGGGGCAAGGTATCCCCCTCTTCACCCCCTAGGAATGTTGTTGGGGTTATTAAAGGGTCCCGTGGGGAAAATAAAAAAAAAAATGATTTTTCACGGTAGAAGCGCTTCACGGGCCGCGAACTGGGCCGCAAACTGGTAGCGAAACGGGAATTCGCCATTTTGTGCTTCGTTAATTAAATTACTAGGTATAAGGGGGTGCGGGAGACGTATCCTAATCCCCTATGTTTCCTGAGGGTGGCTGAGGAGGCTGATATATGTTGATACATCTCTTCCAGCGGCTGCGCCATCTTGCCTTTTTTTCGAATGGCACAATTTTGTCGTGCACGGCAGCTATTTTAGATGCCAGGCTGGTCCCAGGATATCACCTAACCCTGCGGATGTAGTTTATGGCCCCAGCTGTAGAGAATTCAGACATGCCAATCCTCCTGATTCAGGCGTGTGAGTACTGATTTCAGTGCTAGTCTCCCGCCTCCCGATTTCTGCAAGCAAAAACCCGGGGGCATATTACGAACAACTAGCGATAATTTTTGTCTCTAACTTGTTTAGAGACAAAAATTATCGCCGCACATCGGCGATTTTTATCGCAGATAAACCTTGCTATTATCGCAGAAAAGTCAGCGATATTCATGTATTATCGACCTAATGCTCTTAGCCCTGTTATCCACCTCCCATTGGATAACATGGCTAAGAACTGCTCAGGGCAGGTGTTAGATTTTGGAGATATTCGCGCTTAGCGCGAATATCTCCAAAAGTTGGAAATAGAAGGTAGCGATGTTAGGGACTGTTTCCAGTCGCTAACATCTTGGCACGCCACTTTGCATGTCATTAGTGATAAATATCACTGACATGCAAAGCGGGGCCCAAGATGGTCGCTATCTCCTTTTAGCTGTCACTAACTGGTGTTAGCGACAGCTTGGTAATAGGGAGATAATTTTATCTCCGCTTTCATGGCTTTTAAAGCCAAAAAAGCGGAGATAAACCCCCTTGATAATATGCCCCACGATTCCTTGGGGGTTTCAGCCGACAGGGCTTGCTATTGTGTTACATGGTAATTTTTCCATGAAACGTCAGAGGGTCGATGCAGGGGTTCTAGAAGAGGTGATAAACCATTTAAGCCTCATGAACAAGCGCATGGTCTTTTAAAGATTTGTGAAGTACTCGGGGCGGCGGTGTGTGTGTGCCCTCTTTCAGGAGCGGGCGGGGGGGCACTGCCAGCAACTTGCCAGGTCAGGTAGTGTTCAACACGTGCATCACCCTTTCTCTGCCTGCTATTGCGCTCCATGCTTCGGAAAGGTAAGAAGAAGAACGTGCATTTGAGTTTGAAATGTCCGATCCTGCAGCAGCACACTTCCAAAGCCCACACATGACAATAACCCGATTCAAGGCCCCATTCACCCGTTTTTCAAAAAATAGATAACACTCCAACAAATTAAGGTTATAAAACTTTATTAACTTTTAACGATAATGAACAGAACAAAAACTAAAAACATTTAAACATTTCTTAACACAAAAAGCAACAATGGTTAGAAGCTGTCTTTTGTGCGAATAGTCCCAAGGCAGCACAACGTGCAGAGTTCTGGACGGCACCCAGGTGATGTCGCCTGGGTGCCGCACTGGTTTAGGGATCCTACAATGCTGCTCCGAAAATTGGCGTGGGGCGTCCCGGGTGGGGCGGGGGGAGGCCTCGTCAGTAGCGGTCTGTTGTGCGAATAGTCCAAAGGCAGCACAACGTGCAGAGTTCTGGACAGCACCCAGGTGATGTCGCCTGGGTGCCGCACTGGTTTAGGGATCCTACAATGCAGCACAGAAAAACAGCGTGGGGCGTCCCGGGTGGTGCGGGGGGAGGCCTCGTCAGTAGCGGTCTGTGTCCAGTGTCACATGGCTGACACAACATGTACGACAGGCACCCAGGTGATGTCCAGTAAACTGCCGCACTGGTTTTGGTATCCTACAATGCTGCTCCGAAAATTGGCGTGCGGCGGCTCGGGGGGGGGGCGTGGGGGAGCCGGCGTGAACGGGCCTCCCCAGGTGGCGCCCATCTAGCTGAGTTGCGCTCGCTCTTGCGGCCACAGCGTCTCGCTCACCATGTTGTTGAGTTGCTCCCACTCTTGCAGTGCAGCGATAGGCGGCTGCCACATGGCTCTTAAAATGGCGGACAGCTCCTCGGTTTTAGGCCTGGTCCACTGAAATGGCCCTGGGACACCTTGGAACTCGGACGCTTGCCTGCTAGGGCTTGGGCTCCATTCTCGAAAAGCGTCCGCTCAGCCGTGAAGATTGTATAAAAGTCTTGGGGGCCCCCGACTCCCGCAGGCTTCCGGTGGGGAGCGGCTGCCATGATTGCTCGCGGAATGACCACGACGGAGCCACGAGATGGTGGTGCTCTCATGCTGACGCCAGCTTCAGTCTGAATGATCCGGAAACAAGGTGGGGCTTTCATCGTTTGGGAAAAAAAAATGTTCTAAACCAATGAAAAGTGTTATTTTTAGGTCATATGACCAAGCCTTCCATCTTTAGGAAACCAAAAGTAAAATGAACCAATGAAAAGTTTTATAAACAAGTCACATGACCTGTTATGCGACATAGGGCTACAAAAAGCGTAGAAAATCCGTTGGCACGTGAGGCGGCGTCAGTAGCGGACCGATGTGCGAATAGGCCGAAGGCAGCACAACGGGCAGAGATCCGGATGGTACCGAGGTGGTGTCCAGCAAATTGCCGCACTGGTGTGGCCATCCTACAATGCTGCGCCGAAAGACGGCGTGTCCAGCTGAATTGCGGTCACTGTTGCGGTACAGTGACTCGAACGCGCCGAGATCCGGATGGCACCGAGGTGGTGTCCAGCAAATTGCCGCACTGGTGTGGCCATCCTACAATGCTGCGCCGAAAGACGGCGTGTCCAGCTGAATTGCGGTCACTGTTGCGGTACAGTGACTCGAACGCGCCGAGATCCGGATGGCGCCGAGGTGGTGTCCAGCAAATTGCCGTACTGGTGTGGCCATCCTACAATGCTGCGCCGAAAGACGGCGTGTTCAGCTGAGTTCCGGTCACTCTTCCGGCACAGTGACTCGAACGCGCTGAGATCCGGATGGCACCGAGGTGGTGTCCAGCAAGTGGCTGCACTGGTGTGGCCATCCTACAATGCTGCGCCGAAAGTCGGCGTGGGGTGCCCCGTTGGCTTATGAGGTGATGTCAGTAGTGGATCGATGTGTGAATAGGTCGGAACCAGCACAAGGCGCCAAGATCTGAATGGCAAGTCCTGGATGTTGAGTGCCTCAGTTGAGAGTTCTGAGCAGTGCTTGCAAGACTGTCTGAAGCTTATTTGCACCTGCTGCAGCTTCACTAGGTCCGGCGGAACTTTTTGCCTTTTCCTTTCTGCTTCTTTTCGTACAATGCGTTTCATCTGAAGACACGACCAGGTCCCTGAATGTGTGCAGGGGGACGCTATTGATTGAATGAACGCGCAGAGATCTGGATGGCACCGAGGTGGTGTCCAGCAAATTGCCGCACTGGTGTGGCCATCCTACAATGCTGCGCCGAAAGTCGGCGTGGGGTGCCCCGTTGGCTTATGAGGTGATGTCAGTAGTGGACTGATGTGTGAATAGGTCGGAACCAGCACAAGGCGCCAAGATCCGAATGGCAAGTCCTGGATGTTGAGTGCCTCAGTTGAGAGTTCTGAGCAGTGCTTGTAGGACTGTCTGAAGCTTATTTGCACCTGCTGCAGCTTCACTAGGTCCGGCGGAACTTTTTTCCTTTTCCTTTCTGCTTCTTTTCCTACAATGCGTTTCATCTGAAGACACGACCAGGTCCCTGAATGTGTGCAGGGGGACGCTATTGATTGAATGAAAATGGCGGCTTGACACAAAGCTGACTCAAGCGTTACTGTTGGTGCTATACAGACAAAAATTGGTTTTCAGTTTGTACATACTTCAGGTTTTTTTTTTCCATCCAAGTCTGATTGAGAGTTTGTAGAAAAATGGCTTCAGATTTTCCACATACTACTCTTCAACATTCTTCCTAAATGTAACAATGTGAAACTCACTAGGAGAACGGCTGTTTCTGTTTCCTTTCAAAATGCTGCCACCAATATTTTCTGAATGGAAGACACCATCTTGTAGCATAAAGGGCCGAAAGGGGTTCTGGTCTGGCCGATGGTTGGTGGAGACATTTTGACTATATCTTGGACCTGCCCGGCCTCGCCCAAAATGGCGCCGGTATAAATGGGACTCGTAACTCTTTGCCCGCAAATGTATATCTAGAAAATGTTATTGTAAGTGGCCCTGTCGTATTTTAATTACAAAATGTACGTCCACCGATTCCGCAACTGTTAGACACCTTTGTTCTTGTCACCTAATGGCCCGCTCGTTACGTTCTTCTACAGTGTAAATGTCTCCTCATCATATACGATTTCAGTTTGCTCCGTGGCCGGCCCACGTGGTTGTAGGCCCGTATTTGTATACTGACATTTTTACAATAAAGGTTTTTAAAACAAAACACGGTAGTAGTATTTTCATTTGTAAAGTTTTTACTTTTAGTGACTGTTTTCGAATCAGTAAAAGGCAAGTGAAATAAAGCAGTCCAATTACATGACGGATAAAAGGTATAATATGTAGGAACGCAGTAAAGATAAATGGTCAAGGGCAGTTGTGTTTTTCATGTCTGCAACATAAAGTGATCGATAAGAATCTGATAATCAGGCGTATCGGCGACTAAGACAGCAGGCCGAATCTCTTTTACTCAACGGCTCCGTCATGGAAGGAAGAAACGCCCTTTTTCTCGAAAAAGGAATATATTTTACTTGCAAGACAGTTGTAAATTTTCCGGGAAAGTACATTAGCCTGGAATATTATAACATATGTTTGAAAAAAAAATATTGTTCGAAAACAATAAAAAGCGTAATTTTTAGGTCATATGACCAAGCTTTTCATCATTAAATTAACAAAAGTAAAATGAACCAATGAAAAGTTTTATTAACAAGTCACATGACCTGTTATGCTTACGTTACGCGCTGCGCGCCGCGCCTCGGATCACTTCCGGGTGCGCTAACGCGGCGTGTCATAAAACGCATTACGCGACAACGTAGGTCAAGAATATAGTCTAAATGTCTCCACCAACCAGCGTTCAGAACACAACCCCTTTCAGCAGTCCAAAAAGTTCTGTTAAATGACAACAGAGGGGACAGGCAACAAGAACCATCAGTCAAAGAGGGGAGGGCAAGTTCTTCTCTTCCGGGTCATGTTGGGGCGCTACCGGAACTGATCGAATTGGTAGTCTACAGTGTTTCTGGATGTTTCAGACTAAAGCTGGCGTCAGCATGAGACCACTACCATCTCGTAGCTCCGTCGTGGCCATTCCACGAGCAATCATGGCAGCCGCTCCCCACCAGAAGCCTGCGGGAGTCGGAGGCCCCCAAGACTTTTGTAGAATCTTCACGGCTGAGGGGACGCTTTTCGAGAATGGGACCCAAGCCCTAGCAGACAAGCGTCCGAGTTCTAAGGTGTCCCAGGGCCATTTTAGTGGACCAGGCCCAAAACCGAAGAGCCGGCCGCCATTTTGAGAGTCCTGTGGCAGCCGCCTATCGCTGCACCGCAAGAGCGGGCGCATCTCAACTACATGGTGAGCGAGACGCTGTAGTCGCAAGAGCGGGCGGTAAACAGCTGAATGGCGGAAGAGGCACAGTGTAGCAAAAGCGGGCGGAATGGCAACTAAAACGATAAAGGGGCGCCCCACTACAGCTTGTCTTCAGGTAAAACGGATTGTGGGACAAGGTCCAGAATTGAAGAGTCATCAAAAGGCAAAAAGTTCCGCCGGACCCCGGGAGCCGGCCGCCTATGTCGGGGGCGATCTCAGGCTACACCAGTGCTATAAGACTTGGGGAGGGTGTCGGAGCCAAGCGTCTTCTCCGAGTCCATGGCCATCACACCGCCCCTCAGGGGCCTCCGTCAAGCTGTTTAGGAAGGTAACATATCACATTGTTTTCTAATGCAGTCAGGTCCACAAACGACACTCACTTACTTTGAGAATAGTGAAGCTGCAGTAGGTGGAAATAAGCTTCAGACAGTGTTACAAGCACTGCTCAGAACTCTTAACTATGGCACCCAACATCCAGAACTTATGCTATTTGAGAATGGTAGTGACATCGAAGCATCTCAGGGACCAAAACCATTAACGTACTTTCACGTATGAAAATCTTACTTGGGGAGGGGGCAGGAGCGAAGCGCCCCCTCCCAGTCAGCGCCACCACACCGTATGTTGAAAATCTGAAGCCATCGTTCTACAAAGTCAACCAAACTTGGATTGAAAAATCTAGAAAAATGTACAAACTGAAAACCAGTTTTGGTCTGCATAGCATCAGTAACAACGCTTGAGTCAGCTTTGTGTCAAGCCGCCATTTTGATTCAACAAAGCACAGGCATTGAAAAAGGCTGAAATTCAGAACTCTAAACTATGGCACCCAACATCCAGGAGCTTGCTATCTGGATCTTGGAGCCTTGTGCTGTTTTCGATCTATTCACACATCGGTCCACTACTGACATCATCTTATAAACCAACGTTATGTAAATAGTTTTTTAATAAAATGTTTTACCCTGTTTCTTTGCTGGTGTGTTGTCTATATTTTTAATATTTGCATAGGGTTTGTCGTTATTTTGTGCGGGATGGGTGATGGAGCCGAGCTGTCTTGCAGCCCTCATGGTGTGGAGCTCAGTTCATCTCACTATTTTCGTATTTCTCAAGAAGGGTTGTTCCTAATATTTCTATTTTAGCGAGGTCAAAAAGAGATCCAATTATTGGCCTACTGATTTTGCTCGATTACTTTTATTTTTTTACACGATTTTTCACTATCTGCAAAGACTAAACAGAGTATTGCGACTTTGTGCTTGTTTGTAAATAGAGAATGATCCAAAGAGAACCAATTCTAAAACAGTAAATGCTTGGACAACAATCAATCAAATGGAGAGACAAGGAGGCACGACGGATTACAACGGGGGTAAAGGCCTGCGTTAACTACCCTTCAGTATCTGCAAAGAGAGAGTACTACTAAGGCAAAAGAGGGGAGGGGGGGGGGTGCAGCGTTCAAAGCACATCAGCGTGCATAAATACGAAAATGTTTTTATCTATCACGTACTTGACATTTTAAAGCTTTTCATATTTGCTATTAAAAAACCAATGAAATTCACAGAAAAAACCATAGGTTATAGTGGATATATAGTTAGGAATTTGCATTTACAAAACCTTGAAAATTCAATGAAAAAACCATAGGTTATAGGCCATATATAGTTAGGAATTAGCATTTACAAAACCTTATTTTACTCGCATAAAACCATTGAAATTCCATATATAGTTAGAAGCGCTAACTATATATCGCGCACCCGCAATCCACTGCTGATGATGTCACATATTACATCATTCATGACATGGTCAGTGACATCACTGATGACATCACTGATGACATCTCAAATGACATCACTGATGACAACTCAAATGATATCAATGATGACATCTCAAATGACATCACTGATGACATCACTGATGACAACTCAAATGACATCACTGATGACATCTCATTTGTCATCACTGATCACATCACTCATGTGATAATACAATGAACCTCTTCAGACTCTAATATAACCTTACATACACTCAGTATAAACAGACACTCACAGACTGTCAGTCATCTATGGAGTTACTCACACACCTAGTCAGTCATGCAAAGAATCAATCACACCTCCATTTCCTCAACTATACAGTTATACACATCTTACTTATTCAAACATATAATAACACATATTTACTCTCTTATATAATCCCTGATACAAGCTCACAGTGATCGATACAGCCACTCACACATTCACTGGCTCTTATGTTCAGTTATTTATATATCTCAACTCTCACATGTATTGTGTTTTACATACGTACTTACTTGCTCATGTAGCAATGAGAAATCCATTCACTCACCAAAACACCCATGCATAGTCAACCGCCCATATAGCTGTTTCCACATGCACTCTTGAACTCATACTCCTAGTGAATCAACTGCTTACACATCTATGTACAGAGTCACGCACCTCCCAGCCACCCACACACACACTCAGCCTCCCATTCAAATACTTGGGCAACCAATCAATAACCCATATGGCCACTCTTATAGCTACTGATCAACACATGCAGCAGCTTACACAACAACAAACATACTGATGCACAAATTAAGACAGTTTAGTCACTAACCCATGCACTCAGTGAGACATTTAATCACTCACTCATACAGTCAGTCATGCACCTACTAAATTCTTCATCCAGACACTTATACATCCACTCATTCTTCAATATGTGAAACATATTTAAACTTTACAGACACATACAATCATTTGAGTTGTCATCAGTGATGTCATTTGAGATGTCATCAGTGATGTCATCAGTGATGTCACTGACCATGTCATGAATGATGTAATATGTGACATCATCAGCAGTGGATTGCGGGTGCGCGATATATAGTTAGCGCTTCTAACTATATATGGAATTTCAATGGTTTTATGCGAGTAAAATAAGGTTTTGTAAATGCTAATTCCTAACTATATATGGCCTATAACCTATGGTTTTTTCATTGAATATATATATATATATACTAGCAGCCCACCCCAGCGTTGCCCCGACATTGCTTAGACCGCCGCCCGCCTGCTTCCCGCCTCGCCTTTGCCTTTGCTTTACCCCGCCCGCCCCGACATTGCCCAGACCGCCTCTCGCCTCCCGGCCGCCTCCAGCCTCCCGCCTCGCCTTTGCCTTTGCCTTACCCCGCCTGCCCCGACATTGCCCAGACCGCCTCACCGTTGCCTTACCTGAGCCGCCGCTCTTCCCCGCGCTCCGGACTTCACCGCCACTTCTCGCTGCTCATCACCGCTCCTCCCCGCATGTCGTCATCACGCACGTTGCGGACATCGCTAGGTCGCGGCTAGCGCTACGTCGCGGCCGGCGCTACTTTTAGGGGACTACTTTGTTTTTAAAGTTTAATTTTTTAATTTACGTTTTTTTTTTAATTTTATGCAGCCTATGTCCATCTACTCACCCTCAGGATTACAACAATGTATTGGGTGTGTGGATTGGCGCTGTGGTTCCCGAGTTTACCTTGCCAACAGGTTTCTGTTCTCTCTTTATAATAGTAGTATAGATATATATATCACCTCGCAAATTGCCTCGTCGCAGGGGGAGCACTTAGGAGCTAGTGCCATCGTCGGGATCAAGGCAGTATCCCGTCAAATATCACAACGCAAAGTTCTTTAAGAATGATGGCACTCCACTCGGGGAAGTTTGAAGGATTTTATTTCATCAACTGTGATCGCCTACGCGTTTCAAACATAGCGTTCTTGATCACGGCAAGTTATCAGACAGTGAGTCCCTTTTCCCTTTCACATTAAATACACATGTGACATGCACTGCATTGTGGGCTATGTAGTCAAATTGATTTCATTTAACCAACATACATTTTCAAATTTGTATGATACATTGAAGAATCCGGGACAGTTCCACATAACGGAAATACCGCAACTACGTGTTGCATATGAACTAGCGAATGAAACCTCGAGTACACAGCTTGGAAATACACCAATCCTACAAGAAATGGACATAGAAACAAACAAACGCTCCAAAACACCATTCAAGGCCCAATCCAAATTTTGTCCGACTCTCTATCCGGGCAACAAAATAGACATTCTCCAAGATCTAGTATTGGGGGAATTAGACAAAATGAAAAATGTCAACCAAAGAGGCATGGAAAATTTAAACAAAAAAGTACGATTGGCAATTCAATCTCTTAAGTCTAATAACACCATTGAGATCAAACCCGCCGATAAAGGGGGAAACATTGTCATTCTAGAGAAACAAGACTACATAGAAGAGGCAATGAGACAACTAGAAGACACCTCAAAATACACTGTACTCATAATAAACCCCATAAAGGAGCTAACGCTGGACTTGAGAAACAAATTGGAAATTTGGAAGAAAGCAGGGCTGATAACAGAACAGGAGAGAAGATTTCTGATGGTGGACAATCCAACTATACCGACCATATATTTTCTTCCGAAAGTACATAAGACATTAACAAAACCACCGGGGAGACCAATAATTTCAAGCTGTGGCAGCCTGTACGAAAATGTGTCAACATATGTTGACAACTTCATTGCTCCCATTGTTCCCACTCTAACATCCTTCATAAAAGATACTGGAGACTTTTTGCGGATTCTACTACACACTGAATGGCAACCGAACTACTTACTAATAACGATTGATGTTATCTCATTGTACACTTCGATCAATCATGAAACTGGCCTGAAAGCAATCCAATACTTTCTCCAACAAAAGAACTACTAAAGAAGCCCTCCGCAGACCCCACAGACCTCAAAAACTACAGTCCCATCTCCCTCCTCCTCTTCACGGCCAAGGTCACTGAGAAGACCGTCAATGTCCAACTAACACAATTCACCAAAGAAAACTCCATCCTCAACCCCTCCCAATCTGGATTCCGCAGAAACCACAGCACAAGACCACTCTACTCGCCGCCAGACGACATCCGCACCCTCCTTGACCAAGGACACACGCGGCCCTGATCCTACTCAACATCTCTGCAGCCTTCGACACTGTCTCCCACGCACACTCACTGCCTGACTCCATGACACCGGCATACAGGGTTTCACCCTCGACTGGCTCTGCTCCTTCCTTACCAGCAGAACCCAAAGAATCAGACTGCCACCCTTCCTCGCCGAACCCACAGAAATCAACTGCGGAGTACCCCAAGGATCATCTCTCAGCCCCACGCTCTTCCACATCTACATCGCCCCCCCTTGCCACCATAGTCAGACAGTACACACTCAGCATTGTATCCTATGCCGACGACAGCCACCAAAGTTCCCCTCACCACCAGACTCCACTTCCGAGAAGGAGTGAAGGACATCGCATCCTGGTTGAGCATTAGAGGTCCTCGTCCTTGGACCCTCCCCCTCTGCAGGGTCAACACCTGGTGGCCCACCGCCCTCGGCAACCACCCTGCCCTCACGGACACCTGAAACCTCAGCATCTTACTCTACTCCTCCCCCTATATGACCCGACAGGTCAATGCTGTCACCTCCACTTGCTTCAACACCCTCTGCATCCTCCGAAAGACCTTCAAATGGATCCCCCCCCAAATCAAGGAAGACAATGACCCACACACTCATAACCAGCAGACTGGACTACGGAAACGCCCTCTACTCCGGGATCAACTAGTCTCTGCTCCGCAAAAACTCCAGACCATACACAACACCACAGCCAAACTTGTCCTTGGCATCCCTCGACATGAACACATTACCCAACACCTGTGCAACCTCCACTGGCTCCCCGCTGGGAAGAGAGTAACTTTCAAGAAACTAACGCCTACAAATGCCTCTACAACACCGACCCCAATATCTTAAGGACAGAATCTCCTTCAATGTACCCAAGAGGAACCTCCGATCAGCCGACCTTGCCCTATCGAACTCCAGCGCATCTGCAGAGAAAGAACGAGCGGCAGAACCTTCTTCTACATCGCGGCCAAGACACGGAACGAGCTCCCTATCGACATCAGACACCCCCCCACCATACACATCTTCAGGAAGGCCCTCAAGACCTGGCTCTTCAACTGACCAGAGCTACTCCCCCCGTGCCTTGAGCCCTCTTGAGGGTCTTCAACTCCAGCCGGCTCCCCTGCTTGCTCTGGCCTGCTCTGACTTACCTGCTCGTGGTGAGGCACTTGGATCTTGCTGGTCCTGACACTGCACGTTTTTCTTCAACTACGTGGTTTGCCTCTGCCAAGGCTTGTTGGTGCCTGTAATGGCTGGATTTTCTGTTTAGATGGGATCAGCCCCCAGGGGCCCCTATGACCCAGCCAAAACGTACTCACCTTCCGTCCTCAGGACCACCTATCCAGGCACCTGGTACCTACCTGAGGATAGGGAACTCGCAATATACAAGCTCATATTATTAAGAACACCACTAAATCTATAGGGATACTAAGAATACTCACTGATTACTAGGGATATCCATACCCTACACTACACTTATTCACATCAGTTGGTCTCGCGGCCACCCTGACCCAGACCGTTCTACCCTAGGGCAGATCTGACACACAATCTGGTGCGTCTACACACGGGCCTGCAGAACCCAATGCTCCCTTTTCCAGCGTTCGCGATCCTGCGAAACATAAACGCCAGTATCCCCCCTGACGCTCTCACTTAGTCTTTTACCACAATCCGGTGGCTTTAGACACTGGTTTGACCCTCCAGTGCTCTCATTAACGCCGCATGTCAAACGACGACCACATTCCTATGAACACCTATACATATATATATATATTGGGATATTATCTCAGCTGTCTACTCGGGATGAAACTACAATAATAACTTTAGATGTGGGTCCAGATTATTGTGTATTACCGGCTCTTGGCATCAAAGGTCCACTCACTCCCTATTTATGTGATCACCACTCACCTGATTGGGATTACTCATCCATTCATGCGCCTAGCAAACACCTAGAAGTGCCATTTACCTTTAGTGAACAAGAATAGGGACTACACGCCAGTTATAAACTGGGGACATTTATTACAGTAATATAAACATTTATGCAAATCTAACAAAGACTATATAGGTAGAACACACCGCTTGAAAGAGAAGGATTACACATAACAGGAACACTCCGCTGAAAGGGAAAAGATTAGCAATGCAAAAGCCCAGGGAATAAAGATAAGATTAAGATGCAAGTGTAAAGTAAATTAATATAACAGGAACGCCTTCACCTTATTAGTGTGTAGTCTTGTTCTAGCTGTCATCTGGGTTCCTCTCTCGTCTGTGCCTTGGGTCATCTCATGCTCTCTCTCCTCTCCTGCACTCTTGGGTACACCTCTGTGCTGATCGCTCTGTCTCTGGACTCCTCTCCCCCGCTCTGACTGTCTCTCCACTTTGCGTCTTCACTCTTTAATGGTTCCTGCCGCTCTGATCACCGTTCATTCTACTATCTTAGTCGCTCTTTCTCTGCGCCAATGTCCAATTCCATCTGCTCCCATAGGTTAATCCACGAGCTCTCCTCTATCTCTTCTAAAAGGCATTACTTCAGACTCCAGCTATTCACACTTCCTCCTGATAAACAACTGCTTCTGACTGCTTCCTTCAGTTCCAGCTCACTATTCAACTCAGCTCTTCTCCAGATTGAACCCTCTCTCTCTCTCTGCCAACTCCACTCCACTGCTCTCCTCTCTGCTGGACTCTCTCCTCGACTGACTCCTCGACTCCCCTCTGCTTGACTGCCTGACTCCGCCTCTGTACTTCACAAATATAGAATGCTGTTTCCTCATGGAAAGTTCCATCCATCAGCCCGCCGCTTACCAGATCTCTGCACCACTTCGCATCAAGGACACACACCCAGCTGGCCAGCCTTTTGTGGTGTCTTCAACACAGAGAATAATACAGCCTACCGATAAGGGCTGGCCCAGACCGGTTCTCTCCAAGTGAAAAACAGCCTTAACTATAAACTTCGCCTTTGCCCTGAAAAGCCTCCCTGCTTCCATCAAGATGGAGTCTCTCTAGCTTTAGGCCTGAAAGGGGTGAAATGCTCCTTAGCTCTGTCAGAATACCTACATACACCATACCAATGTGTCTAATATGTCAAAGCCAATAGGCAATAGACAGGTTAAAGTCAAGAATAAAGGCATATTAAGCAGCTATCCTCTTCTAGGTCTGGAAAAAGGGCTTAAAAGGGCCAACACAGACTAAGAATACCTATACTAGATGCGAGCAAGAATAATGATCTATTATCACTGCTAAATAAAGCCAAAAACTCTGCCATAACAGTGCCCCTGCTGGGTACTGACCTCTTGGCCCTCGACATCCAACGTGGGACAGCTCGTGCATGGCTCCTTGGACTTCCTCTGCATCACCTGGTCCGTACAGCTGCAACTTCAAAGGCACCGTCTTCTCTCCTGCATCCCGACATTGGTGGGCATTCCTCCTCCGTGCCTCTGTCCCCTCTGCTTGCAGGTACCTCTCATCTTGAATCCACCTTTGGGTTTCAACTGACACTTTTACCTTCTTCATCAGCGGCATCTTCCTGAAGTCCTCCATTATGGTCTACACCAGTTTCCGATGTTACTTCACACCTATGCACCCAGCTTCCCTGTTGTATGTATCCTGGTTCCTGTGGTATCCACGGGTGGGGTGACTCTCCAACCTTCCATCTTTCACTTCAGGGTCCGCTGGGATGGGTCCGTCTTTAAAATTTCAATGCGACTTGCCCATTAACTTCCATTGAGTATGCAGTGGTGTTCCTACTCTGCACATGGCCTCCATGGGGTTCCTAGATACCTTGGGGGTTCCTTGGGTCCCTGACTCTTCTATGTCTTCTGGGTCCATTCTTGTCCTAAGTCGTGTTTGCATTCTACTATTTTAGCATATGGTTTGGTCTTCCCCTGGAGACCACTGTGTATTTGTGCTATTTATGTATTCTATTGACAAAGTATTGTGTGTGATGTGTTTATATCTCCGGGTAGCAGATAATACATGGTGTTAGTAAGTGTTAATAATAAATACATATTTTTATAACTACACTGTGAGTTTCTTTTTCACTTAACTCATACCATAAGATTAAGTGCTGGTAAAACAAGCTGCTTTACATTCCTGGACTAAGTCTGAAGGCTGCTCTCCACAGCTACCACTTAGAGAGCTTTCTAAGGTTGTCTAAGACCACTAAAATCACCATAAGGGTTGTCTGGATTAGTGCAGGGTGCTCCACTTAAATAAGTGAACACCATATACTAAGCCAGCCTCTTAAACCTCCCTTTCTGTGGCCGGCAGCGACCCCAACCCAGTTAAGAGTTTTATGATGCCATATGAGCCATATTTGGGTGGCCTGACCCTGCCAGCATGCCTTCGAGCCCCGCAAAGGTACCAATGATTAGACAACCCAGAACATGCAACTTAGGTTACTCTCAGGAATGGTGAAAATCAAGAACACTCTTTTGTTGGTTATTCTCAGATCAGTTCACAACATGAGTAAATAGACACGGAAAAGTTTAAAATGTTTATTTTAACGAAGTGCTCTAATATACAATATTTTTGCTAACATAAGCATGCAAATGATTAAAAATAATATGATCAGCATTGTTACTATTGCATAAAACACAAAGGGAGAAATCATATTATAATGATCGTGCCTTATATGCCACCCTCCCTAGCTCGAAGGTCTCTTAAGCTTGAATACCTCCAAGATCAGTAGAGGTGAATCACATCAGGATCTGCAAAAGCTCTCTCTCTGGAAACTGATTTTCTCCAAATGAGAAAATCATGTATGCAGTGCAATATTAAAGGCACCAGAATTTCAGTTAGCTGCGTGCATTTTGAGTCTAAGCGTGGGCCCATCAGCCCGAATAACAGCTAACATTGTTATAAGCTTGGAGGCTTCAGCACTCACTGTACAGACTAGGGTTGCGATGTAAGTCTAGCAATGTTGAAAACAAGCCATTCTCATGTGAAGAAATTCACACAGCCTAATTTACAACAACAGACCTACAGTGTTGTGTGCAAAAGCAACAAAAAGGTAAAATGGCGTTTAAACTTCTAACAAGCCTATGCTCAATGTGCGCCAGCAGGGCCCTGCCTTCACTACAGTAACACCCTTCATCAGCCAGGCTAGCTTGAATCCATTGGCAAAATGAGCAAGGGACCCACGTCTGGGCATACCTTGCCAACTTAGGGCAAACAAAGCAAACACAAGATGATGGACGGCGCACTGAAACTTTTCAGACACTCACCCCCAGTCACAGATCTGGATTTAATCCATCATCATTCTTTAGCTCACTTCGCCACCACAGTTCAGACCCAGCTATATGCAAATCAGTCTTGGCCCTGTGCCTCATGTAATCTGTGGGCCTTTGGTAACAACAGCAACCCATGGAACAACTCCTGGTGGCCCTCAGACATATGATCCGCTCCCACTCCCTTTGACCATGCAGAATCATCACAGACAATAAGCTCACCATAAAATCACAGATCAACTGTCTCTTCTGCCTGCTTCTTAACTCTGCGCATGCTATGTAAATCTTACAGAGGCTACTACTGCACAAGAGACGCACCGTGGCACAGGTCCACATCACCAGCCGACGACTACAGCCATTCTCCCTATATAGGAATTGCCATGCACCTCCTACAAAGACTTCAAGCCACACAGAACGCCACAGCCAGACTCACCCTGGACTTCCCCTGATGAACCCAGATCACACCCTACCCCAGGCATCTCCACTGGCTCCCCATACAGAAGAGATGCCAGTTCAAACTGCTGACTCACGCAAAGCTCTACACAACCAAGGGCCCGCCTACCTTAACCAATGTCTGAACTTCCACCATGTGGTGAGAAGACTACGCTCTGCCTAAATCTCACTAGCCCATACACCCCACACCTACGAAAGCAGAAATGCTTCTTCCATATTACAGAAAAGACATGGAACATCCTCTTCACTTAACTTCGGACCATCACATCACCTCACCTCCTGGATTTCTAAGGGGCCCTCAAGATCTGGATGTTTGAAAGAGTCCTCGGAACCTGAAAGCGCCTGGATACCTAATCGGGTGATTAGCCACTCTTTACAAATTCTGTCTGTCTGTGCACGTTTCATGTAAGCAGGAGATAAAAGTACAATCTAGTTCGGCAGGATTAAAGAGGTGCCATTGGTCATGTAGTGAGAAGTCAGACAAGAGGTCTCTGAGGAGTCAGTCCCTGTCCATTTGCCTGGTTATTTTGAAGTGTTGGAATCAGTCCATGCACGGATCAGGTGCTATGTTGAGCAGTATATTCATGCGGGTGCATTGGAGCAAAATCCTGGAGATGCCCTGAAAGGTGACTCCCTTTCCAAGACAGGGCCACAGATAGAACAGATGGGTAGGGCTTGGTGTTGTACTGTGGCTTTTAGGAATAAACAATGGCCTAGAGCATGGGTACTCACAAACTTTCTCTCGGGGCCAAACTAACAGAGTGGTTCGTGGCCGAGGGCCGCACCGGTGGGGGAGGGGTCAGTGGGGGTGGGGGCGGCGCTAGAGCAACAACAAAAAAACTGACCAGGAGGTTGAACACAGGCCAATGCAGCGGACGCCTTTGTCCACAGACCCTGCATACACACATCCCTCGCTCCCTCTCTCTCCCTCCCTCTCTCTATCTCCCTCCCTCTCTCTCTCTCTATCTCTATCCCTCATTCTCTCTCTCTCCCTCCCTCCCTCTCTCGCTGTCTCCCCCGGTCTCACTCACTCTGTCTCCCTCTCTTTCTCTCTGTCTCCCTCTCTTTCTCTCCGTCTCCCTCTCTTTCTCCCTCTCTTTCTCTGTCTCCATCTCTTTCTCTCTGTCTCTCTCCCTATCACTGTCTGTCCCTGTCCCTATCTAGCTCTGTCTGCCCCAGTCTCTATCTGCCCCAGTCTCTATCTGCCCCTGTCTCTATCTGTCTCTGCCTCTATCTGTCTGTATATGTCTTTATCTGTCTCTGTCTCTGTCTCACCTTCCCTTCTGCCTTATGTCACCCCACCCCCCTTAGTCCCTGCTGTCCTCTGTCACCCTCTGCCATCTCACCCACCCCTCACTCCGTGCTGCCCTTCGTCACCTCCCCTCCCTCTCACCCCACCCCCCTTAGTCCCTGCTGTCCTCTGTCACCCTCTGCCATCTCACCCAGCCCTCACTCCGTGCTGCCCTTCGTCACCTCCCCTCCCTCTCCCCCCTCAGTTCTTGCTGTCCTCTGTCACCCTCTGCCATCTCACCTGGCTCTCACTCCCTGCTGCCCTTCGTCACCCGCATCACAAATATCCGATTATTTTAGCATCTTTTTAGCAGTTAAAGTGGCAATGCAGGGAATAGGATTTATTGTCTTTAATTCTGGCAGGCAGCAATTTGCATTCGGCACTCATACATATAGAAAGAAGCTGAGGAAACAAGCATTGGAAATGTAATAGGTCTCGTATTAGGAAAGTTTGAGCTATTGGTCTTATAAATGACTTTTTTTTATTTATGTTTTGTTTTTTAAAATGGCTAAATTAATAGCTTTGTCATTTACAATGCCAATAGTTATAACTTTCGCAAATGTGACACCTATAGCATTTGTAATGCAACATGTTTTGTATTTACGGGACTTAGATGTATTGATATTACAAATAACAATGCTTTTTGATTTGTTTAAATAATTAATACTTAAATAATTTATTTAATTTGTAATGGCAATAGCTTAAACTTTTGTAATTAACTTTTGTGAAGATTATGTTCAGTGTTTTTTATTGTGACCAAAATTCAAGAACAGAAGTGATATATTAAATTTTTTTGTGATTTGTAATAAAGCTTGAAAACAGCTTGAAACGTTGAAACAACATATTTGAACCAGTGATGCTGTGAACTGCAGCCCTGCATTCATGGGACAGAAGAAACCCAGAGGAACTGTGCATGATGGGAAGTTCAGAGGTCACAGCGCGAGGGGGGAGGGGGGTTTTGTTGACGCATTAGCTAGCACAACTGACTCTTCAAGTGGGGTCAAAACTTTGACCGGTCCGAAGCTGGGGTGGAGACGAACAACGAAAGAGGGGACAATCCCAACCAAGAGAAAATGGTGGGGTGTGTAAGTGCAAGAGCTGCGGACTGGGGACCGGGTTCGACTCAACATCCTGTGGTATAGGGCAACACACATATAATATACAAACCCGACCTTGTGTATGGTAACTGGTGCCGAGTTGGCGCTATATAAAACTATTTTTATTTTTAAGAAAGATGCTTCTAAAACTGGACACAGTCAATAATGTAGCGCTGCATCCATGAGACGGAGGGGAGTAATCATTGTCACACTAAGTACAACGCGGCGCTGCGAGTTGCCCATGGACACATCGGGATAAGTGTTGCGACTGCATCTGATCACATCGCGATACAAGTGATTAACTCCTTCACACAGCTACAGCAAAAAGGCTGATTAGCCCACGATCACACCGTTAAACACCAGCAACGCTGGGATTAGCCCGGGATCACCACGGGGATACAGAGTGTGCGCGGGGTCAAGGAAGATTGGGGTCGGGGGTGCTACAAGTGTCCGACCCATGGTCATAGTGAGTCCAGGGATAGGGAAGGCATTGATTATTCACGGTCCCCACCGAGACCAGGAAGTCGGAGTGACTGTCTTAAGTGTCAGACCGAAGCCCGCAGCAAGGCGCTATGATGGGCGCGCAGCCTTGTTGGTGACTCACCCCGAGGCCGAGGGAGGAATTGTGACCAGCCGAGGATATATGATAGTGGGTAAAATACACCCAAACATTCTGTTTCCCACCTCATTTACAGGGCATCCACTATAGCGCAAACCTGCTTCAACAGAGGGACTCGAGGGGCTATGACAGGTGTGGCTATCGACGGAGTGAACTGCCTTCGTCACTGTTGGCAAGCATGCGAGTGCATGAATGGGAGAATGTCTATACACTTGGATGGGTGACTGGATTCATTTATGCATGACCGAGAGCACGTTTGGATGGATCGTTGAATCGGGGGTGAGTATGCAGATGGTTGAATGAGTGAGTCCATAGATGAACGGATGAGTGAGTGCCTCGAAGAATGCTCACTTGGGCGAGTGAGCACATGGATGGATCGTTGAATGAGTGGGCGAGTCTGCAGATGGTTGAATGAGTGAGTCCAACTGCAAGAGGGCTGTGAATCTCAGAACCAAGCGGAACATCGAGTAAATGTGTGAGCAGAGTTTTTTTTTTTTTTTAAACCAATGGGAGGATTAGGAATTCTTCAGCCCACTGAGGGTGCATGGGGAGGGGGGAGAAATGCGTGTCGGCCGCAGCAGGGGGCGGAGCAGGGAGAGCGGCCTTTGAAATGCACTTCACACGGCCGGCCGGCCGGCCGTGAAACTGAAAGCACAGCCGGCCGGCCGTGAAAGCCTTTGATGCCGCAGGGGGTGGAGCGGCACCAAGCTAAGCAACAGATGGCTGGCGATTTGATGCTGTGCACGCGCATTGACCTAAAACCGCACGGGCACTGCACCAAATCGCCAGTTGGGTAAAGTCTGTTTAATGCCCTATAGTCTCGCTCTGCTCAATGCGCATGCGCATTGAGAGGCGAGACCTAAAAAGGGCAGAAAAGGCAGACCAATTTGAAGGAATGGAATAAAGGTTAGTAAGTTCACCATTCGGAAGAAGCAATGCTATTTAAATTGTAGCAATATTATGTAAAATGTTGTCATGCCACAGACGCGATTTCTCAGATGTCAATATTTGAAAGATTAACCAGTCCCGGGGATACATTAAGCAACTGTAGGCAGCTGCCTGGCCGCTTGAAACTGAAAGTTGGCGCCAGATTGCATGGCAAAGGGAGTACCCAAATGCAAAATCTTATTTTGGCTGTGCTTCGAAAAAATTCCTGCTGTGAAGTTGAGATTAATTAACTATGAAAGCCAGCAGTAAAAGTTCCTGCAAAGGCACTGAGCATAGTCACTGTTTCTTTATGCTAATGTCAATATGTTTAGCAAAAGGGGCACAAACCACCTCAACCCCCATCCCCCCTCCTCAGTCCCTGCTGTCCTCTGTCACCTCACTATGCGCGTCAGCCCGGTATGAGGCAGCTTCCCCTGCACGAACACAGCTGCACCCAGTACTTAACAGGTCTTTAAAAGACCATTTACATGTTAATGAGGCTTTGTTCACCTCTTTTAAGCGCCCCTGCAGCTGCCCTCTGAATATCGCTCAAATCGCCTGGCCCGTCTCTCAGAGTCCGTGCTATTGCAATCAGTGGTGTTTGCTGGCACTTTCAAAAATAAAAATAACACAGGTATGCTGTCTTTAAGGTCCGCGGGCCGCCAAGGAAGGCTTGCCGGGCCGCGGGCCGTACTTTGAGTACCCTTGGCCTAGAGGGTCTTGCCAAACCTTATGTGTTTTAAGAAAGAGACCCTGTCACACTAAAATTGCTACTCCTCGAGTATTGGCTGGTAACTCGGGATGCATACACGTGGGCTACTGAAATTGAACACTTACCTAAAACACTCGGACCATGCCCCGGTCCGTATCACACTACAAGTCAAGTTCAAGTTTAAAATTTGTATAGCGCACTACTCACCCAGAGGGTCTCAAGGCGCTTGAGGGAGGGGGGTATTTTACTTATCGAATATCCAAGTTTTTAGTTGTTTTCTGAAGGAGAGGTGGTTCTGTGTAAGGCGGAGGTGGGTGGGGAGAGAATTCCAGGTCTTGGCCGCTAAGTAGGAGAAGGATCTCCCCCCCAACCCCCACCCCTGGTGGATCTTTGGATTCGTGGAATTGCGGCGAGGGCTTGATTGGACTAACGTAGTTGGCGGGTGGGAGTGTAAAAGGACAGGCGTGTGTTGAGGTAATCGGGTCCTAGGTCGTAGAGGGCTTTGTGTGCGTGGGTGAGGAGACGGAACGTTATTCTCTTGTTGACGGGGAGCCAGTGGAGGTCTTTCAGGTGACCGGAAATGTGAGCTTGGCGGGGGATGTCTAGGATGAGTCTGGCTGAGGTGTTTTGGATGCGTTGGAGTTTTTTCTGTTTGGCTGTGGTTCCGGCGTAAAAGGGTGTTTCCGTAGTCCAGTCGGCTTGTGACCAGTGCATGGGTGACCATCTTTCTTGTTTCAGTGGGGATCCAACAGAAGATTTTTTTGAGCATACGTAGGATGTTGAAGCATGATGATGCGACGGCGTTGACTTGTCTGGTCATCGAGAGGGAGGAGTCCAGCATGAAGCCCAGGTTACGTGCGTGGTCCGTTGGTTTGGGTGCGTTTCCCAGGGCCGGTGGCCACCATGAGTCGTCCCAGGCGGAGGGGGATGAACCTAAGATGAGGACTTCCGTTTTGTCCGAGTTCAGTTTTAAACGGCTGTTCTTCATCCACTCGGCTACTTCTTTCATCCCTTCGTGTAGGTTGGTTTTGGCGGTGTTTGGGTCTTTGGTGAGGGAGAGGATTAGCTGGGTGTCGTCTACGTAGGAGATGATGTTGAGGTTGTGTTGGCGCGCAATGGATGCGAGGGGACTCATGTATACGTTGAAGAGGGTGGGACTGAGTGAAGATCCTTGTGGTACGCCGCAGATGACTTCGGTGGCCTCTGATCTATAAGGGGGGAGGCGGACTCTCTGGGTTCTTCCGGCGAGGAACGAGATGATCCAGTCCAATGCTTTTCCTTGTATTTCGACGTTGCTGAGGCGTTGTATAAGGGTGTTATGACAGACTGTGTCGAAGGCTGCGGAGAGGTCAAGTAGGATGAGGGCAGCTGTTTCTCCGTTGTCCAGTAGAGTTCGAATGTCGTCTGTTGCTGCGATGAGGGCGGTCTCGGTGCTGTGTTTGGCTCGGAAGCTGGACTGTGAAGGGTCGAGGGATTTGTTGGATTCGAGGAAGGGGGCGAGCTGACTGTTGACGGCTTTCTCAATGACTTTGGCAGGGAATGGGAGGAGCGAAATGGGGCGGTAGTTCTTAAGTTCGGTGGGGTCTGCTGTGGGTTTCTTCAGGAGGGCGCTGAGTTCGGCATGTTTCCAGCTTTCCGGGAAGGTAGCGGAGTTGAGGGAGCAGTTGATGACGTCTCGGAGATTGGGTGCGATAATAGAGTCTGCTTTGTTGAAAATGTGGTGGGGACATGGGTCGGTTGGTGATCCTGAGTGGATGGAGTTCATCAGGCGGATGGTGTCTTCAGTGGTGATTGGGTTCCAGGCGCAAAGGTTGTTGGAGGGGGTTTTTAGTTCGGAGTTGGGTGGGGTGGACTTGTCGCCAAAGCTGTTATGTATGTCAGCGATTTTGTTGTGGAAGAATGAGGCTAGAGAGTCGCAGAGGTCTTGGGAGGGGGTGATGTCGTTGGTGCCAGCGGTGGGGTTGGTAAATTCTTGGACGATGTTGAATAATTCCTTGCTGTTGTGGGCGTTGTTGTTGAGTCGATCTTTGAATGCTGATTTCTTGGTGGATCGGATCAGTTGATGGTGTTTGCGGGTGGCGTTCTTGAAGGTGGTCAGGTTGTAAGTGGTTGGGTTTTTTCGCCAGGCTTTCTCGAGACAGATCTTCTTGGATTTCTTAAGGTCATCATTGAACCAGGGGGCATTTTTCCTACCTAGCTTGATTTGATAGTTTTTCAAGGGTGCTAATTCGTCAGTGCTGTGGGTGATCCATTGTGTGAGGTTGGTGGCTGCTTGGTTTGGGTCCGATGATTTGGCAGGAGGGTTTTGGTGAAGCGATGTGAAAAGCTGGTCGGTGGTGATTTTGTTCCAGTTTCTGCGGGGAATTGGTTGTGGGTGGTTGTGGGTCGAAGTCTTTTTGTAGTTGAAGTGAACGCAGCTGTAGTCCGTCCAATGGAGAGTTGTGGTGTGATTGAAGGAGATGTGCTTGCTGGAGGTGAAGATTGGGTCGAGCGTGTGTCCGGCATTATGGGTGGGGGTGTCAACAAGTTGTTTGAGTCCGAGATTGGCGAGGTTGTCCAGAAGGGTGGTGGTGTTGCTGTCGTTGTTCTTTTCCAGGTGGAAGTTGAGGTCTCCCAGTAGAATGTAGTCCTCGTAGGGGAGGACGTGTGGGCTGATGAAGTCGGTGATGTCTTCGCTGAATTGTGTGCGAGGTCCTGGTGGCCTGTAGATGAGGGTGCCTCTAAGTGTGGTCTTGGGGTCGGTGTGAATCTGGAAGTGCAGGTGTTCGGCGGCTGCAAGGGTATCGTCGAAACTGGTTGTGATGCGGATGGTGTTCTTGTGGACGATGGCGATGCCTCCTCCTGTTTGGTTGATGCGGTCCTTTCGGGTGATCTTGTAGCCGTCCGGGATGGCTATGGCGATGTCGGGCGTTGATGAGGCGTTCATCCAGGTTTCTGTGAGAAAGGCGACGTCCGGCGATTGTGTTGAGTAGGTTCCAGAGTTCAATGGCGTGTCTGTGAACCGAGCGGGTGTTGTGCAAGATGCACCTCAGGTGGTTAGTGTCGGAGCTCCGTTTGGAGTTTGTGGATTTGGTGTGGGTCCTGATGCAGTCGAAATTGCAGGAGTGGCAGGTGAAGGGTCCATGGGTGTGTCCCGGGGCGGCTTGGTAGCAGTCTGGAAGTCGGCCGGGGTTAAGTGCTGTGAGGGTTGCGGCGTCGTATGTTATGTGGGTGGAGTGGATTTTGCGGGGCCAGGGAGTTTGGCGCTGGGCGCGGTCCAGGCGCGGACGGGCTTACCTTTGGCGCGCGTCCGCTGCGCATGAACGCTGCGCGCAAATGCGTCTGACATATGTGGAAGTGGAGGGGGGCGGAGCGAGGGAGGAGCAGCTGGGAGGCGGGAGCGGGGTGGAGGGACGGGCTACGAGGCACAACAACAAAATGGCAGCAAATAGGAAAGCGAAAACAGGACGAGATTGGGGCCACAGTCAGGCGCAAATTATATTTATCAAGCAATGCGAACAATATATCGCAACGATACTAAGGAGGCACAAATGATATGTAAGACAATGCGAGCAATGCACAAAGAGTAAACAGAGCAGTGGAGTGCTGAGATGTTAAAGAGGCACAGATTTTTTTTAATAATGCGAGTAATGCACAAAGAATCAACAGAGCAGTGGAGCGAACAGCACTACTAGATCAGGTGTTTCGAGAAGAGCTTCGCCAAGCTATAGTAGACTTTTTTGAACATAACTCCGGATCAGTGCAGAGCACAAGAACACTATGGGAGGCTTTCAAAGTCCCAATAAGAGGACATTGTATTAGTAAACACGCAGGTATACAGGGACAATTGGGGAGAATAGAAGCTGAAATCACCAGACTGGAACACGAATTCAAAGACACACATGATGACACACTATTGGCCAACATCAGAACGCAGATTAATAATAATAATAACCAGTATGCAGACGACGAGATTAAATACATCTCGCAAAAGTACACTGCGAGAAACTATGGGGAGGGAGAGAGACCTGGCAGAGGGTTGTCACATACAATTAGGCCCACTCTCACTTCGACATACATCACAGAGATCCAGGATGAGCAGCACAAAACAGTACACAACACTCCAGCTATTTTGGAATGCTTCACTAAATACTACACCAAACTGTACACTACCCAGGCACAGTCTTCCACATCAGAAATACGAGATTACCTAGAGAACGTGGAACTGGCATGGTTATCAGACACCCATAGTGAATACTTCTGTCACCATATTACCAGAGATGAAATAATAGAAGCCATTAACTCCTTTCCCAACAATAAAGCACCCGGGCTAGATGGCCTTTAGGCCGAGTTCTATAAAGTATACTGCGATCTGCTGGTCCCACATTTCGCCGAAATGCTTGAAGAAGCTTATGAAGAAGGCACATTCCCGACTTCACTGAGTGAGGCACTCCTGATAGTACTTCCGAAACCGGGAAAGGATCCCACTGAGTGTGAGTCATACAGACCCCTATCCCATGATAACATTTTAGCTAAAATAGCGAACAGAATACAACCAATCCTATGCAACCTGGTGCTGCCAGACCATGCAGGCTTCATGCCGACACGGTCCACCACCCACAATATTCGTACAATATTTGCACTTTACCACCAATTATACCCGGATATACCGGTGGCTGTGGCCCTTTTGGATGCTGCCATGGCATTCGACTTGGTGGAGTGGGATTTTATGTTTGTCACGCTTCGCAAAATGGGGTTCCCTTGAGCCATTCCTGAAATGGATAACGCTACTAAATGCCGCTCCTAAGGCACGGGTTAGAATAAATGGTTACACGTTCAACCCAATAGAGGTAACACGCGGTACCAGGCAGGGCTGCCCACTATCACCAATGCTTTTCACACTAATCCTAGAACTACTGGCCAGTAAGATTCGCCAGAAACACTGACTCTGCCTTGCAGTTCGGCCTCCTCCCCATCGGAAAAGCATTGTACGCCGACGACATGGTCCTCTATACCACATACCCAGATAGGAATCTAAACCCACTTATTAGGGAGTGTGTTAGATATGAACAATATGCCGGCCTCCGGATAAACTGGGACAAATCAGTTGTAGTACCTTTAACTGAGGAGACAGTGGAGCCTCAACTAGAATACCCTTTACAATGGCGGACGGATCCAGTTAAATACTTAGGGGTCTGGATACACCGTGACCCAGAACTGGTCATTAGGGAGAACTATGGAAAGGCACTAGCGAGATTAGAGGAACAGGTAGATAAATGGATAAAAATGCCTCTTTCAATGGCGGACAGAATAGCATTACAGAAAATGATTAGATTTCCTAGGTTTCGGGACCTATTAAGAAAAAATAATAATTGCTAATCCCCCTTCCGGTGGACGTGTCGGCCTGTGGCGAGTCTGGAGTATTGCTTTTGTGAGGGTGGTATTTCCTCCTGACCTAGTCGTGGTGCAACTTCGAGCAATCCATTTCTGACAAGTGTGTTTCCTGCAGTAATGCTATGTTGGATCACATGTTATTAAGGGAAGATAGTATTTTCTTACTTTTGATAAAATGTGACAGGCCACTAAAGTTGAGACAGACGACATTAGGGGTGTTGAAGGCGGTGGTGTACATCCACGGTCTGAGGTGTCAGGACCGGAGGAGGGAGTGTTAGGGAAATGGCAGCAAATCGTTCCAGCGCCTAGGCAGGCACCAGAGTACTCACTAAACTTTGATCGAATGGAGACTATACCCTCCAGGAAGTAGCCAGTTCACAGAGGTCATCAGGAAGTCTTTGGATGTGTATGGATCCTACAAGCGTAATATGGGACCAAGGTAGTGTGGTGTGGCCTCCAATTCTGATTTTCCCGGACTCCATTTGCCAAATTGAGAGATATGTGTCTTCCACTGTAGCAGTCCTCGTGTATACTTCACAAAATTGTGTCATAACCCAAGGCCCTGTTTTGAATGTGTAGATCTTGACGGTGCAATGCGCTAGAGTACCAGGAGCACCTGGTCTGGGAATATGGGAGACAAAAAATGCATAGAACAACATGTCAGATACATCACACTCTAATACAGAATTTCAAAGCCTATAGCAACCTCTAATACAACAAATTAGCCACACTCAAAAAGAATACATCTCTAAAAAGGGCAAGCCCTCTGCTGGAGGCTGCAACGTGGGCCCTTTACTGTGGCAGTTTTTCAGACAATCAGAATTTGTCCCCTGGTGGTTCCTGGAGTTGAGGTTTTTTTCCCTCCGCCCATTGGAGGGTGACTTCTTCCGCATGTGTGAAAAAGCTTGAAACAACCACCATGCAGTGAACGGTCACCAATAAACTGTCAGCCAAAAACGTTCACCCTTCGTACAAGATTACGTTCATCTGTAGCCAGGTTCTGCCTGGTGGCTGTTACAAGCTTTTCACACATGCGAAGGAGGGAGTTTGAGAGTATTGACAGAAACATGTTTATCCCTGATGAAGTTCTCTTGGAGAGACGAAACGCACTGGCTGGGCTGGATTTTTGTATGTGAAGATTCAAGATTATGGCTCTTGTGTATCTATTGATTGACTGGAAAGCTTTCCATCTTGACAGAGTGATTGATGATAAATTCAACAATCATAATTGAATCCCTCAAGTGCTCTATTGATATTTAGTAACGCACCCTGAATTGTAGAGAATTGCTTCACAGTAAATGTATAACTTTCTTTTTCCCACCCACTTAGCTTTCCAATTTATTTGTATGTTTCAGTTGTCCATTCTAATTTGTAATCTATACCCCCCACTCCAACTTAAAGAGCAATCTTATAGTATTTTCTCTCACATCCGTGGGCATCACATTTCAACAGTACATATGATGGGCTATGTTAGACCTGTCTGGCTTTTTGCGTAGTCCCTCCAATTTATTATTTATTTTGTCCCCTTTTTGCCCCTCATACCCTTAATAATTTTTGTGTCCACTAACTTTTTCTAGGTGTTGGTCAAGGGGATAGGTGTTCTTTTTCCCCTCATAGTTTTTCACCTCAGGCCCAGAGGCCTGTTCTGACAGGAAAAGTTGGAACCACAAAATGGTGGCTACCAACTGCCCTAACTGCCAAACCCAGAACTTGCCCATAGACTAGTATAGGGCGTTCCAGAACCTTCTGGTCCCTTCTGGACCACTGAGGGTCAGCCTATATAAGGCGGAATGCGGGGCAACCATTTTGTCTACCTGAGAGAGTCAGCTGGAGGACAGGCTATCCTGGAAGGTGGGGGGAGACTAGTGTAAGGGTTGATCTCCTGGACTGGGAAGCAGCCTAATTAATCCACTTCTCTACTCCTCCTTTGGGATCCTTGTCTTGTCCCCGCTGTGGAGGATTAAGGGAGACCCTGGGCGCCTGACTAACCCCTAGTTTAAAAATAGTGGGGTGTAAACAGGAGAAGGAGACTGTGGAGCGCAGTCCTCTGCCCAGTGGAAGGAACTCTGAAAGAATAACCCTCATCCCTTGACACCAGCCTCCATCCAGTGTTGAGTGGTAAAACATTTTTAAAGGCTAGGAAGTGGGAGCTGATGTGAGAGGAGATCCAGCGCTGTTCCTACCTTCCTGGGTGTGGGGGAAGGCTTGTGCCCCTGTGTCCCAGAAGATCCTGGCCGGACGTGCAGTCAGCAGATCCCCTGATTTCCTTGGGAACTGATGAGGGGTGAGGAGTGCCGGTTTCCCTGAGGCAGCGCCGCCTCGGCTGTGAGCGGGACCCCTGGGGCACTGATTGCGCTCAGTGTCAGCGCCTCCCCGGGATCCACTGGGCCTGAGAAGCCTTGCGAGACTTCCCTTCATGTGCGGGAACCCGGGGGTGCCTACCGCGCTCCAGACGCGTTGCCTGCAGCGCCCTGGTTATACTGGAAAGTGAGGGCGAGACACTGCAGAAGGCGCCTTCGCGCATGCCCCAGTCGTTGTAGCTATCCCCACAGGAGGGGCCTAGGACCGAGCAGGCCCGTGCGAGAAGCGTCCTTCCTGGGAGCGGCCGCAGTGAGAGGCGGTACCAACGCGAGCGCCACCGCACATGTCAGCTGGAGTAGCAGCCCCCGCCGGTCAACGCTGAGGAGGAGCGCCGGCTGCCGCAGCAGCCAGAATGAGTGTCCCGCCTCTTCCCTCTGCTCGCGCGCCACACGGAGGAGCTGGCCGAGCAGAGAGGGGGAGCTGAGGGGGCCAGTAGCGATCTGTGGGGCATTGTGATATCGATCCTACCTTCCACTCGAGCGCCAAGCAGAGGAGCTGGCCTGAGTGAGGAGGGGGAGCAGGGGAGCTTTGAGAGGCGAGAGAGCCTTTGCCACACTCGATTTCTTGGCCATATCGGTGGTGAATTCCACCAAGCGTCTGGCGAAGGAAGGACCCAGCAACGTGTTATTCACAAGTAAGGAGGTGAACTGCAGGGGGAAGCGGCGCTAGCGCCTACAGTGGAGTAAATTAGGCACTGGTCGTTTTCATCCCTGTTTAATACAGGTTGGGGAGTAACACAAAGGAACCTGCTGGTTAAGTGAAGGAATAAATTCCTCATGGAGATTGCTGGTCTCTAACTAAACTTCTGGTTAAACTGAAACTCCTCATTGCAGTCAAATCTGGTCAATGTTGGGGACTGTTTGAATGTATAATTGATGACAAATACTGAAATAAGTTAACATCTCTGAAGATAGAGCTACTGATTACAAGTCATCTAAATGTAATGTGATGATAATTTAAGAGTACTGTGTTTTTGACATTATTTGGCAATTCTAAACGTACTGGTTCTTTCCCTGACAGAATGCATTACATTGAACTGTAAATTTTAGTACCAAGAGAGCAAAGAGATTATTTTTATAAACAAGTACTTATTTTCCTAACAAATTGGTGTAGTGTCCTTTTTAAGTGTTATTGCGTGGTTTTTACTGCTGGGTGGTTGGCAACCTTCACACTGTGCCTCTAGAGTTGCATGTCTTGCCCCTAGGCCAGGCTACCCTAGGTGACCTGACATCCCAGGTTCTAACAGATTGGTGCCTAGCGGTGGGATTCTGACTTGGTTGCAGCTACTCAATAGTAATTCAAGCAATACACTGACCTACACCAGGAGTTTTCTCCTTGCGGCCCTCCTAATTTGAATTTTGTTTTTCCAAATTTGTTTCTGGTGGTGGGTGGAGGTTAACCTCAGGTCACTTCTTGGTTTTCTCCTGTGTGTTAATTTTATTCCATAGTGAAAAATGGAATTAAATTTGGAAGAGCTAGAATCCTACACTGTGACCCAACTCAAAGAATGGTGTCAGCAACAGGGGGTATTCTTTAAAAAAGGTGCCAGGAAAGGCGAGTTGCTGACAAGGATAAGGGCATGGGTGGAGGCTCATTCCGGGGAGGAACCGGACCCAGAAGGGAGTGACAGGGACACTGTCCTTGAGACTGCAATGTTGTACCAAGCTGGAGGGGGGAATCTGCTGACAGGTCCCAGGACACCTTCGAGGGTGGGCAGCAGCGTCTCAGAGAGGGGTTTAACTGACGCCGAGCTAGAGGATAGGAGGGAGGAGAGGAGAATGAGGTTGGAATTAGCTAGAATGGATATGGAAAGGGAGGACAAGAGGTTAGCCCATGAGCGAACCATAAAGGAGATGGACCTACAAGCTTTAACCCTAAGGTCTTCCAATTCAGATAATGGTGGCAGCGAAACTAAGGTGAATACCAGGGAATCCAGACCCTATCCACCCAAAGATGTCGTTGCCAGTTACACCACAGGCGATGACATTGCCAAATGGTTAGCCGCATACGAAGTTTCTTTAAGGGCTCACGGGATCCTAGAAACTCACTGGGGGGGTGGGCTGTATAAATACATGCCACCTGCTGGCAGAGAGACCTTGTTGGCTCTGGAGCAGGATGAGCAAACCCACTACCCTACAATGAAGGTGGCACTGGTGAAGAAAATTGGACTTACCCCTGAAAGATACAGACAGATATTCAGGGGAAGTCACAAACTGAGTACCCAGAATTGGGTAGATTTCTTGGATTACGCCAAGAAAGCTTTGGAGGGTTGGGTCAAGGGCAGCGAGGTGAAGGATTATGAGGGGCTGTACAATCTATTTTTGAAAGAACACCTCCTCGACAAATGTTTTCCCGAGTTGCGCCAACACCTGGTGGACAGCAAGCTGACCAATCCCCGGAAGCTTGCAGAGGAGGCGGATACCTGGGCAAGTACCCGGGTGTCCTCAAAGGGGACTGGAGGGGATTCTCAAAAAGCCGGACAGGGCGCCCCCCAGAAGAAGGAGGGGGGAGATAAAAAGAAGGAGTTCTCCAAAGGTCCCCAAAATAATTTCCAAGGAAAGGGAGCAGGTTTCACCCCTAGGGCAAACCCGCCCAGAAACCCTAATCCTGGTCAAAGCCAGCAGCCAAGGGTTCTCCACTGTTTTGAATGTGGTGGTGTTGGACATTATAAGGGAGATGTCAGATGCCCAAAGAGACCACCCCCTCCCACCGGAGGAGTCACCGGGAGTAGCTAGTGTAGCGCTCGGGAGGAGTTGCCCTTAGATAAGGGGGGTGAGTGGGCGGGTGTCACCTTAGTGTCCCTGGGAGAGCGGGAGATGGTTCCAAAGATCCAGGTGCCCCCAAATACTACAAAGTATGGGCAATGGGTCACCATCAATGGCCAGAGAGGGGAGGCTCTGAGAGATACAGGAGCCAGTATGACTATGGTGAGAAGTCAACTGGTGTCTCCAGAGCAGGTGGTTCCCAATGTACTCCACCCCACCGCGATGGCTGACGGCAGAATGGGCCACTATCCAGTGGCTGAGGTTCCCTTTGAGTGGGAGGGGGTTGCAGGTTCACTTCGAGTTGCCGTAAGCCCTGCCGTGCCAGTCGATTGTCTGTTGGGGGATGACATGGAGCACAACACTTGGAGAGAGGTGGAATACCGGACGCATTCTGCGATGCTGGGTATACCTGACTGGGCCTGTGTGAGCACACGGTCTGCGACTGCCCGGAGAGGGTGTTCGCCTGGGTTGGAGCCTGGAACAATGGCCCAACCCGCTGCTAAAAAGGGACAGACCCGGAGACAGGAAGAGCCTGCTCCGGCTTCCACACCCCATGTGACAGATCGGCCACCTGCGGTGGTGGACCAGAAGTCCGTGGAGGGGGGAAGTAGACTCCCTGGAGGATTTACCCATCCCTGCTGAGTGGCATGTGGAGGGAGGTCCTACCAGAGAGGAATTCTGTAAGGGGCAGAGGGAGTGCCCTACCCTTGAGGGACTGAGGCGACAGGCTGAAGCCCAAGCAGCAGGTGATGTTACGGGACACTACCATATTTACTGGGAGGATGGACTCCTCTACAGTGAACCCAAGGTACCCTTGCCTGGTTCATCAAGGGCCTTGGTAGTCCCGCAACAATACCGAGCCTTTCTACTAGAATTGGCTCATGCTATACCCCTGGCAGGACACTTAGGCCAGGACAAGACCTTTGCACGGCTTGTCCTCCACTTTTACTGGCCTCAGATGAAAGTGGCGTCCAACACTTACTGTCGGACATGTGTAACCTGCCAGGCCAGTGGGAAAACAGGGGTGAAGCTGAAGGCTCCCCTGGAACCACTTCCAGTCGTTAGCACACCCTTTGAGAGGGTGGGCATCGACATTGTAGGGCCTTTAGATCCACCAACCACAGCTGGTCACAGGTTCATCCTGGTCCTGGTGGATCATGCCACACGGTACCCAGAGGCAATTCCTCTGAGGACAGTCACTGCACCTGTGGTGGCTAGAGCCCTAATGGGGATCTTTACCCGAGTGGGATTCCCCAAGGAAGTTGTGTCTGACAGGGGGACCAACTTCATGTCAGCTTACATGCGGGCAATGTGGAAGGAGTGTGGAGTGACCTACCGGTTCACCACTCCTTATCACCCCCAGTCAAATGGACTGGTTGAGAGGTTTAATAAGACCTTGAAGGGCATGATCAGAAGTCTGCCCGAAAGCCTGCGGAGGAAATGGGACGTCCTCCTACCCTGTTTGCTCTTTTCTTACAGGGAAGTGCCACAGAAGGGAGTGGGCTTCAGCCCCTTTGAGCTTCTGTATGGGCACCCTGTACGCGGACCTCTCAGCCTGGTGAAGGATGGTTGGGAGAAGTCTCCCAGGAAACCCCCCCAGGATGTGGTGAGCTACATGCTGGCCTTCAGGAGCCAAATGGCGAAGTTGTGGAAGCAGGCTTCTGACAACTTGGAGGCCAGCCAGGCAGTTATGAAAGAGTGGTATGACCACAATGCTCACCCGGTGGAATTGGAGCCTGGCCAGAAAGTGTGGGTGATGGAGCCTGGAGAGCTTAGTGCCCTCCAGGATCGCTGGACAGGCCCCTTTGAAGTGTTGGAGAAGAAGGGTAAGGCAACATACCTGGTGGACCTTAAGACCCCTCGACAGCCCCTACGGGTGCTGCATGCCAACCTTCTCAAACCCCACCATGAGAGGCCCGAAGTCATGTTGATGATGGTGACTGACGGGGAAGAGGAAGCGGAAAGCGAGCCTCTCCCAGATCTATTCTCGTCTCAAGAGAAGGATGGGTCAGTGGAGGGAGTGATTCTCTCTCCCACTCTAACTCCTGAGCAACGGGAGGACTGCCGCCAGATCCTGGAGCAGTACTCTACGTTGTTCTCCCTTGTCCCGGGAAGGACTCACCTGTGTACCCATGATGTGGACACAGGGGACAGCCCGCCAGTGAAATCGAAGACCTACCGGCTGTCCGACAAGGTGAAGGCTAGCATCCATGGAGAGGTTGCCAAGATGCTAGAGCTGGGAGTTATTGAACCTTCTAACAGCCCTTGGTCCAGTCCGGTGGTGCTCGTGCCAAAAGCCGCACCACCAGGCACCACACCCGAACTAAGGTTCTGTGTGGATTACCGAGGACTGAACTCAGTCACAAAGACTGATGCTCATCCGATCCCTAGGGCGGATGAATTAATTGACCGGCTAGGAGCTACCCAATATCTGAGTACCTTTGACCTCACTTCGGGGTACTGGCAGATCTCCTTGACAGATGGAGCAAAGGAAAGGTCAGCCTTCTCCACGCCTGAGGGACACTTCCAGTTCTGTGTGATGCCCTTTGGGCTCAAGAACGCCCCTGCCACATTTCAGCGGCTGGTGAACCAGGTCCTTTCTGGAATGGAGAGTTTCTCTGCTGCTTACTTGGATGACATTGCTGTCTTCAGTAGCAGTTGGGAGGACCATTTGCAGCATTTGCAAGCAGTTCTCCAGGCCCTGAAACAAGCTGGATTGACAATCAAGGCCAGCAAATGCCAGATTGGGCAGGGGTCGGTTGTGTACCTTGGACACTTGGTGGGTAGGGGGACTGTGCAGCCCCTGCAGGCGAAGATTGAGGCAATCATGGCCTGGGAACCCCCCAAGACACAGACTGAGGTCCGAGCTTTCCTGGGCCTCACAGGCTACTACCGTCGCTTTGTGAAGGGGTATGGCACTATTGTAGCGCCCCTCACAGAGCTCACCTCAAAGAAACAACCTCGACGGGTAGTTTGGACGGGAGCTTGTCAGCAAGCTTTTGAGAAATTGAAGCAGGCGATGTGTGCGGCACCGGTCCTGAAGGCCCCAGACTTCTCCAAGGAGTTCATTGTCCAAACAGATGCATCAGAACATGGCATTGGGGCAGTGTTATCGCAACTAAATGAAGAGGGCCTGGATCAGCCTGTGGTCTTCTTATCCAGAAGACTGCTTCCCCGGGAACAGAAGTGGAGTGCAATTGAGAGGGAAGCTTTTGCGGTGGTGTGGGCTCTGAAGAAGCTGCGGCCATACCTCTTTGGCTCGCACTTCCTGGTTCAGACTGACCACCGACCCCTTCGTTGGCTGATGCAAATGAAGGGGGAAAATCCCAAGCGGTTGAGGTGGTCCATCTCCCTACAGGGAATGGACTTCCGGGTGGAACATCGGCCTGGAGTGGACCACGCCAATGCAGACAGTCTCTCCAGGTATTTCCGCCTTAGTGATGAGGACTCCCAAGGGGTTGGGTAGTTCTCCCCACTTTCAGCTGGGGGGGGACGCGTGTTAGACCGGTCTGGCTTTTTGCGTAGTCCCTCCAATTTATTATTTATTTTGTCCCCTTTTTGCCCCTCATACCCTTAATAATTTTTGTGTCCACTAACTTTTTCTAGGTGTTGGTCAAGGGGATAGGTGTTCTTTTTCCCCTCATAGTTTTTCACCTCAGGCCCAGAGGCCTGTTCTGACAGGAAAAGTTGGAACCACAAAATGGTGGCTACCAACTGCCCTAACTGCCAAACCCAGAACTTGCCCATAGACTAGTATAGGGCGTTCCAGAACCTTCTGGTCCCTTCTGGACCACTAAGGGTCAGCCTATATAAGACGGAATGCGGGGCAACCATTTTGTCTACCTGAGAGAGTCAGCTGGAGGACAGGCTATCCTGGAAGGTGGGGGGAGACTAGTGTAAGGGTTGATCTCCTGGACTGGGAAGCAGCCTAATTAATCCACTTCTCTACTCCTCCTTTGGGATCCTGGTCTTGTCCCCGCTGTGGATGATTAAGGGAGACCCTGGGCGCCTGACTAACCCCTAGCTTAAAAATAGTGGGGTGTAAACAGGAGAAGGAGACTGTGGAGCGCAGTCCTCTGCCCAGTGGAAGGAACTCTGAAAGAATAACCCTCATCCCTTGACACCAGCCTCCATCCAGTGTTGAGTGGTAAAAGGACTTTGTAGGGCTAGGAAGTGGGAGCTGATGTGAGAGGAGATCCAGCACTGTTCCTACCTTCCTGGGTTTGGTGGGAAGGCTTGTGCCCCTGTGTCCCAGAAGATCCTGGCCGGACGTGCAGTCAGCAGATCCCCTGATTTCCTTGGGAACTGACGAGGGGTGAGGAGTGCCGGTTTCCCTGAGGCAGCGCCGCCTCGGCTGTGAGCGGGACCCCTGGGGCACTGATCGCGCTCCGTGTCAGCGCCTCCCCGGGATCCACTGGGCCTGAGAAGCCTTGCGAAGCTTCCCTTCGTGAGCGGGACCCCGGGGGCGCCTACCGCGCTCCAGACGCGTTGCCTGCAGCGCCCTGGTTATCCTGGAAAGTGAGGGCGAGACACTGCTAAAAGGCGCCGTCGCGCATGCCCCAGTCGTTGTAGCTATCCCCACAGGAGGGGCCTAGGACCGAGCAGGCCCGTGCGAGAAGCGTCCTTCCTGGGAGCGGCCGCAGTGAGAGGCGGTACCAACGCGAGCGCCACCGCGCATGTCAGCTGGAGTAGCAGCCCCCGCCGGTCAACGCTGAGGAGGAGCGCCGGCTGCCGCAGCAGCCAGAGTGAGTGTCCCGCCTCTTCCCTCTGCTCGCGCGCCACACGGAGGAGCTGGCCGAGCAGAGAGGGGGAGCTGAGGGGGGGCCAGTAGCGATCTGTGGGGCATTGTGATATCGATCCTACCTTCCACTCGAGCGCCAAGCAGAGGAGCTGGCCTGAGTGAGGAGGGGGAGCAGGGGAGCTTTGAGAGGCGAGAGAGCCTTTGCCACACTCGATTTCTTGGCCATATCGGTGGTGAATTCCACCAAGCGTCTGGCGAAGGAAGGACCCAGCAACGTGTTATTCACAAGTAAGGAGGTGAACTGCAGGGGGAAGCGGCGCTAGCGCCTACAGTGGAGTAAATTAGGCACTGGTCGTTTTCATCCCTGTTTAATACAGGTTGGGGAGTAACACAAAGGAACCTGCTGGTTAAGTGAAGGAATAAATTCCTCATGGAGATTGCTGGTCTCTAACTAAACTTCTGGTTAAACTGAAACTCCTCATTGCAGTCAAATCTGGTCAATGTTGGGGACTGTTTGAATGTATAATTGATGACAAATACTGAAATAAGTTAACATCTCTGAAGATAGAGCTACTGATTACAGTCATCTAAATGTAATGTGATGATAATTTAAGAGTACTGTGTTTTTGACATTATTTGGCAATTCTAAACGTACTGGTTCTTTCCCTGACAGAATGCATTACGTTGAACTGTAAATTTTAGTACCAAGAGAGCAAAGAGATTATTTTTATAAACAAGTACTTATTTTCCTAACAAATTGGTGTAGTGTCCTTTTTAAGTGTTATTGCGTGGTTTTTACTGCTGGGTGGTTGGCAACCTTCACACTGTGCCTCTAGAGTTGCATGTCTTGCCCCTAGGCCAGGCTACCCTAGGTGACCTGACATCCCAGGTTCTAACAGGCTATAACTATTACGTTATGATATAACTGCTGTATCTGGCTTCAAACGTATCTAGTTTAATTTGGATATTCTACTTTTAGTCCCCTCCATAATTGTCTGTTTATCAGACGACAAGTGCCCTCGACCTTGAACCACAGTTAATGCAGCCTCTTCAACTTGTTTTTACTATTTAAAAGTGTCTTACCATCAACAAGTTTCTTCAGCGCATCATGCCCTGCTTAAACTCTGAAGGGCATAAAACTGTGGTGATTGTGGTTGTGGGAGCCAGACAGGACTGAAAATGTGTTTTTCCTCGATCTTCCTACACCTCTCCTGGCCAAACGGTCAATGGTGCAGCATGCAATGGTGGTCCTGATTTTAGGTGCCAGAAAATATAATCACGCATCTCTGATGCCGAGGTTCCAATACTGACTAGTAGAAGCGAGAATGTTGGTTAGGTCTCATATGTTCTGCATTGTATCAAACTCTGTATAAAACAAACCAGCAAAGTCAGTTTTGCATTCTGAATCGTAACGTCGTCTTGTGGTTCCGCAATACCACTGAACCTTAAGAATGGGCAAGCCTTCTCCAGTCAGGCCCTATTGAATGGAACAAAATTCTTCTTGTTTTATGTTCTGAAGATCTACTTAAATTTAGGGGCAAAAAAGAAAACTTGGTTATTATCACTAATTCATCCTTTATGACAGGTTGTGGTAATCCACGCTACTCATGGCCAGGAAAGGTTTTAGGAATAATGAGCATGATATAATGCAAGACAAAACAAGATGCTGGGTGAAGCCAATTCTCTATAGCAATTGTATTTCTGATGCTCATCGTTTTAAAAAAACACTGAAAAATATGGAAGGGAAAAGAAATAGAGGCATTTATTTTGGCTGATGGCAAATTATCTTACAAAAGAGACAACATCCACATCTGTTAAGGTACTGCTCTTGAAACAGTGCTACATTTTTGTCACTTAGTAGTCCTGAAATATAAATGAATAAATGGTCACTCCGACAATTAGTTACTGTCCATGACCCTGCATGGAAACCCTTTTCCTTTGCTTTTAAAGGCCCCAGGCTGGTCGTATTTTTAAGTGGGCACACTGCAACAAAAAAAAAAAGAAGGAGCTCACCTGAACTCAATAAATAAATAAATAGAAAATAAATACTGGATAACCACACTCCTGATTATGACCAGCAAAGCAAACCTTGCAATGTTATTCAGTAAATTCAGTATTAATGCATGCTTAATTTACTTGAGAATAACTGCTGCAAAATGTGCTGCTAAGTTCTTTTTCATGTTGCAAAGTATTGAAAATATGCACCATATTCTGGGCTTCTGACACGATATAAATATATTGAGATCAACAGTGAGCATGCGGGAAACATCCACATTTCAAAGGATGAAGAGGGACAACCAAGAACTAAAAGTGATTCCAAAATGAATAAACATCACTGGATATGAAACTGTACACAACAGGTGGTCCTGGTCCATATACTATATGTTGCTATAGTGGGTTGCATTATATAGTATAATAGTGCTCTCCGATTGTGTATCATCAATGAACAGTGTGAGGAATGCCTCTATAGTGGAGCACTGCTAGGGATATGTCCTGATCAACTATAGAGCTCTCCTCTGGCATGCAGAATGTAGTGTTCATGCAGTCCAGTCTCTTGGTGGAATCCGGCTCCACACTCAGTGCATTCATATTTTCCTATGTCTGCCTGCAGCAGACCCACTCCACCTCTGTGGACCTCCTGGTGCCGGCGAAAGTTGGAGGACTGGCTAAAGCTCTTGCCACACTCGTGACAATGGAAGGGAAGTTTCCCCACGTGGATCCGCTGATGTCGCTGGTAGTTGGTGCGCTGGTTGAAGCACTTGCCACATTCTGCGCACCGGTATGGCTGCTCACCAGTGTGCACACGCAAGTGTCGCTTGAAGCGAGATGAAAAAAAGAAGGTCTTGCCACATTCCTGGCAAGGATATGACTTGCGTTTGTGTAGGAGCTGATGTTTCTTGAATGTCTTTGCACTACGGAAGGCTCGTCCACAGTCACTGCATCGGTATGGCTTTTCATCAGTGTGCATCCACTGATGCACCTTAAGAGTTTCCAACTGAGTGAATCCCTTTTGGCAGATTAGGCAGGTGTAAGGTCTCTCTCCAGTATGGATACGTTGGTGCCTGCTCAGTTTTGTGGTGCAACTAAATGTTTTGCCACACCAGCCACACAAACGGTCCTTGTGGTGTGCGCGTGCATGCCGTCGGAAAGATGCATAGTTTGACTGCTGTTTCCCACACTCTGCACACTCATACTGTTTCTCCCCCGGGTGAATCTCGTGGTGTCGGTGGAGGGCCAGCAACCAGCGGAAACAGTGACCACATTCGGCACAACGGTAAGACCTCCCACCTCTTTGGACTAGTTTGTGTCCACTAGTGGACGCCGCTTCAGCAAATGCCCGCTTGCACTTTGTACACTTGAAGGACTGATCAGCTGCATGTCTACGATGGTGCATATTTAGAGCCTTGGGAGTTTTAACCTTTTTTCCACAAAGGTTGCAAATAAGTCCGGTGCCTTTGAGGGAGTCCATTATTGAGGACTGCTTTAATGGCGACATTGGTTTTTTCACAAAGTCCAGGCTTTGATCATCCACACAAAGTATATCTGCACCTGCCCAAAGAAAGAAACAAAAAAGTTGGGCTTCATATTCATTATTTATAGCCCATGAGCAACCAATCAAACGAATGCAACATATGCTTAACATTCATTGATAAACATCCACTGTACTTTTAGCATGAGTAAGATGTCAGGTGAGCTACCCTGACATACAAGTAAATCTAGCTTTTTCTCAAAAGTATGGTAGAGATGGAAAGGAAGGAAACATTGACTGTGCTCACCCCTCAAGGGCACATGCCACTCAGAAGGTTTTAACAATGCTCAATTGAAGGTAACTACAGCTAATTATTAGTACCACCAATACTAAAATTACTGTTCTGACAGGTTGGTGTGGGTTTACTGCAAGTGTTTGCTATATTTACCCCAGCATTAACCACAACATTGATCTCACATCTTGGAATATGAGGAGAAAGACATATCAGTACCTTCTAATGCGAACAACAAAGTAGACATCCTTATGCTGTAGGAAACACACTGCTCCTCAAACATGCATGAATTTGTGTCCAGGAACTAAGGAACACACAACCTTTTTTCATATGTCTCCCACACTTACTAGAGTGTAACTGGGTTAAAATTATTTAGCCTTCATTTTTCTTTTACCCTGTACATTCATGAGGGGCTTGCAAGGTCTATGTAGCTCGTAATATACTATGAAGTTATAATCAATATTTATACCTTCAGTCCTGACTTAGTCCATTCAATTGCCAAAGTCCCAAAGCAGTGATTAGGACTGTAAATGTTTTTGGAACATGAACCTTGCAATTGATTTACGCACCACTGGGTCCAATGTAACGCTAAAGGCCATGTGGAAGCACAAGGTACACCAGTTTTGGTTTAACGACAAGCTGGCTTAGCGATTAAGTTAAATGCTTTTGCTTACCCGTCTGTGAAGAGGTACTTTTTCCAATAGAGGGAGTGGGATAGAGAGGTGTGTGTGTTTGTGTGTGTGGAGGCATGCTTAACACACACTGTTGAGACTAGACCGGTCCACAGTGTTAGTAAACCCTGACAAAGTCAGACTAGCACCGTTTCTGTGAAGGCCATGGCACTCTAGGAAGCCATATCCGGTGGGGAATTTAGGTAGTTTTGAGCGAGTGTAGGTCGTTGTTGGAGGTTCGTACCCTTCTTAATCATGCAAGGATTTATGTGGAAATAAGTTCATACGATGTGTTCATTGGACAATAAATAGCCTCTTTATTGTCAGGTGCAGGTCATTTGCTGGTGCAAAAGAAAAAGGAAAAAGAAAAAAACAAACAAACAGTCTATTCCGTCCTGGATCACAGAGACCACACAGACCGCAAGGGGCCCATCTTTGGATTCGATATCATTTTTCTCTGACGTGAACTGACAGAGCTTGCCTTGAAAAAGGCCCCGGCCGTCTGGCCACTGGGCGAAACACATGTCTGCTGTTTGGTTTTTCTTTTTCCTTTATCTTTTGCTCCAGCAAAGTGCCGGCACCAGACAATAAAGAGACTATTTATTGTCCAACGAACAAATCATATGAACTTTATTTCCACATAAATCCTTGCATGATTAGGAAGGGTAAGAACCTCCACCAACGACCTACACCATCTCTCTTCCAATGGCTTTAGGGTGTGACCATTTGTGAGGCACGTACCAACAACGAATTGGGTCACAAGAAGAAGTGTGTGAATCCCTTTTGCACAGCCTGGTTTACCCTGTACGGGTTTTGAGTGAGTGCATCAAAAAAAATTAAAAGTGCAGTTATATTGGATTTGGACCACTGTATAGCCTACCCATTGTCAAGGTGCACATGGAGTTAGAATAGTAAATACAGGGGTGGGGGAATCATATCGCCCGACGCCCGAACCATGTTGTTTTTATCCGTGGGCAAGAAGATTTAATGTCTATTTCGTCCGACGGACAAGTACACATTAAATCACATAAATAAAACGAGCTGTGGACACTCGGGGGCTCACAGCCAATCGGAGAAGCTTGCCGAGAGCCTTTAGAGGCCTCTGATTGGCTAGCAGCCCATAACTGGGCTTGATTGGCTGAGGGAGTGAAACGTCACTCAGTCTCAGCCAGCAGTAGTTTGTGGCCGCCGCAAGACCATACATTAAGGTAAAATAAGAACTGCCATAATGCCCGCCAAAGCACTTGTAGAATGCTCAAAAGAATTATATTTTGATCAGCTTGCAGATCGCTCTGTAATAAAAATAGAACTGGTGCGCCTGCTGTGAGGGACCGTGTGTAATGCGTGTCCTTGTGGCTCCAGAAAGCTCTGGCTCTCCTCGCTGCTATTGGAGCGTGAGACAGCATAACACGCTGGGCGCTGAAGCACAGGGCCCAGTAACGCCGCATTAACAGGGGATCCGAAATAAGAGGTAACTCGACCCGACCTGACCAAGAACCTATGGGCCTGGGAGAGACTGCCGACCGATCGGGCCGGAGACAACAGAGTATTGGAAACATTCTGCAGACCGAATAAACTGGGAGGCCATATCCGACTGTCCAAGAGAAGTCGCTGTCCCTTTACCACAGCCACGCTAACTTCAGCTTACTCCACACACTGTGGCATTACCAAGCGTCCCTAACCAGCCAAGGGATCCGCACATAAGATAACATTCTGCCCCCACTGGTATACAAGAGGCCCGTCATGCTGCAGGACCCTGCCGCCGTCTCTACCCAGTCCCCCCGTCCCATGGGCACTTGGAGATCACTGCTGCCGTCGGCTTCCTATCCTCGTTGCTTTGGGGTTGAGTGAGCGATAGCCGACTGCGTGGTTGTGGAGGGGCTGTGGCCGAGGCGCTAGCAGACCACTATAAACATCACTGGCTTCCACTTCCAAAGAAGCCCGCCAAAGGATCCGGATACTGCTGCATTCGCATCTACAAGGTAAGGAGGGGAGTCGGATCGGCCTTATCAGCCAACAGCTCTTCACGCTGCTGCCCGGTCTTACCTTCCCGTTACTGACCTGCAAGGAGATGATGATGGGGCACACGAGCCTGCCCAAAAACTACATATTTACTGCAGCTAGCTAACGCCTTTATGGTTGTGTGCACGCAAGGGGGTGAAAAAGCTAATGAGAGAGTCACTGGAATAGAGCAACACCCAAAAGCAAGCGGGGGCGGAGGGAGGAGTGTGTCTAGCCTGAAGCTAAATGAACCAGATGCGTTTGGTTAATGTAAGGAAGGGGGCGAGGGTATGATGGGACAAGAAGGATATTTTACTATAAAGATTATCGGGTTTGAAGCCTGGCCTGACCAAGAACCCACGGAGTCCCAATTATTGGGGCCCAGTCACTGCCTGTTTACTACGGCTTGTGAACCTCCCAGCACTACGCTGCCTCTGTTTGTAGTACGGTTTTGAATATTAATATAGAGCACTTTCAGCCTTGCATTTCAACTTCACTGTGCAGCACAGAAGGAGTGAGGAAATGTCCCTTAACCCTTCAGATTTTTGGATTCTGCCCCGTTTTGTGCTGTTGACAATATATCAGGAACGATTCTTTGTTGCCCATGCTGTTCGGCGTAAGTGCCCTAGCTCCGAGAGCCCCAGAATTCAGTTAATTCCACACCTGAAGTACCAACCGCTGCTATTGGAGCCATGCTTTAAGTCGTGCCAACTGCGCACGTTTCAATTCCTGTGCAGAGCTGATTATAACTCCCTTTCACACCAGATGCGTGGCACAGAATTGCCAAATTAAGCAATTTCCCTCACAAATGGGCGATATCTTTCCCATTTGTGTGAGCAAATGCTAATAGTATTTTATTGGGTATAATTAAGCCTGTTGTGCGCATTTCTTTTAAGCTGCCGTGGCGCTGCAGTTTATCTTTCATGAGCTGCCAGGCTTGCTTAATTCTAACTGTAAAAGAACACTGGATAATTAATAGGTAAAGAGGTTGTCGAGATTAAACCACATTGGTAAAGCGGGGACATGAGCTTGGATTAGAAGGCGCATTTTGGGACTCTACAACCTAAATGTCCCCTCTGAATAACACATTTGATTTCCTGTGCAGCTGCGCCAATTTATTAGAGCTACTTTAGAAATAAATGAATGTGTCCTTGTGTAAATGTAACTGGCGCTCATGTAAAGTGCTCCAATACCTTCAGGTCGAGTTTGCGCTATAATAAACTGCAAAAAAATGCCATTCTTTTATGAGCACTCGAGGTCTTATGCAAGCATATTCAGACCATACTGAAATGAACATTGATCTTAGGATGAAGAAAAAGAATGTCATGCATTTTTTATTTAAGCACCAAACGCCACTTTAAAGTCCGTGAGCACTACCTACAGTGCAAGTGGCTGTGGGCGCAGGCCATCTGCTCGGAGCATGGATACCCCTTAGATGCAAGACATTCTTTCTCCCTCCTTTATTGTGCCCCAAGGTGAGACAACTGCACAGGGGGTCTGCATGAGGGACATTTCTGCAAGTCTCACCACCACGGGTATTTCCACAATATCTACACACAGCAGCAGAAAAGGCGAAACTTACCAAGCGAGAACAGGCAGCGCAATGGCTCTATTTCCATTTCAAAAGGTTGAAGCAGTTTTTTCCTCACCTTCTTATTTATAACTCAGTGGTGTGGTGAACCTCCCCCCTCTCGCTCTGTCAGCTGGATCAGGGAGCGAGGGTTGTTACTGAGCCCCACTCAGCCAGTCAACCTAAAAAAAAAGAGCAATGAATTCTAGTTTGTGAAGTGTAGCACTGTAATAAGTGTTGCTTGTGTGCCCCAAATAACTGAAATGTTAGGGGGTCCCAAGTTAGCTTCTAAGGGTAGAGCAGAACTACATAGTGGAGCAGGAACTCACTGCTACCGCTTTGCCCCTTCTAACTCTAGCCGAGACCTGACTTGCTGCCTTGAGGCATTCTCATTGTTCAGACATCTTTGACTTGTGTTAAAAATAATCATAAAAACTGCTTTTTTCATCAGAATAACGTATCCAAGTCCAGTAGACCAGTCAAGTCTTAAAATCACAACTAGTGAAATGGGGTGGTAAGGAAGATATGAAGGGTGCCATTAAAGAAGAAGAGAACATGCTGATTTTTCTTGGCAGCAGTACAACAATCTGGTGGTGTATTCAGTTGGTATGTGCTAGTGTATACACATATGCAGAGCTCTGCCAATGAACACAACTAGATCACACTGACTGTGCTTGTGTGAAACAGGGGGCCCTCCATTTAAATACTCGTAGTTTGTGAAAGAGAACCTGGCTAGATAAAAATTGGCTTCTATGCTTAAATTGTGTAATCTTAGGCAAATATTTTATTTCACCAAAACTAACCTTTTCGTCTTAATCAAGAGAAGCACTTTAAAATGCATGTGTTCAGAATACGTGCTGTACAAAAACCAGTTGTTTTTTAATTAATATGGGACAAGTGGATTTTACAGGACATGTAGATCTCAGTGGCATTTTGTCCCTTGGACAAGTAGATTATTTTGAAAATTCCACACCCCTGTAAATACACACTCTATTGCGGCTAATGGCCAGCCCTCTAATATACAGATATGCCACTTTGTGTGTCATCTGTTTCTGATATAATTGAATCAAGTCCTAAGACATCTCATATACTATATGTGAAGCCTTACTGCAAAAGTACTTCCAACATGTTATTTTAATCAGTTGGGTATTAGCTTTAGTAACAAAGGCTACAACTGCCCATATCACAATATAATCCATTTATTTAATCCATGATATTTGAGAACGCCATCATATTTAGCCCGAAAAAGGAATAGGTTTCACAGAGACAGTGTATATATATCCCATTCCTCTCACCAAGTTCCAACTTCTATAAAATCACTGGGGTAGGCTTTGCTAGATGGCAAATTATTCTCATGAATTAATTTGTGGATGAAATAAAATGTATTTTAGCAAAGTTTGAAAGGTGAGCTTCAGTTAAAGCACAAGCTTTGATTTTTGCTCAGCAAGTTTCCAGTGGGGCTATTTAAACGGCACTACACACATTTGTCCCAACAGAGATCAAACTCTGGCAGTATTTGTTAAAATAGTGTGTCTCTTCTGAACCAGTATCTCCCAAGAGCCCAGACAACTAAACAAGGGTCCAAGTAGTCAAACTCATGAACAGTTGCAATCTAATGCAAACAGTGGCGGCTCCACCACGTGGGCTTCGGGCCGTTGCCCCATGTCTTTCCCGCAGTGCAAAAAGCAGAAACGTAAAATGATACCATTTTACGTTTCTTCTTCTCGCACTGCGAGAAAGCAGAAGCCTGATTGCCGGGTTGTGGACAGGCAGGTGGGTGGTTAAGGGAGGAGTGGCTAGCCCAATGTTATGGGCGCTGACTCTTTGGCCGGCCCTAGGGCCGACCAAACCAGTCATAGCACTCTCGGTTTTCTTCATGTAGGCTGCAGCGCAGCCTGCATGAAACGTGCATTGGAAATGCAATAGGTCTCGCATTAGAAAAGTTGGAGCTATTGGTTTTGTAAATGACATTTTTTTTAATGTGTTGGTCTTGAAAATAGCTAAATTAATAGCTTTGTCATTTACAATGCCAATAGTTTTAACTTTTCGCAAACGTGACACCTGTAGTATTTGTCATGTAATATGTGTTGTATTTACATGGCTATAAAAAGAAACAGGCTTGTAAATACAAAAGTTTAGTTTTGTGAGAATGCACCGCCATGCGACATGTGAACACATTTCATGCTGGCTAATTATTCTAATTTGTTTAAATATTTACAACACTTAATTCACACTAGTAGCCTAACAAAGTCAGTACATGACGTGCCATTTTAGATGATTTCATAGAAGGACAGGGAAGAACTGTAAGACTGCATAATGCGCTGCGCTGCACTGATGTACACCATAACATAAGTGTTTTTTTTACCTGACCGGGTGCATACAACGCGCACGCAGCCACGTTGCATTACGCTTCAATTGGGCATAGGATGCTAAAAGGAATGGAGAAGAAAACAAGTATCTAAAGCAAACACGGCCACAAGTACACACGGGGAAGTCACCGGAGAGCATGAGGGCGTGATGATATCTATTACGCAAGGGCCTGGGTGGGGGAAAGTAAGAAAGAGAACGAGGAAACTGGGGGGGGGGGGGGGGGGGGGTGCAGGGGAAAAGGAAGAAAGAGAACGAGGAAACTGGGGGGGGGGGGTGCAGGGGAAAAGGAAGAAAGAGAACGAGAAAACTGGGGGGGGGGGGGGGAGTGCAGGGGGACAAACAGATGGCTGTCTGTGGGAGGGAGAAGCGGCCGTGAAGCCACATTTTTTTAGTCCGTTTGCGGAAGCAAACCACTACATGTAAAACTGCCTTAAGGGGCTAGATATATTTAGGGAAGACCAGTCAGAGGAGAATTCCCAAGGAATAAACCAACGAAGCCTCCAGAGAAATATTAGCTAAAAGTGCAGATTTTTAGAAATCATTCACTTGAAACTGCACATGGGGTCTTTTGCCCAGGAGGAAACCCTGCCAAAGACTGCCTGTTTGCAATCCAGTTCGACACACTAATCAAGCCAATATTGTACAGGCAATGTCGTTTGAGATGGCTCGATGAGGAGAAACTCTAATTTTAAAGGATTGTGTTTCAAGGGGTGGCCGGTCGGACAGTCTTGCAATTTTTGCAGGTTTATTAATAAGTTTAACTTCTCAGGAGAGGTTATGAAGCCAGACGTGTGTATCATCAGCATACGGATGGAATATTTAACCCCTTCAGTGCTTGTGACAAGGTCAACTCGTCATGGGTTTTACCTGGGCTGTGCTTATGACGAGTTGACCTTGTCACAAACAAAGGGAAATCTGGAGTAACAGCACCCAGCGGGAATTGCCTGTAGCAACCAAGGTGTTAATGCAGGCTGACTATGTAGCATAATTCTGCTTGCCGTACAAAATAACCGGTCAAAAAAGCAACCACCAAATAAGTATGAAATGCTGAGATGGCTCACACGGGATTTACAATTGTTTGCATAACACAGAAAGATCTGTGTAGTGGTCTATGTGTTATTGTGAACAGTTCATTACAGTGGCTCATTACCAAACACGGCCACAAGAACACATGGGGAAGTCACCGGGTGACTAGGTGCGCAAGTTTAACAGAATGTCATGTTCTCTGCAGCCAAGTTTTTTAAACGATAAAATGGTTTGGGCACAGTGGGGTAGAAATAAAAAATAGACCCGTCCCTAAAGTGGAAATGGCACAGAACCGTATATTGCTACATATAGTTTTGGTTGCTTTAAAAAACAAGCAACTTCCATTAGTGACTGCTACAGCCGAATGTGGGTCTGAGAGTGAGTCATAGACGGTAGCACTGTACCTGGTGCACATAAGGGAGCTACGTGCCAGTAAGTGTAGTTGCCTGGGCTAAGGACAGCAGAGGAAAATGGAGAGGCATGTTTGAGCTGGAAGGGTGACGAGACGCACGGGGAGCAGCAGGCCGTGCAGTGAATAATTAGGGGAGGAGAAATGCCGGCCTGCGGCAGAGCGCACGCCGAAAGCGAATGCACGGCCGCATCTTTGAGACTGTTTGCTTAGTTTAATAATAAAAGACACTGAAGTCTTCCAAAATGCAGACTAGCGATAACGAATTTTGGAAAAGCGCCTTCTACTTTAGAATACTTGGTGCTATACTAAAGTGTGAAGTTGGATAAATAATGGAGGGTGCAGGGGTAAAATGGATCAACATTTTCAACTTCTGAAAAAGACATGTGCATCCATCCAAACTGCAGTTTGCAAAATAGGCACTGGCTGAGCAAATACAAAGTAATTCAATTAGAGGCCTCGGCGGATGGTTGGATTAAAAGAGCATTGAACAGCTTCATTTTTTCCACCGGAATTCAACGAGGGCTCCGGGGAGAGAAAGGTGGGAGGGCGGGGTGGCGTTCTCTAGTAACAAAATGGCCCATGTACCTCACTTGTTTGGGGTACGTTTAATCAGAACGTTATTGCGAAACTTAAAGTGGTGGTGTGCAGCACTGCGCAAGTTTAAGAGAATGTCATGTTCTCTGCAGCCGAGTTTTTTTTAAACAATAAAACTGTTTGGGCACAGTGTGATGGAAATAACAAGCTGCTAGCAAAAAGAAATGCGAGTCACGGCCTGGCGTCCGTGAGGTGTAGCAGGATACTGGAAGGAAATGAAAGTAGAAGCGGCCGGCTGGGAAATGCTCTCGGCATTGCGGGGGGCGCATTCCTTTGAAGTGTCGGCCGGAATTCACCGAGGGCTCCCGGGAGAGAAAGGTGGGAGGGCGGGGTGGCGTTCTGTAGTGACAAAATGGCCCATGTACCTTACTTGTTTGGGGTACGTTTAATCAGAACGTTATTGCGAAACTTAAAGTGGTGGTGTGCAGCACTGTGCAAGTTTAAGAGAATGTCATGTTCTCTGCAGCCGAGTTTTTTTAAACGATAAAACTGCTTGGGCACAGTGTGATTGATGGAAATACCAAGCTGAAAGTACCCGATCAGAAGAGTAGGGGAGAAGAGGCGGATCAATTAAAAAAAAAAAAGGGTTAAAAAAAACAAGCAGCTGGATACTGAGACCAAAAAAAATAAAAGGAGACACGGCCTGGCGGCGGTGAAACTTAAAGTGCTGAGTCAGAGCATGTGTGCAGGGAGAGAGAGGGGAGGTGCTGGCGGCTGGGGGAGTAGAAATGGGAGTAAGGCTGTGTGTGGGGAGAGAGAGGGGCGGTGCTGGCGGCACCAAGCTGGGGAACAGATGGCGATGGCTGGAGATTTGATGCTGTGCACGCGCATTTTAACTCATTGCGCTTGCGCATTGAGCTAAAAGCGCACATGCACTGCATCAAATCGCCAGTCTGGTTAAACTCTGGGAAAGACCCTATTCTCTCGCCAGCTCGAATGCGCAAGCGCATCGGCAGGCGAGACCTAAATAACGGCCTCCCCTAAGACGCCTGTAAGGACGGCGGCCTATCTAATCACAACGCTGCCATTGCAGCGTTGTGATTGGCTTGGGGTAGGAGGGCGGCTGCCTGTTACTGCTTCGTATTTTCAGAGAGCGGGAGGCGCAACACAGGAGTCCAGCCCAGAGGTAAGGTTAGTTTTTCTTATTTTTTTATTTTATTTAACCAGAGATGGTTCTTGACTATGGATCCACATTCTGTTGACGGCTCTGCGTGCGCTACACTTATACTTTGGATTTTCCCTTCGTTTTGGAAGCGCATCTCAGCCCTAATGTGATTCTGAGAGTGATGTATGTGTCAGCCACAGAACCTTACTGATGATTTTACATAAATTCCGATTTAAGCATCACACCTCTGCCCCCAGTGCCCAATATTTTTCTCCGGGAGCGGCGATATCCTGGCGCTCGCAGTCCTCACTCTGTTGTTGATTTTAGGCATGTTTGCGCAGGCTCTGTTTACACTTAACGCCGCATTAAGCCGGCAGTAATTTGCTCGTCTTGTTTGTTACTTCAGCGCGCGCTGGCTCTATTTTTCAGCTGCTCTCCTACTCGCTGGAGCTGTGATGTCCTATCAGGTTTTACATCTCCCCCTATATTCAAATGTTTGGAATTGGATATACACTTCAGTTTGCCAGTAATGTGCGCGCCGTGAAATGTTGTGAAATGCCGTGAAAGGCAAATGATTTATGGGCTGCAAAAATTGCATTTCGAGTGAGTGTACTGACACAATAAACAAAGCATTCATACAATACTCATATAAAACAAGTAAATATGACTGCTAGAAAGAGGATAGACATGAAGGGAGCAGGGGGGGAAGAGGAGTCTTAGTGCAGCGTGGCCAGTGGTTAATGTTTACAGTGTGTAAACTGCAATGTAGCCCAGTCTTGGTGGTGTGCCTTCAATAAGAAGAGAAACAGAAACTTTCCAGTCATCACAACTTGCTCACAGTTCTTCAAGCCTTCATGAAACTGCTACCAGCTCTATCAGTACTAATCAGCTTTAGTGAGCCCTTACATACTAGTGAGGTGAGATCTCCTTGTATTCAGCGCTGTGTGTCTGGTGCTCCCCTGCCTCCGAGGGTCCATCAGCCCCGACCGGCACCACAGCCCGGATACCCTTGGCACCAGCTCCCATTGAAGTTGTACAGCGCCTCTTTCAGTGAACAGACAGCGAGGGATGTCATTTCATGTTTCTTCACTTGATAACAATAAGAATGTGTTTTTTTTAAATTTAACAAGACTATTGAGTTTAATTGATGTGTGGAGAACAGGTATTCAAACTACCTGGGGGCCCAGACCCCATCAGTCCCTCCTAGGACCACACCCAGGGGACCAGACCCCATCAGTCCCTCCTAGGAACACACCCAGGGGGCCAGACCCCATCAGACTCTCCTAGGACCACACCCAGGGGACCAGACCCCATCAGTCCCTCCTAGGACCACGGGGGCAGACCCCATCAGTCCCTCCTAGGACCACACTCAGGGGGCCCAGACCCCATCAGTCCCTCCTAGGAACACACCCAGGCTCCGAGGCCCCATCGTGAGTAGCACCTCCCGTCCCGTCCCCATCAGTGCCCGCTCATCACTCACCTGCTAGGCCTCAACCCCTCGCATCCCGGTGGTCTCCTTAAAGGAAAGAATCTGTCATCTCCAAAGAGGAGGGTATACAAATTCGGCTTTATTTCTGAGCGTTGTTAACGTTTCCATCGCCAAAGTAGGGGCGGGGGGCGTCGTGACTTCATCAGTGACGACACGACACTTCCCCCAAACAGAGGGGCGGGGTCGATGACGTCATAGAAACTGGGAATGGAAGCAATAGGAGAGCGCAGCCATGTTGGATCGGGGAATATTCCGCAACCTATCCAGATTGAAACAGTGGCCATTTTCATCTGTAGACATACAGGATAGACGGCTTATGAGCCGTCTACCTTCTAGTCAAGCAGTATTAGACCGTTGGTTAATTTAAGGTTTAGGACATCACAGAGGCAACCCTACAATGAAGGGAGATTTGTGAGGCCAGTGTCGCACGTCATTTTCGGCCTGTTCGTTTTGGCTCCTCCTCCTATCGATTTAAGAATGAGGTTTGGGAAACCAAATGATGTTTAATCACCCACTACGTAATGTCCGTCGCCCATTGTCTCGCCACCTTGATAGTCCTCTCTTTCAAGATGGCCGCCGCGTTGAAGGACAAGGAAAGACCACACAATGGACTCCTCTCTCCACAGTCCTCTTTCTATGTTAATGGAGGCCAGCGCTCAAAGCTTAGGGGTTGTCAGTTGATTATTTTGGGGTGGGAAGTATCTTTCAGTGCTCTGCCGTATACTTTCACTTATTAAAACAAGCACTTACAATGCAAAGGTTTCGCCTTTGTAAAAGTCAGAGCTATTGGTATTGTAAATGACACATTTTTAGGTCTCGGCTAAAAGACGCGCGTAAGCGCGTCTCCGCCGAGATCTTATGTTAGCGAGTAGCAGTCCCAGGAGACACTCCTGGCCGCGCGCAGGCGATTCTAAACTGGCACGCGCATTAGCACGAGCGCTGCGCGAGGCTCCCACACAACACACGCATACATAGAAACAGAAGCGCTCACGCACGCACATACATACAGAACCCCCCCACTCATACACACACACACACACACACACACACACACACACACACACACACACACACACGCGCGCGCGCGCACCGGCCCCCCCTCTCCCCTTTAACTTACTGCTCCGCACCGGCAGGGAGAGTTGACGCTGCGGCTCCTATCCCGGGACTCCCTCTTGGTCAAGGGAGCCCCGCAACACGCGTACAACGTCCTGTTGTCGGCCCCGGGGGCTCTCCACGCTCGCAGGAGCCCCGGGCCGCTCCACGCATTTCCTCCGCCTGCCTCCTCTTCCGGTCCGGACGCGGCTCCGCCCCCGTCACAGGCGACCTTGCCTGACTTCCGGTGCGGCCGCGGCGGAATTCCGGGGGCAGTAAGTTATTGTATATTTGGCTGCTAAATGAAAGCGTGTCCATCTGCCACTGACATTTAAATTTACTAAAAATATGTGAATATGCCCTAAATCCAAATGTAAATTTAATTTAGCTAAAAACTATTATTATTTTAAGTGAAATTAATGTTTTCATGTAAATCAAAACCCATGCTGAACAGTTTGTTTCGGCATTACTGTTTGCATGTCATATTTTTATCTTTTTGAAGGAAATGTACTACTTTTGAGTAGAGAAGTAGTCTAAAGCGTGATTTAACACATGCTGCTCGAAATGTGAACTTGGCGTGGTACAGACAGCTTCAGTGTGTTTCCTTGTTTTCTCTGTTTTGACATTATGCACTAGTTCTAGCTGTGGAAGGAAGCTGTAGTGAGTGCAGAGTAGTGAGTGTGAGTAGTGAGTGTGAGTAGTGAGTGCAGAGTAGTGAGTGCAGAGTAGTGAGTGCAGAGTAGTGAGTGCAGAGTGCAGAGTAGTGAGTGCAGAGTAGTGAGTGCAGAGTGCAGAGTAGTGAGTGCAGAGTAGTGAGTGCAGAGTAGTGAGTGCAGAGTAGTGAGTAGTGAGTGCAGAGTAGTGAGTGCAGAGTAGTGAGTGCAGAGTAGTGAGTGCAGAGTAGTGAGTGCAGAGTAGTGAGTAGTGAGTGCAGAGTAGTGAGTAGTGAGTGCAGAGTAGTGAGTGCAGAGTAGTGAGTGCAGAGTAGTGAGTGCAGAGTAGTGAGTAGTGAGTGCAGAATAGTGAGTAGTGAGTGCAGAGTAGTGAGTAGTGAGTGCAGAGTAGTGAGTGCAGAGTAGTGAGTGCAGAGTAGTGAGTGCAGAGTAGTGAGTAGTGAGTGCAGAGTAGTGAGTGCAGAGTGCAGAGTAGTGAGTGCAGAGTGCAGAGTAGTGAGTGCAGAGTAGTGAGTGCAGAGTAGTGAGTGCAGAGTAGTGAGTGCAGAGTAGTGAGTGCAGAGTGCAGAGTAGTGAGTGCAGAGTAGTGAGTGCAGAGTAGTGAGTGCAGAGTAGTGAGTGCAGAGTAGTGAGTGCAGAGTAGTGAGTGCAGAGTGCAGAGTAGTGAGTGCAGAGTAGTGAGTGCAGAGTAGTGAGTGCAGAGTAGTGAGTGCAGAGTGCAGAGTAGTGAGTGCAGAGTAGTGAGTGCAGAGTAGTGAGTGCAGAGTAGTGAGTGCAGAGTAGTGAGTGCAGAGTAGTGAGTGCAGAGTAGTGAGTGCAGAGTGCAGAGTAGTGAGTGCAGAGTGCAGAGTAGTGAGTGCAGAGTAGTGAGTGCAGAGTAGTGAGTTCAGAGTAGTGAGTGCAGAGTAGTGAGTGCAGAGTAGTGAGTGCAGAGTAGTGAGTGCAGAGTAGTGAGTGCAGAGTGCAGAGTAGTGAGTGCAGAGTGCAGAGTAGTGAGTGCAGAGTGCAGAGTAGTGAGTGCAGAGTAGTGAGTGCAGAGTGCAGAGTAGTGAGTGCAGAGTAGTGAGTGCAGAGTAGTGAGTGCAGAGTGCAGAGTAGTGAGTGCAGAGTGCAGAGTAGTGAGTGCAGAGTGCAGAGTAGTGAGTGCAGAGTAGTGAGTGCAGAGTAGTGAGTGCAGAGTTGTGAGTGCAGAGTGCAGAGTAGTGAGTGCAGAGTGCAGAGTAGTGAGTGCAGAGTGCAGAGTAGTGAGTGCAGAGTGCAGAGTAGTGAGTGCAGAGTGCAGAGTAGTGAGTGCAGAGTAGTGAGTGTGCAGAGTAGTGAGTGTGCAGAGTAGTGAGTGTGCAGAGTAGTGAGTGTGCAGAGTAGTGAGTGTGCAGAGCAGTGAGTGCAGGTGCAGAGTGGTGTGTATTGGCAATGTAAATGACAATGCCATTTATTTATGATTTAAAGAAAAAAAAAGAAATGTCATGAGCAATGCCAATTGCTCTACCTTTAATGATGCCGAGACCATTGCATTGCAAATGCTTGTTTATTTATGTGTTGGTTTTGAAAACAGATAAATAAATGGCATTGCCAATTACAATGCCAATAGCTTAATCTCTCGCAAACAGTAACAAGCATTTGCAACGCAATAGGTCTCGCATTATTTTTTAGAGTTCGGTATATTGGCGTTGTAAATCTTTTTTACTTATGTGTTTTGTAGTGGATGGATTTGATGGCAATTGTTGGTTTTACAATGAATCTAAAAGGAAGCGTGTTGATTGTGGGTTCTGGTGTATGAGGCTTACTGGGATACAGTTTAAAGAAATACTGGATTTCTTTTAGTAAATGGATACTATGCTCTTATTAAGGGCACAACGAGATTGCTTTATTATATACAGGGAAATGCCGGGTATGGATATATTGAATCCAAGAGAATAAGAGTCACCTGATGATTTTATTTGTGGGTATTTAATAATGTTAAGCAGTATGATGGTGGAATTTGACTATGCTTTTAACACCACAGTGAGTGGCTGCTATGAATTTTATAGGATTACCACAATGAATCCACAACGAGCAGAATAAAGATCAAATTTGCTGTATGTAAATGGTAGGTCTGTGCACAAACCAATGAAACAGCCTGAGGTTCTAATGCTGGGATGAGCATGGAGGCAGATCCCTGGGTGCGGACACAGACTGGGGATGCACTGGACCCATAGGCATGGGGAGCAGAGACACAGTGAGACAATGTGAGCTGAAGCAGACACAGGATTACAGGTTATGAAGGCAGCGATCCCATGCAGTGGACACATATTGGGGGCACAGAGAGGAACCACAAACAAAAGGGGGTGCATTTGTGGGGTGGACACATATAGGGGCATAGTGTATCAACCAGGCATAAGGTAAGAAGGAGGATAAAAGCCCATCCAGGTACAGAGGTTGGGACACCATTCAGTGGACACACAGTGGGAGTGACGACGACTGGTGAGTGCAGGCATATTGCAGGGAGGCAGGGATACGGTGGGCACATACGACTGAGGATGAGCAGATAATAGGCAGAGGACATGGAGGCTGGTGGTTAAAGACAGAATGGGGATGAACGTGCAGTGGGTCATATACATAGGGCATACAGGAAGCAGGTGAAGGGTGATTATACACTGGCGGAATGGGTACAGTGAAAGGGGGAGAACCGACAACAGATGTATTAAGAGTTTGACCAGATTCTGTAGAACGGATCTTGGAAGCAGTTAACCCACGCAGTGGATAGACACCTGGGGCACAGTAGGCGATTGGGCAAAGAAAGGACATTGTAAAAGAGAAAATCAGGACTGGTCAATTGCATTCTGAATGAAATGGAGTCATCATGTAAATCTACCTCGTCAGTAAGGACTTTGAGGGTTAAGCCATGCCAAGTTTCTACAATATCCACCTGAAACATATTTACATGCGTTACTGAAAATGAGAATCAGAATGGGTCTGTAGTCTGACTCTTATCAACCTGCAATGGATGACCCTGATTTATACAAGATTAGAAATCTTCATCACTATGCCTCTACAAGAGGAATAGCCATTTTCTTTAGGCTAATAATCATATTCAAAATTATACTTACTTTTATTTTTTTTAAATTATGCTCTAGCTAGGAAGGCATGTTTTATTGTTATGAATTTATTGACTAGATTATTGTCTTATTAAAAACACAAACATTTTGAGAAGACAAGCTGCCTCCAGAGAGTGCTGGTTATACCTTCCTCAAGTGCCACACTCTGCTCACCATTGATGGAAAAGTACCTGAACCCTGGATGTTAGACGGACCGGGAAGGTCGGCCGAGATTACGGGGAGAGGTCTCCGGGGAGAGCCGCCTCCAACGACTGTACAGACAAGTAACTTCCCCCCCACAGACGGACACCACACAAGACTGAAGGTTAACGAGACTTTATATGCAATTCTTAGGTTACGATGGTATGATACAAGGAGGTCTGGACTCAGGGGTCCCCTCGATTCAAGTCTTTGGCTGAGGAAAGGGGTAGCGGGACAGTCTTAATTACCAATGAGTACGAAGTAGCTCTCAATCCTCGAGCTCGGCGTTGAGATGATCGGGCCGTGGAGGAGCCAAGCAGGTCCCGGTGAAAGGTGACGGTTACAACGGTCCGCGGCCACGCCAGCAGGTCCCGACGACGATGAAGACTGTAGGTTACGACGGCTGTGGCAGCGCCAACAGGCAGGATGATGGTGCACAGGACAGAGCTACGGCAGCGCCAGTAGTCCGTCCAGGATGAGTTCCTCTTTACGTCTCTCGACTCCAAGATACAACTGCCTTCCTGCTCTGGAGCTGCCCCAGTTATAGGGCTGGCGTGCTTTGATGTCCGGACCCTCGCACTCGGAGGTCGGGAGGTCCGGGATGAGGGAGTCCAGACACCCAGCAGGGGGGTGGAGCCAGCGCCCGGGGAGGTGATGGGCGAGCGGCACTTGGCGGGGGAGAGCCATCGGCACCTCTTTCTCCCATTGACTTGCCAAGTAGCCCGCTCACCTCCTGGGTGGAGGGTGGTGCCGGAATGTCTGAGGCCGGGCTAGGCCCAGGGTTGAGGTCGATCGGGGGCCAGGCGGCCTTGTGATGAAGTGTCCAAGATGGCGGCCCAGGCTGGGCGCGTGGGCCGGCAGTGGATCGGGCCCACGAGGTCGATATGTTTGAAGGCAGGGGTCCCTGAGGGGACGGAGGACGTGCAATGGTGGTGTGTGGTACTTGCGTGACCGGGCTCGGGCCTGGTCGAGCCGGGGGAGAGCGGCCCTTCACGTGGCCTGTCCAACATGCGTCCCCCCCAGCTGAAGGCGGGGAGAGCTACCCATCCTCTTAGGGACTCTCCTCGTCGAGGCGGAAAAACCGGGACAGGCCATCCGCGTTGGCGTGATCTGGCCCGGGCCGGTGTTCGACTGTGAAGTCCATACCTTGCAGGGAGATGGACCAGCGTAGCAACTTTGGGTTTTCCCCCCGCATATGCATCAGCCACTGCAGGGGTCGGTGGTCGGTCTGTACCCGAAAGTGGGTGCCAAAAAGGTAGGGCCGGAGCTTCTTGAGGGCCCATACCACCGCGAAGGCTTCCCTCTCTATGGTGCTCCAGCGTTGCTCCCGTGGTAGGAGTCTCCGGCTGATGAAGGCCACCGGTTGATCGAGGCCTTCGGTGTTCACTTGAGACAGGACCGCCCCAATGCCCTGGTCGGAGGCGTCCGTCTGGACGATGAACTCCCGGCTGTAGTCGGGGGCCTGGAGCACAGGGGCGGAACACATGGCGGCCTTCAACTGTTCGAATGCCGTTTGACACTCTGAGGTCCAGTTCACTTTCTTGGGCTGATTCTTTGACGTGAGTTCTGTGAGAGGCCCCACTATGGTACCATAGTCTTTCACGAACCTTCGGTAGTAGCCCGTGAGGCCCAGGAAGGCTCGTACCTCGGTTTGGGTGATAGGGGGCTGCCAGTTCTGGATGGCGGCAATTTTCAGCTGTAGAGGGGCCACTAGGCCGCTTCCCACCTGGTGTCCGAGGTAGGTCACAGACCCTTGTCCAATTTGACACTTGCTGGCCTTGATCGTGAGGCCAGCTCGCTGAAGGGCTTGCAGCACTGCTCGGAGGTGGTGAAGGTGCTCGGTCCAATGGTGGCTGTACACAGCGATGTCGTCGAGGTAGGCGGCGCTGAACCCTTCGAGCCCCGCCAGGACCTGATTGACGAGCCGTTGGAAAGTCGCTGGGGCATTCTTCATGCCGAAGGGCATGACCGTAAAATGGTAGTGGCCATCGGGGGTGGAGAAGGCAGAACGTTCTTGTGCTCGGGGGGTGAGGCCGATCTGCCAATAACCTGCTGTCAGGTCGAAGATGCTGAGGAAGCGGGCAGCTCCCATTCGGTCGACCAGTTCATCTGCCCGGGGGATGGGGTGTGCGTCTGTTTTGGTGACTTCATTCAGGCCCCGGTAGTCGACGCAGAACCGGAGCTCTGGTGTGGCTCCGGGGGCGGCTGCTTTGGGGACCAGTACGACCGGGCTGGCCCATGGACTGTCTGAGGGCTCGATGACCCCGAGCGTGAGCATTTTGGCCACTTCCGCCTGGATGCAGGCCCGTACCCGATCAGGTACGCGGTAGGCCCGGTGGCGGATAGGAGAGCTGTCGCCGGTGTCCACATCGTGCACACACCAGGAAGTGACACCTGGGGTGAGGGAGAACAGACTGGCGAACTGTGACAGGAGGGCTTGGCACTCTTGGCGTTGTTCTCTGGTGAGGGTCTCCGAGAGTCGGACCCCATCCACGGAGCCGTCCTGCTCCTGGGTCCGCAGGAGGTCAGGGAGAGGTTCGGAGTCGTCTTCAACCCCATTGTCTGTGGCCATCAGTAGGCTGAGTTCTGTTCGCGCAAAGTGGGGTTTCAGTCTGTTGGTGTGGAGAACTCGGAGTGGGTTCCGGGAGGACTCCATATCGATCAGATAGGTGGCAGGGCCCTTGCGCTCGATTACCTTGAAGGGCCCCGTCCATTTGTCTTGGAGAGCGCATGGCTCCGTGGGGGACATTACCCATACCTGTTGTCCCGGTTCGAATTCAATGGATGAGGCGTTCTGGTCATACCATTTTTTCATGTCCTCTTGACTGGCCTCTAGGTTGGCTTTTGCTAGGTCTCTGAACCGCCGGGACTGGTTGCGGAGGGTGAGGAGGTACCGGAAGACATCTGGAGGGTTCTTGGCCGGAGGCATCTCCCAGCCTTCCTTGATCAGGCTGAGCGGCCCCCGCACTGGGTGCCCGTATAGCAGTTCAAATGGGCTGAAGCCTAGGGATTTCTGTGGGACCTCTCGGTAGGCGAAGAGGAGGCACGGTAGCAGCACATCCCACTGGCGACGGAGGGGCTCTTCCAATCCCCCGATCATCCCTTTTAGCGTGCGGTTGAACCGCTCAACAAGTCCGTTCCCTTGGGGGTGATAGGGGGTCGTGAATCGGTAGGTGACCCCACACTGTTGCCAGAGGGATTTCATGTATTTAGAGATAAAGTTCGTGCCTCTGTCGCTGACGACTTCTCGGGGGAACCCTACACGGGAGAAGATCCCCATCAGGGCCCGGCCGACCACTGGGGCTGTCACGGTCCGGAGAGGAACAGCCTCAGGGTAGCGGGTGGCGTGGTCCACTAGCACCAGGATGAAGCGATGGCCTTGTTTCGTACGCGGGTCCAGGGGTCCCACAATGTCTATTCCGACCCTCTCAAATGGGGTCGTGACTACTGGAAAAGGTTGCAAGGGGGCCTTTAGTTTGCGGCCGCTCTTCCCACTGGCTTGGCACGTGGGGCAAGATCGGCAATGCTGGTGCACATCGTTTCTCATTTTGGGCCAGAAGAAGTGGGTCACTAGGCGACTGTAGGTCTTATCTTGTCCTAGGTGCCCTGCCAGGGGGACATCGTGGGCCAGGTTTAGCAGAAAGTCTCTGAAGCGGAGGGGCACTACTAGTACTCGGTTGGCCCCCAGCTCGGCGATTCTTTGCTCGCTGTACAACAGATCACTGTCCCAGTAGACCCAATGAGTTCCGGAGGTATCCCCTGCGCTTTGGGCGAGCGCTTGTTGGCGAAGTCCCTCTAGGGAGGGACAGGTCTTCTGTTCCTGGCGAAATTGTTCTTGGGTGGGCCCCCCCTCTTGGGCCCACTGGTCAAGGTTAGCGAGGTCGGAAGGCTGAGCAGGTTCGAGGGGGGTGTCATGGTCGGAGGTCTCGGCTGGGGCGACCGGAGGCGGTGGCGCCGGCCATTCTGGTTCTTCCGGGTGATGGTTGGCACGGGCGGCCATGGACCGGGTGGTGACGCACGCCCAGTCCGGGACGCCTAACATCCCCAAGTGTTCTTTTCGCTCCACGGCTGCCCACGGGGAGCTCTCTAGGTCATTTCCGAGGAGGCAGTCCACGGGGGCGTCGTCTCGGACCGTCACCTTCAACATGCCGGAGACCCCTCCCCACTCAAAGGGGACGCAGGCCATCCGACACAGACTTTCCGAGTTGTCGGCTGATCGCACAGGGCAGAGAATGTTCGGTAGATATTGTTCTGGGGTCACCAGGTGACAGCGGACGGCTGTCACACTGGCCCCGGTGTCCCGAAGGGCTTCGGCCCGTTGTCCATTGATGCTCACCCATTGGCTGTACTTCTGGGTGTTAGCGGGTAGGGGGACCCGCGGGACCATGTCTCTTCCCCCTAAGCACGCGAGAGTCATGGCGGCTGGCTCCCACTCCTGATACTCTTGCTCGCCTGTTTCTTGTTCCTCGGAGATCTGTTCTTCCCCTAGTGCCGCGGCGGCCACTTGGCGGGGTTTTGGACTCTGATACTGCGGGCAGCTTGGGTCGTTTGCATAGTGGCCGACTCGTTGGCATCGGTGGCACGTGACATTGGCTCTGTACTCCGGTCGCGCCGGGGTGCTGCCCCGGTTGGCCGGGGGGGTGGTGCTGGTAGCGGGGGCGGCCGGAGTGTTGTCTCTTCCTCGTCCTTGGCCCCCTCCTCCTCCTCTGGGTCGGTAGTGACCATTGTTGTTCCTGCTCTGCTCGTAGGACCCGTTCCGGCCCACTCTGGTGATCTCCCACCGGTCAGCTTCGGCTGCGAGCTGCCGGGGATCGGTTAACTTGCTGTCGAGGAGGTGTTGGCGTAGTTCAATGAAGCAATTGTTGGACAGATGCTCCCATACCATCAGATTGAACAGCTGCTCGTAGGTCGTGACGTTGTTTCCTTTGATCCAGCCTTCGAAAGCTCGGCTAAAGTACGTGACATAGTCCACCCAAGTTGTACCCGGGATGCGTGTGCAGTCTCGGAACCTCTGACGGTACATCTCGGGCGTGAGGCCATAGCGGGTGAGGAGGGCCGCTTTCATATGGTCGTAGGAGGTCATCTGGTGGTCTGGGAGCTGTAACAGGGTATCGCGGCCCTCATTGGGGAATCTGCCCCATAGGCCGGCTCCCCAATCGTTTCTATCGATCCGGTGTGCAGTCATAGCGATTTCATAGGCCTTAAACCATTGCTGGATGTCGTCTTCTCGGAAATATTCTCGGACCACATCCTTGGGGATGTGTACCTTTTTCTCCGTGGTCCCTGGGGTGTGTGGTCTCTCGGGCACCCCTAACTCTTTATTCTGTTTGCGCAGGTTGATCTCGGCTAGGTTCCGTTCGTGCTCGTACGCCAGTTTCTTTTCCTCGAGCTCCCTTTGTCTCTGTTTCTCCTCTCTTTCTTCTCGGAGACGTAGGTGCTCTAAGTTGATTTTTTGTTCGGCCAATTTGAGTTCTACGTCCATCTTGAGTCGGGCCATTTCTAGCTCGTGTAGTCGGGTTTTTTCTCTTTCTTGGATTTCGTCTTGCGTGAGACCGGTTCTTTGCCCTTCAGGGGCCGTGCTGGTTTTGTTCGCGGTGCTTTGCTCAGGGGCTTCGGCATCCCGGGTCTCTGCCCAAGATTCTAGGGCATGCTTAAAATCGTCCTTGGTGCTTAGTCCGGTGGTAGCGATACCTAGTTCGATGCAGAACTGCTTTAGTTCACGATGACTGTATTCCTCTAGTTTTTCCCTTTGGAACTTCTCAGTTGATCCGCTTTCTTTAGTTGTCATTGTGGTTCGTTGTGGGGTGAGCTACTCTCTGTACGTTATGCGGTGATTCGGATCCCGTCGCTGGCCACCAATGTTAGACGGACCGGGAAGGTCGGCCGAGATTACGGGGAGAGGTCTCCGGGGAGAGCCGCCTCCAACGACTGTACAGACAAGTAACTTCCCCCCCACAGACGGACACCACACAAGACTGAAGGTTAACGAGACTTTATATGCAATTCTTAGGTTACGATGGTATGATACAAGGAGGTCTGGACTCAGGGGTCCCCTCGATTCAAGTCTTTGGCTGAGGAAAGGGGTAGCGGGACAGTCTTAATTACCAATGAGTACGAAGTAGCTCTCAATCCTCGAGCTCGGCGTTGAGATGATCGGGCCGTGGAGGAGCCAAGCAGGTCCCGGTGAAAGGTGACGGTTACAACGGTCCGCGGCCACGCCAGCAGGTCCCGACGACGATGAAGACTGTAGGTTACGACGGCTGTGGCAGCGCCAACAGGCAGGATGATGGTGCACAGGACAGAGCTACGGCAGCGCCAGTAGTCCGTCCAGGATGAGTTCCTCTTTACGTCTCTCGACTCCAAGATACAACTGCCTTCCTGCTCTGGAGCTGCCCCAGTTATAGGGCTGGCGTGCTTTGATGTCCGGACCCTCGCACTCGGAGGTCGGGAGGTCCGGGATGAGGGAGTCCAGACACCCAGCAGGGGGGTGGAGCCAGCGCCCGGGGAGGTGATGGGCGAGCGGCACTTGGCGGGGGAGAGCCATCGGCACCTCTTTCTCCCATTGACTTGCCAAGTAGCCCGCTCACCTCCTGGGTGGAGGGTGGTGCCGGAATGTCTGAGGCCGGGCTAGGCCCAGGGTTGAGGTCGATCGGGGGCCAGGCGGCCTTGTGATGAAGTGTCCAAGATGGCGGCCCAGGCTGGGCGCGTGGGCCGGCAGTGGATCGGGCCCACGAGGTCGATATGTTTGAAGGCAGGGGTCCCTGAGGGGACGGAGGACGTGCAATGGTGGTGTGTGGTACTTGCGTGACCGGGCTCGGGCCTGGTCGAGCCGGGGGAGAGCGGCCCTTCACGTGGCCTGTCCAACACTGGAACTAAAAGGGATCTAGTGTATGCCAACTCTACAGATGGTTTATTTCATAAAGGTGAGTTTTTAACATACCTCACTGGTTTGAGAGCCTGCTTCAGAGAAATTAGCAAACTTTAGAGCGCGAAAGTTTCGAACACCAGTGGGGCTTACTAAGACCCTACTTTAAAGGGTAATGCAAATTTGGCTGTGATAATACTGCACCAAAAAATGTGATACAATATTACAACACTAGAGTGATATTCGGATGCATCAACGAGATACATTATAAATAACACACGTTTAGCACCATTCCAAATTACTCAGTCTTGGAGCCCGAGCAATGTTGCAATTCAATTTGGACCAGCATTGACCTAGCACAAATTGTTTGAGAAAACACATGTGGAGTAAGTAATTTGCACAACACTTGTAATCCGGTTTAGGAGCAAATGTTCAATTATGTGTGGTTTGGGATTAACCTGAGTCAATGACCGAGGTCCTAAAGCTTTCATTTTTCAGAAGTGTAAAATAGGAATTCAACTGCTTGAGAATAACACTTTATTTTCCAAAAGATAATTATGTTCTATGCACATTATACATTACTGATATGTCAGTTAACTCAACATCTGTTTTCTTTTAGCTAAGCGTACTTGTCACAATAGCCAAATCCACAGAAATCCGTGCCATAAAATAAAGATTTACTGAGAATTTCTATGCTTCTGGGAGATATTTTATTTTAATCCGAAGCACCAAATCAACACATCTTTTTGGAAAGCTCTGGGGGTAGTTAAATTCAACGCAATTATTAAAAAGTGCAAAAAGCCCCACACTAGGCTAATTAAATTAATGTAGCAGAAAATATGACTGAATGCTTTTCGAAATTAGTTATTTTCCAAAAACGTGTTGAAAAAAAATATGCTCCCAACTCTGGTTACACCCGATTCATGGGGCAGAATCTCTTTTAAAGGTGAGCTCGAGTGGTGTACATAGTCACTGCATTAGCTGCCTAATTTCTTCAAGTCATTTTCAGACAGACCTGGAGCTTTAGCCATCAGCGTGCTGCATGTGGTAAGTGTTGCTTTTTACATTGAACCACCTCAAAATCCCGGCATGCAACCCTGAACATGGATGGTTTGGGATGCGGCCCAAGTGATTAACAGTGGCTGAGATTAATTCCAGCGTTCCATCAATCACTTTTTTATGCTGTAATATGATGTGGAACCCGACAATTAGGTCTCCGTAATAGGCACCTCCGACCCACAGCAGCACCAGCCGAGGGCTACTGAGAAAAGTTATGGGCACCAGCACGTAGTATTTTACAAACTACACACTTCACAAAAGTCCTACGTCACAGAATTATTGGTAGGGGCCACGACAAGGGGCGGTAATTTAAAAAGAAAATCACAATGACGTTGGAATGCAAATCTCCTGCGTTTAGCTTTAAAAGAAGGCTGCTTCTGTAAAGGAGGGGGGAAAAACACACACATTCTGTCTTCCTCTGCCAGGTTGTTTTCTAGCAAACGTGTGCCGCTAGGCGCTCTGTAATGCAAACGGAGGTGAGTGTGGCTCAATTATCAGGGCGGTTTCCTTTGGCCCAGAAGCCCCGGGTTCGAGTGTCAGATGTTGTTCTTAATAGTGTGTGTACTGTGGCGTGATACTTAGTTCACCGGGTTTTGTGTGCACGGGACAACGCGGGTTCGAGTAGACTATCGGGCAAAATTTTAAAACACTCGTCATTTCAGGGGAACACATGCTTGTTCGTGTCTACCCGAATTTATGGGTCCACTTGCTCCACTTACCTCATTCATAGCGCTTATTCTCGAGTGGTGCACCTCAGCGGTGCCGGCACACACTGAACAAGCATCGTGGCGCCTGTGCTCCACATCCGGGCCGGGGAGGAAACAGGGGGGGGGATAGGAGCGCGAGGGCTGCTTGCGCGTGCGCTGTTGCTGGATCTGCGGCTCGTGCACAGTGGCGGCAATGCAAACTTGAGGGGGCTCCTGTGATCCAGACGGAGTATGCCGATGAAGACAAGAGACCAGCGCAAAGTCACCACAATTGCTGGTAAGTGGGATATAACTACATTTAAAATATTTAAAGATTTGCATGTTGAATGCTGTGTTGTTTACGTGTACGTGAAAGTGAAACTGCATGCTTTTGCCTCGGGACAGGAGATGTGCACGTTGCTGGATGTGCGCGTTCACAAGCCACAATCTGCTCGTGGCCCGGTCTGTGGTCGCTTGGCAGCCATCACGATGACAATAGTTCTCGCTGGCGAGACCTAAAAACGATTAATAATAACTAACCTCCTTCTTATCAAATGACCAAAAACCCTGCCTTAAGTTGCAGTCATTAAAGAGCTTGCTGACAATTAGGAGCTCCCTGAGTGATGGTGTGTGTTTTGTAGGTGTGTGTGTGTGCACGTGTGTATTGCTGACATGCAATGCTCACATTCAATTAGGAGCTCCCTGAGTGATGGTGTGTGTTTGTAGGTGTGTGTGCGTGTATGCACGTCAGTATGCACATGTGCACAGGTGTGTGTGCATGATCATTGTGTGAATGAACGTTCACGAGTGTGTTTGAATGTGCGCATGTGAGTGAGTGTGCATATGCAAGGATCCACAAGGAATGAAAATGTATGTGCCACTCTAGTTCGATGGTCTGCAAGGATTTTTTCATCATGCCCTCTGAGGCAATCATGGACCAGAAACAATGTTTACTGCATGTGTGAGTGAAAGCAAGTGAATGTCAGAATGCATATGTTTGTAACTGTGGCAATGTGTTGAAAGTGGTGCGTGCATGTGTGAGGGTAAGTGTGTGAAAGAGAGAGATAGTGTGCAAAAGGCCTTGAAGGGCTGGTGTCAATATGCAACAAATGTCAGCAACTCATTCTCCTCCGAGGCCGGGCTGTCTGGGGATCAGTGTTTATAAATTATGTTACGTCCTCGAGCACTCTGTCTGCAAGGGGACGCACACAAAGCACGCCTGCCATGACTTTATCAAATATACTTTGTTGCGAAATGTGGTTAAAGCGCCGACATGGACAGAAAGCGCTATACAGAGATAAGCGCAGTATATCTGCGTTTTCTCCTGTCAGTCCCAGCTCCCCAACTTCCCCCCACTCTCCACCCGATCTTTTTAAAGCAGGTCCAACGACACGTGCCAAAATTACCACTAACCACGCGTGGAGGGAAGTCTCCAAAGTTATCCGATCTGAAAAGCTTCCTTAGCGAAGTAAAAAAGTGTCCTCTTCTCTCACTCAACTGCGATCATAAAATCACATCCCAGAGGCAGGCCCCTTTTTCTATATATATAAAAAATGACAGCTCCCATGCAAAACACGAGTCAATATCAGCGCAATGCAGGAAACCTCAACAGGACAATATAGATAAGACACCATAAGGCGAATGGAAAAACATATGAGGTGCAAACAAAATAAAAACACACAGTAAGATCGAGTGCGAAACCTTCAGGAGGCAATGTTAAAGAAGGTGAAAAGAAAGAAATAATCTAAAGTGTTTCGTCAGCTAAAACACCTCTAATAACAACAAACGCAGTTAGAACAATAATAACAAATATCGTAATAATATTACTAATCATAATAACAATACTAATAAGCATAATAACAATACTAATAATCATAATAGTGATCAAAATAATAATTTCTCCAGCAAATACAACTTGCTAAAAATGCATTCGACACAGTGGCAACAAAGTTGTCCTGACAATTGTGCATCTGACTCTCTGTCACAGACACTGCCCTGTGGGGTAAAATCAGACACCCCTCCCCCCCAACACACACACACACACACCCTCCAACCCACCTGGACCCCAAACCCACCTCGCTAAAGCCCAGACGAGTCCCTTTCTATCACATATTTCATTTTGCAAAGGAAAGGTCCTGATAATGCTTTAGTCAAAACTTGCTGAAGAGACCCTGTGCAAAAGCACTATTTCTCTCTCAAGGGGGAATAGAAGGCGCTATAAAAACCAACGCAACCCAGAAGTCTCCAATAAAGGCACAACCTCTGAATATTGCATTTGATTGGCTGAATATTCCCCATCCCCGTAACAAAGCAAAGGTGAGTGGTGGTGAGCCCCATGATCACGCATCAAGAGTGAGCAGCCCCTCACTCACGCATCAAGAGTGAGCAGCAGACAGGCAAGCAGGGATCCTGCCGGCTCAGCGCCTAAGCACAAGGCATTGAGAGGCCGGGCACCAAGCGCTTACATTCCCACATTGTGTCGAGCTGCACAGGCCCACCCGGGGACATGAGTTCTTTGTGCGTGAATAGGTTGTAGTTTTTAACCAATGTGCTGTTAAAAAAGACCCCCAAAGTGGGCCGCGTTGTCGATTGGTTCACGGGTCACCGGGAGACAAACTGATAAAGCAATCAGCCCAGAGGCCCGAGGCGGAGGCATTCAGAGCAGACACAAACAGAGCACGTGCGTCTCTGCGGACGAAACTGACAGCGTAGGATCAAATGCAGGACAACAACATGCAATGATGTATACAAAAAAAGAGAGGGAAAAAAAGAGAAAGAAAACGAGTGTGGATAAAAGGGTGTGGCAAAAAAAAGAATAATAAAGAGTAATTGCAATCTCAAAAAATACTTGCAAAAAAGTACAAATTAAAAAAATAGAAATAGTTGACCTGGTTTGCAAGAGGGCAGACCTATGTAGTCTTGTGCCTGGTGTGCACATCTCGTCTGTGATGGGCCAGGGTGCCCCTGGTATAACCTCTTTCGCACCTCCTGGGCAGCCGGCACTAATGGGGGCCAAAGGAGGGCGAAGAAATAAAGTCAATTTAGGTGAAGGGCGCGCACGGAAATGTAGGGAAACCCAAGCCGAGATCCGTATCTGAGGCCAGGCGTCCAGAGAAAGGGAAAAAAAGTTTAACTCCCCCCTCACAACTCACACATTTCCGCGGTGGGGGTCAGCCCTTTTTGAAGTGCAAATTTTAGATGGAGATGGAGGGGACGCAGCGTGTCCTGTGAAGGGAGGAAAGGTTAATTTAAGAGTCGGCCGTTGGGGGAAGGGGTTCAGTGGTCCCTGACGGGAAAGAATCAGAAACAAGACGGAGCTTCGCAAGTAAGCTACTGCCCGGCCGCCATCTTCGGGGGAATGAAACAAAGCAAACCTTTGCAAAAAAAAAAAAACAACCGCCCACTGCAGCATTTTAAAAGGGGCAGAGAGGGAAAAAATGTACGGAACGCACACGAATCATCTCGGACAATGATGGACATATCTCTCTTCCAATGGCTAGCCTCCATTTATGAAGCTAGCCAATGGAAGAGAGAGGCGGGGCAAAGCCACATACTGCTTCTCAAAAGATTTCGCCTGCAGGAACGCTGCTGCGCAGCGGACGCCAGGCGAAACCTAAACAAGCATTTGCAATGCAATAGGCCAAGCATTACCAAAGTTTGAAGTTGTTGGTATTGTAAATGGCATTGTTTTTTATCTATTTGTTTTTTAAAGCGCCCGTGCTGCATTATTTATTCTAGTTTTATGTAGCACTCTGTTCCAACGTTTTAGACATCACAGCGCTAAAAGTAACAGCTGTTACAGAAAACAGCATGTTGCTTTAGTAACTGGGTTTTAATAATGTAATGAATAAACGTCTGTATTGTAGAAAAAAGGCCACCATTGGAAATAACAATGCCTTTTATTTTTGTTTTCTATACACATGACAGTAGCCAGGGGTGCCCTGTAGGGCTGTGTGCACACACCTGCTTATCGCGTAGGCAGTGAGACGGGTGTGGGGCAGTGAGATGGGTGTGGCCGCAGTGAGACAGGTGTGGGGCAGTGGGACGGGTGTGGGGCAGTGAGACGAGTGTGGGGCACTGTTCGGGTGTGTGGGCAGTGAGATGGGTGTGTGGGCAGTGAGATGGGTGGGTGGGCAGTGAGATGGGTGTGTGGGCAGTGAGACGGGTGTGGAGCAGTGGGACAGGTGTGTGGGCAGTAAGACTGGTGTTGAGGTTCCGTGATTCTGAACCCGTTTCATAAAGGTCATGATATCGTGACAATTTTGGTAACAGCGAACCGCAAATGACGAGTGCGGCAAGTACGAGTGCTTTCGTCATGATCGATTGATGGATTCACTATGTATTTAGAGATTTCGTTCTGAACCTTCGGGTTCCATTTTGTGTACGGCAGCCATTTTGTGGTTACCCTCACATAGGCCGATGTTTACGGCCGAACGAGTCTTTGGGACACGTATACCTTTAGCTGACTTTTAGATGACCTGAGCGAACTGACTCCGTTGCCTGAAGCTAGCTTGCTGAGCCAGTTCCTTGTCCGACAGCTGGTCAAGATAGAGATCAAAGAGCAGGACATTGCTGAGTTTATGGTACATGCACACAACCTTCTATCTTGCTTCACATCTGTTTCTGTTCCTTCTTTTATGGCTTATTTATGATTCGGGTTGTGGTTCTTTATTATGGGTTCGTCCGGCCTGTCCGAGCAAGAATGTTGGGCTTTCCCGTGTAATTGATGATGGGCTGGACACCTGGAAAGTGGGCTTGTCGTTATGTGATACCCTTTTGCAATGTCATCTGTGATTGGATAGTTTGTAAATAATTGGTGTTTGTCAGGAATGTGATTTTTAGCATAAAAGACAATGTCTTGCAATACAAAAACTGAGCAGTCTCTAGCGAACTACCCGTGTCGTACTTCGTAGACTTCTGTTCCTGGTTGCAGCCAATAAATTTGATCTTTGACGCCACCAAGAAGTATCACGTGTCTCTGTATTCTAAGACAGGTGAACTCGAAGACTTTGGGCGTTTCCCCTGGCGCCGCGGGGTTCTAAAACTCGGTTCTTCAGTTTGCGCCCATTGTGGGCCGACTTCAGTGGTACCGGTCCAAGCCTGAAGATCGTGAGGATCTTCGTGAGAAAATTCTGGAGGAAGGCCAACCACTTCATCGACCCCTGTATGTCGTCGTGGTCCGAAAGTCTTTGCTGCGAGGTTTCCCGCTTTCCGACGGCTACGAAGGACTGCTGCCCTGACTGTCGCCCTGTCTTGGACCCTTTGACGATTTGTAAAGCGAGACAATAGACGGGTCTTCTGGTGACGAGATCGATACCTCAGTTAAGTATGAGTGGAGCGTCTCCCAGTCCTTAGTTTTTGGGTATCCTTCGGGATCTTTGATTTGGAACTTGCAAGTGCCAAAGCCGAGGGACTCGTGTATTTACGAGACTATCAAGTTTGATAATCCCTTGAAGTTTGAAGCTAGACTAGTGAGCGAAGATGCCTGGTCTTAGCAGACTTGGAAAGATATTTTGTTGTGGTTGTAATAGGTATTCCCGATTGGAGGATTCGTGTCCTATACTTCCGGTTGGAACTCCGACCTATGAGCTCTATTCAAAACATGGTGTGGGTCCCATTACGTATAATGAAGTGTGGATTCTCTACACTAGAAAGGATGGTGTCCTAAAGTGGCCCCAATATGGTAGCTATGACACGGCGATTTTAGATAATCTGGAAGTTAAACTATTTAAGAAGAAAGCCCGGCCGGCGATGTTTGACTCTTTCCGCCTTTGGCGAAAGGAAGCCAAGCAGAAAGAAATTAAATTAGCGAAGAGAAATAAAAGAGAGAAGGGTATATTGATAATGCAGGCTGCTATACAGTTTAAAGATAATGAAGAACAAGAGAGTGAGCAGTTGCACAGGCAATGTAAAATGGCTATCGATAAATGTTATCCAGCTTTGTCACCTCTTCAGCAAGGTGCGACGAAGGACATTGAGAAAGATCCTTTGATGTCACATTTGTTGAGTTCTCCACCCCCTTATGTGCAGAGTGCTACAGCACCTTCGCAACCTTTAGTTGCGCAACCTCCAGTTGCTTTGCCTCCTGTTATTGCACAGCCGCCAGCTCCTCTTCAGTTGGCTCCTATTCCTGTGGCGCAGCCTTCTCAAGGGCCGCCGGCTTTGCTATCTGTTCCGCCTCCAATTCCTACGACTTCTTCTCCTGTTTTTCCTGCTTCCTCTGATACTCCTTCTGATACTACTTCTACGTATACTTTGTCTCATCCTGTTTTTCCTCCTGTCCTTGTGACAGCTTCTCCTTCTGTTCGACAAAGAATGACCGATACTGTTACAGGTCTTTTGTCTCCTTTCTTTGGGTCATTGAGTATGACCCCTGTTTCAGCGCATAAACAGTTGTGTACCCACTTGCCTGGTCCCGAAGAGCGGGCAGTATTGGATCATTTGGCTTGTAAATGGGTTACTAATTCTTCGAGATATGGTTTAGAGTCTGTTATGGATTTCTTCCCTCAATGGGAAGCACCAAAGCAGAGGTATGTCTTCGACATGATGTGTACTTTCCTTCGTGAAGAATGAGAAGATGGTGAGTTGGGACATACTCCGTCTGAGTTGTTCCGTGTACAGTCCGAGTTCGCGAAAGGTAATATAGTGGGTCTCGAGGTTGAAAAAGCAGTTGCGACGTTGCTGTCGTTTAGGAATGCATCTCCTTCCCAGCCGTTATTTGAGCCTGATTCTTCGGTTAGGAGAAAAGTGCGACAATATCCAATGAGAGAGGTTCCTCCGGTATGGAAAGATGCAGTTCAGGCCGATGTTAACCAGGGTATTCAAGCTGTACCGGCTCATTTTCAGCGTGTTTGGGTGCATGTTCCGTGGAAGCTAGCTGAAGTCTTGGCTCTTAAGCAGACTTTACCTGACCCCCGTAAAAATCCTGCAGGGTATTATAAGGAGTTATCACAGACAGCTGATGCGTGTATTATGAATCTAGCCGATATCGATATTTTGTTTGGGAATGTGGTTCCTCAGCCCTTATGGGGAATGATTCGTCACGTGGATCATGCGCAAGAGTTAGGTGATACATGGAATAATATTACTGCTGCAGATGGTCGACAAGGTGGAGGAGCTAAACCTGAGCCTTTAGTTGCAGAACTTCCTGGTAGGATCCTTACTTATATGAAGACTTTAATGCCTGCCATGCGAGTGAATTGGGATAAGTTGTCTGCATGTAAGCAGAAGAAAGACGAAAGTGTGTCTGATTTCTTCACCAGGTTTGACGAGACATTTATCGACCATATTGGCCAAAATATGAGTACGGAAGGTGGCCAACGGTTGTCCGTAGATAAGTTTGTGTACTAAGTTGAAGGATTCAGAGAGTTCATGGGCTGTTTCTTCATCGGCGCAGATATTGGCTACTGCACAGTATTATGAAAATAGGGATAAGGATGAGAAAGAGAAAGTGGATAGAAAGACTAAAGATCTGAAGACGAAGGTTCTTTTGCAGCAAGCGTATCCGCCTCATAATAATCAGCGCGATTATCAGCAACCTCAGCAGTTTCAGAGAAATTCGCAAAGGTTTGATTCTTCTCAACTGCGTTTTCCTGTAGGCCCTAATCAGTGTGCATATTGTAAAGAAGAGGGTCACTTCAAGAATAGTTGTCCGGTTCTGTTACAACGTAGGAATGGTGCTTCTGGTGTGAGAGGTTGAGGTGTTCAGCAAGCTCCTAGAGGTAGGGGACGTGGTGTGTTCCCCCAGAATGCACGATCCTTTCCTCCACAGAATTCGATGAACTGTTTTGATCAACAGAATGATGCGTCTAGTAGGACGACTCAGTACTATGTGGACGACTACTATGTTGAGGGTGAGAATATCGACGGTAAGGATTGCTAGGACAGCCATAGACAAAGAGAGGGAGTTGTGTTAGTTCCAGTAGATCAGAGTGGACCTTATGTTGAAGTGATTACATCAGGTGTGTCAGAGCCTTTTCTGTTGGATACTGGTGCTGCGAAGAGTTCTATCATGCACTCTAAACTCCCTGGCGCACCTTTGTCTGGCTTGACGAATGTCTCAGTAGGTTTTTCTGGTGCGCCAGTCTGTAATCCGGTTTTTAGTCCTTTGTCTCTTGATCTGGTCGATAAGGGTGTGATTGAAGAAACGAGAGGGAATGTGGGCAATAGTCCGGTTTTGCCTGTTCTGAAACGTACTGATTCTTCGCAACCGCCTGTGTATAGGTTTGTGATCGATCTCCGCGAAGTGAACAAGATTGTAGTACCGCAATTTCCTGTTGTTCCAGATATTACTGCTTTGCTAACTATGATTCCTGCTTCTGCTACCTGGTTTTCGGTGATTGATTTGAAGAATGCTTTCTTCAGCATCCCGATTGCCGAGGAGAGTAGAGATATTTTTGGCTTCTCTTTAGGAGGCCGAAGTTTCCGGTTTAAGCGCGCTCCTCAAGGCTATTGTGAGAGTCCATCCATCTATAGTCAGGCTTTGAAAACACAGCTTGATACAGTTGTTTTACCTGATGGCGCTGCTCTTATTCAGTATGTCGACGATTTGTTAGTTGCTGCTAATAATGAGGAGATTTGTAAAGAAGCTACTTTGTCATTGTTGCGACATTTGTCTGGCCTCCATCATAAAGTGTCTCTTTCGAAGTTGCAGTATTGTCGACAAGAAGTGATCTACTTAGGTCATCTCTTATCGAAGGAGGGAAGAAGATTGACCCCAGAACGAATTCAAGCGATTGCGAGAATGAATGTGCCAACCACACAGAGAGAAGTGCGTGCTTTCTTGGATATTACCTCATACTGTAGGCAATGGATTCCAAATTTTTCGCTCCTTGCGAAGCCTTTGTTAGCACTTACTGTTAAGGATACTCCGAATCCTATTCCTTGGTCTGACGAATGCCAGAAGAGTGTTTCTGAATTGCGTGATGCGTTGTGTTTGGCTCCTGTGTTGGGTACTCCCGAATACAGTAAGCCTTTTACACTCTATGTTCATGAGAGAGAGGGATGTGCATTGTCAGTCCTGACATAGCAGTTCGGCGATAAACAACGTCCATGTGCGTATTTCTCGTCGATTTTGGATCCTGTAGCTAGAGCGTTGCCGAGTTGTTTGAGAGCTACAGCAGCAGCAGCTGTCTCTATCCGACAGTCTGCTGGTTTAGTTGATTGTGATGGTTCCACATGCAGTGGATACCTTTTTAAACAGGACTAAGACACAGCACTTAACTAGTGCTCGGTTGTCAGGTTATGAGTTGACACTTTTAGCGAGTCATGTGAATATAAAAAGATGCAATACGTTGAATCCAGCTACATTGTTGCCGATTTCTGTAGAGACAGATGTTTCTGAACAGCATGATTGCTTTCTTAGGACAGAGGAGGAAACAAAGGGTAGAATAGACCTTAGGGACACACCTCTTGCGAAGTGTGATGGTACCCTATGGGTAGATGGTTCATGCTTCAAGCTTCCGAATGGTGATACGATTGCGGCATATGCTGTTACGACTTTGCATACGATTGTTGAAGCTGCACGTATCCCACACAATTCAGCTCAAGCAGCAGAATTGATTGCATTGATAAGAGCTTGTGTGTTGTCGAAAGGGAAACGAGTGACTGTGTATACCGATAGTCAGTATGCGTTTGTGGCTCATAGTTTTGCTCGCTTGTGGAAGGAACTTGGGTTCCTCGCGTCTCATGGAACGAAAATCCAGCATGGTCAGTTGGTGAATGAACTTCTTGAGTCGCTTACGTTACCAATGCCAGTTGCGATCGTGAAATGCAGTGCACACAAGAAGGTTACCGATGACGTTGGTCGTGGTAATGCATTTGCAGATGAAGTTGCGAAAGAGACGGCGAAAGATGTGACAAGTCGAATGTATGTTTCAGGTCCTGCAAGATGGGTTCCAGATAGAGGAATGTGTGAAGATACGATAGAGAGCGTGAAGTCAATTCAGGTTGAAGCTGCAGAGAAAGAATTGAGTGTATGGAGAGAGAGTGCGGGTAAATTGGATTCGAACGGTTGTTGGATTGAGTTGTCAGAGCATCAGCGATGGTTGTTACCTGATGCGTATGTGCTTGCAGTGGTTACAATGGCTCATGGAATGGCTCACATTAGTGCGAAAGGGATTTGTAAGTTGTTGGCTCCAGTATGGCAGAATGCTGAAATTCCTAAGTGTGCAGAGAACTTGGTCAAAAATTGTATGGTTTGTCTGATGTATAATCCTGGCAAGGGAACTCCAACTCCAGCTGGTCATTTTGCGCCTCCGACGTATCCGTTAGAGGTTCTGCAATTAGATTTCATTCATATGGAAAGATGTAACAACCTGAAGTACGTCCTCGTGGTTGTTTGTGCCTTTTGGAGATGGGTAGAAGCATATCCCCTGAAAGAAAATACTGCTCTGTCCACAGCTAAAGCCCTAATTAAGGAATTTTTCCCTAGGTATGGATTGCCGAGAATGGTCTGGAGTGATAATGGGAGTGAATTTGTGGGTCAAGTGATGAAGAGAGTATGTGATGGTTTAGGTATTCGACAGAAGTTTCACGCTGCAAATCATCCCCAATCAGCTGGTCTAGTTGAGTGCTATAATGGCACTTTGAAGCTGAAGTTAGCCAAGATTCAGGCGAGCTCTGGTCTCCAATGGTCCGATGCTTTGCCATTGGCACTTTTGTCAACTAGAATGACAGTACATTCTCAAGTGGGCCTTAGTCCGTATGAGATTGTGTTTGGCCGTCCGGCAAATATATGGGGAGTGCAGAGGCCGACAAAGTTTAGCGAAATCGAACATCCTGTACTGATTGACTATCTGTATGATTTGACGGCTAAATTGCGTGTTTTACACCAACAGGTTCATGAAACATTGCCACAAGCATCTGCAGATCCAGAACACGCCATCGATCCTGGCTCTTGGGTCCTGGTCCGAAACTTTCAGCGGACAAAGAACGATCAGCCCCGCCTGACCGGACCCCATCAAGTTCTGTTGGCGACGCGTACTTCAGTGAGAGTGCACGGTAAAAAGAACTGGATCCACGGCGTACATTGTAAGAGGGCTCCTTTGCCTCTGCCGTACGACCAGTGGGTCCAGGAGGGTATAGGCGATTCAGAGACCGAGACCGTGCCTCGTTTTGTGCCGTTCAGTGATGCATGTTTAATTGGGACAAGTTCTGAGCGTGAGAACGCCGATATTCTGCAAGAAGCTGTGCCTCCATCAGTTTGACTGAACACTACTGAACCTGAACTATTGTTTCGTGAACAGACATTGCCTGGTAAAGGCCGCTATAATTTACGTCCGAGAGTCGATGGACAAATAAATCAATAATTCTTTTCTTGCTTTTTGAAACTAAGCTCTCCCATTTGAGAAACTGTTTTGATCGATTTTTGTTTTTCGAACCGCCATCCGGGTTCAGCTGTAGGGTCGCGGTATAAAGACTAGGAGCTTACGGCCGTGTAGACACAAGGTCGACGGTTCTGGTTTGTTCTAGGGCGTTCCCTGGAACATTCAGAGGTACACTGAGCGAACCGAACCAACTGCTGCCAACAGCACGGTTAGAGGATGGAGTTTTTCGAGATGGAGAGAACTGTTGAAGAAATTAACTTTAAGACAAAATTGTGTAAAATAATGAGTAGGAAATGTTTTCTGATAATGTGTCTTCTGATGCTACTTAGCATAATGATGTTTTTGGTGGGATATATTATTTTCTCTTTTCAAGTGAAGTTTGCACCCACTACACAACCCATACCCTCTTCAACTATGTCTTTGCATTCTTTTCACCCTTTGCCTGAACATGAGCCTACTAGAAGATTGGAATTCATTGATAACTCCTTTTTTCAACTTTTACACCAACACCAGCTAGTAGTGAACACCACTAATTGTTGGGTGTGTGGCCTTATGCCTCATACTACTGATAAAGGTATTCCGTACCTGGTCCTGCCTTTCAGCTACAACGGTTCTGTGTGGGCATACAGAACGATGTTCATCTATGCTCGTGAAGTTTACCCCCTGCGTTCTGTGAAAGACAATCCAAAGAATAGTGCTCTAGTTAAGAGTATAGTAGACATGATTAGAGGAATTGACTCCTATGAGACTATCCCTAAAGATGAGACACTAGCGTATATTGGATGGAACGGGACTGGATATGGTGTTAGTCTGAGTGGAAACCAGCGAGCGAAAAGATCTACTCCGATTTTGGATCGTACCCCATCGCGGTCATTTTTGTTTGCAAGGTAATGGCAAGAATCCGAGAGCTCAGCTAGGGAAGAGTGTTTGCACTGAGACGTATGTTTTCGCGTCCCAGACTTCCCCATCGTTTTTAGCAGCTAAGGGTACCTATTTTGTTTGTTACGATAGAGCGTATACATGGTTGCCCTCTGATTTTTCGGGCACATGTTATGTCTCGTTCCTGTTGCCTCCTACGTATACAGCTGCGGCAGATTACCATATAACGAGAGTTGTTAGAGGTGTCTTCAGTAAGGAAGATACTTCAGGACAAGAATTGGGAGACTTTCTGAAGGGTTTTCTGCCGTTTTGGGGACCTATGTTTAACAGCAGGAACATACGGCAATTGACGAGAGTGGTTGAGTCCACCGTAGTTGAAACTGTCGGTGCCCTTAGTAATTTGACTGCTGAGCTCCAGTCGGATCGTCTTATGACTCTCCAGAACAGAGTTGCGTTAGATGTCATACTTGCAGATAGAGGAGGGGTATTTAAATTGATTCAATCGAGCTGCTGCGTTTTCATTCCAGACAACGCTCCGACAGTGTACCAAGCCATTTCCAAGCTACATAAGATCTCCGAGTCTATACATGTGGACGAAGGAGATTGGTCGTTAATGGGATGGTTTTGGGGATTGTTATCCACTTGGGGATGGAAGAATCTAATGATCATTGGGATGGTTTTAGCCATTCTTTTCCTGTTCTGTCTTTGTGTACAGTGTGCTCCTGCTATGTGTGGCCTCTGTGCTACTTCGTGTGCGAGGAGACCTGTCCAGAGAGAGTTATTAAGTAATAGGATGATGCTACAGCAACATCTGGATGATCTGATGAATATAGACCTGGATTCAGACTGACCTGAGTTTAGGTTATTGCCGCTGCCGCTGCTAACCACGCCCCCTTTCTTTCTGTGCCCTCCACGCCCCCTTTCTTTCTGTGCCCTCCCCGCTCCCGCCTCCCAGCTGCTCCGCCCTCCCTCGCACTTGGCCATATATGGCGACCGTGCGACGCAGGTGAGTGTGACCTAGCTTAGGACACCCCGCGCCGCACGGCCACCAGCTGCTGCGTGTGCCTCCCGCCACCCACCTGCCTCGCTGACCCTGCCACCGCCGTCTGACCACGCCCCCTGCCACCGAGCGGCGTGGTCTCCTGCGGTCTAGTGCTGTGTTCACTGTGATTTTAGGGTCCTGTGCCCCGTTTTTCCTTGCTGTGTGCCCCTTTGCTGTTAGTGAGATTGTCTTTGCTCTTGTTGTATTTTTTAATCGCCTGTCCCCCTGTTCTCGCTCCCCGCTTCCCGCCTCCACTGCTAACCTCGCCCCCTTTCTTTCTGTGCCCTCCCCGCTCCCGCCTCCCAGCTGCTCCGCCCTCCCTCGCACTTCGCCATATATGGCGACCGTGCGAACACGCAGCGGTCTAGCGCAGCGGGCGCACCGATTGTGCGCCAAAGGAAAGCCCGTCTGCGCCCGTCCGCGCCTGGACCGCGCCCAGTGCCTGAACCCCTGGCCCCCGCAGACCCCTGCCCACCCGCCGGACGTACGACGCCGCCACCCTCAACGCACTCAACGTAGGCCGAGTCCCGGGCTGCTACCGAGCCACCCCGAGACGCACCCACGGACCCTTCTGCTGCAACGCCTGTAAGTTCACCTGCATCCGGACCTGCACCACTCCAGCAGTGCCCAAGACCTCGACGAGCAACAGCAGCAGCCACCTGAGATGCATCCTGCTCAACACCCGCTCCGTCCACAGGCACGCCATCGAGATCTGGAACCTGCTCGACACCACAGCCCCAGACGTCGCCTTCTTCACGGAAACCTGGATGAACGCCTCCTCCGCGCCTGACATCGCCATCGCCATCCCAGACGGCTACAAGATCATCCGTAGGGACCGCATCAACCACACCGGAGGAGGCATCGCCATCGTCCACAGGAACACCATCCGCATCACGACCAACACCGATGACACCCTCTCTACCGCCGAGCACCTGCACTTCCAAGTCCACATCAACCCCAAGACCACCCTCAGAGGCACCCTCATCTACAGACCCCCTGGACAACGCACACAATTCAGCGAAGACATCGCCGACTTCATCAGCCCGCACGCCCTCTGCTCCGCTGACTACATCCTCCTAGGGGACCTCAACTTCCACCTGGAGAACAACAACGACCGCAACACCACCACCCTGCTGGACAACCTCGCCAACCTGGGACTCAAGCAACTGGTGACCACCCCCACCCACTACGCCGGACACACACTCGACCCCGTCTTCTCATCCAGCAAGGACATCGCCTTCAGCCACGCCACCGGACTCCACTGGACGGACCACAGCTGCGTCAACTTCAGCTTCGCAAGGACCACGATCCACCACCACCAGCAACAGGCTGCACGCAGGAACTGGAACAAGGTCACAGCCGACCAGCTCGCGTCCTCTCTGAGCACGAACCCTCCCACCAGAACAACGAACCCCAGCCAGGCGGCCACCAACCTCACGAAGTGGATCAACGACTGCACAGACGAGCTCGCCCCCCTAAGGACCCCGCCCAGCAGACCCGGCAGCAAGAAAGCCCCATGGTTCACCGACGAACTCAAAAGCTCCAAGAAGAACTGCCGAGCCCTCGAGAGAACCTGGCGCAGAGACCCAACACCGGACAACATGACTGCCCTTAAGCTCGCCACCCGGAAACACCACCAACTCATCCGCGCCACCAAGAAAACTGAATTCAAGGAACGACTGGACAACAACGCACACAACAGCAAAGAACTCTTCAACATCGTCAAAGAGCTCTCCAACCCCAACGCCGGAAACAACGACATCACCCCTTTGCAAGACCTCTGCAACTCCCTCGCCTCCTACTTCCACAACAAGATCGCGGACATACACAACAGCTTCAGCACTCAACCGACGAGCACCACGACCGAACCACCACCCCCCACCACCACCCTCCGCGCCTGGACTCCTATCAGCACCGAAGACACCATTCGCACAATGAACTCCATCCACTCCGGATCTCCGACCGACCCCTGCCCTCACCACGTCTTCAACAAGGCCGACGCTATCATCGCACCCCACCTGCGGGACATCACCAACACCTCCTTCAACACCGCTACCTTCCCGGAGAGCTGGAAGCACGCCAAACTCAGCGCTCTACTCAAGAAGCCATCGGCTGACCCTACCGACCTCAAGAACTACCGCCCCATCTCGCTGCTCCCGTTTCCTGCAAAAGTCATCGAGAAGACCGTCAACAAGCAGCTGGCCGCCTTCCTCGAGACGAACGGATCCCTCGACCCCTCGCAGTCTGGCTTCCGGCCAACCACAGCACCGAGACCGCCCTGATCGCAGTCACAGATGACATCCGAGCGCTGCTCGACAACGGAGAAACAGCGGCCCTCATCCTCCTTGACCTCTCCGCGGCCTTCGACACTGTTTGCCATCGTACCCTAGCACAACGCCTCAGCAACATCGGTGTCCAGGAGAAGGCACTGGAGTGGATCATCTCCTTCCTCGCCGGAAGAACACAGAGAGTCCGCCTCCCCCCGTTCAGATCTGAAGCCACCGAAGTCATCTGCGGCGTCCCTCAAGGCTCCTCACTCAGTCCAACCCTCTTCAACATCTACATGATCCCCCTCGCAGACATCGCACGCCAGCACAACCTCAACATCATCTCCTACGCCGACGACACCCAGCTGATCCTCTCCCTTACCAACGACCCTGCCACCGCCAGAGCCAACCTTCACAAAGGGATGAAAGAGGTAGCCGAATGGATGAAGAACAGCGGCCTGAAACTGAACTCGGACAAGACGGAAGTCCTCATCCTGGGATCCTCACCCTCCGCCTGGGACGACTCCTGGTGGCCCCCCGCCCTATGCAGCGCACCCAAACCAACAGACCACGCATGCAACCTGGGCTTCATCCTGGACTCCTCCCTCTCCATGACCAGACAAGTCAACGCCGTCTCCTCGTCATGCTTCAATATCCTGTGCATGCTACGTAAGATCTTCCGGTGGGTCCCCACCGAGACCAGGGAGACGGTCACCCAGGCCCTCGTCACCAGCCGTCTGTACTACGGCAACACCCTCTACGCCGGAACCACCGCCAAACTCCAGAAGAGACTCCAGCAGATCCAGAACGCCTCAGCACGACTCATCCTGGACATCCCCCGTCGCAGCCACATCTACGGACACCTGAGAGATCTGCATTGGCTCCCGGTCAACAAGAGAATCACCTTCCGTCTCCTCACCCACGCACACAAAGCCCTACACAGCCAAGGCCCAGGATACCTCAGCAGCCGCCTCAACTTCTACGCTCCCAAACGCCAGCTTCGATCGAGTAGCCACGCCCTCGCTGCCGTCCCCCGCATCCGCAGAGCCACCGCAGGGGGACGGTCCTTCTCCTACCTCGCCGCCAAGACATGGAACTCCCTCCCCACCCACCTCCGCCTGACCTAGGACCACCTCGCCTTCAGGAAGCAACTCAAGACCTGGTTGTTCGAGCAGTAGCGGATCCCCCCCCCCCCCCCCCCCCAGCACCTTGAGACCCTCTGGGTAAGTAGTGCGCTATATAAATACGATGATTGATTGATTGATTGAAAAGGAGGGTCTGAGGTTCCGTGATTCTGAACCCGTTTCATAAAGGTTATGATATCGTGACGATTTTGGTTAGAGTGAACCGCAAATGACGAGTGCGGCAAGTACGAGTGTTTTCGTCATGATCGATTGATGGATTCACTATGTATTTAGAGATTTCGTTCTGAACCTTCGAGTTCCATTTTGTGTACGGCAGCCATTTTGTGGTTGCCCTCACATAGGCCGATGATTACGGCCAAACGAGTCTTTGGGACACGTATACCTTTAGCTGACTTTTAGATGACCTGAGCGAACTGACTACGTTGCCTGAAGCTAACTTGCTGAGCCAGTTTCTTGTCCGACAGCTGGTCAAGATAGAGATCAAAGAGCAGGACATTGCTGAGTTTATGGTACACGCACACACCCTTCTATCTTGCTTCACATCTGTTTCTGTTCCTTCTTCTATGGCTTATTTATGATTTGGGTTGTGGTTCTTTATTATGTGTTCGTCCGGCCTGTCCGAGCAAGAATGTTGGGCTTTCCAGTGTAATTGATGATGGGCTGGACAACTAGAAAGTGGGCTTGTCGTTATGTGATACCCTTTTGCAATGTCATCTGTGATTGGATAGTTTGTAAATAATTGGTGTTTGTCAGGAATGTGATTTTTAGCATAAAAGACGATGTCTCGCAATACGAAAATTGAGCAGTCTCTAGCGAACTACCTGTGTCGTACTTCGTAGACTTCTGTTCCTGGTTGCAGCCAATACATTTGATCTTTGACGCCACCAAGAAGTATCCCGTGTCTCTGTATTCTAAGACAGGTGAACTCAAAGACTTCGGGCGTTTCCCCTGGCGCCGCTGGGTTCTAAAACCCGGTTCTTCATGTGTGGTGCAGTGGGACGGATGTGTGTGCATTTGGAAGGGTGAGTGAACAGTGAGAAGGGTGCCTCTAATTACAGGTGCGGGTTCCATTACAGCAGCCAGCTGTGCCCTGTAGGGCCGTGTGCACACACCTGCTTATCGCATGGGTGGCGGGACGGCTGTGGGGCAGTGGAACGGGTGTGTTGGCAGAGAGACGGGTAAGGGGCAGTGGGACAAATTCGGCTAGTTACAGGTGCGGGACCCATGGCACCAGTGCCCTGTTGGGGTTTGTGCACACACCTGCTTTTCGCATGGGCAGTGGGACGTGTGTGGGGCACTGTCCAGGTGTGGGGCAGTGGGACAGGTGTGTGGGTAGTGGGACAGGTGTGTGGGCAGTGAGACGGGTGTGTGGGCAGTGAGACAGGTGTGTGGGCAGTGAGACAGGTGTGTGGGCAGTGAGACGGGTGTGTGGGCAGTGAGACAGGTGTGGGGTAGTGGGATGGGTATGTCTGGTTACGGGTGCGGGCCCCATGAAAGCAGCCAGCTGTGCCCTTTAGGGCTGTCTGCACACACTTTTTTATTGCGTGGGCAGTGGAACAGGTGTTGGGCACTGTTCGGGTGTGGGGCAGTGGGACGGGTGTGTGGGCAGAGAGGCAGATTTGGGGCAGTGAGTTGGTGTGGGCCACTGGGACGGGTGTGTGGGCAGTGAGACGGGTGTGGGGCAGTGAGGCGGATGTGGGGCAGTGAGACGGGTGTGGGGCAGTGAGACAGTTGTGTGGGCAGTGAGACAGGTGTGTGGGCAGTGAGACGGGTGTGTGGGCAATGAGACAGGTGTGGGGTAGTGGGATGGGTATGTCTGGTTACGGGTGCGGGCCCCATGAAAGCATCCAGCTGTGCCCTTTAGGTTTAAAGTATTTTATTAAGGCATAAAAAAAACACGGGGAGGGGAGCAGGAAGTCAGGTAAACATACAATACAAGAAGCTAAACGTTGCAGCGAGTCAGAAGGAAAAGAGGGAGGCAGGATGCCCCAGAGGGTAACAAGGCAAAGACATAAGGCAATAAGGCATTGTGTACGACCCCCCTGTAGGCCCCCACTCCCTAGGCAAGGCCAAGCCAAAATAACACTCCGCGACACAGTAAAAGAGAAGTATACCGTTCCACCAGCCCCTCGACCCCAGAAAGGAAGGAGAAAGAAAAGCAAAGAAGGAAGGAAAAGAAAACAATACCCCAACATCCCCGTCCGAAAGTCAGCATTAGAAGCATATAACTCCACTTCCCACCCCCGACCCTCGGCCCCCAATCCGCACATTCACTCCGCCGCTGGCGCCGGCGGCGTCAGCCTAAGGAGGCGCAAGTACCGTGGACACGTAAGCTCGCGAAATTCCGTGGACAGCAGTGCCAAAAAGGGATGCCAGAGCTCCTCAAACTGGTCAACATTCCCAGCCACCGTTAGCGATATCTTCTCCATGCCCAGTACCTGCCAGAGCCTATGCAACCAACCAGTGATAGAGGGGGCAGTGGGGGTGCGCCAAAGTACAAGTATGTTCTGGACGGCAGAGCCTAGCGCAATCGCAATCTGCCTGCCCCTGCGGGATTTCAGCGGGTACATCAAGTCATTGGGGAGGCCAAGCAAGACATACGCGGGGAAGCGCGGAAGCTCGACCTCAAAATGCCTATCCACCTCATCTAAGACTTCCTTCCAGTAGGCCGACAGCACCGGGCACTCCCAGAGAATGTGCGTGAGGGTGCCCTCCTGTCCGCAGCCGCGCCAGCAACCCTTATCGCCTATTTTGCGCATCTCGTAGAGCCGCTCCGGGGTGTAGTACCAATAGGTGGACACTTTAGTGAAGGTTTCCGTCAGCCCAGTGTGGTACGCAGAGTGCCTCGCCCGGTATGCAATCTTGTCCCACTCCTTGTGGCTCAGGGTCCTGCCCAGTTCCCTGTGCCAGCGCTCCCTCCCTGGGTTATGGTAATGAAACGGCGGGGGTTGGAGAAACTTATACAAATCAGTGATGAGTTTGGCGTCCGAGGCCCGGGTTACCAACCATCGCTCAAAGGGCGTAATCGAACGGGCGGCGACGTCACGCACTGGGGGTTGAAGAGCCCAGTGGCGGACTTGCATGTAACGCAGTCTGTCCCCCTCCGTCAGACCAAACTCCTGTCGGAGCTGCTGGAAGGGGAGCACGCCCTCCGGCCCGTAGATCTGGAAAAGCGCCCTGCATCCCGCACTCACCCAGTGGGAAAAGGCCCCCGGCTCCAGACCCGGAGTGAAGTCCGGGTTGCCAGCAATGGGAGTGAACGGCGATGGAAAAGTGGTGAGCTCCCGAAGCTCACACACCGCGTCCCACACTCTTAGCGGGACCCGGGTGATAAAGGAGGCGTAGAGATTAGGTGGGCGATGAATGCGCCGCAGGAACGGGACCTCCTGGAGGGTACGGCCTGCAACTGCCTGGTCTTGAAAGAGCCAGTGTTTGTCCGATTCCCACCGGCTCCACTCCACCAGGTACCGGAGCTGCGCCGCCTGAAAGTACTTCCGGAGGTCCGGGACTCCGAGACCTCCCGCCTCCGGGGCAAGCATGGAGAGGACCCGCTTCATCCGAGGCTTACGGCCCTGCCACACAAAGCGGGAGATGTCTGCCTGCGTCTGCCGTATCCAACCCACGGGGGGCTGAAGAGGCAGAGCGCGAAAAAGATACAGGATCTGGGGCAGTATTGTCATCTTCACCGCCGCAATACGGCCCAGCCACGAGAGTAGGCCCTTGTTCCATTGCCCGAGTTCCTCTTTGATCTTTTTGCCCAGAGAGGAATAGTTAGCCGCGACCATAGCAGGCAGGGAGGGAGCAAGCAAAATGCCCAGGTAAGGCACCGTGGAGGAGGACCACAGCATAGGGAAGAGACTTTGAAGTTCCCGCCTGGTGTCGGCAGAGAGCGACACATCCAGCGCAGCCGACTTGGCCATGTTCATTTTAAAGCCCGCGACGCAGCCAAAAGCGTTCAGCTCCTGGACGCAGGCAGGGAGTGACCGCCTGGGGTCATCTAGGGTCAGCAAGACATCGTCCGCGTATAAGCTGACAGTATGTGTGTATTGCCCCATCTTCACCCCAATAGCGTCCGGGTTGTCGCGGATCCTCTGCGCTAACGGCTCCATATAAAGGGCAAAGAGGAGCGGCGAAAGGGGGCAACCCTGTCTCGTGCCGCGCTCAATGGCGAAGCTGCTGGAGCTGTGTCCATTGACACGCACTGACGCCGACGGTCGCCTATAGCAGTTAAAGACCATAGTGCGGAACTTCTCGCCGATCCCCAGTTTCCCAAGAACCAGCTCGAGATATGGCCAATGAACCCTATCAAAGGCCTTCTCCGCGTCGACCGATAGTAGCATCCGCTCCCCCGGGACGCGTGAGGCCTTTTCCAGCACGTGCGTCACCCTCTTCGTGTTGTCGACCGTCTGTCTACCGGGTACAAAACCGGCCTGATCCGCCTCCACCAAACCTGGTAGGTGTAGACCCAGTCTGGCCGCCAAGATTCCGGTATAAAGCTTGAGGTCCACATTTAGGAGCGAAATGGGCCGGTACGAGCCGCACAAGGTCCGGTCCTTCCCCGGCTTGGGGATAACCGACACAGTCGCCGAGAGGAGGTCCGGTGGGATGGCACCCGGCTCGGAGAAGGAATTGAACAAGCGAGCCAGGAGAGGAGCAACAGTGGGACAGAAGGTCTTGTAGAACAAGGCCGTGTAGCCGTCCGGGCCCGGGGCCTTACCATGCCTCAGCCGTGCGATCGCGGAGATGACCTCCTCCACGCGAATGTCCCTCTCTAGGTGGTCCGCCTGGGAGGGGTCCAAGGCCGGGAGGGTCACAGAATCCAAATAGGCCTCAGCCTCTCCCGGTGGGGAAGGTTTGAAGCGTACAGTGCCTCGTAAAAGGAACGAAAGGTATCTGCCACCTCCGCGTCACCGGAAACCGGGATCCCACCCACTCCCACCAGCTCCTTCACCACATTGCGTTGCTGCGCAGCCTGAGCCTATGGGCCAGGAGCTTACCGCACCTGTCCCCGCCGGTGTAAAAGGCATGTTTCAGGCGCAGCGCTGCGTACTCCGCCCGATCTAGATCCAACGCAGAGAGGAGTTTCCGTGCCGCCTTCAGTTGCTTCCAAACACGAGGAGCCCCCGTTCGGCGGTGGACCTGCTCAAGCTCCCTAACCTGCGCTGTCAGTTCCTCCCTCTTGCGCTGGCGTTCCTTGTTTTCCGCCGAGGAAATGGAGATAAACTCTCCCCTGACGACTGTTTTCAAAGCCGCCCACTGCGTAGCCAGGGACGTGTCAGAGTTGGTATTGTGGGTCAGGTAGTCCTGGATGACCTCCCCCACCCGCTTCACCACCGATTTCTTATGGAGAAGCGTGTCCCGGAGCCGCCACATCCATCTAGAGGGGGGGCCGCCGGCCACGCAAAGACTCCGGAAACCGGCGCATGATCGGACAGGGACAAGACCCCCATGTCCGCCGCCATGGCGGCCGAGCGAAGCGGGCCGCTCACCAAAAGATAATCCAACCGCGAATAAGTGCGGTGTGCGTGGGAGAAATATGAGTAGTCCCTATCGGTGGGGTGCATGGTGCGCCAGAGGTCATGCAGGTCCATCTCCGCAATCTGGTCCTGTACCGCCTTAGAAAGCTCCCCTGTCTGCGGAAAGCGCTGGGCAGACCTATCCAGAGTGGAGTCGAAGACCATATTCAGGTCTCCCCCCAAGATGATATGGCGATCGGGCGAGGCAGTAACGTCCACCAACACTGATTCCAGGAAACGATCCTGGTGGTCGTTTGGTCTGTAAACCGAACCAACCGTAAAGGCAACACCTCCCAAGCGCATGCGATACACTAAAAGCCTCCCCTTCTGCTCAGCATGTTTATACAACACCTCCCCCCTAAAGGAGCTGGCTAGAAGAATGGCCACCCCAGCGGTCTTAGTCGCAGCAGAGGAAAAGAGTTGCGTGGGGAACTTAGCAGAGCGCAACCTATGGCAATCCCCGGAAAGTAAATGGGTCTCCTGCAGGAGGCAAATATCCGCCTGCGACCCCTCCAACAAGGAAAGGATCGCCCTACGCTTCACGGGGTTATTCAGACCCTTAACATTAAGGGTCACAACTTTCAGGGGTGGCATCGCCTCCAGGGAAACAACGCGCTATGCAGCAGGTGGGGGATCAGCGGAGGGGGCGCGCGGGGAAGGGGTGCAGGGAAGGCCAAAAGCGGCATCGTACACGTTCGGACAATTTCGGACGGGACCCCCCCCACAACAAACCAACAGTGAAACCCCCCCAAAACCCCCTTATGGCAACCTGCCAAAACAGAAAGCAGAAAACAACACCCCATAGTCTCAGTCTAGCCCAAATGGGCGAGTCTGCAGAAAACAGTCAAGTGGACGTCCAGCCACACACCACCCCCCTCGCCCCCCCAGCCCCCAGCCCAGCATCGTTAAAGCTAAGAGCCTCTCCCCCCGGAGAAAAGTTAGGCCGTTAAGGCCACACCAGTAGATGCAGGCAAGTTCCTGGCCGCAGTCCTCAGGGCCTCCGCCATGTCAGCTCTGATGGTGGGCGAGTCTGGACGACTCGCTGGCGCTGACGATGGGCGCCTTCTCGACCTCCGTCGGGCCCGCCGCTCGGGGCGCCGCCATGCGGGTGTAGCCCCTTCCTCCTCCGTAGCAGTAAGACCCAGCACTCCGCAGACATCCTGTAAGGAGCGCAGCTGATGCAGCACCCCATTCCATCGAAAGATAAGACGGAAGGGGTGACCCCAGGAATAGGCTGTCTCGTGCTCTCGCAGAAAGTCCGTAGCGATGCGGAAGGACCTGCGCTTCTGCAGTGTGATGGCGGACAGGTCCTGATTAGGCGTGGGCGGAAAATCCGTTCCGCTCGCGGATTTTGCGGATTTTCGGGAAATCCGCAATCCGCGAGATTTGCGAATTTCCCGCAAAATCCGCAAATCCGCGAGCAGCGGATTTTGCTCGCACTGCTCGCACTGTTCGCGTGAGTTCGCGCCCCGCGAATACGTGCAAAATTGCAGAAATACGATCTTGGCAAAACTGAAAGTAACTACTTACCAGGTTCAAAAGTTCAGGCACATCATTAGTAGCCATTTCCTGTAGTGTTTCCTGAGGGGCCCCTCCAGAGTTCAGTTGCCAGTTGAAACTATTATGTGACCCTGCTCTGAACCTCAGAATAGTTACACATATGCCACAAAGGTCCTGAATTACAGCTAAGGGAGACAAGCAGGAGCCAGGCTGGAAGTTAAAATCCATTAATCAGCCCCTAATTCATTATTGTCAGTTGGGGCAGGGCAGGTGTTGTAACTAATTTTGCAACAATGAAAGCACTTAGCAAGTGCAAAAGATCACTAATCAGGGCGCACTAAGGAAGCAGGTGCCAGCTAAAAAAATATTCTGTGACACATTAATCAGCCCCAAATTAATTCAGGTCACTTGAGGCAGGGAAGGTGTGCTTTGCTTTGCCGAAAATAATGTACACTGGACAACCAGAGGGTGTAGTGATGAAACAGAGGGTGGCATGGGTGGGCCAGAGGGTGGCATGAGTAGTCAGAGAGTGGCAGTGGTGACAGAGAGTGGCAGTGATGAAGAAGAGTGTCCCAAACAGGCTGGACACGTAGAAACAACAAGTTCGCAAAACTTGCGACCCGACAGGTAAGTTCGCAAATTGCGAAATTGTAAAAACCCTCGCGAACTGGCAGAAACACGGGCGAACACAAAAAAAAAAAAATCCGCAAATTCGCGGGAATTCGCGGATTTTGCGGATTGCGAATCCGCAAATCCGCAAAATTCGCGGATTGCCAATCCGCAAAATCCGCTCATGCTTAGTCCTGATAGAGCGCCACAGGTCTATCTCGGAAGGTCAGTGGCTGCTTCCTGCGGGCCTCCGTCATGATGCGCTCCTTTAGGGGGAAATCCGGCAAGAATGCCAGGATATCAGGCGGGGGTGCCGATGACTGGCGTTGGCGGCCCACCCTATGTGCTCTGTCAATGCGGATTGGGAAATCCGCTCCTTCCTCCAAGATGTCGCGGAACAGGTCCTGCAGATAAGCCACTAGGTTCGCACCTTCATCCGCGGATGGAACACCCCGCACCCGGATGTTGTTCCGCCTGGACCTTTTCTCGAGGTCCTCCGAGTGGGCCTGGAGCTCAACACATTGCTCCCGGAGGCGGAGGACGTCCTGCTGGAGATGGGTTATCTCCTCATCGCGGCGTTGAGCCGCCGTCTCCACAGTATCGACCCGCTCGCCCAGGCCCTCGACTTCCCTGCGCACCTCCCGGACCTCTCCAGCCACTTCGGTCTTAAGAGTCTGAAATTCCTCCTTGAGGGAGCTGAATAAGTCCTCCATGAAGGACCGCGTGACCGGCGGCTCGCCCACAGTTGCGTCCGTTGATGCCCGGGAGGCCCCTGGGGACGGCTGCGTCCTGTCGCGTAGTTGCTGGGACCTGCCGAGCATTTCCGGCAAAGTGCGGTCTCCTCGCGCCACGTCTTCCAGTCATCTTGGGGCCCGGCAAAGCCCAGGGTCAGTTGCTGTAGGCGAGCGCCGCCGCTCGCGGGCACCAGATGTGAGGCCCTCGCCGAAGACAAGGGTAGTGCGTCACAGGCGACAAAATGGCGGTCCGGGCCTGGGCAAGACGGCCCCATGGCCAGTAGGGCAGGCAGCAACGTCCGAAGTGTAGGCCTCCTGCTTCGTGCTCCCAGGGAGGGCAGCAGATGAGTCGGTGCCAGGACCAGCCGAGGCTCCCGTGCGAGAGGGGCGCGGGCAGGGATCACTGGGCTCAGCCACACAAAGACAAGATGGCGGGAGGGTGGGACCCAAGAAGGCAGCCCGGGCCAGCAAGTCCGTGGGCGACTCTCAAATGGTAACGGGTCCGGAGAGCATGAAACCAGTGCCTCCCTCCACCACCAGTTGATTTGCCCGGCTCGGGCACTGCTCGAACTCCGCCATCCAGCGCCTCCAGGCGCGGAGTTCGCAAGTCGTCACCCTTCGAGACCCCGGGTAGGGGGGAGACCGCCGGTGCAGGGCTAAGGTCCGTCGTCCAGCAATGGTGCCCGCCACCAGGGCCCCGGCCAGGAAGCCACCTCACTCCGCGGAGTCCGTCTAGTCCGCTCCCTCGGGATCACAGGCTTTCCGCTGTTCAGCACTCGGGCCAGCCGAGGCGCGCGGACAGCGCCGCACTACGCTCCGCCTCCAGGCTCTTCTTCTCGGGGCGACCCGGGCTCTACTCCTCGGAGCGATCTCAGAATAAACTTCTCGGGAACTTCCCCCGGGGCCACAGAAGTCAAAGTGGCACCAAAATGTGCCCCACGAACTCCGGCACAGTCCTCTCACCCGCGATGCAGCCGCAGGGGGAGAGAAGCGCAGAAATCAGGGCTCAGGCGGAGCTGGGCCGGAGGAGCTACGGGAGGAAGCGTCCGCTCACCCCGCCATCTTGGCCACGCCCCCCCAGCTGTGCCCTTTAGGGCTGTCTGCACACACTTTTTTTATTGCGTGGGCAGTGGAACAGGTGTTGGGCACTGTTCGGGTGTGGGGCAGTGGGACGGGTGTGTGGGCAGTGAGGCAGATTTGGGGCAGTGAGTTGGTGTGGGCCACTGGGACGGGTGTGTGGGCAGTGAGACGGGTGTGGGGCAGTGAGAAGGGTGTGGGGCAGTGAGAAGGGTGTGGGGCAGTGAGACAGGTGTGTGGACAGTGAGACAGGTGTGGGGCAGTGAGACAGGTGCGAGCTCTATGACAGCAGTGCCCTGTAGTGCCGTGTGCAGCTCATCTGCAGATATTGCGCAGCAGTCCGATGTTGTTCGGCTAGTTTCCTGTCAGTTGTGAGCAGTGCCCAGGGCGTGGCTTACACTGTTTTGCTCCTAGTGGAATGCAGCATTGCACAACCACACTACCAGCTCAGTCTCGAGTGAGTGCTGCCTGACCTCAAGCCCCAGGCGGTTGTCGACTCCACCAGAGCCCTCTTATGCAAGAAACACACCCTGAAAGTGCCCTTTTGTAACCCCAAGCACGCATGCGTGGGTCCAGTGAAGTCTCAGCTCGGCTTTGTTATTTACTAAATAAAGACTGAATGATAGGCTGATGGGACCAGAACAAGTGGAGCTGGGGGTTGGGGGGGGCGGAGGCAGTTAGAGAGATAGGGAGTGGCTAGAAAGCATCCTGGGCCACTACCCATGGCTTTGAGTGGGCCAGGTCCTGCCGGTGCAGGCAATACTAACAAGAGGACCCCAAGCTTAGCCAGAGTCAGGCCTCTGGATCAAGCCTTAAGTGGCTCTCCCGCCTCCCTCTAGGTGGGGGGTGTGGTATTCCATGTTTTCATGTCATTTAGACTTTGTATATGTCACTTGGAATTGGTGCATGTCACTTAGAATGTTTATTCTTGATTTCTGTATCAGTTGCTGCGTGGTCTTACTTGGAAGTAAGGCACCTTTCTTATCTGTGGTTGTCAAGCTGTTCTTCTGGACATTAAATCTACTTGTAACCCAACTTCTGTATGGATATCCATTACTACAGGGGGCCGTACCCAAAGGCGGGACATTACAAGCGAGATTGGGCTTGGAAGGCAATTGGTGGCCGATGCAGACATGGGGTGCATGGCTGGTCGGTGCACACCCTCCTGGAAGGTTTCAGTGATGGGGCTTCCTGAGCATGGGCCCGGCAGTGCACTGGTTATTAGTCTGAAACTTTTAAATGCATCATGTTGTAATTGCTTCTGGTCGACGTAAAGGTGCTCCATTAGCTATTAAATAAAATATTCAAATATGCATTATGTTCCACCAGTGAGAGCCCATTTATGAATTTGTCAAACACAGGATGCTATTTCACCTGTATTGTTTACATAGCTAACGCTGCGTGTAAAGGCTTCAAGTCACACTGGTATTAAGGCCCCACCATCTTTTTCATCCCACTTAAATCACTGATGAAGAGGGAGGGATGGATGCGAGGCACAGACACAGAGTTAAAAAGTGCGCAGAAGGAGAAACTAGGTGGACAAGAAAGGAAAATGGAGGAGAAAATCATAGCAACACTTGAATTTGTAAGGATGAAACAGAAATAAACACTAAAAGGCATATACCGAGGGCTTTAAGTGGGATGAAGCAACGGAGGGGGGTCTCTCAAAGGGGCATGGCTTAAAAACAGTAAGCTAAAACTCTGTGCTTAGCATAGAGTGCCGCCCGACTTGTATTTTGTTGTTTCTGTCATTGCATCCAGATATATGATACCGCAAACATCAAACCTTCAACAAGTCAGAACTATTGACTTAGTCAATGGTTGTTAGTTGCATAAGATAAATAAACAGCAACTATGGCTTGTATATAATGATGAAAAAGCTTCCACTTAAAGCCCAGGTGTTCATTTTTCCTGGAAAGCATACATGGCTGTTTGGCGCAGTGGGGGAGGGGTGGCGGGTGGATGTAAGGCCGCCAGTGGGTGTGTGCGGGGAGGGGGTGGCTCATAGCTTGGTGTAAATAGAGCAACTTGGATGTTTTTTTTTTTTAAGCGGCCGTGAAAGAGTATTAATCTTTTGATTAAGCTAATATGGCAATACTGTCCAAAATAGTGCTTAAAGTGGAAAGCAACAACCAAATACAAAATAAAGAACATAAGTATAAGTTAAAAGGACTTTTTTAAACAAACGAAGCAAAACATTCGCAGGAGCAGTCTATTGTGAAGTGCTTGGACCAAAAAAAACTGTTAGAAAGCTGGAGAAAGGGAGAAATATCAGAAGACTGTATTTTTGCATACAGAGCAAGACACACATAATAAATTAGGTAAGAGAGAGTGAAATAAAGGCCACGGGTAAACGGAGTTTAATTGTGTGCGAAGCTCTGCCCCTTACGGTGCCTGCCAGCTGCTGCTGTTGTTGAAAGGGATGGGCTAAAACAGAGGGGGGAATTCAAGGAGCACAGCTGTACCCGTTTGTGATCACTTTCTGAGCCGCCTTGAAGTTCTCAGTGGCCACGGGGCTCACTGAGAACATCAAAGCGGCGGCAAAAGTGATCAGGCAGGCTGACAAATGGTGCACGCGCCCGGCACTCATGCACTGTACCCGATCCGCCTGCAGACTTTGGGAGCACTTTTAAAAGCCCCTATAAAACACTTAGAAGGTCCCAAAGGCGAGAACTATTGGCTATGCCAACGCTTGTTAGTAATGCGCTCGATGAGTAATTCAGGATATGACTAAACAGGAGTCTTCCCTACCCTCCTCTTCTCTCAGCTCTACTACTGCTCCTTCAGTGTGTGTTTCTTTTCTTGCAACGTTTTGATGTTGCCGAACATCGCCAAAGTTTCCTATGAACTCACATGGCAACTAAAGAGGGGGAGGGGACCCACGGGACCCACTCACCATGCCTGACGGTGGGGGTTGCGGTATTGCTCTTCAGACTGATGATGAACACACTCCCAATTGAATGAATAAAAAATGTCTCAGCTCACCCACTGCCCTGTTGTAAAATCTAAATTCTGTGGTTTTATACTCACTGAGCAAAAACCCGTGTGCCGTCTCTCTTGTGTCCATAATAAACAAGCGCATTTCCCCGTCGCAGCAAAAAGGGGTCGATTGCAGCAAAGGACAGACTGCTAATTTTAGGCTTGCACTCCGATTGTGTTCCATATTTCTCTCATAGATATGATCACAATAAGGCGTCTCTTTAAACATTTATTTCTGTATTTGAGGGATATATAAGGTTTTGCCTTTCTGTCCATCTTAAAACATGATAAAGGACGTTACTCAAAGCTTAATCTTAAGGCTTGTGTTATGTCAGCCATTTTCTTAAAAGAAAAAAATACACGTGGCTATCAGCAATTTTTTTTTTTTTAATTTCCAGCCGTTTTCAGATTAGATCTCTTCAACCGTTTCAGTGTTTTTTTTAATAGTTTAGGTGTTCTATTTGATTGTTTTAAACACTGGGAAATAATTAGATTTTTCAAAATGTATAACATGGGATACTAGGCAAAGTATAACCGCAATTCAAGTACATAAAATGTTAAATTGTGTTTTTAGAGTATAGTGCCTAAGTTAGCACTATTGTTTGTTTCTTAAGAATAGAATTAAAGACACACAAAGACGCTTTGATAATGAATAGCCCTTTCTCCATATTTTTAGTAAGCATCCACGCTACAGAATGCCCAAATGATTAGTATAGGGGCCTAACATTTAAGTGAAAGTGAAATTATACCTTGTTGCACTTGCATGCCTTGTGATAAAGAATAAAACGTGTTCCAATTTTTCTCATAGAATTGGTGAATTGCTACAACTAGGTTTATTACAGTTTTTGCTTGGAAGTAGTAAAGAAAGACTTCCTCATGCCCAATTTATTTATTTTGTGTTTATGTGGTGACTGGTGGTGCTGCGAGTCGTGTCACTTTTACTGAGACAGAGACGAACTATACATTTATTTTGAGTGCATTTTGTTTGACTTTGAAAGACCAATATTTTGCCTCTTACCGACTCCTGTAGGACCCATGCTTTCCAGCAGGTCGAAGCTATCACTAATAGAGCAGGGGCAGGAGCATTTGAGCAGGGATGGGGGAGGGGGGCAGTTGTGGCTTCCTTTGGCTCCCCTCTCCCCCAAGGGAGGGTAGGAGCATTTCCTCGCTCACACTGGGCTGCGGGGCACGCTTCCTAGCACTAGCAGGCCGGCTCTTGCGTGGGGGAGGGGGTCATGGAGTCTCACTGGTGGAAAGAGTTACCAGATCGTCTACATATAGCAAGGATGTTATCTGTGTCACTCAGGCCTCCCTCCTTCCCTTTGTCTTCCCTTCCTTTCTCGTGTTGACATATTTTCCATTCTTGGGACTCCCTGGATCCTGCACGGAGAGGGTTTATACGCAGTCGCAGAGCTACTAATACCGGAGCTTGCACAATCCTGAATATTTGCGGGAAGGAAAACAGCAAAAAAATAGTGAAGGGGCGGAGACGGTGTATGAAGGAGAACGAGGCAGAAGGGGCAGAAATAACAAGAAAGAGAGAGCGGCAAAGAGAGAAAAACAAAAACAAGCATTTACAATGCAATGGTTTCGCCTTTGGAAAAGTTAGAGCTATTGGCATTGCTCATGACATTTCTTTTTTTGTTTTTACTTATAAATAAATGGCATTGTTATTTACATTGCCAACAGCTCTGAGAGAGAAACATTGAACATAGGGGGGGGGGGGGGGGAATTTTGTGGGGATCACACTGGGGACAGAAGAAAAGAGCTGATAAACCTATGCACTCTCACGGAGTGAGAGACAAAATCCGAGACAATCCGAGACAAAAAAAGTCATTGAATAAGAAGCAAATAAATGAGATTGACAATAAACACAACCAATGGTAAGCAATGGACAGGTTGTAGGCACACAGTAGGCATTTTGCAATCAGACAAGTTAAACTACGTGGGCTGGACCACAAAAAGTAATGTGTTCACGCTGCGTCAAAATGTCAGGAAGTTAAGAAACAAGCATGGCCAGTACAAATAAGTATGACCTTAATGGGCTGCACTATCAAAGACACACTCATCACTCTGAACTCACACTAGCACTGTTCATCCCCTGCACTTGCACAGGGAAACCACTTCTCCTCCCCTGGCTTTCACAAACACCTCTCCTGTTGCACTCACATAGGCACACATCCTGTATCAGCACTTACACATGAAACCCCCCTGCCTCTGCACTCACAGATAGGCCCACCCGTCCTCCTACACCCACAGGCCCACCCCCTTCTCCTGCATCCACACAGGGCCACCCCCTTCTCCTGCATCCACACAGGCCCACCCCTTCTCCTGTAGAACACCACTCACCCCGCACTGGCACAGAAATCCCTGCACTCGGAGCAACACCCCTCGCGCCGCACGCATTCAGGTACATTGGCACAGACGCACCTCCCACCTCCGCACCTTAATAAAAACACTCCCTGCTGACTTTGGCAGTTTTAGAGCTATCACCTAGAGGTGTATAGACTCCGGATGCTGTGCCACCCGGTCCCTTGGGAAATGGCTGTTTTTGAAACCTCAAAATCAAACATAATTACGTTAAAGACCAGTGATCGGGATTTCGGAAGATATATTACCATAAAGAACATGACCCCAACATAAAATCTCTAAGAAGGGCTCAAATATATATTAATCGACCACTCATTCCAATAATAAGTGTAACCAAAACACGAAAAGGTTTAAACAGTGTAGAATGTATTGTGTTTTATTTCTCCAGCCTGCTACATATTTACCCTAACATTCTGTTCACTATTAAGATGGGCAAATAGTGGGCCACTGTAAATTATACATTTTAATGTGTCGGCAGCACAGCACTACATATGAGAAAAGTGATCACCACACAATATACAGCATATGCACACTCCATGAAGCAGCATAACATGCATGTAGTACTCCATAGATGTGTTAGCTTCATGAACAGTCACGCTGGTGATTGTTTTCCCAGTCTGGAAGGATGAGAGGCTAACATCACCAGCCAGGTTTGCACCATGTGACACACAATCTCAGACCACTTAGGACAACGGAAGCAAAAGAACAAACAACGGACGGAATGCTGAACAATGCAAACATTCACCCCCAGTCACAAGGATGTGGTAACTATGCAGCTGTCTTCTTTAAGGTGTAGGTAAAACCTCGAGAAAAAATGCAGTTATTATGGTGGTTAAAAGTTGAAAGTGCCTTGCTGTTGCCTGGCAACGAGATCCACCCACTAATCACGGGCCTCCGCAGTGCTCTGTCAGGTGTGCTGCTGAATTTGCACAGGTGGGCCAAACATCCAGTATTGACTCCCAAAATAAGACTTCACAATCTGTACAGCTTCGATTGGGAGCCGTGGGATTTGAGGGGAGACTCGCAATAAGCCACACACCTTGTTTCGATATGGAATATGACTGATGCGTGCTCAATGTGACCTGTGTCCAGCCATTCCTTGCCACTATCTGGAGCAAGCTTCCAGTGCCTTCAGCAGACTCCCTGCCACCTCGCAGAGAGCGGACCTTCAGTTCTGAGAGACAGCTCCCTCAAGGCAGGCAACAACACAGACAGCGGGTGGGGGTAGGCAGGCAGCAACACAGACAGCGGGTGGGGGTAGGCAGACAACAACACAGACAGCGGGTGGGGGTAGGCAGGCAGCAACACAGACAGCGGGTGTTGGTAGGCAGGCAGCAACACAGACAGCGGGTGGGGGTAGGCAGGCAGCAACACAGACAGCGGGTGGGGGTAGGCAGGCAACAACACAGACAGCGGGTGGGGGTAGGCAGGCAACAACACAGACAGCGGGTGCGGGTAGGCTGGCAACAACACAGACAGCGGGTGGGGGTAGGCAGGCAGCAACACAGACAGCAGGTGGAGGTAGGCAGGCAGCAACACAGACAGCGGGTGGGGGTAGGCAGGCAACAACACAGACAGCGGGTGGGGGTAGGCAGGCAAAAACACAGACAGCGGGTGGGGGTAGGCAGGCAACAACACAGACAGCGGGTGGGGGTAGGCAGGCAACAACACAGACAGCGGGTGGGGGTAGGCAGGCAAAAACACAGACAGCGGGTGGGGGTAGGCAGGCAACAACACAGACAGCGGGTGGGGGTAGGCAGGCAACAACACAGACAGCGGGTGGGGGTAGGCAGGCAGCAACAGAGACAGCGGGTGGGGGTAGGCAGGCAACAACAAGGACAGCGGGTGGGGGTAGGCAGGCAGCAACACAGACAGCGGGTGGGGGTAGGCAGAAAACAACACGGACGAATTTTAAAAGCATATTTTCTTTTTTTTTTTGCAGTAATGTGAATGCAAGCAGCATTGAGAAAACAACTGGTGCTAAGGCCAAGTTGACAGAGGAGTTTTTACACTGTGCTCTACATGAATATATTTGCATTTTGTACCACTAAAAGTGAATGAGGTATAATTGATTTTGTGCATTTCATTGCGTCCGTTGTGCACTATGTTTTATCACCATCATGTAGTAAGCTGGTTGCAAACTAAGGGCAAAAAATGAGCATACAAAAACAGCTTCCTCTCAACAAGCATTAGATGGAAGATGGAAAACATGCACAAAAATAGTTTGCATTTTTAACCCATTTCATTCTGACCTCTAAATTAGGCCCCCTGCCTGAAAACAAAATGCAACAGGAACCTGTGCTTGAAAGCTCACAAAAATAAACGTAAGTCACCCAAGGCAAACATGTTTCAGTCTATCACCAATGATACCTCACTGAGACTGCTTTTCAACAAGCTTTTTGCCAAAACGAATAGAATATTATCGTTCGAAAATGCCTGAAAAAATATTAACTTTGTTCAGTAGCTTTCACCTTTACGTTTCAAAACTGGACAAACTGTTTTTCACGTTGCACAACTAAGGTAGCTTGAAACCCTATTTTAAAAAGGAGCAATTAACTCGGATACGTGTATTTAAACCAATGTATATTTTTTCATGCAATTGGCGCACAGTTACTTGTTTTATTTTCCTTTCGGTGATTTTTATCATTTTTCATCGAACCCATAAAGAATGTAGAGAGAATAAAAGAGATCGTCCCAAACACACAAAAAACAACATATAACATATGCATTCGTTGTGGCAAAATCAGATATGCACTGAAAAAAAATCTATCATGTGATGGAGAGATAAACCACAAAACAAATAATTCTACATATACAAAAAGCGAGTGGCAGTCCACTGCAGAAAGCAATGGCGAGCAATTACTTGCTGAAAATTCCTGCCCCGCTCCCTATTCAGGGACCAGCAGGAAACACTAAGTAGAATTCAGAGCAAATACATGATATACATAAAAGTATACAAACATAGATACATTCAACAATTAAACGCCCCGCTGTTACAGTGTATATCTATTCAAATTATTAGGGAAAATAAAGCCCTCCCCTTTGCCAGTGACAGGTGGAGTAACAACACTGTGGTGTTTAATAAACAGAATAGGGACCACTGAAGGGGCGGGGGAGGGTTTGTCTACGAATCAACCATCGCCCTACATCGCGGTTAAAGTACCAAGCTCTGGTGAACAAGTAAATGCAAGGAACTTGCTTATACAGGAGAAATTGGAAAATGTTACAGATCAACTCTTCAGAACCAAACCTGCGTACCTGTCTGTTCCCGACAGTGGGGGAGCAGCAGTGGGTGTCTGTGATTGTATTCTACAATAATACCCTGACCATGTCCTGTTTGATCGTGTCCAGCCAGGGAAGGATGCAACGATAACCAGCAACGTGATATCTGGCACTCGCTTGTCAGATCAAAACAGGTTTGTTACATTTCACTGTTGTTACTGCAAATTGCAGTGTGAAATAGACCGTTGTTTAAAACAAATTCTGGGATCTTTAAGGGATTTTTCGCGTTAGCACTGAACGTAGTTAGATGCGCAGCTGTTCTGCAAGCGACGTTTTTTTCCCCTTACTGAGGAGAAACAAGGAACAAGCACTGTGTGCAGTGAGTACCGGCACGTGTATTTCCTTTACACGCTGTGACTACTGTCAGCGCTGCACCTTTTCCCTTCGAGTTCACCTTTGCTCGACATCAAAGTGCCGGGGCCGGCTGTGAAACGAAACACCCACGGGAAAGTCACCGGGTGAAAGAAAATGAAAGCTGCTGTCATCGGCGCGGCGCGCAAAGTGCAGGCTCGGATCTCCCAGGCAGGTGAGGCCGAGGCATGGGCAGCTCGTTTTAACCCGGCTCTTTTCCATTCTCCCTAGTTTTCCAAGGACAGGTACATCATGGATGGAGGGACCCCGGAGAAGCTGAGGAAGGAGCTGGAGGAGGAGCTGAAGCTGAGCAGCGACGACCTGCGGAGCCACGCAACACCCGAGCAACACAGCACTCACCGTGGGCGGAGGCGCGGGGCTGCAGCTGTCCTACTCGGCAACACCTGCCCGGCAACGTCCTCCGCTTCTTCCGGGGCTCCCTCCAGGCAGGCCACGGGAGCCCCGCGTGGGCCGCCATACTTCTTGTGGGCCGCCGTCTTCCTTCTTCCCCTGGGCGGCGGGGGGGCGGGCACTTCCGGCCGGCCGCGCTAGGATTGGCCGGCCGGCCGGCTGAAGAAACCTCGGAGAAACCTCGGAGAGGACGAGGGGGGCGGGCGGGAGAGGACGAGGGGGGCGGGAAAGGACACGGACGTCGGGAGGGAGGCGGGAAACGTGGGGACGGCGGGAGGAGGGACACAAGGCAGGACAGCAGCAAGCACGGCCCGGCCGGACCAGACTCGGGGGCGTTCCCGGCGTCGCGTGACGTCGGCAAAAGCCAAAGAATCTCGGGAACGCCCCCGTGTCTGGTCCGGCATTGACGGACGCCTCTCTGTTCCAATGGCTAGCCTCCATTTATGGAGCTAGCCAATGAAGCAGAGGGGCGTGTTCAAGTCACCCATACTAGAAACTACAGATTTCTCTGGAGGAGGAGCCTAACGGCTCCGCCCCCCCAGCGAAACCTAAAAAGGGGGAGATAGGGGGCGTGGCCGGGCAAGATGGCCGAGCAGACATGACCTGCTTCGGGCTCCCGGTCCGCGCGGCACTTGGCGGGGCTTTTCCGAAGTCCCTTAGGACCGCAGCTCGCCGTTCTGTGGCGCTACCGACAGCGGAATGCCTGATGCCTATTGAGAAGCTCCTGGCGAGGCTGGCGAGGCTTCGTTGCTCCGGCTTCTGCCCATCGGCCCGGGAGTACCTCGGCACCTAACATGGCGGCGGCTGAGTGAGTCGGGACACCCGCCGGGAGCGCCGGCTGCATTCTACGGCTGCGACGCCGCGGAGGGTGACGACGACACCGGGCTCCCGGGGGCCCGATCTGCTGCCTGCCTCCCGTCGGTGTGGCCCTGGGAAAGTCAACGACAGCTCCCCCCAATGCCTGACTCCGAGATGGCGGCCGCCGGGACGCTCGGGCTGCGGGCTGGCCTTGTGGAGCCCTGAGGGAGTCCTACACCCCAGAGCCCGGTTCTGATGCACACAGGACGCCCACCACGGCAGCGCAGACTCCCCCTGATCGCCAGCCCCCGGACTAGCGGTGATTCCTGAAGGTGTCGGCTCGGAGGGGTCCCGGGCTGGGGAACCTTGTGCTGACGTCCCGAAAGCACGCCAGGAGGCCTGACGACCTACGACACCGGTGAGGGCGGGGAAGCTATACCTGAGCCGAGGGAGACGGGCCTACAGGAATTGTGCATTCACCCCTATATAGCTATCAACTGCTCTCCTCCATCACGGTAGCAAGCAGGGGGGCGCAAGAATCTTTGTTGGCATTCATTGAGGCGCCGCAGGTGGGGGTCCCTACTACTTATGCCTCCGAAGAAGGGCACATCTAAAGGGTCCGGCAAGGTTTCTGATCTCTTCACCCCACCGGACGCCAGACCGACACTCCGGGGCTCCGCGGAAAAAGCCAACATGGCCCTCTCTAAGGCGGACCTCCAATCTATGCTTCAGGACTTCAAGTCAGAACTTCGGAAAGAACTGGGCCAAGACATGAAATCCTCTATTGACCAGCTGCGCTCCGACATCACTGAGCGCATGACCTCACTCCAACAAGATGTGGACTCAGTTGGCACGAGAGTGCTCGACCTGGAGGCCGGCCACCAAGCACACAGCCAGACACTGGTGGAATGCCAGGACGACATCAAATCACTAAAGGAGCAGCTCCAGCAGGCGCAGTTGAAGTCTGAGGATTTGGAAAACCGCGCAAGGCGGGAAAATATCCGCATCAAAGACCTTGAGGAGGGCGCGGAGGGCCCAGACCTGGAGGCTTTCGTGGAGGGCCTCTTCGCGGAGATCCTGCACCCCACAGTGCTCAAAATAAAGCTTGACAGGGTGCACAGAGTGGGCCCCCCTCCGACCGGCGAAAACCATGAGATGTCCTGGCGAAATTTCACTCGTACAAAGTGAAGGAAAAAGTTCTCCAGGCTGCGAGGGCCAAAGACTCCGTCTCATTTCAGAACTTTTCGTGCTCCGTCTTTCAAGACATCGCTCCATCCACTCTGGCGAGGCGACACCGCCCGTCACATCCAAGCTCCAAGACGATGGCATTAAATATAGATGGACGTACCCCTTTGGCCTTAGCTTCACGCTACACAACAAATGCCACCACCTCACCTCTCTGGGTGAAGGCCTGCGTCTCTTGGGGCTGCCGACGGAGGAGGACGACCCGGCGTGAGACGCATCCGGGACCCCGCCGAGAGATGCGCCTTCCACCTCGCCCTGGACGCAGACAACGAAGAAGAAGAATGGCTGATGGTATGTTCCGTGAACACTGCTCTTCCCCTTCCACTTAGGGCCTTGCTACGGAGACTAAGGCGGGCCACCTCCAGGTGGAGAGGTTGCATCCATGCCGTTTGGACTGCCGAGGACATTCCTATTCTCATTGCTGGCGATCGCTATGCTGATTGACTCGAACTGTAAGTGACTTTGAATTTAGATGTCTCTATGTTACTACTGCTGTAGTGCTGCGCGGTCCGGGCCCCAGGACCCGTTGTTCCCACCTGTATATTTGTGGGATGGGCCGCCCCATGGTGCGGCTGCTTGAGGGTGTACAATTTTGGTTATGGTTGTATGTTTTGTTAATGGTTCAGGGGAGGAGAGGCGAGGGTGGGGACAATGGTAGTGGCGGTATACTTTAATCTGGGTTGCCTGATTTTTGTGGGCAGAGGGCATGGGGGACACCAAGTTGGCGATGACTCAATGGGGTCATCCAAGCCGTCCCGAGAGGGGGGGTAGGCATTGCGTTAGTCGTGCCTAATGTCTGGCCTTCGGGTGCGAGGGAGGGAAGCTACGTAGAAAGTTGTCTGCCTGGGATCCCGGGAGGCCCCACTAAAGAAGTCCCCCCGGTACCCATAATGCAATGCCTATCACTATAGTGTAGCGGGTGGCCCAGTAAAGGGCAGTAAACGGGTTTTGGTCAAGACCGGTTTTATTTGCTGCAACAAGTGATCTGTACAAGTTCGTCTTAGGGGGGTTCTCCTCGGGGATCGGCTTCTCTCTGGCCGCTGTTTCCTGCGAATAGCCTCAGTCTTTATCCTTATCGGGCTCCGCCGCGTTTCAACCGGATCGGTCTCCGTCTTTAGGCCAGGGTCCGCCTCGGGGCAAAAGACAAGAAGAGGGTCTCAGTTGTTGACTACAATACACTCGTGAGGGAAAAGGAGTGAGGGATACCCGGTGCTGTTTACAAAGCAGTCGGTGCCGAGGGGAGGGAAGAAGTGAGGGGAGGGGTCCCGGGGATAAGTGGGAAAGGGTTATTTACACTAAGGACGGGTGCTTCTCTTTTTCACCCACCCCGAGATACGGTCACGTACCTCTGTGAGCCACACGCCTCCAAGTCACGTGTGGCTGGGCGGCTCGCGGTGCCGGTGGCCTCCTGGCTCCCGCTCCGTCAACGGGTCAGTTTCTTCCTCCTTTCCTCCGATTGATGGTGTTCCGGGTTCTCGTACTCCCTCCGCGATGTCTCTCCGTTCACTCCAGTACTCTCCTCTCCTCTCCTCTCAGCGTCCTCCTCTCCACCCTGCACGCCGGTGAACAAGCACACCTGGCTATATTGCACTTCCGCATTTACGGCTTGACGAAGCTCCTCCTCCTTCTCGGTCCGCTGCCAGTTAAAGGGCCAGTCCATGCTGTCTTCCTCGTCGCAGCTGTACCACTCGACCGGTCCAGTCTGCACCGGAGGTGGTGAGTGCTGTAAAGATAGGAGGGGGGGTCACACGATGAAAACCCTCTATGGGAGGCCCTTTCCTTTGAGACCCCCTCAGGAAGGTTCGCCCCGTCACATATAGGTACCTGGAATGTTAAAGGGCTTAATTCCCCCCAGAAAAGGCAGAAAGTTTGGAAATATATCTTAGATCACCATTTGGATATAATTGCCCTACAAGAGAACCACCTGAAGAAATCTGAAGATTCTCGCCTGAAACACAAGTTATATCCACTTATTTATAAGTCCTCTGCTTCTACCAAACACAGGGGGGTGGCACTCCTTTTTCGTCCCTCTGCTCAAGTTCACCCCTTGGATGTGCTCCGTGACAGGGACGGCCGGTGGCTGATGGTTAAGGGGCTATTAAAGGGGAAGCTGTGCACCTTTGTGACGCTCTACGCCCCCAATAGCGGACAGAAAGAATTCCTTAACACTCTTCTGGGTAAGGTAACGGATTTAGTTGAAGGCCCTCTAATTCTGCTGGGTGACTTTAACTTGGTCTGGCACCCCACATTAGACAGCACACATGCTAACCGCTCTGGTCTGGGCTCTTTCCACCCTACCACTCAAGGGCTCATTCAAGACATGGGCCTGTTAAATACCTGGCGCACCCTCTACCCACACACCCAGGATTACACCTTTTTCTCACATGTACATCATTCCTACTCTAGGCTGGATTACATATTCGCTAGCCAGTCCTTACAGGGCGACCTCCGAGAGGCTAAGATATTCCCTATATCTGTGTCCGACCATAGCTTATACTCAGTTTACATGTCCTGGCTTGGCAATGCCCCCTCACCGGCCCGATGGTATTTCCCTGCGTCCCTAACCAGAGACAAAGATTCATGTACCCTCCTGCGGGAGACCATCAAGGACTTCTACGAACATAATCATCCGGAAGACACTTCCGAATACAATACTTGGGATACCCTCAAGGCGGTGATTCGAGGCAAGTGTCTTGCGCTCAACTCCGCTCTGAATAAACGGAGGGCGAAGGAGAGAGAGGACCTGGAGGGGGAGTTGGCGTCCATTGAACATGCCCACAAACTTGCGCCCACCAGACAAACACTCCGCAATCTCACGGCGGTCAGAGGCAAGCTCAGGGCCATTTATAATAACCGAGCAGAATTCACTCTTCTCAAGCTACGCAACATCTCCTACACCCAGGGCAATAAGGTAGGGAAACACCCAGCGAGGCAGCTGCGAGACAAGCGGGAGTATATAGGGGGTATTCAGGACTTATTCGGGGACTTCTATAGAACACTGTACTCTGCAGACGCCCTAGACCCTGTCGCACAACAGGACTTCCTTCAGAGCCTCCCCATCCCACAGGTCTCCCCAGCCTGGAACGAGGAGCTAATTGCTCCGATCACCTTGGAAGAGGTCCTCTCCGCTATCAAAGCCCTGAAATACCATGAGGCGCCAGGCGCCGATGGGTACACTGCACTCTTCTATGAAACGTTTGCCCCCGACCTTGGCCACCACTTGGTTCGACTTTTTAACCAGATGGCCTCTGACGGTGATACGTCGATCTCTATGGCTGAGGCAGTAATCTCGGTGATTCTTAAAGCGGGGAAAGACCCCTCACTTTGTGTCTCCTATAGGCCCATTGCCCTTTTAAATATTGACGCCAAACTTTACTCCTCGATACTGGCTAAAAGACTAAACAACCTTATGCCACTCATTATCCACCCAGACCAATCCGGTTTTATTGCGGGTCGCCAAACACACGACAACACCCGGCGCATCATCCACCTGCTCGAGAAAGCGAACAAATTTAGAATTCCTGCAGTCCTGGGCTCGACGCAGAAAAGGCCTTTGATCGCGTAGATTGGAAAATCCTCACGGCTACACTCACAGCGTTTGGCTTTTCTCCCAAATTCATACAAATGCTTCAAGCTAACTATATGCTACCGAGGTCTAGAGTCTCGGTGAACGGCGTCCAGTCTGCTCCCTTCTACCACTCCAGGGGCACTAGACAAGGCTGCCCATTGTCTCCCTTACTGTCTCTCTCCAACCCAGGCTCGTCTCTCCCGCCCCTGCCGGCAGTTCTGCGCCGCTTCGAGAACGTTGCGGGCTTCAAAGTTAATCTGACCAAATCTTACATACTTAACGTCACTCTCTCCCCAGCTGAGGTCTCCCACCTTCAGACACTGACTCCCCTTGCGTGGGCATCATCCTCCCTACAATACTTGGGGGCACAGCTCACATCGAAAGTGGAGAACTTATATGAGGCCAATTTCCCTCCTATCCTACGGCGCATCCAAGCAGAACTCACAAGGTGGAAACCTCTATTCCTCTCCTGGCTGGGGGGGATCCACGCTGTTAAAATGACCCTCCTTCCCAAACTGTTGTACTTATTCCAATCACTCCCCATAGAGATGGACAAAGACTTCTTCGGTAAGGTGAAGGCGATGATCCTGCACTTTATATGGCAGGGAGGGCGTGCGTGTTTCTCCTTTCACCTGCTTCGACGTCCCCAAAGGGAGGGTGGAGTGGGCCTTCCGGACATTCATCTATACTATAAAGCGGCCCAACTCCGAATCCTTACCGAATGGTCACAACACGAATCATAAAAACACTGGCTCCACATGGACCGTAGTGTGACAGGGAGAACGATCTGGGACCTTATCTGGCGGGCAAAGCAAGACAGACCCAGGAACACCTATCTTAGCACCCCCACCCGTACCACTCTGAAAGTCTGGGACTCGGTGGCATCTCTGGAGGGCTGGACCTCCTTTCCCTCGCCCTTCACCCCTATCCATTTTAACCCGGCTTTCCCTCCAGCACTCCACGAAGGCCCATTTGATTCTTGGAGGGAGGGGGGATGTCTGGCTCTGACCCATCTGTTCCATAACTATGATCCCCTCACATTCGAGAATTGTAAGAGAGACTATGGTATAGGGGACTCTGAACGTTTCCGCTACACCCAAATGCTGCACTGGGCTCTGGCCCCCCAGGTGCGGGAGGGAGCGACCCGATCCCTTACTAAATTTGAATCCTACATAGTTAGGACCCCCCTATGAAAGGGGCCATTTCCTTCCTGTATAAACACTTATTGTCTTCAACCCCAGCTCCTAGACCCGTTACATGTCCATGTGGGAGTGGCTGGCTCAGCGGGCTATCTCGGATGAGGAGTGGTCGCACTTGTGGTCTGATATCTTCAAATTCAACCAATCTGCAGACTTGCGAGAAGCGCACCTAAAGACTATGATGGATTGGTACCTGTATCCATCGAAGTTGGCTCGGATCTTCCCAGGCACATCGGACAGGTGCTGGAGGGGGTGTGGCCTACTGGGTGATTTTCAACATATTTGGTGGGACTGTCCCGCTATCAGGCCCTTTTGAGAGGAAATCCTAGCTCAAATGAGGGACTTATTAGGGTACCCTATACCGACCACCATGATTGCAACTCTACTGGGGATTTGGGACCCTACACTAGAGCACCAAACCAGGGCAGACAAGAGAATCATGTGGCTCTGTATCGGGGCGGCTAAAACCACCATAGCAGCGGCATGGAAGAAAAGAGAGGCGCCAGCGATGTCCTTATGGCACTCCCGCCTCTGGAGACTCCTCAGTATGGAACGTATGTCAGATATCTTCCAAGAGGACTTCAAGAACTTTGAGTTCAAGTGGGGGCCTTTGGTTGCCTTTTTGTCCCGGGGATTGCCCTCGGCAGTATGCCCGCCCACAGTACGGGCTCTGCATCTTTTCCAACTATGAGTGGTACCACTTCTGCGACTCTACTCTGTGTTACCGCCACTACCGGGGGGAAAGGGGGAGGGGGGAATTTTGGGGGGGGGGAGGGGAATGGGAGGGAGTTCAATGTTAGGTTTCCTAGTGGCTGATGTCGCTACCTTCACATCCGAGCCCCTGGGGGGCGTCCCTGCTGTTATCGAACAGGGACCTGGCTCTCTGATGGTCCCATAGGGGACGCTGGCGCTCCCGTAGGGATGTTGGGGCTAAAGGACTCACCATTACCATTACAACTGAGAAAAAGACTCTTGGAGTACCCATCCATTTCAGAATCTGTAACCAATCTTTAGATCTGTACATTGGGCTTGGGGTACGTGCCCCTAGTATGCTGAGTTCCCTCTTGCTCGACTGTTTGCATGACTTGAACTGATCGCCCCTGCGTGGGAATATGGGCGGATTGTGCCATGAGCTGTTTTCTAATAAACTTTAATAAAAACTTCTTTGACAAAAAAAAGGGGGAGATAAAGAGACTGAGAGCACGCAGAGGAATGAAGGGAGGAAATGAGAGAAAGGGCCGAAAGGGAGATGGGCTGAGGGCAATGGAGGAGAGAAGCAGATACGGAGAGAGAGAGAGTGAGAAAGTCAGATGGGGAGGAAGGAGTCAGACAAAGGAACACACCAGAGCACGGAGAGTCAGAGAAAGAGAGAGGAAGGTAGGAAAGAGAGAGAGATAGTCGGCGAAGGGCAGAGGTGGGGTGGGGGGAGCAAGCGAGAGTGGTGGCGATCAGTGAGTGAGACAATGCAAACACTGCACAAAAGCGCCAGCGAAAGAGGTGAGTGAGAACGAGACTGCTTGTGTGAGCCTCTGATCGAGAGTGTGTGTATATGATAGCCTGGGCGGAAGAGACAGAAAGAGTAGACAGGGGGAGAAGGGTTGGAAGGGGCAGAGGATAGGCGAGTGAGAGAGCTAGGGGTCATGAAGTGAAAAGTGAGAAACAGAGAGTGATGCTGAAGGGACATGAGGATGGCAGGGAAAAGGGTGAACCAAAATTGGTGAGCATAAGGTGACCAGATATTTCGAACCAAATACCTGGACACTTCACAAAAATAGAAGTAAGACTAGACTTTCACATGGACAGAGAGGCACAGAACGACTTAAAAGACATCACTCAAGAATGCAGAAAACAGAGGCACTAAGGGGAATAAATTAACTTCAGCGTTTACCCTTAATATCATAAGTGCCAATTAAACTGATTTGTGATCACTTTCACGGCCGCTTTGATGTTCTCAGTGGCCGCGCGGCTCACTGAGAACATCAAAGCGGCCGCAAAAGTGATCACGCAGGCTGACAAACTGTGCGCGCATCTGGCGCACATGCACTGTACCCCATCCGCCTGCAGACTTTGGGAGCATTTTCAAAAACCCCTGTACTAAATCTCTCGCATAGCATCGCTTACGCAATAGTTAGGCGAGATCTAATACATTAGATGGATATGGGATAGCATTCTCCCCTCGCGGCCTCATTTGTCCCAATAATTTGAGCACAGCTGATTTCACTTTCCATCATCTACTCTTACTCGCAGGACACTGCACGCGCGGAAATATTTAAGACGTTTGTTGGGGAACTTTGGATATAGGTTGCGCATTTTTTGACGTTTCGTTCCATAGCCCCGTCTTGTACATTAGGCCATTTATAAAGCTATAACTACGTTTTGCTTATCTAGTGTTGTTACTAAGTCATTGTTTTGTATGGCAACATTTATGTAGCGCTTACTACCCTATGTGGGTCACTGCGGTGCTTTCCTACACGGGTAGCAAGCTACACTGTGTGTGGTTGAAAGAGTGCGGCCTTTGTTTTTATCTTTTCAGGGAAGTGTTTCCATGTGGTGTGTGATGACAACCAAGGTGCTGTTATTGTGGTATGTATGGGTCGCAGAGCTTAGCAGTGTGATGGATAAAAAAGTGTGAAAGACAGGCATGCAATTTGTATTTCAGTAAGCTGGCAGCTTTGTGCACCTCCCTTTTTGGTATTTATTATGTTCAAAGTCTGCGTAGTTGGTTAATGCACTTGTTTGTCCAGTCTTAAATATTTTATACGTGTATGGGTTTGAGCAGACATACGTTAAAGGGAGAAGTGGCGGCGAGATCTGCTGGAATGGACTTTGTTGATACCCAATATGGTTGTCAAAAAGTGGCTGTAATATGTACCGAGTCAGTACTAAATTATAGTTCTCAGCTGGCCAGCAGTATGAGGCAGAGATTTTCAGCTATTCTACGCATGTTCAGGTGGTAATGGGTTGGTTTGTTACTGTGGACTAGTACACTTCTGGGTGATGGATGTGATCATGTGCAGTTTTGTCTTATGTAGAGTGTAAAAGTGTCAAGAAGCAAATCAGGCTGTATTTGTGTTCCAATTCCTTTTTCATCTCCTGGAGCAAGCAATGAGTCCCCACTTTTACCACAATTAAAACAACCATTTGCAATGCACTAGGTCTCACATTTATGAGAGTTTGTGCTATTGGCATTGTAAATGACAATGTCTTTTATTTATGTGTTGCTTTTAAAACAGATAAGTAAAAAGCATTGTTATTTACAATGCCGATATCTTAAACTCTCGCAAATGTAAGACCTATTGCATTGCAAATGCGTGCTATGAAAATGAAAAACAGCATTGAGAGAGTGTCTTGACAAAGTTATTTGAGAAAATAGTGCTTGGAGGCTGTAATTAAAGCCTAAAGAGCAACAACACGTAACGAGGGGTGTCGCCATGGGAGGTTACAAAATGAGACAAGGCGGTACAAATGAGGGACTATTAATTAAGCCTTTTGACCAGCGAACAGCCACAGTTTACAATGGACACTGACAAGCCAATGAAAAATGTGGGCAGAGAGTGGGCAGAGCCTCAAGTACCTACATCAATACAGCATTAATCGCAGAGAAGCGCGTGCGCTGCCCAGGTTCGACCTACAAACACATTTGGTAAATGAATAACATTTGCTCTCCAAAGGAAAGAAAGTAGTCGTAAACCCTTCTACACCAATGGTAAACAAGAGTACACCCCACAGACACTGTCCAGCAATCATCTACTGCCACAGGGGCCAAAGAAAATGTTTCACAATTTACTTAAGACTTTTCCCATCGCATGAAATTATTGTAGGAGCTTACAAACAGGTTCCATATAAGTAGCAACTGCTATTAATAAAAGAAAAAGAATACACTAGAACTCTAACAAGGTTGGGATTGGCAAGTCACAGAGGTTGGCAAACAACAGAAGTAGATCGGGTCCACTGAGTACACTTCAGCAGTGGAACTAGGATACTTGACGTCTAATTTCAGCTTCAGCACTTTGCTTAAATTCTCTGAAAGTTTTAATTCTAATAAAGACATAGAAGTCAGTGCTGGGGAACTACGATGAAGAGGCAGTTATATGTAGAGAACACATTAAGTCACATAAAAGATTAGCATTACCTAGAACAACTGAGGATAAGATACCACCCTCCTGAAAATCTGGCCTGCCAACTATCCTCTTCAAACCATGCATGCTCCACATTGTTATTTTGCAGATTTGTAAAGCGCACTATCAACATGGAGGGGAAGTGTGACGCTGAAGCATTCTACAACCCAGATATACCTTCCACACAACAGATATCATAGAACAAAGCTAATACCACACATCTTCCCCTTTTAAGCAAGAACAATACAACAACGAAAACGTACACACAACAGACCAATTACCTCACAATAATAATGATTGCAACACAAAATCCCAATACTTCAGGGTAGCATCCAATGTGTAGAACTGTGCCTACCCTTGCCCCCGCAGTATCTGAAATCACACCAACATTCTCCCCATAACAGCATTTTCAGGGATGGTAACGATGCACACCCTAGATTCCTAGAACTTTCATCCAGAAGCTCCCCAAACATGGGAATATCAAGTCCATGCAAGTTGTTCCCTTTGCTGTTTCTACTACACTTCTACTCACACAGCCCATCAACAATGTATAACACTGCTCATATTCCATACCAGGTCTGCTTCCTTTGTTAGCTGATCTTGTCTTTTCTTTTTCTGCCCCCAGCATCTGGCTCCCTCCGGTTCTGACCACCACTTTGGGCGGGAGAATCAGCTGGAAAACCAAGTTAGGAAGAGAGGTGTTCCCACCTTTGCCAAGCCAACCCTCAGGTGCGGAGACGAGGTGAAGCACACATCTCAGTCCCCTCCAGCTTGCAAATGAGCAGATACAGCCAATCAGAGAGAGGCTCATGCTCCCTCCCACTGGTGGGTGGCATAGTAGGGGGTGTACTCCCCTCAAGGTTCTAACCTGCACACCCCTGTAGCACCCCTAAATTTAGTATTTGGGGGCAACCCTGAAACTTGCCTACCCAGATTCCTTAAACCTGTGAAGAAGAAGGACGGAAGAAGTTGTACAGCAGAGGAGACTGTAGAGAAGAACAGGCTTTGCCCCAGCCCTACCGGCCCGTCTGAGGTTTCCAGGGATCCTGCGCCAAAAGTTGATTTGTTCTGCAGCCAGTGACCTCCAAAACCCCTGTGAATAGCAGCGCCGTTTACAAGAAACTCCAAAGAAAGACTCTGAGTGTGGCGAGGACAAAGAAACTCAATGCCTGGAACTACCCCTGTACCCGACGCCTCCGGCCTGAGACTATGTGGCCGACCGGCCTGAGACTATGTGGCTGACTGGTCCCAGCGGGGTCACCTAGCACACCAGAGTCTGAGTCCACTGGGGGTTAACCCCTCCAGGACTCACCAACGTAGCCTGCATCCTCTGCACGGATACCCCCAACCACGAGATACCCAATAAGGGGAAATCAGACCTCAAAAGGCACCCATACATCAGGCTGTCCTGGAGAGGAGTACCTTAGGTGTACATCCCCGAGCCCTCCAACATAACTGCCCAGTTGTTCTTTCCTCTCGGAAGACTTCCTGGCCTGAGCCGGCAGCCAAGATCCAAAACTAGCAACCTTCATAGGATTCCATTGGGCTCCCAACACCTCCTAAGCACCCTGCGCCGTTGGTGGTGTGGACTTTATGCTGACTTGGGACCCCCTTTGCCCTGACTGTAAACCTAGGAGCTTGGCTCCCAAGACCGAGTGGTCTGCCCTTGAGCAGTCCCAAACCAAGGTGCCCACTAGCCCCATTGGCTAACATTGGGTCCCTGCAATCTGCACCTGACTGCTCTGGTACCGCTGGTGGTGCAGTTTGAGTGCCAAACTGAACCTTGCCCCTAACACCTAGCATTGTAAGTCATTTACTAACCTACAAACCAATAACATTCTTTTTCTCCATAGGATCTCATGTTGTGGTTTTTTTCTCTGAAAATGTTCTAAATGTCGGCCTTCTTTTTGTACGGAACACGGAACAAAAGTAACTGTGCTTTGAAAAGTAAATTGTCTTACTTACCTTTGTATTGTAGAACCCACAGTGTGATATCTAGAGATACTACCTAGTAGTCGATGTAACAAAAAAGTAACGCAAAATAAATCCAAAGTAATTCCAATGTATTTTGAGCTGTTTTGAAAGCAAATACAAACCTGTAATGATTCCAATTTTAACGACTACAGCATTTCTGTTTACAGCCTTGCATTTGAGAGTATATTTTACTTGCCTGTGCCAATATCTGCTTTTTCCAGAAATAAAACATAAGTATACCTTTTTTATACTTACCTAATTGATCTGAATTCAGCCTCTGAGTGTGTGCCATCTGTTCTTGTCTGAGTGAATACAATAAATGCTTAATACACCTCTTATGCATAACTGCTCATCCAAAATACCACACATATAGCTGTTAGATATTATCTAATTTAGCCTCTGGGGACCCACTGGACTATGTGCACCTTACTTTGGTATGGTATTCCACAGGGCCAGCTCCTACAGGCCACAAAGGGAGATACCTAGTTACAGAATCAAGAGTAGCTCTGTAGGAAAGAAGAGTAACTTGTAGGGCTTTGGTCCAATACATTCCACCATTAACCTCTAACTGAACAGCCTCCTGATTTTTTCGGTTGAGGCACTCAACCTGTCTGTTGGTTTCAGGATGATAATTTGTTTTTATGAGAAATGTCACATCTCTCAAGGTGCTCAGTAACTTTCAAACTCATAAACTGAGGTCTATTCTGCAGCCAGTGACCTCCAAATCCCCTATGAATAGCAGTGCTGTTTAAAAGAAACTCCAAAGAAAGTCTCTGAGTGTGGCTAGGCCAAAGAAACTCAATGCCTGGAACTACCCCTGCACCCGACGCCTCCGGCCTGAGACTATGTGGCCGACTGGTCCTAGCAGGGTCCCCTAGCACAACAGAGTCTGTGTCCACTGGGGGTTAACCCCTCCAGGACTCACCAACGTAGCCTGCATCCTCTGCACGGATACCCCCAACCGCGAGATACCCAATAAGGTGAAATCAGACCTCAAAAGGCACCCATACATCAGGCTGTCCTGGAGAAGAGTACCGTAGGTGTATCTACGTCCCCAAGCCCTCCAACATAACCGCCCAGTTGCTGTTTCCTCTCGGAAGACTTCCTGGCCTGAGCCTGCAGCCAAGATCCAAAACCAGCAACCTTCATAGGATTCCATTGGGCTCCCAACACATCCTAAGCACCCTGCGCCGTTGGTGGTGTGGACTTTATGCTGACTTGGGACCCCCTTTGCCCTGACTGTAAACCTAGGAGCTTGGCTCCCAAGACCGAGTGGCCTGCCCGTGAGCAGTCCCAAACCAAGGTGCCCACTAGCCCAATTGGCTAACATTGGGTCCCTGCAATCTGCACCTGACTGCTCTGGTACCGCTGGTGGTGCAATTTGAGTGCCAAACTGAACCTTGCCCCTAACACCTAGCATTGTAAGTCGTTTACTAACCTGAAAACCGATAACATTATTTTTCTCTATAGAATCTCATGTTGTGTTTTTTTTCTCTGAAATGTTCTAAATGTCGGCCTTCTTTTTGTACGGAACAGAAGTAAAAGTGCTTTGAAAAGTAAATTGTCTTACTTACCTTTGTATTGTAGGACCCACAGTGTGATATCTAGAGATACCACCTAGTAGTCGATGTAACAAAAAAGTAACGCAAAAGTAATCCAAAGTAATTCCAATGTATTTTGAGCTGTTTTGAAAACAAATACAAACCTGTAATGATTCCAATTTTAACTACTACAGCATTTTTGTTTACAGCCTTGCATTTGAGAGTATATTTTACTTGCCTGTGTCAATATCTACTTGTTCCAGAAATAAAACATAAGTATACCTTTTTTATACTTACCTAATTGGTCTGGATTCAGTCTCTGAGTGTGTGCCATCAGTTCTTGTCTGAGTGAATACAATAAATGCTTAATACACCTCATAAGCATAATTGTTCATCCAAAATACCACACATATAGCTGTTAGATATGATCTAATTTAGCCTCTGGGGACCCACTGGACTATGTGCACCTTACTTTGGTATAGTATTACAGAGCCAGCTCCTACAGGCCACAAAGGGAGATACCTAGTTACAGAATCAAGAGTAGCTTTGTAGGAAAGAAGAGTAACTTGTAGGGCCACCATTAACCTCTAACTGAACAGCCTCCTGATTGTTTCTGTTGAAACACTCAACCTGTCTGTTGGTTTCAGGATGATAATTTATTTTTATGAGAAATGCGACATCTCTCAAGGTGCTCAGTAACTTTCACACTCATAAACTGAGGTCTATTATCAGAGATTAGACATTTCATTAAGCCTCTGCAAAAGACATTCTGTTAAAAACTGATTACCACGTCAGAGGAATCACTTCCACGGATATTCAGCTCTGGCCACTTGGAGAAATAATCTAAGATGGCAAGAGCAACATTTTCTTTCCTATTGGGAACATGAAATGGATCAGTGATATATGCCTAGTTTCCATCATGGTCCCTCTGGAAAAGTCTACCGGTACAGAAGTAGAAATGCAATGTTTAACTAACTTATCATTCCTGTTGCAAAGTCTTCTTACTTTACCCACTTGTCCATCATCTCTTTAATTTCTGGGCATCAAAAATATTTGCAAACTTTCCTCTTGATACATCGACATTTAAGTGTCCCTTATGCTCTCAGCTGATGATGCCTCTCTTACACTCAAACAGTGGAATTACCTGGTTCCCTCCCATGATAATACCATTCTCCCAGGCTACCTCTCCTTGGATTATGGCAAAAATTTTAATTCCCCTTGTAATTTGTGTTCTTCAGGCCAACCAGACATGATATAACCTTTTGTCAATCTACTTAAGCATTCATCATTGCCTACAACCAAACATTCTCAAATTGAATCCTGTCAAAAAGAAGAGTTCATTGAAGACGTAAACAACTTCACGTTAATTTTCATCTAGACACAAATCCTGGACAGCTAATGGTAGACAAGACATATAGTCACAAACACAAAAAGGAAGCTAGGATAAACGTGAAAGAAAGGACAGTCCTGGGGGAAATACAAAGAAGTTGGAATAGATGCCTTACCCACTTAATAGTGCCATGCTTCATCATCAGTGCCTATTCACATAGGACTGTTCAATTCCCAGAAAAAAAGACATTCACTTTTCCTTCAGCTCTGTATCTGAAGCCTCCAGCCACACCTTTAGTTGACAGTTCTTAGGATTGATTCAATACTTAGAAATAGAGCAAGGACTTAAGATTATTGTAACATCATTGGTCTTATGATTACACCAGGGTCCCATACAAAACAATGGGACTGGTCGGATGACCCAAGCGAGTGCGGTAAGCCGTAGGGGCGACCAGTAACGAGGGCGGCTTCATAAGACCCGCAGAGGCTTGTCAGGTGAGATGAGGACCAAAAAGAAAAAAAAAAAAAAAAAAAAATACTTAGAAATAGAGCGGCCAAGATATACCTTTCCATTACAGCTAAATTTACACTTGTTAACATTCAAAGTGAGACCCTTGCCTGACCATGCTTGAAAGAATTGCTTTTTTCTTATACCATGCTTCTTCTGGCCCCTTCTGAGTACAAAGATATCGCCTCTGGAGGCTAATACATCCTACACACCATCCAGAATCTCATTCATCTGAAAGATGGAGACAGCGATCCAAAGGGCAAAATGCATCCATTTTTAGGTCTCGGCTATTAATCCCGCAAGGGATAATAGACGAGAGTATAGTGGGCAAACCAAGGTCTGAAACCATCTTGGATTTCGGACAGTTCGTGTGGTGCACTGGTGCGGAAAGCACGTCCACATCAAAGCCATCAGCCCACAGGCATCTGTTGCTTCCCCAGCGTGCGCAGTGCGCGCTCGGCCTCACTTCTCCTCCCCCCTAGTTACATCCGGCAGTCTAAGAGGTTTCCCTGGCTGCTTTCCTTGTCTACGAGAGATACTTGGCTTGCGTGGAATTACGGTTGGATTGTTTGCTTTTGGATGTGTCATAAGTTTAATTAAATTAGTTTTCCCTCTTGCAAGCGTGTAGTAGTGTCTGTTTGAAGATGGTTTAGGAGTACTAGACTTGTTTAATTGCTGTTCAGAAACTATAGCCCTTTTATTTATCCATCTTAAGAATTTCTTGTATCCGACGTCACTCCCTGCGCCTTTAAATGTCCAAGCGAGAGAGGTACTTCGGGTGTATTTTGACAGCAGCTCTTTCTCATTCGGACCAAGACGTTCTTGGTTTCCTTCACTCAACCCATGTGAGGAAGTAAGGCTCGCTGTTTTTTTTCGAAATGAGTTTATTTGTCGTGTCTAGTTTTCATAGGTTCTGTCAGTCAACCTAGTCTTGCAGCGAAGTGGGAGTGGGTGCTACTGCTCTATCGTGTCTACACACTCTACTCCCGGTGTTGAAATGTAGGCTCCTACAGCGATACACTTTAGACTGTACCTCACAATTTTTGTATGTTTTCTTTGAGACCTATTGTAGCACGGTTGCCTTTGGGTACAATACCCCCATCTCCTCCCCCATACTCTGTACATTTAGGTATATTGTGCAAAGTGGTTACGTTCTTGCTAGAAGCAGCGCGTTGTGAAAGGTGCTTGCACAAGCGGTACATTTGTCAGCCGGATTTCTGAAGTATTGCTCCGAACCGGGTTGGCTTTTTAGTGTAATATAAAGGTATATTGCCTGAGGGCAGTAAGAAATGGCCTTTGCATCCAAGTGCAGCCACAGAAATAAACTGCGCTCAACGAAAGGCTGTGTTAATTGCCGGGGCAGCTAAATGTCCGTGCTTGGTGCAAACATGCTCTCCTAATGTGCCGTGAACGCGCCTGCCCCCCCTTACCCAAAGCATGGTATCTCCTTGCGCCGATCGCACACACGTTCCTTTGTACGTTTATCGGCAGCTTTTCTTAATGGAGCGCAAGCATTTTAAGTTTGACAGCTCCCCCTACAGAACGATTGCCACCATTGGCCACCATGCACGCCGATGTTTAGCAGCAGATCTTTTTTTGCAGCACTTTGGTAGAGAAGCCTCAACCCCTTTTCCATGTCATGGGCTTTTTAATACAGTAATGAGGGCGGTTTTTAAACGTATTTGTAGATGACATTGTGGATTCCTTCCTTCCTTCCTTCCTTCCTTCCTTACTAGGCACCTGCTTTAAAATAAAAATTAAAGAGAACGCTGAACCTTAATCCTAGTTTAAAGAAATGGACGCTCGTGGATTACATGCAGTTCATGTGCCAGTGCATGCGCTTCAGACCCGCCACAGCAATGCCGAGAGCTTCACACTTCAGCCCCCTTGCCTCTTCTCTCACCCTTTTCGTTATCTCCCCCGCCCTCCCACCTTCAGCCTTTTCCTCTGCTGGATCTGCCCTCCCTCGCCATTGGCTTTTCCTTCCGTCCCCACTCTCTGCCTTGCACTCCTCTCCCTCCCTCGCAATCCGTTGTTTTTTTGCACTCTCCTAATTATGTGCAGTTACACACTAGCCTTAAGCATTCTTTTGCACAGCACCAAATCAGTTCACGCGTAGACAAACCGCACTCACAGACTTTCTTTGCTCTCACCCACTAGCATTTTATTGCGCCCTGTCACTTAATTTTTTTTCTCAGATCCACGTAAACGTAAGAGCACAACTCTTGTTATTATAACTCACATCAAGACACTACCCATACAGGCCACATGACCGAAACACACCGTTCAGAGCAATGCACGCTACAACCAGGGAATAGTGTGAATGAAGCTGCAGTACAGTTGTAGTCATACCCGAGCATTTCTTTGAAATCTGCCCCTTCTGTGATGCTCCTCATAGGAAGCCATTGGGCTCAGCGGGCTTATTTATTTTATTTATTTATTTATAAAATTTCTACAGCGCACAAATACCTTCCGGTGTCTCGGCGCTGGAGTTCACAGATTGCAGGGGGTTCCTATTGAAAGTTTACTGATTAAAAAGTCAGGTCTTAAGGTGCTTTCGGAATATTAGTAGTGATGGACTAAGTTTGATATAGGAAGGGAGCAGGTTCCATAGTTTAGAAACAGCAACCACAAAGCGTTTGTCTCCCCATGTCGCTTTTTTTGTGCATGGAATTTGGAGCTGTTGGGCTGCAGATGAACGTAATGTTCGACCAGGTGTGTAAACACTAATGGCTTTTAAAAAAATTCTGGTCCAATGTTGTTCAATGCCTTATATGTGATACACAAGGCTTTAAACTTTGTACGGCTTCTAACCGGCAACCAGTGTAGTTGACGAATGATGGGAGAGATAGATGAATATTTAGGTGTGCCGGTTAGGATCCTGCGGCAGCATTTTGAACAAGCTGTAATTTGTTCAAAATTTGCTCCTGCGCGTTCAATAGTAGGCCGTTGCAATAGTCCACCTTAGATAATACCAAAGTGGACATTATGGTCTTGCCTGCATTTGGGGGAAGAAATGGAAGTAATTTCTTTACCATTCTTAGGGTAAAAAAAGAGGCTGAGACCACTGCGTTGGCATGGCTGATAAAAGCTAGTTTGTTATCAAATAGAACTCCCAAATTTCCAACTTCGGATACTGGTGATGGGGGGGTTCCTAGTTCCGAAGGCCACCACACTGGGGACCAAGACGGGGTCAGCTCACCAAATACCATGACCTCAGTCTTGTCAGAATTTAGCTTTAAACAATTCTGATCCATCCAGGTACTGATGGCTCTCATACCCTCCTGGAAGTTAGCGGCCACTGCTCCTCCATTTTTGTGGATCGCCAGGACCAGCTGGGTGTCATCGGCATATGACTGAGGCTCATGTAAATTCCATCCTGTCTGATCATCTTTCTCGTAACCATATATTAGACCCGAGTCAGAATGGCTTCCGGCCGGGACACAGCACCGAGACCGCTCTGCTCTACATGACCGAGCATCTGCGTTTGGTGCTCGACTCCGGGCGGACGGCGGCGCTCTTTTTATTAGATCTGAGCGCCGCATTCGATACTGTGTCCCACCGTGTTTTAATTCAGCGCCTAGAGGAAGCTGGAGTAGCAGGGACTGCTCTTCAGTGGTTCCGCTCTTTCCTCTCTGATCGATCCTTTAAGGTGGCTATACCACCCTGCCAGTCCACCTTCCATCCTTTGGATCTGGGGGTTCCACAAGGCTCCTCGTTGAACCCAACCTTGTTCAACCTCTACGTGAAACCGCTAGCTGCGATCGTCAAACAGTGGGGTTTGACGATGACCTCATATGCAGACGACACGCAGCTGGCGGTGACACTGAGTGGAGACCCTGAAGTGGATGCCCCCAGATTCCGAGAAGGACTTGTGGCAGTAGCAAGTTGGTTAAGAACCAATTGCTTACAACTGAACGCCAAAAAAACCGAAGTCATCGTTTTGGGGAAACATGCGGAGCTTTGGGGAGATCAGTGGTGGCCTCCAGAATTGGGCGTCACTCCCGTCCCAGCTTCCGAAGTAAAGAACTTAGGGGTCTGGCTGGATCCGGCGCTTACCTTTACGGGCCATACGAAGAAGGTTGCAGCCACCTGCTACGGCATCTTGCGAGGCTTAAGACCGATCCTCAAGTTTTTTGATCCCTCCACCCGGCAGCTCGTGGTCCAGGCCTCGGTTTTATCTCGGCTGGACTACGGTAGCGCGCTGCTGCTGGGGATAAACCAGGCTGAGGCATCTAGGCTACAAAGGGTACAGAATGCTGCGGCGCGGGCCATTGTTGGTCTTCCCAGGCATTGCTCTGTTTCCAGCACTATTTCCGCCCTTCACTGGCTGCCGGTCAGACAAAGAATTAAGTTTAAGTTGCTTTGTTTGGCCTTTAAAATCATGAAGCTCTCCTCGCCGCCTGCACTTGCTAACTTGCTCATCCCCTATGTTCCTTTGAGGTCCTTGAGATCGGAGGCTCTTCATCAGTGGAGAAGTGTGGCTCAGGGGTTAGAGGCGGCAGACCCAGAAGCTGAGATCGGCCCTGGACCAGGGTTCAATTCCCCGCCCCGACGGGGGTTGGGCTCAATAATTCCACGGACTCGATAATTCTCGCTCTGGTGCCTACTCGACTCATGGGTTCACACTCTGCGACTCTGGGCAATAGCTTGCTTAATCTCCACAACGGCCCCTCGCGGCGGGATGCCTGGCTTTCACCTTGTGGATACCCTGCCGGGGTGTCTCACAGGGGAATACCAGGACGGGTTCCCTAAGCAAGCGCATAGATGCCTGCGATGTGGGCGATTTGCGCTATATAAATACTTGTACATTTACATTTACATTTACATCTCGCGGTCTGCCCCCGTTTTAAACTCAGCAGGATGGGTGGCCGCTCCTACCGAGTGCTTGCCGCTGGTTTGTGGAACTCACTCCCGGTGCACATTCGAGCTCTGGATAATCTGTCCGCCTTTAGGCGTGCTATCAAAACTTTCCTGTTTTCTGTACTTGATTAGCCGTCTTTTTTCCTCTTCCTGCGTGTTATGTTTTAGTACCTGTTCAAGCGCCAGGACGCCCCTTTGCTGGGGCAGCTGTGCGCTGTATAAATAATATTAACATAACATGAAGTCAATCCAATACCGAATGACTTGATCACCCTCGCCAAGTCCAACACATAGATGTTAAAAAGTGTCTGACTTAGCGAGGAGCCCTGGGGAACTCCACAAGGCAGAGTGAAATCAGGAGAGTATCTTCACAGACTGCTCTCTATCAGCCAAGAAGGATGCCAGGAGTACCTTGGCTTTGCCCTGAATGCCTATTGCAGTGACACGGTCGATCAAGATGGTATGATCGACCGTGTCGAAAGCCGCAGACAAATCCAAGAGTATTAAGACGGCTGAACCACCCTGGTCCATAATTATCCTGACCTCCTCTGCTGCCTTTATCAGAGCAGTCTCAGTCCCGTGGCCCTTCCTAAACCCAAACTGGGTGTCATCCAACAGCTCATTCTGATCAATATAGTTCGACAGCTGTAAATTCATTGCCTTTTCCAAAATTTTTGATTGATAAGGGAGTGAGGCAATAGGGCGATAGCTTTTAGGCTCTAATGGATTTAGGGTTGTTTTTTTTAAAAGAGGTTTTACAGTGGCCTTTTTCCAGATTGAGGGGTAGTCACCTGTTCGAAACATGGCATTGCAGATATTAGTGAGCACCGGGGCTATCAGATTGGATACTGGTTTAAGAATGAGTGGAGGACATAGATCCAGGGGTGATCCTGACTTAACAGTGTTCATAAGTTCTTTCATTGACAGTTGGGATAGTGGGGAGAAAACCTCAAAGGTTGGCTTTGGTGACATGAGAGGGATCTCCAAACGGGCTGAATCAGTGATAGTTCTTTTGGTAAAGTTGTTAAAAATGTCTTTAACCTTTGCCTTAAAGAATTCCGCTACCTCATTGCAAAAAATGTGAGATGGCTCGGTGGCTTCAGCTCTCAGCCCCCCCCATTCCCCTCCACCCCCCCCAGCCTCCGTAAACACACTGGCATTTTTTTGGAGCTGCCAGCCGCGGGTGTGTACTTGACAGGTCTTTAAAAAGAACAATCACTTGTTAACGAGGCTTTGTTGTTTTTCACACCATCTTGGAGCCCCAGCATATCCACTCGGCCTGTGCCTTGAAGAATTAACCCCACCCTCCCGAAAATGTTATCCGCCACCCCCTCACCGAAATGTGGCTCTAGTTGCGCCTCTGTAGGTAGCCCTTGAATGTGTCACACGCTGTCTTTTTCTGTTTAGTTTGATCCTTAGTTGTTTGCGGATTGAGATCTCACACATTTGGTTGCTGCGCGCCCCCTTCCCTTCCGTCCCCACTCTCTGCCTTGCACTCCTCTCCCTCCCTCGCAATCAATTGTTTGTAACATGGGTGGCTACCAGTATCTTCTAGTTTGTTGGCTTTAATATTTAATTATCCGGAATTGGGCTCGATATTCGGGTTTCTTCTGGTCACTGAAGGTGCCTTGACATTAGTCACATCTGAATTGACAGGATACAGCAATGGTCTCAGCCAGTCTTGAATCCAAGTCAAATTACTTTCGAAACAGTGCCCTTATTTGGACAATGACAGACCCTGCTACAAAACGTCTTTCGGATCCTTTCTTGTGAATTGAAACTGCACATACGCTGTGCTGTGCTGTGTTTGCATTTCAGACCTCTGGTGGTGAGCTTTTTCCAGGTGCCCGAGGAGGTTGTACCATAGAGCGCTACCCTTTTCCCGTCTCTCCCCTCCTGGAGACTGCCCTTCCCCGTTATGCCTGCAGTGACACAACAAAGTTAGCTCTTAACATATGGCGGGGACTCTTTGCATGATGGTGTCAACCACAGGTTTTATATCGGCACCTGCAGAGTGTTGCGCTACCCCAGCATCACTCAGCACCACCACAGCACCACTCAGCACCACCACAGCACCCCCACAGCACCACTCAGCACCACCACGGCACCACTCAGCACCACCACAGCACCACTCCGCATCACCACAGCATCCCTCAGCACCACCACAGCATCACTCAGCACCACCACAGTATCATTATGCGCCACCACAGCATCACTCAACGCCACCCCAGCATCACTCAATGCCACCCCAGCATCACTCAGCACAACCACAGCATCACTCAGCACTACCAAAGCATCACTAAGCACCACCACTGCACCACTCAGCACCACCACAGCATCACTCAGCACCACCACAGCATCACTCAGCACCACCACAGCATCACTCAGCACCACTCAGCTCAACCACAGCATCACTCAGCACCACCACAGCATCACTCAGCACCACCACAGCATCACTCAGCACCACCACAGCATCACTCAGCACCACCACAGCACCACCACAGCAGCACTCGGCACCACCACAGCACCACTCAGCACTACCACAGCATCACTCAGCACTACCAAAGAATCACTAAGCACCACCACTGCACCACTCAGCACCACCACAGCATCACTCAGCACCACCACAGCATCACTCAGCATCACTCAGCACCACCCCAGCATCACTCAGCACCAACACAGCACCACTCAGCACCACCACATTATCACTCAGCACCACCACAGCACCACTCAGCACCACCAAAGCATCACTCAGCACCACCACAGCATCAGTCAGCACCACAACAGCACCACTCAGCACCACCACAGCACCACTCAGCACCACCACAGCACCACTCAGCATCAGCACTCAGCACCACCACAGCACCACCACAGCACCACTCAGCACCACCACAGCATCACTCAGCACCACCACTGCACCACTCAGCACCACCACAGCATCACTCAGCACCACCACAGCATCACTCAGCATCACTCAGCACCACCCCAGCATCACTCAGCACCAACACAGCACCACTCAGCACCACCACATTATCACTCAGCACCACCACAGCACCACTCAGCACCACCAAAGCATCACTCAGCACCACCACAGCATCAGTCAGCACCACAACAGCACCACTCAGCACCACCACAGCACCACTCAGCACCACCACAGCACCACTCAGCATCAGCACTCAGCACCACCACAGCACCACTCAGCACCACCACAGCATCACTCAGCACCACCACTGCACCACTCAGCACCACCACAGCATCACTCAGCGCCACCCCAGCATCACTCAGCACCACCCCAGCATCACTCAGCACCACCACAGCACACTCAGCACCACCACATTATCACTCAGCACCACCACAGCACCACTCAGCACCACCACAGCATCACTCAGCACCACCACAGTACCACTCAGCTCAACCACAGCATCACTCAGCACCACCACAGCATCACTCAGCACCACCACAGCATCACTCAGCACCACCACAGCATCACTCAGCACCACCACAGCACCACCACAGCAGCACTCGGCACCACCACAGCACCAGTCAGCACTCAGCACAACCACAGCACCACTCAGCACTACCACAGCATCACTCAGCACTACCAAAGCATCACTAAGCACCACCACTGCACCACTCAGCACCACCACAGCTTCACTCAGCACCAACACAGCATCACTCAGCATCACTCAGCACCACCCCAGCATCACTCAGCACCAACACAGCACCACTCAGCACCAACACATTATCACTCAGCACCACCACAGCACCACTCAGCACCACCAAAGCATCACTCAGCACCACCACAGCATCAGTCAGCACCACAACAGCACCACTCAGCACCACCACAGCACCACTCAGCACCACCACAGCACCACTCAGCATCAGCACTCAGCACCACCACAGCACCACCACAGCACCACTCAGCACCACCACAGCATCACTCAGCACCACCACTGCACCACTCAGCACCACCACAGCATCACTCAGCGCCACCCCAGCATCACTCAGCGCCACCCCAGCATCACTCAGCACCACCCCAGCATCACTCAGCACCCCCACAGCACCACTCAGCACCACCACATTATCACTCAGCACCACCACAGCACCACTCAGCACCACCACAGCATCACTCAGCACCACCACAGTACCACTCAGCTCAACCACAGCATCACTCAGCACCACCACAGCACCACTCAGCACTAACACCAGCATCACTCAGCGCCACTCCAGCATCACTCAGCGCCACCCCAGCATCACTTAGCGCAGCGACAGCATCACTCAGCCCCGCCACAGCATCACTGGTTCAAATATGTTCTCTCAATGTTTCAAGCTTTATTACAAATGTCACGAAAATATGTTAATATTTCACTTCTGTTCTTGGATTTTCGTCACAATAAAATACACTGAACATACTCTTCACAAAAGTTATTTACTAAAGTTTAAGCTATTGCCATTATAAATTACAATAACTTTTATTTAAGTATTGACATCCGTGCGGCGCGAATTCCCCGCCCATGCTGACTCCGCCTTGCGCGGGCGGAGTCATGACGGAACGGTTCCGTCATCAGCAAAGCTCAGCCGATGCTGATGACGGAACCGTTCTGTCATCAGCATCGAAGGGGTTAAAAAAAATAAAAGCCATTGGTATTTGTAATAGCAATACATGTAAGTCACGTAAATACAACACATATTGCATTACAAATGCTATAGGTGTCACATTTGCAAAAGTTATAACTATTGGCATTGTAAATGACAAAGCTAATAATTTCGCTATTTTCAAAACCAACACATAAATAAAAGATTTGACATTTACAATACCAATAGCTCAAACGTTCTTAATGCGAGACCTATTGCATTGCAAATGCTTGTTAGTGGTACATGCTCGCTGGCTTCACAAATGCAGCGAGATGCCTACATCCTTCCTCCAAAAGGACTTGATATGTGCAGCCAAGATCCAGTGTGGAGAAAAAGGTTGCACCAGCCACTGACAAGATCGTTGCAGGCAAATTCAGGAGCGGATGGCGATAAAGCTACAATTCCTCTTACGCTTTCTAGTTCAAATCAAACACAGAGACCCCATTTTTTTTTTTACGTAAAATTACTACCAGGATAAATGACATGGAGGAGTCTGTTGGTTCTTTTTTGTCCTTAAGACACACATCAAAAAGCATCTTCTTCAGTTTCCCTTTGTAGGACAAGGATCATTCTTCAATCGCGGCCTAGCAAGGATGGCTCCTTCTTTTAATAGAATGCAATGCTCAAAGCCCTTGTATTCTCATATGTGAAAAACGTCGCTGACCTTCTCTTAAGGGTCGTAAAACCTTTCCTTCGATCTTTTGTATGCCTAGCTTCTGCTTCATCACTCCTTGAATCTACTAAATAGATGGAGTGGATCCCAAGCCCCATTTCTGCAGGTGAGGCCATTGAAGAATGGAATTACCTTTCTCTGTCTCTTTTATATTCCTCCAGGTGCTGCTCCTTTTAAACTTCATATCTGTCTAGAATATCCAACAATATCGATCCTATGCCCATAGTAATTACCTGGATGCATATCAGTGGGCAACAGTTTCTTCACTGTCCAAAGGTCTTGAATTCAACTCATGCTTGAATGGTTCTACCATTAACTTAGCCTCATGACCAGTTATAAGAAGCGTACATCTTGGTAAACCGCTACAATTGTTCTCTGCCCCTACATCAAAACTACATTGGGATTCAACCTTGTAAGAAAATGGATTATTATCTGGGGGCTACTCCCTCAAGAAATATTAACACTTCTTGTCAGAGTGAATATATCTTGCAATGGAGTCTTGTTTTGTAGGTGCTGAGCCCTCTGAGCGGGGCGAAGCTGACATAATAACCTTGCTGTAGAACTGCCAGCCCAATGCTTTTACTGGCTGGTCCCCCTTAAATTTTGGACGAAAAGTTTTCAAGATTTCCAAGGTTTTTCTAGTGCCCAAACAACCACAGGTGTACACTTCTAATGCCTGCCCAGGAACTAAGAGGAGGGAAAATCTATGGGTTTCAAGGTAGAAGCTAACAACAAAGTTCAATCCAGGTCCAGTTGCCGCTAGTTAACTAAATACTTCAGGGGGAAAAAGCCTGTTGCAGCATGTTGTTTCCCTATAGCCTCACAAGACGTCAGACAACTGACACTTGGAGTGGGCTTTGTTGAGGGCACATATCGAGTCGTTCGGAGATCCTCTCTGGTCACAGACAGTAAGTTCAGTCCTCTTCTGATCTTCTGCAGGTTCAGAAAGCAGGCTGAAGAGTGTGCCAAATGTATGCCAAGAACCAGCTAGGAAGGCTTAACTTCTGGCTCTTTCCTATACAATGGGGTAAAAGTTCCCAGGGGCAACCCTACTCACTTTTGCAGCAGTCCCTGTTTGCCCTACTACAAAAAATCCCACAGTGCATCTTATTTCCAAACTCTAAGACGGGGAATCCTTTTTCCCATTGTGCAGAACCTGTGTGCCAACCAAAGGTTTAGCCATGGTAAAGAGCTGCCCCTTACTCTGAGGTCACTCAAAACTGGTTCTAGAAGTAGCTTTCCTATCACTGGCTTTTCTACCACTGGCTTTGGCCTATCTACCACTGGCTTTGGTGGCAGCTTGACTAGGGTAATGAAGGCTGGAGCCTTTCAGGTATCATCCGACCTTCAATTGTGACAGGACAGGCTCCTTTGAAGTTCCTGGGCCTCCCCCAACTGGTCTTCCTGCTATTGGCAGAAAAACACCTCCACACTCTTGGCCCATTTCTCTGATCAGGGAGCAGTTTTCACACCTGTTTCACTCCTCATTTAGGTCAAGCATAGGCTGGGCAGTTGCTCGAGAACTAATGCAAAATAGCCTCCAGCAGCTTCAGGCAGGGTAAAGTTAACTTTTTAAAAGGAACCTTTCCCATACAGTTAATAAACATTGGTCCTCGCCATTATATATAAAATCGGATTTAGACTGTGTCATAGGGGACAATAGATGGCTAGCCCATTTTGAAAAAATCTATGAATCTACAGTTCCTGCTTTACCTCCCAATGTCCATGATTTATCCAACTTGGTTATGGGGTTTAACACCATGGAGGTTGAAAGGGCGATTAGAGACACAAGCAAACACAAGGCCCCGGGACCTGATGGGGTCCCTGCAGATCTCTACATCCAGTACCCACAATTTTGGGCTAAGATTTTAACCAACGTTTTTAATGCGATACCCGCAGCTGGCTTCCCATCTTCCTGGTCCACCTCTATAATTGTGCCCATATTTAAGAAAGGGAACAGGGGGGATCCGGCCTGCTATAGACCAATCTCCCTGCTGGACTCTGCCGTTAAGATCTTAGGCAGAGTCATTCTGCAAAGACTGGGGGATTGGCTGGAGGAGAGCGGGATCCTTTCAGACTTACAGTATGGCTTTAGAGCACATAGAGGGACAATGGACCAATGTTTAAACCTTCATCTTATTATCAGCAAATACACCGTGGTGAAGGGGGGCTTCTTTATTTGGGGTTTATGGACTTATCTTCCGCCTTTGACTTGGTCAATCGCTCCAAACTTTGGATTATTTTGCGTAACCTGGGCTTGGACACTACCTTGGTTAACTTTCTGCACGACCTCCATTTAAATTTATTTGCGTCTGTTAGGGTAACGAGGGAAGGAAGGTGTACAGCAAAGTTCAGATCAGGGAGAGGGGTCAGACAAGGCTGCATCCTGGCCCCTCTCCTCTTCACACTGTATATCAATTCCTTGGGGAAATCTTTGAACTCAGCCACCCTGGACATGCCGCGTATGGGGGGGTACCTATCCCGGTCCTCCTATACGCGGACGACGCTGTCCTTATAGCTCGGACTGGCACAGGCCTGCAAAGACTTTTGGATCATTTTGGCCTCTTCATGGAAGCCCTCGACCTAAAGATTAACACCGCTAAATCCCATGTCATGGTCGTAGGCTCACGAAAGAAACACACGAGGATTAGATCCTTTAGCTGTAATAACTCGCCAATTCTGAGGGTCCCTTCCTTTTGTTACTTGGGCGTCACCTTTGACGAGAGAGGAACTTGGAAGGCCCAAATGAAACTTAAGGAGAATGGAGTCATCAGATCTACTACAGCACTTCTGAGTTTTTCTAAAAGATTGGGCTCGAGACCTATGGAAGCCATGACCAGGATCTACAAAGCCAAATGTGTGGCAATCGCATCCTATGGGGCAGATATATGGGGCTACGTCTCAACCTCAGGCATACAAATTGCTGAAAATAATTTCATACGAGCTTTGTTGTCACTCCCGAAATCTTCACCCACACATTCAATCCACAATGAAATGGGCATGGGATATGTCTCTGATCTCTTAAAAATGTCCCCAGTGTTATGCTGGATTAAAATCTGGACAAATGAGGAAATCAGTTTAAATCATTGCATCCTTAAAGATTGTATGTCTCTGGACAAAGCTCACAATATACCGTGGCTGGCGTATGTTAGAGCGGCATGCGCAAGGCTAGGGCGCCCGGAAATGTACTCTCTCCCACAAAATCTTAAAAAAGAGGATGTAAAGTGGGTGAAGCAGCATTTTCGAACTTTGATGGAATCTGAAAGGGAAACGGTTGAACTTTGTAAACCTACGGTGAGATCACTTTTCCAACTGTCCACATCTACAGCTATGGAACCTTATTTAAAATATGTCACTAAGCCTTATCATCGCTTTCTGCTCATAAGGTTCAGGTTCAACCTGATCCACCTTGTCCTTGGCTCGTATACAGAATGGGGCACCCCAGAAGATTTCCCCCCCTGTACCTGTGATTGTTTTTCCACACAGGACACTCTGCACCTAGTCATGTTCTGCGAGCATTACCTGGTGCCTCGGAAAAAATCTCTTGTTCCTATTCTGAAACATTTGAACTTTGTCCAGGTACGGCCAGCCCTATTATATCTTCAGATGTTGAACTTGGTGCAGGTCACATACGGCGTAGCTTGTTTTTTGGTTGCAGCCGCCAGAAGAAACAAACTAAGAGCCGCCGCATTAACTAATCCCTAAATCTGACTCTTGTATAAACCTTGGTGAGAATGTTCCAAACATGCGGATACAGGTGTTCCCCACATTTATCGACTCTTTTTAAAAAAAAAAAGTCGTTCTGTGTTTTATGAAGGAGTAGAAATCAATTCTCTATACCTGTTTAATTGTATTTTTAACTTGATTTTATGTAACATGTACTGCTTTTATGGTTTTAATTAACCGAATAAAGTTTTTTTGACTGACTGACTGACTGATTGTCATCATAAAGTTTCTCTCTCGAAATTGCAATTCTGTCGACAAGAAGTTACCTATCTAGGTCACCTCTTATCGAAGGAGGGAAGGAAACTGACCCCAGAAAGAATTTAAGCTATTGCGAAAATGAGTGTTCCTACGACACAGAGAGAAGTACGTGCGTTTTTGGGTATTACGTCGTACTGTAGACAGTGGATTCCCAATTTTTCTTTGCTAGCGAAGCCTTTGATAGCTCTTACTGTTAAGGATACTCCAAATCCTATTCCTTGGACTGACGAATGTCAAAAGAGTTTCTCTGAATTACGTAGTGCTTTGTGTTCGGCTCCTGTGTTGGGTACTCCCGACTACAGTAAGCCTTTCACATTGTATGTCCACGAGAGAGAGGGATGTGCATTGTCGGTTTTGACTCAGCAGTTTGGCGATAAGCAACGCCCATGTGCGTACTTTTAGTCGACTTTGGATCCTGCAGCTAGAGCGTTGCCGAGTTGCTTGAGAGCTACGGCAGCAGCGGCTGTTTCAATTCGACAATCTGCTGGTTTGGTTATGGAGAACACGTTAGTGGTTATGGTTCCACATGCAGTGGATACCTTGTTGAATCGTACGAAGACACAGCACTTAACTAGTGCTCGGCTGTCAGGGTATGAGCTGACATTGTTAGCGAGTCATGTGCACATAAGAAGGTGTAATACCTTAAACCCAGCTACATTGTTGCCGATTTCGCTTGAGACAGATGACCATAGTGAAGAACAGCACGATTGTTTTCTAAGAACCGAAGAAGAGACGAAAGGGAGAGTAGACCTTAGGGACACTCCTCTTCCTGACTGTGATGATGCTTTGTGGGTTGATGGTTCGTGCTTTAAGTTGCCGAATGGTGATACCACTGCAGCATATGCTGTGACGACTTTGCATACGGTTGTTGAGGCTGCACGTATCCCACATAACTCCGCACAAGCGGCTGAATTGATCGCACTTGCGAGAGCATGTGTGTTGGCGAAAGGAAAACAAGTGAATGTGTACACGGATAGTCAGTATGCGTTCGGTGTGGCTCATAGTTTTGGGCGTTTGTGGCGTGAACGTGGATTTTTGACATCGCATGGGACGAAGATACAACATGGACAACTGGTGAATGAACTTCTTGAATCTCTTACGTTACCATTGCAAGTAGCGATTGTGAAATGTAGTGCCCATAAAAAGGTTACGGATGATGTTGGTCGTGGTAATGCATTTGCGGCTGAAGTTGCAAAAGAGACTGCTAGAAACGTGATGAGTCGAATGTATGTTGCGGGTCCGGCGAGATGGGTTCCAGAGAAGAGTATGTGTGAAGATACTATTGAGAGCGTGAAATCTATTCAGGGTGAGGCCACAGAGAAAGAGTTGGATGAATGGAGAGAGAGTAAGGGTAGATTGGATTCGAATGGTTGTTGGATTGATTTGTCAGAACATCAGAGATGGTTGTTGCCTAACGCGTATGTGCTTCAGGTTGTTACAATGGCTCATGCTGGGTTTAGCAGAGGCACTCCTGAGCAGAATCAACCTTCCACCGCGGGCAGCACATTTAGTTTAGGATGGATTTCTTTGAGTTGGAGAGACCTGTACAGACACTGACTTTTAGAAAATGAATATGCAAAATAATATCGAAGAAATGTTTTTTGATACCATGTTTATTTTTACTATTGAGCTTCATAATATTTATAGCTGGTTATGTAACATTTGTTTTTTAAAATGACGTTTAATCCCACTGTGCAACCTACACCTTCACCCACTATTTCTTCTCATTCTTTTCATCCTTTGCCTGAACATGAGGTAGTTAGACGATTGGAATTTGCTAACAATTCCTTCATTCAACTTTTGCACCAACACCAGTTAGTGATGAATACAACAAACTGCTGGATTTGTGGTTTCCAGAGAAGAGTATGTGTGAAGATACTATTGAGAGCGTGAAATCTATTCAGGGTGAGGCCACAGAGAAAGAGTTGGATGAATGGAGAGAGAGTAAGGGTAGATTGGATTCGAATGGTTGTTGGATTGATTTGTCAGAACATCAGAGATGGTTGTTGCCTAACGCGTATGTGCTTCAGGTTGTTACAATGGCTCATGGAATGGCACACATTAGTGTGAAAGGGATTTGCAAGTTGTTGGCTCCGGTTTGGCAGAATGTGGGGATTCCCAAATGTGCAGAGAATTTGGTCAAGAACTGTATGGTATGTTTGATGCATAATCCTGGTAAGGGAACTCCAACACCAGCTGGTCATTTTGCTCCTCCTACGTATCCGTTCGAGGCTTTGCAGCTAGATTTTATCCATATGGAGAGATGCAACAACTTGAAATATGTGTTAGTGGTTGTTTGCTCTTTTTCTAGATGGGTAGAAGCTTACCCCCTTAAGGACAATACTGCTTTGTCCACAGCGATGGCCTTGATAAAAGAGATTTTCCCGAGATTCGGAATGCCGAGAATTATCTGGAGTGATAATGGGAGTGAATTTGTGGGTAAAGTTATGAAGAGAGTGTGTGAGGGTCTCGGGATTAGGCAGAAATTCCACGCTGCAAATCACCCCCAATCAGCTGGTTTAGTCGAGTGCTATAATGGCACTCTTAAGTTGAAATTGGCCAAAATCCAAGAGAGCACTGGTTTACAATGGCCAGATGCATTGCCATTAGCACTTTTGTCCACAAGAATGACTGTGCATTCGCTAATGGGTTTGAGTCCGTACAAGGTTGTGTTTGGTCGCCCAGCGAACATTTGGGGCGTACCAAGACCAACGAGATTCAGAGACCTCGAGTATCCTGTGCTGCTTGATTATTTGCGTGAACAGACAACTAAAATGAGTGTTTTACGCCACCAGGTGCATGACAGTCTTCCGCAAGCTTCAGAGGATCCAGGGCACTCCATTGAACCTGGGTCTTGGGTCTTTGTACGTAACTTCCAGCGGACCAAGAACGAACAGCCCCGTTGGACGGGGCCCTATCAAGTACACCTGTCAACGAGATCGGCAGTACAAGTGCAGGGCAAACGCAACTGGATCCATGGATCCCACACCAAAAGGGCACCTTTGCCTTTGCCTTACGATAAGTGGGTCCAGGAGGGACTTGCAGACTCTGAAACGGAAGTTGTCCCACGGTTTATACCGTTCAGCGATGCTAGACTGATTGGAACGAACTCAGAAAAAGAGAGCGACCCCCTGCAGATCGATTGGACACTACAGAGCCTCACCTTCTGTTCGCTGATCGAGAATTAGCTGGAAGAAATCGCTATAATTTGAGACCGAGAGTTACGGACAAATAATAAAGACTAATAAAGTTTGATGATTTTTTTCTGTTTGCAGGTTAACTCTCCACCAAGGATCTACTCATTTTTGTATTTCTTGAACCGCCATCCGGTTCTCGCTGCTAGGGTCGCGGTTGCCATCAGTCTTGGGAGTGCAAGCCTGAGACACTAGGTCGAGGGTTCTGTTGGCCCGAGGCAGCCTTCCTGGGTTTAGCAGAGGCACTCCTGAGCAGAATCAACCTTCCACCGCGGGCAGCACATTTAGTTTAGGATGGATTTCTTTGAGTTGGAGAGACCTGTACAGACACTGACTTTTAGAAAATGAATATGCAAAATAATATCGAAGAAATGTTTTTTGATACCATGTTTATTTTTACTATTGAGCTTCATAATATTTATAGCTGGTTATGTAACATTTGTTTTTTAAAATGACGTTTAATCCCACTGTGCAACCTACACCTTCACCCACTATTTCTTCTCATTCTTTTCATCCTTTGCCTGAACATGAGGTAGTTAGACGATTGGAATTTGCTAACAATTCCTTCATTCAACTTTTGCACCAACACCAGTTAGTGATGAATACAACAAACTGCTGGATTTGTGGTTTGATGCCTCATACATCCGATAAGGGTATTCCTTATTTAGTCCTGCCCTTTAGTTTGAATGGTTCGATTTGGGCTTATAGAACAATTTTTGTCTATGCCCATAGTGTTTACCCCCGACGTTCATTAAAAGACAACCCAAAGAACAGTGCTATAGTCAAAGGCATTGTCGACATGATTAGAGGGATTAGCTCGTATGAGACTATTCCGAAGGATGAGACACTAGCCTACATTGGTTGGAACGTTACTGGATATGGAGTTAGTCTGAGTGTTAACCAGCGAGCGAAAAGTTCTCCACCGATTTGGATAGTGCCCAATCGGGGCCACTATTGTCTGCAGGGCAACAGTAAGAATCCGAAGGCTCAGTTAGGGAAGAGTGTTTGCGCTGAGACCTATGTATTTGCGTCTCAGTCTTCCCCAGCGTTCTTAGCTTCTAAGCGTACCTACTTTGTTTGCTATGACAAAGCGTATACATGGTTGCCCCCCGACTTCTCGGGCACATGTTTTGTTTCCTTTCTGTTACCTCCCACTTTTACAGCTGCGGCAGATTACCATAAGACGAGAGTTGCTAGAGGTGTCTTTAGTCAAGAAGACACTGCAGGACAAGAACTGGGAGATTTCTTTAAGGGTTTTCTGCCGTTCTGGGGACCTATGGCTAACAGTAGGAATATTCGCCAGTTGACGAGAGTGGTTGAGTCCTCCATAGTCGAAACTGCCGGTGCCCTTGGAAACCTGACTGCTGAGCTCCAGTCGGATAGACTTATGACACTTCAGAATAGAGTTGCCCTTGATGTTATTCTAGCAGATCGAGGTGGAGTTTGTAAACTGATTCAATCAAGCTGCTGCGTTTTCATTCCAGACAACGCTCCATCAGTCTTCCAGGCCATTTCCAAATTGCACAAAATCTCCGATTCTGTCCATTTGGACACAGGAGATTGGTCTTTGATGGGATGGTTATGGGGATTGATATCTACTTGGGGTTGGAAGATTTTGATGGTCATTGGGATGGTCTTAGCAATCCTTTTCATGTTCTGTCTTTGTGTACAGTGTGCTCCTGCTATTTGTGGCCTCTGTGCTACTTCGTGTGCACGGAGACCTGTCCAGAGAGAGATACTCAGTAATAGGATGATGCTACAGCAACATATCGATGATCTGATGAATATATATCTGTATTCAGATTAACATGGGTTTGGGTCTGTTGCCTATGATAGGGCAAAAGGAGGGTGTGTGGTTCCGTGGTTTACGAACTGGGTTCGATGGTTCCGAACCCATTCAATAAAGATCGTCGGAAATGGACGATTTTGGTGTCACCAGACCGCAAATGGCGAGTGTAGCGTGTCTGAGTGTTTTCGTATGAATCGATATAGGAGAACACTCTGTATTTGAGGATCTAGTTTGAACCTCCGGGTTCCATTTTGTATACGGCAGCCATTTTGTGTGGTTGCCCTAACATAGGCCCGATGACTGTGGCCGAGCGAGACCTTGAGACACGTACGCCTTAGCTGACTCCTGGGTGATCTGGCCGAACTAACTCCTTGCCCGAGGCTGACCTTGCTGAGCCAGTTCCTTGTTCAATAGCTGGTCTGATAAAGATCAAAGAGCAGGACATGCCCGAGTTTATGGTACATTGCTCCCACCTTTTTATCTCCTCCCCAATCTGCTTCTGCCTTTCCTTTACGACATAATCATTGATTTGGGTTGAAGGGTTTATGATGGGTTTGTCCGGCCTGATCGAACAGGAAACCGGGAATTTGCTTGGTCATTTCTGGTGGGCTGGACAACGGAAAATGGGATTGTCTTTGACTGTCGTCATTCGCTACTTTTGAAATGTTACACTGTCATTGGTCAGTTTTTATGCACCGAATGTAAATTTGGAATGTTGCCTGAGGCTTGATTTTTGGCATAAAAGACCATGCTCCGCTTATTGAATTTGTGCAGTCTCTGACGAACTACCCGTGTGTACTTCGTAGATCTCTGTTCCTGGTTGCAGCCAATAAACTTTGGTCTTTGACGTCATCAAGAAGTATCCCGTGTCTCTGTTTGCCAAGACAGGGGAACTCGAAGGTATCAGGCGTTCTCCCTGACGCCACTGGGTTCTAAAACCCGGTCCTTCAAAGCGTCCCCTGTAATTGCCTAACAAGCAGGGAGAAACTGTACTAGCCGCCCCCCTACCCGCAACTGCGCTGAAGGCAAAACCCTCACCATTGGAACTTCCATTGTTGCCGCCTTTGTATCCACCGTGGACCTTGAAGCACTGACCCCTTGTTGGGAAGAAGTTGTTGAAGCGTGGATTTGCCTGGTACAGCCCGCATCCTGAGCTTTAACCCCGGTATTGGGGTTTTGAGCTGCAAAGCAGCTGGGCGTGCTGCCCCTGCCACGACCGGTTCCTTGGAAAACCTGAGGGTGGAACACTTGTTTGATGTTCGTCTGGGCCTTGTTGAGGGACGTAAAGGTTGCAACAAATTTGCTCAACTCTCTGACGAATGGTTTGCCAAACAAAGCCCCTTGCGCGACTGCCCCTGTCTCCGAGGACGCCAAGTCACCTAGCTTGGGGTCCACCTAAATTAACAGGAACCGCCGGTGTTTTGTCAACAGGGTGATGCTGAGAGGTGCAATCAGTGAGCCGGATGTGGGGGCCTCTACGGTCATGTCCAAGATTTTAGTCATGAGACCAATGGCATCCAAAAGCTTGTCCTGGCAAGCCCTCCAGGACCGGTCTATCCCCTTTTTGGGATCTTTAATAAACTTTTCTAAAAACGTTCCGTTTTAGCATCTATATCTGGCGTAAACCGTGTAATAAGCTGGTGACTTGTTTTTAGGTCTTGCCTTCACAGCCCACATGCGCTGCTTAGCTGACCTTTAGCAGCCGTACAGCTCTTTTTCCAAGCACATACTCGTGCTTGTGGCGGCATACAGCTTGCGGGAGCGCGCAGAAGCGCGCCACAAGCACAAGTGTGTCCTTGGAAAAAGAGCAAACAACTGCTGTTTGGAGGCGCACACGTGCACTCCCCCCACCCCTCCCACTTGTTAATCAAGTTTATGCCTTTTCTGCCTCTATGTGTTGGCAGCGTTTAAAAAAACGCTTTTGACTTTCACTTTTGGTTTAATGCCTTTTACTATTGCCGAGAGGACAGCGGTACGGCGGTGTGCAGCACCGCTATGTCTTGCGCAGGTAATAAATCAGAGAGTTCATTTATTTCTCGATCGTTCTTGCTTTTTTCGCATTTATTTGTTGGCAGCATTTAGAAAATTCTTCTGATTTTCACTTTCGGTTTAATGCCTCTTACTATTGCAGAGAGGACAGCGGTACGGCGTTGTGCCCGGTCGCTATGTCCTGCGCAGGTAATAAATCAGAGAGTTCATTTATTCACCGTTCGTTCTTTAGAAAACGATTCTGACTTTCACTTTTGGTTTGATGCCTTTGCCTATTGCCGAGGCTAGGAGGCTCCCGTCATGCAGAATAGACCGCCTCTGCTACAGGTGGTTAGTGGATTCGCACAGGGAGAGTTTTATTTCACTCCTGCCCTCTTCCTTGATGCAGTGATCGATGCCCCCTTTGGTGGAAGAGGCAAGGGAATTAGTTAGGGGTTTCCGTGTCTCCTTAAAATACTGTGTTTTTTGGGACGTAAAATAAAGAGTCCGCGTCGTTGTTTTTTGCCACTTCTGATAAGAAGGTGACGTCATTGTCCTCCCCCCACCCGCACTCCGAAAAGCTGTACAGGGCTGGCGGGAGCAGGTCGTGGAGTCCTGGCCTTGTCATCCTGATCCTGGGTTTTGTTATTTCCATGACAAAGGGAATTAATCACATGTCTGGATACTGAGAAGAGACCAGACAACTGATCGATCTACCCTCGCATGACGTGGTGGGCCTACGTCAGCGCTCACCCTCCGAATTCATAAGCATTGACAACTTCATGCCTTTAAAGTTACTGTCTCCCTTTAGCTGCCAAATGATCACGTGACACTTTAAGCTTTTTAGCCAACAGTACTCTGAGCGCACTAATGTCTGAGCCAACCTTGCTGTGCTAGTAGCAAAACTACAACTCCCACAAAGCAAGGGCTGTTGATGAACCTGCAGGAAGTGATTAAGGTGTCAAAGATCACCCAGGTGTCGTTTGGTAGATATGAGAGTTCTCTTTCTCCTATAGCCTGCGCTTTCCCCTTGGGCTACTTCAAATTACAAATACCATGCTCCAATAGAAGTTGTTTTTAAAAAGTGATTACACCACCCCCCTTCTAATGCACACACAGACTGCATCACAGAAGTTATAGTGTGAGTCGGATTCTCAGAAAAAGGATCGATATATTTGGAATACTCATTAAGTGGCAATGCAGGTGGGGGGTGTATAATTCTGCCTGGTGGCAGCAGGTTACGTCACCTTTGGCAGGCCTGTAATTCTAACCGAGGGAAGTGTGCTTTATTTGACCCATTGCTTCACGTATTATAATATCAGCAGAATCTGAAAGCCCCTGAATCCGAAGTGATGTTGGCCAAAATGTCAGGGCATTGGAGGGAGGAAACACAAGGCTGATGAGTGGCACACCTGGTAAAATCTCAGTCGCTGGCAAACTCTTGGGACTGCAATCCACTCCATCGTTTTTTGCCCTCTTTTGCTTCTCATGGGGGTCAACTTGTTCTGCTCTAATAGTACCATGCAGTCTGGACTGCCAGGCCAGATTCCTGTGAATGGACATGCATGGAGTGCCGGATCAATTTTAACTTAGGCGGGCCTCATAATTTATATGCAGCTTGAGGCCTGTGACACAGTCCATGTGGGATCCCTTGTTTACGCATACCCGTTGTACTCTGGAGGACACAAAGGTGATGGGCAGAATGCTTGTATACATTTAATACGCTGGCAATTATTCTGGGAAGCATTCCATTCTGTCAATTTTTGTTCACTATCCTCTTCTAAATAGCCCACAGCGCTATTTACTTACATTCCCCAACCGACTTCCGGTCTTGCTTCCGACGCCATTTCTGTTATTGTTGTGCCTCGGAGCCCGCCCTCTCCACCACGCACCGCCTCCCAGCTGCTCCTCCCTCGCCCCTCCCCTCTCACTATCCATATATGACAACTGCTTTTGCGCACAGCGTCCACGTGCAGCGGTCGCGCCCGATGCGCGCCAAAGGTGCGCCAAAGGTGAGCCCATCTACGCCCGTCCGTGCCTGGACCGCGCCCAGCGCCAGACCCCCTGTTTCCTGCCGTACCCAGCCCACTAGATTCACATATGATGCCGCTACTCTCCTTGCCCTCAACCCCGGACGCACACCACAATGCTACAATGCCACCCCAGGACGTACCCACGGCCCATTCGCCTGTCACACCGGCAAGTTCTCCTGCTTCAGGACCCTCACCAAATGCACTTCCTCCAAACACAGCTCCGACTCTAACCACCTGAAGTGCATCTTGCTGAACACCCGCTCGGTCCACAGACACGCCACTGAACTCTGGGACCTACTTGACACTGCGTCACCGGACATCGCCTTCCTTACAGAAACATGGATGAACACATCATCAGCACCCAACATCGCTATAGCCATCCCGGACGCTTACAAGATCATCCGAAAAGACCGCACCAACCAAACAGGAGGAGGCATCGCCATCATCCACAGGAACTCCATCAAAATCACGACCAGCTTCGACGAAAATCTTGCAACCGCGAACACCTCCACTTCCTGGTCCACACCAACCCTAGAACCACACTCAGAGGCACCCTCATCTACAGGCCCCCAGGAACCCGCACTCAATTCAGCGACGACATCACTGACTTCATCAGCCCACATGCCCTCACCTCCGAGAACTACATTCTATTAGGAGACCTCAACTTCCACCTTGAATACAAACACGACTGCAACACCAACTCCCTTCTGAACAACCTGGCCAATCTCGGACTCAAACAACTTGTCAACACCCCCACCCATGTAGCCGGGCACACGCTTGACCCTATCTTCACCTCCGATTCAGAAAAGGGGGTGGGGATGAACAGAGTGTCTGAATTAAGCAGACCACTCTTACCCAGTCCAAAGATCAGGGCTTGATCCATCACCGTTTTTTAGCTCACTGCAGCATCCCAGCTCAGAACTTGGCTATATGCAAATTAGTCTGACCCTGGCCCAGTGCATCATGGGAACAGGGCAGACCAAACTACCAAGCCAATTCTTATACTGGGAACCCCCTTTTCTGAATCGTTTTTGGCCACTATAGGTGTGGCAGGGTATACTCAGACATGAGTCCCTTTCTCATTGCACCATCAGGATTCAAGAAAGCCGGGCCGAAGACGGCTGAAATGCCAGAAACCGGTCCCCGGTAGCTTGTCTCCTTTCTGGTGAAGAATTGGCTTGGTAGTTTAGTCTGCCCTGTTCCCATGATGCACTGGGCCAGGGACAGACAGATTTGCATATAGCCAGGTTCTGAGCTGGGATGGTGCAGTGAGATAAATAACGGTGATGGATCAAGCCCTGATCTTTGGACTGGGTAAGAGTGGTCTGCTTAATTCAGACACTCTGTTCATCACCACCCCCTTTTCTGAATCATTTTTGGCCACTATAGGTGTGGCAGGGTATACTCAGACATGAGTCCATTTCTCACTGCACCATCAGAATTCAAGCAAGCCGGGCCGAAGACTGCTGAAATGCCAGAAACCTGTCCCCAGTAGCTTGTCTCCTTTCTGGTGAAGAATTGGCTTGGTAGTTTAGTCTGCCCTGTTCCCATGATGCACTGGGCCAGGGACAGACTGATTTGCATATAGCAAGGTTCTGAGCTGGGATGGTGCAGTCAGATAAATAACGGTGATGGATCAAGCCCTGATCTTTGGACTGGGTAAGAGTGGTCTGCTTAATTCAGACACTCTGTTCATCACCACCCCCTTTTCTGAATCGTTTTTGGCCACTATAGGTGTGGCAGGGTATACTCAGACATGAGTCCCTTTCTCACTGTACCATCAGGATTCAAGCAAGCCGGGCCGAAGACGGCTGAAATGCCAGAAACCGGTCCCAGGTAGCTTGTCTCCTTTCTGGTGAAGAATTGGCTTGGTAGTTTAGTCTGGCCTGTTCCCATGATGCACTGGGCCAGGGATAGACTGATTTGCATATAGCCAGGTCCTGAGCTGGGATGGTGCAGTGAGATAAATAACGGTGATGGATCAAGCCCTGATCTTTGGACTGGGTAAGAGTGGTCTGCTTAATTCAGACACTCTGTTCATCACCACCCCCTTTTCTGAATAGTTTTTGGCCACTATAGGTGTGGCAGGGTATACTCAGACATGAGTCCCTTTCTCACTGCACCATCAGGATTCAAGCAAGCCGGGCGAAAGACGGCTGAAATGCCAGAAACCAGTCCCAGGTAGCTTGTCTCCTTTCTGGTGAAGAATTGGCTTGGTAGTTTAGTCTGCCATGTTCCCATGATGCACTGGGCCAGGGACAGACTGATTTGCATATAGCCAGGTTCTGAGCTGGGATGGTGCAGTGAGATAAATAACGGTGATGGATCAAGCCCTGATCTTTGGACTGGGTAAGAGTGGTCTGCTTAATTCAGACACTCTGTTCATCACCACCCCCTTTTCTGAATCGTTTTTGGCCACTACAGGTAGGGCAGGGTATACTCAGACATGAGTCCCTTTCTCACTGCACCATCAGGATTCAAGCAAGCCGGGCCGAAGACGGCTGAAATGCCAGAAACCGGTCCCCGGTAGCTTGTCTCCTTTCTGGTGAAGAATTGGCTTGGTAGTTTAGTCTGGCCTGTTCCCATGATGCACTGGGCCAGGGACAGACTGTTTTGCATATAGCCAGGTTCTGAGTTGGGATGGTGCAGTGAGATAAATAACGGTGATGGATCAAGCCCTGATCTTTGGACTGGGTAAGAGTAGTCTGCTTAATTCAGACACTCTGTTCATCACCACCCCCTTTTCTGAATCGTTTTTGGCCACTATAGGTGTGGCAGGGTATACTCAGACATGATTCCCTTTCTCACTGCACCATCAGGATTCAAGCAAGCCGGGCCGAACACGGCTGAAATGCCAGAAACCGGTCCCCGGTAGCTTGTCTCCTTTCTGGTGAAGAATTGGCTTGGTAGTTTAGTCTGCCCTGTTCCCATGATGCACTGGGCCAGGGACAGACTGATTTGCATATAGCCAGGTTCTGAGCTGGGATGGTGCAGTGAGATAAATAACGGTGATGGATCGAGCCCTGATATTTGGACTGGGTAAGAGTGGTCTGCTTAATTCAGACACTCTGTTCATCACCACTCCCTTTTCTGAATCGTTTTTGGCCACTATAGGTGTGGCAGGGTATACTCAGACATGAGTCCCTTTCTCACTGCACCATCAGGATTCAAGCAAGCTGGGCCGAAGACTGCTGAAATGCCAGAAACCGGTCCCCGGTAGCTTGTCTCCTTTCTGGTGAAAAATTGGCTTGGTAGTTTAGTCTGCCCTGTTCCCATGATGCACTGGGCCAGGGACAGACTGATTTGCATATAGCCAGGTTCTGAGCTGGGATGGTGCAGTGAGATAAATAACGGTGATGGATCAAGCCCTGATCTTTGGACTGGGTAAGAGTGGTCTGCTTAATTCAGACACTCTGTTCATCACCACCCCCTTTTCTGAATCGTTTTTGGCCACTATAGGTGTGGCAGGGTATACTCAGACATGAGTCCCTTTCTCACTGCACCATCAGGATTCAAGCAAGCCGGGCGGAAGACGGCTGAAATGCCAGAAACCGGTCCCCGGTACCTTGTCTCATTTCTGGTGAAGAATTGGCTTGGTAGTTTAGTCTGCCCTGTTCCCATGATGCACTTGGCCAGGGACAGACTGATTTGCATATAGCCAGGTTCTGAGCTGGGATGGTGCAGTGAGATAAATAACGGTGATGGATCAAGCCCTGATCTTTGGACTGGGTAAGAGTGGTCTGCTTAATTCAGACACTCTGTTCATCACCACCCCCTTTTCTGAATCGTTTTTGGCCACTATAGGTGTGGCAGGGTATACTCAGACATGAGTCCCTTTCTCACTGCACCATCAGGATTCAAGCAAGCCGGGCCGAAGACGGCTGAAATGCCAAAAACTGGTCCCCGGTAGCTTGTCTCCTTTCTGGTGAAGAATTGGCTTGGTAGTTTAACCTGCCCTGTTCCCATGATGCACTGGGCCAGGGACAGACTGATTTGCATATAGCCAGGTTCTGAGCTGGGATGGTGCAGTGAGATAAATAATGGTGATGGATCAAGCCCTGATCTTTGGACTGGGTAAGAGTGGTCTGCTTAATTCAGACACTCTGTTCATCACCACCCCCTTTTCTGAATCGTTTTTGGCCACTATAGGTGTGGCAGGGTGTACTCAGACATGAGTCCCTTTCTCACTGCACCATCAGGATTCAAGCAAGCCGGGCCGAAGACGGCTGAAATGCCAGAAACCGGTCCCCGGTAGCTTGTCTCCTTTCTGGTGAAGAATTGGCTTGGTAGTTTAGTCTGCCCTGTTCCCATGATGCACTGGGCCAGGGACAGACTGATTTGCATATAGCCAGGTTCTGAGCTGGGATGGTGCAGTGAGATAAATAACGGTGATGGATCAAGCCCTGATCTTTGGACTGGGGAAGAGTGGTCTGCTTAATTCAGACACTCTGTTCATCACCACCTCCTTTTCTGAATCGTTTTTGGCCACTATAGGTGTGGCAGGGTATACTCAGACATGAGTCCCTTTCTCACTGCACCATCAGGATTCAAGCAAGCCGGGCCGAAGACAGCTGAAATGCCAAAAACTGGTCCCCGGTAGCTTGTCTCCTTTCTGGTGAAGAATTGGCTTGGTAGTTTAACCTGCCCTGTTCCCATGATGCACTGGGCCAGGGACAGACTGATTTGCATATAGCCAGGTTCTGAGCTGGGATGGTGCAGTGAGATAAATAATGGTGATGGATCAAGCCCTGATCTTTGGACTGGGCAAGAGTGGTCTGCTTAATTCAGACACTCTGTTCATCACCACCCCCTTTTCTGAATCGTTTTTGGCCACTATAGGTGTGGCAGGGTGTACTCAGACATGAGTCCCTTTCTCACTGCACCATCAGGATTCAAGCAAGCCGGGCCGAAGACGGCTGAAATGCCAGAAACCGGTCCCCGGTAGCTTGTCTCCTTTCTGGTGAAGAATTGGCTTGGTAGTTTAGTCTGCCCTGTTCCCATGATGCACTGGGCCAGGGACAGACTGATTTGCATATAGCCAGGTTCTGAGCTGGGATGGTGCAGTCAGATAAATAACGGTGATGGATCAAGCCCTGAACTTTGGACTGGGTAAGAGTGGTCTGCTTAATTCAGACACTCTGTTCATCACCACCCCCTTTTCTGAATCTATCTTCACCTCCAGCAAGCACATTTCCTTCGACCGTACCACAGCACTCCATTGGACGGACCACAGCTGTGTTCACTTCAGCTACAAAACCATCTTGACCCACAACCGCCCACAACCTATTCCTCGGAGAATCTGGAACAAAATCACCTCCGACCAACTCCTCACATCACTCAACCAAAACCCTCCCACCCTTTCATTGGACCCAAACCAAGCGGCCACCAAACTGAAGCAATGGATCACCCACAGCGCTGACGCATTAGCACCCCTGAAAAAGCACCAGATCAACTCAGGCAGCAAAAAGGCTCCCTGGTTCAATGATGACCTTAAAAAATCCAAGAAGCTATGCCGCACCCTAGAGAAAACATGGAGAAAAAACCCAACCACCGACAACATGGCCACCCTTAAGGCAGCCACCCGCAAACACCACCAGTTGATTAAACCCACCAAGAAATCAGCATTCAAGGATCGTCTCGACAACAACGCCCATAACAGCAAGGAACTTTTCAACATCGTTAAAGAATTCACCAACCCGCCGCAGCATCTAACGACATCACTCCCTCCCAAGACCTCTGCGATGCGTTATCCTCCTTCTTCTACAACAAAATTGCTGACATTCACAACAGCTTCGAGAACACTCCCTGCGAACAACCATCCCCACCCCCCTCAGACCCCACACCGCCAACTAACAACCTCAGCGCCTGGAACCCAATCACCACCGAAGACACCATCCGCCTAATGAACTCAATCCACTCTGGCTCGCCAACCGACCACTGCCCCCACCACATCTTCAACAAAGCTGAATCCGTCATCGCACCCCATCTCCGTGATGTCATCAACTGCTCGTTCAACTCTGCCACCTTCCCAGAAAGCTGGAAACACGCCAAACTCAGCGCCCTCTTGAAGAAACCCACAGCAGACCCCTCTGAACTTAAAAACTACCGACCCATATCCCTCCTCGCCTTCCCCGCCAAAGTCATTGAGAAAGCCGTCAACAGCCAGCTCGCCGCCTTCCTAGAATCCAACAACTCCCTCGATCCCTCTCAGTCTGGATTTCGAGCCAAACACAGCACCTAAACCGCCCTCATTGCAGCGACTGACGACATCCGAACACTACTGGACAACGGAGAAACAGTGGCCCTCATTCTACTCGACCTCTCCGCCGCTTTCGACACAGTCTGCCACAGCACCCTTATACAACGCCTCAGCAACATCGGCATACAAGGAAAAGCCTTGGACTGGATCATCTCATTTCTCGCTGGGAGAACTCAAAAAGTCTGACTTCCCCCATTCAACTCAGAGGCCACTGAAGTCATCTGCGGAGTACCACAAGGATCTTCACTCAGTCCCAACCTCTTCAACGTTTACATGAGTCCACTCGCCTCCATCGCGCGTCAACACAACCTTAACATCATCTCTTACGCCGACGACACCCAGTTAATCCTTTCCCTCACCAAAGACCCTAACACCGCCAAAACTAATCTTCACGAAGGCATGAAAGAGGTAGCCGAATGGATGAAACATAGCCTCCTAAAACTCAACTCAGACAAAACAGAGGTGCTCATCCTAGGATCTTCCCCCTCTGCCTGGGACGACTCTTGGTGGCCTTACGCTCTGGGCACAGCACCCACACCCACAGACCACGCACGCAACCTGGGCTTCATCCTAGACTCCTCTCTCTCGATGTCCAGACAAGTCAATGCAGTCTCATCCTCCTGCTTCAACGTACTTCGTATTCTCAAAAAGATCTTCCGCTGGATCCCCCTCGAAACAAGAAAGACTGTCACCCACGCACTGGTCACAAGCCGACTGGATTATGGTAACACACTATACGCTGGAATCTCAGCAAAATTACAGAAAAAACTCCAACGCATCCAAAACGCATCAGCGAGGCTCATATTGGACATCCCTCGCCAAGATCACATCACCGGACACCTAAAAGACCTCCACTGGCTTCCCGTCAACAAGAGAATTACATTCAGTCTTCTTACCCACGCACACAAGGCCCTCTACAAACTTGGACCCGAATGCTTCAACACTGTCCTTCTACACACCCACCTGCCAACTCAGATCGTCCAATCAAGCCCTCGCCGCAGTCCCGCGCATCCGAAATGGGTGGCAGATCCTTCGCCTTCTTGGCGGCCAAGACCTGGAACTCACTCCCCACTCACCTCCGCCTTACTCAAAACCACATCTCCTTCAGAAAAGAACTTAAAACCTGGCTATTCGACAAAAATTGAACCCCCCTTCCCCAAGCGCCTTGAGACCCCATGGGTGAGTAGTGCGCTATATAAATTCTTGAACTTGAACTTCTGCAGACCTGCAAATGAGCCTTGCTTCTGCTCAATAAGTGACAATCCAGCGGAACTTCCAGGCCAGGTTCCTTCGATTAAGGAACAAAAGGAACCCAGTGGACCTCCTAGGTGAGGTAAAGCTCAGGTCCTGTGGTGCTGCGAGCGCCAGGCCCCATCAGGGCACAGTTCCGGAGTTGAGTGATTGATGGACTGCTTGCGAACCTCTCAGCGACTGACAATGAATATGACCATGTAGCCAAACAGAAAAGGAAGACCGTTTACAAATTCCAATGATTATTATCGATATTCATAATTTATTTTCTTATTCTTCTATGATATATATTGTGTTGTGAGCCACTTCGCAGATAAAATCACCTACAGAATAGTTGTGAAAAATATATTATTAACGTTCATCATGAATTGTTGAACAAGTTGATATTGACTTTCACACTCGTGATCACCTGTTATCGCTACTTACCGTTGTTCGCAATTTGTGTGATACACTTTCTGAAGCACAGGTCAAACCAGATCCACATGAAAACCCTCAAACGATCATTTTAATCAAACCTTCCTGTATTGCTTTTTAAAAATTATTTTAAGAACGTACATATGGCTTGCATTGAACCCCAACAACCAAGTGGCCGATTCAAAAAAGTTAAAAAGGCGTGTGTATTTATGCATTTGTATATTTAGTACTGAACCTATGTGTAATTTTATACTTTTTTGGTATTCACCATTTCTGAGTTTAGATCCACACTTAGGTGTAGACTCACAGGTCTCCACTCCCTCATATTAGGAAGCGGAGCCTTCTACAACAGAATTTGAGACTATCAGCTTTGCAAACTTAGGTAGAGAACTCGTTCACCATGGCAGAGATCACTGTGGGAGAATATAGGTAAAACTGATTATTTTATTTTCTAAAGAAAAATATTTTTATGTATAACATATATGTAATTCATTTTTAAATATGTATTCTTAACATGGTACTACTAAAATAACATGCAAACAGATCAAATTAAATACGTATTAATTAATTCGATTAATTTATAAACACTTTTTTGAAAATAATTTCAAACAAATACAACGCTGATTAGCAAAGAGAGTGCGGAAGAAGAAGTGCCTGTGTGACAGAGAGAATCAAGTAGTCCGTGCCATTAGAATTATGCGATTCTGTGCCTGCACCGTTTTCCTCATAACTGTGGATTTGCTGCATCTACCACATAATCCATCACATGATGCACAATCTGCAGGTTTTAACAAAAAAAGTGTTTATAGCTCAAACAGATCAAAAGTTACTTAAAAAGTTAACAGGTCATTTCTCAGTTGCTAATTGCTCCATTTGGTTACCAAGCAGGTACTATTGAGGTGAAATATTTTCCCATACAGTGTTACGATGAGTTAAAGTTGCAAAATTATGAAGTAATACCAACACAAAAAGAGCTGCCTTATCCTACATAATTTGCCTTTTCTTGCAGGATAATTTTGTCCTCACCTGCTGCATAATTCCAGTAGCCCTTCCAGTAGGTTAAAGTACAACCCATAAACAGAACTCTGCTAATCTTATTAGTGCAGTTTATAAATAATTGAATTACTGCTCCTATCTCAAAACAATTCTGAGCCATAGGGAACATATCAGAATTAATGGTTACGTTTTCAATTTTAACACCAAGAGCATGTGGTTTTTATTAATTTCTTTACTAGTTTTCCAAATTGTGAGATGCCGAGTAACTAAGAATTGGCTAAATATCAGCATTACGTTCCATTTAAAACCTTACCATTATTCAGCTTTGATATCGCCTACATGTTAAGTCTGGAAAAATGATTGAATGACGAGTTGTGTGGCATGCTATGTAACAGTGTTAATCTGTGTTGGCAAAAAAATAATGCTCCAATCTACCCTCATACAGCAACAATGATGAGCAATAAACATTTACATGTTAAACAAGCAATGGCATATCCAATAGGTCTCGCCTTTGGGACCTAATAAAGTGTTTAGTTATCCAGCACAATATCATTGGTGCAACAACATTAATAGTTGCAGATTAGAACCACGTCAGTACACCGCCCTAATACCCGGCCTTTCCTTCTTCAAATACAATAATAAAATACAATAATAATAATAAAATAAAATAATAATAAAATACAATAATAAAAATTCTTTAAATAGGGCTTTGAGCCCTTTGTTGTTTAATGTCTATTTAGGCCCCCTTGCCAGAGTGGTTGAGTCGTGGGGAGTCAGGGTGGTCTCTTATGCTGATGATACACAGCTTATTTTTTCTTTTAGAGACCACTCTGACCTCCACTTCTCTAACTTCCGCAACTGCCTAGGCAATATCTGTTCCTGGATGGCTGCAAACCATTTGGTACTAAATGCTGACAAAACGGAGGTCTTATTTTTCAACCAAAAATCTCCCTCCCCCCTCCACCCTATGGTGGCCTGCTGTTCTTAATCCGCCTCCTACACCAGTTCAGTCTGCCCGCAATCTGGGCTTCCTTTTTGACAATACTTTGTCCTGTAAAGCCCAGATCAACAAGGTGACATCCGCCTGCTTTGGCAAGCTGCGTATGATCAGGAAGATTTTTCCTTTCCTCCCCCCAGACTCTCGCAAGACTGTTGTACATGCCCAGATCACGTCGCATTTAGACTATTCCAATAGTCTCTATGCAGGCGCTCCTCTCTACCTTGTTGAAAGGTTGCAAGTTATCCAAAATGCAGCCGCCAGATTAATTGGTAATATCCCCTACCGCCACTCTGTTGCGGCCTATCGGAAAGAGCTGCACTGGCTTCCCATCTCCAGACACATCCAATTTAAAATCTTGATTCTAGCCTTCCGTGCCATTAATGGCTTTGGCCCTGCCTACTTGAGTACAAGACTCAAACTTTCTTGTTCTGTCCGAAATTTAAGATCTAACAGCCTACGTCTCCTGGTGGTGCCCAGATTTCGACGCGCCAGGTGTGGCGGCAGATCGTTTGGAGTGGCTGCTGCCAAATATTGGAACTGCCTCCCATTGGACCTCAGGTTTATCGACTCAGAGCAAGTGTTCCGTCGTAGACTTAAGACCTGGCTGTTCACTCTCCCTTAAACTCTCTCCCCTTTCCTACCTGCTTTGGCCCTTCCCCTCTGATTGACAAGTACTCTGTAGCGCCGGGACACCCCCTATGGGGGTAGCTGTGCGCTTTACAAGCTTCATAATAAATAAATAAATAAATAAATATACGTTGGGGTGGCGCTCTGCATCACAGTTTATTTTGCTCCGGGCTTCGAAGTCTGCCTTTTACATGTTTTAATATCAGAAATCCGTACACGGAATGATGTGAAAAATAAAAAATGCTCATGTTTGTACAGTTTGGTGCAGTATTAATAATTGAGCAGCACAGATCTACTTTTCATTTTTTTTTAATTTAGTTTTGCATAATTGTCCTTATCCCTTCTGTGCATAAAAATAATGTCTTGGTCACTGTAGTGAGGACAGAATTCACCTGCAAAACGTAATGTTATGTTATGTTAAGGAATTTGTAAAGCCATGGCTGCCCGAAGGCGCCCCAGCGCTAAAGAGTTCTGTTTACAAAGCTCTATCCATAAGGCGTCTACAGGGGAAACAGCAGAGTTTTGAGATGTTTCCTGAAAGCGGTTTTGTTGGGTAGGATTCTTATGTTATATGGGAGGGCATTCCACATCTTTGGTACCAGATGGGCAAATGATCTGCCCCCACCTTGTTCTTTTGGCTCTAGATGTCCTAAGAAGCTGTTGATGGGCAGATCTTAGATGCCCGGTCGGGATATACCTGGACATCATTTGTCTAAGTTTTATTGGGCCTTTTTTGTAATCGGCCCTATACGCCAGGCCAAAGGATTTAAACTTTATTCTTGTCTCAATAGGGAGCCAGGGTAGCTTTTTCAGTGCTTCTTTAATGGAAGTGCGTTTGGGTAATTTTAGGAGTCTTGCTACCACATTTTGTTCTACCTGTAGTCTCTTGGTCACGTACTTAGGCGCGCCCACGTAAAGTGAGTTGCCGTAATCCAAGCGCGAGATTATAAGAGACTTGATGACCCTTTTTTTCAGATGTTCCGGGATCACCTCAATAATCTTCCTTAGTATTTTAAGCAGAGAAAAAACATTCCTGACAATTTCCTGGATTGGCAATCCATCGTGAGCGAGTTCTCCATCCAAACCTACATTTTTTATAACTGGTTTGGGGATAGGTGGGTTTCCCATGCAATGGGACCACTGTGTCAGGGGTGCCTGTAAAGTAGGTTTTCCTTGTAACATAATCTCTGTTTTTTCACCATTTACCTTCAGATGGCTATTAGCCACACAATTTACCACTCTCTCCAGACAGTGACTCAGCTTCTGGCTTGCATTATCTGTTAGGGAGACTATCAGCTGGGGGTCATCAGCATAGGACACCACTGAGATACCAGATTCCTGTTCTATGTTAGCCATCTGTCGTACCTAAATGTTAAGTAGGGTGGAACTAAGGGAAGACCCTTGTGGGGCGCCACATGTAATTGGGAGGAGATCTGAAAAACTCATCCAAAAAAGAGGCCAACTAGTCCATGGCAAGGTCATGGACTCCTGTTTCCCTCAGGCTCCCCATTAAGGTGATCTGATCGACGGTGTCAAATGCTGCACGGAGGTCCAATAAAAGGATGGCGGCAGATCCACCCTCGTCTAGTAGTGCCTTTAACTCCTCTGTGACTACTAGTAGTGCTGATTCTGTACTATGGGAGGCTCGAAAACTAATCTGAGTGGGATGCAATATGTCATTTGTTTCCAGGAAATTAGTCTAGGTATTGTTTACATACTTCTCTAGAAGTTTGCTGATCAATTGCAAACAAGAGACAGGGCAAAGATTGCTAAAAACAGTGGGGTCCAGGTTGGCTTTTTCATTGTAAAGGCCTAATAACCGCATGCTTCCAGGGTTTTGGGACCGAGCTGTATCTAATGATAAATAAATAATAGTTACATTTGTCAAGCGCCTGGTTACACTGAGACCAGTGTGTCCCCGTGCTAAGGTAGCAGTAAAAGAAGCAGCAACAACCGAACTAAACAGAACAAAATAGAATAAGCATCTCCGTTATGGAGGGTAAAATGGTCTCCAGTGATTTGCCTAGAATCTGGGGAGGAGCTGGATCATTAGGTGATCCAGATTTAGTAGCTTTAATTAAATTACGAACATCTTCTTCCTCAAGTCTGGGGAAATAAGCTAATTTTTGAGAGTCTATGGGTCCTTTCACTACTGTGCCTATATCAGAACCAGAGTCCCTATCCTTCACGAATTGGTCGTATATTTCTGTAACTTTTTTATGGAAAAAAGTAGCTATGTCATTACACCTTTCGACTGAGACTGGGAGGGTTTCGTATTTTCATGGGGGTTAGTTAGCGTTTTAGCCACTCTAAATAGTTCCCTTGAGGAATTAGCTGATGGAGAGATTTTTTCTTCATAGAACTTAGCTTGGGCACTCTTCATATCATTATGACAGGCCCTATTTAGCAGCTTGTATGTGGATTTTAAAGCAGGATCATAATTCTTTCTCCAGAGTCTCTCCAGTTTCTTACATTGTTTCTTCAATTCCGAAAGCTGTTCATTGTACCATGGTGCTCTTCTAAGGTATGTTTTATTATTAATAGTTCTCATGGGGGCACACATGTCAGCCGACTCGGTAATCCAATTTTCCCATTGCTGATATTTCTCTTCTATATGAACAGCACATTTTGGAGTGCTGTCCGTTAGGACCGTCTGCCAGGATTCTGGGGCCAATCTAGCCCAACTTCCCCGTGCAGCCATTTGGGCTTAAGATTTGTCATGCTGTGCGGGTTTAAGTATGCCAAATATAATTAAAGAGTGATCTAACCAGGGGACTGGGATAGTTTTTAATACAGTGATTTGGGGGGTCATTAGAAAAAAATATGGTCAAGTATATGCCCTTTCTCATGCGTGGGTGAGGTCACACGTTGAGTTAATTGTAGAGCTTCTAATTCACCATGCAGCCGTTTGATGTGGGGGAGTGTCTTGTTCATCAAAGTGAAAATTCAAATCACCCAAAATAGTCATGTGGGATTTCTCCATCGCAAGACTGATTAGGGAGTCAGGTAGTGCCTCCATGAACCTGCAGCTTGACCCTGGGGGCCTGAAATGAGTACCCCAGAAAAGGTGCAGTTAGGAGAGAGTGCTATGTGAAACTGGCGACTTTCACATTCTGGGAGCTGAAACTAAGTTATGGTACATTTAAATTAATCTTTCGGGATAATAGCAACACCACCCCCTACTCTCTCTGCCCGGTCCAATCTATGTATCTGGTAACCCAAAGGAAGGGCAAGATGGATGTACAGGCCTGAACTGTCATTGAGCCACGTTTCGGTCACAAACCACTTGTCTAAAGAGTCTTCCTCCAATTAGGCTCTTATATCAGGGGTGTGCCTTGGGATTGAATGGGCATTGATTAGACCCACGTTCCTTTTGGGCCCGTGAGCACCAGTAGTCCTAGTTTGCCTATTAAGGTTAGCTATTAGCTCATAGCCACACTGGGCGCATATATTACTGGTAAATGGGGTGCACCTGGTTGTGGGGCACAGGCCGGGTGCATCGGGGGTCTTAATGATATCAACTGTTTGATGGAGTAAATAAGTGTGTCTAGGTTGCGTGGACCAGCATCCCTGGCCCCGGGGCAAGGACGGGCGCAGACAGTGTTGCCTTTGGCGTGCCAGTGGTACGCCAGATGCGCGTGTCAGCTGCACGCCCGGACCGTAGTGTGCATTTAAGGAAGAGGTGGAGTCTGCATCTAGACTGCCAACCTCCTTTCTCTTAGGACTATATGGTCTGTGCAGCAAAATTATCTCTCTATGACCCCTACTTTCCCGGACCGATATTCCCCCTTTTCAACAAGTTTAATAACACAATCCAGACACTCAGACTGATCAATGTTCGTTAAACTATAAATCAACATATCTATCTTTTTCATACTTCCCAGAATACCAGCACTACAGGCGGAAGGATCACAACCGGACACAGCTCCTCTGTTAGACTCAGCAATCTAAACGCTAAGATCCTTCCTGTTGCAATACAACACTCTCCAATACGGGGGTTTGCACTATAATACACAGACTAGTAACTCACCACGACCTAAATGACCAAACATTGATGAATTACGTGCATTAACTACTACCTTTGCCCTGAAGAAGCCCATCCTGTGAGCGAAACGCGTTGGCTGATTTTGTTCTGTACATAGCAAAAATATGCCTGGGAATCAAAAGAAGAATACCTATCCAAGACTCGCTTTCTCAATCTGACTGTATACTTTTTAATTTGAACTATTGGATGTTGCCTCTCATTCACAAAGTAATTACTTCCCAGAATATACAACAATGCATGAACAGCTTAAAGCATCTAATTAGGTACTTGCTTCATAAATATCTGTTTTGAATGTGGCTTCTCACCAATAAGCCACACCCAATCACTGCACCCCCACCTGTGAGGCAAATATATAATTACACTTTTGAATAATATACACTTTTAAACATGTCTTACCACCCCTGGCACAGCAAGACTACAACACAAAACAAACAGCATCTTTTGAAAAGGAGTTTAATTTAACAAAATGCAAAGACACACCAACACTCAAACTGGCTGAGCAGTAGAGAAGAGAGACATAGGCAAGGGGAAATGTTTTGGCAGAGCTCAGGGTCAACAAAGAGCAAAGTCCCGAGTTTACTCAGGAGGACTGCCAGAGGTTTCAGGACTTCTTTGTAAAGAAGATATCTGACATCCTACACGAAATTGAGGAAATGGTACCCCTCGATTGCCCCTGCCCATTAGACCCTATCACCCCATTAAACATCCCACCTTTAGTTGAGTTCGTCCCCATGTCTAAACTAGAATTACTCAACACAGTAGGCCGAGTCAAATCGGGTTCCTTGGTGGACCCCTGCCCTCCTGACATATTTAAGATGGCAATGCCAGGGATTGAGGAAGAGGTCCTGCACTTACTGAACACCTCTCTTCGCACAGGACAGATCCCCCTAGCCTTCAAAGAGGCTCGACTGATCCCCCTACTGAAGAAACCCGGTGCAGACACTAACTGCCTAAAAAATTTCCGGCCCATCTCTCAGTTGCCTTTTCTGGCCAAAGTGATCGAGCAACATGTGTTAACCCTTCTCTCGGCCCACCTGGAGAGTAACAACCTGCTGGAAACCAATCAGGCAGGGTTCCGCGCTAATCATAGCACGGAACTTGTTATGTTGTCTATCCTAGATGAGCTGAGAACCCGGGCTGATGTAAAAACACCAAGTGCCTTGATACTACTGGACCTCTCCGCGGCGTTTGACACCGTGTGTCATAAACAGCTTCTGTCGCGGCTGAGTGCCTTTGGTGTTATAGGCACAGCACATGCATGGCTCGCTTCTTTCCTGCAGGGTAGGACACAACGAGTGCAGCTGGGTGATTTACTCTCCACCCCCGCGCCTATCACCTGCGGCGTCCCACAGGGCTCTGCGTTGTCACCCCTACTTTTTAACATCTACCTGCAGCCATTAATTGCTCTCCTGAACAAGATGGACTGCCTAGTGTATAACTATGCCGATGACACCCAGATCATCATCCGGCTGGATGATGGCCCAGGAGCATACACTAGGCTACAGGACATACTAAAAACCACAGTAAACTGGATGTCTGAGAACTCTCTGAAGGTCAATCCAGACAAGACGGAAGTCTTGCCCATTTCCATCTCGGGCAACCCCTGGAGCGACAAATTCTGGCCTAGAGAGTTGGGTACACCTCCAAAACCGGCAGCAGCAGTCAAAAGCCTAGGCCTATTTGTGGATAACAAATTATCTATGGAAAAACAGGTTTCCACGGTCGTGGGCACCTGTATAGGCCTTCTAAAACAGCTTAGGAAGATCTCTGCTTTGCTTTCATTCTCCACTCTGAGACACGTAGTCTCAGCCACAATTCTGGCTAGGCTGGACTACGGGAATTCTTTATACTTAGGCCTGCCTCAGCGGCTGCTGGACAAGCTTCAGGGTGTCATGAATGATGCAGCTAGGCTTATATTCAATAAACCCAGGACTGCCCATGCCTCTCCCCTGATGCAGGAGCTACATTGGCTCCCAATACGTCAGCGAATCATATTCAAGGGATTGTGTATTGCTCACAAGGCGTTGTACGGCAAGGCACCCAAATATCTGAAATCCCGAATATCCCCCTATACACCGGGTAGGACCCTGCGTTCATCGGACGCTACCTTCTTGTCCCAATCTCGCTTCAAGCTGACCACAGTGGGGGGCCGCGCGTTCTCCAATGTGCTTCCAGCTTTGTGGAATAATTTGGATTCAGACCTCAGGAAGGAAAGTAATCTACTTCCCTTCAGCAAAAAATTAAAAACTGTGTTGTACAAACAAGCATGGAGCAGATCTTAGAGGCATTGCCGATTTCAAGTGAATGTAACATCTTATCACGTAACATCTCTCACGTAAATTTGGACAGACAGCGCTTAGGGACCCCTGAGGTTATAACGCGCCATACAAATTAAATAAATAAATAAATAAATAAATAAAATAAATGCAGCAGTAGATTATAACACATATCACTTTTAGAATAAGGCTTGGGGTTTATTACATAATACTCTCTAAACAAAGTTTGTCTGAGATACCAAATGTATTAGATACCAAATAATTAAAATATATGTAGCAAACTTATAATCTAAAGGCATGAGTCAATAACTGAGCAAACTATAATTCTGATTAATAAACAAGCAATAACTGATATAATAAAAGATAGTTGACGTCCTGCAAGAGATCAGAAAGATATATATATATACGGAGTAGAGGATCGCTCTGGATGTGCACCTCCCACACCCCAAAGAAAACACCTCAAACGATCACAGCCACTGGCTCACATCACAATGGCAATAATCACAAAACTCAATACATTACCCTGATGCATACACTGCCCACTTCTGGCCGAGGGAAGTCTTCACACAGCCAGGGATCAGAGCTCAGCAATCTGAGATAGACACGTCTGCCCTCACTCGGGATCCAAACTCCCAAACTTCCACTTCCACCAGACCAGTGGAGGCTCCCCCTATTAATACACGTGAAAACGTTGGTTGAAGTTTCTAGCAAGCCTCACCTCCTTTTCCCATTAGATTCTGTACCACTCCGTGCCAAGGAGACAGCATAGGTTGATCAGGCCTTTGCTATGACTTCGAGAAGGAGCCTGTACATTCCTCTGATAGGAACCGATTTCTACTAGCATGCAGAGTGCAAAAAACAAGGGAAAGCAAAACGTTCCCTCTTCAGCTCTGCAGCTCCATGCAGGACAGAAAGGCCCAATAGTCAGAAAGCAAGGTAAAGTCAGGAAACAGAATGGCCAAAGACAATAGTAAGAACTCATAATTCTCACCAATGCACAATATAATCACAACTGCACGCCTTCAAATGCACATCCCACACGCTCTGCTCTTGGCAAGACTGTTCCACTCAGTAACAGCTCCCACTGAAAGACAGCAATATTACAGAACAGAAGAGAAGCAGGCAAATGCAGGACCATCCTACATTACGGAGCACACTAAAACCAATTAAAATGGTGGTAGTGAGGGTCATCATAGGGTGCCAAAATCACAAGAGTGGCTCTTTTATTACATTCCCCCCATGACCATCACCATTCATATATACTCAATAAAACCACAAAAGCATATGTCAAAGCAAGTCTCAACTGAAAGACACAATTATGTCATTTCTCAATTGAAAGCAAACCATCTAAAACTACATGTCATAATTAAAAGGAAACAGAATTTCCCAAATACATGTAAAAGCAATAACTCCGGTGCTAAACTGAAAAGCACAACAATACATATCTGGATACCTGTTGAATTGATACACGGAATACATAAATCAAGCTTTTGAACTTCTACTGCTTAGGCAGCCAAATTATTATGAATTGCCCGCTGAAAAATAAAAGCATCATCAAAAGGTTTCTCTCTGTGCAGTCTCTAGTTCAGAAAATATCTGCTCAAATTGCAGCACAACATATCAGTTGTTCACTTTCATTTGTGTTCAAACTAACAGTTCATCTGTGTGAAAGACACACAACTCTTGAATTTTGTTTCCCTCACAGGTCAATAAAACAACTCCAATTGCAGCACATTCTGCTGCTCACTATTCACTGGAAACCTAACAGTCTGTCTGTGTGAAAGGCACACAGCCTTCATGCTAGTCGCGTCCTCTCCATCTCCAACACATCAGTTCAGTTTGCTTGGGATAGAAGGACCAAATCCTGTCCATTCTGCAAAGGCTGACCCCATCCGGTCCGGTCAGCCACAGGACGTCAGCTTCTACCGTCCGGCTTTCCAGCTCCACCAGGCTTGGGGGGGAGGGGGTTGGGGAAGGGGAGGGGTTAGGGATAGGCCCACGCACACGGGGGAGGGGGGGGAGACATCACTCACACCCTGGCACCGCAATATGGCAATCTGAAAAAAGAAAAAAGCATCACTCTTCTTGCAAAAAACATTTTTCATCACTGTCTGCACAGCTCTCCTCTAGCTCTGGGGAATTGTCTGAGAATTCTACCCACGTTTAAATCTCTGAATCCTTCGTATGAGAATGAAACTCTCTTTTTCTCTGCACAGCAAGAAGGGCTGGGGCAGTATCCTTCCTGGCTATTTCTCCACTCACAGCTGGATACATGCTCCCTTTATGTATTGGCAGAAACTCAAGACACCTCATCTGCTCCGGTAATTTTCCTTTCCTCAACCGGCATTTCACTCTCTATGGGCCTTGTCTGGCTTGTGCATTCTGGCACATAAGAATCACAATTCTGATTAAATCTAGGGGAAATCCCTTCATTTTCTGCCCACCTGCTTGTATGATCTTTATCTCCTAGGTGCTCGTATTTAGGTACGCACCCCAAATCTGAATCATGTCTCCAAGACTTTAGCCTTGTAATCTGTAAGGAAATCAAAGGTTCAGTCATGCTCCATCAGCACACTCTGGGGAATCTTATATTCTCAATCTCTATACCCCTGGACTTTTCATGAGGACCTGAGAAATCACATCATTGTATTTCATTGTAATACTCTCTGTCCAGTATCTGTCAATGCGCAATAACACAAAACTATTTGTAACTTTGGAAAAAAAAAGAAAACATTTTTCCTTTTCCTGTTCATTACAAAAACTATAAAGAACACATTTCTCTTGAACTGGCACACAAAATACACTGTCACATTTCTAAAATGACTACATTTTAAAACCATTCTACACAAACTGCTTGTGCAGAGTTAAAAACATTGCTGCATTCATTTCCTAAGATAACATTCCTCCCTGTAAAACAAAATTAATTATTCACCAACATGTCTAATTTATATCTACGAACAGCGATCGTTAACTCAAGTAAAAAAAACTGGTCTGTTCATTTTCCTCACGTTTTCTAAACTCACATTTTTTCACATCTGACTCATCCTAGCTGGTCAAAACAAATGGCTTGAGTACATGTGTAATTCTCTCTTCAAAAAAAATAAATTGTTTTCAAATTGCTTTAAAAAACACATCTCTTCAACTAATGTTCAAATCTGTTTCAAGGATGGCAAACAGACACCTTTTAACTCCTATTCTCTGTACCTTTTTCCTACTTCATTTTTTCAAACTATCAGAAGCTGCTGTCTGTGTGCTGTCTCTCAATCCCCCTTAAGCGTTGCACCTCCTCCTTAAGATTTCTGCGGAACCTAATTGGTCCCTTGCCAAAGATAACAAGCAGAGCCTTCTTTCTCACTCTGCTGCCGGCCCCACCCTCCTTATTTCCTCCAAGGTTGAAGTGCCATGCATGCCTGCCAACTTTTGTCTGCTTCTATCTGCTCTGCAACTCTCCTTATGGGGGTAAGGGAACCTGCACCTTTGCAAGACTCTCAAACATCTATGTCAAGGAAGCTATCTCTGTCTGCTGGGGCGATGAGCTGGGATGGGCCCTCCCAGAGGAATTCCTCCTCAACCTTCACAGCACCATCACTAACAGTGTATTTCATTTCTCCTCCTGCACCAGATTTTTACGTGCCTTCCACTCCCAGGACACATTTCATGTCTGGGACGGAAAACAGCCTCACATTTTTTTTTCTCCACCCTTTCACCTCTTGTCAGAGTGAAACAGAATTCACAAGCTAAACATTTTATTCAACACTAATACACCTCTGTCTCCCTTTCTTCTGTTCTTATCTCAAAGCTATAAACTGCCCCCTGTCAGAGCATGAGTCTGTATTTCACTTGTCCTATTGCACATTTAAAATGCATGTCTGTGCAGCACAAATTCACACCTCATGTTGAATAACTTCCTATGTTAAAATAATGTACATTCTAGTACTTCTAATCAGATCATATTTTCACATTTGTTACATTTTACAAATTAAGAACAACCAGGACAACAAGAGATTCTTTGCAGGCATTTTCAGAAAAGGTCCAAGTTCATTAATTTGCCTGGGAAAGCAATTGCAAATGCTCTTTTTATTTTATCATGTTCTCAAAGAAACCAAACAATTTCAAGCGCTTTTTCTAAAGACTTCAAACAAAGAACATCCACATTTCAAGGTTCCAGTCAGTTCCAACCTTTAAACGCACTGTTGTCCTATTAACCCTTCCTCTCCTTTTCCTTTACTTATTTTGCAGGATACAATCCATATCCTTTTTCTACCACAGTCTGGCAACTTTCCCACTTTTCTTTGCAATAATTTATTTTGACAGGTTAACATTGCAGAGGTTTTTTTGGCTCCACAAACCATGTCTCTCAAATTCACAGTGCAACTGAACATACTTTGTATACATTTCTGAATAAACACTTGAAAGGGATCCAGCCCTTTCTGCCTGACATAGCAAATTATTTATAAGCACTTTTTACAAAATACACCTAAACACACACTCCAATTCTCACTCAACCCAGCACAATTAGCTCACTCACGGGCTACCTCCCATCCAAATATATACATATATCAATTGGTATCTGAGAGTCTGCTTTTAATTTCTAGAAAGCATATTTCTTCCCCTTTTAAATCAATGTTCATATCCTGCCGACTACGCCGTAAATGTTTTGAATGTGACTTCTCACCAATTAGCCGCACCCAATCACTGCACTCCCACCTGAGAGGCAAATATATCATTACACCTTTGAATAATATACACTTTTAAAGATGTCTTACCACCCCTGGCACAGCAAGACTACAACACAAAACAAACAGCACCTTTTGAAAAGGAGTTTTATTTAACAAAATGCAAAGACTGTCACATTTATAATAAGGCTTGGGGTTTATTACATAATACTCTCTAAACAAAGGTTGTCTCAGATATCAAATGCATTACATTCAAATATTTGTAGCAAACTTATAATCTAAAGGCATGAATAAATAACTTAGCAAACGATAATACTGATTAATAAACAAGCAATAACTGATACAAGATAAGATACACTGGACGTCCTACAAGAGATCAGAAAGATATATATACGGAGTAGAGGATCACTCTGGATGTGCACCTCCCACACCACGAAGAAAACACCTCAAACGATCACAGCCACTAGCTCACATCACAATGGCAATAATCACAAAACTCAATACATTACCTGATGCATACACTGCCCACTTCTGGCCGAGGGAAGTCTTCACACAGCCGGGGATCAGCGCTCAGCAATCAGGGTTCAATCCGAGATAGACACGTCTGCCCTCACTCGGAATCCAAACTCCCAAACTTCCACTTCCACCAGACCAGTGGAGGCTCCCCCTTTTAATACAAGTGAAAAGATTGGTCGAAGCTTCTAGCAAACGTCGCCTCCTTTTCCCATCAGATTCCGTACCACTCCGTGCCAAGGAGACAGCATCGGTTGATCAGGCCTTTGCTATGACTTCGAGAAGGAGCCTGTAGATTCCTCTGATAAGAATCGGTTTCTACTAGCATGCAGAGTGCAGAAAACAAGTGAAAGCAAAACATTCCCTCTTCAGCTCTGCAGCTCCATGCAGGACAGAAAGGCCCAAAGCAAGATGGAATTGAAAAGCAAGATGACATGGGAGCACGTCAAAGGCAATAGTCAGAAAGCAAGGTAAAGTCAGAAAACAGAATGGTCAAAGCCAATAGTAAGAACTCATAATTCTCACCAATGCACAATACAATCACAAATGCAGGCCTTCAAATGCACATCCCTCACGCTCTGCTCTTGGCAAGACTGTTCCACTCAGTAACAGCTCCCACTGAATGACAGCAAGATTACAGAACAGAAGAGAAGCAGGCAAATGCAAGACCATCCTACATTAAGGAACACACTAAAATTAATTAAAATGGTGGTGGTGAGGGTCATCATAGGGTGCCAAAATCACAAGAGTGGCTCATTTATTACAACAGCCCACTTTAGCCCCGGAGCTTCCTGCTCTGTCAGCCCTGCAGAACTCAGGGTACCAGAGGCCCACCTCTTCTGGAGGCCCCTTACTGCCAGTTCCTGGGCTCTAATGAACAGATCAGGGGTTTCTGGGAGTTGGTCTCGTTTCTGAACAACTGAACTATATTGCTACTAACGAAGCTGGCTGGAATAAATACCCACGATGAACAACTATGTGCCGGTGATTTGGCGCCTTCTGGTGACCCCATGCAAAAATCTATGCATTCCCTCTACTGAGATGCAGCTCACTCCCTGTCTTTCACAGTGCAGAGCTATTTTTACACATCATCCTAGTAGCCATTCTTTCACTTTCCTTTTTATCAGACCCAACTTTTCTCCAGTTATTTCTTTTAACTTTGAAATCTGTTCTGTCTCTTTGGACCCCTTGGACTCATCCTCTGCAGGGCCTGTGGTTGTCAGGCTCTGCTGTGCAGTGTAAGAAACTTTGTCCCTTCTTGCGTGGGCTCAAAAACCTTTTTCAGTTGGAGCATTTCCTCCTCGTCAGTCTTCCTGAATGCAGTCCTCAGGCATGATACTGCTCCCTTCGGGCAGAAAAAAACACCAGTAACCTTAATGTCCTTTTATATTGTAAAATTAGTGCTTATTCTCACCTGCATAATTCTGATACTCACTACATGTTAGCATGCTGTACAGAGCAGCAGAAGGGGGACGCATTTTGTTTGTACACCTTTCATATTCTCTTCAATCAAACACTTACAATTCATGGGTTAAATAAAGTACGTGTGTCTAGGTTTGTGGAATTGCGCGGGAAATCAAACAGAAGAAAACAAAGTAAGCCATGTTTTTTCCGCTCATGTTTGTTTTGTTGATTGTAACTTTTGAGAAGACCCCCATACTTCCATTCCAGACGTTTGGTCGCTGAACTGACACTACAAGCCCCTTAATGCAAAGTGCAAGCTATTAAAAGAGCTGCGCTGGTTCAACACAGCACGGGCTCTTAAACGTCCCACTAAAATCAGAGCAGACATAGTTCTATTTCAAGTATATTGGATAAAAGATTAACATTTACCTTTATTAAAAACAAAACCTGGCTTCTCTAGGTGGCTGGGAAGAGTTTGACAGGCCAATGTTTTGAGTGTTTAATTACTCATTCGAACGATGATAGACAAGCCTTGGCACTCTGGCAGCCAGTGGAAGCAGAGGGTGGTAAGTTATTTTCCAACGACAAAGCAGGCTTTACACTTCTTCCAAAGGGTAGAAGAGGCTTGGATTGGATGGTGGGAACAGAAGGGAGAAAGACTTTTTACGTTTTTTCTGCTACCACAGTCAGTATGTTGGGCGAGGAGAGAGGGGTTTTACTTGGTAGATGGTTGGAGGACACAGTTGAAAGCTGATCTTAGCGTCATTGATGGGAATGCATGGTAGTGGGTATGTCATCTTTATTATTTGAATATTACAAGCAGGCATGGGACAAATACAGATTACGCCAGAGTCCTTCTACGATATTGATTGACACAGAATTATCACTAATAGCACAGTTACATTCACTCACATAATTAAAAGTACTTAATTTGGGGGGGGACATACCATCACAAGAGCGTAATTAAGGGATGCAAGCGGCTGCTCGCGCTCACTATTCCTGTTCTGTTGCATTAGCGCAAATTTGGTGCGCTAAATGCATCTTCGTGTCCTTTTTAGACGAGAAGGAGCATTTCTGCACTAAATGCATATTTCCTCTGGTGTAATTCCACATAATCTCACGGGTAATTCTGCGTGATTTCACTACACAGATTTACACGAGTTACGCCAACCCTAATTACTAGTATCACAATGAGGTTTGCGACTTTAAAGGATCTTTTATATGTGCCCTCCTTAACATGGCAGCTGGAGGGACTGGGCACATCTGTTGAAGGAAATGTATTGTAAACATGAGTGGAAATGCTGACTCAAGTCAAGTCAGGGACATTTGTATAGCGCACACATCACTCCAAGAGTCTCATGGCGCTTGCAGACGGCTCTGAAAAAAGATGCTGGCTTAGTTATCAAATATGATTAGAAGTGAAGCTAGAGGATCTCTAGTCTCATCCCTTTTGAGGCACACATGTTGTTGTCTTTCCTTTTGGAAAAAGACTTCCACTTCGTTATTTCTGGTGCATAAATGTCTTTTTTTATTCCTTTGATTTTAACACATGGTTTTCAGTTTCGTTTCATTTGTGCATGAGTTTTAACCATATACACTTCAGGCAATGTCATTTTAACGTATCCAATGCATTTCGGGCATTTCATTCATGCCCTTCATCAGGGAATCGACACTGCAAATATAATATAGTAAAAATTACAATAATGTTTATCATAATCGTTATAAACAACATCATTATACAGTCTTTGCGCTATGTGGAACTTTAAACAATGAAAAACAAAACGTGATAAGAACAATTATTAATACCAAGGGGTGTGTAGCATCCTCTCTCTCTGATTCACACTGTATATATGAGAGATTTAACAAAGTACTCAAAGAAACCATCTCTTGGGCTAAAGGGGTGGGCCTCAATTGGAAAGAACAAGTTCTCAAAAAAGTTGAAAATTATAGATTCACTCCTCACTCCTCCACTGGTAAATCGCCCTTTGTCCTTTTTAGGGGTAGGTCCCCTTGTACTTTGTTGGAACCAACATGGGTAAGAGATTTGAGCGATGAAATTGCTAGTTGTTCCAAAGATGGTGATTCGAGTAATGAACTTAATTGGTGAGAGAAAGAGATTTTGAAATCCTCCAACAGAAAACTCTATTTCGATTCCAAGCATGCTGTTAAAGCAACGCCTGTGAAGGTTGGTGACATGGTAGTTGTTAAACTTCCTGGTAAAAAAATCAAATTCTCTGAACCAATAAAAGTAATAAAAGTCTTTAAGAATGCTGTGAGGACTTTAGACCATAGACTATGGAACTTAAATAGAATTTGTGTCTTATCTGGTAATCACCAGTCTCCTGCTCTTGAGCTTAAAATGGATGCTGATGGCTCCCGACTTGACACAAATCATGAAGTTCCTAAGGTGTGTCGACATTCTTCCAGGACCACCAAGAGACCTTCTCATTTAAAAGACTATGTTTCTTGATGAAAACTTTGTTGTTTACCTATTGTTTTACAATTTTATTTGTTCCTCCTTTTGCTAGGTTTTTTTTTTTTTTTTTTATGGGGGGAAGATGTGTAGCATCCTCTCTCTCTGATTCACACTGTATATATGATGTCATGTGTTCTATTTGGTTGCCACAGCTACTAGAATGTATCTTTACAAGCTGTGAGCAGTTTGACTTTGAGCTTGGATGAGATCTGGATGTGTCTCCTTTTATCTCCAATAAACCTGAGCTCCATCTCAACTCAATCCTGTGTCTGCTGCTTTCTTATCAAGAACCAGGATCTTACAGGGTTCCCTGTGTATGTACGTGCATATGTGATATGAGAAAATAAAAACGATGTGTCACTTACAAGCCTTTCGTTGGGGATTTTTTACATCTGTAAAGAGACAGTAAGAGCACAGTCAGCAGTGCTTAAAGAGCGTTTCCGTAGAGCGCTCGGGATGTTAAATCTGTCGGCTATTATAGACTAACCTGAGGTGTTGGTTTGGCGTGTTCGGGTCAGTTGACAATCTCCGGAAACAGCGGCACAGACGGGTTCCGGCCGCGCTTTACTGTTTTGAAAAGATGCCGGTCATGTGACCAGTCATGTGACCATAGACATGGTCGATAGACTATGGGAATCATGTTTTCTCGCAGAGGAATAATGTTAGGTACGGGCTGTAAAGTTACCAATGGGTGACGTGTTAAGGGCATATGAGTATAAGGGTGGAAATGTTTATAGTTAAGGGTGGACGGGGGGTTGAGAATGAATAATGTGGAGAAGTGTGGCTCAGGGGTTAGAGGCGGCAGACCCTGAAGCTGAGATCGGCCCTGGACCAGGGTTCAATTCCCCGCCTCGGCGGGTCTCGGGCTCAAAAATTCCACGGACTCGATAATTCTCGCTCCGGTGCCTTCTCGACTCACGGGTTCACACTCTGCGACTCTGGGCAATAGCTTGCTTAATCTCCACAACGGCCCCTCGCGGCGGGATGCCTGGCTTTCACCTTGTGGATACCCTGCCGGGGTTATCTCACAGGGGAATACCAGGACGGGTTCCTTAAGCAAGCGCCGGGAAACCCTTTGTGGGTAGCTGTGCGCTATATAAGCTCAAATACATTTACATTTACATAATGCAAGAAAAAATAATGGTAAGGAAATGAATGTGCATAAAGGCCCGAGATTGGACCCTGAGATGTTATACTAAGAATATACGTAGTTCTATGTACTGTGGATGACTATTGTGACGTAGATATGAGGTGGATGTTGGTAAAAAGTGTCTGATGTTAAAATGAACTAACACAGTATACACAAGATTCGGTCATCGGAGCAATCATTTACAGGTAACATGACAATTCAATTCTTTCATTCAAGCCAGATGGCTTTTGTGTGGAAAGTTTTTGGATCCAGTAGTTCTCTCTCCTTAGGAGGTGTTTGGTATTGTCTCTCCCCTCATTTTTCTGAACAGTTTCAAGTACAACAAACTTTATTTGCGAAATATTGTGTTGTTCTTCTACAAAGTGCGATGACAAAGCTGACTTCATGTTTTTCAGTCGTATATTAGATTTATGTTCTGTTAGTCGCACTTTGATGCGACGTTCTGTTTTGCCGACATACATCTTTCCACAAGGGCATCTTATTCCATAGATCAAATTGCTGGTGTCACATGTGGCATTTACCTTAAGTTTAATGGGGTTGCCTTGCCTTGGATGGTTAATGGTATTTCCTCGGATTATACTGTTACAATTGCCACAGTTAAGGCACGGTTTAGTTCCAGAGTATTCTGTGGTCTCAGGGGGTTTGTGTTGTAGAATTTCGCCCAAATTCTTTGCTCTGGTGAATGCAAAAATGGGTGGCTGGTTGAAAATCTGCTTGAAATCTGGTTCAATGTTTAATATTGGCCAATGTTTCAAAATGACTTTTTTGTATCTCTTACTGGCTGTTGAAAATTTTGAAACAACTACAGTCCGTGTTTGTTCAGATTTCTCTTTTGGAGTTAAAAGTTTTGTTCTATTGATTTTGTTGATCCTCCCCTTGGATTCTTCAACCAGTGTTTGAGGGTACCCTCTGTTGATGAATTTATTGGTTATTTCATTGAGTCTTGTGTTGAGGGTGTGTTCCTCAGAAGTGATTCTTTTCACTCTGGCCATTTGTGAAAATGGTAGGTTTCTTATCAAATTGGGTTCATGAAAACTCGAATGGAGTAACATGTTATTTCTGTCTGTGGGTTTAACGTATAGGTCTGTTGTGAATCCTTGTGGTGTTATTGAAACTCTGACATCCAGAAAGTTGACCATGGTGTCTGATATATCCCAAGTTAGTTGGATTTGTTGGTCTAATTTGTTAAATTCAATCAGTTCACTTTGCAATTTCTCCTCTGTGTTTGTCCAAATGATGAAAAGATCATCAATATATCTAATGATCATTTTGAGATTGTCCGTCCATTCTTTTTTGGAAAAAATGTGTTTATTTTCGTACCACTGCATAAAAATATTCGCATACACGGGTGCCGCCGAGTTGCCCATGGCCATTCCAGTGAGCTGTTGATACCATGATTCATTGACTCTGAAATAACTATGGTACAGTGTAAAGTACATGAGTTCCATTAGAAAAGTCTGAAAATCCTGATCGAGATCTGTGTTCATAAGTGCTGCTTCCATGGCTTCTATCCCCATGTTGTGGGGTATGCTCGTGTAAAGGCTACGTACATCAGCTGTGCACAGTATCACTTTTTCTTCTGAATTCCATGGTATTTGTTATAATTTTAGTAGAAATTGTGAAGTATCCTTGACATAGGTTTGCATAGCTTGTACTGTTGGTTGTAAGTATTTGTCAATTAACTGACTTGCCTGAAGTGTATATGGTTAAAACTCATGCACAAATGAAACGAAACTGAAAACCATGTGTTAAAATCAAAGGAATAAAAAAAGACATTTATGCACCAGAAATAATGGAGTGGAAGCCTTTTTCCAAAGGGAAAGACAACAACATGTGTGCCTCAAAAGGGATGAGACTAGAGATCCTCTAGCTTCACTTCTAATCATATTTTCAGACGCCGTTGGACCCTCGACGTCACCTTTAGGAGCACCATAACACAAAGCTAAACCTTCTCATTAAACATCTAACAAACACCAGCTGTGCATCTATCCGAATTGCATTGTATTGGAGTTCTGGACTTTTTGGTTCCGTCCAGAGGTGTCAGGGAACAACACCCAAAGACCCCGGAGTTCCACCTGCCTTGGTGCGCAAATGAACAGAAACACGGGCTTCTCGATGGTGGCGTCAAAGACCAAAGGTTTATTACTGCAGGGACACAGAAGTCACAGAAACTACGCATAGGCAGTAACCAGGAGCCTGTTCCATTTGTACATTGAGGGTTGCTCCTTATATACTAAAAATTGTGCTCCAGGCAAATATTTCACATGTTAGTACATTCCCAAACCTTTGTGTCTCAAACAGTAAATATTTGGCGTTACACAGGAACTGTCGATAATATCTGATGCCAAACATCACGAAGAGGGGTTCCCACTAGTCCATCACAATCCCTTGTCAATATTGCATTCAAGAGCCGGACCGCCTCATCGTAAATTTCGTTACCTCCCCCTAATAAAGGCCCAGAAGGAAAGGAGCAGAGCCAGGTGCAGGAGATAGGAAAGCGGGATAAGAGATGTTTGTGGGTTGTAAATGGGCAAGGCTACCGGCTTCGGCCGCCTAATCATGATCGGGACAATGGACACGAGAACCAGTTCAGGTGGGCTAGCCTCGGGCAGAAGAGGCAGCCTTTGTTGAGTCATGCAGCTACAGCGTGATCTGGTTTAAGGTACACGTGTCGTGAAAGAGGTGAATCTCCGGCTAAGGCTACGTGTCCTTAATCGAAATGAAGTGATCAGAGGTTATTGCGTATGTGAGGGCAAGAAACACAAAATGGCGGACATGATCTAAGATGGATGCCGTGGGTAGATCAGAAATGTGTTCATAACGGGAGTGCTCTTGCTCGTATCGTAGCGAAAACACCAGGATATGCTAAATGGATCATTTGCGGTTCGCTGATACTAATATTATGTATTTCCGACAATATTGAAAACACGGGTTCAAATCGTCACGGAACCTCAGACCCTCCTTTTGCCCTTACATAGGCAATTACTCAGTCTATATCAGAGTCTAGTTCTATACTCATCAGGTTAGTGACATGTTGTTGTATCATCATCCTTTCTCGTGCCTTTTCTCCAATCGCAGGTGATTTCCTAAAACAAGTTGCAGCACAAAGACTACACAAAGCTGGACCACACTGGATAATCAGGCAGCATGAGAATAGGAATACTAAGATGACACCGATGATCATTAGAACCTTCCACCCCCATGCTGAGATCAGAGTCCAAAACCACTCCATAAAGGACCAGTTTCCCTTGTCTATATGTATAGAGTCAGAAATCTTGTGTAGCTTAGAGATCGCCTCGTAGACTGTTGGAGCATTATTAGGAATAAAGACACAGCAGCTCGATTGGATCATTCTGCATACCCCACCTCGATCTGCAAGTATAACATCTAGAACCATACGGTTCTGCAACGTCATGAGTCTATCCGCCTGAAGCTCAGCTGTCAAATTACTAAGGGCACCAGCAGTTTCAGTAATAGTAGATTCAACTACCCGTGTTAGCTGACGTATGTTTCTACTATTGGCCATAGGCCCCCAGAACGGAAGGAAGCCTTTGAAGAAGTCTCCAGCTTCCTGACCAGCAGTATCTTCCTTGCTGAAGACACCTCTCGCTATTCTGGTTCTGTGGTAATCAGATGAAGCAGTGTATGTTGGAGGTAACAATCGAGCAATATAGCATGAACCCGAAAAGTCAGCAGGTAACCATGTATATGCCCGGTCTCGACAAATGAAGTAGGTACCCCTAGCAGTAAGGAAGGCAGGGGAAGAGTTAGCCGGAAACACATAAGTCTCAACGCACTCACTCCTCCCTAGCTGAGCTCTTGGATTTCTCCCGTTACCTTGCAAACAGACCTGACCTCGGTGAGGTACGACCCAGATTGGAGTTGAGCTCTTACGCTTGCTTTCTCCTAAACTAAGGCGATACTCTGAAGTATTCCAACTTAAATACACTCGCAGTTCGTCTCTAGGGTATGATGGAGTGTTATTGACATCCTTGATCATGTCAATAATTCCCTGTACTAAAGCTTTGTTGGCAGAGTTATATCTAGTGGAACGTGGTGGACGTGGAGGATAGGTCTCAAGGGCATAAGCAAAGATGGTTTGAAGGGCCTGAAATGATCCATTGTAGCTGAAAGGCAAAACCAGATAGGGAATACCTTTATCCATAGTGTGGGGTATCAAGCCACACACCCAGCAATCTGTAGTGTTGACTACCAGTTGGTGTTGGTGCAAGAGCTGTACAAAAGTGTTGTTAATGAACTCTGAGCGTCGGGCTTGCTCATGTTCAGGAAACGGGTGAAAAGAGTGTATAGAAGAAACAGTAGAAGTAGCAGGATCAAGGGGAGGTACTGTAGTAACTGGCACAAAAATCAGATTTATACTAAAGACGATTCCACCCACCAATGTTGCTAAAATAATCAAAAATGTAACGGCACATTGCATCAAAAAGCATTTGCTACGAAGAATTCTATAAAGTCTGTTTCTGCGAACATAAATCACATTTTCTCGTTGCAGCGCAGGAAGCTCCATCTTCTACAATCCGCTCGCGACCACTGATGATGTGTACGTAGATGAAAATGCCTCTATCAGCCCTGGGAGTTCCCAGAACCAACAGAAAGATCGACCTTGTGTCAGACCCCTGCAGATTCAAACTAGGCACACAGCCACGACCCTACGGCTACCCAGACGGCAAGGCAATTTAAAAACAATAAACAATAGCAAACTTCCTGGCTGAAGGCAAATGTTCAATATATCAAGATCACAATATGCAGTTGCCTGCTTTATTTGTCCATTTTACGTTTTCTCAAGTTGTATCTCTGCTTCGCAGGTACTGTCTGATCGGAAAATAGTGTATCTCTAGCAGCTGTTGCAGTGTTTAAGTTCGCAGATAGCAAAGTTTCTTCTGATGTTGGAGACAAATGTTCAGTGTTCAAAGTAGTCTTTTCAGGAGGAGAGTCATGTTTTGAAGTGTCAGTAATCAATTCGGCATCGCTGAAAGAGATGAACTTCGGTGTGCTTTCAGATTCGGAGGCACCAATTCCCTTCTTTACCCAGTCGTCGTAAGGGAGCGGCAGGGGTACACGCTTAACATGAGACGCGTGTACCCAATGCTTGCGGCCAGCTACACGAACTGCTGTCCTCGTTGTCAGTAAGATCTGGAAGGGCCCCACAAATCTTGGTTGAAGGTTCTTCGTCCTCGCGAAGTTCTTGATGACAACCAGATCTCCTGGTTTCAGCTGATGCCCTGGACTCTCCGGAGACTTTGGCAAAGCATCGAAAACCTGTTGATGAATAAGACTCAATTTAGCAGTCAAGTCGTAAAGGTAATCTATCAACATAGGATATTCTAGAGAGTTAAATTCCTTAGGCCTTGGCACGCCCCAGATATTTGCTGGGCGGCCAAAGACTATCTCGTATGGGCTAAGCCCCACTCTAGAATGTACAGTTGCTCTTGTTGATAACAAAGCCAAAGGAAGTGCGTCTGGCCAGGCTAAACCCGTGGATGCTTGTATTTTAGCTATCTTCAGTTTGAGGGTGCCATTGTAACCCTCCACTAAACCAGCTGACTGAGGATGGTTCGCACTGTGGAATTTTTGTTTCAAACCTAGGCCTGCACATACACTCTGCATAACTTTCCCTATAAACTCACTTCCGTTATCTGACCATACAATCCGTGGCATTCCAAATCTAGGGAAATATTCTTTGAGAAGAATTTTGGCAGTTGATAAGGCAGTATTGTCCTTCAGTGGGTATGCTTCTATCCACCTGGAAAAAGCACAGACCCCCACCAGGACATATTTCAAATTATTACAGCGGTCCATGTGAATGAAGTCTAACTGTATCACTTCGAAAGGGCAGGAAGGAGGAGCGAAATGACCAGCAGGAGTTGGAGTTCCCTTGCCAGGATTATGCATCAGGCACACCATACAGTTTTTCACCACTCTTTCTGCACACTTACTGATTCCCTCATTTTTCCAGACTGGAGCCAACATCTTACAGATACCTTTAGAACTTATATGTGCTACTCCATGCGCCATGGTCACTACTGCAAGCACATACGCATCCGGCAACATCCAACGCTGCTGCTCTGTCAAATCAATCCAACATCCATTCGAGTCCAACTTGCCCGTACTCTCTCTCCATACACGTTTCTCTTCCTCAGTTGCTTCTTTCTGAATCTCTTTCACACTTTCCATTGTGTCCTCACACATCCCAGACTCAGCGATCCATCTTGCAGACGTTGCAACATACATTCTACTCATCGTGTCTCTAGCTGTCTGTTTAGCAATTTCGTCAGCAAAAGCATTCCCACGACCAACATCATCCGTGATTGCTTTATGAGCACTGCACTTAACAATTGCAACTTCAGTCGGCAAGGTTAGAGATTCCAACAAGTCGTTAACTAGTTGACCATGCTGAATCTTAGTCCCATGGGACGTAATGAAACCTCTTTCTCTCCACAATCGGCCAAAACTATGGGCCACGCCAAATGCGTACTGACTATCTGTGAACACATTCACTCTCTTTCCCTCAGCTAAAACACATGCTCTCGTTAGAGCTATTAATTCTGCAGCTTGGGCAGAATTCTGACTCACTCTTGCAGTCTCCACAATCGTCTTCAACGTCGTTACCGCGTAAGCAGCAGTCACATCACCATTTTCCAATTTAAAACATGACCCGTCCACATACAGCGTACCATCCGGATCTGATAATGGAGTATCCCTCAAGTCAATGCGTCCTTTTGTCTCTTCCTCCGTTTTGAAACAGCAATCATGTGGTTCGGAATCACTCGACTCTTGATTAGCCGGCAACAACGTTGCTGGATTCAATACATTACATCTTTTGATCTGAATATGACTCGCTAGTAATGTCAGCTCGTAACCAGATAATCTCGCACTAGTAAGGTGTTGTGTCTTAGTTCGGTTCATGAGCGTGTCCACTGCATGAGGAACCATGACCACTAGCATGTTGTTCATCACCAAACCAGCAGATTGTCGAATGGAAGCCGCAGCTGCCGCTGTAGCTCTCAAACAACTAGGCAACGCTCTAGCTACCGGATCTAATGTTGATGAGAAATACGCACAAGGGCGTTGTTTATCACCAAATTTCTGTGTCAGGACACTCAACGCGCAACCTTCTCTCTCGTGAACGTAGAGCGTGAATGGCTTACTGTAATCAGGTGTACCCAATACAGGAGCTGAACACAAGGCTTTTCGTAATTCAGTAAAACTCTCTTGACATTCATCAGACCATGGCACCGGACTCGGAACATTTTTCCCAGTCAAAGCTACCAATGGTTTCGCTAAAAGAGAAAAATTTGGGATCCACTGCCTACAGTAAGAGGTAATACCTAAAAAGGCACGTACTTCTCTCTGTGTGCGTGGAACACTCATTTGCGTAATTGCTTTTATTCTTTCTGGGGTCAACTTCCTTCCCTCCTTTGACAAGAGATGACCTAGGTAGGTCACTTCTTGGCAGCAGTATTGCATCTTGGAAGGTGACACCTTGTGATTCAGATCAGACAAATGATGCAATAAGGAAATTGTAGCTGCTTTGCAAGTTTCCTTGTCATCGGCAGCCACTAAAAGATCGTCTACATACTGTACTAGGGCAGAACCTGGAGGAAGGACAAAAGAATCTAACTGGCTTTTTAATGCTTGACTATAAATAGACGGACTTTCACAGTAGCCCTGTGGAGCGCGTTTAAATCTGAAACTTCGACCTCCTAGACAGAAGCCGAAAATATCTCTGCTTTCCTCGGCTATCGGAATGCTGAAAAAGGCATTCTTTAAGTCGATGACTGAGAACCAAGTGGCTGTAGCAGGAATCAATGTTAACAAGGCAGTAATGTCTGGAACCACAGGGAATTGCGGAACTACAATCTTATTAACTTCTCTAAGGTCTATGACAAACCTGTACACTGGAGGTTTCGTAGGATCAGTTCGTTTCAGAATCGGCAATACAGGACTATTACAGACATTTCCTCGAGTTTCTTCGACCACACCTTTTTTAATCAAATCTTGCACAATTAATAAAAGTGCACGTTCTCCTTCACTAGATATTTTATATTGGGGAATTCTTGGAAATTTTACATTTGCTTTCAAAGTTACTACATACGGTGGTATTTCTAAAAGGCCTACATCATTAGGACCAGTCGCCCAAAGAGAATCAGGGAGTGAGCGCAGCTCTGGCGGGAGTGTGTCCATTGACAAGTACATCGGAGAAGTAATTCTTTTACCCAAAGTAAGCTGTACTCCTTCCGGAGAACAGTACAATGTCGCATATAGTCGTTTTAACAAGTCTAAACCAAGCAGATTTTCATTACAACCTGTCGTCAAAATCAGGGGTGCTTTCAATTGACACGGTCCAACAGAAATAGACAAAGGACCAGATATCGGGTTGTAAACAGGGGCGCCTGAAAAACCTACAGAAACATTTGTTGAGCCGGACAAAGGTGCGCCAGGGAGTTTCGCATGAATGATAGAACTTTTTGCGGCACCAGTATCCAACAGAAACGGTTCGACTACACCTGATGTTGCTACTGCGACATAAGGCCCACTCTGATCCACTGGAACTGATACTACTCCCTCTCTCTGTCCATGGCTGTCCTAGTACCCATTTTGCTGAAATCCCTCATCCACTTCACAATAGTCTTCAACAAGATATTGTTGAGATCTATTCTGCTGAGTAGACTGTCCATTTCGCTGATCAAAGTGATTAGAAGGGCGATCATTCGTCTGTGGAGGCATAGCACCTCGCCCTCGACCTCTAGAATTCTGCACAAAACCACCACGACCTCTCTGAGCTGCTGCAGCATTATTTTGCGCTAAGATCGGACATTCATTTTTGTAGTGACCCTCTTTCTTACAGTACGCACACTGGTTCCACTGATATTGAGGCCTCGTTGAACTATAATCTGTCCTCTGATACGAACCCTGTTGCATATTAGTCTGATTCGTGCGAGGCGGATACGCCTGTTGTAAAAGAACTTTAGTTTTTAAATCTTTCGTTTTCTTCTCTGATTTTTCCTTTTCCTCTTTATCCCTATTTTCGTAGTACTGTGCAGTTGCAAGTATTTGCGCAGTTGTAGAAACAGCCCACGCACTCTCTGAATCCTTTAATTTATTGCATAACTCAGGTAACAAATTATGCACAAATTTATCGACAAACAGTCTCTGTCCTCCTTCAGTGCTCATATCCTGACCACTATGATCTACAAAAGTCTCTTCGAACCTTGTGAAGAAGTCGGAGACACTTTCATCTTTCTTTTGCTTGCATGCGGATAATTTATCCCAATTAACACGCAACGCAGGCATCAGAGTCTTCATTAAGTCAATTATTCTACCTGGAAGATTAGCAATTAGGGGTTCGGGTTTTGCACCACCCATTTGCTGACCATCCGCTGCAGTGATAGCTGCCCAATCACCACCTAAGGCTGCTTGATGATCCTCCCTACGAATTTTAGCCCACACTGGTTGTGGAACTACATTTCCAAATAACATGTCAATGTCCGCTAAGTTCATTATACAAGCCTCAACTGTCTGTGTTAATTCCTTGTAATATCCAGCAGGATTTTTACGCGGATCTGGCAAGGCCTGTTTCACCGCTAGCACTTCAGCTCGCTTCCATGGAATGTGTATCCACACTCGTTGGAACTGTGCTGGAGCAGCTGCAATACCCGCATTATCATCACGTTGTATTGCTTCGCGCCAGATTGGAGGAACCTCCCTCATAGGATATTGGCGACTTAGCTTCATTTTACCTTTCTCTAAATCTCTCGGCGAACGAAGAGATGGATCATTCCTAAAACTTAAAATAAGTTCCATCGCTTCTTTTATATTATCGCCCACTATCATTCCTGCAGCAAACTCTTTTTGAATTTTAATTAAATCTTCCAAGTCTGATTCAACATCATCTTCCTCTATTTCCTCACGTAACAACGAGCACATCTCATCAAAGACGTACCGTTGTGTTGGTTCCTTCCACTGCATAAATGTGTCTAGCACATCTCTCGTACTGTATCTTCTACTTTTCGTAATCCATCTGAGAGCCGTGGAATCTAAAATTCCCCGTTCCTCAGTACTTGGATGCTGACTACGTCTCTGAACTGAATCAGAAGTAGGAGTCTTAATTAAAGATTTATATAAAGGAGACAGTATATTAGCAACAGAATCAGTGATTTTTCGACGTACAGAAAGTGGAGTTAACACACTTGCAGACGTAGAGAACACAGTAGAGGTAGGAACAGATAGCGAGGCAGTAGGAGTATCGAGAAAAATTGTTTGTGAAGTAGTAGGTGTAAGTGAGACAGATACAGGTATAGAAGTCGGCAACCCAGGAAGAGGAGGAGCCGTAGGAACATTCACATTAACCACAGGAGGCACAGGGGCTTGATTCTGAGGGGCAGGAGCAGGAATACCAGGTTGTCCAGCAACCGGCAATTGAACATTCGGTACAAGTGGAGCCGTAGCACCTTGTGCATACGGTGGAGGTGACCGTAACAGATAAGACAACAGAGGATCATTTTCGGGATCCTCTAGTATCTTAGCTGTTTTCGATGGCAAGGCAGGATAGCACTTGTCAATCGCTAAATTATGCTCTCTAATTGCTACATCTATAGCCTTCTCGCACTCATTATCCTGCAACTGTTTAGTTGCTTGCTCTAGAGTTAGCTCTTCTTTCTCTTTCTGTTCTCTTTTAAATTTCTTCATTTCTCTCTGTTTGGATTCCTTTCGCCAATAACGGAAAGAATCAAACATTGCCGGCCGGGCTTTCTTACTAAACAATTTCGTTTCTAAATTATCAAGAATCTCGGGTTCAAAACTACCATGTAGTGGCCAACTAAGGACACCATCCTTCTTAGTATAGCGGACCCACACCTCATTATAGGATATAGGACCCACACCATGTTTGCAATATAAGTCATAAAGGGGAGTCCCAATCGGAGGAACCAGACAGGAATCCTCCAATCGTGAGTCATGGTTGCAACCGAAACAAGACAACATTTTCCGACTTACCATTTTCAATCCGGAACACAAGACAAACAAAACACGGAACAAATATGTGCACTCGAACCAAGAACTTAGGCCTACCAAAACCAAACTAATGTATCGATACCCAAACTGAACCAAATAGATTATCGTAACCAGAACAACTAGTGATAACCTTACGAAACCAAACCAAACCAAGAACCGATCAAGGATTTTAACAATCCTCACAAAGTAACCAGCTAGCTATCACTAAATACTTAACTGAGGCACTGAAGACGTCACCAAGGAGAAACCCGTCACGTTTCGCTGTACTAAGGGCTGCACCTCGGGTCCAAGACAGGGCGACGGTCAAGGCAACGGCCCACTGCAGCCGTCCTGAACGGGAACCCTCGTGGAAGAGAACTTCGGGCCACTTTTGCGATATGCCGGGATCGATGAAGTGGGGCGCCTCCCTCGGAAATCTTCACACGAAGCCTCTCGAACTCTTCAGGCTTTTGGACCGGTACCGAATGACGTCGCCCCACGTTGGGCGCCAATTGGAGTTCTGGACTTTTTGGTTCCGTCCAGAGGTGTCAGGGAACAACACCCAAAGACCCCGGAGTTCCACCTGCCTTGGTGCGCAAATGAACAGAAACACGGGCTTCTCGATGGTGGCGTCAAAGACCAAAGGTTTATTACTGCAGGGACACAGAAGTCACAGAAACTACGCATAGGCAGTAACCAGGAGCCTGTTCCATTTGTACATTGAGGGTTGCTCCTTATATACTAAAAATTGTGCTCCAGGCAAATATTTCACATGTTAGTACATTCCCAAACCTTTGTGTCTCAAACAGTAAATATTTGGCGTTACACAGGAACTGTCGATAATATCTGATGCCAAACATCACGAAGAGGGGTTCCCACTAGTCCATCACAATCCCTTGTCAATATTGCATTCAAGAGCCGGACCGCCTCATCGTAAATTTCGTTACCTCCCCCTAATAAAGGCCCAGAAGGAAAGGAGCAGAGCCAGGTGCAGGAGATAGGAAAGCGGGATAAGAGATGTTTGTGGGTTGTAAATGGGCAAGGCTACCGGCTTCGGCCGCCTAATCATGATCGGGACAATGGACACGAGAACCAGTTCAGGTGGGCTAGCCTCGGGCAGAAGAGGCAGCCTTTGTTGAGTCATGCAGCTACAGCGTGATCTGGTTTAAGGTACACGTGTCGTGAAAGAGGTGAATCTCCGGCTAAGGCTACGTGTCCTTAATCGAAATGAAGTGATCAGAGGTTATTGCGTATGTGAGGGCAAGAAACACAAAATGGCGGACATGATCTAAGATGGATGCCGTGGGTAGATCAGAAATGTGTTCATAACGGGAGTGCTCTTGCTCGTATCGTAGCGAAAACACCAGGATATGCTAAATGGATCATTTGCGGTTCGCTGATACTAATATTATGTATTTCCGACAATATTGAAAACACGGGTTCAAATCGTCACGGAACCTCAGTATTAGTTATCAAATAGCCATGTCTTCAACTTCTTGAGAAAGCAGCTGTGGTGGGGGATGGTACGTAAATAGAAGGACATTTTATTCCAGGATGCAGGTGCGAGGAAGGAGAAAGATCGACCACCTTTTCTAGCGGTTTGGATTCTAAGTGTTGTAAGCAGTGCATCATTGCTAGATCTGAGCATTCTGGGTGGCTGATACCAACATACTTTTTGTGACCAGTATTTTGGGCCGTTTCAATACATATGCTTATGTGTCAAGCAAAGGGTTTTGAAAAGAATTCGTTTTTTCACTGGAAGCCAGTGTAGAGCTCTTAAGCAGGGAGGAGAGGAAGATCTATACGGAAGAGCTAGGACTAACCTGGTAGCAGTGTTCTGCAGAACCTGGGGCCTCATTTATGAGGCTGTGCATCAATTTTACACCGCCGGTGTTTCACTTTTTGTGACATACCAGTGGCGTACAAAATGCAACTTGTTACGCCATATTTACAAAGTGACGCATCTAGATATATGCGTCACTTTGTAAACCCCTACGCACATTATACCTGCGCCAGGTATAATGTATGCAGGGGGGGGCATTTTGACGCAAGAAAGGGTCATGAAAGTGACGCAGTGAAATCTATAAGATTTCACTGCGCCACTTCTAGGACACAAATGTGTCAATTTCTTATGCTGGCCCCATGTGAAAGGACACATTGCTGGAGTCGTCTCACTTTTGTGACACACTCCAGAAATGCGTCACTTTTGCGCCACACAGATACGTCAGAAATACTGACGTATCTGTAACTCCTTGCGCCATGATGCGTCATAATGTAAATATGACGCATCACTGGTTTCGCAAGGAGGAGGCAGTGAAAAGTGAGGCATCGCTGTTTTCACGCAGCGATGTGTTACTTTTCGTAAATGAGGCCCCTGGAGCCTTTTTGAAAGGTTTTCATTTATTGAGAGCAATAGGGCGTTGCCGGAGTCCATTCTGTTTATAATTAATCCCTGAATTAATGGTTTCTATGCCTCAATAGGGATCCATTTAAAAACCTTCCACAAACTGCCCTAACCCCGAAACAGGTGCCAATGACATGATTTATTTGGCCTTTCGCGGACAATTGATTGTCCATGTAAAAACCGAGGTTTGAGGTGTGTCAAAGCTTTATTTTGATATAGAAATATCTTAAAAGCACATAACAATAAAAATACAATTTATGTTATTAATAAAAACACTTCATAAATAATTAAAAAGACGAGTTAAAACAGTATTAAGCCATTTACAGCTTTGAGTTAAATTAAAAAAGAAAAACGAGGGATTGCCAAGAAAAAAATTCATCACATAGCTTTAAATCTGAATTTGGCTACCCCACACGCCAATACTGTATTAGGGTTAGATTGTAAAATTCTTAGTGCTGGGGAATAGCCTCTGGTCTCATGTAGGCGGCAGACCGGTTTTAGCCATTTGGATCTGGGCTTATTGTAGGCACTGCAGACAAAAAAGACATGTGGGATGGTTTCCAGTTCAGTGCTGCAGTGCGGGCAGGTGGCAAGCGTCTGGTAGGGGGTTTCCATTTAGAGGTGCGTTCACGGACTGGTAGGGTTCCCATTCTAAACTGGACATATATGGCCCTATCTTTGGGTTTTCTAACAAAGTCCATGTAGGGTTCGAGCAAGGGTACGGTCTTATGCAGTCGAAACTCATCAGTGAGTCTGCCCAAGTTATCCGCTCTAGATTCTTGGGCGTCGACCCACAGCCAGTAAGCCCGCTTGACTTCCAGTTTGGATAATGAAGCACCGGACTCCCACGCCACCCACAGGCCAATGGCCGTCAGAAGTTCCTTCATTTTAGAGAGCCAGACAATTTTGTGAGACCCCTGCATGTTCATGACTTCTTTAAGGCCGTCTGCGTAGCTCTCTAGCTCTGGTGTGCGCCACAGGCGAGCCCAATAAAGAAGCGGACCGAGGTTGTGGACTATTTCCTAGGGGGTTGGGCAGGGCCTAGTTTGGATGGCCAACCAATCCTGTGCCCAATATTCCATAGCGTTACCAAAGAGCATAATCTCTGACTTACCATCATTTAGTTGAAGGTGGTTGAATCTCATCCACCTATCAACATGAGACATACAGTTATTGAAACGCTGCTTAGTTTCAATAGGGTCAGGGCCTAAGGTGATCAGGAGGGGCGGTTTCTTTTAAAGGGAGTTGGGGGCGACACCCCCCCCCCCATTATTCTTGCCTCGTTCATTTTTTTAAATTACACTTGCTCATTTTTTTAAATTACAAAACTCCTACCTGTAGTAAGTGTTGATTGCTCAGCAATCTGCATGGTTTGTTTCTGACCCTCGCTCTGCGCGAGGGTCAGGCAGTCAAAGCATGAACAGGCTCATGCATTTACTGAGCATGAGCGTGTCGCAGGATTTGCAGGCCTTGTCTGATTCTGCAGCCGGCCGGAGCGTAGGGCCACTCCTCCTCCTTGATGAACTTCACCCTCTCAGATTGCTTGCACTTGGGCGCTTCAGGCTGCTGCCTGGGCTTCTCAAAACAGTGCGTCAATCAGCGAGGGTTTGTAGGCGTTGCATGTGATAGGCGTCATCGCGGACGCCGGGCCACATGCCGGAAATAGATACAGTGTGCATGTTTCAGTTTTATAGAAACATGGACGCTGTAGATGTTGTAGAGTAGTGCCTGTGGGATTTCCCTACTAATATTGTCAGCACAGCAATAATCATTTTGATGCAGTGGAGCGTGCTCTCCAGAACATTCGACCTCCTTTCCTCAGAGTCCAACTCCGGAATGTGGAGGAGGTGAGTTGGCTCAGGCTCCAGGGGGACTCCAGTGGATCCATTCTAGAAGAAACAGGAGTGGAGGACGAGGAAGCGTAGGTAAGACTCCCTCAATTTAATTTAGTAGGTTTTACGCTGGCCGTTACTCAGTAACTGCCTGTTGTGTGTTCCAGCAGCATCTGTGGTTCTCGGCCTGCAAGCCCTCTCGACCCCCAGTCACTCACCCTGCACCCCCACCCCCATGTCTCCCAAAGCAGGCCCTCAAGCATCACATGTACAGTTTTGTTTTACGCTTTTGGTTTGTATTCGCATGCTACACAGCTGCACAAGAAAGAGTGTTGTGCAAAGCTGATAGTTAATTTGTTTATGTGACATAAATCACCCCTAACCGGTGCAACACAAGGCATGTCACGCTGACCTCTCTCTATGTGAGGACCGATAAAACTGTTTTCCTGATGTACTTACTATTATTGTAAAAATGTTATTTACATGCGAGTGAGAGGGGAGCCTCTACACTTTTCAGTTTTTCACAACGACTTGGGCCGTCGTGATATTTTCATCACTAAGAGTTTATTGCCCGTCTGACTCTTGAGGACTGGCCTCAGCCCTGTGTGCATTCTTAACCTCGAGCAATTTTAGTATTAAATCTTTTTATTGAACAAAAGACTCTCATGCAATGCAGCAAGCATACAGCAAACAGTGTATATGCGACAAGTGCTAGATATGAAACAGGATCATCAGGGTAAAGCGTATCAAAAAGCATACATGGCAAAATGAGCCCCTGTGCTGTACCGAAAAGCGACTGAATAAGATGCTGAAGTACAAATGCCAGAAGAGAGAGCAAACCCCCCCAAGCCCACTCACGTATCCCGACCCTCTCTCAACTTGCCCACCCACCACCCTCGTTCCAGGTCCAGTTCCTCACCCCACACACGCATCCAGTCACTCAACCTTAGTTCCGGCATCGAGCTGAGATAGCCGCAGCAGCCGTAAGTAACGGGGACAGGTCACCTCCCTGAATTCTGTGGCCAACAGGGACAAAAAGCGTTGCCATAACTCCGCATATTTGGCCCCTTCTCCCGCTTTCACCAGGGACAGCTTCTCCATTCCCAAGACTGACCAAAGCCAGCCTAGCCAGCCCTGCATGGTGGGCACATGTGCCGTGCGCCATAAGGCCAGAATAGTCTGAACGGCGGAGCCCAGCACTATTGCGATCAACCGCCCTCTTCTAGCTCTCAGGGGAAAAGTAATGGCGTTGGGAAGCCCCAAGAGGACATAGGCCGGGAATCTCGGAATCTCCGTGTCGAAGTGGGCATCAATTTCATCTAGAACCACCTTCCAGTATCCCTGAATGTGTGTGCAATCCCACAAAAGGTGTGTTAGTGTGCCTGTCTATGCGCAGCCCCTCCAGCAGGTCGCATCCCGGGAAGAATCCATCTTGTGCAACCGTTCGGGCGTTTAGTACCAGTATGACACCAGCTTGGTAAAAGTGTCCGTCAGGCCCATGTGGTAAGCAGAGTGTCGGGCCCGATAGCAAATGTCCTCCCATTCCTTATTGCTCAGGTCACTTCCCAGCTCCCTCTCCCAGCGTGCCCTCCCCACATTATAAACTCGAGAGTATCGCTCCAGGAGCAATCGGTAGAGGTCCTATATAAGTCGTTTGTCCGTCGTCTGGTAAAGTAGCCAATACTCGTATTGGCTGAGCTTCTGGTCAGCTCCCTCCCGCACTCGGGGGTCAAGCGCCCTATGACGCACCTGGAGATAAAGGATGCGCTCCGATTCTGGTAGGCCATATTCTTGACGTAGGCGCTCAAAGGGTGTCACCCCTCCTTCAGAGTACATGTGAAATAAAACCCAACAGCCCGCCGGGCGCCAACAAGCGAACGCCCGCACATCCCTGCCAGGCCCAAAATCTGAATTTTCCAACAGCGGCGTCAAGGGCGACGGAAACGTCGTCAGACCATGTCGGGCATTAGTCTGATCCCACACCTCCAGAGGCACTCTGGTGATGAAAGAGGCGTATAGATTAGGTGGTCTCTGTTGTCTACGGAGGAAGGGGACCTCCTGCAGGGGACGGCGGCCACTGCCTGATCCTGAAAGAGCCAATACCGCTCCAACTCCCACCTACTCCACTCCACCAGGGTGCGGAGTTGCGTCGCCTGGTAGTATAGCGTCAGATCAGGCAGTCCCAGACCTCCCTTTCTCTGGAGGGAGCATCGCCAACCGCAGTTTCATCCTCGGACGCCTTCCGTTCCAGATAAACTGCGCAAGTTCCGATTGAGTTTGGCGGATCCAGCCCTCAGGCGGTCGGAGCGGGATAGCCCGAAAGATATACATAACCTGTGGCAAGATGGTCATCTTTACCGCCGCCACCGGTCCTAGCCATCAGAGAGGCAAATGTCGCCATCGTCCCATCTCCGCGTGGATAGTACGGCGGAGGGTGGCATAATTAATTCGCACCGTGTCCTGCAAAGTTTGCACCAGGTGAATCCCCAGGTGGGGGACCGCCTCCGAGGATCTGTGGAAAGGAAAGCGCTGCTCCAGAAAGGCACAAGTCTGGTGCTCTAGGGAGAGATCCAGAGCCAGTGATTTTGCCATATTCACCTTAAAGCCTGAGGCCCTTGCAAATGCGCCTAAAATCTCGACACTGGCCGGCAGGGATTCCCTCGGGGTGGCCAAAGACAGGAGCACGTCATTAGCATATAAACTGATTGTGTGGATGTAGGCTCCAAATTTCATCCCTTTAACTCTGGGATCCGTCCTCAGGGCTTGCGCCAGCGGTTCCATGTACAGTGCAAAAAGTAGGGGGGAGAGTGGGCACCCCTGCCGGGTCCCGCGTTCAATAGGGAACCGGGCTGATGAGCAACCATTGACGCGTACAGTCGCTGTGGGGAAGGTATAACAATTCAGCACTCAAGTGCGGAATTTGGCACCCAATCCCGTCCTTATCAACACCTGTTCCAGATACGGCCAATGGACCCGATCGGACGCCTTTTCGGCGTCAATCGCCAGCATCATGAACTCGCAGGGCAATCTTGTGGCCCGTTCGATCAGGTGGAGCGCCCTCTTAGTGTTGTTGGCCGTCTGTCGTTCGGGGATAAATCTCGTCTGATCCGGGTCAACCAACCCCTGCATCAGGGGCGCAAGCTGGGAAGTGAGTATGCTAGTATAGAGCTTGAGATCAACATTGAGGAGGGAGATGGGTCTATAGGCTCCGCATTGCGTGCGGTCCTTCCCAGGCTTGGGAATGACTGAGATGGTGGCCTCCATCAGATCCCTCGGAATAGCACCTGATTCTGAAAATGAGTTAAAAAGAGTGGTGAGCAGCGGAGCTAGTTGGAGGCAGAAGGTTTTGTAAAAGATGGCAGTGTAGCCATCCGGGCCCGGAGCCTTAGCTAATTTAAGTCGTGAGATCGCTGAAATCACCTCCTCCGGTCATATCGCCCCCTCCAGTGCCTCCGACTGCTCAGGTGAAATAGTGGGCAGCGCGACATCCCGTAAAAACGCTTCACTGTCTGCGGGTTCAAGACCGGCTCCAGCATACAACGCGGAATAGAAGTCGCTGAAGGTGTCCCTATCCCCTGTAACTCTATTGCCCGCCTGTGTGGTTAGCTCTTGTACCGCTTGGCGCTGAAACCATTCCCTGAGTGCCCTTCCCCGCAGCCGCCCGCAGCGGTCCCGCCTGTGTAATACATATGACGGACCCTCAAAGCCGCATATTCAGCGCGATCTTGGTCAAGAGCCGCCAGCTGTTGACGTGCCAGACGGAGCTGCCTCCAGATTCTCGGCACCCCTGCTCGCTGGTGGATCCTCTCTAGCTCGCGCGTAGTCGCCAACAGCTCCTCCCTTTTTCACGCCAGCTCCGCATTTTCCGCCGCCGATATCGCTATGAACTCACCTCTTAGCACCGCCTTAAGCGCCGCCCAGTGTGTGACCTGTGAGGTGTCAGAAGGCCGATTATGTGTCATGTACCCCGCTATGGCCCCTTTGATTTTGGCTATAACCTCTTTCCGATGAAGTAACTTGTCGTGCAGTCTCCAGCAACACGGAGCGTGGGCAAGGAGCGGGAAAGAGAAGACTGCCGTGAGCAGCGCATGATCTGACAGCGCCAACGCCCCAATGTCAGTCTGGGATGCCAGCGCTGTAAGTGAGGTGGATGTCAATAGGTAGTCTAAATGAGCATAGGTCTTGTGAGCATTGGAGTAGTATGTGTAATCCCTGGTACCCGGGTGAAAGCTCCGCCAAAGATCAGTCACCCCAACTCTCTCAATCTGCAGTGTCCCCCCTCCGACAGAGTGCCTGTTTGTGAATAGCGCTGCCCTGATCAGTCCTGGAGGTTGTCAAAGACCAAATTAAAGTCCCACTATCACAATATGTCTATCCGGGGCCGTGGCTGTCTCATTAAGAACCTGGTGAAAAAACTTTTCTTGTCCCTCGTTAGGTGCATATACTGAACTGGCCGTGAAAGTGACCTCACCCATAGAAAATCTGTAGGATAGCAGCCGTCCCTTTATCTCAGCTCTTTTCTGCAGAACCTTGCCTCTAAAGCGGTGGGACACCAATATAGCAACCCCTGCGGTCTTCGTGGATGCCGAAGAGAAAAACTGCGTTGGGAAATGGCGCGATTTCATCCTATGACAATCTTTGGGCAATAGGTGCGTCTCCTGTAGGAGGCAAATATCAGCCTTCGAGTTCTCCAGGAGAGACAAGACCGCCCTGCGCTTTACCGGGTTATTCAAGCCTCGGACATTAAAAGTGAGGAGGCACATATCAGTCGCCGACATAAGGAACCTTCAATCCTTCAAGCTGCATCCCCTGAAGCCCCTGCACACCAGCTTCCCCACACTCATCCATTCTTACCGGAACCTGGAACCTTCCCCCCACCCTACCTTGAACCCAGCACTAGTGCCGAACTCCCCCCGATCTATAACACCCCCCCACCCCCCCCCCCCCCCTTCCCGGAGCCATCCCCAACCCCAACCACAATCCCCCAACAGTCAAAAGAGTCCTGGGCCAGTCATGTCCTTGTTCAGGCCCCCGGAATGAAGCAATGGTGGGAAACGTGGCACTGGCAACCCCAGCGGCCCTCCGCCCAGCCCCATTCAAGCCCACATGATATCAGTGCTAAGAGAAGAAACCCTCCCCACTGCACATGAGGAGGAGGCTCAGTCTTGTGTTGCTGTATCCTTGGACACCTCATCGATAGCCGCCGCCTTCTCCTGCGCCACCGTCGCCGGGTCTGGCCTAAGGGCCGTCCTGGGCGCTCGCAGATGCCGCACTTCCTGCCAGCCCTCCCCCGTTGAGCGGGGGAGCCCCTCCTGCGAGAGGTCGCCTGCGTCGTCTCTGGCTGTCGAGGCCTCCTCCATCTCTATACCCAACAGGGCGCACGCGTCCGTCTGAGATCGGAGCATATGTAGTGCGCCGTTCCACTTGAAAACCAGGCAAAAGGGGTGACCCCAAGAGTAAGGGGTCCCGTTCTCGTGGAGGAACGTGGTGACAACCTTGAAAGCCCTCCTCTTCTGTAAGGTAATAGCGGAAAGGTCCTGATAGAGTGCGACCTGCTGACCTTGATAAAGTAGAGGCTGCTTTCGGCGCGCCTCCTGCATTATCCTCTCCTTCTACGGAAAGTCAGGCAGAAATGCCAAAATGTCCGGCGGAGGAGCTGGCGCTCTGCGCGCCAAGCCCACTCTGTGCGCCCTGTCAATGCGTATCACAAAGTCTTCCCCTTCTCCCAAGGTGTCCCGAAAAAGGCCTTGCAGGAACAGGGTGACATCTCCCCCCTCCGCCTTGGATGGTACACCTCGGACGGGTATATTGTTCCTCCAGGAACGATTTTCTAAATCTTCTGCATGGGCCTGTAAGTCCAATTGTTGTTCCTGCAGGCGCAGCACCTCCTGCTGTAGTTGCTCTACTTCCTCACTCCACGTTTGATCAGCATCTTCGACAGCGGCCACCCTGTCCCCCAGACCGAGCTCCCGATACTCTCCCGCCATATCCTGCTTTAGGGTCTGGAAATCCTCCCGCAGGGAATTGAACAGGGAGTCCAAGTACGCTTTGGTGATCGGGGCCCCATCTTCTTCTCGCCCCGCAGAGTCCTTTGGCTGCCGCCGGGCCCGAAGGGCTTTTCGTCCCCTTAGCTGCTCCCTTCGTTAACATGTCCGTGATGGTGCGTCCTCCTTTGCGTGACCCCCCGGACATGGCTGGTCCCGCCGCGTATGTGCTGCTAGGAGCTCCCCGCCGTGGCACGAGGCCGCACTCCCTCCATCTCCACCTCCGACTCTCTGGCCCACCAGCTTCCCCAGGGCCACCCGTCCAGCGGCTCCCCCAGTTGGGAGGCCAGCTAACTGTAGAAGACAAATGGTCTTGAATAAGAATCCAGAAAAGGAATGTAATCCAAATGAGGTTTATTGATACGGTTTCCAATCACAGGAGGAGCGCCTCATCAGCCAGGAGTCCAAGTAGCAACTGACCAAGCACAATGGACGCCTGGCTTCTGAGAGCGTCTCCACATTTAAAAGAATACATTTATACATTCTGTGCACATGCTCAGGCATGTGCACACGAGATAAGAATAATCAGCACGAGAACAATAATAAACAAGATACAACACACTACATCACCTTCCCCCTTATGCAAATACAGAAAAGAGAATTAATTAATCAATTAAAAAGAAATAAACTCGTTATATTTTGCAGGGGGTCTTCTAATACGACCACTGCGACTGCAAGACGGGACCGCAGGGGAAACAACAGCAGGGGAAGCATTATTAGATGGAACAGGTGCCGTAGAAGGCAAACCTACGTTAGCTTGAATTATTTTTGGTTGAAGCCAATGTGACCAATCACAACCCTCCTGAGTGGATACATTTTTTCTCCTAGAAATGAGGGCAGCTTGATCTGCAGTCAACCTTGCCAATTGTCTCACGTTCCACCAACCTTTGTCCCCCAAAAAGACTGCATTTTTACTGACTTTAAGGATTTGCACAGGACTTGAGAACATAGACAAACCTTTTGCAACTTTATAGGGCTTCTTGATCATAACCCAATCCCCCACCAACATCTGAATGTCTTTTACACATTTTGACTTGTCATAATTTTCCTTCATTACTGCCTGTTTCTGTTTGACTGAGAAGTCAACATTATCCCTAACAGGAGGAAATTGAATGCCCTCCACTTTCCTTAACCAAGCAGGAAACAAAGGAGAATGGAAATCCCTTCCCCGCAACAATTGAAAAGGGGACATTTGAGTCGTACAATGGGGTGAGACATTATAATTCCAAATTTTCTTCTCCAAAAATTTGAAAACATCCACCCCAGATGCTATGGCTGTCTGAATTCCCTCTTTCAAAACTTTATTCCCACGCTCAACTAGACCATTAGATGAGGGCGAATAAAGTGCCACCTTCAACTGTTTCACATCATGTGTTTTCAAAAATGTACACATCTTGTCAGAGACAAAATGGGTTCCATTGTCAGTTACTAAGGTTCGAGGGGCTCCTTCTAACAAGAACAATCTTTCAAGGAAAGCAATGGTATTATTCGAATCCGGAGCCTCTACAAACCTATAATACATCCATTTCGAGAAGTAATCAATTGCTAAGATAAGGTACCTCTTCCCTTCTGGAAGAACTTTATATGGGCCGGAGAAATCTAAAGCAACCTTCTCCCAGGCCATCCCTGGAAATTGAGAAGGCTGTAAAGGGGCCTGATGAGTCTTCCAATGTTTATCAGACAACAAACATTCTTCGCAATTGTCCACAGTAGCCCTTACCTGTGCGTCAATACCCGGCCACCAATAATGAGTTTTGATTCTCATACAAGTCTTGGTCACACCAAGGTGACCTTCGTGGGCTAACTTGATAACAGTGTTCCTTAAACCACTGGGCGGAACGAACTTATCACCTCTTAATAAAACTCCATCCTTGACTGAGAGTTCCTCCGCCACCTGAGCAAAATTCCTTAGATCCCCAGACAGATTCCTAACGTCTGGCCAAGTCTTAGCTGAAAACTCTAAAGCCTGTGATAAAACACCATCCATTTCACTAGCCTCTAACCAATCCTTTTCAGAAATGACTGAATTCCACTCCTCAATAGCATCCACCATAGAGACACATTCCACATCTTCCTCAACTAAGTCATCCTCATCATCTTTGTCCATCAACATTCTGGACAAGCAATCTGCTCTGAAGTTTTTGCCCCCAGTGATGTGCCTTAACTCGAAATTGAATTCCTGCAGTTTAGAAACCAGTCTAGTCAGCCTAGGAGAAAGACTATTGGTACCTGAAACTTTGCTAAAAATAAATGAAAGAGGTTTGTGATCAGATAGCATAACAAACTTGCGACCCCAGATGTACATTTTAAACTTTTGAGCCGCCCACACACAGGCTAACGCCTCCCTTTTAATTGTGCTGTAGTGCTTTTCAAACTCCTTCAAAGATCTAGAGGCAAAAGCTACCGTGTGTTCCTTGCCCTCCACTTGCTGGCAAAGTACAGCCCCAAGACCTTTCATGCTCGCATCTACTGCAATAATGCACATGGCATCATCCCTAAACGCCTGAAGGGAACGTGCAGAGACAATTAAATCCTTGACTTTAGCAAAAGTCTCATCCAAATCTTTTGACCAAACAAACTTTTGTCCTTTCTTAAGAAGTAACCTCAGAGGTTCCACCACTTGAGCGTACCCTTCGACAAATCTGGCATAGTACTCGGCTAGGCCCAGAAACGAACGTAGAGCATCTTTATCACTTGGAGGTTTAGCTTCCGTTAAAGCCCTAACTACAGAAAATTTCGGTCTAATGCCAGAATTCGAAATTGAATGACCCAAATACTCTAATTCAGACACTCCGAACTTGCATTTGTCTTCCCTGACTGTCATACCCCTACTGCCTAGAATGGACAAAACTTTTTTAAGTAGAACATTATGTTCATCCATTGTTTTTGCGAAAATCAAAATGTCATCCAAATATGCTTGGACCCCCACCAGATCCCCAAACAAAGAGTCCATTAACCTTTGGAAAACGCTAGCTGCTGAAGCCAACCCGAATGGGAGCCTCAGAAACTTGAAAGCTCCAAATGGGGTCACAAAGGTTGTTAACTCTTGGGAATCCTTAGACAAGGGAATCTGATGGTAAGCGGACTTTAAGTCCAACAATGAAAACCATCTAGCTCCGCCTAGATTTGCCAACAGTTCTTGAATTTTAGGGAGAGGATGACAGTCAATTTTAATGTTTTTATTGAGACCCCTGAGGTCTGCGCATAGCCTGATCTCATTATTTTTCTTGCGTGCTACGACGATGGGCGCAACCCATTGAGAGGATTCAGAAGGTTCTATAATCTTGTCTTTAACCAGATCCTCAAGCATCTTTTTAAGTTCCGCCCTGACACTAAGGGGAACGGGGCGGACCTTATGAAAAACAGGGGATGCTCCAGGGATGAGTCTAATCTTGTGTTCTGCGCCACTTACCAGGCCAATTTTATTACTAAATACATTTTTAAACTCACTTAGCAAATCAGCTCTATCAATTTTTGCATCCTCAATAAAGCAGATAGGAAAGTCACGTACTTTAATTGGATTTTCATCCCCTGGGACAAGATATAAACCCATTTTAGCGAGGTCTTTCCAGCCTACGATATCTTTTCCTTTAATCGCCACGTAGACTTTTGTAATAATGGACCTACCCAGGACCTCCACACTCGTTAAGAAAAAGCCTAACATGTCAATATCTTTCTCGCCGAAAGCTTTTGAATTAACATCAGATTGACTTAATTTCACATCCTTTCCCCATTTATCAAAAAATGTAGAGTCCCTGAGTATAGTAATGGGAGCTCCAGAATCAGCCATTACCTGTAATTTAACGTTGTCAATTATGGCTTCACACAAAGGTCCCTTAATAGGCTCACAATCATCATACTCCACCATTAACATTAGGTTATCAAAGGTGTCATTACATTCATCCATATCTACATAGTTGACCTTGACAGATTTCTTTTGGAATCTGCAAACCTTTTGGAAGTGTCCAACTTTTTTGCACAAAACACAACGCTTGTTCATGGCAGGACACCCTTTGAAATTCCCAATGTGGAATTTGGACCCACATCTAAAACAAAAATTTTGTTTATTTGTATTACCACTAGATTTACTCTGCCACTTTTCCTTAGTTTCTTTACTAGAAATAGCATATAGGCCATCGTGAGACACATCATCTGAAATAAAGTTAACCTTAGTGACAGTATCTAGAGCCATGGCTTTAGTAGAAGTTACAGATCTTTCAATACTAAGGCTAAGATCGATAACTTCGGACAATGAAGGATTCTTACAACTAAGAATTCTTTCCTTCACCTTGGTAGAAGAACAATTGAACACAAATTGATCACGAATGTAATTATCCAGCAAAGGGCCAAAATCACAGGTGATAGCTAACACCCTCAATGCTGAAATATATTCGTCAATTTTTTCATCCTCCTTTTGCTTTCTCTTATAGAAATTGTGTCTCTCCAGCATGATGTTAGGGGATTCCTCAAATTGCTTCTTTAATCTGGCAATAGCCTCTATATAAATATTCCATTCATTATCACCTGAATCAGCAGCTGGAGGGGGAATGGGAACCAGGCTCTTAAAAATGCGCTGTGCCGCCAACCCAAGACTGCCAAAAAGAAGAGCAAATTTCCTAGGAGGAGAATAGTCAGAAGCATCAATTGCTAAAATGTGATTTTCAAACAGGCCAAACCACTCCGACCATAATAACGTAGGTTTTCCAGGTTTTTCAAGGAAAGGAGGGGGTTGAGTGACCTCCCTAACAGAAGCCATGTTACAAATATAAAACAAGAGAATAAATGTGTAAAACCTATGACATAGAAAAAACAATAAAACCTGAAAAACACAATTTGTTGAAAGAAAACGTTTTGATCAAAGACACCAAATATAGTTACTGTTAGAATTAGGTTTGGTAGTGAGGCGTGTGAATCGCCGAACACACACGCAGGGTTAAAGCTTGATCTGTCGCTTGATCTGTCTGTGAGGCGAGTGAATCGCCGAGCGTGAACCTTCACCCTTTACCAAAATGGCCGCCTTGCGTAGCGTCCAACGTGCGACGTGACGTCCGTGCGTAGCGTCGTAGGCGTGAATCCCAGGATTCCACGCGTATTCAGAGTTCCGGAGGAAGGCTGTAAGAAGGTTCCAATACGCGATGCCGGAGTTCCAGGAGACCGGTAAGCGCGTAATTCAAAAAGTAAACCGAGGCAAGTTTACTTTCAACCCTTACAGTACATCCGAAGACAGATCCAAGTTTCCAAACGTAGACCAAAGTCTCTGATGATAGTTTATCGCCTCCAGAAACACCGACGACACTTAAATCCAGAAAAGTGTCGATGGAACAAATTTAAATCCGCTCCTCCGTAGTGTAAACGTGGCCCAAATAATCCAAAGATCCGCTTGAAATGACTAAATAAACCAGCATGGTATAAAAGGTCATCGAGGGATCGTTTGCCAAAGTTCAAATTTGACGCGAATTCGTCAAAAATCCTTTTGCGTGGGTCGGTGATGGAAACAATCCCGATCGTCGCCAATATGTAGAAGACAAATGGTCTTGAATAAGAATCCAGAAAAGGAATGTAATCCAAATGAGGTTTATTGATACGGTTTCCAATCACAGGAGGAGCGCCTCATCAGCCAGGAGTCCAAGTAGCAACTGACCAAGCACAACGGACACCTGGCTTCTGAGAGCGTCTCCACATTTAAAAGAATACATTTATACATTCTGTGCACATGCTCAGGCATGTGCACACGAGATAAGAATAATCAGCACGAGAACAATAATAAACAAGATACAACACACTACACTAACCTAGCCGGCGGTGTCCACAAAGCTCAAGGTCCCAGGAAGGGCCCCCACAGTTCAGTCCCGGTCCGCTTACAGCTGGGCCCCCGAGGAGCACGCCTCTGCAACACTCCAGGCGCCCACATGTTCAGGGGCCCCCCCGCGTAGGCTGCCTCCCGACAACTGACCAAGGCTTCAAAGAGGGGCCCCCTCCCGACGAGGCTCCAGGGCAGAGTCTCACGCCACGGGCAGGCCGCACTTACTCGATGGGCCCCCACTCTCACTCCAGGGGTGCTCTGGGGCTCTCCTAAGCTGCCATTTAACCTTGTGGTCACCACAAAGTTCCCACGCTGTGCGACGGCAGGCTCCACGACAGCAGGGGCCCCACTCCTGGTATCGCCCTCAGACCTCAGAGTCCCAGTTTCGCCCAAAGCTAGGCCTCCACACTCATGCGGGACCTCCAATCACACTTCCAGGCGTAGGCCTCCAAGCCTGAGCCTCAATTTTCACCACCCCTGCCGGGCCTCAGGCCATCTGCGCCAGTCCTCGCCGCCCATCTCTGGGGGGTCCCAAGGCACCCTCCTCTGCCGTTCCCGGAATATAGGCTGTTTCTCCCGCTCTCCGCCCCTCTGGGAGTAGGCCTCCGAGCCCGGACCTCGATTTTCGCGCTCCCAGGGTGCGCCCGTTCACAGCCCCAGGGTGCCTTTCACCTCGGTCTCCGCCGTAACTGCCACTGCTGCGGGGCCTCTGATTACCGGACCGCCACCCACCGCTCACGGCCAGTGGCCCAGTTTGTCACCTCCAGCCCCGGCTCGCCTCAGCACTACTCGCGTTCCTGAGTGCCGCTGAGACCCCAGCCACTCCGGCGAGGGAAGCACCACAGTCTCTGAGTCAGGGGCCCCAAAGGGAGATGCTGGGGGGGGGGGGAGGTTTAGCGCTATGAGTCGGGCATTAACCGGGGCCGGGACCGGGAGCCGCGCTAGCACACGTCCGCCGCGGTCGCCATCTTGGCCACGCCCCTCCTGCCTCCAGCAATTTTAGGCAACAATAAAAATGTTCAGATAACCCCAGTGATTAATGTTCATCCTAAAGAGAGAGATCAGAGTTTTGGCTAGTGGAAGTTTTGACTCAGTGTAATGTAGTGCATAAGGTCAATATGCTTACTGCAAAGATCTTGTACCATGCAGATCACACAGTGCATATAATGTAAATAGGTCAGTAGGTTACTGCTTTTTGTCAGAAAGATCATTTTATTACTCGCAGTTTATAAGTTAAAATTGTAATATAGAACCAGAGAGTTATCAACTGTCCTCAAAGAGCTGCATGTAAACTGTATGGTATAGTTTAGAGTGTTGTGATTTTACCCTAGTCTTTCATTATCTTAATGTTGTATAAAGGGCTCATTTGCATATAAATCTATTCTTATTACTAAAGAGAACCTCCAACCATAGTGTTAGATTTTAAATTGTGATTTGGTGCTTCTCCAGACCAAGCGCTCTTAAAAAATATTGTCTACCAGTATGAATGACTGACATGTGATTCCTAAATCTTGTAGTTCTCTGTCTTATGTAATGTTTCCTATGCCGGTTTAAACACGTATGATTGATTCTCTCTGTGTAATGTGTGTGAGATGTAAAGTGCTCTGACACCCTACACTGGTATGAGTGGCACTATAAAACAAATTAAATGCATCTGAGAAAGAGAAGGTATGGAGACGTGAGGGGCACTGTTAAAGGGTGTTAGTGACGGTATCCATTGCGGAGGTGGTCAATGGGGGAACCCCAACAAACATTGTCTCACCGGGCACCATCAACCCTAAAGCTGGCCCTGCTGTGTGCTGTCTTTATGGCCTGACAAATGGCTTGCATGCAGCCTACATAATAAACTCACTGGTTTGCTGAAAGCAGGCTCTTTCAAATGCAAGCAGTAACATTAAAGCCATTTCTCAGGACATAAGCTAACAACACAGGGCCTGCCTGGTGACAGATTCCATGGGTAGCCCCAACGGTGCTGAAACAATTTTCAGAATGAAGGTGCGGTCATCAAAGTTGCATGCCTGACTGAAGTCTTAGGGATTTTTTAAAATACATGGGTAGCAAGTAGCAGTGCACAAAGAACAGGTGTTGCAATGTGATATATGAAATGTCTTTATTGATGTCATAACTACACTTTCACTATAGCTTTATTAACATTCTTGCTTTTCCAAATTTGCTAGAAAATGCACCATTTGCGCACTCTTTTTTCAAAATTTGCTCGGGGGAGAACCCCCGGAGGTGGTTCAGGCTCACTCGCTACGCTCGCTGCAGTGAAGTACGACAATTGTTTTACGCCTCACCACTTTCAAATGTCACCAGCCGCCACTGTGATCAGGATCTGAGTATCATCTGCGTAAGATATGACATCAAATCCGTAGGCTCTGATCACCTTAGTCAGTGAATCATGTATAGATTAAAAGGAGTCAGGCTCAAAATAGAGCCCTGTGGCACTCCCATCTCGACCAGTCTCTCACATGAGATGCTATTTCCTATCTGGACAGTTGTTACACGGTCAGATAGGTAGCTTTTGAACCACTTAAGGGCATTACCTCTGACACCTATCACCCAGAGCCGATGTTCTAAGATGCTGTGGGTGATTGTGTCAAAGGCGGCGGACAGATCGAGCAGGGCGAGGTAACCTCGACCAATGCCGTCTCCATTCTGAGCGCCATCCTGAAACCGGACTGTGAAAGGTCTAAGAGTCCATGATTCTCAAGATGGTCAACAAGCTGTTGGTTAATAAGGGATTCCAACATCTTCCCGAAATAGGGAAGTAGAGAGATAGGACGATAGTTTAGGAGAAGTTTTGGATCGGCCGTAGGTTTCTTTAAAATTGGTCTAACATACAGTGTTGGAAAGGGCAGTTGCAGCAGAAGAACATAGGCTATGCAGACGCCCACCATATGCATTTAAAAGGTAAAAGAACCGTGCCATCAAAGTATTCCCTTGTGGGCGTGTCTGCGCTGTGCTGTGGGCATGTGCTGGGGGCGTGACAAACGTTGGGGGCGTGGGGTACGTTCCGCCCTTCATGCCATGTCTCATATTGTGTGCTAATCCCACCCTGCTCCCTTTAAATACCACTTCACCCCATAATCATAACCCAGCCTTACCCCTTAAAATACCCCAACACTCTTAAACACTTAACCCTAACCCTATAAATATACCCTGTACCCCAAAACCCAAACCTATCCCTAAACCCTAAAAATACCCCTGTACCCCAAAACCCAAACCTAGCCCTGAACCCTAAAAATACCCCTGTACCCCAAAACCCAAACCTACCCCTGAACCCTAAAAATACCCCTGTACCCCAAAACCCAAACCTAGCCCTGAACCCTAAAAATACCCCTGTACCCCAAAAACCAAACCTACCCCTGAACCCTAAAAATACCCCTGTACCCCAAAACCCAAACCTACCCCATAACCTTTAAAATACCCCTGTACCCCAAAACCCACACCTACCCCTGAACCCTAAAAATACCCCTATACCCCAAAACCCAAACCTAGCCCTGAACCCTAAAAATACCCCTGTACCCCAAAACCCATACCTATCCCTAAAACTACCCATGTAGCCCATAACCCAAAACTATATCTGAACCCTTAAAATACCCAAACACCCCAAAACATATACCTCAGTACCCCAAAACATATACCCCCATACCCATACTTACCTTATCCAAACATTTTTTAAAAAACATGCTTTTACCATTCGTGCATTTACAACGAATTTCGTTGTAAATGTGTGCGTGGTAAAAGCATATAAAATGTAATGCCATGCGTTATAATGGATTTGCAGTGTCATGGTACTTTCGTAATGAAAGTATGCGGAGTGATGGTATGCGCAAAGAAAGTTGCAGAATAATGGGTGTTTACCCTTCCCCAGTAAGTACATTGGTGGCACGGCAGCCCACATCTCCAGCAACATACTCATATTTTTTTCACCACCCATTTGAAAAATGCACAGGTCTCTCTCATTGATGGCCAGCACTGACATACACTTTTAGACACACCTCCCACCACAAGTTCTAGAATTGCGAACTTTAGAGCTGGGGAGCTACGTTCGAATCTCGGCATCAGCTCAACATCCTGTGAATCCAGGCAAATCGCTTTGTCTCCCCGTGCCTACCACAAATGAATGTGTTCTTCTGTAATGTAAATTGTGCTCATGCCATGTTGTCGAATTCGCGCTTTATAACATTGCAAGGAAAAATAAAGTAGGGAAACTCGAGTTCACACACTACTGAACGCGCATTCTTAAGTGCATCAGCAGTGCACTGTGAATCGGAGCGTTTCACAGGCCTGTCACAGATAAGAAATGCTATCAAAATAAAATCCTACAAAACAATGTACTACTGGCCAGCAGCAATTCATACCCGGACAACGTCGGGACGGGCTGCTAGTATATTATAGAGATACTGCACAAAGTGTGAAACTGCACATTAGACAGACAACACAAGCAGCACTTTACAATATTACTGTATCCAAGGCCCTAATAATTACACATACATTCCTGTTTTGTGAACCCCTCGGAAACCAAAATGTTTTCTGAAGGCTAGGCCTCCATCATTTCGGAGCTGCACATTGTTGCTGATTTTGAACAGATACTGGTCAGCGTTGGGCTAAATTTGGGCTTGTACTTCGCTTTAAGATGGGTCTCAAAATCCAACACTGGTTGTAGACCATGAGGCTTACATTGGGCATGAGCGGTCTGCTGTACACAAGGAATGCACATGAGGTGTGGTAGAACGTGCTCCTCTGTATTCAGTCACTCTTGGATGGAGCGCTCAAAGTGTGCGCAGTGTGTCAGAGTACACAAAGTGCAATGCATGCAAAGTGTGAGTGTAGAATGCTTAGTGAAGTCTCGAAAAGTGAATTTTAAGGGGGTGCACATAATAAAACTGGTGGGGTCACTTGCATCAGCCATATTCATACATATATTTGCTCAAAATGTTTGTATATATATATATATATGGTGTGTTACTGCTACAACGCATCTATTACAACGTAATGCTGTTACAACGCAGCTATTACATCGCAAATACCATTACAATGCATGCCATTACAACGCATGGCATTACATAGCAGATGCTATTACAACGCATACCATTACATCGTAAGTATTGGTAAGTATTTTTTTATTTTTTTTTATTTAATATTTTATAATTGATTTAATTATTATTAATTATAAAAAAATATTTATTTCGTTTTTAAATATTATAAATTAAATATATTAATTTAAGTATTTTTTTAAATAAATAGGAGTATAGGAGTATATGTTTTGGGGTACTGATGTATATGTTTTGGGGTGTTTGGGTATTTTTAGGTTTTAGGGCAGTGTTTGGGTTTTGGGGTACAGGGGTGTTTTTAGGTTTTAGGGCAGGGTTTGGGTTTTGGGGTACAGGGGTGTTTTTAGGTTTTAGGGTTAGGGTTTGTGTTTAGGGATAATTAAATTATATTTACCATTTTAAAATTGATTAAAATATATTTAATAAATTAAATAAATTATTTTACACTAATTACATTTTTAAATTATATTAATTAAATTAAATAAATTATTATTATTAATTTAATTTCATTATAAAAAATATGTACTTTAAACTAATTACTTTTTTTATTATATTAAATTAATTACTATTTTTTAATAAAATTACATTTATTAAATAGATATTATTTATTAAATAGATATTTAATTAAATTAATGACAATTTTAAAATGTCTTTTAATTAAATTATTTTAAATAAATTAATTACAATAAACTAAATAAAAAAATTTTAAAAAGGTATACTTACCTATACTTACGATGTAATGCCATGCGTTGTAATACCATTTGCGATGTAATGCCATGCATTGTAATGACATGCATTGTAATGGTATTTGCGATGTAATAGCTGCGTTGTAACGGAACGCGTTGTAACACAACGCGTTGTACTGACACCAATCCATATATATATATATCCAAAACACAAGTTTGCTCACTTTAGAGAGGCCACACAGGTAAGTTGAAAATATCGTGTTTTACTTGGGAGCAGGTTACAGAGGGATGAAAAGGGAGTCTTCACCAAATTCCTTCAGCATGCCTGACGCGCTTCGTGCGCTGTGCGCACTTCCTCATAGGCAAATGTAGTTCGCTGCTGCCGGTAAATGTCTTTTGTAACGGCTGCCTCGTGGTTATGGGCGTAGACACACCCAGAGCCTTCTGGTAGCTGTAGTTTCAAAGGTGACAGCTTCAGTAAGAAGAATCAATGCAGCGAAATGAATCCAAACTTTAAGAACCTCAGTGGGCTTGGGAAGGCATCGGTTAGCATCACTCCGCAATGTGTCACCTCTCCCCACGAGCTTCCTGCCCTTCGACGGCTGCTTCCAATGCCGCAGCCAGGGTCCACAGAGTCATGGTTGGGCCCCTCCCCGACCTGAGCCAGCCGGTAACATCCAAACACCCTGGCTGCGGCATTGGAAGCAGCCGTCGAAGGGCAGGAAGCTCGTGGGGAGAGGTGACACATTGCGGAGTGATGCTAACCGATGCCTTCCCAAGCCCACTGAGGTTCTTAAAGTTTGGATTCATTTCGCTGCATTGATTCTTCTTACTGAAGCGGTCACCTTTGAAACTACAGCTACCAGAAGGCTCTGGGTGTGTCTACGCCCATAACCACGAGGCAGCCGTTACAAAAGACACTTACCGGCAGCAGCGAACTACATTTGCCTATGAGGAAGTGCGCACAGCGCACGAAACGCGTCAGGCATGCTGAAGGAATTTGGTGAAGACTCCCTTTTCATCACTCTGTAACCTGCTCCCAAGTAAAACACGATATTTTCAACTTACCTGTGTGGCCTCTCTAAAGTGAGCAAACTTGTGTTTTGGATATATATATATATATATATATATATATATATATATATATATATATATATATATATATATATATATATATATATATATATATATATAGAGAGAGAGAGAGAGAGAGAGAGAGAGAGAGAGAGAGAGAGAGAGAGAGAGAGAGAGAGAGAGAGAGAGAGAGAGAGAGAGAGAGAGAGAGAGAGAGAGAGAGAGAGAGAGAGAGAGAGAGAGAGAGAGAGAGAGAGAGAGAGAGAGAGAGAGAGAGAGAGAGAGAGAGAATCTATATTTAGAAATACACAGTGGAGAAAATTTCCCCTTTTTGACATGGTCACCCCCCTCATTTTGATTTCTCTCTCTAAAACTGTGCAATTGCACCTCAATTAAATCCCTTGAGGACCCCCTGCAAGTTCCCAGTAAATGCTACCCAGAGCATTGGGTACTAACAAAGTCCCCGAGCGTTGCTGCATGAATTGTGCCACCCTAGGGGACCCCTCATCAAGCACCGGCAGGCTGCCATTGCAGGCTGCAAGTCTTGGTGCAGACAAAAGTGAACAGACAACACGACACACATCTGTGTACCATGCCCCCAGATACTGCATGCAGCATGGGTAAGTCACCGCTACAGCAGACCTTAAAGCCCTAAGGCAGGGTGCACCATAATGCATGTGCGGACATATCTGCATGAGCAGATATGCCTCAGTGCTGGGCAGTTCAATTGCTGCCAGTACAAGGGAAAAGGGAAACCATTTTATCTACGTGTTCTGGGTATTGGTCAAAAATGAGTTCCACCGCTACATGATGGCTCCAAAGAATCCAAAGAGGTTTGGTATGAGACGTCGCGTATTCATAAACCCACACGGATTCCAGTGATGGATTTTTTAATACATGCACCAAGAGGGCACCTTAGATGTGCCCTATGAAAATCTACCAACTAGAAGTGTGCTGACTGACTGGTCCTAGCCAGCCTGCCACCGCAGACGAGTTTCTGGCCGCCAGGGAGTGAGGGCCTTCGCTCTCAGGAGGCCAGGAACAAAGCCTACTCATGCAGAGAGAGTTAACACCCTCTCCCACAGGATGACCTCAAATAAGCTCCCTGCCTTGGCATGCTTCAAAAAGTCCGCCACCTTTGGTATGCAAATCTGCCTTCCCTCACAGGAGAGGATGCCAACCTCTCCCCCGTTCCCGCCATGGCCCATTTGGCATCTAGACAGGTGGGAAAAGTAGTATTCAGAGAGGCCTGCTCACCTTCAGGCTAGTTCCACCCCTAAGGTGGGATACCTGATGTGAATACGAAATTTCAGAGTCTGCCACCTTCATGGTGGCAGTAATAATCATGTTGGGGGCGTAGTGAGCCCAGGGGACAGTAGCCCATAACAACTAGACTGTAAACTAAAATTAAAAGCGGACCTGAAAAGTGACTGACAAATTCTGAAACAAACTTTATTCAGATCTGCCCTTCAAGATCGGGGAAGAAGCATCAAGAAATGGACTCAAGGTGCGCCAGGATACTGAAGTCTGAGGCCAGTGTTGATGCTGTGGAAGCCTTCAAGGCACAAATGCATGGCCAACTCCAAGATGTGGATGGCCACCCTGAAAGCAGAGGAATTGGAAAAGAGATTGTACAGGGAAAATCTGTGCATTGGCCGCTTGGGGCAAAGTCGGATGGTTCTGATTTGGTGGTGTATGTGGCCAAAATGTTCTAATCACATCTGGGTAGGAAGCATGGAAAGGTGAGGCTGGACAGGGTACTCAGAGGAGGCCTGATGCACACTAGCACAGCTAGAGACCATGCAACATGTTGGGTACCTACCTCTTTGAAAAGGAAGTTGTGTTGCAAACTGCGTGGCAAGAGGTCGTGATGTCCTTCCAGAATTTTCCTGTGATATATTTACAAAGCCACCAAAAGATACGCTGCATAGACCGCCCTTCAGACTGTTCACTGAGAAACTTAGATAAACACTATTCCTAGTACTTGTACATCTGGCCCCAACTGCAATTTATTGCAAATCTAATATGGAAATCACTATTCTTCATTTATAAAATGCATTGAGTTTCCTTTAGTGAATCCTAGTAGTTTGCAAATCGACCTACCTCATGAATATGAATAAGGGAGGTTTCAATTTGTGACTTATTAGGAATGATGCCATCATAGGGATGGTGGCCTGCTGAGGTCAGCACCCTACCGTGTCTGTGATTGCTTTAAACTAAAGCAGTCTTTTTTTATGCAACCAGTTTTCCTTAAAAGGACAAAAAAATGCATTTTAAAAAAGTTATTTTTTTCCATTTGTTTAAAAAGACTCAGTAGTCTAGTGGGCCACTGCCTTCTCTTAAAATTTTTCCACAGTCTTAAATGGAAAGGAGTCCCCTGAGACTCCTTCCCCTTTGCGAATGCATTAACAATGCCATAGTTTGTAAATTGTTTCCCGCCAGGTGTCAGTCAGAAAATATTAATACATGCCATTTCGATTTGGTATTTGGAAGGGATGCCCCTTCCAAATACTCAATTGGTATTTGGCCGCAAACTAAATTTGCATTTCGGTAACGTGATACCGAATGATAGTTTGGGTTAGATACATCCCAAAGGTTTTTTTGTGGTTGCAAATGAGCCAATTCTGTGCACAGAAAAAAAGCTCGATACATGTGGCCCTTATTTCTGAAAAAGTCGTAGTATAGATGGACCTCTCCTTTCAGAAGAGTTTTCGAATATTGGGAATTATGCTACTTTAGTGAAAGAATGGAAGCAGCAAAAATCTTGTGAATTGAGCTTTCTGAAGGGGAAAATGCTAGAGAGGGGTAATGGAGCCCTCGGTTGGCGAGGGAGATTCCTGGCAACAGTTCTGAGACTAACTAGAGACTGTCGACACCCTTGCCAGGTAGATGCACCTCAGAACCCTCAAGAGGCCTGGAGCAGCTTGTAAAGAAAGGTGGGTAGGGTCTTTCTTGACTTGAGTTCTCCACATTAGCAGAGAGCACATTAAAAACACCAGAATGTGAAAATGGTCTTTATAAAGAGCAGGAATATACGATTTTGACCCTGGGGAAGTTTTGTTAGCAATCTGAGTGTGGAGAAAAGCTAGATTATATAGACTGCCATGATTGTTGGAAAGGGTGACGTGGCGGGGGGTTGGCAAAATATTGTTCCTTTTCCTTAGGGGTTTGCAGTTCTTAACACCATGTGTTTCTCACCCTCTCTCTCTACAAATCTCCACCACTCTACAAATCAAATTTCATTTCCCTTCGCCGATAAAATCGGTACCCCATTTGAGTGGGTGGCTATTGCCCACTACAGAAACAATGAAAACTAATCATAAGAAATAAATGTGGTATTTTCCTGGTTTGGTCCATTCCTATTGCGGGCAATAGGTGGAGCCACACAACTGGGGTACAGTTTGAGCACGAGAAGAGAACGAATCTCCACAGAGTCATTAATCACGCTTCTGACTATGCTCCAAATAACAACAATTGGATAATAAAAGGCTTGAATTAATGTCAGCCACTTAGAATTATGAGAGTCTGCATTCCAGTCCATTTCCCACAACAGCCATCCACACAGAGACCAACAGGCAAATCCGTCTTCAACTGACCCAATAAGAACGGCCGAGCGGACCTTCAGGCCAGGTCCCCACCAGATGCGGACATCATCAATACAAAAAAAAGTTTCAGATTTCTGAGTCTCAGTAAGGTGCAGTCATGTGTTTCCTGCATGGCTCATTATAGTTTTCCCTAGGTTAACCTAACTGTGCTGCACAAGCTACTATATAAACACGCTTGCTTTTGTGCCAGACTGTACTTTCACACGGCCACTGCATAGGTTATTGTGTTCCATTTCTTTCCTGGGATTTAGACTAAGTACCACCAACAAGGTCAAACAACAATGCCCCTTGTTACTCTATCTCGCCAGGCACTAGCACCTGGACTGAAGACAAGAAGGCAGCTGTTTATGTGCACACATGTCCTACCGTAAAGCTGAGCACGAGACAAAAACACACATGGAAAGAGTTCTGAGACAAGAGCACTGTGTCTGCTGAGATATAGAGCGTCCATCTGGGTATGCTAAGGAACAGGGCCTGCTAGTAATCCCAGAGATCTTTTATATATAATCATCTAGCTTTAGTAGCTGGGGGCAGGGGGTATGAGTCACTGTTCTATAAATCACCACCACTTTTCATGGTATATGGATTAATAACCATGCAACTATTTTCATTATGCATTTGCTTTCTAATTGTGGCACATATACTGCATTTCAGAGCATGACAATTTAAATAAATATTCTAAACTTGTAGTCTTCTGTTTTTTTATTGTTGTCGAGTGAGAGTGCGAAAGGCTGTGTCCGGTTACGTGATTCCTGAGAGGGTTGAAAGTGTTGTGTTCTGGGGTGCCAATTCACTTGTTGCTCTCGTAAGGTTGGGAAAGCAAGTGAGGCACTATAGCTAGTCAGACTCTGGCTCATAGATACTGAGGTGGTATGGTGACTCAGTCCCTACATACTGATGTTCCACAGTCCCAAGCATAGTTCAGCACAGTGAGCACGGGTCCCTTGTGTGGATAGCTTGGGTCCAATGGCACAGTGATCACGGGTCCCTTGTGTGGACAGCTGGGGTCCTAAGGCACAGGGAGCACGAGCACCTTGTGTGGACAGCTTAGGTCCTAAGTCACAGGGAGCATGGGTCCCTTCTGTGGGCCAATGGCACAGGGAGCACAGGTCCCTTCTGTGGGCAACTGGAGTCCAACAGCACAGTGAGCACGGAACCCTTGTGTGGACAGCTGGGGTTCTAAGGCACAGTGAGCACAGGCACCTTGAGTGGACAGCTTGGGTCCAACGGCACAGTGAGCACAGGCACCTTGTGTGGGTAGCTTGGATCCAACAGCACAGTGAGCACGGGTCCCTTGTGTGGGTAGCTTGGATCCAACAGCACAGTGAGCACAAGGCCTTTGTGTGGGCATAGCAGCCGTACATAGGCCCTCTTGCGAAGAAAACAAAAAACAAAGCCTAGGAGACTTGGGGATTTGTACATCATCTGCTGAGACCATAAAAACATTTAAGGGTCACTGACACTAAACAGGATATGACCTACTGGAGAAGAGGATACACATGACCGTGCACAGCTTGTACTGCATTGTCACACCCTGCAGAAAATCTCGATATGCTATGGAAGAGGGGCTTTAGATGCTGTAAGCAGGTCTTCCTTACTCGTCTCAGTCCTCTCTCACAATATTCCTGGCAGATGCTGCTGTGATATATCATTCAATAAGAATTTTATTGACATTTATAAAGAGAAGAACATTAAAAAAACAGTGCAAATGAATGATACAATCATAAACTGGACTGCATGCCACAGAGACTGCCATAAGAGGAGACATAGTTTGGTATCAGGTCCCAATGCAATCCTAGTTAGAATGCATATACCTGTGGCACAGGATACTGTGGCTAGAGCATCCTAGCCAGTGGTCCTCGGAGGGTACACGGCAGACTGCCCAGGTGAATCTTAGCATCAGAGAATGATACATGTACTATCCAGAAAGGACTATAACAAGGTGGTATCCAATTCAAAGTAACATAAAAAAACAGGACTAAGAAAGGAGGAGGAAGGGAAGTAGGACGGAGGGGAGGTAATGGACTGTAAATAGCAACGTAGCCGCCACTTCGGTGTATCCTAGAGTGACACTCAAGGCTCTTGCATCCTATCTGGAATCTTTCACTTTGAATCAATCAAGCATGTAGCCAGGGAATCCATCATAAAATAGGTTTCTTGAGAAAGTGTAAGGTGTTACGTAGGTACTCCATGTACTGTTGGAGGCACGGAGATCGCGGAGGTTTACTTTTCTGTAAGTACACGTCAAAGCAGTCCCACACTAGTCTTGAATTGGGAAATGAATGGAATTTAGAATACATTTGTTATCCGCATTTCTAGTGGATCAGAGCAGTTTCCTCCTTAAATGGTACTATAGACTACGATTTCCATTCCATCATTATCACCTTGACCGGCCCTCCGCCCTCCACGGACACGAAGTTGAGGAGAAGGAAGCTCCTTGATCCTGCTCCCCCTGGTTGTCCAGAGCAGCAGCTCCATGCCTGCAGAGCCCTGCGTGACAGCCTTCAGCCCTCTGCCTCGTTCTCCTGCTTTTGCTGAATTTTCAACTGCGCCTGCCTCTTTTCCACTGACTCCCGCCTCATTTCTCCATTACCTTTACACTGTCCTTTCACCTCCTTCTACTGCTTTCGCCCAATTTCTTCTGTCCAATCGTTTTTCAACATCTTTGATTATTCTTTAATTGTGCCTTTTTGCTCCTTCTTCTACAGCTTTCTCTGCTTCTGCCCCATTTTTCTTCTGATATTTAGATCCTTTCTGCCCTATTTTCCGCATCTCCTGGCCGTTCTGCCACCTCACTGGGTTCCCACCTTCCACAAGCCCCACTCACCACAACCCTGTGCCCCTTCCTCCTCCCAGGATTGACTTAATGGAGACTGCAGCGTGGCCATCCCAAAGACGGGACCACGCTGCACGCCAGGACCACTTGACTGTCGCCCACCACAGATGCACCACAACCGAGCTCCGAGTCCTGGAACCCAGACTCCGCAATAACAACTTCTGCGTCTCTCCCGGTCAACTATAGGACCTTTAACATGCCGGAGCGGCCTCTTCTCCTGCAACACCAGAGCACCTGCACGCATGGCAACGTCCTTCATGCCGACCACGACTGTCTGATCAACTTGACTTCCTCCTCCTCCACACACGATAACTCTGCAAGCACGCCACTGAAATCTGAGAAATCACCACCACCCTCACCCCAGATGTCATCTTCCTCTTCGAGACCTGGCTCAGCCCTGTATCAGCTCCCGACATTGCCTCAGCAACACCCACCGATTACAAGGTAGCACACCGGGACTGCATTAACAAACACAGAGGCGGAATCACCATCATCCACAAAGAAAACATTGACTGAAACACCACCACAGATGACACTTGCCCTATCATGGAACACCTCAATTTCAAACTCCAAAAAGAGGGCAAATTACCATCAAGGGCTCCCTCACTTACAGACCTTCTGACCTCACCCCAACTTCTACAACCCCATTCCAGAATTAATCGCCCGCTCGCCATTGACTCCATGGAATACATCTTCTGCGACTTATATTTCCACCTCAACGACACCAACACCTTCAACCTCCTCTAAAACATGATCATCGGCCCTTTACAACTAGTCAGCAGCCACACACACAACACAGGACACATGCTTGAACCCATCTTCATGCCTAGCAACACAGTGAAGTACAGTTATGTCACACAACTCACCTGGACACACCACACCTTGTCATCACCACACCCCCCAGTGCCTACCAGCACCCACACCCCACATCACACCTGGAGCAAAGTGTCAGAGAGCCAGTGGACTGTCACCCTCACACTTCACACCCTGACACCACACCCAACCTAGAAAAAGCGGTCAAGAATTTTACAAACTGGATCACCAACTGCGCCAATAGAGTAACCCCCATCAAGCTGAGCAAACACAAAAGATCCACCAAAAAGGCCAGATGTACACCACGGAGCTGAGAACTACGAAACACGCATGCAAACAACTAGAAAGTAAATGATGCACCAGTAAGGAATCCTCAGCCACCTTCAAGACGCCTTTAAACCACTACCATCAGCTCCTGAAGGAAGCTTAAAAGAATGCCCTGGTGGACTGCATCAAAGCCAGCTCCAACAGCAGCAAAGAACCCTTCAACATTGTCAGAGTTTTCTCCAAACCTTCGCAAACATCACCCCTTCCCATGACCTTTTTGACACCCTAGCAGACTTCTTCTATGACAAGATCTCCACTATCTAAAAGGCCTTTAAACCCCAGCACACCCCTTCTGACCTCTTTGGCCATCCCACTCCCACTAAAGCAAGACCCGACCACACACTTACCACCTGGAATCAGGTTACCACACAGAACACCACAGAGATCATGAACTCCGTCCACTCATGAGCCCCCCATGGACGCCTGCCCTCACAACCCTTTAACACTGGGAGAAAGATCAGCTGCGAGCTCACCACCTTGTTCAACAACTGCATTGCCACTATCACCACCTTCCCCGAAGAATGGAAACATGCACAAGTCAAAACCATCATGAAACCGTCCAACCCCAGCAAACTCAAAAGCCACCACCCCATCTCCCTGATCCCCTTCCCCACCAAAGTACACAAAAAAAAACATTAACCACCAACTCACTGAACACCTGGAGAACCACATCTTCTGGACTTCCGAACCCAGATTTGGCAACAACCACAGCTCCAAAACCATCCTAATCACTGCCATAGACTACATCAGAACCCTCCTCGACTGAGGAGACCCGGCGGCACTGATCTTTCTCAACCTCTCAGCAGCATTCAACAGTGTCCCATCATACCCTCATCAAAAAACTTCACCACATCAGAATTAAAGAAGATGCCCTGAAGTGGATTGCCTCCTTCCTCACCGGAAGATCCCAGTTCACCTCGGAACCCAGGTACATCATTTGCAGCATTCGTCAAGGCTCATCCCTTGACCCCACTCTGTTCAACACCTACATGACCCCATTGGCCAACATAGTTAGATCCCATGGATTAAACGTCCTATCCTATGCAGACGACACCCAGTTCATCCTTTCGGTCTCAGAAGATCCCACCACCATGAGAGAAAACGTCTGCGGGTGTATGACAAGCATCGCCGACTAGATGAAAGACAACTACCTGAAACTCAACACACACAAGACGGAAGTGCTGTTCTATGGCAACAACACCTCTCCGTGGAACTACTTCTGCTAGAAAACATTTGGATAGCAGACTCACCATGAAAACCCAGATCAACGCAGTCTCATCCGCCTGCTTCCTCACTCTTCGCGTACTCTAGAAAAATCTTCAAAGTGCTCCCTATCAACACCAGACATACCGTCACTCAAGCCTGGACTTTGGCAAGGCACTCTATGCAGGAATCACCACTAACCTCCTGAAGAGACTGCAAACCATACAGACCTTCGTGGCCAGACTCATCCTTGATCTCTCCAGATGGACCCACATCACCCCTCACCTCAAGAAATTACACTGGTTCCCCACACAAAAGAGATGTAAATTCAAGATACTGATACACACCCACAAGAGCTTGCACAACCAAGGAACAGCCTACACCAACCTCCGCTTGAACTTCCACCAACCATCCAGATGCATATGCTTCGCCTCGCGCACAACCCCCGCATCAGACAAAGTAACAGTGGAACGTTCCTTTCCCTACCTTGAGACAAAATCCTGGAAGATCTCTCCTGCAACTCCGGACCTCAGTCGCTCTCCTGGAATTCCGAAAGTCACTCAAGACCTGGCTGTTCAATGGAACCCACCTTTAGCATCAATCACCTCAGCGCCTTGATACCCTCTCTGTGATTAGCCGCGCTTTAAAAATCCCACTTGAATTGAGGCAAGAGTAGGTAGGCAAGACTAAACTGGGTGTGCATAAACGCCTAGATGTTTTCAGCATTAACTGGGCTGGTGGTAGGTTTTTGTTGGTGCTGGTCTTGCAGCTTTGTGAGAACCTTCTACAGCTGGTCTGTAAGACGTTATAACTTGTGATTAGTACTGACAATGTGCGCTAAAGATGGAAAACATGTCAATGGCTTGTCTGTGTGTTGAGCCCAGGAAGGGTTTAGGATGTGCAAGCCTGTTGTCCTTATAGCAGGGTGAACAAAGACCTATCATGGGTGGGACTTAGACGATACGTAGCGGGACATTGGGGTGGACATCAAAGGAGGACTGTGTTGGGTGTTCTGTATGAAACACCAAACTGGGAGGAATGACTAACCTGAACTGCTCTTTTCCAACAAAACGCCACTGAAGCGACAAACATTGGGTATGGTCCAAGCGCTCACCAACCATTCCATTACAGGTTTGGCTAATTGTCACCTCCATAAAGGTGGTCTGCAATTAACTCAAACTACAAAGACTGAGGTTTACTGGAGCTCTTCACTGTTATAGATTGTCTGAAGTGGTTAGTGGGCTTGCTGGGGACTTCCCAAAATTGAATTTTTGTGGTTTGGCATCAAACTCTTTAAAAAGGTACAACAACTGGAAAGGAACAGTCCCACAAAAGGTCATGTCTTCAGGACTAGGTTTGACTCTCCATAATGACAGCTAGGGCTATATCATAATTTGGAAGAACGTGCGACCATGCATTGCCTTCAATGGGAGCCATGGTTTGCTCCAGTGGATGCGGTAGGGGGCGGGCATGGTACAAAGGGTGGGGCTTGGACCGGAAAGGGCATGGCCTTTGCAGCTATGAGTTTCACTGGAAGATGCTTACTATCAGTGAGGTGGAAAGTTCGAGACTGCACATGATCCTACTGATGTAGAGCGAAAAAGACGCCATAAAAAGTCAGGAAGCGAGATGTAACTACACAATTATTTTGAGATGGAAAAAACGACAAAAGCAGTGCTGCACTCTCGACTTTACTGATATTTTAACAAAGTACAATTTTGTAGCCCAGGGGTAGGAAAATCTAAGTATCCAATTTACGAGGTAAAAAAAAATATATTTTTTTCCAAATACCCCCAAACACCTTTTCCTCAAGAAGTGTTTTTCTGGTCAACTGTTGTGCTTGGAAGAATCCTTTTCAAAAGGAAAACCAAATCACAAACCAGGATATATAGGTTTCATATTTGTGTATGTTCATATGATAAACCTACTTAAACTAAGCAACGCTTCACCACAAATACATAACTAGCATATATGCTATGTAAATAAATGACAGACAAGCAAATTAAATTATCTCGATACATTTTCAAAATCTCTATTAGAGCGTTGTCGTCAAACATAATGGGTCACAAGCTTCACCTTTCAGGCTTTCTACACATGCATCAATGGACATTATATATTAACATTCTTACTTAAATGAGAGGAAAAGAGAAGGAGTCTGCACCTAACTGAGCGGAATCGAACCCCAAAAATGAACACACATTTATATTTGAGGACACCAGTTGGCCCTGTGGCAACAGCCATCTAGACCTGCGCTGGCACATCGTACAGCGATACCAGCAGGCACAGCTACTAACTGCTTAGTTGGAGCCCAAGTCTTGCCTGGTTCATGGGTGAGGATGCACTTTTAAGGACCATATTGGCTCTCAGGGGCGTGACCAACTCTGGTCCATGGGTTACTTTGTTTAATGGCACTTGGTTGCCGTACGGAGTTTAATAGGGAGTACTCAATATGCTGGAAGAACATGTCAAGTCCCCAGCAGCATACATGTTCTCTACACCACACCAAGCCAGGCCACAGCTCATAGTTATCATGGAAGCTCAGCCGCCATTTTGAAATATTCTTTACAGTGCCTCCGCCACACATTGGGTTCTTAAAGCTCTGCCAGCATATTGATATGCCCTCTACTGTAGTTCTAGACATGGCATGCAGCATTTACTGTTCTTCGAGCTCTGCCAGCCACCTATTGTACCCCTATAGCATGGCTGTTGCACCGCTGTCGACACGGTCTTGAAACAGTCTCTATGGCACTTCCACAGCATACCATGTGCCACTTTTGACACTACCACAGCCTTGATACAGTATCTATGGCACCTCCATGGCATGCCACATGTAGTGTTCATGAAGTTCAGCCACCATTTTGAACTCCTGGTGACACTCCGTGCAGCGGAGAGGCTTGTCCCGTGCCTGCTGCCTCAGACTTCGCCGCAGCGTGGGTGCCCGTGTGTCACCCACTCTTCCTCCACTGCAGCCAGCCTGTTTCTGCAAGATAGGAAGGAGCTTGTAGTGGGGTGTGTGACAGACCTTCCAAAATTTGATTTTGTGAATGAGACTGTGTCTGCACAAGCTGGTACGGTGCTTGTAGCTCTTGTGGCAGTGGGAGCAAATATATGCCTCAGTACTGGGTGACGATGCCTGCATCTGCGCTGCCTCAACAATTGTCCTGTTGCCCTCAATGTGGTGGTGGTGGTCCTTCATGGCACTGAAAGACTCCAGGTTCTCCCCACACTCAGTGCAGATGTAGTGCTCTTTGAAGCTGGACCCCTGCTTGGCAGCCTCAGCAGACTCCCGAGAGGGCCCGCCATCTTGTCGCACCTCTGAGGGACTCTGTAGCACTGGCTTCTTATTGGCTCCATGGTGGCCTTGCTGGCTGGCATGGTACCGATGGTGCATTTGAAGGCCTAGGGCTGTTTTGAAGACCCGGCAGCATTCCTTGCACTTGGGACCCCTGGGTTTTGGCATCTCGAGGTAGCTGCTGATGGTGTCGACAACCTTAAGCTTTGTTAATTAATTCTGTGGCCTTTCCCTCCGGCCCGCATGGTATACCGCCGATTGGTTGTGTGGTCAGACGCCTGGATAAATAGATCTGTAGATAAAAAAATAAAAAAAGATGACATAGCCTTGCTACTTTAAATCTGAATATATATTTAAAATCCACAATTCTGTAAAACTGAAACCATGGTTAGCCTGAGTTAGTCTCTCGGGTCTACTGCTGCCACAGGGCAGCTACTCTAGGATTTCTGCTCAGTCACAGAGCTTGTATTGGAGTACAATATGCTACATTCATATTGGCTCAATGGAAGGGTTGCGGGAAGCTACTTTTGAAGGACACTTCAACCTCTTAGAAGGGGTAGCCAGAGGTTGAACAATGGTGGTCAGGGTTTAGCTTCTAAGCATCTCACAGTGCATGCAGAGAATTAAACATGATAGTTTAGCAAAAAGGGAATACCTCAGGAGAGCACCTACCCCAGGAAGTAAGACATCCTACTTCCAGGGCAGGGGGGTAATGGAGGGTTTGGAGTCTGATGGTGTGATACCCTCCAAATAAATACATCATTATCTTGGTAGTTGGGTCTGATGGCTGCTCTGTCTGGTTTTAACTTTTGTTGCAAAGTCATCCTGTGCCCTTGGCACCCCCATACATTTTTGTTGACTGGTACTGGTGGTAACTGACTGGATGACCCTGGGCTCTGCCTAACCAAGCCCAGGGCAAGTGTTATGCTGAAAATATTAGGGTACCCCTGTGATTGGCATGACCTACCCCATAGGGCCCTAGACATAATAGGGCAGGGGGATTGAAACTGCCTATCAGTCCCTAGTACATAATGGGGCATGGCAGTTTAGAGGCCAGCAGCCCTTTCTGCAGTTGTGTGTGTGCACTGCTGAGAGCATGAGGTCTGTTTAAAAGCAGCCCTGGGTGCCAGGACTGCTTTTAAAAAGTAAATTGTGCCCAAACTCAACTTTTGCGTTTGGGGTACTTAAAATGGTTATCCTACAATGTTTGGGCATATTAGGTACCCCCAGGGTCTCCCCTAGGTGTTCCTAAGGTGGGAAGGGGTCAAGTATACATAAGGTGGACCCTTAGAAAATGAGTTTTTATGCACTGGGTAAAGTGAAATTGCAATTTCACTCCCCACATTGTGATAACGTGCTGCTCAAAATCGACTTTGGTGGTAGGAGCACTGTGGAGGGTTGGATCTGTAATATTTTTACATATTCAGAACCCCTAAAGTCTCCCCTAGGTGTTCCTGGGGTGGGGGTCCTGTAGATATATGTAGCATCAAATATGTTTTTATAAACCCTGGTGCTGGAAAATTGACCCAAGTCACTTTTCCAATTGCAAATCCCATGCCATAGGTTAAAATTGGAAAAGGTTATTAGTTAATAACTGGAGAAAGAAAAGCCATAAAACTAGGATTAGTGGAATGTTAACTATAAATCCAACAATATGGTATTGTTGAATTTATTGGATAATGTACAGACAAGAAGTTAAGACATTTGTCTGTAAGCCAAAATTCAACCCTGTGCTGCTCTGCCCTGACTGGTCAGAAATAAGTGGGTGAGCCTGGCTTCTTTGAAGAGGTGATAAATGACCCCTGGGTTAGGAAGCCTCTTGGGGAGGTGAGGTTGTTGGGCATAGGAATGCCAGAGCAGGGTGAGGAGTCATAAACCATGGACTTCAAGAGTTGTTTACAACTTCATCCAAAAGCCAGTTGCCAGGATTAAGAAAGGAATGAGTAGATGTAGGGAGGGGGGAGACTATGGTAATTAGCCATCCTAGGGTGTGTGTCTAGCCAGCTCTTCTCTCCCTGCAAAAAATTCTGCCATATTGAATTTTAGAAGAATAGTGGTTTCTGGGTTAGCATTTTGCCAGTCTGCAGGAAGTGGTCAGACCTTTTTGGGTGGAACCCTGCAGTACCATTGGACATGAGTGATCTCCTGCTTGACCCAGAGAAGTGGAATAAGTATCTGAGAAGGGCGGAGCCCCTCAGATCTGCTGCTCGAAACTTAAGAGAATCAGAAGGGTCTGCGCTGAAGAGTTTGATGTGCATTCACCAGGCCTGCACTCAGAAGATGGCTCTTTTTTGAACCATTTGAATCTACAGCCCTGTGGATCAAACCTGCTTTAAAATGACTAAAGAGTGGACTCCCTGCAAGCTACAGGTTAACAGAGCTCACCTGGACCATCACCACCAAGAAACGCCAGCCTGGAGTACCACCAGTGGATTTGTAAGTGTTTTCTCCAAATGGAGTGTGGGAATTGAAGTTTCACACTTTCAAGGACCCTCTTGGAGATTCCAGAACCATGGATTGTGTGTTGGATACTTTGGGACCCGCTAGAAGAACTTCAGGACCCCGCCTGCTGGAGGGGGCTGCACAAGACTGGTGAGAGATCCTCCAGAACAATTGCTAAAGGTGAATGTGCCCCTTTCAGAGGCAACAAATTGACTAAAAGGGGCACTGTTGGTTTCTAAGTACTAGAAAGTACTAATCTTTAAAAATGTATATCGCTGGTTCCCTACAGTGGATATTTATTTCCTTTTAGTGCCAATTAAAGGATTTTTTGAATCCTATTTTTACAAATTGGTGCTGGATTTTTATTTTGTACTGCGTCTTAATTATTTACTGAATTTGCGTTTTTAAATGCTTTACATACCTGTCTTTAAAGTTAAGCCTGCCTGCTCGCAGCCAAGCTACCAAGTGTTTAGCACAGGAATAATTTTCTAAGACCTATTCTGAAACCTTTACTATGTTAGTGGCCTTATTGCCAGTGACAGATATACATTTGCCCCTACCAATAATCCCCTTTCAAACAGCTTTGCATCAAAGAGGTGTTCCATGGAGGATGGGAGGGGTGCATCAAATGCATCCACCCATGGATTTTGACGCAAACCCATATTTACGAGGAGACGCAGACATGGATTTGCACCAAAATGGTGTACTTGCCAGAGGCCGACTTATCTAGGAGAAATTCTGCAGCACCTATACAAAGGGAAAAAAAGCCTCTAAAGAGAGTTTTGTGTACAAAGATACCATTTCCTACTCAGAAACTGTACTAACCATAACACAGACACCCTTGCACAAGGATGCCTGCATTGTTCTAGGTAGCCCAATGTGCGCAGTGCGTGGAGGGAGCAGAGCTGCACCACTTCTCTGAAGATATGGCACCGTTCTGCTTTCTTCAGGTGATGCAACACAGCACACGTTCTCTTGCGGTTCTGTGATTTAACAGATATGTGCAGTAATAGGCTGGAAAGATCCTCCAGTCTCGGGCTACTTGCAATCAAACACTCAAAGGTGATGGGATGTAGGCTTGTAAATATCTAACAGCCTGCAATCCACCGGAGTAGAATTCCAAACTATTGTTCTCCGTACACTGCGCCACTCTAGACAGAGGGTCTTATTTAACAGATGGAACAAATGCAAACAGGGTGGTGGAAGACTCTGCTGCCTTTACTCTGCCCTCAAAATTTAGAGATGTCCGCTAGCCCGGCAGAGATCTCTACACATTAGCAGGGACAGCTGTCATTAGGGTTCCTGTCAATGTAGGAAAAGCTTAATGGACACTTCCACCAAACATGATGGGTGGCCGACAAGCTATTCCTAAGCTTTATGTTTCAAAATCAAACTCTCAAAGCAGGACTTTGTTTTTGAAAAATAATAGACAAAGACTACTGAGCCCCTCACCGCCCACCTTCCCCACACCAGGTTTATCCCAGGTAATTTGTCTTTTTTCACTGTCCATGATAGACCTGGAGCGGTGGACAGTAATAGAGGAAAAAAAACATCTTATTGTTCACTCTAAACAGGGAAGACACTCGGATGACTTCCTTCCGATGGCACCTCCCCCACTCGGCCATTGAAGGACGTTTTACACCTACAGAATACATTTACTCTGTCGGTGTAACACGTGGGGTCTCCCACCCCTCTCACCCCCACTCAAACTCGGGCAGGTGGATCTTGGGTTTAGTGGGCAGGGTATTCTCATCTTTGCAACAAATGTACCCGCCCATCAAACTCTAAATCAGCCCCCGTGGACCACCTACATCAGAACAGTACTGCCCCTGCTCCTCGTGGGGGCAGTCCATCTGTACTGTGGTCAGCTCAACTGTTCACCCTTTGGTCTTCTGAATTTTTAGTTAGGAAATTTAAGATTGAGACCCTCCGAATCTCACGAACTAAGCTACGCCCCTGCCTATGTTAACCTTGGCTGTGGGTAAGTTCATTATGTCTGAGGAGTGATTCTAAAACCAGATTAAAAGTTGTAGGTAAAGTGTGGTTTAAGCAGAGGGGGCACAAGTCATGGTGAATGGCTATGGAATCTGAAGACTCAAGGGCTGGAAAAGTGAGCACATGATAGGCAAGGGTGGAAAGGCAGCAGGAAATCTGGGGGGTTAGACAGATTTAAAAAAAAAAAAAAAAGGACTGAAACAAAAGTAGTGTCAGGAGGAGTGGATGGAGACAGGGCCCAATGCAGAAAAACAAGCCACAAAATGTATTAGGCTGAAAAAACATTAAGGGGTGAAGTAAAGGATGGACAAAGTAGAATGAGAAATTGTGATTCAGGAAGTGTGCCCTACCCCCCACACGTACAAGCTCAAGTAAAAATGGGAAATGTGAAAGGTTTCTGAGTGAAGGAACAAGACAATAATAAAGATCAGTGAGGGTAGCATGAGGGATGGCTCCCATCCCCCCAAATAAATCTGCCATAGTAATCTTACCTGGAAAAATAGAGGATCAAAGACATTTAGCAAGTAGGCATTAAACATAAATAAACAATAAAAAAACAATTTTTAAAAAACGTAAAACTTGGTGAATGTCTCTTCTTGAAACGTGAGGTAACAAAACAGGCTCATGGCAACGCATACATGCGGAGCTTATGTCGACAGGAGAGCCCTTATGTCGGCAGGAGAGCCCTTATGTGGACAGGCTAGCTCAGCGAGTTAAACAAACATGTCTGAAACATGCAGTGATGAGCAGATCACAAGTCTGAATCCTGGCCAGGCAAACTCAACCTTCCGTTCTTCCAAGGTAGATACATTTAGTCCCATTAAATTGGGTAGTTTGAACACCTATTACTTGTAGGGAAAATATGCCTGTTATTTGGTCAGCTTTACTAAAAGAACAAGGTACAAGTCTTCTGACCTTTTAATCTAAAACTGTTATGTTAGCATTCTCCGCTTACAACCTGCTGCTTTCCAGTGGAGGGTGATGTGGATATTAATTTCGCACTGGATTTACACTGTTAGGCTTAACAGTGGGCCCAACTGCACTCCTTTAGGAGAATTGGAAGTCTCCAATATTTAAAGTTCAAGGTATCCAAATGTGAATTAAAATGAATTGAGTTAAGCTTTGTTTATTCATCTTTCACTGATTTCATCTTTTACGCTGTTACATTACAGTTCAACATTTACATCATGTTGAATATCTCATCCTCATTGAAGTTTTTACAATCCGAAAAGTTATTGAGATGTATACTTCAAACCCCTATGCATTTCGTGCCGGGGCACTTCATCAGGGGAAATACATATAATCTATAACAAAAGTAAAGAATGGAAACAGTGTGTCAATGATCAGGGCGCTGAGACCAAGTGCTCCAGGCCAAAAGACTCCTCGGAAGTTTCAAGGAGGGGCATATATGTGTTTCCATGCTGTGACGTCACGTCAACAGGGAGCTGCAGGCGGCGGATAGGCAAGACCTTCCAATCTCCCTGAACGTATGCACCTGCCGGGAAATGAAAACTCGGTCTGTGATAAGCGATTGTGTCGATTACACACACTATTCACCATTAGCTGGGTACGACAGCTCGGCGTGTTTTGCGCCTGCTGCGTAGACTGGGCAGCTCTGAGTTGTAATAGTTCCTCTATTGGTGCAGCTCACAAGTGACCAGGACACCAGGGGTCCAGTCCTGGGCTTTTCTACTATTAATCATTACTATCAGGTAGGACTGACAAACAGTTATTCAATAGTACCAACAAAGACTACAACTCCCAGAGTGCACCAAGTCGTCAACTGAAAGCCCGAGATAGGAATCGTGGTATCCAGAGGCGTGGAGACCCAGAACCCTGTTGGCGAAAACTGTCAGGTGTCCATGAAATGGGGCCACTTGTAAGGGCACAGCTACCATTGGTGCAGCAGATGCAGTGGCACCGGGGCCAATAGAGGCCTCAACAGCCCACTGAAGCCGGGGTATCTCACTACCTCATACTTCAAAAAAAAAAAAAAAAAAAGGGGGGGGGGGTGCATGTCATTCCTCGCACTAAGGCCCATGGTACTGACAACGCCATTGGCTTCTTGGCAGCTAACCTGCACCCACGTCACTGCGACGACTCACCTGCGATTTTTTTGGAGTTAAAAACCAAAACAGTTTGGTTAATAATACCTACGGATTACGGAGCTTTGAAGCTTTATGGCTTCAATAAGCGTTAAAATAATATATATTATTGCCACGGTGGTCACTTTACCAAAGGCCTGTCCGCAGCTCCCGTTCACCCTCAGTGGAAGACAGGCATTATAAAATTCCACAATATTAGCATCTAAATAAATAGGGCCCGAAAGGATCGGCACTGTAGGAGACCGGCAGTAAAAGAAAGATTCGGAAAAAGGAGTGGCGTTTTCAAAATCTCTCCGTTGCCGGCACGAGTGATCGCCGTGCATTGGTGGATGCACCGTGGCGGCGGCTTGCTTAGACGATGCTCGGATGCAGCGATGCGTTGACAGGGCAAGGACAGGTTTAAAATACAAAAGCAACTAAAACGAACCCTAGGTCTTCCTCGAAAGCTGTGGCTACAGGGTGGGAGATGTATGTTACAGGGGAGGGGGTCGCTGGTACACACCTGTCCATGGAGGCTCCTCTGATGGTAGAGAACGGTTCGAATCCCACCCGGCCCCATGGGTCAAAGGTCACCAGCACCTGGAAGAAGCTAGACAGGACTGGCGGGAGGTGGCGAGCCCGGGCATAGCCACGCCTTCATACACTCGCACTGCACCACCTGCCACATTGGGAAGCGAGGAGAAGCCATTTTCTACGTAGTGGAAGAAACCATTAAGGCGGATGACTTGAAACTTAAAAACATCAATTAAAACGGGGAGCACGGAGTTAACTCACTGACCCTTCCAAGGTTTTAAAAAACCTCACTGACCCTCCTTCCAAGGTTAAAAAAAAAACCACTGACACTTCCAAGGTTTAAAAAAAAAACTCACTGACCCTCATTCCAAGGTTAAAAAAACTGAAAAACTCACTGATCCTTTTTAAGGTTAAAAAACAAACACACTCACTGACCCTTCCAAGGTAAACTCACTGACTCCTCCAAGGTCGATAAAATGAGCATCTCTGATTTGGGTCACAATAAAAATCTGTCAGATGTCATCAACAAACTCCTCAATGAACCTACACTTACCTGTACCATATTTTATATTTACATTCTGACTGACCTCTTACACATGCTGGCATGTATCATTTCTTTCAGATTCAGCCACAGTGACTCTCATTTAAAAAAAATATTGATTCAGAGCCATCTCTGGGAGCTTTCTTTTTATTGCTGAACAAAATCCGATTGTATGATTTCGTTTTTTTGTCATCTTAAGTGTTTTTAGCGGCATGTGGTTCACATATGTGGCATGCGCATGCCATACCTATGTGTAACCAGGGCTTTGAGTTGGATGTAAAAACTGGGGGGAGGGATGGGGGACTCTCAAAGGGGCGTGGCCAATTTAATTAAGGGCGTGCCTTAAAATCATGCAAGCTAAAAATCTGTGCTTAGTAACAAAACACAAAATGCCCGAACCCACCTTCCCGAAACTAGCGGAGCTATCGGCCTCTGAGTCGGGTCCGGAGGCGCAAGGTCTTTTGTTTGGGCAGCCTTTCTTGAAGGAGCTTACCAAATTTGTTTCCACATTCAGTGGCATCGATAAAGCGCAAGCTTCATTGCGCCGGGCTATGCGTCCGGTTTTTGCCAAGGCTGGACGACATCGTGGACGCTCGTTCGGCCAAGGGTCACATCAACAGTCCCAATGAGGTAGCACCTCTCAACGTGGAGGAGGCCACGATTCAGGATACTCCACCAGAGCAAACTTTTATCCCTCCCGCAAGGGGAAAGGACACTATGGAAAAGGCCGATCCGGAGGACAACAGGGCCATTACCAGGACTCCAACTCTGCAGGTGAGCCTGATTCATGCTTGTGATGTGATTTTGGGGGCAGAGTACACTTTTTCCTCAACAACTGGCGCAGGATCTCCAGCGATGCATGGGTGCTAGAAACCGTTCAAGGGTTCAAGATAGAGTTCTATCACCCTCTGCATCAGACCCGTCCTCCCCCTCCTTTTAGTTTTTCCCTTCAAGATCAAGCTTGCCTCTCCGAGGAAATCGACGTTCTTCTCAGAAAGGGGGCGATTCTTCCAACCGCCCGTCATCCAATGGGATTTGCCAGCTCAGTCTTTCTGGTCGAGAAGAAAGGAGGCGGGTCTCGCCTGGTTCTCAACCTGAAAGACTTCAACGGAGGGGTCATGTACCGTCACTTCGAGATGGAGGGCATCCATCTCTTGCGGGATCTCCTTCGCGAAGGAGACTGGATGGTCCGTCTGGATCTCAAGGACACATATCTGTCGATTCCGATCTTCAAGCCCCATCGTCGGTTCCTCCAGTTTCAGTGGAAGGGTGTTTAGTACGAGTATCAGGTTCTCCTGTTCGGCCTTTCGTCAGCACTGTGGTGCTTCACGAAGCTTCTGAGGCCGGTTGTAGAAAATCTTCGAGCTCGGGGAGTACGGCTGATTATTTATTTGGACAACATTCTCCTTATGGCGGATTGCCCGCTCAGGCTCCTGACTCATCTGGAGTGGTCCATCGGTCTTTTTCAATCTCTCGGTTTTCTGATCAACGTTCAGAAATCGGTTTTGGCACCGACACAATCAATAGATTTTATGGGTTTAAAGATAGATTCGGTTGCCTGCCAGCTTCTCTTGCCCGGCCAGAAGATTTGTTACATCAAGAGGGAATTGACGTCTGTTATTTCCAGACAGACTGTGTCATTGAGATCGTTGGCACGTGTAGTAGGTCTGTTAGCGTCTTCCATTCAGGCGATCTTTCCGGGACTTCTGTATTACAGGGCAATGCAGCGTCTAAAAATCCAACATCTCTGGAAAGGCCTCAGGTACTCAGATCAGATTCGTCTGTCGGAGGAAGTGAGGTGGGAGATGCAATGGTGGCTAGACCACATGGAGGCCTGGAATGGTCGAGCTCTCTTCGGTGCGTCGCTGGAACTAGTGATAGAATCCGATGCCAGAGTCTGGGGTTGGGGAGCCCATGCGATCCTGTCTCGACGGGGGTCGTTGGTCTCCTCAGGAGTTATCTCTCCACATAAACTATCTGGAACTCCTAGCGGGTTCCTTTGCGATCAAGTGCTTTTCACCCCATCAATCCAGTTGCTGCATTCTTCTCCGGATGGACAACATGTCCGCAGTCCGCTATGTCAACAAGCTGGGCGGGACTCGGTCCAAGGTGCTTGCGGAGATAGCCAAGGATTTTTGGCATATTTGCCGGCAGCGGAAGATCACTGTTATTGCGGAGTATCTTCCAGGTCGCCACAATCAAATTGCGGATTGGCACTCAAGACATCTTCGGGACTTCAGCGACTGGAGGCTTCACCCTCGCGTGTTCCGCTCCCTTCTTCGGCGTTGGGGCCAGTGTCACATAGACCTGTTTGCTTCTCGCCTCAACATGCAACTTCCGCTATTTTACAGTTGGAGACCGGATCCGCTGGCCCTAACCACGGATGCCTTTCTTCAGGCTTGGCCATCGACTCTGTGCTATGCGTTTCCCCCATTCATGATGATCCCCAGGGTTCTGGCTTACGCCAAACGGTTTCAAGCGGATCTGATTCTGATTACTCCGCTGTGGAGGGCTCAAGCGTGGTTCCCGGTTCTCCTGGAAATGTGTTGCGAGGCTCCTCTCCTTCTTCCCCAGAAGTGGATTCTTTTGCTGGATCCTCTTAAAGATCCGCATCCCCTGATTCTGTCCGGATCTCTCCAGTTGCTGGCCTGGTGGATCTCGGGGACCGCTGGATGATCCCAGGCATTTCTAGCGACGCTTCCAAATTCATTAGTGAGGCCTGGTCTCCCAATACTCACAAACGATACAAAGGTGCTTGGAAGCGGTGGTGTGATTGGTGTGTTCAACGGGAAGTTGATCCCGTTTCAGCAGATGTCTCCTTGATCATTAATTTTCTGGCGTCCCTAGCCTCTTCAGGTCTAGCTTATAGGACAGTCAATAATTTTCGTTCCGCTATTTCGGCTGGCCACATCCAGATTGATGGCAAGCCTGCTGGTGAGCACCCCTTCATTTCCAAAATGCTTAAAGGTATTCGTCTCTCGAAACTGCCCATTCCTAAGTATGTCTCTTTATGGGATGTTTCCATCGTTTTGCGGTTCTTGGAGGCTTGGCCTTCTAATCCGTTGTTGTCCCGCAAGCAGTTGTCTGCTAAATTGACCATGTTGTTGTGTCTTGTCTCTTGTAAACGTGTGTCGGATGTCCGCGCATTGGATCTTGCGGGTCGCAGTTTTACAACTGAGGGTGTTACATTTTGTCTTTCCAGACGTACTAAGTCTAATACTGCTTTGATTACGTATCCTTCTTTTCCCACTCATCGCAACCTTTGCGTTGTGCAGTGTCTCAAGGATTACGAAGTAAGTACTGCTTCTTTACGTTCAGATATGCAGGGTCAATTGTTAATTGCTTTACAGAAACCATTTCGCCCTGTGACCCCGGCTACTTTAGCACGCTGGGTACGATGGCTCATGTCAGAAGCTGACATTGATGTGTCTGTGTTTGGTGCACATTCTGCACGTGGGGCAATGGCTTCTAAATCTTTCTCCATGGGTGTCACCCTTTTTGACAATATGAAGGCCACAGATTGGTCCTCTGATTCAGTTTTCAAAACATTTTATTATAAACCAATAGATCATATTGCTTCTGTGGTGGTGGATCAGCTTTGAACAAGCATAATCGGAGCCTCCTGTCCTGACATAGAATTCAAAATTAGCAAACATACGTGACAAGAATTTTCAATTCTATTAAGGACAAGGAGGCGAGGATTATCCCACCCATTGTTATTGATTTGCATTGTTATTTGCTGTAATCTGTATTGATGATGTTGCAAAACTCTCTTATTCCTTGTTTCCCCCCCCCCTGGTTTGCATTCTTATTCTCTTGCACTATTTGGGTATTACGGCTATATGTCTCTTTCAGGTTCCGACCCGAAGTAGAGTTTGCCGGTTCCATCCGTCTGCATTTCATCTCTTTCCTGGTTCGGGGACCAAGTGTTCTTCTACTGCCTGCTTCCAGTTCCTTTGGATATCTGCGGCATGTTTTGTTCTGTTCCTATTGGTCTACGTTGGATTGCCTTCTGGACTTGAACTGTTTCCTCAACAAAGAAAGAGGAAGAAGTACTAGCATTGGGACCTTTTATACTGTATACTCCATGGTTATTCCCTAGTGTTCATGGGAAATTTAGTTTTTTGTTACCTTATTGGCTGCTGAGCATTTCATTAAAGAAATGAGAAACGCATAATCCTCGCCTCCTTGTCCTTAATAGAATTGAAAATTCTTGTCACGTATGTTTGCAAATTTTGAATTCTTTTTCGTTTGACCTGGTATTTTATTTATACCCATCTACTTCAGTATTTTTCAATTATTTTTTATGTGTGAATTATACAAAAAAGGAACAAAATACATTCCATCTATTTCACTTGAACCTGTACAAACCTATTTACAAGACAAAAATATATACATTTCCAATATACAATTATCATACATTCTACACATGATACACAATACAAACAATGAATTTAGAAAAAATATTATTCAATAGACCTAATCTATATCAATAAGAAAAGAAAAAGGGACAAAGTCAAAAAGAAAAGAGCAAGACTTTAATTGAAAAACAACTTAACAACTGGCCACAGCCAGTTTAAACGCTTGATGTTGTAAATTGCTCCTTCAGATGTGCCGACGCGTTTCAAGTCCAAGGAAAGCAGTTCTTGGACTTTCATCAGGGCTTTGTCACTTGTCTGTAAATCTCTGAGGTCCTGGCCTCTTTTGATGTCTCCAGGCTCAGGCAAGAATATTCTGTACAGTGTTGGCTATTTTGTTGGGATTGAGGACAATACCACCTCTCTTGGAAAGGATTAAATCTCAGTTACCCGCTGGCTGTCCACTTGTATTTCAGTTTGTAAAGCGGAATCTTAATCTCGAAAAAGCGCAAAGGATCTCAATCGCTCATTCATACGCTCCCTCCTGCAGTGCTTCAAGCGTGGATTGTAATGAGCTTTCTGTGTCTTCCTGTGGCTTATTTTGAAATGCGCGTGTCCACAATATTTGCACCTGTTTACAGCAGCTACATCGGAACAAAATCAGTGAGAAGGAGTGACATTGTTTGTATTGTGTATCATGTGTAGAATGTATGATAATTGTATATTGGAAATGTATATATTTTTGTCTTGTAAATAGGTTTGTACAGGTTCAAGTGAAATAGATTGAATGTATTTTGTTCCTTTTTTGTATAATTCACACATAACAATATTTGAAAAATACTGAAGTAGATGGGTATAAATAAAATATCAGGTCAAACGTAAAATAATTTGTGTTTGCCCTATTGGTTTGAACAAGTGTTTTTGTTAAAAAAAAAGGTGGGTTCAGGCATTTTGTGTTTTGTTACTATATAATAGGGTCCAGCCTACCCCACTGAAGAACCGGGTTTTAGAACCCAGCGGCGCCAGGGGCACGCCCAATGTCTTCGGGTTCACCTGTCTTAGAATACAGAGACACAGGATACTTCTCGGTGACGTCAAGGACCAAATTTATTGGCTGCAACCAGGAACAGAGGTCTACGAAACACAACACGGGTGGTTCGTCAGAGACTGTTCAATTGTAGTATTGCGAGACATCATCTTTTATGCCAAAAATCACATTCCTGACTAGCACCAATTATTTACGAACTGTCCAATCACACAGTGACATTTCAAAAGATATCGCATAACGACAAGCCCACTTTCAGTTGTCCAGCCCACCATAAATGACAAGGCAAAATCCAACATTCTTGCTCGGACAGGCCGGACAAAACCCATAATAAAAGGACCTCAACCCAAACCATAAATAGGCCATAAAAGAAGGAACAGAAACAGATGAGAAACAAGATAGAAGGGTGTGTGCATGTACCATAAATTCAGCAATGTGATGCTCTTTGATCTCTATCTGACCAGCTGCCTAACAAGGAACTGGCTCAACAAGGTCAGCTTCGGGCAATGGAGTCAGTTCGTTCAGGTCACACAGAAGTCAGCTAAAGGTGTACGTGTCCCAAAGACTCGTTCGGCCGTAGTCATCGGCCTATGTGAGGGCAACCACAAAATGGCTGCCGCGCGCAAAATGGAACCCGGAGGTTCGAACGAAATCCCTGAATATGCAGTGTATCCATCAATCGAACATGACGAAAACACTCGTACATACCGCACTTGTTATTTGCGGTCCGCTGATACCAAAATCGTCTTGGTTTGACGACCTTTATTGAACGGGTTCAGAATCACGGAACCTCAGACCCTCCTTTTGCCCTTACATAGGCAATAAACCCAAACTCATGTCAGTCTGAATCCAGGTTTATATTCATCAGATCATCAAGATGTTGCTGTAGCATCATCCTATTACTTAGCAACTCTCTCTGGACAGGTCTCCTAGCACACGAAGTAGCACACAGGCCACTTATAGCAGGAGCACACTGAATGCAAAGACAGAACAGGAAAAGGATAGCTAAGATCATCCCAATGACCATCAGAATCTTCCATCCCCAGGTGGATAACAATCCCCAAAACCATCCCATTAACGACCAATCTCCTTCGTCCACATGTACAGACTCGGAGATCTTATGTAGCTTGGAAATGGCTTGGTACACTGTCGGAGCGTTGTCTGGAATAAAAACGCAGCAGCTCGATTGAATCAATTTGCATATCCCTCCTCTATCTGCAAGTATGACATCTAACGCAACTCTGTTCTGAAGAGTCATAAGGCGATCCGACTGGAGATCAGCAGTCAAGTTACTAAGGGCACCAGCAGTTTCGACTATGGTGGACTCAACCACTCTCGTCAGTTGTCAAATGTTCCTGCTGTTAACCATAGGTCCCCAAAACCGCAGAAAACCCTTCAAGAAATCTACTAATTCTTGTCCTGCAGTATCTTCCTTACTGAAGACACCTCTAACAACTCTCGTCTTGTGGTAATCTGCCGCAGCTGTATATGTAGGAGGCAACAGGAACGAAACAAAACATGTGCCCAAGAAATCAGGGGGCAACCATGTGTACGCTCTATCATAGCAAACAAAATAGGTACCCTTAGCTGCTAGAAACGATGGGGAAGTCTGGGACGCAAAAACATACGTCTCAGTGCAAACACTCTTCCCTAACTGAGCTCTCGGATTCTTGCCATTACCTTGCAGACAGTAATGACCCTGATGGGGTACAATCCAAATCGGAGAGGATCTTTTCGCTCACTGGTTCTCACTCAGACTAACTCCATATCCAGTCACGTTCCATCCAATATACGCTAGTGTCTCATCTCTTGGGATAGTCTCATAGGAACTAATTCCTCTAATCATATCGACTATACCCTTGACTAGAGCACTATCCTTTGGACTATCCTTCACAGAACGTAGGGGGTAAACTGAACGAGCATAGATGAACATCGTTCCGTATGCCCAAACAGAACCATTGTAGCTAAAAGGCAGAACCAGGTAAGGAATACCGTTATCAGTATTATGAGGCATAAGATCACACACCCAACAATTATTCGTGTTCACTACTAGCTGGTGTTGGTGCAGAAGCTGAACAAAGGAATTATTGACAAATTCCAATCTTCTAATAGATTCATGTTCGGGCAGAGGGTGAAAAGAATGCGAAGAAACAGTAGAAGGAGGCATAGGTTGTGTAGTGGGTGCAAACGTCACTTTGAAAGAGAATATTATATAACCCATCAGAAACATCATTAAACTAAACAGCATCAACAAACATAATATTAAAAAACGTTTTCTGCTCATCACTGTACATATTTTGCTCTTGAAGCTCATTCTTTCAACAGGTCTCTCCATCTCGAAAAACTCAATCCTCTAACCGTGCTGTTCGCAGTGGTTGGGTCTTCCGTGCTAAGGAATGCGTCTGTCAGTCCAGGGAACTCCCTGAGACCAACCAGAACCGTCGACCTTGTGTCTTCGGCTTGCACTCCCAAGTCTTTGCACCGCGACCTTACATCTGAACCAGGATGGCGGTTCGAAAAACAAAAATCAATCAAAACAGTTCCTCGGAGGAGAGAACATAATTTCAAAAATAGCAAAGAAAAATAATTTAATTTTATTTGTCCCACGACTCTTGGTCGCAAATTATAACGGCCTTTGCCAGGCAATGTCTGATCACGGAACAAAAGTTCAGGTTCGGAAGTGTCCAAACGATTTGACGGAGGCACAGCTTCTTGCAGAAGATCGTCGCTTTCTCGTTCAGAGTTTGTCCCAATTAAACGTGCATCGCTAAAAGGCAGAAAACGAGGCACGGTTTCAGTTTCAGAGTCAGGAATACCATTCTGGACCCACTGGTCGTACGGCAGAGGCAAAGGGGCCCTCTTAAAATGTACGCCGTGGATCCAGTTCTTTTTACTGCGCACTCGCACTGCTGATCGCGTGGACAGTAGCACCAAGTAGGGTCCAATCCAGCGGGGCTGATCGTTCTTGGTCAGCTCGATAACATGTCCTGGATCTTCAGATGCTTGTGGCAATGTATCATGAACCTGTTGGTGCAAAACCCGCAATTTAGCCGTCAATTCGTAAAGGTAATCAAGCAATACAGGGTACTCTATTTCACTAAATTTGGTCGGCCACGGCACTCCCCTTATATTTGCCGGGCGACCAAAAACGACCCATTCGCGAATGTACAGTCATTCTTGTTGACAGAAGTGCTAATGGCAAGGCATCGGGCCATTGTAGACCGGCGCTCGCCTGAATCTTGGCCAGTTTTAGATTAAGGCTGCCATTATAGCATTCTACCAAACCAGCTGATTGGGGGTGATTTGCAGCATGAAATTTTTGGCGGATTCCTAAACCATCACACACTCTCTTCATCACTTGACCCACAAATTCACTCCCATTGTCGCTCCAGACCATTCTCGGCAATTCAAATCTAGGGAAGAATTCCGTGACAAGGGTTTTAGCTGTGGACAAAGCAGCGTTATCTTTCAGGGGATATGCTTCTACTCATCTCGAAAAGGCACAAACAACCACAAGCACATATTTTAAGTTGTTGCACCTCTCCATGTGGATGAAATCTAGCTGCAAATCCTCGAACGGATACGTCGGAGGTGCAAAATGACCAGCTGGAGTTGGAGGTCCCTTACCAGGATTGTACATCAGACAAACCATACAATTCTGAACCAGGTTCTCGTCACACTTAGGAATTTCAGCATTTTGCCATACTGGAGCCAACAACTTACAAATCCCTTTCACACTGATATGAGCCATTCCATGCGCCATCGTAACCACTGGAAGCACATATGCATCGGGTAACAACCATCGCTGATGCTCTGACAACTCAACCCAACAACCATTCGAATCCAATTTACCCGTACTTTCTCTCCATTCATTCAACTCTTTCTCTGTAGCTTCAGCTTGAATGGACTTCACGCTCTCTATCGTATCTTCACACATACGTCTATCTGGAACCCATCTCGCCGGACCTGCAACATACATTCGACTCATTACATCTCTCGCCGTTTCTTTCGCAACTTCATCTGCAAACGCATTACCACGACCAACATCATCAGTAATTTTCTTAAACGCACTGCATTTCACGATCGCAACTTGCAACGGCAAAGTAAGTGACTCAAGAAGTTCATTCACCAACTGACCATGCTGAATCTTGGTTCCATGCGAAGTCAGGAACCCACGCTCTTTCCACAAACGTCCAAAACTATGAGCCACACCAAACGCATACTGGCTATCAGTGTACACAGTCACTCGTTTCCCTTTCGACAACACACACGCTCTTGTCAATGCAATCAACTCCGCTGCTTGTGCTGTATTATGTGGGATACGTGCAGCTTCAACAATCGTATGCAAAGTCGTAACAGCATATGCGGCAGTCGTATCACCATTCGGAAGCTTGAAGCACGAACCATCAACCCATAAGGTACCATCACACTCTGCAAGAGGAGTGTCCCTAAAGTCTATTCTACCTTTCGTTTCTTCCTCTGTCCTAAGAAAGCAATCACGCTGTTCAATAACATCTGTCTCAAGTAAAATCGGCAACAACGTAGCTGGATTCAACGTATTACATCTCTTTATGTACACATGACTCGCTAAGAGTGTTAACTCGTAGCCTGACAACCGAGCACTACTTAAGTGTTGTGTCTTGGTCCTGTTCAACAAAGTATCCACTGCACGTGGCACCATCACAATCAACGTATTCTCCATCACCAAACCATCAGACTGTCGAATAGAGACAGCCGCTGCCGCTGTAGCTCTCAGACAACTCGGCAACGCTCTAGCTACCGGATCCAAAGTGGACGAAAAATAAGTACATGGACGTTGTTTATCGCCAAACTGTTGTGTCAAAACTGATAATGGACATCCCTCTCTCTCGTGGTCATAAAGTGTAAAAGGCTTACTGTAGTCGGGAGTACCCAAAACAGGAGCCGAACACAACGCATCACGCAATTCTGAAAAACTCTTCTGACATTCTTCAGTCCAAGGAATAGGATTTGGAGTATCCTTAACAGTAAGAGCTATCAAAGGTTTCGCAAGAAGCGAAAAATTAGGGATCCACTGTCTACAGTACGATGTGATACCCAGGAAAGCACGCACTTCTCTCTGTGTCGTTGGCACACTCATTTTCGCAATCGCTTGAATTTGTTCTGGGGTCAATCTTCTTCCCTCCTTCGATAAGAGGTGACCTAAGTAGGTCACTTCTTGTCGACAATATTGCAACTCCGAAAGAGACACCTTATGATGGAAATCAGACAAATTTTTAACAACGACAAAGTAGCCTCTTTACAAATCTCTTCATTGTCAGCAGCAACTAACAGATCGTCAACATACTGAATAAGGGCAGCACCATCAGGTAAGAGAATCGAATCAAGCTGTGTTTTCAACGCCTGACTATAGATGGATGGACTCTCACAATAGCCTTGATGAGCACGCTTGAACCGGAAACTTCGGCCTCCTAAAGAGAAGCCAAAAATATCCCTACTCTCCTCGGCAATCGGGATGCTGAAGAAAGCATTCTTCAAGTCAATCACCGAAAACCTGGCAGCAGAAGCAGTGATATCTGGCACAACAGGAAATTGCGGAACTAAGATCTTATTCACCTCGCGAAGATCGTTCACAAACCTATATACAGGCGGTTATGAAGAATCTGTACGTTTCAAAACAGGCAAAACCGGACTATTGCACACATTACCTCTCGTTTCTTCAATCACACCTTTCTCAATCAGATCATAGATGATCGCTAAAAGTGCTCTTTCACCATCACTGGAAATCCGATATTGGGGAATACGTGGCAATCTAGCATTCGCTTTCAACGTTACAACATATGGTGGAATCTCCAAAAGACCCACATCATTAGGACCAGTAGCCCAAAGAGAATTAGGAAGAGAAGACAATTCAGCTGGAAGTCGATCTTTAGACAAATACATCGGAGAGACCACTCTCTTACCCAATGTAAGCTGTACTCCTAAAGGAGAGCAATGTTGCGTTGCATACAATCTTTTCAACAAGTCCAATCCCAACAAGTTCTCGCCACAACCTGTCGTCAGAATAAGGGGTGCTTCGAATACACAAGGTCCAACAGAAAGAGACAAAGGACTAGAAACCGGATTACTAACTGGGGCGCCAGAAAAACCTACTGAAACATTCGTCAAGCCAGACAAAGGTGCGCCAGGGAGTTTAGAGTGCATAATAGAACTCTTCGCAGCACCAGTATCCAACAGAAAAGGCTCTGACACACCTGATGTAATCGCATTAACATAAGGTCCACTCTGATCTACTGGAACTGAAACAACTCCCTCTCTTTGTCTATGGATGTCCTAGCAATCATTACCATCCATATTCTCACCTTCGACATAATAGTTGTCTGCATAGTACTGAGCCGTCCTACCAGACGCACCATTCTGCTGATCAAAACTATTCATAGAATTTTGTGAAGGCAAGGAACGCGCATTCTGAGGAAACACACCATGTCCTCTACCTCTAGGAGCTTGCTGAACACCTCGACCTCTCACACCAGAAGCACCTTTCGTGCGCTGTAACAGAACCGGACAACTACTCTTGAAATGACCCTCTTCTTTACAATAAGCACACTGATTAGGGCCTACAAGAAAACGCGGCTGAGAAGACTCGAACCTTTGCGAGTTTCTCTGATACTGCTGAGGTTGCTGATAATCGCGTTGATTATTACGAGGCTGATACGCTTGCTGCAAAAGAACCTTTGTCTTTAACTCTTTAGTCTTCTTGTCGGCTCTATCTTTCTCGTCGTTATCCCTATTCTCGTAGTACTGTGCAGTAGCCAAAATCTGTGCTGATGACGAAACAGCCCAAGCACTCTCAGAATCCTTCAACTTAGTGCACAAATCTGGAAACAAATTATGCACGAACTTATCAACAAACAATCGTTGACCACCTTCCGTACTCATGTCCTGGCCACTATGGTCGATAAACGTCTCTTCAAACCTAGTGAAGAAATCGAACACACTTTCGTCTTTCTTCTGCTTTCATGCAGACAATTTGTCCCAGTTTCCACGCATAGCAGGCATCAACGTCTTCATGTAATTAATAATCCTACCAGGGAGTTCTGTCGGCCATCTGCAGCACCAATATTAGCCCATGTATCACCTAATTCCTGTGCATGATCCGTATCACGAATCAGTCCCCATAAAGGCTGTGGAACTACATTTCCTTTCTCTCCCGACGCTCCTACCAAGTATGGGAAGGCGAAAGCCGCTCCCCCTCCTTCCCCCTCCAGTGCGGCGTGCCTCAGGGCTCATCCCTGAGCCCCACGTTGTTTAACGTTTACATGGCCCCGCTGGAGGAACTCGTCTCACCCTTCGGAGTCACTATTGTTAGCTATGCTGACGATACACAACTGGTGGTGACACTCTCCCACCCCAAGCTAGAGCCCTCCAATCTTCACGACTGCCTCTCCAACGTACATCAGTGGATGAGTGACTCCGCTTTGAAATTAAACGGCTCCAAAACGGAGATCCTACTCCTAGGACATAAAACCACGAACCTCCCCTCCAACATCTGGCCAGCCTGTATGGGTGAACCCCCTACCCCCAAGAAGGAGGTCAAGAGTCTCGGAGTGTGGCTGGAGACCGACCTTACCTTCAGGATACAGGCAAGAAAGACGGCCGGCATATGCTACGGTCTACTCAAATCTTGCAGGAAGGTAATCCCGCTACTGCCTTTCCAGTCGCGTCTCATGCTGATCCAAGGCCTAATTTTATCCAGGCTGGACTACAGCAATGCCATCTACCTAGGCTCCCCAGAATCTACTCTTCAAACTCTGCAAAAAGCTCAAAATGCCGCAGCCCGACTCCTAACGAACACCCCGGCTAGATCATCTGCGAAGCCCGCACTTAGGAAGCTGCACTGGCTCCCTATCAGGGAAAGGGTCACTTTCAAGGCCCTCTGTCTTGCCCACAAGGTACTCCATAACACCGGCCCCCCCATATTAAAGAACTGGATCACCCCTTATAGACCCACGAGAGCGCTTCGCTCGGAGCACGGAAACCTCTTCACGATCCCCAAGGTGAAAAAGGCCCGCATAGGTGGCCGCCGCTTCTCGGTCAACACAGGAAACAAATGGAATGCACTCCCTCTGAGCCTCAGAGTAGAACCCAACCTCCTTCGGTTCAGGAAAGCCCTCAAAACCCTACTCTTCCCCTAAACCTTCATTTCTCCCGACCACTCCCCTCTGCGAGCAAAAGGTTCAGCGCTGGGATACCCACTGGGTGACTACGCGCTCTATAAAACCATAAAATAAATAAATAAAATAAAACATTCCCAAACAACATGTCTATGTCGGCTAAATTCATAACACATGAGTCTGCAGTCTGTGATAATTCCTAATAATAGCCTGCAGGATTTTTACGTGGATCAGGCAAAGTCTGCTTAAGGGCCAAAACTTCAACTCGCTTCCATGGAACATGTACCCAAACACGCTGAAAATGTGGCAGAATAGGTGGATTAGCGGCTACATCTCCTGCTCTCCACACTGGGGGAACCTCTCTCATCGGATATTGACGCACTGTCCTCCTAACAGAAGAACCAGGCTCAAACAACGGCTGAGAAGGAGACTCACTCCTAAACGACAACATAGTTGCAACTGCTCTTTCAATGTCGAGACCCACTATAGTTTCCTTCGCAAACTCGGATTGTATGCGGAACAAATCACCATCTTCCCATTCTTCACGAAGGAAAGTACACATCTTCTCGAAAACATATCTCTGCTTCGGTGCTTCCCATTGACGGAAGACATCCATAACAGACTCTAAGTTATATCTTAAAGAATGAGTCACCCATTTACACGCTATATGATCCAATACTTCCCGCTCACCGGGACCAGGCAGATGGCTACGCAACTGTGTACACGCCAAAACAGGGGTCATACCCAATGACCCAAAGAGAGGAGAAAAGAGACCAGTAACAGTATCAGTCATTCTCTGTCGAACAGAAGGAGAAGTTGACATAAGAACAGGAGACAAAGCAGACTGAGAGGAAACCAACGTAGGAACAATAGCAGACGAAGTAGCAAGTACAGGAGACAAAGTCGTAGGAGTTGGAGACGGAGCAGGTAGCAAAGTCGGCACCCTGGAGAAGGCTGCACCAAAGGAATAGGAGCCAACTGAAGAGGAGCTGGCAGTTGTACAATAGCAGGAAGAAAAGCAACCAGAGGTTGCGGAGGTGCTGTAGCACTCTGCACATAAGGGGGTGGCGAACTCAACAAATGTGACATCAAAGGATCTTTCTCAAGGTCCTTCGTTGCACCTTGCTGTTAAGGTGGCAAAGCTGGATAACACTTATCAATCGCCATTTTACGTTGCCTGTGCAACTGCTCACTCGCTTGTTCTTCTTCGTTATCTTTAAACTGTATAGCAGCTTGCATTATCGAAATACCTTTCTCTCTTTTATTTCTTTTTGCTAACTTAATTTCTTTCTGTTTGGCTTCCTTTCGCCAGAGGCGGAAAGAGTCAAACATCGCCGGCCGGGCTTTCTTCTTGAAAAGTTTAACTTCTAAATTATCTAAAATCCCCATGTCATAACTACCATATTGGGGCCTCTTTAGGACACCATCCTTCCTAGTATATCTAATCCATACTTCATTATACGTGATAGGGCCCACGCCATGATTTAAATGGAGCTCATAGGTCGGAGTTGCAATCGGAGGCATCGGACACGAGTCCTCCAATCGGGAATCCCTTTTACAACCACAACAAAATATCTTTCCAAGTCTGCTAAGACCAGGCATCTTTGCTCACTAGTCTAGCTTCAGACTTCAAGGGAATATCGAATACGATAGCCTCGTGAATACACGAGTCCCTCGGCTTTGGAGCTTGCAAGTCCCAAATCAAAGATCCCAAGGGGATACCCGAACAAAACTAAGGACTGGGAGACGCTCCACTCATGCTTAACTGAAATATCGATGACGTCGCCAGAAGACCCGTCTATTGTCTCACTCTACAAATCGTCAAAAGGCTCCAAGACAGGGCGACAGTCAGGGCAGCAGTCCTTCGTAGCCGTCGGAAAGCGGGGAACCTCGCAGCAAAGACTTTCGGACCACGACGACATACAGGGGTCGATGAAGTGGCAGGCCTTCCTCCAGAATATTCACAAGAAGCTCCTCGCGATCTTCAGGTTTGGACCGGTACCGCTGAAGTCGCCCCACGTGGGCGCCAACTGAAGAACCGGGTTTTAGAACCCAGTGGCGCCAGGGGCACGCCCAATGTCTTCGGGTTCACCTGTCTTAGAATACAGAGACACGGGATACTTCTCAGTGACGTCAAAGACAAAATTTATTGGCTGCAACCAGGAACAGAGGTCTACGAAGCACAACACGGGTGGTTCATCAGAGACTGTACAATTGTAGTATTGTGAGACATCGTCTTTTATGCCAAAAATCACATTCCTGACTAGCATCAATTATTTACGAACTGTCCAATCACACAGTGACATTTCAAAAGATATCGCATAACGACAAGCCCACTTTCAGTTGTCCAGCCCACCATAAATGGCAAGGCAAAATCCAACATTCTTGCTCGGACAGGCCGGACAAAACCCATAATAAAAGGACCTCAACCCAAACCATAAATAGGCCATAAAAGAAGGAACAGAAACAGATGAGAAACAAGATAGAAGGGTGTGTGCATGTACCATAAACTCAGCAATGTCCTGCTCTTTGATCTCTATCTGACCAGCTGCCTAACAAGGAACTGGCTCAACAAGGTCAGCTTCGGGCAATGGAGTCAGTTTGTTCAGGTCACACAGAAGTCAGCTAAAGGTGTACGTGTCCCAAAGAATTGTTCGGCCGTAGTCATCGGCCTATCTGCCGCGCACAAAATGGAACCCGGAGGTTCGAACGAAATCCCTGAATATGCAGTGTATCCATCAATCGAACATGACGAAAACACTCGTACATACCGCACTCGTTATTTGCGGTCAGCTGATACCAAAATCGTCTTGATATGACGAACTTTATTGAACGGGTTCAATATCACGGAACCTCACCACCCCTACATAGGCCTAACTCCTTAGCTTTTCAAAGAATCCGTGCTTAGCACAGTGTGTCGCCCGACTTGTATTTTGCTGTTTCTGTCATTGCATCCAAATATATGATTCAACGAGTAACCGAATACTTACAAGTCAGGACTATTGGCTTTGTCAATGGTTGCTAGTTGCATAAGATAAATAAGTTGCAACTATGGTTTGTATAAAATAATAAAAAAGCTTCCACTTAAAGCCCTGGTGACACCACAACAATGTTGCTGCTCCTGAATTTAACAAGCAATGAAAATGCAATAGGTCTCGCCTTTGATTAAGTTAAAGCCATTTGCTTTTCCAATGGTATTTTATTGCAAAGCAAATGGCTTTAACTTAACCCGTTTGATGCATTCGTCGGCCAAAGGCCATCACGAGCACTACCTCCGTAGTGCTGCCCATGTCCGTTGGTCGACGCTGCCCCGCCCACTCCGCGGTTAAGGGGTTAATCAAAAGCGAGACATATTGCATTTTCAATGCTTGTTTTCCCCTGGGACCGCCTTATGGACTCCTAAGGACACCCAAGTGCAAGTCGGCAGTCCCAGCTATAGGGGGTTTAACTCGTGCTGCTTTACAGCTTTCCGTACAATCTCTTACTTTATCTCCAGTCCTCCCCCTTCCTCCTTGCCCTGAGGCGGGTTTCCCCTAGGGCCTCATTGCTCCATTGTTGTACTGCTTGTCGCACCGTTGTTCTGATCCTTCTTGCCGCTATGTTCTGTTCAGTATAAATATTAAAGATTTTCATGATTTTTATATTTCTAAAATGATTTGATTTAGCAAATTAATATACATGACGTATAACGGTGTTGATGTTTTGTATACCTAGCTTTTTGTTTCAGTGATTTGGCAGTACGCCTTCCTACTGAAATGCATACGTCTTATTTTTTGACGTATGCTCCAGTACTATATGTTATTTCGGTATCCTACGAAGACGCCATTTTAAATTCTGGTTGCTTCCACCTTGCCTAAGAAGGAGCACAAAGGATGAGGAGTTGGAGTTTACACACATCTTGTGTGAAATTTACTAGGAAATGTCATCCTGTTTAAAATGTCAGATTGTGCTCTGAAAAGAAAGGCTAGCCTGTTACAACACTGAAAAATGCATACTGTGTTTTTAAATGTGTGCCTCAAAGTTGAAGCAGAAATACACTTCTGAGCAGTCCTGTGGATGGTGTGAATTCCTTTGAAAGGCAGACCATGTAACTTCAACTACAGGTAGTAATTTACAGCACTGCATTATTTACGTCTGAAGGAGTGTTTCAAATATATGTAAAACAATGTTGTTGTGTTTCAGCTGTTCAGGTACCGCTGACCGTAAAATCCAGTTTCTAATATATTAGACAGTGCTGGATTTTAATAAACAGAAGATAGCATTTTGGGACGTGTAGTTTCATTTTAGCATAATCTGTCTTGGATTAGAAATCCAGACTCCAACGTCCTGGACACATAAAAGGCGTGTTTCTCTTTAATTGTCTCATAAATAAATTTTACGACATTTAAAAAAGTTGTTTTATGTAACACAACTCACGTCGTGATTTTCAAATATTTTTAGCTGTAGGAGTCGCTTGTCAACTCTGCTTATGCCTGAGTTCCCCTCGAGAATTCTCTCCCTCGCCTAAGGTCAAACGTGTGGATGATAAAAGTGTGTTTGGCAGAAGGACCCAGGTCACCAAAATTGCTGTACTCCAGGCCAGGGCTTTTCTGCGTTCTGGTGGGTTAGTTCCACGGACGTGAACGAGGACTACATGTCCCAGAATGCATTTGGTTACTGAACTACATCCAAGCGAGGAGAACAATGTCCCCAGTGCCATGAGGACATCGGGTAACATACTAAGGTGAGACCTTGTCAGTCAGGTGCTGTGAACATTGTGTGTGCTAGGACCGAGTGGATTGTAAGCGACCGGAAGAACTAAAGTGAGAAGCTGTTTTTGCGAACTCTGCAAAGAAAACAAAGAAGACGAATGCGCAAAACACAACAAGCCAGATGAAGCCAACACAGCAGAAAAGCACAACAAGACAGATGAAGCCGATACAGCAGAAAAACACACCAAACCAAATGAAGCCGAATGCGTGCTGCTGGCACCTAAAGCTGCAGCTGGGGGCACTTACGTCTTCCTGGTGAATCCGCTGCCAGGATACTCTTTGCTGGACACTTTGTCACACATCTTGTCGCCATCACGGGGTATCTTGCCGCCATCCCGGTGGACCCCGCAGACCCCTATGTCCTGACCAAGAAAAGTTACAGCAACTGGTGTTCATTTAAAGCGCTGTGATACCCGATACCTTCGGGGGAAGTTTGCGCTTTAAAAAAAAGCAGCGTGACGAAGCTTCTGATAAGAAGCTTAGTTGCCATGCCAATGGAAAGCTTGGCACAAGATGGCGTAGGACTGTCCAATGTCCGTACGTGCATGCTGTTAGGTTGGGACAAATGGCGAGAGCAGCCATCTTAGTCCATCCGTACGCGTGCATGCAAAGCTTTTTGAGAATTGATCGCAAAAGGCACTCGCATGGCAATAGCAGCGCATGCGCTGCTATCGCCAGGTGAGACCTAAAAAAGAGGAGGGAAGTCCCGAGATAAAATGACCCTCTTTAAAGGATTTCCCTTTCCCTACAAGGCTCACCTGGCATGACCTCATGAAGTAACTTCTTTACTAATGAGAGTGAGAAGTGAGCAGTGTGAGCACGCGCACACTAGTGAGAAGTGAGCAGTGTGAGCAGCGCACATCGGTGTGCCTGCTGTCACTGCAGTCCAGAAAAAAATGGACCGCCTGTGCCAGGGCACAAAACAGAGCCCAACAGAGACTCGTTTCGAGGTCCCTTAATAAAACTGCCGGTGTTCAGCGCCGGTGAGACTCGGCCCACTTAAAGCACTGTCTGTAACGTTGCTTTTGCTGAGAGTAGAGGACACAGGAGTTTCAAGCATTGCTCTAAAAGGCCCAGATCCAGGCTATATTTTTCGAAAGTTTACATGGGCTAAACTTACATGCAATTAATTTATTTGGAAACCTAGCAAGGATATCTGCAGGATGCCATTTATGAATAAATTTATGTGCAAGAAATCTACATGGAAGCCACCAGTAAAGTCCGAGATTATCCCGAAAAGCTGGCACGGATCTTCGCAGGAAGTCCACGAGTGGTACATTAATATTTTATCCATTCATCAAGATAGCCTGAAGTTATTGTGAAAACTTGGGAAGGATCTTTGAGGTTTGTCCCCATTGGGTGAATTTATATGCAACAAATCTATCTGGAAACCATTGGTTGTCCTGAGAATCTGGCATGGATCTTTGCAGAATGGCCTCATTTGTAATTTGTAATTTGTAACTGGGTTCTGTATCGCGCCAACTCACCGACAGGTCTCAAAGCGCTTCTGACCAGGTACAGCAACAAGAAACAAGATGAAAGTATAGAAATGTCTAGAGATGGCGACCTAACTACTGGGATGTAAACGCGTCTTTGAAGAGTAAAGTCTTCAGGGATTTCCTAAAGCGGAGAAGGTTGGATTCTCTACGGAGCGCCTCCGGTAGCTTGTTCCAGATGATAGGAGCCTGAACTGAGAAGGATCTGCCTCCTTTTGTTGCCAGTTTAAAGCGTGGGCAGGATAGCAAAAAGGAGCCGGAAGATCCTTCAGCCACTAAGAGGTGTAGATATTTGTCCAGAAGTAGTCGAGGTGAACGCGCCAAGACTGGGTGATATCATTACTAAATCTTTTAATCTGGCTGGGATGGGATAGTGCTTAAGGACTTAACAATTCATTTATATGTCTGCGGCTGGCAAAACCCCTTTGAGGATTTGGAAGTGTTGTTAGACCATTAGCCCAACATGGGCTACCATGACCACCTGAAGTACTTTGGAAATGGTGACCCACCAGCAAAGGCACACATGAAGGGCCATACCTCAGTAGATCCAGACCCAGCCTGGTCATCTGTCCCATGCATGTACCAAGTAAGATGCTTTCTTGGTTTTTGCCCATAAGGAATGTTTTTAGGACTCTTGATGACCTTTGACACTGTGTGCCAAGATAGATTACATTATTGTTTGGAAAGGCTAGTTGACATTTAGAGACAGGCCATGAACTGGCATTAATTCTGGGGAATAAGAAGGGTTTGGTGAGGGCAGTGGAAAGTTGGATAGTCATTAATTTAAGTGCATCACCCATAAGGAATAACTCGATTCATGGCACTGCCCTTTGATAAAGTCATCAACTCTGGGAAGATAAGAATTATAGGATATGGATGGGGTAACCATATCAGGGATCGGATAATTGTCGCAAAGAACTGATGGAAGCTTCAAGTGGTACAAATGGGCAATAAATGACAGGTACACAATTATCTCCGAAAAAAATATTTGCTTTTTTAGCATAAATGTACTTTACAAGACAACATTATTTAGACTGTAATTCAAGTATGTTTATTTTATTTTGTAGAGTGATGTTGTGTTAGCAACTGTGGCACTGAAGAAGCGATGTTTACTCCAAAACACGTGTTGACGAAGCAATTTAGAAATAATAACAATAAAATAACTGTAAACTATAATTCAATACTTTGTCCCTCATCAACATACAAAGCACCTTGAATTTTATTTTAATGCATTCTCAAAAAACATGCATACATATACGTATAGATCAAAAACAGATCTGAGAAGCTGAGCTATGCATGGGACTGGGAGTTTAGCCCTAGTCTCATCTTTGAAATTTTTACAACAAAGCATTCTTGGAAAAAAGAAAAAGGTAGGACAAGGACATTGGCCAAGTACTTGGTCATTATATGTGCCTGATCACACAACATAGTAAAGAACAACAGGAGTGTGACCCATAGACCGGATTGAGATCTGGGTAAGTATACGTTTTTAAACAATGTCTCAACCGGATTCAATGAAAAGGCAGATACACAGGTACGTACACAGGTATGTACAGACATGAGTCTGCTCAGGAGAGCAGACTCCATTGCTCTCCTGAGGCGGAAAGCCGGGAGACCGTCTGTAATTCTGACAGTGTTTTTAACTTTCTTGTTTATTCTGTGTTCGAATATTATTTGCACCGCAAAGCTTTTTCTTTTAAAATAATACACTTGCCTGCAGCTACCTGCATTAATTTTGTTATTCTGACACCCCGCATACAGCCTAACTAGTTGCTGAGTGGGAGTTAGTATTCAGCGGCCATATTAGGCGTAGACCCAGCGCCAGCGCTCTAGCGCTCGAGGCTACAGTATAAAATCAGAGAGTTCATCGGCTCGCGAGACTCCATTGCTCTCCTGAGGCGGAAAGCCGGGAGACCGTCTGTAATTCTGACAGTGTTTTTAACTTTCTTGTTTATTCTGTGTTCGAATATTATTTGCGCCGCAAAGCTTTTTCTTTTAAAATAATACACTTGCCTGCAGCTACCTGCATTAATTTCGTTATTCTGACGCCCCGCATACAGCCGAACTAGTTGCTGAGTGGGAGGTGGTATTCAGCGGCCATATTAGGCGTAGACCCAGCCCCAGCGCTTTAGCGCTCGAGGCTACAGTATAAAATCAGAGAGTTCATCGGCTCGCGAGACTCCATTGCTCTCCAGAGGCGGAAAGCCGGGAGACTGTCTGTAATTCTGACAGTGTTTTTAACTTTCTTGTTTATTCTGTGTTCGAATATTATTTGCGCCGCGGCTTCCTTGCACCGTGCCAGGCAGGTTTCCGCCCTCGACACTCCACCGAGAAGGTGGTCGTCTCGGTCATAGACGAACTTAGAGAGGGGCTGGACTCCAACACCCCTCAGGCCCTCATTCTTTTAGCTATGTCCGCCGCTTTTGACACGGTTGATCATGCCATTCTTCTTTCCCGTGTCAAAGCGGCGGGCATAGGGGGCCTGATGCTGGCTTGGCTCAGCTCCTTCTTGAGCGAGCATACCCAAGCCATCCACCTTGCCGATTTCACTGCTTCTCCACGCAAGGTAGAGTGCGGCGTCCCTCAGGGATCCTCCCTTTCCCCCATATTGTTTAACCTGTACATTTTCCCCCTTATTTCTGCACTTCAGGAGATGGAGGTCACGGTGTACAACTATGCCGATGACCTCCAGCTCATCTTCAATCTCTCTCACTCTTCAACTACTGTTCACAATTTTCAATCTGTAATACTGTTTATCAGGGACTGGATGAACTTTAACCATCTGAAATTAAACCCGGATAAGACAGAGCTAGTTCTTACCGGTGGCAGTCGAGGTCCATGGTCCCCTATCTTCTGGCCACCCTCCCTAGGTTACCCTCCTTCACCTTCGTCCTCTGCTAAAACACTTGGGATCACTCTAGATCAACACCTCACACTTCATGCCCAGATTAGCTCTGTAGTCTCCTCCTGTTTCTTTACCCTCCGCACCATTCAGAAAATCTCCCGATTTTTTTCTCCTTCTGCATTAAAATTGATTCTAATGGCGATGGTCTTATCGCGACTGGATTATGGGAACATTGTGTACAACGGTGTCCCCGCTTGTGCCCTTTGAGGCCTCCAGTTAGAGCAAAATCAGGCTGGCCGCCTGATTTTTGGGCTACCCAAATCCCACCACATCACTCCAATACTCAAATCACTACACTGGCTACCCATTAAAGAACGGGCGCTTTTTAAGCTGGGCTGCACAACCTTTCAGGCTCTAGAGGGGTCCGCCCCTGCGTTTATTTCTTCTGCCATTATGGCCTACCGCCCTGGCAGAGAGCTACGCTCCTCTACCAAGTCCCTTCTCTAGTCCCTCGCTTTAAGAAAAGCAGGTCGGGAGGCCTGAAATTCTCTGTCCTTGCCCCAACTTTTTGAAACGCACTCCCCTTTGCTATCAGATCTGCTCCTTCCTACATTGAGTTCCGAAAGGCTCTCAAAACGCATCTCTTTCTACAAGCCTTCCCATCTTAGTCATTTGCGCCCCCTCCATCGGGTTCTCAGTTTCCCCCCAGCGTCGAGAAACCGCTTGGTAGACGTGCGCTTTATAAATTCTTTTAAATTCAAATTCAAATTCAGCACCACACCCAAAGGGGCATTGGTTTCTCGTCCCGCTCCCTCTTAGTCTCCATGTACGCGGACAACATCACTCTTTACATTCGTCATCCCCAGGAAAACCTCAGCCCCTTGGTGCGTGAGATTATTCGGTTCGGAGGGCTCTCGGGGGTCCAGATTAATTGGAATAAATCCGTTCTTTTCCCCTTGACGGATGCAACTCTTCCGTTTATACCTGACTATCCCTTCGAGTGGGCGACTGGTCCCACTCGCTATCTCGGCATTTGGTTGAGCAGGGACCCGGACTACCTCTGGAGGTCCAATTTTTTTTTTTTTTTTAAACTTTATTGTTAGGAAGGAATAGTGGTCAATCAATTGCATACATTCAATTTGTAATCTTGCATCTTGTACATCTTATCTGCGCGGTAGTTCGCAGGTTACAGTTTCGTAAGTAAAACATAGTTCATGCTGTGTCACGGGTTTCGTCTAGGCATTCAATATTTGACATCTGTTTACAATGTGTATTTCTCCGATAACCCCTCCTCCCAAGTTCATTGACAACTATGGTTCCTTCCCTTTAACTACTAGGAACAAACTCCTCAACTTACCCCCCCAACCCTTTGTCATCATATCCCCCGAATTCCCCCCACATCTCGCAGTCACCTGTGCCGTTGATCGTGTCACAAGAAATGGCCATACCAGCGCCACCTATGCACCCGAGTTACATGCCTGAGGCCGCTCCCTCGTAGCTGCCCATTCACTCTTCTTCCCCTTCGGAGTCAGATCCCTCACCCTCTGGCAAGGGCTCACAAAGCTCCCCTCTGTACAAGTTCCATGCCGCCCAGACTTTGTTCCATTTCCGGGGCGCTGCTCGAAGCACATAGACCTCTCTCTCTGTCACCATTAGTATATCCATGTTTTTAGCCAACCTACTGGCGGTGGGTATTTCCGGCGCCCCCCATTTCTGTGCTATGTCCCGCTTAGCTACGGTCAACGCCAGTGTCGCCCAAATCAGTTCATATCTACCCAGGTCGTTCGGGTCCCAGATGTTTAGAAGGCATTTACGTGGTTCGGGCAGAACTGATAATTTGAGGGCCTGGGAGATGGATCGGAGCACCTGTCTCCAAAATTCGCGTATCTGCGGGCAGTCCCATAGTGTGTGGAACAATGTCCCTTCCTCCCCGCAGCCTCGCAAACAGTAGGGGTGCGGTGCTCTTTGTATTTTGTGCAGCAGTGTTCTGGTGTAGTATATGCGGTGCAAGATTTTTAGCTGGACCAGCCTGAGCCTACTAGAGATTCCCGCCTCCTTCGGGGAGGCCAGGGCCTCATTCCATTCAAATTCGTCTGTCTCGCCTAGTTCCCCTTCCCATTTCTCCTTAAGTTTTAGTGTTGGGTTTGTGAGATTGTTAACTAGCTTCTTGTATGTAAGGGAGGTGGCGCTCTGGAGCATGAAGTCTGTCAGTAATCTATCTTCCAAAGGAGAAGAGTCTGGTAGCGTGGTGCCAGCAGGGATGGCCTGTAGTAATGCATGCCTAATCTGGACATACCTAAACGTTTCTGTGGGTCCGAGGTTGTATTGCTGTTGCAACTGTGGAAAAGGTAATACTGTGTCGCCTTCCCAGAGGTCTCCTATCGTAGAAATACCTATTGAGTCCCACCGGTCAAACCCCTTACAGCCTCTCAGGTTCCCCAGTGTTTTCGTGTCCCATAGGGGTGTCATTTTAGTGAGTCGACCTGTCCACCCCAGACGGGCCTGTGCCACATGCCACAGTGCCGCCGTGTGTTTGGTCGGACCGATCAGGACCTTCAGTTGCGATTTGTTGTAAAGTACGGACAGCATGCAGTCCGTCCCCAGTTGCGACCAGTCTGCCCGGTAGGCCGGGTCGTTCTTCGGGGTGTGTATCCAGTAATTTATAATCTTGAGTTGGGCCGCCCAGTAATAGAGCTGTATGTTGGGGAGCGCTATGCCACCCTCGTACCAGCTCTTTACCAGTTTGTCATAAGCTATGCGTGCCGGGCCTGTGTTCCAGAGCAGGACCGTGACCAGTGCCACTATCTGTTGAAAGTAACGCTGTGGTACCAGGTGCGGTGTATTTTCCAGTACGTAGAGGAGTCTTGGGAGGGCCATCATCTTGTACAATGCCGCCCTGCCCAGTAGGGTCAGGGGGAGGGCTGCCCAGTGCTTAACATCCGCTCGCAGGCGGTCTATAGGTGGTTTAAGATTGTTCACGAAAAATTCTGTTTCCCCGCTCGCGATGATGATACCCAGGTATTTGAAAGAGGCCGACGTCTTAAGCATAGGACAGTCCCTCTGTAGTCTTGGCTCTGGGCCTTTTAATATGTATATGGTGGATTTCGACCAATTGAGAGTGTAGCCCGATGTGTGCCCATGTGTGTCGCAAAGGTCCAATAGGGCTGGGATGCCGGTCTCGGGTGTGGCCATGTATATGAGCATATCGTCTGCGTATAGCGAGACTTTGTCCTCCCATCCCTCCTCCCATTTGATGCCCGCGAATAGCGGCGTTGATCTGATTTGGATGGCCAAGGGTTCAAGTGTCAGTGCAAAGAGCAGGGGGGACAGGGGGCAGCCCTGTCTGGTCCCCCTGCCCAGTGGGAATCTAGGCGACGTGTGGCCGTTGGCCACCACTTGTGCCACGGGGTTTGTGTAGAGCAGCCGTATCCACCTAATGTATTTTGGGCCAAAACCCATGCGTTCCAGCACCACAAAGAGGTATTCCCATTCTACTAAGTCGAACGCCATTTTGGCGTCGAGGGAGAGGATTACCGCTTGTTCCGTGAGGAGGTGCGCACGGGCTAGCACTCCGTGTACTCTTCGGAGATTCAGCGCCGTACTCCGGTGGGGCATGAAGCCCGACTGGTCAGGGTGGATTAGGGTACTAAGATGGGGCATCAACCGGGTTGCCAGAAGTTTAGCTAGTATTTTGGCTTCGATGTTCAGTAATGATATTGGGCGGTATGAGGTGCATTCTGTCGGTGGTTTCCCGGGCTTGGGTATTGCTACAATCGTCGCTGTGCGTTGGTCCAGTGGTAGCTCTAGTTTGTCTCTGCTTTCTAAATACATAGCTAGTAATGGGGCACTGAGGTCTACGGCCATGGACTTGTACCACTCCACCGGTATTCCATTAGGGCCCAGTGCTTTACCTGACTGTAGCGCCTGGATCGCCAGCTGGATTTCTTCCCCCGTTGGGTCTAGTTCTAGGGCGTCGCTATCCTCCTGTGTAATGCTGGGGATGGTAGTGTCTGCAAGTGTTGCTATCGCCATTTGTCGTGTGACCCTCCGTCCCGGTGTATAGACGCCCTGATAATGACGAGCCAGTTCGCCCACTATTGCCTCCGGGTGTACCAGTGTCCGCCCATCCTCCGTATTGAGTTTATGGATACCTCTTACTCCATTCCTTCTCTTGTCCAGCCATGCTAGCATACGCCCCGCTTTGTCGCCCACATCATAGATTCTATGCCTAGTGTTCGCGATGAATCCCTTCTCCGTCGTTTTGAGGTGGGCTAGGTATTGTTGCTGCCGGAGTGTGAGTGTGTGTGTCGTGGTCGGGGAGGGGTTTGTCATATGAGCGTTATTGGCCGTTGCTAGTGCAAGTTCTAGGTCTGCGATTTCCTTCCGTGAGTCCCGTTTGTGTCCTGTAATCGCCGCAATGGCCGCCCCCCTGAGGACAGTTTTGTATGCCTCCCATAGGGTGGAGGGTGACTCCACCGTGCCCGTGTTTTCAGTAAAATATAGTGACGTTGTTAGTTTGAGCTTCTTTCGGATCTTGGGGATTTTCAGGAAGTTGGGGTAGATCGGGTATGGTCGTGCATTTCGTTTCCCTCCTGTGGTCAGTGATAGGACGATCGGAGAGTGATCTGAAACCCCCCTGGGTAGTGTGTCTACTTTTTCTACCATATCCATTCCCAAACCCAATGTCATGAGGTAGTCTATGCGAGACAGGCTGTTGTGTACCGCTGAGTAGTAAGTGTAGTGAGTGGTGTCTGTGTATATTTGCCGCCCGAGGTCTACAAGGCCCAGGACTTCCACAAAATCCGACAGAGGTGCAATACCTCGCGGTCGGGTTCTGGAGGGAAAGGTGTCCTTAAGTGGATCCATGACTGCGTTAAAGTCTCCCCCAACAATCATGTCGCCTTCAGGGAGATCGAGAAGGAACTTGCCTAGGGCTGGTAGGGCTACCGAGTGCAGGGCTGGGGGAATGTATACTGAAATCACGTTTAGGGTCCTGCCCTCCCATTGTCCGTGGATTGCTGCAAAGCGACCCTGGTCGTCTGCCACACGGTTGGATACCATAAGGGGGGAGGATCTTCTCACCAGTATGCCCGTTCCCCTGGAGCCAGTAGTGAAGTCGGCGTGGATCGCCATTGTGTACCCACGTCTGTCTAGGGCTTTGCAGGTGGATCCCGTGAGATGGGTTTCCTGTAGGAGGACCACATCTGGGTTCTGCCGTTTTATGGCCTGGAGGACCAAGCCTCTCTTGATTTTGTCACCCAGGCCTCGGACATTCCACGTCATTATGCGCAGTGGAGGAATCGTTCCGGTTGCTGAGGGGCCCTCCGTGGGCGTGTGATTAAGTGGCCTGGCCATCAGGTTGATGAGGGAGTCTGGCACACAATGGGTGCTGTGGCTTAGCCCAGGCGACGACTAGTGTCGTGTCGTGTAGGAGGCATGCTGATGCCAGGGTGACATTACTGTGTAGGTGGTGTATGATGACTACAAACAAGAGTAAACACTTCAACAAATAAACTTCAAACCCATCCCCCCTCCCTGCTACCCTGCTCCACGGACAAACTCCCGCCCGCATCCCCAACTTTGCAGAGTGCTTCAGCCCTCCCCTAAACTTCTTACTTGCTTGTAGGGTAGGTGAGTCCCCTCCGGGCACTGCCTTTGCCCACCCTACTCAGCTACGTCCGAGCCACGGTTCCGCGGCCCACACAGTCTCAAGAAACAATACAGGTAAGTGTTACACCGGAGCAGATTGTCCAGAGTCCAGTGGATCCCTTTCGAGGTCGGAGTCAAGTTCTGTCTCGCCTCCCTGGCGTGGTCGATGGGAGGGCTGACTAGGCGATGTCCGGTCAGTCTGGTGTCGCGGCTGGTCTCGCTGTGAGCGGTGTCGTCGCCCTGCTGGTCGCCAGCCCTCCAGCCATTCTTGAGCCACCTCCGGCGTGTCAAAAAACCAGGTCTTCCCTTCGGCCACTATTCGAAGTTTCGCCGGGAACATCATGGAGTATGGCAGTTCTCTGTCGCGTAGTGCTTTCTTAACCTCTGTGAAGGACTTACGTCGCCTGGCCACCTCTGCCGTGTAGTCCGGGAAGAACGCCAATGTTGCATTCTGAATTCGCACTGGTGGTGAGTTCCTCGCCGCCTGCAATATTGCATCTCTGTCCCTGAAGTTAAACAGCCGGGCTAGGACCGGTCGTGGATTTGCCCCCGTCTTAGGTGGGCCCCCCGGGACCCTGTGCGCTCTCTCTACCGAAAAGAAGTGCGACAGGCCCTTGGGCTGAAGCTTGTTCTTGATGAGGTCTTCTACATAGAGGTCCATGGCCCCCTTCCCCTCTGTTTCTGGAAGTCCAAGGATACGCACGTTGTTGCGGCGTGAACGCCCTTCCTGGTCGTCCAGCTTGTCGTGCAGGAGTTTGGTGACTGTTTGCATTCTTTCCATGGCCAATTGGAGCTCTGAGGTGTCTTCTACGAGTGATTTCGTGACCACTTCCACCTGCGACACCCTCTCCGCCATTTTGTGAAAGTCCGCTCGTAGCAGAGAAACCTCTGAGGAGATGGCGCCCACTGTGGTTTTGACTTCCGTGAGCGTTTTCATGATGTCTTCCAGCGTTATTGTCGTTGTCTTTTCCGCTACCTGGGCATGGCCCATGGAGGATCGCCCTGTATTTTGCTGCTGCCCTTGGTGTCCATAGGCGAACTTATCCAGTTTGGCTTGCGTGGATCCGCTCCTGAGGCCTTTTCCCGCCATGGTGCTGGGGCCTGTAGGTGCCAGAGATATGTCCCAGGCGACCGCGGCTTGTGGGCCAATGGAGGTCTCTAATAGGCGTTATTAGCCAGCCAGGAGTAGGGCACACCGGATGGTCACGCGGGAGTCCAGGAGCCGCTGACGCGTACCGTTTCGTTGTCCCCGGTATTCTCTCTCCGGGACGGAGCTGCCACTATGATCTCTCCCCCTGCTGTTCTGCACTGCACTGGCCGCTGTGCGACGGGTCACTATCGTCGTGGCGACGCTGCTAATGGCGGGTCCGGGGGTCACCCTTGCGTTCCTCGTTGCTGCCCGGTGATTCGCCGTCCCCCCGGGGCATTTACCAATCGTCTATTGTACTGGCACGTAGTGCGGGCCCTCCGTCTCCCCGCTTGCATGTGGTGTCTGAGAGTGCCCCCCGCAGCGTTGCGGCACTAGGTTTGTCTGCGTTTTGGTGTTGGTGCCGGGGGGGGTTGCTGCAGGGCAATTTCCCCGTTTCGCGTGGCCCAGGCTGGGGTTGTACAGACCTTTGCACCGGTTCGGTCCTGCTCTGGCGTTGGCGGCAGCCTGCTCGTCACCTGAGGGTTCCGCCTGTAGTTGTGGGCTTGGTCCGAAGGTAACGCTCTGCACCGGGGTGTGATCACTGTTTTCCGCCGGCTCCGTCGCACTTCCGCCTGGGCTCAGCCTCCACGCAAGGCCGGTGCTCCGCCTCCCGCTGCAGGCCCCAACTCGCCTCTTGATGCTGCTCGGACTCCGGTGCTCCGATTCCTTCGAGACTTGGACCGGTGACACCGCTTGGGTCCCGGACTCGAACGCCGCCGCTTCAGGCGCGCTAAATGGCGGATTAATGTGACGGATTTATGAAAAGGCTGCAGTGCCCTCGGGAGCTCTCACGCTATGCGGTGCCATGCTTGGCTGCTAGCCACGCCCCCTGGAGGTCCAATTTTGGTCGCGCTGTGGACTGACTAGAGTCTAAGATCCCCCAGTTGAATCGGTTACCTCTCTCCATCGCCAAGATGGTAGTCCTCCCGAAATTCCTTTATCTTTTTTGTAACATACCTATCCCCCTGACTGCTTATTTTTTCTGCAGGTTGCGCTGTCTCATGGTGTCCTTGATTTGGGCGGGGCGACAGCCCAGGAACGCCTACGACGTCCTGACCCTGCCGATGGCTGCCGGTGAACTGGGTGCGCCTGATCTCCGTCTTTACGCCCTCTGCGCTCAGGCCAGTTTTCTGCACTTCTGGCTGCATCCCACCCCCTACCAGCCTCACGTCGCGGTTGAGCCTGATGTGGCTACCCCTTGGCCCCTCACCACGGCGTTGTTCGCCCCTGCAGTGTGCCCAAAGTCGGAGGTGAATACGGTGGAGATGCTGCGCTGGGCATAGGTCTTATCTGCGCAGACTGGCTGGGCTATCTCTTCTATCTGCTGGCACTATGCCTATCACTAATCACCCGGACTTTCCCCCACTTCAGTCATCGTGTATGTCTCGGCACGCAGCGCTAGGCGACCTCAAAACTGTGGCTGACCTGTACCCCGACGACTACTTCTACTCACTCCCGGAGTCGCCATCCTTGATGGACACACTTCTGTAATATCAGCTGCGTGCTACCTCCCAGAAACTGCACTCGACCTTTCCGCAAACTCCGCCCACCTGTCCCACTCTGGATTTGCTATATACTTCAACATCCCCACGCAAGCTTGTCACTAGACTGTATGCCTCCTCTCTGTTGTCTTCCCCCATCTCCACAACGCAGACGCGCGAGACGTGGAGTGCCGACCTTGGTTTGGACATCTCGGACGCCGATTGGCTCTATTGCTGTAATCAAACCACTAAACTTTCCCCAAATTACTGGCTCCGATTGATCCATTTCAAGTTAGTTTCTGCACAGGTTTTATCGCACTCCGCGGCATCTTCACCGTCTAGGACTTACACCTGAGGATTCCTGTGTTCGGTGCTCCGCCCCTTCCGCGGATTTCACTCATTTGGCATGGCTTTGCCCACGGGTGCAGGTGTTCTGGCTGGAGGTCTGCTCCGTGATCTCTGAGATTGCTGGCACCGCCATCACTCCGGACCCCCTTCTTTGTCTTCTCGGATTTGTTAAGCCCTGTCCGGATGCGTTGCGCCAACTGATTTCGATGCTCCTGGTGCTGGCTAGGCGCAGGGTGGCTATGTGTTGGGGCCGACGGCCGGCCCGTGGTGTCGGCCTGGCTGGAAGATGCTTCTCGTTGCCAAACATTGCTATCAGAATTCTGGGATCTGCTACTGGCTAGTTGGCGCCCGGTTGTAATCTGGGGCCCCTGGTCGCCTACCTCCTATCCCGCTCCCCCTCTAGCGAACCTGCTTCTACTGCTGCCCCTGCGTCCGAGGCTGCCGCCTCGTCGATTGATGAGTAGCCCCCCTCTTCGCGTTCCTGCTGCCCCTGCAACATGAGGGGTTCTCATGCTGGTGTCTTCCCGCCTGCTTGGAGGGTGGGGAGTTTCATTGGCCATGGCATCACACATAGGCCCACACTCACCCTGTCCCATAGTGAGCCGAGTGGGCTCCTGTTGCTGCCCAATTTACCCTCCATTCCCGCCGCTGCCTCTCCCGCGCTCCCCGCCGGCCCTTGGTCCGCGGCGGCCACCGGTGCTGGCTGTTGGCGGTCCTCGTCCCGGTGTCGCCTCTGGTTGGAGCGGCCATGTCAGCACGCCATCTCTTGGGTGAAGTTTGGTCGTTCTATGCCACGGACAATGCACTGTCGAGGACCGACTGTTATGTACTAATCCTGATTTGTATTCTGCCACTCTGTATTGAGCCTCTGTATGATGCATCTTTACTTGATTGTTTTGTTGTACTGTGCCTGCTTCAATAAAAAGTTCCCACATTTTTTTTATAAAAATTTAAATAAACTTATATACATTTTTTTCCAAAAAGGATAAAAGAACAAAATACTGTTCTACGAATAAAATTTTTTGATAATGAACAGCACCTGGGAGTTTACATATTGTTATTGTAATTTTGAAGGTCCATTTTATATTTAATTTCCTAAATGTTTTTGCACACATATCAGGATCTTCTCACAGTTATCAAAGCAGCAAAAACCAAAGGGTGTGTTACTTGGTGATAAAATCCATTATATTTTGTTCAAGGTCTGGCTAAAGCTACAGCAGAAAGACGGACGAAATTTCTAGACATGCGACCTGCGTTTCGTTCCCATGGAGCCAGATTTGGTATTTTCTATCCGTTTTTCTTTAAAGTAACTTACAATAACAAAACGACAACGTACGAAGATTCCATCAATTTATTGACAACTGTAAAATGGACACAAGCACACTTCTAAATGCCCTTTTACTTGAAAGCTTCATATAACTTTCTTTTTATGTTTCACATTGTTATTGCTGTATTTTTGTCAAGGTTAACCCATAATTTAATTTCACGTTTTATTTTAGCCTTTTTAAAGGTATATCTTTGTATAAGATAATAATGTATACCTTTTCCTTCACTTCTTAGGTACCCTTCTTTTTGTCAGCAAATCCTCCTATTTTTATACCCATATCTATGGTCTGGATATCTCCCCTCCCGCTGCCTCTGGATACCGTTTTTTTCATCTTCCCTTTTGGGGTCTCACCACTACTGATTTTTTGGTCATGGTATTTGGTATGTCTTTCGTTTTATTTTGTTTCTGTCAACATTCTTATTTCATCTATCTTTTTCATGTCTTCTTTTCTCAATCTGCATTTCCTTTTCTTTCCTTCTATTTGCATACTCTCTCCTATATGTTTCCTTTCTTTCTTTTGTATTCTTCATCTTCTCCTTCAATGTGCTATTTTCTGTGATATTTCTCTTTCTGATAAGAAATGCATGTTTTATTTTTTACTTGATAAAACAATTTACGTAATTGTTATTCTTTACTTATAAAGTATGCTAATGTGAGAAGTTGGCCTGATATGTGGTGTTTCCAATTCTGGAACCACCTTGTATCAGTCCAAACAATCCCTTATGGTATCTGGTTGTAAGTCAACCTTGTTAGACAAGCTATCCTAGGGGTAGCATGGACTAAGCAGCCTTAAAGGCTTAACTTAAGAGGTCGTGTTAAGCTAGCTGTTTTACCACCTACAATCCTGTAATACCAAATGAAAGGACACCACACAAGTATATATTATAAAAATATATGTGTTTATTTCTAAATTAATCCCCAGTACTCTTTATGAGCAAAGGGGCACAAGCGTTAAATCAAAAGCACAGTATAACATACAAAGTTGCACAATTATGGATAAGGGCGGGTGGCCACTCAAACCATATACTAAAAAAATGGTATAAGAGATACCAATCGAACAGTGGTTAGGCCTAGGGCCTAGAGAATCGCTGGGAGCAGTCAGGACTAGCAATGCTGAAGTCAGGAGTAGCCCACGGAATTCGGGTGCAGCACGTAAAGTGCGGCTTGCACCAATGCAAAGTCAATGGTGCATAAAAGTTACACAAAGTTAGTTTAAAGATACTTCAGCTGAACCTAGAGGAACAAAACTTAAGACACAGACCCTAGAGGTGTGTACCAGTGTAGGGACACCAGCGTTGCAATGTTACCTCACCCACAGGAAGTGGGTGCACAGGGTCGAAGTGGCGTCGGGTTTTGACACGCAGGTTCTTGGTGCTTGGAGCTGGAGAAGCTGCAGGCGATGGGAAGCAGAAGTGTCCGGTGTGATCCAAGGGTGGATCGAAGTCGAGATGAATCTGAAAGCAGAGGGGACAGAGTCTGGGTCACTCAGCAGTGACCAGGGTGGAACCAGGACGGAACCAGGCAATGTCGGGCGCAATCAGATGGTTGTCGAGAGGCTTCTCTCCGCTGTCACGTGGGCTCTGGGGCATCTGCGACGTCCAGGAGCAGGTCACGATCTGTCCCACGCAGGCTCTCGCCGTCAGCACCGTCGGCTTCAAGATTGCAGCAAACAGCACTTGGCAAAAGCAATCCAAGCGGAACCAGTAGATTGCTTCTCACTCGGACCAGGAGGATCAGAGTGGGGGCTCCTTTTCACAGGAGCTGGTGCAGATCTGGAGCAACCAGAAATGCAAGCCGTTTTCAAGTTTTCGTTGGCACAGGGGCCACAAGCCAGCTGGCAAGTGACCGGGCCAACGCGTCAAGCCAACACAAGCAGAAGGGCCCCACGCAGCACTCGTCGAGTGTGGAGGGGGTAGCTTTGGTGCAAGTGTAGCTCAGGGTTGGAGCTTCTCAAACCCCGGTGTACAGCTTCAAGGGTCACTCGTGGGCTGCACAGTCAGCGTCTCGTGGCCTTTTCAAGATGGCGTGCCCAACGCTTCCGGTCGCCTCCACTGGTCTCAGCTCTGCAGGGACTGTGGATCGGGCTTAGAGAAGGCAGGCAAGCTTGATATCGTTGATCTCTGTCGCTCGAGTTCCGGCGGGAACTGCAAAAAAGCAAGGGTTGAGGGCTGAATGTTGCCTGCTTGCACAGGGTGGTCACTCCTTGACCACAAGGGAGATTCTTCAGTCTTCTACGTTGAGTAGGATGTCGAAGGGTCCAGAATTCCTTTCTTATGTTTCTTCAGGATGATCTGAGTTGCATTGGCACTGCTCCCACTCTTATTCGAATCTGGTGGGCTGGACATCCTGCTAGGTCCCCTCCTATGGGTGGGACCCAGGAAGGGGGTGGTTACACCCCTTTCCTTTGATCCAGGCCGCGCTGGGACTGGGGCTGGGATGCCCCAGAACCGGTTTGGCCGGATTATGCAAGGGGCAGCCTTGTGCTCCCCAGGCAGTGTCTGGTTTCTTTGAAACCTCCCTGCTACAATCCACTATCTCCTGTCTGGGGTGGTTTGACACCGCCCTGCGACAGGAAACCCTTTGTCCAGGCCACCATTTGCTGAGTTTCGGTCAGCAGCAGGAGGCCAGACCCGTGTCTGTGGCAGAGGCATCCATTTTGTGGATCTGAGGCTCATTTTAAATCAACCGCGTTTCAGTAAAGTAACATGTCTTATCCCTCTAGAAGGGTGGAATGCTACCCCCGTCACCAGAACTGGCGAGGGGGTAGTATTCCAATTCGTATGACACCTTACACAACATGTTTTGATAAAGCCAAACCAGAGTTGCTATATAACCGCGAGGATTATAAGGCACTTAATAGTATATGGTATGGCATTATCCCGGATCAGCTTAGGGAGTTGCTCCCGACAGCTGCAGACAGGCTCAGCTCATGCCAGAGCTCCATCTCACATAAAACCACGTACTCTGCCTCCAGGATTGATAAGGCCTTCCATAGGAGTGACTCACAGGTTTATATGTGTCCAGATATAGGTTTAGATATAGGTATACTATATCTAAGCAAGGGGTGATTACACCCACTTGCCCCAGCTGAGTGATCAGCCAGTTGTGTCAATTTAAGAACCAGCCAGGGGTGGCAAAAGCTATGCTTCAGTCCCTGGTAGGCCTTGGTGGCACCTATGCCCTGAGCACCTATAGTGCATGGTACAGGGGCTGACAAGGAGTCCATTTCCAATTGTGGTATGTACCTATAGCACATGTATTATACATTTAGAGAGAGAACAGCAGGCTGGGGGTCTGATTAGTAGGCCCACAGCCTCAGTAAATCGAAAACCAGTGAAGCAAAAAGCAAAAATTGGGGTGACCATAGGATAGCAGACCCTACTCTCCTACAGCTAATATCATTGCAATTCTTTATTTATGATGACGTTACGCACTATTACTTGGAATGTTAAAGGGGTAGGATCACCGATTAAATGACAAAGAGTTCTTATACATTTAGCCAAATTATATGCTGACATTATTTTTTTATAGGAAACTCATCTTACTGAATTGGAGACCAAAAAATTGGGTGGGATATGCATTTTCCTCACCAGGTAATGGGAAACATAATGGTGTTGTAATTCTGTGTAAAAAGTCTTTGGATTTTCCCTTGTTATCACAAGGATCAGATAAAGATGGTTGATGGCTTCTTGTAAGATTACAAGTAAACGAACTACCAATATCTGTTTTTAATATTTATGCACCCAATCATACTGATAAAAATGTTTGGCCTTCAAGTGCACCCAAACTGATGTCTATTTCTGATGACTACTTAGTTTTTAGTGGGGGATTGCAATCTGGAAAGAGATGCTTTTTTAGATCGCTTCTACAAGTCTTCTTTTGTACCTTCCTACATTCTCAAACAATTAACTACAGCCATCAAACAGAGATACGTTATTGATTTCTGGAGAACTTGGGCCCCCTCCAGAGCATCCATCACATCAGTGACAATCCTCCAATACTTCTGAATCCTGGGGCACAACCACAAAATATGGAAAAACGATCCCCTCTCACCACATCCCCTGGCACATAAATCGTAGCGTCTCCCTTAATCCGGACCTGCACCATTCTCGAGGCATAGGACCTATGGAGGATGCGGAGCTGGATCAGTCGAAAGCATGCCCTAATAGCTATTTCCAGGGGATACTGCAGTGCCTCCGACCAGTGTTCAACCTCCAACAGGCCCACGTCCGATTCCTAGGCCTCCCGCAGGGGACTCAGGCAGTTTAGATTATTGTTTACCAATTTCCTGTATGCAAGAAACACCGCCTTCTGAATCATATGATCCAAGAGGAGCCTATCCTCTATGCAGGGCCGGACTGGCAACGGGCAATTCACTGGTGCGCCGCAAGGATGGGGGCCGGTTTTGGGCCCCTGGGGGCCGTTTTTGGTACAGGGCCGTTTTTGCAGCACAGTTGCTAAATCGGCCCTGTACCAAAATCGGCCAAAAACCGGCCCCGGCAAAGAGCTCGCCGCACCCCCAACTGGAGGGGGCGCCCGAGCACTTTCCCAGGGCCGGTTTTAATTCACAGTCCGGGCCTGCCTCTAAGGGTGAATACTCTGGGAGCACGCTCCCTTCCGCCAATTGGGAATGAAGTGCTAACCGTAACTGTCTATAGCAGAGAAATTCACCGATCCCCATTTGGAAGCCCTCCCTCAAACTATTGAATGTCACCATTTTGCCACCTTTCCAGATGTCCCCAAGCAAGTCGATACCTATAAGACACAATTTCCGAAAGCCCTGCCGTCTGTGTACCTCTCTCAGGAAGTCTCCCTCCCAGAGCAGGGTTTGTTCCGTGAGCTTCCCCTCCCACCCAGTCATATTAGTTGCTGCATGCCAGACATCTATGACCGTTCTAGTGTGTGGTGGCAGTTGTATGGAACCCCTACCCCTGTGGTACAACTCCCCCAAGTAGCTGAGCACACTCAAGACCAATCTATCCACCCTGTGGGCCAGCTCGTCTAGTGTGGGTCAGCCCAATGTTATTTCTTAAGGTCCTGGACTGCTAGCCCCCCTCACATACAACCTTTTATGCAGTTTCTTGAGTGCAATCCTGGTGCTGCCCTCCCCCCACAGCAAATGGCGTAGTTCAGAATCAATTGTCCAAAAGGAGTCCTGAATGCGAAAGGCCGTGTTTTGGATAGCGTACAGTAAGCGCAGAAGGGCCATCATCTTAAAGAGGACTGCCCACCCCATTGCTTATTATATATAAATATATATTGTATGCTTTTGCAGGGAGGACAGCATTTATTCACTCCTTGCGTATCTACTGCTAACAGAGTAGGCGGAGAACCATACAGATGCCATTTTTCGAACCTATGCTCGAACACGGGCTTTGATCACGTGTTAATCCCCGGTAGTTGTCAAGCCCCTGTTCATTTGAGTTACTGGGAGCAGCTGAATGTAGGCGGTTTACTCGATTATCCTGAGACTCAAGGTCGCATCTGGCTTTGGGTGTGATAAGTGCATTCCTGGAGGCGCCAAGACGAAAGGGAGTCACCCCTCCTGACTTTCCCAGTAATAAATAGTTAAGCTTTGAACTAACCATGTGTGCCATAAATGGTCCTTCCCTGGAGCTCGAGGGCCAAATAGTGTTTTTCCTTTTATTGTGGTTATATGCATTGAACCGAAAAGTATATAACCTCATGATTGAATGCGAGCCAACAGTCTTCTCCTCGCACCTGATGGGTGAGGGTTGGAGAGGCTCCACTATAGAGTATTTTGTTGAATAAATGCTTTGAACTTTCTTCACTGCCAACTGACTGATTATTTGGTAATGAGATTGGGCTGTTGGTAGGTATAGCCCTTTATGTAATTTTTATAGAACTTCAGCATTGGTGACGGAGGACACTTCTGATGCGTCCCCTACGCTGTGCAAATGATCGTGAGACGACCCCCATGGAGCCCAACATGGGCCATTGGGCCAGTGAATAACAACCGGATCCACCTTTGCAGCTGCGGGCCAATGCCCACCTTTTCCAGGACAGCAAACAGATACGGCCACTCAATGCTGTCGAACGCCATCCTTGCGTCTAAAGAAAGGAGAGCGGCAGGAAGTTGGGCTGACTTTGGGTCATAGACATGACCCCATATTAACATCGTAAGTTGAGTCTCGTGCTCCAATGGGGAATAAAGCCTGATTGATCTGGGTGAATTAGAGACTGCAAAACCGGGTGAAGCCAATATGCGATCATTTTGGCTAGAATCTTAGCCTCGAAATTAAGGAGGGAGGTGGGCCTGTAGGAGCTACAGAGGTCATGAGGCTCCCCTTTTTAAAGAGTATAACAATAGTTGCCATTCGCATGTCTTGTGGGAGTTGCCCCATTTCAAAAGCTTCTTTAAACATGTCCAGCTTGCGGGCCACACATTTTAACAGCTCAGCGGGGAGCCAACCGCTTTCCCAGACTGCTAGTCCCGCATGGCGTTCTCCACCTCCTCCACATAAAAAGCAGACTTGAGCAACTCCTGCTCCTCCCATTCAAGAGTTGGAAGTGAGACGTTGCGCAGAATATCAGTACATTCCGGCTCCCCCCGTTGTTGTTCGAAATTGATAAACAGCTTCATAATATTTGGCAGAAAGTTTAGTCAGAGAGCACCCTGTACCCTATCTGTGGATCGAATTTCACACACCGAAGTGCAACTTCTGTCCCTCCGTTCCAGCCACGTGATCAGCTCATTGGCTTTGTTACCAAAATCAGAAACTCTCCGTTGTGTGGCAAGCGTGTGAGCCAGAGCCGTATTGTCGGCAAGATCTCAGAGGGATCGTTCTTTAAGTTTAAGGAGGTGCTTACGCCATTCGGCCTCCTCCGCAGCCGCTGCATCTGCACATTCCAGTGCAAGTATCTCCTGCTCGAGTGTTTGGCACCGCATGCCGCCTGCACTAGGTGTCTCGCTACTACCTTAAATGCATCCCAAAGGGTCCCAGCGGAGCTAACAGAGCCAAAGTCTTCAGCAAAGTAAAGGTCCGTACGGTCCTCAAAGCTCTTCTGAAATTCCTGGTCCTGAAACAGAAAGGGGTCCACTGTTGATGGGAGGGACCAATCGCAAACAGCCCAGTGAAGCTGCACCTCAACCAGTGAGTGATCAGATACACGGCGTGCCTTATGACACCCACCTTGAAAGAGGCCCGCCGAGGCAGTGTGCGTAAAGGTGTGGTCAATTCTAGCCCCACTGTCATGCCCAGCTGAGATTTGAGTATGCTGTCTAGACCTGGGATTGTGACACCTCCAAAGGTCCGATAGACCCAGAGCCCTCGCGATTAAAAACAATGGTCTAGGCCCGTTGGTTCCAGAGGGGAGAGCCTCCCTATCTATATCCGGAGCAAGGGTGTTGTTCATGTCGCCTCCCAGTAGCAACAGACCAGGCGGGAAATCCAGGAGAAGCTGACAGATCCAGAAATTTATTATTGTGCAATTGCATTGGAATGTATACTTAAAATATGTTTACCACCTGCCCCTCCCAAATATCTGACAGGGCCACGTAACGACCCAAGTGGTCGCACCATGTGCGCTGTAACACCAGAGGAATTGCATTTTTAAAACGTATGGTCATGTCCCTGGATCCGGACGTGAAATCAGCATGGACCCGTAGCGTGTAACCAAATCTATTAAGGGCCAGGTATTTGTTCCCCTTGAGGTGCGTATCCTGGAGTAGGAAAATGTCTGGGGAGTGTTGATGCAAATATGGTAGGACCCTTCAATGATGCACATGGTTTTGGATATGTTGGCACCCTTCCTGGGGTTCCTAAGATTTGAGCGTACACAAACTCTTCATTATGGGATCGCAACAGGATAAAAGTTTCACTTTAGTTAGCTGGAATGTCAACGGTCTGGGAGAAAAGGTCAAACGCACAGTAGTCCTGCAGCATATTAAACGACACTCGCCGGATATGGTCCTCCACCAGGAGACACACCTGGTCGATAACATATGTAAGGCTCTGAACAGGTGGGGGTACAAGCTCATTGCCCACTCTGGATTTACTAGTGGGTCCCGGGAATGGGGGTCATGAATAAAACCTCTTTTCCTTTCTCACCCCAGTCTACACATGTTGATGATCAGAGGAGGTATGTCGCACTATCAGGGCAATGACAGGGGAGTACACTGACCCTGGTGTCGTTATATGTTCCCCCAGGCCTACAGTGTCATATAGCTAATTCTTTTCTATATACTGTGTTAGGATTAGCATGAGCTTATTAAATGTTTAAACGTAATTTTACCTTTCTGCCTCATTTTGCACATGACACATAATTGTTGTTTTAGCTTTCAACCCAGAAGAGCTTCGTGATTTACTTGAGAAATAAAATGTTATTGCTCTGATATCAGTTTTGCTCGGTACACTGTCTGAACAGTGAGTGCTGAAGGCTGCAAGGATAACTCGACACGATGTTGTTGTGAGGTCTGATCTTTGCACTTCCATAGACATAACACACATACTGCTGCCAAAATCTGGCTCTAGGCGGGTTTTATATTGTTGTGCTGAACACACATGAACACACTTGATGGTGCTTCGCATGCAGAGAGCTGGTGGAAGATGATGTGATCCTCTGCCACTGAGATTTTGAGGTATGGGTCCGCCCTGCTAAAACCCAAATGAGACCTTCATAGATATAAAATACTATGCTAAATAGGGAGGGTGAAAATTAGGTGTTGTTAATTCCTATTCATTTCAGCATCTTAGTATTGTAGTGTAGTTCCTATTTTCCCTATAGGCCCTGCGCATTGGAATAACATAAACAGCAGTTAAGACGTAGGACTGAGGTCTTCTAGGTCTCTACTGACTATGTTAGACTTACTTTAGATTGGCGCCAGCTAGCTCAGAGGTCACTGGAAACTTTCTTGACTGAATAGGAAGTGATCAGCTTCCGACAACAGCATAAACATGACAACTTTGCTCCCTCAGAATAAGAGTCAATCTCTAGAGTCGTGTGAAACAATAGACATCTATTTCACTCAGTCAGTTGTGCAGATTTAATTTCACCAGGGTGCAGAGAATAGAGAGACAGGCGTTTTCAATAAAAGATATTATTTATTGAGCAGTCTTCCTTCTCATGCAAGAGAAATGAATTGCCACAATTGCAAGACTTGTTATAACGACAAGGGCGTACAGTAAAAGGAGTATTACGAAATAATACTGTAAAAGCATTGATATGGTTTCTTAGCCATAAGACACTTTAAAATGGATAAAATATATATATACATAAGCTAACGTGCTCAACTGGTGCTTCTAAAATACGCCTACCCCGGTGTACCTGACCTAAGCCTAATACGTGGGAAGGAGTAAGTAAGTAGCAGTTTAAGTTAAGTAGGTTTTTGTTGCCAAGGATCTGTTTAAGAATTCTCTCTAAGGGTTTAGTCAGCACTGTACCTTGGGAATAGAATGTAGGAGGTCTGGTATCTCCCTCTCAGGACTCGATATTCCAGTCACATGCAAGGGTAGGCTGGAAACGCCGGAGCTGGATTTTCTCGGCGGGAGAAAAGACAGCGTCTTTCTCAGCGCGTCAAAGAGGAGGGGCAGCATACGCGGGCTTCTCGTTTCTGCTGGGCTCTCAGAAAGTAGATTAGCTGCTCTGCTCCAGAATCACCACCGCGCATTTGCTTAAGGCAGCGTTGGTATATTTATACCTGAAAGGTGCAGAGTTTGACGTAAGGTTTGGACATAAGACGTCAATAAAGAGGTCACTAAGAACTGGCCGTTCTTACAGTGCTCGCAGGAGTTCTATTACAAATCAAAACAAAGCAAGCGTGGCTTTCCCAGGTTGCTGGGGTTTGGTGTGTCGAAAGAACTCGGTGTGCTCTTTAGGAATCTAGCTTCTGCTGTGTCATGGACTGCAGAGGCGATTTACTGAAAATATGGCTCTGAATATTATGCCATTATAGGGATATGTATTGATTATAGCCGTATAGGGGCATAAGGTCACAATATTGAATCGGGTTCCTAGATAAAACACATCAGTATGCTGTCACCATTCGCCTTTTATGGACTAATAACTGCTGATAACTTTGTTGCTTATAATATGTTTGCTAGTATTGTACAAGATACTGCGTTTGAGAACCATGCATTAGTAAATAAAAATTTCAAACATGCACGTGTCCTCAGTTACTCCATGTTCTGGTTTGTAATGATTATATAACGAAAGAGTGTTCATGTGTTCCACGATACCGGAGGTAATCTAAGTGCATGTTCTGGTCTGTCTAAGCATTGGGAGTTTGTTATGACCAATGAGACACTGTAGCTAGCTCGATAAGGGGATTTTGGGTACTGAGGTGAGTTTTGGGCCATACTAATTCACCGAGGTTCCAGGTCTCTATGCACAGTTCTGTAGGAGAACAGAATTCCCGCTACATGGCGCCCAACGTTGTTGGCCTTATATCATGACACTCGAGTAGTATATCGTTCATTCCTTAACCCCTTCACTGCCGTTTCCGGAAAACAGTGGTGTCGGAAAAACCTACCTATTTTGAAATAGGTCTTTTCAAGCTTGATTCTTACTATAACGGTTTCCTTGAATTACTACCCAGTTGTGCTACAAAGTTTACTTTGTTTTTCATATTTCCTGTGCTGTCATGGCTGCCGTGGACATTCCGCTGCATAGTCGCATTGCGGTGCGAGATCATTTGCGGATGTACAGAGTGCCTTTGGAAGGCTTGGCTGTGATAATGGTGGTGAGTGCGGATGCTGCTTACCCTTACGAACTGTTTTATTCGTGGGTGACATTTCCGGAGGTGGACACGAATTCTGGTGTGTTCCACACATACACTCCCACGGCTGTACCTAATGGGTATACTCCGTACCGGGCACAGGAAGTTCCTATTGACGTTTGACAGCATCGAGTTTGGTTTGGTGGCGCCCTACCCCATTCTTTGAACGCTCTGAGGTTAGGTCCTTTGTCCATTCCAGGCGCTAGTTGGCCTGTTTTGGCTGGATTTACTCCTCATCCTCTACACAGCAATTGTAACGTGGCTGAACTTCGACAACTACATGTAATGGCAATTGCCGTGATTAGAGCATTAGTGCATTACATGGGCCGTAATCTTCCGGGTGGAGCCCCGGGGGGTGCGGCGCTTCCGGCCGGACAGGGTGGTTTCAAACTCAGTCCCGTCATGGTCAATGCCGTAATGGGCAAGAAGCCCCAGGATAAGGATGATTTTCCTTTCTGGCTTGCCGAGAAATTTGACCAGCTGGAATCTGTATTTCCTAACACGACTCCTGGTGAAAAGCACCGGATTTTTACGCTTAGTTTGCCGAAAGATTTAACCCCTGAGCCTGTTGACTGTGAAACCTGGGGTAAGACTTTTGCAGCGGTCTATGCTAGGTGCTATGGCACCCCGTCTATGTCCGTGCTATCTACGGTCCTTAAACGTGTTCAAGATGATCACGGACCGGAGTCTGCGGTAGAATTGGGCATGCGCCTGTGTGGCACCTTTGATGTAGTTTGCGATCTGATCCTTGCTAATGTCAAGGGGGATGCAGTGAACTTTCAGGTTGCTAATGCTTTGGCGGTGCTTCCCGATGCCGAGAAACCCCGACAGTTAGCAAAAATGATTGTGGCGGTTTAAAAACCCGTGGGTCGCAATAGTAAGGGTCTTAAGCCTTTTTCTGTTAAGGAAAAAAAGCAGCCCCAGGAACAAACTTCGGAAACGGAGGTTCCGCCCAAGTCCAAAAAACAAAATTGGCCTAAAAAACAGAAACAGGGAAAGCAACAGCAACAAACACAGGCTTCTCGTCCTGCGTCTCCGTTAGCTGCGCAGTCGGAACGTGTTTATGACTTGCGCGATCAGCCCCGCCCGAGGAACGGTGCAGAAAAGCAGGAGGGCTCTACGCCTAAGAGACCGCAGTTTGCCAAGAAGAAAATAGCAGCCTTAACAGCGCATCAATATGCCACAGATAGTGAGAACGCAGCTTTGGAATCTGACGTGGGCTCTGACCGTGCTGGACAGCGCGGCGGAGATTACCATAGTGAGAGAGGCCCTGCGTCCACTACTGAAGGTGACAGCGACTGATACTTATGTTGTGATTGAAACAGCTGATACAAGAGTTGCTCCCCCTGATAGACATTTTGAAATTGTCCTGTTAATCGAGGGTGACATACAGCGAACAATAAAAGGGGTATTTTGGGAAAATCTTTTGTCTACATATGACATTTTGCTTTCGGAGGCTGACTGGCCCCCACCATTTGTGCTCGCAGCTCCGCGAGGGGAGGAGGTAATCCTCCCCAGTTTCGCGAACACAGTCTTGAAAGAGGATGCGCTGCATTTTGCAGAAGAGTGGGCTATGGCTCTAGCACCGGCTGTGTACCGCAATCAATGTGGTTGGGATAAATTGTCCCCATGCCACTACATTCCTTTACGGTCTCAGCCACAACCTCAACCTCAATATCCCATACGGCGTGAAGCAAAGGCTTCCGTCGCGGCTATCCTTGAACAATTAGAATATCAAGGTGTAATTGAAACATGTGTGTCACCAATGAATAACCCTCTTTTTACTGTAAACAAGCCAGACGGTTCATATCGTTTGGTATTGGATTACCGGCATTTAAACTCGCATTGCCGTAACTGTGCAGTACAGAATACCCACGGCTCTGCTCTAGTGAATAGTCTTGTGCGTAAGCGGTTTAAAACCACGCTTGATATTTCCAACGGTTTTTATGCCCTTTGATTGGATGGTCTAAGTTCCCAATGGACCTCCTTTACTTGCGGCGGTGTCAAAAAACAATTTTGGCGTTTGCCTATGGGCTATAAGAATGGTCCTGGGATTTTCACTGCCCGCCTTGTCTCTCTTTTGGAGAGAATCGGCCCGGATGCTTGTTCGTATGTGGATGATATAGATCTCAGAGACGACGAACTTTGAGAGCATCTGTGTCGAATCAGCGGAATCATTTGTACCTTTGCAAACTTAGGTTACAAATTCAACTTTGCAAAGTCGCACATTGCAGAGTGCACAGTGTTGTTTCTGGGCTACGAGCTCAACAATGAGGGAAAGGGATTGGCTCCTCACTTCCTGGAGAAATGCGCACAACTGCGCGCTTCGACAACACTGAAAAAATTACAATTTTTACTGGGCTTATTGAATTTCGGGAGAACATACATTCCGGAATATGCCAAGCGTATCAAGCCTTTGTATGCTTTGATACTACCATCTTTTTCCAAATCATGCCGGCTGCCTGAGCATTCAGTTATTCTGCAGTCTTTGCAAAGCTGATCTGCTCGCTTCTAAATTCTTACTGACTCGTGATAACCAGACCAACCTGGTGATAAGAATTATCCCTGGGACGGTGGGTTTCACATACCTGACTTTTAATGAAGAAGACACCGTACCTATTGCTTACAAGTCACACTTGTACACTTCGGCTGAGTTGCGCTTTTCCACTGTGGAGAAAATTTTAACGGCTGTGCAGATGGCAATTCTTAAGGAACGTGCCCTGTCACAGGGAAAGCGCATATTGGTTGTTACCCCGTGTCCTGCCTTGGAGGCAGTCACAAAAAACCAGTGTACCAAATTCTAAAGCTTTGCACCCTCGGTGGATTCAATGGGCTGCTTCCTTGACATCCCAGGATGTCAAGTTTATTTTTGACGCCTCATTACGGTCGCAGGAGTACTTACAGAATGAATTCGTTCATCCGGCACCTTTAGCAATGCGACCCTTGGAGGATTTCCATTGCATCATTTACACTGATGGTTCGGCGCAGGTTGCGCATGGCTCTAAACATGCCTACATTTCCGCATGCGCCATTGTGGTCGGTGCCATGGTGAACGATGAGTTCAAGTCCAGTGTCGGCAACACGCAGACACTAGGGGACTGCACTGCACAATTAGCAGAGCTTAGTGCTATGATGCTTGCATTGGAGTACGCAGATCCTAGTGTGGCAACTCTAATCATAAGTGATTCTTACTACTGTGTCCAGTCTTACAATGAGAACTTGTTCTTTTGGATTCAGAATGACTTTCGTGATTCCAAGGGTAGCACAATAAAACATAAGATGATCTGGGTCTGAGTGGCTGAGCTTAAAGAGCAGTTGCCACTTGTGTTTGTGATTCATACTCTCGGCCATCAGCGTGTAGGAGTCCACGCTGTCGGTAACTCGCTTGCTGATGAGGCAGCGAAATCAGCAGTATCAAAATATTTAGTTGCAGCAAAAGTAAAATAGATGATGACATCTTGGCGGCAGTTGCTGCCACTGAGAAGGGAGGTAAATATCCTGCGGGGTTCCCTTCGAAGTACACATACCACTTAAGTCCAGATAAGGTTCCTTATGTGAAAATTCCTGATGTTGGCGAACGTTTAATTCCCAACTCGGATCGCAGGGCTACGTTGATTACAGCGGCGCATGAAGGTGTGGCGTCTGCGTATGTGGGCGTCTCGGCCACTGTAACTCAGCTACAACAAAGGTTCTGGTGGCGGGGACTGTACAAACAGACGCGCGATTATGTCCTTCAATGTGACATTTGCCAGCAGATCAAGCTTTTGACTGCTGCGCGCCCGCCTCAGACACAGTTGTACAATTCTAATAAACCACTGGGTTGTGTTTATTCAGATCACTGCGGTCCTTTTTCTTCTGATACTGCGTATAAGTACATCTTAGTAGCAGTTGATTCATGCACACGCTTTGTGTGGGTATGGCCCCATCGCAGCGCTGATTCACAGACTGTCATAAGAGATTTGTGTGTCTTTGTAGAGATTTTTCCCTGTGGTACCTTCCATTCGGATCAGGGTCCGGCTTTCGCCTCTAAGGCTTATAAGGATGCTATGATTTCGTTGGGGGTCCAAGTCAAGTTTTCGTCTCCATACAGACCTGAGGGTAATAGTGTAGTGGAACGAATGAACCGTGACTTAAAGAAATTTTTGACAGCTCGAGTTATAGGCACTGGCAGAAACTGGTTGGCCCACCTTAATGGCGTGCAGCGTGCTCTAAACAATCTGCCTAGAAGGTCTCTGGGTGGGCGGACCCCGTACGAAATGCTCTTTGGTATCAAGATGTATGTCCCTGACCTCGACGGTCTAGACTGCGTGGCTCAAGTCACGGCCTTTGACGTAGATGAACATTGCAATGTTTTACAGGATCTAAAAAAGACCAGAGTCAGTCTTGCAAAGGAACATTTGCCCTCCACATCGGATGATGCGTTGCAGATCCCGATAGTTGGCTGGCTACCCAAAGTTAGAGAACTGGTACGAGAGAAGATCGGTAACAAGAAATAATTTGGTCCTTCCTATCGAGCACCGGTTCCCGTTCTTGGAGTGAAGGGCACTAGAACAGTCATTTTACCACCACTTCCAGGTCGTAAGGAAAACAGGTTTATCTCAATTGACAATGTCAAGACACACAGGGTGGCCGATTCTTCATAGTATGACACCGGCGGTCTCCTGTCCTTCGCTTGTGAGAAATTCTGTGTTGGCCACTACTTCTAATGCTGAGCCAGAAGTGGCCCTCGAGATACCTGCCATTTTCAATCCTTTATTAAATACTTATCACGTTAATAACATTGATGACATTGACTATGCCTATCCTGCTGATTTGTCGATGCCTGATTTACAGACAAGTTTGACCACAGAATCCCGATTCTCATTTGACTCTGTTTCAGTGAAATTCGAAAAAACCCTCACGTCTAGCAACATATGTCACATTATTTAAAAAACATTTTTTGATCCCTCCATGGACGTATATTTGGCTGGTGCTTTTTTCAGTGTATCTTTTTATGTCAATTGGTTTTGTGTTTTATCTTTTCCGTCTGATTGATGGACACTATGTCAAGAAGAGAACATGCATTCAGCATCTTAATGGAACTTTGGCCCCCCTTTCCTCGTCGCATTCTGCACACAGACTGAAGAGAGACTTGAATTTTGTAAACATCACTGCTTGGCCGGTTCTTGATGGGATTGTGTGGGATGCAGTTAAATTTCAAATCCATGGCCCTACTGAAGTGGTTAATGTCCCTAATGTACTCAGAGTCAACATGGGGGATGTGGTGAAACAAAACATACGTTCTGATGATTGGGATGTTCAGGCCGTGGAATCATTGTTTTCTGATTTGAAATATTATGCTGCCTTTGATGCTGAAGATTTGTATTTAGAATCTGCTAATTATGGTGATTTATTTTGCTTTCAACATTTTGGTAACCATTTCCTGCATAAAATGAGTTCCAGAGGGGGTACTGTAAATTACACACAGTGGGAACATTGCCCAGCACAATTACAAGGCAGCTCTAGTACATTTTTGAAAAAGTACACTTATTTTACCGACTTTAATCAATCAAGTCCGGAGTCTTTTTATTTTAAGATGACACAAAAGCCCATGTCCAAAGTTAGAGTTACCGATACTAAATTGTTGTATTCGAAGTCCTTTCTAGACAAATTAGCTGCAGAGGGCTACGAGCTATGGAAGGAAACCATTGACCTTAAATAGGTTTGGGCTAAAAGTTGGCAGGTACAAGGCACTGAGGCTTTGCACCTTGCATGTCTCATCCCAAATCATATGTTGTTTTTAAATTCTACCATTGTCCAGACAACATGCTTTGGATCGGCTACTTCAAAAAAATTAAATACCCCTTCTATTCCGGATTTAGAAGAATATTCCGGTTGGAATAATTTAACAGTTTTCCACTAGAGAATTGCAAACGTTAATGCACAATGCATCCTTCAATGTATGCAGTTTGGATCCGAAGGGTTGGCTGATGTGGCAAAGAAGCTCTGATTCTTGCCAACGTCGCTTTTTGGGTTTAACTGAAGGTTTTACACAAGTCAGGCCTGATCCACGTTTTGATACTGACCATACTGTCACCACTTACTCAGTAGGCAAATTATGTCAGAATTGGCTAAAACATTCTACATTAGCTGCTGTTAAATTACATCTATCCAAGCTGACTGATGATGTGGATTTGAATGATTTCATTAAGGGCCCGGCTAATGGTAGATCTAAAAGATGGGATCTATGCAATTTACAATGAAACTGGAAAACTTCACAGGTTGATGCTGCTAAGTGGTGTGGCTCACTGGTTAGAGGCGGCAGACCCGTAAGCAGAGGACGGCCCGGGACCAGGGTTCGATTCCCGACGCGGCACGGTCGTGGACCAGGGTCAGCGGGCTCGATAATTCTTGCCTCGGTGCCTACTCCAGTCAGGTACCACACTCGGCAACTCTGGGCATTAGCTTGCCTCATCTTCACAACGGCCCCCCCAGACCGCCGGGGATGCTTGGTCGCACCTTAGAGATACCCATTAGGGACCATCTCTCAGGGTGAGCCAGGACGGGTTCCCCAGCGGTCGAAGCGCGGAGATACTCCTCCGGGAGTCGATTCTAGCGCTATATAAGCCCACAATTAATTAATTAATTATTAAGCGCCTAAGGGCAATAGATCAAGCTAATTTAGGAAAGGTGCCTGCAGTTGTCGATAACAGTATTAACATGCTTTCTTCCCGTATTTATACGTTGAATAATATTGTATCTTCTGTTGTGGACATTGTACATGATGAAGTGTCTGTTTTATACCATGGTCAAAATCAATTGCGTTCTATTATGCAATTTGCATGGACCCTGCAGACGCTGAAGGCTAGTAGAGTGCCTTGGAGTTACATGAACATTTCCTCTCTTTTTGCCCCTTTTAATTTAACTGACAAACAACGCATGCTTTCAATGAGTGATGCATCATTTTCCATGTTACACATTGAGAGGTTGGAATCTTTACCGTTCTCTGTAGCTGAGGCCACTGCTGCAACATGGCTTATCCACGGATTAATCACATTGCCATTTGCCTTGTACAAATTTACTAATTGTATGCGTTACATAGCTATGGGGAGATATGAACCATTAGGGAACTCATTCCTCAACGAGGCATGGTCTCTGCCGTTCACATTTAGATGCCTGAAAGATGAGAAAGAAGTGTATCTTAATGGGGAAGAATGCACAGAGTCCCCTGACCATTCATTGATATGCAGGCACATCCAGTTACATTGTTCTTGTAATCTGGACTGGCCTAATTTAGCATGTTTTTTAAAAGGGACTCTGGTTCCCGCGGTTGTTCCCACATTCACATTACTGGCGAATGGTAGTTATTTACTGTTGAATAATGAAGAGTGTTGTGGTTTAATTAACGGTGTCGCTTATGTGGTAACTGTATCAGAACATGTCGTCTGTTGCAAAAACGTTCTGTATCCCCCTATGCATGGGAATTCAGCTGTATCCATCTGGCCGCGCATCCCAACCTTGAAAAGCAGAGTTCAATGGTATGAGTAGAATAAGAGCCCTTTTGTCTCAAAAAGAAGTGGCCCTGAGTTTGGCCCGAGAAACATTCGTCCTTCACATAGCTAACACGCGCACGGAGGTGCAGGCCCTTTTGAATACCGATTTACTGTTACATTTCAGCGAGCTGGTTCATCAAATCTTTAATGCCTCCTCCACTTCTGGCCTGGCTCACTTTTTAAAATTAGTTAGCAGTGGTCTCGTGACTTCATTCGAGAAGATATTTGGAGTCATCCCTAGCTTTTTCCATTCTATATTTTCAAGTCTGTTTGGTGGCTTCCCGGTTTTGCTGGCATTAGCTGCAGGCGTTTTGGTGATATTTTGTTTTATTAAACATGGATTCCCGTCCTGCGTTAGAAGCCGCAGAGCCCCTCCTGCTGATGTTTCTCAAACGGATGCTTGATTACTATGGCACCCTGCCGCTTGCGACTTTAAGATCGGCATTTGAATTATCGTTTCGATTTTCCTATTTCACATGTGTCCAGCCTGTGTTTCATTGCCTGATCTGCAATTTCGAATGGGCCCTTGATTTGTGTCTCTGCTTGACGTTGTCTCCTGACGTCGATTTTAATATTCGGATGAGCCCCGTAGTTGCTCACGAGTTGGTTTGTTCTGGCGAAAGGATTATGGCCTTGGCAGCGATGCATGGACTAATGGGTCATTGGGACATACTCGCAGCGGCGCATGAGTTCTTGGCACAGAGCATTCTTGAGAACCCACCGAGTTTTCCTCTGATGATGCTAGAGGATCCAGTGCTGGAGGAGCACGTATGTTCTTTTCCGCTGCTTAATTGGATGGCTGAACTGTTTTCGGATGATGACAGTGATTTCATGTTGGAGGCTGTTGCTGCATATTTTGCTTATACAGTCCTACCCTGAGATGACTCGAAGCTTTTTATCATTTAGGCACGTACCTGTTTGTATTTTTTGAGGGTGCCTTTTTCTTACAATTAATTATTTTTATATGCCCCAAGCCTATTGACATTAACTTTAGGGGCCTTGTGTTGAAGAGGTTTGGACCATTTATTTTGGCCACTATAAGCCGTCATGTATGCCTTTTCAGATTAGCTTACTTCATTATTATTGAACTTTGCTTTCATGTTATGCCCCTGTTCTGGTCTTGCCTTGCCTTTATTTTGTCCGTGCTCGGATCATTGGGGGGGTGTCATATAGCTAATTCTTTTCTATATACTGTGTTAAGTTAGCATGAGCTTATTAAATGTTTAAACGCCATTTTACCTTTCTGCCTCATTTTGCACACAACACATGATTGTTGTTTTAGCTTTCAACCCAGAAGAGCTTCGTGATTTACTTGAGAAATAATATGTTATTGCTCTGATATCAGTTTTGCTCGGTACACTGTCTGAACAGTGAGTGCTGAAGGCTTCAAGGATAACTCGACACGATGTTGTTGTGAGGTCTGATCTTCGCACTTCCATAGACATAACACACATGCTGCTGCCAAAATCTGGCTCTAGGCGGGTTTTATATTGTTGTGCTGAACACACATGAACACACTTGATGGTGCTTCGCATGCAGAGAGCTGGTGGAAGATGATTTGATCGTCTGCCACTGAGATTTTGAGGTATGGGTCCGCCCTGCTAAAACCCAAATGAGACCTTCATAGATATAAAATACTATGCTAAATAGGGAGGGTGAGAATTAGGTGTTGTTAATGCCTATTCATTTCAGCATCTTAGTATGCTGTCACCATTCGCCTTTTATGGACTAATAACTATGCTGATAACTTTGTTGCTTATAATATGTTTGCTAGTATTGTACAAGATACTGCGTTTGAGAACCATGCATTAGTAAATAAATATTTCAAACATGCACGTGTCCTCAGTTACTCCATGTTCTGGTTTGTAATGATTATATAACGAAAGAGTGTTCATGTGTTCCACGATACCTGAGGTAATCGAAGTTCATGTTCTGGTCTGTCTAAGCATTGGGAGTTTGTTATGACCAATGAGACACTGTAGCTAGCTCGGTAAGGGGATTTTGGGTACTGAGGTGAGTTTTGGGCCATCCTAATTCACAGAGGTTCCAGGTCTCTATGCATAGTTCTGTAGGAGAGAGGAATTCCCCCAACAACAGACTCAATTGTTCACTGTTCCGGGCACTCTGCTTCTTTCTTTGCTGAACCTTCTTATGGTGGGGGGGGATTTTAATGCAGTGTTGTATGGGGAGTAGGATCGTCAGCCCCCGCGCGCCACGGGACCCTCCAATAGTTGGCTTACTGACTTCATCGAGGCATTTGGGCTGTCTGATGCTTGGAGGGCCCTCCACCCTGGGGACACAAAATACATATTCTTTTCCGGGGACCACCACAGCTTCTCCCGTATCGATTAATTACTCTTGCCTACCTCCCAACTGCTTCACCTGCAAGAGGCCCGCAACCTGGTGAGGGGCATATCTGACCACTCACCGGTGTGGGTCAGACTGACGCTGGGGAAGGGCCGGGTAGACATGGTGGCACCTATCAATCCATGGTTTCTTCGAAACCCATCTTTCCGTAAGGACCTGCTGAAGGCGATAAACCATTACTTTGGTGAGAACCTCGGGTCAGTGGATTCCCCTCAGACGCTTTGTGAGGACTTCAAGGCCGTCGTGCGAGTGGCTGTGCTTTCTTTAGTCATTAATTTTAATGGGGTGGCCCTGTAACCCTCAGAACCTAGGTTCCAAGTGTATATATGCAACAATGGTTCTGTTGGGAAGAAAAATTGCTTTGATTGTCCTTATGACAGGAGATATTTGCAGTATTGCTTCAAAATTACAAATATCCAATTAAAAACTAAGCGAACACACCATATTTTGGATTTAATCCTATATATTTCATTATTTTATAAATCATTAGTTGTACAAATAACACTGATATAGATACACTTAGAAGGTTGTCCTAAACAAAAAGCTTCCTAAGACAAAAACAAACAATTGGCTTACACGTGATTTAAGTGCATGAAAGTGAAAAAAGGGTAACATTTGCTATGATTAACAAATAAACATACATTACGACAATTAAAAACCAGTCCAAAATTCACTGTACATTGGTTACAACCCTATAGCAATTTTCTAATTGTGGTTGAAACTAAGTAGGGACTGATGGGCAATGTTACGTCGACGTTTCGACCCTGTGTTACGGTGCTTGTTTTTCGCAACCAGCTCGGGTCTTCATCAGGACTACAGAAAGACTGGACAACCTATGGGGAAAGGAAGGACTTTTAGTATTTTCTAATGTGTTAAGAGGTAAGAGTTTAACCATATGGTTATCTCACCTGTCGCGATCAAAAACCTGCGTCTATTCATAAGACGGGGGTAGGAGGATCTGTCAGTCTTCCGGGGTCTTTCTCTTCACCAAATCTGCAAGTGAGGTTCTATCGTTACTACACTTCACGGTTAAGAATTTTTTTTTAAGTTTTTTATTATTTTAATAAAGCCCTGATACAGGGTTTGAACATAGTATTAATCGTACATACCTTATGCAATTTATGCATATGATTCATCCACCAGCCGGTGGAGAATCTAAAAGTTGAGTAACATATAACTGAATTAGATTTTTTACCTTTGTATAGAGTTCATGGTCTGATATGATGGTATGAACTTATTTTCAAATTACATAAATGTGAGATCATGTTGTATGAAATTGAAAAGGTATTAAGATGAGTTATGCGACCGATATATCTTTATTCCATGCCGTAGATCCAAATAAGAATGTTTCTTGATATGGGTATTGATTGTGATAACTTTGAATCCTTCAGAAATTCAGAAACTTAAACACAGGAGTATAAAGTAGGTCTTCAATTGTAATATGATGTATCTATATGCAAAACTATTAACAATTTGAGACCGAAGGGTTAATGTCAATTTGAGTTCCCTTCAGATTTCCAGTCTAACATCATTTTCCGCAAGGGATTTTTTTACTTAAGGAACCTAAAATCTAAGGACACGGTGACCCCGAGTCGTTTTTCAAATTCCACTCCAGGCTTTATGAATCCCTAAATCACGCTGTTTAGGTCACGTGTAATATGTGAAGTTTGACCTAAAAGTGACTCCGTAATGGCCGAAATTCAAGTATTCCCGATTGAATTCTCGAAGGAGAGAGAGAGAGACGTTCCTCTGACTCCAAAATCAGTAAGTAGGATCCAACTCCACAGGTCCTGCCAAACCCCTTCGCATTGTGTTTGAATAGCGCACATTGCTGTCTAGAAACTTTTAAAGTGAACTCTGCATTGAGGCCTTAAGGTTCTTTGCTCGGGAGCCGAGTTTAAATAGCGCACAGTGCCGTTTAAAAACCGTTAAAGTGAACCCTGTACTGAGGTGTTAAAGTTTCCTTGTTCGGGAGCCGCAACACTCGTGGTTTACCTGAATACACGAGAAGTTGTGCTCTAAGCGCCCTTCTTTTGAAAATAGACCGGGGAGCCTTTCCGCATTGAGCACGTTTAATTCCAATACACGTGTATGTCGACAGTGTATGAGAAACTGAACTCGAAGAATACTACAGGCCCCTGCAATTAAGCAAGCACTGTGTTTTCTTTTAAGATAATACTGCACTTTACTTTATCCAAATGAAGTGTTTTAATTGACAATACCCTTCATTTCATTTTACGGTTAAAAAGCGTCCATAGGGTCGACTTTATTCTGGACCTTTAAAATCCTGCATAGTGCATGTATGACTTGCGCTTTGTAACTACCCTGTACACAATATAGAGAGGGTTGTTCAATTGTGATTGTGTTTCCAAATCTTGAATCTACGAAGAATCTGATTCAAGTTTTCTTTCCTTGTCATGGCAGGTGATCGAAAAGTGGCACTTATACGAATAACTTTTAGATTCTCCACCGGCTGGTGGATGAATCATATGCATAAATTGCATAAGGTATGTACGATTAATACTATGTTCAAACCCTGTATCAGGGGTTTATTATAATAATAAAACACTTTAAAAAAAATTCTTAACAGTGAAGTGTAGTAACGATAGAACCTCACTTGCAGATTTGGTGAAGAGCAAGACCCCGGAAGAGTGAATACCTTTGAGGAGTGAATATTGTCGGCTGACAGATCCTCCTACCCGAGTCTTATGAATAGACGCAGGTTTTTGATCGCGACAGGTGAGATAACCATATGGTTACACTCTTACCTCTTAACACATTAGAACACGCCTAAAATACTAAATGTCCTTCCTTTCCCCATAGGTTGTCCAGTCTTTCTGTAGACCGGATGAAGACCCAAGCTGGTTGCGAAAAACAAGCACCGTAACACAGGGTCCAAACGTCGACGTAACATTGCCCATCAGTCCCTACTTAGTTTCAACCACAATTAGAAAATTGCAATAGGGTTGTAACCAATGTACAGTGAATTTTGGACTGGTTTTTAATTGTCGTAATGTACGTTTAGTTGTTAATCATAGCAAATGTCACCCTTTTTTCACTTTCATGCACTTAATCACGTGTAAGCCAATTGTTTGTTTTTGTCTTAGGAAGCTTTTTGTTTAGGACAACCTTCTAAGTGTATGTATATCAGTGTCATTTGTACAACTAATGATTTATAAAATAATTAAATATATAGGATTAAATCCAAAATATGGTGTGTTCGCTTAGTTTTTAATTGGATATTTGTAATTTTGAAGCAATACTGCAAATATCTCCTGTCATAAGGACAATCAAAGCAATTTTTCTTCCCAACAGAACCATTGGTGCTTTCTTTAGTGGCGGGGATCCAGAAGGAGAAATTCAGGGATATGGAGGTGGTTGAAAGGGATGTAATCCACCTTGAGGCAGAAGTTGAGAGGTGGGATCCCCAGACGCGGAGCATCTTTTGCGTCTAAACACGGATGACTACAAGTCTCTCGCCACTGAGCGTGCCAAGACATGGGGTAGGGAGAGGGATGGCAGGGTGTATTAATGGGGAGATAAGGTCGGGAAACTACTTGCATGGCTGGATAAGAGGGAACATACTAGTCGACTGGAGCCCAAACTTACGATCAATTCGGGTGAGAAGGTCTGGGACACGACCCTTATAACTGGCGAATTTGCGGCACATTACTCAGCGGTGTACACATCACGCTCGCCTCTCAAGGAGGCGGATTCCGTGGTTCTCCTCACGGACATTGGTCTTCCGTCCTTATCGGAGGATGACCAGGACTACTTAGACAGTGCTTTAACTAACGACGAGATTGCGCAAGCAATCAGGGCACTTAAACCGGGTAAGGCGTCGGGCCCAACGTACTCCCCATCGAGCTTTATAAAAAGTGGCCGGACAAGCTGGCCCCTCACCTGCAGACCATGTTCAAAGACAGCAGAGCGACGGGAGAGCTGCCGCCCGACCAACGGTTGGCCTCCATAGTTGTTATCCCGAAGGACGGAAAGCCGAAAGACAGGTGCACATCTTATCGACCCATCTCCTTGATCAATGCCGAACCAAAAATACTCGCTAAGCTTCTGGACAACCGCCTTTCACAAGTGCATACCTCCCTGGTGCACCCTGACCAGCCTGGATTCATGCCTCTCCGCAGCACTGCTTTAAATCTGAGATGGGTTCATGGGGTGATGGCACGATACAGGAATACACAGTCATCTTGTCCCTCGATGCGTCAATGCCTTTTGACAACATCGAATGGCCTTACCTATTTGCAGTACTCTCTAAATTCGGGTTTGGGCCGCAGTTCATCTCATGGGTCAGACTCCTTTACTCCGCCCCTCTTGCGCACGTGGCGGTGAACAACAAGTGTTCTGAGCCCTTCCTTCTAGGTCGGGGCACCAGGCAGGGATGCCCGTTGTCGCCCCTGCTCTTCGTCCTATCCTTGGAACCTTTGGCCACCTGGATTTGGCACGATTTGTCCGTCAGAGGTATGCGGTGGTCGGCGGACTGGGACGACCGCATCTCCCTCTACGTGGACTACATTCTGCTCTATCTGACCTCCCCATATAAATCGCTCAGATGTGTCTTGGACATTTTACGTCCTTCGGCAGATCATCGGTTTACTCTATCAATTGGGGGAAGTCTCTCCTCTATGTCTTATCTGGCAGAGCCCCATCACTTCCTAGGGACTTTACGATACAAGTGGTGACCGATGGTTTCTGCTATCTTGGGATCTATATTACGGCCGATGCCAAGCTCCGGTATGAGAGAAACTGGATCACTGACATAATATCGACCATCAGAAATATAGTTGAAAAAATATCGACAGACAGAATATCGAGTTTCTATCTACAAACAGGTAAGTACAAAAATATAGAGTTAAAAATATTGTTTTCTAAAATATAGTTTATAAAAATATTGACTTTATTAAAAACAATGTTAAATTAAATTAATATTAAAAATTAAGTAGTAAAACATACTTAAAAATACTTAAATTAACTTATAATAATTAAATAATTAATGAAAATTATAAAAAAACGTTTTAATTCATATTTGATAAAACATATATATATAGCAACAAAATATAATTAAATAATATCCAATATTATTAACGTACAATAGCGGAAGTGTAAAAATTACTATTCCCACTCCAAAGAGTGCAAACGTAGGGAAAGCGTTGGATAGCGTAGGGGTTAAAATTATGTAGGGGTAAAAATTAATATTCCAACTCTAGTGGGTGCAACAGTAGGGAAAGCGTTGGATAGCGTAAGGGTAAAAATTACTATTCCCACTCCAAAGAGTGCAAACGTAGGGAAAGCGTTGGATAGCGTAGGGGTTAAAATTACTATTCCCACTCCAGTGGGTGCAACAGTAGGGAAAGCGTTGGATAGCGTAGGGGTTAAAATTACTATTCCCACTCCAGTGGGTGCAACAGTAGGGAAAGCGTTGGATAACGTAGAAGTAAAATTTACTATTCCCACTCCAGTGGGTGCAACAGTAGGGAAAGCGTTGGATAGCGTAGAGGTAAAATTTACTATTCCCACTCCAGTGGGTGCAACAGTAGGGAAAGCGTTGGATAGCGTAGGGGTAAAAATTACTATTCCCACTCCAGTGAGTGCAACAGTAGGGAAAGCATTGGATAGCGTAGGGGTTAAAATTACTAATCCCACTCCAGTGGGTGCAACAGTAGAGAAAGCGTTGGATAACGTAGAAGTAAAATTTACTATTCCCACTCCAGTGGGTGCAACAGTAGGGAAAGCGTTGGATAGCGTAGAGGTAAAATTTACTATTCCCACTCCAGTGGGTGCAACAGTAGGGAAAGCATTGGATAGCGTAGGGGTAAAAATTACTATTCATACTCCAGTGAGTGCAACAGTAGGGAAAGCGTGGGATAGCGTAGGAGTAAACATTTCTATTCCCACTCCAGTGGGTGCAACAGTAGGGAAAGCGTTGGATAGCGTAAGGGTATAAATTACTATTCCCACTCCAGTGGGTGCAACAGTAGGGAAAGCGTTGGATAGCGTAGAGGTAAAATTTACTATTCCCACTCCAGTGGATGCAACAGTAGGGAAAGCGTTGGATAGCGTAGAGGTAAAATTTACTATTCCCACTCCAGTGGGTGCAACAGTAGGGAACGCGTTGGATAGCGTAGGGGTCAAAATTACTATTCCCACTCCAGTGAGTGCAACAGTAGGGAAAGCTTTGGATAGCGTAAGGGTTAAAATGACTATTCCCACTCCAGAGAATACAACATTAGGGAAAGTAAATACTTCATATATTATTTAAAAAATTATAAATCAATATCTATAAAAAATTATTTTTAACTAATTACCAATTTAATATAATAGAATAATTAATGTATTAAAATCTAATGAACAATAATTATTACAATTAGTTACCTATTAATACAAATTAATTACAAATTAACAATGAATTATTCAATAATTAAAAATTAATTAACAATTAATTCGAATTAAAAACAATTAAATATAATTATTTAATTAATTATAAATTAATTACTTCCCACCCTATTCCCCTATAAACCCACAACCCGCTACAGAAAATAAATTATTACAATCAGCATAATTAGCAATTAATCAATTAAATTAAATTAATTGGCAATTATAATTGTATTAATTACCCATAACAACTTAATTAATAATTAATTGTAAATTAACACCAATAAATAATTTTCCATATTTAATTAATTATAATTAAAATACTTCCCACCCAATTCCCCTATAAACCCACAACCTGCTACAGAAAATAAATTAGTAAAATTTACATAATTACCAATTAATCAATTAATTAAAATTAATTACCAAATAACATTTAATTAATTAACAAATATAAATGTATTAACAATTAATTAAAAATTAATACCAATAAATAAATTTACATATTTAATTAATTATAATTAAATTACTTCCCACCCTATTCCCCTATAAATCCACAACCCGCTACAGAATTAAATTACGCAAAAATTATAAAAACAAAATTCATTAATTAAAATTAATTATAACATAAACACACACTTTTCACACATATTATAACATAAAAACAACTATAGAAAATTAGATATTAAAAAATCCATATTTTTAACAATCTATATTATATACTTCGATATTTTAACTATCTATATTTTTAACAGTCGATATTACATCACTTACCTTAAAAACGATATTTTTGAAATCTATATTGATATCTATATTCTGTCCTGTCGATATTTTGTCCAATCGATATTTAAAACTCAATATTATGTCCAATCGATATTTTGTCTGTGCACCGAGAGAAACCTGCTCCCGCCCATGCAGCGTATGTGATGAGATATTGCGGTCTGGAAGTCCCCACCACTCTCGCTGCTCAGACGTGCTGATCTTTTTAAGATGATGTCCCTTCCCCGCTTCCTTTATGCCCTTCAGAACTACCCAGATTCAGTCCCAGCTCGCTACTTTAGGGAGCTAGAGGAACTACAGAGGCAGCTGCCGTGGGAGGGGAGGCCTAGGATTGCGCTCCACAAGTTAACCCTTAATTTGTACGATGGTGGGATCAGCCTCTCTGACATTAAAAAATACTATTGGGCTGCACATCTCGTTTCCATCAACCAGGGCACCTACCAGGCTCAGGGAGACTCAGGATATGCCATGTGAGGAAAAAGAAATTTTACATGACCAATATGTCCCATGCGTGTACCCCAACGTTTAGTGTATGTGCATGTCACCCATGCATTTTCCCTCTCTGGCCTGCAATAATGATGCCTCTGCATTTACGTCCCACATTAGGATGCCAGTCACCAAGTCTTCCATAAAAGAAACGTTAATTTTGCACTGAGGCCCATGTGGCCCATGTGTTTGCATTGTGCACTTTTAATGTATCACGAAAAACCCATTTCTCCATTTTTGTGGCTCAGCTCAGCCAGTCCCCGAATTCAGGTTTTCATGCCTCCAGACACTCTGAGGGCTGCAGCTACGTATCCCTGACCTTGCATACTTCTGGCTAAGCCGAGAGGGGCCCAGCCCGGGGTGCCAAGACAGTATTGTGCATAACAGTTATCTGCTTGCTCTACAGAATCACATTCCTGCCTGGTGAAGAAGGTAAACAGAACCCGTCTGCAGAGATAGGGCCTAGCCTTTCTGTCTCTGTTTAAGTGATTTACAGAGCTTGCGTCCATAGAAAGCCCAAGGCCCCCACGCAATGAACAAAGAAATATATGCCCACACTGGCTCTTGGTGATGAGCGACCTTTGCTTCAGATAATACATCCCCGGACTTAAGATATCAGATAATACCAGACGTGCTGGTCGTCCTGACACTGAAGGCCTCCCTACCAGACCGAAAGTCAGCTCCCCCCAGTTACACGTCATGATCAAGTTGCGCACACAAGTAGGGCAAAGTTCCAGGCAAAGTTCCAGCTGGCCATGCAACCCCCCTCCATGCATCCACCCACCTATGACTCCTCAAGTGAACGCCCACATGCACACCCACATGCTCTTATCTCTCTTTCTCTTGCTTAGCTTGGAGCGCTCCTCCCTATGTGCGAAATTGAATGTATAAATAATGTACTCTGTGAATAAAGTTTAGAAGACCCTTCCTGAACCTTCGTGGTGATGGAACCGATTCTCCCCTAACTCGAGTTATTGAAATAAAGCCCTTTTGAGTCGGACACCACGGACTTTGCCTCTCATTTAATGCATGACCCTTTGTTTAACTATAGAAATTATGACAGGGTAATACTTTATTTACCACATAAATCTGGCGCCCGAATAGGGACAAATCCCCTTCCCCACGCGCCGGAGATGTAGGTCCAGCCCTTGCCCCCTTCTACAGTCGCGACGGACTTCAAAGTGTACACGCCAGCGGGACTTCCCGCTTACTCCCTCAGGCCCACGGAGGAGACGGACTGCGACCAGGCATCCACACGAGGCGGTGAGGATCGCGGATCATCCCAACCAGAGCCCAACCCATGAGAGAGCAAGGTCCGAGGTTTCCAGAGGCCCAGCTGTTCCGCGCATGCGCAGTATCAAGTATCCGAGGCCTTCAAGTTCTGCTTCCCGGTGAGTACCACTATTGGGAACGCATAAAGATAAAGACGGGTTCATTTATATGAACACGGTAAAGACGGGTTCATTTACATGAACACGGTAAAGAGGTCTCTCATTTATGAGACCAGTAAAGACGTGTCTCATTTATGAGACCGGTATGGTTGTGCTGTATTCCAGTGCATAAAGTTAACTGTTTTCAAGTACATGTTTTTAAGTCCGTGTATCAGTTAAACTGTATCTGTTTTGTGTTTTAGTGTGTTAGTGTGAATGATTGTTTCAGTCGGACTATTTTGGTGTGTATTGTGTTTTCATTGAGTTGGTTTCAACATGCCACTGTTTTCAAAATTACGTCAGATAGGCACCAGAAAAGGTATACTAGAAGAGCCAGTTAACATCCCGCCTAGAGACACACCTGGTCATTATATGTATAATAAACATGGGCTAGATGCCATATTGTAAAGGAAACAGGGAGGGAGCACACTCCTGACCTCTTAACCGGGTCGCCCCATCGCATTGTGGTCAATGCAGTTCATACACCTCAGGATACAATTTGTGGGTATAACACCAAGTTGGTGCAAGCAGGTGCTAGTATATGTTGTCTCTAGACGCGAGACATGGCTCGCGTTTCTGGATAATATCCGTCATCAGTAGAGATAAATCCGGGGTGGTTAAGAGGCTGCAAACAATCCAGGCTTCGTTGCCTCTCGGGCGCGGAGGTGCATCGCCTACGGCTCGTCAGCCAGGAGGCTCGAGGGAGCCCCAGAAACAGGAAACAGGGAGGGAGCACACTCCTGACCTCTTAACCGGGTCGCCCCATCGCATTGTGGTCAATGCAGTTCATACACCTCAGGATACAATTCGTGGGTATAACACCAAGTTGGTGCAAGCAGGTGCTAGTATATGTTGTCTCTAGACGCGATGCCATATTGTATTTAGAACTATGGGTAGATTACACAAAGGATTTAGAGGAGAAGTACAGATGGCCTGTCTCGGGAACGTGGGATTCTGAATGCATTATGAGAGTAGAGGAAGCGCTATGGAAAAAGAAATCAAGACCCTCTCAGAAAGATGCCATTGAGTTATGGCGCAAAGAAGCACATAGGAGAACAGAGAAAGAATTCAACAAAACAGAGAGAACTAAACAAGCAGTGGAAAAAGCCAAAGAAAAAAAACTGCGGGAGGAGGGGGAACGGGTCAAAGCAGAACAGGCTGATAGAGAAAGAAATGCCGTCGTTACTGGTATTTATCCCGTCCTCTCAGAAGAACTAGCTAGTGTGACCCCCTCAGAAGCACCCCGTAGATCGCGAACGCCACCACCTGTACCCTATAGAGTACGTAGAATAAAGCCGACAGCATCCGAGGCGTTTATTTCCTCCTATCTAGAAGAGTCCCCACCGGACTACGACAACGTAGATTTCCCTCCGCCCCCACCAGCGGAACAGCTCCAGCAGCTCGTGAAAGACGACGTGGGACCCGGGGCCGTAGGGGGAGGGGGGCCTACTATAGATGTAGCAATCCCCCACTGTATATACGATCCAGAACCAGGAAAGGGCTCAATGCTCGTGATTTCACTAAGACTAAGACAGGCCGTCGCATATTTGGACAAATTACCAGATATGAAAGACCACCTAGATAAAATATACCGTTTTATTAGAACGGGGGAGGGACCCGAGAGTATAGCACAGGCAATGCAACACAGAAAGGTGGGGGTTAAGAACTACATCCTCCGTTTTATTATTAACTGCCTGATCAGGGAAAAAGACGAAGGAGACGGGGATGTAAAGCCTGGTTTGATAGAATGGAGTGATCACATAGATGCCGGTCGGCATGATAAAATGGGACAGATAGATAGCATGATGAATAAAATACGAAAAGAAATATTAGCAACACACAAAGTGGAGCCTGACGAGAAGGGTGAGTCATCAACGGAAGAGGTAGACGAGGGGAAGGACAAAATAAATTATGTAGGCAATGCACGACGGTTTGACAGGCCCAAGTTCCTCGACTACCGTAAACAGGGGCCGGCTATAAAAGAAAGATATTCCCTTGAAAATCTATTCCAAGCTACTGAAAAAGCACTGGAACGACGGATAAAGAACGAGCGATCTCACACCCCACACGAAATGGAGTTGGCCCGGTCAGCCACCCAGTGGGTGTCCAATTCTAATATATATAGCCATGATATAGTGGCCCAAACGTTCTTGAGCCTTCCGCCGAACGAACAGCGTTTGGCCGGTATTTACATGGTCCAACATTTAATAACGTTGTATGAGAGTCAATATTCCTATCCCGGTCAATTGTATAAATTACTGGACGACATACTTCTAGACAGATGGACAGGCCTGGGTACTGAATTAATTAACGTCATCCTGGATCAATGACATAAGTACTTAAATTTTCTGACCACATGCATGCTTCCCGCCCCACACCACGACAGAAAGCACCTATACGTAGACAGACAGAATCCCCTACGAGAGGTACATCCCGTCAAAAATGCAAACAATGAGCTTCAAGGGGTGTATGTTTACACCCCCTTGACGAAATTAGAAATACTGGAAATGAAAAAGATGTTGCCGTCCCATGATAAAGACCCGGGGGGGTTTCACCGAGAATTAAAAGACATTCTCCGCATCGGAGATTATACGTACGCTGACATTCTGAAACTATTGAAAGTACTATTGCCAGCAGGCATTTATGAAAAGCTTAAGGAAAAAGACTGGGAGGTGGGAGAGAAAAAGTTAAGCTGGGAAGCATTGGAAACAGAGGATAAAGACAGGGGCCCGGGGGTTGGTCTTGGTGACAAAGCTAAATGTTGGACTTGGCCTTTTTCCCCCCAAATTTTTCGCTTTTGACCCCCTTACCTAGGATATCTCCCCCATGGGATTAAACCTGTATAGGCCATGAGTGGTGTGAGACACTTTGTTGAAAATGTAAAATTACATGTTGTTAAATGCTGTACAGAAAATATTCCCCATTTTAAAATTGCACCTGACTGAAATGTACTGTGAATGTAAAATGGATGCCATGGCCATGGGTTTTGCCACTGGACTGCCATAGGTCAGCGGTCTAGATAATATTACCCAGCTACCCCTAGCTTTTGGAGGGAAAGCCTGGCACCCAGGGTGCTCACCCCCTCCCCTAGAACCAGTTTAGGCTAGATGTGCCAACATTCTAGAAGGTCCTGGCACTGCCTGGGAGGAGGGTATAAATAGGGAGAAGTGTCACCAGAGAGTCAGTCAGCGCTGGGACAAGAAAGAGAGGGGACCTGCTGTGAGGTGCTACCGCCACATGGGCCTGTGAGCTGGGCCCTGCACCCCTATAAACCCCCCCCTCTGCTGTCCCCATGGGCCCCTGACAAGGGAGGACTCTTCATAGGTCCCTGACGCCGTAGGACCTTGAACTACGCCAGCGCTGAGGGAAAAAGGTGCCCAGAAGAGGAGGAATGATGTGGGTTTGAACCCCCCAGGAGGTGAGGAGTGTGCCCCTGGGGCTGGCTGTGGAGCTGTTCGCCCCCCCCCTCCGTGAGGAACCTACTTGGAAGCCCTAGTTTGCCTACCTAAGCGCTGTAAATTCCAAGACTGTTGCTGCCCTGACCTGACCTGTCCTGCCTGGGAAGCGCTATAATTTGGAAGCGCTAGAGAAGGACTGGGAGGAGCTGCGTGTCCCTAGAACCCCTGACCTGCCTCTATTCTGTCGGGCTGAGAGGGAGGAGCAGTGCGCTGTAAATAGCGTCATCTGCTGAGGAGAATCGCGCTGTGTGGCCTGAGGGCACTGTGAGGGGAATCGAGCTGGAGGAGCCTACCCTCGTTTTGGCGCGCTGTCCGCCATTTAATTAATCAATTAAGAAGGGAGCCTACCCCTTATTGACGCCTCACGCCGGTTGGAACTGCCCGTGAAATAAATAATGAGGTAAAAGGGAGCCTACCCCTTATCGCCGCCAGAAATCACCGCTGCGGCCCGGCGCTGTGAGGAGACCTTCCCCCGCCGTGGGAGGCATCGTTGTGGCGACCCCCGGTACCAGGAGGGGGCCGCCGATGAGGAGGACCGGGCCGCACTAGGCCCTGAAGCCGGGGAGGCCGGCATCACGTGGCGGGGGCGCCGGTGACGTCACCGGTCACAACCCCAGCCCCGCCGCGCACTGATTGGCCTGCGCGGCCGTGCCCTGGAAGGCCGCGCAGGGATTGGCTGCCGGAAGCTGTGGCAGGGAGAAGCCGGCCGAAGGTGTCGCGGGGCCCCCAGTGAGCTGAGGGGAACCCCGATGGCGTAGGAAGACCAGAGCAGGAGCCTACCCCGCCGGTCTGCGGCCGCGGACAGAAGCTGTGGAGGAGGCGGGGCCGGGGCACTCTGTCGGTGCCAGCCCCGCCGCCACGAAAAGAGCGTAGCCGTGAGGAGAGTGTGGAGGGCGGGAGCCTACCCCGCCTCCGCCTGCCAAGGAAGCTCCGGGACCCCTAGAGGGAGTGGAGGGGCCCGGGTGAAGTCACTGCGAGGGAGAGCGGAGGGCGGGAGCCACCCCGCCTCCGTCAGTGCCAGGAGTGCCGCAAGTGTTGCGACTGGTTGCCAGAACACGGAGGGGGCCCCGAGGCACATTGCCGGTGCTTGCCCCCTCCCCTTCGAAATCTGGGGGACGCCTGCAGGACTGCAAGAGGCCGGTGAGTGGGGCCTCTATCAAACTGTGTAGGGGATTGAAGAGGGCAACGCGGCACAAAGTTGGTGCTCGGCGCCCCCCCTGTTGGAATCTGGGATTGGGCCCTGTTGGCCCCATATACCCCGGCGGTGGCCCGGACTGACCCCGTGTAGGACATTTGTAATGGGACTGCAAAGGCCCTAGGGAAATGTGGCCTGACTGCTAAAAGGGGTCTGCTCCTGGACTAGGGAAGGGTAATTCCCTCTTAATGCGGTGGCTACTGAAAGGTGTTCCATTTGAGTAAGTGGTTGTATTTAAGGAAAGTTGTTTACAGGGAAAGGAATGTTACGCCCTCCTCTAATGTCCAAGGAAATGTTCTTCCTGATTAGGGAAATGATTACCCTGGCATAAGGAAAGGTTGCCTGATCCCAGTGAAATGTTATCTGACCTCTAAAAAGTGTTACATTTGAGCACACGTTCTACATCTGCTGGAAGGCTGCCTGGCCAATTACCTAATTGGGTCTACTGCTCCTCTAGGGAAGTGTTAATTGCGCGAGGAGATGTTTGCATTTACCCTGATGAAATGTCTATGCCCCAGGGGATATTGTTTCCTCTAAGGTGACCCAGGAAGAGTTGTTGCCAATGTACTACCTGATGTTGGTGTTGCAGGTTGGGGGCTAAGGAGTCATGTTCCCCAGGTCTTTTCCCTAAGGCTATAGCACTGGGGTTCAGTATGCCCTGTAGAGCTTGCGAAGGTGGCTTAATAGTCCTATGGTTATATCCGCCTGCTAGTGGATGCTGGTATGCCATGATGTCTTTCCTTACAGGGGTTATGCAGGATGCTGCCTCTTGTAATTACAGCCGCTACCGAGGATGAAGGCCTGAGTTGGCCCTGCCTGACGCATAGTTCCCTAGGTGGAGGGGGGAAGAAACCTGATGTTTTATTACAGGTGTTCCTGCCTAATGTTAATGCCAGGTGATTCCTATTCTTTTTGCAGGAGTAGCCGATGCCAGCTATTTTGGGTTCTTACCCCTAATGTTTGATTGCATGTTTAATGGACGAATACGCCAAGTGAATTTGTCCCTTACATAGATGTCATTGATGTTATGTACCAAATGCTAACCTTTTGATATTTCAGCTATGGACTATGGACTCAACCCTTTTTGTCCCATGTAAATAATCCCTCACTGAAATACTTGGCTTGGGTGCCAGTTGGCGCCTTGATGTGATTACCAGTGTATTTTTCCTTTTACCTTACAGGTTGGAGATATCACTAAACTTCTTCTTTTCCAACCAAAGGTGGAGTTGCGTCTCTTTTGTAGTGTGCCTGGTGTGTCGTCTGTGGATACTGCGTGAATGCTTCACATGTCCTGGGAGTTTGGCCTGCCCGCTTGATGCCATGCTACCCCCTTAGAGATTTGGGTAACCCCCATTTCTTACATTGGTGGCAAGCGGTGGGATAGGACTTGTGTTTGCGCAGTGCCACAGCGGCCACAGGTTACACCACAAGTAGAGCCTTGTGGTGGGGATTATTGTTTGGAAGATTGTTTGTTAAATTGCTTCCTCCTGAAGAGTGTTCTGAACTGTCCCCTTGTTCCCCTGGGAGGGTGCGTCCCGGGTGTACCTCGCCACGATGGGGTTGATTTACCAGGAAGTGGAACTGATGGAGTATACCGAACAGGAGGTGATAGACTTCCTCCTGGAGAGAGGGATACCCCCAGTAGGGAACATTAGGAGGAATTTGTTTCTCTATGAGGCCCTCAAGAGGGGAGAGCCCTTGGAGATTGGTGGGGACTTATCTGACTACCCCCCCGAGGTTTTAAAGGGTCAGTGGGTTAGAGACCAGAGAGAGGGCTCCCCATCCAGAACCCTGGGAGGTAATTACTCCGATGAGGAGGAGGAAGAATTTGAGAGGGCGGAGATGCCAGTAGCTGTGGAGGACACCGAAGATAGGGAGTCTCGCACTGGGTCCAGTCCTGGGGGCACTGCCCCATCCCTTTCCCTGTCCCCAGAAGAGTGGGTAGATAGGAGAGAAGAGAGGGAGTATCAGCTGGCGCTGGCAAAGCTCAGGCATGCCGAGGGCTTAGCGCAGCTGAGGGTAGAAGAGCAGCGACTAGAGACTGAAAAAGTCCTAGCGCTGGAGAGGATGGCGGAGGCGGAGAGGGCCTTCGCCAGGGAGAGATCAGCTCAGGTGGGTAGTTTGTCCCCTGAGAGTGGTTTTAGGAGTCTGGATTCACCGAGGTGGGTGGGTTCCAGTGGTGGCAGCGAGTGTAGGTCCAGTGCAAGGAGTCCCACTCCCGAAGCCCAGGAGACTGTGCCTGATTCCCCGGAGGAGGAGGACGGGTTAGTGTTGAGGGGCAGGGGAAAGCTGTCCCATCAGTCCTGGGGAGAGTTTGAGGAGGAGTGTTGGACTGTACTGGAGGATTGGGTGGTGAGGAGAGCAGTGGAGGATTGGGAAGGGCTGTGCCATGCCGTTATCCGGGAGCACATGCTGAGGAGTTGTTTCCCAAGACTGTGTCACCATCTGTTGCAGTGCGGGTTCTCAGACCCCAGGGAACTTGCACGGGAGGCAGACCTGAGTGTCTGGGAAGGCAGAGGGGAGTGATCCTGAAGGGAGTGAGACGGGGAGGTGTCCCAAGGTGCCCCAGCTGCGGCCACCAGGCCTGGAGTGTTCTTTAAGAGAACCCCAGCGTGGGAGGCTAGGCTGCACCGATGTGTCATCCAGAGGGAGGGATCCCCTTATGTCAGGAGAACCTGGAGCATCGATACTCAGAGCTCCGGTGGTTCGGGGGTCTGACCAGTCACAGGGTCTAGATCTTGGACTGGGGTTCCAGGTTCAGGAGTTGCCTGGCCTGGAGGGTGGGGTTCCTGTAAAGCAGGTCCCTACCAAATTGACTCCCAGGGGTACCACTTCCAGTGGGAGGGTGCGGAACTCTGGGAGGGGGTGCAGAGGGAGGAAGGTCTCCTCTCTGTCACCGGCTCAGCCACAAGGCGCAGACTCCGGGTTGGGTGGCCAGGTCAGGAGTTGCCTGCCCTGGTGGGAGGGACATCTGTAACCAGAGTCCCTCCAGAAGTGACTCCCAGGGGTACTTCTCCGGGTAGGAGGGTGCGGAACTCTGGGAGGGGGTGCAGGGAGAGGGAGGACTCGCCCCTGTCACCGGTTCAGCCTGTGGGTTGCGACTCCAGGTTGGGGAGAGAGTGGTTGTGTGAGGGTGTCCCCAGGCGTAGGAGGTGGAGGAACCCTAGGAGGAGAAGTAGGGGGAGGGGAGCCTCGCCCCTAAGGGCTGGTCAGTCTGAGGGTGTAGACCCCAGGTGGGTGGACCAGTGGAAATTTGGAGAGAGGAGAGTGGTTCAAGAGAATTCCAAGCCTGAGGCTAGGGCCTCCCACTCTAGGAAGGAGAAACATCCCACTAGGGAACACCAGTGGGGTGGTTCTGTTGGTGAAGGGAGGGTTGCGAAAGAGAACCATTGGGTTCCAGAGTGGAGGAGAGACTGCAGGTGCTCCTGTAGTTGCAGGCCTGCGTCCACCTTTTTCCGCCCCAAGCAGGGAAGCCCATCAAGGCATTGATCGGTCTACCCTGGCTTTTGGCTGGGGGGGAGTCGTGTTGGACTTGGCCTTTTTCCCCCCAAATTTTTCGCTTTTGACCCCCTTACTTAGGATGTCTCCCCCATGGGATTAAACCTGTATAGGCCATGAGTGGTGTGAGACACTTTGTTGAAAATGTAAAATTACATGTTGTTAAATGGTGTACAGAAAATATTCCCCATTTTAAAATTGCACCTGACTGAAATGTACTGTGAATGTAAAATGGATGCCATGGCCATGGGTTTTGCCACTGGACTGCCATAGGTCAGCGGTCTAGATAATATTACCCAGCTACCCCTAGCTTTTGGAGGGAAAGCCTGGCACCCAGGGTGCTCACCCCCTCCCCTAGAACCAGTTTAGGCTAGATGTGCCAACATTCTAGAAGGTCCTGGCACTGCCTGGGAGGAGGGTATAAATAGGGAGAAGTGTCACCAGAGAGTCAGTCAGCGCTGGGACAAGAAAGAGAGGGGACCTGCTGTGAGGTGCTACCGCCACATGGGCCTGTGAGCTGGTCCCTGCACACCTATAAACCCCCCCCCCTCTGCTGTCCCCATGGGCCCCTGACAAGGGAGGACTCTTCATAGGTCCCTGACGCCGTAGGACCTTGAACTACGCCAGCGCTGAGGGAAAAAGGTGCCCAGAAGAGGAGGAATGCTATGGGCTTGAACCCCCCAGGAGGTGAGGAGTGTGCCCCTGGGGCTGGCTGTGGAGCTGTTCGCCCCACCCCCCCTCCGTGAGGAACCTACTTGGAAGCCCTAGTTTGCCTACCTAAGCGCTGTAAATTCCAAGACTGTTGCTGCCCTGACCTGACCTGTCCTGCCTGGGAAGCGCTATAATTTGGAAGCGCTAGAGAAGGACTGGGAGGAGCTGCGTGTCCCTAGAAGCCCTGAACTGCCTCTATTCTGTCGGGCTGAGAGGGAGGAGCAGTGCGCTGTAAATAGCATCATCTGCTGAGGAGAATCGCGCTGTGTGGCCTGAGGGCACTGTGAGGGGAATCGAGCTGGAGGAGCCTACCCTCGTTTTGGCGCGCTGTCCGCCATTTAATTAATCAATTAAGAAGGGAGCCGACCCCTTATTGACGCCTCACGCCGGTTGGAACTGCCCGTGAAATAAATAATGAGGTAAAAGGGAGCCTACCCCTTATCGCCGCCAGAAATCACCGCCGCGGCCCGGCGCTGTGAGGAGACCTTCCCCCGCCGTGGGAGGCATCGTTGTGGCGACCCCCGGTACCAGGAGGGGGCCGCCGATGAGGAGGACCGGGCCGCACTAGGCCCTGAAGCCGGGGAGGCCGGCATCACGTGGCGGGGGCGCCGGTGACGTCACCGGTCACAACCCCAGCCCCGCCGCGCACTGATTGGCCTGCGCGGCCGTGCCCTGGAAGGCCGCGCAGGGATTGGCTGCCGGAAGCTGTGGCAGGGAGAAGCCGGCCGAAGGTGTCGCGGGGCCCCCAGTGAGCTGAGGGGAACTCCGATGGCGTAGGAAGACCGGAGCAGGAGCCTACCCCGCCGGTCTGCGGCCGCGGACAGAAGCTGTGGAGGAGGCGGGCCGGGGCACTCTGTCGGTGCCAGCCCCGCCGCCACGAAAAGAGCGTAGCCGTGAGGAGAGTGCGGAGGGGGGAGCCCACCCCGCCTCCGCCTGCCAAGGAAGCTCCGGGACCCCTAGAGGGAGCGGAGGGGCCCGGGTGAAGTCACTGCGAGGGAGAGCGGAGGGCGGGAGCCACCCCGCCTTCGCCAGTGCCAGGAGTGCCGCAAGTGTTGCGACTGGTTGCCAGAACACGGAGGGGGCCCCGAGGCACATTGCCGGTGCTTGCCCCCTCCCCTTCGAAATCTGGGGGACGCCTGCAGGACTGCAAGAGGCCGGTGAGTGGGGCCTCTATCAAACTGTGTAGGGGATTGAAGAGGGCAACGCGGCACAAAGTTGGTGCTCGGCGCCCCCCCTGTTGGAATCTGGGATTGGGCCCTGTTGGCCCCAGATACCCCGGCGGTGGCCCGGACTGACCCCGTGTAGGACATTTGTAATGGGACTGCAAAGGCCCTAGGGAAATGTGGCCTGACTGCTAAAAGGGGTCTGCTCCTGGACTAGGGAAGGGTAATTCCCTCTTAATGCGGTGGCTACTGAAAGGTGTTCCATTTGAGTAAGTGGTTGTATTTAAGGAAAGTTGTTTACAGGGAAAGGAATGTTACGCCCTCCTCTAATGTCCAAGGAAATGTTCTTCCTGATTAGGGAAATGATTACCCTGGCATTAGGAAAGGTTGCCTGATCCCAGTGAAATGTTATCTGACCTCTAAAAAGTGTTACATTTGAGCACACGTTCTACATCTGCTGGAAGGCTGCCTGGCCAATTACCTAATTGGGTCTACTGCTCCTCTAGGGAAGTGTTAATTGCGCGAGGAGATGTTTGCATTTACCCTGATGAAATGTCTATGCCCCAGGGGATATTGTTTCCTCTAAGGTGACCCAGGAAGAGTTGTTGCCAATGTACTACCTGATGTTGGTGTTGCAGGTTGGGGGCTAAGGAGTCATGTTCCCCAGGTCTTTTCCCTAAGGCTATAGCACTGGGGTTCTGTATGCCCTGTAGAGCTTGCGAAGGTGGCTTAATAGTCCTATGGTTATATCCGCCTGCTAGTGGATGCTGGTATGCCATGATGTCTTTCCTTACAGGGGTTATGCAGGATGCTGCCTGTTATAATTACAGCCGCTACCGAGGATGAAGGCCTGAGTTGGCCCTGCCTGACGCATAGTTCCCTAGGTGGAGGGGGGAAGAAACCTGATGTTTTATTACAGGTGTTCCTGCCTAATGTTAATGCCAGGTGATTCCTATTCTTTTTGCAGGAGTCGCCGATGCCAGCTATTTTGGGTTCTTACCCCTAATGTTTGATTGCATGTTTAATGGGCGAATACGCCAAGTGAATTTGTCCCTTACATAGATGTCATTGATGTTATGTACCAAATGCTAACCTTTTGATATTTCAGCTATGGACTATGGACTCAACCCTTTTTGTGCCATGTAAATAATCCCTCACTGAAATACTTGGCTTGGGTGCCTGTTGGCGCCTTGATGTGATTACCAGTGTATTTTTCCTTTTACCTTACAGGTTGGAGATATCACTAAACTTCTTCTTTTCCAACCAAAGGTGGAGTTGCGTCTCTTTTGTAGTGTGCCTGGTGTGTCGTCTGTGGATACTGCGTGAATGCTTCACATGTCCTGGGAGTTTGGCCTGCCCGCTTGATGCCATGCTACCCCCTTAGAGATTTGGGTAACCCCCATTTCTTACACTAAAGAACTACCTGAACTCCTAATACAGGTTTTGCCGAGACTATTGACTACTAAAAAGGAAGACTGGGATGCTATTTCAGCCTGTAAACAAAAACAAGAAGAGGACACAAGCGATTTCTATTCTAGATTCGAGAAATGCTTTGCTATTAATAGTGGCCTTAAACCCGGTAGCGAATCATATCCCCATCTTTTCGTGAGCAAATTAGTAGAGAATTCCCTACCCCAGATCAAGAATAGAGTACTGAAGGTTGAGAGTACTTGGCAAGCAAACAGTCCTTCACAAATGTTGCAGATGCTACAATATCACCAGAACAGGATTAGAGAAGAGCAGGATCAGGAAAAGAGACGCTTGAAAGAGACAAAAATGAAGGTGCTGGTTGCCCAAACGGTACCGGCAAACACGAATAAAAATGGCACGACACCTGTCAAGGGGAACTGTAATTATTGCAAACAACCAGGTCACTATGTAAAGGAATGTGCTGTCCTGAAACACAATATAGCTACAGGCAGAACAAAAGAACGACCACACACTCCTAGGCAAAATAGCACCCAACAGAGCACACAACAGACAGTAGCGACTTCTCCACCCCCACCACCGCCTGTTCATGCCACACCACAAATGTATCAGTACACGCAGTCAGACTATCCAGAATACTAAGCATTCTCATGAAACAGCCTTGAGAGGGAAAATGGCTTGCCCCTTATTCAGGTTCCTGTAGATCAGGAGGGTCCCTATGTACATGCTCATGTACTGGGACAGGACAGAAAGTTTCTGATTGACACAGGGGCGAGCAGAACTACCATCAGCCACGACGAGGTTCCAGGGGCACCTCTCTCGGGCTCACAGAATATTTCCCTGGGATTTTCAGGAAAGCCTATTGTTAATGAAGTATCGAAACCAGTCTCCCTCGGGGTTGGTCCACTGTCACGTACCACAGACTTGCTACTTACTAAATCATGTCCAGAAAACCTACTTGGTATAAAGACATTAAAAGAACTAGGAGCAGTTATCTGTTGTTCTCCGGAGGGAGTGCGACTGTTCTTACGTGATTTTAAGGGACATTATCTGTTGACAGATTTTGACCACAGACTTCAGAATGTACCACAGCACCTATGGGCACAAGGTCCGACTGACGTAGGTTACATGAACATAACACCACACCATGTCACTCTCAAAGCAGGAGTAGTACTACCACGTATACGACAATACAAATTACCACCTGATGCTGAAGTGGCCTTATTGAAAATTATTGATGAACTCATTGCACAAGGGGTGGTGGTGGAGACTGACTCGAATGTGTGTAACTCACCTGTCCTTCCTATCCTTAAACGATCAGACCCTAATGCACCACCAGTTTACAGACTAGTTGTTGACCTTCGAGAATTAAATAAATGCGTAGTCCCACAATACCCAGTGGTCCCAGACATTTCTTCCTTGCTGACTGCTATTGATTCTGAGGCAACGTTCTTTACAGTCATTGACTTGAAGAATGCCTTTTTCAGCGTTCCAATTCATCCAGACAGCCAATATCTTTTCTGATTCAGTTTAAAAGGACGCAGCTTTAGATTCACGAGATCACCACAGGGCTTCACAGAGAGTCCTAGCGTTTACAGTCAAGCGTTAAAAAGACAGCTGGACAGTATTAATATGCCTACCAACACAGCACTGATACAGTACGTAGACGACATACTAATTACAGCACGATCAGAAACAGACTGCGAAGATGCATCACTGACGGTTTTACACTTTCTGGCAGACAAGGGGCACAAAGTGTCCCCTTCAAAGTTGCAATTCTGTGCACAGCAAGTGGTGTACATTGGACACTTGCTGTCCAAGAGGGGTAGGCAGCTGAAACAAGAACGTATTCAGTTAATTTCTAACCTTTCACACCCTAAGATACAAAAGGAAGTGCGGGTCTTCATTGGCCTCACTTCATACTGCAGGCAGTGGATTCCCCAGTATGCCTATCTAGCCAAACCACTCATACAGTTGACAACACAGGAGGCAGCGTCTTCGACTGTCCTCCCTTGGACACAAGAACACACCTTGGCATTTGAGGAATTAAAAAGAGCCTTATGTCAAGCGTCAGTTTTAGCGACTCCTCGTTACAGCAAACCCTTTATGCTTTTCGTAACTGAACGGGATGGAACAGCATTATCTGTCCTCACACAAGATCAAGCAGGAAAACACAAGCCTTGTGCTTATTTTTCTAGTACACTGGACCCAGTGGCCCAGGCTCTGCCTGCGTGCCTGAAATCGGTTGCAGCAACAGCCCTAGCAATAAGACAAAGTGACTCGATAGTGCTGGGACACCCCCTGACAGTACAGGTACCGCATGCAGTGGAAGTTCTCTTGAACAGGACACTTGACTGTAGCGAGACTGACAGGATATGAACTGACGTTAGTTCAACCACACATAGAGATCAGACGATGTAACATTCTTAACCCTGCTACACTTTTGCCCTCAAGAACAGTAGACACCGCACCACATGGCTGTGTGGAAATAATGAATATAGTGACGAAACCAAGACAAGACCTGACAGATGTTGCACTGCCAGATCCTATTGCAGAGCCAGATTCTATGTAGATGGATCATGCATGAGAACGAGTGCAGGAGAATTAGTGGCAGCATGTGCCGTGACCACTGCTACTGAAGTCATAGAGACACAAAGAATAGACATACTGTCAGCGCAAGCAGCAGAGCTCATCGCTCTGACACAAGCCTGCATAAGAGCTAAGCACTTGAAAGTGAACATTTATACAGATTCACAATATGCTTTTGGCGTAGTTCATGATTTTGGAGTACTATGGAGGGAGAGAGGTTTCTTGACCTCTCATGGGGCCAAAATTCAGCACGGCCCGCTTATTCAGGCCCTGTTGGAAGCAATACATTTACCTGCAGCCATATCTATCCTGAAATGCAAAGCACACACCAAAGTTACAGACACCATTTCCCAGGGTAATGACCTGGCAGACCGAACTGCTAAACTTACAGCCCAGACGCCAACAGACACGACAAAGACAGAGGTACCATTACTGACAAAAACTATGACAGTCAGGGATCCTTCTCAAGATGTACTCGATATACAGACACATGCCACTTCAGATGAAATAAAGAAATGGACTGAACAAGGAGGGGTCCAGACTGACCAAGGTTGGATGACTAAGGGCAAAGCAATATGGTTTCTTCCTGATTCCATGGTACAAGTGATCATAAACACAGCACATAGTCCAGCACACTTGGGAGAGAAGGCAATGATGGACAGCTTACAGAATATCTGGTTTAACAAGCACCTGCGTGCAGCAGCGAAACAAAAAGTAAGAACATGCATGATCTGTTGTCAGTTCAATCCAGGTAAGGGCATTCCGGTGGAACAAGGCGGATTTCATCCTCCTGACCACCCTTTTGAGGTCCTCCAGATGGATTATATCCAAATGGACAGATGTAGAGGTTATAAGTATGTCCTAGAAGTTGTGTGTGCACTAACTAGATGGACAGAAGCGTATCCAGTCCCAGATTATACTGCTGTGACAACCGCCAGGCAATTGGTGCGCGAATTCTTCCCTAGATACGGATTGCCCCGTGTCGTTTACTCTGACAATGGTCAGCCTTTTTCTTCTGAATTAATGAAACAAGTGTCTCTTCTGTTAGGATATAACTGGAAGTTCCATTGTGTGCGACACCCTGAAGCAGCAGGCCTTGTAGAAAGACATAATCAGACAATTAAGACAAAACTAGCAAAGATCTGTGCAGAAAAAGGCGTGGATTGGATGGTAGCCTTGCCGGTTGCCCTCTTTTACATGCGTATGGTAGCACATTCCAGAACAGGCCTATCGCCATATGAAGTGGTTTTCGGTAGACCGCCGAACATGTGGGGTACGCCTATGCCTAAGAAAATAACGGATGTTGACAGTAACATGCTTACAGATTACCTGGCTTCCTTGATGTCTGCACTACTCTCTTGTCGTTCACAGGTTGCCGCCGCGTTCCCTGACAACACCCTGGTCAAGGAGCACGCCATAGCACCAGGCGATTTTGTGCTCATCAGGAACTTTGATCGATCAAGCCCCCTTGAGCTGCGTTGGAAGGCGCCGAAGTTAGTGTTACTAACAACAAGGACAGCCATCAAAGTCGAAGGGAGAAAAGGGTGGCTTCATGCCCATCACTGTAAACGGTACTTTCGAGACTCTGAAACTTTGGTAAAGAAAAAAGACATTACAGACTTTGAGCCCCCTTTGCTAGAAAAGACTCCACAGCAAGAGTACAGGTCCAAATTACGATCTAGAAAGCCAGACAACGTTTGATCATTTAAGTCCACTAGGTGGTGAATCGGTTGAACAAGATTTCTGACATGCATAAGATCGCGGACAATAATAGTAAAAAGAGCAAAATGAAAGAAAAATACTGCAAGATATTACGTAGTAGATGTATAGTATCTCTGATTTTTCTGTCTCTTCTGTGCATCACTATAATCTGTGTCAGCTTAATACTACATGTTTTCTCTCCTCCTATTGCCTCACATATACACTCTTCCATTAAGGACACCGTAGAGCATACATTTAGTGATCTGCCACCCCATGAACTGTCATATCGACTGGCCCTGCGCAACAATACTTTTATTCAGATGTTGCACCATTCTCATCAGACCAGCAATGCGACAGATTGCTGGGTATGTGGCCGACTCCCACCTTATCAAAAGACGAAGGGAGTTCTGCCCCTTTTCCCTTTTCCGTTCTCCCACAATGGCTTGTGCGGAGCATGGTTTGCCTTAATGACATCAATGGACAGAAAGTCCACAGTTTACCAGGGTGACTGGATACGGGGAAACTTGAATAAAGTAATGAATGAGGTATGTTTTCCAGACGAAGACAGACTTCCCCAAAGGAAGGGGACCGATCTAGAAAATGAAGAGTACGAGCAAGGAAATGCTTCCCTCAGCTTTATAATGCTGAATGTTCAGCCAATGCAAAATACAGGTCCACCGTCTATTTCAGTCCTACCAGTAAAAGGTGATTTGTGCGTTAGAAAGAAAGGATCAGTACATATGGGACACAGCGAGTGTAATGCTGTGGTAGAGTTTAATGATAAAGGAAAGTCTTCTTTCAAAGCATCTCGCCATACCTATTTCATTTGCGGTCAGACAGCCTATGTACATCTGCCCTTAGACTGGGGTGGGACATGCTATATAGCGTTCCTGCTGCCACCCGTCTTTTTGGCCCCTTCCCATTATCATCGAGATTCACGACTAGAGCATGTTAGACACAGGAGAGAGAGCGATGCCTCAGAGATTGATCAGACTGAGACAGCCTGGGAGCAATGTACCGATTTCAACAAAGGATTCTTTTTCTTCATAGGTCCCGTCCAAAACAGTAAACTCATACGCAGGTTAACAAGGACTCTGGAAGCAGTTGTGAATGAGACTGCATCTGCCCTGGCGAACTTGACCCAGGAGCAGTCTGCCATGCGATTGGTTGTCCTTCAGAACCGCCTTGTTCTTGACGTCATCCTTGCAGATAGGGGCGGGGCTTGTAGAGTGATCGGCTCCAGTTGCTGCGTTTTCATTCCTAATAACGCGCCATCTGTGTACGCAGCAATAACAAGGCTCCACAAGATTGCTCACGATATACATCAAGACCCAGGCACATGGACTTGGTCCAGTTGGCTCTGGGGTGTAATATCGGCATGGGGATGGAAAGTGTTGTCGTTCCTAGGAATGATACTGCTTATGATATTCGGCTGCTGTCTCTGTCTGCAGTGTGGCCCGGCGATTTGCGGCCTGTGTGCAACTGCCTGTGTTCCACATCCACGTATACAAAGGATCAAAGATGAACAAATGATGCTGTATGAACAAATATACGGTCTCATGAAAATAGATGTGTCCTGAAGGGTAAAGTAGGGGACAAGGAGGGAATGAGGAAAAATAAATTTTACATGACCAATATGTCCCCTGCGTGTACCCCAACGTTTAGTGTATGTGCATGTCACCCATGCATTTTCCCTCTCTGGCCTGCAATACTGATGCCTCTGCATTTACGTCCCACATTAGGATGCCAGTCACCAAGTCTTCCATAAAAGAAACGTTAATTTTGCACTGAGGCCCATGTGGCCCATGTGTTTGCATTGTGCACTTTTAATGTATCACGAAAAACCCATTTCTCCATTTTTGTGGCTCAGCTCAGCCAGTCCCCGAATTCAGGTTTTCATGCCTCCAGACACTCTGAGGGCTGCAGCTACGTATCCCTGACCTCGCATACTTCTGGCTAAGCCGAGAGGGGCCCGGCACCGGGGTGCCAAGACAGTATTGTGCATAACAGTTATCTGCTTGCTCTACAGAATCACATTCCTGCCTGGTGAAGAAGGTAAACAGAACCCGTCTGCAGAGATAGGGCCTAGCCTTTCTGTCTCTGTTTAAGTGATTTACAGAGCTCGCGTCCATAGAAAGCCCAAGGCCCCCACGCAATGAACGAAGAAATATATGCCCACACTTGCTCTTGGTGATGAGCGACCTTTGCTTCAGATAATACATCCCCGGACTTAAGATATCAGATAATACCAGACGTGCTGGTCGGCCTGACACTGAAGGCCTCCCTACCAGACCGAAAGTCAGCTCCCCCCAGTTACACGTCAGCTGCACGTCATGATCAAGTTGCGCACACAAGTAGGGCAAAGTTCCAGGCAAAGTTCCAGCTGGCCATGCAACCCCCCTCCATGCATCCACCCACCTATGACTCACCTATGACTCCTCAAGTGAACGCCCACATGCACACCCACATGCTCTTATCTCTCTTTCTCTTGCTCAGCTTGGAGCGCTCCTCCCTATGTGCGAAATTGAATGTATAAATAATGTACTCTGTGAATAAAGTTTAGAAGACCCTTCCTGAACCTTCGTGGTGATGGAACCGATTCTCCCCTAACTCGAGTTATTGAAATAAAGCCCTTTTGAATCGGACACCACGGACTCTGCCTCTCATTTAATGCATGACCCTTTGTTTAACTATAGAAATTATGACAGGGTAATACTTTATTTACCACACATGGACAGATGGTTGCTACCAGGCGGCTCCTAAAATCGTGCTCTCTACTCTAATCCCAATGCCCTACATTTGACCGGACCAACGTCTCACTCGGTCCAGGTGTGGCACGCAGCTAACAGGAGTTTGGGATGGGAGCACAAGTTGACACTCGCGATCCCCCTTTGGGACACGGCTCAGTTGGGTGGTCTTCATTCCTGCAAAGGCTTTGACAAGTAAGACCGGATCGGCATTTCTCGAGTGGGTGATCTCTGGGTGAAGGGCCAAGTCCTCAGCTTTGACCAGCTTAAGCAGCAATACAAGCTTGCGGGCTCCAAGTTCTTCCGCTGCTTCCAGATCTGTCATGCTTTAACCACCACCAATGGAGAGGGATCCACTCCTCCTGACTCCTCCCTACCTCCCGCAGATGGCCATCTCTTTGACATGTTATGTTATGTTAAGATAAATTTAACCAGCGCACTTACACCATAGGTTTCATGGCGCTAATCATACACATGTAGCCACAGGAGAACATTTTAGCACGCTTGCACAATGAGCCAGGCTTTCAGGGCCTTTCTGAAGCCCAGAAGACTATCACAATTCCTAACAGCAAGTGGAAGTGAGTTCCAGAGCCTAGGGGCCAGATAGGAGAACGTTCGACTACCCTGTCGTTTTAATTTAATTGATGGAATAAAAAGGAGATGAAGATGGGCGGAACGGAGATTGCGTGTGGGGACATATCTGGTGATTAGGCTGTTAAGAAATTTAGGGCTTGTACAATGCAGTACTTTAAAAACTATGCATCCCGGCTTGAAGTAACCAATGTAGTTTACGCAGTAGCCACCTGGCTGATTGCCATCTTGGCTGTTTATAGATCAGTCTTGCCGCCTGATTTTGAATCATTTGAAGGCGATTTAGCAGGCCCAAGGGAATGCCAGTGTAAAGAGAGTTGGAAAAATCGAGACGAGAAAGCACCAACAATATCACCACCTGGATCAGAGCTTGGTGAGACAGCAGGTAAGCGATTTTCCCTATTTTCCGTAGTTGGAAAAGACAAGAGGAAACCACGGTGCCCACATGTCCCTTCAGAGAGATATCTGATTCAATAGTCACCCCGAGACTTTTTACTGATGCGGATGGGACAGGGGGGGGCCTAGTTCGCCCGGCCAAAAATCAGGTCCCCAACAATTGGAGCTTTTCCCAGGCAGCACCAATTCTGTTTTGCCGGGGTTGAGCTTCAATTGGTTCCGATCCATCCAGCATTGGATATGCAGCATTGTAGCTTGGAAATCAGCGGCTGCGTTTTGAGAATCCAACTTGAAGACCAGCTGGAGGTCATAGGCGTAGTTGAAGAACGTAGTATTCTTGATTTTAAGTGAATGAATCAAGAGGCGGATGTACAAATTAAACAATAGTGGAGACAAGGACGAACTCTGTGGAACTCCACATGATGAAGTCAGGTTGGGGGCAGTGTAATTCCCAAGACGCACTGCCTGGGTTCTGCCAGTTAGAAAAGACTTTATCCACCTGCAGGCTGTTCCCCGAATCCCTGCTTGTTTGACACGGTGCAACAAGATGTTAAGGTCGACCATGTCGAACGCAGCCGACAGATCCAGGAACACTAATGCCTGCGGGGTCCCCTTGTCCGCGTTAGCCTTCAACGTATCCATTTCCACCAGGATCACTGACTCTGTAGAATGAGCAGGCCGGAATCCAGCTTGATTGGGTTCAAGGTAATTGGAGTTTTCAATAAACTTAGAGAGGCACCTGGCCACATGGGTCTCCAATATTTTAGAAACAAAAGGGAGAAGGGAAATCTGACGGTAGTTAGAAGAAAGTGAAGGGTCTGCACCTAGTTTCTTGAGAAGAGGGACTAAAACAGCCTTTTGAGAGCGGTGGGTACTTCCCCTTTACTAAGAGATTCATTAAGGAAGGGAAGGAGGCTTTGCGGCAAGGCTGAAAATATTTCTCTCAAAATAGAAGGAGGACAACAGTCTTTAGGAGAGCCAGACTTGACTCGAGACACTAGTTCTAATAGTATCTCGGGTCCAATGCTCGTAAATTGATCCATAGTAGATGGATTATAAGAATTGACATCTACAGGTTCCCCATGCACTGAAGAGGGGATACAAGCCCTAATGGTTTCAATTTTGTCCACAAAGAAACCATTCAGTGCGTTACACCGCTCTTGGGTAGGAGCCAAGCAAGGTAAAATTCTGTCATCGCTACTAAGGTCATTTACAATCCTAAAGATTTCTCTGGATTTATATGGGGCAGCAAGCACCTTTGTAGAAAAATACAAAGTCTTAGCGGCCAGTAAAGCTTTCTTATAGACCCTGCAAGCAGACAGATACAGCTGTCTTTCTTCGCTGGCATAGCTATGCCTCCATTTCCTTTCAGACTGACGCAGCAATCATTTTTGTGATTTGAGTTCGGAAGTAAACCATTTATGGGCCTCAGCATGTCTAGCACGAGAGAATTTAATAAGCGGGGCATGGATATCTCTGGCCGCCAGTAGCCAGTTGGTGATCTCTTTTACCATTGAATCGACATTAGCATTGGCACTGGCGGGAGGCAGGGAACTAACCAAGGTATCAATAAATTCCTGAGTGTCAAGAGTTCTCCACTTTCTGGTCAGGCCTCCTACTACCTTTGGAGACTTAACCCTTCCTTTAAAGGTGGCTGTGAATTCTATTAAATGATGGTCCGACCAAATACATGGGGAAATGAGAGGTGGCGACAGTTCTATGTTATACGACCAAATTTGGTCCAGGATATGACCCTTAATGTGCGTAGGTGCCGTGATGTGTTGAACCAAGTAATAATTAGAAAGCATTTCAGTGAGTTCTACCGACTGAGGCCCCCCGCCTTCATCATTGAACCAATAGTTCAGATCCCCGATAAGCATGACTCTGGTATGGTTCATGACGAGGTTTGCTATCTGTTCACTGAGAGAAAGAGGGAATGATGGCAGGGGCTGGGGAAGGCGATACATAAGCGCCAAATATCCTGTATTTGTGTCGAGATTGATGACCATATTCTCTACTTCTGGAAGAATCAGAGAGGTCAGCATGGTAAACTTATGACTTTTGTTTATAATAGCCGCAACCCCCCCCTCCCGTCTTCCCTACAGGCCTATTGACTGATAAGATGTAATAATCAGAGGGGAGTGCTGCTAAGATATCTGGAGTAGAGTCGGGTGTGATCCAGGTCTCAGAAAGCAGAAGGATATCCGGTTTGGTCGACACCAACATCATAAAAATGTCGAGTTGGTGCCTCACCAACGAGCGGGTGTTGAGATACAAAACCCGAAGGGAGGTCGAATTGGGTTTTGTCGGAAGATCAATAGATACCATAGGGGGCACCTCTGGCACGGGGGTAAAATAGCCCACTTGATCGTGAGATATGTCATGGTCTCTAATACGGTCAATGACTTCCTGCGGTAGCAGAATATTGTGTTGTTCTAGCGATCTAAGGTCTGCGGAAGAATAAGGAGTGGTCAGGCCAGGGTTTATGGCACCTGGGCCCGGGCAGGCGCAGACGGGCTTGCCTTAGGCGCTAGCTGCGCGCTTCTGCATGCTGGTGTGCATAAGTGCCCTGACCCCGCCTCTATGCTCCGCCACGCTCTGGCCAATTGGCTGAGGCCGCTGGGAGGGGATCAGTCAGTGTTCGAGTTCAGTTCTGATCACACAAACGCGATTCGGTAAGTTATTTTAAAAACACATTATGCAACACATAGTAAAATTCTCAAGTTCTCAATTTGCGCTGGCTAAGTGGTCCGCGCGGCAGCAAGCGTATAATAGCAGGCCCCTCGCGTTGCTCCCAATGTTAAAGTCTGACCCCACCTCTATGCTCCGCCCCGCTCTGGCCGATTGGCTGAGGCCGCTGGGAGGGGATCAGTCAGTGTTCGAGTTCGGTTCTAATCACACAAACGCAATTCGGGTAAGTTATTTTAAAAACACATTATGCAACACACAGTAAAGTTCTCAATTTGCGCTGGCTAAGTGGTCCGCGCGGCAGCAAGGGTAGAATACAAGAAACTCATTAACACACCAGATCCACAACTTAAACTGCATCAGACATGGGAGGCAGATGGCCTTTTACTGGATGACGAGGATTTGACTGTAGCGGTGTCCTCGCCAAGGGAGGTAGCGATTTCAGCACGTCTACGCCTGATACAACTGAAAATACTTCATAGGGTTTATATAACGGGGCCGCAGCTGGCTCACATGGAGAGGGGTGACAATGTCAACTGTAGGCGACAATGAGGAATGGTGGCCACTTTCATGCATATTCTTTGGGAGTGTGAGTACATTCAGACTTACTGGAAAGAGATCCATAAGGTCATGTGTGAGGCCCTGAACAAATCAGTCAATCCAGAGGTAAAAAGGTGTTTGCTTAATGTGTGGGAACCCACAGATTTGATTGCTGCCGAAAAGTTATGGGTCTCGCTTGGGGCCATGGTGGCTAAGAGAGACATCGCCGAGTTATGGGGGACACCAACACCTCCTACTGTTGCAATGTGGAAGCGAAAAATGGATTGGTGCATGTTCTGGGAGAAGACTGTATATGTGGCACGGGATTGCCCCCGCAAGTGGTCCCAGGTATCGGCTAAGTGGAACTCCTATAGGGGAGATATATGTGTAGCACCCGATGCTCCTGCTGACGATGATCCGCTGTCTCCATAAATGTGTAACAGTAAACGTGTGATATTCCAGGTGAACTCATGTAACCATATGCTGCTCCCATTCTAATCATGTGTACGATTCTCTGACAATGTAAACGCCGATTGTTTATGTTTTCTTTTTGTTCTTAAATCAATAAAAAGAACTTTTTTTTAAATCCTCTATGGATCCAGGAGTAGCGTGCTACTCGCCAGGGGTAGTAAGCGCTATATGAATGCAATGACAATACAATACAATATATGTACTATCCAGAAAGGACTGTAAGAAGGTGTTATCCAATTCAAAGTAAAAGGAAAAAAAAAAAGACAAAGCGAGAGAAAGGAGGGGAGGTAAAGGACTGTATATAGCAATACAGTCCACCACTTATCCTAGAGTGACACTCAAGGCGCTTGCATCTGATCTGGAATCTTTCCTTTTCAATCAAGCATGTAGGCAGAGAATCCATTATAAAATAGATTTCTTGAGAAAGTGTAAGGAGTTACGTAGGCACTCTATGTACTGTTGGAGGCACGGAGATCACAGAGGTTTACTTTTCTGTAAGTACTCGTCAGTGCAATCCCACACTAGTCTTGAATTGAGAAATTAATGGAATTTAGAATACATTTGTTATCCGCATTTCTGGTGGATCGGAGCAGTTTCCTCCTTAAATGGTACTACAGACTAGGATTTCAATTCCATCATTATCACCTTGACCAGCCCTCCCCTCACCACGGACAATAAGTCGAGGAGAAGGAAGCTCCTTGATCCTGCTCCCCCTTGTTGTCCAGAGCAGCAGCTCCATGCCTGCAGAGCCCTGCCTGACAGCCTTCAGCCCTCTGCCTCGTTCTCCTGCTTTTGCTGAATTTTGTGCAGCTCCTACCTTTTTTCCACTGACTCCGCCTCATTACTCCATTACATTTACACTGTCCTCCTTTCAACTCCTTCTACTGCTCATTCACCTCCTTCTACTGCTTTTCCCGTTTCTTCTGTCTGATCGTTTTTCTACCTCTTCGAATATTCTTTTATTCTGCCTTTTTCCTCCTTCTACAGCTCCCATTTTTCTTATGGTCGTTGGATCCTTTCTGCTCTATTTTCTGCTTCTCCTGCTCGCTCTGCCACCTCGCTGGGTTCCTGCTCCCACAAGCCCTACCCACCACCACCCAGTGCCCCTGCCTTCTCCCAGGATCTATTTAATTGATGCTGCAGCGTGGCCAGCACAAAGGTGGGACCATGCTCAGCGCCTGGACCCTAGTACTATCCCACCCACCGCAGATAGACCACCGCCCAGCTCCGAGCCCTGGAACCCAGACCCCGCGACAACTGCTGCGCCTCTCCTTGATCAACTATAAGACCTTCCACATGCATGTGCGGCCTCTTCTTCTGCAACTCCAGAGCGCCTGCACGCATGGCAACCTTCACCACAGCGACTAGGACTGTGTAATCAATTCAACTTCCTCCTCCTCCACACACAATAACTCTGCAAGCACGCTACTGGAATCTGGGACCTGGCTCTGCCCTGTAACAGCTCCCGACATTATCGCCTTAGCAACACCCAATGGTTACAAGGTAGCACACCCGGGCTGCATCAACGAACACCACCATGCAGCTACTATGTACACCTCAATTTCAAACCCTCGCTTACAGACCCCTTGGCCTCGCCCACACTTTAGCAATGCCATTCCCGACTTAATCGCAGTACTCGCCACAGACTTAAAGGACCACATCTCCTTCAGTGACCTAAATTTCCACCTCAACTACACCAACCTCCTCTTACAACTAGTCACCAGCCCCACACACAACGCAGGGCAGGGTACACACTTGAACCCATCTTCACATCCAGCAACACAGTGAACTTACCTGGACAAACCACAACATTGTCCGCCTAGTCATCACCAGCCCCCCGTGTCCCCCCCGCCCCCCAAGTGCCACCAAGCACACCCTACCACAACTGGAGCAAAGTGTCATAGAGCCAGTGGACTGACGCCCTCACTCACAACTTCACACCCTGACACCGCACCAAACCTAGAAAAAGCAGTCAAGAATTTCACCATCTGGATCACTGTGCCAATACGGTCGCCCCCATCAAGCCCAGTAAACACAAAAGATCCAACAAAAAGGTCAGATGGTACACCACAGAGCTGAGAACTAGAAAACACACATGCAAACAACTAGAAAGAAAATAATACCCTGGTAAGGAATCCTTAGACAGCCATCTTCAAAACAAATTCCCTGGTGGACTGCATCGAAGCCAGCTCCAACCGCAGGAAAGAACTCTTCAACATTGTTAGAGTTTTCTCCAAACCCTCAGACTTGGAAAACATCACCCCTTCCCAGGACCTTTGCGACTCTAGCGGACTTCTTCCATAACAAGATCTCCACCATCTACAAGAACTTTGGACCCCAACACACCCCTTCTGACCTCTTTGGCCATCCCGCTCCCACTGAAACATGACCCAACGGCACACACCACCTGGAACCAGATTACCACACAACACCACAGCAAATCATGAACTCAGCCCACTCAAGAACCCCCCAAGCACCCATGCTCTCACCACATCTTCAACATTGGGAGAAAGAAGATCAGCAGCGAGCTCACCACCCCGTTCAACAACTGCATCGCCACCATCACCACCTTCCCCGATGAATGGAAACATGCAAAAGTCAAAACCTTCAAGAAACCGTCCGACCACAGCAAACTCAACAAGCATTTGCAATGCAAAAGGTCTCGCAATTGCGAGAGTTTGAGCTATTGGTATTGTAAATGACAATGCCTTTTATTTATGTGCTGTGGTGCATAAACATGCACTTTGTACTTATAGTTGTTGCTTACGAGACACAAGGCTGGGATTAAAAGAGGAGCAGTTACTGCCAGCTTTGCTTATCCTAAGCAACGACTATGTACAAAGTGAGTATTTACGCACTGTTTGCAGGTTTTCACAACCCATAAAAAAAGTTGTCATTTACAATGCCAATAGCCCAAACTCCCACAAATTCGAAACCTATTGCATTGAAACTGCTTGTTTCAAGTAGTAACGAATACTTAGAGTTTGAGAATGCCAAAAAGTAATATACTTACTCAAAAGTGTAAGTTACCATAATCAATCAGAACCATTATAATCAAGAATGAATGGATGAAGAATTCCCGCTGGGGAGAGGGACAAGACAGGGGTGTCCGCTGTCGCCCCTGCTTTTTGAGATAGTGTTAGAGCCACTGGCGGTATGGATTAGGCACGATACGGGGAATGAGGTGGGCGATTGGCTGGGAGGATCGTATTTCGCTCCATGCGGATGACATTCTATTATATTTGAGGTCTCCAGCGCGCTACATTAATTGATTATTAGATACATGTGCTGCAAACGGGCGGGTGTCCGGATACACCATCAATTAGGACAAGTCATTGCTGTATGTCCTGCAGGGTCCCCCGCCACGGCTGCTGAGAGGGTGTGCTCTGCAAATAGTCACAAATGGGTTTAAGTACCTGGGGATATTTGTAACGCACGACCGTGCACAATTCACTGAAATAAACTCGACGCAACCCCTGGCACGATTCAAAAAAGACTTCAAACATTGGCGCACGCTACCTTTAACACTCCTGGGCCGAGCTGCACTCTTTAAAATGGTGGCACTCCCAAGATTCCTATACGCGCTACAGAATACTCTGTTCCCTGTCCCCTTGGGTGACAATGCTGCTCTGGGACGGGGAAAACGCCCCGCATAGCACTTCAAAAGCTCACTAGGAGTTGGTACGACGGCGGGATTGCTCTTCCGGACATCAAAGCATACTATTGGGCTCCCCAGCTAGTCGCGATTAATCACTGGCTACATGTTCCTCAAGAAGACCTAGCATTCCGGCTGGACAGGCATCTTCCAGCACCGGCAGGGATCATGAGCGCCTTGTACAGTAAAAAGAAGAGGCACAATATCACAGGACCATCACTACACACAATCCGCATATGGTTTGAGGCACAGGGAGCACTTAGATGGGAGTGGGTGGTCACGAAGGCCATGCCACAATGGGATACAAAGAAGCTTGGGATGCTGAGCAAAACCAAGGGGTTCCGTAATTGGGACTCAATAGGAATATCAATGGTTGGGGACCTGTGGCAGAAAGGAGGAGTGGTTACCTTCGCTCATTTGCAGGCCGCATATGGTTTAGAGGAAACAGAACGGTTCCGTTACATGCAGGTTAGACATGCATTGCAGTCCCTACTGCCACCAGACACGAATCCGGAGGACTCCTCTCCGTTGGAGGATAGACTCCCAACCGATCACCTTCAAAAAAATGCAATCTCACTGACATATAAGAAAATAGTAAATAATAGACCCCACGGAGACCCTGAAGGCTAAGTGGGAGCGCGAGTTGTGGGACATCGACGAGGCGGATTGGAGGGAGGCACTAGCTTCCCCTAGAGAAGCTGCTATTCCATCAAGGCTTAGGCTAGTGCAGCTAAAAATTCTACACCGCACAAACTACAATAGGACACTCCTACACATGATAGGGAGGGCACGCCGCACTGTCTCAGGGAATGTGGGGGAGACAGGGACGTTTTACCAAACCACCTGGAGTTGCCCCAAGATTGTGGGATACTGGATGGCAGTGATGAGGACACTCTTCCAGGTTACGCGGGTCACTGTGTTTATTTATTTATTTATTTATTTGTGCAATTTATATAGCGCACAAATACCCGAAGGTGTCTCAGTGCTGAAAGATAGAAAGCAGAGCTGATGGAATAATGAATTACTGGTTGAAGAGCCATGCTTTTACTACCTTCCTGAAAGTAAGAAGGGAGGGACTGGCCCTGATGTAAGGGGGAAAGGTGTTCCACAATTTAGCCGTGGCAACTGAGAAACATCTGTCTCCCAATGATGATTTCTTTGTTCGTGAGACGGCTAGGAGTCGGTTTGAGGAGTAACGCAGTGGTCCTTTAGGGATATACAGGCAAAATGATTTTCTTAAGAACGCACTGTATGCAATACATAGTGCCTTGAATTTAATTCGATTACTGATTGACAACCAATGGAGCTACGGTTTTACAGGGGAAATAGATTTGAACTTGGGCGTGCCTGACAATATTCTGGCTGCTGCGTTTTGGGCTGACTGCAATTTGTTCAAAACTTTCTCCTGGGCATTTAGAAGGAGGCCATTGCAGTAATCTATCTTGGATAAGACCAATGTGCACATGAGGGGTTTTCCTGCGCTCAAAGGAAGAAACTGGAGAAGTTTCTTAAGCTCTCTTTTATTCACCATGCAAATGTGGTAGTCTCATCATCTTTTTTCGCCCTCAAAATGATTATCGTCAAACATCACTCCCAGATTCCTAACCTTAGTGACAGGCTGCGGAGGGGCTCCCATCTCAGTTGGCCACCAAATTGGGGACCAGCTGGGGGATAAGCTACCAAAGGTCATTACTTCCGTTTTGTCAGAATTCAACTTCATGCAGTTGCGTGACATCCAGTGGCTGATGTCTCGCATGCCCTCTTGAAAATGTGCTGCCACTTCTAATCCATCATTGTGGGCTGCCAGCACAAGTTAGGTGTCGTCGGCATACGATGTTAACCTCATCCCATGGGTTTTAATGGTCCTTGCCAAGTCTGACACATAGATATTGAATAAGGTCGGTGTAGCCTAGAGGTAAAGGAGGGGGAGGGGGAATTGGAACTGTTTTCACATGACGCAGGACACACAGGTGATATGTTGGTCCGTTGTTTATTGAAATTCAAGTAAAGGGTGCCAATGCAGTAACAGTTGCACAAACAAATGAACTCAGTCCTTCTGGCTTTCCTCAGTTCCTGGGCTTGGACTCACATCTTTATACTCAGGGTTCGAGGCACGAGTTCCGGGCGTCTGAAAAGAAATGAGAGAAAACAAATAAAGTAAAAGACAAAGAAAAGAAAAGCTTTTGTTAGTTTTTGTCGTCAGGATTTGACGCTTTGGGATAGGGGCCACTAAGGGGACGTTCACAATTTCTAAGTAGATATGTGGAGCCCACAGTAAGAAAGTGGTATCCTCCCACTATTAAGTGTGCCCTCCCGGTGGTACAACAAGACTCAGGAGACGCTGACGTACCTGTACCAGCCACCCTCCTCCTGGAGTGTGGTGGGTAGTTGTGCGTTGTCGGACTTCTCTGACGCCCTCTTTAGATTCTGCTTCCTGGTGTGGGTCAACCGTGTCCGGGAAGTGTGTAGTCAACCTCTTCTCGCGTGATGTTTCCTTCGGTGTCTTCCCCCTCTTTGTGCGGCGTCTTCTCTTCGCCCACGTCTTCTCTCTCAACTGTTCCCCGATCCGAATAGCCGGTTCCTCCTTCAATGCTTTAGAGTCCTCGGATTAGCTTTCCGAGCCTGACATCACGCCGCTGGGTTCCTCCCCAGAAGGAAATTAAAGGGACCACATTCATCGCGTACCTGTGTTAGCAGGACAGTGTCAGCGTTAAAGGTCCGTGAGTCCTGTTCCCAGAGTCCCTCCCGACACACCTCCCCCCAGGATTTCACCAATCGGGGGAAATAAGAAAACGGGATAAGAAGTCAGCGTTACCCTGATCTGTGTCCTTACGGTGACGGACCTCAAATTGGAATGGTTGTAGAGATAAAAACCATCAGAGCACAATAATTTCAACCTTTATTGCGGTGTAACCATGTTAATGTTGTTATGTTGTTATGTTATAAAGTTCTTCTATAGCACGCGGCTACTCACAAGAGTGTCCGGGCGCTTTGTTAAGGGGGTATGGTCAGTATATAGTATAAAGGGTCTGCCTTCTAAGTAATATCTTAGCTTTTCAATACTCCACTTGACTGCCAAGCACTCCTTTTCAATAGTTGGACAAACCCGCTCCCTAGGAAAAAGCTTCCTAATGATGTAGAGGATAGGTCTCTCCTGGCCCTCACTATCACGTTGGGACAATACAGCACCTATAGCCATCCCAGAGGCATCCGTTTGAAGGATAAAGGGTTTACTAAAATCCGGTGTTAGTAAGACAGGAGAGGAGGTTAGGGCTGTCTTGAGTTTAGAGAAGGCCTGTTGTTCAACGATAGTGGGGACTCTGATTTGTGAAGACGTAGCGGAGTTTTTTAGGAGGTCGGTAAGAGGAGCCGCAATGTCAGCGAACTGGGAAATGAAACGCCTATAATACCCCACTAGTCCTAAAAAGGCTCAGAGATCACGTTTGGTGGTAGGAAAGGGGGTTTCTTGGATGGCTCTAACTTTTTCTGTTTGAGGTCAATCAGACCTTTTCCTAATAGATACCCAAGATATTTCACCTTCTGAAATGCAAAATGGGATTTCTTTGCATGGATATGCAACCCTGCCTCTCTTAATTCCTTTAGTATGGGCTCTAAATGTTTCATGTGGTCGTTCCAGGTCCTACTATACACCACTATATCATCTAGGTAGGCTGATGAGTATTCTAGATGTCGAACAAGGAGAGTGTCCATTAATCTCTGAAAACTAGCAGGGGCACCGTGCAACCCGAAGGGTAAGACAGTGAGTGGAAGAGACCATCCGGGGTGGAGAAGGCTGTTTTCTCTTGATCTTTAGGATCCAGAGGGATTTGCCAATAGCCCTTGGTGAGGTCGATGGTGAATATGTACTGTGCCTCAACAAGACGCTCTATCAGTCATCGACCCTGGGAAGGGGATAAGCGTCCTGTTTGGAAATACAGTTTACGGCTCTAAAGTCAATGCAAAACCGGGTGCTTCCATCAGGTTTTGGTACTAATACTATTGGTGAGCACCAATTACTGTGGGAGGAGATAATTGTTCCTGTTTCAAGCATCTATTTAACCTCCCTCTGAAGAGCCAACCGTCGGGCTTCTGGGACTCGATAGGTTTTCTGTTTTACTATGACACCTTCTTGGGTTGGAATGGAGTGCATGGTTAGATGCGTTCTTCCAGATTGATCAGAGACCACATCCCAATAAGATTTTAGGAGAGTGAGTAATCCCTGTTTGTGGTCATGGCCGAGTTCATCATTGATTATTTTGGACTCTACCATGACTGGCGGGGTATCCACGACAGATATCAAGTAGGATCTTTTAGGAGGAGGACCTAACCATTTTTAAATAAATTAATATGGTACATCTGAGTTTTGGATGCTGTAAGTTGTAGTATGTAGTTGGTTTTCACAACTCGGCTTTTAACAGGGAAAGGACCTTGCCATTCTTTTTTTAACTTGTGCGTGGATGAGGGAAGTAACACTAGGGCCCATTCGCCTGGTTTTAATTCTCTTAGGCGTTTGCCCTTATCATAAGACTGTTTTTGTCTCTGTTGAGCACTTTCTAGGGATTCATGGGCTGGGGTTCTCAGTTTATGGAGCCTAGTCTTCACTTGGTTGGCATCGTCTAGTAAGGACTGAGCTTCCTGGGCACTATCTTTTTCCCAGCTCTCTTTCGTGATCTCCAGGTGGGTGCAGGGTTTTCTACCAAAAAGTAGCTCAAACGGAGATATTCCTAGGCTCTTCTGCACCTGGCTTCTGATAACAAATAATGCCAGAGGAAGGAGCTGATCCCAATTCTTTACATCGCCCACAAGTAGCTTTTTGAGGGTCAGCTTGAGGTTTCCGTTATATCGTTCCACAAGACCATCTGTCTGAGGATGATATACAGATCTCTTTATGTGTCGGATGTTTAGTTGTTGGCATACCTGGTCCATAAGTTTTGATACAAAGGGGGTTCCTTGGTCTGTTACTATATCTCGTGGAAACCCCATTCGGGAGAAAACCTCTATAAGCCTCTGGGCTATGGTGGTGGAATTGGCCGAGCGTAAAGAAAGGGCTTCGGGATATCTGGTCGCATAATCAACAAGTACAAGTACTTTTTGGTTACCTCGGGTAGACTTAGGGAGGGGTCCTATCAGGTCCTTTCCAACACAATCAAAAGGTTTGCCTATGATGGGAAGAGGGTGTAAGGGGGCCTGTGGTGGAATGTAGGGATTCTTTTTTTGACAGACGGTACACTCTTGGCAGTTCTTCCGTACCTGAGCATGTACTCCTGGCCAATAAAAATTTTGGAGTATAGATTCAGATGTTTTTTCGGCTCCACAATGTCCTGCCAGGAGGTGGGCGTGCGAAAAGAAAAGGATCTGGTCTCTAAACGGTGCGGGTACCAATAGTTGAGGTTCCTCTCCCTCCTTGCCTACCCGATATAGAAGGCCATTTTGTTCGATAAAACAAGGGCAAACTCTTTTGGTGGAGGACTGAGTGTTCCTGGCACTTTGCCAGGCTGGGGAGAGGGTGCTGTCATTGAGTTGAGCAGTTCTAAAGTTGGAGTCTAGGGTCCATGGTTCAGAGGTTTACAGGTTGTTCGGAGACTTACTTTTTAGGTTCTTGTACAACAGCTTAGGGAACCAAGGGTTATCTATGCCTACAATAAGGGGCTCTGGGAGGTATGGTAAGACCCCGACGTTGGTTACAATGATTTCCCCCTGTTGGTCCATAAGTTTTACCCGGGCTAGGTGGTAATCCCTAATGTCCCCATGTACACATCTTATACTAACATACTTCCCTGGTAAAAAAAATAAGAAGGGGGAACAAGTTCAGACCGTACAACCGAATGCTTACACCCAGAATCTAAAAGGGCGGTTATAGGAGAGTTATTTAAGCTTAAACTCACATAATATACCGGCCCAGTTTCTTGTACATACATTATAGGATGAGGCAGATAGCTCACATCCATAGGCTTTTCTTATGCCTTCTCTTTTTTCTTCCTACAAAACTTAGCAATGTGGCCCCAGTCCCCACATTCGAAACACTGAGGACCGACTGAGGGGGCCGTGTCTCCTCTTCCGGAGCGTGGTTTTGAGGATTCCAACAATGGCCTGGTTGTTTTCCTGTCTGTTTTCCCTACTTGGGTGGGTTTGGGCTGTCTCTCAAAATCTCTCAGTGGTTCTCTATTCTGACCCATCGTATAAGAAGTGGCCATTTCAATTGCTTGGTTTAGGGTAAGACCTGCGTGTTGGCATAGCCACCTCTGAGTCCCATATGGCAACGCCTCCAAAAACTGCTCGAGGTAGATCTTTTCCATTATTTCTTCCCGGGAACAGTCCAAGGGTTTCAGCCATCGGTCTGCAGCGTCTTTTTGTTTATAAAGGAGGGTTTTTGGTGTGTCCCCTGGTGCGCCTCTTTCTTGTCTGAAACGAAGGCGGTGAGCCTCCTCATCGACGCCTAGCCTATCAAGAATAAACTGTTTCACGTGTCCATAGGCAGCGGTTCCATCCCGGTTGGCTATCTGGTAAGCCGCCTGGGCTTCGCCGGTAAGAAGGGGGGCCAGGTAAAAAGGCCACCGGTCGGCAGGCCAGGCGCTGGCTCTTGCAGCCCTTTCAAAATTAAAAAAGAAAGAGACAGGGTCATCACCTGGAACTTATTTTTGTAAGGGTATCACCGTTCCTGGTAAGGCAGGGGCCCTTCCTTGTCCCAAAGGCTTGTAAGAGTTGGTTTTGACCTTCTGCAAGTTTCGGGACATTCTCGGCCTGTGTTTGAATGACCGCTGTAAACATGGCCCGGTCCATTTCAGCCTGGTTAGCGTTTTTCTCCATGGCCCATTCCAACTTATTTTGGGCCTCTCTCATTTGGGCTATGATCTGTTCCATCTTGTTTCAAATGGGGTATGCCTGCATTCTCCACCACTTTGTAGGCTAGCGGTAAAGGAGGGGGAGGGGGAATTGGAACCTTTTTCACATGACGCAGGACACACAGGTGATATGTTGGTCCGTTGTTTATTCAAATTCAAGTAAAGGGTGCCAATGCAGTAACAGTTGCACAAACAAATGAACTCAGTCCTTCTGGCTTTCCTCGGTTCCTGGGCTTGGACTCGCCTCTTTATGCTCAGGGTTCGAGGCATGAGTTCCGGGCGTCCGAAAAGAAACAAGAGAAAATAAAAAAATAAAGGAAAAGACAAAGAAAAGAAAAGCTTTTGTCAAATGTTGTTGTCAGGATTTGACGCTTTGGGATAGGGGCCAGTGAGGGGACGTTCACCGTTTCTAAGGAGATATGTGGAGCCCACAGTAAGAAAGCGGTGTCCTCCCACTATTAAGTGTGCCCTCCCCGTGGTACGACGAGACTCAGGAGACACAGACGTACCTGTACCAGCCACCCTCCTCCTGGAGTGTGGCGGGTCCTTGTGCGTTGTCAGACTTCTTTGACGCCCTCTTTAGATTCTGCTTCCTGGTGTGGCTCAACCATGTCCGAGAAGTGTGTAGTCAGCCTCTTCCCGCGTGATGTTTCGTTCGGTGTCTTCCCCTCTTTGTGCGGCGTCTTCTCCTCTTCGTCCACATCTTCTCTCTCCAACAACCGTCCCCCGCTCCGAATAGCCAGTTCCTCCTTCAATGCTTTAGAGTCCTCGGATTGGCTTTCCGAGCCCGACATCTTCCCCGGGAAGGAAATTAAAGGGTCCCCATTCATCGCTTACCTGTGTTAGCAGGACAGCGTCAGCGTTAAAGGTCCATGAGTCCTGTTCCCCGAGTCCCTCCCGACAGTCGTACTTAGGGAAGATCCCTGAGGCACTCCACATGGGAGGGAAATATCCGGGGAGTAAAATTCACCCAGCTTGGCCGATTGAGTGCGGTTGGCAAGAAATGATGCTAATAAAGACCTCGCTTTTTGTTCAATGCCAATGGCAGCGACCCGGTCGATCAAGATGGTATGATCGACCGTGTCAAAAGCCGCAGGCAAATCCAACAGGATAAGGACAGCCGCTCCAAGTCCGAGGTGCTGCCTACTTAACATATGGGACCCAACAGACTTAAACACGACAGCCCAAGACTGGGTAACTTTAGGCATGACGGTAGCCAAAAGGAACATTGCACAACACTGGGAATCTAGGATTAGCCCCACTCTCGCTCAGTGGTGCAGGGATATGGACCTGGCGATGGTCGCAAAAAGATTAGTCTATATACAATCGAGGCTGTCCGAAAAAATGGGAGAAGGTCTGGGGGGGATGGAACACCTACCGGGAAAGCATATGTGAACCCCCACCGCCTGAGGACTCTGATTCAGATGCAAGTATTTGAACAACGTATGCTCCTAAAATATGTCCCCGTGGGTGGGGGAGGGCCACGAAGGGGGAGTATACGAGTGATGGTTTCTGCGAACTGTAAAGAAAACTATGTGACATCTATAGTAATGTATTTACATGTCATGCAGAGCGTGTTGTCATTGGAATGCTCTACAAATTGTTTCAATAAAAATTGATTGAAAAAAAAAAGAATGAATGGTGGATGCATAGAATAAAGCGAGAAAGAAAAACTGATAGGGCAGAGAGATGGATAGAGGTATAGACAAATGGCTGGATGGATAGATAGACAGACAGGGTTATAGACAGACAGAATAAAGCGAGAGACAGACAGGTTGGGCAGAGAGATGATTGAGTGATAGACAGATAGAATAAAGCGGGAAAGACAGAGAGGGCAGAGAGATGGACGGATAGATAGACAGACAGATAGGGTTGAGACATGGAAGGGCAGACAGACAGGACAGAGAGATGGATAGACAAACAGATAGGGCAGAGAGATGGATAGACAAATAGGGCAGAGAGATGGAGAGACAGATAGAGCAGATAGATATATAGACGGATAGATAGGGTAGAGAGATGGATAGACAGACAGATAGGGCAGAGAGATCGATAGACAGATCGGGCAGAGAAATGGATAGACAGATCGGGCAGAGAAATGGATAGACAGACGATAGGGCAGACAGATTAATGGAAGGGCAGATAGACAGACAGATAGTTAGATGGAAGGGCAGAGAGACAGATAGATAGATGGAAGGGTTGAGAGACAGATAGATAGATGGAAGGGCTGAGAGACAGATGGGGCAAAGAGGTGGATGAGATAGACAGACAGGCAGATAGGGCAAAGAGATGCACCCCCAGCCACCATTTTGTGTTCACAAGCCAGTGAGGCCAGCCCCCTGCCCCCCCATACCCCCCCAACAGCAGGGATTTTCTACATCAGAGGGTGCTTCTTTGAGCTGTTTAAACTGTATTTACTGGGGCCTGTGCACTTTGTTATTTTTTGACCAGCAGGGGGAGTAAAGCTTTATTCAAACAGTATTGTTAGATTTCGAGTTAGTGAAGCCTTTACCTGCTGAAGTCCAAAGTTGTGGATTGAGCCTGTCTGTCTCCAAGGAGATTCTGAACAGGAGCAAGCAGCTTACAACTCCCTGGCCAGCAAACCTTGTATGAGGTTGCTGGGACTTATATGGTGTGCTGGTGGTTGGCACATGTGTACACTGATTGGTGTTTGTATCTGGGGTTTCTATTGGGTTAGGGTTAATGTCCTCATTGGTTGGGTATTTGAGGGCTCTGATTGGTTTCTCGGTCTGTGATTCAATCATTGCAGGGTTGGGACTAGGGCTAGGGTTCGGATTTCTATTGGAAGTAGGGACTAGGGCATCCTAGGTAATTGGTTGTTGGGAGTAGGGTGGGACTAGGGCTAGGGTTAGACCTTTAATTGGAAGTAGCTATTTAGGGCTTCTGGTGTGATTGGTTGTTAGACCAGTTGTGGGACTAAGAGTAGGGTTAGGCTTTCTATTGGAAGTAGGGACTAGGGCTACCTGTACCATTGGCTGCTTGGACTTGGGTTGGGACTAGTGGTAGGGCGAAGGCCGTTATTGGACGTAGAGATCAGGGTTTTGAACTGATTGGGTGCTTGGACTAGGGTTAAGATTGGCTGCAAGGTCCTGGTCTGCTATTTGTTCTAGATGTTAGGGCTAGTGTTGTGATTGGATAGTATTAGGGCTAGGATTCCCATTGGCTGAAGGGGTCACCTGATTACTAGGGCTACAAAAAAGGCCAGGCTTAGGGCGTCTCAGCCCGGGCGTCGAGGCTAAGGGTGGAGGAGACAAGGGTAGTTGGCGGTTTTAGCCTGTTAAGGGTGGAAAGGACAAGGGTAGTTGCCTGTTTGAGCCTGTTAAGGATGGAGAGGACAAGAGTAGTTCCCTGTTTGGTTCGAGACTGGTCAGGACTAGGGCAAGAAATGCTGCCCTTTTTCTCATTTAACAATACCCAGCCCACACCATCCACAACCACAAACAGAGCAACACACTCACACCAAATATACACCACGCACAACACTATGCACAGATTAATGTACCAGCAGGCACCACCAACCAAACCACATCTACACACCGTACTATCCCGACTACCACACATATCATCCATCACCCACAAACAGTACCCAACTCTATCCTATACCACTAACCAATACACTCATTACTAACACAACACCATAAATAACTACATCCCACTCAGAAACACTCTCCCTGCTGTAATTACACCTAACAGTCCAACAGTCCACCATTTATCACTAACACATATATAATGATCCTTCCATCAGTTGACTTGAAAAGAAAAAAAAAATCCTTCACTCTTTTATCCCTCCACTATCCTTTTTCTATCAAAATTAACAGACTGACATGTTCACTTCTCAAATTCCATATTTAACTATACTAATATACTGCCCAAATAACTGAATAACATATCTACTACTCAAATTACTTCATATTTATACTATACTAATTTTCAACATTAATCCATTATGGGCTCCGGAGTGGCGTGCTACTCGCCAAAAAAGCGCTTCAACACCCATCAGGGAAAACAAGTGCTATATGAATGCAAATCTTTCTTCCCCTTTTACCCATCCGCTATCCTTCTCACTCCAAGTAACAGACTAATATCCACCACTGAAATTACCTCATATTTCACCATATTAATTCACCACTAATCCTTTATAGGCTCCCTGAATAGCATGCGTCAACAAGTGAGCGATAAATAAATACAAACCTTTGTCCTACTCTATCCTTCTGCTATCATTCCAAATAACTGACTAACCTATCCACCACTTAAAATGTACTTGCATGTATTCACTATACTAATTTAACACTAATCCTCTGTGGGTCCCGGAGTAGCGTGCTACCCGCCGAAAAAGCGCTTTGACGCCTCGTCAGGGGTAGTAAGCGCTATATAAATGCAATTACAATACAATTACAATAGACGGGCAGATAGGGCAGACAGATAGACAGACTGATAGGGCAGACAGATAGACAGACTGATAGGGCAGAGAGATGGATAGAGTTATAGACAAATGGCTGGATAGATAGATAGATAGATAGATAGATAGATAGATAGATAGATAGATAGATAGATAGATAGATAGATAGATAGATAGATAGATAGATAGATAGATAGATAGATAGATAGATAGATAGATAGATAGATAGATAGATAGATAGATAGATAGATAGATAGATAGATAGATAGATAGATAGATAGCGATATACACATTTTCTCAACATTGGCCAATCCTTTCAACGGGTCTATAAGAGAAGTGCTACGAAGCAGAACTCTGTCAATTTCTTAGAATATTTTGCAGCACCTTATTGCAGAGCTTCTGAGTTCATGGAAACCAGTCACTTGTCAGACTGCTTGTTCAGTATCAAAGCGCTGCCGTTACTCCCAGCTAGTCCCCATTGGCCCCATTACATGTTTAAGCAGAGCAGGTGCACATGTCACAGGACACGATTTAGAAGTAGATCGAAAACAGATTACAGCTGCCAGGGCTTCACTCGAAGACTGCTCTGACAGTAAACGTCCTCTCAGTGCTAGTTTTGCATTAGTAAAGTGCTCAGACCTCATTCTTCATAAAAGCCCTCACCGCAGCACAAGCTTCGAAAGGTGTTTTATGGAGCCCCCGATTAGCCCCTTTCCACTCCTGCTATTTCACCTTAGCAGCTTCCGAGCCTCCCCTTTCAATTGTGAGAGCAGGTTAGGTTACACAAGTCGGGGCTAAAAAAAAAGTGTGCTTGACCAGTGGCCCTATTGCAAGCATAAACCCTCAGCTCCTGCCCACTGCACCTGCTGCACCAATGAAAACTACGCTCATGTCTGCCCAACTATGTCTTGCACAAGCAGCACAAGAGGTCCCAGTGGATTCCCACATTTTTTTTGCCACGGGTGCCTATCTTTTGCAACCCATGTGTCGAATTCATGGAACGGTACTGCAGTACCACCCTCCCCCGAACATAGTAGTCACGTGCTCCTCCCCACCCCCTAAGGACACGTCACTGCACAGGGAGCACAAGGCTTGCGACTGTCTCCTCTGAAATATGTAACGGGTTAGTTAACAAGCATTTGCAATTTAATAAGACTTGCATTTACGCAAGTTTGAGCTATTGGCATTGTAAATAAAAATGTGTTTTATTTATGCTTCAAAAACCCAAAACATAAATAAAAGGCATTGTCATTTACAATGCCGATAGCTCAAACTCGCGTAAATGGGAGACCTGTTGCATTGCAAATGCTTGCTTCCTATGCTCCTATAACTGAGTCCATTTTGTAATTCGCTGATCCTTTTGTAAAGCGCTCTGATACCTCCGGGTCTTGCCAGCACTGTATAAAACTCTGCAAATCTATAAAATATTAGAATCCCATAGCCGGTACATCACAAAAAAACTAAAAAACAAATGTCTAGCACAAACCCCACCATCTCTGTCACCACATCTCTCAGAGCCCATCTGGCGCAGAATCTGGCATTCCACCTTCCAATCAAAAATTACTCTGTTAATTGCCCAGTCAAGGTATTGGACCATCCACAAATCACATTGGACCCCCAGGCTAGGTTTCGCAAGCTGGGGTTATGACAGACTGACATACGCTGGTGTTACGAAGAAGCCTCTGGAACACACAAACACATGTTTTGCACCTGCAAAATGGCCAAACCCTATAGACCAAAATTCAACATTCCGTTCAGAACATCTTCAACACTAACTTCACACCGACTCTTCTGACTGCAACTCTGGGCCTTCACGCTCATCACCCACCCAATGATATGTCACAACAAGACCACTCCATTCTTGACCTCATGCTAGCACTCGTCACCAATAATACCTTAAGCTCAACCAGAGGGGCGACAATATTGTGTAAAAAAAAAAGCACCCAACACTAATGCTTCAAGAGACCTCTGGAACGCGCTTGACACTTATTTACAGAAAGTGGACCCCCATAACTATATAATACCCCCTACACGCACATCACACCTTGCAGACCTGCTCCCCCCTACGCCACATCAGTTTGTGCAATACCGACACCCCAATGGCTCCCTGCTCACCAAAATCCCCGCCAACCTATCTTTCTTCTTATTTATGCACACTCTAATATACCCCACTCCACTATTAGATGACGGACTTCAACCTCTCGACTGCAGATTCATTATACTTGGCTTGTTATTAACCTGTACCCTTGTTACACCTTAAAAAATTTCTGCTCCACTCAAAGCTTATTGAATGACTGTCTACAACCTAGATGTTCTACTTTAATACCTCCGACTCATCCGGAACTTCTTGAATATAATTGAAACACAATCTTACACCTAGTCCGTAACTCAGTTTATTGATCAGTAATGTACTGCTATCTTTAATATGACATACCAGGGGCCCGATGTAGGTAAATGTAATTTACCGACTCTAAAATACCAAATTTTACCGATTCGGTATTTTAGAATCGGTAAATGCTATGTAGGTAAAAAAATTGGTATTTTTTACCGATTCGGTAAAATTCGGTATCTGTCATTCGGAATTTACCGAATCGGTATTTACTGAATCGGTATTTCCCATTCATTCCTATGGGCCAATAGGCCTATTGGCCCATAGGAATGAATGGGAAATACCGATTCAGTAAATACCGAATCGGAAAGCAAGTAAAACTGAAACTGAATCAGGCAGCCAATCAGGTGCTACCACCCTCCCCCTCCATACCAGGAAGTGGCTACACAGGCAGCTGCAAGTAATTAGAAGGTTCTGGAGAGGCAGTTGGAGCTGAGCTGAGTGCAGGAGCCACAGAAAGAGTTTTGCAGTTTTAAATTGTGAAAATGGCAAGCAGCAGTGAAAAGGAGCAGCCAGAGAGGAAGAGGAAACTAAAATTCAGCTCCATGGAGCTGCAGGTCCTTGTGGAGGAGGTGGTGAAGGAACACCAGAATTTATTTGGCAAGCTGTCCCTGACTGTGCCTTAATCAACCTAGAGAAAGATTTGGCTGCACATTCAAACAAAGGTTAATGCGGTTGGAGGGACTCCAAGGGACATAGAGGACCTGAATGTCACGATCGCGATCACGCGAACTACATTACCCGGCATGCTCCGGGAGCGAACTACTACTCCCATGATCCTTTGCGACACGCCGCATTCTCGTGAGGATTGCTATAAAGAGAATGGCGGCCGGAGGATGGCTGTCGGGAATTCCGGTTAAACTGCTTGTTCTTTGCTCTAGTCCATGTTCCTGTATGGTAAGGGTGCTTGCACCACTATTGACTTACAGCATTGCGCTGTGTGCAGCTCTATAGTCCGTTTCAACTTGGGAAGACCTGTGGTAAAGACCTGTGGTAACGATTGTTTGTGTTACCAAACCCTGGCTTGTTTGTTTTGGGGATAATTCAGTGATTTGATTCGGTTGGCATTTCGGCCAACTGTGGTGGTTTACATGGTGTTATCAGACATTCGATAGCATCAGGCTGTTTGAGTTATTTTGCTTTGGTTGGACAAAATACTTTATGGCCAGTTAAGAGGCATTAGCTGGTATAGTGAACGCTCTTGAGTCCTGTGGAGCTTTGTGGATAACCTGAACATTGAGTGGAGTTGGCTATTTTGCAACGCTTTAATTGAAGTGATAACTGTACTTGAATCTTCTATTAACAGGGGTACTGGAGGTGTGGCTACACTCTTCCCCTGTGATGTTTATTGGATTCATTACTAGGGTATGTTACATTATCATGTGTATTATGTATTGCATATGAATGCTGCTCTTCCTTGCCAGGTATATCATTGCTGTTTTGTCTTTATACCTTTACTTAGTTACACCATATCAACCCCTACGTCGTCTCTACACATCCACAAGGCATTTTTTCTTCCTTTACACGTATAGATAGTTATAGTCACTTGTCATACAAATTGTTAGTTACAGTCCACATATCCTGGTCTTATGCTTGTGTTTTGTTCCTTATTTTCAGATCTCCCTCCCTGCTGTCCCCTTCCTTTCCTTCCCTGGTCTTGTTTATTATCCCCTCACTTAATCTTGTCAACGCTCTGTGCCGTCACGGCTTTTCAGACATTGGCTCGATTTAGAGGTGGGCTTACCATTCTACAAACCGATCCTGAGGACTAACATTGTAACAGAATTCCCGACCCACGTATTCTAGTCCTCCTGGTCGGGTTGTACCGGTATGGCCACTTTAGAGGATGTGATAGAGGCTCTGGGTGCGTTGCAGTTAGAAGTCGCTGCCTCTCGGCTAGAGACAGCGGACTTAAGGGCACGAGTGGATGTTGTCCAACGCAATCCTTTTGATACAGGGGGCACACCACAGCCCCAGCCTGTGGTGGTAGAAATGCCAGTGTCAGTGCCATTAGCATCACCTGAGCGTTTTTCTGGGGATTCAGATAAAGTACAGGTGTTCCTCACCCAAATAGCGTTACATTATTCATGTAAACCTAGGTCTTTTCCCACGAATCAGGCTAAGGTGGCCTTCCTGATCTCTTACCTAGCTGGCACGGCAGCACAGTGGGCGGTCCAATTAGTCAATCGCAACGATCCCTTGTTACACGATTGGGAGGCGTTTAAAACAGAATTATTAAGGGTATTTGATAGAAGGGCCGATTCATACACAGCGGACAGGGAATTGCTTGAATTAAGGCAAGGAAAGAAGGATCTGGTTACCTATTTAAATGCATTCAGGCATTTAGTCACAGAGACCACTTGGCCCGAAAACAAACAGGCTTCCATATTCCATCAAGGTTTAAGCGATGAACTTAAGGATGTAATTGCGCAAATAGATCCACAGCCCACCACTTGCGAAGGTTTGATTAATTTGGCCCTGCGCCTAGACCATCGTCTGGGATGAGGAAAGGGGACAATCGGAGGAAACCAGGGGTTGAGACACATGCCACCAAGGAGGGGAATCCGTCTCCCTCGTCCGAGCCTATGGAGATAGGGGCAGTGAGATCAGCATTGACGCCTGCTGAAAGAGAATCAAGGCGTAAGCAGGGTCTCTGTTTGTATTGTGGGAAAAAGGGCCATTTTGTGAGGGAATGCCCGGTGAAACCTAAATCCAACAGATTCCGGGGTAATCGGGTGGCTGCTGCTGATGCAGACAAGGTGTCGGGAAACTAAGGGACTCCGGGAAACAGGAAGTGGTTTCTTGGAGTCCTGCATATGTCCCTTCATTGAGAGGGAGAGCAACACAGGTGACGAATCATCTGTTCGTGTCCATAGTATTAATGCTGGCAGGAGAAGCAGTAGGCGCATCAGCTATGGTGGATTCAGGGGCAACGGGCATGTTCATTGATATGCATGAGGCTCAACGTATGGGTATCCCTCTGGTACAAAAAGAAAGGCTGAAGATGTCTATGCCGTGGATGGGAGAAAACTTAGCATGTGTCCCATTAGCTATGAGACAGAGAAAATTGAAGTGATATTGGAAGACACACACTCGGAGTTTATTACTTTTGGGGTTATCAGGGCTCCTCAATATGGTCTCATATTTGGGTTGCCTTGGCTGGAGAAACACAACCCTAGCATCGATTGGGACACCAGGACGGTGCAGATGGGTTCCGATTATTGTTTGCAAAATTGTTTTCAGGGAGCGGTGAAACCTGCTCGAGCCTTGTCATGTGGGTCTTGTATAGCTACAGCCGCAGAAAAATGTGTACAACTTCCTGCGGCTTATCAGTCTTTTGGCCAGGTGTTCAATGAGGAACAAGCTGAAGGATTACCACTGCATAGACAGTATGACTGCCAAATCGATCTAGTCCTGGGGGCAACTATCCCGTGTGGGCAGATTTATGCCTTAACAGAACCCGAAAATCAACACCTGCGAGACGATCTGGACAAGTTGGTGGCTTTAGGCTTTATCCGTCCATCCAAATCCCCAGCCGCCTCACCCCAATTTTTCATTCCGAAAGCGAATGGTGAGTTACGCGCATGTGTTGACTTTCGCGCACTGAACGCCATTACCATTAAAAACAGGTATCCTTTACCCCTAATTAATGTTCTTTTGGAACAAGTGAAGAAGGCCACTGTTTTCACAAAACTAGATTTGAAAGGGGCGTACCGTCTGGTCCGCATGCGTAGTGGGGATGAATGGAAAACGGAATTCAAAACCAGATACAGACTCTTTGAGTACAGAGTGATGCCCTTCGGTCTCTGCATCGCCCCTGCGGCCTTTCAGTATTTTTTAAATGATCTGTTTCGTGACATTCTGGACCGTTATGTGGTTGTCTACATAGATGATATCTTGGTCTATTCGGAATCGGAAGAGTTACACTTTCAACATGTAGCCAAGGTGATTACTATTCTGCAGGAAAACCATCTGTACTGTAAGATCAGTAAGTGTGACTTCCATGTGCATGAGGTGGAGTTTTTAGGGGTAATGTTGAGTCCGGAGGGTCAAGAGATGGCGGTGAGGAAGGTGGCTGCAGTCCGGAATTGGCCTATTCCGAACAATGTTCGAGATGTGTAATGTTTTATAGGCTTTGCCAACTTTTATAGGCGCTTCATTAATCAGTTCTCTCGGTTGGTGGCGCCTATCACCCAACTGCTTAAAAAAGGGAGCAGATTTGTGTGGACTAAAGAAGCGCAATCCGCTTTCACGGCCCTCAAGGAAGCGTTTGTATCAGCTCCTGTGTTGTCCCACCCAGATCCGGACAAGACCTATATCGTGGAGGCGGATGCCTCGGAGGTGGCAATTGGGGCTATCCTCTCACAACGTCATACAGACACGGGGCAGTTACACCCGGTGGCGTATATGTCCCGTAAGTTAAATCCAGCGGAACTGAACTACCATATAGCTGAAAAGGAGCTGCTGGCTATTCGGGACTCTTTTCAGGAATGGAGACACTTTCTCATGGGCGCTCGGCATGTGGTCACTGTTTATTCGGACCACAGGAATCTGCAGTTCATGTCTGCTGCGCGCCATCTGTCACCTAGACAACTCAGGTGGATGATGTTTTTCTCTGGATTTAACTTCATTATTACGTTTCGCCCTGGCGCAGACAACAGAAAGTCAGATGCTCTCACTCGCCAGTCGACATGCACCCCTAGTGTGGAGAAGGCTGAGCATCGTGTCTCCAGACAGAGTGTATTGCAACCTGATACCTTCCTAAGGGATGTTAGGAAGGGAGTGGACTCATTTGCCTGGAAAACCTGGCTGGGTGGTCATCCGGAATGGAGGGTGCATGGAGGCCTGCCAATGTTTTGTAACAGGTTACTTGTGCCTACCAGGGCATTGAGAAAACAGGTCTATGTATGGTGTCATGAGTCGCCTAGTGCTGGACATCTTGGTGTGGCTAAGACTCTGGAGCGTGTATTGAGACAGTTCTGGTGGCCCTAGGTGAGGCCTGATGTTGGGAGCTGGGTGACCGCCTGTGGTCAATGTGCGAGAATGAAATCGGACCACGGTCGTCCACAGGGGTTGTTACAACCTCTCCCTACTCCTTCGATTCCCTGGGATCGGATATCGGTGGACTTCATCGTAGGTCTCTCGGTTGACAGGGGTTGTACGGCATTATGGTGGTGGTCGATTATCTGTCCAAAATGGGGCATTTCGTGGCCTGTAAACAAGTACCATCGGCGGGTCAACTGGCAGTGCTGCTGATGGTCAATGTGGTGAGGCTACATGGTCTGCCAAGCGTCATTGTGTCCGACAGAGGGTCACAGTTTACCGCCCAGTTCTGGAGGAAATGGTGTTCTTCATTGCACATAGATTCTGCCCTTTCCACCAGCTTCCACCCGCAAACCGATGGCCAGACCGAACGCTTTAATCAGACCCTTAAGCAGTATTTGGATTGCTATGTAGACAGCGACAAGGAGAATTGGGTGGACTATTTATGGCTAGCCGAGGTGGCTTATAACAACGCCACGCATGGTTCCACCAAGATCTCTCTGTTCTATTGCATGTATGGCAGACATCCTTGTTTTCTACCCTTTGTACAACCGGCTATAGACTCTCTCCTTCCTGGGGTGGCTCATAGGGTGGCTCATATCAAGGAGACATTGGTTAAAGCGCAGGAACAGTTACAGGCTGTGAAACTTTGGTACAAGGCTGCTGCTGACCAACACCGGAGGCAAGGTCCATTGTACTGTTCAGGGGATGAGGTGTGGCTCTCCTCTAGGAATATGCATTTCAGGAAGCACAGTGTGTTCAACCCTAGATACATCGGGCCGTGCAGGGTGCTGAAGCGCATTAACCCGGTGGCTGTGAAATTGAAACTACCCTCCCATCTGCGCATCCATCCAGTGTTTCATGTCTCTTTATTGAAACCTTCATTTTCCAAGGGCCACCATCGTCCTTCCCCTGTGCTGGTGCAGGGCGAGATGGAGTATGTTGTTCGTCGGATTCTGGACTCCAAATATCGGAGAAGAAAGTTGTGGTATTTGGTTTCCTGGAAGGGGTACGGACCGGAGGAGAACTCCTGGGAGCCTGCTCTGGGTGTTCATGCTCCCAGGCTGGTATCTGCGTTTCATAGAAGGTGTCCGGCGAAGCCTGGCCCGTGACCCCGCTGTGTGGAGAGGGATGTACTGTCACGATCGCGCGAACTACATTACCCGGCATGCTCCGGGAGCGAACTACTACTCCCATGATCCTTTGCGACGCGCCGCATTCTCGCGAGGATTGCTATAAAGAGAATGGCGGCCGGAGGGTGGGTGTCGGGAATTCCGGTCAAACTGCTTGTTCTTTGCTCTAGTCCATGTTCCTGTATGGTAAGGGTGCTTGCACCACTATTGACTTACAGCACTGCGCTGTGTGCAGCTCTATAGTCCGTTTCAACTTGGGAAGACCTGTGGTAAAGACCTGTGGTAACGATTGTTTGTGTTACCAAACCCTGGCTTGTTTGTTTTGGGGATAATTCAGTGATTTGATTCGGTTGGCATTTCGGCCAACAGTGGCGGTTTACATGGTGTTATCAGACATTCGATAGCATCAGGCTGTTTGAGTTATTTTGCTTTGGTTGGACAAAATACTTTATGGCCCGTTAAGAGGCATTAGCTGGTATAGTGAACTCTCTTGAGTCCTGTGGAGCTTTGTGGATAAACTGAACATTGAGTGGAGTTGGCTATTTTGCAAAGCTTTAATTGAAATGATAACTGTACTTGAATCTTCTATTAACAGGGGTACTGGAGGTTTGGCTACACTCTTCCCCTGTGATGTTTATTGGATTCATTACTAGGGTATGTTACATTATCATGTGTATTATGTATTGCATATGAACGCTGCTCTTCCTTGCCAGGTATATCATTGCTGTTTTGTCTTTATACCTTTACTTAGTTACACCATATCAACCCCTACGTCGCCTCTACACATCCACAAGGCATTTTTTCTTCCTTTACAGGTATAGATAGTTATAGTCACTTGTCATACAAATTGTTAGCTACGGTCCACATATCCTGGTCTTATGCTTGTGTTTTGTTCCTGTTTTTCAGATCTCCCTCCCTGCTGTCCCCTTCCTTTCCTTCCCTGGTCTTGTTTATTATCCCCTCACTTAATCTTGTCAACGCTCTGTGCCGTCACGGCTTTCCGGATATTGGCTCGATTTAGAGGTGGGCTTACCATTCTACAAACCGATCCTGAGGACTAACATTGTAACACTGAAGAAGAGGTGGTATGACCTCAGGAGCCTGACCAAGAAAAAACTCTGACATCCACAAACAGGCAAACAAAACTGGAGGAGGGAAGAACCGTGCACCCCCCCTGACTGACCTGGAGGAGCTGGTGGGGTCCACCATTGAACCTGAGAGCGTCTGTGGACTGGGAGATGCAGACAGCTCAGCCAGAGCTGCCAAAAAAAAGGTAAGATGCATGCACAGCAATCAACCCCACCCCATCAGACTTCCCTTTTCCCCATGTGGCATAGTTAACCCCAGTCCAGTAGAGATTACACTATACAGGAGCAATGCATCATGGGACATGTAGTCAGTAAATGAAAGACCATATCATTCAGCACAGCAAGCAAAAAGTGAGGCAAATCATGTCAGGCATAATGAAGCGCAGGCAACATGTAAAGTGTCTAAGTGCGAAAAATTTAATTGTAGTGGTTGTGAGGCAGTAGCACTGAGCTAATGTTCGTTTATATGTCCACAGGCGAGACATCTCGCAAGCACACCAGGGAGACAGAAGGCACGGCACAAGAGAGGGATGGCAGCCAGGATCCAGGACCAAGTGCAGGAATGTCACAGAGGACACAGGTGCACCAACTACACAGCCACCATCCCAAGACACAGAAATGGCTCCACAACTGCATGCGTCCCCAGAACGTTCAGGATCCCCTCTGCTAATGTCCTCACCTGAACTGCCTACATCACTGCCTCTAACACAAAAGAGCATGAGGCATGTAGTTGCCCCACCACTTAAAATGGAGTCATCAGCAGGTGACATGGAGGGGGGATGACACACATACCATGGCAGGTGAAGGTAGCCCTGCAACACAGCAGTCCACTGCAAAGGTTGCCCGTACAGCTACCAGATGCCGCAGGCACAGAGAAAGCATTGTACCAGCACACGTTGAGGGTCCCAGTGTCTTCCGTGGCCTTGAGGGGAGCATGGTCAAAATACAGAGGATGCAGGGGAAGGCCATCCAGTCTGTGCAACGCCAGATGGGGAACCTAAACACACATGTGGAAGGAATAGGGAAGGGCATTAGAGAACTGGTAGATGTGAACAAAGAGATGACACAATCGGTGCAGCTTTTGTGCACCAAACTGGACCAGGACATTGTTGAAATATAATCGACAGACGTTAACATCACCTGCGCCATCTTGCCTAACAAGAAGCCACTGTCCACACGTAAACGGCATCCATTTTAGGGTCCGCAGCCATCTCGCGCTTTGCAAGTCACCTATGATTCACCCTGACCCTGCAACCATCCCCGGTGCCCTGATTCAGCATGACCAAATGCACTAAGGTCATAAAACCTGGTCAGCCTGACAAAGCCCCGGAGCCACTTCCCACAGTAAAACACATTTGTCCTTTCATCCCCTGCACAAGAGTCAGGCCTTCTGATAACCCCCAACTGCACCTGGCCACTTGATCCGGTCCCAGGCTGTAAACCAAGCCTTGCGGACGTATTTTATTGCCCCCACACAGCAAGACTTGTTGCACGAACAGAAATGCTTGATCTTATCACTTGCACAACCTTTAGATATGACCGATCCCACACACTTTTATGTCCTGTTGGAATGTCCAGCTGCAAGATGGCAATCATCTGTTAGATTTGGTAGGGAGAACGACAGCTGGTGGGTCTGTGTGGGAACCGGCTGGAGGCAGGAATTCCAAGGATGTTTAACCACCAATAAAGTTACTGTAAAATGTATAAAAAGGAGGGCAGCAGAGAAATTGTCAGAGCATCTCCTGAAGACATTCTGTGTGTCCGAAGCGACGTGCTCTCCGCTGGAGCAAATAAACCTGTTCTTTGCTTTTCAGCTTCCAGCACCTGCCTCTTTATTTTATTAACTAATAATCGAGTGGATTAGAGGAGATTAACGCCAAGCAGTGATTGATGATAACTAGAGAACATCTGCTTTTCTACAATTGGCGTCCCAACACAAGGCCCATCAGAAACACGTAGGTCCGGTAAAGAGGTCCTAACGACGGATTGAACGACTACAACGATCTGAAAAGTGCACCTGCCTGAAAGAGACCCTCGTCTGGCAGCCAAACATCCGAACTCCACCGGTTCCGAACGGACCTCTCTCGAGTGACCTGCGGTCCTGACTGGGATCCCACAGGAGTGCTGCTGTAAAATTGGAGTAAGAGGACGATCGGGCGCTGGAAGGGGAAGGTGAAGAACTGTCCACGTGGTCCGGGTAAGATTGGTAGGATGGTTTCGCCCATTCGATTGTTTGATTGATTGTTTGTATTGGAATTGTTTGGATTGAAAATACTAGTATTACGCTCTCTGGTTCTTTGGTTCTTAGGATATTTGGTTCTTTTTTAAATATTCTCTGCTTGCCAACAACGAAGAATAGGAATATTCCCTCTCTTTGCAGACAGCGAAGGATAGGTAGTGCGGACTTTTGTTAACAATTGTTTGAGATCTTCATTTGTCCGATTATACGTCATGCCTATCTTCTCCCCACTGATTGGTAATTGGTTCTGCCCGGACCGTTTATTAGTGGTCAGTCATCCGGCTCCACCGGAGGACACCCCTAATAAAAAGGACATGCATGGGAAATATGGATTAGCCGCTGTAGCTTTTAGCAAACTATGGCATAAAACTCACTAGGAAAAATCAAGTAAATCATGGGATCTTTTTGACCCGGCTAAAATGGAAACGCTAGGAATAGCCCTTCATGAGAAATATGGAATTAGCATCATAAATATTGATTCATTGGTAGGTTTTGAATAAAGGTTACTATTTGCAAATAGTAAAGGACAGGTAATGCAGACTCCTTGTCTGAATTTAGGATTGAGATTGTTTGTTTGACCGATATCCATCATGCCTGTCTTTTCTGAAGTTATTGGAAAATGGTTGTTTTAGCTTTAATTGTTTGTTGAATAAAAAGTATGGTATTTGTCCCATAATCTATGATTCATTGAGGAACAAATACGTAAAGAAGGAATTCGAATTTAAATGGCCAGTAAAATGAAGTAACTCGATTATAAAAAGTTAAAAAGATACAGTACGCAGAAACAATGTCAAAAGAATAGTCACGATCTGTTGTATTTTACTCTCCTACAACGTAAGCAATCGGTAAAGATTCTGATATTTAGATATATCAATGAAGAGGACAGTAGATCGAACCTCTTTTACTTAGCAGCTCCCTCGGAGGAGCAAAAGCGCGCCTTTTTCAAACTAGGATTTTTTGATTACATTACAGTTGTAAGGTTCCTAAAGAAGTACATTAGCCTGAAATTTGTTAGCTATGAACCCCAAGTGCATTTTGGTCCTTGGAGTCCTAAACATCGTGATCTTTGTTTTACACACCACTTGTTTCAGCGGAGTTTTTCAAATGCCCCTAAGCCTCACCAAAGGAATGCCTTCCAGTCTAACATTAGGCAGGAGTAAGTTATAAACGTATTAAGTAAAAAGGAGGAAAAATCTTCTCTAAAACATATTTGCCCGCATGGCCAAAGCCAGGACTCGAAAAACCTCGCAAGAAAGCTTGTTTTAAATGTTAGCGTTTGATGTCCTTGCACAAGTCATATGATTAGAATGAACATTTTTAGGAAAGTCCTGCTCCGCTTTAACCTCTCGTAACCTCCTAACGCAGCGGTCATCCGTTCAGATTATATATGAAAAACATTTCTAGGCACTGTATTTTAGCAGTCGGGCACAAATGCATATTACCGGTTTTTAGAAAGTTACAGTTTCTTTTGTGTGTTATAGATTGGTATGCCTTGCACAAACATTTCAGGCATGGCCTAGTCCGTGTTTATGGACCCCATGAATAGGTCTGCCAGTCTTGGCAATTACGAATGTTTTTCTGACACAACTGTGCTCCTGCGCTATCGAACTAGAATTGCGCCGTGTCCTCCACTCGCCCGCAAAACTGATCTCCATGAAAACATTAGACAAATCTGTTAGTGGTCTTACCGTGTAGCAAAAATGCATACCATTGAAAGCACAAATGCACCCAGCAAACCTCACTACCCCCTATAGTTTCCCTGCTCCAAGAATAGGAACGGCCCCAGGCCGCTGTAGATCGTTTTTATTCAAATGAAAACATGGATCTATCACCCCTCAGCCTATACTGAGTACCTCTGGCTTCTGACCCTTTCCTACATACAGTCCGTAATACCGCACTCGGACGATCTATGTAGTGAGCATCCGATCATTGGTTATCTTTGCCGTACTAACAGTTCTTCTGGTCTTCTATGCAGAGATGCAAAGGACTGCATCCCAAGAGATAAGTCAGGTACATGGTAAGTAAAAATATTGTCGTTATAATGCGCGCTGATGTGCTTTGAATGCTGCCCCCTCCCTCTCTTTTATTTTTCTTTAGGTTACATCGGAGTTTCAGCTGAAGAATGGAGAAGGCCTAAACGCACTGTGTTCCACGCGAAAAATAGGCTAGCACTGTGAGATGGTACATTGTAGGCAGAGGCTATCTCTAGGACCGTGAAAAATAGTATGGTATGAATGCGTGTGTATCCTGATTTGTATTGTATGAATGCGTATGTGTTGTGTACGTCTGGGTCGATAAGAGAATGCTTTTTATATGACTGAAGTGTTGATCGAACGGTTAATGAGATGAGAAAAATAGGCCCGAATATGGTACCTACATGTGGAAGGCGAATAGAAAAATAGCACATACTTAGAAACAAGTCTCTCTCTGTAGCTAGTGAATGGGAGGGTAGCCTCCATCAGGAGCTTGAAGGATTATTGCAGTACAGCGAGCCCAACTCCAACCGATATCCCAAGTGTGCGACCAAAGTAATGCGCACCTGCGAGTTGATTTATGTACTGACCAAATAGAGAAATGAAGAGTACCTCGAGTTGGGGCTCATCCAAATCCTCCTCCACCCAGAAGTTAGAGATATTGTCATGTTTTAGATTTACCCCTTCTTCTTCCATCCACATAGAAAAATAAGAATTGTACCGCCACACGTACGACTGACATCCCTCCTTTACCTCAGCTTGGACCATCGTTGCTAGATGTTAGGGGACCCCACCGTGAGTATAAGTACGACTGGGCTAGTGTCCGACCAATTAAAAGGAGTAAGTATTTTCAAAATAGGCCACCAGCTAAAATTGTCGACTATTAGGGAAGAAGGAGCCTGACCCCCAAATAAATTAAGCAGAGTACTGAGAAATACGCAACATGCATGAAAAAGTCCTTTTGTCCAAAATAACTATGTTTTGTCTTCGGTTTTTGTACTTGATGCATGTACTGTCGCGCCCTATTCGATATTTGTATGTACGTAAACTATGCATTTATGTTTTCCCTCGGCTTGTGTTTTATATGTAAACGACCCGTACTGTTCTATGTTGTGTGTGCACTGAATAGCCTATTATTGTACACGTTCTCTCTCGCTCTCTTTATGTTGTAAGTGTACTGAATGGCCTATTGTTGCACACAACGCTCTCTCCCTCTGAGAGCTCACTTTTGAATAAATGACGACACTGTACCTCACCGGTACACTTCTAATTGACTTTAAACACGACAGTGTTTGAACAAATTGACAGAAACAAAATATCATATTTTGCCATATTACTAACTCTCCTTTCTGTAAAATGATGGAACTTAATTGTCTGGAAAAGAAAGGACAGGTAAGAAGACTGATGTCCCCTAATTTGGCCCTTAAAAAGGGAGCTATATGTGTTAGTGGCTTTTTGTTTTTGTGCCTTAGTGACACAACCTTCATCGTTCATATTACCACGCCCATTGCACATAGAGTGACCAAAACGTCCCCGTTTTGCCTGAATGATCCCAGTCTTGTACCAGCTGTCCCAGAACATTTTAAGAAATGTAGCTCATGTCCCTGTTTTTAAAGATAAAATCATCTAAAACTGATAGAAGTTAGCCGTTGTTTCCAGAAAAGATTTAATTGAAAAGCAAGCCGTCAGGTTTAAAATTCGCAATTTATGTAAGTTCTTACTGCCCGTTCTGTAGCTCTCTGCTAAGGAACACACTCGTAGCTTGAAGTAAGATCGTGGTAGTTCTCCCAATTTTGTGAAATGTCCCTAGTTGTTTTTACTTTAAGATTCCGGTCACCCTAGATATAAGTTGTATGGACATTGCAAGTCCCTCATTAACTAATGAAGTAGCTAGGTTGTAAAGGTTGATGCAGAAATTAGAATACGTTTATAAAAATTGATTTGAACCTGAGTGAAAGGAATGTTGTAGTAAACCCTGCTGAATGAGTACTAAAACCAAAATGTTTAGCTAAAAGTAAGAAACATTGACAGGATGGAACAATGCTTAGCCTGTGTACTTTATGGTAAACAATAGCTAGGAAGGGTACCTATAAGCCCATGATAATAGCACATCACACTTTACGTAGATTAGCAGACCTTGAAGAAAAATATAGCTCAACAGGATTTAGTTTATAACAACAAGTCTCTGCCGGAGGAGCCGTTTGAATTCGACAGACCATGTAATTGATGGATATTAGATTTCTTGCCGCAATCACAAATATAAAAGGAATGAACGCCAAAGAGAAAAATTATGGCGGAAATTCATAGGAATGCTTGCAGACCTGCACCACAGTAATGATTTATGAAGTTAATAATATGCACCGATGTAGGGATTAAAAAGTATCCACCCTATCGTCATTTTGAGTAACCGATAAACGTTTCCCCAGCTACTTGGGGTTGGGAAAGAAATTGAATTGTGTAAACGTCTTCCCCTACCAGTTCTCTAAAAATTGTTTTGTACTTATTCAAAGATCTCATGCAGTCGTTTTAGAGGGCCTGGACGTGACGCACAGCCTGGCTACAGATTGTGGAACATCTATGACCTCGACCAAGGTGGAGCCGCAGAGCAAAGAGATGCTGGACGAGGCACGATTCCCAACATGGAAAATGAAAGAAAGAAGGGCTATCCAGAAGCCCCCAGCTTGTTGATCCGCCCTTGCCGAAAGTCCCAGCCCATTGAGCCTGATTGATGGGCCCACTTGCGTGAAATTTCTGCCCCCCCTTGGTCCATTTCAGATCTGACCCCACTCCGCCCACTCTTCCCTCGACCTTCCAAAGCACACCCCCTTTTTCATATGGTGTTTTTGAAATTGACTTGACGAAGAAACACAGCACACAGATAGAATAGGGTTAGTAGGGATGGACTTCACGGATAAAGAATAGAGTGCAGGTACCCTGTCTAAGGTACCCATGATAGATTAGTTAGGGAACAGGGCAGAAAGAACTGTGGTCAAAGAGCAAGAACGGCCATGCCCTGCAACGTGAAATCTGGATCAGAGCTGGACGCATAGCTCCACCGCAGGTGCTCAACAACGCCAACGAAAGAAGAACAACAATGGGAGCCTACCAGTGATGGCTCATTGTAAAACGACACTGGAAAGAAGAGCCTTTTTGAACATTTCCACTCCCTAACCATCACTCATATTAGGTTGAATGTCTCTCCCAATCACTTTGTATTGATTATGCCCCGATTGGACAAGACAAAGATTTTCCTTTGAGACACTACATCGGTCACTTTTACTGTATATGAATAACCAAGAAAGCGTTAACTCTGTAAAATGATCATTATAGAACACCAGTTGTCCGCATGAATATGCACTCTAGTTTGGACCCCCTGGAGTCTAGGCCTCAAATAATGCACTTAACACCTTCAGCGTGGCGCAGATTCCTGCGCTGTGCTGAACGTTCTAATGAGCCAACGGGCTCATGACGGAACGGTTCCGTCATGAGCACAGGCCAACCGACGCTCATGACGGAACCGTTCCGTCAATAGCATTGAAGGGGTTAATGGTCCTTATTCTTCTAGAACAATTTGTATGATAACATGTTTTTATTTGAATGAACTATCTGCATCATCTAAGAAATATGCCCATCTCCAGGTCTAAATGTATGATACGACAAATGTAATTTTGTATGCACTCCCTCCTCGCCTGTCACATTGACTGCACAAGGTTATTGACGACACTGTCTTTACTGATAGCAGGATTGTTTTCATCTGCCCGTAATACAAATAGGTCACCAAAGACCGCAATTGACAACCCAATTGCACACCGCCCTCGTGTTCCCTATGTCTAAACCCTTTGTGCACCTAAGACTGAAGACACGGGTCAGAATAGACTAGCAAGATGTCTTGGGAATGTTCAAAGGGGCGACTGTTGAAATATAATCGACAGACGTGAACATCACCGGCGCCATCTTGCCTAACAAGAAGCCACTGTCCACACGTAAACAGCATCCATTTTAGGTGCCGCGGCCATCTTGCGCTTTGCAAGTCACCTATGATTCACCCTGACCCTGCAACCATCCCCGGTGCCCTGATTCAACATGACCAAATGCATAAGGTCATAAAACCTGGTCAGCCTGACAAAGCCCCGGAGCCACTTCCCACTGTAAAACACATTTGTCCTTTCATCCCCTGCACATGAGTCAGGCCTTCTGATAACCCCCTGGCCACATGATCCGGTCCGAGGCTGTAAACCAAGCCTTGCGGGCGTACTTTATTGCCCCCACACAGCAAGACTTGTTGCACGAACAGAAATGCTTGATCTTATCACTTGCACAACCTTTAGATCTGACCGATCCCACACACTTTTATGTCCTGTTGGAATGTCCAACTGCAAGATGGCAATCAACTGTTAGATTTGGGAGGGGGAACGACAGCTGGTGGGTCTGTGTGGGAACCGGCTGGAGGCAGGAATTCCAAGGATGTTTGACCACCAATAAAGTTACTGTAAAATGTATAAAAAGGAAGGCAGCAGAGAAATTCTCAGAGCATCTCCTGAAGACATTCTGTGTCCGAAGCGACGTGCTCTCCTCTGGAGCAAATAAACCTGTTCTTTGCTTTTCAGCTTCCAGCGCCTGCCTCTTTATTTGATTAACTAATAATGGAGTGGATTAGAGGCGATTAACGCCAAGCAGTGATTGATGATAACTAGAGAAAATCTGTTTTTCTACAACATGGCAGCTAGGCGCAAGGATAGGCAGCGTGCGCAGCACCAAAATAAAGCTATTAACCGCCTGGCCACAGCCACTTCCCTGCTATGCAGAAGATGCATTAAAATGCAGGATGGACTCACACACAACAGCAATGAGGTGTCTAGGGGCATTGCTAGTTTGACAAGTGCTGTAGAGGTGCTGATTAATTCTCAGACAGCACAAACTGCTGCTCTGGATGCACCAGAAAGTGAGGAAAGCATCAGTAGAAGCAGCATGGCAAGCCCCCTTGTTGTTAAGACACGGAGGAGCAGCAGGCGCCAAGGTGAGCCAGCAGCCCAAACGCACAGTGAAGAGAGCCAGCCACTTACATCTGGCACTGGTAGGCGTGGCCGTAAATGACTTGTTCGGTAAATGGGGAAGTGACGCAGGACTAACATTATTGCCTGGATGACGTTTGTGTTGCACATTTGTGCTTTTGACCACCTGCGTAGTGACAAATATTAAACTACTTTGGGTGCATACTCCACCTGTCTGTGTCTCTTTACTTACTTAAAAGTAGTTGCGTGTGATCTCTTCCCGTCTGTGACTGCCATCTGTTGGTGTCGCAACTCCAGCAGTGTTGGGTTCAGGCAGTGCTTGTTCATCATCATGGTCTTCATAATCAGATAATTCCACCTCGGTGACCTTCTTCATGGCAAGGTTGTGCAACATTGCACAGGTTGCAATCATCTTGCAGCAGGTGACTGATGTTTCCTGGCGTGCCCCTCCACTTTTGTGTAGGCAGCAGAACCTGCTTTTCCACAGCCCAAAGGTGCACTCCACAATGTTCCTGGTAGATTTGTGTGCCCTGTTGTATCTCCTCTGGCTGGGGGTTGAAGGGTTGAGGTAGGGAGTAAGGATGAAAGACCGGACCCCATATGCACCATCCCCTATTTGTAACAGAAAAAGACATTACTCATCCACACATACACATACATCTGCAATATGTATCAAGGGAGTGTCACACAGTGTTTTACCTAGCAGGTATCCTTCGCCAAATTCCCCCGCTGTCAGGCGTGTGTAGATCTCACTGTTTTGAAAGATGTATGAGGCATGGGTACTTCCAGGAAACTTGGCAACTATGTCCGTGATGATGTACTTTCCATCACAGATTACCTGTACATTTATGGCGTGGGTAGACTTCCTGTTCCTATATATGTACTCTGTGGCAGCAGGTGGACATATTGGTATGTGGGTGCCATCAATACAGCTAATGACGTTGGGGAAATGTGCCATTTGATAAAACTCTGTCTTGGTCCTGAGCTGTCCTGCGTGCGTTGCAGGGAAGCTGATGTAATAATGCATTCTCTGCATCATGGCATCTAGGAATTTCCTAAAAAAAACAGGACAGGCAGCTCTGGGACACCCCACCTACTGCAGCAACCACACTCTGGTAACTCCCAGAGGCAAGCAGGTGTAGGATACGCAGCACCTGCACATGGGGTGGGATGGTGTGCACCTATGGGGTTGGGTGCTCTAAAAATGGGTGGAGGTCCCTGATCAGCTCCAGGATGGTTTGGGGGGTGTAGCCTGTACCTTTGTATGATCTCTGGCTCAGTCAGTTGGAATAGGGGGATTCTCTGCCTGTAGACCTGCTCCTCCCTTCTCCAGACCCTCTCTCCTTCTGCCTGTAGCCGTAGCCGCCTCGCAATCACGTAGAATGCCGCCATTCTGGTCAATCTGTTGTATTTTAGGAACTTTTTTATAGCCTGCACTTGGTTACCACCTGATTTGAAACCATGGTAAATACAGACTCTTAAATACCGAATTTCATATACATTTGATATTTTAGAGGTTACCTACATCTCAATAGTCATTTTTAGGGCTCGTCCTTTCCTATCACGCAGTAATAGGAAACGAGCCCTAACGCAGTCAAACCATTTCTTAGTTCAGAGGATTTTGGGAAGTGCACGCCGCTTCGTGCACGAGCTTGGGCCTTCTGCCCATCAGCCTGCCAGTTCTCCTCCCCTAATTATTCACTTAACTTGTGACTCCCCACATCAAAGCCTCAGCCTCCCTCCCTTGCCATTTGCTTCCTAACCAGCCTGCCTCGAGAGCCACTTTCACGGCCCTGCATTTCTCTCCTCCTCGTGTCGACATCGAAGCAATCACCCTCTCTCCCACAGGCTTCTGAAGCTTCCCCCGTACTTTCACTTTCACGGCCGGGTCTCGCATTTCTCCCCCCCCCCCCCCCCCCCCGCTTTATTTTCTTTTTATTGCTTAAGAGTGTAAACCGTGCTCTGGCTGGCGTGTGGAAATTATATTCTCATACCGCATTACGCAGTTCTCATTACTCACTACCTTCCTCTTTTAACATCTGTAATCAGATCTGTACTTGTTCGGCTCTTTGGGGCTGCCCAAAAGCGGCTTCTCGGCTTCCCCCCTGCGAGGCTTTCGGAAACCAGTGTTTATAGTGCCTCTAGGTGGGGCTCGGCCTTGGCAACGGCAATGCAGTGCACGGATTGGTTCTAAAATGTAGACGGGCTCAAAATGCTTGCTAGGTGCTTCTTCTGCCACTCACTGTTCTATCGGTGCTGTGGGATGAGACTGCTGAGGTGCAATGACACACTGTATGGTTCAAATCGGTGATCGGAAAATTTCGCAGTGCAGAACTGTGTTTTTCTTTTCAAGGTAATATTCGCGGTGGATTATTCTTAATGTAATTCAGCATTACATGTCTAGGACTATTTCTTTTGATTTGAAAACGGATTAAACTCCCACTTGCCAGTAACCTGCCATCATTTTCCGCACACCTTTTGCCCTCTAAAAAGCTTTGAAGCAGCTTCCCTTCAGAGTTGGCGCTGTATAAAAAACCTTGCCCTTTCTCCAACCTTGCAGTACTTGGGCCTCACTCCTGCGTGCGTCAAACGTGCTAGGCGCACATTTTGATCCCTGACCGCCCCTTTAAGTGTGCTCCCGGAAGGAAGGCACCTGGATGACTAAAGCGTTGTTAAAAGCCTCGGGAACCTGGCCTTATTTTGTCACGTAGACTTTGCTTAATCAGATATAACGTGCCAGTGATCTGTGGTAGGGCCTGCCTGGACTCTCTGCCTACATCACGTCTGTCGCTCTACTTCCGAGACATTGTTGCCTTCCTTCTCATTGGGCTCAGTGCAGCACGTTATTATCTTTCTCCCAGTGGTATTTACAGTAGATGACCTGCCTTTAACAGCACTGACAATAATCGTATGTAAATAAGCTGCAGCTATGAGAAGGCTGAGTGTGCTCTGGGTAGAGTAGCGCCTCGTCTGCCTATTAAGCGCTGACAGTGCTTCTCTGCGCTATTATGAAAAGAGGAACTTGCTGCATGCTCCTTTTCATGAATTGGATCTGAGAGTTTCTCCTTACTCTGCCGAGTGAGGGGCGAGAATGGATTTCACCCACTAATCGGGTTCCCGAAATGCTTCTAATCGGTAAGAAAGGCGCACGCGGATTTTCATTTGAAGTTGGAGCTCACTCTACCCCCATGTACAGCGCTTTGAACCCCTCTGGCGAAGCGCTTTATAATAACATTGGTATCATTATGTTTTCGCTTTCTGAACAAGTTAAATATAAGTTCCGGATTCGGTATAAATTGCCCCATGGTATAAGGTGAATTGTATCAGGGTTGGACGATAATTATTGGCTGAAATCTGATGCCAACAAAGAGTTAACAAAAAAAGAATACATTGCCTTAAATCAGTGTCCTCAAGGTTAAAATGTCACCGTCTGTATTTATCTAGCGATTTGATGTTCATGTAGCCATGCCATTGGACTACTATATTTTCTTTCAACACACTTATTTTCGCTGCGGTTATTAATAATGCCATTATTTTTTATTTGTTTTTTTATGATTGTTTCTTTGAATATTACAATTAATAACAAAATGCGTGACCATTGCAGCACGTTGCACATGATGCTTAAAGAGGGTGCAAACGCAGTCGCCATCCCCTAGTACGGGTCTTACCACCTATACTTTTTCAGTGGGGTCCGACTGCTCCCGACTTTCATGTAGCCACATAACAGAAGCAGCACTAATCTGAACTTGCGTGCTCTGTGGTCCAAGCGGAGGGGGACAACGCCTAGTAGACCGGGGGAGGGGCGTTCAGTATTTCAACATCCATTCATCTTCACCAAAGCCCATAACCAACCGGCACCAACCATGTGCCCTCGGCCCAGACTGCGCGCACTGCCAACCTTCCGAGACAGCTGGCTGGCTCTAACAAATGTATGTATGCGCCTTCTCCACAGAGCGCGTGCATCGTCCCAAAGTGAGTACACTCTTCAGGAAGAGTTTGCACCCTCCTCACACCGACTGTGCACTTTCTGCCGCATGAGCATCCTCTCAATAATGAATGCGCCCTCTCAAGTTCGCTTGAGCAGTCAGTCTACTGAACATGGAAACCCTAAAGTCAGCCAGTGTCACCTACTTTTCAAAAGCTTTAAGAACGTCTAGTGTAGAAAAAGACTGCTCCAGATTTCATCTGTTTTAGAATGATGAAATCCCAAGTAGGCCCTGCCGCAATCGGAACCTGTTTTCTTCCTTCAGACTGTCTGCTGATCTTTGCATCAGCCAGCGATTAATACTGCTTACGTGGTTATTTAAAAGGGCGTTAGCCTTGCAAGCAAGCACTTGAAAGAGCAAACATATAAAACCATTCAAACCAAGATCAAGGCACGTAACTGCGGGTGAAAAGGCACCCCCTGCTGGTGATGGAGCATTATCGGCAGGAGTCCTCGGGCACAGAAATAGCTTTCTGCACTATTTTAAACTACACCTTCCTCAGATCCAGGCACAGAAGCCCTTTAGTGGTTTTTCTGACACCACTAGCAGAAGAACACGCTCCACTTGTGAACAGCATCCTGGCTTGTGTTTTCTGTCATGGATCAGTAGGCAATAGAAAGATGGACTTTCAGTTCTCCCTACCCACTGAAAACAGAGTTTACACGCACTACATGCTTGGTAGGCAGTTTCGGTGATCCCTGCTTGTGGGCTACGCTTTGCTCATGTTCCTTAAAAAACTGACACTCCGACCTGCTACTGCGTTTGGAAGGGGAACTGTGGAACCCTTTTTGAGGAGAAAGCATCATACATGTTAATGTTAATGTTATGGGGGTCTTATATAGCGCTCGGCTACTCCGAGGAGTGTCCCGGCGCTTTCAAACCCACAGCAGACTAACAGAAGGCAGAAGGAATACATTATATTAGAAAAAAACAAATAATCAGTCAGTCTAACTAACTTCCCCTCTCGGTATCTCAGGCATAAGTCAGGCAATCTGTTAGACACATGCAACTTCTGGGCTCACTCCTGCATATAAGGTCAATTAATTCATTTTACTTTTAGGTATTTTAATTAGTACATACCGGCCTCAAGAGGCAGCAGCGAGGCTGTCAGAGAATAATCTTACTGCATAAACATCACAAATCTACGGTGCGCTAAACGAAACATGGGGGCAGATTTACAAGCCCCTTGCGCCACTTTTCCCATGTTAAAAGTGACGCAGAAGTAGCGCTAGGGGCTTGCAAATAAGCCCCATAGTGTTTATAGATCTTGTAGAAGTGTTTTCAGAAACTCAGATAAATTGTATTTTGCTATTTTGGCACTCCATTTCGCTTAGGAACGAGGCGATTTTTAAACCTTTAGTTGTAATCAGGGCCTTCCTTGTGCCCACCTTATCAACCATAAAATTAATGCTGTAATGCTTATTTGTATGCCCATTATGCTGCAATAATCTACTAGTTATCCGTTTCTTAGGATTTTATATGTAGCTTTTTTGTGGTGAGTCCTATAGTTTGCATTATTAATAGCATTTTGTCTAGAAAAGTTGCCTCACCGTTCAGCTTTCACTCTTTTTAAATACATTGAGACAGTCAATGTGGCGCATCCAGCTAGCTTTGGTGTGAATAACAAGGACCCCCTGTTTAAGCAACTAAATATGTCTGACAGGGAAAGCTAAACAATGTAAAAAGTGGTAACAAATATAACATTATCAGGGAGAAAACGACAATTATAAAGCACAACAATCAATTAAAAAATACAAAATTTTGTTTATTAGTAAGTATATATACTCAGGATAAAAACATAAAATTTATGACACATGATAAAATGAGACATATGACCTATTCTACAAACAATCAATATAATACATAAATGACACCATTAATTATTAATTCATAAAGTTGTAGTCCTCTTCTCGACGCGCGTTTCTGCGTTTTTCACAAGAACGCCTTCTTCAGGAGCCACATATACAGTCAAAAAACTGGATGTCCTATATGTTTCCAACAGATACAAGGAACACTAGAACGAAAGTCTGTCCTCAATTGGAGTGGTTGAAGGAACTCGGATTCTTGTATTTCTAACCAACCAAGGAGCCGATTTACTAAATTCTAAGTGGTCGATACTTCTACTTCCACTGTACTCGTTATACCTCCAAACGATCCTTGTACGAATATGGAGGTAGTTGGTCTCGAAACGGGAAAGCCGCTGTAAATCTAGCGCTTGTTTCTATGGGTGGCTAATTTTAAGATGAATAGTGTTGGATTAAGTCGATACTGTTTGACTGACCGGGGACCGCAGTGAATATATCTGCTCCCTTAGCGTTGTTTAAAAATGATGAATAGTATTGAATTGAGTCGATACTGATTGGATAATCGGGGACTGCAGTAGATAAATCTGCTCCCTTAGCGTTGTCTCAAAATGCGATAATTAAAATTCATACTGCGTGAACATCAACCCGCGGGCGTCACGATCAAGGAATCTAGCGGCGTCCCGCGCCATATTGGTGATTTATTTCCCTTTACAGCGCTTCAGTAACATTTGTATATAAAGTTGCCTTGAACCCTTTTGCTCTATATGTTAGGAGCATGTTGTGCTAAATTGCTAGCACAGCATGTGTAGTATTAAAAAACACATGTGCGTAATGTGCACGCAGTTCATTTGCCGTTATCACACCATATTAAAAAACACGTGTGTAATGTGCACACAGTTCATTTGCCGTTACTAGTGCATTATAAAACTATGAAAATAAATGCTGTACTGCTTATTTGTATACCCAATATGACGCAATGATATACTAATCCAGCCCTGACGCGGAGCCACATTTCAAATTTGTTACCTTCGTGGTAACACGTCACGCATAATAATAGTTAGCCTGCGCCTATTGCTATAGAAGAAGTGCTTTTATGGCGCCACACCACCGCTGAGCTCCACACCACCGCTCAACTCCACACCACCGCTCAACTCCTCACCACCGCTCAACTCCTCACCACCGCTCAACTCCTCACCACCGCTCAACTCCACACCACCGCTCAACTCCACAACACCGCTCAACTCCTCACCACCGCTCAACTCCACAACACCGCTCAACTCCACAACACCGCTCAACTCCACACCACCGCTCAACTCCACACCACCGCTCAACTCCACACCACCGCTCAACTCCTCACCACCGCTCAACTCCACACCACCGCTCAACTCCACAACACCGCTCAACTCCACACCACCGCTCCATCAATCCATCCCCCCTCCATCCATCCATCCCCGCACTCCATCCATCCCTGCACTCCATCCATCCCCGCACTCCATCCATCCATCCCCGCTCTACACTCCATCCCTCCCCCGCCCCACACTCCATCCCTCCCCCGCCCCACACTCCATACCTCCCCTGCCCCAAACTCCATCCCTCCCCTGCCCCAAACTCCATCCCTCCCCTGCCCCAAACTCCATCCCTCCCCCGCCCCACACTCCATCCCTCGCCCACACTCCATTCCTCCCCCACCCCACACTCCATCCCTCGCCCACACTCCCTCCCTCGCCCACACTCCATCCCTCACCCACACTCCATCCCTCGCCCACACTCCATCCCTCACCCACACTCCATCCCTTGCCCTGCCTCTCTCGCCCTCCCTCTATCTTTCGCCCTCCCTCTATCTTTCGCCCTCCCTCTATCTTTCGCACTCCCTCTATCTATCGCCCTCACTATCCATCGCATCACCACAGCATCACTCAGGGGGAACCACAATATCACTAGGTGCTACCAGAGTATCACTGAACGCCACAGCTTCACTCAGAGCCACCGCAGCATCAATCTGTGCAACCATTCAACTGATTCAAATATGTTCTCTCAATGTTTCAAACTTTATTACAAATGTCACAAACATTTTTTAATATTTCACTTCTGTTCTTGTATTTTTATCACAATCAAATAAACTTAACATAATCTTCCAAAAAGTTATTTGCAAAAGTTTAAGCTATTGCCATTATAAATTACAGTAACTTTTATTTAAGTATTAAATATTGAAAAAAATACAACCCATTATTTTTAATATTAATACATCTAAGTCATGTAAATACAACACATAGTGCATTACAAATGCTATAGGTGTCACGTTTGCAAAAGTTAACACTATTGGCATTGTAAATGACAAAGTTATTAATTTAGCTATTTTCAAAACAAAAACATAAATAAAAAATTTGTCATTTACAATACGAATACCTCTAACTTTACTAATGCGAGCCCTATTGCATTGCAAATGCTTGTTACCATTTCTTATTTACCGAATCAAATTTACAGAATAGGTAAATTTACAGAATCAGTAAATTTACCGATTCGGTAAATTTACAGAATCTGACATTTTTGTTACCCCTATATCTCAATAACTAAATACCGGTCGGTAACGGCCGAAATTCGGTATTTTCGGCTATTACCGACCGATATTTGGTTACCTACATCGGGCCCTATATCTAATGCCATGTTCGTTATCCTACTTCTTTTACAGAATGCTTGTAATTTGCATCCTTATCATGTATTGTACAAGCGTCTTACCTTTTATATCTGTACTTTCTCATGCCTTGACTTCAAAACAACAAAAAAGGTTTGAATTTTTAAAAGAAATGCATCACTTCAATCAATTAATGAGGCGCTGGGCTGCGGGTCTCAGTCAAAGAGCCAGGTTTTGAGTCTCTTCCTGAAGTCTGCCAATGAGTGAGTTGTTCGAAGGTGGAGGGATAGGACGTTCCAGGATTTGGTGGAGAGGTTGGAGAAGTATCAACCGCTGGTGCAGCAGCAGCGGATGCGAGGTGTCTGTGCGAGGGCGAGTTGGGCGAAGCAGAGGTTTCTCAGTGGTTGGTGGAAGTTCAGGCGGTAGTTCATGTATGCTGGTCATAGACACTTGATACATTCACTGCCTTCCGTAAGTCAATTTGTCAGGTTCTATTTAATTGGCTGGGATTCCAAGTTAGGTTACACTGATGCTAGCTGGTCCCACAAAGCAGCATAGTGCAGCAGGAAGCAGAACATAGGGCGGGCCCACAATGGCTCAAGAGCGTCAGAGGCTAGCTTTGACTGGAGGTGGGGTGGGGCCTCTGGAGGGCTTTGGGAGGATTCTGAACCACTGGTCCTCTCTGCTCCTTTGTCATGGTGGCAGTGCCATGCTTGAAATGTAATGTGAGTGTCTCAAAATTGGCAGTTCTGATGCAGCATTATTGTTTTTGCCATTCAAAATAGATGTCTTTTGGGTAACTACAAGGACACTACAATCATAAAAACATGCATCTCAGTTAAGTCCTGATGCACTAAAATGAATTCTAATAATGAGCTCTGGCAAACACCTGCACAAGTTAAGCAATGATTAGCCTACTTGCTTGTGGGCGTAGATGCACCAAAATGCCAGGTGCTGGAGTACCGGGTTTTTATGGACCCGGCGGTGCCAGGGAATACACCGGAAAACTCCTGAGTCCTTCCTGTTTCAGACTACAGAAACACAGAGTCTTCTAGGTGAAGTCAAATATCGTATTTATTGGCTGCAGCCAGTAACAGATATCCCAGCATGAAGCGCATGTATGTTCTCAGGAGACTGCTCTCTTTTACGAAGCCAGCCTTCTTCTTTTATACAAAATAATGTGCTTTAGGCAAACATTCCTTATTTTACGGTTGACCATCCAAATATTTTTACTACAAAGGAAAAGCAAAGTCATGATGACAAGCCCACATTTCTGTTCATCCAGCTCATAATTAATTACCCGGCGAGGTCCAGTATTCGACGGACCCCCAATAAAATCGGGCACCTCCTCCTCGTAAAGCAAGTCATAAAGCAAGAAACAGGGACAGGTGTGTGCAAGATTTAGGCATGGTTTGTGTGCGATAAAAGGTTTATGATATGTTGTGCCTTAATACGAATCTAGCTCGGCCGCTGGGAGAGGACCTGGCCGAACAGGTTTGGCTTCGGGCAGAGGAGTCAGCTTGCCCAGGTCACAGAGGAGTCAGCTTGCCCAGGTCACAGAGGAGTCGGCTAAGGTGTACGTGTCCTTCGGACCAGTTTTCGGCCTCAGTCATTTGGCTACGTGAGGGCAATCACAAGATGGATGCCGTTCACAAAATGGAACCCGAGGGTTCATGACGGAAACGCTGATTTAACGGTGAATTCGTCACTCAAATATGACGAAAATGCTTATACATAGTATACTTGTCATTTCCGGTCCGTTGATACCAAAATTGTCATGATGTGACGATGTTCGAAACACGGGTCCAGAATTTGCGGTACCACACGCCCTCCTTTTGCCCTTACATAGGCAATTTAACCTATACTCACTCTAATCTGAGTCTAGTTCTATATTCATGAAGTCATTGAGATGTTGCTGTAGCATCATCTTATTACTTAGCTCGTTTCTTGACACAGGTTTCCTTATACACGATGTAGCACAGAAGCCACATATTGCAGGAGCGGACTGCACACACAGACAGAGCAGAAAAAGAATGGCCAAGACCACCCCAATGACTATCAATATCTTCCAACCCCAGGCGGATATCAGTTCCCAGAACCACCCCATCAGTGACCAGTCTCCTTATCCACGTGAATAGATTCAGAGATTTTATGCAGTTTGGAGATGGCCTGGTATACTGTCGGAGCGTTATCTGGGATGAAGATGCAGCAACTTGATTGGATCACCTTACATACCCCACCTCGGTCTGCAAGTATGACGTCTAAGGCGACCCTATTCTGAAGAGTCATAAGGCGGTCCGACTGGAGCTCCGCAGTCAAGTTACTAAGGGCACCAGCAGTTTCGACTATGGTAGATTCAACTACCCTAGTCAATTGGCGAATGTTCCTGCTGTTCACCATAGGCCCCCAGAACGGCAGAAAACCTTTAACGAAGTCTCCAAATTCTTGTCCCGTAGTGTCGTCTTTACTCACGACACCTCTAACAGTCCTTGTCCTATGGTAATCTGCCGCAGCCGTGTAGGTGGGAGGCAACAGAAACTAAATGAAACGCATGCCCGAGAAGTCGGGGGATAGCCATGTATACGCTCTATCATGGCAGATGAAGTAGGTGCCCTTAGCTGCTAGGAATGAAGGGGAGGTCTGAGACGAAAAGACATACGTTTCAGTACAGACACTCTTCCCTAACTGTGCTCCGGGATTCCTGCCATTACCTTGCAGACATAGGTGACCCTTATGGGGTACAATCCAAATCGGGGAGGATCTCTTTGCTTGCTCGTTCTCATTCAGAGCAACTCTATATCTGGTTATGTTCCATCTAGTGTATGCTTGCAACTCATCTCTAGGAATGGTTCTATACGAGTCAATGTCTCTACTCATATTCGTGATTCCTACCACTAATGCCTTGTTGCTCGAGTTACTTCTTGTGGGACGTGGGGGATATGGTTCGATGGCAAATAGGAACATCGTCTGAAACGCCCACAAGGAACCATAGTAGCTGAATGGCACGACGAAATATGGGATGCCTTTATCTGTCGTATGTGGCATAAGACCACACACCCAACAATTAGTTGTGTTCATTACTAATTGGTGTTCGTGTAACAGCTGAACAAATGAATTATTTGTAAATTCTGATCTTCTAGCGGTCTCGTGTTCAGGCAGAGGGTGAAAAGAATGTGAGGAAACAGTAGGAGGAGGTATGGGCTGTGTAGTGGGTGCAAATGTCACTTGAAAAGTGAATAGAACATATCCGATAAAAAATGTCATCACACTAAGCAACATACAAATACATAATGCCAGAAATCGTGTTCCTGTCATTAATGTACACATTTTGGCTTTAAAGTTCATTGGTCTGGCAGGTCTCTCCATCTTAGAAAACTCCATCCTTCCTAATTTGCTGCCCGCGGTGGTAGGGTGTTTCTGCTAAAGAGTGCTTCTGTCAGTCCAGGGTGACTCCCTTAAACCAACAGAACTGTTGACCTAATGTCTTCAGCTGCACTCCAGAGACTTGGGCAACCGCGACCCTAGCAGCAGAACCGGATGGCGGTTCGAAAAATAAAAATGAGCAAGTTTCTCAGATGAGAGAGCTGCACAATCAAAAATAGTCAAAAAGTAAATTTTTATTTGTCCATAGTCATAGTTCTTGGCCTCAAATTGTAGCGTGTTTTTCCAGGGATTGTCTGGTTTTCGAACAGTTCAGGTTCTGTAATGTTCAATCGCATCGACGGTGGCGCAGATCCTTGCAGAATGTCGTCGCTCTCGCGTACAGTTTGTTCCTTTTACCTGTGCATCACTGAAAAGCAGGAAGCGAGGCAAAGTTTCAGTCTCAGAATCAGCAATCCCCTCCTGGACCCACCGGTCGTGAGGCAGGGGTAGAGGGACCCTTTTGCAATGGGCCCCGTGGATCCAGTGTTTCTTTCCTTCTACTCGTACGGCGGATCTTGTGGAGAGAAGTACTAGGTGGGGACCGGTCCAGCGGGGCTCATCATTCTTTGTCCTCGGAAAATTCTTCACGAGCACATAGGTTCCAGGGTCGATAGGATGTCCTGGAGCTTCAGTAGCTTGAGGTAGAGTATCATGTACCTGTTGGTGTAAAACACGCAATTTAGCCGTCAATTCGTACAAGTAATGAAGCAGTACAGAGTGCTCTAAGTCGATGAATCTGGCTGGCCTTGGCACTCCCCATATGTTGGCCGGACGGACAAACACTATTTCGTAGGGACTAAGTCTTACCCTCATGTGCAGTCATTCTTGTGGATAGGAGTGCCAAGGGCAGAGCGTCAGGCAAGTAAGACCAGAACTCGCTTGAATTTTGGCCAGTTTTAGTTTTAGCGTGCCGTTATAGCACTCTACTAATCCAGCTCATTGGGGGCGATTTGCAGCGTGGAATTTTTGATGAATGCCTAGCCCTTCAAACACTTTTCTTCATCACTCGACCCACAAATTCACTCCCATTATCACTCCAAACCATTCTCGGCATTCCGAATCTGGGGAAGAACTCCTTGATAAGGGCTTTAGCGGTTGATAAGGCACTATTGTCTTTCAGGGGGTATGCTTCTATCCATCTTGAAAAGGCACAAACAACAACGAGTACGTATTTCAGATTGTTGCACCTCTCCATGTGGATGAAATCTAGCTGCAAAACCTCGAACGGGTACGTAGGAGGAGCAAAATGACCAGCTGGAGTTGGGGTTCCCCTACCAGGATTGTATTTCAGACACACCATACAGTTCTTGACTATATTCTCTGCATACTCAGGGATTCTGGTGTTCTGCCATACTGGAGCCAGTAACTTGCAAATTCCTTTCACACGGATGTGTGCCATTCCATGCGCCATTGTAACCACTGCAGGCACATACGCATCGGGTAGCAACCAACACTGATGCTCCGACAATTCAACCCAACAACCATTTGCGTCCAATTTACCTGTGCTTTCTTTCCATACCCTCAGTTCTCTCTATGTAGCTTCACACTCTCAATCGTGTCTTCACACATACCAACGTCACCCACCCATCGTGCAGGGCCTGCAACATACATTCGACTCATTGTATTCCTTGCGGTTTCTTTCGCAACCTCATCCGCAAACGCATTTCCACGACCAGCATCATCTGTAATCTTTTTGTGTGCACTGCATTTCACAATCGCCACTTGCAACGGCAAACTCAGTGACTCAAGAAGCTCATTCTCCAACTGACCATGCTGGATCTTAGCACCATGCGAAGTCAAGAAACCTTGTTCACGCCACAAACGTCCAAAACTATGGGCAACACCAAAGGCATACTGACTGTCAGTGTACACATTCACTTGTTTTCCTTTTGCCAACACATACGCTCTTGTTAATGCAATCAACTCTGCTGCTTGCGCTGAGTTATGTGGGATACGTGCAGTTTCAACAATCGTATGCAAGGTCGTAACAGCATATGCCGCAGTCGTATCGCCATTCGGCAACTTGATACATGAACCATCAACCCACAAAGTGCCATCACAATCTGCTAGGGGAGTGTCCCTAAGATCTATTCTCCCTTTCGTTTCTTCCTCAGTTCTGAGGAAACAATCATGTGACTCTTCAACATTTTCTGTCTCGACTGGGATCGGCAACAACGTAGCTGGGTTTAATGTATTACACCTTTTGACGTGCACATGACTCGCTAGGAGTGTCAATTCATAACCTGACAATCGAGCACTAGTTAAATGCTGTGTCTTGGTTCTGTTTAACAAAGTGTCCACTGCATGCGGGACCATCACGATTAACATGTTATTCATTACGAACCCAGCAGACTGTCGAATAGAAACGGCTGCTGCAGCTGTGGCTCTCAAGCAACTTGGCAATGCCTTAGCTACCGGATCTAGAGTCGACGAAAAGTACGAGCATGGACGTTGCTTGTCCCCAAAAGACTGTGTCAACACTGAAAATGCACAACCTTCTTTCTCATGGACGTATAATGTAAACGGTTTACTGTAGTCAGGGGTACCCAACACAGGAGCCGAACACAATGCATCGCGTAATTCTGAAAAACTTTTCTGACAATCTTCAGACCATGGGATGGGATTCGGTGTATCTTTACAAGTTAATGCCACCAAAGGTTTGTCCAATAAGGAGAAATTCGGTATCCATTGCCTACAATATGATGTAATACCTAAGAAAGCACGCAGTTCTCTCTGTGTTCTTGGCACACTCAACTTTGCAATTGCCTGAATTCTTTCTGGGGTCAGTTTCCTTCCCTCCTTCGATAAGAGGTGATTTAAGTAGGTCACTTCTTGTCAACAATATTGCAATTTTGAAAGAGACACTTTGTGATGCAATTCAGACAAATGACACAACAACGACAAGGTGGCTTCTTTACAACTCTCCTCAGTATCTGCAGCAACTAACAAATCATCGACGTACTGAATAAGGGTAGCGCCATCAGGTAAAACAATCGTATCAATCGTGTCAAGCTGTGTTTTCAAAGCCTGGCTGTATATTGATGGACTTTCGCAGTAGCCTTGAGGAGCGCGCTTGAAGCGGAAACTTCGGCCTCTTAAACTGAAGCCAAAAATATCCCTGCTCTCCTTGGCAATTGGGATGCTGAAGAAAGCGATCTTCAAGTCAATCACTGAGAACCAAGCCGCTAAAGCGGGAATCATAGTCAATAGGGCAGTTATATCAGGAACAACCGGAATCTGTTGCACAACGATTTTATTCACCTCTCTAAGATCAAATCACGAACCTGTAAACAGGTGGCTGGGAAGGATCAGTGCGTTTCAGAGCAGGACTATTTCAAACATTGCCTTTCGTCTCTTCAATTACATCTTTATCAATCAGGTCATATATTATTGCCAACAATGCCTTTTCACCTTCGCTAGAAATTTTGTACTGGGGAATGCGTGGCATTCTAACATTGGCTTTCAATGTCACAACATATGGCAATATTTCCAAAAGACCCACATCATTAGGACCAGTAGCCCAAAGAAGATCCGGAAGAGAAGACAATTCTGTTGGAAGTTTATCCTTTGATAAATACATCGGAGAAACCACTCTCTTGCACAGTGTAAGTTGTACTCCCGAAGGAGAACAGTGCAGTCGCATACAATCTTTTCAATAGGTCCAATCCCAACAAATTTTCACCACAACCTGTCGTCAGAATGAGGGGTGCTTCCAATTCACAAGGTCCAATAGAAAGGGACATAGGACTAGAAATCGGGTTCCTAACTGGGGCGCCAGAAAAACCTACAGAAACATTCATTTCGCCAGACAAAGGTGCGCCAGGGAGTTTTGAGAGCATAATAGAACTCTTTGTAGCACCAGTATCCAACAGAAAAGGCTCTGACACACCTGATGTAATCACCTTAACATAAGGTCCACTCTGATCTACTGGAACTGAAACAACTCCCTCTCTTTGTCCATGGCTGTCCTAGCAATCATTACCCACCATATTTTCATCCTCTGCAAAGTAGTCATCAGCATAGTACTGAGTCGTCCTACCAGACGCGTTATTCTGCTGGTCAAAACTATTCATTGAATTCTGAGGCGGGAAGGAACGTGCGTTCTGGGGAATATGTCCACGTCCCCTTCCTCTAGGGGCTTGTTGAACGCCTCGACCTCTCGCACCAGAAGTACCATTCGTACACTGTAACAAAATCGGACAGCTACTCTTAAAATGACCCTCTTCTTTACAATATGCACACTGATTGGGTCCATACGGTAAACGCTGTTGAGAAGACTCGTTTCGTTGCGAGTTTCTCGAATATTGCTGAGGCTGCTGATAATCACGCTGATTATTAGTGCGGGGTGGATACGCCTGTTGCATCAGAATTTTAGTTTTTAATTCCTTAGTTTTTTTATCCACTTTCTCCAACTCATTTTTGTGCCTATTTTCGTAGTACTGGGCGGTGGCTAAGATCTGTGCTGACGTGGAGACAGCCCAAGCACTCTCGGAATCCTTCAACTTAGCACACAACTCCGGAAGTAAGTTATGCACAAATTTGTCAACGAACAATCTCTGGCCACCTTCGGTAACCATATCCTGACCGTTATGATCTACGAAAGTCTCTTCGAATCGCGTGAAAAAGTCAGACACAGTCTCGTCCGTCTTCTGCTTACACGCAGACAACTTGTCCCAGTTTATACGTAATTCAGGCATTAGAGTCTTCATAAAAGTTATTATTCTACCAGGGAGTTCCGCAATTAAAGGTTCGGGTTTAGCACCACCAATTTGTCTGCTATCTACAGCGGCAATGTTAACCCATGTGTCACCTAACTCTCGATCGTGATCGGCGTGGCGAACCTTTCCCCATAAAGGCTGTGGAACCACGTTCCCAAACAACATGTCTATATCGGCTAAGTTCATAATGCATGAGCTTACAGTCTGTGATAACTCCTTATAATACCCTGCAGGATTTTTACGGGGGTCAGGCAATGTCTGTTTAAGGGCCAAGACTTCAGATCTCTTCCAAGGAACATGAACCCATACACGCTGGAAATGCGGCGGGATGGCTGGATTAGCATTTGCGTCCCTTTCCCTCCAAACCGGCGGAACCTCTCTCATGGGATACTGTCGCACCTTTTTCCTACCGGGTGTGTCACATTCAAATAGTGATCGAGAAATGCCCCCTTTACTCCGATACGACAACAATATCGCAACCACTCTCAACATCAGCGCCTACAATCATGCCCTCCGAGAACTCGAACCGCACACGGTATAGTTCAGGCATATCGTGTTCCGGATCATTTCCCTCCAAATCTTCACAGAGAAATACACACATTTGCTCAAAAACATATCTTTGCTTCGATGCTTCCCATCGACGGAAGACTTCCACAACAGACTGTACATCATATCTCACAGTATCCACAACCCATTTACGTGCTAACCGATTCAGTAATTCTCTCTTGATAGTCAGGCAGTTGTCTCCGCAACTGTCTTCGTTCTATGTTAGGGGTCGTATTAGGAGACCCAAAGAAAGGTGAGAAAAGACCAGCAACAGTGTTGGCCATTCTCTGTCGAACAGAAGGAGAAACTGCGGAAGGACAGAAACACCAGGAAAGGCGTGTTGAGGTAAAGCAGAGGTGAAAGCAGTAGCAGAGGTAGTATTAGGATGAGTAGTCGGAACAGTAGGCGAAGTCGTAGGGAACATAGATAGAGTAGGTAGCAAAGGCAGCGGCCCTTGAGGGGGCTGCGCCGGAGGAGCAGGAACCAGCTGAAGAGGAGCTGGTGATTGCGGTAGAACCTGTGGTCCAACAATAAGGGGGTGCACAACCAAAGGTTGCTGAGGCGCGGTAGCGTCTGCACATAAGGAGGTGGTGAACTCAGTAAATGAGACATTAAAGAATCTTTATCAAGTACTTCCTTTGATTCTAGTCCTTTACGTGGCAAAACTGGGTAGCACTTATCTACTGCTAACTTCCTACTTCTAAGAATTTGCTCACTCTCTTGCTCTTCCTCATCTCGGAACGCAACTGCAGCTTGTACCATTGACATACCTCGTTTATTTTTCTTTGCTAATTTCATTTCTTTCTGTTTTGCTTCTTTGCGCCATAGGCGGAAAGAGTCAAACATCGCCGGCCGGGCTTTCTTCTTAAAAAGATTTACCTCTAGATTATCTAAAATCTCTGTGTCAAAGTTACCATATTGGGGCCATTTTAGAACACCATCGTTTCTGGTGTATCGGATCCATACTTCATTATATGTGATGGGGCCTATGCCGTGTTTCACATAGAGCTCATGTGTTGGAGTTCCAATCGGAGGAACCGGACACGAATCCTCCAACCGGGAATCCCTATTACAACCAAGGCAAAACAAATTTCCAAGTCTGCTAAGACCAGGCATCTTCACGCTCTAGTCTAGCTTCAAACTTCGAAGGATTATCGAATACGATAGTCTTGTGAATACACAAGTCCTTCGGTTTTGGCACTTGCAAGTTCCAAACAAAACCGTCCCGAAGGATACCCAAAAACTAAGAACCAAACTAAGGACTGGGAGACACTCCACTTCTACTTAACTGAGATATCGATGACGTCATCAGAAGACTTATTTATCGTTTCGCTCTACCAATCATCAAGGGTCCAAAACAGGGCGTAGCCGTCGGGACGCGGGGAACCTCGCAGCAAAGACCTTCGGACCACATAGACATGCAGGGGTCACTGAAGTGGTTGGCCGTCCTCCGGAATTTTCACACAAAGCTCCTCACGAACCTCTGGCTTGGACCGGTACCGCTGATACCGCCTCACGTTGGGCGCCAACTGGAGTACCCGGTTTTTATGGACCTGGCGGTGCCAGGGAATACACCTGAAAACTCCTGAGTCCTTCCTGTTTCAGACTACAGAAACACAGAGTCTTCTAGGTGAAGTCAAATATCGTATTTATTGGCTGCAGCCAGTAACAGATATCCCAGCATGAAGCGCATGTATGTTCTCAGGAGACTGCTCTCTTTTACGAAGCCAGCCTTCTTCTTTTATACAAAATAATGTGCTTTAGGCAAACATTCCTTATTTTACGGTTGACCATCCAAATATTTTTACTACAAAGGAAAAGCAAAGTCATGATGACAAGCCCACATTTCTGTTCATCCAGCTCATAATTAATTACCCGGCGAGGTCCAGTATTCGACGGACCCCCAATAAAATCGGGCACCTCCTCCTCGTAAAGCAAGTCATAAAGCAAGAAACAGGGACAGGTGTGTGCAAGATTTAGGCATGGTTTGTGTGCGATGAAAGGTTTATGATATGTTGTGCCTTAATACGAATCTAGCTCGGCCGCTGGCCGAACAGGTTTGGCTTCGGGCAGAGGAGTCAGCTTGCCCAGGTCACAGAGGAGTCAGCTTGCCCAGGTCACAGAGGAGTCGGCTAAGGTGTACGTGTCCTTCGGACCAGTTTTCGGCCTCAGTCATTTGGCTACGTGAGGGCAATCACAAGATGGATGCCGTTCACAAAATGGAACCCGAGGGTTCCTGACGGAAACGCTGATTTAACGGTGAATTCGTCACTCAAATATGACGAAAATGCTTATACATAGTATACTTGTCATTTCCGGTCCGTTGATACCAAAATTGTCATGATGTGACGATGTTCGAAACACGGGTCCAGAATTTGCGGTACCACAGACCCTCCTTTTGCCCTTACATAGGCAATTTAACCTATACTCACTCTAATCTGAGTCTAGTTCTATATTCATGAAGTCATTGAGATGTTGCTGTAGCATCATCTTATTACTTAGCTCGTTTCTTGACACAGGTTTCCTTATACACGATGTAGCACAGAAGCCACATATTGCAGGACCGGACTGCACACACAGACAGAGCAGAAAAAGAATGGCCAAGACCACCCCAATGACTATCAATATCTTCCAACCCCAGGCGGATATCAGTTCCCAGAACCACCCCATCAGTGACCAGTCTCCTTATCCACGTGAATATATTCAGAGATTTTATGCAGTTTGGAGATGGCCTGGTATACTGTCGGAGCGTTATCTGGGATGAAGATGCAGCAACTTGATTGGATCACCTTACATACCCCACCTCGGTCTGCAAGTATGACGTCTAAGGCGACCCTATTCTGAAGAGTCATAAGGCGGTCCGACTGGAGCTCCACAGTCAAGTTACTAAGGGCACCAGCAGTTTCGACTATGGTAGATTCAACTACCCTAGTCAATTGGCGAATGTTCCTGCTGTTCACCATAGGCCCCCAGAACGGCAGAAAACCTTTTACGAAGTCTCCAAATTCTTGTCCCGTAGTGTCGACTTTACTCACGACACCTCTAACAGTCCTTGTCCTATGGTAATCTGCCGCAGCCGTGTAGGTGGGAGGCAACAGAAACTAAATGAAACGCATGCCCGAGAAGTCGGGGGATAGCCATGTATACGCTCTATCATGGCAGATGAAGTAGGTGCCCTTAGCTGCTAGGAATGAAGGGGAGGTCTGAGACGAAAAGACATACGTTTCAGTACAGACACTCTTCCCTAACTGAGCTCCGGGATTCCTGCCATTACCTTGCAGACATAGGTGACCCTTATGGGGTACAATCCAAATCGGGGAGGATCTCTTTGCTTGCTCGTTCTCATTCAGAGCAACTCTATATCTGGTTATGTTCCATCTAGTGTATGCTTGCAACTCATCTCCAGGAATGGTTCTATACGAGTCAATGTCTCTACTCATATTCGTGATTCCTACCACTAATGCCTTGTTGCTCGAGTTACTTCTCGTGGGACGTGGGGGATATGGTTCGATGGCAAATAGGAACATCGTCTGAAACGCCCACAAGGAACCATAGTAGCTGAATGGCACGACGAAATATGGGATGACTTTATCTGTCGTATGTGGCATAAGACCACACACCCAACAATTAGTTGTGTTCATTACTAATTGGTGTTCGTGTAACAGCTGAACAAATGAATTATTTGTAAATTCTGATCTTCTAGCGGTCTCGTGTTCAGGCAGAGGGTGAAAAGAATGTGAGGAAACAGTAGGAGGAGGTATGGGCTGTGTAGTGGGTGCAAATGTCACTTGAAAAGTGAATAGAACATATCCGATAAAAAATGTCATCACACTAAGCAACATACAAATACATAATGCCAGAAATCGTGTTCCTGTCATTAATGTACACATTTTGGCTTTAAAGTTCATTGGTCTGGCAGGTCTCTCCATCTTAGAAAACTCCATCCTTCCTAATTTGCTGCCTGCGGTGGTAGGGTGTTTCTGCTAAAGAGTGCTTCTGTCAGTCCAGGGTGACTCCCTTAAACCAACAGAACTGTCGACCTAATGTCTTCAGCTGCACTCCAGAGACTTGGGCAACCGTGACCCTAGCAGCAGAACCGGATGGCGGTTCGAAAAATAAAAATGAGCAAGTTTCTCAGATGAGAGAGCTGCACAATCAAAAATAGTCAAAAAGTAAATTTTTATTTGTCCATAGTCATAGTTCTTGGCCTCAAATTGTAGCGTGTTTTTCCAGGGATTGTCTGGTTTTCGAACAGTTCAGGTTCTGTAATGTTCAATCGCATCGACGGTGGCGCAGATCCTTGCAAAATGTCGTCGCTCTCGCGTACAGTTTGTTCCTTTTACCTGTGCATCACTGAAAAGCAGGAAGCGAGGCAAAGTTTCAGTCTCAGAATCAGCAATCCCCTCCTGGACCCACCGGTCGTGAGGCAGGGGTAGAGGGACCCTTTTGCAATGGGCCCCGTGGATCCAGTGTTTCTTTCCTTCTACTCGTACGGCGGATCTTGTGGAGAGAAGTACTAGGTGGGGACCGGTCCAGCGGGGCTCATCATTCTTTGTCCTCGGAAAATTCTTCACGAGCACATAGGTTCCAGGGTCGATAGGATGTCCTGGAGCTTCAGTAGCTTGAGGTAGAGTATCATGTACCTGTTGGTGTAAAACACGCAATTTAGCCGTCAATTCGTACAAGTAATGAAGCAGTACAGAGTGCTCTAAGTCGATGAATCTGGCTGGCCTTGGCACTCCCCATATGTTGGCCGGACGGACAAACACTATTTCGTAGGGACTAAGTCCTACCCTCATGTGCAGTCATTCTTGTGGATAGGAGTGCCAAGGGCAGAGTGTCAGGCAAGTAAGACCAGAACTCGCTTGAATTTTGGCCAGTTTTAGTTTTAGCGTGCCGTTATAGCACTCTACTAATCCAGCTCATTGGGGGCGATTTGCAGCGTGGAATTTTTGATGAATGCCTAGCCCTTCAAACACTTTCTTCATCACTCGACCCACAAATTCACTCCCATTATCACTCCAAACCATTCTCGGCATTCCGAATCTGGGGAAGAACTCCTTGATAAGGGCTTTAGCGGTTGATAAGGCACTATTGTCTTTCAGGGGGTATGCTTCTATCCATCTTGAAAAGGCACAAACAACAACGAGTACGTATTTCAGATTGTTGCACCTCTCCATGTGGATGAAATCTAGCTGCAAAACCTCGAACGGGTACGTAGGAGGAGCAAAATGACCAGCTGGAGTTGGGGTTCCCCTACCAGGATTGTATTTCAGACACACCATACAGTTCTTGACTATATTCTCTGCATACTCAGGGATTCTGGTGTTCTGCCATACTGGAGCCAGTAACTTGCAAATTCCTTTCACACGGATGTGCGCCATTCCATGCGCCATTGTAACCACTGCAGGCACATACGCATCGGGTAGCAACCAACACTGATGCTCCGACAATTCAACCCAACAACCATTTGCGTCCAATTTACCTGTGCTTTCTTTCCATACCCTCAGTTCTCTCTATGTAGCTCTTCACACTCTCAATCGTGTCTTCACACATACCAACGTCACCCACCCATCGTGCAGGGCCTGCAACATACATTCGACTCATTGTATTCCTTGCGGTTTCTTTCGCAACCTCATCCGCAAACGCATTTCCACGACCAGCATCATCTGTAATCTTTTTGTGTGCACTGCATTTCACAATCACCACTTGCAACGGCAAACTCAGTGACTCAAGAAGCTCATTCTCCAACTGACCATGCTGGATCTTAGCACCATGCGAAGTCAAGAAACCTTGTTCACGCCACAAACGTCCAAAACTATGGGCAACACCAAAGGCATACTGACTGTCAGTGTACACATTCACTTGTTTTCCTTTTGCCAACACATACGCTCTTGTTAATGCAATCAACTCTGCTGCTTGCGCTGAGTTATGTGGGATACGTGCAGTTTCAACAATCGTATGCAAGGTCGTAACAGCATATGCCGCAGTCGTATCGCCATTCGGCAACTTGATACATGAACCATCAACCCACAAAGTGCCATCACATTCTGCTAGGAGAGTGTCCCTAAGATCTATTCTCCCTTTCGTTTCTTCCTCAGTTCTGAGGAAACAATCATGTGACTCTTCAACATTTTCTGTCTCGACTGGGATCGGCAACAACGTAGCTGGGTTTAATGTATTACACCTTTTGACGTGCACATGACTCGCTAGGAGTGTCAATTCATAACCTGACAATCGAGCACTAGTTAAATGCTGTGTCTTGGTTCTGTTTAACAAAGTGTCCACTGCATGCGGGACCATCACGATTAACATGTTATTCATTACGAACCCAGCAGACTGTCGAATAGAAACGGCTGCTGCAGCTGTGGCTCTCAAGCAACTCGGCAATGCCTTAGCTACCGGATCTAGAGTCGACGAAAAGTACGAGCATGGACGTTGCTTGTCCCCAAAAGACTGTGTCAACACTGAAAATGCACAACCTTCTTTCTCATGGACGTATAATGTAAACGGTTTACTGTAGTCAGGGGTACCCAACACAGGAGCCGAACACAATGCATCGCGTAATTCTGAAAAACTTTTCTGACAATCTTCAGACCATGGGATGGGATTCGGTGTATCTTTACAAGTTAATGCCACCAAAGGTTTGTCCAATAAGGAGAAATTCGGTATCCATTGCCTACAATATGATGTAATACCTAAGAAAGCACGCAGTTCTCTCTGTGTTCTTGGCACACTCAACTTTGCAATTGCCTGAATTCTTTCTGGGGTCAGTTTCCTTCCCTCCTTCGATAAGAGGTGATTTAAGTAGGTCACTTCTTGTCAACAATATTGCAATTTTGAAAGAGACACTTTGTGATGCAATTCAGACATATGACACAACAACGACAAGGTGGCTTCTTTACAACTCTCCTCAGTATCTGCAGCAACTAACAAATCATCGACGTACTGAATAAGGGTAGCGCCATCAGGTAAAACAATCGTATCAATCGTGTCAAGCTGTGTTTTCAAAGCCTGGCTGTATATTGATGGACTTTCGCAGTAGCCTTGAGGAGCGCGCTTGAAGCGGAAACTTCGGCCTCTTAAACTGAAGCCAAAAATATCCCTGCTCTCCTTGGCAATTGGGATGCTGAAGAAAGCGATCTTCAAGTCAATCACTGAGAACCAAGCCGCTAAAGCGGGAATCATAGTCAATAGGGCAGTTATATCAGGAACAACCGGAATCTGTTGCACAACGATCTTATTCACCTCTCTAAGATCAAATCACGAACCTGTAAACAGGTGGCTGGGAAGGATCAGTGCGTTTCAGAACAGGACTATTTCAAACATTGCCTTTCGTCTCTTCAATTACATCTTTATCAATCAGGTCATATATTATTGCCAACAATGCCTTTTCACCTTCGCTAGAAATTTTGTACTGGGGAATGCGTGGCATTCTAACATTGGCTTTCAATGTCACAACATATGGCAATATTTCCAAAAGACCCACATCATTAGGACCAGTAGCCCAAAGAATATCCGGAAGAGAAGACAATTCTGTTGGAAGTTTATCCTTTGATAAATACATCGGAGAAACCACTCTCTTGCACAGTGTAAGTTGTACTCCCGAAGGAGAACAGTGCAGTCGCATACAATCTTTTCAATAGGTCCAATCCCAACAAATTTTCACCACAACCTGTCGTCAGAATGAGGGGTGCTTCCAATTCACAAGGTCCAATAGAAAGGGACATAGGACTAGAAATCGGGTTCCTAACTGGGGCGCCAGAAAAACCTACAGAAACATTCATTTCGCCAGACAAAGGTGCGCCAGGGAGTTTTGAGAGCATAATAGAACTCTTTGTAGCACCAGTATCCAACAGAAAAGGCTCTGACACACCTGATGTAATCACCTCAACATAAGGTCCACTCTGATCTACTGGAACTGAAACAACTCCCTCTCTTTGTCCATGGCTGTCCTAGCAATCATTACCCACCATATTTTCATCCTCTGCAAAGTAGTCATCAGAATAGTACTGAGTCGTCCTACCAGACGCGTTATTCTGCTGGTCAAAACTATTCATTGAATTCTGAGGCGGGAAGGAACGTGCGTTCTGGGAAATATGTCCACGTCCCCTTCCTCTAGGGGCTTGTTGAACGCCTCGACCTCTCGCACCAGAAGTACCATTCGTACACTGTAACAAAATCGGACAGCTACTCTTAAAATGACCCTCTTCTTTACAATATGCACACTGATTGGGTCCATACGGTAAACGCTGTTGAGAAGACTCGTTTCGTTGCGAGTTTCTCGAATATTGCTGAGGCTGCTGATAATCGCGCTGATTATTAGTGCGGGGTGGATACGCCTGTTGCATCAGAATTTTAGTTTTTAATTCCTTAGTTTTTTTATCCACTTTCTCCAACTCATTTTTGTGCCTATTTTCGTAGTACTGGGCGGTGGCTAAGATCTGTGCTGACGTGGAGACAGCCCAAGCACTCTCGGAATCCTTCAACTTAGCACACAACTCCGGAAGTAAGTTATGCACAAATTTGTCAACGAACAATCTCTGGCCACCTTCGGTAACCATATCCTGACCGTTATGATCTACGAAAGTCTCTTCGAATCGCGTGAAAAAGTCAGACACAGTCTCGTCCGTCTTCTGCTTACACGCAGACAACTTGTCCCAGTTTATACGTAATTCAGGCATTAGAGTCTTCATAAAAGTTATTATTCTACCAGGGAGTTCCGCAATTAAAGGTTCGGGTTTAGCACCACCAATTTGTCTGCTATCTACAGCGGCAATGTTAACCCATGTGTCACCTAACTCTCGATCGTGATCGGCGTGGCGAACCTTTCCCCATAAAGGCTGTGGAACCACGTTCCCAAACAACATGTCTATATCGGCTAAGTTCATAATGCATGAGCTTACAGTCTGTGATAACTCTCTGATAATACCCTGCAGGATTTTTACGGGGATCAGGCAATGTCTGTTTAAGGGCCAAGACTTCAGATCTCTTCCAAGGAACATGAACCCATACACGCTGGAAATGCGGCGGGATGGCTGGATTAGCATTTGCGTCCCTTTCCCTCCAAACCAGCGGAACCTCTCTCATGGGATACTGTCGCACCTTTTTCCTACCGGGTGTGTCACATTCAAATAGTGATCGAGAAATGCCCCCTTTACTCCGATACGACAACAATATCGCAACCACTCTCAACATCAGCGCCTACAATCATGCCCTCCGAGAACTCGAACCGCACACGGTATAGTTCAGGCATATCGTGTTCCGGATCATTTCCCTCCAAATCTTCACAGAGAAATACACACATTTGCTCAAAAACATATCTTTGCTTCGATGCTTCCCATCGACGGAAGACTTCCACAACAGACTGTACATCATATCTCACAGTATCCACAACCCATTTACGTGCTAACCGATTCAGTAATTCTCTCTTGATAGTCAGGCAGTTGTCTCCGCAACTGTCTTCGTTCTATGTTAGGGGTCGTATTAGGAGACCCAAAGAAAGGTGAGAAAAGACCAGCAACAGTGTTGGCCATTCTCTGTCGAACAGAAGGAGAAACTGCGGAAGGACAGAAACACCAGGAAAGGCGTGTTGAGGTAAAGCAGAGGTGAAAGCAGTAGCAGAGGTAGTATTAGGATGAGTAGTCGGAACAGTAGGCGAAGTCGTAGGGAACATAGATAGAGTAGGTAGCAAAGGCGGCGGCCCTTGAGGGGGCTGCGCCGGAGGAGTAGGAACCAGCTGAAGAGGAGCTGGTGATTGCGGTAGAACCTGTGGTCCAACAATAAGGGGGTGCACAACCAAAGGTTGCTGAGGCGCGGTAGCGTCTGCACATAAGGAGGTGGTGAACTCAGTAAATGAGACATTAAAGAATCTTTATCAAGTACTTCCTTTGATTCTAGTCCTTTACGTGGCAAAACTGGGTAGCACTTATCTACTGCTAACTTCCTACTTCTAAGAATTTGCTCACTCTCTTGCTCTTCCTCATCTCGGAACGCAACTGCAGCTTGTACCATTGACATACCTCGTTTATTTTTCTTTGCTAATTTCATTTCTTTCTGTTTTGCTTCTTTGCGCCATAGGCGGAAAGAGTCAAACATCGCCGGCCGGGCTTTCTTCTTAAAAAGATTTACCTCTAGATTATCTAAAATCTCTGTGTCAAAGTTACCATATTGGGGCCATTTTAGAACACCATCGTTTCTGGTGTATTGGATCCATACTTCATTATATGTGATGGGGCCTATGCCGTGTTTCACATAGAGCTCATGTGTTGGAGTTCCAATCGGAGGAACCGGACACGAATCCTCCAACCGGGAATCCCTATTACAACCAAGGCAAAACAAATTTCCAAGTCTGCTAAGACCAGGCATCTTCACGCTCTAGTCTACCTTCAAACTTCGAAGGATTATCGAATACGATAGTCTCGTGAATACACAAGTCCTTCGGTTTTGGCACTTGCAAGTTCCAAACAAAACCGTCCCGAAGGATACCCAAAAACTAAGAACCAAACTAAGGACTGGGAGACACTCCACTTCTACTTAACTGAGATATCGATGACGTCATCAGAAGACTTATTTATCGTTTCGCTCTACCAATCATCAAGGGTCCAAAACAGGGCGTAGCCGTCGGGACGCGGGGAACCTCGCAGCAAAGACCTTCGGACCACATAGACATGCAGGGGTCACTGAAGTGGTTGGCCGTCCTCCGGAATTTTCACACAAAGCTCCTCACGAACCTCTGGCTTGGACCGGTACCGCTGATACCGCCTCACGTTGGGCGCCAACTGGAGTACCCGGTTTTTATGGACCTGGCGGTGCCAGGGAATACACCTGAAAACTCCTGAGTCCTTCCTGTTTCAGACTACAGAAACACAGAGTCTTCTAGGTGAAGTCAAATATTGTATTTATTGGCTGCAGCCAGTAACAGATATCCCAGCATGAAGCGCATGTATGTTCTCAGGAGACTGCTCTCTTTTACGAAGCCAGCCTTCTTCTTTTATACAAAATAATGTGCTTTAGGCAAACATTCCTTATTTTACGGTTGACCATCCAAATATTTTTACTACAAAGGAAAAGCAAAGTCATGATGACAAGCCCACATTTCTGTTCATCCAGCTCATAATTAATTACCCGGCGAGGTCCAGTATTCGACGGACCCCCAATAAAATCGGGCACCTCCTCCTCGTAAAGCAAGTCATAAAGCAAGAAACAGGGACAGGTGTGTGCAAGATTTAGGCATGGTTTGTGTGCGATGAAAGGTTTATGATATGTTGTGCCTTAATACGAATCTAGCTCGGCCGCTGGGAGAGGACCTGGCCGAACAGGTTTGGCTTCGGGCAGAGGAGTCAGCTTGCCCAGGTCACAGAGGAGTCAGCTTGCCCAGGTCACAGAGGAGTCGGCTAAGGTGTACGTGTCCTTCGGACCAGTTTTCGGCCTCAGTCATTTGGCTACGTGAGAGCAATCACAAGATGGATGCCGTTCACAAAATGGAACCCGAGGGTTCATGACGGAAACGCTGATTTAACGGTGAATTCGTCACTCAAATATGACGAAAATGCTTATACATAGTATACTTGTCATTTCCGGTCCGTTGATACCAAAATTGTCATGATGTGACGATGTTCGAAACACGGGTCCAGAATTTGCGGTACCACAGACCCTCCTTTTGCCCTTACATAGGCAATTTAACCTATACTCACTCTAATCTGAGTCTAGTTCTATATTCATGAAGTCATTGAGATGTTGCTGTAGCATCATCTTATTACTTAGCTCGTTTCTTGACACAGGTTTCCTTATACACGATGTAGCACAGAAGCCACATATTGCAGGAGCGGACTGCAAACACAGACAGAGCAGAAAAAGAATGGCCAAGACCACCCCAATGACTATCAATATCTTCCAACCCCAGGCGGATATCAGTTCCCAGAACCACCCCATCAGTGACCAGTCTCCTTATCCACGTGAATAGATTCAGAGATTTTATGCAGTTTGGAGATGGCCTGGTATACTGTCGGAGCGTTATCTGGGATGAAGATGCAGCAACTTGATTGGATCACCTTACATACCCCACCTCGGTCTGCAAGTATGACGTCTAAGGCGACCCTATTCTGAAGAGTCATAAGGCGGTCCGACTGGAGCTCCACAGTCAAGTTACTAAGGGCACCAGCAGTTTCGACTATGGTAGATTCAACTACCCTAGTCAATTGGCGAATGTTCCTGCTGTTCACCATAGGCCCCCAGAACGGCAGAAAACCTTTTACGAAGTCTCCAAATTCTTGTCCCGTAGTGTCGTCTTTACTCACGACACCTCTAACAGTCCTTGTCCTATGGTAATCTGCCGCAGCCGTGTAGGTGGGAGGCAACAGAAACTAAATGAAACGCATGCCCGAGAAGTCGGGGGATAGCCATGTATACGCTCTATCATGGCAGATGAAGTAGGTGCCCTTAGCTGCTAGGAATGAAGGGGAGGTCTGAGACGAAAAGACATACGTTTCAGTACAGACACTCTTCCCTAACTGAGCTCCGGGATTCCTGCCATTACCTTGCAGACATAGGTGACCCTTATGGGGTACAATCCAAATCGGGGAGGATCTCTTTGCTTGCTCGTTCTCATTCAGAGCAACTCTATATCTGGTTATGTTCCATCTAGTGTATGCTTGCAACTCATCTCCAGGAATGGTTCTATACGAGTCAATGTCTCTACTCATATTCGTGATTCCTACCACTAATGCCTTGTTGCTCGAGTTACTTCTCGTGGGACGTGGGGGATATGGTTCGATGGCAAATAGGAACATCGTCTGAAACGCCCACAAGGAACCATAGTAGCTGAATGGCACGACGAAATATGGGATGCCTTTATCTGTCGTATGTGGCATAAGACCACACACCCAACAATTAGTTGTGTTCATTACTAATTGGTGTTCGTGTAACAGCTGAACAAATGAATTATTTGTAAATTCTGATCTTCTAGCGGTCTCGTGTTCAGGCAGAGGGTGAAAAGAATGTGAGGAAACAGTAGGAGGAGGTATGGGCTGTGTAGTGGGTGCAAATGTCACTTGAAAAGTGAATAGAACATATCCGATAAAAAATGTCATCACACTAAGCAACATACAAATACATAATGCCAGAAATCGTGTTCCTGTCATTAATGTACACATTTTGGCTTTAAAGTTCATTGGTCTGGCAGGTCTCTCCATCTTAGAAAACTCCATCCTTCCGAATTTGCTGACCGCGGTGGTAGGGTGTTTCTGCTAAAGAGTGCTTCTGTCAGTCCAGGGTGACTCCCTTAAACCAACAGAACTGTCGACCTAATGTCTTCAGCTGCACTCCAGAGACTTGGGCAACCGCGACCCTAGCAGCAGAACCGGATGGCGGTTCGAAAAATAAAAATGAGCAAGTTTCTCAGATGAGAGAGCTGCACAATCAAAAATAGTCAAAAAGTAAATTTTTATTTGTCCATAGTCATAGTTCTTGGCCTCAAATTGTAGCGTGTTTTTCCAGGGATTGTCTGGTTTTCGAACAGTTCAGGTTCTGTAATGTTCAATCGCATCGACGGTGGCGCAGATCCTTGCAAAATGTCGTCGCTCTCGCGTGCAGTTTGTTCCTTTTACCTGTGCATCACTGAAAAGCAGGAAGCGAGGCAAAGTTTCAGTCTCAGAATCAGCAATCTCCTCCTGGACCCACCGGTCGTGAGGCAGGGGTAGAGGGACCCTTTTGCAATGGGCCCCGTGGATCCAGTGTTTCTTTCCTTCTACTCGTACGGCGGATCTTGTGGAGAGAAGTACTAGGTGGGGACCGGTCCAGCGGGGCTCATCATTCTTTGTCCTCGTAAAATTCTTCACGAGCACATAGGTTCCAGGGTCGATAGGATGTCCTGGAGCTTCAGTAGCTTGAGGTAAAGTATCATGTACCTGTTGGTGTAAAACACGCAATTTAGCCGTCAATTCGTACAAGTAATGAAGCAGTACAGAGTGCTCTAAGTCGATGAACCTGGCTGGCCTTGGCACTCCCCATATGTTGGCCGGACGGACAAACACTATTTCGTAGGGACTAAGTCCTACCCTCATGTGCAGTCATTCTTGTGGATAGGAGTGCCAAGGGCAGAGTGTCAGGCAAGTAAGACCAGAACCCGCTTGAATTTTGGCCAGTTTTAGTTTTAGCGTGCCGTTATAGCACTCTACTAATCCAGCTCATTGGGGGCGATTTGCAGCGTGGAATTTTTGATGAATGCCTAGCCCTTCAAACACTTTCTTCATCACTCGACCCACAAATTCACTCCCATTATCACTCCAAACCATTCTCGGCATTCCGAATCTGGGGAAGAACTCCTTGATAAGGGCTTTAGAGGTTGATAAGGCACTATTGTCTTTCAGGGGGTATGCTTCTATCCATCTTGAAAAGGCACAAACAACAACGAGTACGTATTTCAGATTGTTGCACCTCTCCATGTGGATGAAATCTAGCTGCAAAACCTCGAACGGGTACGTAGGAGGAGCAAAATGACCAGCTGGAGTTGGGGTTCCCCTACCAGGATTGTATTTCAGACACACCATACAGTTCTTGACTATATTCTCTGCATACTCAGGGATTCTGGTGTTCTGCCATACTGGAGCCAGTAACTTGCAAATTCCTTTCACACGGATGTGCGCCATTCCATGCGCCATTGTAACCACTGCAGGCACATACGCATCGGGTAGCAACCAACACTGATGCTCCGACAATTCAACCCAACAACCATTTGCGTCCAATTTACCTGTGCTTTCTTTCCATACCCTCAGTTCTCTCTATGTAGCTTCACACTCTCAATCGTGTCTTCACACATACCAACGTCACCCACCCATCGTGCAGGGCCTGCAACATACATTCGACTCATTGTATTCCTTGCGGTTTCTTTCGCAACCTCATCCGCAAACGCATTTCCACGACCAGCATCATCTGTAATCTTTTTGTGTGCACTGCATTTCACAATCGCCACTTGCAACGGCAAACTCAGTGACTCAAGAAGCTCATTCTCCAACTGACCATGCTGGATCTTAGCACCATGCGAAGTCAAGAAACCTTGTTCACGCCACAAACGTCCAAAACTATGGGCAACACCAAAGGCATACTGACTGTCAGTGTACACATTCACTTGTTTTCCTTTTGCCAACACATACGCTCTTGTTAATGCAATCAACTCTGCTGCTTGCGCTGAGTTATGTGGGATACGTGCAGTTTCAACAATCGTATGCAAGGTCGTAACAGCATATGCCGCAGTCGTATCGCCATTCGGCAACTTGATACATGAACCATCAACCCACAAAGTGCCATCACATTCTGCTAGGAGAGTGTCCCTAAGATCTATTCTCCCTTTCGTTTCTTCCTCAGTTCTGAGGAAACAATCATGTGACTCTTCAACATTTTCTGTCTCGACTGGGATCGGCAACAACGTAGCTGGGTTTAATGTATTACACCTTTTGACGTGCACATGACTCGCTAGGAGTGTCAATTCATAACCTGACAATCGAGCACTAGTTAAATGCTGTGTCTTGGTTCTGTTTAACAAAGTGTCCACTGCATGCGGGACCATCACGATTAACATGTTATTCATTACGAACCCAGCAGACTGTCGAATAGAAACGGCTGCTGCAGCTGTGGCTCTCAAGCAACTCGGCAATGCCTTAGCTACCGGATCTAGAGTCGACGAAAAGTACGAGCATGGACGTTGCTTGTCCCCAAAAGACTGTGTCAACACTGAAAATGCACAACCTTCTTTCTCATGGACGTATAATGTAAACGGTTTACTGTAGTCAGGGGTACCCAACACAGGAGCCGAACACAATGCATCGCGTAATTCTGAAAAACTTTTCTGACAATCTTCAGACCATGGGATGGGATTCGGTGTATCTTTACAAGTTAATGCCACCAAAGGTTTGTCCAATAAGGAAAAATTCGGTATCCATTGCCTACAATATGATGTAATACCTAAGAAAGCACGCAGTTCTCTCTGTGTTCTTGGCACACTCAACTTTGCAATTGCCTGAATTCTTTCTGGGGTCAGTTTCCTTCCCTCCTTCGATAAGAGGTGATTTAAGTAGGTCACTTCTTGTCAACAATATTGCAATTTTGAAAGAGACACTTTGTGATGCAATTCAGACAAATGACACAACAACGACAAGGTGGCTTCTTTACAACTCTCCTCAGTATCTGCAGCAACTAACAAATCATCGACGTACTGAATAAGGGTAGCGCCATCAGGTAAAACAATCGTATCAATCGTGTCAAGCTGTGTTTTCAAAGCCTGGCTGTATATTGATGGACTTTCGCAGTAGCCTTGAGGAGCGCGCTTGAAGCGGAAACTTCGGCCTCTTAAACTGAAGCCAAAAATATCCCTGCTCTCCTTGGCAATTGGGATGCTGAAGAAAGCGATCTTCAAGTCAATCACTGAGAACCAAGCCGCTAAAGCGGGAATCATAGTCAATAGGGCAGTTATATCAGGAACAACCGGAATCTGTTGCACAACAATCTTATTCACCTCTCTAAGATCAAATCACGAACCTGTAAACAGGTGGCTGGGAAGGATCAGTGCGTTTCAGAACAGGACTATTTCAAACATTGCCTTTCGTCTCTTCAATTACATCTTTATCAATCAGGTCATATATTATTGCCAACAATGCCTTTTCACCTTCGCTAGAAATTTTGTACTGGGGAATGCGTGGCATTCTAACATTGGCTTTCAATGTCACAACATATGGCAATATTTCCAAAAGACCCACATCATTAGGACCAGTAGCCCAAAGAATATCCGGAAGAGAAGACAATTCTGTTGGAAGTTTATCCTTTGATAAATACATCGGAGAAACCACTCTCTTGCACAGTGTAAGTTGTACTCCCGAAGGAGAACAGTGCAGTCGCATACAATCTTTTCAATAGGTCCAATCCCAACAAATTTTCACCACAACCTGTCGTCAGAATGAGGGGTGCTTCCAATTCACAAGGTCCAATAGAAAGGGACATAGGACTAGAAATCGGGTTCCTAACTGGGGCGCCAGAAAAACCTACAGAAACATTCATTTCGCCAGACAAAGGTGCGCCAGGGAGTTTTGAGAGCATAATAGAACTCTTTGTAGCACCAGTATCCAACAGAAAAGGCTCTGACACACCTGATGTAATCACCTCAACATAAGGTCCACTCTGATCTACTGGAACTGAAACAACTCCCTCTCTTTGTCCATGGCTGTCCTAGCAATCATTACCCACCATATTTTCATCCTCTGCAAAGTAGTCATCAGCATAGTACTGAGTCGTCCTACCAGACGCGTTATTCTGCTGGTCAAAACTATTCATTGAATTCTGAGGCGGGAAGGAACGTGCGTTCTGGGGAATATGTCCACGTCCCCTTCCTCTAGGGGCTTGTTGAACGCCTCGACCTCTCGCACCAGAAGTACCATTCGTACACTGTAACAAAATCGGACAGCTACTCTTAAAATGACCCTCTTCTTTACAATATGCACACTGATTGGGTCCATACGGTAAACGCTGTTGAGAAGACTCGTTTCGTTGCGAGTTTCTCGAATATTGCTGAGGCTGCTGATAATCGCGCTGATTATTAGTGCGGGGTGGATACGCCTGTTGCATCAGAATTTTAGTTTTTAATTCCTTAGTTTTTTTATCCACTTTCTCCAACTCATTTTTGTGCCTATTTTCGTAGTACTGGGCGGTGGCTAAGATCTGTGCTGGCGTGGAGACAGCCCAAGCACTCTCGGAATCCTTCAACTTAGCACACAACTCCGGAAGTAAGTTATGCACAAATTTGTCAACGAACAATCTCTGGCCACCTTCGGTAACCATATCCTGACCGTTATGATCTACGAAAGTCTCTTCGAATCGCGTGAAAAAGTCAGACACAGTCTCGTCCGTCTTCTGCTTACACGCAGACAACTTGTCCCAGTTTATACGTAATTCAGGCATTAGAGTCTTCATAAAAGTTATTATTCTACCAGGGAGTTCCGCAATTAAAGGTTCGGGTTTAGCACCACCAATTTGTCTGCTATCTACAGCGGCAATGTTAACCCATGTGTCACCTAACTCTCGATCGTGATCGGCGTGGCGAACCTTTCCCCATAAAGGCTGTGGAACCACGTTCCCAAACAACATGTCTATATCGGCTAAGTTCATAATGCATGAGCTTACAGTCTGTGATAACTCCTTATAATACCCTGCAGGATTTTTACGGGGGTCAGGCAATGTCTGTTTAAGGGCCAAGACTTCAGATCTCTTCCAAGGAACATGAACCCATACACGCTGGAAATGCGGCGGGATGGCTGGATTAGCATTTGCGTCCCTTTCCCTCCAAACCAGCGGAACCTCTCTCATGGGATACTGTCGCACCTTTTTCCTACCGGGTGTGTCACATTCAAATAGTGATCGAGAAATGCCCCCTTTACTCCGATACGACAACAATATCGCAACCACTCTCAACATCAGCGCCTACAATCATGCCCTCCGAGAACTCGAACCGCACACGGTATAGTTCAGGCATATCGTGTTCCGGATCATTTCCCTCCAAATCTTCACAGAGAAATACACACATTTGCTCAAAAACATATCTTTGCTTCGATGCTTCCCATCGACGGAAGACTTCCACAACAGACTGTACATCATATCTCACAGTATCCACAACCCATTTACGTGCTAACCGATTCAGTAATTCTCTCTTGATAGTCAGGCAGTTGTCTCCGCAACTGTCTTCGTTCTATGTTAGGGGTCGTATTAGGAGACCCAAAGAAAGGTGAGAAAAGACCAGCAACAGTGTTGGCCATTCTCTGTCGAACAGAAGGAGAAACTGCGGAAGGACAGAAACACCAGGAAAGGCGTGTTGAGGTAAAGCAGAGGTGAAAGCAGTAGCAGAGGTAGTATTAGGATGAGTAGTCGGAACAGTAGGCGAAGTCGTAGGGAACATAGATAGAGTAGGTAGCAAAGGCGGCGGCCCTTGAGGGGGCTGCGCTGGAGGAGTAGGAACCAGCTGAAGAGGAGCTGGTGATTGCGGTAGAACCTGTGGTCCAACAATAAGGGGGTGCACAACCAAAGGTTGCTGAGGCGCGGTAGCGTCTGCACATAAGGAGGTGGTGAACTCAGTAAATGAGACATTAAAGAATCTTTATCAAGTACTTCCTTTGATTCTAGTCCTTTACGTGGCAAAACTGGGTAGCACTTATCTACTGCTAACTTCCTACTTCTAAGAATTTGCTCACTCTCTTGCTCTTCCTCATCTCGGAACGCAACTGCAGCTTGCACCATTGACATACCTCGTTTATTTTTCTTTGCTAATTTCATTTCTTTCTGTTTTGCTTCTTTGCGCCATAGGCGGAAAGAGTCAAACATCGCCGGCCGGGCTTTCTTCTTAAAAAGATTTACCTCTAGATTATCTAAAATCTCTGTGTCAAAGTTACCATATTGGGGCCATTTTAGAACACCATCGTTTCTGGTGTATTGGATCCATACTTCATTATATGTGATGGGGCCTATGCCGTGTTTCACATAGAGCTCATGTGTTGGAGTTCCAATCGGAGGAACCGGACACGAATCCTCCAACCGGGAATCCCTATTACAACCAAGGCAAAACAAATTTCCAAGTCTGCTAAGACCAGGCATCTTCACGCTCTAGTCTACCTTCAAACTTCGAAGGATTATCGAATACGATAGTCTCGTGAATACACAAGTCCTTCGGTTTTGGCACTTGCAAGTTCCAAACAAAACCGTCCCGAAGGATACCCAAAAACTAAGAACCAAACTAAGGACTGGGAGACACTCCACTTCTACTTAACTGAGATATCGATGACGTCATCAGAAGACTTATTTATCGTTTCGCTCTACCAATCATCAAGGGTCCAAAACAGGGCGTAGCCATCGGGACGCGGGGAACCTCGCAGCAAAGACCTTCGGACCACATAGACATGCAGGGGTCACTGAAGTGGTTGGCCGTCCTCCGGAATTTTCACACAAAGCTCCTCACGAACCTCTGGCTTGGACCGGTACCGCTGATACCGCCTCACGTTGGGCGCCAACTGGAGTACCCGGTTTTTATGGACCTGGCGGTGCCAGGGAATACACCTGAAAACTCCTGAGTCCTTCCTGTTTCAGACTACAGAAACACAGAGTCTTCTAGGTGAAGTCAAATATTGTATTTATTGGCTGCAGCCAGTAACAGATATCCCAGCATGAAGCGCATGTATGTTCTCAGGAGACTGCTCTCTTTTACGAAGCCAGCCTTCTTCTTTTATACAAAATAATGTGCTTTAGGCAAACATTCCTTATTTTACGGTTGACCATCCAAATATTTTTACTACAAAGGAAAAGCAAAGTCATGATGACAAGCCCACATTTCTGTTCATCCAGCTCATAATTAATTACCCGGCGAGGTCCAGTATTCGACGGACCCCCAATAAAATCGGGCACCTCCTCCTCGTAAAGCAAGTCATAAAGCAAGAAACAGGGACAGGTGTGTGCAAGATTTAGGCATGGTTTGTGTGCGATGAAAGGTTTATGATATGTTGTGCCTTAATACGAATCTAGCTCGGCCGCTGGGAGAGGACCTGGCCGAACAGGTTTGGCTTCGGGCAGAGGAGTCAGCTTGCCCAGGTCACAGAGGAGTCAGCTTGCCCAGGTCACAGAGGAGTCGGCTAAGGTGTACGTGTCCTTCGGACCAGTTTTCGGCCTCAGTCATTTGGCTACGTGAGGGCAATCACAAGATGGATGCCGTTCACAAAATGGAACCCGAGGGTTCATGACGGAAACGCTGATTTAACGGTGAATTCGTCACTCAAATATGACGAAAATGCTTATACATAGTATACTTGTCATTTCCGGTCCGTTGATACCAAAATTGTCATGATTCTGAAACACGGGTCCAGAATTTGCGGTACCACAGACCCTCCTTTTGCCCTTACATAGGCAATTTAACCTATACTCACTCTAATCTGAGTCTAGTTCTATATTCATGAAGTCATTGAGATGTTGCTGTAGCATCATCTTATTACTTAGCTCGTTTCTTGACACAGGTTTCCTTATACACGATGTAGCACAGAAGTCACATATTGCAGGAGCGGACTGCAAACACAGACAGAGCAGAAAAAGAATGGCCAAGACCACCCCAATGACTATCAATATCTTCCAACCCCAGGCGGATATCAGTTCCCAGAACCACCCCATCAGTGACCAGTCTCCTTATCCACGTGAATAGATTCAGAGATTTTATGCAGTTTGGAGATGGCCTGGTATACTGTCGGAGCGTTATCTGGGATGAAGATGCAGCAACTTGATTGGATCACCTTACATACCCCACCTCGGTCTGCAAGTATGACGTCTAAGGCGACCCTATTCTGAAGAGTCATAAGGCGGTCCGACTGGAGCTCCACAGTCAAGTTACTAAGGGCACCAGCAGTTTCGACTATGGTAGATTCAACTACCCTAGTCAATTGGCGAATGTTCCTGCTGTTCACCATAGGCCCCCAGAACGGCAGAAAACCTTTTACGAAGTCTCCAAATTCTTGTCCCGTAGTGTCGTCTTTACTCACCACACCTCTAACAGTCCTTGTCCTATGGTAATCTGCCGCAGCCGTGTAGGTGGGAGGCAACAGAAACTAAATGAAACGCATGCCCGAGAAGTCGGGGGATAGCCATGTATACGCTCTATCATGGCAGATGAAGTAGGTGCCCTTAGCTGCTAGGAATGAAGGGGAGGTCTGAGACGAAAAGACATACGTTTCAGTACAGACACTCTTCCCTAACTGAGCTCCGGGATTCCTGCCATTACCTTGCAGACATAGGTGACCCTTATGGGGTACAATCCAAATCGGGGAGGATCTCTTTGCTTGCTCGTTCTCATTCAGAGCAACTCTATATCTGGTTATGTTCCATCTAGTGTATGCTTGCAACTCATCTCCAGGAATGGTTCTATACGAGTCAATGTCTCTACTCATATTCGTGATTCCTACCACTAATGCCTTGTTGCTCGAGTTACTTCTCGTGGGACGTGGGGGATATGGTTCGATGGCAAATAGGAACATCGTCTGAAACGCCCACAAGGAACCATAGTAGCTGAATGGCACGACGAAATATGGGATGCCTTTATCTGTCGTATGTGGCATAAGACCACACACCCAACAATTAGTTGTGTTCATTACTAATTGGTGTTCGTGTAACAGCTGAACAAATGAATTATTTGTAAATTCTGATCTTCTAGCGGTCTCGTGTTCAGGCAGAGGGTGAAAAGAATGTGAGGAAACAGTAGGAGGAGGTATGGGCTGTGTAGTGGGTGCAAATGTCACTTGAAAAGTGAATAGAACATATCCGATAAAAAATGTCATCACACTAAGCAACATACAAATACATAATGCCAGAAATCGTGTTCCTGTCATTAATGTACACATTTTGGCTTTAAAGTTCATTGGTCTGGCAGGTCTCTCCATCTTAGAAAACTCCATCCTTCCTAATTTGCTGCCCGCGGTGGTAGGGTGTTTCTGCTAAAGAGTGCTTCTGTCAGTCCAGGGTGACTCCCTTAAACCAACAGAACTGTCGACCTAATGTCTTCAGCTGCACTCCAGAGACTTGGGCAACCGCGACCCTAGCAGCAGAACCGGATGGCGGTTCGAAAAATAAAAATGAGCAAGTTTCTCAGATGAGAGAGCTGCACAATCAAAAATAGTCAAAAAGTAAATTTTTATTTGTCCATAGTCATAGTTCTTGGCCTCAAATTGTAGCGTGTTTTTCCAGGGATTGTCTGGTTTTCGAACAGTTCAGGTTCTGTAATGTTCAATCGCATCGACGGTGGCGCAGATCCTTGCAAAATGTCGTCGCTCTCGCGTGCAGTTTGTTCCTTTTACCTGTGCATCACTGAAAAGCAGGAAGCGAGGCAAAGTTTCAGTCTCAGAATCAGCAATCTCCTCCTGGACCCACCGGTCGTGAGGCAGGGGTAGAGGGACCCTTTTGCAATGGGCCCCGTGGATCCAGTGTTTCTTTCCTTCTACTCGTACGGCGGATCTTGTGGAGAGAAGTACTAGGTGGGGACCGGTCCAGCGGGGCTCATCATTCTTTGTCCTCGTAAAATTCTTCACGAGCACATAGGTTCCAGGGTCGATAGGATGTCCTGGAGCTTCAGTAGCTTGAGGTAAAGTATCATGTACCTGTTGGTGTAAAACACGCAATTTAGCCGTCAATTCGTACAAGTAATGAAGCAGTACAGAGTGCTCTAAGTCGCTGAACCTGGCTGGCCTTGGCACTCCCCATATGTTGGCCGGACGGACAAACACTATTTCGTAGGGACTAAGTCCTACCCTCATGTGCAGTCATTCTTGTGGATAGGAGTGCCAAGGGCAGAGTGTCAGGCAAGTAAGACCAGAACCCGCTTGAATTTTGGCCAGTTTTAGTTTTAGCGTGCCGTTATAGCACTCTACTAATCCAGCTCATTGGGGGCGATTTGCAGCGTGGAATTTTTGATGAATGCCTAGCCCTTCAAACACTTTCTTCATCACTCGACCCACAAATTCACTCCCATTATCACTCCAAACCATTCTCGGCATTCCGAATCTGGGGAAGAACTCCTTGATCAGGGCTTTAGCGGTTGATAAGGCACTATTGTCTTTCAGGGGGTATGCTTCTATCCATCTTGAAAAGGCACAAACAACAACGAGTACGTATTTCAGATTGTTGCACCTCTCCATGTGGATGAAATCTAGCTGCAAAACCTCGAACGGGTACGTAGGAGGAGCAAAATGACCAGCTGGAGTTGGGGTTCCCCTACCAGGATTGTATTTCAGACACACCATACAGTTCTTGACTATATTCTCTGCATACTCAGGGATTCTGGTGTTCTGCCATACTGGAGCCAGTAACTTGCAAATTCCTTTCACACGGATGTGCGCCATTCCATGCGCCATTGTAACCACTGCAGGCACATACGCATCGGGTAGCAACCAACACTGATGCTCCGACAATTCAACCCAACAACCATTTGCGTCCAATTTACCTGTGCTTTCTTTCCATACCCTCAGTTCTCTCTATGTAGCTTCACACTCTCAATCGTGTCTTCACACATACCAACGTCACCCACCCATCGTGCAGGGCCTGCAACATACATTCGACTCATTGTATTCCTTGCGGTTTCTTTCGCAACCTCATCCGCAAACGCATTTCCACGACCAGCATCATATGTAATCTTTTTGTGTGCACTGCATTTCACAATCGCCACTTGCAACGGCAAACTCAGTGACTCAAGAAGCTCATTCTCCAACTGACCATGCTGGATCTTAGCACCATGCGAAGTCAAGAAACCTTGTTCACGCCACAAACGTCCAAAACTATGGGCAACACCAAAGGCATACTGACTGTCAGTGTACACATTCACTTGTTTTCCTTTTGCCAACACATACGCTCTTGTTAATGCAATCAACTCTGCTGCTTGCGCTGAGTTATGTGGGATACGTGCAGTTTCAACAATCGTATGCAAGGTCGTAACAGCATATGCCGCAGTCGTATCGCCATTCGGCAACTTGATACATGAACCATCAACCCACAAAGTGCCATCACATTCTGCTAGGAGAGTGTCCCTAAGATCTATTCTCCCTTTCGTTTCTTCCTCAGTTCTGAGGAAACAATCATGTGACTCTTCAACATTTTCTGTCTCGACTGGGATCGGCAACAACGTAGCTGGGTTTAATGTATTACACCTTTTGACGTGCACATGACTCGCTAGGAGTGTCAATTCATAACCTGACAATCGAGCACTAGTTAAATGCTGTGTCTTGGTTCTGTTTAACAAAGTGTCCACTGCATGCGGGACCATCACGATTAACATGTTATTCATTACGAACCCAGCAGACTGTCGAATAGAAACGGCTGCTGCAGCTGTGGCTCTCAAGCAACTCGGCAATGCCTTAGCTACCGGATCTAGAGTCGACGAAAAGTACGAGCATGGACGTTGCTTGTCCCCAAAAGACTGTGTCAACACTGAAAATGCACAACCTTCTTTCTCATGGACGTATAATGTAAACGGTTTACTGTAGTCAGGGGTACCCAACACAGGAGCCGAACACAATGCATCGCGTAATTCTGAAAAACTTTTCTGACAATCTTCAGACCATGGGATGGGATTCGGTGTATCTTTACAAGTTAATGCCACCAAAGGTTTGTCCAATAAGGAAAAATTCGGTATCCATTGCCTACAATATGATGTAATACCTAAGAAAGCACGCAGTTCTCTCTGTGTTCTTGGCACACTCAACTTTGCAATTGCCTGAATTCTTTCTGGGGTCAGTTTCCTTCCCTCCTTCGATAAGAGGTGATTTAAGTAGGTCACTTCTTGTCAACAATATTGCAATTTTGAAAGAGACACTTTGTGATGTAATTCAGACAAATGACACAACAACGACAAGGTGGCTTCTTTACAACTCTCCTCAGTATCTGCAGCAACTAACAAATCATCGACGTACTGAATAAGGGTAGCGCCATCAGGTAAAACAATCGTATCAATCGTGTCAAGCTGTGTTTTCAAAGCCTGGCTGTATATTGATGGACTTTCGCAGTAGCCTTGAGGAGCGCGCTTGAAGCGGAAACTTCGGCCTCTTAAACTGAAGCCAAAAATATCCCTGCTCTCCTTGGCAATTGGGATGCTGAAGAAAGCGATCTTCAAGTCAATCACTGAGAACCAAGCCGCTAAAGCGGGAATCATAGTCAATAGGGCAGTTATATCAGGAACAACCGGAATCTGTTGCACAACAATCTTATTCACCTCTCTAAGATCAAATCACGAACCTGTAAACAGGTGGCTGGGAAGGATCAGTGCGTTTCAGAACAGGACTATTTCAAACATTGCCTTTCGTCTCTTCAATTACATCTTTATCAATCAGGTCATATATTATTGCCAACAATGCCTTTTCACCTTCGCTAGAAATTTTGTACTGGGGAATGCGTGGCATTCTAACATTGGCTTTCAATGTCACAACATATGGCAATATTTCCAAAAGACCCACATCATTAGGACCAGTAGCCCAAAGAATATCCGGAAGAGAAGACAATTCTGTTGGAAGTTTATCCTTTGATAAATACATCGGAGAAACCACTCTCTTGCACAGTGTAAGTTGTACTCCCGAAGGAGAACAGTGCAGTCGCATACAATCTTTTCAATAGGTCCAATCCCAACAAATTTTCACCACAACCTGTCGTCAGAATGAGGGGTGCTTCCAATTCACAAGGTCCAATAGAAAGGGACATAGGACTAGAAATCGGGTTCCTAACTGGGGCGCCAGAAAAACCTACAGAAACATTCATTTCGCCAGACAAAGGTGCGCCAGGGAGTTTTGAGAGCATAATAGAACTCTTTGTAGCACCAGTATCCAACAGAAAAGGCTCTGACACACCTGATGTAATCACCTCAACATAAGGTCCACTCTGATCTACTGGAACTGAAACAACTCCCTCTCTTTGTCCATGGCTGTCCTAGCAATCATTACCCACCATATTTTCATCCTCTGCAAAGTAGTCATCAGCATAGTACTGAGTCGTCCTACCAGACGCGTTATTCTGCTGGTCAAAACTATTCATTGAATTCTGAGGCGGGAAGGAACGTGCGTTCTGGGGAATATGTCCACGTCCCCTTCCTCTAGGGGCTTGTTGAACGCCTCGACCTCTCGCACCAGAAGTACCATTCGTACACTGTAACAAAATCGGACAGCTACTCTTAAAATGACCCTCTTCTTTACAATATGCACACTGATTGGGTCCATACGGTAAACGCTGTTGAGAAGACTCGTTTCGTTGCGAGTTTCTCGAATATTGCTGAGGCTGCTGATAATCGCGCTGATTATTAGTGCGGGGTGGATACGCCTGTTGCATCAGAATTTTAGTTTTTAATTCCTTCGTTTTTTTATCCACTTTCTCCAACTCATTTTTGTGCCTATTTTCGTAGTACTGGGCGGTGGCTAAGATCTGTGCTGACGTGGAGACAGCCCAAGCACTCTCGGAATCCTTCAACTTAGCACACAACTCCGGAAGTAAGTTATGCACAAATTTGTCAACGAACAATCTCTGGCCACCTTCGGTAACCATATCCTGACCGTTATGATCTACGAAAGTCTCTTCGAATCGCGTGAAAAAGTCAGACACAGTCTCGTCCGTCTTCTGCTTACACGCAGACAACTTGTCCCAGTTTATACGTAATTCAGGCATTAGAGTCTTCATAAAAGTTATTATTCTACCAGGGAGTTCCGCAATTAAAGGTTCGGGTTTAGCACCACCAATTTGTCTGCTATCTACAGCGGCAATGTTAACCCATGTGTCACCTAACTCTCGATCGTGATCGGCGTGGCGAACCTTTCCCCATAAAGGCTGTGGAACCACGTTCCCAAACAACATGTCTATATCGGCTAAGTTCATAATGCATGAGCTTACAGTCTGTGATAACTCCTTATAATACCCTGCAGGATTTTTACGGGGGTCAGGCAATGTCTGTTTAAGGGCCAAGACTTCAGATCTCTTCCAAGGAACATGAACCCATACACGCTGGAAATGCGGCGGGATGGCTGGATTAGCATTTGCGTCCCTTTCCCTCCAAACCGGCGGAACCTCTCTCATGGGATACTGTCGCACCTTTTTCCTACCGGGTGTGTCACATTCAAATAGTGATCGAGAAATGCCCCCTTTACTCCGATACGACAACAATATCGCAACCACTCTCAACATCAGCGCCTACAATCATGCCCTCCGAGAACTCGAACCGCACACGGTATAGTTCAGGCATATCGTGTTCCGGATCATTTCCCTCCAAATCTTCACAGAGAAATACACACATTTGCTCAAAAACATATCTTTGCTTCGATGCTTCCCATCGACGGAAGACTTCCACAACAGACTGTACATCATATCTCACAGTATCCACAACCCATTTACGTGCTAACCGATTCAGTAATTCTCTCTTGATAGTCAGGCAGTTGTCTCCGCAACTGTCTTCGTTCTATGTTAGGGGTCGTATTAGGAGACCCAAAGAAAGGTGAGAAAAGACCAGCAACAGTGTTGGCCATTCTCTGTCGAACAGAAGGAGAAACTGCGGAAGGACAGAAACACCAGGAAAGGCGTGTTGAGGTAAAGCAGAGGTGAAAGCAGTAGCAGAGGTAGTATTAGGATGAGTAGTCGGAACAGTAGGCGAAGTCGTAGGGAACATAGATAGAGTAGGTAGCAAAGGCGGCGGCCCTTGAGGGGGCTGCGCCGGAGGAGTAGGAACCAGCTGAAGAGGAGCTGGTGATTGCGGTAGAACCTGTGGTCCAACAATAAGGGGGTGCACAACCAAAGGTTGCTGAGGCGCGGTAGCGTCTGCACATAAGGAGGTGGTGAACTCAGTAAATGAGACATTAAAGAATCTTTATCAAGTACTTCCTTTGATTCTAGTCCTTTACGTGGCAAAACTGGGTAGCACTTATCTACTGCTAACTTCCTACTTCTAAGAATTTGCTCACTCTCTTGCTCTTCCTCATCTCGGAACGCAACTGCAGCTTGTACCATTGACATACCTCGTTTATTTTTCTTTGCTAATTTCATTTCTTTCTGTTTTGCTTCTTTGCGCCATAGGCGGAAAGAGTCAAACATCGCCGGCCGGGCTTTCTTCTTAAAAAGATTTACCTCTAGATTATCTAAAATCTCTGTGTCAAAGTTACCATATTGGGGCCATTTTAGAACACCATCGTTTCTGGTGTATTGGATCCATACTTCATTATATGTGATGGGGCCTATGCCGTGTTTCACATAGAGCTCATGTGTTGGAGTTCCAATCGGAGGAACCGGACACGAATCCTCCAACCGGGAATCCCTATTACAACCAAGGCAAAACAAATTTCCAAGTCTGCTAAGACCAGGCATCTTCACGCTCTAGTCTAGCTTCAAACTTCGAAGGATTATCGAATACGATAGTCTCGTGAATACACAAGTCCTTCGGTTTTGGCACTTGCAAGTTCCAAACAAAACCGTCCCGAAGGATACCCAAAAACTAAGAACCAAACTAAGGACTGGGAGACACTCCACTTCTACTTAACTGAGATATCGATGACGTCATCAGAAGACTTATTTATCGTTTCGCTCTACCAATCATCAAGGGTCCAAAACAGGGCGTAGCCGTCGGGACGCGGGGAACCTCGCAGCAAAGACCTTCGGACCACATAGACATGCAGGGGTCACTGAAGTGGTTGGCCGTCCTCCGGAATTTTCACACAAAGCTCCTCACGAACCTCTGGCTTGGACCGGTACCGCTGATACCGCCTCACGTTGGGCGCCAACTGGAGTACCCGGTTTTTATGGACCTGGCGGTGCCAGGGAATACACCTGAAAACTCCTGAGTCCTTCCTGTTTCAGACTACAGAAACACAGAGTCTTCTAGGTGAAGTCAAATATTGTATTTATTGGCTGCAGCCAGTAACAGATATCCCAGCATGAAGCGCATGTATGTTCTCAGGAGACTGCTCTCTTTTACGAAGCCAGCCTTCTTCTTTTATACAAAATAATGTGCTTTAGGCAAACATTCCTTATTTTACGGTTGACCATCCAAATATTTTTACTACAAAGGAAAAGCAAAGTCATGATGACAAGCCCACATTTCTGTTCATCCAGCTCATAATTAATTACCCGGCGAGGTCCAGTATTCGACGGACCCCCAATAAAATCGGGCACCTCCTCCTCGTAAAGCAAGTCATAAAGCAAGAAACAGGGACAGGTGTGTGCAAGATTTAGGCATGGTTTGTGTGCGATGAAAGGTTTATGATATGTTGTGCCTTAATACGAATCTAGCTCGGCCGCTGGGAGAGGACCTGGCCGAACAGGTTTGGCTTCGGGCAGAGGAGTCAGCTTGCCCAGGTCACAGAGGAGTCAGCTTGCCCAGGTCACAGAGGAGTCGGCTAAGGTGTACGTGTCCTTCGGACCAGTTTTCGGCCTCAGTCATTTGGCTACGTGAGGGCAATCACAAGATGGATGCCGTTCACAAAATGGAACCCGAGGGTTCATGACGGAAACGCTGATTTAACGGTGAATTCGTCACTCAAATATGACGAAAATGCTTATACATAGTATACTTGTCATTTCCGGTCCGTTGATACCAAAATTGTCATGATGTGACGATGTTCGAAACACTGGTCCAGAATTTCGGGTACCACAGTGCAGCAAAAGGACCACCGCACACCTGTTACCCAATGACATTACAGGATTGGTGTTTTGTCACATGGGCATAGCAAGGGTGACATGGGACCTAGAATTAGCAATGATGTACACCCCTCTCACCACGGGTGGGGTAGTAAAATACCTTGATACAGGGTTCAGTGCCGCTGCAGGCCTCTGGTGCCAGGTCCCAGCAGCACGATTGATATATTTGTCCAACTGTTCACCCCTCATGCTGCTGGGAGCCCAGAGGAAAGGTCAGCCATGGAAACTAGAGAAAGTAAACAGAGCTTTCAGAGCCCGGTTTGCTTTCTATCCCTGGCATTGTCTTTAGGGCACATCAGCTCGTGCCACTTTGCCCAGACGGAAGCTGCTGCTTGACTGCGGATGGAATGCTAATGGACAACAGGGCTGCCCAGCCAGCGTACCCAGCATTGTAAGCTGGGTGATGTGAATCCGTGGACTGTGGCACCTGCACCCAAGGGTATCTTGGTGCTGAATAACAGATTTTTATTGTAACCCAACTCAATCGTACATATTTGATCGACCGCAGAATGATGAAAGGCTAGGTGGACCCGCCTGGATTTGAACCTGTGACCACGAAGTGTAACACAAGCCCCTTCGGTGGGTGCATTAGTCCACTAGGCCACCCCACCCAGTTGGAATCCGATGGTCACAGGTTTGAGTCTGACAGGCCCTCTCAGCCTTTCATCTCCCAAAGGCTGGTAAAGCACAGGAGGTTTGGTAACAATAAATATTTGTTATTTGCCAAGAGAGCCAACAGGTTCTTTGGGGTGAGCAGGCTCTTTGGTATGGCACGCCTTATGCTACACCAGAGGCGCTACAGAAGCGGTCTGAGCCTTGATCAGTTGCCAATCGTAAGAAGTGCCACTTTATGCCAATAACTGAGAATAAATGACCAAATGCAAAACAGGTCACGTGTTGAGATGTGCTCTCCCTAATTCCATAGTTCTTTGTGTGAAAATATAGGTCTGGTTATGTTATGGTTCCTTGTGTAAAAGAGAGAAGCCATGCTTGTTTTCACTGTTCCTACTGCCATTATATGCAAGAGTCAAACATACTACAGTGCGCAGCACCAGCAAGATGGCAAAAATTTAGGAATCTGACTTTTAAACATTACAAAAAAGTATCTAAATTTGTTGTTAATGAATCATGATCATGTGTAATGTCTTTATCAAAGAAAAAGGCATAATGAGTGAACGGCCCTTATTACAAAAAATTATAAACTGTTATTTCCTTTACGTACATTTATGTTGCAGTTATAATACCAAAGCAACTTCATATTGCTTCAGGTTTGGTTTCAACTTATACATATTAAAACTTGGAAAACCTCCATTTGTTTACTGCCTTATTGACTAAAGACAGCAAGAACAGGGCACATTGAGGTGGTTGCCCTGATGTAGAAATCCTTCCATGATATAGGCTGCAGCAACCTAGGGTCCCCATTCCATTGCACTGGTGACAGAGCACTTTTGTACTGGTGAGGCTGCAATTTACACAGATGTTTACTGACCAGTTCAAAATTGTGTTTGCAGGGACCGATCTGTACGAGCGCTGCACCAAGTGAAGTTACATTTTTTGACTCGTTGGTCAGTCCAAACCCTGGTGCAAGATTGCTTGCCACTGGTGCAAAATTGTTCGGTCATGGGGCAATTCTTGCTCCCGGCCCCCAGTCTGGTCTGCTCCTAAAGCTGCAAGAAGAAAAAAAGTGCTTAAAGCATTTGCATCATGTCTTGCACCAGGGCAAATTTTCACAGCTCATGAAGTTAAGTTTGCAGCTTCAGGGGTAGACTCACGCACATGCGTGCCCATTAGCTGAGGAAACGCAGCTGTAATGGCACATGGGCCAAATTGCTTGTGGGGTACGAGGAGGTGACAGAAATAAATGCAAGTAGAGAAAGGGGGAGAGGGGTAGACAACAGAACAGACGGGGAGGGAACGAGAGAGGCACAGATGGCTGGAGTGAGAGAGGTGGAGTAAAAGGGGGGTGGGAGGAGGGAAACAGGTGCAGGAAGACAAAGTGACACAGTCTGAGGCGCGAGCATCGAGGTAGGATAAGTGCTCGAGACGCAGGTCAAGAGATGCCCAGGGAGCCCGTGTCCGTGGTGCAAGAGCTGTCAGAACGTCACTGATCCAGTACACTGCGTCTTACGTGACGTCACATATTTGATGTTATGTTATTATTGTCGTTGGTAGGTGTTACTGTGAGAGTGAGGGGCTGTCTCCTATACAGTAAGAGACTATGTTTTGTTGTGGCTGTCAGTTTATTAGTCCATGAGACTGTCTCGTGTTATTGGCGAATGCCTCTGTGCACTGGCTTTTAGATACAGGAATGGGCACCAGGGGTTTAAGAGTTGTTGTTGACGTTAATTGGGCAGGAGAAGGGGAGGGGGGGCTGCGGGGCAGGTGGCGATGCTTTCTGAGCTGGTTTCAGAAATGTCAATGAAACAGGGAGATACGTACCATGTCTCGGATGTCGTATGATATTTCGCTGTGTACACAAGGATGTCTTCTTTTCTTTTACAGCTGGAGGTATCTGTGTACGGGGTAAACAGGCGCCAGGCCTGCCTCGCGCGCTGTAAGGGGCCACTGTGCGTTGCCAATACTTGAATAGGCGGAGGGGGGTGTTCTCGTGCTGTGTGTATGTGAGCGTGCGCTAATACGTTGACAAGAGCTGTCTCTTCTGCTCTAGAGCATGTTTCTGTGTGATAGGTCTAAGGTCTAAGTAACGAGTACGGGAATAAGCATGAAAAGGAAGCTATTTAGGAATATCAACTTACCCTGGCGGCGAGTGAGATTTGTGTCGTTACAGGGCAGGATAGGAATGAGAGGCTGGAAGTTGCCGGCGCCAATGCCAAGTTCGTGTTCATCGATTTCGGAAGCCGTACATTACAAAAGAAATGCGCGACTGCCGTTCTCAGACCTGAAGGTGCCTCGCACACCTCTTAAAAGCACAGCACTTTGAAAAAAGATATACAAGTTATAGGAGCATTAATGGCGTGCCTGGCAATCTTAAAGCAAAACACACGCAAAAGCTACATCGGGATAGGATATGTATACACACACGCCGCGCACGTGCACACCGCCTGTCCGGGCACGTGCCAACTTCGGTCTCCCTTAGGGACAGAAAGCAGCAGCAATAGTCTTGCAAGCGAAACAGCACATGCGCTGCATTCGCACGCGAGACCTAAAAATTTTAAACTGAGCAGGTGTCTGTGGCGAGCTTGGCCTCAGCTGGGGCTGGAAGAGCCGGGCCAGGCCTGTGTCAAGGTGCAGAAATGTCTGCACTGTTCACGCTATCGGACGCCTTTGAGCGTGCACACGCATGCTTCAATGCACAAGTGGCATCACAAGCGGGCACCGTGATATGTATCACACAAAAACGGGGCACACCTACAGAATGTCACAAAACACCAGGATTGTGTGTGCGCACACAAGTGTGCACCACACATCCATAGCAGGGCCTCCAACAAGCGGCGCAACACACAGCTGTGTCTACACACTAAAGGGCATCACTGCGGACGATTGTCAAGATATACACGTGGTGTGTGTCACACACCGATACCACTCCTGAACATGTGCACCAAGAGGAACGGGAATACTATGCAGGGAGTAACATGTGAAAACGCTATACTACATAACTTCATTCATTAAAGTATGTAATACGCATGAACACGATATTTCAATATAGGCAATAATTCACAATACACATTGCTAGGCTACATTATGATTAGAAATAGACATTGATTGGACACTGATGCTTAATTCTTTAGCGCCGATGTACACTTCCAAGTTTTCCATGTTTACAGCGGAATAAATTAATTTTTAAACATAGGTCTCGTAAGAGAATATCAATTTTGAAAGATGTCATTTTTTGGTAAATGATTTTATTTGGTTGAACCGCAAACAAAATTAATGAGTTTGTTTAGCAAGATCACATTATAACAAGCGCTGAAAGACAAGCTTATTTATTGTCTTAAAATTGCGACATAAAGTGATCTATGGTGCACATAAACACCATGTAGATTCTTGTCTTTGAAATTTTAAACATGGTGTATGTCTGTGTCCCCCTAGATGCTGTGATGCGGGATGAACTCCGCTCATATCTATATAGGAATATTGAGTTGAACCTGGAGTAACTTTAGACAGATTCATCTTTGGTGATAACATGTGGAGAGTTTGTGTTTACTATAGGCTGATCTATTGAGCCTCATTTTCTATCCCCGAGATTCGGATACAGTACTTTGAAGCCATAGCACTGCTTGTGTGTCTCAATAGAATTTTTTTTAAGGATTGTTTTAAAATAGAGACTTTTTTTCACTTTTGGAAATAATTTGGAGTAGCAATTGGTCCACGAGTATAGAGGACATTGTTACAGGAGGACTTTTGAAATTATGCAATGTCCTGTAATATTTATTTCTCTGTGTTTGTTTTGGTTAGAAAGTGGATGTTACTTGGTCTTGTCAGATCGGACTCATCATCTGGACACACCGATTTGAAATTTGGTCCTTTCAATATTTTATTTGGTGAGGAATACATTTTTTCCCCTCTTCTAATGGGTGTGTGGATATGGATATGGATATGGATATATATATATATATATATATATATTTGTTCGCTTTTTCCATCCTTTCCATCCCCCCTTCTTTTCATCTCTTTTTCTTTCTTTCCCTTCTACATCCTCTATCATACACTAGTAGTAGAAATATAAACACACATTGTTTAAATACATATGTGTGATATAAAATCATCAGTGTGTTTCTATGTACACGCTGTATACATTTGTGGAAGTTATGTTGGTGTTTATTTGTAACTGTTCGATATATTTGCGGTAATGTTAAGTGTTAGTGCCATTATTTATGTAAACTGTTACTGTTTTTATATTGGTCTGGTTGGTTTTTCGTACATATGTCTATATGTTGATTTGTGTTATTTACAGCCCTGATGAAGTTCCCATAACAGGAACGAAACGCGTTGGCTGATGTCCTATGTTTACATAAGAATAAAGAATATTGAAAAAGATTGCATTGGCTGTTCTGTGACTTCATCCCTGGTGCTGCCTCCATGCTTTTTTTAAAGTTATAACGTGTGATTAGTACTGACAATGTGTGCTAAAGATGGGAAACATGTCAATGGCATGCCGGAGGGATGTGCCCAAGAAGGGTTTAGCATGTGCAAGTCTGTTGTCCTTATAGCAGGTCTGAACAATGACCTACCATGGGTGGGACTCAGAAGATACGTAGCGGGACATTGGGGTGGCTATCCATGGAGGACTGTGTTGGATGTTTTGTATGAAACATCAAACTGGGATGAATGACTGATATGGACTTCTTTTCTCTAAAACAAAATGCCATAGAAGGGATAAACATACAAGGGCTGGCAAGGAATAGTCCCTCAAAAGGTCATGTTTTTAGGAGTAGGTTTGTCTCTCCAGAATGACAGCCGGGGGTATATCATAATTTGGAAGAGGGCATGACCATGCATTGCCTACAATGGGAGCCATTATTTGCTTCAGTGGATGTGGTAGTGGGCGCAACCTTGTACAGAAGGGTGGGTCTTGGACCGGAAAGGGCTCAGCCTTTGCAGCTTTGAGTGTCACTGAAAGATAGTTACAGTCAGTAATGTGGAAAGTTCAAGACTGCATGTGATCCTACAGATGTAGAGCGAAAGAGACACCATCAAAATACAGGAAGCGAGATGTAAATACACAATTCTTTTAATATGGAAAAACAACAAAAGCAGTGCTGCACTCTCGACTTTACTGAGATTTTAACAAAATACAATTTAGTATCCCGGGGGTAGGAAAATCTAAGTATACACTTTACGAGGTAAAAAAAGATGATTTTTTTCAAATACCCCAACACCTTTTCCTCTAGAAGTGTTTCTCTGATCAACAGTTGTGTTTTGAAGAATCGCTTTCAACAAGAAAACCAAATCACAAACCAGGATATATAGGTTTCATATTTGTGTATGGTCATACGATAAACCTATTCAACCAATACCTTGCTTCACCACAAACCCATATCTTGGTTATAAGCGTTGTAAACAAATATATACATGCAAATTAAATAATCTCAATAAGTTTTCGAATCACTATTACAGCGCGGTAGTGAACATAACGGGTCACTTGCATCGCCTCTCAAGTTCTCTCCACATGCATCACTAGACATTATAAATTTACATTCTTGCTTAAATGAGAGAGAAAGAGAAGGTGTTGGCACCTAACTAAGCAGAATTGTACTCCAAAAGTTAAGACATTATATACCTTTTATATATATATATATATATATATATATATATATATATATATATATATATATATAGTGGAGAACACCAGTTGCTCCTGTGGCAACAGTCATCTAGGCCTGCGCTGGCCCATCGTACAGTGATACCAGCATGCACAGGTACCAACTGCTTAGTTGAAGCCCAAGTATTGCCTGGTTCATCGATGATGATGTACTTGTAAGTGCCATATCATCTCTCAGGGGCGTGACCAACTCTGACCCATGTGTTACTTCGTTTAATGGCACTTTGTATCAGTCCTGAGTTTAATAGGGAGTACTTAATACGCTGAGAGAACATGTAAAGTCCCTAGCACCAGACATGTCCTCTACACCATACCAGGCCATGCCATACCTAATAGTTATCACTGAAGCTCAGCCTCCACTTTTACATTTTCCCTACAGTTCCTCCGCCACATGTTGGGTTCTTAAAGCTCTGCCAACATTTTGATAAGCCCTCTACCGTACTTCTAGACATGGCATGCAGCCTTTACTGTTCTTGGAGCTTTGCCAGCCACCTATGGTACCCTTATAGCATGGCTTTTACGCCGCTGTCGACACTGCCACAGTCTTGATTCAGTCTCTATGGCACCTTCATGGCATGCCACATGCAGTTTACATGAAGTTCAGCCACCATTTTGAACTCCTGGTGACACTCCGTGCATCCGAAAGGTTGGGCCTGTGCCTCCTGCCACAGCATGGGTGCCTACGTGTCACCCACTCTTACTCAACTGCAGCCAGCCTGTTTCTGCTGGATAGGAAGGGGCTCGCGGTTGGGTGTGTGACATACCTGCCAAAATTGGATTTTGTGAATGCGACTGTGTCTGCCCAAGCTGGCACGGTGCTTGTAGCTCTTGTGGCAGTGGGAGCAAATATATGCCTCGGTACTGGTTGACGATGCCTGCATCTGCGCTGACTCAACAATTGTCCTGTTTCCCTCAATGTGGTGGTGGTTCTTCATGGCACTGAAAGACTCCATGTTCTCCCCACACTCAGTGCAGATGTAGTGCTCTTTGAAGCTGGACCCCTGCTTAGCAACCTCAGCAGACTCCCGAGATGGCCTGCCATCTTGTCCAGGACTTTGTAGCACTGGCTTCTGATGGCCTTGCTGGCTGTCATGGTACCGATGGTGCATTTGAAGGCCTAGGGCTGTTTTAAAGACCCGGCTGCACTCATTGCACTTGTGATCCCTGGATTTCGGCATCTTGAGGTCGTTGCTGATGGTCTCCAGAACCTTAAGCTTCGTTGATTAATTCTCTGGCCTGTCCATCATGGTATACTGCTGGCTGGTTGTGTCATCAGATGCCTTGGTAAATAGATCTGTTGATAAAAAAAAATAGAAAATAAAGATTAGATAGCCTTGCTGCTTTAAATCTGGAAGGTCACTTCGTCCTCTAAGAAGGGGTAGCCAGAGGTTGAACAATGGTGGTCAGGGTTTAGCTTCTAAGCATCTCACAGTGCACGCTGAATTAAACATTATAGTTTAGCAAAGAGAATACCTCAGGAGAGCACCTACCCCCAGGAAGTGAAACGGACATCCTACTTCCAGGTCATGGAGGCAATGGAGGGTTTGGAGTCGGATGGTGTGATAACCTCCAAATAAATATATCCTTGGCCTGGTAGTTGGGTCTGATGGCCCGAGTTAGGTCTGATATGTCCGATTTTATGGTCATTCTGATTTCTCTGAGGCGTTTTATCTTGTTCATTTATTCTTATCAGGAACTTAAATATATTTAAGCCCAGATTGTCAAAGATTTGCTTCTCGGCTGGGTCACTTTTTTTGATTCAGCCCTGGCACAAAATCTTTGTTATTTACAAAGCCACCAAAAAGTTGATATGCACGGCGTTGTGAGAAAAAAATAATGCAAATCAGCACACTGCGCTGACTTGAATTAACTTTGCATCAAAGAGGTGTTCCGTGGGGGCTGTTGGTGCATCAAATGCACACATCTATCCTCGATTTTGACGCAAACCCACATTTACGAAGAGCTGTAGACATGGGTTTGCACCAAAATGGTGTACCAGCCCCGAGGCATATTCTGCAGCACATATACGAAGAGAAAAAAAGCCTCTAAGAGTTTTTGTGTATGAAGATACTCTTTCCTACTCACAAACTATACTAGCCATAACACAGATGTCTGAATAGGCACACATATTGGGCTGGGTACCTGGTCACGCAGTGGTGGGTGGGAAGGGGTGAGGCCCAGGGGTTATGGGTGGACAGTTGGGGATCTATTGGAAGGTTTGGTACCGGTCCCCCAGTTGGGGATTTGGCTCCTATCGGACCGCAACAGATACTTCCATGTTTGTGAAGTATGGGGTGGGGGATGTTGGGGAAGGGGGGCTGGTTTTACCTGTTTGATTGCGCATTCACATTGTTTGCTTGGAACTCGTGGTATATTCTGGGGAACACATGCATAGGTCACGAGAGTGTTAGTCTTTTGTCATGTCTGATACCGAGGCTGAAAGGCAGGTAATCCCCGGTTTCCTGTGTGTAGTTAGTTGGAATGTTCGGGGGACACTGGACAAGGTGAAGCGAGGGGCCATTCTTCAGTACGCCAAGAGGGCTGGGGCCGATGTGCTCCTCCTTCAGGAAACACACCTACTGGGTAGTAAAGCCATATGCCTCCAGTGGTATGGATATCTTCAAGGGTTTCACTCAGGGTTCACGCGCGGCGTATCGATATTGATCCATCGCAGGGTCCTGTGTGAACACGAGAGACTTTGGTCAGATATGGAGGGAAGGTATTTCTTCATACAGGGCAGAATTGGGGGAGAGGTTTTGACTTTGGGAAGCGTATACGCCCCACCACCATTACAGTGGTCCTTAGTGGAACGACTCCAAACACTATGGGGGGGACATGCCGGACACATTCTCTGTTGTAGGGGGAGATTGGAATGATGCGATGGAACGGGGTCAGGATAGATGAGAGCGGGGATGCGACTGGGGTGGGATGATCCCCTACCAAACTGCACTCCCTAACTACGGGGCTGGACTAGACGGATGTATGTATGGAGACACCTACATAGCCCTCGCAGGTAATACACTTATTTTTCTACAACACATGACTCCTTTTCGAGGCTAGAATATGTATTTGTCCCCAGGGGGATGGTGCACAGAGTGTTGTCAGCGAGTATTCTACCCAGAGCCTTGTCAGATCACTCGCCCGTTGCAATCGCAATTCGGATTGGCCCGGGGCGGCAGCCTCTTAGATGGCGTATGTCGGGGTGGCACCTGCAGAAGGACAAATACAGGGAACACTTGGTAAGTGGGGTGATAGATAACTATTTGGTAGCTAATGTGGGATCAGTTGAGTCCCTGGCTGTGCTTTAGGAGGCATTGAAACCCACTTTGAGAGAGGTGGATATCTCCTGGTGTGGCTGCGTGGAGGGAGCGGCAGAAGGACCTGGTGCGTCGGGAGGCAGATATCGAGGCGCTGGAGGGTAGGGGTCGGGAGGCAGACGGAGGCCCGGCTACGACAATTGGTTTTAGCTGAGCAGCAATATGCAGCAATACTAATGGTTGAGGCTCGTCAGGCTTGGCTGCCAACACACAGTAGGGTCTATCAATGGGGTGATAAGCAAGCAAGATGCTCCACCGCCTGTGCCAGGGTACCTTTCACGCCCAGCCCCTGCCTCGGGTCCTGTACCCTGCGGGGGAGACAATTCTGGAGCACTCTGCTACTGCCGAGTGCTTTGCGGCTTACTTTGAGGACTTGTATTTCACCCAATGTCTCGAAGCGGAGGTTATTGTGAAGTTCATTGATGATCTTCCGCCTAAGACCGTTTTGGACGAAGTACGAGAGCAATTGGATAGGCCTCTATCAGATGATGAACTGGGTACGGCACTGGGGGAATTGAAGTCCAGTGAGTTTTTTAAGCAGTTCTTTGTGCAGTTGGCCTCACACTTTCGGCCAGAGGTGGGGGAGGCACGGGAGAGCGGCTTAATTCCCCCGGACTGGAGACATGCGGAAGTAGTGGTGTTCCACAAACCAGGTAGACCTCCGAAGCAGCATGCATGGATGAGGGTGGGCTGATGAAGTATTTGGGGGTCTTCTTGCCCGATGTCTCGGCTGTATCCAGAGACCGCAATCTATTCCCAGTGTGGGATCATACTAGGGAGGATCTCAAGGTGTGGTCCCGCATGTCCTTAATGATTTACGGTAGGTCAGCCATCTTTAAGATGGTGGCGCTCCCTCGTCTCCTTTACCAATTGCAAAATCATCCCCATCATATTTCACCCTTATGGTTCTGGCAGCTCAATTCGGCGCTGGGAGCGTTCTTGTTGGAAGGGGGCGCGGTTAGGTTGGCCCTGCGCACCTGTTTCTTATCCACATACACCGGTGGTCTACCCACGTCGGATGTCCTCTCCTACTACCAGGCTGTACATTTGTTGGTCCTCAATGAATGGTGGTACAGGGATAGGAGGGACCCAGCCTATGCGGTTGAGCGGCAGCTAATGGGCAACAAATCCTTACACACAATATTGTATTCCGTGCCACTTCGGAAAATTCTGCCCCTGGCCACACGGATGGTCTTTCATGTTTGGAGGAAGGCCCGGAGTAGGATGGGTGGTGGAATGTCCTGACTCCTCTGTGGGGTAACGGGCGCTTGCCTCAGCTAGCAGCCTTACAGGGCTTTCAGGGATAGGACTCTATAGGCATCTCGGTTCTAGGAGACGTGATGACTGACCTGAGACTTCAATCATTCCAAGATCTACGGGACGAATATGAGATGCCACGATCGCAGTTTTTCAGATACTTGCAGTTGCGACACGCGCTGGCGTCTAGTCTGGAAGGCCTGGAGTCTCTCCCTGATTTCAGCCCAATTGAAGCTACGGTCTTTATGGGGGGGGGGAACTACCAGACCGCAAGATTTCTCGCATATACCAGACATTGATCATTCATTGTTCCGCAACTTTGCAGCGGCTTAAGACGGTATTGGAGTAGAATGTAGAGGAAATGGAGGAGGACTGGGCGGAGGCATTGGCAAGTCCATGGGGGCGGCAATAGCCACGCGCCTGCGTCCGATTCAATTAGAATATTTACACAGAGTGTATTTTACCAGAGTGCGCTTGTGGAGGGCAGGAATGATTATATCCTCAGAGTGTCTTCGATGTGGCTCGGAAGAGGGAGCTTTTTTCCACACAGTCCGGAGTTGTCTCTCGTTACACAGATTTTGGAGAGGGGTTTTCTCCTGCTTGTCAGAAGTGCTGGGATGGGAGCCTCCCCGCACGACGCGCTTGGCCTGGTTACACTTCATGGAGGGTGTTGGGGGCAATAGATATAAGCAACACCTCCTATTGCTAGGTCTCACGTTGGCAAAGAGGGACATTGCCAGGGCTTGGAAGGCGCCCCAGGCGCCGTCGCTGGCTACATGGAGGAATGGTATAGATTTTTGCATGGGACTGGATCAGCTGGTCTTCATTGCCAGGGGGTGTCCCCGTAAACATTATAAGATTTGGAAAAGATGGGCGGACTACCAGGGACTATATTTAGACCCGCCGCTGGAAGGGGGTGTGCATTTGACGGATTGATGGGGTGTGGAAGCTGGACTTTGCTGGGTGGCAGATAGGTTCTAAGTATGGTTCCAGAGAAGTACAAAACGTTCTATTCTCCCGCCAACTACATTCTTCCAGCCAAGCCCTCGCCACTGTACCTCGCATCAACAAGACCACCATGGGAGGCAGATCCTTCTCATACCTGGCTGCTAAAACATGGAACTCACTCCCCACTTACCTTCGCCTTACCCAGAACCACCTAGCATTCAGAAAGCAACTTAAAACGTGGATATTTGACAAGTAATCCTCCTCCCCTCCCTTAGCGCCTTGAGACCCTCTGGGTATGTAGTGCGCTATATAAATTCTTTGACTTTGACTTTGAGCGCAATTGGGGGGGGGGGGGTAGTTTATTCTATTATGGTTCTTCAAGTATATAAAAGTCAACGTCAACTTTCTAGTACAATTGATGTGTGGAGCAGTCTCCGGGATGCGGAGCTATGCAGTGTATGTGAACCATGACAAATAAAGTTTGTTTAAAAAAAATATATATATATTTAAATGATATCATCACCTCCAGTACGTTTTCTGATTGGGACTTTGTTCCAAATCAGACAGCATAGTATTTACAGTTTCAATCTGCTGCATTTGAGTAATGAATTGTATTATGATGCATCCAATTTGGACACCATGTATTGTTATCAACACTATGGTCATCATTTCTTACACAAAGCTAGTATCCCACATAATGTTTTCTCTTACCACCAATGGAAACATTGCCAAACACCACCAAAAGGTTGTTCAACCACATTTGCACAAAAATTTGCTTTTTTCTGGGATTAACACTTCAGATCTGAGCTCATCATAAACCTGCACCTACAAAGAAAAATATGCTCACCAAAACGAAACAGATATACTCTGCTTCCTTATTGCCCAACTGTCTCTAAAGGGTTTAGACTTGAGAGAAACAATAGACACAACACCTGCCTAGGGGGACTAAAGATTGGCACGTTCAGGGAACTGAGGCCTTATTTACAGCATGCCTCATACCACAGCAAATTATCTTCCTGAACGACACAATGCAACAAACTTCCTCTCTTGGTTTAGCCAAGATAAAGGACCTTAACACACCTCAGACGCTTCGATTTCACACTTTGAGGGATGGAAAAATTTTACACAAAAAAAAAAAGAGAACAAACATTAGATGGCATAGGTGTCTCCAACAAGTAGTTCATGAGCTACTAGTAGCTCTTCGGGTACCTTCGAGTAGCTCTCCTGAGTGCAGCCCAGCCTATAATTATAGAAGTTTTTGTTTGGTTGAATAATTACATGTATACCAAAAGGTACAAATCCATCTATTTCAGATGGAAATATGTGTATTTTCATAACTCATAAGCGGATATTTGGAGAAAACTGGCTGAATTTTTAAGATGTATTTAACGCGGTCATCTGATTTGGAGAGATGTTACTCATATTTCCTTGGTGCCAGTGGGATTGCAGCTATGGTTTTTATGCATTATCCATATAAAGGCATTCCAAATTGATAATGTTTTTTTTTACTTTACTGCTGGCAACCCTGCAAAATACACTGATGTTATTATTGCTGTCTGTCTTAGAAGGGTTTGCCACCATTATTATTAGTAGCTCAGGATGATTCACTGAACAAATGTGGATCTTATTACAGAAAAGGTTGGAGACCCCTGGATGTTTCCTACAATTCATCAGCCCTCAACTGGAAGGGATGGTTGGTTTGGCCTGTTGACAGAAATACATAGATGTCAGTCAAGATTCAGGGGTGCCACCGAAGAGTTTAGTACCCATAGGCCTGACGAACGTTACGTACGAGAACAATCGGTGTGGTGATATCTTACAGTGTTGGGAAGTTATGCCTAGAGTGGCTAAAAACCGCAACACTGTCCCAGATGAAATAATACTTGTCCTTACATGGATCTCAGGGAGTTTTTGTTAGGATCCTTGCCACCGCATCAGAAGCACTTACTTAATGCCATGTACGTCAAAGTTTGGAAAATCTCCTAGGAGGAGGCTGCTGAGAGATTGTATGAGATTGACGGAATTGAACCTAGAAAATGCTTTGGCAGTGGTCGACAATGGCATGACCACACTAACATCCAGAATTTATTCACTGGGCAATATTGAGTCTTCTACAATAGATATAACAGAATAGGATTTACTATTCTTCAACGTGAGAAAACACAACTGTGATCCATTCTATTATTGAGCTGGACGCTGCAATTACTGCGTTCTAATCATGTGCCCTGGCAATATATCAACAGAACGTCTGTTTTCTGCATACAACCTAACTCAAAGACAGACTAGAATGATACAAAGATGCAAATATACAATGCTGAACATTGAAAAATTGGACCAATTACCTTTACTGTGGCTGAGTCACCTGCCACAAAATGGTTAATCCTTGGCTATATTACACTGCCAGTCACGACATTCTATTTCAATACGGTCCACAGTACCACTAGGTAGGCAGGTATGAAGGGTTGGGAGAAGGGTACATACATGAATCTTGGGAATTACCATACAGATTTAGATGCAGTAATGAGGACACTGACGTTTTTCTGAGAGGTTCAGACTGTGGAAGTTCTTTAAGTGGTTCTCTTGTTTGTCAGGATATTATGCTTCACAGAGCCTGTAATGCTTTGGTTGCAAATTTATTGTGTCACTGGAAAGGATCCCCAGTTTCCGTGATTCATCCTGTGTTCAAACTACTCCAGAATGGGAGTTATATGATGTTGAATAAGCATGGGTGTTGTGGGATGGTACAGGCATCGAAAATCTGGTCAAAGTAAGTTCCAGAGTTACCTGCTGTGTGCAGGTATTATTTTCTCCGATCCACAGAGTTAGTGAGGCAACGCTATGGCCTTCATTGGATCTTTCCCTTATACAGTTTGATTTTCCGAGCAGACTGAAAGCCATGCTGCTACAGAAGGATGGGACCTTAACCTCAGCCTGAGCGACTTGATCTACAGGTTGCAAGGTCTTCGGCTGAGATACAGGCAATAGTTCCAACTAACTTTCCGCTCAATTTCAGAGAATTGACAGATCGTATCTTTAACATGTCTGATACGGGTGGGATAGTGCATCTATTGAAGAGCATAGGTTCTGGACTATTAAGCACCTTTCGGACAATCTTCTGAGTGCTTGTACGCGATGCAGCACTCCTATCGGATCCCCGATCCTTTTTTGCTGAACTAGACAAGCTTCTCGTAGACTTGTTATGGGGGTCCAAATACAAACGAGTTAGTCTGGCCACTCTGCAACGAACTTGGCAGGTGGGGGAGTTGGAAGTCCCATGCCTGGAATACTACTACACCGCTGCAGAGCTCCAGCACGCAGTGCATTGGTTGGATTGGGACAACTAGGAAAAGACCCTGCTGGCGGGGTCTTTTGGAGAAAGGGAGCTACCCGAGTTACTGATGATGGGGGCGGCAGCGCCTCCGACATGCCCCTATAGAGTTCGTCATGTGGCGGAGATGTGGTAAGTGACGGTACGGAAAGTAATGAAGGATGCTCCGGACATGCCCTTGTGGGTGGTCCAACCATTTCGGCAGATTGCCGCATCAATGTCACCATTTCGGCAGATTGCCGCATCAATGTCAGTACGGAAATTGCAGGAGGGGGGTTATCAGACCATGGGTGACCTATATGAATGCACGATACATCACATGTGAACAGGCTCGGGAGAGGTTTGAGCTGGGTCACGGGCAATTCTTACAATATGAAAAGATTTCTCAGGTTCCTGAAAAGATTTCTCAGGTTCCCGGATGAACCTGCGATCTCCCGGATGCTACAGACTGTTAATAATGGTTAAAGGCAGAAGGCTGATTTCACATTTATATCGGGCAATGTGGGATGATCGAGTAAATGGGTTGCTGATTCAAGAGAAATGAGAGGCACTGACAGGGGATACTTTTAGCAACAGGGACTGGGTCAAGATCTATGAAGGCGTCAAACAAGTGAGTCAAACACGAGGTTTAAATTAATTCAATTTAACTATATACACCAAACATACTTGACCCCGAAGGTGTTACGCAAGAAATATCCGGAGCAGTCTCCCTGGTGTGGAGAAGCGTAGGCTGCGTTCATACACATGGCCTTGACATGTCGAGAGCTGCAAGGATTAAGGGCGTTGGTTCTCGAGGTACTGAGGGGGACGACAGGCTGGGATCTAGCAGGAGATCCGGGTGGTACTGCTGAGATTGCTGCCTCGACACAAGAAGAAGAACCTTAGTCGAAAGCTAGTCATATTAGGGCTTGTGCTTGCAAAGAGGTGGATTGCCATATTATGGTGGGCCGCCGTTCACCCAGCATATCACAGTGGGTGCGGGATGTGCAGGAGTGGGTGACTGCTGAGTTGATTTGAATGCAGCGGCTCAGAAAAGATGAGAAACTAGAAGATGTACAGGCTTGGAGGGCTATGGTGGCAGAGCTGGTAACTGGGAGTACAGACGGAGCATATAGTGACGCAACACGGGGGCGTACACTCAGGCAGGAATTAGAAAATAGCAACATGGTGAGAAATGCAGGGTAGCATGGTACTACCGGAAGAGGCAAAACGAATGAAGAGATTTGGGCCGTCAGTGTATGCCATGTGGGATCCAGGCATGGTTTGGGAGGGGTGGGGAGGAGTTCTTGTTGGGGGAAGGAGGGGTGGGCGGGGAGGGAGGGTAATTGACCTGCAGCGCAGAAGCTCGGGCCGTGGGCCAAGGCAGGGATTTGTAAGATTGTTCATGATTACGGCATGATACAGAAGATACATATGGGAGAAGCAGAAGGAAGGGACACCCGGGAAAAGCTTGTATATTACGGCGGTTGTACACAGGTTACGGCCTGCGGGATCTGGACAGCGAACATTCAGTGCGATATACCCATGCTGATATCTGTACAACTTGTCCGTTTAAAAGATCAATACAGATATATTTTTTTTAAAAGTTGTACCAGACAATCTGGCTAGACACTCACAGTCGCAAGTTTAGTAGTACAGGATGAGGTAGAGAATGATGCACAACTACGGATGCGCCCAACCTCCGAGGATCGCAACCTGTGAATCGGACACCGCATGCAATGAGCATGCAGTCAGTGTGTAGAAAAAGAAATGCAGCACGGACGACGAGGCGGGCCATGCCGAGTCCCGCAACCGTAATTCTGCTCACCACCAATGAGACGCTTGTGTGTGCTGGGGCCCCACAATGCAGGGACCACACTCCTTAGATGCAGGCACGGTTTGGGGGCTCCACACAAGGCAGTCCAGTCTCCAGGAACAATACTTAGTTCCACGCTCGCACTGCGCTGCATTCAGGATCTGGCAGACAAAGTAGGCGCTTGTGAGGGCACCGCTCTCCAGGTGACACATGCAGAAGATGTAGGTACTTCATGGGAGGCCTTTGATGTCCCTGAGACCTTCACAAAGAACAGGGTACCAGCCAACAAGACCTTGGAGAGCACACTTCAGGGCGCCACACAGCAGCAGGTAGCTGGCCTAGGCCAGCCACTATTCAGGCTGGGTGCACTATCCCTTCCAGTGGCAGTCTCCTCCTTGTGCACAACAGATTAATCAGGCAGTGTGCACAACACAGACCAGGATGTCTGGTCCCAAGTCAGTTCAAGCGTATCTCTGCCCTGCTGAAGTATGGACCAATAGTTATACTGTAGTGTGCGTTTGAAGTCGGGGTGGTTCAGAGGGTTCCCCTTTGAACCACAGCTGTCTCTCCTAAATTTCAGTACTGTCTGCCATGAGGCCTTGGAAAGCAGATCTTAGTCTTTAGTGGGTCATGATCTGGCTTCCCATAGGCCAAGTTTAAAAACCTCGCCCCCCCCAATCTATCCAGCCAAGTCCTCGAAAGGGCAGAGGACTGTTGTTCCAGTTGCATGCCCAATGTTTATGTTGTCTCTGGGGAATGCACAGATGTGCTCTCCCAGCCTCCAGGGTGAACTGGAGTAAAACTAAAAAGGCACACAAAACAGTTTAGCACAGATAAATGCCCACTTTCTAGAAGTGCAGAAAGAACAATTGATGGACAGAATCCTGCACAATGTCAAACATTCACCCCAGTACAGAGATCTGGGCCTAAATCTATCGTTTTTTTGCTCCCCATGCCTTTTCTGTTCAGACCCAGCCATAAGCAAATCAATCTTGACCCAAAGGGAATAACCCAGCACAAAATGCCAGGCCAGGTCCTCCCTGGACTGGAAACAAGCATCTTGGGACCGGTTTCAGGGTATCACCCCTTATTAGCGAAGCTAGGTTGAGTCCAGTGGCAAGGAGAGCACGGGACCCACATCTGGGCATACCCATCACACTCGGGGTGACAAATGCAAAAAGAACAATTGATGGACAGAATGCTGCACAATGTCAAACATTCACCTCAGTACAGAGATCTGGGACTAAATCCATCTTTTTGCTCCCCATACCTTTGCAGCTCAGACCCAGCTGTATGCAAATCAGTCTTGACCCTGTTCCCCTTGGGAAAAGTCCAGCCCGAACTGCCAGGACTGGACTGGAAACACTGCAGTGGCTTGGAGAGCACGGGACCCACGTCTGCGCATACTCGTCCCATTCAGGTTGACACATACAAAAAGAACAATTGATGGACAGAATGGTGCACAGTGTCAAACATTCACCCCCTTAACCGAGATCTGGGCCAAAATCCATAGTTTTTTTGCTACAGATTACTTTCTAGAAGTGTCCTTTCTAAGCTATTAACAACAAATCCACCCTTATCACTGGAGAGGATTTGACATTGTGAATCAAATGATAGTAAACAACACGTTGCTGCTCCACTGTAAGCCAATACTTCAGCTTAATGTAATTTCAGCCATTCCCCCATGTTAACCTATGGGGAGAGCAAACTTCATAGGTAGTGAAAACACACGTGGGTTTTTTTTCACTACCTGGGCAGGGAACAGATGTGTAACTGCCCTGTCTTTCCCCTTTCACATGCTCCACTCCACCTAGGGCTCCCTAGGGAAGCTCTGGTGCTTGTGAAAAGGCACCCTAAACATTGGCCAATGATTTAGTAAGGCCAACCTGAGCATAAGTGCAAATGCACACACACAGACCTGCAATGGCAGGCTGGAGAAATAGTTGTAAACCCCATGAGGTAACTCCCTGCTGTAAGCTAAAACAGTAGTTTAAAAGCAATTCCTCCATGTTGACCCACGGGAAGAGCAGACCTAATTGGTAGGGAAAACCCACATGGGGATTATTCACTACCTGAGCAGGGAACACACAAGTACCTGCCTGCCTACTACTTTCCCCACCCCTCAGGGCTTAGCCTAAATGCCTGAATGTGCCATAGTGGTAGTGAACAGTACACTCAGCATTGGCTAATGCTTTCAGCAATGCCAACTTGAGCATACGTGCAACTGCGCACACACAGGCCTGTAATGGCAGGCTTTAGACATGTTTTAAAGACTATTCTGGTGGGTGGTATAATCAATGCAGGAGCCCACTGGTAGCCAGTGCAGGACCTGCCCTGGGTATGTGGAATAACTCTTTACAGGGTATTCAAAAGTCCAGCACCCAAACCAATCAGGTAAGAAGCACTTCCTAGCGTGCGTAGGAAGGGCTTGCACACTTTCCCAGTGCATTACAGTAGGAAAGTGCCCAGTGTCCTCAGGCCACGAAAAGAGAATCAGCAAAAACCAGGAGGAAAAAAAGCAAAACGTTTTAGGCAAATCGCCTAAGAAGGGCCATTTCCAACAAATGTTTTATAGCTACATTAATACAAATAGAGAGCACTTTTAAATGTGCTTTAGAGCTGGATTAATATAAATAGACAGCACTTTTAAATCTCTTCTAGAGCTGTGTTAATCATCCCTGACTAATTATTAAAGGAAACAAAAAGCAGAAAATACATTCTACAAATAAATATATAAGGTTTTGTTTAACTTCCTATGTATTATCATTCCCATGTCTTTGCAGACTCTTAAAGCAACAACAAATGGCCAATACTTTCCTATTGAAGAGGTGGCAACCCTTTCATCGCATCCGGTTGGCTACGGTAGATTTAGATGGTAAGAAGGGGGGGGGGGCTTTCTGATCGTGGTCTGGAGTATCTACATTTAAGGATCTTTCTAAGGCTCAAACTCAAAACCCACCACCCAAACAAAGGGAAGAGCCCAATCCATTGCAAAATAGTGAGGATGTATTTGGTGCTAAGAAATAACACTGCCAAATACCCAATGCAGTGCATACACCTCGGCGAACTTACATACTCTGCACTGATCACTGCAGAGTATGCAAGGGCGCTGAGGGGTATGCACTGTAAGTGCATTTGATATTTGGCACTGCTATGTATACCAGTCGGCGCTGTTAACATACTCCGAAGGAATCACTGCAGAGTATGTAAGGATGCTAACGGGTATGCACTGCTGTGCATACTCCTTGGTGCCCTTACATACTCACGAGTATATAATTCTTATATACTCCGAGTATGTAAGGGTGCCGAGGTGTAGGCATAGCAGTGCAGTCAGTGTTTTTTAAACAGGGCCTTAAGAGGGAGCTATCCCTCGATGTTTAAAAGTCCCTGCATATTAAAGTTTGACCTGCACTCATTTTTAAACATAGAGGGACTGCTCCCTCTTCCTGCATTGTTTAAAAAACAAACACTGCAGATTAATTCTGCCCGTGGAGGGGCAGAATTTATTGGTAATTCTGAGTTACAAGGATAACACATAATTACCGAATTCCGCCTAATGAATTAAAAATTCCACCAACAACCTAACAGAGAGAGAACTGGTTACAGTATCAGTCTCCCACTGTTGCAGTGATTCTGCTCTGGAACAGAACTATGCTTGGAACCATACCACCTCAGTGTCCATGAGTCAGGTCCAAGTAGCTATAGTGCTTCACTTGCCCTCTTAACCTTACTGGAGAAACAAGTGAATTGGCAGCCTAAGAGCACAACCCTCTTGACCCTCTCAGGGATCGCTGTAACAGGACACACCCTTGCTTTCTCTCACTCGTAATTGTCCAAGAGACATGAATAAAGATTTGGATATTTATTCAAGTTATCGTGATCTGAAATGCAGTATATGTGCCACAATTAGAAAATGAATGAATAATGAAAATACTGTTAGCATGGTTAATAATCCATATACCATGAAAAGCTCTGTCATTTTATAAGACAGAGTGACCTAACCACCTACCCCTGTTACTAAAGCTAAGTGATTATATGAAAGATCTCTGGGATTACCGGCAGACCTCGTACCTTAGCATACACAAATGGACGTTCTATATCTCAGCAGACACAGTGCTCTTGTCTCAGAACTCTCATCCATGTGCCTGTCTGTGGCTCATGTACTCATCTATATGATAGAACATGTGTGTGCATAAACAACAGCTGCATACTTGGGTTATGTCTAGGTGCTAGTGCCTGGCTTCAAAGAACAACAAGGGACATTGTTGTTTGACCTTGTCGGTGGTGCTCAGACTAAATCCCAGGAAAAGAACGCAATGTGAAAACCTATACAAGTTCCTTGTGAAAGTACAATGTGGAACAAAAGCAAGCATGTTTATATAGTAACGTGTGCCAAGGAAAATGAGGTCTTCAACGTGTATAGTTAGGATCACATAGGAAAAACTACAATGGGCCATGCAGGAAACACATGACACCACCAAAGGTGATTCAGCTTCTGCAAATGAAGCCACCAAATGTGGTTTCAATCTTTCTGTAGAGCTGCGTCATCACGGGCATTTTAGCTTCCTTACAAGCAACTTGCGGTCATGTGTGCTTCCGCTTCCTGGAGCACTGCAAGGGCCCCTGGGCCTCACCAAACAGATCGAAGGTTCGGGTCCTTTCCTATGCTGAAGGTGGCTGCTAGCAATTCTTCCTATTCCAGCACCTCCCAGTCTTATGTTTTTTACCTCTGTGTATTTATTTTTAAGTTAAAGCAAAATACTTTAGCAACTGTACACCACGCCATCAAAATTAGCATAGGTATTCATACATGCCAACGTTTTATAGCAAATAAGTGGGGGATTTTTTAAAAAAATTGTCAGGATGATATATTTTCCTCACTGACTTGTATTAAAGCAGAGGCAGTCTGCCTGAATCAGGTCTATTGTTATTTGTGGCGACAGACAATCATCTTTTAATTTTTGGCAGTTTCAGAACATAGGGCAAAAAAACACTAACAGAGTTCTAAACTCTATTTTTTGTTTGAGCTCTGTAAAACTGCCAAAAATAAAATATTGAAGCCTGTCACATGATCTAATCGTCCCCCGAAGTCAAAGTGTTTACCTTTGATGTTGAGGTAATTCTTGAAGGGGGAGATTGGAGGGTGCTCGACAGGCATCAACATTTAATTTTTGCCAGTTTTACTAAACTGAATTGGGTTTCTGCAGCAGGAATCGGGAGGTGGAAGACTAGGATTGAAATCTGCAGTCTACTGACTGAATTGGGAGGGTTGGCATGTATGGGTATTAAATATTTTGTCTATCTATAAATGCAGTGTTTCTCTCGTCCCCCTCCAAGACCACCCTTCCAACCATCAGTCCCAACCATCAGTTGGTGACTGCTGGTGACGACAACTTGGGATCTGAAAAGGTAACACAGACATCATCTACATATCATGAGATCTTTTTGGCTCACCCGCAATCTCCAGGAATCCCGTTACATCAGTGCTCAGTCTAACCCAGCATGCCAACACTTCAACACATAGGGCAAACAGCAGAAGAAGGAGTGGGCGCCCCTGCCTGGTGTCTCGCTCCAGCTTGAATGAATCAGAGCGCCCCATTGACTTTCACCGCTGCCATTGGCAACTCAGAGTACAAACAAGTCAGGTCAAACCTGAATCTCCTCAAGACTAGTTGTAGGTACGTCTAATTGATGAAGCCAAACACCTTTTCAACATCCCCTGCTATGATGTCTATTGGGCCTTGAGTATTTTCCATTTTATCCAGCCAGTTGTACAGTCTTCTGAGTTTGAGCCTTGCTGCCCTACCCAGGATGAACCCAGTTTAATCCCAATGTATGAGCGAAAAACTAACTTTTATTGGTCGCGGTGCTTTTATTTTCACAAAACGTTTGACTTCAGTGTTTCAATCAACAATGCTTTATTCGATTTCTGTCTTAGAAAATCATAAAAGCACATAAAATAAGAATAAATTAAACAGTAAGAATAAAAAGTGTCCAATATGAAATCCATTTTGATCCGCTAGCGAACTCCTCTAAGACATAAAATAATTGTTATCCTGTTTTCCATAAATCAAGACATTCATATTACAATGTTTTTCCTGCGTTTAAAGACACTTTTAAAAACATTGATAGTTTCCATACTACGTGTTCAATTTCCAAAAGCTGTAATGATATAAAAGCAGGACGACATTGTCTAAGACCCAGTGACTTTAAAATTGGTAAAATCCATATTTTCTTTTGCACATCGTAAAATTTGCAAAATAAAACAACATGATGTGTTGGTTGTTCTAAATGATCATCGCAGGGACACAAGTGCATAACTCTTGACCAGTCATTCATTCTTGGGGAGATTGTTAAATCTATGTAGAATCTCTAGTCTGAATCTTGTCAGTAGTAATCTATCATGGCCAACAGGGACAATACTTAGGTATGGTTGGATGCTAAAAGTTGTTAAAATCATTTGATTAGACTTCATATACATATTTAGAAGGTGTTGGCCCTGCAATGGAGTCAGTTGTTGCTACAATACCACTGGACTCCATTGGCTCCTGGTGTCTTACCCTACTGCATTTGTTTCAGGGGTTCAAAAATTTCAGTCAATGCGAGATCCTTTTCTAATGACCAACCATCTTCTTCCCAAGAGTTGGTACATCTAGCTCCCCAGGAATGAAGCAATATCCTCTTCCCTGCATGTTTGTTTGCCTTTGTTTCTGATAGTATTGTGCAAATGTTTGTGCCATTTCATGATCTATTGTATCGAGAAACAGCCTTTACCACGCAACCATTACAACGCATAATGGTTACATTGTGGTTTTAACAACGCAAGTCATTACGTCGACTTGCACTGGAGGGCTCTCTAGACTAAGGAATAGCGTGAATTACTATCTCAACACTTTCCCTACGGTACATAGACTGGAGTTGGAATATTAGTTCACACTATTCCGAAGTCCAGCGCCCTCCAATGCAAGTCAATGTAACAACTTGCGTTGTCAAAACCATGATGTAAAATGCCGCGTTGTGATGGAATGTGTGGTATCCCATTGTATCTACATTTCCATCTTCTTGTAAAAAATTGTCCACCCATGTAGACTCCTCCCTCTTCCCCAGCTAAGGAAGGAGGTGTCTTTTTGTTTCTCTCCTTCCGCACACAATTTTCGTTGTAGGAAGAATTGGTACGACCTACTGCATTGTGTGTACATTGTGGTATTATTCTATGATGGGCCCTAGCAGATTATTTTGTGATTCTCGCTCTCAATATAGTCTTTCAAGTGTCATGGTCTCTTCTTGCAATGCTACAGCTTGTCTCACCATACATTTCATGTTCTGCACTTTTATGTTTTGTTCCCCAACTCTAAGGACATCTTTGTATGCTCCCCAGAGTATTATTAGAGATTCCATGGAACCTGTTATTATTATTATTATAATAATAATAATACAGAATTTTGTATAGCGCAATCGGCTACCTCACGAGGAGGTGTCCCGGTGCTGTGAGAACAAGATGTCATGACCGTAGAGGCAGGAAGAGGGTGGCAACTAGCGTGGCTGGGTGAACAGCCAGGTTTTCAGCAGATGCTTGAAACAGACTTCGGATGGGGCCTGCTGAAGAGCATGGGGGAGCGAGTTCCATAGTGTCGCCACGTTGGGCGAGAAAGTTCGTCCTCCCAGTCGGGCTCTTTTTGCTCTGGGAACTGCAAGTCTGACCTAGTTGTTGGATCTGAGGGAACGAGATTGAGTGTACCTAGGTAGTCGATCTTTCAGGTAGTTTGGGCAGTTACCGTAAATAGGTCTGAAGGCCAAAGTAAGTGCTTTAAATTTTATTCTGCTTGCAACTGGTAGCCGAGGGAGAGGAGATACGGAGATAGTTGAAGTACAGTGTGAAGTCCGCCCACAGCCTATTCACTTTCCTTGTATGTTTTAAAACCCATGCATCTAGTCTCCAACTACATCCTGGGTGGCTAGCCTTTTTTCCCAGTGTTATCTGAGAGGTGAATGGTCCGAAACATCTCTGCCTCTGGTATGGATGCAATCCCTTCATTGGAGTGAATATGTAGCCGAAGCGAGAGAGTGTTTTGAGGACCTTTTGATAGAAAGGAGTGTTGCTAGTTTGAGTTGACAAACATCGGACAGGTCAAGTGTATAGGCAAATTGTGCTAAATGAATTAATGTGAGAGGGGATCACTGGAGGGGACGCCATCCTATCCAGAGCACGATCCATCACATCACTGACTTCTCCCCCTATTATGTGTATCGTAGCCTCTCTTCTAATAATAATAATAATCCATATTTGTAAAGCACAAAAATATCACCCCTTAAAGTTTCAAGGTGCTGGGGGCCGTCTGTGAGATTAAGTGAGCTATTGGCCAGAGTCACATGGTGTTGAGCTGAGCTGCCGCCAGGGATCGACGCGTGAGCCCCGTGCTCCAGAGTCAGCCACTTAGGCCACTGTGCAACACCTCTCTCTCGACACTATTGTATCCAGCTGGAGTTTGGGAGGTATATACACAATCAAGACCATTACACCTCATCTTCATCCTCCTCGTCCCAGTCCGGCCTTGTAAGACGCGTCTGCCTCACAAGGCAGGACTGGGATGAGAAGGACGAAGATGAGGGGTAATGAACATTGATGATAAGTAATACAACATTACAGACCGTCTACGCCATGCCCCTACACTCGCATATGAAATGTATCTGGATTGGACCACCTCTTGATAATCCATGGATGGCTAACAAAAATAGCTACTCCTTTTGAGCACTTTGTGAATCCCGGATGTACCAGTGATATATATTGGCCGCTATTCCGAGATTTACAAAAACTTCCCAGGAAGTGGGCCCCTTGTGGTAGCACTAGATTTGGGGGTTTTATATGGATATAATGGGCCACCACAGGTTCACGGGATACACAATACAGTCTTACTCCTAGAAGTTCATATGGCAATCCATATTGTAGATCAGATGATGAAAACATACACGGTAACGTGTGGTTAATAGTCACCACTGCGCTCCGCTATGCACGAAATCCAGCACGGAAACAGAATGCACTGTAACACGTGGCAATTGAGAACCACCCCGCTCTGCTAAACTGTAAATCCATAAATTAACCACATACACGGTAACGCATGGAAATAGAAGCACTGCCGCTATGCCCAATGCCAACGGTCGTTACCTCACGAGCAGAACATAAACACCAACAGAACTGAAACGGTAAAGCGCGGCTACTAGAGACCACCGCTGCATTCGGCTCAATACTCCAAGTAAACGAATAGTCCTCGGCGGGAATGAACTAGAACTAGTTACTCACAGAATCAAGCGATCCCGTGGAAACCCAATCGCTGGAAACTAAACCTTCACCGGACTCACCGCGAGTGCGGTCTCACACGCAGAGCGAGCGCGGTGCACACGAATCAGAATTACGCACAATGACGTCCGTGAGGATGGCGTCTAAGTACTTCCTGCGCCCCACTGCCTCATGTGATTTGTAGTTTTTTAGGGTAAGGCATGCGCCGCTACGGATGGATCCTGACAATAACCTTGTAAATGGCTGCCTCTGTTCCTCTGTTGCCGTGGGACTGTGAGCAGGGAGTGCATACTTCTCCGGTCCAGTCACATCAAATCGGGGCAGCAGTTTACTGGACACCCCTGGGCGTACGTGGTCCTGATGGTTCAGAGTTTTTGAATTCGGGTTGCGGGACCGTGCCTCTGGTAAAGGCCACATGTTTTTTGGGAGGACTGTTGGGCCCCCGCGGTGACACCACTTGGCATAGAGCCCGATTCAATATGTGGATAAAGAGCAAGGCGCACAGCTGAAAGTTATTTTTGGGTTAAAGTTGATGTATGTAGTTCAACCGCAGTGTTTTAGAGTAGGGTGCTCCTTCAGGTAACGGATCCGTCCAATCCGTGAATAGCTTAATTCACGAAAAGTGCACACATAGATAGTATATGCTGTAGTGAGCGCTCTAGCGTTGCACGTCACGTAGCTACGTGACGTGCGGTGACGTAGGGAGGCAGCGCGCGAGCAGGCTGGGCAGAGGACATGCTCGGCGCTCCTTGTACAATACAACTTGAATAAATAGAATACACAGCAATCCGACTCCGAGAGTTATTGGGGGAAGAAGGCACATCATTACAGTGGCGACGAGGGTGAGACCCACGACCCCCCACAGCACAGATCACGCGACGAGTAGCAGAAACGGAGCGGAGTCGCGGAGCGGAGAGCGCGAAGGGCCCGAGGGAACGCACGTGACCACACCCTGACCGGGCACCACAAGGAGCGCAACAGAGCCAATAAGCACCCGGAACAGTGCACCACAGGCGCGCAGTGAGTAACCTGCTAGAAGCTGCGACGCAACCCGCGCCGGAAACTAGTCACGTCCACGGCCCACAGGGAACCGCACTGGCTACCCCACCTGAGCGGGAAGGGGCTGAAAGGAGCAGCCCCCCACCCTTACCCAGCGAGGAGGAACGAAACAGCGCGCCAGGGAGCCCGAGAAGCCCAGAAAGTGCGCCGCCCACATCTAAGGGCGAGAAGATGAGCGCGCAGGCGGGGTTCGCGATGGCCCCAGTCCAGTTCCTTCCCAGACCAGGGGAACCCCTCATGAAATGGGAAGACTGGAAGGAGTACATAGATAATTTTATAGAAGTGCTGGAAGACGAAAGCGAGGAGAAATTTAAGCCACCAAGAAAGAAACGTATCCTGCTGTTAAACCTGGGCCCGGAAGGCCTGAGGATCTACAAAAGCCTGGTCCCAAAGAAAAGAGAGGCGACGGATGACGACGTGTACGCACACGCAATGGAAGACCTGGATGAACACTTCAAACCATCAGTATGTGTCTCAGTGGACAGGTTTAACTTCCAACAAAGGAAACAACAACCAGGGGAAACGGTGGAAGAGTATGTGGCGGCGCTGAAAAAACTAGCATCCTCATGCAGATACGCCAACTGGGAAAGTGAATTCATAAAAGACCAGGTGGTGATGCACACCACGTGCACCAACGTGCAGGACAAGCTATGGGCCGCAGGCGACACCTCACTCAAGGACGTACTAGTGATAGTCAAGAGGGCCGAACTGGCGCGAAGGTGCGCAGCGGCCGCGAAGAAAGAACCCGTGCCCAGTGGCGTAGTGAATAAAGTGGGCGATGAAGAACACCACAGAGACCACCAAACACGGAAACCGCCAGAGAAGGGTCCGAGCAGATGGCAAAATAACCCAGGCCCCCCGGGCAAATCGGCGGGAAGTAACAAAAAGTCCTGCTACAGGTGCGGAAGTTGGTCGCACGAGGCGCACGACCGGAAGTGCCCCGCGTTTCGCGCCAAATGTATGTTTTGCGGAATTGTCGGCCACTATGAGAAAGTGTGCAGGAAGAAAGTGTCCAAGAATGCAGTGAAGTACGTCGGGCGAGAAGTGGAGGAACCGGACGAAGTGGCTGAAGTAGCTGAAGAAGAGGTGGTGACGGTCCTCTGCATCTACGACGAGATCCTGAGCGTGGATGGCCAAGCCCGAGGTACCGACGGAAGGAGGACGATGAAGCCAGTCCTGGATATGACGATAGGAGGCGTTGGAATCCAAGTGGTGGCAGACACAGGATCACCATACACCATAATTCCGAGAACCGTCTGGGAGGAGAAGTTTGCCCCACAACTGGGCCCCGGACTGGAGAGACTGGACATACGTCCCGTCACCTACAATGGAGACCGCATCCCCATGGCTGGATGCAGGAGGCTGAACTTCGAGTTCAGGGGCAGAACAGCCTGGTGCAAGCTGTACGTCTCTGAGAAAGGCCCTTCTGTCCTGGGGTGGCTCGACCAAGGAGACTTAGGCATCAAATTGGACCCAGGAGGCAAGGAGCAGATCCTGCTGACGGAGCAAGAAGAGGGGCCTGACACGGACAGATGGAGGAAGGTATTTCCCACTGTCTTCGGGGGCACAGTGGGGAAACTCGACAAGTTCGCACACAAAATCATCCTCAAGGAGGGAGCGGTGCCGGTGGCCCACAAGGTGAGAAACATCCCATTGGCTGTGAGGGACGACGTAAAGGAGGAGCTACGGGAGCTAGAGAAAAGAGGGATCATCGAGCCGATCACCTGCGCCGAATGGTTGGCGCCGTTGGTGGTGGTGAAGAAACCCAACGGCAAGGTCCGTCTATGCGTTGACCTGCGCGAATTGAATAAGAACATTGTGGTAGAGAGGTTCCCCCTACCCCGAATAGAGGAGATGTTGGCCAGCACGAGGGGCGTCCAGTGGTATTCCACCATAGACTTAACATCGGCTTATCACCAAATTGCACTACACCCGGAGAGCCGCAAATTGACTTCGTTTATAACCCCCTTCGGGTGCTATCAGTTCCACCGCATGCCGTTCGGGCTAGCCTCAGCGGCAGCGGTGTTCCAAAAACTCATGCACCAGTTGTTCAAGGACAGACCTGGGGTCCAATACTTCCAGGACGACATCTTGGTGATGGGACGAGACAGATCCGACCACGACAAGAAACTGAATGACGTATTGGGAATCCTGGAAAAGAGGGGCCTCACGGCAGAATGGACCAAGTGCCGAATAGGAATGGAAAAGGTGACGTACTTGGGCCATGAGATAAGCGCACGAGGAGTAACACCCAAGGCGGAAAACGTGAAAGCTATCTGCGACGCACCCCCACTGGCCAGCAAGGAGGAAGTCCGATCATTCTTGGGGATGGCAGAGTACTACGGAAAGTTTATGGAACACTTCGCCTCAAAGACCCACAACATGAGACTCCTCACAAGAGACAACAGTGAATTCCGGTGGTCGGAAGAGGCCCAGCAGGAATTTGAAAAGGTAAAAAGGGAGGTGGCAGGAGCTGTCCCGCTACAAGGATTCGACCCCCAAGGAAGCACCGTACTCACAACGGACGCTAGCGACAAAGGACTGGGAGCAGTCCTCATGCAAGACCGCGGCCAAGGGAGACTGGAAACGATATGCTTCGCATCCCGCACCCTGAGCGACACTGAGAAGAAATATAGCGTGGTCGAGAAGGAAATGCTGGCAGTAGTGTGGGCCATGTCTCGGTTTAGGCAATTCCTGTGGGGCACCAGGTTCCGGTTGAGGACTGACCACAAGCCCCTGCTCAAGGTACTCACATCAAGCGGACATGCAGACGCAACGCCAAGGATTTCCAAGATGTCACTCAAACTAATGGAATTCCGATATGATGTGGAACATATCCCGGGAAATAAGAACAAGGTGGCGGATTACCTAAGCAGGGCGGCAGCAATGGAACCCAGCACAGAACGCAGCGAGGGAGCGGAAGAGTGGGTCGCACTCACGGAAGACCAAGAAACAACAGTGAGCAGACAAGAATGGAAACTAGCATATGAAGAAGACCCCGTTCTGGAAGAAGTGAAAGCCCATATAGTAAGGGGTTGGCCAGACAAAAACAAGACAGGGCGAGATCTCATCCCGTACTTTGAAGTTAGGGAGGAACTATCAATGGATGATCAAGGCATATTCATGTTTAGAGGAGAGAGAGTAATACCACCAGCAAAAATGATCCCCCTGTTGTTGGACATGTTGCATGAGGGCCATCTAGGAGCTGGAAAGCTGAAACTGAGGGCCAAGCAAAATTATTGGTGGCCGGGAATGGACTTAAGAGCGGAGAGACACGTTAGAGAGTGCCCGAGGTGCCAAGGCGCAGATAAAACACTCAAACCCCTGCACCCAGCCCTGGGGAAGTTTGATCCTCCGAAGAATCCGTGGGAGGAACTGTCTATAGACATTTTGGGTCCTGTCCTAAATGCACAAGGAATACAGAAATACATCTGCGTCATGGTGGATCGATATTCCAAATGGCCGGAATTGAGAATAGAAGAAACAATGGACACGAAAACGATAGTGAGTTTCATGGCCGAAACTTTTGTGAGAGAGGGCATCCCAAAGTGTGTCCTCAGTGACAACGGCCCCCAATTCCGATCCGAAAAATGGTCCCAATTCATGCGGAACACGAACACCGGCTATAGCCCATTCCAGATTCTCAGAGGCCGGGAACCTTTCACTCAGGACAACAGAATCTGGAAGGAAAGAGTAATCAAGAGCGAGTGGTCACCGGCCGTGGTGCAGGCCAACCTGGAAAGAGCCCAATCTGTGTACACCAAACACTATGATGCGCGGAGGAATGTAAAGGACACCTCGTTGGAGAAAGGAGAATGGGTGAGAGTAAAACTGGCCACTCTGCAGAAAAAGGGAGAAAGCAAGTACAGCAAGCCCCTGCAAGTAGTGGAAGTAAGAGGTAGGGCGGCCTTGCTGAGCGACGGAAATGTGTGGTCGCAGGACCGCATGGCCAGGTGCAACAAAATACTCTGCTGGAGGGTCAACAGGACAGATGGAGGTAGTGAAAGCAACAGCGAGACCCTCTGTGAATATGGGGGAGAGGATATAGACATCGAGGAGACACAACAAGAGGACATTGGTGCGAGTGGGGAGCAGCGGAGTGAAGAGGATAGGAGCAGGAGTGAGCCTAGTGCGGCTGCGCTAGGAAGTGGTAACGAGAATGAAACGACAACTGCCACGGCCCCGGTAAGACTGACGAGAAGGGGAAGGGCGGTGGTCCAGCCTACGAGATTCAGAGACTACGACATGAGTCAGGACTTGTACATATAGTTTGTTGGGAAAAAGGGGAGATATGTAGTGAGCGCTCTAGCGTTGCACGTCAAGTAGCTACGTGACGTGCGGTGACGTAGGGAGGCAGCGCGCGCAGCGAGGCAGTAGCGCGCGAGCAGGCTGGGCAGAGGACATGCTCGGCGCTCCTTGTACAATACAACTTGAATAAATAGAATACACAGCAATCCGACTCCGAGAGTTATTGGGGGAAGAAGGCACATCATTACATATGCATCCCTGGGTAGGGACGGGCACACCGTAGGTTCTTAATATAAGACTCCTTATGATTTTGTACAAGTTGTATTGTTTTATTCTTATTTTCACAGATTTATACTGATATTTTTGTCATATCATGTAGATTGTTAAGGCATATTTATGCATTATTAGTTTTCCATAACATCCTTATCATGCTCTGATGCATTTCGGGCTCAACAGCCCTTTGTCCAGGAGCTCAGAGTGCCGGAGTATATGACAGCTTAAGTTAGTTTTTTTTTCCGGCGTATCTCGGAGAGACATCTATGACCAGTCTTGTCAAATGTTCCAGCCAGTTGTACCCATAAGGGCCAGGTTACCGCCATCGCGCCCTCTGCCCTGAGACTCTTCCACTGGGGGCTGGATGGAACCTGTGTTTCTGTCAACCTCCGAACCCTGTAAGGTTCTCAAGACGAAGATGGGGGATGTCCATGTGACTGGGACCCCCTGCACCACGTGCTCTAATGTGGACCCAGGATTTTCACTCTTCTAAAGAAGCCTGCAGTGCCCCCAGGGCCCTTTGTCACCTCTCGCCACAATGGCCACCAGGGCCAACAGCAGAAGGCTGGGGAAGTGTTCCTGCCCCACTCAAGAGAGTTGCCATCTGCAGTCAGCGCAGCCTCAACTAGAATTCCGTGGGCAGGGGGCCACTCTCGGATTCTTCCTGCCTGGCAGCTTATTTCAGGTGGCAGCACCCACGCAGTGGCGTACCAAAAGTTGAGGGTCCCACCCTGCAAGGTATGTGAAGGTTCACACTCTGGACTCAGTCAAGGGCTCTCACCAGGGTTGTGAGCTGAGGGGAACCCTGGAGCTTGCCCTTCCCCCAGCACTGCAATAGCTGTGGGGGTCCTGTGTTACGCCACTGCACCCATGCAGGCTTGGTGTCGCCACTGGTGCCGCCCCCCTGTGGGCTTCTGGGGTCAAGGGTGGATGGCAAGTCTGTCTGTGCTGCTCTCCCACTAGGATATAGACTGCCTGGAAAAAAGGGGGCGGGAGCGTATCCAGGGGCCGCAGGCCCCACTACATGCAATCCTGGTTCTGCAACCTTTATGGGACCTGTAGTATCCCCCCCCCATCTCCAGTACGAAGACCAGTAAGGGCCCGCAGGCTCCACAACAAGCAAACCTGGTTCTTCAACCTTTATGGGGCCTGCAGCATCACCCTCCCTCACCTCATCCCCAGTCCGATGACCAGCAGGTTGGCTTCTTTTCTGTTCCGAGGCGGTTCACCCTGGTTCTCCCCAAGCCGCACGAAGCACCCACCTAGGTCTTTCCTGCTATAGGGCCAGCAGCATCACTGGGGGCCCCCACCTCATCACCTGTGCAGGCTGCTCAGTGGGTAACTGTGACGCTCTCTGCTCACCTCCAGGTCCACTGATAAATAGTTCTTCTACAAGGCAAAATTCGTGATTAATTGGAAGCCTTTACGTATCAGTTCCAGAGTGTGGAGGGGGTGATTTGGGACTCACTATTAATATACTTTTCCAGAATAGGCTTGACCTTAACTTCTCCTCAAAGACTGAAAGCTTTGGACTGTATGATTTACTGCTGTGGAAGAACTTGATACTACTTTTCCAGCCGAAACAAAATCACATGAGATTTTCAGCCAGGTTTCATGCTGGTGTTTTCCTAGCAGTGGGAAGCATGGAATGCTAAATGTATGCGGTAAAACCAAACGGAGTAGAAGGTTCCATGTGAATTTATTGTGGAAAGTTTGGCCCACATGGCAATTTCCCAGTCCACTGGCTCTTCTCTGTAATTTCATGGCACTGGGGCGATTTTACTGCACAGAAATAGTAAAACGCGCCACAATAGGAAGCAAGATGGCGGTCGTGCAAGTGGCCAACAACGGCACGCAGACCTGTGGTTGAGTTCAGATACTAAGTAATGGACCGACCTGAGGAAAGGACCCTCGATATTTTTCACAGGCATTTTGGCATCCCCAGAAGCTGCCTGCAACTGGCGCTGATTCTTGGAAGCCTCATGGTGTATCAGCGCCTCGCCGCAGCTGCTCTTGGACATTCTGGCTGCACTGTCTGCCGCGGTACCAGCAATGGTGATGGGGCGGAAATCTGCCAGCTGAACCCTGAAGGGGAAGATCGCTCACTCTCGAGGCTAGGTGGACGACGTGCTCCTTCCACACAGGACACGGAACTTCCTCCGGAGAGGCGAGGCTGCCGGCAATCCCCATCTGGCAGGCCCTACGGTGGCTGAACTCCTCAGAGGATCAGCAGCGAGACTGGATCCACAGCCGCGAAGCTTGCTTGAAAATACTGAATCTGACCGGTTTGAAATTAACCCTGCAACATTGCACACATCGAAGAATGCACCCAAGCCCAGGTCTCCAGAAAAGAAGCTGATAGCTGGGCTCCCCATCCAACGCCAGGAGAAGGTATGCCAGCACTCTTCCACTCTCTTCCCTCAGCCCTAACCAAGGATAAGGACAAGGGGGGCTCTGATGTTCAAAACTCTACATTGAATGGGGTGCCAATTACAGCAAATGAACATATTACAGCAGATATGAGGGATGGGCTCCCTGTGATTGGGGAAGGCCAGGATCATCCAGGGGGGCAAAAGAAGCAGATGACCTGGATTTAAGGGCTGCTTTGAACCCAACTCCACAGAGCATACACCAGCCTGATGCTTGCAGCTATAACTCTCATAAATTAGCAATCCATGGTGTTCAAAACCAGCCATCAAGCACCACACAGTTAGGGCTACACCGGGGGGAAGGGGAAAGAGATCAACAAGGAGACCCAGAAAAGAAACGGAATGATTGCTTTTTCTCACTGTCGGGCGGGGCGAGTGGTCGGTGGATGGTTCTGATACCTCCTCTGAGTTTAGTGAGAATTACCGTGATCCAGAAGAGGGCAAAAGGGGACAACCTGAGAGCTGGGCAAAAAGGCCGGCCGGCTAGCTTCAGGGGGCAAAGATTTTGCTTGGGACAATACACCCACAGAGCATCTCACCAGCTCCTCTTCTGGGAACTAAAGGACACTATGCCTTGGATTCCCCTACATTGGACGCTATCTATCAGGCAATCTTAATGCACCAGGAAGAAACTTGCTGAGATAGACGTAAAGCACAGATGGGGTTAAGGAAAGTCCAAGGGCTGGTCAGGAAACTTACCAAGGCATGTAACACCATCGGGAAACACTTGACAGATCTTGAAATGAGAATCACCTCGACAGAGACCGTTCTGGCAGCTACTCGGGTACAAACGGAGGCACATGAATCCCAGCTGGTTGACATACAGTGGAAGCTGGAGGATCATGAGAACCGCCAGAGGCGCAGCAATCTACATTTGTTAGGGGTCGCAGAAGTGTTCCAGGGCTCAGATATCCAGGCCTATGTTGTGGAACTATTATGAGCTGCCCTTCCGGAGCGAAGGGGCTGGAACTGGTCACATGAAGTGCAATGGCTCATTTGCGATGAGGCATCCACCTAAAGAGGGTTCTAAGCCAAGGGCCATCCTTCATTACTTTGTTAACTTTCTCTTCAAACAGGCAATCTTTTAGAAAGCCAGGCCTGAAGCAAAATGATCTAGTTGGGGTGTCTCATTTTTTGTGCAACCAGACTTTTGCCACACAACGGTCGAGAGATGTTGGCGGCTGAGGCAGTTGATAAAGCCTTTTCAGGACAAAAATGCACACACTTACCTGGTTAACCCTGCACGTTTAAAAATGGTATGGGGGGACAATTTCAATACTTTGTTTCAGAGATCAAGCCAAAGGAGTTTCTTGATGGTTTTAAATCATAAAAAATGCAAAAATTAGGATTAACATGTGGCTAATCTATGTATGCATTCAGGGTTCTGATGTTAGCTCAACAAATGGAATGAGAGCCTGATATTTTCTTTTTCTTCTTTCTCCTTACCTAGTCCTCTTTTTTTCTTCTTTTTTTTCCTTTTTTCTTCTTCTTTCTCGTCAGTAGAAAATGTTTGTATAAACTGCACAACTCCATGGGTCACACATGCTGCACCCATCTCGTACAGGCTGCACCACAGTCTGACAGCTTCTCAGGGTTGTGGGGGAAGTGGTCGGTTGGGGGAAGTGAGAGGGGATATCTGGGGCGGTGGGGTTGGGCCGAACTGGGGGGGCACACGGGTGGGTTGTAGGTGAAGGTGGGTGAGCAAAACAAAAATCTTACGCAGAGATGGAATTGAGTCAAATACAATGTGGTTTTCTTTTTTATCTGATAAAGTTGCAATTAAGAACAGCAAGGCGCCATAAGTACAGACCTGAAGGGTAAAATAACCATATGCACCATAAATGAGGGAGGGCTGAATGACAGATCAAAGTGGTCAAGGGCGGCTGAGTTTGTGAGGTCGAATACCTCTGATATTGTGTGCCTGCAGGAGACACATATCCCTTGGGATAAAAGGGAGCTGAAGGCTATAAGGGGGTGCAATCTGCTGACCTGCGCCTCTCAGAGCTCCAACATCCGGGGGGGGGGGAGGTGGGTTGGCAATTTTAGCAAAAACCCATATAGGAGCAAAAGATTTAAGTTTTGGGATAGCTTTGAAACTTTTGTCAACCCCAAATAAGATCTAAACTTAACTCCAATGATTAAAGCGATACATCTTCTGGTGGACAAGTATGGTACTTGCTGAGTAGCCAAGTTGGCTAGCTCCCCCCGATCCAAATCAGAAGCTTTGATATGCAATGAGTAAAGGAAACTCCTCATACCATCTAGAGGGCAAAACTCCCCAGCCAAGAGAGAACAAGGGGCAGTGTCGGAAAAGAACAAAGAGGCGACACCTGATACTCCACAAGCATACAGTAATCGCAAGATGAGGACATTTAAAAAAAAAAACAAAAAAAAAAAACCCATATAGGGCCAATCAAGCACAAGCTGTGAGATATGCAGGGAAGGTGGGCACTGGTTTAGCTTGAGGTCGGACTCATAGTGTGTGTAATATATGGGTGGAACCAAGACGATCCAAAGATTCTTGAGGATCTTGAGGTGGAGCTAGCATCCAGGTTGCATCCGTTAGTCATCTGCGGAGATCTCAACATACATCAAGCATGGCCAGGGGGTGTCTTGCGAAGTGGAACAAAGTGTGGGGGCCTTGGAACCTGTATAGAGGTAATATTTGTATCCCACCAGCGCCACTGAATGACGATGAGACTCTTGAAACCCCCTAACTGTTTTCTTTTTTGACTCGCTTTAACCCAGACCAGCGAACTGGAGTACTTATAATCTCTTGATCAAGTTGTATAATGATATTGTACTGGGGTGGAGTTCACAGGAGCATTAACGGAGTCAGCAGGCTGGAAAAGTGCTTTTAGAGAGGGTTTTATTTGTAAGTAAGCCTTTTTTCTACGATTGGACAGTCTTATCCGGGCAATCTCGTCAGGCTCCGTTCTGACGCCTCTAGGGAAACTCGGTAGTTCCAGGGTGTTCCGCCGTTGACCAGGGGGTGTTGCAGCCAGAGTGATGTCGTCACAGTCGACCTCCAGGCAAAGTCCGGGAGAGCGCCACCCAAAAGGAAAGGAACCAAAACTACGGTATCAGGGAGACGTTCAGCACGCTCCGTGTAGGGACCGGGAGTGAGGGAAACCTTGTGTCCAATATTATACAAACGAACGGCAGTAGTGCTCGTGAGGGAGGGGGTCAGGGGATCGACTAGGCGGTATGTACACAGTGGTCTAACCACTCCAACCCGCCCACCCCGCAACTTTGCCCCGTACCTTGGAAAGCCACGCTCCTCCCGCGGGAGCGTGGCGGGGCGCTTTGCGGAAACGTTGGCCTCCTGGCTTGCTGTCTTCCGCTGGTCTGGTCGTGGTCTGCTCCGCACTCGGTCTCCACCCCACACCGCTCTCGTCCTCCGGGGGAAAGTCTTCCGGCGTCTTCCAGGATCTTCCTTCTTTTGACGTGTCGACGTTCGAGATGGGCGGAGTCTCGTTCTCAAGGTAGTCAGGCTTAAAGGAGCACTGTCCAGTTTCTACCTCGCATCCCCAAGGGTCCACAGAGACATGCTTGGTCCACTCCTCCACAGGAAGAGACGAAGGCTGCTGGAGGGAAAAGGGCGAGAGAGGAACAGCTGACCACCAGTCACGGAAAACGGGCTCCTCATTCTTACTCGTACCGGGATGACCCGCCGCCCGTCACAGATATGTAATGTTAATTTGTTTATAATAAAAAGAAATATTTAAAAAACATATACATCAAGCAGTTGAGACTCGGCGAGTCCAGCAATATCAGGGAAAAACCATTGAGTATTTAGGGCTCTGTACTCCCTTATGGACAGCCACGGTCTGGTGGACACATGGAATATTAAGCATCCTAGCAATCCAGGCTATTCCTATTACTCCTGCCCCCACTAGAAATATGTTAGACTTGATTATTTATGAAGAACAGCAGGTCTCATTAGTAAGGCTGATATTAGGAAGCTTTCAAAGGTGATCTCGGACCACAGTCCACTGATCTTAGAGGTCAAGGTCCAAGCAGCTAACAGACGCCATCACAAGTGGACATTTGACAGGATACTCTTGGTAAACGCAGTCTATGTTGATATTAAGAACTGGTCTGTTAGACCTGGCACCGTTGGCGTAGGTCTCCCTTGCATTGTTTGCCTTTGCCTCCTGTGTTTTTGCGGTATTTTGGACTTTGTTTTGCTAGTCTAGATGCTGTGGTAAATAAAAAGCTAGTTATTTACGCCGTTCGGAATTTCTATAATTACCCAAGAAATTGGTAATGCATAAAATGAGGAGCAGAGTCCGTGGTCTTCGAGTTGAAAGGGTTTTATTCCAGAACTCGAGTTAAGGGAGAGCTCCTTCACCAAGCGGGTTCAGGAGTAGTCTACTTTGCTTGAAACATAACAGCACTTATATACAGTACAAGTACAATCAAAAAGAAGGAGTTTCCCTTAGATTCGATTCAATCATTCTTGATGTAATCATACAGAAGACATAGCATACTTGTTCTCGTTTAAAGAATAACCTGAATAGCATTTACACATAGACAAACATATTGCATCGGGGCGATTGTGGTGGCAAGTTACAGAGTTGCTGGTATCTGAGGACAGAGAATCGAGGCATTGTTACAGGGTCATTTCTGTCGGAAAGGTAAAGAGGACGAGTCATTGTGCGTTCTTTACTTCGTACACAAGGGCGGTGATGTCTCACAATGGTATGTGTGTGCAGCGGGGAAGAAGGAGAATGGGCTGTAGTAAACTATTCTTCTTCGTGGCAGTCTTGTGTGCTTGATTATGTTTTCCCTTGGTTGTTAACCCAACCCGTGGCTGTCCTCGCAAACTAGGAAATCATTGATCTGTCTGGACCCCTCCTTGTGCAGCCCATTTCTTTATTTCATCTGAGATGGCATGTGTCTGTATGTCTAGCACATCTTTCAAGGGGTCTCTCACTACCATAGTGACAGTCTGTGTTAGTACCTGAGAGTCTGATGTGTTCACTAGACTCTGGGCTGTCTGTTTAGCAGTCCGGTCCGCTAAGTCATTTCCTTTGGATATGGTGTCTGTAGCTTTGGTATGCGCTTTGCATTTCAGAATAGCTATGGCTGTAGGTAGGTGTATGGCATCTGGTAGGGCTTGAATCAGGGGACCATGCTGTATTTTGGCCCCATGTGAGGTAAGGAAACCTCTTTCCTGCCATAACACTCCAAAATTGTGAACTACACCGAATGCATATTGGGAATCGGTATAGATGTTCACTTTCAATTGTTTTGCCCATATGCAGGCCTGTGTCAGAGCGATGAGATCTGCTGCTTGAGCTGACAGAATGTCAATTCTTTGGGTCTCTATAACTTTACAGTCCGTTGTTACTGCATAGGCTGCTACTAACTCTCCAGCACTTGTCCTCATGCATGATCCATCCACATAGAGTGTTACATCAGGATCTGGGAGTGCAACATCTGTTAGGTCTTGTCTTGGTTTTGTCACTACGTCGATCATTTCCACACAGTCATGTTGTGTCGTGTCATCTGAGCTTGAGGGCAAAAGGGTAGCAGGATTCAACACGGTGCATCGTCTGATCTCTATGTGTGGCTGAAAGAGCGTTAGTTCGTATCCTGTCAGTCTTGCTACAGTCAGGTGTTTGGTCTGCGTTCTGTTTAGAAGGACTTCCACAGCATGTGGTACTTGTACTATCAGGGGATGTCCTAACACTATTGAGTCACTTTGTCTTATGGCCAGGGCTGTAGCCGCAACGGATTTCAGGCATGCAGGCAAAGCTTGTGCTACGGGGTCCAATGTGCTAGAAAAATAAGCACAGGGTCTGTTTCTTCCTGCTTGGTCTTGGGTGAGGACGGATAGTGCTGTTTCGTCACGTTCTGTCACAAACAGGGTAAAAGGCTTGCTATAGTTCGAGGTGGCCAGAACTGGTGCTTGACACAGAGCTAGTTTCAGAGCTTCAAATGCTTGGGAGTGTTCCGATGTCCAAGGGAGAGTTGTATGAGTGGCTGCTTCCACTGTGGTTAACCGTATGAGTGGCTTGACTATGTGGGCATACTGAGGGATCCATTGTCTGCAATATGAAGTGAGACCAATGAATGCGCGAACTTCTTTCTGTGACTTTGGCTGTGAAATTGTCGAAATCAGTTGGATTCGTTCTTGTGTTAGGTGCCTACCCTCTTTCGACAGCAAATGTCCTAGGTAAGCTACTTGCTGTGCGCAGAACTGTAATTTTGAGGGAGACACCTTGTGACCTTTGTCTGTCAGGAAATGTAGGACTGTGAGAGATGCTTTTTCACATTCTGGTTCTGTCCTTGCAGTGACGAGGATGTCATCTACATACTGTATCAACGCTGTGTTGGCAGGCATATTGATACTGTCAAGTTGTCTTTTTAGTGCTTGGCTGTAGATGCTTGGACTTTCTGTAAAGCCTTGGGGAGCTCTAGTGAACCTGAAGCTTTGTCCTTTTAAACTGAATCCGAACAGATATTGACTATCGGGATGTATAGGAATGCTGAAAAACGCATTCTTCAAGTCGAGGACTGTGAAAAATGCAGCTTCGGGATCTATGGCAGTCAATAGTGAAGAAATATCTGGGACCACTGGATATTGTGGGATCACACATTTGTTCAGTTCTCGGAGATCAACCACCAGTCGGTAGACCGGGGGTGCCTGAGGGTCAGTCCTTTTGAGGACCGGAAGAACTGGAGAATTGCAAACATTTGAATCAGTCTCGATCACCACACCATGCTCTATGAGTTCTTGGATTATTTTTAGTAAGGCTTGTTCAGCCTCGAGTGGAATCTTATATTGTCGTATACGGGGTAAGACTACACCCTCCTTGAGCGTGACTTGATGTGGGGTGATGTCCATGTATCCGACATCAGTCGAGCTTTTTGTCCACAAATGTTGTGGGATGTCTTTTAGTCTGGGGTCGAATTCTTTGACTGTGAAATGTCCTTTGAAATCTCGTAGGAACAATTTTACTCCTTCCGGTGAACAGCATATTACTGCTCCTAGTTCTTTGAGTGTCTTGATGCCTAGTAAATTCTCTGGGCACGTTTCTGTAAGGAACAAATCAGTAGTACGTGTCAGAGGACCCACTCCTAAAGAGACTTATTCAGATACTTTGTTTATGATCGGTTTTCCTGAAAAGCCCAGAGATATATTATGAGAGCCAGAGAGAGGAACATCTGGGACTTCCTTATGACTTATGGTAGTCCTGCTCGCCCCCGTATCTATGAGGAATTTTCTGTCTTGTCCCAGTAAGTGAGCTTGTACATATGGACCTTTCTGATCTACTGGAACTGGAATAAGGGGCAAGTCACTTTCTCTCTCAAGGCTGTCTCATGCACACAGTTCAAACTCGGGGTAATCTGATTGGGCGTACTGGTACATCTGTGTGGTAGCAGTAGCGGGCTTCTGAACCTGTGGCGGCGTAATGGTTTGAGGCTGCTGAGTGTTACCTGATCTAGGAGTGTGTGGGCATTCTTTCGTCTTTCCTGTCGCTATGTTGTGTTTCAGAACTGGACATTCTTTCACAAAATGGCCCTGCTGCTTGCAGTAGTTACAAGTACCTTTATTGGCCCCCACATTACCTTTGGGGCCCGTGTTTACTGGTGCCGTCTGTGCAACCAGTACCTTCATTTTTGTGTCTTTTACCCTTTTCTTTTCCTGTTCCTGTTCTTCCCTTATTCTGTTGTGGTGGTACTGTAACATCTGTAACATTTGTGAAGGACTATTTGCTTGCCAGGTACTCTCAACTTTCAACACTCTATTCCTGATGGAAGGTAAGGCGTTGTCCACCAATTTGGACACAAAAAGATGTGGATATGCCTCGCTGCTATGTGCAAGACCACTATTTATAGAAAAAACATTTCTCTAATCTGGTGTAGTAATCACCCGTATCCTCGTCTGGCTTTTGTTTACAGGCAGAAATGGCATCCCAATCTTCCTTTTTCGTTGTCAACAACAGAGGCAAGACCTGTATGAGGAGACTGGGCACTTCTCTTACGCGTTCACCTAAACGTTCACCTGGTTTTCTGTCTGTCTCTTCTTGTTCTAGGGCAGTCCACGTGATCTTTTTACCACCCACCTCCCAATCTTTTTCCTTCAATTTGTCAAATATGCCTGTAGGTAGAATTACTTTAAGGAGTATTATTATATCTGGATATGTAAAACTACCCATTTGGAGGATATCTTTCAGTTCCCTATGGAATCCTCCGGGATCTTTTTCGTGAGAGGGCACCATCTTTTTCATTTCCATTATCTCTAACTTGGTGAGGGGAGTATATACATGTACTCGTTGCAGTGTACCATCTGGCTGGGGTATGGGGTGGACTTCTCGTAAAGGATATTGGCCTATACCGTAAGGTTCATGATCTGATGAGGCTAAAGTAAGTTGCAGGAAATGGAGGCGCAGGTCCAGAATGGTGTTGATCAATTCCGGTCACCGAGACCTCCATCTATCTGTCACTACTTCCTGTAACAATTTGTATAGCTTGTCTGGTCGGTGGGAGTTATTCTCATATAAGGTAGCCAGGTGTTGGACCATATAAATACCTGCTAGTCGTTGTTCTGCTCGGGGAAGAGCCAAGAACATTTGCGCTACTATATCTGGGCCATATACTCGGTGCTGTGATATCCAATGGGTGGCAGATCGGGTCAATTCTTTTTCTTGCTGGGTAAGGGGAGGCTCATTGTCCATCCATTCGTCTAGGGCTCTTTCTGTGGACTGAAAAAGATCTTCCGAAGAAGGATCTAATCTTTTGATTTTCTGCAACATTCGTGGGGTTCGCCACTTGGAGCCAGGACAATGTCGCGCTACACCCAGGAAATTCATTTTATCTAGTGTCGGGCTATCATCTTCCTCTGAGTCGTCCTCCTGTGTGACTTTCTCAGAGTGAATAGTGACAATTTTCTTAACCAGTCTTTTAGTTATTTTGTCGATCTGATGTCCCAGATCGTGTGCTCCTCGGTGTATCTGATCGCTAAGATCTATTAACTCGGAGTCTACGCTTCCATTACCCGGGTCTAGTTCCCGGATCAGACAATTTATGATGAACCGCAGGAGCAGTCCTCTGATGGGAACTTTTCTGTTCTTCATGACCTGGACCAGAGTATCCGGACCTTCACCTGTCCGTATGAATTCGTAAACTCTATCCAAATGCTTCGTTATATCAGGGACCTTTTGGAGTGACCCACGGCTAGTCTTAATCTCTCTGATATCGTGGCCATTGGGCCATTACCGGGTTCGGGGTCGTAAGGACACTCAAGAGGCGGGACATCGTCTTTATCCTCAGCCCCATTCCCGGACACTCCTAAATCAGAGGTAGAACCACCGGTTACTAGTTCAGGAGCACGTATGGACGGACGTGTTCTAGGCATGTTTACATAAGCGGGGGGTGGTTCGGACAGATAGGCAGCGAGGAAATTTTCAGGAGCAGTGGGAATTACTTTCACCGGGGACTTGGGGTGTTCTTCTACAATTTCTTCAGACAAAACGGGATAAATACCAGTAACAAGAGCGTTTCTCTCTCTCTCCACCAGTTCAGCTAAAACTTTCTCATCTTCTTCCTGTAATTGCTTTTCTTTAGCCTGTTCCGACATTCTCTTACTTTTCTCGACTTTCCCTAGTTCTTTCTGGGCCCTCCTGTGCGCTTCATTACGCCATAACTCAATGGCTTCTGTCTGTGAGGGCCTCGCCTTTCTTTTCCATAACTCTTCCTCCACTCTCATAATGCATTCTATATCCCATGTACCCGTGGCAGGCCATCTGTACGCCATCTCTAATTTCTCGGTATAGTCTACCCAAAGGTCTAAAAATAATATGGCACTCAATCCATGCTTGTTGTACATGAAATATCCAGGAGTGTCCCTAGGCGGGACTTTAACTGGTTTTTCTAACAGATTCTTTTTGGTGCCAACTGCACGTAATTTGGAAAACAGAGGCATTCTTAAACTCAACAAATTACGATTAAAAAAGACTTGGAATATAGAAAAACAAAACTAACGCTTTATACACTAGAATATAGTGCAACCATACCGGTTTCACGAATGAAACACGTCTTTACCGTTTTCCAAAAAATAGAACCCGTCTTTATACTATCTCAGTGGTACTCACCAAGAAGCAAAACTTGAAGACCTGGTCATCGGACTCTTGACGCTTGCGCAGGAATTCGGGGCTCCAAAGACCTCGGACTCGGCGCTCTCACTGGTCAGGCTCTGGGTTGGGACGCTCCGCTATCTTCTTCACCGCCTCGTGTGGATGATCAGTCGCAGCCTGCCTCCTCCTCGTCTCGAGGGAGTTAGCGGGAACACCCCGCTGTTGTGCACTTGAAGTCCGTCGAAAGTATGGAAGGGGACAAGGACCCGACTAACATCGCCGGTGCGTAGGGAAGAGGGAGAGTCCCTGTTCAGGCGCCAATTAATGTGGTAAATAAAAAGCTAGTTATTTACGCCGTTCGGAATTTCTATAATTACCCAAGAAAATGGTAATGCATAAAATGAGGAGCAGAGTCCGTGGTCTTCGAGTTGAAAGGGTTTTATTCCAGAACTCGAGTTAAGGGAGAGCTCCTTCACCAAGCGGGTTCAGGAGTAGTCTACTTTGCTTGAAACATAACAGCACTTATATACAGTACGAGTACAATCAAAAAGAAGGAGTTTCCCTTAGACTCGATTCAATCATTCTTGATGTAATCATACAGAAGACATAGCATACTTGTTCTCGTTTAAAGAATAACCTGAATAGCATTTACACATAGACAAACATATTGCATCGGGGCGATTGTGGTGGCAAGTTACAGAGTTGCTGGTATCTGAGGACAGAGAATCGAGGCATTGTTACTGGGTCATTTCTGTCGGAAAGGTAAAGAGGACGAGTCATTGTGCGTTCTTTACTTCGTACACAAGGGCGGTGATGTCTCACAATGGTATGTGTGTGCAGCGGGGAAGAAGGAGAATGGGCTGTAGTAAACTATTCTTCTTCGTGGCAGTCTTGTGTGCTTGATTATGTTTTCCCTTGGTTGTTAACCCAACCCGTGGCTGTCCTCGCAAACTAGGAAATCATTAACGAGCGAGAGCTGCTCGTTCGGTGACAGAGTTAGGGAGGGGGTTTTTCCGAGTCACCCATCCGACTGACTCTGTTCTGGTCTAAAGGAAAAACATCGAACGGGACGGAAACCCGTAGGTTACATGGTAGCTGGACATTATTCTTGGCATGTGTCAGCTTTACGAAAAGAGAGCAGGCAAGAGGGGGTACAACGGGGTTTGTGCTTGAAGTAGGAGGATCGGCTTGCCTGGTCGATGTCAGGGTGGATAGGGTGCATGATAGGACACCAGAGAAAAAGAGAGCTTTTTAGTCAAATTCCACAATGATTTGGGCACTTTCCCACTGCTGTTCAGTGCCTAAGCGCAAGTGCTCCCTTTGTAAATTATTGGTATGGATTGGTGTTTCCATAATTAGCTATTTGATTTCCTAGTCAGTCCCTAGTACAGTGCACTGTGTGTGCCCAGGTCCTGAAATCGAATGTCTGACAAAATATCGATAACACAAATATCGATATACAAAAATATCGGAACAAAAATATCGAAGTCAAAAATATAGGAATCCTATCCCTAACAAGGTAAGTACAAATATATCGGAAAAAAAATATAGAATGACAAAAATATCGTTTTTTTAAATAAAATAAAAATCTAATATTAACAAAATAATACTTATAAATGTAATAAACATATTTAAAAAGGTACTACAATATTTAAAAATAATACATAATGTAATACAAATTAATATTAATAAATATATAATACATAATACATTTTTCATTAATAATAACTTTAAATTAATTATTTTCATTACTTATAAACAAATAAAAATATAATAAATTACTGATACATTTATTTACATAAAATAATCACAGAAATAACAATTAATAACAACATAATACTAATTAAAAAGCTAAATCAATTTTAGATAGCGTATGAGTAAAAATTACTATTCCCACTCCAGAGAGTGCGACAGTAGGGAAAGTGTTGGATAGCGTAGCGGTAACAATTACTATTCCCACTCCAGAGAGTGTAACAGTAGGGAAAGTGTTGGATAGCGTAGGGTTAAAAATTACTATTCCAACTCCAGAGAGTGCAACAGTAGGGAAAGTGTTGGATAGCGTAGGGGTAACAATTACTATTCCAACTCCAGAGAGTGCAACAGTAGGGAAAGTGTTGGATAGCGTAGGGGTAACAATTACTATTCCAGCTCCAGAGAGTGCAACAGTAGGGAAAGTGTTGGATAGCGTAGCGGTAACAATTACTATTCCCACTCCAGAGAGTGCAACAGTAGGGAAAGTATTGGATAGCGTAGGGTTAAAAATTACTATTCCAACTCCAGAGAGTGCAACAGTAGGGAAAGTGTTGGATAGCGTAGCGGTAACAATTACTATTCCAACTCCAGAGAGTGCAACAGTAGGGAAAGTGTTGGATAGCGTAGGGGGTAAAAATTACTATTCCCACTCCAGAGAGTGCAACAGTAGGGAAAGTGTTGGATAGCGTAGGAGTAATAATTATTATTCCAACTCCAGAGAGTGCAACAGTAGGGAAAGTGTTGGATAGCGTAGGATAAAAAATTACTATTCCAACTCCAGAGAGGGCAACAGTAGGGAAAGTGTTGGATAGCGTAGGGGTAACAATTACTATTCCAACTCCAGAGAGTGCAACAGTAGGGAAAGTGTTGGATAGCGTAGGGGTAACAAATACTATTCCCATTCCAGAGAGTGCAACAGTAGGGAAAGTGTTTGATAGCGTAGGAGTAACAATTACTATTCCAACTCCAGAGAGTGCGACAGTAGGGAAAGTGTTGGATAGCGTAGGGGTAACAATTACTATTCCAACTCCAGAGAGTGCAACAGTATGGAAAGTGTTGGATAGCGTAGGGGTAACAATTACTATTCCAACTCCAGAGAGTGCAACAGTAGGGAAAGTGTTGGATAGCGTAGGGGTAACAATTACTATTCCAACTCCAGAGAGTGCAACAGTAGGGAAAGTGTTAGATAGCGTAGCAATAACAATTACTATTCCAACTCCAGAGAGTGCAACAGTAGGGAAAGTGTTGGATAGCGTAGGGGTAACAATTACTATTCCAACTCCAGAGAGTGCAACAGTAGGGAAAGTGTTGGATAGCGTAGGGGTAAAAATTACTATTCCCACTCCAGAGAGTGCAACAGTAGGGAAAGTGTTGGATAGCGTAGGGGTAATAATTACAATTCCAACTCCAGAGAGTGCAACAGTAGGGAAAGTGTTGGATAGCGTAGGATTAAAAATTACTATTCCAACTCCAGAGAGGGCAACAGTAGGGAAAGTGTTGGATAGCGTAGGGGTAACAATTACTATTCCAACTCCAGAGAGTGCAACAGTAGGGAAAGTGTTGGATAGCGTAGGGGTAACAATTACTATTCCAACTCCAGAGAGTGCAACAGTAGGGAAAGTGTTGGATAGCGTAGGGGTAAAAATTACTATTCCCACTCCAGAGAGTGCAACAGTAGGGAAAGTGTTGGATAGCGTAGGGGTAATAATTACTATTCCAACTCCAGAGAGTGCAACAGTAGGGAAAGTGTTGGATAGCGTAGGATTAAAAATTACTATTCCAACTCCAGAGAGGGCAACAGTAGGGAAAGTGTTGGATAGCGTAGGGGTAACAATTACTATTCCAACTCCAGAGAGTGCAACAGTAGGGAAAGTGTTGGATAGCGTAGGGGTAACAAATACTATTCCCACTCCAGAGAGTGCAACAGTAGGGAAAGTGTTTGATAGCGTTGGGGTAACAATTACTATTCCAACTCCAGAGAGTAAAACAGTAGGGAAAGTGTTGGAATGCGTAGGGGTAACAATTACTATTCCAACTCCAGAGAGTGCAACAGTAGGGAAAGTGTTGGATAGCGTAGGGGTAACAATTACTATTCCAACTCCAGAGAGTGCAACAGTAGGGAAAGTGTTGGATAGCGTAGGGGTAACAATTACTATTCCAACTCCAGAGAGTGCAACAGTAGGGAAAGTGTTGGATAGCGTAGGGGTAAAAATTACTATTCCCACTCCAGAGAGAGCAACAATAGGGAAAGTGTTGGATAGCGTAGGGGTAACAATTACTATTCCAACTCCAGAGAGTGCAACAGTAGGGAAAGTGTTGGATCGCGTAGGGGTAACAATTACTATTCCAACTCCAGAGAGTGCAACAGTAGGGAAAGTGTTGGATAGCGTAGGGGTAACATTTACTATTCCAACTCCAGAGAGTGCAACAGTAGGGAAAGTGTTGGATAGCGTAGGGATAAAAATTACTATTCCCACTCCAGAGAATGCAACAGTAGGGAAAGTGTTGGATAGCGTAGGGGTTAAAATAACATACTTATAAAATGTTTTTATTTTTTTATAATACAAATATGAACTCTTAAATAAATATAAAACATTTACAATACATATACATAATTATTAAATACATAATTAGCAAAATATATGTAACCTAAAATAATCATGAAAAAATACCATTTTATAATATTTAATTACCAATTAATAAACAATCAACAATTATAAAAGTAACTTAACAATGATTTTTAATTCATTATTACTTAATTACATTCAAATTAGTTCCCACCATATTCCCCTATAAACACACAACCCGCAACAGAACACATTTATCAATTAATGAATTCTTTAAAATGAATTACCAATGAATTAAAATTATTTACCAATTATTAAAAATTAATGTATGCTTCCTACTAATTAATAATTAATTCTACATAATAAAATTACTTCCCACCCTATTCCCCTATAAACCTATAACCCACTACAGAACATATTAATCAATTAATCAATTAATTAAAAATAATTACAACAATAATTAAATATAATTACCAATTATTTTAAAATGTATGATTCCTACTAATTAATAATTATTTCAACATTATTAAATTACTTCCCACCCTATTCCCCTATAAACCCATAACCCGCTACAGAACATATTTATCAATTAATTAAAATTAATTACAAATAATTCTCAATTAATTAATAATTCCTACTAATTAATAATTAATTTAACATAATTAAATTACTTCCCACCCTATTCCCCTATAAACCCATAACCCGCTACAGAACATATTTATCAATTATTCAATTAATTAAAATTAAATAAAAATTATTCTCAATTAATTAATAATTCCTACTAATTAATAATTAATTTAACATAATTAAATTACTTCCCACCCTATTCCCCTATAAACCCACAACCTGCTACAGTACTAAAAGACAATATTTAATTAAATTACATTAAAAATAAATAATAAAACATAATAAATGCAATATAATATACACAACATTTATTTAAAAATCGATATTAGTAACATTGAAACTATTTACTTAGATATTACTGACATCGATATTTAAAACTTCGATATTACTAATATCGATATTAAGAGTGTCGATATTACTTACCTTCTATATTATGTCCCTTCGATATTTAAACTTCGATATAATTGTATACCGAAATTTAAAACTCGATATTTTGTCTGTGTACCCCTGAAATCAAATGCTGCTAGTGGGTTTGCAACACTGATTGTGCCACCCACATAAGCAGCCTGTAAATGTAACTCAGATCTGCCACTAGCAGTATCTGTGTGCAGTCCTGTACTGTCATGTCGACTTGGCAAGTGCACCCACATGCCAGGCCCTACCCTTCCCTTTTCTTACATGGTAGTCACCCCTAAGGTAGGTCCAAGGTACCCATGTGGGCAGGGTTCAGTGTATGTGAAAGGTAGGACATGACTTGGTGTGTATGTGGCATGTCCTAATAGTGAAATACTGTCAATTTCGTTTTTTACTATTGCAAGGCTATCTGTTCCCGTGGGATTGAATGAGGAGTTTGCTTATAACATCTTATAAGCCTAACTACTCCTGGAAACAAGGTAGGAGAATACAATTTAGTATGCCTGAACTCAGAATGGTAAAAAGCATCTTTTAGTGAGGGTGACTTTTACATTCTGTGTTTGAAAATACAACTTTTAGAAAGTAGGTATTCTCGTACTTAGCCTTCCAGTGTGCCTCTGCTGGGATGCAGATTGACTGTCTGGGTTTGGAGTGTCGGGGGCTGGGGAGATGCAGTGGCTCCGGAGAGTCTGATGAGTCCGACCTGGGCTGCATTTAGAGTAGGGGAGGAGATTTCTTTTCATCTGAATAGGCCTGGTCTGCCTTCCACAATATAATGTAATTGGACACTTGTATAGCTGTCACTCTGAGGAGCATCATGGCGCTAAGCGGAACCCGGGGTTGGAAACATACTGGGTGGCTGCTAAAAGCAAGGGAAAGGCATTAGATAAGCATTCTGCATAGGGCATCAGATGCTGAGAAAAACCAAGTCTTTAAGGCTTACCTGAAGAGTGTCTCTGATTGGATCTGGCAGAGCTAGTTTGGGAGTTCCAGGCCTTAGGACCTATCACTGCAAGCGATTTTCCTCCCTTCGAGACATGTCTAAAAGCTGGTATTTTCAACAGATTAGCTTTGGATGACCTAGGACTCCGGGAGGGTGTATAACGAGTGAATCTGGATTGGAGATAGTGAGGACCTGAGGAGTGGACTATCCCGAAAGTGATTATCAGGACCTTGAACAGAACTCTTTTGTGGATTGGCAGCCAGTGGAGTGTTTCTAAAGCTGCTGATGCAGAGGACCTTCTAGGCCATTTCAGCACCAGAAGTGCTGCTGCATGTTGGACCATTTGAAGCTTGTGTAAAACTGACTTGTTTGTACCAGCGTAACGGCCGTTGTAGTAGTCCAGTCTGGACGTGATTAGGGCCACTGCAACTGTCTGTCTGTCTGTCTGAGATGGGAAGCACATCAACACATTTTTGAGTGTTTTTATGATATGAAACAAGTACCAGCAACTGCCAGTGATTGCTGTTTGAAGGAGAGAGTGGCGTCAAATATAATTCCCTGGTTTCGGACCACTTTCACAGTGTTGGGCATGGGGGTGGTGTCTGCTGTGTCCATGCAGTCTCTACATCCTGCCAGGAAGCTGCACCAGAGAGGACAGAACTGGTTTTGTCTGAGCACAGGAATCCTCTGCCACCAGAGAACAAAGGATTTGGTAGTATAACTATGTAGGCCAAGACCCCAGAACTTTAGATCACTTCTGGGAAATGAAGAAGAACCTTGGCCAAGGTGAAGAGCTGGAGAAACTCAGAAGGAATACTGCCCCTGTGCTGTTTGCTGTCTGAGGTTGCTTGCAGTAGCTACTTTCTGCCAAGGAAAAGGAAAAAGCACTTTGCTGTCTACAGTGTCCCCTGCTTGAGAAAGACCTCCAAGGGCTTGAAGAAGAGCTTGTCCCCTGTTCTGAAGTCTCAGGGACACACCCCCAGCTCCCCTGAACTTCCTTGCTGGGGATTCTGACCTGCCAAGAGGTGCCTGTAGCTGTTCTGGGCCTCTGGAGGCTGTTCTGGCTGTTGTGAATTGGAAAAGCAATGCAACAACATGAAGCGTGACACATCTGCACTTGTTTCCGGTGCAACGCCAAAGAATCGTTGCAGCGCCTGCCCACAGCTCGAGAAATCGCAGCACGCCGCATTGAATGCACCGATCTCCAAAGTCCGAGATCACCGCACCGATTCAGACTCAAGCCCTGCTGTGCGGCTGCAAGAAGCCACGCATTGTCGCATCCCATCGACGCGCCAGGTCTGTCGCATATTTGGGGGAACGCAGTAAGAAATAGATGCATCACCTCCCCACGCAGTAAGAAATAGACGCATCACCTTCTCTCCGGTAAGGAACCGACGCATCACCTCTCCTGCATCGGTAAGGAACTGACGCATTACCTCCCCCGGAGCAAGGAACCAACGCATCACCTTCCTTGAGTGTAAGGAACCGACGCATCACCTTCCCTGCAGCCCCTTTTGTTTGTGTGAGCCACGCATCCAAGGTACTTTGTGTGAAAAGTATTGCATCTGCAAACCATTTGCCAGTCATATTTTTATTACTGTATTGTGGATTTTTGTTGTTCTGGTCTTGTTTGGTTTAGATAAAGATTACTTATTTTTCTAACCTGGTGTGGTGTCCATTTGTAGTGTGTTCACTGTATTACTGAATGTGTTCACAAATGTTTGACAGATAAGATAAGCCTGTCTGCTTGTGCCAAGCTACCAAGGGGGTGAGCCGGGGTTATTTCAGAAGTGTATCCCCCTTACCATAACTAGAAGCAAGGTTCCCTATTTGGACAAACTTATCTACCTCTGCCAACTAGAGACCCACGTTTGTAACATGGTTGCAGTTGTTTTTTACAATAGGTACAGTGGCTCAAGAGGTACAGTTTGGGATGCTTTCAAGGCCGCCCAGAGGGGTGAAACCATCAGCTTTGTTGCCCACACAAAAAGGCAGCGCCTGGCAGATAATGAGAGGCTACTAGGTGAACTGGCCAAGGCTGAGGAAGAATATGTGATCAAATGGTACGGGGTGGCACAAATTCAGCTTAAGCTTATCGCTTTAAAAGCAGAAATCAATAGTTGGCTCACCCAGAAATTGGCTGAAGAATTCCATTCACATAAAAACAAAGCACACAAGTATGGAGAGTCAGTCGGGAGAAGGCTTCCACTGCGTACGTTCAGAAAGTAGCTAGAAGCATGATAACTCCAATTAGGAAGGACGGAAGAACTTATACAGAGAACAAGCGACATACTGTGTTCCAAGAATATTATCAGCTATTATACAAGGAAGACAGCGGGGCATCCCTGGATATTGTTCAAGTAGTGTTGGAGGTGGATCTTGGGGACCAACCCTTTAGGAATAAGCTATAAGCAGATATCACACTCAAAGAGGTCCTAGCAGTCTTACACAATCTACCCTCAGGAAAAGCTGCCAGCCCTGATAAAGTATCTCTCGAACTATACAAGTTACTTCAAGTTCTGCTCACCCCCATTCTACTAGACTTGTTCCTGGGGGTACAACATAATAGGCTCCCACCAGAGTCCTGGGAAAGTACGGACATTATTATATTTCCTACGAAGAGCAAACACCTGGATAGCCCAGCCTCATATAGGCCAATTTCTTTGATTAACTCCGACACCAAGATCTATTCCAAAGTCTTGGCTCGTCGAATAGGGAGGGTCATTAGCCATTTGGTGTTGCCCTGGCAGCACAGCTTCATTCCCAGTATGGGGACAGCTGACCATATAAGGCAGGCTATAACTCTGTTTGATATCACAGCCGAGATAGGGGGGCAGATGGCTATGAACCTCCTCGACTCTAAGAAGGCTTTTGATCGGTGGACAGGAGGTTTTTATGGGGAAAACTTGAACTAAAGGGCTTTGGTCCCCGAAAGATCACAGCATTATAAAACGTTATTCAATCTGTATTTTACCCCGCCAAACTGTTTGACTGGGGCAAGAGAACAGACAACAAGTGTCCTCGGTGTGCGAAAGGTCCGGCCACATTAATACACGCTTTATGACTCTGTGAGATTACTCCCTCTGAAGAACGGGCTAGTGTCTCTCTGGGAATGTCTGCTAGGGCGCAGGATCAACCTTACCCCACCTTGATGACTTTGGGTCACAGTAGTAGCAGCGGCCTCAGCACTACCCAGAGGTATTTTGCATTTGTATGTGTCGCTATTGCCAGGATATTAATTGCTCCCAGATGGAAGGATCCAGATATGGCTAGCACGGCCGCTGGGTATATACAATCAAGAGGCAGGTTTCTACGCATGCAGGGGCAGACAGATCAGGAAGCTGGATGAAAAATGTGGTCTCCCAATATGGATTGGAGGAACAATACTGACTGTGCCACTAGTAGCTTGCTGGCTGTCTGTAACCACTCCACTTGGAAAAGGTCGTTTTTTGCTCACTCTCCTCATTTTAAAATAAGCGTTAGCTGACATTGTGCGGAAGTCTTTAAACAGAGTGCACCATACCCCTTTCTCATTGGGCGACACTCTCTGGGGGTTAGTCGGGACAGCCGCCTTCTTGGACGCGACTCGCTTTGTTCGCGGTCAGCGTTCCAGATGGCACACTCTGCACGCCGGCTTTAGGAAGTTCCTTATTTAGCGGGGTTAGTGCGGATGTGCGGCGCTTGGAAAAGGTCGTTTTTTGCTCACTCTCCTCATTTTAAAATAAGCGTTCTTTGTTGTGTGCCAGAGGGAATTTGGGGGGAAGGTTATTTGCGTGAATTTGGGGCATTTTAGGATTGTTTTTTAAAATACAGCGTTGGAATTGTTTTATTAGCTGACATTGTGTGGAAGTCTTTAAACAGAGTGCACCATACCCCTTCCTCATTGGCGGCACTCTCGGGGGGTTAGTCGGGAAAGTGGCCATCTTGGACGTCACCAGCTTTAGCCACACCTGTTTGAATGGCGCCTGCTCAAACGCGCAACGGGCACGCCGACGGCGCGCCGAAACAAGCCAGTCTGCGCCCGTCAGCGCTAAGTCAGCGTTCAGGTTGAGCCATTGTGCTCGAGATGACTCTGTGAGCAGTAATGTCATCCACTTAACAAGTGAGCGGTTGAAATCCCTGAAAGCCCTTCCCCGTCCATCCCATAGAGTTGGGCCAATAGGACCTACTAGGGACTATGTTTGTGAGGACTGTGGGTTTAGATTTTCACCGGAGCCCCTGCCACTGCCAACTGATGTGTTAGCTGATACACTTAGGTCGGGGAATATGAGTGCCTGTCTCATTAATGCTAGATCAGTCAAGAAGAATTATGTAGACGTTGCTGATCTAATTACTGACAACGTTCTGGACATATTGTTTGTCACTGAGACCTGCCTTGACGCCTTCTCTAACCCCATCGTGGCCTTGGCTACACCGGCTGGTTTCAAAGTCCATCGTGTGGATCGCCTTGTTGGCAGAGGGGGTGGGCCAGCCATTTGGTATAGGGAAGGTTGGACCCTGCACAGTGAAATATACACCCTTAGGGGTGATTGTGAGGATCTGGATTTTAGTTTACAACTTTCAGCCCACTTTACTTTGGGGGGGGTCCCTGATTTATCGGCCTACTGGGCCAGCCAGGGCCTTTCTGGACACCTGTGGAGATGTGCTGGCAGAGCGTGCACTGCGTTTCTCAAATTACGTGTTTCTTGGTGATGTAAATCTCCACCTTGACCACAATGAGGTGACTGATTCTACAGTTCTTTTGGACGCCCATCATGAGTTATGTTTCCTGCCCACCTAGAAGGGCATATTTTGGATACCATCTGCACTAATTTCCCTACATCGATGTCAAGGCCAATGCCGGTTGCCTGGTCGGATCATTTTCCCATATTTTTTCATGGGCAATGAAAAATTCTTCTCGACCAGCTATCTGCCACCGTCCCACAGCGATTAGGAAAATGGACCCGGGTCTGCTGAGTGTTTCTCTGGCAGCTTCTAGGCCTTCCCTGTTGGGGGATCTAGAGGAAAATGTATCTCAGTTTGCGGACTGGATTGCAAGCTCGGTGGCTACTCTGTCGGCACAATGTCAGCCAAAGCTGAGGAGAGAGTCTCCTTCTAAGCCTTGGTTTACTCCTGAGTTGAGGACTCTGAAACATGCGTGCAAAATAGCAGAAAGGGCCTGGCGCTTCAGTGGCTACCGCCCAATTGATAAAAACACCCTCAGAGCTAAACAAAAACTCTATTATGCCGCGATAGGAGAGGCCAAAGGCCAGCACCATTCTACTCACATCGAGCGGGCCAACAACAACCCTAAAGAAATCTTTGCAATAGTGCCCAGGTGGCGGTGGCACCGGTTTCAGAGACCTGGTGTAACACCTTGGCGACATTTTTTAGAGACAAAATCATTAGTATCCAAGAGACGTTTTCGATTTCGCCCATGACTTCCGGTGCTGTGTTGGCGCTGCCTAAGCCTATGGTTGAACCTGACTTTACCTTTTCTGAATTTAGGTCGGTTGATTCTGCCAGCTCTCTCAGAATCCTTTAGTCCCTTAAGTCCGGCTCACCTAACGACCCGTGTGCAGCAAGGCTTCTGTCCGATTTGGCAGATACTATAAATTTAGAAGTGAATCTTATGGTAAATAAATCACTGTGTGAAGCTTGTTTTCCAAAGGGATGGAAACATGCATTGATTCTCCCCTACTTAAGAAGCTGTCACTTGACCCTCTGTTGCCTGAGAACTATCAGCCTATCTCACTTCTGCCAAGTCTGGCTAAAGTATGTGAGAAGGTGGTTACGTTCCAACTTACCAACTTTGTTGAGTGGGCAGGTCTGCTTCATCCAGTACAATCTGGCTTCCGTGCCTCTTATAGCACAGAGTCAGCTCTGTTAGAGGTCACAGAAGCGATTAGGGGGTGTTTGGATGCCGGCGGGAGAGCAGCTCTGGTTATGCTAGCTCTCTCTGCGGCGTTCGACACTGTGCCCCATTCCCTGCTCCTAGACCGCCTATCTGAAATAGGTATTTCGGGCATGGCCTTGAAATGGATTAGGTCCTTTTTGGAAGGTCAGCTGCAGCAGGTCTGGCTCCCTCCGCGTGCCTCTGCGCCTATGCGGGTAATTATTGGTGTACCGCAGGGGTCATCACTAAGCCCTCTTCTGTTTAACATCTACGTGACTCCACTGGTTTATCTTGCGGAGTCATTGGGGGCAAAGGTGATGGCCTATGCCGACGACACCCAGTTGTTGTTTACCTGGCACAAGGAGGACAACTCGGTTGGGACAGTCCAACACTGTCTTTCCTTGGTCTATCAGTGGTTGGCAAACGCACAATTGAAATGCAATGAAGGGAAGTCTGAAGTGTTGCTGTATGGCTCCTTCTCGTCGGACTTCAGTGAGAGGCTCTAACCTTCTGGCTTTCTTCACCCTACTGAGAGGAAAGGTGCTGCCAAAAATCTTGTCATGTGGTTTGACAAAAATTTGAACTTTGTGACGCAAGTAAAGAAACTGTCCGGCACTTGTTTTGGCATGTTGAAGATCTGGAGGAAGTTTCTTCCCTTTTTGCCATGCACGGCTAGAGAAACTGTGGTCCGCGCATTGATTTTGTCCTGCTTAGATTATGCCAACGCCCTTTTGGTTGGCAGTCCTGGATTTCTTGTGAAGAAACTGCAAGTTGTTCAAAACTCGGCGGCCAGACTTCTTGGGGGTTTGTCATCTAGGCATAGTGTCCGCACTCATTTGCGTACTTTGCATTGGCTCCCGGTTGAATCGTGCATTACATTTAAAATGCTGTCAATTGCTCATTGGGCCCTTAATGGCCCTATCTATTTGCAGAAGAGGTTTGCCTCCTTCTAAACAAGGGAGACAGCTGCGCTCTTCTGCTCAGTTGCTGATGCAGACGCCGAAGTTTAAGCGCCAGCGACTTGGCGGGAATTCTTTTGTGTGTAAAGCAGGCCTGGCCTGGAATATGCTGCCTCTGGCTCTGCGGGCATCCAGGATCCACTGTTGTTCAAGAAAAAATTAAAACGCTGCTTTTTTAACCTGATGGGTGTGCATTTCTTTCTTTTCTGAAGTAAGCGCCGGGACGCTCTTGAGTAGCTGCGCACTCTATAAATTAAATATAACATAACATAAAATAACTTCTTAATCAAAAACTTCCTATAGTCAGGATAGTTAGTCGGTACTTAAATCATTGTTCTTATTTTTTTGGGTTCATTCCTTCGCAGGGCTAAACATAGAAGTGGTTCAACCTAGCTCCCTTTCGGCAATAGCCTCTATTTGCTGTATTATAAATAATGATGAAATGTTTATTCTACATTATTATCGTGTTCTTATCGCAATTTTATTAACGGTATGTATTTATATTTTATATGAATATCTATTTCTGCAATACCTGTAATATGTACTTCTCTGGGTAAAAGTAAATTAAAATAAATACATAAATGAAACACAAAAGAAACAGTAAAAGGTGTGAGATTATACCATGCATACCAAATCTCATGAGTGCCAAGAACTTTCAATTAGGGCCAGAGGGAAAGGTGAAGTGAGGCAGTCACAGCAGCACAGAGCTTGTCTGTAAAGGTAGTGAGACAGTCACAAGAGCACATCGCTGCTCTGTGAAGGTAAAGTGAGGTAGTCACAACAGGACACCGCTGGTCTGTGAAGGTAAAGTGAGGTAGTCACAGCAGGACACCGCTGGTCTGTGAAGGTAAAGTGAGGTAGTCACAGCAGGACACCACTGGTCTGTGAAGGTAAAGTGAGGCAGACAACAGTGCACTGCTGGTCTGTGAAGGTAAAGTGAGGAAGTCACAGCAGCACAGTGCTGGTCTGTGAAGGTAAAGTGAGGCAGTCACAGCAGCACTGTGCTGGTCTGTAAACCTAAAGTGAGACACACAGTGCACTGCTGGTCTGTGAAGGTAAAGTGAGACAATCACTACAGTACACCGCTGGTCTGTGAAGGTAAAGTGAGGCAGTCGCAGCAGGACACCGCTGGTCTGTGAAGGTAAAGTGAGGTAGTCACAGCAGGACACCCTGGTCTGTGAAGGTAAAGTGCGGTAGTCACAGCAGGACACCGCTGGTCTGTGAAGGTAAAGTGAGGTAGTCACAGCAGGACACCGCTGGTCTGTGAAGGTAAAGTGAGGTAGTCACATCAGGACACCGCTGGTCTGTGAAGGTAAAGTGAGACAATCACTACAGTACACCGCTGGTCTGTGAAGGTAAAGTGTGGTAGTCACAGCAGGACACCGCTGGTCTGTGAAGGTAAAGTGAGGCAGTCACAGCAGGACACCGCTGGTCTGTGAAGGAAAAGCGAGGCAGTCACAGCAGGACAACACTGGTCTGTGAAGGTAAAGTGAGGTAGTCACAGCAGGACACCCTGGTCTGTGAAGGTAAAGTGAGGTAGTCACAGCAGGACACCCTGGTCTGTGAAGGTAAAGTGCGGTAGTCACAGCAGGACACCGCTGGTCTGTGAAGGTAAAGTGAGGTAGTCACAGCAGGACACCGCTGGTCTGTGAAGGTAAAGTGAGGTAGTCACATCAGGACACCGCTGGTCTGTGAAGGTAAAGTGAGACAATCACTACAGTACACCGCTGGTCTGTGAAGGTAAAGTGTGGTAGTCACAGCAGGACACCGCTGGTCTGTGAAGGTAAAGTGAGGCAGTCACAGCAGGACACCGCTGGTCTGTGAAGGAAAAGCGAGGCAGTCACAGCAGGACACAACTGGTCTGTGAAGGTAAAGTGAGGCAGTCAAAAGAGCACACTGGTGGTCTGTAAAGCTAAAGTGAGACACACAGTGCACTGCTGGTCTGTGAAGGTAAAGTGAGGTAGTCACAGCACGACACCACTGGTCTGTGAAGGTAAAGTGAGACAATCACTACAGTACACCGCTGGTCTGTGAAGGTAAAATGAGGCAGACAACAGTGCACTGCTGGTCTGTGAAGGTAAAGTGAGGCAGGCACAGTAGGACACAGCTGGTCTGTGAAGGTAAAGTGAGGCAGTCACAGCAGGACAGTGCTGCTCTGTAATTAATAAAGCGATACAGACACAAGAGCACACCACTGGTCTGTAGAGGTAAATAAAATGGACCAGTCACTACAGCCCACCGCTGGTCTGTGAAGGTAAAGTGAGACAATTACTACAGTACACACCGCTGGTCTGTGAAGGTAAAGTGAGGCAGTCACAGCAGGACACCGCTGGTCTGTGAAGGTAAAGTGAGGTAGTCACATCAGGACACCGCTGGTCTGTGAAGGTAAAGTGAGGTAGTCACATCAGGACACCGCTGGTCTGTGAAGGTAAAGTGAGACAATCACTACAGTACACCGCTGGTCTGTGAAGGTAAAGTGCGGTAGAAACAGCAGGACACCGCTGGTCTGTGAAGGTAAAGTGAGGTAGTCACAGCAGGACACCGCTGGTCTGTGAAGGTAAAGTGAGATAGTCAAATCAGGACACCACTGGTCTGTGAAGGTAACGCGAGGCAGTCACAGCAGGACACAGCAGGCCTGTGAAGGTAAAGTGAGGCAGTCACAGCAGGACAGTGCTGGTCTGTAATTGATAAAGCGATACAGACACAAGAGCACACCACTGGTTTGTAGAGGTAAATAAAATGGATAATCAACTACAGCCCACCGCTGGTCCGTGAAGGTAAAGTGAGGCCGTCACAGCAGGACACCGCTGGTCTGTAAAGGTAAAGTGAGGCAGTCACAGCAGGACACCGCTGGTCTGTGAAGGAAAAGTGAGGCAGTCACAGCAGGACACCGCTGGTCTGTGAAAGTAGAGTGAGGCAGTCACAGTAGCACTGTGCTGGTCTGTAAACTTAAAGTGAGACAGACAACCGTGCACCGCTGGTCTGTGAAGGTAAAGTGAGGCAGTCACAGCAGGACACCGCTGGTCTGTGAAGGAAAAGCGAGGCAGTCACAGCAGGACACCACTGGTCTGTGAAGGTAAAGTGAGGCAGTCAAAAGAGCACACTGGTGGTCTGTAAACCTAAAGTGAGATACACAGTGCACTGCTGGTCTGTGAAGGTAAAGTGAGGTAGTCACAGCAGGACACCAATGGTCTGGGAAGGTAAAGTGAGACAATCACTACAGTACACCGCTGGTCTGTGAAGGTAAAGTGAGGCAGTCACAGTAGGACACAGCTGATCTGTGAAGGTAAAATGAGGCAGACAACAGTGCACTGCTGGTCTGTGAAGGTAAAGTGAGGCAGTCACAGCAGGACAGTGCTGGTCTGTAATTAATAAAGCGATACAGACACAAGAGCACACCACTGGTCTGTAGAGGTAAATAAAATGGACCAGTCACTACAGCCCACCGCTGGTCTGTGAAGGTAACGTGAGACAATTACTACAGTACACACCGCTGGTCTGTGAAGGTAAAGTGAGGCAGTCGCAGCAGGACACCGCTGGTCTGTGAAGGTAAAGTGAGGGAGTCACGGCAGGACACCGCTGGTCTGTGAAGGAAAAGCGAGGCAGTCACAGCAGGACAACACTGGTCTGTGAAGGTAAAGTGAGGAAGTCAAAAGAGCACACTGGTGGTCTGTAAACCTAAAGTGAGACACACAGTGCACTGCTGGTCTGTGAAGGTAAAGTGAGGTAGTCACAGCAGGACACCACTGGTCTGTGAAGGTAACGTGAGACAATCACTACAGTACACCGCTGGTCTGTGAAGGTAAAGTGAGGTAGTCACAGCAGCGCTGTGCTGGTCTGTAAGCCTAAAGTGATACACACAATGCACTGTTGGTCTGTAAAGTTAAAGTGAGAGTTACAACAGCACAGTGGTGGTCTGTAAAAGTAAAGTGAGGCAGTCACAGCAGCACAGTGCTGGTCTGTAAAAGTAAAGTGAGACAGTCACTGCAGCACAGTGCTGGTCTGTAAAAGTAAAGTGAGACAGTCACTGCAGCACAGTGCTGGTCTGTAAAAGTAAAATGAGACAGACACAACAGCACAGTGCTGGTCTGTAAAAGTAAAGTGAGACAGTCACTGCAGCACAGTGCTGGTCTGTAAATGTAAAGTGAGACAGTCACAGCAGCACAGTGCTGGTCTGTAAAAGTAAAGTGAGACAGTCACTGCAGCACAGGGCTGGTCTGTAAAAGTAAAGTGAGACAGTCACTGCAGCACAGTGCTGGTCTGTAAAAGTAAAGTGAGACAGACACAACAGCACAGTGCTGGTCTGTAAAAGTAAAGTGAGACAGTCACTGCAGGACAGTGCTGGTCTGTAAAAGTAAAGTGAGACAGTCACTGCAGCACAGTGCTGGTCTGTAAAAGTAAAGTGAGACAGACACAACAGCACAGTGCTGGTCTGTAAAAGTAAAGTGAGACAGTCACTGCAGCACAGTGCTGGTCTGTAAAAGTAAAGTGAGACAGTCACTGCAGCACAGTGCTGGTCTGTAAAAGTAAAGTGAGACAGTCACTGCAGCACAGTGCTGGTCTGTAAACGTAAAGTGAGACAGTCACAACAGCACAGTGCTGGTCTGTAAAAGTAAAGTGAGACAGTCACTGCAGCACAGTGCTGGTCTGTAAAAGTAAAGTGAGACAGTCACTGCAGCACAGTGCTGGTCGGTAAAAGTAAAGTGAGACAGTCACTGCAGCACAGTGCTGGTCTGTAAAAGTAAAGTGAGACAGTCACTGCAGCACAGTGCTGGTCTGTAAAAGTAAAGTGAGACAGTCACTGCAGCACAGTGCTGGTCTGTAAAAGTAAAGTGAGACAGTCACAGCCGCACAGTGCTGGTCTGTAAAAGTAAAGTGAGGCAGTCACTGCAGCACAGTGCTGGTCTGTAAAAGTAAAGTGAGACAGATACAACAGCACAGTGCTGGTCTGTAAAAGTAAAGTGAGACAGTCACTGCAGCACAGTGCTGGTCTGTAAAGGTAAAGTGAGACAGTCACTGCAGCACAGTGCTGGTCTGTAAAAGTAAAGTGAGACAGTCACTGCAGCACAGTGCTGGTCTGTAAAAGTAAAGTGAGACAGTCACTGCAGCACAGTGCTGGTCTGTAAAAGTAAAGTGAGACAGTCACAGCAGCACAGTGCTGGTCTGTAAAAGTAAAGTGAGACAGTCACAGCAGCACAGTGCTGGTCTGTAAAAGTAAAGTGAGACAGTCACTGCAGCACAGTGCTGGTCTGTAAAAGTAAAGTGAGACAGACACAACAGCACAGTGCTGGTCTGTAAAAGTAAAGTGAGACAGTCACAACAGCACAGTGCTGGTCTGTAAAAGTAAAGTGAGACAGTCACTGCAGCACAGTGCTGGTCTGTAAAAGTAAAGTGAGACAGTCACAGCAGCACAGTGCTGGTCTGTAAAAGTAAAGTGAGACAGTCACTGCAGCACAGTGCTGGTCTGTAAAAGTAAAGTGAGACAGTCACTGCAGCACAGTGCTGGTCTGTCAAAGTAAAGTGAGACAGACACAACAGCACAGTGCTGGTCTGTAAACGTAAAGTGAGACAGTCACTGCAGCACAGTGCTGGTCTGTAAAAGTAAAGTGAGACAGTCACTGCAGCACAGTGCTGGTCGGTAAAAGTAAAGTGAGACAGTCACTGCAGCACAGTGCTGGTCTGTAAAAGTAAAGTGAGACAGTCACTGCAGCACAGTGCTGGTCTGTAAAAGTAAAGTGAGACAGTCACAGCAGCACAGTGCTGGTCTGTAAAAGTAAAGTGAGACAGTCACTGCAGCACAGTGCTGGTCTGTAAAAGTAAAGTGAGACAGTCACTGCAGCACAGTGCTGGTCTGTAAAAGTAAAGTGAGACAGTCACTGCAGCACAGTGCTGGTCTGTAAAAGTAAAGCGAGACAGTCACAGCAGCACAGTGCTGGTCTGTAAAAGTAAAGTGAGACAGTCACAGCAGCACAGTGCTGGTCTGTAAACGTAAAGTGAGACAGTCACTGCAGCACAGTGCTGGTCTGTAAAAGTAAAGTGAGACAGTCACTGCAGCACAGTGCTGGTCTGTAAAAGTAAAGTGAGACAGACACAACAGCACAGTGCTGGTCTGTAAAAGTAAAGAGAGACAGTCACTGCAGCACAGTGCTGGTCTGTAAAAGTAAAGTGAGACAGTCACTGCAGCACAGTGCTGGTCTGTAAAAGTAAAGTGAGACAGTCACTGCAGCACAGTGCTGGTCTGTAAAAGTAAAGTGAGACAGTCACTGCAGCACAGTGCTGGTCTGTAAAAGTAAAGTGAGACAGACACAACAGCACAGTGCTGGTCTGTAAAAGTAAAGTGAGACAGTCACAACAGCACAGTGCTGGTCTGTAAAAGTAAAGTGAGACAGTCACAGCAGCACAGTGCTGGTCTGTAAAAGTAAAGTGAGACAGTCACTGCAGCACAGTGCTGGTCTGTAAAAGTAAAGTGAGACAGACACAACAGCACAGTGCTGGTCTGTAAAAGTAAAGTGAGACAGTCACTGCAGCACAGTGCTGGTCTGTAAAAGTAAAGTGAGACAGTCACTGCAGCACAGTGCTGGTCTGTAAAAGTAAAGTGAGACAGTCACTGCAGCACAGTGCTGGTCTGTAAAAGTAAAGTGAGACAGTCACTGCAGCACAGTGCTGGTCTGTAAAAGTAAAGTGAGACAGTCACTGCAGCACAGTGCTGGTCTGTAAAAGTAAAGTGAGACAGACACAACAGCACAGTGCTGGTCTGTAAAAGTAAAGTGAGACAGTCACAGCAGCACAGTGCTGGTCTGTAAAAGTAAAGTGAGACAGTCACTGCAGCACAGTGCTGGTCTGTAAAAGTAAAGTGAGACAGTCACTGCAGCACAGTGCTGGTCTGTAAAAGTAAAGTGAGACAGACACAACAGCACAGTGCTGGTCTGTAAAAGTAAAGTGAGACAGTCACTGCAGCACAGTGCTGGTCTGTAAAAGTAAAGTGAGACAGTCACTGCAGCACAGTGCTGGTCTGTAAAAGTAAAGTGAGACAGTCACTGCAGCACAGTGCTGGTCTGTAAAAGTAAAGTGAGACAGACAGCAGCACAGTGCTGGTCTGTAAAAGTAAAGTGAGACAGTCACAACAGCACAGTGCTGGTCTGTAAAAGTAAAGTGAGACAGTCACAGCAGCACAGTGCTGGTATGTAAAAGTAAAGTGAGACAGTCACTGCAGCACAGTGCTGGTCTGTAAAAGTAAAGTGAGACAGCCACTGCAGCACAGTGCTGGTCTGTAAAAGTAAAGTGAGACAGACACAACAGCACAGTGCTGGTCTGTAAAAGTAAAGTGAGACAGTCACAACAGCACAGTGCTGGTCTGTAAAAGTAAAGTGAGACAGTCACAACAGCACAGTGGTGGTCTGTGAAGGTAAAGTGAGACAGTCACTGCAGCACAGTGCTGGTCTGTAAAAGTAAAGTGAGACAGTCACTGCAGCACAGTGCTGGTCTGTAAAAGTAAAGTGAGACAGTCACAACAGCACAGTGGTGGTCTGTGAAGGTAAAGTGAGACAGTCACTGCAGCACAGTGCTGGTCTGTAAAAGTAAAGTGAGACAGTCACAACAGCACAGTGGTGGTCTGTGAAGGTAAAGTGAGACAGTCACTGCAGCACAGTGCTGGTCTGTAAAAGTAAAGTGAGACAGTCACAGCAGCACAGTGGTGGTCTGTGAAGGTAAAGTGAGACAGTCACTGCAGCACAGTGCTGGTCTGTAAAATTAAAGTGAGAGACACAACAGCACAGTGATGGTCTGTAAAAATAAAGTGAGACAGTCACAACAGCACAGTGCTGGTCTGTAAAAGTAAAGTGAGACAGTCACTGCAGCACAGTGCTGGTCTGTAAAAGTAAAGTGAGACAGTCACTGCAGCACAGTGCTGGTCTGTAAAAGTAAAGTGAGACAGTCACAGCAGCACAGTGGTGGTCTGTGAAGGTAAAGTGAGACATTTGGTCCTGCTTAAACCCTGGGCTCACAAGTCAAGGACCTGGTATCTCCCAAAACATATATGACTCTCATACACGTGTATACTGATCGTGATGGTCTCCCTTTTGCGGTATATACTGTGTCCCCGCTTTACTACACGTGCGTGCGTAATCATTGAGTCATTTTTTTGTCTTGTGCACCCTCCACCAGGAGGTTTGCTTTAAGGTTTAAGGCAGTAGTGATCGTGGAAAGTGGGGGGTAGTAGTGGTGTGGTTAATAAAAAATCCGGAAAACCAGACAGGAATGCTTTAATAAGTCTGGGTTCGGATAATGGTTAAAAATTACGGATGCACTTTGCGAATTGGTAAGGGATTCTAGTGCATTGCATTTGTATTGTTAAAAAGAGGTCAACATGTTTCAGCCTTCGGTAGTCAGAAGATCTATAGGCTTTCGTCAGGACCAATGGGGTAAGTGAATAGTGCAGAAACTGTGAGAAGAAAAGAGGTATATTGACCTGATTCTTCGTGACTTTTAAGGTTTCATTGTACCTGCAAATGTAAAAAACATACGCACACAGACAACGACAAAGTAGGGAGAAAAGATAAGGAAAAAACACATAATTATGTACAATAGTACCTTAAATTTTTTTATAAGGAACCAGAAAATGGCAATACTTCCCGTCATACTCATTTCGGGCGTCAACTCTTCCATTCTCATGCTTCGTTTCGACTTTTATTGAGGTGCCCATAGTACTGACCATAATACTGTAGTGAAGTGCTCATAGTTCTAACAGTTTCACTGTGCGTGGTCTATAGTGAAAAGCGCTAAACAGTGCAAATGGACTGTGTCACTGCACACACTCTGAGTAATCCAAGGATGTATTTATGCGGGTTAAAGGCGTGCTAATGGTGCCAATAAGGTGTTCCACGCGTCGTTTGTTTTGCGTGGCTGTTTTCATGCTCAATACGCTGCGCGCGCTCTTTTAAACAATGCGCATACCTTGTCTTAATTCGGAAATTGCTCCCTCGGGGATTTAGGCTGATCGAGAGAGGCCTTACTGTAAGGTGTCAGAAAGGGGGGAGTTAACAAGTGCGCTTTTTTTACTTACGGTTTCCCGTTTGTTCAGTGCGTCTAGTTTACCCAGTACCTTAGTGCCTTCTTACTCGGTCCCGGCAGCATGTGCTGGCTCTGCCTTTCCTCACCCGGAACTACAGGGTGATGCGGTTCCTGGTTGATTTTTAACTCCGTGGTGGTAAAAATAAAAGAAATACTATCGCAAATGATGCCGATAGTCTCTTATAAAATTAAACTACCATTATTATTGGTGGTATAAGGAGTACAAATCGGTTAGTTCATAATTAAAATGGGGAAATTATGTAAAGGACTCGATGTTATTTTGTTGTGATCTCTCATTCAGTGAGATAAGCTCAAGTGGGGTCATAAGTCTTTGCGCTTAAGGTGGGATGCAGAGGTTTTTAGGTCTTTTTTGGGCTACAGTATTGGGCTTAATTTTTGGGATCACTGGTAAAGTACATACTTTGTGGTCACCAAAAAAGGGGCAGGGATACCAGGACATTAAGGTACCTTATATAGGTGGATTCTAGGGAGTTAGAGTCACAGATCATTTATTGAGAGATAGCCATGGAACAGAATCGTTCAGGCCCAAGGTGTCTGTTTTTAACCTGTGAACCCAACGCTGTTCTTTCTCGAACAGTATGTTTTCCGCGTTTCTGTCGATTGTCTCTAGGCTTTCCAGGATCACCCAGTGGAGATCATTGACAGTGTGTTGTTTTTCTTTATAGTGTGACGACATCTTGGTTGTGTTTTTCTGACAGTTAACATTACTCCTGTGTTCACTGAGTCTCTGTTTTGCTTTTCGGCATGTCATCCCAATATATCTCATGTTGCACGGGCATGTGATCATATATACCACGTGACTGGTGTTACAATTGGTGTGTCTTTTCAGTTTCCATAACATGTTTGGGAGTAGTTGTAATTCTTTTGTTGGTTTTGTAGTAGCACAGGCTACGCAGGAGCCACAAGGATAGTGTCCAGTAATTGGAGGATTGTTCCAAAGGCCTGGTTGTTGTTTCTTTTTTCTTGGTGGTGGTCTCGTATGGACCAGCAGATCTTTGATATTGGTGCTCCTTTTATTCGCAAATCTTGGTTTTGGCCAGGTCAAGGTGTTTGATGTTATAATCTTCCAGTTGCGGTTAACTATTTTTTTCACCTGATTTGTTATTGGGCTGTACGTTGTAACACACGTGGTCCTGTCTTCAGTCTGTTTTGGGTGACTCTTGAGGAGAGACTCTCTCGGTTGATTTCTGGCTCGTTTTGCACAGGAGTTGATTATTCTTTTTGGGTAGTCTCGAGTTGTTAATTTCTCGCAGAGATCTTTTGCTTGCGTTTTGTAGTCATCTATTGCACTGCAATTTCTTCTTAGCGGTAAGAACTGGCTGTACGGGAGATTCTCCCTTAGCGGGCGGGGGTGAAAGCTGTTGAAGGATAGTAGACTGTTTTTTGCAGTGGGTTTAAAGAACGTTCTTGTTTGTAGACTGTTCTCCTTTGCGAAAATTGTGATGTCCAGGAAGTCCAGGCTCTGTGCATTGGATGTGTATGTAAATTTAAGACAGTCGTCCTGATCGTTCAGCCACCTGTGGAATTCTATCAGTGACGTATTGTCTCCTCTCCAGATTAAGAAAATGTCATCGATATATCTCTTCCAAAAGAGTATATGTCGAAAAAAGGGGTTCTGTGCGTTGTGTACATAGGTCTGTTCAAAAGTGCTCACGTACAGACCCGCTACGCTAGGCGCAAAGGTGCTGCCCATAGATGTTCCGTGTTGCTGGAGGTAGAGGGTGTTCTTATATTGGAAAAATGTTTCCATAAGGGCCAATCTGCAACATTCCAATACGAAGTGTCTGGGGGTCCGGTGTGGCCAGTCGATGTTAAACAAGATGGTTTCGAGAGTCTCTAAAGTTTTCTGTTGAGGAAGGCTTGTATAGAGACTTTCGACGTCCAGTCCTACTAGGAGCATACAGCTTTCTGAATATTCGAAGTTTTGTAGCATATTGATCAGGTCTCGTGTGTCTTTTAGGTAAGTAGGAGTGGCTTGGACCAGTGGTCTCAAGTACTGGTCCGCAAATTGCGATAGTGGCTCTAAAATAGAGTTGATCCCCGAGACAATTGGTCTTCCTGGTGGTGGCATCTTGTCTTTGTGCGTCTTGGGCAGAGAGTAAAAGTAAGGTGTAACTGGTGTTCTTGTTACTAGGTAGTCCGCCTCTTTCTTTGATATCCAGTTATTGCATTCTGCTTCCTCAATCATTAATGATATTGTTCTTTGTAGGCGCATAGTTGGGTCGGTTGTGATCACTTGGTAGAATTTAGTGTCTGCCAGTAGGTCCATGCATTGTCTATCATATCCTTCTGTTGTGAGCAGGACAATACCTCCGCCTTTGTCCGCAGGCTTTATGACTATGTCATGATTGTCTTTTAGTTCTGTCAGAGCAGCTTTTTCTGCTTTAGTTAGGTTCTGGAAAGTTTTTTGAGGTTGATGATTCAATTCTTCAACTTCCTTCATGATGGCCTGTTCGAATGTGCTTATTTCAATAGGGATTTGTGAGTTGAGCGGGCAAAAGGTAGATTTCCTTCTGAGAGTTGTGTCTCCTTCTTGGGGTTGTTGATCTCCTTTGAAAAAAGCTTTCAGTTTCAGCGTGCGGCAGAAGTTGGCGAGTTCGCATTTGGTTTTGAAGACGTCTGTTTTTGGGGTTGGCACGTATCCTAATCCTTTGTTCAGGACATTGGTCTGGTTCTCTGTGAGTTCTAATCCTGTCAAATTGACTATTAAATTGTCGGACCTTGTCCTGTGTTGGCTTTGGTAACGCTCCTGGTTTGGACCTGTCGAGCTTGGTCGGACCAGGTCACTCCTTTTTGTCTTGACCTTCGATTGTTCTGGCCATTCCCTAAAAAAGGACGGCTTTGTTGATAATTTTGGGCCCCTTGTGGTGGCATTTGCTGATTCATGGGTACTTGAAAGTATGGGTTAGGCCAACCTTGGAACTGGGGATTGAAAGGGTGGAATGGCATTCCTTGCATATTCTCTTGGAAAAAAGGGGGTCGCCAATAATTGCCTCAACCTCTTCGTTGTCCTCTTTTATTCCTAAAGTTCCCACGGCCTCTGATTGTTGTTTCGTCTCCGCTCTGATCTGAGCTATTGTCTGAAGACATGCTTGTCGTGTCCGAATTATCATTGGGTTTGTAGTCTTTGCTACTGTAGGGGTGAATTCGTTCCAAAGAGAATCTTTTTAATTCTTTTGCCAACTTTTGCAATTTAGTCTGCGTTAGGTATTCTTGACTGTCTTTCATTTCTTTATTGATTTCGTCAAGACGTGTTTTATAGATGGTTATGTTGATTGTGTTGTTCAATTTTGTTTCCAAAATCTCGATCTTGACCGCGAGTTCATCCGTAAGTCTAGTTGCCGTTTTTATTATTAATACCAGATAGTCTCTGGTACATTTCCAGGATATGAAAGACCAATCCTTCCTAAATGCCAGGTCTTTTAAGAAAATCCGTGGTGCATTCGTCACCCATAGACCTCTTGGTGCAGCATTGACTCGGAGGTATTCGGTCATTATTATACCGTGCACTGCTGTTCGTACTTGCTCTTTCTTTAATTTTTTCCAATATAAGAACACCCTCTACCTCCAGCAACACGGAACATCTATGGGCAGCACCTTTGCGCCTAGCGTAGTGGGTCTGTACGTGAGCACTTTTGAACAGACCTATGTACACAACGCACAGAACCCCTTTTTTCGACATATACTCTTTTGGAAGAGATATATCGATGACATTTTCTTAATCTGGAGAGGAGACAATACGTCACTGATAGAATTCCACAGGTGGCTGAACGATCAGGACGACTGTCTTAAATTTACATACACATCCAATGCACAGAGCCTGGACTTCCTGGACATCACAATTTTCGCAAAGGAGAACAGTCTACAAACAAGAACGTTCTTTAAACCCACTGCAAAAAACAGTCTACTATCCTTCAACAGCTTTCACCCCCGCCCGCTAAGGGAGAATCTCCCGTACAGCCAGTTCTTACGGCTAAGAAGAAATTGCAGTGCAATAGATGAATACAAAACGCAAGCAAAAGATCTCTGCGAGAAATTAACAACTCGAGACTACCCAAAAAGAATAATCAACTCCTGTGCAAAACGAGCCAGAAATCAACCGAGAGAGTCTCTCCTCGAGAGTCACCCAAAACAGACTGAAGACAGGACCACGTGTGTTACAACGTACAGCCCAATAACAAATCAGGTGAAAAAAATAGTTAACCGCAACTGGAAGATTATAACATCAAACACCTTGACCTGGCCAAAACCAAGATTTGCGAATAAAAGGAGCACCAATATCAAAGATCTGCTGGTCCATACGATACCACCACCAAGAAAAAAGAAACAACAACCAGGCCTTTGGAACAATCCTCCAATTACTGGACACTATCCTTGTGGCTCCTGCGTAGCCTGTGCTACTACAAAACCAACAAAAGAATTACAACTACTCCCAAACATGTTATGGAAACTGAAAAGACACACCAATTGTAACACCAGTCACGTGGTATATATGATCACATGCCCGTGCAACATGAGATATATTGGGATGACATGCCGAAAAGCAAAACAGAGACTCAGTGAACACAGGAGTAATGTTAACTGTCAGAAAAACACAACCAAGATGTCGTCACACTATAAAGAAAAACAACACACTGTCAATGATCTCCACTGGGTGATCCTGGAAAGCCTAGAGACAATCGACAGAAACGCGGAAAACATACTGTTCGAGAAAGAACAGCGTTGGGTTCACAGGTTAAAAACAGACACCTTGGGCCTGAACGATTCTGTTCCATGGCTATCTCTCAATAAATTATCTGTGACTCTAACTCCCTAGAATCCACCTATATAAGGTACCTTAATGTCCTGGTATCCCTGCCCCTTTTTTGGTGACCACAAAGTATGTACTTTACCAGTGATCCCAAAAATTAAGCCCAATACTGTAGCCCAAAAAAGACCTAAAAACCTCTGCATCCCACCTTAAGCGCAAAGACTTATGACCCCACTTGAGCTTATCTCACTGAATGAGAGGTCACAACAAAATAACATCGAGTCCTTTACATAATTTCCCCATTTTAATTATGAACTAACCGATTTGTACTCCTTATACCACCAATAATAATGGTAGTTTAATTTTATAAGAGACTATCGGCATCAAATTATGGCCTACGCCGATGATACCCAGCTCTTGTTTACATGGCCCAAAAACAACCTTGACACGACGAGAGTCCAATTTTGCCTATCATCGGTCTTCCGCTGGCTGGCCTTGGCTCAACTTCAGTGCAATGAGAGGAAATCTGAGATTCTACTGTACGGCTCCTTCCCAGATAATTTCTATGATTCTCTCTGGCCCACCGATTTTCCCAGCCCTAAATCCACCGGTGGACCTGCAAAAAACCTAGGAATCTGGTTCAGCAATAATCTCAGATTTGAAGATCACCTGAAAAAACTCACCGGAATCTGCTTCTCCACTCTTAAAACTCTACGCAGATTCCTTCCTTTGCTTCCGCGATCAGCTAAGGAGACGGTCATCCGCGCTCTGATATTATCCAGACTGGATTATGCGAATGCTCTCTACTGCGGACTCCCAGCCTATCTGATCCATCGCCTCCAAGTCATCCAAAATGCTGCGGTCCGGCTGCTGTTTAACATCCCCAGAAGATCTAGCGTCCGCCAACCACTCCGAGACCTTCACTCGCTTCCAGTGGCGCAAAGGATCTTATTCAAGATCCTTGTGTTAGCATACCGAGCACTCCACCTAACAGGCCCAACCTATTTGAGAAAAAGATTCTCTCTCTATGCCCCCAATCGCCCTCTCAGATCAAGCAATCTCCACCAAATGACTGTACCAAAGTTCAAATATAGCAGGCTTGGTGGACAATCCATTTCTGTTAGAGCAGCGAGAGCTTGTTATACCCTGCCTCTGCAACTGAGAACAGCCCCTTCCATCATGGCTTTCAGGAAAGGCCTAAAAACCTACCTCTTCAACACCAATGCCTAAAGGCTGCCCCTCCCTTGCATTTACTGTGATCTGTCCCCTTCTTTTTTCTCTTCGCGCCAGGATACTATACTATTTAGTAGCAGAGCGCGTTACAAAAGCCTCTATAATAATAATAATAATAATCATTTGCGATAGTATTTCTTTTATTTTTACCACCACAGAGTTAAAAATCAACCAGGAACCGCATCACCCTGTAGTTCCGGGTGAGGAAAGGCAGAGCCAGCACATGCTGCCGGGACCGAGTAAGAAGGCACTAAGGTACTGGGTAAACTAGACGCACTGAACAAACGGGAAACCCTAAGTAAAAAAAGCGCACTTGTTAACTCCCCCCTTTCTGACACCTTACAGTAAGGCCTCTCTCGATCAGCCTAAATCCCCGAGGGAGCAATTTCCGAATTAAGACAAGGTATGCGCATTGTTTAAAAGAGCGCGCGCAGCGTATTGAGCATGAAAACAGCCACGCAAAACAAACGACGCGTGGAACACCTTATTGGCACCATTAGCACGCCTTTAACCCGCATAAATACATCCTTGTATTACTCAGAGTGTGTGCAGTGACACAGTCCATTTGCACTGTTTAGCGCTTTTCACTATAGACCACGCACAGTGAAACTGTTAGAACTATGAGCACTTCACTACAGTATTATGGTCAGTACTATGGGCACCTCAATAAAAGTCGAAACGAAGCATGAGAATGGAAGAGTTGACGCCCGAAATGAGTATGACGGGAAGTATTGCCATTTTCTGGTTCCTTATAAAAAAATTTAAGGTACTATTGTACATAATTATGTGTTTTTTCCTTATCTTTTCTCCCTACTTTGTCGTTGTCTGTGTGCGTATGTTTTTTACATTTGCAGGTACAATGAAACCTTAAAAGTCACGAAGAATCAGGTCAATATACCTCTTTTCTTCTCACAGTTTCTGCACTATTCACTTACCCCATTGGTCCTGACGAAAGCCTATAGATCTTCTGACTACCGAAGGCTGAAACATGTTGACCTCTTTTTAACAATACAAATGCAATGCACTAGAATCCCTTACCAATTCGCAAAGTGCATCCGTAATTTTTAACCATTATCCGAACCCAGACTTATTAAAGCATTCCTGTCTGGTTTTCCGGATTTTTTATTAACCACACCACTACTACCCCCCACTTTCCACGATCACTACTGCCTTAAACCTTAAGGCAAACCTCCTGGTGGAGGGTGCACAAGACAAAAAAATGACTCAATGATTACGCACGCACGTGTAGTAAAGCGGGGACACAGTATATACCGCAAAAGGGAGACCATCACGATCAGTATACACGTGTATGAGAGTCATATATGTTTTGGGAGATACCAGGTCCTTGACTTGTGAGCCCAGGGTTTAAGCAGGACCAGTGATCCTTTCCCCCTTCTGATTATAAAGTTACCTACGGAGACTGAAAGGATTCTCACTCTGCCTCCCCCAACCCCATGATTATACAGGTAAAGTGAGACAGTCACTGCAGCACAGTGCTGGTCTGTAAAAGTAAAGTGAGACAGACACAACAGCACAGTGCTGGTCTGTAAAAGTAAAGTGAGACAGTCACAACAGCACAGTGCTGGTCTGTAAAAGTAAAGTGAGACAGTCACAGCAGCACAGTGGTGGTCTGTGAAGGTAAAGTGAGACAGTCACTGCAGCACAGTGCTGGTCTGTAAAAGTATAGTGAGACAGTCACAACAGCACAGTGCTGGTCTGTAAAAGTAAAGTGAGACAGTCACTGCAGCACAGTGCTGGTCTGTAAAAGTAAAGTGAGACAGTCACAGCAGCACAGTGGTGGTCTGTGAAGGTAAAGTGAGACAGTCACTGCAGCACAGTGCTGGTCTGTAAAAGTAAAGTGAGACAGACACAACAGCACAGTGCTGGTCTGTAAAAATAAAGTGAGACAGTCACAACAGCACAGTGCTGGTCTGTAAAAGTAAAGTGAGACAGTCACTGCAGCACAGTGGTGGTCTGTGAAGGTAAAGTGAGACAGTCACTGCAGCACAGTGCTGGTCTGTAAAAGTAAAGTGAGACAGACACAACAGCACAGTGCTGGTCTGTAAAAGTAAAGTGAGACAGTCACAACAGCACAGTGCTGGTCTGTAAAAGTAAAGTGAGACAGTCACAGCAGCACAGTGGTGGTCTGTGAAGGTAAAGTGAGACAGTCACAACAGCACAGTGCTGGTCTGTAAAAGTAAAGTGAGACAGTCACTGCAGCACAGTGCTGGTCTGTAAATGTAAAGTGAGACAGTCACAGCAGCACAGTGGTGGTCTGTGAAGGTAAAGTGAGACAGTCACTGCAGCACAGTGCTGGTCTGTAAAAGTAAAGTGAGACAGACACAACAGCACAGTGCTGGTCTGTAAAGGTAAAGTGAGACAGTCACAACAGCACAGTGCTGGTCTGTAAAAGTAAAGTGAGACAGTCACAGCAGCACAGTGGTGGTCTGTGAAGGTAAAGTGAGACAGTCACTGCAGCACAGTGCTGGTCTGTAAAAGTAAAGTGAGACAGTCACTGCAGCACAGTGCTGGTCTGTAAAAGTAAAGTGAGACAGTCACAACAGCACAGTGGTGGTCTGTGAAGGTAAAGTGAGACAGTCACTGCAGCACAGTGCTGGTCTGTAAAAGTAAAGTGAGACAGTCACAACAGCACAGTGGTGGTCTGTGAAGGTAAAGTGAGACAGTCACTGCAGCACAGTGCTGGTCTGTAAAAGTAAAGTGAGACAGTCACAGCAGCACAGTGGTGGTCTGTGAAGGTAAAGTGAGACAGTCACTGCAGCACAGTGCTGGTCTGTAAAAGTAAAGTGAGACAGACACAACAGCACAGTGCTGGTCTGTAAAAGTAAAGTGAGACAGTCACAACAGCACAGTGCTGGTCTGTAAAAGTAAAGTGAGACAGTCACAACAGCACAGTGCTGGTCTGTAAAAGTAAAGTGAGACAGTCACTGCAGCACAGTGCTGGTCTGTAAAAGTAAAGTGAGACAGTCACAGCAGCACAGTGCTGGTCTGTGAAGGTAAAGTGAGACAGTCACTGCAGCACAGTGCTGGTCTGTAAAAGTAAAGTGAGACAGACACAACAGCACAGTGCTGGTCTGTAAAAGTAAAGTGAGACAGTCACAACAGCACAGTGGTGGTCTGTAAAAGTAAAGTGAGACAGATACAACAGCACAGTGCTGGTCTGTAAAAGTAAAGTGAGACAGTCACAACAGCACAGTGCTGGTCTGTAAAAGTAAAGTGAGACAGTCACTGCAGCACAGTGGTGGTCTGTGAAGGTAAAGTGAGACAGTCACAACAGCACAGTGCTGGTCTGTAAAAGTAAAGTGAGACAGTCACTGCAGCACAGTGCTGGTCTGTAAAAGTAAAGTGAGACAGTCACAGCAGCACAGTGGTGGTCTGTAAAAGTAAAGTGAGACAGTCACAACAGCACAGTGCTGGTCTGTAAAAGTAAAGTGAGACAGACACAACAGCACAGTGCTGGTCTGTGAAGGTAAAGTGAGACAGACACAACAGGACAGTGCTGGTCTGTAAAAGTAAAGTGAGACAGTCACAGCAGCACAGTGCTGGTCTGTAAAAGTAAAGTGAGACAGTCACTGCAGCACAGTGCTGGTCTGTAAAAGTAAAGTGAGACAGTCACTGCAGCACAGTGCTGGTCTGTAAAAGTAAAGTGAGACAGTCACTGCAGCACAGTGCTGGTCTGTAAAAGTAAAGTGAGACAGTCACTGCAGCACAGTGCTGGTCTGTAAAAGTAAAGTGAGACAGTCACTGCAGCACAGTGCTGGTCTGTAAAAGTAAAGTGAGACAGTCACAAGAGCACAGTGCTGGTCTGTAAAAGTAAAGTGAGGCAGTCACAACCGCACAGTGCTGGTCTGTAAAAGTAAAGTGAGACAGTCACAACAGCACAGTGGTGGTCTGTGAAGGTAAAGTGAGACAGTCACTGCAGCACAGTGCTGGTCTGTAAAAGTAAAGTGAGACAGTCACAGCAGCACAGTGGTGGTCTGTGAAGGTAAAGTGAGACAGTCACTGCAGCACAGTGCTGGTCTGTAAAAGTAAAGTGAGACAGTCACAGCAGCACAGTGGTGGTCTATGAAGGTAAAGTGAGACAGTCACTGCAGCACAGTGCTGGTCTGTAAAAGTAAAGTGAGACAGACACAACAGCACAGTGCTGGTCTGTAAAAGTAAAGTGAGACAGTCACAACAGCACAGTGCTGGTCTGTAAAAGTAAAGTGAGACAGTCACTGCAGCACAGTGCTGGTCTGTAAAAGTAAAGTGAGACATTCACAGCAGCACAGTGGTGGTCTGTGAAGGTAAAGTGAGACAGTCACTGCAGCACAGTGCTGGTCTGTAAAAGTAAAGTGAGACAGACAACAGCACAGTGCTGGTCTGTAAAAGTAAAGTGAGATAGTCACAACAGCACAGTGGTGGTCTGTAAAAGTAAAGTGAGACAGACAAAACAGCACAGTGCTGGTCTGTAAAAGTAAAGTGAGACAGTCACAACAGCACAGTGCTGGTCTGTAAAAGTAAAGTGAGACAGTCACTGCAGCACAGTGCTGGTCTGTAAAAGTAAAGTGAGACAGTCACAACAGCACAGTGCTGGTCTGTAAAAGTAAAGTGAGACAGTCACTGCAGCACAGTGGTGGTCTGTGAAGGTAAAGTGAGACAGTCACAACAGCACAGTGCTGGTCTGTAAAAGTAAAGTGAGACAGTCACTGCAGCACAGTGGTGGTCTGTAAAAGTAAAGTGAGACAGTCACAGCAGCACAGTGGTGGTCTGTAAAAGTAAAGTGAGACAGTCACAACAGCACAGTGGTGGTCTGTAAAAGTAAAGTGAGACCGTCACTGCAGCACAGTGGTGGTCTGTGAAGGTAAAGTGAGACAGTCACTGCAGCACAGTGCTGGTCTGTAAAAGTAAAGTGAGACAGTCACAGCAGCACAGTGGTGGTCTGTGAAGGTAAAGTGAGACAGTCACAACAGCACAGTGATGGTCTGTAAAAGTAAAGTGAGACAGACAACAGCACAGTGCTGGTCTGTAAAAGTAAAGTGAGACAGACACAACAGCACAGTGCTGGTCTGTAAAAGTAAAGTGAGACAGTCACTGCAGCACCGTGCTGGTCTGTAAAAGTAAAGTGAGACAGTCACTGCAGCACAGTGGTGGTCTGTAAAAGTAAAGTGAGACAGTCACAAGAGCACAGTGCTGGTCTGTAAAAGTAAAGTGAGACAGACACAACAGCACAGTGCTGGTCTGTAAAAGTAAAGTGAGACAGTCACAACAGCACAGTGCTGGTCTGTAAAAGTAAAGTGAGACAGTCACTGCAGCACAGTGGTGGTCTGTGAAGGTAAAGTAAGACAGTCACTGCAGCACAGTGCTGGTCTGTAAAAGTAAAGTGAGACAGACACAACAGCACAGTGCTGGTCTGTAAAAATAAAGTGAGACAGTCACAACAGCACAGTGCTGGTCTGTAAAGGTAAAGTGAGACAGTCACTGCAGCACAGTGGTGGTCTGTGGAGGTAAAGTGAGACAGTCACTGCAGCACAGTGCTGGTCTGTAAAAGTAAAGTGAGACAGACACAACAGCACAGTGCTCGTCTGTAAAAGTAAAGTGAGACAGTCACAACAGCACAGTGCTGGTCTGTAAAAGTAAAGTGAGACAGTCACAACAGCACAGTGGTGGTCTGTAAAAGTAAAGTGAGACAGTCACTGCAGCACAGTGGTGGTCTGTAAAAGTAAAGTGAGACAGTCACAACAGCACAGTGGTGGTCTGTGAAGGTAAAGTGAGACAGTCACTGCAGCACAGTGGTGGTCTGTGAAGGTAAAGTGAGACAGTAACAACAGCACAGTGCTGGTCTGTAAAAGTAAAGTGAGACAGTCACAACAGCACAGTGGTGGTCTGTAAAAGTAAAGTGAGACAGTCACTGCAGCACAGTGCTGGTCTGTAAAAGTAAAGTGAGACAGTCACTGCAGCACAGTGGTGGTCTGTAAAAGTAAAGTGAGACAGTCACAACAGCACAGTGCTGGTCTGTAAAAGTAAAGTGAGACAGTCACTGCAGCACAGTGGTGGTCTGTAAAAGTAAAGTGAGACAGTCACAACAGCACAGTGCTGGTCTGTAAAAGTAAAGTGAGACAGTCACAACAGCACAGTGCTGGTCTGTAAAAGTAAAGTGAGACAGTCACAACAGCACAGTGCTGGTCTGTAAAAGTAAAGTGAGACAGTCACTGCAGCACAGTGGTGGTCTGTGAAGGTAAAGTGAGACAGTCACAACAGCACAGTGCTGGTCTGTAAAAGTAAAGTGAGACAGTCACTGCAGCACAGTGGTGGTCTGTAAAAGTAAAGTGAGACAGTCACAACAGCACAGTGCTGGTCTGTAAAAGTAAAGTGAGACAGACACAACAGCACAGTGCTGGTCTGTAAAAGTAAAGTGAGACAGTCACTGCAGCACAGTGCTGGTCTGTAAAAGTAAAGTGAGACAGTCACTGCAGCACAGTGCTGGTCTGTAAAAGTAAAGTGAGACAGTCACAACAGCACAGTGCTGGTCTGTAAAAGTAAAGTGAGACAGTCACAACAGCACAGTGGTGGTCTGTGAAGGTAAAGTGAGACAGTCACTGCAGCACAGTGCTGGTCTGTAAAAGTAAAGTGAGACAGTCACAGCAGCACAGTGGTGGTCTGTGAAGGTAAAGTGAGACAGTCACAGCAGCACAGTGCTGGTCTGTAAAAGTAAAGTGAGACAGTCACAACAGCACAGTGCTGGTCTGTAAAAGTAAAGTGAGACAGTCACAACAGCACAGTGCTGGTCTGTAAAAGTAAAGTGAGACAGTCACTGCAGCACAGTGGTGGTCTGTGAAGGTAAAGTGAGACAGTCACAACAGCACAGTGCTGGTCTGTAAAAGTAAAGTGAGACAGTCACAACAGCACAGTGGTGGTCTGTTAAAGTAAAGTGAGACAGTCACAGCAGCACAGTGGTGGTCTGTAAAAGTAAAGTGAGACAGTCACTGCAGCACAGTGCTGGTCTGTAAAAGTAAAGTGAGGCGGTCACAGCAGCACAGTGCTGGTCTGTAAAAGTAAAGTGAGACAGTCACTGCAGCACAGTGCTGGTCTGTAAAAGTAAAGTGAGACAGTCACAACAGCACAGTGCTGGTCTGTAAAAGTAAAGTGAGACAGTCACAACAGCACAGTGCTGGTCTGTAAAAGTAAAGTGAGACAGTCACTGCAGCACAGTGCTGGTCTGTAAAAGTAAAGTGAGGCGGTCACAGCAGCACAGTGCTGGTCTGTGAAGGTAAAGTGAGACAGTCACTGCAGCACAGTGCTGGTCTGTAAAAGTAAAGTGAGACAGTCACAACAGCACAGTGGTGGTCTGTGAAGGTAAAGTGAGACAGTCACTGCAGCACAGTGCTGGTCTGTAAAAGTAAAGTGAGACAGTCACAGCAGCACAGTGGTGGTCTGTGAAGGTAAAGTGAGACAGTCACTGCAGCACAGTGCTGGTCTGTAAAAGTAAAGTGAGACAGACACAACAGCACAGTGCTGGTCTGTAAAAGTAAAGTGAGACAGTCACAACAGCACAGTGCTGGTCTGTAAAAGTAAAGTGAGACAGTCACAGCAGCACAGTGGTGGTCTGTAAAAGTAAAGTGAGACAGTCACTGCAGCACAGTGCTGGTCTGTAAAAGTAAAGTGAGACAGTCACAGCAGCACAGTGCTGGTCTGTGAAGGTAAAGTGAGACAGTCACTGCAGCACAGTGCTGGTCTGTAAAAGTAAAGTGAGACAGTCACTGCAGGACAGTGCTGGTCTGTAAAAGTAAAGTGAGACAGTCACTGCAGCACAGTGCTGGTCTGTAAAAGTAAAGTGAGACAGTCACTGCAGCACAGTGGTGGTCTGTAAAAGTAAAGTGAGACAGTCACAGCAGCACAGTGGTGGTCTGTAAAAGTAAAGTGAGACAGTCACTGCAGCACAGTTCTGGTCTGTAAAAGTAAAGTGAGGCGGTCACAGCAGCACAGTGCTGGTCTGTGAAGGTAAAGTGAGACAGTCACTGCAGCACAGTGCTGGTCTGTAAAAGTAAAGTGAGGCGGTCACAGCAGCACAGTGCTGGTCTGTGAAGGTAAAGTGAGACAGTCACTGCAGCACAGCGCTGGTCTGTAAAAGTAAAGTGAGGCGGTCACAGCAGCACAGTGCTGGTCTGTGAAGGTAAAGTGAGACAGTCACTGCAGCACAGTGCTGGTCTGTAAAAGTAAAGTGAGACAGTCACAGCAGCACAGTGGTGGTCTATGAAGGTAAAGTGAGACAGTCACTGCAGCACAGTGCTGGTCTGTAAAAGTAAAGTGAGACAGACACAACAGCACAGTGCTGGTCTGTAAAAGTAAAGTGAGACAGTCACAACAGCACAGTGCTGGTCTGTAAAAGTAAAGTGAGACAGTCACTGCAGCACAGTGCTGGTCTGTAAAAGTAAAGTGAGACATTCACAGCAGCACAGTGGTGGTCTGTGAAGGTAAAGTGAGACAGTCACTGCAGCACAGTGCTGGTCTGTAAAAGTAAAGTGAGACAGACACAACAGCACAGTGCTGGTCTGTAAAAGAAAAGTGAGACAGTCACTGCAGCACAGTGCTGGTCTGTAAAAGTAAAGTGAGACAGTCACTGCAGCACAGTGCTGGTCTGTAAAAGTAAAGTGAGACAGACACAACAGCACAGTGCTGGTCTGTGAAGGTAAAGTGAGACAGTCACTGCAGCACAGTGCTGGTCTGCGAAGGTAAAGTGAGACGGTCACAACAGCACAGTGCTGGTCTGTAAAAGTAAAGTGAGACAGTCACTGCAGCACAGTGCTGGTCTGTAAAAGTAAAGTGAGACAGTCACTGCAGCACAGTGCTGGTCTGTAAAAGTAAAGTGAGACAGTCACTGCAGCACAGTGCTGGTCTGTAAAAGTAAAGTGAGGCGGTCACAGCAGCACAGTGCTGGTCTGTGAAGGTAAAGTGAGACAGTCACTGCAGCACAGTGCTGGTCTGTAAAAGTAAAGTGAGACAGTCACTGCAGCACAGTGCTGGTCTGTAAAAGTAAAGTGAGACAGTCACTGCAGCACAGTGCTGGTCTGTGAAGGTAAAGTGAGACAGACACAACAGCACAGTGCTGGTCTGTGAAGGTAAAGTGAGACAGTCACTGCAGCACAGTGCTGGTCTGTGAAGGTAAAGTGAGAGTCACTGCAGCACAGTGCTGGTCTGTGAAGGTAAAGTGAGACAGTCACAGCAGCACAGTGCTGGTCTGTAAAAGTAAAGTGAGACAGTCACTCCAGCACAGTGCTGGTCTGTAAAAGTAAAGTGAGACAGTCACAGCAGCACAGTGCTGGTCTGTAAAAGTAAAGTGAGACAGTCACAGCAGCACAGTGCTGGTCTGTGAAGGTAAAGTGAGACAGTCACTGCAGCACAGTGCTGGTCTGTGAAGGTAAATTGAGACAGTCACTGCAGCACAGTGCTGGTCTGTGAAGGTAAAGTGAGACAGTCACAGCAGCACAGTGGTGGTCTGTGAAGGTAAAGTGAGACAGTCACTGCAGCACAGTGCTGGTCTGTGAAGGTAAAGTGAGACAGTCACTGCAGCACAGTGCTGGTCTGTGAAGGTAAAGTGAGACAGTCACAGCAGCTCAGCGGTGGTCTGTGAAGGTAAAGTGAGACAGACACAACAGCACAGTGCTGGTCTGTAAAAGTAAAGTGAGACAGTCACTGCAGCACAGTGCTGGTCTGTGAAGGTAAAGTGAGACAGTCACTGCAGCACAGTGCTGGTCTGTGAAGGTAAAGTGAGGTAGTCACAGCAGCGCTGTGCTGGTCTGTAAGCCTAAAGTGATACACACAATGCACTGTTGGTCTGTAAAGTTAAACTGAGAGTTACAACAGCACAGTGGTGGTCTGTAAAAGTAAAGTGAGGCAGTCACAGCAGCACAGTGCTGGTCTGTGAAGGTAAAGTGAGACAGTCACAAGAGCAAACTATTGACCTGTTTTTCTGAGATGTGTAAATTAACTCAACATCCTCTGAAGGGTGCCAGTGTAGGTTGGTGATGAAACCTGTGCGCAGAATGTGCAGGACTGACAGAGCCTCCCCCTGCAGTCCCATGTCAGTGACATCACAGGCGGGCAGGGCTTCCCAGGCCCACGGTAGACCCTCTGCCCTTCTTCAGGCCACATCAGTGCAGGAGACGGACGTCGACTCTGCATTTCCATTATGAAAACAGAAGACCAGGGCCACCCACTGAGGGTCCTGGGAGGCCCCGTCTCAAGACAAGCTCTCGGTCCTCGTGGAATCTGGGCCACAGCAGAGCCGGAAGGATTGAATGACTGATGTGGTCACTCATGAGATATGACACGTCATCGCCAAGGTACATAAAGCAGGTTTGAGTATCTCGTGAAAATGGTTTCATTTGAGGCAGGGAACGGAGAATGTAATATACGATGGAGCAGTTTGCACACCGGGGTTGGGGGGGGGGGCATTTTGCACCCCGAATGGTTGCCGCTTCCTTGCATTTTGTGATGCACTAACCAGCCGGGCACAATGTGTACATTCCCAGGAGGCCACAACAGGCCCTCTCTCATGGATATGAATGATGCAGCGAGGATGACAATGGCTACAAACACCTGCGGGTGGTCTGTGAGACACTACAGACCTCTTTTCCTGTGTTCATGGTCTTAGAGGTCAGCAAGTTTTCGTAAACGTGGTCCGTGTACCTTGCCAACTAGAATGAGTCTCAAAAGTTGCTCTGCGACTCAAAAATACAATGTTGACTCCCAAAAACTGCAGCCCAGCCTTTTGCTGTCGACAGGCCTCGGATTTCGCAAACTGCAGGATTAGCGACCGCAAACAGCTTTCGTGCGTGAGGTCCAGGGAGTCGTGTGTGGCAGCCTCTGGAGGCAGGGTGCGTCTCACTGCACACATGGAACTAACAAACAAGCTTTGGCTAAGGCAGGCCGGGCGGCATTTATGGTCCCAGCGGCGACGCTGGGATGAATCTCAAACATCTCATTACAGAGCGAAGAGTAAATCTCGCCCAGACGGACGCGCCTCGGAGCCAGAGGCTGGAAAGCAAATATTAGCCAGAGAAAATAAAAGGATGGGATGAAGGGAGGGCCATAAACGGAGCGATTAAAAGACGCGCTCGGAGACTGCCCTTCGCGCAGACGGAAATGAAACTTTAATGTTCTCAGAGCGCAAACATCTATTTGGGGAAATAAAAGCTAATTAGTGAGCTGAAATTACCAGTGCAGAGAAGTAAAGCCCAGCGCAGAGGCATGTAATCCAGGGATGCTCCACGCGCCCCGCCCTCTATAAACGACTGATGGTGTGAAAGCTCTTCTAGGGCAGCATTTGTCCGACTGGGATGAGAGATTTAGAGCAGGGAAGCCCTGCTTCTGAAGAAGCAAACTGTGTGGTGTGTGCAGACACACTGCAGTAAACTCTGTACTGAGACCGCCTCTGAAGAGTGCAGGGACACTGCGCTGGGGATTTCTGCCGAAATTAACTTTTAGAGAGTGAAAACCCCTGCCTCTGAAGCGTACAGACACACTGCACTGAGTTCTGATGCTGAAACCATCGGTTAATGACAGACCTCCCCTGCCTCTGAAGCATGCAGGCACACTGCACTCGGGTCTGATGCTGGAATGATCTGTTAGCGAATGACCTCCCCTGCCTTTGAAGTGTGCAGGCACACTGCACTCGGGTCTGATGCTGGAATGATCTGTTAGTGAGAGGCCTCCTCTGTCTCTGAAGCGTGCAGGCACACTGCACTGGGGTCTGATGCTGGAATGATCTGTTAGTGAGAGACCTCCCCTGCCTCTGACGCATGCAGGCACACTGCACTCGGGTCTGATGCTGGAATGATCTATAGTGAGAGGCCTCCTCTGTCTCTGAAGCGTGCAGGCACACTGCACTGGGGTCTGATGCTGGAATGATCTGTTAGTGAGAGGCCTCCTCTGTCTCTGAAGCATGCAGGGACACTGCACTGGGGTCTGACGCTGGAATGATCTATAGTGAGAGGCCTCCTCTGTCTCTGAAGCGTGCAGGGACACTGCACTCGGGTCTGATGCTCGAATGATCTGTTAGTCAGAGGCCTCCTCTGCCTCTGAAGCATGCAGGGACACTGCACTGGGGTCTGATGCTCGAATGATCTGTTAGTGAGAGGCCTCCCCTGCCTCTGAAGCATGCAGGGACACTGCACTGGGGTCTGATGCTGGAATGATCTGTTAGTGAGAGGCCTCCTCTGCCTCTGAAGCGTGCAGGGACACTGCACTGGGGTCTGGCGCTGGAATGATCTGTTAGTGAGAGGCCTCCCCTGCCTCTGAAGCATGCAGGCACACTGCACTGGGGTCTGACGCTGGAATGATCTGTTAGTGAGAGGCCTCCTCTGCCTCTGAAGCATGCAGGGACACTGCACTGGGGTCTGATGCTGGAATGATCTATAGTGAGAGGCCTCCTCTGTGTCTGAAGCATGCAGGCACACTGCACTGGGGTCTGATGCTGGAATGATCTGTTAGTGAGAGGCCTCCCCTGCCTCTGAAGCGTGCATGCACACTGCACTGGGGTCTGATGCTGGAATGATCTGTTAGTGAGAGACCTCCCCTGCCTCTGAAGCATGCAGGCACACTGCACTCGGGTCTGATGCTGGAATGATCTGTTAGTGAGAGGCCTCCTCTGCCTCTGAAGCATGCCGAGACACTGCACTGGGGTCTGATGCTGGAATGATCTATAGTGAGAGGCCTCCTCTGTCTCTGAAGCGTGCAGGCACACTGCACTGGGGTCTGATGCTGGAATGATCTGTTAGTGAGAGGCCTCCTCTGCCTCTGAAGCGTGCAGGGACACTGCACTGGGGTCTGGCGCTGGAATGATCTGTTAGTGAGAGGCCTCCCCTGCCTCTGAAGCATGCAGGCACACTGCACTGGGGTCTGATGCTGGAATGATCTGTTAGTGAGAGACCTCCCCTGCCTCTGAAGCGTGCAGGCACACTGCACTGGGGTCTGATGCTGGAATGATCTGTTAGTGAGAGACCTCCCCTGCCTCTGAAGCATGCAGGCACACTGCACTTGGGTCTGATGCTGGAATGATCTGTTAGCGAATGACCTCCCCTGCCTCTGAAGCATGCAGGGACACTGCACTAGGGTCTGATGCTGGAATGATCTGTTAGCGAATGACCTCCCCTGCCTCTGAAGCGTACAGGCACACTGCACTGAGTTCTGATGCTGAAACGATCGGTTAATGACAGACCTCCCCTGCCGCTGAAGCATGCAGGCACACTGCACTCGGGTCTGATGCTGGAATGATCTGTTAGCGAATGACCTCCCCTGCCTCTGAAGCATGCAGGGACACTGCACTGGGGTCTGGCGCTGGAATGATCTGTTAGTGAGAGACCTCCCCTGCCTCTGAAGCATGCAGACACACTGCACTGGGGTCTGATGCTGGAATGATCTATAGTGAGAGGCCTCCTCTGTCTCTGAAGCTTGCAGGCACACTGCACTGGGGTCTGATGCTGGAATGATCTGTTAGTGAGAGGCCTCCCCTGCCTCTGAAGCATGCAGGCACACTGCACTCGGGTCTGATGCTGGAATGATCTGTTAGTGAGAGGCCTCCTCTGCCTCTGAAGCATGCAGGCACACTGCACTGGGGTCTGATGCTGGAATGATCTGTTAGTGAGAGACCTCCCCTGCCTCTGAAGCATGCAGGCACACTGCACTCGGGTCTGATGCTGGAATGATCTGTTAGTGAGAGGCCTCCTCTGCCTCTGAAGCATGCAGGGACACTGCACTGGGGTCTGATGCTGGAATGATCTATAGTGAGAGGCCTCCTCTGTCTCTGAAGCGTGCAGACACTCTGCATTGGGGTCTGCTGCTGGAATGATCTGTTAGTGAGAGCCCTCCTCTGTCTCTGAAGCGTGCAGGCACACTGCAGTGGGGTCTGCTGCTGGAATGATCTGTTAGTGAGAGACCTCCCCTGCCTCTGAAGCATGCAGGCACACTGCACTCGGGTCTGATGCTGGAATGATCTGTTAGCGAATGACCTCCCCTGCCTTTGTAGCATGCAGGCACACTGCACTATGGTCTGATGCTGGAATGATCTGTTAGTGAGAGACCTCCCCTGCCTCTGAAGCATGCAGGCACACTGCACTCGGGTCTGATGCTGGAATGATCTGTTAGTGAGAGGCCTCCTCTGCCTCTGAAGCATGCAGGCACACTGCACTGGGGTCTGATGCTGGAATGATCTGTTAGTGAGAGGCCTCCTCTGCCTCTGAAGCGTGCAGGCACACTACACTAGGGTCTGATGCTGGAATGATCTGTTAGTGAGAGACCTCCCCTCCCTCTGAAGAGTGCAGGCACACTGCACTGGGGTCTGATGCTGGAATGATCTATAGTGAGAGGCCTCCTCTGACTCTGAAGCGTGCAGGTACACTGCAGTGGGGTCTGCTGCTGGAATGATCTGTTAGTGAGAGACCTCCCCTGCCTCTGAAGCGTGCAGGCACACTGCACTGGGGTCTGATGCTGGAATGATCTATAGTGAGAGGCCTCCTCTGTCTCTGAAGCGTGCAGGCACACTGCACTAGGGTCTGATGCTGGAATGATCTGTTAGTGAGAGACCTCCCCTGCCTCTGAAGCATGCAGGCACACTGCACTCGGGTCTGATGCTGGAATGATCTGTTAGTGAGAGGCCTCCTCTGCCTCTGAAGCATGCAGGGACACTGCACTGGGGTCTGATGCTGGAATGATCTATAGTGAGAGGCCTCCTCTGTCTCTGAAGCTTGCAGGCACACTGCACTGGGGTCTGATGCTGGAATGATCTGTTAGCGAATGACCTCCCCTGCCTCTGAAGCATGCAGGGACACTGCACTAGGGTCTGATGCTGGAATGATCTGTTAGCGAATGACCTCCCCTGCCTCTGAAGCGTACAGGCACACTGCACTGAGTTCTGATGCTGAAACGATCGGTTAATGACAGACCTCCCCTGCCGCTGAAGCATGCAGGCACACTGCACTCGGGTCTGATGCTGGAATGATCTGTTAGCGAATGACCTCCCCTGCCTCTGAAGCATGCAGGGACACTGCACTGGGGTCTGGCGCTGGAATGATCTGTTAGTGAGAGACCTCCCCTGCCTCTGAAGCATGCAGACACACTGCACTGGGGTCTGATGCTGGAATGATCTATAGTGAGAGGCCTCCTCTGTCTCTGAAGCTTGCAGGCACACTGCACTGGGGTCTGATGCTGGAATGATCTGTTAGTGAGAGGCCTCCCCTGCCTCTGAAGCATGCAGGCACACTGCACTCGGGTCTGATGCTGGAATGATCTGTTAGTGAGAGGCCTCCTCTGCCTCTGAAGCATGCAGGCACACTGCACTGGGGTCTGATGCTGGAATGATCTGTTAGTGAGAGACCTCCCCTGCCTCTGAAGCATGCAGGCACACTGCACTCGGGTCTGATGCTGGAATGATCTGTTAGTGAGAGGCCTCCTCTGTCTCTGAAGCATGCAGGGACACTGCACTGGGGTCTGATGCTGGAATGATCTATAGTGAGAGGCCTCCTCTGTCTCTGAAGCGTGCAGACACTCTGCATTGGGGTCTGATGCTGGAATGATCTGTTAGTGAGAGCCCTCCTCTGTCTCTGAAGCGTGCAGGCACACTGCAGTGGGGTCTGCTGCTGGAATGATCTGTTAGTGAGAGACCTCCCCTGCCTCTGACGCATGCAGGCACACTGCACTCGGGTCTGATGCTGGAATGATCTGTTAGCGAATGACCTCCCCTGCCTTTGTAGCATGCAGGCACACTGCACTAGGGTCTGATGCTGGAATGATCTGTTAGTGAGAGACCTCCCCTGCCTCTGAAGCGTGCAGGCACACTGCACTGGGGTCTGATGCTGGAATGATCTATAGTGAGAGGCCTCCTCTGTCTCTGAAGCGTGCAGGCACACTGCACTAGGGTCTGATGCTGGAATGATCTGTTAGTGAGAGACCTCCCCTGCCTCTGATGCGTGCCGAGACACTGCACTGGGGACTGATGCTGGAATGATCTGTTAGTGAGAGACCTCCCCTCCCTCTGAAGAGTGCAGGCACACTGCACTGGGGTCTGATGCTGGAATGATCTGTTAGTGAGAGACCTCCACTGCCTCTGAAGCATGCAGGGACACTGCACTGGGGTCTGATGCTGGAATGATCTATAGTGAGAGGCCTCCTCTGTCTCTGAAGCTTGCAGGCACACTGCACTGGGGTCTGATGCTGGAATGATCTGTTAGTGAGAGACCTCCCCTGCCTCTGAAGCATGCAGGCACACTGCACTCGGGTCTGATGCTGGAATGATCTGTTAGCGAATGACCTCCCCTGCCTCTGAAGCATGCAGGGACACTGCACTAGGGTCTGATGCTGGAATGATCTGTTAGCGAATGACCTCCCCTGCCTCTGAAGCGTACAGGCACACTGCACTGAGTTCTGATGCTGAAACGATCGGTTAATGACAGACCTCCCCTGCCGCTGAAGCATGCAGACACACTGCACTGGGGTCTGATGCTGGAATGATCTGTTAGTGAGAGACCTCCCCTGCCTCTGAAGCATGCAGGCACACTGCACTCGGGTCTGATGCTGGAATGATCTGTTAGTGAGAGGCCTCCTCTGCCTCTGAAGCATGCAGGCACACTGCACTGGGGTCTGATGCTGGAATGATCTGTTAGTGAGAGGCCTCCTCTGCCTATGAAGCATGCAGGGACACTGCACTGGGGTCTGATGCTGGAATGATCTATAGTGAGAGGCCTCCTCTGTCTCTGAAGCGTGCAGGCACACTGCACTGGGGTCTGATGCTGGAATGATCTGTTAGTGAGAGGCCTCCTCTGCCTCTGAAGCGTGCAGGCACACTACACTAGGGTCTGATGCTGGAATGATCTGTTAGTGAGAGACCTCCCCTCCCTCTGAAGAGTGCAGGCACACTGCACTGGGGTCTGATGCTGGAATGATCTGTTAGTGAGAGACCTAACCTGTGTCTGAAGCGTGCCGAGACACTGCACTGGGGTCTGATGCTGGAATGATCTATAGTGAGAGGCCTCCTCTGTTTCTGAAGCGTGCAGACACTCTGCATTGGGGTCTGATGCTGGAATGATCTGTTGGTGAGAGGCCTCCTCTGCCTCTGAAGCGTGCAGGGACACTGCACTAGGGTCTGATGCTGGAATGATCTGCTAGTGAGAGGCCTCCTCTGTCTCTGAAGCGTGTAGGCACACTGCACTGGGGTCTGATGCTGGAATGATCTGTTAGTGAGAGACCTCCCCTCCCTCTGAAGAGTGCAGGCACACTGCACTGGGGTCTGATGCTGGAATGATCTGTTAGCGAATGACCTCCCCTGCCTCTGAAGCATGCAGGTACACTGCACTGAGGTCTGATACTGGAATGATCTAGAGACCTAACCTGTCTCTGAAGCCCCCTGCCTCTGAAGTGTGCAGACACACTGCACTGAGGTCTGATACTGGAATGATTTGTTAGTGAGAGACCTCCCCTGCCTCTGAAGCGTGCAGGCACACTGCACTCGGGTCTGATGCTGGAATGATCTGTTAGTGAGAGACCTCCCCTGCCTCTGAAGCTTGCAGACACACTGCATTGGGGTCTGATGCTGGAATGATCTGTTAGTGAGAGACCTCCTCTGTCTCTGAAGCATCCAGGCACACTGCAGTGGGGTCTGATGCTGAATGATCTGTTAGTGAGAGACCTCCCCTGCCTCTGAAGCATGCAGGTACACTGCACTGGGGTCTGATGCTGGAATGATCTGTTAGTGAGAGGCCTCCCCTGCCTCTGAAGCGTGCATGCACACTGCACTGGGGTCTGATGCTGGAATGATCTGTTAGTGAGAGACCTCCCCTGCCTCTGAAGCATGCAGGCACACTGCACTCGGGTCTGATGCTGGAATGATCTGTTAGTGAGAGGCCTCCTCTGCCTCTGAAGCATGCCGAGACACTGCACTGGGGTCTGATGCTGGAATGATCTATAGTGAGAGGCCTCCTCTGTCTCTGAAGCGTGCAGGCACACTGCACTGGGGTCTGATGCTGGAATGATCTGTTAGTGAGAGGCCTCCTCTGCCTCTGAAGCGTGCAGGGACACTGCACTGGGGTCTGGCGCTGGAATGATCTGTTAGTGAGAGGCCTCCCCTGCCTCTGAAGCATGCAGGCACACTGCACTGGGGTCTGATGCTGGAATGATCTGTTAGTGAGAGACCTCCCCTGCCTCTGAAGCGTGCAGGCACACTGCACTGGGGTCTGATGCTGGAATGATCTGTTAGTGAGAGACCTCCCCTGCCTCTGAAGCATGCAGGCACACTGCACTTGGGTCTGATGCTGGAATGATCTGTTAGCGAATGACCTCCCCTGCCTCTGAAGCATGCAGGGACACTGCACTAGGGTCTGATGCTGGAATGATCTGTTAGCGAATGACCTCCCCTGCCTCTGAAGCGTACAGGCACACTGCACTGAGTTCTGATGCTGAAACGATCGGTTAATGACAGACCTCCCCTGCCGCTGAAGCATGCAGGCACACTGCACTCGGGTCTGATGCTGGAATGATCTGTTAGCGAATGACCTCCCCTGCCTCTGAAGCATGCAGGGACACTGCACTGGGGTCTGGCGCTGGAATGATCTGTTAGTGAGAGACCTCCCCTGCCTCTGAAGCATGCAGACACACTGCACTGGGGTCTGATGCTGGAATGATCTATAGTGAGAGGCCTCCTCTGTCTCTGAAGCTTGCAGGCACACTGCACTGGGGTCTGATGCTGGAATGATCTGTTAGTGAGAGGCCTCCCCTGCCTCTGAAGCATGCAGGCACACTGCACTCGGGTCTGATGCTGGAATGATCTGTTAGTGAGAGGCCTCCTCTGCCTCTGAAGCATGCAGGCACACTGCACTGGGGTCTGATGCTGGAATGATCTGTTAGTGAGAGACCTCCCCTGCCTCTGAAGCATGCAGGCACACTGCACTCGGGTCTGATGCTGGAATGATCTGTTAGTGAGAGGCCTCCTCTGCCTCTGAAGCATGCAGGGACACTGCACTGGGGTCTGATGCTGGAATGATCTATAGTGAGAGGCCTCCTCTGTCTCTGAAGCGTGCAGACACTCTGCATTGGGGTCTGCTGCTGGAATGATCTGTTAGTGAGAGCCCTCCTCTGTCTCTGAAGCGTGCAGGCACACTGCAGTGGGGTCTGCTGCTGGAATGATCTGTTAGTGAGAGACCTCCCCTGCCTCTGAAGCATGCAGGCACACTGCACTCGGGTCTGATGCTGGAATGATCTGTTAGCGAATGACCTCCCCTGCCTTTGTAGCATGCAGGCACACTGCACTATGGTCTGATGCTGGAATGATCTGTTAGTGAGAGACCTCCCCTGCCTCTGAAGCATGCAGGCACACTGCACTCGGGTCTGATGCTGGAATGATCTGTTAGTGAGAGGCCTCCTCTGCCTCTGAAGCATGCAGGCACACTGCACTGGGGTCTGATGCTGGAATGATCTGTTAGTGAGAGGCCTCCTCTGCCTCTGAAGCGTGCAGGCACACTACACTAGGGTCTGATGCTGGAATGATCTGTTAGTGAGAGACCTCCCCTCCCTCTGAAGAGTGCAGGCACACTGCACTGGGGTCTGATGCTGGAATGATCTATAGTGAGAGGCCTCCTCTGACTCTGAAGCGTGCAGGTACACTGCAGTGGGGTCTGCTGCTGGAATGATCTGTTAGTGAGAGACCTCCCCTGCCTCTGAAGCGTGCAGGCACACTGCACTGGGGTCTGATGCTGGAATGATCTATAGTGAGAGGCCTCCTCTGTCTCTGAAGCGTGCAGGCACACTGCACTAGGGTCTGATGCTGGAATGATCTGTTAGTGAGAGACCTCCCCTGCCTCTGAAGCATGCAGGCACACTGCACTCGGGTCTGATGCTGGAATGATCTGTTAGTGAGAGGCCTCCTCTGCCTCTGAAGCATGCAGGGACACTGCACTGGGGTCTGATGCTGGAATGATCTATAGTGAGAGGCCTCCTCTGTCTCTGAAGCTTGCAGGCACACTGCACTGGGGTCTGATGCTGGAATGATCTGTTAGCGAATGACCTCCCCTGCCTCTGAAGCATGCAGGGACACTGCACTAGGGTCTGATGCTGGAATGATCTGTTAGCGAATGACCTCCCCTGCCTCTGAAGCGTACAGGCACACTGCACTGAGTTCTGATGCTGAAACGATCGGTTAATGACAGACCTCCCCTGCCGCTGAAGCATGCAGGCACACTGCACTCGGGTCTGATGCTGGAATGATCTGTTAGCGAATGACCTCCCCTGCCTCTGAAGCATGCAGGGACACTGCACTGGGGTCTGGCGCTGGAATGATCTGTTAGTGAGAGACCTCCCCTGCCTCTGAAGCATGCAGACACACTGCACTGGGGTCTGATGCTGGAATGATCTATAGTGAGAGGCCTCCTCTGTCTCTGAAGCTTGCAGGCACACTGCACTGGGGTCTGATGCTGGAATGATCTGTTAGTGAGAGGCCTCCCCTGCCTCTGAAGCATGCAGGCACACTGCACTCGGGTCTGATGCTGGAATGATCTGTTAGTGAGAGGCCTCCTCTGCCTCTGAAGCATGCAGGCACACTGCACTGGGGTCTGATGCTGGAATGATCTGTTAGTGAGAGACCTCCCCTGCCTCTGAAGCATGCAGGCACACTGCACTCGGGTCTGATGCTGGAATGATCTGTTAGTGAGAGGCCTCCTCTGTCTCTGAAGCATGCAGGGACACTGCACTGGGGTCTGATGCTGGAATGATCTATAGTGAGAGGCCTCCTCTGTCTCTGAAGCGTGCAGACACTCTGCATTGGGGTCTGATGCTGGAATGATCTGTTAGTGAGAGCCCTCCTCTGTCTCTGAAGCGTGCAGGCACACTGCAGTGGGGTCTGCTGCTGGAATGATCTGTTAGTGAGAGACCTCCCCTGCCTCTGACGCATGCAGGCACACTGCACTCGGGTCTGATGCTGGAATGATCTGTTAGCGAATGACCTCCCCTGCCTTTGTAGCATGCAGGCACACTGCACTAGGGTCTGATGCTGGAATGATCTGTTAGTGAGAGACCTCCCCTGCCTCTGAAGCGTGCAGGCACACTGCACTGGGGTCTGATGCTGGAATGATCTATAGTGAGAGGCCTCCTCTGTCTCTGAAGCGTGCAGGCACACTGCACTAGGGTCTGATGCTGGAATGATCTGTTAGTGAGAGACCTCCCCTGCCTCTGATGCGTGCCGAGACACTGCACTGGGGACTGATGCTGGAATGATCTGTTAGTGAGAGACCTCCCCTCCCTCTGAAGAGTGCAGGCACACTGCACTGGGGTCTGATGCTGGAATGATCTGTTAGTGAGAGACCTCCACTGCCTCTGAAGCATGCAGGGACACTGCACTGGGGTCTGATGCTGGAATGATCTATAGTGAGAGGCCTCCTCTGTCTCTGAAGCTTGCAGGCACACTGCACTGGGGTCTGATGCTGGAATGATCTGTTAGTGAGAGACCTCCCCTGCCTCTGAAGCATGCAGGCACACTGCACTCGGGTCTGATGCTGGAATGATCTGTTAGCGAATGACCTCCCCTGCCTCTGAAGCATGCAGGGACACTGCACTAGGGTCTGATGCTGGAATGATCTGTTAGCGAATGACCTCCCCTGCCTCTGAAGCGTACAGGCACACTGCACTGAGTTCTGATGCTGAAACGATCGGTTAATGACAGACCTCCCCTGCCGCTGAAGCATGCAGACACACTGCACTGGGGTCTGATGCTGGAATGATCTGTTAGTGAGAGACCTCCCCTGCCTCTGAAGCATGCAGGCACACTGCACTCGGGTCTGATGCTGGAATGATCTGTTAGTGAGAGGCCTCCTCTGCCTCTGAAGCATGCAGGCACACTGCACTGGGGTCTGATGCTGGAATGATCTGTTAGTGAGAGGCCTCCTCTGCCTATGAAGCATGCAGGGACACTGCACTGGGGTCTGATGCTGGAATGATCTATAGTGAGAGGCCTCCTCTGTCTCTGAAGCGTGCAGGCACACTGCACTGGGGTCTGATGCTGGAATGATCTGTTAGTGAGAGGCCTCCTCTGCCTCTGAAGCGTGCAGGCACACTACACTAGGGTCTGATGCTGGAATGATCTGTTAGTGAGAGACCTCCCCTCCCTCTGAAGAGTGCAGGCACACTGCACTGGGGTCTGATGCTGGAATGATCTGTTAGTGAGAGACCTAACCTGTGTCTGAAGCGTGCCGAGACACTGCACTGGGGTCTGATGCTGGAATGATCTATAGTGAGAGGCCTCCTCTGTTTCTGAAGCGTGCAGACACTCTGCATTGGGGTCTGATGCTGGAATGATCTGTTGGTGAGAGGCCTCCTCTGCCTCTGAAGCGTGCAGGGACACTGCACTAGGGTCTGATGCTGGAATGATCTGCTAGTGAGAGGCCTCCTCTGTCTCTGAAGCGTGTAGGCACACTGCACTGGGGTCTGATGCTGGAATGATCTGTTAGTGAGAGACCTCCCCTCCCTCTGAAGAGTGCAGGCACACTGCACTGGGGTCTGATGCTGGAATGATCTGTTAGCGAATGACCTCCCCTGCCTCTGAAGCATGCAGGTACACTGCACTGAGGTCTGATACTGGAATGATCTAGAGACCTAACCTGTCTCTGAAGCCCCCTGCCTCTGAAGTGTGCAGACACACTGCACTGAGGTCTGATACTGGAATGATTTGTTAGTGAGAGACCTCCCCTGCCTCTGAAGCGTGCAGGCACACTGCACTCGGGTCTGATGCTGGAATGATCTGTTAGTGAGAGACCTCCCCTGCCTCTGAAGCTTGCAGACACACTGCATTGGGGTCTGATGCTGGAATGATCTGTTAGTGAGAGACCTCCTCTGTCTCTGAAGCATCCAGGCACACTGCAGTGGGGTCTGATGCTGAATGATCTGTTAGTGAGAGACCTCCCCTGCCTCTGAAGCATGCAGGTACACTGCACTGGGGTCTGATGCTGGAATGATCTGTTAGTGAGAGACCTCCCCTGTCTCTGAAGCGTGCAGGCACACTGCAGTCGGGTCGGATGCTGGAATGATCGGTTGGTGAGAGCCCTCCTCTGCCTCTGAAGCTTGCAGGCACACTGCAGTGGGGTCTGATGCTGGAATGATCTGTTAGTGAATGACCTCCCCTGCCTCTGAAGCGTGCAGGCACACTGCACTGAGGTCTGATGCTGGAATGATCTATAGTGAGAGGCCTCCTCTGCCTCTGAAGCGTGCAGGCACACTGCAGTGGGGTCTAATGCTGGAATGATCTATAGTGAGAGGCCTCCTCTGTCTCTGAAGCGTGCAGGCACACTGCACTGGGGTCTGATGCTGGAATGATCTGTTAGTGAGAGACCTCCCCTCCCTCTGAAGAGTGCCGGCACACTGCACTGGGGTCTGATGCTGGAATGATCTGTTAGTGAATGACCTCCCCTGCCCCTGAAGCGTGCAGGCACACTGCACTGAGGACTGATGCAGGTATGATCTGTTAGTCAGAGACCTCCCCTGCCTCTGAAGCGTGCAGGGACACTGCACTGGGGTCTGATGCTGGAATGATCTGTTAGTGAGAGACCTCCCCTGCCTCTGAAGCGTGCAGGGACACTGCACTGGGGTCTGATGCTGGAATGATCTATAGTGAGAGGCCTCCTCTGTCTCTGAAGCATCCAGGCACACTGCACCGGGGTCTGATGCTGGGATGATCTGTTAGTGAGAGACCTAACCTGTCTCTGATGCGTGCCGAGACACTGCACTGGGGACTGATGCTGGAATGATCTGTTAGTGAGAGACCTCCCCTCCCTCTGAAGAGTGCAGGCACACTGCACTGGGGTCTGATGCTGGAATGATCTGTTAGTGAGAGACCTCCCCTGCCTCTGAAGCGTGCAGGGACACTGCACTGGGGTCTGATGCTGGAATGACCTGTGAATGAGAGACCTTCCCTGCCTCTGAAGCGTGCAGGCACACTGCACTGGGGTCTGATGCTGGAATGATCTGTTAGTGAGAGACCTCCCCTGCCTCTGAAGCGTGCAGGGACACTGCACTGGGGTCTGATGCTGGAATGATCTATAGTGAGAGGCCTCCTCTGTCTCTGAAGCATCCAGGCACACTGCACTGGGGTCTGATGCTGGGATGATCTGTTAGTGAGAGACCTAACCTGTCTCTGATGCGTGCCGAGACACTGCACTGGGGACTGATGCTGGAATGATCTGTTAGTGAGAGACCTCCTCTGTCTCTGAAGCATCCAGGCACACTGCAGTGGGGTCTGATGCTGGAATAATCTGTTAGTGAGAGGCCTCCTCTGTCTCTGAAGCGTGCAGGCACACTGCACTGGGGTCTGACGCTGGAATGATCTGTTAGTGAGAGACCTATACTGCCTCTGAAGCGTGCAGGCAGACTGCACTGGGGTCTGATGCTGGAATGATCTGTTAGTGAGAGACCTCCCCTGCCTCTGAAGCGTGCAGGGACACTGCACTGGGGTCTGATGCTGGAATGATCTGTGAATGAGAGACCTCCCCTGCCTCTGAAGCGTGCAGGCACACTGCACTGGGGTCTGACGCTGGAATGATCTGTTAGTGAGAGACCTCCTCTGTCTCTGAAGCATCCAGGCACACTGCAGTGGGGTCTGATGCTGGAATGATCTGTTAGTGAGAGACCTCCTCTGTCTCTGAAGCATCCAGGCACACTGCAGTGGGGTCTGATGCTGGAATAATCTGTTAGTGAGAGGCCTCCTCTGTCTCTGAAGCGTGCAGGCACACTGCACTGGGGTCTGACGCTGGAATGATCTGTTAGTGAGAGAGAGACCTATACTGCCTCTGAAGCGTGCAGGCACACTGCACTGGGGTCTGATGCTGGAATGATCTGTTAGTGAGAGCCCTCCTCTGTCTCTGAAGCATCCAGGCACATTGCAGTGGGGTCTGATGCTGGAATAATCTGTTAGTGAGAGGCCTCCTCTGTCTCTGAAGCGTGCATGCACACTGCCATGTGGTCTGATGCTGGAATGATTTTTAGTGAGGGAAGCCTCCTACTTCTGAAGCGTGCAGGCACACTGCCATGTGGCACTGTATTAGACCCTGTACGTAGGATGGTAGCATGTAAATGAATTACACAACACACGCAGCTCAGTATTACACATCTTCATTCTCTAGAGTGTAACCTATAACTGAAACATACTGCATGAAGAATTTTATAAACAGAGCCAATCACTTATGTCACTAGACTACGGAGTCCTTTATAACAAACAAGACACTACATCTCCCCCTTTGTTAAATAAAAACATACAGACAAAACATACACACCTAGTAGTTCCTCAACGAGTCGTCAAGACACTCAAATCAGTCTTCCAGATCTTGTATTGTGAGGCTGAGGTCTTCCAGATCTTGTAGTGTGAGGCTGAGGAGACACTGGAGAAACAACTGCAGCAGGCACTGGTGAACTAGCCACTGAGACAGTCCAGGAGTTCTCCTGTCCCTCTTATGGATAGTCTCATTCTGGATGTCTGGAACTAACAGACTGTGAGGCAGGTGCTTGAAATATGAGGAATCCCTCATAATGGCCTTCTGAGGACGTTGAGCATCACCATCTGTCCCTTACTTGTCGCAACTTGCAATGGATCGGCAAAGAATGCAGCATAAGATTTTAGTTTTTGACTCTGCTTGACAAGAACACACCCCCCTTGCTGAAACATAATGTCCCGAGCACATCAGAGCTTATCTCCATAAGTCTTCATTCTGGATTTGGGAGATGAATCAGTGAGTCAAACGTTCTTGACATCAATTGTTCTTTCAGTGATTCACTGGGGCAGTTTGGTACCCATGGCTCTCTCGAACATCAGGGGGCTAGGCTTTCAGCAGTTGTAGAATGAAGGATAGATCTATAGGGACGAATATCAGAATGAAGAATTGACTTGAGCTCAAGTCCTTCTATCCCAGTGCGCTGAACAGCCTTCTTAAGAGTGCCCATAACATGTTCAACAAATGCCTTTAGCCTGTGGCCATAGAACTGTGCTTTTCTGATGCTTAATTTTCGAATGAGTAAAATATTTGCATTCCAGACCATTGAATGGTGAGCCAGTGTCAGATTTTAGAATGGGTCGAACACCACACGTTGCAAATATGCCTTCTAGCCTTTCAATTTCTCAGTCATTAGTGACCGTCAAAAGGACGTCCACTAGATAAAACCGAGAGTTTAATCTTGGATTACCATAAGGTGATTACAGTTTTTAAGGGGTCCAAAGAATTCAACTGAAATTTTTCCCAGATGTGTTTTGGAAGATCCGACATGTTCAAAGGATGCTGTGTTGTTTTGGGAGATGCACAATTACACAAATGTCAAGCTCAGAGCTCTCTCTCTACTCGCTCATCAAGATTAGGGAACCAGACACGGTCCCGGAGGGCACACTTTGTGGTGACAATTCCATGATGACTCTGTGGGGAGCGGGGTCGGGAGAATGAGAGTCGCCACGAGTTGGAGTCTATCTTTAACCGTTTTTATACGGTTTGACAATACCGGGTTAGTCTCAAAAAGGGGGTTCAAGAACACAATATCCAGTAGGGTACAAAACATAAGCTTGGAGTCTCTCCGTTGGGGAACTTCGGGGATCTTCGGTTCCTCTCTTGATTCAATCAGAGAGGGCCGCTGGTCCGGAGATACGCTCGAGAAAAGGAAAAGAAAAGCAGCCACGTTAGGGGCTGGGGTCGATATGTACAACAGGTGAGAGGAGGGTAGGGTAGTGAGGGATCACCAGGGTGCTACCACCATCTATAGCAGTCTATGAGTGTAGGCGGACGGCAATGTACGGCGATAGTGACCACCCTCAGGCTACCCCGTCCCACCCCGTGATTTAAACAATCCCTGAAAACGCCCTCGTACCTTGTGGAGCCACACTTCTCCCCTGGAAGTGTGGCGGGGCGGCTCGTGGTAACGTTGGCCTCCTGGCTTGTCGAGTCTCTGCTCCAGGAGTCCCAGAAGCGGTTCCACGATAGTTCCTCCTTCTTCCTCCGTGGCGTCCTCCTCGTGCTTCGGCTGGCGTCCCAAAGGTTCCGCGCCGACAATCCAAGACGGGGCTTCCTTAAACGCCCCCAGCTCGTCTGATTGGACAGTATCAGATGACGTCCGGTCACCTGATTGGTCGACTGCTGGAGATGCCGGAGAACACGCCCCCAGCGTCACAGAAGCTGGATACAGAGACGAAGGTACTGGAGGCAGAGCCGGGGAAACCCAGGAAACGTCCAAAGGATCCTGCGGACGGGGTGGAAAGGAAGAAACGTTAGCAGGTACACCCCGTCCGTCCGAGTCAGGGAGCTCATCTAGGTCAGGGAGCTCGGCTTCGTGACACATCCCACCCCCAGGATTGACCCGATCGGGGGGAATCGGATAGCGGGACAGAAAGTCAACATTCCCCTGCAAAGAACCCTTTCGGTGACGGACCTCGATCTGGAAAGGCTGCAGGGCCAAGAACCAACGCAGGATGCGATCATTGTTCCCGCTGTTATGTTGGAGCCAAGTCAAGGGAGCATGATCCGTATACAACACAAACGGCCTCCCTTCGAGATAGTATCTCAATTTTTCCACTCCCCAACGGACAGCCAGGCATTCCTATTAAATCGTAGAATACGCCTGCTCCCTAGGAAACAGCTTGCGACTGATAAAGAGCACAGGTCTTTCAGCCCCATTCTCATCCTCCTGGGAAAGAACCGCTCCAATACCAACCCCAGAAGCGTCCGTCTGGAAAATGAACGGTTTGAGGAAATCAGGAGAAACGAGAACAGAGGAAGAAGTTAAAGCGTCCTTTAAAGCTTGGAAGGCTGAAGTCTGCACAACAGAAGGAGTGGGGAGTGCAGCAGACTTGATGTTCTTCCCGAGGAGGTCAGTGAGAGGACCTGCCAAACTAGCAAACTGAGCAATGAATCGGCGGTAGTAACCCACCAACCCCAAGAAGGCCCTGAGTTCTTTTTTTGTAGAGGGGTAGGGTAATGCTTTGATCGCTTCTAGTTTCTCAGTCTGGGGCTTAATCTGCCCATCCCCTAAAAGGTACCCGAGTACATTGACCTGCTGGAAAGCAAATCGGGACTTCTTCGCATTAATGTGGAGATTGGCATCCTTTAGACTGGTCAGTATATTCCCAAGGTGTTTCAAATGGTCATCCCATGTCTTGCTAAACACTACAATGTCGTCCAGGTAGGCCGACGCATAGTGTAAGTGAGGTGCCAGTAGTGTATCCATGACCCTCTGAAACGTTGCTGGCGCCCCATGCAATCCAAAGGGAAGTACAGTGAAGTGGTAATGACCAGAAGGGGTTGAGAATGCCATCTTTTCCATGTCACTAGGAGCAAGGGGTATCTGCCAATATCCCTTGGTGAGATCTATGGTGGTGATGTACCGAGCCTCTCCAAGGCGTTCCAGTAGTTCATCGACCCTAGGCAAGGGGTATGCGTCTTGTTTAGACACCCGGTTAACGGCCCTGAAGTCGATACAAAAGCGGATACTACCGTCAGGCTTCGGTACCAAGACCACCGGTGAGCACCAGTTACTGTGGGAAGGAACTATGATCTTGGATTTCAGCATACTGTCTACCTCGGCCTGGAATGCTGAGCGTCTTGCCTCTGGGATTCGGTAGGGCTTTTGTTTTACCACTGTATTTGGGAGAGTAGGTATACTGTGTTCCGTCAAGTGGGTACGGCCAGGTTGATCCGAGAAGACTTCTGTATGAGACAAGAGCAGGTTTTTAACTTCTTGTTGCTGGGTAGCAGACAGATCAGGATTGATAGGAGCAGCACTGACTGTATGGTTTGTATCGAGTACAGGAGACACCACATTGACTGCCTGGAGGGGTTTCCCTAACCATTTTTTAAGTATGTTGATATGATACATTTGGGTTTTGCCTCTTCCTAACTGTACCAAGTAGGTAGTGCGTCCTATTTTCCTCAAAATTTTGAAGGGTCCCTGCCACTCCTTCCTCATTTTATGTGTAGAAGAGGGTAATAGAATCCAAACCCAATCACCTACATCCAACACCCTCCACTTCGTACCACGATCATATAGGGTTTTCTGTTTGGTTTGAGCCACCGCTAAATGCTCGTGAGCAAGTGTCCTAAGTTTGTGTAGCCTGCTCTGTAGTTGCCTGGTATAATCCAACAGGGCCTCAGCTTCCTGTGCTCCCTCAGTCTCCCAACTATCTTTAGTGATTTCAAGAAGCGTTCTAGGGGGTCTCCCAAACAACAATTCAAATGGAGAGGTCCCTAGACTGGACTGTTTCTGGCTACGGAGCACAAAGAGGGCCAGGGGCAATAACTGGTCCCAGTTCTTCCCATCACCCGACAACAATTTTTTTAATGTTAGCTTAAGGGAGCCGTTGTATCGCTCAACCAAACTGTCTGTTTGTGGGTGATACACAGATGTCTTAATGTGTTTGATGTTTAATTGTTTGCATACCTGTTGCATCAAACGGGAAACAAAGGGGTGCCCTGATCGGTAACGATCTCCTTTGGAAAACCCATGCGAGAGAATACCTCAACTAACCTTTGGGCTATCGCTGCTGAAGTGGCTGCTTTAAGAGGAAAAGCCTCGGGATATCTCGTGGCGTAATCAACCAAGACCAGGGCGTACTGATGTCCTCGGGAGGATTTCGGCAAAGGGCCGATTAAGTCCATTCCTATACGATCAAATGGGACCCCTATAATAGGCATGGGTACCAAAGGGACAGGAGGAGGGGTGTAGGGGTTCAGTTTCTGGCATATTCTACACTCCTGACAATATTTTTGTACCTGGACGTAAATACCTGGCCAAAAGAAATGTCGCAATATGGACTGACTCGTTTTTTCTACCCCAGAGTGGCCAGCTAACAGATGAGCATGACCAAAAAACAATATCTGATCACGAAAATCATTCGGGACCAGCAGTTGAGGTTCAGCGTCAGCCTTGGCGAGTCTATAAAGTAGGCCATTCTTTTCAATAAACGCGGGATAACTTCTGGTGGACAGATCTTGTCCGTTTCGTGCAACCTGCCATGCATTGGTGAGACTTGCATCGTTTAATTGGGCAGTCCTAAAATGGGTGTCCCTGGCCCAGGGTTCTGCGGCTAACAAGGTATCACGGGGAAGGGACAAGTGGTGATGGGTATCTAACAACAAAGTGCTGAATGAAGGGTTATGGGTCCCTATGATTATGGGTTCAGGTAAAACAGCCATAACTCCTATGACAACTTCCATGTTTTTCCCTGAAGGTGTGTACAACGTGACTTTGGCTACAGGATACTCCTTAACGTCCCCATGGACAAAACGGATACTGACCCGTCTCCCCGCAATGAGAGAGTTGTGGTCTACCAGCTCTTCTCTTATAACTGAATGTTTGCAGCCGGAATCTAACAATGCTCTTATACTAGTACCGTTCAAAGAGACCCGTACATAGAAAGTGGTTCCGGTTTCTTGAGCATACAGGATGGACCTCGGGGCATAGCTCACGTCCATAGGTTCGTCTTCTCTTTCTTTTTTTTCCCGACAAAACCGAGCAATATGACCCCACTCTCCGCAGTCATAACATTGAGGTCCTGAATTGGGAAGTTCAGGTCGTTGGAACCGCACCTTTGGTGGTTCTGGGATAGGTTTTTGGAATTTTTTATCATTTTTGACAGGTGGCAAGACTTTAGCGTTTTTTTCTGGTTCCCTCATATAAGGCTTACCCTGAGCCCGGGCGTAACAAGTCGCCATTTCTATAGCATGCTCCAACGTTAAACCTGCATGTTGCTTAAGCCACCTATGAGTGCTATAGGGAAGGGCCTCGATGAACTGTTCAAGATATACTTTGTTCATAATGGCATCGATGTTTCCTTCATGGGGCTTTAGCCATAAGTCCGCTGACTCCTTTAACTTGAAAAACAAGGTTTTGGGTAAATCCCCGGGTGACCCTTTCTCTTGACGAAACCGAAGTCGATGGGTTTCCTCGTCTACCCCCAACCTATCGAGGATATACGGTTTCACGACCGCATAAGCAGTTGTTCCATCCCGGTTCACTGTCTGATAAGCTGCCTGGGCCTCACCAACTAACAAAGGCGCCAAATAGAAGGGCCACCTATCCCCAGTCCAGGAACTGGCTCTTGTCGCTCTTTCAAAGTTCAAAAAGAAAGTAAGGGGGTCCTCGCCTGGACTAAATTTCTGTAGCGGTACAACAGTGCCCGGAGGTGGAGCTGTAGCCCTTCCCTGTCCTAACACAGTCATTAGTTGTGTTTGTCCCTCCGCCAATTTTAGAATGTTATCGGACTGGGTCTGAATGGCTTGGGAAAACGCAGTCCGGTCTGCTTCCATTTGGGTCAAAAGATTCTCCATTCTGTATCGGATGGCGTGGTTCACTGGCTGATCCGAGTCACGGCACCACTTGTGGGGAGCGGGGTCGGGAGAATGAGAGTCGCCACGAGTTGGAGTCTATCTTCAACCGTTTTTATTCGGTTTGACAATACCGGGTTAGTCTCAAAAAGGGGGTTCAAGAACACAATATCCAGTAGGGTACAAAACATAAGCTTGGAGTTTCTCCGTTGGGGAACTTCCGGGATCTTCGGTTCCTCTCTTGATTCAACCAGAGATGGCCGCTGGTCCGGAGATACGCTCGAGAAAAGGAAAAGAAAAGCAGCCACGTTAGGGGCTGGGGTCGATATGTACAACAGGTGAGAGGAGTGTAGGGTAGTGAGGGATCACCAGGGTGCTACCACCATCTATAGCAGTCTATGAGTGTAGGCGGACGGCAATGTACGGCGATAGTGACCACCCTCAGGCTACCCCGTCCCACCCCGTGATTTAAACAATCCCTGAAAAAGCCCTCGTACCTTGTGGAGCCACACTTCTCCCCTGGAAGTGTGGCGGGCGGCTCGTGGTAACGCTGGCCTCCTGGCTTGTCGAGTCTCTGCTCCAGGCGTCCCAGAAGCGGTTCCACGATAGTTCCTCCTTCTTCCTCCGTGGCGTCCTCCTTGTGCTTCGGCTGGCGTCCCAAAGGTTCCGCGCCGACAATCCAAGACGAGGCTTCCTTAAACGCCCCCAGCTCGTCTGATTGGACAGTGTCAGATGACGTCCGGTCACCTGATTGGTCGACTGCTGGAGATGCCGGAGAACACGCCCCCAGCGTCACAGAAGCTGGATACAGAGACCAAGGTACTGGAGGCAGAGCCGGGGAAACCCAGGAAACGTCCAAAGGATCCTGCGGACGGGGTGGAAAGGAAGAAACGTTAGCAGGTACACCCCGTCCGTCCAAGTCAGGGAGCTCATCTAGGTCAGGGAGCCCGGCTTCGTGACAGACTCATGTGCCACTTCAATGACTTGCTGTCGTAAACTTGCAGGAATGACAATTCTTGACCCTCAAAAGATAATCCCTTCTTGTGTAACTGACAGTGCATCATATACATTCTTGAATTTCTGATATTCACTGTCGTTATCAAAAGGTCGAGCATGTGTTTGCCAGGACTGATGAATAATAATCTCTTTGAGGATGAGCATATTCCTATCTGCATTGGTAACAGCACTTATTTGCTCCACAGACACAGCTTCAGGAGTGCAGGATCTTATAATGAAGTTAACGTAGGCTTAGGCCACTTTTGAATGGGTGCCATAACACTGTATGTGCACTTGAAAAAAATAGTTGGCAGGATTTTGATCTTTTCTTGGCCTATGCACAATAATGCAGTCATAATCTTTCAGTCGCATCTCCCACCTCTCAATGCGAGAGGACCTTTTGGTCTTTGGATTGCCAAAAGTAGATAGCAGTGGTTGGTAATCAGTAACCAGTGTAAACTGTTTCTCATACAGAAACCCATGAAAGTGTTCGTAAGCCCACACAACAGCTAGGCTTTTTTTCTCAGGTTGCGAGTATGCTAGTTCAGTCTGTGACAAATTTAGGCAAGCATAGGCTACAATATGCTTTTGTGTGTTTGCATGTCTACTATGTTTGGCAAGAATTGTGCCCAAACCCACTTGGCTGGCATCCACAATAATCTATGTATGCAATTTTGGATAAACATAAGCCATTTAAGTAGCATTTTCAACTGTATGCTTAGTTGTCTTGAAACTGTGATCACATTCACGCAACCACTGAAATGAAACGTTCCGTTTAGTTAACTCTCTCAATGGGGAGCTCACAGTGGCAAAGTCAGGAATGTACCTGGAACAGTAGTTGGCCATACCAAGATAAGAACGCAGCATGATTAAATTTTAAGGAGGGGAGGTGGATGACAAATCCTGAACCTTGGCTGGATCTGGAGTAATTCCTCCATCCAAGAAAATGTGCCCAAAGAATTTCAGTCTTGTTTTGTGAAACTCGCTCTTTTCAGCATTCAACGTAAGACCTGCATTAGCCAGTTGGTGGCACACTTGTGTAAGGGCTCTTATCATGTTCCTTTCCTGTGGCCCCAAATACTAATATACCATCACTATAATTAAAAGCATGTGTGGCAGGCTGTATAATGCAATGAATGACATCTTGGAGAAGTTCAGCAGCTGAATCCACTCCGAAACTCAATATTTTGTATCTGAACAAACCAATATGAGTTGAAAAGGTAGTAATATACCTGCAATTTTCTCAAAATTGAAGCGGATTATATCCTTTGTTCAGCTCAAGACAATTGCACCGTTCAGCTGGGTAATCATATCGACAATGTGCGGAGCTGGATGTCGTTCTCTTTCAATTGCCTTGATTGCTTGACGCTTGTCAACATAAATTCGCATAGACCCTCCACTGTCCTTTTTAGGTACCACCACTATCTGCGACACCCATGATTTATAATGGCAGCATTTAAACTAACTATTATTCATCACAGGCATAGCAAAGAATTATGTGCCCATGACCTGAACCATTGTGCTTCTGTTAAAATGTAAAATCTGATTGTCTCGTTTTTTTAATCAAGCTATGCCTCATCCATTTTTCACCTCTGCTCTGCTTCCAGCCCGGATCTATCCTTGACACAGCATCTGTATAAACAGGAGTAAAGAATCTAGATTGGGGCATTATAGGCTGTGTAAACATGCAGACTCAGTGCAAAAGAACAGCTGGAATCTGCTCGAGGGTTTTCAGACAATGGTAAAACCTTAAGTAAAGTTAACCCAGATAGCATATCTTGATGTGCAGCTTCAGTGCGTGACAATTGCACAAGGCACAAAGGCTGTCGATTCTTACCGTTACCTCCTTTGTGTGTTTTTCCCAAAGTTCTATTTACCTCTGGGCGTCCCTTGTTTGTGATCTTTTGCTATAAAAACCCTTGTAACCATCGTTTGGCGCGCTTTCTCCCTGAGTATCTCTATGGTGCTTGTCGGATGAGGCCCCATTCATGAATGCTAAATAAAGGACTTATGGTTTGTACTTCGCTCCAGTGTCGATTCCTCCTTACTTGTTAAGAACTCGTGGACTAAAGGGTGACAGTCGATTATTAAGAATCTACTTCCACAAACTGGCGCCTGAAGGCTGGGCTCCATCAAGGGCTTGCAGTCAGACCAGGGGAGGAGATCGTGTCTGTAAGATGAAGTTCGCTGAGGGGCGTGCCACCTGAAGAGACTAATGTTTCCTGTGGTCCAAGGTGATTTTTCAGCTCTCCTACTCAGATCCTTCTGGCGGCTGCTGGTCTTGACTGGGACCTTCGGACGGTCATTTTCTTTGGATCAGGGAGGATCGACAGGAGGGAGTTGAAGACTACACATATGGTAAATCTGTATTGAACCTGTTCATTTGGTTAGAATTGTTTGATATTTGCTTGGAATTTATTTGTAATTTGCTTGGTATTTCTTTGGTATCCGTTCGGATTTGCTTGGAATTTTGGGGGGGAATTTATTTGTAATTTGCTTGGTATTTCTTTGGTATCCGTTCGGATTTGCTTGGAATTTTGGGGGGGAATTTGGAGTCTGTTTTGAAACTTGCTATTTGTTTTGACTAACATTTTTCCTTACAGGTAATGTGAGAATATTTTTTATTTCGCTCTGTTTATACGTTTTTTTATATCTTATATAACATGCCTGTACTTATTACGCTTAGGAAGTTTTGTTGCTGCTGCTGCGATAAGCAGAGCATTTTGGAAGCAAGTCAGCCCGCGCCACCAGAAGGTACGCCGCATTTTGAGATGTACATCAAATATGGTATTTGTCACATCATGTATAATGCATTGTGGAACAAATATACAAAAGGGGTTCCCCAGTTGCAAACCCTCACAAACTTGAGTATTTAGAGAAACACTTGTTTAAAAAAAAAGTTATTCCAGCTATGTTTGACAGTTTGCCTATGTGGAGGAAGGAAGTAAAGGAGCGGCAACTCAAGGCAGAGATGGTACAAAGGAAGCAAGAAAGGAAGACAGAGTATCAGAAGTATAAGGAATTGAAGGATAAGGAAGTTCAGGAGAAAAAGGAATGTTTCGATAGAGAGCATAGATTACTAATATCTGAAGAATATGTAGTCCGACCAACAGTAACAGCACAAATCCACCAAGAAGATGTGGATTCAGACATTGAAGGATTATTGATTGAACGACCCCCACTCCCATATGTACCTTTGACACCTTTTCCCCCTGGACCACCAAATGTCGTTCCCCCTGTACTGTTGTATGTCGTTTTAGATTCCGAAAGAATTTTCCTAATTAATGCCCTTATATAGGTACAATTGCATTGCCCTTATATAGGCATAGAAATCCAGACCTTATTTAGGGATAACCTGTGCTACCCAAATACAGGCACGCTACTTCCATCCGTTCATCTATGTCACAACGAGGTATAGAAAAAACAGATTCTCAAGTTGTTAGGGACTTCCCCTTGCTTGAATATTGATTTCTCCAAGAACTCGTTTATTATGCATGAACAACTATTCCATAGGGATTGTTCCATGACGTTCATCTGCCCGACTTTACGTCAAAGCTGGCATTCCTAAACACCTTCAAGGTATAAATATACCTTCACTTGCTATGGCAAAGTACGGTGTGGTGTGGTTTGGTGCAGTTCGACTACCTACTTGCCCGACGCAGTTCGCTACAGCAAGTGCCGAAGGAAGCCTACTCTCCAGCTGATGCACTAACAAGAAGCTGACATCCTCCTGCTGAGAATCCAGCTCCAGTGTTTCTGACTCCCCTTGCGGGGTGTTGGGAAATCGAGTCCCAAGACAGATATACCAACCTCTTTCATTCTAAAGGTATGGAGCAGATTAGAACCTAGAGAAACCTTTGGCAATTCTTGGCAGAACTAAAACTTATGCTAAGCAGCACTTACTTCTTCCATGGTACTAGACCTGCGTTAGGTACATTGGGGTAGGCGTATTTTAGAAGCACCAGTTGAGTATTTTAGCATGTTTTATTTATGTATGTATTTTTACGTGTCATAGCACCAGACAATGCTATTACAGTATTATTGTATAATAGTATTCTTGCTGTACGCATTATACTTTGCATTCTGTGTAACGATTGTAGCAGTTCACCTCTCTTACACGAGAAAGAAGACTGTTCAATAAACCCTTTTATTGAAAACGCCCGTCTCACTATTTCTCTGCAACTCTGTAGAAACGGAGCATGCACGATTGACTGAGTGAAATAGTTATCTATTGTTTCCACAACTCTGAAGATATTTGTTCCAGTCCTAGGGAAACAAAGTTGTCATGTTTATGCGGTTGTCAGAAACTAATCCCTTCTTGTTTATTCGAGAACGTTTCTAGTGACCTCTGAGTTAGTCGGCACACAGAATTAAGTTTAATATACTCAATAGAGACATACTCACCTCAGTCCTATGTCAAATCTATAGTGTATATTATTACAATGTGCAGAGCCTATTGGGAATTTAGGAACTACACTACATGGCGCCCAACGGTTTGGTAAGGCACTAATTTAACACTAGATACTGAAGCAACTCAGTCTTGCTTTTCTCAGAGACCCCATACTCATAATATTCCAATAGATGTCTGGAGTGGGTAAGGGATAATATCCGCCGTAGCTGAGTGGGACGAAAATCCTATATATTAGCTTTTTGGTTTGTTCAACGTTGAAGGATACAGTGCTCCAAAATATTGTGCACCTTATCTTTGTTTCCTTGAAACTTGCTCTGCAAACTTTCAGTCAACAATATACGGATAGCAACAACACCGAAACAGGTGGACCTGTGGCTGATTCAGTCGATCAAGCCCTTAATCTTTCAGGTTTCCAAGAAACCAACGTGGATGCTATAGCAATCCCTCTAAATTTAAGGAAAGTCATCACTATAAAATGTATAAAACATGGCCTATCATCGAGAGGTGGTAGGGCAGTTTTTGTGATAGAGGCACATGAATATCACCAGATAGAGGTATTCTATTCATGGATGGTCTTCCCTGAAACAAATCCAGTAACACATGCGTTTCACTTCTACAAAGAATATGAACCACCAGAGGAATACATTCCTTTTGAGGATATTGAAATTCCACTCGCATATCAGGAGCATGAGCTCTGGTTTAAAGGCACCCTAAAACATTTAAATCACATTACCAGGCTCGGTCCACTAGGTAGACCAGGAGCAACATGGTCGGCTCTAGCCGGCTACACACCTGACCCTGACATTGAAGCAATGTCAGACGATGAATTACTAAGTAATATACAAAATTTAATAGAATTATACAGTGAAACCCAAACTGTCTGAAAGTCCTGAAAAGGTCTTTACTAAAATCACTCCTACTCCTTCTAAAAAGAAGTGGGAAAATAGCAAACAAACTTATAAAGAGAAACGTTCTCATTCCGGAGGTAGGTCTCCTCAAAAGGAGCCCTCTAAAAGGAGGTATAACCTCAGGAATAGGGATAATTTGAGAAAACCTGATACACATTCCTCTCGTACCTTTCAGACTTCGTCACAGAAATCCGAAAGAATAGGACGGTCAGAAAACAAGGAGGAACGCGTGAAGTCCAAAGACCAATAACACGTTCAGAAAAATAAGAAACCTCAATTTACCAAAAAGAAGGTAGCAGGTCTAAAAATCAGACATGCTCAGGATCTTGAAGACAATTCTCAAGAACGGAGAATGGGCTCAGACAATGTTGCACAGCGCAGCAGAAGTCACGATAGCTCGCTAGAAAATGAAGGATCTTCTGGAGAGACTGGACTTGAATTAATTAATTCAAGTTGAAACTGCAGATACCAGGGTTAGCTCCCATACAACATACCAAGAAAAATCAAAGCACTCTTTTGGGAGCGACTTTCTAAGGGTTATGACATTCTTCTAGCTGAACAAGACTGGCCACCACAATTTGTCAGGGAGTGCCCACATGGCGAAGACATCATTATGCAAGCCTTCTCGAACCATATTCCAATACATTTAAAGTATACATATGCCAGGAAATGGGCAGTCACCCAGGGCCCAGCACTATACAAAAATCATGTAGGATGGGATGAGGATTCACCGCACCATAAAATATAGTTAAAAAAAATCAACCAACTGCACAAAGCTAGTAGTACCCAGTTAAGCAAGAAGCTAAAAAACTGGTCAGGGAGATATTCGATGAACTTGAATACCAAGGGGTGATTGAAACATGCACCTCGTCAATGAACAATCCTTTGTTTCCTGTAACCAAACCAGACAACACATATCCTCTAGTATTGGATTACAGACACCTAAATTCTTGTTGCAAAACCTTTGTAGTACAAAATGCACACAGTACAGCACTGATGAATAACATGTGCAAAAAATGTAAAACCACATTAGATATTTCTAATGGTTTCTTCTGTCAAAACGTTGCACCAGAAAGCAGGTACTTGACCGCTTTACATCCAAGATGGATACAATGGGTTAATTCTCTTGCTGCAACAAACATGGAATACGTTTTTGACCCCTACTTGAAAACTCAAGAATTTCTACAATACGAACAAAAATGTCCTCTGCCCACTGAGATTCTGCATCTAGAACATTACGGATGTATAATTTATACAGACGGATCACCACAGCCTGCAATTGGGGGAAAACAAGCTTATAGTGCAGCATGTGCGATTGTTAAAGGTCGCTGGCGTAATGGTAAATTCCGACCTATGGTCACTAAAACTCAATCTTTAGGAGATTGTACAGCTCAGTGAGCTGAACTACAAGCATTCAAAATGACGCTTGAAAATACAGATCGCGAATTCCCCACACTCATAGTGTGCGTTTCGTATTGCCGCGTCCAATCTTATAATGAATACTTGCAGACATGGGTTCAAAACGGTTTCAAAAATGCGAAAGGTGGCACAATCAAGCAAAAGATGCTTTGGAAACAAGTAGTTCTATTACAGAAAGAACTACAAAAGACTCACGTGAGCCATACACTGAGTCATCAGCGTGATGGCGTTCATGTTGAAGGGAATTCATTGGCTGATGAAGCCGCGAAGGCAGCTGTGCAAACGCTTCCGTAGCTGCAATCACTCATCAAAAACAGAAATAGATGGCGAAACAATGCTAGCTGTCAATGCCATGAGCAAAGGCAGCGGTGCAGCATTACCTCTAAACTATCCACTCGAATATTCATACATAATTTATGCAAACTCCGTCCCTTTTGCTTGAATCCCTGGAGTGGGGAAAGGGTAATTCCAAACAGGGAACGTAGAGGAGCTTTGATACAAGAAGCACATATGGGAGAGGTTCTGATACATCAAGGGATCTCAAAATCTCTAGTAGAATTAAAAGACATATACTGGTGACCAGGGATGAATGCCCACATTTACGAATTTGGAATTAATTGCGATGTCTGTTACAGAGATCATAGCATAGAGAGCCACCAGATGCCTGACTACAGTGTAGCCAGCCCAGTACAGACACCATTGTTAGACAGCATTACACTTTCTACACACAGACGTCACCATGGACGAATGTGGTCCCACAACTATTAGGACAAGATTCATTTGGATGTGGCCTCAGCGCTGGGCTGACGCCTGAACTGTCATAAAAGATTTGCGAGTCTTTATCGGCACATAAGCAATCGGCACGCTACATTCTGACCAGGGTCCTGCGTTTAGCTCCTGAGCTTACAAGGAGGCCATGGCCAATCTGGACTTTGCATTGCGGTACTCAAGTCCATTCCATCCTGAGGGAAATTCGGTTGTGGAAAGACAAAAACGTGACATAAAGCAATCTATAACAGCAAGGGTATTAGGCTCGGGTGACGGGTGGGTCAAACATCTAATAAGTGTCCAACGTAGTTTAAATAATCTGACAAGAAATTTTCAGGGTGAAATCACTCCATATGAAATCGTTTTTGGTACTAGAATGATTGTCGAAGACTTTGATCGTCATACTTCAGTGGTAGAACAAAAAACCCTTTGGTATCAAAGACCGTTTGTCTGTTTTGCAGGAGTTAAATGAAACAAGAAGAAGTCTAAGCAACATATTACAGAAGCCAACTACCACTGAAGAACAAGCATTTGCAATGCAATAGGTCTCGCAGTTTTTGGAGTTTGAGCCATTGGCATTGTAAATGGCAATGTCTTTTATTTATGTGTTGGTTTTTAAAACGTTTTAAAAACCAACACATAAATAAAAGGCAGTGCCATTTACAATGCCAATGGCTCAAACTCGAACAACTGTGAGATCTATTGCATTGCTAATGCTTGTTTATGTATGGTTCGCTCATTAATGGTTAACTTCGAATTACATCTGTAACATAAATAGAGGTTTCCTTAGTAATTGGATGACAGAAACAACATTATTGTAGACTACATAATGAAAATATATTTTTAATTCACAGGTCGTGACTTTACAATATCTGCATTTAGTCGGTTAGATCACTCACTCACTCACTCTCTGGGATAGGTGCACGCCCCACGGAGGCAAGTGACGCCCAAGCACGAGGGGACAGGCTGTGAAGTGGCACTGTGGGGCAGTACGGATACACTGTCAGTGGTCACGTGTCCAGTAGCCTCTGTCTCCTTGTGATCACTGCCTGCGGGTCGGTAAAAGCGCTCAAGGGTTAACACCCCCACAGAAAGTAAGGCGTTGCTTGGGTCGGCCTTGCACACAAGTGTGTCTCGGGGTTTCTTCCTTCTGGGGTCCGGTGCAGAAGGTTTTAGTGGCAGGTGGCCCCTCGATTATTTCATGCCCCAGCCTCTCTCTGCCCCCTCCCCACGCCCCCCCCCCCCCGGCGTGCACACAGCTGTACACAAGGCTGGGTGAACAGAATGGATACAGCTCCGCTAAGAGGTGACGTGTGCACTATAAACGCTGTGCACTCACTGCACACTGCAGGACGTGCACAGGGGTCACAGCGCACAGTTGCACAGGCTACATTCTGATTTACACCGTGCAGAGTGCACGCTGGGCACCGCACACATACGCAACAGACACGGTTTGCTGAACAGTGAAAACGTGTTTTTTATTAACAATGTCGAGTGTCATATGCATTTAATATTTCTATATTGCACAACCATGCTCTAATATATACTGTATGTATGCTTGAAATACACCTGGTGTACATATTACCAGAGACAATGGTCCTTTGCTAATAATTGCCCACAATAAAATCAATTTTCCATGCTAAAACCGGTCTTTTAGGTGTGTGCTTGTCTCCTTACGAACTGCTCGCCTATAGCTCATCTTTCCAATCATGTGTTCGCACTCTTTATTATCCATCTCTCCTGTTCATTCAGTCATTCACTGTGCCGCCTATCTGCCTTTCATCCAGCTTTCGCTTAATTCCCTCTATGCTTTCATCAAGCACTGCTCCCTGCCATCCGCCTCGCCATTCATTCGTCCTCCTTCCTGTATGTCATCATCTACCCATGCATTCATTGACCCTGAAGTCTATCCATTCTTTCATCCTTGAGTGGCCTGTCCTGCTGCTTCTGTCTGCCCATGTGACCCGTCCAGCTCCTGTCGGCGATGCACCCATACATTCACCCATACCGCAGACTTTCGGCGTGTAGTCCATCTGTGAACGATGTGCGCCTCTGCCTGTTCTAGATATCACTGCAGGTGAAAGATACACGCACGTACAGGCGCACGCATTGTCTGCACACTCGCACGTACAGGCGCACGCATTGTCTGCACACTCCTTCACGCACAGGCGCGTGGCGTGACAGTACAGCGTGCACGTGAAACCATGCACGGATTGACTGCACCTGTCCCTTCTCACGCACAGGCACATGGCGTGACAATTCCACGTGCACGTGAAAGATACACGCAGTGCCTGCACCCTCCATCACGCACAGGTGCGTGGCGTGACAGTACAGCGTGCACATCGTGCACGTGAAACATGTACGCATTGCCTGCACCCTCCCTCACGCACAGGTGCATGGCGTAACAATACCGCGTGCACGTGAAAGATACACGCAGTGCCTGCACCCTCCCTCACACACAGGCGCGTGGCGTGACAGTACAGCGTGCATGTGAAACATGTACGCATTGCCTGCACCCTCCCTCACGCACAGGCGCATGGTGTGACAATACCGCGTGCACGTGAAAGATACACGCAGTGCCTGCACCCTCCCTCACGCACAGGCGCGTGGCGTGACAGTACAGTGTGCACGTGAAACATGCACGCTTTGCCTGCACGTTCCCTCACGCGCAGGCGCATGGTGTGATGATACAGAGTGCACGTGAAAGAAACACGCATTGCCCGCACCCTCCTTCAAGTACAGGTGCGTGGTGTGATAATACAGCGTGCTCGTGACTACGAGAACTGATGTAAGCCAGCCTGTTTATCTGCGCCGCGCGCCTCGTGAAGAGCGCCGCGCGGCCCTCTGCAGACTCCCCCTGCATTCCAGCAGGCGCCCGTCGCGATCCGGTCTGCATTGGCATGCTGTGGAAACAAGACCTGGCCGCGCGCACGATATCTTATGGGGAAACGCTGCGCGTGGCCAGGTCTTGTCTCACTTCATCGGTCTCAGACTGTTGAGGCGACTACTATAGTTCTCGCTTGCGAGAACGCGCTTTCAGCGCGTTTGTCGTAGGCGAGACCTAAAAACTACCTGTCACAGCAAGGCCTGTCTGGATTCCAAAGATTGGGGATCTAGTCAGAGAGAAAATAGCGGATAAGAAGGAATTTGGGCCTTCTTACAGAAAACCAGTACCTGCCTTAACAATCCACGGATCAAGGACAGTGTTACTGCCGCCCCTTGCTGGAAGAAAGGAGAACCGGTTCATATCAATTGGCCTGGTAAAACCACACCATGTCACTGATAATAAGTAGTAGGCCCAGTGGACTCCAAAGGTGTAGCAGATGACCAAATCTCACTACTATCCAAGAGGTTCAAACTGAGAGACTCATCACCTTTGAAGAATCTGCAGTAAGAAAAGAAGGACTATGCAACAAAGCCATGGAACTTGTGCCTCTTGAAACCCAAATAACAGTTTGTCAAGAAACTCCTGTCTACCAAGATGTAGCATCTGTCTATACTAATATGTCAAGGGACCAAGCAGCTCCAGCGATTTCAAATAATCCGGATGCAATACCAACAATTGACAGAACTGCCTCTGGCTATTTCATCGATTTTTTTTTTCTGAGGATCCAAGTAAGCCAGAAACAACGCCAGCAAATAAAACTTTCAAGGAACAAGTAGCTGAACTTTTTCACCAGCTTGCAAATACATATCTGGTATCCCCATGGTTTGAACTTTGGATTGTGTTAGGCGTGCTTTTTCTCCTACTTTGGCTCATTCTTGTTTTAAGTTTGGGAAAGCTGATAGATGGAAAATATATTAAGATGGACACAGCAAGTAAGAACATCAACTTGCTCCTGAAGCCACACAAATCATCTCATCGTGAATAAAGAGACCAGTCATCAGTGAACATCACAGCCGTTCCTCTACCTGGTGGTATAGCATGGGACAGAACTGATTATGTCATTTATGGTCCGGTAGAGCTGTTGAAGATTCCACACCAATTTAAGGTTTCCTTGAGTGATTTTGTTTCACCCAGCACATTTTCTGATAATTGGGGCTTTGAGACTGTTAATAACATGATGGCAGACTTAGAAATGTCAGCAAAATTTACAAAACATGAATACTTAGAAGGTTCATCAGATTATGAACAAATGTGTTGTTTTTATCATTATGCTCATCATTATTTGCACAAATCTGCGAACCCTAGAAATGTTTTTACTTATAATCAATGGGAACATTGTCCAACGCCACCAAAGGGTAGCTCAAAAACATTTTATGAAAAATTTCCATACTTCTCAGGTTTTAATGTCACAAATCCAGAAACATTTTACTTTAAAAATGTTAATAAGACAGGAATGAAAAGTATGTTGACCAAAACTAAGCAAATTTATTCTGTGGCCTTTTATGCTCAATAGTCCACATTAGGTTTTGACTTTTAGAAAGACAACATTGAGACAAAAACTGTCTGGGGCACAAAAGACTGGCAGGTGCAAGGTTTAGAAGCCTTATTCATAGCCTGCAATGTTCCAGAACAAATAATGTTCTTAAATGAAACTGTTCAACAGACATCTTGTCTTGGCCTTGCTAAGATAAAAGACTTAAACAAACCGTCTGAGATTCTAACTTTCATTTAGAATCTCAGACGGATAAAGACACGGCCCAGCTCATCACGGACCTATCTGCTGTAGAACTAGAACAACTGATAATGACTCCCACACATGAGGCAGGGCACACGCTTGACGGTATTTTCTCTAACAACCCTTTCATTACCGTGAACAAAGTACTACCTCTCATTTGGTCTGACCATTCCGATATACTTTTCGATATCAAAATCAAATCAAAGTTAGGTAAAAACGTTTCACACGATTCTCTTTTAACCACCAGAGACTGGCGAAACTTAGATTATAACCATCTTGATCTGATTCTCACCGATGCTTTCGTACACACAGAGGGGGAAATAGACCCAAATATTGCGGCCGCCACTTACACCTCCATTCTGGAAAGGACGTTTCAAACTCTAGCTCCGCCCAGAACCTCCAAACGTAACAGAAAAATTCCTTCTGCTCCATGGTTTACAGAACAACTTAGGCTACAGCGTCAATATTGCCGCAACCTAGAGCGTAAATGGCGCAAACACTATAACACATCAGATAAAACAACCTACAAAGCTGCACTCCTTGTTTACAAGCAGAAAATAGCCAGGGAAAAAAACATCTACTACACCACCCAAATAGACCAGGCGAAATGCCGAATGAAAAAGCTTTTTGATGTAGTGAACCACCTCGCAGAACCAGCCCACCCTCCAACCGAAACTTCACAAAGCCTATGTAATAAATTAGCTGACTATTTCTCAGACAAGGTCACCTCTATATTTAAGGACTTCATTCCCAATCCAAACACCAGGGTGCCTATGAACACCCAACCAGAGCTGAATTCAGCTACTTTCATGGAATTCACCCAGGTACACTCTCACCGTATTCACAAACTTATCTTATCAACCCAATCAGGCTCCCCTTTGGATCCTTGTCATCCCTCTGTACTTCATTCCATTTCAGATACCATTGTCACACCATTGACTCACATTTATAACACCATGTTTTTATCGGGTATATACCCGAACATCTGGAAAAATACTATAATAAAACCGTTACTCAAAAAGCCCTCACTTGATCCATCCGAATCTTCCAGCTACCGTCCCATCGCTTCATTGCCTTTTCCAGCCAAGATCCTTGAATCTGTCATGAATGAACAACTATCTGACTACATACAAGCCAATGACCTATTAGATGACACCCAGTTCGGTTTCCGACAAGGTCATGGGACAGAAACGGCTCTGATCAAGGCCGCCGATGAAATCAGAACTACAATGGACAACGATGGTCAGGCTATTTTGATTTTGTTAGACCTATCGGCGGCTTTCGACACGGTCGATCACTCTACTCTGATCGGCCGTGTCGAGGCCTTCGGCATCAAACACAAGGCCAAGAACCTCATAGCTTCCTTCCTGGCCGACCGCAAACAGGCAGTGAAGATGGGTCCATTCACCTCACCAACATTCAAACTCCCTTGCGGTGTCCCTCAGGGCTCCTCGCTAAGTCCGACCCTTTTTAACATTTACGTGTCGGACTTGGCGAGGGTAATAAAAGCGTATAACATCAACCTGACTACATACGCCGATGATACCCAGCTGGTATTATCCATTCACAAAAACGGATCCACCATAGCGGCCAACTTTAAGGACGGTATGCGAGCCATTAGCAGTTGGATGGCCTCCAACTGCTTAAAACTGAACTCTGCCAAGACAGAGGTTATGCTGTTCGGCAAGGTTCAGCCTGCCTGGTCCCCCCTGTGGTGGCCAGAAGAGATGGGCACTCCACCTGAACCGGTTAGCAAAGTGAGGAACTTGGGAGTTACATTCGATGATAAACTCCTTTTTCATCACCATGTGAACTCTGTTGTTTCATCGTTATTTAACATCCTGCGAAAAATCAAGAAGCTCTTGCCATACCTCCCCATCACAACAGGCAAAACGCTCATCTCAACTTTGGTGTTTTCTCGCACCGATTACTGTAACGCCCTTCTCCTCAATGCGCAGGAAAAAGTAATTTCCAAATTACAAATGATTCAGAACGCTTCTGCCAGAGTTCTACTTGGCATTCCAAAATTTGCCTCTGTTACAAAACATTTGGCCCAACTACACTGGCTCCCGGTCAGAAGACCTACTAAGTTCAAGTCCTTGTGCATTGTATACAAGGCAATAAACAACATGGGACCCAAATTTCTCAGAAACTCCTTAAAGCCCCTCCCAACTCGCAGAACGCTTCGTTCCAACACGGCTCTCCTGCTTCAAACCCCCAGAACAAGGAAAGTAAACTGGGGAGACAGACGCTTCAGTGTTGCAGCAGCAAGATTATGGAATTCCCTTCCTCTCATTATAAAATCTAGCCCCACATTGCTCACTTTCCGAAAGCAACTTAAGACTTGGTTGTTTTCTCAATAAGCCCTCAGCTTATTAGACTCAGAACCTACTTGTCCTTAAGATACTGGTACTATACATAGCTCTTAGCGCCGAGACACCCAAGGGTAATTGTAGCGCTTTAAAAGTCACATAAATAAATAAATAAATAAGCCCACACCTGATAGTAATGGAACTACAGATGAGGAGGTACACGTGAAATATATTTTACAACAGAACAGAACTAATCATGATAGGAAAAAATGGTTAATCTGGCCCACAGACACGAATAGCTGTCAAGATAGATTCCTGAACAAGACACAAGGGTTTACAGTAACTAGGCCAGATCCAAGATATGTCCAGAGACAACATCCAGGGATGGTAACAACTTACAGTGTCTGAAAATTGTGCCTTGAGTGGCTACAAAAATCCGCACTCCCAGGTATAAAACAACACTTAACTTTACTTAAAGATGGCGTTGATTTGAGAGATTTCTTACAAGGACCTCGTAATCCACGTCATGAACGTTTCATATACACCGGTATTTATGCTGCTTATAATGCAGCATGGAAAGTCAAGCAAATGGAAACTGCAGAACGAATACGAGAAATTGATCGTAATAATTTAGAGAAAGCTCTCTCTGTAGTTGACAATGGGTTAACGACTCTGTCATCCAGAATTTTTTCTTTGGACAGCATTGTATCCTCTGCCATAGACATAATGGAACAGGACTTGCTCATGTTACAACAGAGACAGTCTCAATTGCGTTCTATAATGCTGCTAGGCTGGACGTTACAAAACCTTCATTCAGGCTATGTGACTTGGCGTCTAATCAAAACCACGTCATTTAACTTTACAGATAAACAAATCTCTTTGGCACAGAGGGGAGCAGACTATACAGTGCTGAGCTTAGAAAAACTGGAAAGATTACCATTAACCGTTTCTGAGAAACCAGCAGTGGAATGGATAATACATGAGACCATCACAATGCTAGTGACGATTTTCCAGTTTCAGTATTGCTTAAAACACATACCAGCAGGCCTGTATTAAAGGTTGGGTAAAAAATACATAAAGTCGACCTGGGATTTACCATACACACACAAATGTTGAAGTGGGGAAAAGGAGGTATTTCTTAGTGGTAAAAATTGCAAGAGCACACTGAGCGGTACACTTTTATGTCAGGGTATTAATTTACATGGAGCCTGCGATGGTGCTTCGACCAACTTACCCTGCCACCTGCAAGGTTCTCCGGCAGCAGTGATAGATCCAATGTTTAGGCAGCTTTCCAATGGGAGCTACATATTGTTGAATGATCACAGCTGTTGTGGAATGATGCCAGGAATAGCCTATCTCGTTAGTGTGTCAGCCAGGGTCACTTTATTTAAACAGTATTGTTTCCTAAAACTAAGACAGAGGGGGAGTCGCCGCTATGGCCTTCACTGAACATCTCTTCTATACGAATCGATACTTTAAGCAGAATGAAAGCTATTCTTTTACAAACAACTGTGCCACTGACCTCGTCCAAGAGATGTATGATCTGCAAGTTGCAAGGTCCTCTGCAGAGATACATGCCCTATTATCAACTAACTGCCCCATACACTTCGCAGAAATGTTAGGTCATATCTTAAACATTTCTGATACCAGTGGTATTGTACATGTATTTTAGACGATTTTTTCGGGACTGTTAGCACACTTTGAAGCAGTCCTAGGCATTTTTCCAAACTTCGTGCACTCTGTGTTCGGCAGCCTGCCTCTTGTTTTGGGACTCGTAGCAGGGATACTATTTTTGTTCCTTCTGCTCCGTTATGGCAAGTCCAGCTACCAGCGATACCCAGATTACCATGGAGAACACTCTTCTGGCAATACAGTATTGTGAGCGCATAACACAGATTCTTGGCTTGGCTCGTTTGAGAGATCTGAATACCACGTGGTTCCTATCATTCAGACCAATCTGGCACAATTGCATCTTACCTATTCTACGATGCCTGATTTGTGGAGAGGAATGCGTGTTGGATATTTGTCACTTTAGTCAGCTCTGCCAATGGACGTAGACACTTTGCTTGGTTTGGTAACGGCTCATGCATTGTTGTCCCCAGCGCTTACCAATCCTGATGACGGCATTCATTTAGGTCTCACCAGCAATTCCAGGTGAAGGTGAGATACGTGGACCAACAGGCACACAGATACCATCAACTGCGAACATTGCTAATGCGGCTGACGGTGATGCTTCTCATCTGTGTACGATTGATCTACTTAATGAAGTGGTTAAACTTTCACCTACTGTGGTAGACTATTTCTTTGCCAGCTTAGAAGATTTAATGTTTTCTCCCGACACCGAGAATAACTTTTGAAATTAGCACACAGCGTTCTATCAACTTTGAATTCGACCTTCGTTTTTCAAAACAAAAAATTCTAACTTTGTAACTCTACTTTTCTACGATTTGATTTGACTTTTTTCCAAAATTGAACTTTGGCACAAGGCAATCTGCTTAAAGCAGAACTATTCTTAGAGAACAAGAATTCTTTGAATACTTCCTAAAAACAATATATATATATATATTTTTAAACATTTTTATTTGCATTTTATTATAGAACAACATTACAATCACGTAATCTTTGGTCATCACTCCCATCTTTTCCACCCACCCAGCACCACAGTGCAATTCCCATCCCTTTCCAACAACACAAGTACTTTCTGTAGAGCTCTTTTCAGGTTTGAATCTTTAAGTCCCACACGTTCCCTCATTTGGTGCCTTTGTTCCCTTGTCTCTCCCTTTCCCTTGTGTCCTATTTCAGAGCCCTTCATCTAGTCCATGATATCGTCTCCATTTGCCCCATACTCTGCCAAACTTCTTGGGGCATCCTCTTGCCTTATAGGTGACCCTTTCAGCAGCCATGTAGGTATCTAGCCCCCTTCTCCATTCGTCTAGCTGCAGCGATGCAGACGCTCCCCAGTGCCTGGCTACGTCTCTCTTAGCTACCACTAGGGCCAAGACCAGTAAGATCAGTAGGGGACGGGTGAGGTCCACATCGTTGGTCATACCCAGCAGGACCAATTTAGGATCCAGCTGCAGGGGGGTCTCAAGCACCTCGCCCAATTCACTCAATACCTCCTCCCAGTAGGACTGAATCGTCGGGCAGGACCAGATGGTATGGTAGAAGTCACCTCCGGTACAGCCACATCTCAAACATCGTGTGTCTCCAGCCCTACCCATTTTATGCAGTCACACCCTATCGTAATATGTCCAATGGAGGACATTATATTGGATAAGTCTTAACCTGGACTTAATAGCTACTTCTCTGGGATGCATTAATACCGTATCCCAGTCTACAGTATCCATTTCCCCCACTTCGCTTTCCCACTTCCTTCTGAGGTTACCCATGTCGTCAGTCGATTTATACATCAACGTTCTATACGTGAACGATACCGCCCTTTCTGGGATTTGTTCCTGCAGCAGCCGGCCTGTAAGAGGCGCATATTCCGGAAGCGTTTCCAGTTGGATTTTCTCCGCTCGCCACGCATGGCGTAGCTGTGCATATTTAAAATATTGCATGCGGTGCAGCCCAAATTCCTTCCTCAGTGCTGTGAAGGACTTCAGTTCCCCCCAAGCCATTACGTCCCCCAGTGTTGAGATTCCTATGTCATCCCACCTCTGAAACCCCTTCAATTTATGCAGTTCCGTCAACCAGGCACAGTGCCACAGCGGCGTCTGGCAGGTAGGCTTTTTCTCCCACCCAGTACTCTTAGTTGCTCTGCTCCATGTCCCAGAGTAAGCCTAGTGGCCGGGAGCAGTCACGCCCTCCCTCTACCCCCATATAAATAATATGTACAGGGTCGAGTGGCCATGCTGTGCCGTTTGAGGGCATACGTGGGGTGGTCGGCCGGGGCGTGAAGCCAGTCATTAACTGGGGCTAGGTGTTTTGCCCAGTAGTAAGCCTCAAGATTTGGAAATGAGATCCCTCCGCTATACTGATGGCATTGTAGGGTTGACAGTGCTATTCGCGGCGGTTTCCCAGCCACAGGAAAGTTCTCAATTCCGCGTTTATTCTCTCAAACACCTTTCGTGGAAGAGGGTAGTACTCATTTTGGAGTGCGTACAGGAACCTCTGTAGCGTTATCATTTTAAACATGGCCGCCCGTCCTAGTAGGGTAAGAGGGAGCAGCCGCCACTGGTTTGCCTCTTCTATAAAATTCTGCAATATACGTTCTATATTCTGTTCATAGGATCTGCTGCTATCCAGCGTCACATATACTCCGAGATACGTAAACCCTACACTTGTTGTCTGTAGCCTTTCAGACAAGACCGTCCATTGTTCCTGCCCCCGGGGGTCATAGAGGACCGACTTTTGCCAGTTTATCTGATACCCCGCATGGGCCCCGTATTGTTCCAGCTCCGCAAACAATGCCAGAATCGTAGCATCTGGTTGGGTGATGTATAGGAGGACATCATCCCCATAGTGATATCTTCTCCTCAGCGGAGTCTGTCGACCCCAGTTTAAAGCCTTTAATGCCCTCATTTTGGCGAATCGCGCTCGCGAGCACCTCTATGGTGAGTGGAAAAAGGAGGGGGGACAGTGGGCACCCCTGTCTGGTCCCTCGTCGTACCGGGAAGTCCTGAGATAAGATCCCATTAACCTTAACTTTGGCTCTAAGCTCGGTATATAGTAGTTGTACCCATTTCTGGAATTTGGGGCCAAGGCCGAACGAGCCAGTACACCCTCGAGAAAAGGCCAGTGGACAGCGTCAAAAGCCTTCTCGGCATCCAAGGACAGGAACCAGTGCGGCGCCCCTCTCTCGCCCACCTCCTGTAGCCAATTGTGAGTGCGTCTGAGGTTTAATCTAGTGGCCCTGTCGGGAAGAAAGCCCGTTTGGTCCAGGTGAATTAATTCGGATATTACCGTACGTAGTCGGAGTGCTAGGATAGTCTCCAATAATTTCACCTCTATGTTCAAGAGAGAGATGGGGCGGTACAATGTACAGTCGTCCGCCAGTTTCCCTCCTTATGTACTGGAATTATTATTGCCATACGGAGATCTGGCCGCAGTCTCCCCTCCTGCACCACTTTCTCGAATAGTCCCAGCAGATGACGGGCCAATAGGTCGGCCGTCTGTTAAAAAAATTCCGCAGCGAACCCGTTCGGGCCAGGGGACTTTCCTGCCCTCAGCTTAGCCAAAGCTGCCTTAATTTCGTCCTGCGTAATGCCAGCCTCCAGGTCTCGTTGAGCGTCAGCAGTCAGTGCCGGTAGCTCGATGTTTGTCATGTAGTATAGGGCGTCCTCCTGTGTCCCCAGGTCTCTAGCTTCATAGAATAATTTGTAATGGGTGGCAAACGCCTCCGCGATCTGAGCTTCGGGCCTTACCAGTGTCCCCTGAGAGTCTCTAACCTGTTCTACCCACCGGGCGTCTCTTTCCTTCCTACTGAGCCACGCCAGTAACTTTCCAGATTTGTCTCCCATGTCATATAGGCGATGTAGTGTCGCCAGTGCCTGGGTTTTAGCTTCTCCCGTAACTACTTCTCTATATTGGTGCTGTACATCCGTCAACCTCCTAAGTGTCTCTGTCTCCCTTGTGGCCTGATACTCCCTCTCCAATTCCAATATCTGCGCCTCCAGAGACCCAATTTCATTTTGTAGCTTCCGCCTCTCCTCGGCTAATCTGTTCTGCGCCCTGTCCCTAAGAACCGCCTTAAAGGCCTCCCAGAAGACCGCTTTGGACGAAACTGTGCCTTCGTTTTCACTATATAGACTTTTACATCCGCCCGGATACCCTTCAATATGGTCGCATTTTGTAGGTCCCAGGCTGTCAACCTCCAGGACCCCCTCCTCTCACCATTCCTCCCACGTACCCTCCTAGAAACAATATTGACCTTATCCACAAACAAAACCACTTTATATATTCTGCTATGGGATGGTCTTGACCTTTTTCTTCTGTATTTAAGAGCCATTTCATAAATGTAATTTCCATGAATCATTCAGTTAGCATTACCAATATCATACTATATGCTTAAAATGAAATCATTGCTTTCAAATGCGTACAGTACAAATGCTCATTTTCGTGTACAACCATTTCAAATGTTTTTTATGTATTTTTGGGTGGGATTGTAAACACATGCTTTAGATCGGGGGGGATCGGTGGCAGTTATCCTCCTCGATCTAAGCGCCGCGTTCGATACGGTGAACCACAGAATTTTACTGTATCGACTCCTTAGCCTAGGAGTATCAAGGAGAGCGATAACCTGGCTTAAATCTTTCCTGAGTGATAGATCATTCCAAGTTTTTGAAGGGGATGTTGTCTCCTCCAGTAAACCCTTGGGCTGTGGAGTACCGCAGGGCTCATCTCTGAGCCCCCACGTTATTTCACATATATGAGGCCACTGGCTGAGATCGTCCGTCCATATGGTATTAAGATCATTACATATGCGGACAATACCCAGCTAGTGGTCTCCCTCACACAGAGAGACTGTCTACAATCAGCGCAGGATGATTTGGCGGGCTGTCTTGAGGAAGTTAAAAACTGGATGACTGCTTCATGTCTCAAACTTAATGGAGACAAAACAGAGATTATGCTTCTTGGCTGCTCTGTCTCGCTCACAATTAATTCTATATGGCCCCCCTGTCTGGGTCCGCCACCATTGCCCAAAGACACCATAAAAAATCTTGGCGTCTGGCAGGACAAGTCTCTAACCTTCGACAGCCAGGCAACCAGGCTATCAGCCATCTGATTTGGTCTTCTTAGACTTAAGAAGATTCTCCCTCTTTTACCCTTTGAAGCCAAACAAATTGTAGTTCGTTCAAGGCTTGATTCAGTCCCGCCTTGACTTTGGCAATTCTCTTTATATAGGAGCCCCTGAATACACTCTACGGAAACTTCAGCTGATTCAAAACTGTGCCGCGTGCACGTTGCTTCAGCTCCCCCGTAGGCTCTCAGCCAAGCCTGGGCTGAGGAGCCTACACTGGCTCCCTGTTAGGGAGAGAATCAACTTTAAATCCTTGTGTATCTCCGATCAGGCCTACTGGAAATCAGGCCAGGTGATCCACCACTCCTTAATAACTCCTAATAAACAGCTTTGTTCTACCCATGCTTTTCTGGCTACAGTACCCAAGATTAGGAGAGCAAGATCAGGAGGTAGGTCATTCTCCTATAATGCGGCCAGGATGTGGAATTCACTCCCCCTTCATCTCAGCCCCAATTCCAATCTGTTCTCATTCCGTAAACAGTTAAAAACTTTCCTTTTTAAATAAACACGACTAACTCCCCCCCTGACGACTGGTCTCATCAGGTAGCACCACTTTCTTCAGCGCTTGGACGCCTCAGGCAGCTATTTGCGCTTTACAAAATACCTTATCATTTCATTTCATATGTTTTAAATGCTTAGAATTTAGTAATGTCAAACATAATAAAGTGGAGCGGGTGTTATATAGCATTTTAGGACCCTAGTGTAATTTTCCCGATTCATGCCCTGATAAATCACCTTGTTCTTATATAGGCATAGAAATCATAACCACGACTACGACTCTTTGATGACGTTATTATGTCCAACTGTACTTCAAACTTGGCTCCTTCAAGGTATAAATATTCCCACACTTGCCATAGCAAACACATGGTGGTTTGGAGCAGTTCGACTATCTTCTTGCCCGACACATCTCGCTACAGCAAGTGCCGAAGGAAGCAGACCCTCCAGCAGATGCACTGAGAGAGACGCTGTCTATTCTCTTGCCGAAAAATCCAGCTCCAGTGTTTCCAAGCTCCCCTTGCAGGGTGTTGGGAAATCAAGACCTGAGACAGAGAGATACCAGACCTCCTTCATTCTAAACCAAGGTACGGAGCTGATTAGACCCTTAAGCGAAATCTTGGATAGATTCTTGGCAAAAGAATACTAAAACTGATATGACAGACCCTCTGTAATGTGCTTTTTGCTGATGCTTCTTCAATAAAAAGAATTATTAAAAAAAGAATACTAAAACTTATGCTACACCACACTTACTTCTTCCCTCGTACTAGACTTAGGTAAGGTACATCGGGGTAGGCGTATTTTAGAAACACCAGTTGAGTACTTTTAGTCTTCATTTATTTATGTATGTATTTTATGGCTTAGAAACCATACCATGCTTTTACAGTATTATTTTATAATACTCTTCTTGCTGTACGCATTATACTTTACAGCCAGTATTACGATTGTAGCAGTTCATTTCTTCTGCATGAGAAAGAAGGCTGTTCAATAAATCCTTTTATTGAAAACGCCTATCTCACTATTTCTCTGTACCTCCTGCCACCGCTGTCTTCGCGCCCGGAGGCGCTACAAAGCGGAGCCTCGACCTCCGCGTCGCGGACGCGCGCGGACGGCGCCGGGCGGAGCCCGGGCAGAGGGCGGGCCGTCTGTGGCCGTCCGGGGACGACGAGGGACGGGACGGGCCACTCCCTTTGGTCCGCACAGCTCTGATACCACAATTAGGCATTTGCTCAGGTCAGTGGAGCCCGTGAAACATACTCTCTAAAATCCCTACGACAGCTCGCTGGAGGATTGGTAGAAACCAACGCCACACAAAGTTGTGACGATAAGGAAGGAGACCACAGGGGTACGATGGCCACTCACCCCAATACACGCTCGACCGGGATTAAGCCTCCCAAGAGAACAACCCCTAAGCCAACAAAGGGGGAAATAAAGGAGGCAGCCCAAGTAAAGGGGAACAAACCCACAGCTATCGATCTAATGCTAAAAAAAGTCACAGGGGAAATTGAACGAATGGAACGGAGCTTATCCTCCTCACCCAATCTTATTGCCATCACTCAAACACCCCCCAGAGATACATTACTGACTGATAGCTTAAACACCCAGGGCAGCATGTCTCAAACAAACTATGACACAGCGGAGGTCCCTTGTGCCCAAACCTCAGGGCCACAATCCCCGGAATTTATAGACACGGCCCCCCGGAAAGTAAGGAAGCGAGGAGGGAGGAATAAGGGCCAGCAGAGGCAGAGGAAAGCACCAACAAGAATTAATTCCCCAATAAGCCCTCAAGATTATAACTCATTAGGAAATAACCCACGAGTGGACACTACTCCCCCAGGGTGGATTGAGCAAGTAGTAATAGATATTAAAACACAGTTAGAATCCTTCATTGCGGCACAACTAAAACCCATTGTAAGCAAGGTAGATAAAATAATGTGTGAGTTCTCCAAACAAACCAAGGTATTAGAAAACGCACTTGCAAAAACCTCGGCTGATCACTCACAATCAACCGAGGTAATCACAAATAATAAGGTAAACGCACATAGGGCTCAGAATAACAACTGTGTTAGCCATGATCAACAGGCTATAGTTCAGATCCATGAGGTCTCCAACTCTGCCCAAAACCCCAAAGGGGGTACAAATGATAATTCTATAGGGAGACAACAACAGGGTGCGAATAACACCCAGAGTGAGAAACCTCCCATACAACCACTAATGCAATGGAGACAAGATGAGCGCCCACAGAGAGAAGGGAATTACAATTACTGTGATACAGACCTAGATCCCTTTAACAACATTAATCCTCAGGCACCTCACTTAGATTTACCTCCCGAGGCGACCCCCTTCGTAATAATCTTCGCAGGGGTACCTGAAAATAGGCCTAACGAGAGAGAAACACACCCACAATTGCTCTCAAAAATCTCTAAATGGTTGAACATCCACAGACCCCTAAATAGTGGGAAAAGAGGAGAGATTCTAAGTGTAAGAAGGGTAAATTGGGTGGGGGGGAGAGAGAAAGATATTAGAGGAGACTGTATAGTCGCAAACTTCACGGATACTAGTCTGGTAGAGTACATCCTGAAGAACTCCAACAGGAATCAAACCAGCACAATTCGTGCTCTCCCACTTGGATATTTCTATCCAAGGACACGAAACAACAATCGTATGGAGGACGAGGGTGGATGGTCGCTGGTTAGATCACACCGCCCACGCAGACCTAGACTAGCAAGCCACCTCGAACAGCCCTACTCCCACCGTGATCACCCTCAATGGAGGAATAGATATGCCCCATTTCAATCTCTAGAGGACATAGATTGACTCAATGTCACTCCACCCACTCCAAAGAACTTTATTGGAAGCCCGGCCATTAGCAGCTATCTCGGCCCACAAGTAGGGACCACAGGGGGGAGCGAGGAGAGTACATTAACTAGGGGACTAGACTCACCCCGGCCTCAGAGGGAAAAGGAAAAAACTGCCAAACTAAAACTAAAATTACCATCAGATGGGGTGGAGAGAGCTACTGAAACCCATGTGGCATTAGGCAAAGGAAAGAGGGAGGGCCTGACTATCCTATCGTGGAATGTCGCAGGGCTGGAAGCCAAATTAAAAAACAAGGAATGGCTAGAATTTACCAAATGTTTTCATGTTATAGCGCTCCAGGAAACATGGGCAAGAGACTCGGGCCCATGCCAACTGGAAGGCTACAAATGTTTCTTTAAACCCGCACAGGGTACTAACTCGGGAAGAGCGAAGGGAGGCCTCGCTCTATATGTAGACTTAGACCTGAAGGGTTCTTGGTCATATAATGACTGCTCCTCAGATAATATACAAGCAGTTAGACTTACTCATCAGGGGGAGTGTCTACTGTTCGTGAATTTTTATAATTCCGGACCAGTGGAGGGAAACTACCCAATCTTAGAGCAATTGGAGAGCTGTCTAACTGAGGAATTAGATCAAAGGATGACGGGGAGTGAACCAACTGTTCTGTTGATGGGGGATTTTAATTGCCACTTATGCCCTAAACTATCCCCCTTAACTCCCGACTGGTCAGGTTGCCCTTTAGAAAAGGGCCCCCACTTCTCACATACCAAAGAGGGCACATTATTGATGAAGTTACTAGAAAACTTTGCCCTCACTAAGGTTATGGATCTAGCCGCTTATAAGGCTGGTGAATTCCTAATACCAACCTTTAAGGGTAAAGGAGGGGGCTCTATAATAGATTACGTTATGATATCCGCCTGGGCTAGGGAAAGGATCATAAATACCAGGACAGAGTGGAGTCCCTTTAGTGACCACAACCCTATTATAGTAGAAATTAAAGGGAAAGATCTTATCAAAAAAGTATCAGGGGTGATCCAACAAGTGGAAATCCAACCAACAGATCAAGGGAGACGCCTTAGGTGGTCAGTGATTAACCCTCAAGATTTTTATGCTAAATTAGTCAGTGAAGGGAAAGACCACATAGAGGCTTGTCTAGATGTCACAGTAGAGGGCAGAGGAGTAGTAGAGGCATTTGAACTCTTAACTAAAATTATAGAGAAACTCCTGACAACCAAGAAGCCCGTAAACCTGCAATCCACGCCCCGATGGTTTGATACCAATTGCTCTAAAGCGTTAAGAGACTTAAAACAGAGCCTGAAAATGACACCAAGGGACAAAAATGAAATTACTCGCTGTAGACAAAACTACAAAACCCAGGTTAAGATTAGAAAAAGCACCCTCCAAAAGGAAATTTGGGCAGACTTAAGGGAGGCCGGTGAAAACAAGGATTACATCCAGTTCTGGAAAATAATAAATAAACCATGTTTCCACGACTCAACCTCCCCAGTCATCAGCTCAAACATTTTGCCGGAACAATGGATAGCCCATTTCAAATCCCTGTATAACCAGCAGGATGTAGACATTGGTGACGGAATCTGGAGGGGGCCAAGGGCAGAAAAATTCGAATTATCTCTGGATGAAACTCTTAAGGCAATCTTAGGGTTAACACGAAATAAAGCCCCGGGCCCAGATGGAACCCCCCCGGATCTATTTCTTAGCAATATGGATCTTTGGGCCCCAGTGGTAATGAGAGTATTGAATGCTGCCATCAAAACAGGCCTGCCGAGATCATGGTCCACTGCGGTGATTGTCCCGATTTACAAGAAAGGCTGTAGGGACAGCCCGCAGTGTTACAGACCAATATCGCTCATCGACGTCTCTGCTAAGGTACTGGGGAGGGCACTTCTCAATCGTCTACAGGATTGGACAGACACACATAATATCCTGGTGGACACCCAGTACGGGTTTAGAACTGGGAGATCAACCACCGACCAGTGCCTCAACCTGTACCTGCTTACTGCTAAGTACACTAAAGCGTCTGAAGGTACCATGTACATGGGGTTCATGGACTTAGCAGCTGCGTTCGATAATGTTAACAGAGTCAAACTATGGTCGATCATGTTTAATCTGGGAATTGATCCGGACCTCATCAACATCTTGAGGGAACTCCACTGGAACACCACTGCCAAGGTCCGCTACAGCGCGGGGGGGGTGAGTACCGATCCCTTCCTGTGCTCGGGCGGGGTCAGGCAGGGGTGTATCCTGGCACCTTTTTTATTTTCCCTCTATATAAACGGCCTGGAGAGCGACCTTTTAGCACTGGGAACTGATTGTCCAAAGGTGGGCTCACGTCACCTGCCAGTACTTTTGTACGCCGATGACGCCGTCCTCTTGGCCCGGACGGCGGTCGGCTTGCAGCGCCTAATTAAGGGTTTTGCAGATTTTATGAGAAAATTGAACCTATCTGTAAACATGACAAAATCCTTCATTATGATAGTGGGGAAGAAACCTCAGAAGAAATTTGTATTTAAACTGGGGGATCACGTCCTGGACAGCGTTAAAACATTCCCATATCTGGGTCTTTTATTCGACGAGAAGTTGAAGTTCGCCCCGCTGGTAGAGGAAAGGGCGAGGAGACTTGTCTCAGCTAATGGAGCCATATTAAACTTTGCTCGTCGAATGGGAAGGTGGTCCCCAGAGCAGGTGCTGACCCTGTATAGATCAGTCAGCATCTCAAAGACTATTTACGGATCTGAAGTCTGGGGTTTCAGAGATGCTCAACTAATTCAAAGCGAGGAAGAGAAATTTTTAAAAAATCTGTTAAAACTTCCGCCGAGCACCTCCGCTGCAGTAACACACAATGAGCTGGGAATAACATATATAGCGGACTTGATCAGACTGAGACCCATATTGGCCTGGATCAAAATTTGGCTAAATCCTAACGCGGAACTATCAAGACAGATCATCCAGGATTGCTTGACGAAAGAAAAATCCCTCCAAATCCCCTGGCTGAAATATATCAAAGATACCCTGGGGGAAATAGATGAACAAAGATTATTTCTGGACCCATCCTTGGTGGACATATACACTAGTCACTCGGTACAAGGGCAATTGCTGGACAAATTCAGGGGCAGGAGGAGGGAGCTTGACTCTATTAAATCCTCGGTAGTGGCTCATTCACTAGTCTCGAATCAAGTTGGCATGGAACCTTACCTCTTTTTATTGCATAGTCAGCACGAGAGGTTTTTAATGACCCGTTTTAGGCTCAATTTGTTGCACCACAATTTAGCTCACCCATCAGGGTTTACTCTAACAATTGAGCAGAAGGGTGCCTGCGGCTGCGACAATAGGTCTCCGCAGGACACCCTTCATTTTGTATTATTGTGTCCTTATTTTAAAACACCCCGTCAAAGATTTTTAGTAGGGATTTTAAAAGACTCAAAAATCATCCACGCCAAACCTGCCTTACTGTTTCTACAAAGAGCCACCGAAATGCGAACCTTATGTGCCATTATAAGCTTTCTTAAAGTTGCTTTTAAACTGAGAAACACTATGGGCTGTTGAAATTGGTAGGCAATGGAGCTATCTATTATGTGATTTGGATTCTTTGTATGTCATTTGCACTTTGGCCCTATAACTCTCCCGTTTAAATGTGATGCCCCTTGCCTTTCTTTTTTAATGAGATGTCGTTGAGAAAGTTTATGATCATGTTTTTTTTATTGTGATGTATTTTCATGATGGTTTTTAACCTTCGAAATAAATAAACAAACTGAAACTGAAACTGTACCTCTGGTGGAACGAAGCATGCACGAATGACTGAGTAAAATGTCTATCTATTGTTTCCACGACTCTGAAGATACGCTTTATCTTGGGGAAACAAAGTTGTCATCTTTATGTGGTTGTCAGAAACTAATCCCTTCTTGTGAATTCAAGAAAGTTTCTAGTGACCTCTGAGCTAGCTGGCACTCACAATTAAGTTTAATATATTCGATAGAGACCTAATAGACTTAAGTCCTACGTCACATCTATAGGATACATTATTCCAATGGGCAGAGCCTATTGGGAATATAGGAACTACACTACAGTGGTGTATTTAAACAGTTGGCCATGCATTTTAAAGTTTTACATGTCATGGTAGTGAAAAACTCTTAAATTCGTTTTTCACTACTGCAAGGCATATTTCTCACATAGGATAATATTGGAGTTGCTTTATTACACTTTATAAGTGTAATTAACAATGGGAAGATAAAAATGGCTCATGTTTGGTGTCTCTGGGATCCTAATTTAAAATCCAAACCGACTGTGAACTCGGATTTTAAATTACTATTCTGAAAATGGCACTTCTAGAAAGTTGCAATTTTCTTGCCTTAGGCTGCAGGCACAGTGGCTGTCTTTGATCACAGGACTGTATTGGCAGTTGGGCTTTTTTTATTCGTACTAGACAGCCACACACAATGGGAGATTAAGTGTGCCTGGATGGGCCATCACTGGCAGGATGGGAGGGAGGCGTTGGGTCCAGCCTCACTTACTCCACACAAAGGACTGCATATTCCTCTGTGGTGACTGTGGAACCAGTGCTAGAAAAGCATCCGTGCACTTTAAAGGCATGACTTTAGAAGCTTTTCCCCACTTCCGAGGCACAACTGTGTATAAAAGAAGGACCTCAGGCACCAACTCTTCAGTACACTTCTGGACCTGTGGATACTCTGCCAGGAAGAAGGACTGCTGTGCTGCTGAAATGACTGCCAGTCTGCTGGACTGCTGCTCTGAAGGAGCTCCGCCCAGTTGGGCTGAACTGCTGGCTACTGCCCTCTTGCCCATGGAGGAAGAACTGGACCTGAGTTGAGGTACAACTGGTCCTTGTACCCAGGACCCCAGAGTGACTCTAAGGGCTAGTTTGCTGGCCTCCTGATCTGAGTCTCACGGACTTTAAAGGCTCCCTGGACCAGTCTTTAGCAAGTTCCTGACCCCCCTCCCCCGCCTCCCCCCCCCCCCCGGGCCTCGCCTCCCCAAGTTTTGCTTTTCAGGTCTTGGACCCTCGTTGTGGCTATCAAGGTCTTGAAATGAAGCTTTAGGGCTCTCCATGACCGCAAACTGGTCTGTTTGCACCGGAATCATGCCGCACGCTCTGAACATCAGCACAAGCCGACGCTATCCTGTCTCTTTGCACAGCAAGCATAATTTACCCCTGGAGGACCGCCAACGCAAAGCACCAGCCTGCTGACCACGATGCCTGGCCTGCTCCTCGTGCCATACCAACCACTGCTTGCGATGCTTTCCGTGCTCCCTGTGACCATCCCCAACACGAACTGAACTCTTGGCACGAAACTTAAGAAGGTAAAACTTCAGCTGGACTTATGTGGGACTGCGTCTGGGATTGCGGTCGGCCTGAACTTTTGACTTTGACCCATTCCAGTATGACTAGATAGCCGAGGTTGGTGCTTTAGCTTTTTACGCACTGTATTGCAGTTTATTCTTTAAAAAATTTATAACTCTGATTTAATTTTGTCGTTTTGGTCATGTTTTACGTACTAAATTAAACTTTCTTTTTCTAACATGGTGTGGGATCTTTTTGTGTGGTGTTTTCACTGTTTTACAGTTTGAAGTGTACACAAATATTTTACACATTGCCTCTATGTTAAGTCTGACTGCCGTATGTGAAGCTACCAGGGGGTTGAGCACAGGTTAATTTGGGGTTTGCTTGTGCCTTACCCCAACTAAAACTGTGGTTACTGCTTGACCAGGGCTCACACCAGTCAACCACTAACCCAATTTCTAACATCTGTGAAGAAAGGCCTTTTCATCTCTGGGACATACTGGCAAACCGAAAGCTGCCCTGGGACAAATGCTCAAACTAGATCCACCCCTTTCCTCTAGTGCAATCTCTCCATTTCTATCCCTCCATTATCTCTCTTCTTCTTTCCTCTCTATTTGATCACGTTCTATCTTCCCCCGCATTTCTATCTCCTTCTCTCTCAAAGCCTCGCCGCACCTGCTGCACTTAACATTGGGGGGCTGGAGAAAATGGCAGAGGCACCAGGAGCGGCCCTGGGCATTTCAAAATGGGCTCCTGCCCACCGGGATCCATTCTCTTCCATCTTGGAACAGAAGTTACAAACATTTGGAGCATTTCTAAGGTGGGCAGGGTTGGATTAGAGTTCGTGACTGCCCACAAATGTACATGTTTGAGCATGAAATGCACAGAAATCTGCAGTAGTAAAACCATTTACTCATGCAAGGAATCCCTCTATTAGAACTGCTGACAGACATATATTGAGGTATTTTTGGACGTAAACAAATGTCCATGGCCTAACAGTTGATATACAGAACTATGTATGATAATCGGAGAGCACCAGATTTCAGAGTAGTGCTCATAATTACTTGTGCTTCATAAGGGAACTTTTACGGCAGAACATTGCTTCATTTACTCCTGCTAGAAAATTAAAAAAGGATTCCTAACAGGCGATATTAGTTTTTCTACTACATGATAGACTGCCACAACAGTATACCCTATGCAAGGGCTGAGGCTCTGTTTACCTTGTAATGTTATGAACACCCACAAAAATGTAAGTTTAGAGCCTTTCAAAAATTCCAGTCCAACATTTTTTCCATTTGGTGCTCTATTCCACTATTTAAGGTGGCCACCGGGTACAAGGTGGTACCGCTACAGAGGAGCAGCGACAAATGAGACAGGTAGAAGGCAACCACTACCACATAACTCCCTTACTAACCTCCATGGTTCCTCACTTAAAGCCTAGCCCATTAGTTAATGCAACAGATCAAACACACAGTGAGTAGATACTTTTCTACTTCATTGAGTCTTTTTTATAGCTCTTTAATAGGACAAAAGCACCCCTTGGGAGAAAAAAACATGCAGACCCACTCATAACATGGAGTGTAATTACTTGGATGCACTCTTTGTAATACAGAGCTGATAGCTAGGGCTGCTCCAATAACCTCGTCAAGGGTAAGGACAAGAGAGAAAGTTCCAAAACCCTCCTATTGATGACTGGGAATTGCAGCTTAAACACGGTCCCTTCTGGCAGGACAGCGTGATGTCTCCTCATTCAAGTGTGACAAAATGGTGTGTTAAGAGTCCCTGCTTGTGCTGCATTGGCCCTCACCTGCAAATTTCCAAATGGCAGGGTGTGAGAAGTTGGCCTGATATGTAGTGCTCACTATTCTAGTGATCACTTTGTATCATTCCAAACGACCCTTATTGATGATTGGTTGTAAGTCAACCTTATAGACCAGCTATCCTAGTAGCATGGACAAGAGCAGTCTTTAGGCTAAACTCTAGAGGGCGTGTTAAGCCAGCTGTTATACCATCACATACACCCCTTGAACACCAAGTGAAAGGACACCACACAAGTTGTTATGAAAATAAAAGGATATTTATTTATAACAAGTCTACCCTGAATTCTTTATGAGTCAGGGAGCTAAGCACAATACAAAACTCTTAAGAAAATACTTTAAGTTGCACAATTTACACAAATGCCCGAGGGGCACGAAAAACCATATACACTAAAAGTGGAATGCGAAATAGTAGCAGGTAAGTAACAAGATCCAGAGGCTTTAGGATCGCTAGGACTACACTACTGAACCCTAGGGTTAGGAGCAGGAGGCCTAGGGAGATCGGGTGCAGAGTGTGCACTCTCACGCGGGATGCGGGACAAAGTCTATGGATGCTAGTATTTGTAAAGTTACTGTTTACGGACGAATCCGACTAGCTAGACTGAAAACGAAAAAGGATCTGGACACTTAGATAGTGAACCTACGTTGGAGCACAGAAATTCTCAGGTTACCTAGCCCAGTGGCTGTGGCTGCATAGGGTTCAAAAGACGTCGGGAATCCTCGTTGAAGTCTATGGAGCCTGAAAGAAGAAGTTGCTGGCAGGCGACCAGTGAAGATATTCGGAGGGATCCAAGCCTGGATCGATGATGGAGATGACCTGAAAGCAGAGGGGACTCAGTTCTTAATCACTAGCCAGTGATTAGGTGGGCACCAGGATGGCACCGGATGAAGTCACCTCGACCAGGTGAGTGGGCGACGCTGGACTCTGCTGTCCCTCGGACCAGGAGGCGTTGTCGGCGACCAGGCTGGAGGTGCGAGCTGTCCCACGAAGGTGTCTGCTGTCGGCGATGCTGAAACCAGGATTGGAGCAACAAGCCTTGGCAAAGGCAAGCCCACGCGGTGGAGTCAAGATGGCGTCTGGAGTGGACCAGGAGGGTCCGGGGTGCTCCTCTTTTGGAAGGGAGCAAGGGCCAGTCTGGAGCAACCAGACCAGCGATGTAATCGTCGTGGTTCGTCGTCAGGAGGGCCACTAGCCAGCAGGCAAGTGACCGGACAACGCAGTGAGCAGCAAAGAGCAGAAGGGCCCCACACAGATCTCGTGGATGCTGGGGGGCTGGACTTCGGTGCTGGAGCTGCTCAGGGTTAGGGCTTCTCAAACCCCAAAGCACTCACTCGAGGATCCCTCGGAGGTCGTGCTGGATAAGCGTTGTGCAGGTTCTGAAGATGGCCGGTCCCTCAGGTCTCGTCACACCCACGAATCTCAGCTGGGCTGATGATGCAGGTAGAGGTCAGAGATGGCAGGGAATCCGGGTCTCGTCGAGCTGGTCAGTCTTGATACGGAGGATGGACGTGCAGCAAACCGCAAGCGCTTAGATGGTGCCCGCTGATGCAGGGTGGCTACTCCTTAGCCACAAGGGAGAGTCTTCAGAAAAAGTCAAGAGTTCCTTTTGTGGAAAGTAGTCAAGATTGAGAATTATCTAATTTGGGAAGGGGGCCCGCTCCTACCTTTATCCTAAGAAAAGGGGCTGGCACGCGACTAGGTCCTGCCCATGGGTAGGACCAGGAGGGGGGTGGTTACACCCCTCTCCTTTGTCCAGTCTCTCCCCAGCTCAGGGGCTGAGGTGCCCCTGGAACTGGTTTGAACCGGCATATGCACAGTGAGCACCGGGGTGCCACTTGCAGTCACCTTCCTCTCAGCCCTGCCTACCTGGGATACACAAAACTCTGTCTGGGATGGTGCTAGCACCGCCCCTGACAGGAAACCCTTTGTCCGAGCTCTCCTCGCTGGAAGGACTCCCAACAGCAGGAGGTCAGACTCGTGTCTGTGGTGGCAGCATCCATTTTGTGGAGCTGAGGCTGTGTTAAGCTTTAACCGGGGTTCACAGTTACATACATGTCGTGTCCCTCTAGAAGGGTGGAATGCTAACCCCGTCGCCAGAATTGGCGAGGGGTTAGTATTCCAATTCGTATGACACCTTACTCGACATGTTTTGATAAAGCGATACCAAAGTTTGCAAATAACCGCGAGGATTATAAGGCACTTAAGAGTACATGGTACGCGTTATCATGGAACAGCTATTAGGACTTGGTTCCGCAAGCTGCAAACGGGCTCAGCTCATGCCAGAGCACCATCTCACATAATTCCAAGCACTCTGCCTTCAGGATTGATAAGGCCTGCCATAGGAGTGACTGATAGGAATACATGTGTCCATTTTAGGGTTAGATATAGGAATACTATATCTAAAGCAAAGTGTGATTACACCACCTTGCCCCAGCTGTCGTGCAGCCAGTTGTGTCAGATTTGGATGGCCAGCCAGGGGTGGCATAATACATGCTGCAGCCCCTGGTAGGCCCTGGGTACACCTATGCCCTGGGTACCTAAGGTACACTGTATAGGGACTGATAAGGTGACTCAGTATCCAATTAGATATGTACCTAAGGTACATGGAATCCATTTTACAGAGAGAGCAGGAGGCCTGGGGTCCTGAATAGCAGGGCCCCAGGTCAACTAAGTCGAAAAACCAGCAAAACACCAGGCAAAAAAAGTTGGGGGCAACCATAGTCAGATATCCACCTTCCTACACAGAGCTGTTACCTTCTAAAAGAGTATAAGCGGGCCCTGTAATTCTAAACCAGCTACATTTATTGTTCCTTATTTGTTCAGTGCTGAAATTCCTATCCACAGGCTACCATGATTTCCTGAAATTTCTAGGCAGGGGTACCATGCCTTGGGATCCACCCGGCCGCTCAGAAACTGCAGATCTTCCATACGCTCCACTTGCAGCAGAATCCTTTAGAGGTCACATGTATTCCTTGTGGTACTTACTGTGAGTCTCCCATCTTCAAGATACCCATTGTCACGAACCCCAGTAGATGGCACCTAAGCACTTTTCCCTGGCTGCCTCATAGTGTTCACTGCCTCATAAAAGCATATGTAAGCCATGGTGGAACCAATTAAATGTATTCAATCTTTATTCATATATTCAAATCCATAAAGGATACAAATAACATCATACAAATAAAATTACGGGGCAGACACACTGTAAATCACTGGCAGAAGTATGCCGACCAGTATATAAGGAAGTAGTTTAAAAACAACCATACGACTGGACATAACTACGTTGTAATCACCATTGACTGGATAAATATATGCAGTTAATCATTCTCATACTGTAGATGTTTTCCTTTGTTTTAGTGCATGTAATATATTATCTAGAAACTGCAAAGCAACTTCTATAGTACTTAAATTACATAAAAAATTAAAAGCATCCTTAAAACAAATGTCTGTTAGCAATAAATAATGATTTGGAAAATCTTTTTCTAATATCCGGATAAAAGTTAAAAAAAATAAAAATAAATCTTGAGTAGATTGTACAAATTTACCAATGCCTATAACATTATTAAATGGTGAACAGACAGGTGCATTACGTCTCCCTAGAAAATCACTAATTGACTTCTTTTATCTCCCTTGTTTCTGATAGTAACTGATAGTAACTTTTGTTCGATGTTATGATATATTGTGTATTCTTTTTAGCAGTAGCTCTAGGCTCTTTGATACTGGAGAGTCCAAGGTGCATTAAGCTATTTCCATCAGGGTTGAGATTTTTCTGTACTTTCAATTTCACTTGTTTCATAGACTTAATGGAGGTCTCTATCATGGCTATCTAATTGTTATGGAGGTCACAGTTAGTTCTTCTGGGGTTAGAAGCTCCATTATATCGAGTGGGTCCTTTGAGACAGATGGAGTGAGTTTAGTTTTAGGTGCTGCGCCGAGCATTGCAAGATTATACAAAACTGACGATGGTGAACGATTAGTTGAGCCGCTGGGCTCAACAGCATTAACTTCAGTTGTTGCCTATCATAACACACCTTTTGTAGCCACAAGCCTTGCCTCAACACTGACGATTTCCTCGCTCAGCCTACCCAAGATAATTAGTGATATCATTGGACGTTTTTGCAGCCTTGGAGTTGTTAACCTTGTGTATGTTTGCGCTTCCCCATGATTACACTCAAGATCTCTTAATGCAAGATAAGTATAATAAAATTGTTTCACCACAAACACCTAAATCCACCAACCAAGAAGGGGGCCAGGCCCAGCCTTTGCTGGCCACGGACTGGTACAGATGACCACAGGCTTCGTCCGGGGGACCGCGTCACACACCTCCATGTAGTTGGGCGCATTGGCCAGAGTTTATATAGCAAATTGTCAGTGTATTCTTATAATATTTTGGCGCATGAATTAAATTGTTCAGTTATCTTTTTTCTCCCTGTATTCCACTCCACTTTAATTTTGGAACATCACTTATGAGTGCCCTGATGAAGGTGTAATCCTTATTGTGGTGGTCACCAGAACGTGAGCCGGAGCAGGTTACAGTAGGTGTACCAGGATTTCAATTTCCGATTGAGAAACCTAGTTAATATATACCACAATGGACAAAGTAATGATTGATTAAGACATCTGAATTATACTGAATAGTTCTATATTAATATATTTTAAAACATCATACCCATTCAATACTGAGAAACATATGAAGCATTAGACTGCTCCTATGTATCCTGATGTATTGTCTCTTGCTCCTGTAATTTTTCACCTTTATATGTATTCTGGATAACACAAGAGATATATTATATTGTGGGTTAGGTGATATTAGTATGTGTATGGTACGAGTAATTTTTTTTTTTATAAACCTTTATTAACAAACATGGATATACAATAGAAAGCATGCAGCCACTTAGGGTCGGCTGTCAACATTTCCAAGGAACAGAACGGATGAGTGAGTTACACGGCAACCCGAGGGCCCGGCAGCAATTAAACAAACATGTCATAGCCATACATTGCATCACAGGAGTAATAAGGTCTTTTTCTTTTATGTTTTTTGAAAACCAACAAACCAAGAAACTAAAAGAGAAATAACTGTGGAGGCTAGACACAAAGCTTATACACAAGTGATCCTTCTGGGGAGGGAGTACCGCATCCAAGGCTGTTACTCAGTAACAAGTGAAGTTGAAAAGCTATAGGGAGAGCAGGCGGGAGGGGGAAAGGGGAAAGAGAGCAAGCCAGCAATATTTGAACAAAAATCCAGACAAGAAGGAACATCACCCTAAGGGGAGTGCAACACCTCCGGTGGAGGCACAAAAGGGGTGAGTACAAATCTCACCACGGTACTGATTCCACTGAACCACACCCTCCCCCACTTCTTGGGCCTGCCCCAAGCGACGTAGACTGTTTTTTCACAAAAACATGCACCAGTCCATGTTTCTGGACCAGGCCGACAGACTGGTTGCCCTTGACGACCCCCACAGTTGCTCAATGTCACGCTTGGCGACCATATTATCCAGGGTGGCCCACTGCATCTGAGCCACGTTGTAGTCATTGGGCTCCCACACATTTAGTGGACACCTTTGGGCCTCAGGCAAAACCGAAACACCCGTCACTTCCTCCATAACACCATGCACGCGATTCCAAAAAGACACCACCGCCAGACATTCCCACAACATATGAAGGAAAGTACCCACCATTCCACACCCGCGCTTACACAAGCCATCCGAAGCATACCCCATACGTAACAATCGAGGAGCCGTCATATACACTCGGTGTAGGATTTTCAATTGCACCAATCGCAGAGGGGCCGGGATTGCCACCTCCTTCGGGGAGGATATCGCCGCCTGCCAATCCTCATCGTCAAGTTCCAGTTCATCGCTGGTCCTGGCCGTACGGAGCTGTAAAAGAAGGTCTGCTCGGTCATTTATCAGTTTTTCATATATAAGGGAGATCGTACTGTCCGGGACATGGCCGTCGAGCACTCTGTCCTCCAGGGGTGAGGACTCCGGAACAAGCGTGCCAGTCGGAAAGACCGAGGAAATGGCGTGTCGGACCTGCAGGTACCGAAAGTACTCTTGATTGCTAAGTTTATATTCAAGTTGCAACTCATCAAAAGTCTTTATCCTGTCCTTCCGCCGAAGGTCCCCCACCTTACTAATACCCATGAGGTCCCATTTTTTAAAGCCCTTGGTGGTCCACAAATTGCCTAACCTCTCAGCAGCGTAGAGTGGAGTCGCTCGAGTGATAATGTCCGACCAGCCCATAGCAGCATTAGCGTTGTACCAGACCACCTGAAATACTTTGTTGGCAGGGAGCCAGGGGTAAATGATATACAGCAAACAAACCAGAACAGAACCGCCCTGCTGCGATAGCTAAAAGTGGAATATGGTAGAGTGTCGGCTCCCTTTGTCCTAGGGAGGGGTACGCGACAAGGGTGCCCTCTGTCTTCACTGCTTTTTGCCTTGGCTTTGGAGCCCCTGGCCGCTTGGTTGCGGTGGGAGCCATCACTCAGGGGTATCAGGTGGACTCCCGGTTTTGAAGACCGCATCTCACTTTATGCGGACGACATTCTCCTTTACCTCACTTCCCCTCGGAAATCTCTGGGGGTGTTGTTCGACGTCCTTAGTTCCTTTGGGAGGAACTTTGGTCTAGTCATCAACTGGGGTAAGTACTGTGTTTACTCGCTCACGGACGACACACCACCCGTATCGCGCAACTGCCCAATACAAATTTTGCCTTCTGGGTTCAAGTATTTAGGTATATATGTCTCGCGTGATCCTGCAGTCGGGTATCGGCGCAACTTACTCCCCCCGCTTCTTCACTTAAAAGCAGATGTGAAAGCCTGGAGCAGACTGCCACTGTCCCTGGTGGGCAGAGCAGCTCTCTTTAAAATGAAGTCCCTTCCTAGATTTTTATATGCGCTTCAAAACACCCTGGATCTTGTGCCTTCCAGCTACTTCCACGAGATCGAGAGCCTCCAAAGAATATTGCTGTGGACTGGACGTCCCTGGATTGCCTTGGCCAAGCTTATGCTGCCTTGGTACGATGGCGGTATAGCGTTGCCTGATATCAGATGCTATTACTGGGACTCACAATTAAGCTCAGTCAATCATGCGATGTATGGCCCAGCTTCTAACCCGGCTTTTGCTATGGACAAATGGCTGCTGCCGGGCGGAGACTACAACAGGGCATGTTTTCTTAAATTAACTGAAAGAAAAAGTCGAAAAGCAAATGACAGAATTGTTTTATTAGTTCAAACTGGTGAACCACACCGGAATAAAGGGAGGCCACTTCTCCTCAGACCCCGGCCCCTGCCCCATCTTGCATACATTATTAGGCCAGCCCAGTGAGACACCGGGAATGACACCTCCACACCCTTCGTAACAAGCATTAAAAATGCAATAGGTCTCGCCTTCAGTTAAGTTGAAGCCATTTACTTTGCTATACAATACCATTAGCAAAGCAAATGGCTTTAACTTAATCAGGGCGAGAACTATTGCATTTTCAATGCTTGTTTAATATAGCCACTTTTCCTTCTTACCATGCATCCATACATCCTTCCTTCCATCATTCTATTAATCATTCTCCATCATCCACTCTTCTCTGCATTTGTCTCACAAGGGAAAGCATTGGACTGGATCATCTCGTTCCTCGCCGGAAGAACCCAAAGAGTCCGCCTTCCCCCTTTTAGATCAGAAGCCACCGAAGTCATCTGCGGCGTACCACAAGGACCATCACTCAGTCCTATCCTCTTCAACGTATACATGAGTCCCCTCGCATCCATCGCGCGCCAACACAACCTCAACAGCTGTTTAAAACTAAACTCGGACAAAACGGAAGTCCTCGTCTTAGGGTCATCCCCCTCTGCCTGGGACGACTCATGGTGGCCACCGGCCCTGGGATCCGCACCCACACCTACGGATCACGCATGTAACCTGGGCTTCATCCTGGACTGCTCCCTTTCGATGACCAGACAAGCCAACACCGTCTCATCTTGCTTAAACATCCTACGCATGCTCAAAAAAATCTTCTGTTGGATCCCCACCGAAACAAGAAAGACGGTCACTCACGCACTGGTCACCAGCCGACTGGATTACGGAAACACCCTCTACGCCGGAACCACAGCCAAACTACAGAACAAACTCCAACGCATCCAAAACGCCTCAGCCATACTCATATTGGACATCCCTCGGCAAGCTCACATTTCCAGCCACCTGAAAGACCTCCATTGGCTTCCCGTCAACAAGAGAATAACGTTCTGTCTCCTCACCCACGCACACAAAGCCCTCTACGACCTAGGACACGAATGCTTCAACACGCGACTGTCCTTCTACACCCCCTCCCGCCATCTACGATCGTCCAATCAAGCCCTCGCCGCAATTCCGCACATCCATAGATCCACCATGGGGGGGGAAGATCCTTCTCCTACTTAGCGGCCAAAACTTGGAATTCTCTCCCCACCCACCTCCGCCTTACACAGAACCACCCCTCCTTCAGAAAGCAACTAAAAACTTGGATTTTCGATCAGTAAAGCACCCCCTCCCTCAAGCGCCTTGAGACCCTCTGGGTGACTAGTGCTCTATACAAATTTTGGAACTTGAACTTACATCTATCCTTCTCCCAGTACTTCTATTTCTTCATGTGTCCCTCCATCCACCCACCCATCCGTCCATCCTACTGTCTAGACACAAATCTCTGAATCCACCTGTGGCACATCCGCCATCCAGGAGGGTCACTCATCCGAGAACAATTGTTCTGGAAAAAAAATGTGAGACTCAAGCGCCCCTTGCCAATGAAAAAATGAAATAGATCTTTAAAAAGGTAGATAACATTAAAATTGGAATGGCTGGAGTATACATTAAAACTGCACCAGTAATGATACTATACCAAGGAAACAATGGTTTAACATCCATTACAATGGTAAAACAAAACATTTGGTCATCTAGGCACTGTCCAGACCCCCAGAGTAGCCCTTTATTCGAGGTTGTAATTCCACAATCAGGAAACAGAAAAAAGCGCTAGGTATGCAAATTTACTCTAGCAAACTAGCGAGAGTGACATCACAAGTTTGCCCACTTATCACATCCTGGCCCCTTGACAACCACTGACTCTCCCTAAACTAAAAGGCTAAAGGGGGGAATGGGTGGAGTTTAGAGAACTTAAACAGAATTCCTAGAAGTTTGTTTACTTTCTGTCCCTGATGCTGCACTCAGGATTTCTGAGACTAGGGGTAGGTAGAGAAGTACCAGGACTACCAAAGAGAAAGATAGGGGTAGCACTAGCAACAACTACCCCTCTCTACTCCTATTTAACGCTCATGCCCTTTTAGCTTTAATGAAGCCAAGCAGAAGTTCTGATCCGAGGCTGTTTTTCCGCCCGGTCTGGCTTTGTCCCCAGTGTGTGCAGCACATGTCTGTCTTCCCTGGGAGCCTGGAATGGTTTAAGTGCGGTGGAGGCAGGAGACATGCTTATGGCTCTGTGGCACTATGAGCAATGGTTATTACTACTGCCCAAATCACGGAGCCTATCCATGATAAGGTTGAGCTAAACTCACCATGGCTAATATCTGTGACATGCCACTCGGCAGCCGGCACGTCAACCCACCTTGCTGGCTCATTTCTCAAGTTGGTCAATACGGTGTTCTCAAAAGATCACAGGCCACTGCTGCGTCGCTTGTGTTCCGTTTGTCTAATATGGGAAATCTCTGGAGGAAAAATCAGCCAGACAATTTACAACTGGTTTCAGCTGCAGCATTTATATATACATGTGACCATATGCCTGTGCTCTTCGAATTAAAACCCTGACAGACACCACCATGTGCCACAAACAAATTCCAAGGTACAACAGACTCCTCCACAGTAGTCGAGCGCTTGCCCCAAGCACCCTAAAGCCAGGAAGCAACTGTGTCCAATGGAGACCATATGTAACTGGTCGACTAGAATTTCTACATGAGCACTGTTAGAACTGGCTATTTCTGGTAGGCTAAGGCTGACGCCAAAGCCAGGCAGAAACCACCATTCTAGTCAGGGCAAGGAAGTAACACGCCAAGATAACCACTGCTCACCCCCTTGGTAGCTTGGCTCAAGCAGTAAGGCTAAACTCTGAGGCAATGTGTAAAGCATTTGCGTCAGCGCACAACAGCAACAACATACTAGGCACACCACAAAAGAGACTCCACACAAGGTTATTATAAAAATAACTTTTGTATTGTAAAAACACATCAGATAAAATCGCACATATACATTGTGCCAACTGGCACGGGCAATATTCACATGGGATTATCACAAGACAGGGCCACATGGGCCACTGTCATATTCAGATATAGCACTTCTAGATAAAATGTAGAATATAAAATCACTTCTAGGATAAAGAATGAATGTAACATAAAAGAATAATCAAAGAGAACAACCAGTAACCACTGGTAACAGGAAACAGGACCTTACTAGGACCACCTGTACTAGAAAAAGAAGAACCACCTAAGTATCACACAGCATTTAGGGGTCTAAGAAAGAATACCTTACTCATGATGCAATAAACCTACATTCAGAGGAGTAGAAAAGACAAACACCTAAGAATAACCACATTTAGGGGTACACCAGAACACATTACCCATGATGCAGGAACCACATTCAGAGGAGTAATAAAGAAGAACACATGATGCCATAAAATACATTCAGAGGTGTTCAGAATAGAGCACATGATGCAATAAAATACAGTCAGGGGTGCAGCGCAAGAAGACACATGATGACTAAACATTCAGAGGTGCAGCGCATGGAAAGAAAGGCACGTAATGCATAAACCTACACATTCAGAGGTGCATAATAAATCAATAGCGCAAAAACTCACATTAGCAATAACTATTAAAAAGCATAGAAATCACATTGCGCCAACACTACATAAGCCACCACCTGTGGCAGTCCCTAGGCCAACTGGCCTTGTGGGGCAAGGATGCCCTGAGTCCAAAGTCAGGGTGCGCTGCCATGCAGCGCCAGTTTCAAAAGTACAAAAAGCCTAAACGTGGCAGCTGCCCACAAAGTGCTGGGCAACTGTGTACTAACAAGCTGTGGCAGGGCTCTCAGTAGCCCCTAGAACAAATCTGCGCCACCTGAGCCACACAGGCTCTAAAACAAACATGCCCCCAAAGCGTCGGAGCCCACTGGGCTCTGGAAAGAAGTAGGGGGGGGTTGGAGCCATCTGGCTCAGGAATTCATTGTGCCCCCTAGAGCCCTCGTGGCTCTTAACTAAAATAAGCCCACGAGCCTCCGTGGCTCTGTAAACAAAATGCGGGCATCGTGGGAGCCTTCACGGACTCGTGGACAAGGGCGCCATGAGCCTCGCAAGGCTCTATGTAAATAAAAACATGCCCCTTCGTTGGAGCCTCCACAGGCTCTGCGTGACGTTGGGGCGGCCCACTGCCATCTGGGGCCGCCCTTGAAGCCCTCGTGGCTTCTCCACATCGAGCGCGAGCTCGCGCTACTGCGGGGGTGGGGCGGACACCGACAATGTGTCCCGGCGTCTCTCCCCTGCTCTGCCCCACTCCGCCCGGCCCCAGCCCAGACTCACCGGGCCTCAGGGGCGGCTCCTCCGGGTGGCGGCTCTTCTCCGCTGGCGGTGGGGGCAGGCACCGACAATGTGCCTCGCGCCCCCGCCGCAAGTCCCCGCCTGCCGCTCCTCTCCTCACTCGGGGCTCCCTCTGCACACGGGAGCCCCAGAAGCCGGCCACACTCCTCCTCTCTTCCTTTCTCCGCGGCGGGGGCAGGCACCGACAATGTGCCTCGCGCCCACTCCGCTACCGCTCCGCCATGCTTCTCCTCTTTCCCTCCCCTCGCTTCCCGGTCGCCATTCCTCGGCACCCGGGCTGCGGGGCGGGACTTCCGGCCGGCCGCGCTGGGGTTGGCCGGCTGGCCAGGTACTTCCGGGTCGCCGCGGGCAGCGCGGCGGCCCGATTCAGGCAGGCAGGCGGGCAGGCATTAAAGATATCGGCGTGGGCAGCCGAAATTAAATAAAAGTACAAGTAAGCGAGGTGGGCACTCGCAATGTAAATAAAGCGCTCCTAGCGATAAATGACGACCCACAGCGCAATAATCCAAATAAAGCGCTCTACAGCGCTAGAAATCAGGTAGAGCGCTCCCAGGCGCTCAGGGGGAAGCACAGCGCTTCCTGCAGGCAAATGCAGCTCCTCCATGCTGCAACACGGTCCCAGAGATTCCAAGGGGGCAAGCAAAGTCCCCCCCACAGCCCAGCAAGGCAGAGGGGTCCCCCAGGAGTCCAGGAATGTCCATCAGAGGTCCAGGAGCTGGGCAGGGCCCAGGGATTCCCTTGAGCCCCAGCAGCAGCATGCCCCTGGCAGATTCAAGTCAGAAACAAGAACATTTTGGAAGGGGACACAGTCCCTTCTTATACAGTGAAAAGTCTTTGAAGCCTTTGAAGTCTCAGTGTGAGAACCTGCTGGACTGGTTTAGAGGGAAGTCCCCTTCAGTATCAGGGGCAGAGGTGACAGTCGCCCAGCGGGAGGTGGAGCCAGCTTTGTAGTTAGGCAGGCACAGCCCTTCACTATCCGGTGCCATCTCCTCCCACTTCCCTGGCAGCAGATGCTGCCTTTCATCCATGGGCTGACTCAAGACAACCTCCCGGGCTCTCCAGCCCCTGTCATCCTCAAACCAGACAGTCAATCCACAAGCAGGCCCAGGCACTCTGGGCCAGGCTCACCAGCCAATCACACGCTAGCACCAACGTACACAAATATGCCAACTTCCAAAAGTAGTACTTCTAGACTAGACACAGTCATGCCGCATACATCATTTTGTAGCATTCACTCTCACGAGTTCATACATACCAAACTCGCCCCTGCACTCCCCACACATCAGGAACTACCATGGGCATACATATTCCCCATTCATTCCTGTGGGAGGGCAGGTCACTCACCACACATACAGAGAGCTCAAGCACTTTACACTGTACCACAGTGAAAAAGTGCGCAGAGGCCTAAAATCACCAACACCAGGTTCCATAAACAGGCTAGGAAAAAGCAAAAAGTCTAGGGGTGAACCTGCCCAACGGGCCGGGTCCAACAAGCACCAGTTACGTTACAGAAAGACACACATATATAGGAATGGGGGGGGGGGGGGGGGGGGGGGGGGGGGCAACTACGCTAGTGAACAAGATGGCCGCGTAAGCTCCCGGCTCCGCCGACCTCCGACTCCAGCCAGAAGATCCTGTTATATATCCTGTTTTTGCGCCCTGCCTCCGTGTGTATGAATTAAACTGGAATTGAAAGGTGCAATCCTGATATTTCTACCAGTTTGGTAGACAAAGATACGTTGTGTGGCAGTTTGCGGCCTAGACCAGCCTGGAAGCCGGGGTCTCGAGTAGTGGCCCAGCCGGGTTTCAGTTGAATAACATCGGCCATAGTTGTGTGACAGGGTCCAGTCTTCCGAGGTGGGGAAAAATGTTCCTAGACCGAAGTTGACGATGGTTCGGCTGAATTGGTGAACACTGAAGGAGGGGTGACGACGCACAATTGGAGCGGTGGACGGGGGTCCCTGGCCGGGCGGCCCGGTCAGGGCTCCGCCGGTGTTCGCTGGGTTGGGATCTCCGCCTGCGGTGGCTGAGTCCAGATTGTTATTGTCCCCAACGAGGAGTCCCCCTCTGCAGTCGTCCATTCCACATCCACCTATTCCCCCCAGGGATACCGGGCTCCCTGGGGGCGCGCGAATATGACCGAAACCGAGCGAGGAGTTGTGGAGCGGGCAGAAAGTGCCCTGTCACTACGAACTGTGTTGGCAGCCATAGGGTCTTCAACATCTTCAACAAAGCTGACTCCATCATCGCACCTCATCTCCGTGATGTCATCAACTGCTCGTTCAACTCTGCCACCTTTCCAGAAAGCTGGAAACACGTCGAACTCAGGTCCCTTCTGAAGAAACCCACAGCAGACCCATCTGAACTTAAAAACTACAGACCCATATCCCTCCTCCCATTCCCGGCCAAAGTCATTGAGAAAGCCGTCAACAGCCAGCTCGCCGCCTTCCTTGAATCCAACAACTCCCTCGATCCATCTGAATCCGGGTTTCGAGCCAAACATAGCACCGAAACCGCCCTCATTGCAGCGACTGACGACATCCGAACACTACTGGACAACGGAGAAACAGTGGCCCTCATTCTACTTGACCTCTCCGCCGCTTTCGACACAGTCTGCCACAGCACCCTTATACAACGCCTCAGCAACATCGGCATACAAGGAAAAGCCTTGGACTGAATCACCTCATTCCTCGCTGGGAGAACTCAAAGAGTCCGACTTCCCCCATTCAACTCAGAGGCCACTGAAGTCATCTGTGGCGTACCACAAGGATCTTCACTCAGTCCCACCCTCTTCAATGTCTACATGAGTCCACTCGCCTCCATCGCGCGTCAACACAACCGTAACATCATCTCTTACGCCGATGACACCCAGTTAATCCTTTCCCTCACCAAAGACCCTAACACCGCCAAAACCAATCTTCACGAAGGCATGAAAGAAGTAGCCGAATGGATGAAACATAGCCGCCTAAAACTCAACTCAGACAAAACGGAGGTGCTCATCCTAGGACCTTCCCCCTCTGCCTGGGACGACTCTTGGTGGCCTTCCGCTCTGGGCACAGAACCCACACCCACAGACCATGCACGTAACCTTGGCTTCATCCTAGACTCCTCTCTCTCGATGTCCAGACAAGTCAACGCAGTCTCATCCTCCTGCTTCAACGTACTTCGCATTCTCAAAAAGATCTTCCGCTGGATCCCCCTCGAGACAAGAAAGACTGTCACCCACGCACTGGTCACGAGTCGACTGGACTATGGTAACACACTATACGCCGGAATCACAGCAAAATTACAGAAAAAACTCCAACGCATCCAAAACGCATCAGTGAGACTCATATTAGACATCCCTCGCCAAGATCACATCACCGGACACCTAAAAGACCTCCACTGGCTTCCCGTCAACAAAAGAATTACATTCCGCCTTCTCACCCACGCACACAAGGCCCTCTACAATCTAGGACCCGAATGCCTCAACACTCGACTGTCCTTCTACAAACCCACCCGCCAACTAAGATCGTCCAATCAAGCCCTCGCCGCAGTCCCGCGCATCCGAAAATCCACCATGGGTGGCAGATCCTTCTCCTTCCTTGCTGCCAAGACCTGGAACTCACTCCCCACTCACCTCCGCCTTACTCAAAACCACATCTCCTTCAGAAAAGAACTTAAAACCTGGCTATTCGACAAATAATGAACCCCTTCCCCAAGCGCCTTGAGACCCTCTGGGTGAGTAGTGCGCTATATAAATGCCCGAACTTGAACTAGGGTCACTCCATGTATGTGTTGAAGCCCACATTCATAAAATGATTGCGTGTTTATCTGGAATTGGGCAGACAGGACCGGACCCTGGTCCACTACAAGAATCGGAGCGACTCGAGATACCCAAGAAGGCCACTTCGATGGAGGAAGCAGACCCCGTACTACGGGAGGCGTTGGAGCCTCCGTTCAGTGTTTTGGGTGATGAGAGCAAGCTTGATGCCGCAAATGTACTGTCGGGCCCTCGATCGATGCGGACTATGGAAGGATCAATTGATGCCCCCTTTCCGGAGACTTTTGAGGGGAGCTGTTGTTGGTTTGGAACTCCGTCACTCCCCTATACATCGACACCGCCAAGATGGCGGACGACACAACCTTGCGAATCCAAGATGGTGTGGGGAGTTTTTGGACCTAGAGGGGTTCCCAACATTTTCATCTCTCTGCCATGTCTAGGTTTGAACTTTGCTACAGCTTTTTCATGCATTGACTATCCTGTGGAAGCGACAGTTCGTCCGGAAGGGACTCATATGTCTGATCGGAAGGGTCAAGGATGAGACTGTGTGATTGAGTTTGACTTCGAGCATTGCTGGACACGGGGTTTGCAATTGTGATGTTTTTCCGGAGGTTGGGCGGTGTTTGAAGTTTCCCCTGTTGCGCTAACGTAATTGCAGCTTAATAGACCTCACAACCGTAGTCTGGGGATTCTTGGCTCTGGTGGGGGGGGGGGGGGGGGAGGAGACCAGGGTCGTGTATGATGATGCCCTCCATTTTCTATTTTTCTACTTTTAGTAATTAGTTAGTTGGGGTGACAGGCACACTGCTAGTTGGGGTTAGGCGATTGCCATATGCAGGGGTGTAGGGTGGGGGGATGGGTTTCTTGGGTTGTCTTATTTTTTTTGTTTTATAATTTCTATTTCTTCTCACTCTCCTTCTCTTTCCTTTTCTAAGTATAATTGATGAAACATCCTGATTTTGTTGGTATTCCAGTATCCGGTGCTCATGCTTCTTTTATTATCCTGATTTTGCGGGCGGACTCTGAGGGCTTGCGCTCAATGCAAATTGAATATCGTATTTTGGCACATCCTGTATCTCATACACTAGTGCAGGCGTCTCAACCATTCTGCATTGCTTAGTATCTATCCTGTATTTATGTCTGTTCGCCTTATTATCATGTCTGATTGTATGGCACCTGATATGTCTATTTCTTTTTCTGTTTTGAACAATAAAAAGATTTATAAAATAAATATATAGGAATGGGACGAATAAGTAATTTGCCTGAGACAGGATGTTGAGCTGACGCCGAGACTCAAACTCTGTTCCACAGGTCCAAAGTGGCAGCTCTGGTCATTATACCACATCCTCTCATTTCCAACAGCAAAGGGTGACAGAGATTAATCATTTCCCGTGGCGGTCTGATTTTCGGAGGCTTGGAAGACCACGGCGAGTACCACTAGAGCAGAAGGCACCTCTGCGGGCAATAAAAATGTGCCTATTTCATTACCCACGACTGCCCCCTCGTCTGCCGAAAGCGCCTTGAGGCGGCCCAAGGCTAGTGGTTTATGAATCGATTAATTCCATGACCATACGATTTGACGTGGCAGCGCATAAACCCACTGAGTTGTCGCTCTCTTTTAGCTGGTCGGGCGCAAGTTGGTCTTGAAATGCACTGTCCCAATTTTGATTTTTTTCCCCACGATTTAAGGGACAATGCAACACTCCACTAGTTTTAAAATATCTACGTTTTTTGTTATTGAAATACAAATAGTTCCTGAACTGTATTTTGTCGTAGACCATATATGTACTTGACAAACCCGTGATCGGCTTCCCCTCCTTCCTTTCCACCCAAACACGTCAACGCCGCACTGTGTGTGTCCTTGTCTATATATAGCTGCACTCCCCTCGTGAGCGCTCCAGCAGGTGCAATAACCCACAGAGCCGCCGGGTTTGTGGAAGGAGGCCAGGGGCCAGTAAGGGAGAGGGGGCGACGGCTGAAAAGATAAGCAGATCATAGTGAGGGGGAGGGAGGCGAATGAAAACAAGAGAGAAGGGAAGAGCACGTGGAGAGAGGACATGCTGTTGAAAGCAAAACACGACCCAGTGTGAGGAGCAGGAGACAGATGGGTGAAAAAGAGAGAGTGGGGACTAATGAGGGACAGGGGACCAGCTGAGGAGAAAGAGAGGAGGGACAGGCGAGGAAAAGAGACTAATGGAAAGAAGAGCAGTGTGCAGGCACTGGTAAGCGCGAGGGACAGACGGTCAGATATTAACGAGGGAGAGATGGACTAATGGAAAGGAGAGCAGTGTGCAGGCACTGGTGAGCTCGAGGGACAGACGGGCAGACATGAGCTGGGAAACACAAGGATAGCTGCAGCCAAAGCAGTAACCCACTAAACTATCTACATCAATTACAAATCTGTGACCTGGTGTTTTAAGCTGTGCTCTGAGCTGGCCCATTCACCTTTGTGGCTGAAGAGTTAAACCTCCTGTGCCTACGTTGAGCAGTGCACACGATCCCTCAGTAAATGCATTAACAGCCAGAGTTATTTTACCACATCTATACCTTGGAAGTTGTGGGCGATGTGATGATGTCTGCAGCAGGTGCATTACCCCACTGGATACTTTACAATGCAGCCTGACTGTAACAAAAAGGTAAGCCAGCACAGGTTTACAGTCATGTGTGTCCTTATGGGCAATTTATAGGTGGACTGTCGGACGCTGCATACCTATCTCATTTCCAGCGGCCAGTGCATACTGTGAACACACAAGCATATGCTGCTAGTTCTGGCTACACGGAGAGAGACACTAAATAGTTAAACTACGACTGCGAAAGAGGATCGCGCTGGAGATTGTCTTTAGGGGGCCATGTGTTTGACACACATGGCCCCATAAAGATAAGAAACCTTTTGCGACAAAAGGAAAGCAGGCGAGCCCGTCCAAGTTGGCCATTTGAAAAAGCCAAAGGTACACATCATAAAAAGCCCTTTTCCAATGGCTGGCCACCGTTTAGCATAAAATGTGACGCCAGCCAATGGAAAATTGGGATGGGCTTAAAGCCCTTTACAGAAGTCACTCAAAATCATTAAATCTCGCCCAGTGAGCGCAGCCACGCTAGCCGAGACCTAAAAATGCAGGTAACAGAGGCACATCTGCCTCAGGAAAGGCCGTTTAAGCCACTAATAGGACTCTGGCGGCATCTTAACAGCACAGACACATCCCAGATTGGCCTCCAAGCTGCCCAGAAAAGCGTCCCACAGCGCCAACGGAGATACCGGCCCATCGCCTTACCAATACGACCTTACATGTTAGAAAACGACACGTTTCAGCTCACATCAGTCCCTCTGTCTTCGCCTGAGATAAGAACCTCAGTCGGAGTCACCGAGCCATTCGTGAAGCTTGCGATCCAAGCCTCGCTCTGACGCAGACGTTCAGCGTATTAGGGTTGGCTCCGGTAGTGCAGTAACCCGACAGTTGAATTCGGTTGCAGCGAGCTCCAATAAAGCTTGTCGATGCTGCAAAGAAGATCTCGCTCGGTCTGTGTACCCCGTGGCTGCTCTCTGAGAAGTTGACGGCACTTGCGTTTCAAGCCTCGCCTTGGCATCGCTTCCGTGGGCGCGTCAGTGCCCTGGAAGTGACGTCATGCCGCGTCCTCGGTCGTTTGAGAGCAGTGGGTCCTCTCTGGTCTTTGTGCGGCATTTCTACCGTTCCGGGGCGCTGCAGGGACTCGGGGTAGGGGAGGTAAGAAGAGCGGGGTAGACGTCCTGTCACTAATGTGCATGTAATAACAGCTCTGCGCATACTGTCCCACACTGGATGACGTCTGAGCTCCTAGGGTCAGCATCTAGTGGCCACAAGAGCTGAGCATGTATTACCTCCTTGCCCCAGTGAGCGTGTTCTGTCAGCTCGTACGAGACTGCTCCTAAAGTCACCAGCATTTGCAAGATGAGGATTGTAGCTGTACTTAACGTGAGCCTATGGTACCTGCTGTGATCTGAGCTTCAGGTGTCACCCTCACCCCATAGGTTAGGTAGGGAGTGTCTGCACCTAATATTCCAATATAGCGCCTGCCCCTAATCTGCACATGCAGTAGCTTACCCTGACATGAGTTTATTTTGCCTGCCCCAATATTCTTTATTCGGTATGCTCCTAAAGCGAATATATTGCGTTTTCCAACCCAAATGTATGGTGTCTGTTCCTCACTTCTGTGTAATGCCAACTTCTAGCCTGTGTATTGTTGTAACTAGATTTATCTCCTTTAGGTTGCTCAGCCAGTATGAGTGAGATGTTTGCATGGAATGTTGGTGTGTGTGATGTCAGAGTGAATAGAATGTGTGTGTGCCTGGTGCGTGTGTGGAGAATGTCAGTTGGTGAGTGAGGGCTGAGCAACATCCATCAAGCTCCTGGTGGGACCTAATATTTATCTTACTGAAACCAACTAATAAACATCATACTTGGATCAATTACCTGGCTACCATCTACATTATATCATCATTTACTACAACATTTTGGTGACGAGGATGGGATCTCTGTCAGGTCTCAATGGTAGCATTTATAGTGTCATCCCTATATGGTGTTGAAGTGCACACTTCCTGTATGTGTGTTCTGATTTCACATTCTTTATTCTTAGAATGTTTTCTGTTAAGTAGGGGGTTGCTTGGAGTCCTGGTGGAGTGTGGGCGAGCTCTTCGGGGCAGCAGTGAAGAGCGGAGTACAGCTGTCGTGCCTGTTTCTTAGAATACAGAAATACTACAGATTGGGTGCTGAGCATAGCCCTGAATATTTATGGACCACATATGTTTCCACCAGAATAATTGTGAAAAGTGTCTTAAGTGTATCAAACGTTACATTTCCATAGCCATACGGATACAAAGGTCCATTAATTGTAAATCAATTAATAGAGTGCTTACTACCCTGACCAGGTGTTGAAGTCCTTGATGCCATCATTTATCTTCCCCCCTCACTAACATTCAATGCCTGTTCTTCGCTGTTAGGGTCAAGAATTATAGCGCACGATCTGCCGTCCATCCCACCCAGTACTGAATGGACACACTCCACTACATACAGTTTAACTACAGCTGGTCTACTCATGCGGAAATGGTTTCATATCTGGTGGTTAATCCAACGGTTAATGTTGGTTATTGCGTTTAGTTATGTGCTCTCAAGAAAAATGGGTGTATTTGCTTCAGTTACTTTGCGATAATTCTATTAATACCGGTTAGGTGTGATCATTAGTGAGGGTTATGTGGTCTCAGGTAAATGGCTGATGAGATACACAGGCTGGCAGTATTGGGCAATGTTTGTTTTACTATACTATTTTTATAAAAGTTTTTTTTGTTTAGTTATTAACTAAAATTATTTATTTGACACTGACTGAGAGCATATTGTCAATGCACAGTCAGAAATACTTGTTTTGTTACCTATTCCTATTTTAGCTCTACAGCACAGCAGAACAACCACTGAGATGAGAGGTACTTGCACCTAACACCCCGGATGTATGTTGTGAATGTATGTGGTCAGTGCAGTATATGCATTATACAGATAAGGGAAGCAGAGTGATGAAGGCCTGTGGGTTTCATTTTGAAAGTTCCTGGCCTGTGCACCAGATGTAAGTGATTTTATTTTCCCAGGCAGTAGAAGTGTATTGCTGACATTACTGAAACTGAACAGAGGAGAGCTAGACACTGAAGTAGGAACAATGGAGACATGGCTCCTATAGAACTTCAATTAGATAATTTTGCTGAGAGGGGCTCCTGAATAACTTTCTTGTAGCACTGCCACTTGGTAGGGGCTGGGGATGCAGTTTCTGTTGAGAGTGAGAAGGGTAATGGTGTGCCAACCTCTTGTCGATTTGTAGATTATTGTCTATGTGACTGTTCATAGCCAGCTACAGCTAGAGCACTTCTCTTTGTGTCTCTTTTGTTGGTACTCCAGGCTGGGTACTACCCTACTGCGAGGTGCATCACTATGCACAAAGGTTGGGCTCTAGAGCGTCCTGGAGAGACAGTTGAAAAGAACAGTTCTGTGTATGTAATGCTGACAATATTATACATGACGGCGTTAGGGAACCACAAATGTCGTTTTGTTGTCTTTAATGCTGAAATTATCATTTATATTATTGGAAAGAACTTGGAATCACGTTGCAGCAGGCACACGTTTGTACTACTATTGACTTTTAAGAGGAAGTAATATCCAGATATCTAATATTGAGTATCCTTGTAACAAGTACTAGACAAGACTAGACAACAGAAATCTAGTACGACAGTCCAGCTTTAAAAAGTTGCAGAACATATGCACAGGCAGGAGCCAAGATTCAAGGAAAATTCAAAACTGTTACAAGCAGTCCAAATGTAAACCTAGAAGACAAGAAAATGTAGAGCAAGATAGTTCGTAGAGTATCGGGCAGCGCTAACTTCGCTGCTATGACTATAAGTGAGATCAAAGCTGCGGGCAGTATCACACCAGTGGTGGGATATTTCTTGTGCTTCCTCAGCAGTTTGGAAAAAGAGGCTATTATTGTACACAACCAGGGGAAAATATTCCGAGATCCGAAGTGGCATCCAAATTACTTCCAGCCAGTGTACTCCCATAGTAAATAAACAGAATAGCCTCTTTCTCAATTTTTTCTTAATACACTTTTTATTGAGGTTTGCACTTTTGCACAACTTATCAGAAATACAGTATCATCATGTGAGTTACAACTGTTACATTATGGTACATTATAGCAATCTGCAGGATCCAGTCCACTCTGTGATTAGAGGAATCAACAGATCTAGGTGGGACAACGGGGTGCTCTCTCGTCAGGGCTTGGAGCAAGCATGCTGATTGCACGACTGATGCCTTAAACCTTTTCAATGTGAGACTCTGGTGGTGAGCTGTGAGTTATGTGTGCCTTCGAAACAGTAATTGTGTGGGGGAAGGTCAGGTAGCAGCACATGCATGGGTGGTATGCAGTGTAGTGTGAAGGTGACAGGGAATGGGTGGGGCTGGGTACGTGGCAAGATAGCGACTTGCAGTCATGCCATTTCCTGTCTGCCCATGGCAGGGATTGTGTAGGTGGGCCAGGGGCATGTGCGTTCTCTGGGTAGTGGTCTGGGACCGGCTGAGTACAGTGAAGGGGGGCAGTATTGGGTGGTCGAGCGGGTGGGGGTGCGTCCTTGCGTGCTAGTTCTCGGAACTTCATGAACATGGTGTCCCACACCGCCACAATGGGCATTTTGCAAAGGCGGCTCGCCTTCTCGTAATGTAGAGTGGTACTTTCGGCTTCTTCCCAAATGTTAGACGGGGACCCGGAGGGTCGGCCGAGTACAGGGGGAGAGGCCTCCGGTGAGGGCCGTCTCCGGCGATCGTACAGACAAGTAACTTCCCCCCCACAGATGGACACCACACAAGGATGAGTTCAACACACTTTATATAAGATTCTTGAGGCAAGGTGGTAAACGATACAGGGGGGTCAGGACACGAGGATCCTCCAATTCTAGTCTCTGTAGGGGAAAGGGGTAGCGGGACAGTCTTAGTACCGGTCCGGTACCGGTGCGGCAAGAGGGAAGCTCACAATCCTCGAGCTTGGAGGTCCGCAAAGATGGGCCGCGGCAGCTCCAGCAGGCTAGGACGGTGGTTCACAGCGAGGAGGGCCGCGGCAGCGCCAGCAGGCTAGGAAGATGGTTCACAACGAGGAGGGCCGCGGCAGCGCCAGCAGGCTAGGACGATGGTTCACAACGAGGAGGGCCGCGGCAGCGCCAGCAGGCTACGAGATGGTGCTCGACGAGAAAGGCCGCGGCAGCGCCAGCAGGCCAAGACGATGGTTCACGTTGAAGAGGGCCGCGGCAGTGCCAGCAGGCTTCGGAGATGGTTCACAAGAAAGGGCCGCGGCAGCGCCAGCAGGCCTCCAAGGATGAGTTCCTCACGGTGTCTCTCGACTCCAAGATACAACTGCCTTCCTGCTCTGGAGCTGCCCCAGTTATAGGTCTGGTCTCCTTTGATGTCCGGACCCTCGCACTTGGAGGTCGGGAGGTCTGGGATGAGGGAGTCCAGACACCCAGCAGGGGGGTGGAGCCAGCGCCCGGGGAGGCCAGTGGCGATCGACACCTGGCGGAGGGGAGCCATTGACACTCCTTCTCCCATTGACCTGCCAAGTGGTCTCTTCACCCCCTAGGTGGATGGTGGTGCCTCGATGTCGGGGCCTGGCCAGGCCCAGGGTTGGGGTCGAGCCGAGGCCACGCGGCCTTGTTCTGTAGTGTCCAAAGATGGTGGCTGGGCCGGGGCAGTGGTGCTGACGGGAGCCCGGGCCAGACGATACTGGGGTGTTCGGGGGCTGGAGTTCCGTTGTGGACGGGTCGTGGGTTGCCCCAGCGGGTTGCCGGGATGGTTCTTGTCGGGGATACAGGGAGAGCAGAGGTCCGGGCCCCGCCATGCGGGGAGGGAGCGGGCCGTCCACGAGGCCTGTCCAACACCAATGGAGAAAAAACTTTTGTTGCTGTAGCAGGGACAGCGGCTGGGAAGCTCACCAATGTAGTGTAAAGGTGTGCTTGGCCAGAAACAGGGCTAGCCTCGCAAAACAGGCTCGGGCTTCGCTGCCCATGTGTTCGAGTGAGTGAGTTCAGTGACTGTGGTGAGGGTATCGCGGATGACATGCCAGTAGTGTGGAAGGGCAGGGCCCTCCCAGAGCATTTGTTGTGAATCAGCGGTACGGGAATGGCTTCTGGGGAATGTGAGATTGGCTGTTGGGAATATGAGTGTAACCTCGACGGTCTTCGGTAGGCCCTGTGTAGCCCGTATATTGAATACTCAAGGGCCAATATCCATTCTGAGACATGGAGCGTGCACCTAATATCGTCCTCTCGCACCTGTCTAAGGGGCTCTGGTCTAGAGGGATCCCTTTGTGTTCCATGAGGGATTAGTTTAGCCGTGCAATCAGGTGTAGCCCGGAACCCATGGTGCACTGGGTGTGTGACTGCATAGGAGGGGGTTTCCTCATCAATGGTGTGTCATAGGAGGCGGCTTGTTGACAATAGTTAGCCATTCAGGAGGAATTGACTGAGGGGGATATCATAGTTTTGTTGAAGCTAGTCGAATGTCAGTAGGTGATGGTTACGGAATAGATTTCCTATTGTTTCAATAGATCGGCCGTGCCAGGTGGCTATGTCCTCCAAGGTGAAGGAACCAGGAAATCGTGGTAGCCCTCCTAGAGGGATCTCAGGAGCCGCAGGACATGGCGTGTCAGGTGTCAAATCCAAATTAGACATCCGCGAGCTACAATGACCACAATCGATGCATTTTAACTGAGGGCAGCAGGAGTTGGCGTAGAATATTTTCTCAGTACGAAAACAACAGCATGCTGAGCAGAAATGAAAAATTTCGAAAACAATGTTTGTTCAGTTTACCAAAAAACCTTATGTTCTGAGATCTGATGCGCACTTAGGCTGGAGGATAGAGTGGATGGGGAAGTGCAAATAGAATCCGTGACAGCAGTATTAAGGTTCCAGGTTTCACTTTTATAAATCACAGCCTATGTTGCTTTATTGAGAGAAATAGAAGGGTAGTGCCTAGCAAACAAAATAAAATGCATGCATGTACCGGCTTAGAAATTGTACTACAGGACTGACAGGCAGTTCAGGCGCAAGCAGGGCTTTTACTCTCGAAAAGAAGAACACCAGCAAGGACAAATTTAGTGCGCTGCTCAGGGTGGATGTGAGAGAGACATGGTTAGACAGAAACACAAGTAACAAAATCAACACACTGAAAAAACATAGTAAAACAGCCAAATATCAAGACAGAAAAGAGTCACAGATGTGCAGGAGAAACAGAGAAACTGAAAGGCAAAGCACAAGCCAAACGCACCAAGAAAGCCACAGAGAAATGGAGGCGGGAAAGGTGTAGGCTGGCGTGTAGAAATACAGTAACAGAAAGATAGAAAACGGTGAACTGAGAGGGCAAGGAAAGAGGGCTGAGTCGAGAGTCCAAAGGAGCACCGATCAAGAAACAAAAGTTCATGTGTTGCAGAAGCTTTAACCTGGCAGACTGTGCAAAGCCATTTAATAACTAAAATCAACTGAAACTGAAACAAAAACACATGCACTCCATGTAAAATTGGTGCCAGCGCCGAGCATACAACATCCTGGTAGGTAGCAGCTCTGCCGAGGCATTGAGGCTTCGTGAATGCAGGAAGCGGGCTCCACTGTCACCCGGTGCCAGTCACAGGCACCTCAGAGCTACCCTTAGTGCAGTGGCAAGGGCAGTCCTTTGCAACCAGTTCAAGCCATTGAAAAACAGACCCTTTAGATGCAAAGTCCTCAGCGGCTGTCCCTTCTGTGCCAGGCTACACCCACATTGTTGGTATGGAGTTAAAGGGCATAAATATTTGAAAGAAAGAACACAAGTGCCATGGGACAGGAGACGAAGAGATAGAGACATAAAAAAAGAACAGAGCTGATACGGTGTAATGGAGCGCAGGATTACAGACACTCGTGACACAGAACAACGTTAAAGCTTTTAATAAGCAGCGAATACAGGAAACAAGTCTGCTCGGCTGACAATCACCAAAGATCTGCCAAGCCCTGGAACCCCCAGCATGTCATTCCCTTAACATTCTATGCGCCTGCATGCCATGCCCTGAGGCGTCACACACACCCGCTTACAACGAGCAACACAACCCCCACCCCCTTATTGCCAAATAAGAACAACGGCCTCATCCCCTACCCTAAAAGTATAAAATTGCAAAGATGTACAAGTTTGAACAATCATAGGAATGAGGAAGAAGAGAGTAAAAATAATCTCAACACATAAAATCAAGGAAAGGCAGACAAGGAAGAAAGCAAGAGGAAAGAAAGAGAAATTAGGATGAACTAGAAGAAAATAAGTAATGAAAAGAGAGAAAATAAATTACCTATGTACCCAGTATTTCATAACCACTCACAAATCGATAAAAGAAAGAAATCTTTTGTTCATCTACCCCACAAAATAATATATATATAATATAATCAGCCTTGTGAAATTCTTCGTCTCTTGCACCCTTCCACTGCTGAAGAATTCACCTTAAAAACCTTCTGGCCCCACACTTCTGGAGTCCTGGTTCCACTGATCTCCCATGTATTTGTCACTTCTTTCTGCTGTCCTTGCACCAGAAAAAACACCATCCATACTTGCACTATTCTCCTCGTTGCCTTTCAACCCAGTCACACCCATGCAGCTTCAACCCCACTATTTTGCACAACTTGAACACCATATAGGGCTGACAATATATATGCCACCATTGAGGGCTAGCATATATATATATACACTCAAGTTAGAAGTTGGCATTATACGGTAGGGAGAAAAATACACTATACATTTGGGTTGGAAAACATAATATATTCGGTTTAGGAGCAGACCAAATAAAAAATATTGGGGCAGACAGAATAAACTCATGTCAGGGTAAGCTACTGCATGTGCATATTAGGGGCACAACTCCAAAATGAACATGACACCCCTGCCAATCAAGGACCCAACCTAACTATTAAGCCAAACTATAGGGGCTGTAAAGGTGACATCCCTGATCACCTGCTGATTGGTGATGGAGGAAAACATTTGTGACAGCAAAGTGAAAGAGCCAATACCAATCTGTGCCCGTGTGATGGTAAAAAAACTGTGATGACACTTATCTGACATTGATGAAAGAAGAGCCTAAAATAAGGACTGTAGATTTGCAGATGCAAGCACAAACACACCACCCAAAAAAACAGTCAACCGTGCGTTGCACGCTGTCTTTTTACGAAACAATCTGCTTTAGATCTTGTTCTCCTTGATATTCAGTATCTAAAAAGAAAATCTTTGTTGTGCTAAACTCAAACATGAATCTGATGTCATATTCATTTTTATTGGAAATGGAAGTAGGCATTGTAGGACTTGGCCTTTTTGGCTAAAGTTCCCTAAACATTTTTGCTTCCCCCGTAGACCGTTTCCCTGACATAGAGTGCCAATTTAGATGCTTTGGGTACTTTACCACTACAGATCAGGATCAAAGTACAAGTGTTCCCTATGTAAAATGTAATTGTAATTGGTTGGCCATGATTGGTATGTTTGCCTTACTAGTAAAGTCCCTAGTGTTGTAGACTATGTGTGCCAGGGCTAGTAATGCAAAGGCATGTGGAGAAGGGAACTCAGGCCTGCAGTGTAGGGCCTGCGCGCAGTTTGCTAAGTTAGCATGTTGTCCTGACAAGCGCAACCACTTGTCAGGCCTGAGTTTCCCTTTTGCATACACATTGGGCACCGGGTAGGTCCCGGATAATCCCTGGGCAGGGTGCAGTGTAGGTAAAAGGCAAGACATATACTAAGGTGTGTTATGTCCTGACAGTGAAAAACACTCCATTTCGTTTTTCACTGCTGAAAGGCCATCCTGCCCATAGGACAGAATGGGGAGGCTGGGTGTTGTGTTTGTTAGCATAGTTTCCTGTAGGTTTATAATGGAGAGACGAAGTTTAGTATAAATGAACTCACAGTGTCAAAACACATATTTCTGTGAAGGTGGTTTTGTCACTGTGTGTTCAGAAACCTCTACTAAAGAAGGAGCAACTGAAGAGACTGCTGTGGCAAGACCAATCATTGCTTCGTGATCTGGGGCTGGTCTGCAGTTTGCTGTTCTAACCAGGGGAGAGGCTGTTGGGACTGTGCTTGGAGGCGCTGGGTACCCCTTCTTGAAGACTGTGCTGTGTCTTGTAACCCCAAGGGCCCGAGGTGAGCTGGCTCCCTGTTTGGGAACACAGGAACATAAACGTTTCTGGAGAAGTCCCAAGCCACGCGGTGTGCGCGTGCTTTTGCAGCTTGAGACCCTCAGAAGTTGTGTCTAGTGATCGTGGGCACGCAGGAGTAAGCTGAGTCTCGGACGCGCAGAGTGCGGGTCGTTGTGCAGTCAGGGTGTTGGTGAGGAGCGCCTGGTCGCTGTGTGCACCGAAAGAAGAAGTGAGACTCGGTTGCGCAGAGTGCAGGTCGAGGTGCAGGCCAGGTCATTGGTGAGGAGCGCCTGGTCACTGTGCAACAGGAGAAGAGGTGAGACTCGGACGAGCAGAGTACGTGTTTGGGTTCAGCCAGGGCGTTGGTGAGGAGGCCTGGTCATCGTGTGCACCGGGAGAAGAGGTGAGACTCGGAGGCGCAGAGTTTGTGTTGTGGTGCTGCCAGGGCATTGGTGAAGAGCGCTTAGATATCGTGTGCCCCGGGAAAAGAGGAGAGACTCGGACGCGTAGGGTGCGTGTCGAGGTGCAAACGGAGGCGTTGGTGAATAGTGCCCAGTCATCGTGAGCACCAGAGAAGAGGCGAGTCTTCGACGCTCAGAGTGCGTGTCGAGGTGCAACCTGAGGCGCTGGTGAGGAGTGCTTGGATAGTGTGTGCACCGAATTCGAAGTAAGTCTCCACAGTGCTGAGGGCGGGTTTCGGCGTCCACTGAGACCGCAGGAAGGAGGGCCAAGTCATTGAGTGAAATAGCAGTGGCCCGGACCTGTAGCCCCGGAGGAGCTGAGCCGCCGGCCCGAGCTTGCCATACCCCGTGACGGAGTTCTGGATCAAGGCCCATGTCACTGAAGTAGGAGAGGAGAGTGGGGTCGCACCCCCCAGGTAACATGGATCACCACCTTGGGTGGGGGTGCGGGCCCGGAGGGACTCTCTCTCGGCCTTTCGCGTCTGTCAGCTGCGCAATCCTGTTCCTTCGGCTCGGCTCTCGGCCTGTGTTGGCCCAAGGAGGGGCAGTACTGGGGCCTGAGTGAGAAGCAGTACTTTTGTGTCATCATTGATCCATATTGGGGGCATTGTTAACGGAGCACCTAAACTGTCGTATTACACTTTGCATTATTGCTGCTATCGAACTGTCGTATGACTCCTGACCTAATTTGTGCCTGCCGAACTACATGCTTGGTGCGCTACGCACTGCGTTATTTTTCCCTTGCAGAGTACATGGTTGTAAGGTGGCGCATTGCATTATTTCTTCTTCGCACATTACCTGATTATAAAGTGGCGCAGTGCATTATTCCTTCATTGCACAGTACATTATTGTAGCGTGACTTATTGCTTTGCTTCTTCCTGGTACAGGGCATGCTAATAGTGATACGCATTTCATTATTCCTTCTATTGCAAAGTACATGACTGTGGTGCTACTTAGGGCATTGTTTCTCTTTTGCATAGTACAAGAGAATATTGTTACGCATTGCAGTATTTTTCTTTTGCAACATGTGTGTTTCCAGCAATACGACTTGCCGAACCTTTTGGAAACGATTAGAAGGGAGCTACCTGTTGGTTAGAAGCAGTGGTTGGGATTAGAACCTACCAACCCACCGGAAAGAGTACTACCCATTCTTATATGTTTATTTTGTATTGTGTGGTCATATTGTATAACTTCTTATATAAATATTATACTCATTTTTTTTTTATCTCTGCTGCATTATCGTTGCCTGCTCGATTTCTCATTGTGTGCATTGGACTTTGCTAGCGCTTTCACTCCCCATTGCTCCATAGCGCTTTGTGCCCCAACCTGATTCGGTGTTGTTATTGTTGCCTTCCATTTTGTTGGTTGTTGTCCTGCCTCAGAGCCCGTCCTCTCCACCCCGCACCCGCCTCCCAGCTGCTCCTCCCACCCACGGACTTCTAAGGCTCTCCACGCCCTCATTTGCGCTGTGACCGTCCTGATACCATCGGAAGCGGTCGCTCCCCACGCTCCCTGTCCTGCCTGGGTATCGTTGGAACTTACTTTCATTGCCTGCTTACAGTTCGAATTGCTACCTGCCTAGACCGCTGCCTGCTCAATCATAACAGCGTGTGCAATTTAATTTAAACAGCGCTTTACTGTTATTTTATCTCTGCTGCATTATCGTTGCCTGCTCGATTTCTCATTGTGTGCATTGGACTTTGCTAGCGCTTTCACTCCCCATTGCTCCATAGCGCTTTGTGCCCCAACCTGATTCGGTGTTGTTATTGTTGCCTTCCATTTTGTTGGTTGTTGTCCTGCCTCAGAGCCCGTCCTCTCCACCCCGCACCCGCCTCCCAGCTGCTCCTCCCACGCTCCACCCCTTCCTCTCTTCACTTATGTCAGAACAGTCCACGCGTAGCGTTCACGCGCTGCGGACGCGCCCCATGCGCGCCGATGGTGCGCCAAAGGTAAGCCCGCCTACGCCCGTACGCGCCTGGACCGCGCCCAGCGCCAGACCCCCTGGCCCCCGCCGTACCCAGCCCACTAGACACATATGATGCCGCAACTCTCCTCGCCCTCAACCCCGGACGCACACCACAATGCTGCAAAGCCACCCCAGGACGTACCCACGGCCCATTCGCCTGTCACACCTGCAAGTTCACCTGCTTCAGGACCCTCACCAAATCCACTTCCTCCAAACATTGCTCCTACTCTAACCACCTGAGGTGCATCCTGCTGAACACCCGCTCGGTCCACAGACACGCAACTGAACTCTGGGACCTACTCGACACTGCGTCACCGGACATCGCCTTCCTTACAGAAACATGGATGAACACATCATCAGCACCCGACATCACTATAGCCATACCGGACGCTTACAAGATCATCCGAAAAGACCGCACCAACCAAACAGGAGGAGGCATCGCCATCATCCACAGGAACACCATCAAAATCACGACCAGCATCGACGATAATCTTGCAACCGCCGAACATCTCCACTTCCAGATCCACACCGACCCTAGGACCACACTTAGAGGCACCCTCATCTACAGGCCTCCAGGAACCCGCACTCAATTCAGCGATGACATCACTGACTTCGTCAGCCCACATGCCCTCGCCTCCGAGAACTACATTCTATTAGGAGACCTCAACTTCCACCTTGAAAACAAACACGACAGCAACACTAACTCCCTCCTGGACAACCTGGCCAATCTCGGACTCAAACAACTTGTGGACACCCCCACCCATGTAGCCGGACACACGCTCGACCCTATCTTCACCTCCAGCAAGCACATTTCCTTCGACCCCACCACAGCTCTCCATTGGACGGACCACAGCTGTGTTCACTTCAGCTACAAAACCACCATGACCCACAACCGCCCACAACCTATTCCTCGGAGAAACTGGAACAAAATCACCTCCGACCAACTCCTCACATCACCCTCCCACCCTCTCATTGGACCCAAACCAAGTGGCCACCAAACTCAAGCAATGGATCACCCACAGCGCTGACGAATTAGCACCCCTGAAAATGCACCAGATCAATTCAGACAGCAAAAAGGCTCCCTGGTTCAATGATGACCTTATAAAGTCCAAGAAGCTATGCCGCACCCTAGAGAAAACCTGGAGAAAAAACCCAACCATCGACAACATGGCCACCCTCAAGGCGGCCACCCGCAAACACCACCAACTGATTCGATCCACCAAGAAATCAGCTTTCAAGGATCGTCTCGACAACAACGCCCACAACAGCAAGGAACTTTTCAACATCGTCAAAGAATTCACCAACCCCGCCGCAGCATCTAACGACATCACTCCCTCCCAAGACCTCTGCGATGCGTTATCCTCCTTCTTCTACAACAAAATTGCCGACATTCACAACAGCTTCGAGAACACTCCCTGTGAACAACCCTCCCCACCCTCCTCAGATCCCACACCGCCAACTAACAACCTCAGCGCCTGGAACCCAATCACCACCGAAGACACCATCCGCCTAATGAACTCAATCCACTCTGGCTCGCCAACCGACCCCTGCCCCCACCACATCTTCAACAAAGCTGACTCCATCATCGCACCCCATCTCCGTGATGTCATCAACTGCTCGTTCAACTCTGCCACCTTCCCAGAAAGCTGGAAACACACCAAACTCAGCGCCCTCTTGAAGAAACCCACAGCAGACCCCTCTGAACTTAAAAACTACCGACCCATATCCCTCCTCCCCTTCCCCGCCAAAGTCATTGAGAAAGCCGCCAACAGCCAACTCGCCGCCTTCCTTGAATCCAACAACTCCCTCGATCCCTCTCAGTCCGGATTTCGAGCCAAACACAGCACCGAAACCGCCCTCATTGCAGCAACAGACGACATCAGAACACTACTGGATAACGGAGAAACAGCGGCCCTCATTCTACTCGACCTCTCGGCCGCTTTCGACACAGTCTGCCACAGCAGCCTTATACAACGCCTCAGCAACATCGGCATACAAGGAAAAGCCTTGGACTGGATCATCTTATTCCTCGCTGGGAGAACTCAAAGAGTCCGACTTCCCCCATTCAACTCAGAGGCCACTGAAGTCATCTGTGGAGTACCACAAGGATCATCACTCAGTCCCACCCTCTTCAACGTTTACATGAGTCCACTCGCCTCCATCGCGCGTCAACACAACCGTAACATCATCTCTTACGCCGACGACACCCAGTTAATCCTTTCCCTCACCAAAGACCCTAACACCGCCAAAACCAATCTTCACGAAGGCATGAAAGAAGTAGCCGAATGGATGAAACATAGCCGCCTAAAACTCAACTCAGACAAAACGGAGGGGCTCATCCTTGGATCCTCCCCCTCTGCCTGGGACGACTCTTGGTGGCCTTCCGCTCTGGGCACAGCACCCACACCCACAGACCACGCACGCAACCTGGGCTTCATCCTAGACTCCTCTCTCTCGATGTCCAGACAAGTCAACGCAGTCTCATCCTCCTGCTTCAACGTACTTCGTATTCTCAAAAAGATCTTCTGCTGGATCCCCCTCGAAACAAGAAAGACTGTCACCCACGCACTGGGCACAAGTCGACTGGATTATGGTAACACACTATACGCCGGAATCACAGCAAAATTACAGAAAAAACTCCAACGCATCCAAAACGCATCAGCGAGACTCATATTGGACATCCCTCGCCAAGATCACATCACCGGACACCTAAAAGACCTCCACTGGATTCCCGTCAACAAGAGAATTACATTCCGTCTTCTCACCCACGCACACAAGGCCCTCTACAAACTAGGACCCTAATGCCTCAGCACTCGACTGTCCTTCTACACACCCACCCGCCAACTTAGATCGTCCAATCAAGCCCTCGCCGCAGTCCCGCGCATCCGAAAATCCACTATGGGTGGCAGATCCTTCTCCTTCCTGGCGGCCAAGACCTGTAACTCACTCCCCACTCACCTCCGCCTTACTCAAGACCACATCTCCTTCAGAAAAGAACTTAAAACCTGGCTATTCGACAAAAATTGAACCCCCCTTCCCCAAGCGCCTTGAGACCCTCTGGGTGAGTAGTGCGCTATATAAATCCCTGAACTTGAACTTGAACAGGGCTATCTCAGACGGTGTCCTAACTTACCCTAACGTTGAAACGAGGGGTTGGGGACTTCCGCCTCCAGCAGTTGGTGGCAGCGGTGAGGGATAAGGACCCCCACTTTCAACAGGCTTGTATAAGAGGAGTTTGTTCTAATGATAGGTTTCTTTAATTTCAAAGAGTAATTCAACAAAGATTGTAGAGGTATTAGAAATTCGTTCTCACACACGCAAGACTTTAGGTTTTAAGGTGGATATATTGATCACTCTTCTATCACCTATCAACAGTTTTATTTTTTGGGGGGGGTTGTGGGGGGTTTGTGCTTGCATCAAACAATCATCACGGTTTTTTGACCATCACAAGGTCACAGATTGGTAATTGGCTCTTTCACTTTGTTGCCACAAATGTTTTCTCTGTCACCAATCAGCAGGTGATCAGGGATGTCACTTTTTCATCACTCATGATTATTACAGGTTTCTCCTTAGATGTGTATAATTATACCTCTAGACATGGGGAACTTCTAATGTGATGATGTACACCAGTGTATGTATGGTGTTACATCGGTCTTTGGTTTGTGTTTATACAGCCTTGAGAATGTTGCAGGACGATATCCCAGTATATGCGACAAAACATGTGTCGGCTGAAGAGAAACTATAAGAATAAAGAAAGAAAAACAAGAAACTCAAAATACTGTGTTAATGTTAATGCATAGAATGTGCAGATAAATGTTTAGATACACTACAGACGTGGGCTGAGGATTTCCTTTGAGGGTGATGTGTGTAAAGGATGAACTATGATGATGTGAATAAATCTCTTGATCACCAGTGTGAGAAAGAAGAAGTTGTTAATCAACTGGCCATACAGAATCGCAAAGCTCTACATCGCCAAATATTGGAAGACTCTACGCCCTGACAGGTCAAGGTCGAAAGGGAGGTCCTGTTCCCTCATTCTAAGTTGTTCCAATGGCAGTTCTTTGTTGCTGTCGAAGTCTTCGGTAGGTCTATAAGAGATCCAGATGGGAATCCGATACAGAGGAGAGTGCATCGTTCGCATTTAAAAGTAGATGAACCGCAGGTCCCAACCATGGCGATGAATTATAATGTCCTCCTAAAGGTCCTTCAGCCTGGCCAAACCCCTACCCAACCTCTTCAGTCCTTTAATGAGGCCTTCACGGATACGCTGTTGGGCTCATGGGTAAATCTATGTTCCAGTTCCCCGGTCGACAGACCGGTTACTCGTCAGCACAGACCAGTTATGTTATGTTAAAAGGATTTTTACTGCGCACGGTCACCAGACGGTTTCATGGCGCTCATAGACAAAGCAGGGAGGATAGGCAGTGAGGTTTATTCATAGGCTAGCCTAAAAAGATGGGTTTTGAGAAGTTTGCGGAAGCATGTGTAGTCAGAACAGAGTCGTATAGAAGAGGGAAGGGAATTCCAGGTTGAGGGGGCAAGGAAAAACAGGAGCCACCATGTTTTTTCCGTTTGAACCTGGGGACGATTAAAAGGTTGTGAGCAGAAGACCGAAGATTCCTTGAGGGATGTGACGCTTGAGGCTGAGGGAAGTGAAAACTGGGGCAAGGGCAAGGAGTGACTTGAAAACAGTGCAGCCCAGTTTGAAAATACATCGGGAGGCTACCGGGAGCCAATGTAATCTCCTCAGCAGGGGCGAGACATGTTGGTACTTAGGCTGTTGAAAGACCAGTCTGGCCGCCTGATTTTGCACCAGCTGAAGCCGATGGAGATGGTAGGCAGGGATCCCCACATACAGGGAGTTGGCGTAATCAATACGGGAGGTGACAAGGGCCATGATGACAAGTATGAGAGCCTCTGTGGTGAGGAACCTTCGAATTTTACAGATTCTGCGCAGATGGTAAAAGCATGCAGAAGTCACGGCGTTAATTTGAGGTCTCATGGACAGATCACTAGAGTGAATAACGCCAAGGCTCCTTACAGTATTGACGGGACAGTGTTGGGGGGGCCTAAAGATTGGGGCCAGAAACTGGAACTCCAAGGATTAGAGGACCCTCCTGTTAATACCAACTCCGTCTTGCTGGGATTGAGCTTCAGCTGGCTAAAATGCATCCACTCAGAGATGGCAAGCATAGTGGACTGGAAGTTGGTACAGGAAGAAGGAGAAGAGTCGATGGGGAAGATTAACTGCAAGTCATCCGCATAGTTAAAGATGGTGACTGGGGTGTAACGGAGGGAAGCTAAGAGGGGTTGCATGTAGAGATTAAACAAAAGGGGTGAAAGAGCAGAACCCTGGGGGACACCACAGGTGAGTGAGGAGTAGGGGGCAGAGAAAGTTGATAGATGAACCGATTGAGAGCGCTGGTGCAAGAAGGAACTGATCCAAGTTAGGGCCAAGCCCTGAATGCCCGCGTTTCTGACCGGGTCGATGAAGATGACGTGATCGACCGTGTCGAAAGCTGCCGGCAGATTTAATAGGACAAGGGCCTGAGCCAGATTCTTGTCGGCACCTTGTCTCAGCGCATCCATCACGGCCACAATGACAGCTTCTGTTGAATGGGCCGGTCTAAACCCGGCCTGCTGGTCATCATGAGTTGGTCTGTAAACCAACGCTGAGCATCATGCGGGCGTTTGGTTTTGATGGTTCTCATCGGGGCAACCACATTGCTCGCCTGTGTCAGCCAATTATCAAGAATGGCTGTTTGAGTGTTTATTAAGGTGGAGTCGTTGGGGATTGTAGTAAGCAAAATAGAGGGAAAATGAGAAATATCGGCTCGCTTCCAGTTGCGTGCCGTGAAGTTGGTGGTGGGAGGGGGACGGGTAGGCAGTGTGAGTTTGAGTGAGAAGGAAATAAAAAAGTGATCCGACCAGGTACAAGGATAGACTAGGGAAGGGGAGATGTCAAGATTGGCCGTCCAAACTTGGTCGAGAGTGTGACCTTTAGTGTGGGTAGCTACTGAGATGTGCTGTTTACAGTTCAGGCCATGTAGCAGATCTGTAAATTCAGCAGACAGATTGCTTTCCCCGGGGTCCTTTGGCCAGTAGTTGAAATCGCCTATTATAAGGATTTTGGCAGAATTAATGACTAGCTGGGAAATGAGGTCGCCGAATTGTAGGGAAAATGAAGGCATGTTATCAGGAGGACGGTAAACAAGGACACAAATAAAAGAGAATTTAGAGGAGCTGAATTTTAGCGTAAGAATATCGGTGTTTGGAATGGAGGTAGTTGCTAGGTTTGAGAAGTGGAATTGGGAGCGAATGATCGCAGCAACCCCCCCACCCATTCTACCCGTCACCCTATTGGACTGTAGGATGTAATAGCCTGGGGGGATGGCAGCGAGGATGTCGGGGGTGGAGTCGTCTGTTAACCAGGTCTCGGAAAGAAGAAGGATATCAATATTACTGTTGTCTAACAGCTGGAAGACTTCAAGTTGATGCTTGGGTAACGATCGAGTATTAAGGTAAACAACAGAAATAAGATGGGACACTGGTGGATCATCCACAGGTGACAGTGGAAAAGAGTTGTTACGAGAGAAGGGGGCAGGCACGTCTGGGAGAGTGGAGTGTGAGCAGTGAAATTTAAAAATACCACAAGCTTGGGCGGTACCGGCGGCGCAGGGGTCAGGGGGCCCAGGGCGTTGGAGGGAGTACAGTTCCTGGAAAGAGTATGTGATGTGACAGGCATAATGCGTGGCCGCTGGACGCGGCCGGGCGCAGACGGGTTTATCTTAGGCGCAACTTCGGCGCGATGTCGGCACTCGTCCGCTGCGCTTCCGCCAGGCCACCATTTTATACAGGTGGAAAGGTGAGCCGCTAGACCGCTAACCTGCAAGGTGGAGAGGCAGGGCGGAAGTGGTGCGAGGGCTGGAAGTGGCGCTCGATTCAACGACCCTCCGCACAAACGGCACAATGCCGGGGCGGAACGGGGTCAAGAGCGTGAGGAAACAGGTAGGAGATTTGCCAAGCCCGGTGCCCAGTAACATGAAACAAAATACACTTTACACAAAGGTTTCAATTTCAAAATGCAGCTAGGTAATCAGCTTGGTGAGGAGGTTAAAAATACAGCAGTAGCGCAATCACACACTCGCAGCCTGAATCGCCGTGTTTGTCTGTGGAGAAGTGATGCCACACTGGAACCTTACTGGAAACTTTTACATTTTCTAGTTAGCCCTGCCTCAAACCCCCTGTGCCTGAGATATACACGGAGGGCCAGAATTCTTAGTACTCCTTCAGATGCAGCTCGTTCTAATTGCCCAGCCTCATGAAACCGAGACTTCCCATACACAGTATCACAAAATTTGTTATTTGGACTGGCCTGGCCACAATTGATTGCTATGGTCGGTCTATTGACATGAGTTTGGTGCTTCAGCACCATGCCTGAATGAGCTCTACAGGCTTCTCCAGGGAAGTCCAGGCTTCATTAATGGATGTGACATTTATTGGCTCTTGTCTGTTTCGTGAGAAAGCAGGTTTGGCGCTGGAGTGATTCTAAATGAGCTGTGAGACAGCTCACTCTTTCTACACATGCTAGACAGTTACCCCGACAACTTTTGTATATTTCGAAGCTATCCCAGGGTCTTCCAAAACCATCGCATCAGGCCCTGGCACAGGCATAGCAAACTTCTTAGCCTTTCCAGGCCAAGGCTGTGGGTCCCAGAGACAGTTCTCAGGACAACAGGAGCAACATGCAGCTCAGGCCCCAGCCGCTCAAAGACCCACGACTTTAAAACCCCTTTGGTATGCCCTTTCTGACTGAAGCCACTCTTTAGGAGGCCGGATCAGTCATTTTCTGAGTAGGTGGCAAGCCATTATGTCTGACAGATGGGTCGTCCAAATTGTCGAATGGAGCTACGCCCTCCCATTTCTTTATACCCTGCCGCACCTTCCACTGCCATCAGAGAGGCTGACATAGGACCACATGTCTGTTTTGCGATAGGATGTGCATTCCCTGTTTGGCCAAGGGGACGACAGAGAGGGCTCCGCACATTGAATCATGAACTGGGTTTTCCTTCTGCTACGTTATTTTACCAAAGAAGGACGGATGCCTTTGTCCTATCTTGCACCTTTGCCCTTTCAAAACCTTTCTGCAAAAGAACACGTTCAAGAAGCTCACATTGGCTCAGGTTCTGTCTTCCCTGGAGACTGGCTTGCAGTGTTGGACCTGCAAGACACTTATTTCCACATTCCCATTCTGTAGGCTTCCAGGTGTTACTTAGAGGTCACAGTAGGCCGGGAGTATTTTCAGTTTGTTTGAGTTCCTTTTAGGTTTCACCAGTACCCTTAGGGTAATCACAAAAGTGATGGCGGTGGTTTTAGCTCACCTTTTCGGAGGTCAGGGGTTCCAGTCTTCCCCTTACCTCGACATCTGGCTGTTAGAGATAGAGAGGCAGGCTCGCTACAGGCAGACATCGTTGTGTACCACCCAGAGACAGCATTGAACTAACATCGTTCAGGTTCTCTACCTACATGTCAAAATTACATCTGACTCCTTCACTGATGCTCCCATTCATCTTCACCATCCTGGATAGGGTGCAGCTTTGTGCCTTTCTCCCAGATTGGAGAGTTCAGGACATTCATGCTCTAATTCAGATTTTTCATACTTTATCTTGGATTTCTGTGAGGAACACTGAGGCTACTGTGACTGTTGGCCTCCTGCATCCTACTGGTTGATGTTGCCAGTTGACACATGCATGCTCTGCAGTGGGATCTGAAGTCCTTGTTGGACTAGGCAACTGGGAACCTATCAGATTCCATCAGGTTTCAAAAGAAACTGTAAAAGATCGCAATAGAGGCTGTTTGACTGTGATTGGGCCAGACCCCTCTCCTTATCACAACAGAGGCTGACAGTAGAGACAGACGCTTCGCTGCTGTTGAGGAGGCTATCTGGGAGAGGTGAAGATCGGAGCGCTCTGTTGTGTGGTGGATACCAAACTGCACAGAAATCTGTTGTGTTTGAGCTTAATTCACCTAGTGTTGAAGGCCTACTGGGCAGCCATCAAAGCCAGGCTAATACAGGTATTCAGAGACATTACCAACACCATGTGATATTGCATCTAGCAGTTTGAAGAGGGATTGCAGTGTCTGTGCGAGGAATCTTCGTCTCTGGAAGTGGCTGACTCTCTAGTTGTGCACCATCTAACAAGATTGGAAAATGTCAGGGTAAACATACTCAGCAGCTTAGCGGATCACAAATGTCAACTACATTCAGAGGTGGTGCAGAATATCTTCCAGCATTGGGAAGAACCCTGGCTAGGTCTTTTTCCCCACCACTGATAACATGCTCTGGAGTGCCCGAAAATCAAGACATAGAGTGGAACTTCAGACTCTTATTTACCTATTCACCTCTACCGGTTCGTGTTCTCAAAAACATCAGGACACACCAGGATAGTGTGGTACCCGAGACTCATGGGCATGAGCATCCCGTCCTCTGATCTAGCTGCTTCTTCGGTAAAACCTTTTGTCACTACAGCTGGATAGGATCTTGCACCAGGATATTCACAACTCACACCTTCAGGTGTGCAGATTGAATGTCAGCTGTTGATTCCAGTTGATCTCCTTCCTGAGCTTGTTGATGTCATCCTGGCTGGTCCGCACCCTGTCACAAAGTCTGTGTATGCTGGCTTCTGGGACAAGTTTGTGGCTTGGTGTGGCAAACTCCAGACCTCCCAATGGGCCCATAACTGGTCAAACTGTTGGACGTTTTGTTGTTTGTTTTATCTACGGCCCAGCAAGGGTTGACGCTTTCCAATTTTTATGGTTGCTGGGTCTACCTTTGTTGCTCAAATCACCTATTTGGCTGAAGTTTCTTTAAGAGTTAAATCATTTGCTTCCACCATCACCCTTTGTGATGCCACAGTGAAACTTTAATCATTTTCTTTCTTTTTTTGATGGCGTACCCCCCTTTGAGTCAATACACAGTTGCCCACTATGCCTTTTGAACCTGAAAACGGTGTTGTGGGTGGCACTTAGCTTATTGCGTAAGCAGCTGCAGGCCATTTTGTTTCAAATACCTTATACAACCTCTATCCAAGACAAACTTGTACTGAGGTCTCGAGCTGCATTCCTGCTGAAAGTAGTGCAGGCTTCCACCCTTCTGGCTTTCTTTGCCCCACCTCACTCCTCGAAAATGGAGGAGAGACTCAATCTCTTGGACCCCAAGAGAGCCCACATTTCTACGTCGATCATACCAGAGACTGTCAGGCAGAAAATCATCTCTATTGTGGGCTTCACCAGAACAATTAAAGTTGTATTGTCCTCTGCATGAAATATGCTTTGCTTTAGCTAAGGAGCAGCTACCTGACTGATTAAGAGCTCATTCCACACAAGCCAAGCCTGCTTCTACTGTGTTGGCACGCGGAGGGCATGTCAGGCTGCTACTTAGGCATCAGTGCGTACGTTCACAAAGTACTATTGTCTTGGCAGTCTGGTCTGTTTGGATGCACATTTTGCCAGTTTGGTTCTGCAGGATGTTTAGGTTTGAGCCATTCCACAGACACACCACCTAGGGAGGCATTGCTTTGGTGTCAATTCACAAGGTGAGAAATCTGCGGTTAGAAGAACCCATCAGAACAATAAGTTACTTACCTTCTTTAAAACTCTTTTTGGTGGATATGCTACCTAACTGTCAATGTTCTTCCCAATTCCATGTCTGTGGTACGGAGTCTTTTTCCATCTAAAAAGGTTCAAATCTCGACACCTGCACACTGGTCTTATGGCTTTTCTGATGGGCTTCGCACCTAAAGTAGCGGACAAGCCTAAGGAAGCAACTGACATCAGCATGCATGTGTGGCACCTATAAGCAGCTCAGTAGTTGCTTCTGGAGGGGAACAATGTTAATGAGGAGTTGCAGGATCTATCTGTGCGCTGGAGTACTGATTTGAGGTTTCTGGATCCAGTATCACTCCAGGGAATATTCACAAGGTGAGGAATCTGTGTTTATACAGTGTTTCCACAGGAAAGAGCATTATCAAAGGTAAGTCATTGTTAGTTTGGCTGTACACAGTAGATTAAATTGAGGCATCCAAGGTTTCACTTTTTCGATGTGATTTGAATGAAATGAGACATAGTGAATTTACAGTTGTATAATTCTGAGCATCATAAGGATGTTGGGGGTAGTCCATGCCAAGTTCAAAGTAATAGTTCACTGAAAGGAGCCTCATTTAAACAAGGATGGGCAAGATTGGACCTTGAGCTCCTTGAACTACTCCATGCAATGTTGCTACAGGAGAAAGCAGGGGAGCTTCATTTGGAGTTCCATATTTCTTTGCAGAGAGAAGATGAGAACTATTTAATGTTAGTCTTCAGTACTAATACTTTTCTGGAGTGTGTTGAGGTAAAAGTTAGAAAAACGAAGGGTGAGAGACTGCCTGTTTTATGTTTTGAGCCCCATGAAGAAGAGGCGTTTTGCCTCGAAACGCGTCGGGCAAATGAAAGACTGCAGGAGAAAGGGGAGTCCAGGGGCTGAAAGGCTATGTCTAGCTGGATAGCATGGAGCGTGTGAGGGTGACTGCTGGAAGCGCAGGAGCGCATTTGCTTAAACTTGGATAATACACGGCTGCCCCTGGCCGTGCAGCAGAGCACCATCCCTGGCTGTAGTGGAACGTAGCACAGCGCAGGGAGGCCCCGCGTTGCACTCTGCATCGCGTATAATAATAATAATAATAGGGGCATTTGTAAAGCGCTGAGTTACGCGCACCGGCGTGTCCCCGCGCTGACAGTGAGAAAAACATAAGACAGGGAAAACAGTGCTGGCAGATCAGGATTATCTAGTAAAAAGGTGAGTTTTTAGCTTAGCTCGGAACTTCATTTCCACTGGTATGTGGTTCAAACGCCCGAGACAATGATGGCCCCTGAACCCTCGAGCTCTCCCCCTACTCAAGGGCATAATGACTTTGGCACAATCTTCAAACAAAGCAGGCAACCTGCTCAAGGTACGATTTTTACTCTCACCAAGGACTACGATAACCATGATTCCTACACGCCACGCCCACTTAGGGCGGTTCCCTCTAATTGAATAAAAGTTAGAAAAACGAAGGGTGAGAGGACTGCCTGTTTTATGTTTTGAGCCCCATGAAGAAGAGGCGTTTTGCATCGAAACGCGTCGGGCACTTGAAAGACTGCAGGAGAAAGGGGAGTCCAGGGGCTGAGAGGCTATGTCAAGCTGGATAGCATGGAGCGTGTGAGGGTGACTGCTGGAAGCGCAGGAGCGCATTTGCTTAAATATATATATATATATATATATATATATATATATATATATATATATATATATATATATAATATCGGGCAGCATTCTGAGAGCAGTATAAATAATCTCAAAATGTTACACTTTGCAAATGCATTATGCAGGTTGAGGTCACGGCTTACTGCAGTTGCTTAGTGCTCTCATCCTAGTAATAAAGGCTTTGCTTTACTGAATCATAATAATATACTTTTGAGCAACTTATACATATGGGTACAACCATGCTAAACTTTCTACATTAGATAGGCATTTGTCTCTTTCTCCAAATAACTTTTCTTAAGTTGATCCTTAGATTTAGTGCATTCAGTGTTATTTTCAATTAGAATAATTTTGTGATCAGACCATGCAATACAACTTGTGCTTCTCTGCTATGATATAGTCCAGGATAACTCCTTCCATATATGTAGGTAAGAAGAGAGGATTAATTAACATTCAGTATAGAAATAAATGGCTCACTTTATAATTCCTACTGGAATTTGAAAACTCCCAGGAAAATGTTTGAGCTGAAAGTTTTGGTAAGCATTTGCATGTGATTGAGACACTAGTAAATTCCAGGTGACTTGAAGGGACAGATTACGTTGAGTCTTGTAGACATGAAAATAGACAGTCGGATATCTGTAGTCAGGCTATGGAATGATGGGTTTTGAGTGGAGAAGGGTATAAGGCAGATGTTTTTTCTATAAATAATTGGTATACCTCCCCATTTCTTGCCATCTTAGTCTAGGTGATTGCTGGAGATACACACTTGAAGAATAAGTCCAGTAGTGAGTTGAAAGGAGGTGTTAAACGAGAGTTTGGTTGAAATTCGCAGCTAAACGTTATGGTAAAGAATCGTAACATGAAGTGCAGAGTAGTGAGATGTAGCAGAGCGACAGTTAAGAATCTTTTTGGTGCAATGTCTTTGTAATGAAGAGTTCCGCGTACCACGTTGTTACACAAGTTGTAGTATTTATTGTAAGTCCAAGGTCATACACCTCGGCCATGCAAGCGTGTAACCTTGTGGGTATACAAGGAGGGAAGGAGCTGCTAAATGGGTCTTTGCACAAGAGTTTTATTGGGTGTTCTGTACAAGAGAGTGGTTTCTACAGTTCCAGTCTTAGATATAGTTCCCAGGTACTGGCTATAACTTCCTGCTTTGATTTCTTCGGGAGGTCATCTTGGCCGGTCCTCTCGGCGGGCCCGGTGTATGCAGGAAAACAAATGAAAAACGCGGCAATTACTTCACTGCCTGATTTTAAATGATTATGGGGGGAAGGGAGTGAGGGTAGCTATTGGGTGTAGAAGAGAGCGAACCACCGTCACCAAAATAACTGCACAATTATGGAGCCCAAGGTGCGGTGAAGTGCACAAAGCAACTGGTGTGTCCTGGAGCCTCCCACTTCCACCTTTACCGGGTTCCCCCTTTTGTAAAGTTTAGAAGGTTACGGAAACGACCCTGTACCTGCTTGAGCCACGCGTCTCCCTGCGCGTGGCTGGGCGGTGCATGGGACCGGTGGCCTCCTGGCTTCTCCCGCGGCAAGGTCTCTCTCTCCCGCTCCTACGGTCCGTGGATGCCTGGCTCTGCTCCGCGTCCTCCACACCTTCTTCACGTCTGCTTCTTCTGCGTGGCTTGCTCTCTCCACGGCACCACAACAGCTCAGCGTTTTCCGGGTCCTCCTTTTCTTTGGCGTCATCGCTTGGGGATAGGCTGTTCTCCATTGACGTCAGAGGGGCGGATTCGCGGTCAAGAGAATCCAGACTTCCCTTAAAGGTCCCAGACCATTCCTGCAGGAAAGATGAGAAGTCTGTTACGGGGAAGGATCCTAATGGGTTTGTGACCCGGTGACACATCTCCCCCCCTAGCTTTTCCTATTTGGGGGAAAGTGGATAACGGGACAGGAAATCTACGTTGGTCTGTGACCTGCCAATAGCCCTTGGTGAGGTCAATAGTTATTATATATTGGGCCTCACCAAGGCGCTCAATGAGTTCATCTACCCTCGGGAGGGGATAACCGTCCTGTTTGGAGACTCTGTTGACAGCCTGAAATCATTACAAAATCTGGTACTCCCGTCCAGCTTCAGGACTAATACAATCGGAGACGACCAGTTGCTTTTGGAGGGGACTACTATACCTGCTTCTAACATCTTCTGAACCTCAGCTTTTAGCAACGCTCTTCGTGCTTCCGGGACCCAATACGGCTTTTGTTTCACAGTTACCCCAGCAGGGGTAGGGATCGAATGTATTGCTAAGTTCGTTCTACCCGGCTGATCCGAAAAAATAGGAAGATGTTTCAGTAGGACGTTTCGTAGTTCTTTTGACATATCGTCGGTCAGATCCGGACTTACAACAGAGTGCTCCACTGTATGTTAAACAGGTGTGGTGAGAGAAACTGAGTGGGAGCTTCGGGGGGGTGGGGGGGGGTCTTAACCACTTTTTTAAGATGTTTATGTGGTATATCTGGGTTTTTGTGTTTGAGAGTTTCAATGCATAGGTGGTTCTCCCTATTTTCCTGACCACAGGGAAGGGTCCTTGCCACTCCTTTCTGAGTTTATGAGTGGATGAGGGTAAAAGGACAAGGGCCCAATCACCTATGGCCAGTTCTCTCCATTTCTTGCCTTTGTCGTAAAAGGTTTTCTGTTTAGTTTGGGCTTTCTCGAGAGTTTCATACGAGAGAGTTCTTAACTTATACAATCGTGTTTTTAACTGTTCGGAATAGTCTAGGAGTTCTTGGGCATCCAGAGCCCCTGCTTTTTCCCAGCTATCTCGAGTTATCTCTAGCAGTGTGCGAGGTTTCCTCCCAAAAATGAGCTCAAAAGGGGACGCGCCCAGACTACTTTGGGTTTGGCTTCTGAGAACAAAGAACGCTAGGGGAAGCAATTGGTCCCAACGTTTCCCGTCTCCGGTTAGGAGTTTTTTTTAACGTAGTTTTTATGAGCCCATTGTACCGTTCAACTAAACCGTCGGTTTGTGGGTGGTAAACTGAGGTGCGAAGGTGTTTGATGTTTAGTAGGGCACAGACCTGCTTCATAAGACGGGAAACAAATGGAGTACCCTGGTCGGTGACCATCTCCTTGGGGAACCCCATTCTCGTAAAGAGCTCTACCAAGTGCTGTGAAATAGCAGTTGTGGTGGCTGCACGTAAAGGGAACGCCTCTGGATAATGGGTGGCATAATCAACGATAACCATTACATATTGGTAGCCCCCTGTTGTTTTGGGAAGGGGCCCGACTATGTCTACTCCAATCCGGTCAAAGGGCTTCCCTATTATTGGGAGTGGTACCAAGGGTACTTTGGGGGGTATATAAGTACTACGCTTCTGGCATATATGACACTCTTGGCAGTACCGCTTCACTTGTGCGTATATACCAGGCCAAAAGAAGTGTTGGACTATCGAGTCAATTGTTTTTTCAGCTCCGGAGTGCCCTGCTAGAAGATGGGCATGAGCATAAAACATGACTTGGTCACGAAAGTCGGTGGGGACAAGTAGTTGAGGCGATGCTTGGTCGGAACCTAGCCTATAGAGGAGCCCCCTTCTTTTCTACAAAAGCAGGATAAACGAGTTTCCCTTTTGTTTTATTGTCCTGGGCGTTCTGCCAGGCTTGAGCCAAAGAGGCATCATTCAATTGAGCGGTTTGGAAGTTGGAATCGATTGCCCAAGGTTCTGACACCAATAACCACGCCCTGCTGGTCTTCCAGTGTTTACTCTTCTGTAATGCTTCTGTCAGGAGGGTGGAAAAACACTCATTATCTGTGCCTATGATAAGGGGTTCAGGCAGTTCAGGGAGGACTCCTAAGTCACATTGTACCCGGGTGCTATCTTCGGTGGTGATCGTTACTCTGGCTAAAGGATAGGTGCGTGTGTCCCCATGTACACATTTGATCCTGCCTGTGCGTTGTGGTAACAGGAATGTTTTATCAATCAAATGCTTCCTAACTACGGAATGGCGACACCCCGAGTCTAGTAAGGCCTTAGTCTTTTGATCATTAAGGAAGACACTTACATAAAAAGTGGGACCAGTTTCCTGTGCATACATGATGGTGGGGGGTAGGTATCCCACTTCCATTGGTTCTTCGTCTTACTCTTTCTTTTTCCGGCAGAACCTCTCAATATGCCCCCATTCCCTACACTCATAGCATTGTGGATTGGTCATAATGGGGGGTTCGACCTTCCGGAGGTCATCTTGGCTGGTCCTCTTGGCGTGCCCGGTGTATGCAGGAAAACAAAAGAAAAACACGGCAATTACTTCACTGCCTGATTTTAAATGATTATGGGGGGAAGGGAGTGAAGGTAGCTATCGGGTGTAGGAGAGAGCGAACCACCGCCACCAAAATATCTGCACAATTATGGAGCCCAAGGTGCGGTGAACTCCACAAAGCAACTGGTGTGTCCTGGAGCCTCCCACTCCCACCTTTACCCGGTTCCCCCTTTTGTAAAGTTTAGAAGGTTACGGAAACTACCCCGTACCTGCTTGAGCCACGTGTCTTCCTGCGCGTGGCTTGGCGGTGCATGGGACCGGTGGCCTCCTGGCTTCTCCCGCGGCGAGGTCTCTCTCTCCCGCTTCGACGGTCCGTGGATGCCTTGCTCTGCTCCGGGTCCGCTGTCTCTCAGGTCCGGGTCTGCGTCCTCCACACCTTCTTCACGTCTGCTTCTTCTGCGCGGCTTGCTCTCTCCACAGCACCACAACAGCTCCGCGTCTTATGGGTCCTCCTTTTCTTTGGTGTCATCGCTTGGGGATAGGCTGTTCTCCATTGACGTCCGAGGGGCGGATTCGCGGTCAAGGGAATCCAGACTTCCCTTAAATGGCCCGGACCATTCCTGCAGGGAAGATGAGAAGTCTGTCACGGGGAAGGATCCTGATGGGTTCGTGACCCGCTGACAAAGCGTTACTTCTCTCGTGGTCTCTCCAAGTATCAACTGCCTTTCTTTTTCTCCGTATGGAATATTTACACATCACTCAACTAAACATTCCATTACAGAGGATGCCACACACCCCTGCCCCCTTTAAACAAGACCCATATTACACCAGGTAAACTAAGCTGAAACAAAAGAAAAACTTAACTAAAGGCTAATTAAACATTATATACAGCTCTAAAAGAAATATATTACAATACCAAAACAATAACATGTACAATTTAAAGTCCTCATTTCACACAAAGTCTTTGAGGTGAGAAGGCTTCCTAGGTGTTCTAAAAATTATCCTTGATGAGAGCATAGTCTGTTTCACCACACCTATTTTTATATATATATTTTATTCATATAACTCCCATACCTTCTCACACCACTCCCATCAAAAGCATACCCCCAAAAGTTGCGCAACCCTATTTAAGTTCCATACTCTAGGATCCTTATGTTTAAAGGCATTGCGAAAGACTTTGACAACTCTCAATCATTCTGGGATTCCTGATCTGTGCTAGGTCACCAATTTTTATCACAGTTATTTTTCTACAACTTTGCGATTGTTAAAAAAAATCTTCCTCGTCTTCTCCTCATCGAATTTTCACCAGTCATTATCATTACCATTACTCTGACAAGCATGAGATCACTTTTCATTCACCTACACAGGGACAAATTGTGGTGTTGGCTTTTCTCTTCCTAAATAGGTCAACTGGAGCATTCCCCGTAGGAGAGTGAGGAGTTACTCTATATATTTTCACCTTGTTCATCAGTTACTTCTACCCACAAAAAGTGTTGGCCAACGCTCTCTGAATGGTTTCTTTCACCACTTTATTAAACATTTTTACCATTCCATTCAGGATGATAAAGTGGAGTGTTTTTATGTCTGTTTCTTTCTGCCAAAATGTTTTCCATTTCTTTAGATACCAGCTGAATACCATGGTGTGTCAATATGTTCCTCGGGAAAACTTCCTTACAAAAAACCTCCTCTAAAAACGTTATTATATCTTTAGACTCAACTGAACAAGTAACCTTTATTTCCGGCCTGCATGAAAACCTGTTACTCAAAACAATGACAAACTTACCCACACTTGAAATCCTGATGGTAGCTACTATATCCAAAACCATTATTGCGGGTAATCATGGGTTGAGTTCTTCATTTCAACCCCTTAGCACTGTTTAGATACTCCCTATATTCTCTCACACCTTTGTCCACTTGGGTATACATTCCAGGCCACCAATATTACTCCCTGATTCTTTCTTTTGACTTGGTTATACCAGGAGGACTTTTGTGTGCTAGATCAATCAAACTCTTCCTGAAACTTAGGAGGCACTAACCTCAAACCACTAAAATCAAACTCATCTTTCTGAGTCAGCGCATCTCTCGTGTTTCAAAATCGTTTTATTTGTTCTTCACCTTTCTCTTTTAAGGACCAATCATACACTTTTTTGTCACACAGCATCACCAGAGTAGCACCTTTGTTCATGTCACCTATACGCTCATCCTCTTCAATGCAGTCTTCTCTTGCAGCATGTAACACAAAGTCATCATCATCACCAACATCAATTTCTTCAGTGTTTACATTATTACTAACAAGACAAGAACAGGAACCTTCCAACCATTTTCCCCCCATGTAAAAATGTGACCTCAAAATCAAACTTGTGTAAGGACGCCACCCGTTTTCTAATTCTCCTAGAGATTACGCCACTTCCTTCCATCTTGAACATTTCCTTGAGTGGCTTGTGATCAGTCTCAACTTCACACAAATTCCCTCAACTTATTGATGGCCGAATGTCCTGCTAGCAGCTCTTTTTTAATCATGAAATAATTCAACCCCGCACCACTCACACACCTAGAAATAAACAATATATTGTATTCCAAAACACAAGAGTTTTGCAATAGTATTGCCCTGGTACCTTTGGCACTGGCATCGGTAATTATTACAGACTTATTACCTGGCTGAAAGCTTTGATGACGGTGTGCCTTACTCAACATGTTTTTAAGAGTAATAAACTCACTTTCACATTCATCAGACCATTGAAATAAAACGTCTCGATCCCTAATGAATGTGATCTTACACACAGAACTAACCCTCCCTTACATATCAGATTACATACAACTAGCCCCACTCCTCCTATGGCATTCCATTTGGAGGAGAAACAAATTCCCTCTGACTCAAATGATAATTAAGAGTTGCATAGAGATGGAGAAATGGAAAAGATCTAAGTGGCTAAGCTATCTTAAGACAACTTTAAAAGAGATCAGTCTTCATAACTTTTCAACTTTTTAAAGATCCTCTGGTCTGTAAGAGGGTGTCCAAACAGAAAGTTATTGCTATGTTTATGTTGATGGCTGAATATAAGCTTAGGGAACACCATAAAGAGAAACATGTAGCAGAGGTCTATTATCTTAACCCACCATCAATGGAGGGAGATTTATCTTAACTGGTCAACATAAACAGTTCACAACATAGATTCTTACTGTTAAGATTTTGTACCAACTTGATTCCCCTAATGCTTGGCTACCCTGAAAAAACGTATAACCACTCCAATCTAAGTTTGTGCCTGTGTGATAACGTGTCCCTTCAGACTGAACTGCATTTGGTTTTCTTTTGCAAACTCTACGAGAGTGAACGGAAGGCCTACTTGAAGCCAATTTTAAAGAAAATGGGATTTAAGCAGTGTAGGGTAGCACTATCCTTTTTAAAAACACTCCAAGGTCCTTTGGTTTCCTTCTCTGTAGCAACTTTCCCATGGGCTTGCATGAGAAAAAGGAAGGGGATGACATGCAGTAAATTGAGTTTGATTAGCAATCTCAATGTAACTAGACCCATGATATGAAATGTTTTTTCTATATTTTTATCTCTTTTTTTGTCTTTTATACACTCTCATCTCAGCTTAGGATTGTGAAGAAATATTCGACATTTTAAATGATAATATTTTGTAATAATATGTTCGAGGCATATGAGCTGCAAATTCTACACTTTGCATTAGATCGCTACCTGGTGTTTGGCTCGGATGATTGCATGTTGTTGTCGTCTTGGAAGAAGTCTTTGTAGTCATGAGATAGGGGACTCCTCCCTTTGACGATAGTGCGCATGGGCATCGGCACCATCTTTAGATTGTTTTTTGGTTTTTTTCGCCACTGGGTTCGGATGCAACTTTTCCACTCCGGTTCGAAAATCTACTTTCGACGCGCAAACCTTTCTAAAAACAAACTTTAACATCGATATACATAGACTCGACTTCATCATTTCAATTCCGGTCGTCGACGAGGGCCGTTGGGCCTACCCACTTGGTGAGGCCTACAACTCATGGAAAGGACACCATTCAAAAAATGCCCTGTGTGTGGAGCAAAGTTTCCACACAGCGACCACCACGAGGTGTGTAACCTGTGTTTATGACCTGAACACGACGAGTCGAGCTGCACAGCTTGTGCATCCTTTCAATCCAAGAAAACCATTCGAGATTGCAGGGCCCGTCGACGCAACATGCAGAGATCAGCTCCGGAACCGGTGGATATCTTCGATGAAGAACCATGTGTCCCCAAGGGAGATTCCGATGAACTCCAGATCGTATCTGATGCAGACGACTCTGATGACTCCATACCATCAGGTCAACGTGTGAGTACGACTGCCCCTACCCCTAAACCAAAGGCTAAGGTCAAAACTCCACCTTCGGGCCCAGACCGAGACATTGCTTCGAAATCCCCGCCATCGAGCCCGGCTCTGAAGAAAATATTAGGGCCTTTCGGTAGCTCCATGCAGAGCAAACCGCATGTGCCGATACTACCAGCTCCCTCGAAACCGAAAAAAATCCTGGTTCCGAAAAAAAACTCTGAAACCGTCGACACCTAAAGACAACACGGCACCGAAACCAATGAAGCCTGTTTCCACCCCAAAATCTTCGGTGCCGAAACCTACAAAGCCTGCTTCCTGTGCCTCCAAGCCCTCGAACCACGCCTCGGCTCCGAAAACGATACCTTCGGTGCCGAAAATTACGCCAACGAACTATACAACAACTCCTAAGGCTAAAGACAAGCAGAAACCAGGCCCGGAGCCAAAAAAATCGGCGCCAAAAGCAATTTCTCAAGAAGAGGAGCTTTTTAAACCTGATCCTTTGCAAAAAAGGATATGCATAGATCCAGAAACAGGACATGTTTCCACTATGCCACATAGGAAGAGGAAGATCGGTACAGCACCTTCAACTCCAGTGCCTGTCAAGAACAAGGACTCTGCCACATCACCTATGCACCCTTCTTCTCCTGTACTTCCTCTTTCACCTTCTATTCCTTTTAATACCTCACCTCAAATTTCACCTGTTCATTCACCTCAAAATTCTCCACTTCAATCTTCACCTCCACAGACACCTTCTCAGAATGAAGATGAGTATAACATAGAGGATGGGGGAGACCCAGATGAGCCCTTTCCATATCCTACTAATATAACATACTGGGAATATCCAAACCCACAAGATGTACCAGAAATCCCTGACCCACATACATATCCATCAAACCATCTCCTCCTGAAGATCGTATTGGGTTTGGACATCTAATTAAAAGGGCTGCCATCTATCATAATGTAACAATGCACTCAGATGAAGCAGAGGAAAATTTTTTGTTAGACACTTTTGAGCAATCACAAAAAACTGTTCAAATATCGCTCATGATTAAAGGGGTCATTAAGCATGCCCCAGAAGTTTTTAAAGATCCTGTACGAGCTAGGATCATAAACCCAAGAATAGAAAAAAGTACAGGTCCGCTCCTGGGGATCCTGCTTACATTAAATGTCAGCTACCCGTAGATTCCTTAGTCGTGTCAAACGCTAGAAAAAGAGCAAATTCACAGACATCAGGTGAGATACCACCTCCTGATAAGGAATCAAAAATAATACATGCTTCAGACAAAAGGATAGCTGCACAAGCTAGCAATACATGGCGTATAGCTAACACACAAGCCCTCCTCGCAAGGTACGACAGGGCTCATTATGACCAGTTAGAGACCCTTTTACAACATCTACCTGACCAATACAAGGCACAAGCAAATGACCTTATACAGGAGGGTAAGCTTATTTCAAATGCCTCAATCAAGTGCGCTCTTGATGTAGCAGACACTGTATCTAGAGCAATAAACACTAGCGTCCTCCTTAGAAGATATGCGTGGCTACGCATTTCAGGGTTTAAGCAAGAAGTGCAAACAACCATTTTAAATCAACTATTCAACCAACAACAATTGTTTGTTCCAGAGGTAGACGTAGCACTTGAAAAAATGAAAAAAAGACATTGATACTGCAAAATCTATGGGACCTTTGCAGTCCACTCAACCAAGCGGCTCCTTTCATCGCTCCTTTTATAGAGGAGGCTCCAAACAAACTGGAGCAGACAATTCAACTTCCTTTAAAAACTATACGCAAACCTCCTCCAATAGAGGATATTTTAGAGGAGGTTACAGAGGAAATAACAATAAAGGAAGAAGTCGAGGTAATAACAACAATCTATTCTCTTCCACCACTAAACAGCGACTTCCTTCAGCTCCCCCAACAGCATATCACTCCTGTAGGGGGGAGATTAACACCGTTCCAACCTGTCTGGAATTCCATCACAAGAGACAAGTGGGTAAGACAAAGTATCCAGTATGGTTACTGCCTACAGCTTACAGCTACCCCTCCACATATACCACCCAGACAGGGCCCAATGTCCACAGAACATCTAACGCTGCTCCAACAAGACGTTCTCTCATTGCTGCAAAAAGATGCAATAGAGCTAGTTCGGTTAAAACATCAAGGAACAGGGGTTTACTCACTCTACTTCCTAATACCCAAAAAGGACGGAACACTAAGACCAATTCTAGACCTAAGGCCTCTCAATCTGTATATACAATCAGATCATTTTCACATGATCACTTTACAACAAGTGCTCCCATTGTTTCAACAATGCAATTTCCTAACCCCACTAGACCTCAAGGACGCTTACTTCCACATTCCCATACATCCTTCTCACAGGAAGTATATAAGATTTGTACTAGAAGGACAACACTATCAGTTCAAAGTCCTTCCATTCGGGGTCACAACTGCACCAAGAGTGTTTACAAAGTGCCTAGCAGTAGTAGCAGCACATCTCAGAAGGCAACATATCCACGTCTTCCCATACTTTGGCTCATAAAAAGCCAAATTATTCAATCAGTGTGTCTAACACATGTCTCAAACGATTCAAACACTGCACGACTTGGGGTTTACAATCAACTACACCAAGTCAAATCTCCAGTCCTCTCATGTACATCAATACCTAGGGGCTACCATAGACACCAATACAGCTCTAGCTTAACCCAGTCCAGCCAGAATACAGAGCATTCAAGCCTTAGTTACAAGGTTTCAAAACCAGCACTCTCTCTCAGCCAGAGTGTTCATTCAATTAATAGGCATGATAGCATCTTGCACTTTTTATTGTACCATATGCAAGACTACAAATGCGCCCATTGCAGGAATGTCTAGCACATCAGTGGAATCAGGCACAAGGACAACTAACTGACCTGGTGTTGGTGAACAGCCGCACACATCGCTCTGCAGTGGTGGAACACCAAAAACTTGTCCAAAGGGCGGCCGTTCCTCGTGCCAGGTCCACAGATAGTACTGACAACAGACGCATCCCTGACAAGATGGGGAGCACATTTGCTCCACCACACAACTCAGGGACGATGGACCGCTCAACAGAAGGTGCTTCACATCAATCACCTAGAGTTTCTGGCAATTTTCCTAGCACTGAAGTCCTTCCAAGTGCACATACAGAACAAAGCTGTCTTAATCCGGACGGGCAACATAACAGCCATGTACTACATACAAAACCAAGGAGGCACACATTCCCTGCAACTGTCCCAGCTCGCACAAAACATTTGGAGATGGGCCATTCCACAAAACATATATCTGCTTGCAGAACACCTTCCACGAGTTCACAATCAGATAGCCGATCTGTTAAGTCTACAGACACAACAGATTCACGAATGGGAACTACATCCACAAGTTCTTCAACCATTGTTTCGCAAGTGGGGTCATCCAGACATAGACCTGTTTGCCTCACATGAAAACGCAAAATGCCCAACCTTCGCCGCCAGGTTTCCACACCCATTGTCCAAGGGCAATGCGATATGGATGAACTGGTCAGGCAGATTTGCGTACTCTTTTCCGCCAATCCCACTAATACCACTTGTGGTACACAAGCTCAGACAACAGTCTCCCAAACTGATCCTGGTAGCTCCCACATGGGCACGTCAACCGTGGTTCACCTCACTGCTAGAAAACTCTCTAGTTCCACACCAAAAACTATCTCTGACACCATCCATGCTAACGCAGAACCATGGAGACATCAGGCATCCAGATCCAGTTCAACTGAATCTGGCGATCTGGCTCCTGAAGTCTTAGAATTTGGTTACCTTAACCTACCACCAGACTGTATGAATATTATTAAAGAAGCCAGAAGACCTGCTACTAGAGCTTGCTATGCTGCTAAATGGAAAAGATTTGCCATTTACTGCACTAATAATCAAATTTATCCTTTAGATGCTTCCATCCAAAATATTATCTGTTACCTTCTCCATTTGTAGAGATGTAATCTGGCATACTCATCTATCTGATTACATCTTGCAGCCATTTCGGCATATCTACAAAACAGACAACATATGTCGTTGTTTAGAGTACCAGCAATAAAAGCTTTTATGGAGGGATTAAAAAGAATTATTCCTTCTAGGTTACCACCCTCTCCAGAGTGGAACCTAAACATTGTTCTTACCAGGCTCATGGGACCCCCTTTTGAACCTTTACACAAATGTGAACTGCAATTTCTCACATGGAAAACAGCTTTCCTCATTGCTATTACCTTTCTTAGAAGAGTTAGTGAGATTCAAGCTTTCACTATACAAGAACAATTCTTACAATTACACCGTAACAAAGTGGTTCTAAGGACTAATCATACATTTCTTCCTAAAGTAATTACTCCTTTTTATCTAAACCAATCTGTAGAGTTAACCAGTGTTTTTTCAAAACCCTGATTCTGTAGCAGAGAGAGCTCTACACACACTAGATGTCAAAAGAGCTCTTCTCTCTCTACTGGGAAGAAATAAGGAGCTCTGGACCCCTTTCCACTGGCCGCCTGAGCTGGGCAACATTCCCCCACCAGCCTCCCAGGTAAGAAACCTAGGGGTCATCCTGGACAATACCCTGTCTATGAAACAGCAGGCAAACAAAGTCGCAGGACTCTGTTTCACCATAATCAAGTGGCTAAAAAAAATATCATCTGGGTGCTGCCCCTAGACACGCAAAAAACCGTGGTCAACGCTTTAATAACTTCACGTATTGACTACGGAAATGTCCTCTACCTTGGTTCCAATTTAGCAGTAATTAAGCGACTCCAACTAATTCAAAACGCTGCTGCAAGACTCCTGTGTAGGATTAAAAAGTCCGAAAGCGTTTCAAAACACCTGAACGAATTGCACTGGCTCAGGGTTGAACATCGGATAAACTTCAAAACATTGAGCTACATGTTTAAAATCAAAAACAAAACGGCACCCTCCTAACTACAAGCCTTAGCCTCTCCCTACCTGCCAAAAAGAAGTCTTCGCTCTCAAAGGGCCTCGAATTTTGTCATCCCCCCGATTCAAACTACAAAGATCTGGTGGGAAATCCTTTTCTGTTAGAGGACCGATACTATGGAACTCACTCCCCCTTCATATCCGGAAAGAGGACAGCTACATAAAATTCCGGAAACACGTAAAAACCTGGTTGTTTCAGAAACAACTGTGTTAAACTATTAATCCAGTATTTTCCTTGACCATCCATATGTCATAGGTGCCGGGAAACCCTTGTTGGGTAGCTGAGCGCCATACAAATACATTAAATAAATAAATAAATAAATACATTCTCTATTACATTGATAGGACAAAATCCTTCCGCAAAACAAAGCAACTATTTGTAGCTTTCTCTCCACCACATAAAGGCAACCCCATTTCTAAATCAGGAATTGCAAGGTTGATTGTTAAATGTATACACATATGCTATCACAAGGCAAAACACACATTAACAGTTATATAATCCACATTTGTAAAGCGCACAATCACCCGTTAGGGTCTCTAGGCGCTAGGGGCTGTCGGGAAGATTAAGCAAGCTATTACCCAGAGTCACATGGTGCTTGGCTAATATGCAGCCGGTGCCGGGGATCGAACCGTGATCCCCAGATTCCAGAGTCAGTCGCCCTAGCCGCGGCGCCACACCTCTTCCCTAGAAGTTCCTCCTAGAGCGTACTCCACACGCAAACTAGGAGCCTCCATGGCTTTCTTAGGGAACATTCCCCTAGAAGACATCTTCAAGGCAGCAACATGGTCTACAACACACACCTTCACTAAACACTATTGGGTTGTTCTGCAAGCCAAGCAGCAAGCTGCGGTAGGCCAAGCTGTCCTCAAAACTCTCTTTCAAACTACTGCAACAGATACAGGTGACCACCGCTAGGGGAGACACTGCTGCACAATCGATGCAAAGTGTAGAATCTGCAGCTCATATGCCTCGAACAGAAAATGCTACTTACCAGTATGCATCTGTTCTTGGCTTGTAGAGCTGCAGATTTCTACACGCCCTCCCGCCTCCCCGGGACCTGTATCTGTTCCAGTTTTATCTTAATTAGATATACACGCATGGACATCCTTTCTTTCTTTCTTTCTTTCTACTAACTCCATCATTTCCCATCATGGCGAGAAACAATCTAAGGATGGGGCCGATGCCCATGTGCACTATCGTGCAAGGGAGGAGTCACCTATCTCGTGACTACAAAGACTTCTTCCAAGACGACAAAAACATGCAATCATCCGAGCACAAGACCAGGTGGCGATCTAATGCAAAGTGTAGCAATCTGCAGCTCTACATGACAAGAACAGATGCATACTGGTAAGTAGCATTTTCCTTTAAAATCTTTTTTTTATAGATCGATTTGTATGTGCTTTTATGGTTATTTTTTAACACGACAGAATAAAGATGATGATGATGATGAAATAAAACGCCTTTCTTTAAAACATCTCTCATATTTTTACACTTATCTGCAAAATTAGGAACAGGTTTGCTATAATATTCACTTACGCCAAGAAATTTGACAATTTCATCCTTTCACGTGAGCCAGGCATATCATTTAGGATCCTAATTAAATCCTTTTTTGGTTCAGTACCCCTTGCAGAGATTGTGTGCCCAAGGTACTCAATCTCTGAAGGAAATTACATTTTAAATTTCTTAGCTTTCAACATGAGGCTGCTGTCCCTCAAACGCGATAAGACAGCACACACCCTCCCATCATGTTCATCCACATTCTTGTAAAAAATTAGAACATCATCTTGGTGATTCATGATGTAACTACACATGCAGATAGGCTGAGTTAAGTCCAGCGTGGTAAAACAGAGCACCCCCTTTATCATAAATAGCAGTTTCAGTATATTTGGAAGGGGATAGTGATCCATATCCACATACTTGTTAAATTCATGTAAGTCCACTCACAGTCGGGCGTCCTCATTGGCCTTGCGAGCCATGACAATGGGGTCAACCACTCCGTTGCTTTCACTTCCGCTGTTAATCCCCTTTTAAAAAAAGTTTTAGTAACTCCACTAACGGTGCCTCTCTTACTACTATTGGTACATTCCTGACTTTACCTATGTGAGGCACACAGCCATCTTAAAGTTTAATCTTATGCACACAGCCTTTCAAACAACCCCAATTCTCTTTTAAATACCTCTGGGAAATCCTTCTCATACCCAGATTGTCTAGAATGACTTGCAACAATGTGCTCCACACCTGCCCTCTCTTCATCCCCCCCTTCAAATTTATCAACACCTCACTATCACAGACATAATAAATCTTTAAATTCCTTTGATGAAACCAGATTATGATAGAATCATCCATCATGGAGGCATACACTTTCCCAGACGTGTTTCTTCCTCTAAAACATATACAACGTAGAAAATAACCCTCTGACTTGATATGTTCGCCATCATACCCATTATGGGAAAATATGAGGCTAAAGCAACTTTACTTTCCCTTTCAACTCTCTCTCATAAATATCTTTGGGCATTACCTTAATCTTCGCACCTGAATCAAACAACATTTTCACTGTTACATTCTCAATTTGCACTTCCTCTATTGAAGCTGGTGAGTCATGACTAATGGCTTAAAGAACTAGCTGCTTACAAGCAGACTCCTCTTCCTCATCAAACATTACCTCCCTGACCTCTTTCCCTAGAGTAGCGGATTCAGATACTTTCGGAAAGTGTCCCTTCTTAACACCTACTTTGCACACAGCCTTCCGTCCAGGACACACTCTAAAATTAGCATATGTCAAGTCATACCACATTGAAACGGCTCTCTTGAAAGTTCTTACTGCTTTTCACTTGAAACCTCTCTGTTTTCTTAGACTTCTCCACCTGTATTTTGTCATTCTCACACTTTAGTCCTTCACAATGGTGACTACTGCATACTTCCTTACTTATCACACCCACACAAGCTTGACTGTTTATAAGATTTAGCTACAGCAACAGTCTCAGAAAATGAGTGATAGTTTTGTTGCTAAAAGCCTTCTTAAGCACCCCAGCATAAACCAATCTCTCTGACATTCCTCATTGCTGTTTCCAAAATCACACATAGAGGCAAGGGTCCTCAATTCTGATATATACTTCGCCACGGATTAACCTTTCCTCTGCATACGTTTTCTGCAGCGATATCTCTCAAGAACAGTTGCCACCTTTGAAAGAAAATGTAAATCACATTTTTTGACACACACTTCATACTCATTCAACCCAGCTGTGTCCTCAGAAGACAAATCAGTTTAATATCTCTTGACCTTCAGAACTTAAACAACGTGTCAGAAGAGATGCTTCCATAACACGCTTAAAGACGTTCCACACACTCCAGCATATTGCGAGAAAACCTTTTCCCACTTTCTCCATGGTAGAACTGGTTCACTAGGGTTTGGGAAAAAAACGGCGGCTGAGCAACAATTTGCATGTTGAACATTAAAATGCTGTGTGACTTAGAAATAGTTAAAAATGGACCTGCACCGGTATCTGTTTAAATACCCGATTTCCAACCTAGAAAACAAGCATTAGAAATGCAATCGGGCTCGGATTTATTTGAGTTTGAGCTAATGGCATTGTAAATGCCAATGTCTTTTTGCCATGTGTTATGGAGTGTGTGCATGTGGTGTGTAGTGGAATTATGTGGGTTAGATTGTAATTTTACCAATGGTTGCATGCTGTGCTTTAGATGAATATGTTTAAAAGTAAAGTGTATCATACAGCGATTGCTACAATAGTTAATTTTGGATGCGTTAACAATTGATGCGTGGACTGATGGCTGTTGGTGTGTGTGTTTGGTGGAAGAGTGCACTGGCGCCTGGAGGTGTGTGTGCCTGGTGGAAGGGTGCACTGACGGCTGGTGGGTGTGTGTTTGGTAAAAGCGTGCAGAGATGGCTGATGGTGTGTGTTTGGTGAAAGCGTGCACCGACGGTTGCTGCTGAATGCGCCTTGTAAAAGCATGCACTGACGGCTGCCTGGTGTTGTACGCCTGATGGTGTTTGTGTTTGGTGAAAAAGTGCATTGATGCCTGGTGGTGTTTGGCCCTGGTGAAAGCATGTACTGACGGCTGGTGTTGTTGTGTGTGTGGTTGTGTTTGTAGTGGTGAGTCTGTGGGGGTGAGTCTGTGGGGGTGAGTGGTGATGAGTGTGGTGTGTATGAGTGGTGATGAGTGTGGTGTGTATGTGTGGTATGTGTGTGTCGTGTATGTGTGTGTGGTGTGTATATGGTGTGTGTGTGGTGTGTGTGTGTGTGTGGTATGTGTGTGTGTGGTGTATGTGTGTGTATGGTGTGTGTGTCTTCTTGTGTGTGGTGGTATGTATGTATGTGTGTGGTGGACTTACTTTGAGTGTTTGTTTCCTGCACACTCACACACTGCCCCTACACATTCACACACTGCTGACACTGCACACTCACACTGTTCACCCTGCATAGTCACACAATGTTCATCCTGCAGACTCATCTTGCACACTCACACAAAGTGCACCCTGCACACTTACACACTGTTCACACTACTCACACTCTGCAATAAGTGTCACTCTGCTGTCACTCTGCAATCAGTGTCACTCTGCTGTCACTCTGCAATCAGTGTCACTCTAGTGTCACTCTGCAATCAGTGTCACTCTAGTGTCACTCTGCAATAAGTGTCACTCTAGTGTCACTCTGCAATAAGTGTCACTCTAGTGTCACTCTGCAATCAGGGTCACTCTAGTGTCACTCTGCAATCAGTGTCACTCTAGTGTCACTCTGCAATCAGTGTCACTCTAGTGTCACTCTGCAATCAGTGTCACTCTAGTGTCACTCTGCAATCAGTGTCACTCTGCAATCAGTGTCACTCTAGTGTCACTCTGCAATCAGTGTCACTCTGCAATCAGTGTCACTCTGCTGTCACTCTGCAATCAGTGTCACTCTAGTGTCACTCTGCAATCAGTGTCACTCTAGTGTCACTCTGCAATCAGTGTCACTCTAGTGTCACTCTGCAATCAGTGTCACTCTGCAATAAGTGTCACTCTAGTGTCACTCTGCAATCAGTGTCACTCTGCAATCAGTGTCACTCTAGTGTCACTCTGCAATCAGTGTCACTCTGCAATCAGTGTCACTCTGCTGTCACTCTGCAATCAGTGTCACTCTGCTGTCACTCTGCAATCAGTGTCACTCTGCTGTCACTCTGCAATCAGTGTCACTCTGCAATCACTGTCACTCTGCAATCACTGTCACTCTGCAATCACTGTCACTCTGCACTCACTGTCACTCTGCACTCACCGTCACTCTGCACTCACTGTCACTCTGCACTCACTGTCACTCTGCACTCACTGTCACTCTGCACTCACTGTCACTCTGCTGTCACTCTGCAATCAGTGTCACTCTGCACTCACTGTCACTCTGCTGTCACTCTGCAATCAGTGTCACTCTGCACTCACTGTCACTCTGCTGTCACTCTGCAATCAGTGTCACTCTGCACTCACTGTCGCTCTGCTGTCACTCTGCAATCACTGTCACTCTGCACTCACTGTCACTCTGCACTCACTGTCACTCTGCACTCACTGTCACTCTGCCCTCACTGTCACTCAGCCCTCACTGTCACTCGTCACTCAGCCCTCACTGTCACTCAGCCCTCACTGTCACTCAGCCCTCACTGTCACTCTGCACTCAGTCTGCAGTCACTGTCACTCTGCACTCAGTTTGCAGTCACTGTCAATTGCTGTCACTCTGCACTCACTGTCACTTGCTGTCACTCTGCATTCACTGTCACTTGCTGTCACTCTGCATTCACTGTCACTTGCTGTCACTTTGCATTCATTGTCACTTGCTGTCACTCTGCACTCACTGTCAAAAGCCCTCCTACCCCAAATAAAGATCAAAAACTGATTTTAACAGTGGGTCAAATATGTGCAGCAGTGGCGTTCAGCATTTGTCCATAAGCCGGATTCATGGAAGTTTGTTAGTTTAACTGCTAACCAGGTAAAAGAGTTCGATTCTGATCAATTGCATATAAAATCATTTTACCTTTGTTGCCTTAAAATCTGGCGCGGTTTTGCCTCTTGGGCCTACTTTGGACACCCATGTTTAGAACGTGCTGCACAACTCGCACTCGTCGTGCACGGCTCGAAATTAAAATTAGGAACATAGAATAATAAGCCCAGAAGCCATGCCCACTACTCTAGTTAAATCAACTTCTCGGTTTGGCACAAATGGCCATCTTTGCCTCCTTGCAAGGCATAAACTTAAGAATGTAAATGCTGCGTTTATGTAAATTTGTTTTTTTCTTCAACATTACTAATCCTTTCCCAGCCTTCACAAATAAATACGTCTAAAATGCCGTGGAATTATGTTGGTTTTAAGTACATTGTATGAGAGCAGGAGTTGTTCGTGTAGGTATTATAAATACAGAGCTGGGTGCCTGCCAGAACGTGTTGAAAAAGAACAGCTGAATTTAACCCTCAAACTGCCTGGATTGCGCCCAGAATAAGACAGTTCTGTATTTCAAAGGCAGCTGAAAGTTATTAATGCTCCTCCCTTCCAATAACACCATGGTGTGGTTGGCTTCCAACTTGGGTATGGGGGGGGTAGGGGCGGGGCACTTGGTATTTTCTCTTTGATGGTACGCAGAAACTGGTGGTTCTGTCTTTCGAGAGTGACCTGAGGCGCCCTTTTCAAAGTGAAGCTGGACTGCGCGTGCAGTAAATGGGGAATGTATACAGAATACCGGCCTGCTTCAAGGCGCTACAATAAAATGCCGCTGCCTGGAGGGAGGGTGGGGAGTCTCGCGGCGGCGGTTGCTCTCATCTGCGGGTGTGACAGCGGGTGGACAGGGGGCGGGTGGTCGGTGGAGGGCAGCGACCAACTTTTGGCGGGAGAGGCTCAAGCGAGGGCGCTATACTCACCCTCAGGGGGGGAGGTCTAGGGCCCCTCGGCAGCCTTATCCTATAGACATATGTACTGGGCCCTGGAAGCTCCTATATGAGGATGGCGAGGGGTTTCGAGGCGCTTAAACGTAGTCACTCGCGCATCCCACCATCAACGGGGCTCCTACTTCGTGGCGTCAAGGACGCATGGCGAGCCTCTGGTAGCCTCGGCCACACGTTGTGATCTTGGGCAAACCCCCGTCCGTTTATTTCAATTTGTAAAGGTGCGGAGAGAGCTTTAAAACCCCCCAGGATGCAAACTCGGGCCACAACTTGACAAAATGTCGTCGCTTTCACATTGTCACGCAGCCGTGCTTTGTGTTCGCCGGTGCCCTTTGAGTTTAAACGCACCCAGCCCAAATTAGGCGCTTTGTGTTTGTTTTTGGCTTCATACACGACGAGAAAACTTTAATTGTGCCCGAAGGCTGAGGTGCAGCTGCTCTGTTTCACACCAGTCAGTCAAAACTCTCACCCATTGGAAAAGAGGTAGGTGCTTGTGGCCTCAGTGCGCCTCAGACCACACAGTGGAGCCGCTGTACTCCGTGCCTTCAGCCGCTGCCACCTCTCATTGAGTACGTGACCTTTGCCCTCCTCGAATCTACACGACCCGCAGTCACTACATTCCTGACAGACATTCAGTCAAAGATTTGTAGTGGCACCACTCACCGGTGAGGATTTCTACGCGCTGACACAGTGTAGATGGAAATTGGTGAACGTGCACCACGCGTCATCAGCTACTCACAGTTTCACTAATATCTGCCAGTAGGGAGCGCAGCTGCGCTGTTCACCAGCGGCGTGGTCAGCTCCAGTCACAAGCGACAGAACGAATGAACAAACCATGCCAACTAACCACCAGGTGATTGTACGCCACGGAGCACACGAGGGGGCAGCTGCGCTGGTCGCCACAGCTGTAGCAAAGTTTCACTATTGCACAGTTCACGAGGGCGCAGTCTCACTAGTACCCAGCTCACGAGGGGGCAGCTGCGCTGTTCTGTCGCCATCAACTGCACCAAAGTAACGTCTGTATTTCGATAGCGCCCAGAAGCAGGAGGGCTGTCGTTCGATACTGGTGCTTCTCGTTTGCATGGCAAGTGGTAGGCAGGGTGGGCCGAGCTTCGCCGATACCGATGAGGGAGGGGGGCGTGGGCCCCCGTGTCTTGCTGTCTCAGCGCCGGATGAGTGAGGCTAATGAAGCCCTTTCCCGGCCTGGCATGCAGCAGCAGCGCGCGGAGCGCTGCTGAATGGTGAACGCGCCCGGCCATCTGGATTCACTTACGGAGGCACCCTGACAGCTCCTAATTATAATTAATGTACTTCTTTGCGCGAGCACGCACGAAAAATGCCCAAAATGGCGTCCGAAAACTACATTTACCCTATCACTTCAAGCCTATTAAAACGACAACACAAGGAAGACGAATCACTGGCCAGATGACAGAACACTCTAAGGAATGTGTGGAATTTCTCTCGCCAAAGCCCTAGGAGATACTTTTTTTTCTCTTCTTTAACATTAGGATCTCGAAACTCCTCCCACTTACGTGGGCGGAGGCCTCGCCCTAAAAAAACGAATTGCTGCAAGCTGAATATGCGACACCAAGAGTACTTTTGAACGTCAAAAGAAAGTCCGGTATAAAATGTTTATAATTATTTTATGTACTTCTGCTAGTTTGAAAAGATCAAAAGTTCTGAGACACTGGAACCACAGTCCATTGTGCTTTGCACTAGTGGGTTTATATTTCATCCTCATTGCCAAATGTAATGAAGAGTCCGTTTACCATGTTGTAACACAAGTTGTAGTGTTTATTGGAAGGCTAGGGAAGTGATTCTTAGCCTTTTGACCTCTGTAGACCCCCACTTAATCATTACTGAAACTTGGGGACCCCAAGTTAATCATTATTACAGTCAGGGAACCCCCACTGACTAATTACTGTAAGCAGGTGATTCTGGCCTAAGCATTTTCGATAATTTGAACTACAAAACCATGCATAAAGAATACAGAAACAAGCATTTATACATGATTAAATATTTTATTTAATTCACAAACGGATATTAAAAAATCTAAGCTTGAATTGGAAGGTTGGAGCGTTTCTAAATTCAAATAAGGCTACTCATCGTCCATACTAGATTCTGTTTGATGCATTTGCACTGCTCCCATGAATCAATCTGAGGCTACGACCTTACGTTCTAGCTTCCAGTTTTCAATTCCTTCACATTTACACATTTTAAAATTTTCAGTTGTACATTTTGCTGCTTTATTTATGTACAATTTATTAATCTGTTAATAATTTTTACTTTTCTAAGCAGTTTCGGAACCCCTGAGATTAATTTGCAGACACCCAGGAAACCCGGGCCCACAGGTTAAGAACTACTGGTCTCGGGCAATACACCTCAGCCATGAAAGAGTGACTCCTCTCTTGGTCTCTTCCAGCATCAACTGCTTTTCTTCTACTCTTTATGGAATGTTTACACATAACTCAACTAAACATTCCAATACCGGGGACGCCATATTGTTCATTTTGTAGTCAGGGGGGTCTGGGGAGAAGGCATTGTATCTGGATGAGCTTGTTGTTGAGTTTAGCAGGGGTGTGGAATTCCTATAGCCCGTTGCCCAGGACATATTGTTTAGGGTCAAGGACAACGAATTTCATGTTTATTGTGTCCTTGGAAGAAGTAGGCCCAATCCCCTGCAGCACAAATCCTTTGGCTGCCAATTCACACTACTACATTATGGATCAGAGAAGGGCATTGTCGGCAGTTACGGTAATATTTGTGTCGATACGTTAATGCTATTCAAAATTGTATTTATGGTTCATTAATGAAAAGCATTTATTATTAGGATGAGCACTAGGGGTGGGCGGCCAGCTACGCTCCGTCTGCGGAGTGTGCGTAGTGCCGCCTACTCCGCATTTTGCGGAGCTGGCGGAGCCAGGCGGCACTCCGCAGACGGAGCGTAGCTGGCCGCCACCCGCCTCCCTCCCGCCCTCCCTAAATACTTTGAAAGAAAGAAATGAAATAATTTAAAAGCACTTACCTTGCCGCCGCTGCCCGCCGCGTCCCCGGGGCTCACTTACTTCCGTCTTCCGTCTTCCGTACTAATGCGCAAGCAGGCGGCCGCGCATGCGCATTTTCACGAGAAAATGCGCATGCGCGGCCGCCCGCGCATGCGCATTAGTACGGAAGACGGAAGATCGCTAGCCCCGGGGACGCGGCGGGCAGCGGCGGCAAGGTAAGTGCTTTTAAATTATTTGATTATTGTATTTCAAAGTATTTAGGGAGGGCGGGAGGGAGGCGGGTGGCGGGGCTGGCGGCCAGTGGTGTTTGCGGAGTGGGGCTACGGGGAGTGCGGAGGTGGGTGTAGTTTCTCGCCCACTTCGCGTAGCTCCGCGAAGCCCCACTCCGCGAACTCCGCCCAGGGTTAATGAGCACTCACAGGAAATGTTGTAAGCTCGGACTGCACTACTGACAGTGGTTCCAGTATAAAAATGTGTACACACGTTTTCAAAGTTTAGCAATATGAGGCTATGTATAATGCTCACCGAATTCTCCCCGATTAGATGCAGATATTTGCATTAGCTTGAAAGCAAGATTGATGAATCTTCACTTTTAAAACAAAATGTTCACAAACAAAAAAAAACAGGGAAAAAAAATGCTAAACTACAGCACACTTTTTGGTACCATTTCCTTGCAGCATTGTTTAGCAAAATGTGCTGAGGCATGCTAGTATTTCCAAAAATCATTCATAATGGAAATCCAGTGTAACCAGTTTCAATAAGATTATGGGAAGCATAAAAATAAACAAGTATTGGCAGAGCCAGAAGGTCTAAAATCGGTAGTCAGCCTTTTGTTTTTACAATGCATGTCTTGATTTGGCATGGTTTAGGTAAAACCTTATAGGTGTAGGAGCTACCGGGCCCTCCCTATTTTAAAAAATATTGCCAAAAAGCAAAAATTGTTTAGGTCTCAGAAAGCACATGTTACCACAGCAGTTCCTCCCACTGAAAAAACGACTTTATGTGCCTTTATGCTCCTTGTGAAAGAGTAGAATGCCATCACTCACAGTGAACCCAGTCGATAGATAGGCAGAGAGAGAGAGACAGAATTTTAATAAACCCAAAACAACTTATTTACAAGCCCCTTGCAGCGCCATGCGTCACTTTTAATATGGGAAAAGAGACGTACCGGGGGCGCGCGCAAGCCCCAAAGGGTCTTGGTTAACATCAGACTTAATTTGGGGCCCAATTATTAAAGAAAGTCGCAAAAATGCACCCATGTTATATATCTTTCCAGATTTACGGCTTTCATGAATTCACAAGAATTTACAGAAACATGGCAACAAATAGTACTCCTAGAAAATGTTTGTGAACTTCATTTTAGCATGAGCAAATATGCATGTGTAGGTTTGCTCAAGAATGAATGAATGAATGAAATTGGGATTTGTATAGCGCATGGCTGCCCGGAAGCGTCCCAGCGCTGTGATTGTAGACCAACAACTGAGGGTAGAGGCTGAGGGGGAAGAGAAAAGGTTATTGTGGGAAAAGGTGAGTTTTGAGGAGTTTTCAAGGAAAAATCTGTCGAGTGTTTGCAAGTTCACTTTCCCTTCAACCACTTTTTTCCCAGCCTTGGAAGAAGTTTTACTTCTGCCGTTGTCAGGAGTACATTTCCAACCTTCCGCAGTATGAAAAAAGATTATAGAAGAGCTGGTGGAAAGCCTTAAAAAATGCAAGTTATTCGTTTTGCACATACTCAAAAGGGCATTCCAACCCTGGAACTATTTCATACCAATAACTTCAACCCAGTGTGTAGATCTGCAGAAAGGTAGCAAAATAAGGGAATTGCTAGCATTCAAGCCCTACTATGGTAAAAATGTAAAAAAATGTAAATTGATACTTGTATAGCGCACTACTCACCCGCAAGGGTCTCAAGGCGCTTGTACGAATACTGCTGTGGAAACCATCCTGGCTTTCCCTGTGAGGCGTCCACTCCTGGGCACCCCCAAGGTGGAGGCCAGGCATCCTTAGCGTTGTGGGGGCCGTTGTGGAGATTAAGCAAGAGTTGCAGAGTGGGGCTCCATGATTGGAATAGGCACCGAGGTGAGAATTATCAGGTCCGTGGAATTTTTTAGCCCAAGACCCGCCGAGGCGGGGAATTGAACCCTGGTCCCGGGCCAGACCTCTGCATCAGGGTCTGCCGCTCTAACCATAATCGAAGAGGCTATATCATAACTCTTGTATAATGATATTGCTGCTATGAATTGTTGCCCCACTACATGGTATGAAAGGGATAATTGGATTTTGTTATAGGACAAGAAGATTTTTGAAGCAACCTGCCTCATGGACAAATTGATATTCTATTAAATTCCACACCGTGGTTTTGAGATATTTCTTTTAGCCTAAAGTGAATAATTGTTGCTCTGTGGGAGGAGTGAATGTTCTGTATATTGGCTGTCTGGGCAGGTGTGCATTTGTATCCAGAGAACAATTGTGGACAGAGTATCTACTCACTGTTCCATATGAACAATCTCAGTGTTGTGGATTAGGAACAGAAGGGAAAGTAGGGCCTAGTGAAGTATCCGAAGGCTACCATGATTTGGACCAGGGGTTGGATCTTTTTTCGTAGCGCTTTAACGGTTTGATTTCAGGCAGATCGGGAGAGGATGTGTGTTGAAATGACAGATTAAGAGTTTGTAAATAATTTTTACCTAACATTAAACCAGAGAGGGAGAAAAAGCCCTGTACTGATTAAAAGAGAAGTAAGCATTGTTATGAGTTAGTATGATCGTAAGGTAGCCGATTCACCTTGCTGTAGATTACTTAAGAGTCAGGCATATGCCCTGGAAGTATGAGGGGAGATGGAGTAGTGGTTTATTTCTCTTTGTTTGTTCATTGGACCTTCCTTGCTCCTAAATAATCCTAGAGTGGAGTATCACCTTTAGGTGTGAACGTAGTGCTAGAGGGAGCATCTCCTGTCATAAAGAAGGAAGCTTGGGTCTGGATGCTTGAAATAGGTATTGTTACTAGATCAAGTGTGGAAGTGCGCTGTATCGACCGCAGTGTCAAGTTACTTGCACAAGTAGAATACAGTCTGTGTCCTCTGAAATCAGCTTTTCTAGCTGTGTTGAAGTGAGAGAGTGAGAGAACTTGGGGTAAACTAGTCCGCTTCAACAATCTCCTGAGAATGATTGACATACTGAGGTTCATTAGTGAATAATTGAGTAATACCAGGTCATCTGTAGGCTAACTTATTATGTGTCAAATGGGATGTGTATCCCTTTTGAAAAGTCTACACCAGGAGTTGGTGTAGCGGTTTATATCATTATTGACTCTGAGGGATTCAGACAAAGTGAATAGAACTTTTTCACCCCTAAATCATATGCCTTAATCAAGACCTTTCTCCTGTTTTACACTGTTACTGTGATTTTGTTGATGCCATGTCTGGCAAACAGATTGTTTATTTTAAATCCATGCAGGATACTCTTTTGTTGCCACAACATGGATGTTTTTGAAGAGTGATGTAGTCCAAGTGTTTGTGTCCGAGGACGTCTGTCTCGATAGATCTATGTTGTGGTTTTGATAGTACTCAACATATAGCCATCCATCTGAGATTTGATTGTGTTGAGCTTGAAAGTTTCTTTTGAGGTTTTGGAGAGGTTTGATGGGTGTGCGCCTGTTTAAGAATATTTGTGTTATAGTTAAGTGTGCATGTATTCTGTCCATGATGACAAATACAGAATGTTCTGGTGAGAGAAAGCCGGGGCCTGTTGCGCAGAGATAGATCATGTTTGTAACCAGTTGTCACTTGCATTTTAGGATGTTTTGTGCCTTGAATATCTAATCACATCTGCTGTGAGCATAAACCGCACAATATGGCAGAAGTAAAAAAAAAACTCAACCTGGAAAATCTGAGTAATGAAAAACAGTTAAAGTATTTTTTTCTTAGGAGACAGCTGAAGTTGCCAGGTATGAAAATGCCAGTTTGAGGGCACTGACCCTCAGTGCTGCTTGATTTTGCACTTTATTGATTTTCGACGAGTCCAGAATAACCATGTTGGGACAAAGAGATGAACTGGCAGATAGATTACTATCATTATTCAAGATCTAAAAATAGGAAACATGAAAGTATAATGGAAGAACAAGACAGGAAAATGAAACGCAGTTTTCTATTCATTTTGTTGTGCAGGAGGAGTCCATCGCTGACAAAGCGTTGTGACAGACTATGCACATGAGTGTTACTTTAGATGATACATTTTAGTGCATTAATGGCACTTTATTCAATGCCTTCTACTTATTGTCGAAGGTTTTGGTAATAATTGGGTGGTATTTTGGATAGGGATGTTCAAATTTACATGGCTTGCTACAGAGGCTATTAGTACCATGCCCAGGTCTCATCTGTTGACTCCAGGGCTTGAGGCACAGATCTGGCAGGCAAAAAGGTTGAGCTAGAGGATGTGTGGGTGGCAACAAGGTCTGCTGATTATCATATATATTTTCTCAGGGAAGATCCCACTTGGTTGATCAGGCATAGGCCAGGATGGCTCTCCCTGATCAAGAGGGTGGAGTCACTGATGATCATAGGTGTTTGCCACCCAAACCAATGTTATGGGCCTCTCAGGTTGCCAAGACCCTGCCTGAAGGTCACATCTGCTCCCTACAAGTGCTGCTGCGAAAAAAGGTTGAAGGCTGCATAGCCGACTGAGAGTCGGATGCTCTCACCCTGTTCAAATTGTTTTGTAAGTTTATTAACTTATTTTTATTAAGATCAGGGCTTTGTGGTGGTTGAGTCCATTGAGTGCGATCTAAGTGTTCTGTATTCTCCCTCGCCTTTGTCAATATTTGTTTCAGCCAGGTTGTCACTATTGTTTACAATATACTTCCTGAGCCTTCCACACCATTAGAATTATGGAACTCTCCTTCAATTGCAGCAAGTCTGTATATTACCAGACAGTCTGCATTGAACGTCATGTATCACTCTTCCATATGAAAGCTTGTCCTACTCACAAATTATCTACACCCATTTTCTTTTATTTGACTTACCAACACTTAAATGAAACGTGTTGTGGAGGAGTGAAGCAGTTTTTGTGTATTGATTAGAGATTGTTTCATGTCAGTAAACATTGTACTTTTTACCCAGCAGGCCTAACGGCTCCATCGGTGGTCGGTATGTCACGGCGGAGAAGGGAAGCAGCCGGTGGGCCCACATTGAAGAAAAGGAAAGCAAAACCTGCAGCTCAAGGGGAAGAGGAAAGAGAACTCAGTGCCTCCACGGAAGATGCTGTTGTGGGGCAGGGGATGGTGTACATTGATTCACTGGGCATCTCCTATCAGGACTCCCCTAATGCTACTCAGTACCAGCTCCCCAAGAAGGTGCCAAAGAGCACTGTCCAAACACAAATCAAGCTTATAGATGAGAATGGGGTGACCACAGTGCAAACAAGTACAGAGGACAGTGCCAGTCACGAAGAGCAGGCGGCGTCTACCTCAACTGAAGACACAGAATGTAAGGCTCTGCGCACTATTTACCATTGATTATTTTTTTATTGGATGAATAAGAGCAGGAAGGGCTTCTGGCCATGCGGTCTGCTCTAGTGGTATATTTATACAGTTCATAAATCATACTGTCTGGTTATTACTATGGGTATGTTTAGACTAGAACTGTACTTGCCTTGGCATTCATTTCTATAAGTTTAAGGTTATAGTGTTATTTGAAGGTCATCGAATTTTTTGAGGAGTGCAATCAAACCCAGAGGTCTTCATACTAGAAAGGAATAAGGCATAACTGAAGAATAGGAATGTGCCATGTTTTGCCTTCAGTACCCTGGTGATAGCCTCATCATTTGCAACAGTATTGATGCACCACTGGACTGTACTCTACTGCCATTGTCTCATCTAAAAAGTGGCTTTTAAAGTGAAGATTGATTTTTGACTTTTTTGTGAATTTCAAGCTAAAACTAAGCGTAGTAAATAGTTCTTAAAGGTTCTGGGTTAAAAGGAAAATTACATCTTTTATCATAAGCGTCCGCAGTTTTATCCCTAATTGATCAATTGGTTTCCCCCTGGAATCCTCTTTTCCTCTCATGGTGGGGTCGACTTGATTCCATCAAAATGATGGTTGCCCCTATTCTTATTTATATATTTTCCATGTTACCTGTTCATATCCCTGCTCTCTATTTTAAACATATTGATTCCTCTCTCTCAAAATTCCTCTGGAAAAATAAAAAAGCTAGAATCTCTCTTGTTGCTCTTCGTAAGACCAAATCGAATGGTGGCGTTAATTTTCCAGATTTTCGTCTTTGCCACAAATCCTTCTCTCTGCGACAAGCTTCCAGATGGCTCTCTTCAGATCCTTCCTCCTTTTCTCCTCTTTGGCTCAAAATTGAACAAAACCTATTACTACCCTTTTCCTTTGAGGAAATATTGAGATTTTCTACTAAAACTCCTTATACTTCTCTTCCTCTGTTTAAATATACTTCTTCTCTTCTAAAACCTCAGATTTTCTCGCATGACATCTCGCGGGAATCATTTTTAACCACTCCCATTTGGTATAACTCTCTTATACTTTTTATTAATAGACCCATTTGTTGGACATCTTGGAGATTGAGAGGTATCATTTGGGTCAATCATCTCTTTGACGGTGTCTCACCTCAATCTTTTCCCCAATTTCAAATTCTGTTTCGAAGTCCTCACTCTTTTCTACGTAAATTTACTATTCTTATGGAGTTCATTCTTGATCGTTATTATTCTCTTCCTTCCTTGACTCCGCCAACTCCTCAGTTCCTTCTTCTTGTTGTTCTTTCTACCCTTCCTAAAGCCTCTCTAATTTATAAATTATTTTCCTCTCCTAACCCAGACCGCACCAAAACTAAAGTGGAACTTTCTTGGGATAAGGATTTGGATTGTACCTGGTCCGTTACTCTTTGGGATAAAATCTGGTCCAGATCTTTGAAAGTCTCTCGCTCTGCCTCTCTCACCAATCTTTATTCTTTCTATATCATAGACTTTATCTTTCTCCTCTTTCTCTTTCCCGTTTTACTTCCTCCTCCAATTCTAAACGTTGGACCTGTGGCTCTTTAAATGCTGATCTCCTTCATCTATTCTTTCTCTGTCCTGCTGTCTCTATTTTTTGGAAAAGAATTTGGTCTCATCTTTCCCGCATTTTCACATTTTCTATTCCTTTTTCAATCATTCATCTTTTTCTGGGCAGTCTTTCAGAATCTTTAGATCTTCCTATACACTCACATGGTCTTTATGATCTCATGCTTGCACTAGCATTCCAACACATTTCTTCCAACTGGAAATCACTTACAAACATTTCAATACAAAATTGATGGAACTCCTTATGTCATTTTCTCAGGCTTGATGTTGCCTTTGCTTCTTCTTGTAAGCCAAAACACAATGTGAAACTTTACTGGTTACCTCTTACAACATACCTAGACCAATTAGCTTGTAAGGTACCCACTCATACCACTTCAGAGAATTTTAAACCTCCTTGAAGAACTTATACTCTCTCCTTTTTGTATTTTGTATGGTCGATTGCTTTCTTTTCATAGCTTTATATGCCATTGTTCTTTACAATTTTATCCTGTTATAGCATTGTTCTTCCGTCCCTTCCCTCCCCCTTCCCTATCGCCTTAAAATCCCATAAAATGCTTTTGTTTCTCAGCTATGACGTTAGCAATGACATTACTTCAGCCTTTGTTTTTGCATTTTCTCTCCTTGCTGATGTCTATTGTTGTTTATCATTTTTGCTCTTCAATAAAGCTTTCAAATATAAAAAAGAGATGAAGACTGTGGGCGAGGTGCTCTAGAATAACATTCCTTGTGGGATTGTTTCCTGACTTGGTTTCATCTTTACAGGGACGATGAGCAGACTCAGCTGCACCTTAAACCCACAGACTTTGGGGCCATTTCCATTGGTGCGCCTATCTACCTATCTCTCAGTGGTACACTACCATTCTATTCACCTAGATTTGTAAAGCTCATTGCGACTCAGAAGGGCCTCCCAGCACCAGAACAGCAATCAGGTCCCCTGTCCTGGGCGAACAATTAGCTGGGGGAATAGTTTAAACAGGTTTCTGAATTTGGGTTCCGACTCGGGTTTCCTTCTTTCCAGAGCTTGGGGACAAGGAAAGCAACGGAGGGGCCGCCACTTCTTGCTTTCTCTAACCTGGGGACTGTTAGCAGCTTCTGGTTAGTTGAGCGCACAATCATAGTCGTGCTCTGCTTCCTGTGTTTCCTGTTTAGTCTCCTGCTATGCACTACCGTGCTGTGCCGTACCATGCTGCTGCTGAGAGGACTGAGCGCAAATCCGTAAATTTCAAAAAGAGAATAATGACTCCACGGGGTTTCGTTGAGGTAGTTGAGCGAGGACCAAGTCTATGGGCTCTTTGAAGACTGAGAGAAGTAGAAGACAACTTGTCCAAAAGCTTTGGGAGGAAGGATGTGAAAAAAGTCACAGGGTCATCACCCTCCAGGGATTCTGGCAGGCCATAAATGCGGAGATTATTTCTTCTATTTCTATTTTCTAATTCCTCTGTGTGCTGTTGAAGAGAGAGAACTGACTTTTCCAGAGAAGAGATGCGCTGAGAGTTGGTTTGTACCTCCAATACCTGCTGTTCCACAGAAGTAATCCGGGTATCCATAGACGACCATTTTTCTTTCAAAAGTTGCATATCTGTTAGTGTCCTCTATAAATGGACGTAATGCACGTATTTCCTCCAATATGAGCTCCATGGAGATAGGGGAGGAAGATTTGTCAGGAGCAGGGGGAATCATGCTTCAGTTGCTTGGACGTAGTAGGAGGAGAAGATTTGTTAGAAGTAGCTTGGGAAACAGAAGAACGATTAGGCGCAGCTCCAGCCATTGATATTGCAGCAGTAGAGGAATGTGAAGATGAGGAGGAAGTCGACTGAACCTCTGTGGAAGGTACAAAAACGAATTTTGGCGTGTGCAGCTGAACCATAGGAAACAAATTGCTTCCAAGACGTTGGTATGCAGTAAATTAGATCCAAAACAACATCTTCACGTAAGTGCAAAATTACAAAATTGGAGACATATAGAGCAAATTTGAAAAGTCAATACGCACAGATGTAGTTCAGAAGCAGAGCGCAACCAAACCAGTTCAATCCTGGTAGAACAGCAGAAAATAATGATATAAAGCGCTGAAAAATATTGTATAGACTCTTGCATATGGTAATGAGAAATGCTCCCAAAGATACTCCAGAAGAAGTATATTTAAAATGCAGCACACATGCTGGTCATCACAAATATAGGTTCATAAAGTAAGAAAACAGGTGTGTAGAACCAGTAATTATTACAAAAAATTGCAGACACTCAGAGTAGAATTGAAAAGTCAATATGTATAGATGTATTTCAGAAGCAGAGCATATCCATATCGATGTAGTCCAGGTAAAACAGCAGAATTTAATTATATGAAGCGCAGAAAAACAGCAGATAGATTATTGTATAGGAGAATGAGAAATGTTCAAAAAAAGACTCCAGAAAAAACAAAATTAGATGTAAAGTGCAGCGCTCATGTTGGTCATCACAAATGTGGGATCAGAAGTAGGAGAACAGGTCTGCAAGAGCCATTAATAATGGGGCTGAAGATCAAGTGACTCTAAAATGGAGGCATTGTGAGTTAATAATTCGAAGCGTTCCACTGTGAAGGGAGGAAAGGCTGCACTGAAAAAGGACAACTCCTCTGCTGTGAATCACCAAAATCGTGATTAAAAAGCAGCGTCGGGATTTCCTAGCATGTTGAAATATGGTAGGTTAATAGGTCAATGAGGGGCCATAAATCTGAGGATTCAGATGCGCGCGTCAGTAATGGCGGCAGCAGCGGCGTTCGTCATGAAGAAAACGAACCGCCGCAATGAAATACAAGCAGGCAGACGGTCTCTGAAAACAGAAGGGCTCACCAGATTCTGTAAGCGTTCCGACGCTTAGTACAGTAAGTAGAATTCGGAAATCATGTCGGAGAGCGCATTGGAGACAGAAAAACCATCCCAGTGTAGCAGAGGAAACACTCTAGGGGGCCATCCCATATGGCACCTTAGCCACGCCCCCCACAGTCTTCATCTCTCACGGCTCCAACTTATTCAAACCCTCCTACGCCAACCAAGAGCTGTCCAGAACACAGTGAGCAAAACATTGCATTATTACAGGCACAGAAGAAGGACTTGAGATATAAGGAGTGTGAGGGAGGCTCTCCTTCTCTGTTTTTTGAATGAAGTGTGCACAGCTGCTGTCTGTTCTGCACCACATCTAGGAGAGAGGAACCTTCTCTTCCTGTGTTTTCTGTGGATGAAGCTTTCACTGCTGCTTCTAAGCTGTACCTGTTAGTGTGTGTGTGTGTGTACCTTACTTTACTGCTGTCTGTGGTACATATTTTGCATATACAGGTTTTCCCTCCCTTTCTTTGTATAAGTGAAGCTTTAACTGCTGCTTTCTAAGCTATATGTGCGTGTGTGTCTCTGTGTGTGTGGCTTACTTTACTTGTGTCTGTGGTTCCTATTTTGCATATACACAAAGTTTTCCCTCTCTGTTCTTTGTGTAAGTGAAGTTTTCCCAGCTGGTTTCTAAGCTATATGTGCGTGTGTGTCTGTGTGTGTGTGGCTTACTTTACTTGTGTCTGTGGTACCTATTTTGCATATACACAAAGTTTTCACTCACTGTTCTTTGTGTAAGTGAAGTTTTCCCAGCTGGTTTCTAAACTGTACCTGTTTTGTGTGTAGCTTACTTTACTGATATCTGTGGTACCTATTTTATGTAGTAAGTGAAGCTTTCACTGCTGCGATGCCTATTCAGTATTGGTGACATTTACACTGCTGCTGTCCGAGCTTTACCTGTTAGTGAGGTTTAATTTGCTGCTGGTTATGCGATATGCATTCTGTGTATGTAAGACGCCTTTCCTTCGTATTATTCTGCTGTGTCTAATCTGTGTAAGTGGAGCTTACCTTGTTGGTCTGTTTGCATCTCGGAGAGAGAGACTCACTCTCCCTCTCTGTGTGTGTCTGGCTGGAGCTGGGGCAAGCCTTTTAAATCTGTGGGCATTCTCAGTACTTGTTAATAACTGTAGTTCGTTCCACCCTGGTCTCGCCTCTTCCGTGTTAATAATGTACAGTAATGTGGGCCTCTGGACCATACATATCTCATTGTCTTCTGTCTTCTTCCAGATGTTGTGGATTCCATGCAGTGTTTTACATGCCACATAATATTCACAACCATGGCTTCCAAGTTAAGGCACATGAGACGGGACCACCCTGAAGTCTTTGCTAAGCATGTGAATTACGGCCCACTCACCTACCAGACTTCTCGCCAAAAGGAGCGCTCCCTCCACCCACCCCCAAGCAAAGGCCAGGTGATGTGTCTGGAGTGTGGTGAGACCTTCAGCAGCCGGAAGCTGATGCGGGCGCACAAGAACAAGCACAAGAAGAACAGCGCCTTCTCTTGCGTCATCTGTGGCCGCCGGTTTGAGCTGCTCGCGACTCTCCGGAAGCACCAGCGCTCCCACTCCTACGATGACCGGGACAAGGCAGGGGGGCCTTATATCTGCTTGGATTGTGGGGCAGTGTTTCCTGCGAGCAGGGGCCTGCGGTTGCACGAGTCCATCCACAGCAAGCCCTAGATCTGGTGGCCATTGCACGAGTGCACGCACACGCGCCAGATTCCGTGACCAGTGTAAAAGGAATTCACGAAATGATGTAAAAAGAACTTCGAGAGGTGATACAGAGGCGGTCCCGCTGACCGGGCTCAAAGCACACGACCATGAGTTCCTCCTGTTTCAAGTGAACTCACAGGTCATCGTCTCATAGACCTCAAGCATTTCAAGAAGCAAGAATTACACAGAAAAGCCAAGTCAGCTGGATAATGTGGTAGCATTTCTCTGGGTAGCACTGAAGCTAGAGATGGTTAAAAATGGCTGACTCTTTGCTGTGCCCTCTGCTGGTGCAACAACCTCACCATTCACGAGCAGAAGCAGCAGGATAAAGTTCTGATCCTATGGAATAATATCATCACATTAGCTAATAGACATGGTTTTCCCACCAGTGACCAAGCACTGCACCATGGCAGTCACCCCAAGCGTGGACAATGTCTGCCTGCGAATCCTAACACTGGGGTGTCAACATGAGTCTTGAAAAGAACAGGGGTTTGAACCTTACTCAAAACAAATAGCATTATTTTGTTTCTTTGGCAGCAAATACCAGTGTAAGCCAGATTGAAGACTGTCATTGCATTAGTGAAGACAGCCAGTACTCTCTGTCTGATCTTCACAATATTCATGATTTCTGCCTCTAGACCCAAAGTTTGCCTCGTGGGTGAAGGAGGAAGAGTGTGTAAGGTCACATGGCCCAGCAACTTTCCTTCTGTACCAAGGAAGAGCTTCAAATGCCCACCGTAACCGCTTCAGTGGAAGACAATCTTCCAGTCCCATATGTCATTGTTACATCTGTTGACATTTTTGTTGACCGTGATCAGCCTTCCTTGCCCATCCACAGATCTGTGCCATTGGACCTATATTCCATCTGCTTATCTGTAACTTGACAGATTTTCCAAGATACGGCCTTCATCAGAAGGACTTGGTCTACATTGGCAAAGGCAGGAAGCAATTCTCCATTGGTGGCAAATGGCACATTACACAGCAGTGGCCTTCAAAATTAAATGGCACATTATTCATTGTGTTTGAAAATTGCTTGTGAGAAGGTGCTGCTGAACGGTCTTGAAAATCACTTCATACATGTATGTATGTTATGTACATAACAGGACGAGCACTGTGCTTTTTGAAGTACGTTCTTTTCACGTTAAGAAAATCTGGAATATCTGACAAGGTATGGGAGAGTTTAACTTGTAGCCTGAGGGTCTGTGCTTACACCGCCCAATGGGCATTAATTGTCCAAATTATATAATGTGCGAAGGTGGGTATTTAAAAAGTCTTTCCGCTCTTGTCTTGCACAACCTTTATCTTTAGGCAAAAAATGTCATTTCAAGAAATTGTTCAAAACTCTCAACTCACTCTGGTGTTGCAAATATTCAAAAAATGTGAGTAATCGAATAATTATATATTTTATTGTATTGACATCATGGATTTGGCAGCACATGCAAGAAAGTATCATTAGGACCTAGAAAAGCAGCTTCCCAGCTCTGCTTGTTTTTTGGAGCAAAGGAGAGGCCACTCCTAAATGTCACATTTTGCTAAAGCCTTACAGCCATTTGGCGTTATCATGGAGACCCTCCTGCTAACCTGCTCATGGACCTGCATGTTATTCCAGTTTTTTGTTTCTTTCGGAAACTTATTCTACATGAAAGAAAATGAATAAATCTGTATAATAATCTGTGTTGTTCAAATGTTGCACACCTATCGGTATCCAGACATTTTATATATAAACCAACCAATGCTGTTCAACGTATCTCTGATTTATTTATTTGCCCCACACAATTTTAGAACACTAAAAGCCTGCCACTTTTTATCCGGAAAAGTGAATTGAATGCTTGCACGAAGGACATTTCACAATGTGTTTTAGTGGGAAGTTTGTTGAATGCTTTAGGTAGGTGCACAGACAGCTTTAGAGGGAATTCTAATGACTATTTAGGAATCTGAAAAATCAAGTGCGTTGGATTGTGTTTGGTTATGTGTAAACTTGTATGTGTTTTTATGTGGACCTCTTTGGAGTTCTGTATCATAATTCTAAATAAACGTGAACTTGAACTTTAGAGGGAATTATACAGAAAGGTTTAGAGGGATATGTGCTTAATGCTGTAGACAAGTGTACTGATTGGTTTATGGAAGTGTACTGAGTGCTTTAACGCAAGTGTGCTGAATTCTTTTATGCAAGTTTTTCTGAATTTGTTGATACAAGTGTGCTAAATGCTTTTATTTTAGTGTTCTGAATGCTTTTAGGCAACTGTGCTGGATGCTTTTAGTCAGGTCTGCCTAATGTATCTGATAGAGACATCTAGCAGCAGATTATCATTAGAATTATCCCCAGACATCAAACTGGATCTGGAAATTTCGTTGTGAAAAATACCGCTGCACATCAGTAGGTGGCATTGTTATGCTCCGTGTGGGGTCGTCGACTCCGGGAGGGAAGTGCGCTGTGCCTATATAGACACCACCCCAGTGAGCTGATGTCGGGTCTTTTCTTTCTGCACCATCAGTGCAGACCAGGAGAAGAGCTACCTCAATCACTTTTTGACTGACTTTTTCGACCTTTAGTAGAAGATTTTTTAAGACCTTGTCTTTTGGTGTGGCAGGGATGTCCACAAGAAAGACTGGTATTAAGCCCTGTGGCGCCTGTCACCGGCAAATGCCGATAACAGGTCCACACCTTGCCTGCCCCTGGTGTCTCAAACATGACTACGATAGTAGATTTTCGACCCATGCACCCTAGGGCCTTGAGGGAGCGCTCCCTCAAGCTCCTTGCAGCTCGACATGCAACACAGCAACGATACCAGTCGAGAGGAAGGTCCCTTGATCGTCCACAGAGCTATCAATCCTCGTAGAAGCTATCTGGGCATTCGGGTAAATACCACAAAAAGAAGAAAAACAAGAAGTTGAAGAGGTCTTTGATTTCTCCATGAATGGATCTGGACCGACGCCAATCAACCCACCTCGACCATCCCCGGTGCCAGCCCCAATGCCAGCGTTACCGGCGGCATTCTTAACCCCTGCTCTGTCAATTAGCCAGATGGGCGTCATTCAATGCTGACTCCTGTCCCGACTGGATCATTCCAATCAGGATGGTGCCTGAACCCTATTTCTATGGGCTAGGACTTGGGGAAGATTGGGAGTAACCACTGGACCCTTATGAATAGTAGCCCCTAGACTCCAGTGGTGAATTACAGAGGATTTGATAATTTCCCAGATACTGGCTTGGTCTCTCCTCCCACTGTGGCTACAGAGGAGGGAGACTCATTTGCAATGGTGGTAATGAGGGCAGCCAAGGTCCTAGACCTTCAGTTTCCCTCCGTGGCTGTCAAGACAAACGTTTTGATGGAGGTGCTACAACTCCACCCAACAGGGATGCCGAGAGGCTGAATACCTGGGGAAAGATGTTTTCTCCCACCAGCCCAGCACAGCAGTTGGTAAATACTTCCTGCCTTTTGGGCCAACACTCCCACTCACTCTGGGACTTGGTTGTGCAGGTGCTGTCTCTGGTCTCAGAGGAGGTCTGAGCCAAACTCTCCCAAGCTATTGCTGATGGGAGGGATGTAGATAAGTTTGCCCCTGTGGGCTGGATACAACTGACTGACTAGGCAGAGCAGTTTCATCGTCTGTGTCCCTTCTGAGCCATAACTGGTTTAGAGACACTGTTTTTTTACCTGATGTCCAAGCCTCGCTCATGGACTTTCCCTTTGATGGCTCCTGTCTCAGAGGAGACATGGTGGACTCTAAGCTAGATCGCCTTAAGGATAGCCAAGCTACGGCCAAGTCCTTGGTCCTTTCTATGGCCCCTTGTCACCTCAGGCCGCCTTTCAAGGCCAAGGAATGAGCTTTCAGCTCCATCTCTACCCACCCAGCCAACACGGTGTACTAGCTTTGCAGCCTCTGTGTGGTAAAAGATGTGGTACCCACAGACCTTGCGGGTCAGGTAGCCAGAGCCCAGGTCAATCCACCCCCACCTGCTTCCTGGCAGCCGCTGCCTCCAAGCCTCTTTTGTTTGCCCTCCGACCATAATGGCCATCCAGTGGGTGGCAGGATACACCATTGCCTGCAACATTAGAGGTTGATAACGTCCGACCGCTGGGTTCTCCAGGGCTACTCCCTTCCTTTCGTGACTACCCCTCCACCTATGCCACCCACTTTTGACAGGCTGGGCGAGGACCATATCTCCTTACTTCGCCAGGAAGTGATGGCTCTCTTGGCCAAGGGACCCATAAAGAGCGAGTGCCTTCATGAGAAGTAGGTTTTGGTTGCTATTCCCGCAATTTTCTGGTGTTTAAGAAGGATGGGGTCCTTCATCCTATCCTAGACCTGTGCCCTCTCAATTTCATATTGGAAAAAGGAGGAATACAAAATACTCACGCTCGCTCAAGACCTGTCTGCTGTGGACCGGGGAGACTGGATGGTAGTATTGGACTTCCTGGATGCATTCATCCACATCCCTGTCCTGGCTGCCCACAGACAGTACCTACGGTTCACGGTAGGTGACGAGAACTCTCTGTTCACTGTGCCCCCGTTTGGCCTTTCCAGCATTGCTCGGGGGTTCACTAAGCTGATGGTTGCTGCAGGTCATCTGCGGAAATCAGGGGGGCACCAGTCTTCCCTTATGTTAATGACTGGCTGTTACAAGCTGGCTCACCACAGGCAGTTGTCTTCCGCCTCCATACTACTTGCTTGGGTCCACTTTTGGGGAAACATCCTTTACGACACAGCTTTTACCACGCAGTACCTTTTCAACACATGTTTTTCAATGCAAGTCATTACAACGAATTGCGCTGGGGGGTGCTCTAGGATAAGTAATAGTTTAATTTGCTATCCAACACCTTCCCTACTATCCATGGGGACTGGAGTTGGAATAGTAAATTAAACTATTCACTATCCAGCACCCCCCAACGCAAGTCGTTGTAACGAATTGCGTTGAAAAACCTGCGTTGTAAAGGCATGCGTGGTAAAAGCATACGTTGTAACAGCGTACATCCACAATTTTGATGTGCTGAAGTCACACCTGACTTCCTCTCCGACTCTCCCTTTCAATAGAGCTGTTATGGACACTGTGCAGTTTCCGGCTTATCTTCCTGAACGGCGAGTCCAGGATATTAAGGCTATGATACCGAGGTTTCTGCCTTTATCCTACATTTCAGTGAAACTGACTCTGAGGCTGCTGGGCCTCATGACCTCCTGCATCCTGCATGCCACACATGTCCGCTGGCGTATGCGGGCTCTGCAATGGGACCTGAAGTTCCAGTGGGTTCAGCATTAGGGTAAGTTTTCCCGGATGGTCCAGATTTTGGAGGGTCCTGCAAAAGATCTACAGCGGTGATTAACAAACTGCAGTGTGTCAGCGGCAGACCCCTGTCTTTCTCAACCACATCTGACACTAGGGACAGATGCGTCACTCCTGGGTTGGGGCAGCTATTTGGGAAAGATGGAGATCTGAGGACCCAAATCCAAGTGATCCGACTGGCATTGAAAGCCTTTCTACCCTTCATCAAGGGAAGGCTAGTGCAGGTTTTTACCGATCACTGAACGCCGGAGCAGACAAACTTAGTCAAAGCTTCCTAGTGCATCACAAATGGAGTCTCCCCCAGAGGCGGTGCAAGATCTTTCAGCAATGTGAAAAATCTTGGCTAGATATGTTCCTCACCGCCAAGAAGGTGCAATGTCAGCAGTTCTGTGTGCTCGAGTTTCCAATTCTTGCTCTGAGGCCGTTTTCGTCTCGAGTGCTTCCTATATGTCTTTCTGCCCATACCACTCCTGCCTAGAATTCTGAAGATCAGGCACAACCAGGCCCAAGTAATCTTAATGGCTCTGGTTTGGGCTCAGAGAGTCTGGTGCCTGAGCTCTTGAGCATGGCCATCGGTCCTTCGATCAGGTTGCCTCTCCGGGAGGCACTTCTGTTGCAGCAGCAGGAGAGCATTCTCCAGCCAAACCTGTCAATGCTCCGTCTTCATGCGTGGAGATTGCATGGCTACAGTTGAAACCTTTTGCCCGAAGTCTGTAATGTAATCTTGGCAGCCAGGCTTCTCTCTCACAAGATGGGAATCGCCTGCCGTTGGGACTAGTTTGTGGCATGATTTGCAGAAATAGGTTGGTCCTCATTCTGCTCTCCTGTCTTAGGTTTATTGTTTCTCTTGCCCAGCAGGGCTCTGCATTGGGCACCTTAAAAGGGTATCTTTTTGCCATCCCGGTATTTCTTCGGTTATGTCAGCCATCCCATTTCATATCCCCTATTGTGCTTTGGTTGCTGAAAGGTCTCCCTTCATCATGCCTCTTGGGACCTCAATTTAGTCTTAACCTTTCTGATGTGCGTTCCCTTTGAGCAGCTATGCAACTGTCCTATCAGAAACCTTACTATCAAAATGGCTTTTCAAGTGACAGTAACATCTGTCCGGATGGTCAGTGAGCTCCAGGCTTTATCTAAACTTCCGTACCTCAACATCTTCCAGACAAGCTGCTCCTTCGCACTAGGGCTTCATTTCGTCCAAAGGTGGTCATCCCTTTCATGAAGAGCAGTCCATCTCTCTGCCTACCTTTTACGTTCTGCTCCATCCCTCTAAGGAAAAGGAGAAACTCTACCGGCTGGACCCAAAAGGACTTTGTTGTTCTGCCTTGACAGCACTAAAAAGTTCTGGGTAGACGACCAACTCTTTGTGTGTTATGTTGGAGCCCAGAAAGGGAACGTGGTGCTAAAACAGGCTATTCCCCGATCGTGCTCCATTTCAAAATCTGCTATGCATTGCCAGAGAAGCAATTGCTTAAGGGTTTGCGTGCTCAGTCCGCCAGAGCCAAGGCTATGACCACTGCGTTAGCATGCAGAGTCCTGGTCCTGGACATATGCTAGGTAGCAACATTGGCATCTTTGCACACATTTACCAAGCATTACTGCCTGGACAATCAGGTCCGTAGGGGCTGGCAAGTTGCCCACTCGGTCCTGCAGGATTTTTTAGTGTGAAATAGTTTTGCTTACCCTTCTACTGGGAGGTATTGGTTGGGTATCTATTGTAAGGTTAGGAATCTGTGACTAGAAGCCTCTAGCCAGTATCTTACCTTTGGTAACCCCTTACCCGATAAGAGACTTTATCTAGCTGCAGATTCCTTAGCGACCAACCCACCCTCCTGCTGAATGAACAGATTTATAGACCCAAGGGTTTTCCCCATCTCAGGTCACTAGTTTGAAACACCAGTGGGCAGTACTCTTCATAAAAGTTGTGAAAAGAAACTAACGTTAGCACTCTGGGGTGGCGCCTTTATAGGCACTGCGCACGTCACTTCCAGCACGGACGACCTCAGGTGGACCCGAATGACCCCACCTACCAGTGAACCGGGGTACTGCTCACACCTTGGGATAAGTCTAGGATAGGGAATCTGTGGCTAGCAGTGGCGGCTCCTCCACTGGGGCATGGGGGCGTCGCCCCATTGCTTTCTCGCAGTACAAGAAGCTGAAACATAATATGGTAAAACTACCATTTTATGTTTCTTCTTCTCGTTCTGTGAGAAAGCAGTAGTGCCTGGTTGAGGGCAAGTGGGTGGGTGGGTCGGTGGTCCTGCTCGAGGGCAGGGGGGAGTGGCTTGTCCACTGTTGTGGGCCCTCCAAACCAGACATACACACTCTCTCTTTTTAGGTCTCGTCTGAGCCAGCGTATGCGTTGCTCTGCGAGACATTTAGTAAGGGGGCTTTTAAAAGTGCTACCACACGCTTTTGCTGGCCTAGCGATGCAGTTACACGTGCGTGCAAGCGCGCAGCCGGCAGCTTTTGAGCCCGCTCAGGTGCTATCTGGAGCGCGATCACTTTTGCTGCTGCTGCGCGTGCACCACTTGCGTGCTTTTAAAAAAAAAATCATTTTTCACGCGTGCATGCACACAACATGCTCACCACTCGCATTTACTCTATTTTCTATTACCGCACACAGCTGTAAGTCTCCATATGGGCGACTACACTCTTCCTTTCATTCAGTTGCATATAGAACATTAAGCTCTCTTAAGTACCATTTTTATGTAACTCCTCCTACTCCACACAGGGTCAGTGGTTTTGCAGACCTTAGTGTTGTGGGGCAGCAGACCTTAAGTAACATTTCTAATGTCCAGTTTTTCACTGGCGTCTATCCCAGGCTGCACTAGCTACTTATAAAACATTTAATTGAAAGATCCTTAACAGCATCCATGAAATACCGACCTACCCTACCCATCATTCACTCCCTGAATACAATTTTCTGGTTACCAGCAAAAGGAATGTGTGTGTCTTGGTGTGATCCTAGCCCATCTGTTTTGACACTACCATTACACCTCTCTTCCATAGTCGACCACAGTTGTTTTCGTATAGAGCTGAAAACTTGGCTTTACCCTCAGTAAGCTTGCTTTCAGTGTTCTTGTTGCAGTCCGCATTGCTGTTGTTGCCTAGCGCCATGAGACCTTCCGGTGAGATGTGCGCTTTACAAGAACATTTGACATTTACTTTGACACTTTGTGGGTCCTCTGAGCAGCTTTCAAGTTCTCGCTCAGTGTTTGCATTGCTTTCTCAAGGGACATACATGACCGTGGACATGCAGCCCCAGGGATAGCATGCCCCAGACATATGTGTACATATGCAAGCCGATTGCCTCTGCTGGGGGCAAGACAGTGCCCATCACTTCTTTAAACTTTCAGCCAGACATTTTAAACAGCCCAAATGGTTGCCAATTCCTCACAGATTTAACAGCATCTTTATTTTCTTTCACTTGGACCCCATCAAGAAAAGCCCACTCCTGACAGAACCAATATCATCTGATTCCTTGGTTATTTTTAGTGTCTCTTCAGCCTTCTTTGCTTAGCGTGGGTCACCTCGTCCAATAAACGGCCCGACACTCGTGCTGCGCCAGACAGTGTTTGTGTATTAAATGGAATAAGCCCCGGGTAAGACAGAATCTCTCGTCTAGGACAGCGTTTCCCAAAGTGTGGTTCGTGGACCCCCAGGGGTCCGTGACACATTCCCAGGGGGTCCACAGGACTTAAGTGCCTAACGAAGGTATATAAACAAAACGCTTATGAGGTGTGAATGTACTTGGCGCCGGGCAGCAAGACTGCAATACAATCTGGCCCCCAGGCGCACAGTACATGAGAGGTGTGAATGTTGCTGGGGCCTTGGCAGCAAGATTGCAGTGAAATCTGGCCAATCACCCTTCAGCTATAGCTGCAAGCTGAAGGGTGATTGCCCTTAAATTGTGTTATTTACTTCTGCCCATCACCCGATGTCGAGCTCGCACAGGAGTGCGTGTGTTTCCTGTTCTGTTTGTGACCAGGCCCAGGGCATTTTGCTGTCTGTCCCCATTTGCCCTGAAAGCAGCTGCGTGGCGAGATAGAAGAGCATTGGAGGCTGGACCTGCATGTAAGTGTTTAATTTGTGTGTGCGTGTTTGTGTGTGCGTGTTTGTGTGGGTATATTTGAAAGCAGTCCAAAATCTGTGACGCATCCATGCCCTGAAGTTAATGATTCATTCATTTTAATCTTTTCCTTTCCTTTCGGGACTGCAAAAGCTTCTTAAACCGTACCCAGTAGTGACTGTATATTTCCAGGTACAATCTTCTTTACTGATGACCCTTCCCCTTTACTTCTTGTCTTTTCATCTGCTGCACACTTGACTATAAATTAATATAACGAAGGCCTAGGATTTCATGGCTTCAGTTTTGATGCGCTGTAGCAGTTTCCACAGACAACCACTTACTTCACATTCCTCAGTTTGATCCAGCTGAGAGTCGGAGTCAGAGGTTAAGAATAGCACTTTCATAAACGTTGTGGTGGGGACTTCCCTGTGCGCTAATTTTAGTTTAAATTTTAAAAGTGTTATATAACGCTAGCTTTACCGTAGGTATCTGAGCGCTTTGCATACCTTCTCTCTCTTTAAAAAGTGCAACTATCAGTAATAGGACTGAGAGCAAACCTGTGGAACAAGATGCTCACACCACACGTGGGAAAGCGTGACATCTCCCAAGTGTCCCCGGTGCAGTACCCGGAAGCGACATTAAACGTGCCCACAGAAAATGAGTTAATGTTCATTATTGCACATTTACACGTGGGTTTATCATGAAGAAAATACACGAGCGCGGTGAGAAGCATCAAGTCGAGTGACATTCAACAATTATGAGCACAGTTCTGTCTCTCTATCTGCGGGTTTCCCTACAGGCCAGTCTGACACATGCATCATAAGAATAATTTAAACAAGCATTTACAATGCAATAGGTCTCGCATTAGAAAAGTGTGAGCTATTGGTATTGTAAATGACAATTTTTTTAATATGTGTTGGCTTTGAAAATATATAAATTAATAGCATTGTTATTCAGAAAGCCAATAGCTTACACTTTCCTAATGCGAGTCCTATTGGCTATGGCAATGCTTGTTGGTAGCAAGAAAGGACAGTGCTGTTGTGGTGCTGAGTGATGTGGTGGTGTCCCCCAGAGTGATGTGGTGGTGTCCCCCAGAGTGATGTGGTGTGTCCCCCAGAGTGATGTGGTGTGTCCCCCAGAGTGATGTGGTGGTGCCCCCCAGAGTGATGTGGTGGTGTCCCCGATTGATGTGGTGGTGTCCCCGAGTGATGTGGTGGTGGTCCTGAGTGATGTGGTGGTGTCCCCCACAGTGATGTGGTGGTGTCCCCGAGTGATGTGGTGGTGTCCCCGAGTGATGTGGTGGTGTCCCCGAGTGATGTGGTGGTGTTCCTGAGTGATGTGGCGGGGCCCCTGAGTGATGTGGCGGTGTCCCTGAGTGATGTGGCGGTGTCCCTGAGTGATGTGGCGGTGTCCCTGAGTGATGTGACGGTGTCCCTGAGTGATGTGGTGGTGCCCCTGAGTGGTGGGGTGGTGTCCCTGAGTGATGTGGTGGTGTCCCTGAGTGGTGTCCCTGAGTGATGTGGTGGTGCCCCTGAGTGATGTGGTGGTGTCCCTGAGTGATGTGGTGGTGCCCCTGAGTGATGTGGTGGTGTCCCCGAGTGATGTGGTGGTGTCCCCGAGTGATGTGGTGGCGTCCCCGAGTGATGTGGTGGCGTCCCCGAGTGATGTGGTGGTGTCCCGAGTGATGTGGTGGTGTCCCCCAGAGTGATGTGGTGGTGCCCCCCAGAGTGATGTGGTGGTGTCCCCCAGAGTGATGTGGTGGTGTCCCCCAGAGTGATGTGGTGGTGTCCCCGAGTGATGTGGTGGTGTCCCAGAGTGATGTGGTGGTATCATCGAGTGATGCGGTGGTGTCACCGAGTGATGCGGTGGTGTCCCCGAGTGATGCAGTGGTGTCCCCGAGTGATGCGGTGGTGTCCCCGAGTGATGCGGTGGTGTCCCCGAGTGATGTGGTGGTGTTCCTGAGTGATGTGGTGGTGTTCCTGAGTGATGTGGTGATGCCCCTGAGTGGTGCCACTGAGTGATGTGGTGGTGTCCCCGAGTGATGTGGTGGTGTCCCCGAGTGATGTGGTGGTGTCCCCGAGTGATGTGGTGGTGTCCCCGAGTGATGTGGTGGTGTCCCCCAGAATGATGTGGTGGTGTCCCCCAGAGTGATGTGGTGGTGTCCCCCAGAATGATGTGGTGGTGTCCCCCAGAGTGATGTGGTGGTGCCCCCCAGAGTGATGTTGTGGTGTTTCCCAGAGTGATGTGGTGGTGTCCCCGAGTGATGTGGTGGTGTCCCCGAGTGATGTGGTGGTGTCCCCGAGTGATGTGGTGATGTCCCCGAGTGATGTGGTGGTGTCCCTGAGTGATGTGGTGGTGTTCCTGAGTGATGTGGTGGTGTCCCAGGGTGATGTGGTGGCGACACCACCACATCACTCTGGCTTTTAGATCTTTTCTTCTCAATTCAATAAAATATTTTTTTAATTAAAAGAGTTCTTAGTTTTAGAATAAAAAATTCCCCCTGTCAAACTATACTAACAAGTAAACTCAACTTCTGAAAGTGTTCCCTTCCTAATGTGCACAGCCTTTGGCCAGCCGGGCCGTGTGCCTAACCCACAATTAAGCCTGGGTGGAGTTTGCTTCTGCCACTCCTCTATTATAACTTTCCAGCATGCTGCAGACTTCTGTACAGCACAGCTTAAAGACATAGGCAAAGTCAATATCTCTGGCTAAACACTTATAAGGTCCCAAAGGCGAGACCTATTGGCTATGCCAATGCTTGTTCTTTCAGCCCCACCTCGCCCCTGCTTCTAAATTTAAAGAGGACTGTAATGGAAATACTCATCTGATAGACTCACAGAAGTGAGGACTGTACCACTGACCCTCCCGGGGGAGACTAAGCTGGAATTCAAAAAGTGTTTTGCTTCGAGAAAAGAATCACTTGCATATCACTGATCACCAGGTTGACAAAGTAATATATTTTTGTTTGGGGATTAGTTTGCACACAAACAAAGACCTACTCCCCTGCTGACTTTGAACAGGGCTGTCTGTCATGCGAGGTCAACCTCGAAGCTGGTGAACCGGGTTTGAGTCTCAGCAGGGACGCTCAACATCCTGTGATTCTGGGCAAATCACTTAATCTCCCAGTGCTTAACAAAAATGAATGTGTCCATCTGTAACGAAACTGGTGGTCATGTAAAGTGCTCTGATACCTGATATCCTCGGGTCTACTTTGCGCTATATAGAACTCTTAAAAAATAACTGTATGAAGGTACACCGGTCTGAACCTTGAGGAACCAGTCGCTAGGGTCTTCGGGGAGCTACGAGTTGCTCCTGTGTAAAAATCTTATTTGTGTATGCCAGAACGGTTGTGGGATATGCTCCCTTATCAGGACCACTTAACCCCTTCCATGCGGCCGCGATTCCCCTGGTGTGCTGTAAACAGCACGAACAGGGGCGGGCCGTGACGAACCCCAGCCGTCATCAGCACACAAGCACCGTAGTGCATGACGGCTGGGGTTCGTCATCAGCATGGAAGGGGTTAATAGACACTGTGTAGCCTTTGTGGTTTGTTGTTGGCAGGGGATGGAGGCAGTGGGCACCTTAACAGGAGAGGGTCTCGCCAGGTGCCATGAGAGGCCTCTCTAAAATATGCCTTAACTGCACTGCTCACCCATTTGTGGTAAAATGTTGTTCTACTTTCTGTGACTAAAGATTATGCCTACCAGGTGTTTATGGTAATTGGAATAACATTGTGCCATGATCTTGCTGAAACAATATGCATCCTGTGCAGATACCATACTGCCATTCTTGCACTTCCATGAGGAACTCCTACTATAGGGCTTGATTTTGCTGTATACACTGGGCTCATCGATTTGTGTACTATCTTGTTAGAATTTTCACATTGTTTTGCTACTTGGGGCATGTCTTTATTATAAAGTGCTTCATAAATGTATAATATTTTCAGACCTTTTTAAACGGTGTGTAGGTAAACATGCTAATAATTCAGTCATTCAGCCTGTTTCTGCAAGGAAGGGTCATCACTCGTAGCCTCTGAAAGGAGAATGTAGAGGTGCTGCTATGGCTGAGAGCAGGAGGCTTGTACCACTAAATAATACACCACTGTATGCATACATGGCCATGCCAATGGTCCCAATTCAGGCTGTCTCCCACCTGAAATTGCCTCTGCTTCGATAGTCGTAAATGGAGGAAATACATTCTCCAAACATTTTTTTATAAAACCCACTTTCCTCTTCTAAAATGTTGGTATGTATGTGTATGCATTTAACTATTCTCAATGTCACATCAGCTGCTCATGCCATGTCCCATGGCTGCCATAAACCACACAGGAAACTTTTGTGACACTCAGGTGTAAATTGAATCTCAACTTCAAACCAACGGTCAGTGTGTAGCAGACAAAATGACTTTCTGAAGTGTTCTCCAACCCTGATCATATTTTCCCATATTATTGTGCGAATCTCTCGGTGCAATCAACAATGGACTGCTTCCAAAATGGAGGCCAAATTAATGAGATATGTTTAATTAAACTGAGCAAGTGGAATTATCTTGAAGCAGTGTACATAAGATTCTCATATCAATGCATATGATTTGCTAGTGTCCTCTGCCTTTTCAACCGTGTTAAAATCTTCTTACAGGTGCTGTTTCATCTCTAAACGTCAAAGCATATGTAGTCCGGAAACATCCGATGAGGGCAACCTGTAGTAGGTAAAGTAGTGAAGGTCTACCACGTGCCTCACCAAAAAGCTTGGATAGAAATTGATTCCATAACCTGTTGTGAAATAGACTTGTCATTTGTATCCCAAACATAAGGAAGATGGATCGCTGGCTTAACCTCAAGCGGAAACCCACTGAAGAAATCAATGATGGGCCATCATGGTCAAAACAAAGTGATTTAAGTGAAAAGAAAAGGAAGTGTCACAGATACGATGGTGAATATTTACTAATGGGTTTCACACGTTCAGGTTCAGAACATGAACTGCAACCACAATGCGTGCTATGTTATGAAATGTTGTCAAATGAGGCCATGAAACCTTCTAAATTACGAAGACACTTGGAAACTAAGCATAAAGAACATGCAACTAAATCCATAGAATTCTTCAAGAATAAAGAGCAAGAGCTCCTAAAAAGTAGAAAAATAATTAAGAAAACTGCAACAGGATCTGTTAATGAAAATGCTCTGAAAGCTTCATATGAAGTGTCCATGCTCGGAGCAAAAGCAGGAAAACCTCATATAATTGCTGAAGAACTAATAGTATCTGCTGCTAAAGCCATGGTGACAGCAATGGTTGGAGAAAAAGCAGCAAAAGATTTACATTTGGTGCCATTATCTAACAACACTGTAAAAAAGCGAATTGACAACATTTCAGACAACATAAAGGAACAGTTGATCGAAAGAATTTGTAAAAGTCTGCATTATAGCCTGCAAGTAGATGAAAGTACAGACATAGCAAATAAATCTCATCTCCTGTGCTACATTAGATACAATTTTGAGAGGAATATTATTGAAGATTTACTGTTCTGCCGCTATTTGATACACACCACTGCTGAAGAGGTCTTCAACTGTTTCGATGATTTTTTGACATCAAACGGAATTCAGTGGTCCAAATGCTTAGGAATCAGCACAGATGGGGCATGTGCCATATCTGGGAGACTAACTGGACTTGTAGCACGAATAAGGGAAATTAACCCTTCAGTTGTATGGCATCATTGTTGCATTCATCGAGAATCATTAGCCACTAAGAAGATACCAGAGGAATTAAAAAAAAGGTCTTGAATTAGTCAGTCAAAATTGTAAGTTTTATTAAAGCTAGGTCACTAAATTCAAGGTTTTTTGAACAGCTTTGTCAGTCCATGGATAGTGATCATCAATCATCATCAGCTTTTGCTGCATACAGATGTCCGATGGCTGTCTCGTGGTAAAGTTTTGTCTCGGCTTTTTGAATTAAGAAATGAAATCAGAGTTTTCTTCACTGAACTGAAATCTCCTTTTCCACTTCACAAGCGTTTACATGACTATACTTGGCTAGCTATGCTGGCATATATGGCAGACATCTTCACCCATTTAAATGCACTCAATTTGGGTATGCAAGGAGTAGGTATCGGAACATCGGCAATCCTTTAAAAACTTTTTTTGAATGTGAGTGGCGGCGGTGACCCACTTGGGTTTGACTAAACCACCAGTCCCAAAAAGCATTGCTTCAGATGGTACACCTGAGCACAACGTCACATATTACATCACTCATGACATGGTCAGTGACATCACTCATGAGATCACTGGTGACACCATCCTTGTGACAGACTGACAGACCTCCTTTCAGTGTAATGTAACCCTTGAAACACATATTCAGAAATAGAAACTAACATTTTCAAAAAAATAGAGATACCCATACCAGTTACAATAACCAATTCAGTAATTCCACCATCTATATACACATCCTCTCATTAAGCAACAATTCTATATAGTCACTCATACATATACTCACTCATCATATGTAGTGATACACATATACATCCTGTTACACACCGACAGTCAACCAAAAGTTACTCACACACATAAAGACACATGCAAATAAACTATTGAACATCCATTTATTTGCATATACAACTATACACACACTACCACCTTACTTCTAAGGAAACTTACACATACTTACTCTCTTAAACAATCACTTATAGAAACACATACTTATTTAAACAGGAACTCTTTCAATCTCTCACTCTCACATATACTCACTTATATACATCAATACTCATATATACTAGATTAAAACATATGTAGTTACTCATAAAGACACTAGTGAGGCAGGCATTCACTCACTAACACACACATATTCACACTCATCCACCCATACAGTCCTGCACATACGCTGTCTTCAAAACACATACAAACAGTGAGTCAGTCACCAACCCATGCAGCCACTTATGCACAAAGTGAAACACTGATACATATATTTAAATTATTTAAAAATTACTCTCTAATATATGTTTTCACTAAGATACACTTTATAAGCCAGTTAACCAATCAATATTTTATTAAAAATAAACATCCATTTACACACTTATTTAAACATTTATTCGTCCATCGACCTTTACAAATACATATATAAAACATATTGATATTTCAGAAAGACACACATTCACTGGATGGTGTCATCAGTGATGTCATGAGTGATGTCACTGACCATGTCATGAGTGATGTAATATGTGACGTCATCAGCAGTGCATTGCAGGCGCGCAAGTTATAGTAAGTCCAACTAACTATAACGTGGGAATTTCAATGGTTTTATGTCAGTAAAATTTCCAGCTAACTATAACTGGTGTGAAACTTATGGTTTTTTCAGTGAATTTCATAGGTTTTTTAAATGCTAATTCCTAACTATATATAAGGCCGCAAACCTATGTTTTTTTCAGTAAATTTCAAAATGTTGTTAATAGCAAATATCTATAGCTATGAAATGTAATATTTTTGAAAATGAATGAATCCTATATTATATTTGCATTTAAAACAATTTTTTTAATGTGTATATATATATTTTTTTTTTTGCCCTGGAGCGCTCCCGTGGCGCGCCCCGGTGACCGCCCCGGAAAGCGTAGTCTTTTGAAGCGCCCCAGGGCGCGCTCCGGAGAGCGTCCCGTTAGCGCTATTGCCGCGAACGAAAACATCATCGTGACGTATCGCGTAGCCGCGTCCACGTGATACGCACAGCGTAAGCGCACCCGGAAGCACTTGAGCGAATACGATCGCGCAACGTAAACATCCGACGCGCTTACGCGACGCGACCCGGGGCGCGCCCGGGGGTGCGTCGCGTAAGCGCGTCGCGTAAGCGCGTCTGGTCATGTGACCTGAAAATAACACTTATCATTGGTTCAGGACATTTTTTTTCCCAAATGATGAAAGACCCCACCTTTTTTCCTTATTCTGACTTTGTCCTTTGACTGAGGAAGACCTGTTTTGAAATCTTTTAGGTATATTTTGTACTTTGAAATGGCTACAGTAGCAGCATCAGCTGGAGCATCTGCACCGCCACCACCACCACCAAGAGGACCTCCACAACATCACATTGGTGGTCAAGAAGAAGAGGAGGAGGAAGAGGAGGAGGGGACGAGGAGGAGGTGGCTGGAAGAACACAATACCCCATACCAACCCAAGCCACACATTGTATGGGAGTTTTTTTCCATCCCTGAGGGAAAAAAGAAAGTGAATGCGGCAAAGGTGACTTGCCTTATCTGTGACATGGAACTCTCAAGGGGTAACCCAAATAAAAAATATTCATTTGAGAACAATATCGTGATAAGGCACATGCAGCGCAAGCATCCTAACAACTATGCTGCCGCAGAGATGAGAGAACTGGCCAGCAACCCTCCCCAATCTACACCCAGCACCTCCAAACGAAATCAACCCACTCCATCGGGACCAGAGACAAGGGAGACAATCCCTTGCATTCAACCACGATTTGGAGAATTTAGGGTCACCTGTATTTTTTGTGGTAAGACCATCTCCTATGGTGTGCAGAGCCTAAAGCTTATCCTCCTTGCTGGTGACAACCACAATTGCCCCCAAAAACCCTAATTTTTTCCTGATTTTTTTTTTGCTCCTGTTGAGCCATTTTCAATTCCCTGTTTTTTGTTTCTCCCCATAAAAATAACCAAAAAAAATACAAAATAGTTCATAAAAGCCAAAAAGAAGTACAAAATGTTAAAAAAACATTAAAAAAAATATAAAACAACAAAAAGAAGAAAAAAAACAGTTCTTTTTAGAACTACCTCCAATTTCTAAAAAAAGGCTACATTTTTTTAAAACTCTGTCATTCATTTTTCCCCATGGCACGCTCCCTGGTCCGCTCCCCAGTGCGCGTACCGGGCGCTCCCCCCGCGCAAAACCAAAAAAAAAATGTTTTCCTCCCGCGGGGCCCTTTTATAGCCCCCACATCAAACCTAGGGGGTCAAGGGGGGTCTACTCTGCCCCTTTATGGTCATTTCCCCCTTTGTTTTTCCCACCTCTTGTGTCTCGATCCTACCGAGACACAAGATGGCGGCCGCTCCGGACTGTTTCGAATGTTTACAGACGCCCGAGAGCCAATCAGCTTTCCGTGCACACCTCGCGTGGCGCGCCCAGAGCGCTCCCCGGTGCGCGTACCGGGGCGCTGCTATAGATATATTTATTTTTTTGAACCTAAATTACTCAAAAACCACGGGAGCACATATCTTGAGACATAGCAAAGGCACATCGGGCTACCAGTCCCTACAATTTTGCCAAGTTTGGTGGAAATCCATTCAGCCGTTCGGGCTAAAAGTGAGGTCGACCGCCCTATGGAAATTAACATGGGGAAAACACGTTTTGGGACCCCCTTTTATCTCGGCCCCTGCTTGACGAATCCCCCCAAACTTTCAAGGAAGGACCAGAGCTCCATGAGGCAAATTTGAGGAAATTTTCAGGCAGACTCGTCAACCGATACTGGCGACTGCCAGTAGGAGATATATATATATATATATCCACCATCGCTGGTTACAGAGTGCGAGCTGTTGTCGCGGGCGGTCTCGTTACAGCCACCAGCCGGCTGTCAATATTCACTCCACAAAACACCAAAATGTTGATGAAAACAAGACTCCCAGAGCTGCGATTCTGAAAATTTATTTGGCAGATGACATAAACTTCATATACATATAAACAAAGCACCCAATCCAGGAACCTTCGAACTCCACATGAACCGGAGCGCTTCAAGGTAAGGAAAGAGGAGCCGACCCAAGGTTGCAGTGAGCAATTTAGTTTTTATTCAGTGAAGCTCGCCCTGCCATCATAACGTTTAGGCCTTCACAGATGCCTTGGTCACATGACGCAAATGAGGGAGGGGGACTTTTTAAAGTGCTAGTGCAATTGATAGAAGGGAAGCAATTGGTCAATCACAAACTGGACTTGTCAGCCACAGACAGAGGACTCAATAACCACAAAAATGTACAATATTCCTCTTGTTGCAACACATCAACTAATATGCATAAAATGTAAAAAACACACTTGAATCTTCTCATAAATGAGGTCTTAAATTATCTAAAATGTAGATAAAATCGTCTGTTACCAAAAGGAATAATAGAACTCAATGGCATAAAATACACACACATATTAAAAGCTCGTAATTTATCAAATATAAAAAAAACGACTTCAGTAATGTGCAAAATACGCCAGGCAACAAAGTGCTAGTGCAACAACAAATATCTGACATCACATGAGATGGTATCAAATAAGTTTAGTAACATGTAACATAGAATAGGCAACATTGTTCAAATATGCAAGTGGCTTGACTGTTTTTAACAAAATATAGCCCCAGTGGGCTGATCTCCATGTGTCAACCTATTTGCAAAACCCTGAGAGTGCGGCAAATGTGTAAAAGTGAACGTGAATAACATTTTATATAATGTTTTTTAATTGCTTTAAAATAGTCAAACACATGGTGTTAATGAATTGTTTTTTAAATGAGCACGTTGAACAAGTGACTACGGCTTAAAGAATATATATATATATATATATATATATATACACACACATTAGAAACGATGCTTCGCAATACACCTAACCCCGCCGAGGGGTAAGAAAGCACTAACAAACACCAGGTATACAATACAACATAGTGACTGGGAGTTGTAATGCAGCACCTCAATTAAACTACTTTCGTACTGTGCACGTACAATGATATGAATTCATATTGTATCGTGCTTATTTAAATATTGTCCGTGTATCTAGATAGGTGACATGGATCAAATGAACTGGGAGTTTCAACCTTTGCTGTTCCTCCTCATGTCGCATGCTGCATGTGAGCGATCACGTAATAAAAATGCTGAATATTTATTTTACCGGGGACCATTCTTTCTGACTAATCCACATCTACATTTGTGGGAAAAAACAAAATGTATAAGAAAATAAAAGTGTGCTCACTGAGACATTGACTTTCTCTTGTGGAGAAGTGTGGCTCAGTGGTTAGAGGCGGCAGACCCGGAAGCTGGGATCGACCGTGGACCAGGGTTCGATTCCCCGCCTCAGCGGGTCTCGGGCTCAAAATTCCACGGCCTCGACAATTCTCGCTCCGGTGCCTACTCGACTCACGGGGTCTCACTCTGCAACTCTGGGAAATAGCTTGCTTAATCTCCACGACGGCCCCACCCTGTGGACACCCTGCCGGGGCCTCTCACAGGGGAATACCAGGACGGGTTCCCTATGCAAGCGCCAGGATGCCCTTTGGGTGACAGGTCGCGCTATATAAATACACCTACATTTACATTTACATTTACATTTACATAAGCTGCGGCCATGTAAGCAGTAAATAGTCAATTGTTCGTCAACTACATTATGCTTCAGAACATTGTAAGCATCAGAAAAACTCGCCCAAAAAAAAATCTAGTTATTTCTACCCCTTTCCTTTTCAGCCCGGATGCAAGTGCTGATTAATTTGTAAAACAGCGTGCGCCGGTGCCCACAGCTTTGTTCCGAAGTCCCTGGTTCAGTCTTGTCGCGCCCAGTACCAAGCTGCGCATCCTGGAGTCCACCCTATCCCTCGCTAATACATTACCTGGGCATCACTGCTCCCTTTACTCAGTCATGCAGGTTACTGCTTTCTCCTTTATTGATGGGGATTTCTTCCGGAGGTCTGCTTTGGTTGTTTTTCCCTCGTTCTCGCGTTCAATGACTAATGAGGAAAATAAGTTCCGGACTGGTCCCCAGAGAATAGTTCAGGTGGCCCCCACTGGCAATCACAGTCTATAAATAAAATATGCACCTATCACCTTAAAAGCAATGTCGGACACCCTCCAAATGTTCGCCTTGCTTACTTATCAATTGCAATATAAGATAGGTACATGGTCTCTTCTTTCGTGTGCACGGTCCAGCTTCACACGTATTAGCAGTTTAAAGAGGTTGTGGCCAGTATGTTACTTCAAACCGTGCTGGGTAGTTTCATTCTAGAAGATTCAATTTTCTAGTTGATTGTCACTATCGCAGGGGCGGCTCTAGTCTCATGGCGGCCCTGGGCAGGGAGCATAGGTACGGGGCACCTGAAGAGGGGGTCCGGGCGGAGTGGAACGGGAGGCCAGTGAAGAGGGGGGTCTGGGTGTTTGGAAGTGGAACAGAGCCAGAGGCTGCTAAATCCCTGCCAGGGGCCGCCACGCAAATATGTATCCATCCTCAGAGGAATATTATATTAAGGGTATATATTGGCGTGGAGGCCCCTGGGGTTTGGTGACCCTGTGCAGGTGCACAGCTTGCACATGCCTAGAGCCGGCCCTGACTATCGCGAGCAGTGGTTACCCGTGGTTTGCTTTCGCTAGCTGGGGGTGGCAGTACACCTTCCTTTCCCAGGGTTGCAGTTGTGTACTAGCTGCACGTGAAGGAGTCGGGGACCGGGGCTCGCCTGCACATTTCAAGTCTCCCAATCTCTTCCAGATTCCAAGAATGTTTTTGCACTCCTTGGTGTTTACTACATGCACGTGGAGATGTGAAACACGTATCCATATCTGACAGGGTATTGATAATGTAGCCCAACTAACCCCCTATCCGTGTTCCACATCATTTGGGCCTTGTGTGCACGAGACAGGCTTTCTCCAGCCCACTTGCCAGCTCTGCTGAGTGGATGAACCAGGAGCTGCCACTTTCTGATAAGAGCTGGTGGGTGGTCTGTCCAATTAACCAGGCTTGTGTAACCACTGCTGCAAAGATAATAACACCGGAATAACTAGGCTGCAGGGTGAGGGGTGGGCGTGCAGTAAGTGCTCGCAGGTAGAGAGCTTCAGTCAAGTGCTAGGCGCTGCTTACATTTCCTTCCTTTGCGCAAAAAATAGAATGTTTTATAGATAGCTTTATGTTAAGGGGTTGGCCTCTTTATTAGACTTCCTGTTCTGGTGGATGGTGCAGGGTGGGGGAAATTCTTAATTATAAATGAGCACCCCAAAGAATTCAAATATTTTTATATGTAAAAAAAAACCAAGCATTGGCATAGTTGATGTTGTTGCACCAAGGATATTGTGCTACATAACTAAATACTTATAAGGTCCCAAAAGCGAGACCTATTGGCTATGCAAATACTTGTTCTGTTTGTGAGTTGCATGCCGCCACATAGAGAAAATGGCCTCCCCACAGGCGCCTGGCTGGGTGCCGTCTGCACCAATCACAACACTGCCATTGCAGTGTTGTGATTGGCTTAGTGGAGGGAGGCTGCCTGTGGAAAATGAATGCAGGAGTAGCAGGAGCTGAGGCGGCAGCACATGACCTGGGGGAAGGTACGATTAAAAAAAATAATGTAATTATTACCATCCCGCTCCCCCTCCCCCCCCTGAACCCACGCAACCGCCGCCCACCCGTCTAGCCAGCCACGACTGCAGTACTGACGTAGATTAATAGGCCGTTCCGGACCCATGTGACCAGGCCACATTTGTCAGTCCTGTGGCCCCACTGCCTGCAGTGGGTTTGGGAGCTCCACACCCGGGGCATGCATTTGCCAGAGGGTTGGTGCAGAGGGGAGCTCGTATTTCCTGTGGTCTCTCTTGCAAGGGAGCCCGCATGGCCTGTACTGAACTCAGCCTCACAAACACCCCATGCCCGGAAGCAGGCATCAGGCCCTCTGCTTCGACGCCCAACTTCTGCGGGCCAGGGAAGGCTCTTTTATTCGGGGGGTGCGGGCCAGGGAAGGCTCTTTTATTCGGGGGGGTTCTTATAAAAGGCGCTGTTTAAAGCGGTCTACGATCGAGGGGCCCTGACAGAGTGATTTGGGCCGCAGGGTCAGATTCTCTTCGCGTGCCTCAGCTCAGCAGTGTGTCGGCGGAGCCTGGCTTGGTGCTGCATCAGCAGAGAAGTGCGCGACAGGTCCAGATGGGGGGCATTGACAGAGCTGTTCCAGCCACAGGGGTTGCATTCATAGAAAGCAGTACAGCTCAAAGTGGGGTTCGGCCCAGCTGTGTCTGGACTGGCAGAGGGCGCTGCAGGTCAAGGCTGAGGTGCACTTGCAGATCTATGCCTGGGTAAAGTGTTGGATTACAACAGGGTGCTAGAGGCCAGGGTTTTGGTGCATTCCCAGCATCGGCTGACTCATAGTGCTGCAGTAGTGGGGGTAGAGGTGGTGGTACAAGAGAAGATTTTAGCAGAGGGTTGCTGCAGGCCGTGCCCGAGGTGCATTGCCAGAACAGTGTGTGTTTGTGTCTGCCTCTGTATGTGTCTGTGCCTCTGTATGCGTGTGTCTGTGTTTGTGTCCATGTCTGTAGTGGAACATCAGGTGTACCACCTATCAGTGTAGAGGTACATTAGAAGATTGTGCAAGGGAATGCTGCACGCCGTGCCTTGCCAAAGCACTGTGTGTGTTGGTGTGTGTGTCTATGTGTGTGCCTCTGTATGTGTGTGTTTATATGTGTGTGTCTATGTCCGTGGTGGAACAGTAGGTGTACCTCCACTCAGGATAGAGGTACATTAGAGGAAAGCTGCAGGCCATGCCCAAGGTTCATTGCCAGAGCAGTGTGTGTATGTGTGTGTGTCTGTGTTTGTGTGTGCATCAATGAGTAGTAGTGATCCTGCCAACAACAGATAATCCAATATCATATACTCACCTGGGCCCATAAACACACTTACAATTGAGTAAGCTGCTGAAGTCAAAGTTTATGATTTTTCGCAATTCTAGATTAGTTATTCCTTATTCCTAACTAACCTGATCAAAAAGTTCTTTCATCTGGTTGATGGACCATTAGTTGAACTAGTTGATTGTGAAAATTAACACTAACTCTATCTTATTCATTTAAAGTAAATGATCACAGACTCAGGACGTTTTAAAACCTTTATCTAAATTTAATTCATGTGAATCATCTCAAATAAACAGTGCAGTCACCATCATTTTTAAGAGAGTACATTCAATTAATTAATCATCAAACTCATACTTTGGATTCATGCAATGATAAAGGCTTAGAAAGGGAGAGGACAGAGAGAAAAGAACATCTGTAAATAACGTGAAAATATAATTACCAAGAATTGTGTGAAGACCAACCCCCTGCCCAAAGGGTTGGTAAGGGTCCCCCGGGAAAGACCAGGCGACAAAGTCTTCAGGGCAGGATTCAGGACAGGATAGATGACCTCTCTAATATCGATGTTTGCTTCGCACCCCTCTCTGAAACTTTCTTCCTCCTCGGGATTCTTCCGCGATCTTATCTAACCCAATTAATTAAGGGTAGAAGGTTCTGCATTCGGCTCTTTGTCAGCATCTCACAGCATCTCTCCCAGCATCAGCATCACCGGTTACACCGGTTGGTTGCAGGGTCAAGACTGATTTGCATATGGCCCGGCCCAAATTGGAATGGCGAGCAAAAAAACGATGGCTTTAGGCCCTGATCTCTGTTCTTGGGTGAATGTATGGCATTGTTCTGCATTCTGTCCATCAATTGTTTTTGTTTGCGTTTGTCACCCCGAGTGGGATGGGTATGCTCAGACGTGGGTCCCGTGCTCTCCATGCCATGGAGCCAAGCTATCCTGGCTGATGAGGGCTGAATGCCCAAAACCGGTCCTAGGATGCTTGTTTCCAGTCCAGGGAGGACCTGACCTGGCAGTTCGGCCTGGACTGTTCCCATTGGGGGCAGGGTCAAGAGTGATTTCCATATGGTTGGGTCCAAACTGGAATGGCATGGTGAGCAAAAAACAATGGATTTAGGCCCAGATCTCTGTACTGGGGTGAATGTATGACATTGTTCTGCATTCTGTCCCTCAATTGTTCTTTTTCTTTTTGCATTTGTCACCGGTTACACCGACAGCATCCTGAGCTCTGCAGCATTCAGCAAATCTCCTTTCTAACTAACTAAAACTACCTCAATTATACCTTTCATTCTTCATGTACCACCCTCTAAAGTTTCAATAGCGTAAAAATTCGAAATCTAATTGGTCAGGCAAGGAGGGGGGAGATCATCACACCATGCTTACATGTCACTTTATTCAGTGCAACCATTGTTCACAAACCCATCCCCTTAATTTGTATTCATACTTTATTTTCCCACCCGCATTCACATTTCATCTGCAACATTTGTTTAAAATCTAACATGTAGGTCCATTCAGTTGAACTTTTCACTGTCCTTTCTCAGGCTGGGACACTCTGCGATCATGTCCTTCTTCCAACCTCTGTGTCATCCTTCCGGGTTGACTTTCAGTTATACATGAGAGGCCCAAATGCGCACTAGTGATAAAGTCAGAAAAACAGATGTTACTTTTAAAAACAAATGGTTTCACTGTATACCACCCATCTCTACTCTATTCCCCTTTATTAGGTCTCGCCTGTCGATGCGCATGCGCATCGAGCAAGCGAGACTATGGGGGCTCATCGACTCTTTATCCAACTTGCAAGGAATCGTGGCGATTCCTTGCAGTGCCCGTGACTTTTAAGCTCAATGCGCATGCGCATTGAGCTTAAAAGCGCGTGCACATGGCCCCAGCCGCCTGCCTTGCCTACTCTCCCGCCCCCTCACTTCTTGATTGCACGGCCGCTAGGCCGTGCCTCCCCTACTCCTCCTCCTACTCTCCTCCCCTCCCGTCTGTTCCCGCACTCCTCCCACACCCCCCTACTCCTCCTCCTACTCTCCTCCCCTCCCGTCTGTTCCCGCACTCCTCCCACACCCCCGCTCCGCCCCCTCACTCTCTCTGCCCGCCCGCTCTCCACTCCACGGCTTTCTTTTGGGCCTCCATAGCTACTGCCTCTCCCAGCCCCCAGCCTGCCCCGGTGTTGGCTGCATAAACACCGACCATCTGTCTGCAACTTGAATAGAAAGAATCCCGAAAATGCTATTTTTTGTCCGCTATGCAAGGTACACGGGGCCTGTTTGTTTTGGATCTCCCCGGGCATTCCTTATCTGTCATTCATTCTTCCCCGCTCGGGGATTCCCGCGCTGAAGACGTCACAAGACTTCGCACCCACGGACACGCCTGGGCTTGTCCCGGCACCAGGGCTTGAAAAACACATTGCCACGGCCTGTTTCTTTATTTTTATATTCAGTAACTCGGACTCGGCTCTTTCTGTGTTCCAGTTCTGTAACGTGATGCGAAGAGCTGAACCGGGTCAACATTTATACAAGCACAAAACAGCACCCGCTTCCAATGTTAGAACCATATCCTATATCTGCATATGTCCCTAGTGGCTCCATGTCATGTATGACGCACTTCTCGAATTCCTGGGTTTCTGCACTTCGCACCCAGGCAATTTGAGCAACGCCATTAAAGCAATTTAAAAGGCTATTGTATGTAATGCACACGCAGACAGAGCCAATAGTTTTAGCTTTTGAAAAGTGAACAATTGTTTTATTTACCTTCGCTAAGGCAGCGTGTGCAAAAGCGATCACAAACATCCCTCACAGATCAGTTACAATACTGACAGCACTATCGACTGAGGGAAAACGTGCACCTCATAGGGATCATTTACAATACTGATAGCATCTCAAAACCCTCAGTACGAAGAGCAGACACCTCTGGTGGCAGGAGACGTACTCAAAGAACAGATACAGCACTGGTAGGGAAAGTGCAAGCTTCCTTCACACACAACTCAGTTACAGTGCTGACAACCGTGGTACACATATCCTCTCACACAAAACAGATATGGAAGGAGTGCACACTTTTATTGCACTGTGAACATTCACAAGAAATACAGCAGTGTTTCAAGTACCCTCACACAACGAACAGAAACAGCACTGGTGGCAGGAGTGCACGTTTTCCTCACACAGAGACAGTTTACAACCATGTCCCCTCTTGTGCAAGTATTATCACGCAAGGAACAGATACAGCACTGGTATGAAAAGTGCACGTTTTTTTCACACACTAATCAGTTACAGTGCTGACAGCAGCGACACACATATTCTCTCACACAAAACAGACAGAGAACTGGAATGAGTGCAGACTTCCATAGCACAGCGAACATTAACAAGAATGACAGTAGTTTCAAGTACCTTCGCACAAAGAACAGACACAGCACTGGTGGCAGGAGCGCCAGTTTTCCACACACATAGATGGCTTACCACATTGGTACAAGCATACCCTCATACAAAGAACAGACACTACTGGTGGGAGGAGTGCAAGCTTCGCTCGCACATAAATATTTTACCACAGTGACCACACTGGCACAAGTATACCCTCACACAAAGAACAGATACAGCACTGGTGGCAAAGTGTAAGCTTCCCTCGCACATATATGTTTTACCACACTGACGATACTGGTACAAATATACCCTCATACAAAGAACAGACACAGCACTGGTCACAGGAGTGCAAGCTTCGCTCGCACATAAATATGTTTCCACAGTGCCCACACTGGCACAAGTATACCCTCACACAAAGAACAGATACAGCACTGGTGGCAAAGTGCAAGCTTCCCTCGCACATATATGTTTTACCACACTGACGATACTGGTATAAGTATCCCCTCACGCAAAGAACCGGCAATGCATTGGTGGCAAAGTGCAAGCTTCCCTCACTCACCCTCAACCCCTCACCCTCACTCACCCTCAACCCCTCACCCTCACCCACCCTCAACCCCTCACCCTCACCCTCAAACCTTCACCCTCAACCCCTCACTCACCCTCACTCTCACTCACCCTAACTCAGCCTCAACTACTCCCCCTCACCCTCACTCACCCTCAACCCCTCACCCTAACTCACCCTCACCCTCACTAACCCTCAACACCTCACTCACCCTCACCCTCACTCACCCTCAACACCTCACCCTCAACCTCAACCACTCACCCTCACTCACCCTCACCCACCCTCACTCACCCTCACTCACCCTCACTCTCACTCACCCTCAACCCCTCACCCTCCCACCCTCACCCTCACCCTCACTCACCCTCAACCCCTCACCCTCACACAGTGCAATAGGTCTCAGACCATTTCAGTTAGAGCTTTTAGAAATGTTTATGGCTTTTTTTATTTGTAATTCTTTAGCATTGGCTACAGGAAACAAAAATGCTAAACATTTACAAAAAAAACCCATAAACAATTCTAAAAACACTAACTCTAATGGTGCGAGACCTATTGCATTTCCAATGCTTGTTTAGTAATACTTTCCCCGCATTAGCATTAGTAAAATAGCCCATTTTCGCTTCAGCTAAGCAGGTGCCATGCACGCAAGTCTTTAAGACTCCATTTTAGTGGCTTCTGCTCATGCGCAAGAATTTCCCTTCAAGCATTAATTTGTCACATTGCTTAGATGCAGTTGATGTACGCGCAGTAAAGATTTCCTCGTTAAAAGCTGTTTAGTCCTTCGTTTGTGTTATTAGTGTTAGCAGACACATAGGCAAGCTTCACTAACCTGCGTGTTCATGTGGTGTGCATTAGTTTTACACGAAACGTAACTAATAACATGTTAGTGAGTTAAACGAGCAAATCTCTTCTTTACGAGTTCTTGATCCATCAGTAGTAGTGTGTGTAGGCCGTGGCCGAGGTGCATTGCCGGAGCAGTGTGTGCGCTTCAGAGCTGTAGTAAGCAGAGGGGGGAGTAACGTCCCGTAATGAGGTGCACTGACAGAGCCACTTGGACTCAAATGGTGGGGTGGGGGCTACTCTGTGGGGCTCGCATGCTTTGGCAGTGCCACCCTTGAAGAGGCAATGAACTTTCGCAAGCGCTTTCATTACACTCATTTTGCAAAAAAAATTGAATCTTTCAGTGGGCTGGAAAGCTTATTGTGTCCATAATGAGCGTTTAATGAAAAATTATAGAGAGGCTCACGTACACCGGCGCTGGTTGAGGAGTGCGCAGAGGTGAGCCTCAGCACGGGGGAGGGTCAGGCTGCTGCTGGTGTGTGAGTGGGTCTAGGGGTGAGGGGCCCATACAGCCCCTCATACTACCTGAGCCGAGGTAAGCCTCGGTACAGTGGAGGGGTGGGCTGCTCCTGCTGGTGTGTGGGTCCAGGGGTGGGATCCCCTGGTGGCTGAGTAGGCCTATGTGTGCGGGGGCATGAGTGTGTCAGCATGGCGTCATTCACCCGTCCCCAATCCCCCACCTCTCTTGTGACCCCTCCTTACAGTGAGTGATGTGGGGCCTGGGTATGCCTTGACCACAAGAGTTCCGGTGGGGAACTTGTCAGCCTTTGGAGCCCACTGCCCCCGCCAAGTTCTTCTGAGGTTATCATTCTTACTCTTTCAGCCTAGAAGAGACATGGTTTCCATATATTATATATTTCATAACAAATTTTCTACTGGTCTTTGCCCGGAGACTTGTTACATAAACAGCCTCGCTAACCTTTTTAACACTTGCAAAGACGCGTTTGCTATCTGCATATTATTCATGGCGCGTGGCTGAGGTAATTTGGCACACACAGTTATGGCATCCCCAGCGAGCTCTGGCAGGGCCTGCTTGCCCGAAACGTCGGGGGCCACGGCAGAGCGCATTCGTGCAGATGCTTTAGTCCTGGGTGTCATGTGCAGTGCTTGCTAGTTTTAGCATGATGTATTCTATTGTGGACTGCTTGCTGGGCGAGGGAGGGGGACGAAAAGACAATTTATGATAAAATAAGACCAAATAAAGAGCGAATGTGCCCAGCTTTGTGGGAGCGGCTTTATCTAGGCGTGCAGATCCATGAGGACTGAGCTTCAATTTGGTGGGTTGATTGCGGTTTGATGTATTAATTGTATTATTCAGTCTTTTGTCACTTGTGTGATGTCCTGGTTAACTGTGCCATAAGGAAATGTACATTTTCTCAGGCCCTTCAGTTGACCGTGAGATTGCTGGACTGCAACTCAACAGCAATAAAAGCAAAGGGCATTTTCACTAGAGAAAGATAGAAACTCACTAAATAATAAGAAGTACACAGAGTGTATTTACGCAGGTGTGCCGACTGTATTGAGGCAGGTGTGCTGACTGCATTGAGGCAGGTGTGCCGACTGCATTGAGGCAGGTGTGCCGACTGTATTGAGGCAGGTGTGCCGACTGCATTGAGGCAGGTGTGCTGACTGCATTGAGGCAGGTGTGCCGACTGTATTGAGGCAGGTGTGCTGACTGTATTGAGGCAGGTGTGCTGACTGCATTGAGGCAGGTGTGCCGACTGCATTGAGGCAGGTGTGCCGACTGTATTGAGGCAGGTGTGCTGACTGCATTGAGGCAGGTGTGCCGACTGCATTGAGGCAGGTGTGCCGACTGCATTGAGGCAGGTGTGCTGACTGCATTGAGGCAGGTGTGCCGACTGCATTGAGGCAGGTGTGCCGACTGCATTGAGGCAGGTGTGCCGACTGCATTGAGGCAGGTGTGCCGACTGCATTGAGGCAGGTGTGCCGACTGCATTGAGGCAGGTGTGCCGACTGCATTTAGGCAGGTGTGCCGACTGTATTGAGGCAGGTGTGCTGACTGCATTGAGGCAGGTGTGCCGACTGCATTGAGGCAGGTCTGCCGACTGTATTGAGGCAGGTGTGCTGACTGCATTGAGGCAGGTGTGCCGACTGCATTGAGGCAGGTGTGCCGACTGCATTGAGGCAGGTGTGCCGACTGCATTGAGGCAGGTGTGCCGACTGTATTGAGGCAGGTGTGCTGGCTGCATTGAGGCAGGTGTGCCAAATGCTTTTCAGTAAGTGTGCTGAGTGCTTTTAAGCACGTTGCAAAATGCTGTTAATTCTTTAGAGGGAAGGTGTCTGGATGGGTTAGGGAAGGGCTAAATGCCTTAGGAAAGTTCACAGACTGGTTTAGGGAGGTTTACATAATTCTTTAGGAAAGTGCTTAGACTACTTCAGGGGAGAACATCAAATGCTTTAAACATATTAAATATGATGCTTTTAGGGGAATGTGGTGAATTTTGTGCCTGGACTAGAAGCTCAGATTATGCTTTAACTTCATTGATTGAACTCACTGCTGTGATTAAAAAATAAATGAAAAAAACACAAAATTCAGCATTCAAAATGAATGACATCGGAATACATAATCATAACCACCAATCAATAATCAACTCCTACTACGTAAGGCTATAGGGGCTTATCTAGCAGAGACCTCCATTGATGCTGCAGCAGCTGAGAAGTTCTTTTCATTTCTTCGTTTGCTTTACCTGAATTACTGCATTGTTGTGGCTTTGTGCTTCATGCTTGGTTGTAATTGTTGACAGCGACGTTTTGTTTGCTGTTACCTTAACATGTGGCAACTGTGCTTGTTGCCCATGCTTATTCGAGTACGCTAGGCTGATCAAGATTTGACCTTGCGCTCTCTTTCTGTGAGGAAAGCTGCATTGGGAGCGCTACTTGAGGTACCAGTCCTATTTCTTTTTCCTTTTATATGCTTATGGGTAGCGCGTCAGACATATTGTAAGGCAAAATTTGCTGATTTAGGTTTTGTTACACTTTATCTTTCTTTTGCTACATGAAAACAGCTGGAGAATCATTTCTGTGAGACAGGATTGTATTTCTGAGTCTGATGGCATAAATACTGATCTGGCCTTCATGACTGCCCTGATGTTCCATTAGTGTGTTGATTCAGCCAAGTGTCCAAGGCATTACAGGGCACTTCCATTTCGGCCCCACTGGACTCACAGAATGCTCCTTCGTAGACTCACCCGATGGGGGCCGGTGGGCCCACCAATGGAGATAGAACCAATGGAATAGGTTCTAAAGAACTCTCCGAGCAGATAGAGACATTTGAAAAGTTGCATATACTTCTATGTTCAATCTATGAGGGATCATTGACAGAGTATTGGAACCAAAAATGTTGTGTGGACAGAATATTGTGTCAAAAATATTGAGGGCCAAAATATCAAGAAGGTAAGTGCAAATAGGTAAGTCTAACATTACTTTTCTTAACTCCTCATCTATGTACCTTAAAGATATATATATATGATGAGAGATGGCAGTTGTGGGGTTATTAACCTCACGCCGGGCAGTGTGCATTGTCACAATAGTCCCTGCCGCAACGATTCCTGGTCTCTGGGGCTGAGGCGGTACAGGGGACCTGAGGAAGCGCTTCGATTTGGACTTCAAAGCAGGAAATGACATCCTTGTTTTTTTTGGGCAAATGCTGTTCCCTGCACCCCCGCACAATAATTTGGTATTTATTTTTCCCCCATGCACCACCTTCAAGGATCCACAACATTGGATTCTGGGACATGTAGTTTTCCTTCACTTACGGGACTCTACACAGGTGTGCAGCTAATCTACAGGGGGTGGAGCAGGTTTGTTACATCAAGGTAAAAGGAGGCAGGACTTACCATCAGCTTGTTGCATTACCTCCTGAATGCTTTGGGCTCTGAAGAAGGCTGTATTATGCTGAAATGCATTCGCCACTTCCGTTATCAAAAGTGCTTCCAACTGTTTTCCCCTGGGTCTCTGCTCTCTTTTTTCGGAAGGAGTTTTGCTGCATGAATCGACGCGTCAGCCAGAGACGCACTGCAGAGAACCCCGCCTCGTTTTGGGCCCGGACTTCACTGGCTCCGAACTGTTGCAGTTCCTTTTCTTCCCAATGTTGTTGGATGGTCTGGAGTCCGCATCGTATATCGGGATGAGAGATGGCAGTTGTGGGGTTATTAGCCTCACGCCGGGCAGTGTGCATTGTCACAATAGTCCCTGCCGCAACGATTCCTGGTCTCTGGGGCTGAGGCGGTACAGGGAACCTGAGGAAGCGCTTCGATTTAGACTTCAAAACAGGAAATCACACCTTTGGGTTTTTTTGGGCACATGCTGTTCCCTGCACCCACGCACAACCATTTGGTATTCATTTTTCCCCTGTGCACCACCTTCAAGGATCCACAACATTGGATTCTGGGACATGTAGTTTTCCTTCACTTACGGGACTCTACACAGCTGTGCAGCTAATCTACAGGGGGTGGAGCGGGCTTGTTACATCAAGGTAAAAGGAGGCATGACTTCCCATCAGCTTGTTGTATTTCCTCCTGGATGCTTTGGGCGCTGAAGAAGGCTGTATTATGCCGAAATGCATTCGCCACTTCCGTTATCAAAAGTGCTTCCAACTGTTTCCCCCTGGGTCTCTGCTCTCTTTTTTCGGAAGGAGTTTTGCTGCATGAATCGACGCGTCAGCCAGAGACTCACTGCAGAGAACCCCCGCCTCGTTTTGGGCCTGGACTTCACTGGCTCCGAACTGTTGCAGTTCCTTTTCTTCCCAATGTTGTTGGATGGTCTGGAGTCCGCCTCGGATATCGGGATGAGAGATGGCAGTTGTGGGGTTATTAACCTCACGCCGGGCAGTGTTTATTGTCACAATAGTCCCTGCCGCAACGATTCCTGGTCTCTGGGGCTGAGGCAGTACAGGGGACCTAAGGAAGCGCTTCGATTTGGACTTTAAAGCAGGAAATCACATCTTTGGTTTTTTTTGGGCACATGCTGTTCCCTGCACGCCCACACAACCATTTGGTATTCATTTTTCCCCCGTGCACCACCTTCAAGGATCCACACCATTGGATTCTGGGACATGTAGTTTTCCTTCACTTACTGGACTCTACACAGGTGTGCAGCTAATCTACAGGGGGTGGAGCGGGCTTGTTTCATCAAGGTAAAAGGAGGCATGACTTCCCATCAGCTTGTTGCATTACCTGGCTCAATGGTTAGAGTGGCAGACCCTGATGCAGAGGTCTAGTCCGGGACCAGGGTTCAATTTCCCGCCTCGTCGGGTCTTGGGCTCAAAAATTCCACGGACCTGATAATTCTCGCTTCGGTGCCTATTCCAATCATGGAGTCCCACTCTGCAACTCTGGGAAATAGCTTGCTTAGTCTCCACAACGGCCCCCACAACGCTAAGGATGCCTGGCCTCCACCTTGGGGGTGCCCAGGGGTGGACGCCTCACAGGGAAAGCCAGGATGTCACTGATATCACTGTCCATGTCATAAATGATGTAATATGTGACATCATCAGTGGATTGCGGGCGCGCGCGTTATAGTTAGTACAACTAATTATAACAGGGGAATTTCAATGGTTTTATATGAGTGAAATGTCTAGCTAACTATAACACCCTTGAAACCTATGTTTTTTTCAATGAATTTCTAAGGTTTTTTAAATGATAATTCCTAACTATAACCTGCCTGAAACCTATGGTTTTTTCAGTGAATTTCAAAGTTTTTTAATTGCTAATTCCTAACTATAACATATTGAAAACCTATGTTTTTTTTTGTGAATTTCAAAGGTTTTTTAAATGATAATTTTGAAATATATTTATTGTTGTTTTTTCAAATATTTTTTAACTACCTTTTTTTAACCTTTTTATTTTTAGATGTTATTTTTTAAATTACATTTCACATATTTTTACTTACTTTTTTTACATAAAAAGATATTATATTATATTGTTTATGATTTTTTTTCCCTTTTTCTTGGAGTCGCGCACCCAAAGCGCACCCTCCTCGCTTACTGCACGAAATGTGAACGTGTTCGCCATTTTAGGATCGCTGTCTAGGGTCCGTGTAGGGTGTGCGACGGATACAACTTCTCCAACGCGGTTGCTATGCGACTTGTGCGCGACTCCTGGCGCATACGCGAGATGTACGTATTACATGATGGACGCGCAGTAGCGCGTGATGTCATATGCATATCAGACGCAGTGGGTGCGCGACTCCCGTGATTTTTTAAATGTTGAAAAACTTGTTTATATATATTTAATATAAATATTAAAACAAGAGATTATCTGAGTTTATTTTAAAAATAATCTTCTTTAACTTTCTTAAGACGTACATCACTTTTTAATGCAATTTCGCAAAGTCGCACTGGAAGCGAGCAGGGTGCATGCTGAGTGTGCACATCCTACGCGCACCCCATGTGACCTCAAAAAAAGAGATTTGATTGGTTCATTACACTTCCTATTGAAACTATTGAAGAACCCCACCCATTTCAATCACTCTTCCTAGAACTTTTCTTAGGGAAATACCTCCTGAGAAGATCTGCTGTTCCATCATTATTGAAGAAGAGATTCACCTGAATGCACCATGGCTGCAAATCCGCCACCTTTCTCTGATTCAGAGAATTCATCAGAATAAGAATTTGTTCCTGAAACTCCCCCTAAGGAAAGATATACCAGCATTATCTGGAAATTTCAGCATCAAGTTTTACAGTGTACCTGAATGACCACATACGTATATAAATTAGCTACCCTTCATGTGCCAACAACTACAACTTAAATCTTTCACAACCCTGTTTTACTACAGCTACAACACTCCACTGAATGTACAACAAACATTCATAATCGCAGAAATGCGTCATGTCCACCATCTTTTATGTATGCAACTATGAACGAATATAGAGTCAGTGACACCCCGTACCTTCCATGTTGGGCAAGTTGTGGAAGTTTACAGACATAATGACACATTTGCTTTTAAGACCTGGGTGACGTCAGCACTACAAAATGGGCACCCGAATAACTTAATTACTCATATAGCTCACGACGGGACCACGCCCGTACATCCGGAATCATGCTTCAGAGCCTCATGCAGCACTGGTGTACGTCAGTCCATTCCACTCCACTTACGCTACCAGGAAAACACAACAACACTACATGGCCCAGATTTCCATTGTAGTGATTTCTTAGTTCCAGGTCTAGTTGTCAGAATAGCACACACACTCCCTCATCGCTAGTATACATCCACACCACACCCATCCAGCGCATCCGTCACTACACACGTGACCCTACCTATAAAAAAGATGGGTCGCACGTGTTCTACGCTATTTTAGAGTTGCTCTCATCGCAAGAGCTATGATGGCCCGTCCTGGCCGGTTCGAACGCCTCATGTAGGCCCCAACATTCGAACAATGGGCCCACCACTACGTGCGTGGCCTCTTTGGTCACTGGGTTAGTGGTACCCGAAGCACAGAGCGGATGAAGAACCACCTGCAATGATGATGATGGGAGCACGAGTATGTCGTTAGCCATACCGATATCAAGACTCGGCACCATATGTCAGATTTCTTGGTGGCAGATCGGGACTGCCTGATGTAGAAGGTGTCCATGAAAAGATGAGTAGTGAGGCCTGGGTGCGTATTGGAGGGAGTCGATGGGCTGCAGCAGACTGGATACAAGATACAAAAAGGCGATGCAGCGATTTAGACAAACGCAGTCCTATATAGTGTATCAAATTACATGTATATATTTCTTTTCCAATAGCAGGAACGTTTTTATAATCGCTCAAACGTCCGGAATATAAACTATACAAATAGTTATTTTAAATGTGAAAGGGAATGTGTGTGAAAGGGCGATGTTATTTAACTCCACATTAAGATAGTAACAATTTCCAATCATAACATCTATCTTTTACTATCTTTTAGATGTAGAGCTTCAGGGTGCATTATGTCCCGACACGTAGTGAAAAACACACTGATGACAGAAAGTTGAGCTGCAAATATTCTTTGCAGTCACTCTCTCACTTCCTCTCTCCTTTGGTAAAAAATTACACACAATGTGAACTTCCTTTTTATCTTACAGGTTGTGTTTCACAAATTGGCGTCACGTTCCCCCCCCCCAAAAAAAAACTACAAAGCTCTACGTTCGTGTATTCTGTGATGATGCGTGGCCATTGTAACAATGCATGAGAAGCCTGCTTCAACACGTTGTGCACCCTCTTTGAATCACGCCAATGGCACAAGGTGAGCAAATAAGCTTGTTTTCGAAACAACGACAAGTCATCTGTGAAATGAGAGAGTGGGTAGTGTGCAGCAGCTTCACTGCGTAGAAATGTACAATTACCTCCGACAAGTGAGGATAGATTACAACAGTCTAAGGGGCAGATCTACAACCCCCTTGTGCCACTTTTGTTTCACTTTTAACATGGGAAAAGTAGAGCAAGGGGCTTTTAAATCTGCCTCTGACTTCACAAGAAAAACACTCACCTCCTGACTCTGCGAGTCAATGGGGTGCAACGGTCTAGATACCCAATATTGACAACTAACCGCTATGCAGTGGGAATGCATGGGATATAGTACTTTGGAAAAAGCAGCGCACAGACACCTCCTTACAGTGGACCTTGTTGTAATATAGTATCCTGAGTGTACAATAATATAAAGCAAAAATATACGTGTGCATTTGCATGTACTATGCTATTACTAACTCTATATACTACCTTTCAGATCACTTAACTGGAGGGTGCACTATGAACCAGCATGTGCTTGGATACAAAATGGAGGCAAAAGGTGAGCTACGAGTATTTTCTCCAGTATTAACTGCTCCATCTATAACTTTCTCTCTCTCTCGTTTTAATGTAGTTTTTTCTCTCTTTCTCTCTCTCACATTGTCTCACTTTCTCTTTTAAAGTTATGGACGCTGCTGTCCACCCTGCCATGTACAACCTTAGCTGAGTACAAGTTGTGAACTCTGTTGGCAACAGTGTTTATACAAGGTAAGCTGAGCGGCCTAGAGATACAATTCCTCTGATGAAATGCATTATAAATAAAAGAGCTTATTTACAAGCCCCTTGCTCCACTTTGGCGTAACTTTCAACATGAGAAAAGTAACACAAAAGTGTTGCAAGAGTCTTGTAAATAAGCCCTAAAGAATATTGTCCTGCATAATGACTTAATCTCTCACCTAATTCTGTATTATCTCTGAATCATTTTAAAGACCTTTTGATCTATAATTTAAACTTGGCGCAGTAGGCACTTCCATACAGACACCGCTTGATCGCGGGCCTATAAGACAAGTGAAATGTACCAGGCACACCGCACACGTAAAAATAAGAAAATATAGTTGTGTGTTACCTTCACTTGTAATGTTTGACCTTATTTAGTCACATCGATCTAATTTTAAACACTAATTTTCTTTTTTGTTTTGCAGATTACCTACCGTACTTGTATTGGAGTCCATATCACACTTTGTTTATTATATTGTTTTGTTAAAGTTATGTTTCTAGTTATTTATTGTATTGCTATCTTTAAGTTACGTTTCCACTTATTTATTGTTGTTAATAAAAGTTAATAGAAAAGTATATACATAATTTTTTGGGGGGGTAACGGTCCCCAATAGAAATTATATTTATAATTGGAAGTATAATTCTGAGGCTAACCCTTTACCAGATCTTTACCAGAGTCTATAGCCATGACTAATGGTTCCTATGGAAAAGTTTTAGATTTACAACCGCCTTGCGCCACTTTCGCGTCCAAAGCCCCCCCTACAAAATTAGAAGTGTGTGGGCCTCAATGACGACCCTCAAGCCCCGGGAACCACCACCCCCGGGGATTTGTGTATTGTGGGAGGGAGGCTGCGTAGCCCTCCACCTGGTGCCCTCGAGAGCCCTGGGGACTGCCAAGCCCTAGGGCCGGTTCCTGCAGTGTCCCGTGGTGCCTACCCCGCGACACTGCTGTTTGCTATGAGAAGGCGGGAGTCTTGCGGCTCCCATAGCAAACTTAGTTTGCATTTTGAAAGACAGAACAGTGAAATCTGTTCTCACTTTCAAAATCCAAACAAGATTGCATTTCCACATACAAGTTAGCATCTCCCCTTGCGGAAAAGCAATGCTGGCTCCCGAAGAACGCGAGAAACTGGCGGGACCATGTGAGCATTATGGCTCCCTCCATGGCCCCCAACATTTTTCTATAAGACCCAGGGGATACGACCCCCGGGAATATTAGAAAGTACTGATAGGGGCTATTTTTTAACGGAAAAAAGTAAAAGTTGAGCACCCAGCTCAGTGCGGCCCCCTGTTGTGCACGCCCTAGATGCATGACTCATATTATGTAGGGTGCGCGACTCCAGCGCCTTTGGTGCACAACCTCTACACATTTTGGGAGCCGGCATTACTTTTCCACAGCAGGAGCTACTAACATGCAGCACCCCATGTGGAAAAGCGATCTGATTTTGAAAGAGAAAACCTATTTCCTTGCTATGAGACAACGGGATGGGCACCCCGGGACACTGCATAAGCCGGCCGGCCCAAAATACATTAAGCCCCGGGGAGTGGTGGTCCCCGGTACTTTAGAAACCTTACAACCCTCCTCCCCAGCCATGATTTTACCAATACATAAACCCCCAAGGGGTGATGATCCCCGCGGCTTTGAGGACCTTTGACCCCTCCCCCCACCTTTTTTTCTTTTTAGCACTGGGGGATGACGATCCCCGAGGCTGGGGGGCCCCTCTGAACCCCACATGAAATTTAATAATTTTGCCCCTGGTATTTTACCCCCCCTCATCCCTCCCCGGAGACAAATTATTTATAAAAATTGTTTTATTTTATTTATTTTACGGCACAGTCCACGCACCCTACACGCACCTACCTGTTTTTTAGTTTTTTAAAGGTGAGCCCTGGGGTCCTTCTGGGATCCCCTAAGCAGGTCTAGAGGATAACATTATTTCTACCCTGCCCCCTTTCTCCGTTTTGAACACATATTCCACTGACTTCCTCAGTCTCGCTTCTACCGAGGCACAAAATGGCTGCCAACAGTTCCTGGTTTCGAATGTTTACAACTGCTCGACAGCCAATTAGCATTAAGTGCGAGATCGGGACGGTGCGCTTATGGTACGATGCCAATCCTCGCACAATCCGCTGATCTACTGCACCCATAAATGACTTTAACTGTAATTTTCTCAGGAACTACTGAACAGATTGACACCATATAAGCAAAAGGCACAAGTCGGAACTGAGGACTACCTCTCTGCCAAATTTGGTGTAATTCCGTTCAGCCGTTCGGGCTGTAGCCGTGGCTTAAGGTCCTATGGGAAATTGCATAGGGAAAACACGTTTTGGGACCCCCTTTCTTTCTCGGCCCCGCGTGACCATTCATCCCCAAACTTTCAGGGAAGGAGCGGAACTGAGCTTGCCAAAAGTTTGGAACATTTTGAGAAGATTCATCAATCGGCGCCAAAGTTATTGGCAATAGAATGTTGCGGATTTCCTATGGGTAATAGGTCCTAACTATAACTACCTACTGGCGACTGCCAGTAGGTTATATATGTGTATGTATATATATATCAAAGCTACTACCTTATTGTCTTGTAAAAGAAGAGACAGCACTCTCGGGAGGAGGATCAATATTTTATTTCGGACCCTCTGAGCACCAGACCCGTTTCGGCTACTGCCTTTGTCAGTGCTACGCCCCTGCAAACAAGCACCCGTGCTTGAGTGCATTGTCCGGCGTGAAAAGGAGCAGCGATGTGTGTGTATATATATATATATATATATATATATATATATATATATATATATATATATATTCACAGAAAAAACCATAGGTTTCAGCCACGTTATAGTTAGGAATTAGCATTTAAAAAACCCAGTGAATGTGTGTCTTTTTTAAAAATAAATATGTTTTATATATGTATATGTAAAAGGATTTTTTTTTTTAAATGATTGGTTAACTGGCTTATTAAGTGTATCTTAGTGAATACATATATTAGCGAGTAACTTTTAAATATTGAAATATATGTATCAGTGTTTCACTTTGTGTATAAGTGGCTGCATGGGTTGGTGACTGACTCACTCTTTGTATGTGTTTTGAAGACAACATATGTGCAGGACTGTATGGGTGGATGAGTGTGTATATGTGTGTTACTGAGTGAATGACTGTCTCACTAGTGTCTTTATCAGTAACGACATATGTTTTAATCTAGTATATGTGAGTATTGATGTATATAAGTGAGTATATGTGAGAGTGACAGATTGTAAGAGTTCCTGTTTAAATAAGTATGTGTTTCTATAAGTGATTGTTTAAAAGAGTAAGTATGTGTAAGTTTCCTTAGAAGTAAGGTGGTAGTGTGTGTATAGCTGTATATACAAATAAATGAATGTTCAATAGTTTATTTGCATGTGTGAGTATGTGTGTGAGTAACTTTTCGATGACTGTGGGTCTGTAACAGGATGTATAGGTGTATCACTACATATGATGAGTAGTGTATATATATGAGTGACTATATAGAACTGTTGGTGAATGAGTGGATGTGTATATAGGTGGTGAAATTACTGAATTGGTTGTTGTAACTGGTATGGGTATCTCTATTTTTTTGAAAATGTTAGTTTCCATTTTTGAATATGTGTTTCAAAGGTTACATTACACTGAAAGGAGGTCTGTCAGTCTGTCACAAGGATGGTGTCATCAGTGATGTCATTAATGATGCCACTGACCATGTCATGAGTGATGTAATATGTGACGTCATCAGCAGTGCATTGCAGGCGCGCAAGTTATAGTGAGTCCAACTAACTATAACGTGGGAATTTCAATGGTTTTATGTCAGTAAAATTTCCAGCTAACTGGTGTGAAACCTATGTTTTTTTCAGTGAATTTAATAGGTTTTTTAAATGCTAATTCCTAACTATAACTGGTGTGAAACCTATGGTTTTTTCAGTGAATTTAATAGGTTTTTTAAATGCTAATTCCTAACTATAACTGGTGTGAAACCTATGGTTTTTCATTGAATTTCATAGGTTTTGAAAATGCTAATTCCTTACTATAACTGGTGTGAAACCTATGTTTTTTTCAGTGAATTTACTAGGTTTTTTAAATGCTAATTCCTAACTATAACGTGGCTGAAACCTATGGTTTTTTCAGTGAATTTCATAGGTTTTTAAATGCTAATTCCTTTCTATATCGAGTTTGTAACCTACGATTTTTTTAAAGTTGCTGTTTTGTGTGAGTATTAATTAGTATTATTTTTTTAATAATAATATTTTAAAAAAATGTTTTTAAATAATTTTTTCTTGGGGCGCTCTGGGTCCGCGCACCGGTAAGCACTCCGGAAAGCGCACCCAGAGCGCTACTTGCGTTTGTGTAAAAAAATATGAATGAAAAGTAAATAATAACGCAAGACATTTAGTACCATACATATAAAAGCAGTTTTTTTGAATAAGGAAAAGAAAATAATTTTGCATTTCCGTGAAACTATCAAAACGTCACTTAGGCGCGCCGCGTAAGCGCCCCCGGAAGCGCCTACGTTCGCGCCACGTATGCGCCCCCGGAAGCGCCTACGTTCACGCCGCGTATGCGCCCCCGGAAGCGCTCCAATGCGCGCAGCGTCAGCGCGTCAAGTCATGTGACCTTAAAAAAACACTTTTTATTGGTTGCTAACAGTTTTTTTTACAAAGAATGAAATCCCCACCCATTTCCTTCACTTCTTCTTTCACTTTTGTGACTGAAAGACCTGCCTTTTTGCTCTCGGTTCTTTGTAGGATATCTTGGATAATCATGGCTGCCAGACCATCCAGCAGAGAAGATGACTCTGAATTCATTGATGAAGAGCCTCCTCAGCCGAAGGTCAAAGAGTATTTCATCTGGAATTTTTTTTCCATACCTGATGACCAGAAGAAGGTCAATGCTCCAAAAGTGGAGTGCAGGATCTGTCACACAGTCCTGTCATGGGCGGACCCCACTAAGAAATATTCTTTTGGGAACTCCACAATGCTTCACCATGTGGAGAGGAGGCACCCCCAGAATTTTGACCGGGAAAGTGTCAGGGCTCTGGCACAAGAGGTTCCCAGTGATGGGGCCTCTACATCAACCGGAGGAGCAACTACTTCAGTGAGGGGGGCGATCGCAAGAGCTGGTTCCAAACATTCAGCCTGCATTTAACAAAGGCATCCAGAAATGCAGATACTGTGATCAGCTACTTACCTTTGGGGAGCAAAGTGTTCTGCTCATGGTTCGAGCATTGGAGAACCATCGCTGCCGTTCCCAGCCCTAATTTTTTTTGGTTTTTTTTGCTCCTGTTGAGCAGTTTCCATTCCCTGTTTTTGTTTTTGTTCTAAAAAAAAGAAAAAAGAAGAAAAAAAAAGTTCTTTTCAGAACTACCTCCAATTCTCATCAAAGAGCTATATTCTTAAAAAAATTAAAAAGAGTAAGTGAAGTGGAGTGCATTGATAATGGAAAGGAAAATGAGTAAGAAAGAACAGAAAGGTATGAGAGGAGAAAGGAAGTGAAGTAGGGGGACTGAAAGAAGGTGAGTGTTGGGAAGGAAAGTAAGGAGAAGGAGAGTGAACATGGGGAATGTGGATATTCAAAGAAAATGTTGAAAAGGAACGGGGGTGTGGAAGGGTAAGAAAAGATGCATTGCTGGAGTTGCATCATTTTTGTGACACACTCCAGCAATGCATCACTTTTCGCTTACAGATACGTCTGAAATACTGACGTATCTGTAAGTACTTCCGACATAATACGTCATATATTTAATATGACGCATGACTAGAAGACTGAAGGCCTCATTTATGAGGCCATGCGTCACTTTAACGCCACCGGTGCGTCACTTTTTGTGACGCACCAGTGCTGTAAAAAATGCACCTTATTCAGTCATATTTACAAAGTGACGCATCTAGGTAGATGCGTCACTTTGTAAGCCCCAGCGCCACATTATACCTACGTCAGGTGTAATGTATGCAAAAGGGACGTATTGACGCAAGAAAGGGTCGTAGAGGTGACGCAGTGAAATCTATGAGATATCACTGCGTCACTTTTATGACGCTGTTGCGTCCAAATCTTGCGCCTGTATCACAGCAGGCGTAAGACTGATGCAGGCCCTTTCACATGGGGCCTGGCCCCATGTGAAAGGATGCATTGCTGGAGTTGCATCATTTTTGTGACACACTCCAGCAATGCATCACTTTTCGCTTACAGATACGTCTGAAATACTGACGTATCTGTAAGTACTTCCGACATAATAAGTCATATATTTAATATGACGCATGACTAGAAGACTGAAGGCCTCATTTATGAGGCCATGCGTCACTTTAACTCCACCGGTGCGTCACTTTTTGTGACGCACCAGTGCTGTAAAAAATGCACCTTATTCAGTCATATTTACAAAGTGACGCATCTAGGTAGATGTGTCACTTTGTAAGCCCCTGCGCCACATTATACCTACATCAGGTGTAATGTATGTAAAAGGGACGTATTGACGCAAGAAAGGGTCGTAGAGGTGACGCAGTGAAATCTATGAGATATCACTGCATCACTTTTATGACGCTGTTGCGTCCAAATCTTGCACCTGTATCACAGCAGGCGTAAGACTGATGCAGGCCCTTTCACATGGGGCCAGCAGGATGCATTGCTGGAGTTGCATCATTTTTGTGACACACTCCAGCAATGCATCACTTTTGCGCTTACAGATAGGTCTGAAATACTGACGTATCTGTAAGTACTTCCGACATAATACGTCATATATTTAATATGACGCATGACTAGAAGACTGAAGGCCTCATATGTAAGGCCATGCGTCACTTTTACGCCACCGGTACGTCACTTTTTGTGACGCATCAGCAGCATAAAACATGCACCTTATTGAGTTATATTTACAAAGTGACCCATCTAGGTAGATGCGTCACTTTGTAAACCCCTGCGCCACATTATACCTACGTCAGGTGTAATGTATGCAAAAGGGGCGTATTGACGCAAGAAAGGGTCATAGAGATGACGCAGTGAATAAACTGGGTTTTCCCCGGTCCGCTCCCTGGTGCGCGTACCGGGCGCTCCCCCGCGCAAATCGAATTTTTTTCTTTTTTTGCGCGCGGGGCCCTTTTATAGCCCCCACATCAAACCTAAGGGGTCAGGGGGGTTCTACTCTGCCCCCTTATGGTCATTTACCCCTTTGTTTTTGCCACCTCTTGTGTCTCGATCTTACCGAGACACAAGATGGCGGCCGCTCCGAACTGTTTCGAATGTTTACAGACACCCGAGAGCCAATCAGCTTTCCGCGCGCAAGTCGCGTAGCACGCTCGGTGCGCTCCCCGGTGCGCGTACCGGGACGCGCCTATAGATATATATATTTTTTTAACCTAAATTACTCAAAAACCACTGGTGCACATATCTTGAGACATAGCAAAGGCACATCGGGCTACCAGTCCCTACAATTTTGCCAAGCTTGGTGGAAATCCATTCAGCCGATCGGGCTAAAAGTGAGGTCGACCGCCCTATGGAAATTAACATGGAGAAAACACGTTTTGGGATCCCCCTTTTATCTCGGCCCCCGCTTGACGAATCTCCCCCAAACTTTTAGGGAAGGACCGGAGCGCCGTGAGGCAAATTTGAGGAACTTTTCAGGCAGATTCCTCAACGGGGGCCAAAGTTATTCCCAATAGAATGTTGAGATTTTGCATTGAAAAAAATCCTAACTATAACTACCTACTGGCGACCGCCAGTAGGTAATATATGTATATATATATATATTCACTGAAAAAACCATAGGTTTCACACCAGTTATAGTTAGCTGGAAATTTTACTGATATAAAACCATTGAAATTCCCACGTTATAGTTAGTCGGACTCACTATAACTTGCGCGTGCAATGCACTGCTGATGACATCACATATTACATCACTCATGACATGGTCAGTGACATCACTCATGACATCACTGATGACACCGTCCTTGTGACACAGTGACAGACCTCCTTTCACTGTAAAGTAACCCTTGAAACACATATTCAAAAATAGAAACTAACATTTTCAAAAAAGTGGAGATACCTATACCAGTTACAACAACCAATTCAGTATTTCCACCATTTATATACACATCCACTCATTCATCAACAGTTCTATATAGTCAGTCATACATATACTCACTCATCATATGTAGTGAGACACCTATACATCCGTTAACACACCGACAGTCTTCCAAAAGTTGCTCACACACATACTCACACATGCAAATAAACTATTGAACATCCATTTTTTTGCATATACAACTATACACACACTACCACCTTACTTCTAAAGAAACTTACACATACTTACTCTCTTAAAAAATCACTTATAGAAACACATACTTATTAAAACAAGAATTCTTTCAATCTCTCACTCTCATATATACTCACTTATATACATCAATACTCACATATACTAGATTAAAACATATGTAGTTACTGATAAAGACACTAGTAAGACAGTCATTCACTTACTAACACATACATATACACACTCATTCACCCATACAGTCCGGCACATATGCTGTCTTCAAAACACATACAAACAGTGAGTCAGTCATTTATGCATCTATGTGCTAAGTAACACTCCCACCAAATCATACAGACACTTATACTGATACTAAAAAAAAATCTAATAACCCATATACACACATATGTAGCTACTCACCAACCCATGCAGCCACTTATACACAAAGTGAAACACTGATACATATATTTAAATATTTAAACATTACTCACTAATATATGTATTCACTAAGATACACTTAATAAGCCAGTTATTCAATATATTTTTTTTTTAAACCATCCATTTAGACACTTATTTAAACATTTATTCTCCCATCGACCTTTACATATACATATATAAAACATATTTATTTTTCAGAAAGACACACATTCACTGGATGGTGTCATCAGTGATGTCATGAGTGATGTCACTGACCATGTCATGAGTGATGTAATATGTGATGTCATCAGCAGTGCATTGCACGCGCAAGTTATAGTGAGTCCGACTAACTATAACGTGGGAATTTCAATGGTTTTATATCAGTAAAATTTCCAGCTAACTATAACTGGTGTGAAACCTATGGTTTTTTCAGTGAATTTAATAGGTTTTTTAAATGCTAATTCCTAACTATAACCGGTGTGAAACCTATGGTTTTTTCAGTGAATTTCATAGGTTTTTTAAATGCTAATTCCTAACTATAACTGGTGTGAAACCTATGGTTTTTTCAGTGAATTTCATAGGTTTTTTTAATGCTAATTCCTAACTATAAGTCTCACTTTATAAATAAGACTGTTAGCACTCTAGTTGTTCTTTAGAACACTCTGGTACATTCTGTCATTGGGCTACAGTTGGGCTACATCTAGTTGAAATTTGGGCTACATTTACATTTTTTGGTCTCTGGTGGCCATCTTTGGGCTACATTGGGCTACATTGGACTACATTTGGGTTACATTTTGGCATTTTGGCATATATATATAGCCCAATGTAGCACAATATATATTTTATCAAAGTTAATTTTCGTAAAAACCACTTAAGAATAGGGCTACCAGTCCCTACAATTTTTCCCATTTTTTATTTTTTATTTTTTGCTTTGGAGCGCTCCCGGTGCGCTTCCCGGGGAGCGCCCCGAAAAGCGTACTTTTATAAAGCGCCCCCGGGCGCGCTCCGAGGAGCGTCCCGTAAGCGCCAATATCGCGAACGAAAACATGATCATGACGTATCGCGTAGCCGCGTCCGCGTGATACGCACGGCGTAAGCGTACCCGGAAGTACTCGAGCGAATACGATCGCCCAACGTAAACATCCGACGCGCTTACGCTACGCGACCCGAAGCGCCCCCGGGCGCGCCCCGGGGCGCGTAGCGTAAGCGCGTCGGGTCATGTGACCTGAAAATAACACTTTTCATTGGTTCATAACAGTTTTAGTTTCATAATGATGAAGCCCCTGGTCTTGTGACCTGAAAATAACACTTCTCATTGGTTCAGGACAGTTTTTTTTCCAAATGATGAAAGACCCCACCTTTTTTCCTTATTCTGACTTTGTCCTTTGACTGAGGAAGACCTGTTTGTACATCTCTGTACCTTTTTGATATTAATAATGGCTTCAGTAGCAGCAGCAGCTGGTGCATCTGCCCCACCACCACCACCACAACCACCAAGAGGACCACCTCAAGATTATATTGGTGGTCAAGAACAGGAGGAGGAGGAAGAGGAAGAGGAGGAGGGGAGGAGAAGATGGCTGCCTGAAGAAAATACTCCATACAAACCCAAGCCACACATTATATGGGAGTTTTTTTCAATCCCAGAGGGCAAGAAAAAAGTTAATGCACCCAAGGTAACTTGCCTAATCTGCAATGATGAACTTTCACGGGGCAACCCAAACAAAAAATATTCATTTGGTAACTATACCATGATTCGTCATATGACCAGAAAGCACCCAAACAACTACTCTCGTGCTGAGTTCAGGGAACTGGCCAGTAACCTCCCCAAGTCGTCAAGGACCACCTCCCAAACAAACCAACCGACTTCATCGGGACCAGAAACATCCGAGATGATGCCTTGCATTCAGCCAAGATTTGCTGATTTTAAAATCACTTGTTCTGCATGTGGCAAGCTTATCGCCTATGGTGAAAAAAGCGTTAAGCTCATCGTCCTTGCAGGTGATAATCACAAGTGCCCCAAAAAGAAGTAATTTTTTGAGTTTTTTATTTTTTTGCTCCAGTTGAGCCAGTTTCAATTCCCTTTTTTTGTTTCTCCCCCTAAAAAAATACAAAAAAAATATAAAACTGTTTTGAAAAGCCAAAAAAAGTTCAAAAAGTTCAAAAAACACAAAAAAAATATAAAACACCAAAAAGAAGAAAAAAAAAAGTTCTTTTTAGAACTACCTCCAATTTCTAAATAAAAACTTCATTTTTTAAAAACTCTGTCATCTCTTTTCCTCATATTACGCTCCCCGGGCCGCTCCCCGGTGCGCGTACCGGGCGCTTCCCCCGCGCAAAACGAAAAAAAAAAATATTTTAAATGCCCCGCGGGGCCCTTTTATAGCCCCCACATCAAACCTAGGGGGTCAAGGGGGGGTCTACCCTGCCCCCTTATGGTCATTTCCCTCTTTGTTTTGCCCACCTCTCGTGTCTCGATCCTACCGAGACACAAGATGGCGGCCGCTCCGGACTGTTTAGAATGTTTACAGACAACTGAGAGCCAATCAGCTTTCTGCGCGCAAGTCGCGTGTCGCGCCTGGAGCGCACTCCGGTGCGCGCACCGGAGAGCGCCTATAGATATATATATATTTTTGAACCTAAATTACTCAAAATCCACTGGAGCACATATCTTGAGACATAGCAAAGGCACATCGGGCTACCAGTCCCTACAATTTTGCCAAGTTTGGTGGAAATCCATTTAGCCGTTCGGGCTAAAAGTGAAATCGACCGCCCTATGGAAATTAACATGGGGAAAACGCGTTTTGGGACCCCCCTTTTATCTCGGCCCCCGCTTGACGTATCCCCCCCAAACTTTCAAGGGAGAACTGGAGCTCGACGAGGCCATTTTCAGGAAATTTTCAGGCAGATTCGTCAACCGGTGCCAAAGTTATTCCAAATAGAATTTTGAGATTTAACATTGAAAAAAATCCTAACTATAACTACCTACTGGCGACCGCCAGTAGGTAATATAATAAAAATATCTCTCTCGTCATGGTGCTTCTATGTGGGAGTCGTATATAGTAAAACTTTACTTACCTATAGAAGCTTACCTTCACAATATTTTTGGACTTGATATTCTTGACATTTTCCCCACAATATTTTTGGTTCCAATATTCAGTGTAAACATCACCTATAAGACTTAACGTGATGAGGTGTCTGTTATTATTCGTATTGAGACTTAACGTGATGAGGTGTCCTGTTCCAGTCATCTTTGTCCCAGGACAATTGACACTTCTTATGAGACCAGCGGGATACTGTTAGAAATGGGGGTCTCTCATTTGCAAGGGCTTGCTCCTTTGTCCAAATAGGGACCCTTCTTCCTACTCAGGATAAGGGAGTTACACTCGTAAAATAACCCCAGGTCAACCCCTTAGTAGCTTGGAACGAGCAGTCAGGCTTATCTTAGATGCAAAAAGAACAATTGATGGACAGGATTAAAGGCAGTGTGTAAAGCATTTGCACATAACCAACAGTAACACAGTGTAGGCACTTGGGAAAGAATGTGGCCTAACAGTTAGGCAGTCGACCTCTTAGCTGGGGAACCAGGCTTAGTCCCGGCAGAGACGCTCAACATTCTGTTATTCTGTGCAAATGACTTAATCTCCCCCTGTCTAATAAAAATGAATCTGTCCATCTATAATGTAACTGGTACTCATGTAAAGCGCTCTGATACTTGACTCTGGGTCTAGTTTGCGCTATATAAAACTCCAACAACACTACAAAAGGACACCAGACCAGTTTTGAAAAATATCCAATATTTTGAAAAACTTAAGACAAGAACAAGAATGATAAAAAAAAATCCACAATGCAGTAGTTAGAATTCTTCAGTTATCACAAATAACCTTGAAAAACATTTCCTAAAAGTTGATCGCTCCGTCTGGGGCTATCCTGGCATTGTGAACAACAAAATCCGAACAATTCTGGCTGACCGCGGCATCGCAGGCCAGCTACAGTGTTGGGGAAACCCACAAAACAGTACCTTTGGAATTGTAGGGCGTTGGCGACCACTTTGTAGTATCCTCTATTTGTTAAGGTAAGGTATTTTACACCTACTGCTCAGCCAGTGCTTGTGCTCTGTGCTCAATAGAATGTTGGAGTCTTGATGTGCCTCAGTATGTTGGGACATAGAGAGGTGAAGCAACAGTTGAGCATGGGCTGAGCAGCAGACAGGCTGCTCCTGGTGGGGCTCTCCTTCACAACTCAACTACTTGTTGTCTGGAACTATTCAACTTGTTATCTGTTTGAATAAATCATCTTTAATTACATCGTACCTGCGTAGACCTCCTTACTACATTCTTGTTGAGCTACGAAAGTCGGCTGTTCTTTACGTTCTCTGCTCTTTGAATAAAATGATGTTTTGAACAACGCCAATGAAAATTATTTGAAATATTCAAGACACTGCAAACAGCTCCTGCTAAGATAATATAAAGCAAAGAAGGATTTATCCTGACTAAGTGACTAACTCGCTCCTTAAAAAGGAACGTGTACTCGTACCTAATTCTGACTTACAATTTTTGAAGCTCTTTGGGTCCAGAGCTTTGAGTATGGTTCCGCTGTTCTCCTAATAAATTTAAAAAGAAAGATATGAACCTGGGATTCCTGGACCTTTTTCCTTCAACGCAGGCAAAATCCAAATAGTGTACCTTCTGAGCACATAAAGAACAATACCGATTATAATTTCAATTAATTCACAACATGAGCATCAGTGGTAGTTCATACATAGAACACTTGTTTGGCGGAAAACCGTCAATACGTTTCAAATCAAGTTTTAGGGGTCTCCTCAGGGCTCAGAACACAAGTGAGCTGGAAAAATAAAAACACACTAATATTAACAAACGTACTCATTCTTATTCAGATCAAACTTATCACACCACATCAACACTGTATTACCTCTTTTCTCCAAAGGTATCATTTCAACTTAAACTCATCCCCTACTTCACAGAATTCTAAGAAACTAACGAAAAAAGAGAAAGGAAACTGAATGACTCTTTGCACTACATCCGTATTTTGTATATTCCCTGCCTTGTATATGGTGTTAGAATGGGGGAATACGATGTTGATGTATACTATGATATGTGCAGGCCCAAAAAAGGCAATACCAATAAAAGCAATGTCAACGTATGTCATAACCTATGCCCGCATAACAATGACAGTACTCATAAATGCAATGTTAATGAATGCCCTGAACTATGCCTGCGCAACGGTGTCGATACCGGTAGAAAAGATATCAATGCATGTCATAATCCATGCACGCATAACAATGTCGATACTTGTAGAAACAATGTCAGTGTACGCCATGATCTAGGCATGCATAACAATGTCAATATCAGTAATACCAATGTACGCTATGACAACTGTACACACAATATTGAGGATGTTGGTAAAAATATCAATGGCTGCTACATTATTCGTAGGAGTTCTAACGAACTCATAACATTGCTGTTGGATTCACTCACGGTGATCTCCCCATCCACCCTGAGTCAGAGATACATGGTCAGACAGAACCTCCGACCCAAGCCCCAGGTTATCGAGTGACAGGTTGCAGCACCCAGAGAAATCCATGCTCGTTCCCACGGATAGACAGTTGCATCGCTAACTGGTCTGAGGAAATTGGCCCCACTAAAACACATTTGGCCGTTGGCGCTCGTTCCCCAAAAATACCACAAAGCTAGATGCCACATGTTGATAGAAACGCTCAGCTAGTCAGGATACAACATGCATACCACACGCAGTGATCATGTGCTCCGCACACTAAACATCTGGACACATACACACGGCCCACACTAGCTCTTCCTGAGGTAGAGTGTGAGGAAAAATATATATCTATAGGTTTGCATCAGCCAAATAAGTGAATCAATCCCATATTCTCCTCTACACTATCTCAGACTCACTGAGCTAACTAGGTCTGCTCTGACCAAACTGCTTGCTCTGTCTCCTAAACACCCCTCCCTTTACAAATCTATTCAAGACTGACCCGAGGACCCTTTATTGCCCTCTTTGACACGTCCTGGGTCAACAGCTGTGAAAAGCCTCTGAATTGTGAGGTTGCTTAAACTTGCTTTCTGGTCCCTTTTGCCCTTATATTGCTCTATGTCCTGGGCTTGCATGACACTTCTATTTGTATATGTACAGCCGTATTTGGCCTTGTCCACATCTTACGATTTTACTGATGACTGCACTTTCTGCCCTATATATTCTCCTTTGAATTTCTGTTCGGGGCAGAAGAAGCTTGTTCCAAGATGTGACACTGCGTCTGCCTTCTGCCTTGGAATGCCAATAAACGGACAGAGGAGCAAGAACATTTCCTGTGTTTTGTGGCAGCTGGGGTCTGTTTGTTTTGCGTCGCTCTGAGAAGGGTTGGAGGATTTATTACCCAACATAATTGATTTATTACCCAACATAGAGCCATCTGTGTCCCTTATCAGGTGCCTCAACTAATTATTTATGACTATGATGCCTTTCAAGGAATGTCAAAGTACTTTATCTTACCCACAAAATGTATATATGTGCAGCCCAAACTTAATTAATTTAATTTAATTGCGGGTTTATATAGCGCTAGGAATCGACTCCCGGAGGAGTATCTCCGCGCTTCGACCGCTGTGGAACCCGTCCTGGCTCACCCTGAGAGATGGTCCCCTAATGGCTATCTCTAAGGTGCGACCAAGCATCCCCGGCGGTCTGGGGGGGCCGTTGTGAAGATGAGGCAAGCTAATGCCCAGAGTTGCCGAGTGTGGTCCCTGACTGGAGTAGGCACCGAGGCGAGAATTATCGAGCCCGCTGACCATGGTCCACGACCCTGCCGCGTCGGGAATCGAACCCTGGTCCCGGGCCTTCCTCTGCTTACGGCTCTGCCGCCTCTAACCAGTGAGCCACACCACTCCACTTCTGTTCCGTCTTCAGACGCTCCTTTGTCAATACTCTCCCTGCCGCTGCGTTTAATTAAACCAACTTGTTGCTGTTTTGCCACTGCCTCTTGTCTTTTCATTTATTTAAGTTAAAATCATATTCTAGCAACATTTTGGCGAGCCAGATTGAAGAGATTGGTTCATCAAACTTGACTGCTACCAAAGGACAAGGACTCCTGCCCGACAGGTTCACATTTGTGCAAACAAGATCGGTGAGCAGATGCCATAATTGATTAAAAGCTCTGCTGAATCTTCAGTGCGGAGTTCCATCTAGAGACAGCCGTCACAGGGTAAGAGACTGCATCTGATCCTTAGTCCAAATTAGTGATGTGTGGCAAACTAGGACAAGAGAGTAGATCACCTTTGCTTTTCCCCTAGTCAGTACTCTAGAGAGGGCGAAGGTAAGCTATAGGTTTGCAACCACTGTCCGGGACACAAGTTATGCTTATCTCTGGGTCTCCGATGGAGACCGCCTGGACCACTGGGCTTGACTCACAGGTTTGCTTGGTTCTGGGTGTCAGATAGACACCGCTTGGACTCTTAGGCATGGTACAGAGGTTCTCATAGTCTCTGGGGGTAATATAGAGCCAGAATCTCAATCTTATTTTTAGTCTCGAAGAGTTTTTAGCGCTATCAGGGTTTTTTTTACTGGTAGTATCTAAAAGAAGTGAGTGGTGTTATTCACTTGGACCGCAAAGAATTAGGCAGTCGGTACGCACTACCCCTGAGTGTGAAATGGGGTGTAATTTGGACGTTAAGGAAAAATATGGACATTGGTGGATAAGGTCTGGGCACGGAGGGCCGAAAATTGTAAGGTTATTAATTTTTCTCTGCACAAATCATTGCTAATTCTACCTCTGAGTTGACAGTGGCAGACTATTAGGCTCACTTAGCTCCTTGTATTACATGGAGGATCCCCTCTCTTCGGGCTGCAGGTGCTAGGAGGGGGCGCAGGTTTTTTTGGGCAAAATAATAATTTTTTCTGTTAAACTTTTTCTCTTTTAGTCTCTTTTAGATATTTCCATTTATACTTTTATTGATAATGTGGTGCTGTTAACATTTTTGCAATTTTCTTCATTGTTGAATGTTTTGTCATGTTATTGAGCCTGTGCTTTATGAAAACAAGTTCCCAAAATCCATGATGGAGATTTCACTTGATCATATGCAAGCTTGGTTCCCCACACAGGCTTGGAAATTAGGAAAATATTGTCGCGGGTGGCAGGCCCATACCAAAGCATACGTATTTCCTGGCCTAAGGGGGAAACATTCGCTACCAACACCATAGAACACTCTAAGACTCACATACAGACCAGGAATGCAGGACAGAAAAAGCCTATGATAGAGGCCCTTCTAGAACTATGGGTCATGTCCGAGTAGGCCCCGTCCTACTATTCCGCAAGCAAGGCATTTGCGTTTTCCCCACCATACACCGGCAAGGATGTACTCTTGCTTTGCTGGCCATCCCAGCCGCTCCTGTGCTGGGTTACACCAAACCACTGGCGCGAGGAGGCAGGTGGCCCTCCCAAGGGGGGTTGACCAACCATCCCACACGCTGTCAGCCCCGGCTCAATCCAGCGCCAGGCTCCCTCATGGTTCGACTTCCCCACCTATCAGGTCGTGGCCCATCTGGTCCAAACCGACTAGAGAGCACATGCTCCTGACCATCCCACAGGGTGCCCTAAGAAAATAACAACATTTTTGGCCCTCCTGGAAGGGGATTTTGCCAGTGATGGGGAGCATAGGGACCCCAGTCCTTCAAAATCTGACTATGAAGGGGAAGACACGAACTATACTCCCCTAAGGCATGCCTATGATGCTGAGAAAGCATCAGGGAGTGTATTTGTGGCCAAAACATTGCTTAGAAGAACAGCACGCAGCACTGAGCAAAGGTGACACTCCAGGTGAGAGTTAGCGGAAAGGCATGAGTTAAGGATAAAATGAGAGGGAGCTTTTGCCTGGGAAACCCAAGCAGGGAGAGGGAATCACTCCCCTCTCTCCCTTGAGGGAACCAGGTAGGCCTTGCGCTCCACATAGAGATCAGCCCAGGGAAGAGTCAGTAGGAAGGCCCATAACAGAAACACACACATTACCTTGCTGTCGGCATAGGAGCGGGGTTTACCAGGAAATAAGTAGTCAAGAAAGCCTGACTAGAACACAATTGAGACACAGAAGGAGGAACATGAAACGTTTGCACGCGCACGAAGAGAGCGATGACGAGCATGTCCACCGCTCCCCCCCGAACGTGCTGTCGGGACGACAAAACCCCAGAGAGATAGTAGAAAGAAGAGGGTGAGGCCTTCACACAGCCTTTCTGCCATCTACTGGCCTGCTGGACCAAAGTAAGGGTTGGTAGGATCGCCCCTGGCCTGAGGAGGCATCCTTCGAACCTGAGGACGTGGCTGTTGCGGAGTACTGATTTCGGCATGGAGGGAGGATCTGAAATGGAACTACGCCTCCATGCAGGAATACTTGAGACAATGGGAGTGCTATGTTGGGGAGAAACATACAGCTACCGGCACCAGAATTTTCAGCTACTAAAGAAAGGACCAGCAGGAACCATCTATGTGCCTTGGGTACAGATGGACAAAGAAGGGCTCAGGAACAAATTGCCCCCATTGATGGACAGGGCAGGAAAATTAATCTAATGCTTTGAGAAGCACAACGCAGGTATAACTTTAGCTATAGGTGAAATCAAAAGTGAATGAGAAATGAAATGAATGAGATTTATATAGCGCACGACTTACCCTGGGGCATCTCAGCGCTTGCTTAGGGAACCCGTCCTGGTATTCCCCTGTGAGACACCCTGGCAGGGTATCCACAAGGTGAAAGCCAGGCATCCCACCGCGAGGGGCCGTTGTGGAGATTAAGCAAGCTATTGCCCAGAGTCGCAGAGTGTGAACCCGTGAGTCGAGAAGGCACCGGAGCGAGAATTAACAAGTCCGTGGAATTTTTGAGCCCAAGACCCGCCGAGGCGGAGAATTGAACCCTGGTCCCGGGCCGAACTCAAGCTCCAGGTCTGCCGCCTCTAACCCCTGAGCCACACTTCTCCACCGTCCAAAGTCTGCTCAGTAGCCTCATCGGGGAGCAGACGGACACTGTGTTCTCCTGAGCCCGCATCCCCACAGTCACACTTCTCAACTCAGAGCATGACGGGGTTGCATTTAACTGATTCAGACACCAGATCTGGACGGCCCTGAGGGTATATTCTCTGACCGCTATGATGTAGGTAGACTGATGGGTGAGAGCATGAAGCCTGAGAGCACTGTGAATGAATTCCTAGAAAGAATAAGAGAACAATGGGAGCTAGAGTGTCAGGACATCCATGGACCGACACAGGCCCTCAGGCTACCAGAGGGTATTTGCCGGGTCCTAGCAGCCGGTGTCAGGGAGACTGGGCCCAAACTAACCTCATAGAGTGACACTGTTGTCACAGAATGGGCCACATGGCTAGCCGATGCCGTCTAAATATGTACCACAATCATAATGGTATAATCCCAGGACAGCCCACACAGAATACCCATCCACAAAATCAAGCCCAGAGCAATACTGTTGCCGCTTCCAATCAGCCGCAAGGAAATCAGGCAACCTGTGCTCTGTCACGGGATGGACTGAACAGCTGTCCGAGCATGTGGCAACACTCTCTGCAGCAGACAGGAAACCTACCTCAACAAAAACTGGGGGAATGGCAAGGAGGGGTAACTGGGAAGGCAATGCCTTTACACAATTGCAAAACATGAACACACAGTAGCAAGATTACCCCCCCAACAAGATGTATCCCTCTCACTCCAGCATGCAGACACACTGCCTTATCAACATCTGCAACAGTTGTGTAGGTCGTCAAATACTATGTCGACCTGGAATCCACGCTAAAGTTTGCCCTCCAGGTGTCCACAGGTGCCTGGGGCTTCCACTACTGTTGGTCCTTGAGGGCAGCTTTTGCCGACTACACCCAGTACCACTTACCCAAGTCCAGCTTTCGGTGGACTATGAATGTCTCTCTAACTTCAGGGCTTACAACCAAATGGAATCCCTCCTTTTAGTTCCAGAACGAGGTGAATGCTCTGGCATCAGGATTTGGGGTCCTCAATAGGCATAGGGCAATGATGTCCTCAAAACTCCAAAGAAACACAATTCACATGACCATAGGAAAAATTCATAGAGTTCATTATCGTTACTCAGATAAAGCAGAGCACACAAAGTCCACAGCAGGACCCCTAACTCTCGTCAAAATGTGCAGCAGACAAACACAATTCCAGCCATTTCCCTAGGGGCCCTACCATGCTCCATAAACGACCCTCTGACCACCTCTGGTATCAATTGTTAAAATTAGCAATGCCCAGACCATAGGTAAATGCCCACCAGAACCCACAGAAGGCAGACTAAAAACAGCCCACAATTCTCAAACCATCAAGAAGAAGGGTGTAAAGCGGCAACTCAACCCCAGTAGAGAAAACCTTGTTCCACACTACGTTTAGAGATCCAAGGGATGCACACGTGTCAACGGAAGCATTGACCTGAAAATCAAGCATCCCCTTCCACTTCACAATTGGACGCAGCATATGCAGGTCAAAAGGACACCACTGCGCAGATTAAGCATCACGCTTTTAAATGGAGAAGCCAACCAAGGAAGAGTGCTGTTCCCACAGTAGCAAAGAGAGAGTGGAGTAAAATATAAACAGCACTAAAATTAGCTTCAACTACCGCAAACATGTTAACATCTCCTTACAGTACCCCACTAGGAAACTGCACTCACTATAAAACCATTGCGTGTATCTGTAAAATGTAAATGCAGTAATTTTCCTAACACCTGCCTAACAGTGTGTTTTTTCTACTCTAACCTACAATGCACAGTTTTATCCTACAGATCTGCGATCGAGCTGGACGTGCAACATCATTGCCGTGTTCTGCCACCCCTTCGATCAAAGATTTCAAAAGGACATCCACAAGGCCTACCGCTCACATACAACAGTCTATAAAGTGACGAGGAGAAGTGTAGCTCAATGTTGGAGAAGTGTGGCTCAATGTTTAGAGCTGCAGACCCTGATGCAGAGGTCTAGCCCGGGACCAGGGTTCAATTCCCCGCCTCGGCGGGTCTTGGGCTCAAAAATTCCACGGACCTGATAATTCTCGCCTCGGTGCCTCTTCCAATCATGGAGTCCCACTCTGCAACTCTGGGCAATAGCTTGCTTAATCTCCACAACGGCCCCCACAACGCTAAGGATGCCTGGCCTCCACCTTGGGGGTGCCCAGGAGTGGATGCCTCACAGGGAAAGCCAGGATGGGTTCCACAGCGGTATTCGTACAAGCGCCTTGAGACCCTTGCGGGTGAGTAGTGCGCTATACAAGTATCAATTTACATTTTACATTTTTTTACAACCATTTTTAAACTGACATTTCTTTGTACGGCCCAAGACAAAATGTCTCTGGGTGCACAGACAACAGACCTCTCCCTTGAAGATGATCCTGCTGCATACAAATGTTTTCTAAGTTACCTATTTTTGTTCTCGAGCCCCTCTGGAGTCAGAAGTATGCCTAATCTCATAGTCCTACTTTGACATTCTTGCAACGCATGCAAAGAGACCTCTCTCACCTCACGTACACCTATACTGAATCAAACATAGCATTCCTCAAACACTACTCACTACTACAGAGCACCTGGTACCAAGACATAACCCCTGTAGGCCGTCAAACCACAAACTGGTTGTGCTACATTTATTCACTGATATCCCATGCTTTAGGTGCAGATAGGCTTTACTTATCCCAGAAGATAGCTCCTTGCTTCGTCCATCTGTACTTAAGTAGGATCAGGGCCAAGATTCAACCCAATAGAGTAGACCTCTGTAGGACAACAGTAAACATCATGCGGAATGAGACCAACCCCACAGCACTGCACCTTTTCACTGATTCTAGCGACATCCAAACCAAGTTGGACAGGATGCGCAGAAGTGGCACAACAGTGCCACCTCTGCGCTTCTGTGGAACTATATTGTTTGCTCCCCGGACTTCATAGAGAAGAGGTTCCTAGAGGTAGCAAGACCAGTGCACAAATATGTTCGCTCCTCCCTCCATCAGTGGTCCCAGCGTGGCCCTTAACGTCTTTGGGGCCACCTTCTTTAATGACAAGTGGACCCCAGACATGGAATTCAAATGCAGGCCCACTCGTCTCAGTCACATTAGGGGAAATGAGTCTCTTGGGAGAGGGTTCAACTCCAGCATAGACGCCATGTGCAAGGAAGTCAGAGACACCAAGATCAATAGGTAAACATGGTTGGAGGGAAAGGGACAACCCTTAATTGTATGGAAACTTACACTGTATTCTCTGTGTTTCAGAGGCAAAGGAACCATATGACTTGACAGGCAGCGTAAACTGTGACGTGATGCTGCATACACCGGACCGACAATGCGACACCTCTATGTTGATGGTTTTCTACTGCCAATGTGAGCACCTTGCCCATACCTGCTCAACTCTGGATGGTGGGGCCTCTGCACCCTTGTGACCATACACACCCAAATGCTGGTCATCTCTGGAGAAGATCTGTCTGAGTTTTGTCAACATCCGTTACAGAAAAAAACAAATCAAAGGAGAAGAACTGCTGATTATTTTGGCTGGGCTCAGTACAAGGACATTCCAGAAGAATTTAGACTGTTCACAGAGACTCAAGTAAACACAGGCGGGTCAATGCCCTTCTTTACCATGCAAACAAAGGCGAATGCCCGCTAGGTACAAATAATCTGGTGGGAAATGCTTAAAATGATTAATGATACTGAACTCGGTCTTAATAATATATAGGAAGACCTGAGAGCCTTGCCACTTATGGTGATGCAACATCAGTATGCATTGGACTTGATGACCGTACTGGAGGGTGGGGTGTGTGCCAAGATTGGTGCTCCCTGTTGTACTTTTATCCCTGGGAACGACATGGTCAATGGGAAATTACCTCTTGCCATCCGAGAATTGCATAGTCTGCAAGCCAACATGAAGAATGTGGGGGTTCTCCTGAGCAGGACTGGTTGCATAGTATCTTTACTTGGATTCCCCTATGGGTGTCCAAACTATTCACATCACTAATTCCAGTTTCCGTTATTGTACTTCTGTTGTATGGTTCTCAAATTAGATAGTATGCACATTGCTAGGGAAAGAACAACAGACTTTATAGATACACACACAGTTTCAAATAGTAGAAGTCAAGACATGAGCAGGATAAAGTAGTTGAAAATTGAACTACTGGGGGTATATTAGGATGGGTGAATACAATGTTGATGTATACCATGATGTGTGCAGACACGACATACCAATATAAGCAGTGGCAATGTATGCCATAACCTATGCCCGCATAACAATGCCAATACTCATAAATGCAATGTTAATGAATGCCATGAACTGTGCCCGGGCAACCAGTCGATACCGTTAGAAACAATGTCAAAGTATATCATGATCCATCCATGCATAATAATATCGATACCAGTAGAAACAATTTCAATGTACGCCATGATCTAGACACTCATAACAATGTCAATATCAGTAAAGACAATATAAACGAACGCTATAACATCTGTCCGGACAATATTGAGGATGCTGGTAAAAATTATGTCGATGGCAGCAACATTATTCGTAGGAGTTCCAACAAACTCCTATCATTGCTATTGGATTCACCCAAGTTAACCTCCCCATCAACCGTGAGCGAGAGATACGTGGTCAGACCCTGCTACCCCAACCGCCAGTTATCAAGTGACAGGTCACTGGTATTTTGAGATTGTTTTCAGACGCACCTCAGTCGATATTCTCCCAGCCGCTGTGTTTAATTAAACCAGCTTGTTCCTGTTTTGCCATACTCCTTTTCTCTTTCCATTTATTTAAGGTAAAATCATATTTGAAGGGGCACCTTTTTACTACTGAAATATTGTTATCCTGATGCCACCAAATTCACATTTGAAAGTGCCCCTGCAAATTCCATGTGATGTTGCCCAGCCGATTATGTACCATTACAAATTTGAAGAATACTAACATTGCCTTGACTGCCAACCTCTTCTGTTCATCCGTGTTCTTCTTTGAAGCATATGCCCTTGTGTGCATTTTGCACTCAAGCAAAATTTTTGTTAATGTGGAAACGTGGCTGCAATAAATTTAGACTGGGTTGAAAATGTCATATTTGCATTATTCAGTCATCCAGTCAAGAGTGCTTTACAGGATGGTTGTTCTTCAGTGTGCTTAGTACTGCTTGCATCAGATTGACCTGACTTTGGCACTGAGTGTCCCTAGTGGTAGCATAACCCTGATTGATGCTTGGTGTCCATTACTTCTAAGGTTGTCCACTCCCATGTGGCCAATTACGTTCTTGTCCTTTTATCTGTTATTGCTCCCTATTCACTCAGCAAGGGATCATGTTCTTCCTCCGTACCTGTGGATTCACTCCAGCAGTGAAAGTCCTGATTATGGCCAAATGAGTTATCTGAGTGAAACAGTCTTTAAAGCAGCAAAAAACCTCCCCTGAGAAGCCAATATAACAGCAAAAAGTTATGTTTTAGCCATTGCACTTTGCATATAGGGTCTACCTAAGATTCTGCCTTAGGACTATATTCTTGACTTCATGTCACATCCTGCCAGGTCTGATGCTCTTTTGACATTCTGTATATTATATCTCTTGGGGGCCAGGGTGTACAAAAACTCAAGTAAAACTGCTTTTTTTTCCAAAACAAAGTTTTATTCTACTTCCCATCGCCAGCTCATAGATCCCACCCAGTTTAGATTCTATTTTTTGTATGTTGGTTTTTAAGCTTAATGAACCAGAGCACTACAATGATGATCTTTCCTCATGTAGGCCACGTGAATGATGGTTGTTATATCTGCACTCCAGGTAAGCAAGCTACAGTCTTTACCTGTTAAGAAAACGTAGTCTTTACCTAAAGGCAGTGCGTCTTTGGCAGCTATCCCACCTTCACAACACTTTGCACCTTCTTGCTAAATTGTTGTGTAATTTTCACATTCATACAGAGGTCATAATTTCAGCTTGTTTTGCCTCCTGTTCATCAGAAGCAATCTGCATGTACGAGAACACTGCCGGTGCCAGATGTGGGGGTGTACTGTACCCTTCAAGCTGTAGGAAAAACACAGTTTATTCTTAATTTATTTTAAACCTTTGGATATTGCGGAACAATATATACATACCTGAGTTTACTCACTTTTGATTGCTGAAAGATGTTTTTTTAATTAAATGATTGTGGATTAAGGCCTTGGGGAAGTCGGTGGCGAATGTTGCCACATCAATGAAACCCATATTGGCTTACTTTGGCTGGCTACTTCTAAGATTATTTACACCTGTCGAGACTTTTTAAAACTAAATAAAGAAGGGAAAAAAAACTGCATACTGTTGACAATTGCAGGACTAGACATTTATTGAATTTATAGGTGCTGGTGAAATTGTATATTTGTTTTAAGGAGTTCCTTCTGATAAGAGGAGTGGTGCCTGCCTTTTTACCTTTGTAGCATCGGATAGATATGTGACATATTTGAGATTGGGCATGCACACGGTTTGCACATCTATGCAACGGTGCCTCCGTTCTGTTGTTCAGGTGCTCTGCATGTACATATGTATTGGATTTATGTAGCATTAATCTATCTGTACAGCAATGGAGATGTACACAATAATGTTTGACAGATAAATATATGGTGTACATTTTCTTGGACTAGTGTGCCTTTGATTGGGTCTTATCTCGGCAGAGACTCCTAGAACTTGGGATAGATCACCCCCTTGGGTTGAATCTGAGCATTGTATGTGTTGGATACTGTAAAGTTGAAGTTTAGCAGACTTGGTCAGCTGACGGTAGGGTCCCCATGCCAGTGGGAATGAAGCACGGTCCCATACAGCTCTCCAGGGAGCATTCAGTGGTGACTAGTGAATGCTTCCTGCTGCTCCTATTTGAAAATGATATGGTTATCATGACTGGAACAGAGAGCGCTTTCCATTCATTGTTGTTGCGGCTTGGACTGTGACGGGGAATGTATAACTTGCACTGTGAGCCCACCTTCTCTTTCAATAAACTGCTTAGCAGGTGCCAGGTGAGAGAACCTTCAGATGTATGTATGTTCAGATTGAGAATGACCCTCAATGTATACGCTGCTAGAAGGCTTTACTGACTGCCATTAGCTGTTGTTTTAAAGACAGGGCACTGATCATCAACTCTAAATTCATTACTAGTTGATTTTTTCCTGAGTGGGCAGCATGGCAAATTTGTTTTTCAGCACAAAATGCATTCTTTTTAATGAGAGAAGTGCCATAGAGAGTGAGATTCCTGTACATAGAATATCCGCTTTGTCTGCATGTCCTGAAGATTCACCCTTGTTATTTGTAAAGCCGTTCAACATCTTTGGTTTTGGATTCCTTAGGGGAAAAGCATCACTCATCCTTTGTCTGCAGTCTCTGCTGATACCCCACTTCTTGGATTTTTTTTTTTTTTAAATCAACTAAGTTGCAAATTTTGCAAAATATTTGAGGGAGGACAGACACCACTTATTTTGTACCACTTTTAGGGATTTTCCTTGATAACTTGGAGTTTGGGCTAGCAGTTGCAGGTTAGCCCATATTGCCATAAAGGATAAGAAAGTAAGGGTAATTTACATTTTTACGTGGTGGGCCTGTGATTTTATATATATGTCCTCTTTTACCTTCTGTTTTTCATTTGTTCAGATTTGTCCTTGTACTGTGGTGTTTTACTGTTTGGATCCTAGTCTCTTGTAGGCTATTGAAATGAATGTGAAACTGCCTTGGACCCGCGAATAATCAAGATTTTAAAATGTATTTATCAACAGCATACACATGGATCTTGTCTTTTTCAGGCTATTGAACTGACAGTTTGCTTTTCCTAAAACTATATGCTAGCTAATGATGTCACACTATCACAACTCCCTCCTTTTTTAAAATAAGTAATACAACCAAAATCATGAATTAATATTGCTCAATAACAATGTGTGTTTTTTTTCTAATGTGTGTCAAAATTGCAGATCCATGTATTTTTGTTATGTTCAATAGAGAAGTATGAAAATAGCTTTGTGGCTTTCTTACTTGAAGTCATTATACTAGTACCAAATCCCAACTTGATACCCTCTGTATCCTCTTCTAATGTTGATATACTGTGTTGTTCTTTCTTTGGATTTTTAAAATCTTTTCAACAACATCATCATGTCCCTCTGGAGTTTGAGGATGACGTCGTGAAATAAGAGGTCAGGTTTGTCCAAACATACAATTCTGCTGAACACTTACCAATTGAATTGTGGAGTGTTTTTATAGTTTCAACATTTGGCACAATGCTTGATTTAGAGATATCTGAGTTAACTTTGCTCTCTTTACAGCTTTTTTAATAGAGCCCATTATTCTTTTTACAATTCCATTTACTTGTGGCCACTGATCTCACATTTCTGTGCATTTAACGTAAGTCCAGCTTTTCCTAGTTGCTCACATATTTCCTGTAAAGCTTGGTAATGTTCTTGAGATCTGTCTTTAAAATAAGTTTTTTTATTGACATTTTCGGTATAAAGACAGTGTAGATAATACAACAGCCTCAAAACTGCGAATAAAGAAAAAGAAAGAAGAATAAAAGAAAAGTAAGACAGGAGGGCTGCATGAGAAGAGAGGACCAATACATATGGAATTGGTCATCATCACATTTCAAGACTACCATAATAAGACATATGTATTGTGAAGTACCTCTATAGCAATACATTTCTACGTGTCCCACATAGCTTTTAGAAATATCAATAGTAAAAGTGCAGGCTACTCTGTAAGGCTCTTCAATGACGAGGCATAAAGGTTGTGTAGTTGATCAAGTCTACATGTTGAGCTCGCAATAGGCAATATGAAGGGTATATGGATTATAGCGACTATGGTGTTGATGCTTGTGGGGGTGAACTAGGGTCCTGCTTTCGAAGCCAGCTATTAATTTGGTCCGCAAATGTCTTTAGATCTGGATCTGTGGGGCATGAGTTACAAATAGTTAGATAATTGTTCCTGGCATAGTGTGACGTCTCTTAACCATGCCGCAATTGTGGGGGCAGGTCGTCTGCCCCAGTGCATGCCACATTGTGTTTACGGATAAGAGTAACATGGCAATGTGGCGACGAGTTGCAAGTAAGGTGTCCTTGATATATCCCAGCAGGCCACCCAATAGAGAGTATTGTAACTCCTGATCCGTAATCGCCTAAATATGATTATACAACTCGCCCTAGAAAGATGCAATTTCTGAGCATTGCCATGTCAGGTGAAGAAAAGTATCTTACGGGGCTCTACAGCGTAAGCAGCATCAGTCTGGGACCAGTCCCATTTTGAATAATTGGGAAGAGGTGCGATAAGTATGATGTAGGAATTTAAAATGAATCATTCAAAATGATAGTTCAAGGATAATTACTCTAGTTAATCACAGCACATAAGCTACTGTGCATCCGTGATAGTGGGGTCTGTGTACGTTCTTGAGATTTGCCAAAAACTAAGATGTCATCATTGTAATTCATTAATTGTTTTTCTGAGCTTATTACGTTTCTTACAATGCCCTGAAATATTTCTGCAGCTGAACAAATTCTAAAATTCATTCTTTTATATCTGAGAAATATGCGTAGAAAATGTTGTAATGTATCTGGATTGTTCATCAATTTCTAGCTGGTGATAACATTTAAAAAGATCTCATTGTAAAAATACAAGTGCACCGTTACTGATCAGGTCAATTAGATGTGGTACAGGATGTCTTTTGCTCTTTCAATTGCTGTATTTTGAATCTTCATATCTACATATATTCTTATTTTAGTATTTTTCTTAAGGATAGCCACTATAGATGACACTCGAGGTGTTGGACCTGATGCTACTTTTATAATGTCTTGCTATAACAATGAATTGATTTTTTTCCACTTTTTTGCAGGTGTATTCTAACTTTTCTATGCGTTTGTGCAACAGGCTTTATTTGTTAATGTGCAGAGTTATTGTTTTTATATTTTCATAAACCTGTAAATAGATGTGGAGGTTTTCTAAATATAGGATGTTCTCTTGTGATAATAAAAGTCATGGCCAGCAGTAACATTACTTAGTAAGCATGGCCTCAGAACCTCACCTTCTAAGACCTGTATTTCTTCTCTAATGAACAACGGCCCTTAAGTGAGATTTTCTCCAATTTCCTTGTAGAGGATACAGGATATTTTGTTCCTGATTGAAAACACTCACATTAGATGAAACTAAAGTTGTTTTCTCTAGCATTTTCTGATATTCTGTAAAACACATGACGTTACATGTGGCTTCAGTGTCAAAAACAAATAGTATTTTTTGTCTAACCATAATATTAACAGTGGCTGTTTTCTTTCTACCTTCTCTTTGCACTGAATATATTTGTCCAATATTTGACTTTTTTTTTGTTTATTGGCATTTGGAAATCAAAAAACAACCACAATATTATAGCCAGGTCAAATTGGAATTAATATATCCGTTTTACACAGAAAAAATACAATTATCAAACAGGTGCCCATATTCCTTTTAGATTGACATATTTTGTTAGGAGCAGAGAGATAACATAACAAGGTGGCATCTTCAAGTCACATCTTTTTACCGGTATTTCTAAACATGCTGCGCTTTATGGGAAGGGAACGCAGCCCAGACCTTATGATATAAAGATATACATTTCTACCACAGCTCGTTCCAACTCCTGCATACAAGTTTTTCGCATATCCTGGTATTCCGTCCCATGTTTTACACCTCTGCTTGCTCACCCTGCCTCCCTTTCCTGTAGTGACCGGGCCTATTTCCATTACAGGGTGTTTCCCGTATCCGGCAATACCCTCCTCATCACCTCACGGCACCACGGTAAGAATTATTTTGGCTCGCGTATACCTTAAATTACGCAGTGGCTGCCACTTCCCGTAACTAAATACTACCCTTACCCCCCGTTCTGTTTCCCATGCAGCCGTCGTTGTTTTGGACACTAGGCATTACCCGCCTTTTTGTCCTTTTCGCTTCTAAATATCCGGGTCCACTTAATATCGTGTGCGAACTCATGCACATTGAGGCTCTTAAACCCGATTCGGACCGGGTTGGAATTATCACTGGTCCCCCGGTGAGTCGAATGCGCCTTCTCAAACATGTTTTCCTTCTAATGTGCGGTTTTATTATTTGATGCACGGACAAACGATTGCTTTTTCCCTAAATTTTCCTCCCTCTCTTATTTCCATTTCCCAGATAACACGATATCCCGCTCTTTTACAGGTACTCCCTCTTCGCTTATTTCTTCCTTTTAGATCCGACCTTCTCCTCTATACTTTCCTTACCGTTATTTTCCTTTTTCTGTCCTTCCTGGTCCTGCACACGGCAGGCACTTTCGAATTAGACTGTTTTGCATTGTTCACATTTGAGCTATTGTGTTTTTTTAAGGTTTGCTCAGAGACAACATGACCGGTTTCTCTCTTCAGAATTTCCGGCAGACAAATTATTACAATATGGTTTATTGTTTCAGTGGTCAGGTTTACGTTTTGCTCATTTGCACCTCGACCGATCTGTCATTTCAGCCAGGCACAATACACAGTGTTTTTTTCCTTCCCCCTGGACACGTTTGGAATACTCGTCGAAGACTACTCAATCTGTTATAACTTGCTTGTATAAGTAGAGATACTGGCACTATGAACTGTCCGACAGAGGAATATATACTTGGCTTTAAATAATTTTTTCCTAAAAAAGAGGCGGTTTAATTTAATAAGATGACATAGCTAACAAATAGAGTTACCCAAAGTTTGTGTTCAGGAGCATTACATTTTCTTTTCTCCCTGAACAGGCTGAACACTTGCCTAGATAGGTTTTTCCTTGTTATTTTAAATGTATAAGTATATATACAGAGGGATATGCACTTGTGTTTATATATTTTTTCTCCCTAACGCGGCAGGACAATTTCGATGAGATGGCATGGCTAACCAATAGATTTATAATTTTTGATATGTTTAGGAGTGGTAGATTATGTCACTGGTATTCACCTCACATCACACATGTAATGTTCGCTCTCATGCATCCTGTTTATCGGTTAGCTTGTTTCATTTCCTTATTTACAGGTACCCCACCAGAACCGTGGTCCTCTTCTGAACCTCTAATTATGGTCCATTGTGTTTCTCCCTTCCAGGCTTCCTACTATTCGCTTTCATTTCTTTGCATTTCATATTTAAAACCTCATGTTTTCTTCCACACACAAGTCACCTTAATATTCACAAATTATGTTTATTTCCCACTTTAGGTGTTTTCTCTATAGAAGTGCCAGTCACTGCTCATGTCTTTTACACCACTTTCCTCTCATGGTTTCCACACACACAGGTTTTTCTTTCTTTAAATTCCTTATCCTCAAATGTGTTCTTTCAATTTTGAATTGACAACATTCCCACACCCTCTCTCCTTGTATCACCTCCAGCTCTGAAGATCCATTGGGTTAACGCCCTTATTGACGAAACACGTGTTGGCTGGTTTCTTTCTTCATAGATTCCTTTGAATAGGAGAACTAATCACATAAACAATTAAAAAAGAAATAGAAAGAACATTTGTGTGCGATCTTATTCTTGAAACACTTTACCTTGATTACTCAAATCAGTATACTAGTTGTGTGCGCTTGACTTGGCAGTTCATTTAACATAAGGGTCAGCCTTCTCACCCTTTGGTTTCAGAGTTTACAGGGTTCTCTCTGAACAAGCAGCACCAAACAACAATACTATTTCATTACTACTCAACCACTTCATGTTGTGCGCCATTCATTTCTGAATACCAACAACCCTTCGCTGGACTATAAAACGGGCTACTATAATATCTGTGTAATCCAATACTTTACTTTAATTGTATTTCTAGCATTGTATACCTATGTTCTGAGGTTTCAAAACCCCTGTTAAAAATTCTGTTCCTGATTCATATTTTCCATCTGTCTAATGTGACCAGTATTTCCATTCACTGATTTCTTTCAAGACCTGTTACTACTTTATTTTTCAGCTTCATATGTGAATCCACACCCTGTAGCAAAATTATTTAACCTTCCACATTCTTTAAATTGTTGGCCCATTGCAGGACAAATACGTGCTGAAATGACATTCCACATCTATAATATGATCTCTTTCCCTTTTGCTGAAGTTTTTATAATATCTTTATTTTCTCATCTGTACATCTGTCGTACTTCCTCCATTATTTTTATTCTTCCTTGTTCCATTTTCTTAGTATGCATTTTGCTTGAGTTTCTGTTCTAGCCATTGTTAAGACGTTTTTCCAATAATTTCTTTTTGAAGCTTTGAGTTACGTCCTTTGTAATCTTATTGCTTCATTAGTAAAGTTGTCAAACTCGTAACACAGGACCAGCTTTCTTAGTCTTGTAGCATACTCATCTATTGACTCAGATTTCCTCTTGACACATGATATTAAAATTATATCTTTCAAAATCCAAATTTCTTTGTGGGTTGAAATTTCATTTAGACTTTTTATCCATCTTTTATATGCAGCTCTTACTCGTTCTGTAAATATAGTAATTAGGCCTTTTACATCATCTCCTGCTAAATTTAAAAATAAATTGTTTGCTTGTCTATCATAACGTTTATACGTAGCTTTTAAGAAATGTTAAAAATGTCTTTGCCATTTTTCCCATCTTTGAGCAATTTTTGGTCAGTTATATCAAAAGGTAGAAGAACTGTGAAAAATTGCTCTAGAAATGCTTTCTTTTTCCTGTATTCCCACTTCCTCTGTTATGTCACTTCTACTTCCATTCTTTAAATCTGACATGTTATATTTATACTGTTATATCATGCAATTTCCAATGCAATTTTCTGATTGCCTGACCCTAAAATGGTGTTTCCTATTGATTCCTATGAAGGATGTCTGACTTCAAGATAGACGCCAACATTTTGTAAGTCTGAGCTGATGTAAGGTATGCCCTACTGACTGACTTTTTAAATGGCTGTCAAGAGTTTACACAGGTCTTGCATTATTTAACGCCATCTACCAGGATTACAGGTATTTTTAAATATTCTTGCATTTAAAGTATCCCTGAGTATTTTTTTCTACACTGCTGGTGCAAATCCTTTGACAAAGCACACTTATTCAGTTAAGTGAGGTTATGTACATTATGCACTCAGGCTGTTTTGAACGCATTCTCTGCATTATACTAACACAGTTACACAAGGTATGCGTTCAGGCTGGTACAAAGGCTACAATTTCTTAAAATCACTTCACCTCTGCCAATAACGTGATAGCATCCTTTGACTTTTGCCTCTGTTGACAACGCTATGGCGTCTGTTCAAATTTTCATGCTGCGAGATGAAGTGCACTTTGCAGTTTCTGTTGCAATTCTCAGGCTATCGTCACCTTCAATACCTTCTTAATATGGCAACCCCATAAATAATTGCCAGATTGTAACACGAGTAATTACAATTTTAAAATGTATTTATCAACCGCATATATATGGCTCATTATTCATCATGCGCCTTAATTGAACTGCCATAATTGGCTATCTGTTAAACTAACTTATTATTCTAACATTCTGTGTTCTAACCAATGACATCACGCTATGATATAATTTTCAATGCATTTTACACATTCTCACTGCTATTGTTATATAATGTTTTAGGGCCTGATTCACAGAATGAACTTAAGACTCAATCCTAAACTTACTACTATTTTGGTATTCACAGAATGCACTTACTACTTTTGGCATTCACAGAATTAACTTACTACTTTTGGTATTCACAGAAGTTAGGATTTTGTCTTAAGTTTGTCTTAAGACAAACTTAAGACAGACTTAAGACAGACTTAAGACAAAATCCTAACTTAAGTCTGTCTTAAGTCTGTCTTAAGTTTGTCTTAAGTCTTTCTCAAGTTTGTCTTAAGACAAACGTAAGACAAAATCCTATCTTCTGTGAATACCAAAAGTAGTAAGTTCATTCTGTGAATACCAAAATAGTAGTAAGTTTAGGATTGAGTCTTAAGTTCATTCTGTGACTCGGGCCCTTTGTTATTATCTTAGGGGCTTTTTTGGGTAGCCTTGAATGCACGCCAAATTTAGGTTATTTTCTGTCTGCATGTCTGTTTCAGTGACTAGAGTGGGGGTGGCCCCAGGAGTCCAGGCACATGTTAGCATACATTTTCCTCTTTTCCTTTGTTTCTATCACCTTCTTCCCCATTTGCTTTCCCACCATTGTGTGTGTGTTTGTCAGTGTGTGTGTATACAAGTTGATTAATATAACTTTTAAAAGTCTACAGATGGGGTTTTGTTGCACATGGCTGTTTGTGGTAGCGGTATTTTTAAAGGTTATTTTATATTCTTTTGTTAGTTTCTATGTTACTGTGTTAACATTTTTATCTTGGTGGAATGTTTTTTATATTCTAGTAGCTGCTTTACCAGTGATGTATGGTGTGTGTTCCAGACACCTTGTGGGCGTATAATATATATTTGTGCAATCCTTTAGCTGTAAGGCTGCAGGTGTTTGTAAGTAGAGGGGAAGGAAGGGACTCCAGCCAGGAGAGGCAGCAATGTTTTTTTGTGCTCTAAGCCTTCTGCCTTTGCAGGCTATGTGCTTGTCTGCATTTTGTGAAACCACTGTGCTCCTCATAATTGCCAATTTGTCTCTTTTCTCCATGCCTTTGCCCCTTTTGTTCCATCTGCATATCCACCATGTTGTGAAGCTACAGCATTCATTGTAGACATCCATTTTGTCATTGACCTCGATTCTTTTTGCCTTTCAATGCAATCTGCTTGTCCACCATGTTGTGAAACTAGTGCGTTCCTCATAGACGGCCATTTTGACTGTTAGTCCTTTATGCCTTCTACCTTTCCATGCTATGTGGTTGTCATTAGAGAAACCAGTTTGTGCAGCATGGGTGGCCATGTTGCCTTGGTTCTCCTTATATTCTGCCTTTCTACACCATGTGCTTGTTGTCCACCTGTTTGTGTAGTCTCCAGTAAGTGGGTGTTATTGTTTTTGATTACTTGATATTTGCCAACCCTACCTTGGATCACGTAGAGGTGCCCTGAGCCCTGGCAGATCACCAATTGTTTTTTACCCAGTTTTTTCAAATGTTTTTTTTAAGCACATGGATTTGGCACATTGAGCAATATTTGTTGCAATTCCTTTTTTTCACTTTTTGCCAGCTTCTAATAAGCGTCGCAAATACTCGAATGACCAATACTGCCACTTTTTGCCTGCAGCTAGAAAAGACTGAGTGTAGTCTGTGAGTTTCTGCTTAGTGCTATGTAACGGGGCGTCCCGGCCGCCTCGACCCGTTACTGTGGAGAACTATGTGCCGAACACTGGGACACTGTGCGACCTATCTGTCACCCCCCCCCCCTCCTCCTCTTGTCTCCCACAGCAGCAGTCGGACTACCTGGAGTACGAAGGTGGGATGGGCCCACGCATGGAGAGTGAGGATGACTGGGCCTTTAAATCAGACCCGGAGTCGGAGTGGGCGGGAGACTGGGAAGAGGCGTTCCCTTCAAATACGGAAGCGATGGTAAACCGGGTGTGCTTGTGCACCCGGTGTGGAGAGGAAGAAGGAGAGCGTAGAGAAGAGAGCAGAGGAAAGACGGCTACGAGAGGCCCGGAGGAGCCGTAGCCCGAAGGAGAGAGTCCGAGGAAAGAGGAGATGCCTGGAGGCCCACGTCACCACGAGCCGCCCAGCCACTCACCCGGGGGAGGTGTGTGGCTAGCCCAGGTGCGTAGCAAACACGGTTGGAAGAAGGGGCGACCCCCTGGAAAAGTAGCTGATATCCGTTGGTCCAGAACCCCCCCTTCACCTGAGTACACCCCGTCCCGTCTATAATACCTGTATGCTATTCACGGGTTGGTGCACCCCCTCACTCCCTTTCCCGAAGTGGTTCTGCATAGGACGCTGAACTCACGTACTGCTTTCTTTTGTTTTGTCCTTTCTGGGTCCGGAGTGCCGAGTGCCGACAGCAAAGACGGACACCGAGGACTGCCGACCCCGCCGAAGCTCAGACGGCTATCGTCGGACCGAGGCTGCCTTGCCCCGAAGCCGGAAAAGCACCCGGAGCCGTTCCCCAAGGAGACCTGTCACCCATAGAAAGACTTGTACCGATTTCTTGTGGGAGACATTAAAACCCCCTGTGACTAAAACACGTCTGTTGCCTCTCCCTCCTGCGCCACGCAAGCCCGTGCCCGCTACATGCTAGTCCTTGTTCTGTTCAACCATGACCTGGTCCACTTATATAGTGGAAAACTGGCCAAAATGCCGTTCTTTAAGAAAAGAAATCGGGTTCTGGAATTTGCAGGGATCCTTTGACCAAAAAGTGCTGTGCAGTCTGCCCATCTCACTAATGATGTGCACCAGTTGTCAACCTACCAACTGCTTGCACATCACTGGACACTGGGTATCCTTCAAGGAGTTAAGTATAGCCTAGCTGCCGGTATCACCTTTACCTGATAGAGGCATCTAGCTGTAGATTCTTTTTACCTTTGAATTCCGCAGGCATCAGACTGGATCCACAACATTTTTCTTCGAGCAATACCCCTGCGCGCAGGTAGGTGGCAATGATTGGCACCAGGCAGCGTCTTCTGCACCCAAAGTGATGTCCATGTCACCAAAATAAGCGCACCTCGGCGCACTGACTTCAGTTATTTTCTTTCCGCACCTTTCAAGTGCTGATCCCTGAAGAGAGCTACCCACCGTCACTTTCTGACAGGATATTTTGATTGTTTATTTTTTTTTTAGTGGCGACCCTTTTTTGGTGTGTAGGAGGCATGTCCAAAAATACTACAGGGTTCAAACTGTGCAGCGCATGTCACCGCGCCATGTTGGTGATGGACTTGCATTTTGTTTGCCTGTGGTGTCTGGAGCGTGACCACGACTTGAAGTCATGCTGCGACTGCCGGGCCATGGCACCATAGGCTTTGAGGGAGCTGTCCCTAAAGCTGTGGCCCGGTGACACCAAGTCGTGCGACTCCTTGGAGGCCAAGGCCACGGTCGAGAGGAAAGTCCTGGCGCTGCTCCAGGAGTCCCAAGTCCTCTTCATCCCACTCAAAATCATTGGGACATTCAGATAAGAGGCACAGAAACGACAAGAAGTCAAAACGTGCTATGATTTCTCCCTGACTCGTCCGATCCGACAAAGGAACCTCGGAGTACAAGGCCTCATTCACCTGGACCTGATCCTTACTGTTCTTGGAGCCAGAGCAAACCCCACTCAACTGAAAGAATTTTAGGCGGCCATTCGCCTTATTTTTCAGTGGCCTGACTCCTCCAACATGCCTTCAAGCCATGTGGAGTCAGATGAGGGCCTTCAGCTTCCTTCAGTAACCGTCAAGACTAACATCTTGACAGTGGTGCTACATCCGGGAGTTTCCTCCTCTGAACCCTTGTTCCCTTTTAATGAGGCACTCACGTACGCCCTACTGGGAAGCCCCCATTAAGACAATGGGGTGACCCAGAACGTCAAGGAGACCCGGGTAATAAATGCTATTCAAAGACAATGGTCTCAGACAATTATTTCGACTTAAACAATAATCACCTTTTCTTAGTCATGGGGCATGTCCAGCAAATCAGCCCAGGCACATTCACTGATAATTTGTATAAAATCAAATCAAAAGAGCAACAGCAATAATTATGAAACCAGGGCAATTTTAATTCATTGTAATCGTGGCTATCTCACTATATAGAAAGAGAATTTGGTTGCCCAAACTGGAGTATGTGCAAGAAACTGAATATAGCGTGCTAGAATAGAAAGATATAGAAAGAGCATAGAATGAAGAGTACTTCAAATTTGGATATACGAACAATAAATTTACACAATGTATAATTTACAGATGGCCTGGCGTGTAGGCTGTGGTTGTTATTTACGCTACTTTCTGGTCCTGAAAAAGGACAAGGACCTTCGTCCTATCCTAGACCTACAAGCCCTCAACTACTTCCTCAAAAAGGAAAAATTCAAGATGCTCATATTATTAAGGTTGGGTGGCAAACTGTGCTTCGCTGAAAGCATGAAGTTTGGCACAAAAACTTGGATTCCAGCCTGTGGCAGAGCTTGCCCCTGCCGCCTGACCCTAACCCAAGCAACTAAGCCCTGCTCTTTCCCGAGTCCTCCTAACCTGGATCTCAGCATGGCTTTCTCCTTGCCCGGGCTGTCTCCTCATCGGTGCAGGATTCTTCTTCTCCGCCATTCCTGAGCTGTAATAATGAAACACCTTTGCTGCAGAACTCGTAAGGACTACGCATGCGCGCACATGGAGAGTGGAGACCAGATGATGGTCTTCATTCTCCATGTGAGAAGTTGGCCTGATATATGATGCTCACTAGTTCTAGTGATCACCTTGTATCAGTCCAAACAACCCTTATGGTGATTGGTTGTAAGTCAACCTTATAGACCAGCTATCCTAATGGCAGCATGGACAAAGCAGTCTTAGGCTAAACTCTTTTGGCATGTGAAGCCAACTGTTTTACCACATATAACCCCTTGAATGCCAAATGAAAGGACACCACACAGGTAGTTATGAAAATAAACAAGATATTTATTAACTAACAAACACCTCTGACCTCTTTATGAGATCAGAGGGCTAAGCACATGACAAGACTCTTAGGAAAAATACGTTAAGTTGCGCAATTACAATGTTGCCCTAGGGGCACAACAAACCATATACTAAGTAAGTGGAATGTGAAAGTCGATAGAGGGAATGGAGCTGTCCAGAGGCTTTAGGATTGCTGGGGCTACACTATCCTAACTTTAGGTAAGTAATAGGAGGCCCCCGGAACGCGAGTGCAGAGTGTGAACTCCCACACAAGATGCGCAGCAACGTCTATGGACAGTACAGTTCACGAAAAAGGTGAGTACGGACAATCCTGACTAGTTAGGACTAAAACGACTGTGGAACTGGACACTAGGAGAGTCAATCTACCCTGGAGCACCAAAATGCTCTCGTTACCTCACCCACGGGCTGCGGGTGCATAGGTGCGTAGTCGTGTCGGGTTTCTGCGTTGAAGTCTATGGAGCCTGAAAGAAAAGATGCTGCAGGCGACCAGGAGGAAGATGTCCGGTGTGATTCAAGGGTGGATCAGTGAAGCTGAAGACCTGAAAGCAGAGGGGACAGTATTCAAAGTCACTAGCCAGTGACTGGAGTGGAACCAGGAAGGAACTAGAGGCTGTCGTCGCGATCAGGTGAAGAGTGGACGCTTGACTCTGCAGCCATGTGGACCAGGTGGTGTCTTCGATGACCAGGATGAAGGCACGAGCTGTCCCACGCAGGCTCTCACTGTCGGCGGTGTCGGATCCAGATTTGGAGTCAACAGGCCTTGGCAAAGGCAACCCATGCGGTGAGTGGAAAAGACGTCTGGTGCGGACCAGGAGGGTCCGGATGCCTCTCTTTTGGAAGGAAGCAAGGGCCCGTCTGGAGCAACCAGACCAGTGGTGTTGATGTCGGGGATCATCGTCTAGGAGGTCTCTAGCCAGCCGGCAAGTGACCAGACAACGCGTCGAGCAGCAACAGGCAGAAGGGCCCCACGCAGTTCTCGTGGATGCTGGAGGGCTGGTCTTCGGTGCAGCAGCTGCTTGGGGCTGGGGTTTCTCAGTCCCCAAAGCACTTGGTCGAGGATACCTCAGAAGTCATGCTGGAAGCGAAGTGCAGTTTCTCCAAGATGGCCGGTCCCACGTGTCTCGTCGCACCCACGGATCTCAGCTGTGCTGCAGATGTAGGTAGAGGTCGGAGAGGTCTGGGAATCCGGGTCTCGTAGGACTCTGAAGTCTGGATCCTCGAGGGAAGACGACAAAGTGATGCCGCTGGACGCTTGATGGTGCCTGCTTGTGCAGGGTGGACACTCCTTGCCCACAAGGGAGATTTCTTCAGTCTTCTGTGTAGAAAGTCGAAGTCCAGAGTTTCTTCTTGTAGAATTTCAGTTCAGGATTAATCTAATTTGGAATGGGACCAGCTCCTACCTTTATCCTGCTAAAGGGGGCTGTACTATCACTAGGTCCCTCCTGTGGGTGGGACCTTTGTCCAGTTTCGCGCCAGAGCTGGGGCTGGAGTGCCCCAGCAACTGGTTTGAACTGGTGTATGCACAGAGGCACCTTGTGTGCCCAAGGCATGTCTCATTCCTTTCAGGCCTGCCCTACCTAATACAAAGAATCCTGTCTGGGGTGGTGCTAGCACCTCCCAAGGCAGGAAACCCTATGTCCAAGCCTCCCTCGCTGGGAGGACTCCCAGCAGCAGGAGGTCAAACTTGTGTCTGGTGTCAGAATCCATTTTGTGATGCTGAGGCTCGAGTTTAACTTTAACCGGGGTTCACAGTTAGGTACATGTCGTGTCCCTCTAGAAGGGTGGAATGCTACCCCCGTTGCCAGAATTGGCGAGGGGGTAGTATTCCAATTCGTATGACACCTTACTCGACATGTTTTGATAATGCTATGCCAAAGTTAGCAATGACCTAAGGGCCCCAAACCTGACCTGTCCCTCCAGTAAGCCAAACAGAGGGACCCAGCCTCCAGCTTTAGGTAGACAGAGGTTGACCCTGAGAGCACACTGCAACTCAGTCCTGGAAAGAAAGGCACATATGGTGGATAGTGATTGGAGGAAGGTGAGCCCAACATTAGTGGAGCCTCACTTCAATACTCCATCTCAGCACAAGCCTTTTACTAAAGGGGTATTTTTAGGGTTCAGGGTCAGTTTTGGGTTTTTGGGGTACAGGGATATTTTTAGGGTTCAGGGTCAGTTTTGGGTTTTTGGGGTACAGGCGTACAGGGTAAAAACAAAAAAATATTACATTAAATCAATTAAATAACATTAAAAAAAAAAAAATTACATTAAATTATTAAGTGTTTTATTTATTTTAAATGTATATGTATTAGTTTTAATTTTGTTTTAATATTTTTATTTAATATTTGTAAAATTAGATGTATTTTTAAATTATTTTTACATTATTATTAATACATTTAAAAAAACGATATTTTTAATTCCGATGTTTTTGTACTACGATATTTTTTTTCTCGATATTTTTGTACTTACCTTTATGAAGATAGGATTCCGATATTTTTGATGTCGATATTTTTGTTCCGATATTTTTGTAGTTCGATATTCTGTCTGTCGATATTATGTCAGACATTCGGGTTGTTACCATCACAGCCTTGCCAACCCGTTCAGGGAAGGAATCTGTCTGAGATTGGGCTGAGACTGGCACAGCCCTCCTAACCTGTTCAGGGAGGACATCTTCGACTGGGGCTGTGGCCACCACTGCACCACTAACCTTATCATGGAGGTTTACCATTTTAAAATGGATTTCTTGCTCTACCTCAGCCCAGGCTGAGATCTCTAAATCATTCCCCAGTAGACAATCTACAGGCAAGTTTGATGACACTGCCACTCTCTGGGGACCAGTCACACCTCCCCAGCTGAGATTGACCACTGCCATGGGATGATCGCTCTGTACTCCATCAATGTTGGTCACCTGGTATGTGGCTCCAGGTATAAGTTGCCTTGAGTGGATTTGGCTCTCAGTCACGATGGTGATGCTAGCCCCTGTGTCTCTATAGGCCTCAACTTTTAGACCATTGATGAGGGGCTCCTGTCTGTACTTGTCAAAAGTGTTGGGACAAGCAGTGAAGTTAGCAAACCCCATGCCAGTGTCACAGACAAGAGTATCCGGTGTAGGGGACCTGGTTAGGCCAGAGTCCACCTGGGTTCCCCAAGTATACCCAACCAAATTCTTGTGGGAACTCCCACCACCTGGGGGATTACTACTAGTAGTAACAGGAGGTGTTGTAGTATTACCTGGAGGAATATTTTCCTTATTGTTGGCATTTGGGCAACTGCTCTCAGTTTTCCAATGGCCTACCTGTTTGCAGGTATGGCAATAAGGTTTCTATTGGGTATTGGAAGGAATCTGGGACCCACCCCTTTCAGAGGATTGTTGGGGCCCTGATGTGGTTTGATCTGAAGATTTATTCCCACCCTTCTCTTGAGGCTTGGTTGAATCTTTCTTTTGGTCACCACCCTGGTTCTTAGGCCTAATCCTGGTTCTGACCCATTTGTCTGCCCTCTTACCCAATTCTTGTGGAGAGGTCAGATCAGAGTCTACCAGGTGCTGGTGTAATAACTGGTTCTGACAATTATTTAAGACTTGCTCTCTCATAATAAGATTATACAATCCTGTGAAGTCAGTAACCTTACTTCCCAGTAGCCAGCCTTCCAAAGCCTTAGTGGCACAATCAACAAAGTCAGTCCAATCCTGAGACTGAGTTTTCTGGGTGTCTCTGACCATCAACCTGTACTGTTCAGTTGTTAAGCCAAACCCATCAATTGGTGCATTTTTCAGGACTTGGTAATCATTAGCATCCTCATCTCTAACAGTGAGGAGCTTATCTCTACCTTTACCTTCAAAGGAGAGCCACAGGATAGCTGCCCACTGACTCTGGGGTACCTGCTGTACTTTGCAGGCTCTCTCAAAAGCAGTGATCCATTTGTGGATGTCATCCCCTACCTTAAAGGGGGCACTATTTTACTCAGGTTTCTGTTATCAAAACTCCTGTCTTTATCTCTAGGGATAATGCTGCCACCAGTGAGTTCTAACCCACTCAATGCCTGCTCTCTGGCAAAGGCAAGTTTCTCTTTGGCAAGGGCAAGTTCTTCCCTCTCATTCCTCAGATTCACTTCCCTCATCTTAGCTTCATGCTCTCTTCTCTGAGGGGATGTCATCCTCTCTGAGAAGATGCCTGAGAGACATGGGTGTTGATAGATCTGTTAGAGCCCCTGGAGTGAGACCTAACTCGTCTATTCCCAATGTTAGGCCTGCTTGAGGATGGACCTGGGGCTGCCCCAGTTCCATTCTCATGTAGGCTTAAGTTGGCCTTGGTAAGTCTGCTGATTCTATCCTGGCCATTGTCTACCTCTCCTTCAGATGATTCTCCATCCTCCTCCTCCACATCTTCTGTCTCAGGGAGGTTAGAGTCATCTTCTACTGGGGGTATGCTTCCTTCTGTAGGATCAGAGGGGCCTGGATTAGAAGCCCTTCTAGCATCATATGTCTCTAAGAGATCTATCAGAAAAGGAAGGGTAGAGTTAGAACCCTGTTTCAGTCTCCTGGAGGTACACAATTGTCTCATCTCTTGGAAGCTGAGGGCTGCATATCTTGAAATGACCTGTGGAGGGTCAATGGCCACGAGGGGAGCCACTGTGTTCTCTCCTGTGGTAGACATGCTTTCTAGTGAGGTGTAAGTGGTGCACTTACCTACACTATGGGTTTTCCTACTGATCCCTTGCTAAGAGTTGTAGTCAGGGTGTGCTACTCCCTTTCTACTATAACAGCTGGTTCAGTTGAACTCAGAGTATTTCTAAGCTTGTTATATGTACCTATGGTACCTTATGTGATCTTTCAAATGATATCTCAAGATTATATTTGGTAAAAACAACAGCAAGCTCAAATCCCAACCGCTGCACACCTATGTGAGAAGTTGGCCTGATATATGATGCTCAGTAGTTCTAGTGATCACCTTGTATCAGTCCAAACAACCCTGGTGATTGGTTGTAAGTCAACCTTATAGACCAGCTATCCTAATGGAAGCATGGACAAAGCAGTCTTAGGCTAAACTCTTTTGGCATGTGAAGCCAGCTGTTTTACCACATATAACCCCTTGAATACCAAATGAAAGGACACCACACAAGTAGTTATGAAAATAAACAAGAAATGTATTAACTAACAATCACCACTGAACTCTTTATGAGCTACGAGGGCTAAGCACATGACAAGACGCTTAGGAAAAATACGTTAAGTTGCACGATTACAATGTTGCCCTAGGGGTACAACAAACCATATACTAAGTAAGTGGAATGTGAACGTCGATAGAGGGAATGGAGCTGTCCAGAGGCTGTAGGATCGCTGGGGCTACACTATCCTAACTTTAGGTAAGTAATAGGAGGCCCCGGAACGCGTGTGCAGAGTGTGAACTCACACACGAGATGCATAACAACGTCTATGGACAGTACAGTTCAAGAAAAAGGTGAGTACGGACAATCCTGACTAGTTAGGACTAAAACGACTGTGGAACTGGACACTAGGAGAGTCAATCTACCCTGGGGAACCTCACCCACGGGCTGCGGGTGCATAGGTGCGAAGTCAGGTCGGGTTTCTGCGTTGAAGTCTATGGAGCCTGAAAGAAAAGATGCTGCAGGTGACCAAGAGGAAGATGTTCGGTGTGATCCAAGGGTGGATCAGTGAAGCTGAAGACCTGAAAGCAGAGAGGACAGTGTTCAAAGTCACTAGCCAGTGACTGGAGTGGAACCAGGAAGGAACCAGAGGCTGTCGTCGCGATCAGGTGAAGAGTGGACGCTTGACTCTGCAGCCACGTGGACCAGGTGGTGTCTTCGACCAGGAGGAAGGCACGAGCTGTCCCACGCAGGTTCTCACTGTCGGCGGTGTCGGATCCGGATTTGGAGTCAACAAGCCTTGGCAAAGGCAACCCATGCGGTGAGTGGAAAAGACGTCTGGTGCGGACCAGGAGGGTCCGGGATGCCTTTCTTTTAGAAGGAAGCAAGGGCCAGTCTGGAGCAACCAGACCAGCGGTGTTGATGTCAGGGATCGTCGTCTAGGAGGTCACTAGCCAGCCGGCAAGTGACCAGACAACGCGTCGAGCAGCAACAGGCAGAAGGGCCCCACGCAGATCTCGTGGATGCTGGAGGGCTGGTCTTCGGTGCAGGAGCTGCTCGGGGCTGGGGCTTCTCAGTCCCCAAAGCACTTGGTCGAGGATACCTCAGAAGTCGTGCTGGAAGCGAAGTGCAGTTTCTCCAAGATGGCCGGTCCCACGTGTCTCGTCGCACCCACGGATCTCAGCTGTGCTGTGTGGTACTGAAAATTTTGGACTCGTGTCATAAACATCTTCGTATCATGACGATTTTTGTACTAGCAGACCGGTAATGACTTAAATACTATGTATAAACATTTTAGTCATGATCGAGTGACGGAGTCACCCTGAAATCGAAGTTTTCGTCCTGAACCCTCAGGTTCCATTTTGTGAACGGCAGCCATTTTGTGATTGCCCTCACATAGCCAAATAACTAAGGCTAAATTCAATCTGAAGGACACGTATACCTTCGCTGACTCCTCTGTGACCTGGGCGAGCTGAGTCCACTGCCTCAAGCCAAACCTGTTCGGGCAGTTCCTTTCCCAGTGGCCGAATGAGATTAGTATCAAGGCACAACATGTCATAAACCCCTCATCGCACACAAACCATGTATAATCTTACACACACCTGTCCCTGTTTCTTCTTTATGACCTGCTTTACGAGGAGGAGGTGCACGTTTTTATTGGGGGTCCGTCGATATCTGATGAAAGTTCTGGGCCTTGCCGGGTAATTTATTATGGACTGGACAAACTGAAATGTGGGCTTGCCATCATGACTCTGCTTTTTCTTTGTAGTGAAAATATGTGAATGGTCAACTGTAAAATAAGGAATGTTTGCCTGAAGCATATTATTTTGTATAAAAAGAGAAGGCTGGCTTTGTAAACTTGAGCAGTCTCCTGAGAACATACATGCTGTTGTACTTCTAGGATACCTGTTACTGGTTGCAGCCAATAAATACGATCTTTGACTTCACCAAGAAGACTCTGTGTTTCTGTAGTCTGAAACAGGAAGGACTCGAAGTCTTTGGGTGTTCTCCCTGGCACCGCTGGGTTCTTAAAAACCCGCTACTTCAGCTGCAGATGTAGGTAGAGGTCGGAGAGGTCTGGGAATCCGGGTCTCATCGGGCTCTGAAGTCTGGATCCTCGAGTGAAGACGACAAAGTGAAGCCGCTGGACGCTTGATGGTGCCTGCTTGTGCAGGGTGGACACTCCTTGCCCACAAGGGAGATTTCTTCAGTCTTCTATGTAGAAAGTCGAAGTCCAGAGTTTCTTCTTGTAGAATTTCAGTTCAGGATTAATCTAATTTGGAATGGGACCAGCTCCTACCTTTATCCTGCTAAAGGGGGCTTTACTATCACTAGGTCCCTCCTATGGGTGGGACCAGGAAGGGGGGGGTGGTTACACCCCCTATCCTTTGTCCAGTATCGCGCCAGAGCTGGGGCTGTAGTGCCCCAGCAACTGGTTTGAACTGGTGTATGCACAGAGGCACCTTGTGTGCCCCAGGCATGTCTCATTCCTTTCAGGCCTGCCCTACCTAATACAAAGAATCCTGTCTGGGGTGGTGCTAGCACCTCCCAAGGCAGGAAACCCTTTGTCCAAGCCTCCCTCGCTGGAAGGACTCCCAGCAGCAGGAGGTCAGACTTGTGTCTGGTGGCAGCATCCATTTTGTGATTCTGAGGCTTGAGTTTAACTTTAACCGGGGTTCACAGTTAGGTACATGTCGTGTCCTTCTAGAAGGGTGGAATGCTACCCCCGTCGCCAGAATTGGCGAGGAGGTAGTATTCTAATTCGTATGACACCTTACTCGACATATTTTGATGATGCTATGCCAAAGTTAGCAATAACCGCGAGGATTATAATGCACTTAAGAGTATATGGTATAGCGTTATCATGGAAACAGCTAAAGGACTTGGTTTCGAAAGCTGCAGACATGCTCAGCTCATGCCAGAGCACTATCTCACATAATTCCAAGCACTCTGCCTCCAGGATTGTTAAGGCCTGCCATAGGAGTGACTTATAGGAGTATATGTGTCCATTTTAGGTTTAGATATAGGTATACTATATCTAAAGCAAAGGGTGATTACACCACCTTGCCCCAGCTGATTGATCAGCCAGTTGTGTCAGATTTGGATGGCCAGCCAGGGGTGGCATAATACATGCTGCAGCCCCTGGTAGGCCCTGGGTGCACCTATGCCCTGGGTACCCAAGGTACACTGTACAGTGGCTGATAAGGTGACTCAGTATCCAATTAGATATGTACCTAGAGTACATGGAATCCATTTTACAGAGAGAGCAGTGGGCCAGGGGTTCTGAAAAGCAGGGCCCCAGGTCAACTAAGTCGAAAAACCAGCTAAACACCAGGCAAAAAGTTGGGGGCAACCATAGTCAGATATCCACTATCCTACAATCCATGCACACGCATGCACAGTATTCATGAGTCCTGCAGCAAAGGCGCTTCATTAGTTACAGCCCAGCCAGGAGTCAGGAAGGACTGTAGAAGAAACACCGCAGACAACCGCCACGGGTGACGGCAGAGGTAAGCCAGTAAAGCAAGTGTCAGTCTGGGTGTCAGGCACCATCCAACTCTGCATGCATAGGGTGAAGAAGAGCAGAATTCCACAGAGTTTCCAGGCAACTCTGCGGAATTGCATGTAATGCCACTCCACCAAATCCACCCACCCTTACACATTAGCTCAGGTCCAGTCTTCCCTGGATCTGGGAGATTGGATAGTAGCATTGGACTTATAGGGGGCCTATTTTCACATCCTAGTCCTGCCTGCCCATCAGTGCTACCTGCGGGTATTGGTAGGCATGACCCTTTTCAGTTCACTATTCTATCTATTGTACTTGTCTATAATGGCGCCCCAGACTACCTGATCCGCCGGCTTCAATTGATACAAAATCAGGCTGCCCGCCTGATTTACGGTCTCTCTAAATTTCACCATGCCACCCCTCTGTTGCAGTCTCTGCACTGGTTACCGGTGAAGGAGAGGGCTCTTTTCAAGTTGGGCTGCATCACTTATCAGGCTAGGTCAGGGACTGCCCCCGCTTTCCTTTGTGAAGCTATATCATCTTATCTTCCGGCCAGAGAGCTCCGCTCCTCTCACCAGGCCCTCTTGTCAGTTCCCCGCTTCAGGAAGCAGAAGTCCGGGGAAACGAGATTTGCGGTTCTAGCTCCATCTTTTTGGAACTCGCTTCCTTTTGCCCTCAGAGCTTCAACCTCCTATCTGGAATTCCGTAAACACCTCAAGAACTTCCTGTTCTCCAGATCCCTAGCAGTCTAGCTTCCCTCTTTGCCTCTACTGGTTCACCGCCGTCTAGCGCCATGAAACCGTCCCGGTATAAGTGCGCTAAATAAATATTTTAAAATTCAAAATTCAAATTGCCAGTGCACCTCTAGTGCTCACCAAGGTGATGACGCTGGTCGCAACTCATCTATGCAGAACAGGGATGCCAGGCTTCCCCTATCTCGATGACTGGCTGCTAAAGGAAGGATTTTGCCAGGCTGTAATCTCCTACCTTCAGACTATGGTGAACATCCTTCATTTGCTGTGGTTCACTATCAACGTGCTGAAGTGACATCTAACTCCCTTTCAGACACTCCCTTTCATCTGGGCTGTTCTGGACACAGAACAGTTTCAGGCATTTCCTCCAGATCGGCAAATCCAAGATATTTAAAGTATGAGACCGATGTTTTAGCCTCTAAGCCTGGATCTCGGTGAGAATGACTCTAAGGCTGCTGGGCCTCAGGGCCTCCTGCATCCTTCTAGCGACACATGTAAGATGGTATATGCAGGCTCTGCAGTGGGACGTGAAGTTCCAGAGGGCGCAGCATCAGGGGATTCTCTCCAACATGGTCCAGATCTCAGAGGGAACTACATGAGACCTGCAGTGGTGGCTAACTAACCAAGACTGGGTCAGAGGCATACTACTCTCCCTTTCCCAACCAGATCTCACAGTAGTGACAGATGTGTCACTTCTGGGATGGGGTGGCCATGTGAGAGAGGTGGAGATCAGAGAACTGAAGACTCCACATGCTGGAGATCTGAGAAATACCCCTGTCAGCGGAAGACTAGTACAGATGTTCACAGACAACACCACAGCCACGTGGTACTGCAACAAGCAGGGTGGATGGGGTCATGGACTCTGTTAAGAGGCCCTGCGTCTATGGACATGGCTGGAACAGAAGGGAATATCCTTGGTGGTTTAACACCTGGCAGGTTCACTGAATGCCAGGGTGGCCAAACTTAGCTGACGATGCCTAACTGATCACGAGTGGCATCTCCATCCGGAGGTGGTACAATGTTTCTTTCAGCAGTGGAGACAGTCCTAATTGGGCTTGTCTTTACAGAGAACTCACAATCTCCGCAGTTTTGCACACTGGAGTTTCAAAGGCAGCTCTCCTTCAGAGATGCTTTTCATCTCAAGTGGAGTTCAGGCCTCCTGTACATCTTTCTGTGCATATCACTCCTGCCCAAAATTCTCAAGATGATCAGGAACAACCGGGCCCGAGTCATCCTTATGGCTCCGGATTGGGCATGGAGAATCCGGTATCCAGAGCTTCTCCAAATGATCATCAAGCATCTGATCAGGCTGCTCCTTCGGGAGGTTCTTCTGTCACAGCAGTAGTGGAGGGTAATCCACCCGAACATGTCAACTCTACACCTTCTTGCGTGGAGAATGAGCAGCGCCAGATGATAGCATTCGAATTTCCTCCCAAAGTTTGTAATGGTACTTTTGTAGCCAGGTGTTCCTCCACCGAGATGGCGTTTGCCTGCAGATGGAACAAACATGTTTTATATTGTACAGAAAATTTAATTGACCCTCTTTATGCCACTGTTGGAAAACGAGGCAGTATCTGTGAGGCCTGCACAAATAACATAACTACATTTGTCCTTCACTAGGAACCAAACACCCAATTATAGCACCTGACTCTCAGAGGGTAGCGTTGCAGAGCAGTCTGAGGCTTACTCAAGGGAGGTGGTGTGGGCTAGTAATTGCCATTTGCAGGTGCGCAAAAATAACACTGAATAATTGATTGTCCAGTCTGTACTTTGCTTTATAACAGTAAGAGTACATTTATTAAACACACACACTACTCAATATTATGCACCAATTTACAATTATACATAAGCTGTTGGAATTACTTTGCGACATTGCATAACATCTCAACCCCTCCCGCAAGGGGGGTGGGGTCTAGTACCACCACTCCCATGCATGCACATCATCTTGCCCCCAATGCAGTTAGTGGATCATAACCTGGAGCCAGAGCCCTGCGCACTGGGACCATCCCAGTGGCGACCCACCCCAGTACTTCAATCAGCATTTAAAATGGTATACAACTGTTACAACTAAGTTTTTACCACGCACTACCATTACAACGCAGGCATTACCACGCATACCATTACAACGCATTGCGCTGGGGGGCGCTCTAGGATAGGGAATAAGTATAATTTTATATCCAACACCTTCCCTAGTGTCCACGGGGACTGGAGTTGGAATATAAAATTATACTTACCACTATCCAGCACCTCTAAGCGCTATGCGTTGTAACGGTATGCGTGGTAAAAGTATGCGTTGTAACGTCATACATCCATTTAAAATAGGTAACCCTGCCTGACCGAGCATTTCCTACTGACCATAAGGTAGCCACCTCTATATATATTGCAATTACAGCCCCTAAAGGCATCACAGATAAAATCACAGGTTTAAGTAAATACAGTCAGACACCCTAGCAGGAATGTCTAGCCACTTAAATCCGCTTTGCTTATGACTCTGCCTTATTCATGTACTTCACATTAAACACATGCACTTTAGTCCCTCTATAAAGAATAACATTAGTAAAAGCATTTGTGGTGCAATTACACCTCTTCACTTCCAAGGGATGCCCTCTTCCAGACATCCACCATTTCTGCCCTTAACTTCATGAGGCACTTTTCAATCACCCTCAGCTAAAGAACTAAAGTTCCAGCCCAGAAGGTTTAAAATGCATGCTGAGCCCTTGAGGGGTTATTCTCTCCAATCCAAGACACTTAGGGTGGGACTTTCCTCCTCGTGCAGGGGGGAGACTGCGCTTCTCTAGCAGCTCCCCCAGCACCTTAACACATGTGTGGTGGTGACCCCGTTCTCCTGGGGCCACCATAAGCCAAGAAAACGCTGGGTTGCCCTTGCAGGCAATTATGGGCTGTGCCACATAATTGATGCGCGGCTCTCCCGCTGCTCCGGGTGTTGTAATTTGGCAGCGGCTAGATTAAGCATTAGCAGAAGACATGCTGTATTCAGCAACTATTGTAACATTGTGCAGACTCCATTTTGTATTTGTGGCAGCCATTTTGTCTGCCACATGTTGCCATGTGCTCATCATGTGTTCTGTCCTACCTTCCTGTTAACTGCTCTTGAAATCTGCCCAGAGACGAGATATATTTAGACCTTTCCTGTTCTGCACATGCTCAGTTGAGCTTGCAGCTGTTGTCAATTTATATCTGTCAGGATGGGTTTACTAGAAACTGGACACTGTTAGCTCCTCCTACATGTCGACCCTGCATTTTCTGTATGACCTTATATGTAGCTAAACCCAGCACTCTGTGCTTGTTCCGCCTTCTTTTGAGCCCCTGCGTGGTTATAAAAGGACCATGCTCTTTCCATTTAGTGTGCTACTTCATACAGTTGCCGAAGGGTGCTGTGTGAATATAGTACCACCTCTTGAGGTTAATAAACTCTGTTTTTTCTATTCCAGTTTCTGTGCTAACTTCTTCTTACTTGTCTGAGGACTCTGTGCAGAGAAGGGAGAACCCCTAACACTGGTAGGCCCTGCTGAGGCTCACCACTACACGGGGAGAGCCGCGATGTGGGGTTTAGGCAGCTTCTTCGACTGTTGGGGGGTGTTAAGGGTCACGGTAATCGTGTGCGCACAGGCATGCCCTGAAGACTACAATTCCCAGCAGCCCAGTCGCGGCGCATCATGTCAGACGCTGCGCGTCCCACGTGATGCGGAAGTGCAGCCTTAACAAAGAGGCAGGAGATGAACGCTGCTGATTATTCCTCTTGTTTGTTTGGCTCTGGCCGCAGTTCCTATCTATCCTGGTACCACTGTTCTGTTACTCTGTTGTTTGCCAAGAGTGTGTGCACGCCCCCTGATGGGTCCCTGATTGACCGGAACATTGCTGTTTGTTTTCTTTGTCCTACATGTGGCTGAAAGCCTTATATCCCTCTTCAATGGGTTTTTGAGGGATATGGTGAAAAGTATCCGTAGCCTGAGTATCTTTGAACGGTGTTGGCGTTATTCTGAGGGTTGAGATTTCCTTGCGTTGGCGAACTTGTTTCCTTCAAGTTCATGCGAGGGAAAATCTTTACCTTAGAAAGATACTTACTGTAATAGGAGATCCTATTCAGTTCTGTTTTGGTGAACTATCTTTATGCGGGGAGAGTGACGTAACTCTTCTCGTTTTCTGGATATTTACTGTGAATACTGCATATGGATATTGCTGATCATCGGAGATTATTTCTGGTGTGCAAATCCCATCTTTTATTTGACATTCATTGCTGCTGCTCCTTATTGTTTGTTGCTTTTCTTATATTCCACCTTAGGGGTGTCTAGACCGTGTGTCTGATTGAGCCACAGTTGGTACCTATGATTACAGGTAGACGTACAGGACCATAGAGTGATGTTTATAGTGATATAGTATACATATTGGTTCTGATAGATTTACTTATATTGTAAAGAATATTGTATATATTAAGAGCTTCAAGCGCAACACCCCTCTGTATTTCTGGACTGCGTAATATTCTTTACAGGTTAGTAAAGTATGGGTGATCACAATAGATAAGAGATAGAGACACACTGTAGATCAAGTAGTGATTGCAATTCTCTTTTGTGTCTTGTTACAGGTCTCCCTCCCTGCTGTCCCCATCCTTTCATTCCCCCGCTTAACTACCCTTTAGTGTGTGTGTATGTATATCCAGACTTGGGGCTGTTGAGAGGTGGCCCCCATAGAGCATCGGTTCGATCCTGAGGATACGTTCAGGTCTGGGACAGGGGGTCCGGTCCCGCCCGGCTCGGGAAACCCACCCCCGGCCGCTTATGCCATTTGTTGGGGGCCCGGTCCCACCCATGCCCCTGGCTCCTCCTCCATTTGGTTTTGGGGTCCCAGTCCCACCCGGGACCCCCACAGGCCTTCCTCAATGGAGGGCAGCACAGGGAGCCCACCCCCGGCTGCCCCCATTGGCTCCCCACGCGGCCAGCACTCTTCTGTGCTGCCACAGGAGCCGACAGTCCTATTCTGGTAGGCGCGAGTCTGCTTCCGCGGGTCTTATGGGGAGTGCAGCGGCACTCCCCCGGCCTCCTCCACACTCGGGCCCGGGGATTGGGCCCCGGGCCCCCCGAACATCTTCGGAGGTGGGCGTGACGATGCTCCCCCTCACTCTGCCACCTCGGAGCCCGGAGTTGGGGTCTCGGGCCCCTCCTCCTCTGCATGGGGTTGCGCGACGGCTCGCCCCATCGCCATTTTCGTCGGGGGCCCGGGTGGGCTCCTGGCACCCCGTGGGGCATTGTCATGGGGAGCGCGACGGCGCTCCCCGGCCATCTTCCTCATGGGGGGCGCGATGATGCTCCCTCGCCTCGCTCTTCGGTGGGGGCTAGGGTGGGCTCCAGGTCCCCCTGCAGAGCACCTTCACGGGGAGCTCAACGGCGCTCCCCGGCTTTACTTCTCCTTGGGGGCAGCCCCGGGACCTGACCCACCCCAGGGGCATCTCTGAGACCGGCGGCGGAGCCCCACGCGCTTCATCGTCGGTCTTTTTGGGGGGTCAAAGGTTGCCTACCTTCCAGGGGCCATATCTCAGCCCCTGGGGGTCCGATCTGCCCCATTTTTGTGTCTTCTTGCTCCTGGTGGCGTCCCCCTATCACTGGGAGCACTCTCCTTCGCTTTCCAGGTCTCCAAGAGGGTGTATTCTGCAGGAAGCGGTCTTCTCTGGCTCCCTGAACCAGCCTTTCGCCTGGCTCTCCTCCTGGGCCTCTCTTCTCCCTGTGCAGAGGCCACTGCTTCTGCACACCGGTCCTGGGATCTTCTTCTGGCGCTGTTAGGGCCCTGGGGGGCAGTCAGGGGATACCTCCTTCCAACTGCCCATTGCCAGGCTCCTGCACCTTTCGCCTCTGCACACCACACCCCAGAGAGAGCTTCTCTTCCTGTGCAAGTACTTTTTAAAAGTTGAGTAGGCGGCTGGCAGGAAGTCTCTGTGTGTCCTATCAAACAGCGACACATCACTTCCCTGCCCCTGCGCCCTCCTTCTTGTCAAAATTGCGTCGTCCAGTGTCTCTGGCCACATGGCCTCTGAAATCCAACTCCTTCCCCTCTTACTGCCTCCACTGTGGTTCAGCTTGGTACCCAGCGACAGCAGTTGATGGATTGGCTTGTAGCTCCACCTATCTTTTCTCCTTGGAGGGAAGATCTTTGCTCTGTGAAGAAAGGTCATTAATCTAACCTGCCAGGGCCAGACCCCAGCCAGGGACTCAGAAAAATATGACATTTCTGAACGACCCAAAAGCAGTACAAATATGACTTTGGACTCTGCAGAATACCTATTTTTACATCCGCTACACAGGACTTTAGTGCGTTTCTGGAATCTGTAGGCCTTGTGGAAGTTACTCTAGCCCATGAGCTCCACATAAGGGAATAATGAAGTGAAAAACACAGAAAAACACACTGACTTTCCCTGGCATGTTTTCTTCCAGTGTATAAAGCCTATTCCATTTCACCACCAAACTCTGCATAAGTACTGCCACACCATTCACTCTGTAGCTGCTCCTGGACTGCGCACACTAGGAATCTCCCCTGCACAGCCCCTACACGTGTGCACATGCATGTACACATATGTCTGCATGTAACCAGCGCAGTGCCCCCTACTCCAGCTGCTGCGCAGCGGCCTAGTCAAGCCAGGGGGACACCAGTAGAATCTCCATGCAGTCTCCTTCATTAGGAGTTCACTGTGGGTGAGTCTCAGATTATGAGGCTCCCCCACAGTAAAAGCTCAACACTTAGGTGCTCAAAAAGCAAAACATCCGGGTTGCCCCTAGTGTCAGAACCACCTTCTAACTGCTACCCTTTCTGAGGTTTAGCTTTTTATGTCGATGCTTGCCCAGCAGGGCTCTGGGCACCCTGAAAGGCTATCTGTCTTCTTAGTCTGCTTTCTTCAGGCTGCCATGCCAACCCTCTTTATTTGTCACCTATTGTACATAGATTCTTGAAAGGCCTTGTACATAGGTTTTTACCTTCCCTTTTTTATTCTGCCTCTGTGGGATCTTAATCCGCTTCTCACCTTCCTCATGTGTGCTCCTTTTGAGCCTCTGCATAATTGCCCCCTTCCGGCTGCTCACCATCAAAACAGCCTTTTTAGTGGTAATCACATCTGCCATTAGGGTTAGTGAGCTGTAGGCTTTTGTCGTCCAAGCCTCCATTCTTGACAATCTTCCCTGAGAAGTAGCTGCTTAGCATGTTGGCCTCTTTACTTTCTAAAGTGGTAACACCATTCAATATGGGGCAATCTGTCACCTTGCCCACTTGCCATATCATTCTAAGGAAGAGGAGCTACTTCACTGTCTGGACCCCAAAAGAGCATTGTCAGTCTACCTTGACCATACAAAAAGAGTCCCGGGTGGACGACCAACTCTTCGTGGGGTACGTTGGAGTGAAGAAAGGTCATGCTGTGCAGAAGATGACCGTCTCATGCTGGGTTGTCCTCTGCATCAAGATTTGCGTGGTATTCCAGTCCTGGACATCTGTCAGAAAGCACATTTTTACTAAGCACTATTGCCTAGGCAGCCAAGTCCACAGGGACGACAATTTTGGTTGCTCAATCCTGTAGGATTTCCTAGTGTAAGTATGGCCATAGTTCCTCCGGGATGGTATTGCTTTGGTATCTGTTCAACGGTAAGGAATCTGCGGCTAGATGTCTCTAGCACATGAACAAGTAACTTACCTTCGGTAACGTCTGATCTAGCTGCAGATTCCTTATCGACCAATCGATCCTCTGTGCACTATGGAAAGGTTTCTAGGGTCAGGGCTGATTCCTTTCGGCACCCTAGTTTTCCAACACATCAGTGTCAGTACACTTCATGTCTCCACACTTCTGGTGTGGATAGTAAGGAAAAGTAACTGACGTCAGTGCACTGAGGTGGCGCCTATATAGGTGACATGGATATTACTTCCGACGCAGACGATGACACACGTAGCCGACTGATTTCACCTAGTAGTGCGCAGGAGTATTGCTCGAAGAAAATGCTGCAATGCCTGTTTAAGCAGTACAGGGCTAATAATAAGTAACCCTGGGCGTAGTGGGCAATGCGGGGCTATGCGCGACCGGGCATTTCTCGCAAGAAGTGCACACGCGCGGGTGCGCGCGCACTGGCATTTTTCTCAACCATTACCAGAACGGCGAGGAAGAGGAGGAAGGCAGACAGCCCGGGGACGCCGCAGTACAGAGGTAAGTGGTTTTAAGTTTGTTTTTAATTAATGTTAATTTACTTCTTAATAGAGGGTTGGAGGCGGGGGCTGGCCAAATCCGCTCCGCTGCGAAGTATGCAGAGATTTGCCTTCTCCGCATTCTCAGAGGAACGTGGAGAAGGCAAATCTCCGCCCGGGGTTATTAATGAGTATGTGCTACAAAGGAGAGGAGGTGCATTTGCCAAAACCACAGATGAAAACCGATCATTGCAAGAGAAGAAGGGAAGGAAGAGTAGAATAGTAAAAGGAATTACGGAGAGGTTGCTAGTCACCACCACAGTAAGAACAACGTGGAAAAGAAAAGGAATATACCAAATTAGATACAAGAAAATAGGCTGAATAAATAGATGGGAATGCTAATATGAAAGTAAACACAATGAAATGTGCTGAATTATCTTAACCAACACTAAAATAGATAAAAGGGGGAGTAAAGAAAATGCAAACTAAGGATAATATAAAAGGCTATGCAGTATACGAAAGAGATGAGACTAACTCTTGTTAAATCAAAGAAGAGTATATAAATAAAGCTTATGAGTGTCAGGCAGACACGCCTTCAGGCAATGAGTAAGGGGGCTGTGGCCTCGCTTCTCTCACTGTGATACTTTTAGGCTGGAATGGTGGTCTAGATTCTGGTCGCGTAGAAGGAAAAGGGTTGGCTACCTGGACTTTTCCTTCTTCTAATTCCTCTTTCAAATATTATGCTACTGCGTAGTCTGTGTTCCGCCTGAAGCTTTGATCTTTGTTTCTGAGGCTGTTCCTAGGATACTCAACCTCCTTTGATGGACTCTCCACCACCTGTTTTTTTTTTATTTGTATTGCTTTTAGCAAGGGGCTCCAACACCTGTTTAAGCTCTTACTCAAAGAATGAATTCCAAGGCCTCCACTGCCCATGAGGCCCACCTTGTGAGTTGCCTTTGACTGTCTGCGGTAAAGCCACACCTGGTAAATACCAATACTGCAAGGTCTGGTGTATAATCATGCACTAATTTAAAACGTGCCAATGATAGCTAACCGTTAATGTGGCCGAATGCTAAATGTCCTTTTCTCTATAACCTACATGTACTTTTCTGGCCCCATAGTTTGTGAGTCAAACACAACCAGGTGACTAAGATTTTATTCGAATCGAAACGGATTTATCGTACTGATATACATATTCGATATCATAAAAGAATGATACTTAATTGTATACTCCACTTTCGATCTTAATACTAATCTTCATGAGCACTGATAATGAACCGATTCTAATAATATGACATGTCGAGATAATAAAAACTGACCCAATATGGCCGAACAATATGACGCGATGGCGCTTACGCACACTGTCTAGCCGTTCTACGTAGGAAGTCTAACCAGATTGGTATATACTTCCGGGTTAGCAGACGCGGGTGTTCCACAATACGGAAGAACCTCCTCAAGACGAAGCTATGCTTTCCCCCGTGACTTCAAATATAGGAAGGTAAGACCTTTGAATGAAATAGACATAGACAGATAACAAACCCCAACGGGAGACGACTATTGCGGAATACTAATGACTTTCCGTATATATATATTTTCCCTTTCTCTTATATGATCGAGAGCTGGGGTCTTGATTAATACTTAAAACCGACGCAAAGATGATAAACACTTGATCCCTCTAAATAAATTGGATCCAAACATTAAATCACCCTGATCGCATCTGAAATTACATATTGATTCATGATTTGAAAGGTAAGCCCGATATCCTGACAACATAATTAACTAAATTAACCCATGTACAAGCTATAATGATACGCCTTATACCTCCACTGGATAATCTATAATATATACATATGTTCTCCCACAGCACTGACTTACGGACAAATAAATCAGGGGCATAAAGAAAGTTTTTTAACCCAGCCACGTGAGGCTGGGCCGGAATTACAACCAGCCAGAAGGTACGTTTCTGGACCGGTTTAATTGCTAATCATTGACTCACCGATATTGAGGATATTTCCCTTTACATGAAACTTATCAAATGTATATATATTGATAATTCACAGGCTCATAACGTAACGGTACTGAATATCAGGTAAGCCTGAGTAGCAATACTCAGTCTGAATAATCTCGGGCACATCACGTTTGTTATTAACCCACCATTATATATGATGATTACTATTGTGCACTGGTATTTAATAACGATCACCCTATTAGGATAATATGACTGAAATATAAAAGGGGTGAGGCATAGCGCCGGATTGATAACGAGGTAATCTGACACAACCGGTGTAGCTTGTGACTTCACGAACTGTGGGGCACTCTCTTGTCTCATAAAAGACAAGTTTCATCCTTTCTATGGGAGACATCTTTTTCCCACCTCCTTTTCCTAGCAAGAACCTCTCACTTGCATGACATGTAAACAAATAATCAGAAAATCACCTACATGTACAAAAAATATGACCACTAGACAATGTATCTTGAAACTACAATATCTGTTTGTATTGTATTTTCTTTCCCAGCCCTGATGAAGTCGTGGGTACCTGCCCATTCGACGAAACACGTGTTGGCTGGACTTGGAGAAAGCCTTATGGATTAAACAAACCATATATATAATCTTGACCTGTACTTACTTTGTGAATCTAAATTGTGACATTGTTTATTGTAAATAGTCAAAGTTGGTGTGATAGGACTGAGTATACAATTTGGATCTAGTGATCATCTGTGGGCAAGGATGATGACCCATACCTAGGCACCCAACAGCTAAAATTAGTGACCTAAGTCTTGCCTATATTTGTAAGCGCTACTACCACTCAGAACCTTCATCCCCCTATTTTCTCAAAAATAGCATTTACCACAATATCCTGCTTTTGTACTTATAATAGTAAGATGCTAATAATTTTGGACAAAATGTAATTGACATTTATTTTCCCCATAAATGTTGTTTCCCAATTTTTTTTATACAGTTCAAAGTAGTAAATATTTCATGTTTTAATATATAATTGTAATATAATGTAAATTAAATATATTCCACTAATATTTAATACAATATGTAAATATATACATATTTAAACACACAAACATGTTTGTATTTATATAAATATATATATAGTGTAAGTAATATTTATTTTACAATACATACTTTTTTATATTTTACATTTAATACAACGACAATGTATATGTATAATTAAATTAATAATTGTTCATTATTACATAACGTCCTACCTTATACTCCACAAACCTAACAGCTTTGCAAATAACATATAATGAAAATAAATCTTTATTACATAATTATACAATAAATATCAATCATATAGTTAAATAAAATGTATTAAATCATTCGTCATTATTTATTAACTAATTAAGTTCTCACCCTGACAACCTACAAACCCAACAACCCGCTACAACTCTATAAATTACTATTAAACATTACTAAAAAATTCTAAATCACTTAAAATTACAAGCTATATTTTAAAAACAGTAACATTTATATAAACAATAGTAACACATAAAATTACTATATCAACTAAAACACAATGATAGATTTTTAAAACGATATTTTTAACCACTATGTCAATGTACATGATATTAAAAACGTCAGTATTATTTACAATAGTGCACACCTCATAAAACAATATTCTTGTGCTTCATAATATTTCTGTTTCAGTCGCATGTGGCCCCATTTTCCGGGCTCTTTACACCACCCTTTCATTACTGATGCACCCTTGGTTTCAATATATGGAAAAAGCAGGAAACACAATCGCACATTTTCCTCATGTTTTCTCATCAAAAACCACAAGTTCATAAATTATAAATAGGGCTCCCTGTTTTCCGTTTTGCAGATTTTTACAGATAAATACAGACAGAAAAACATTTATTTTCTTGTCTGTATTTATTTTCAAATGTGGATAAAACAGGAAATTAGGTGCTTTTTGAATTATTCTAAATACACTTTGCCATGACTGCCAGGCCAATAACTGTGTGTATTGATAGGTAAGGGGGATAAAGGTGAAAGGAATTTTAGTAAAGAAGCTTAAACAGTAGTAGAGATGCGCAATGCTGATACTGAAATGTGCATATTTTCATAAAAGTGTATTGATTTATGTTCTGCAGGTGTTCATATCACTGAAACCTAACAGGCATTCAAGCATGACTGCATTTGTATTGGTTAAATAAATGTGGAAATATACCAATTTCAGCTTTATTTGTTTAAAAAAACCCATAATAAATATGGATAAATACAGATAGTGGACAATAAATAAATATGGATACATACAGATGGAAATGTCAAAAAAATAAATACCATGAAGCCAGGAGCGCTAATTATAAAGGATACTGTCAGAGCTGGAGGTTCCTAAGCACAGGGGATTTGTGCCGTTCTACTTTGAGACACGTCAGCGTCAGTATATTCTTGCGGCGTCTTGTTCTGAAAGGGATGGTCAAGGTGGCTCGAGGCGGTAGGTTCTCGTTCCAAAGCTGGTTCAGGCCAAGTCACCTTTGGGGAGGACAGAGAAGTTAGTACAGTGTGAGGAACTGAGTGCACAGTCCGGAGAGTCCGGAGTGCCAAACTTGGACCATTTTCCCCATTACCTTTTCCCGTCTTCTCTCATGTTCTTTCAGAGTGTGACCGAGGACCACTGGCCCTTTAAGGCGTCAGGCTTCTCGGAGGAACCGCAGAGGTCACGTGGTCCGGAGTTCTTCAAATGGAGTGGCCCCGAGGAAAGCAGGCGTTCCCTGGGACCAACGGACGGAGAACGCCAGGAGAGGACATTCACGGAGACGTTCTCGGTGCTGCCATGGAATAAAGCAGGAACACTGCAAGAGGAGGAAGCTGACTCATCGTTGGAGAAGTACCGAAGCTGAGCCGAACTCGAGAATGGAACAGACGGGCAGCCAGACCCTAGCTGGAAACGCGACAACTCGAGCCACGGCCCTGGAGGGACGTGCCTCCACAAGGTACGGGGATGCATTTCCTCAGTCTGGGGCCGCGCACTAGAGGGAACCAAGGGCGGGGATAAAGTGGGCAAACTAGATGCAGGACCGTCCTCAGCGTAATAAAGCAGTGCGGCATAAAGCAGTGCAGCGTGAACCACTGGTGGCGGTAAAGGTGACAGTTCCCCACACTTCCCTGATATCCTGACAACAAAACCTGTATCGTGAACCACCCCCTTACAGGGTTCTTTTGTTTTCTTATTTCCTTTCTGGGAGCGCTGACCATCTCCTTGACGAGCAAGACCTAGCCAATCTAGAGGAGAAGCGCTGCAGTGGACTACCAGTACCAGAAGCCCTTGCACCGGAGGAGTGATTACCTTTGATTTAAAGACTGTTTATAATATTATAGACTTATCCTAAATACCCTAAGTGACAATAAACTCACTAGAAAAGACACTCCTGTTTCCTGGTCTGCTTCTCCATCACCCCACATACAGGTTAATCGCCAGAGCCTGCATGTGTCTGGGTATGGGTAGATGAACATAAAAGCCTGAACAGACCGAAGAGGGAGGCACTGCCTGTGAGTGGAGGGAGGGGCGTGGTCAGCTCTAAACCCCACTAGTCACTATCCCAAGCGCAGGCACATCTTACACATACAATACACACAGTTAATAAGGGGTCCAAGTGAAAGATTTATATAGACCAAGTAGTATTCTATCCCCAATCTACAATATACCATTACAAAAAAGATACTACAGGACTGTCAAAAAGGTAATAAACAGCAAAATCAGAATCTGTAACATCACCTTAACATGTGCTAAGCTGGAAAGGAATCCCATCAGCCCACCAGATGGCAGAACTTCATCATGTGGGATTGAAAAAAACGGTTTTTAATAGCACAGCTCACCTTGTAGAATCGAGAGCTGTCCTAAATCAAAACACCAGTGATGGATCAAGCCATGATTGTAAGATCTGTGGTGCTGAAAAACAGTTTTTGCAGTGATACTAAATGTAAAGAAAATCAAAAGTGCAATTTAAAATTGGCTACCATGATAACAAAGATAACTTTATTAGGTGCTTATCACAGTGTCAAGACTAAAAACAGAGTGTGGATAGTTTGTCAAAATAACTATCGTCAGTTGGTTAAACAAGTCTACATGTTTCAGCCATTCTAGGTTACAATAAACCTCTGGCTTTCTTCAGGACCGGAGACTACACTACTGCAAAGAACGACGAAAAAACTGTGTAGTGAAAACATTAATTGAATAATGGTGATACATCTTACCATTCTTTATGGTTTCGATGTGTAGGACGAAAATTAACAAAAATCTTAGATTCTTTCCTAAAAATATACACAAGAGAAAAACTGATACCATTTTGAAACTATAGATTCTCATGTTATTGCCGCATACAACCTTTATATTAATTATGTATTAGTAATCAAACAGGGATTTACTAAAATCTATTCGAAAAACAATCGAATTTTGGTTAACTCACCCATTATTTCATGGGAGTAATCCTCACCTCTCCTGGCAAATGCTCAGGTGATGAGGCCCCGCTCTGTGTGTGGATAAAAGTGGCAGAGGACTAAATCAGTATCCCTCCCTCAATTTTCCACTAGCTTAAAGAAGCTAAAAACCTTGTTACTTGGTATAAGCAAATAGATAAAAATATGATTGAGACTCCTCCTCTCAACTAGTGTGCTAGTGACTCCTCACTTTAAAAAGTACTTTAAAAACTAAACCTAAACCCCTAGATTCAGTATGTATAAAAATGTTACCAGTATATACTATGATCACTAATACGCTATATGTAGTTTAGGCTTGGAAAAAATGTCTGATGATACTTGATCGATGTTCGAAATTACTGACTCATTTGTCATAACCCTTCAGAGAGGCGTTCATGGTGGGTACAAACGCCTAGATCAAAAGGAATATATGAGTGACTAAGTTAAAGGTTTAAGGACCAACATTGCTTACGCATCTGCAGCAATACTGAACCTAACACCATATTCCTGCCAATCACATAGCATTATGTACATATCAAAAATACCTCTTAGGTATATATAGTTCAGTTTAGTGTAGTACATCCAGAATGGGAGCCAGTAATATATGAAGATACTGGATCAGAGTGCATACTTAGTTGTTCACATATATCTCTTCAGAGAGTCGTGCAAGATGGTTATAAGCCCCTACCTCGGAAGGAAAAGCAAAGGGTTCAATGGCTAGTTTAAAGATTGAGAACCAGCATTTTGCGAACGGCTGCAGCAGACCTGGAACAAACGCTACATCCCTGCCAAAGTAGAGCCGCCCTACCTGTCCGTCGGTACCTCTGGCTAATCCTAAGCCGAAGGGGAGGTAACCGAACGGGCAGGGAAGGCCTTTTTATGTGCGTTACAGTTAACAAGGCGGACCAGAGATGGAACAAATACAGCGAGGTCCGCTAGCAGGAAATACTATGTCTATACTTCCTGTAGTAATGCACGTATGCGCAGAAAGTCGCGGACCAGAGAGTAAGCAGAAAATCCACCAGCCAATGCCCAGAGAAGAGGAAGGTCTTTGTCCGCGCATGCGCAATAATGCGTAATACATCTGGATGGATTCTACGGCTGAATGATTTGGGGTGAATTAAACAGCACCAAACAATATGTGTATACCTCTTGTAACTCAGCACACATATGTGAATCGGTGTGAACCAGACAGAAAACAGTAAGTCCATAAACCGATATTCAGTGAAAACTGAGGGTTATCTTACCTAACAGTCTGCGTGTACGCCAACTGCGCAGTTACGCTGTAGAGCATGTCAGGACCCTGGGGAAGCCAGGGATAGTAGTTCCCGCTATCTCAAGTATCTCATGCTTGGAGAGTTGAGCGGTCTTAAAGTGGCAACAAGTAAAGCAGGTGATACATAGCTGACAGATTTTCTTGGCACATACATGAATTATGTCTGCGGCCCAGAATCAGGAAATCACGCTGTACAATGTCCACTAGTGATGTGATATATGTTGTGTAGAGGTGTACTAAGACCAACAGAATAATCAGGAACTGGACTCATATTTGATGGCATTAATACATCGCACTGTGAAATACCCGATAAACATGGCGTGGTGTCTATCAAAGGCCAGGGTCATGGTGTAAAATAACCCGACAGACATGACATGATGTCCATCAAAATGCCAGGGCCGCAGTGTTGTGTATTTTTCAGCAAAGTGCAAAGATTAACTATGCGATTGTAATCTACTAAACCATCTATACATTGAAAGATTATCAAACAGCTGGTTTCACGATACAACAGTGTCAGTAGAGTAAAAGTGTGTACACCATGAACAAGACAGTAAGTATGCTAGACATTCCGCAAATAGCAAACGTGCTCTTAATCGCGTGTAGTCATATCTTGACCCACGGAATATCATCATTCAAACCCTCATTGTCACACTTGAGCTTGAAAATCCATTTCTGTTCTTTCAGAAAAAGATATTGTGTCACATCGCTGATATGTGGCGGAACAAATGGTTGTTCCAAGACAACCCATTTCATCTCTTCTGCCTTGAGTTTTATGCTCAGGAAGTGACTTGTTAGGCGTGTTGCTTGTTTATTACATCTAATAGTGCTCTTATGCTCGTTTATTCTCAGTTTAACCTTCCTGGTCGTCATGCCCACATACTTCAAGGAACATGGACATGTGATCATATAAATGACCCTTTCACTATTGCAATTATTATGCCTCCTAAGGAGCCAGGGTCTACCCGTCCCTATGTCCACCAAGAGAGTTTTCTGTATCTGAGGGCAGGCCGTGCAAGAGCCGCACGGATAATGCCCTTGGACCGCAGGGAGGTTCCACAAAGTATTGGTTGGCTCCTGAGCTTGATGTCTCTGTCTAGTATGAACTAGACTATCCTGTAAATTCATCCCCCTTTTAAGAGTAAAGAGTGGTGTCGGAATGGTTTTGCCAGCCACATTCAAAATTCTCCAATGTCTGCAGACAGACTTTTGAACCTGATTGGACAGAGTGCTAAAGGTGTTTACAAAAGTGAGTCTGCCCAAAGGTGGTTTCTCTACTGGTGCCTGTAAAGGGGCGTCACGATCATTGTGTGAGGCCCTTTTCAAAGCTCTACGCACCAGGCGTTTAGGGTAATCTCGTTGTCTGAGTTTGATTGACAAATCTCTGGCATATGTTACAAAGTCCTGTTTGCCAGTACAATTACGGCGGACCTGTAAAAATTGTCCAACCGGGAGATTTTCTCGAAGCGATTGTAGGTGATGGCTATCAAAGGTGAGCAGTGAGTTCCTTGCCATCGGTTTTCTGTACAGTTTGCTGCCTAACCTGCCAGCTGTCAGAAAAATCAGGATGTCCCAAAAGGGGCGTTCTGATTGGCTGTACTCGCCTGTGAATTTCAAATAGCGGTTCTTAGTATTAAGCCAAGTCTGAAAGTCAAGTATGGCTTGGGCTTCGCCTTGCTAGATGACAAGGATGTCATCTACATATCTTTTCCACAGCGACACCTGTTGGAAAAATGGGTTGCTGTGGTTGAGAACACAAACCTTCTCAAAAAGATGAACATAGAGATTGGCTAAACTAGGCGCGAAGACACTGCCCATCGAGGTCCCAGAGGTTTGCAGGAAGATGGTCTCGAATTAGAAAAAGTTTTCAGTCATCGCTATCCTGGCGCATTCCATTATAAAGCTCACTGGTGTAGTGCTATCCAGGTTGCCAACCTCTAGCAGACTCTTAACTGCTTCAAGCGTTTCCTCCTGGGGAATGCAAGTGTATAATGATTCAACATCGAAACTGACCAAATAGTCAGTCTCGATGTTGAACTCTACCTCAGGAAGTAACCTAAGGACATCTTTAGTGTCCTGTAGTTATTATGTAGGCATGGTCTTCACAAGAGGCCTGAGAAAAAAGTACACAAATGTTGATAAAGGTTCTAATAAAGAACCAATGCCAGAGATTATTGGGCGACCATGGGGAGGTCTTTGTGTTTTGTGAATCTTGGGCAAGACGTAGAAGTATGGTGTCACCAGGTGTGTAGTAATGAGAAACTGAGCTTCTCGAGCAGTGATCCAACCTTCTATGCTTGCCTCCTCGACCAAATGACCAATCTCAGTTGTCAATCTAGATGTAGGATCGATAGTCAGAGGACGGTATGACTTAGTGTCACTAAGCTGTCTCAGACACTCTGCACGGTAGGTGTCAGTGTCCAGAATGACCATGGCTCCCCCTTTATCGTCGGGTTTTATGGTAATGGTGGTATCTTTAGACAAAGTCTCAGCAGCCAGTCTCTCTTTGGCTCACAGGTTTTGAAATGGCTGATGTCTAGATACACAGAGTCATAACATCATGGGCCACTGCCTTTTCAAAAGCGCCTACTTCAGGAGGCACCTGATGAATGAGAGGGCCAAAGGTGGAGGGTCTTTTCACGCCGGTGTTATGGTCCAACTCCATGACCTCTCCCTCTTTCTCCTTGTTTGCAAAAAAGAAGTGAAGGTGTACCTTCCGGAAAAATCTTTCAAGCTCACAGCGTAACTGAAAGGGGTCCCCGTTGTTTGTGGGGACAAACCACAAACCTTTGTTAAGATTTTACCCCTGTCAGGCTCTACTTTGGCAGAGACATAGCGTTTCTTCCAGGTCTGCTGCAGCCGTTTGCAAAATGCTGGTTCTCAATCTTTAATCTAGCCATTTAACCCTTTCCTTTTACTTCTGAGGTAGGCGCTTATAACCATCTTGCACGCCTCTCTGAAGACATATATGTGAACAACTAAGTATGCACTCTGATCCAGTATCTTCATATATTACTGGCTCCCATTCAGGATGTACTACACTAAACTGAACTATATATACCTAAGAGGTATTTTTGATATGTACATAATGCTATGTGATTGGCGGGAATATGGTGTTAGGTTCAGTATTGCTGCAGATGCGTAAGCAATGTTGGTCCTTAAACCTTTAACTTAGTCACTCAATCATACCTTTTGAGTTAGGCATTTGTAACCACCATGAACTCCTCTCTGAAGGGTTATGACAAATGAGTCAGTAATTTCGAACATCGATCAAGTATCATCAGACATTTTTTCCAAGCCTAAACTACATATAGCGTATTAGTGATCACAGTATGTAATGCTAACATTTTTATACATACTGAATGCTAGGGGTTTAGGTTTAGTTTTTAAAGTACTTTTTAAAGTGAGGAGTCACTGGCACACTAGTTGAGAGGAGGAGTCTCAATCATATTTTTATCTATTTGCTTATACCAAGTAACAAGGTTTTTAGCTTCTTTAAGCTAGTGGAAATTGAGGGAGGGATACTGATTTAGTCCTCTGCCACTTTTTATCCACACACAGAGCAGGGCCTCATCAACTGAGCAGTTGCCAGGAGAGGTGAGGATTACTCCTATGAAATAATGGGTGATTTAACCAAAATTCAATTGTTTTTCAAATAGATTTAAGTAAATCCCAGTGTGATTACTAATACATAATTAATATAAAGGTTGTATGCGGCAATAACATGAGAATCTGTAGTTTTGAAATGTTATCAGTTTTTCTCTTGTGTATCTTTTTAGGAAAGAATCTAAGATTTTTGTGAATATTCGTCCTACACATCGGAACCATAAAGTATGGTAAGATGTATCACCATAATTCAATTAAGTTTTTCACTACAAAGTTTTTTCGTCGTTCTTTGCAGTAGTGTAGTCTCCGGTCCTGAAGAAAGCCAGAGGTTTATTGCAACCTAGAATGGCTGAAACATGTAGGCTTGTTTAACCAACTGACGATAGTTATTTTGACAAACTATCCACACTCTGTTTTTAGTCTTGACACTGTGATAAGCACCTAATAAGGTTATCTTTGTTATCATGGTAGCCAATTTTAAATTGCACTTTTGATTTTCTTTACATTTAGTATCACTGCAAAAACAGTTTTTCAGCACCACAGATCTTACAATCATGGCTTGATCCATCACTGGTGTTTTGATTTAGGACAGCTCTCGATTCTACAAGGTGAGCTGTGCTATTAAAATCGTTTTTTTCAATCCCAGATGATGAAGTTCTGCCATCTGGTTGGCTGATGGGATTCCTTTCCAGCTTAGCACAGGTTAAGGTGATGTTACAGATTCTGATTTTGCAGTGTATTACCCTTTTGACAGACCAGTAGTATCATTTTTGTAATGGTACATCTTACACATACCCTGAGCGCCTCGCTGACAGACCAGGACTACAAGTCACCATGGTGAGTGAACTGTATGAAATACATCTGACATTTAGACATGTCAGCCATGTGATTTATATGTGATTCCTTTTCATAGGCATGTACATCATTTAGGGTTGCAGTTGTGACTCCTATTTTACCCCTTGCTACCCCTAGTACTGCCTTTGTGACCCTTGACCTCGGAGATGGCAAAATCAGTGCCAAGAACACAGGGGGGCCTCGCATTTTGGATGAGTGTTTGTCTCAAAAATGAGTAAGTAAATATAAGTGTGTAAGTGTGAGTGCGAGAGGGTGAATAAGTGATTTGGCGTAAAAGTGAATGCACAAGAGTAGGTAAAAATTAATGCGTGCATGTAAGTGAGCACGTGTTGTTATGCTTGCTGATCCGCTGCTGGATATGGCATGCTTCTTGGCTTATAGAAGCATCCTTGACTAAATGTTGGCACTGGAATACTGGAGAGAGTACTTTCATATGTGAAACTCTCTGCAAAATGCTACTGCTGGCAAACCTGTCGGTTTTGGCATGGAGCACACATGAAAAAATGCCTGCGCTGGCCTCCGGGAGGAACTTCTTGGCATAGTTAACACCAGTGACAAATTGCTAGTGATGGCAAATGGAGATAATTGTTGGCATACAGGAAGACAACTATGGTTATAGGCTATCCATGACAAAATGTGGTACTTGACATACTAGATATAACATTTGACATAAGGGACCTCCATAGTGCAAGAGAAACAGTATAAGGAAAGTTCTGGCACTGGCTTATTATCTGTAATGTTTGGGCAAAAGGAGCCACCATGGCAAAATACTGGTCCTAACAATGTAGGTAAGGGGGCACCCATTGGACATTCTAAAAACATAATTGGGTGTATGCATGAGGAATATCAGAGTTTAGTATCTTGGCACACCATGAAAGGACTTGAATATTTAGAGCCTATGGGTTTTTAGCAAACTTATGTGAAAATTGTCCATTAAAATGCACAGTAATGTACTGTGATTCTGGACAAATCACTCAGTCTCCCAGTGCTCGTGTAAAGCGTTGTGATACCTGATATCTTCGGGTCTAGTTCGCGCTATATAAAACTTTTTTTAGGTTTAAAGTATTTTATTCAGCACGACACACAAGGACAAACAAATAATACAAAAGACACAGCATGGTGGAAAGCCAGAGTTCAAAAGTGCCAGCAACAGGTAGCATCCGGTGAATCTCGATTGCTCAAGAGCAGAAGACAAATGTCGCCTCAATGTGTCAGAACTTTTTAACAACCCCCCCACCCCCCACAGCCCCCCCAACTCCCAACCACCCTTCACCCACCCCCTCCCCCCCCTCGTCCAGTGCACAGTTCCTAATAGCGACACACATAGAGCTGCAGCGTAAAGGATGACCACTCCACAGGGAGATCATGGGGCAGAGCCCTCCGGGGTCGGGAGCCTGAGAAGGCGGAGATACTTGGGACAGGTGAGCTCTCGAAATTCAGTAAGCAACAGGGAGTGAAAGGGTTGCCAGAGTTCTCTAAACTGATCCACATCACCCGCCACCATAAGAGACATTTTCTCCATTCCCAACACATGCCATAACCTGTGGATCCAGCCAGTGATAGACGGTATCGTGGCCGTGTGCCAGTGAATTAAAATGTTCTGGACAGCGGAACCTAGAGCTATCGCTATCTGTCTACCCCTGCGAGATCGAAGGGGATACATTAGATCATTCGGGAGCCCCAACAGAGTATAGGCAGGGAAGCGGAGCAGTTCAATTTCGAAGCTAGAATCAATTTCATCCAACACTTCCTTCCAATAAGGCGCCAGATGCGGGCAGTCCCAAAGTATATGAGTGAGAGTACCTCGATGCCCACATCCTCTCCAGCATGTATCATCTTTACCACGATCAAACTCACGCACTCGTTCAGGTGTGTAATACCAGTAGGTAGAAACTTTAGTTAGTGTATCTGTGAGCCCCATGTGGTAAGCTGAGTGCCTCGCTCTGTACGATATGTGTTCCCACTCTTTATGGCTTAGTGTCCTCCCCAATTCCCGTTCCCACCGCTCCCTCCCGGGGTGATAAAGGTGTGTCGCTGGCGGCTGCAGTAGTTTATACAAATCAGTGATCAGTTTGGAGTCCGAAGTCCGCGTCATGAGCCAATGTTCATAGGGGAGAAAAGGCCGGTCAGCCGTCCCTCTCACCTGCGGCTGAAGAGCCCAGTGGCGAGCCTGCATATAGCGAAGTCGCTCCGTCTCCGGAAGCGAAAATTCTTGACGGAATTGGGGAAAGGGGATAATCCCCTCCGGGCCATACAGGTGACATAAAGCTCTACATCCCGCCTGACGCCATCCCGCAAAGGCCCCCGTCTCCATCCCCGGGGTAAAGTCCGGATTGTCCACCAGCGGGATGAGCGGGGACGGGAACGTGGTAAAACCGCGCAGAACGCCAGTAGCATCCCACACTCGCAAAGGTACTCTCGTGACAAAGGAGGCGTAGAGGTTTTTAGGCCTGTGCGGGCGACGCAGGAAGGGGATCTCTTGTAAGGGCCTCCCAGCCACCGACTGATCTTGAAAGAGCCAGTGCTTATCTGATTCCCATTTACTCCACTCTACGAGGTAGCGCAATTGAGTAGCTTGAAAGTACTTGCGGAAGTCAGGAATACCTAACCCGCCAGCTTCCGGGGCCAGCAATGAGAGGGCCCTACGCATCCTAGGTTTCTTGCCCTGCCAGACAAACCGAGAAACGTCCGCTTGGAGCTGCGAGATCCATCCTACCGGCGGTTGGAGCGGCAGGGCCCGAAAAAGGTATAGTACCTGAGGTAACACCGTCATCTTGATGGCAGCTATTCTCCCGAGCCAGGAAAAAATGCCTCGGTTCCACCGGCCCAACTCCTCCCTAATCTTGGCACCTAAAATCCGGTAGTTTGCCGACACCATGGCCGGCAAGGTAGGGGCAATCTGGATCCCCAGATACGGCACCGCTCCCGAGGACCAGAGCATGGGGAACCGTTGCTGCAGATACGTTCTAGTGTCCGAATCAAGCGAGACATCTAGCGCCACCGATTTCCCCATGTTCATCTTAAACCCCGACACAGTGCCAAAAGAGGCCAATTCCTCCATGCACGCAGGGAGAGCCACGCGGGGCCTGTCAATGGTCAAAATAACATCGTCGTAGAGGCTAATAGCGTGTTCAAAGCCCCCCATTCGAATGCCAGTCACCGTCGGGTTATCCCGCATCCGCTGGGCCAACGGCTCCATGTACAGCGCGAAAAGCAGGGGCGAGAGCGGACAGCCCTGCCTGGTGCCCCGTTCAATACCAAAAGGGACCGAGGCACATCCGTTGACCCGGACCACCGCCGACGGGCGATTGTAACAATTAAGGATCATGGAGCGGAATTTCTCTCCAATACCCGCCTTCATCAGCACTCGTTCTAAGTACGGCCAGTGGACACGGTCAAACGCCTTCTCCGCATCCACTGCTAACAGCATCCGTTCCCCAGGAATCCTGGAGGCCTTTTCAAGCAAATGGACTACACGTTTCGTATTGTCCACCGTCTGCCGTCCAGGGACGAAGCCCGCCTGATCGGGATCGACCAGACCGGGTAGGTGGAGAGCCAGTCTAGCGGCCAGGATCCCCGTATACAACTTCAGATCAATGTCCAAAAGGGAGATCGGCCTATACGATCCGCACTGCGTCGGATCTTTACCGGGCTTAGGGATTACCGAGATGGTGGCTCGGAGCAGATCAGGCGGAATGGCCCCAGGGTCCGCAAAGGAGTTAAAAAGACGCGTCAGGATGGGGGCCAACGTCGTGCAGAATGTTTTGTAGAATAGTGCGATGTAGCCATCCGGTCCCGGTGCCTTACCATGTTTAAGTCTGGCAATAGCGGATACCACCTCCTCAACCCGGATGTCTCTGTCTAAGTGGTCCGCCTGTACCGGCTCTAGTGAAGGCAAGACAACTGAGCCCAAGTAAGCTTCCAGGGCCTCCTCATCCGGGGGATCTCTTGTATAGAGGTCTTCATAAAACCTGCGGAAGACATCCGCTATCTGCGCGTCATCCGTCTCCGGTCGCCCCGACGGGTCGACGATTTCTTTAACAAGCTGGGACTGCCGCTCCACCCGGAGCCTATTTGCCAACAACCGGCCACACCGATCTCCACCGGTGTAAAAGGTGTGTCGCAACCGCAACGCCGCATACTCAGCCCGGTCAAGGTCCAGGGCTGCTAAAAGCTTCCGAGCCTCCTTGAGCTGCCGCCAAATTCGAGGAGCCCCTGTCCTGCGGTGGATCTGTTCCAGCTCTCTCACCCGATCCGTAAGTTCCTCTCTTTTGGCCTGCCGTGCTTTATTATCCGCCGAGCAATTCGCAATGAATTCCCCTCTGACAACAGCCTTCAGGGCGGCCCATTGTGTGGCCCGGCTAGTGTCCGCATTGTCATTATGAGACTGAAATTCTCTAATCACTGTCTCAATGCGAGTCACTACCTCCTTCCTGTGCAATAGCGTGTCACGAAGGCGCCATGTCCGAGGGCGAGGGGTCACCGGGGGCACACTCAGCAGAACCTCAACAGGAGCATGGTCCGAAAGGGAGATCACCCCCACCTCCGCACCCGAGGCCAGCGCCTTTACCGGGGAGGTAACCAGAAGGTAATCTAACCGTGCGTACGTCTTGTGCGCGTGGGAGTAATACGAATAATCCCTATCAGTCGGGTGTAGCTGTCTCCATAAGTCAATGAGGTCCACCTCTGCAAGTTGAGCTCTTCGGTCCGCAGAGAGTTCCCCGACCTGAGGGGAGCGCTGCGCCGATCTATCTAGCGCGGAATCAAAGACAATATTAAAGTCCCCCCCGAGTATGATATGTCTATCTGGAGTAGCCGAGATCTCTTCGATCGCCGCCTGCAGAAAGCGGTCCTGCCGCTCATTGGGACCGTATAAAGACCCGATCGTAAACAGGAGACCCCCTATTCTAAACCGGTAAGCCAGTAGTCTACCTTTTTGTTCAGTGAATTTGTGAAGAATTTCCCCCCTGAAGTGGCGCGCCACCAGAAATCGCTACCCCGGCCGTTTTAGTGGTGCATGAGGAAAAGAATTGTGTAGGGAACTTGTGGGACTTGAGTCTATGCGTGTCCTGTGATAGCAAATGCGTCTCTTGTAGGAGACAAATGTCCGCCCGTGTGTTCTCTAAGAGCGAGAGGACTGCCCGCCTCTTTACAGGATTATTCAAACCCCGAACATTCAGGGTCACCACCTTACATGTGGTGGGAGGCATGTACAACAGTGGAGCAGAAAGCAGCAATATCCCCCGTCAGCAAGATTGGGAGGACAAGGGCTAAACATGGCAAGGGGCGCAGCAAAGCACTGAGCAACGAACAGGGACAAGAGAAGCAAACCTTGTCATGCAAACTAATGAGCTTACCACCCAGTCGCCAACCCACTGCCCTCAGAATATCTCTCACCAACCGCCCCTCGCCCCTCCAATCCATCCGTAAAGCTTGAAGACAAGCCTGACCACAGTCATTATAGCTCAGTAGAAGCAACCCAAAAAGTACAGACACTGCCAAAATAACTAAAAACCCCCTTGTGCACTGGACGACCCCCCGTTCCCACTGCCAACACCCGGATCCCCCTCTCCTACCCCGACCTAAACCCTCCCAAACTTCCCCAAGTGACCCCGTCCCGCCTCCACCACCCTCCCCACCCCAGTCCCTTCCCTCAACTGGGACTGGCACAACTACCCCAAACTCCCCCCCACCCCCCTTCCAGAAACCCCGCAAACCCAGTGTCCCAGTCCGGTCCTTGTCGGACAAGCCTGCGGAAAGTCAAACCAGTGGACGTCCGGCCACCTCGCTCCTCTCCGTGCCCCCCGCCCCCCCTAGACCCCCAAACCTGCATATCCATAGGTGCGATGTCGATCTCCCCCCGGAGTTCATTCAGGCTGTCAGAGCCACTTCAGTCCTTGTAGGATCAGCGGCTCCATCCCGCAACTCGGGATCCGGCTCCAACCCAGCCGTAGGAGAGTCTGGCCTTGTTGAAGAAGCGGATGACTGCCGGCCAGGGACTGTCTGCCAACCATCTCTGGTGAAACGATTCCGACGGGGCGTGGGAGATCCGTCGTCAGTAGCAGTGATCCCCAGCACCCCACAGGTATCCTGAAGGGAACGCAGCTGATGTAGGGTACCATTCCAACGAAAGATGAGACGGAAAGGGTGTCCCCAGGAGTACTGCGTGCCATGTCCCCTAAGAAAGTCGGTCGCAATTTTAAAAGCCTTGCGTTTCTGGAGGGTGGACGCGGCCAGGTCCTGATAAAGGGCCACTCGATGACCCCTGAATTCCAGGGAAGATCTCTTTCGGGCCTCCCGCAGTATCCGTTCCTTCAGGGGATAGTCCGGCAAAAAGGCCAAGATGTCCGGAGGAGGTGCCGAAGACCGGCGCTGCAGGCCCACTCGGTGCGCCCTATCAATCCGGATGGGAAAGTCAGCGCACTCACCCAGCACTTCTCGGAACAGATCCCCAAGGTACGATGCGACGTCCTCCCCCTCCTCCCGAGACGGAATGCCTCGGACTCGGATGTTGTTCCGCCTGGAGCGATTCTCGAGGTCCTCCGTGTGTGACTGCAGGTCCAGCTGTTGCTCCCGGAGACGGATGACCTCCTGCTGAAGTTGCGTAATTTCTTCGTCTCTGTTGTGGCCCGCTTCTTCCACCGTAGCCACCCTGTCACCTAGGCCGTCCACGTCCCTTCGTATTTCACGGACCTCTCCCGCCACCTCTTGCTTGAGCGTTTGGAAGTCGTCTCTCAGGGAGCTGAAGAGTGATTCCAGGAAGGACCTCGTAACCGGCGGCTCTCCCCCGCCCGCTCCCTGGGAACCACTCTGATGAGGTGAGGACGGCTGACCCCGATCCTGTCTTGCATTGTTCCTATGCAACATCTCGGGCAAGGTGCGATCTCCTTTCCGCGTTCCCTTATTCTGCGCCATGACGGCCGTCGAGGTGCGTCCCCCGGGAATCCAATGTCTCAGCCCCCGGTATGATCCCAGGACTGGGCTGGGGGTCCCACACGGGGTCTCTCCAATGACCCAAGGGCCGGGTCGCTTCACCGCCAAATCAAGAACCGCAATGGGGCCCAAGGCCTGCACCCCCAGCGACCAGCTGTACGTCTGTGTCCCTAGGCCAACCGGGCCTGTTCTCACACTCCTCTCAGCTCCACGGGCTCTGCCGTCTCAAGCCGACCGGCCCGGGCACCGCCAGGGATTCCCCTCCGAGCCAAGTCGCAGCGGGACCACCGGGTCACACGGATCCCGCAGCAGCGCCTCGGTATCTGTCGCCACCCTCCACAGTTCTATACAGGAGTGCGTACTGCGGTCCAGGCAAAAGGAACCAGTTCTGCTTCGCGCCAATGTGCAGGCGCAATGGCGGGTCTAACGTAGCAGTCCTCCACCCTCAGCACCCGGGGGAGTCGGCCGCAGCTCCTCACCTCTGCACCCTCCTGCCACAAAGCTCGCAACAGGGCCCACCGAGAAATCCACAAACCGCTCCGGGGCCCTCACTCCAGACCGGCGGGTCGCAAGTCCTCCGCCACACAGAGCCGCCGGGCACCAGGAGATAGGCCAAAGGCCACGGCCTCGATTAGCGCAAGGCCCTCAGGTCAGCTCCGTCTTTGCCGCTCACCGGTCCGTTTCAAGCACCGGGTCCGCCAAGCAGACCCCCGCCGGGCCGAGCAGAGGCGCCCGGGGCAGGCGTTGAGGGACCACAGCTCCCCCTGGAACCACGAGGCGGCTATCCAAAATGTCCGTGTCCGGGACTAGGCCCAAGCCGTGGCCTCCCGTAGCTGCCGGTAGCAATCGCAGCACCGGACCCTCACCGTCTCCTAGGGCAGGCCCACTGTGCACACCGCAGGCACCGGCGATGAAGTCCGCGCCCAGCGGGTAGAGCGGAGCTCCTTTGCGTGCACCCGGATCGGCTTCCAGACCCGGGCAGGGTCCGTCTCCTTCTCAAGCCGTGCACCAGGCCCGACCTGCTCTTCGAGATGGCGCCGCACCTCGGACCGTAAAAGCACCACGGAATGCGGCCACTAGCTCACCGCCGCCACTCCATGTCCAAACACCCCCGCTCCACGAATCTGAGCAGTCCGGGGGGGAGAATCAGCTCATTTACAGTAGGGTTAGGGCTTCAGGACGGCGGAGCTCACATCGAGTGCGACCACTCAGCTCGCCATCTTGGCCACGCCCCTCTAAAACTTTTTTTAAAAGACAATTTTTTCCAAACTTTTGTCAGGGAAGAGAAACCCTCACCCTTTGTTCTCCCCTAGAAGAATATATCATATTAATTATGTAACTCAAGCAATGTTAATTATTCTAATGTCATCAGGATTAAGGCTATGTTACATCACTTCTTGGCATGTGTCAACAAGTACATGTCTCTTCTGCTACCCCAGGCATTTTGATGAAGCAACATCCATGCTCATAGGATCCATTTTTGCACGGGTTGTGATATAGTTACATGACCTGTAAAAATAGTTAGTTAATGGGTGAAAATCAAGTTACCAAAGTAGGAAATCTGGGCAAGATATTGCATCGAAGTCTGATCGGTCACAGCAAAGTCACAGACGCATGAGCAGCAAAACTGCATTCAACGTTTGTTTAAAGGGCCTTACCTGCCAATGTCTAGATTTCAACGTGCTCTTTATGCATTTTTCTGCATTATGCTTCTGTTCTGATGACTGCGGTCGAAATGTGTAGGCATGGTGCCACCTTGTGGCCGACACCAGAAGCTTGTTCCACATGTACATGCAACACTACCAAAGATGATGCATCAATGTTTTTATGCATTTTTCCTATTTCTTTTAATGTTATTTAAATGCACAACGGTAAGCATTCAGACAAAAAAATGCTATACAGAGCACCAAAACCCATTTAGCCCACATGGCCTCTGCCTCCGTGCCTGAGCACCACAGTGGCATTTTGTATTTACTGTGACAGCCTTGAACTTGTGCACCCATTTATTCTAGACTGAATCATGGATTGTCTGTGGTATCCTGGAATATTGGGATCTGGAATGTGGGCTGAAGGTTCTATGGTGAGACGGTTGGAGAGATCTGGAGCTGCTGGGTGGAAGAGGCATTTCTCTCTATGAAACTTCAAGAGTTTGATCTGCTACTGGAGAAGGTACTTTTCTACAGTGTCTTTGTTTCCTGAGGCGTTTCCATGCATGGATACCCTGGTTGGGACTGGGAGTCTGTGATTGTACATCTTGGCGACGAAGATGGGATCGGAGCCCCGGGAATACTAACGCCTCAGCACCTCCCTGGGGCACTCATTGCTCCAAATGGAGAGACTTTATTCATCACAGGCAAATTCTTGGATGCTGCTGGAGGATATTAGGGGAGATTTCGACTTTTTTCATTTATATTTTTGTTAGGTTTTTTCCAACATCTATTGGGTTCTGTGTACAGCGCATACAGAGCAATTTGGATGGTTCACCGTTACTCGAGCGTTTTATCTCCTCTGTGATGTGGAGCGCTACTTTGCGAGGGAGTGCTCTGCATAGACTTTCGGCTCCATGCCAGGATCCACCTCCCATCTGATGCTGATTGGCTTGTGAGCTAAAGGGGCGAATTCTGCTCCCTGTTGAGCGGCATGCAACAGCTCGCCTGATTGGATGCAGGCTACTTTAAGGAAAGGTCTTTGGTGTTCGCGGCAGGGGCAGAGTAAACCTTTCCCGGATCCGTTTGCGATGCACCAGGGAATCAAAGGAGTACTGTACAGGGTTGGATTGGGATTAAAAATTGCAGCGGGCAGGCTTAAAAAAGTGGCCCACATTTGCAAATTTCCTTGCAAAACATTACTTCATCGAAATTTTATTTAAAAAAGGGCGGTGGGGCGTTAACAAAAATGCACGGATTAGGTTACAGCGGTGAAACACCTGAAAACAAGTGAGGCCACTTCTGCTCAGGCCCCCTGCACCCGCTCAGTATGCACACATCTTTTGGCCGGCCCAGCGAGAGAAAGGGAGTGACATCTCTGCCCTTTGATAAAAGGAAGGTAATGGAGGCCCATCTGCCTCCAGGAAGGCCACTCAGGCACCCACTGGGCTGCTGGCGGCATTGAACAATACAGAGAAAGCACTACTCGGCCCCCAGGCAGCTCAAAAAAGCAGCCCACAGATGGAATTGGACACCGGCCCCTCGGGCATTGCCCGAGTGCCCTGGTTACCAATCCGAAACTGGTACTGTATCATCATCTGCGTAGTTGACGCTGCTTCAGATTGGAGCACTGAATTAGGTTACTGAATTTCTTTATGCTTAGTGTACCCGATTTCTTCAATGTTCTGTAAGGATTGTGGGTGCCAGATATTGAGTTTTATTTCAGGTAGGATTTTGATACTTGGGTGCCATGTTGGTAGCGGTGAGTAGTTATTGTGTTGCTAGTAGTTTTCTACTGTTCTGACAGGTTTTTTTTCTATGGCTACGTGGTTTGTAGGTAGGGATTTTGTTGTAAATGTAAATGTGTTGTACTTGTATAGCGCACAGCTACCCCGGACCGGGGTCTCCCGGCGCTTGTACTCATACCGCTCTGGAACACTTCCTGGCTTTCCTTGTGAAGTGTCCACTCCTGGGCACCTCCATGGTGAAACCAGGCATCCCTCGCACTGTTGGGGCCGTTGTGGAGATTAAGCAAGCTAATGCCCAGAGTTGCAGCGTGGGACCCATGATTAGACTAGGCACTGAGGCTAAAATACCCGGTCAGAGGAATTTATAAGCCCGAGACCCGCCGAGGCGGGAATCAAACCCTGGTCCCTGGCCAGAACTCTGCATCAAGGTCTGCCGCTCTAACCATTGAGCTACACTCCTCCACAACCTGATTGACCAAGCAGAGCATTCCACTGCCACTGTTTTTCTTGGATTCACCTGGAGAAAGTGTTTGTCTATTACAGAAAAGTGTATCACATGTCGTTGAACGCAGAAAGTTAGACCTCTCTTCTTCTTCTTCACTGTTTGGGCCCTGAGGGTCAAGATGTGTTTGTACATCTTCTGGACTTAGAAGGGCTTGAAGTTGAAGGATTGAAAGAGTTTGAAAACTGCACCAGAAAGTTGAACTAACATTATTTGCCTAAGGTTAGCACAATTCTAGAACGGTGCCATTTTGAGAAGAGAATTAAGAGACCATAGGAATCTGTAGAAAACTATATTGCTGATTCACACAAACTCACATCTTTGTGTAAGTTTGAGGGTGCATTGGAAAAATGTATTAGACACCAGTTTATGTTGGGGTGTCGTAAAGAGAAGGTTAGGGAAGAACCCTGGAAAAAGAATGAACCAAAATTGGATGAGTTGATGCTTATTGCCAAGAAAATTGAGCATTCTCTTGCGTGTGATGACAAGAAAGGACGGGAACACATTAAAAGGATAGCTCCATAGTGTGGTAAAAAGGAAGGGTAATGATTTACAGAAGAAAACATTTGCAGGAAAGTGTTTAAGTTGTGGTACGGCTGGGCACTCGGTGCATGACAAAGATTGTCTGGCATGAGGCTGTGTGCAAGACATGTGGAAAACAGGGTCACTATGGAAAAAGGATGGTGTGGAGGATGCTGGGAAGCGTGCTGGGGATTGTACTGGGAAGTGCACAAATATGCATGAGAAAACTTGTGATAGGATTTGACATAGCAGGAGGGTTGTGGTACCACCTAATTATTTGAAAGAATATGTACCCAATGTTTACGGGAATGAATAATGATTAATAATTATTGGGACTTGTATTTTACATTTTTTTAATTTGTCTGTAGTGTATTAAGGTAGTGTAATATATGCTTTTGGGGGTGGCGGGTGTAACTTTTTTTGTTGTTTATAAAAGGTGAAAGATGTGTGGTATCTTGGAATGTTAGGATCTAGAATGTGGGCTGAGGATTCTTAGGTGAGGCGGTTGGAGAGATCAAGAGCTCGTGAATGGATGAGGCATTTCTCTCTATTAAACTTCAATAAACGTGAATAATTTGCTCCTGGAGATGGGGCTTCTTTACAGTGTCTTTATTTTATAAGGGTTCCTCATGCATGGATATCCTGTTCGGGACCGAGAGCCTGTGACTGTATATCTTACATAGATAAAAGGTTGCGTCTTGTGATTGTGAGTATGCAGATGTGGTGGTGAAGCCTCATTTCTGAGGAGGTCTCAACACGTGTGGGCCTTGGATCATTGAGAACATCTGGATCTCAACACATGTGGGCCTCGGATCATTGAGAACATCTGAATCTCAACACATGTGGGTCTTGGATCATTGAGAACATCTGGATCTCAACACATTTGGGTCTTGGATAACTGAGATCCTTTAGATCTCAACATTTGTTGGTCTTGAACCACTGAGATCCTGTAGATCTCATCACCTGTGTGCCTTGAACCACTGAGATCCTTTAGATCTCATCACTTGTGGGTCTTGAACCACTGAGTTCCTGTAGATCTCATCACTTGTGGGCCTTGAACTATTGAGATCCTGTAGATCTCATCACTTGTGGGTCTTAGACCACTGAGATCCTGTAGATCTCATCACTTGTGGGTCTTAGACCACTGAGTTCCTGTAGATCTCAACACTTGTGGGTCTTGAACCATTGAGATCCTGTAGATCTCATCACCTGTGTGCCTTGATCCACTGAGATCCTTTAGATCTCATCACTTGTGGGTCTTGAACCACTGAGTTCCTGTAGATCTCATCACTTGTGGGCCTTGAACTATTGAGATCCTGTAGATCTTATCACTTGTGGGTCTTAGACCACTGAGATCCCGTAGATCTCAACACTTGTGGGTCTTGAACCATTGAAGTCCTTTGATATCAGTGCTGGGTCTTACGTCAGCTTTTAACCAGCTACGTGCGCCTGTACAATGTTAAGAGGGGAATGAATCTGGAACTGTACAGGGCGAGAAGGGTGACGGTTGGGACGGGCATTATTGGATCGGCGCCTGGCGCAGTGTGTCCCACTCCTTCTGTCTTGCTATCCATAAATGAAGACTTCCCACCTTACCTCTGAGTTGTGTCTTAAAACTCAACACTTGTGGGTCTTGGACTGTTGAGATCCTTGGATCTCAAGAATACACCCATGCCGCTTATGTACTTTCACATTTTTCCTCCATGGTGGTCGGGTGTCTCCGATTTGAATGATGTTTCTAATGTGCTATTAATAATGATAGTCTGTATATCAGTTGATTAACCCAACAATTAGCAACAACTGTTGCCATAAGAACCATGTAAATACTATATCATCATGATCATTACCCGCTCATGCGTGAGCTCTCATCAAATATGACGGGTACAGTGTAGTTCAGCAGAGTGCATTGGTCCAAAAACAGTTTGTTGGAGGTTGCCGGCTTCAAGGTTGGTTGTGATAGCTCGGATTGTGGTAAATGTTTTTCAAACGATATGTTAAGGTCTCCTACACTTCTTATGGTTGACTGGTTCTAATGGGTCTTGGTCACTGTAGTTTGCATTGCTGGGTGTTGTCCATGTATCAAAAAGAAGTAAAAAGTGAGAGTTAGAGGAAGGTCACATCTTATTATCAAAGATTTGCAGCCTTCCATAGTGTGATTTTCAATGTGTTATTTTTAGAGATATATTTTTTATAGATGACGGCCAGGCGTCCTCCAATTTTGTCAATATAATTTTTATTGATGGGAAATTCTGGTACAGGTGGATTTGTGACATGTGGGTTCAAAGTCTTTGAGCCTTCTTTTTGTAATGAAGGGGAGAACTGGTGTGGTTTCTGAGAATAGATGAAGAATGATGAATCAATGTTTGTTCATGGATCTTGCAGTGAAAGAATAAGCATTTTAGTTGTGTTTCTTTCCTCATCATATCGAGGTGCTTTGAAGGGGTTTCATGGTGCAGTATGTGAGGGGGAATGGAGCACGGAGAGTTCCGGTGTGGGGTGGTTGAGAGATTCATCTTGTTACAGCTTGGGGGAACTGAGAGGTTGTATTGGAGACTTTGAAGTGGCCTTTTTCTGGAAGGTAGTGGTGGTGTAGGTGCTGTGTTGTCTTGTGGTTTGAATAGGCTGTGGAGGGTTCAGGGGGAATGGTGTGATCGGGGAGTCTTATGATCATCCAATTGTCTATTGGTTTTTAGTTTTCTCCTGGCAAGTGATACTGTTGTTTGTTTTGGTGATGGTTTAACAATTAGTGTGTTGTTTTTGATAGCTTCTGTGTTGTTAGTAGGTGTGGTGGTTGAATTTTTATATGAAGAGGTTACATGGTGGTTCAGTAGTAGTTATGGTCACCCTGTGAATGTACACGAGGGGGGTGTATTTAACATAGCTAACATTTAGGGTGTAGTTATAGACTGTATAAATAAGTTGGTTACCTGTAGTTATAAAGGTGGAGATGCAAAGGTTCTGGTCTAAGGCCCTTTCCAGGCCCAAACAGATAGCACACTTATTCCGAATACCTTTACCTGGTTACCGTTAATGGATGCCTTTGGTTTAAATAACCCTGACAATCTGGTTACCGGAAAGCCTAAGCATCAACTCAGCCACACACAAGCTTTCACAAAAGCTATTAGCAGTCATGGACATTCTTGCTCCTAAAAAATGTCACTATGCTGCTAGAAAAAGGCCTTCTGCACCTTGGTTCTTGGGTAGACTATGGAAGATGAGACAGGAGTGCAGAAGAAAGGAGAGACTGTGGCGTAGAGATCTCGCACCCTCGGGTAGAGAAGTGCATAAACAATGCTTGAAAGCATATAAAACAGCCATCATGGAGGAAAAAGGAAGGTACTATCTAAAAATTGTAGACTCGCTTAAAACATCTAACGAGCTTTTTAACATCGTGAATACTATTGTCTCGCCCAAAGCTAATAATTCAGTGGTGCCGTCACAGGAGCTCTGTGATAGACTCTCTACTTTCTTTTGCTCTAAGATATCCGGTATATATGTTCAGTTGGATACTTTAAATCAGAACAAGACATTGGGCACCCTACCTGAAATCCACCTGATGGATAGCTTCATTAAGGTGGTGCCTCCCAGTTTACTTGCCTTTCCTAATCTACCTCCCAAAACTGTAGAGCACCTTTTAGAAGGAGGTAAGTCAGGATCACCCATGGATCCCTGTCCCTTGAAGGTTCTTAAAACTGCTAAATCCGCGATTATTCCGCACCTTACCACGGTCCTTAATTTAGCTATTTCAGAGGCACAATATCCTCGGGTGTGGAAGGCGGCAGTGGTTAGGCCACTGTTAAAAAAGCCCTCATTGTATACGAAGGAACTTAAAAACTTCCGTCCTATTTCTCTTCCGCCGGTTCCAACTAAGATTTTGGAATCCCCCCTGAACATTCATTTAAGTGCCTATTTGAGGGACCACCAAATTTGTGATTACTCTCAACATGGGTTTAGAAGCTGCCACAGCACGGAAACTGCCCTCACTGCGGTATTTGATAACATCAGGTCACAGGTGGATGCAGGACATACCACCTCACTAGTTCTACTTGATCTTATCGCAGCGTTCGATGCCCTGTCTCTCTTGAGACTTGTGGAACGTTTCAGGGAGATAGGTCTTGAGGGCTCGGCTTTGGATCTTCTCGCCTCCTTTCTTAGGGAGCGATCTCAAACGGTAAAACTGAGAAGCTTCTACTCCGATTCTGCCTCCCTTGTTTGCGGAGTGCCTCAGGGCTCATCCTTGAGCCCTCCGCTATTTAATATCTATGTGGCCCGCTTGCAAGGGTGGTGAAATCGTTTGGGTTGGAGGTGTTGTCTTATGCGGACAACACTCAAATATTGGTGTCCATCACTCACAATGCCAGTGACTCTGCTCGAAACTTTAAAAACTGCTTGCAAGCAGTTTCGTTATGGATGGTACAAAACTATCTAAAATTGAATTGCGAGAAGAAAGAGGTTCTGATCTTTGGTGACAAGATGGACACTTGGTCAGGGGAGTGGTGGCCCCACTCCCTGGGTACATGTCCTACTCCCGTCTCCCATGGCAAAAACTTGGGAGTGGTGGTCGACAACTCCCTTTCTTTCAAGTTGTAGTTGCACTAATACTGTCCAGATTGGATTATTGCAATGCCCTGTATTTTGGCATTAACAAAGGACAGTTGCGGCGCATGCAGCTGGTGCAAAAAGTCGCTCCAAGGCTGGTGATGGACCTGCCTAAACACCACACGGTCTCATCTTCCCTTCTTTCGCTACATTGGCTCCCCATGGAGCGCAGAATCATGTTTAAAGCTCTTTGCCTCACTCATAATGCCTACTTTGGCCTTGGCCTGGTGGGCATTAGGGCCTTATTTCAGCATTATGTTCCCACGAGGAATCTCAGGTCAGCAAGAAAGAATCTCCTCATTGTCCCGAGGTTTAACCCCTTCGAGGCTATTGACGAGCTGGGCTCGTCATCGCGCTTACCTGTCCTGCGCGGATGACAAGGCCAGCTCGTCACGTAACGCGGTAATTTCGAATTTGCCGCGCACAGCGGGAAAAGCCGCCGCAGCGATGCGGTTAAAAGGAGGAGATGGGGTGGGAGAGCTTTTTCAACTGCGGCTGCCAACTTATGAAACTCTCTCCCTGATGAATCTCGGGTCAAAGATCACATACTCTCTTCCGAAAGACTTTTAAGACCTGGTTGTTCCCTGAGGGGCTGGTTTGAGTGTTTCCTCGTCTACCTGGAGAAGTGTGGCTCACTGGTTAGAGGAGGCAGACCTGGAAGCAGAGGTCAGTCCGGGACCAGGGTTCAATTCCTGGCTCGGCGGGGTCTTGAGTCCTAAAATGTCCACGGACTCCACAATTCTCGCTCCGGTGCCTACTCGATTCATGGGTTCACACTCTGCGACTCTGGGCAATAGCTTGCTTAATCTCCACAACGGCCCCTCGCGGCGGGATGCCTGGCTTTCACCTTGTGGATACCCTGCCGCGGTTATCTCACAGGGGAATACCAGGACGGGTTCCCTAAGCAAGCGCTTAGATACCGGGTCGGTGATTTGCGCTATATAAATACATGTACATTTACATTTACCTGCATATTGTTCTGTATCTAGCGCCTTGATGCCCTTGGGCTAAGTTAGCGCTTTAAACGTTGTATATTCATTCATTCAATAGCAAACTTAACTCTAGGAACCAATAGGAAACCAACCCCTAAGCCTACATTCAATCATCCAATAGAAACCCTAGCTGTATCAATCAGGTGAACTTAAACTTAAGGGCTGTGCAAGGTCAAAGGGTAAAAGGAAGGCCTGTTCTGGTGACTCTGGGCCCAGCCCAATCACGTAGCGTGCTGCTGATGTGCTAAAGATAAATGGATATGCTACTCAGCTCACGGTTTTCTTAGTTGCAGTCTAGCCCAATAACCACTTTTCAGTTTGGCTTACGGCTCCCATCTGATTTTAGTTTTCGCTGGGGGTCAAATCCCGTTCAGCCGCGGGCCAAGGTCAAAAGTGACTGAGTGCGACTGTTGGCTCCTGTTGGCCTTTTGAGTTTTTGTGGATAACCTCCTGCTGTCATTATACTTCTCCCCGACCCACGCCGCGCTGCAGGAGGAGAATGGGTATATCGAACCGGCACCGGAGGAGAAGCTACGAGCCCAGGTGGATGGTGAGCATAGCTGTCTTCGTTGCTGCTGCCGTTCGGGCAAGGCCCAAGCCCCCGTCCACTGCCCCCTTGCCTACTCGCCTAAGCCCTCGGGCCCCGCCCCCGGATCCATTGTTGTAGGGGGAGCTCACCCTGGCGCTTGTACTGGCGGTGTGACTGCTGGTGGCCGAGGTTGAGAGTGGAGGAAGCTTAGCCCAGATTCCGGATCTTGGTGCCGGTGGAGACACTGGAGATAGCTAAGGGGCGTGTCTGAGGTAACGAGCGGTGGACTCGGGGGGTGGGGGGGGAGAGCGGAACAGAGGGAGAGGACCCCTGTGTTTCCTGGGCCCCCTCCCAAGCCCGAGTCAGAGCCTGCCCCCTCTAACACTGACCCCGGCCTCTCCTGGATGTAATTGACCGGGAATGGGCGCGACTGCAACTAGCTCCTTGCTTTGCCTATTCCTCACTCCCTACTGACGGATCCACTCACGGATCCACTCACAGACCTGTGGGTCATCACCTGCTGTGGCACCGTGGGTGAGTGGTTGCAGTTGCAGCTGCCCTGTGGTAGGGGCTGTGGCTGCAGAAAGCTGAGGGGGTGAGGCTGTGCACCCTCTGTGGGCCCGAGCCACATTCCTTGGCACTTGATATTCTTGAATCAAGTTTTGGATCTATAGACCGCTTCCTGGATCATAGTGGTGGGGGTGGCCAACTCGGGCAGCAACAAGGGGGAATCAACTGCCCTAAAGTTTACACTGCCGCCCCCACAGAAGCGAGGCCTTTATAAACTGTAGAGTGCAGGTCCTAAGGAGGAGGGACCTGTCTGCCGTGGTTTCCTACAGCCCCGCCAACCGGGCCATTAACCTGGCCCTCCCAATTGCAGGATGACCAAAAAAACCCCTCCCTGCCCTCTCTGCCCCAAGAAAATGCTCTGGTATAGACCACTCCTTTGGCTCAAGTATCACCCAGAAAATTAAGGAGCACAAAGAACGCAGTCCCCCCCCTTAAAGTCCTTTTAAAAGACCTCAACAGCAGACCTTATAACCCAATTTTTACACAAACACCCTCCTAACTATGTGAATCCCCCCATCATGACTGTCCTACCAGCAAGCACAGAGACCAGCAACGGTATGGTGCCCCCACTAGGAAGTCCCCCAATAGTTAAACCCTTGCAACACAAAAGCAACACACACACTTTGGGGGATGCCGGTCCCAATCTTGTCCTAGGCTGTGTCACTCCCAAGGAAGTGAACACAAGCCTGCAAGGGACTTACTCGTTGATATCACAGCTCCGATACTAGGAAATCACGAGCGGGTCGCTACAGCCCAATTACACAGCCAACAACATCCTACCCCGCTGATCTCAATTTAGCAAAGCCCCTTAGAACTTTAAGGCTGAAGTGTTTGAGTGTCAACAAAACTTCGGGTACCTATAGCCGATATTCCTACAAAATCTGGAAACTCTAATAGAAAAAACATTGGTGCTCACCCCAAAGCTCTTAAGAACGGCCAGGGAAACTCGTCTTTCCCCCTCACTCACTCAAATCCCACAAAATAGCAAACGACTCAGGACCAACCCTAATTAGCAAAACAAACCATTCTACGACAAGGGCATTACTTTGGCAATCTAACAAGATGGCGCTGCAAATCGACCTCTTATCAACCATTGCACAACGACTAATGGAACTGAGCAACAAGGTGGACTACATAGAGAACAAGCTCAGTGACAATAAGAATAACTGGCACTACAGCTACTCATGTGCAGCACTTATTGACAAATTGGCAACACTTCCGGAAATACTAACAGAACTGGTAGCCTCGCTAAAGGTACAAACAGGATGCACCACCTGCCCGGCGAACAACAGTGTAACTACATCGACAACAAAGTACGCCTGTCGTGTTCTTATCTAAGACCCTAATTCGATATTCCCGATATATGCCCATGTGAGGTTATAATCAATAATGTCCTGACAACGGCATAAGAATCAGATTCATATTCAGTAATAGCCCATGCAATCCAAAGCACAACACAGCTACTCCCATCGACTCCTAGAAAGCACAACGCGTTCTTTAAACAAACCAAGCCTCCAGCAGCCCGGGAAAACCCCCCCTGCTTTTGTTTTGATTTGAACAAGAACTCCTGAAGTCCTGCAAGAACTGTTAGTTCTTGGTGACGTCTTATGTCCAACCTTACGTCAAACCCGGCACCTTTCAGGTATAAAATACCAACAATTGCCTTAAGCAAACACACGGTGGTTTGGAGCAGAGCGGCCATCTACTTGCCCGAGAGCCCAGCTGATGCGAGTGCCCGCGGAAGCCACCCCTCCTGTTTGACGCACTGAGAGAGACGCTGTCTTTTTCTCCAGCCAAGAAAAACCAGCTCCGGTGTTGCCAGCCTACCCTTGCGGGTTGCTGGAATATCGAGTCCTGAGGAAAGAGATACCAGACCTCCCACATTCTATTACCAAGGTACGGAGCTGACTAAACCCTTAGGAGAATTCTTGATGCAGATTCTTGGCAAATTATCTTAACCAACTTAACTTAACATCGCTACTTACTTGTCCCTTCCCGAGTATTAGGCTTAGGTCAGGTACACCGGGGTAGGCTTAGTTAGAAGCACCAGTTGAGTATTTTAGTCAATGTATTTGTGTATGTATATATTTTATCCATTTTAAAGTATCATATGGCTAAGAAACCATATCAATGCTTTTACAGTATTATTTCATAATACTACTTTTACTGTACGCACTTTACTTTACTTTAAGTATTTGCAATTGTGGCAATTAACTTCTCTTGTATGAGAAAGAAGACTGCTCAATAATTAACACCTTTTTATTGAAAACGCCCGTCTCTCTATTTCTCTGCATTCTGATGAAACTAAGTATGCACTGCTGACTGAATGAAATATCTGTCTATTGTTTTCACATGACTCTAGAGATATACTCTTATTCTGAGGGAGCAAAGTTATCATGTTTATGCGGTTGTCGGAAACTGAATCCCTTCTTGTCTGAGCCAGGGAAGGTTACCCATCCCTCTTCATTCAAGAAAGTTTCCAGTGACCTCTGAACTAGCTGGCGCAAACCTAAATTAAGTTTAACATAGTCAGTAGAGACCTAGATGACCTCAGTCCTACGTCTACACTGCTGTTTATGTTATTCCAATGCGCAGAGCCTATCAGGAAAATAGGAACTACACTACATGGCGCCCAACGTTTGGTAAGGTTATAATCTAACGAAAGACAATAGAGTAACTCAGTCGTGCTTTTTTACACAGAACCCTTTCCCCGTAAAAACTCCAATAGACGTCTAAAGTGGGTGAAAGGTTAATATCCGCCGGAACTTAGTAGGATGAGAATCCTATGTATTAGTTTCTGGTTTTGATCAACGTTGAAGGATACAGTGTTCCAAAATATTGTGCACCTAATCTTTGTTTCCTTGAAACTCGATCTGCAACAGAAAACTTTCAGTCAGTAAAATGCCAGAAAGTGACGAAGAAAGTGAGCGAGCAAGACTAGCAGCTCGACTCTTAGAGGAAGACGCAAGTCTCCATGAAACCGACCCAGATGCTATACTCATTCCGGTCGATGTAAGAAGAACTATAACTCTAAAACTTATTCAAAATGGCCTGACACCGTGAAGTGGTACAGTCATATTCGTGATAGAGGCACACGAATATCGGCAGACAGAGGTATTCTATTCATGGAAGACTTCCACTATTACAAAATAGAGGAACGCCCTAAAACATAATGATCACATCACCAGGCTCGGTCCACTAGGTAGACCAGAAGAAACGGGGCCGGTCCTGTGCTACTATGCAACACACCCAGACTACGAAATAATGTCAAGCGAACAACTCCTAGTCAAACTAAAAGAATTAACAAAGGCATATAGAGAATTAGTTCAATTGGCAAGGGATGATATAAAGATCCGCCAGAAACTGAAGGAAACAGATATAGCAGCCCAACCATTGGAACTTGCCAGAATCATAGAAAAATCCTATGAAGAGCCAGGAAGAGATAGTTTGGGTGGGAAACCGATAAAACCCCAACTAACTGAAAATCCTGAAAAAACATTTATTAAAAATAATTTAAAGACTCCAAAAAAGAGCTGGGATGGTAATAAACAATCCACTCCCAGGGGAAAACGTTTCCAGTCCAGAGGAAGGTCTCCTCAGCGTAGAGAGAGATCTCCAAGCCGAGAAGACAAGTCTCCCCAAAGGGAACCCTCTGAAAAAAGATACAACCTTAGAGATAGGGATAGAATAGGAAAACCAGACAGATATCAAGATGTTGATACATGTCCCTCTAGATCATTCTCACTGAATCCTTCTCGATCTTCCTCACAGAAATCGGAAAGAAGAGGAAGGTCAGAACACAGAGAAGAGCACGCCAAGTCCAAAGACAAGGATCCTGCTCATCAAAGTAAAAAATTGCAATTTCCCAGAAAGAAGGTAGCAAGTATTAAGATTAAACATGCCGAGAATTCTGAGGACACAGCTGAAAAACGGAGAGTGGGCACAGACAATGCTAGACAGCGGAGCAGAAGTGACCATAGCTCACAAGACCCTGATGAATCTTCTGGCAACAGTGGACACGAATGAATACATTCAAGTGGAAACTGCAGACACACGAGTTAGTGTGCCCCATAAGCTATATGCAATAACATTACGTATAGAGGGAGATAAAACCAGGAAAATAAAAAGTCTTTTTTCGGAAAAACTTTCAAAAGGCTATGACATTCTGTTAGCTGAGAAAGACTGGCCACCAGAGTTTGTCAGGGAGTACCCTCATGGTGAACAAATGATTATGCCTGCCTTCTCAAATCATATCCCGATTCATAAAAAATTTACTTATGCAAGAAAATGGGCAGTAGCCCAAGCTCCTGCTTTATACAAAAATCATGTGGGATGGGATGAGGACTCACCTCACCACAAGATCCAGTTAAAAAATCAGCCCACTGCACAAAGGCAGTACCCAGTTAAACAAGAAGCTAAAAAACAAGTCAGGGAAATCTTAGATCAACTTGAGTACCAAGGGGTGATCGAAACCTGCACCTCTCAAATGAACAATCCTTTGTTTCCTGTCTCCAAACCAGACGACTCGTATCATTTAGTTTTGGACTACAGACACCTAAACTCCTGTTGTAAAACATTTGCAGTACAAAATTCACATAGTGCAGCACTTATGAATAACATTGTGCGCACAAAATATAAAACAACATTAGACATCCCTAATGGATTCTTCTGTCAAAACATTGCACCAGAAAGCAGGTTTTTGACCTCTTTCTCAATATTTGGATCGCAAAAACAATTTTTCCGACTCCCACAGGGATTCAAGACTAGCCCAGGATTATTCTCAGCAAGGGTAACAGTGTTACTACAAATATATGATGATGAAGCATTATCATATGTCGATGACATCTATCTCACAGACGATGACTTGGAGACTCACTTAAAAAGGGGGAACACCGTAATACTTGGACTCGCCTCAGAGGGTTACAAATTCAACTTTAAAAAGTCACGAATTGCCCATCTAACTGTCCTATTTTTAGGTTATGAATTATCAAGTGAAGGCAAAAGCCTGGCAGACAATTTCTTAGAGAAATGTGCTATGCTCCAAGCTCCAAAAACGCTGAAGAATTTACAATCACTACTAGGTTTCCTGAATTTCCGAAGAACATACATTCTAAATTATGCGGAGAGGGTTAAACCTCTCTATGAATTAATAAAACCAGATTTCAAACAAACTAATTGGACTCACAGAAATTTTGAGATCACTACAAACAGACATGTTAACTAAAACAAAATGGCAAACACGTGAGAACACACGCAATCTTGTAATCCGAATCATCCCAGGAAGATGCGGATTCACATACCTGACCGCTAATGAGGGAGAAACGGTACCTATAGCTTACAAATCACATTTGTACACTCAAGATGAAATGAAATTCAGCTCCACAGAGAAAATTCTAACTGCGGTTCAAACTGCTGTAGCAAAAGAAAGAGCCCTAGCCCAAGGCAGAAGAATAGCTGTTTTTTCAGCAGAATCAGCCCTTGAGGCGTTAACAAGTCCTCGTAACCTGGTTAAAGGAGTATTAGATCCAGAATGGATAGAATGGGAAACGTATTTTGCTACAGAAGACGTGAAATACTATTTTGACCCAAAACTGAAAAAACTAGCAGATCTAGTATATGAACGCGAATATCCTCTGCCAGCTGAAATTCTGCCTCTAGAAAAATATACCTGCGTAATCTATATGGACAGATTCGCACAACACTATGATGTAGAAAATAAATCCTATGATGCAGCGTGCGCGATTGTTAAAGGTCGCTGGCACTCTGGTAAATTCAAACCAATGATTACCAAAACAGAATCACTCAGGAAATGTTCAGCTCAGCGAGCTGAAATAAGAACCTTAAAGATGGCGCTTGAAAATGCCGATCGCGAATTCCCCACACTGATAGTGTGCGATTCGTATTTCTGCGTCAAATCCTATAACAGTGACATGCAGACATGGATCAAAAATGGTTACAAAGATGACACAGGTGCTACAATAAAGCATAAAAGGCTTTGGGAACAAGTAGTTCTTTTGCAGAAAGAACTACGAAAGACTCACGTGATACACGCATTGAGTCATCAACGTGATGGCGTTCACGTTGTAGGGAATTCATTGGCTAACACAGCCACAGCGGAAGCGGTTCACCCGGCTTCCGTAGCCACTGAAAAGCGTTCAGAAAAACACATAGATGGGGAAACCATGTTAGCGGTAAAAGCCTCATTAAAAGGCGATTATTCAGCACTTCCTCTCAGTAATACATACATAATTGATGCAAACTCCGTTCCATTTGCTCGAATCCCTGGAGTGGGGGATAGGGTAATTCCAAACACGAACCGGAGAATCTTCTTACTACAAGAAGCACATATGGGGTTGGGTCTGAGGCACCAAGAGATCCTGAAATCTCTGATGGAACTACAATCGGAGTACTGGTGACCGGGAATGAGCGTAGATATCTACTATTTTGCAAAGAATTGCAAGGACTGCAACAGAGATCGCAGTTTTGAGCCGGTCCAGCCTGTAGCCCAGATATCACTATTAGAGAGCATCAGGCTATCCATATTGCAGAAATCCAGTCGGAGAAATGCGTGCCCATAATAATTAAGACTGAATTCACTTAAAATGTAGACCCCAGCATTCGGCTGACGCCAGAACTGTTATAAAAGATTTGCGAGTCTTTATCGGCACATATGCAATTGGCATTCTACATTCTGATCAGGGTCCTGTGTTTAGCTCTCGAGCTTACAAAGAGGCCATGAACAGTATGGGCATCGCATTGCGGTATTCTTCTCCCTTCCATCCTAAGGGAAATGTGGTTGTGGAAAGGAAAGAAAAAAACGGGACATAAAGCAATCTATAACGGTGAGGGTATTAGGTTCGGGTGATGTGTGGGTCAAACATTTAACAAGTGTCCAACGTAGTCTTAATAATCTGCCAAGAAACTCTCTAAAAGGTCTCACTCCATACGAACTATTGTTCGGAACTAGAATGCATATTCAGGATTTAGATAGTCACACTTCAGTGGGAGAAGAAAAAAGCTTTGATATCAAAGATCGTTTGGCTGTTTCACAGGATCTAAATGAAAAAAGAAAAAACCTGAGTAACATAAAGTTGAAACAACAGTCGAAATCCACTGAAGAAAAACAACCTGTCCCAGCAAGACCTGTCTGGATTCCAAAGATTGGGGATCTGGTCAGAGAAAAGATTGCGGTAAAGAAGGAATTTGGGCCTTCATACAGAAAAGCAGTACCTGTCTTAGCTATCAACAGAACAAGATCAGTAGTACTACCGCCCCTTGCTGGTAAAAAAGAGAAATGTAAATGTAAATTGTAAATATAAATTGATACTTGTATAGCTCACTACTGACCCGCAAGGGTCTCAAGGTGCTTGTACGAATACCGCTGTGGAACCCATCCTGGCTTTCCCTGTGAGGCCTCCACTCCCAGCAGCGACCTCAAGTGCATCCTGCTCAACACCCGCTCCATCCACAGACACGCCATCGAACTCTGGAACCTGCTCGACACAACATCACCAGACGTCGCGTTCCTCACTGAAACATGGATGAACGCCTCCTCAGCCCCCGACATCGCCATCGCCATCCCGGATGGATACAAGATCATCAGGAGGGACCGCGTCAACCAGACCGGAGGAAGCATCGCCATCGTCCACAAGAACACCATCCGCATCATGACCGACGTCGACGACACCTTCACCGCCGCCGAACACCTCCACTTCCAGATTCACACCGACCCAAAGATGACCCTCAGAGGCACCCTCATCTACAGACCCCCGGGACCACGCACACAATTCAGCGAAGACATCACGGACTTCATCAGCCCACACGCCCTCCCCTCCGGCGACTACATCCTCCTAGGGGACCTCAACTTCCACCTGGAGAACAACAAGGACCGCAACACCGTCACCCTGCTGGATAACCTCGCCAACCTCGGACTCAAGCAACTGGTCAACACCCCCACCCACTACGCCGGCCACACGCTTGACCCCGTCTTCTCATCCAGCAAGCACATCGCCTTCAGCCACTCCAACGGACTTCACTGTACCGACCACAGCTGCGTCCACTTCAGCTTCAGAAAAAACACTACCCACCACCACCCGCAACAGGTTCCTCACAGAAGCTGGAGCAAGATCACCGCCGACCAGCTCACCACCTCCCTCAGCCAGAACCCACCTGCCAGCACACCGGACCCCAACGAAGCAGCCCGCAACTTCACGCAGTGGCTGACAGCCTGCGCCGATGACCTCGCACCACTGAAGAACCCTCCCAGCAAACCCAGGCAAACCCAGAAGCAAGAAGGCCCCCTGGTTTACCAACAAACTCAAGGACTCCAAAAAGACCTGCCGCACCCTCGAGAAAGCCTGGCTCCTCGACCGGACCACTGACAACATGACCGCCCTCAAACACACGACCCGCAAGCACCACTAGCTCATCCGCACCACCAAGAATAAATCACTGAAGGATAGACTGGACAACAATGCCCACGACAGCAAGGAACTCTTCAGCATCGTCAAGGAGTTTTCCAACCCCAGCACCGGCAACAACGACATCACCCCTTCACAAGATCTCTGCGACTCCCTCGCCTCGTTCTTCCACCGCAAGATTGCCGACATCCACAACAGCTTCGGCACTGCATCCTCGCACCCAACCGTCGAACCAACGCACCCCACCACGACCCTCCGCACCTGGACCGCAGTGACCACCGAAGACACAGCCCGCACGATGAACACCATCCACTCCGGATCTCCGACAGACCCCTAGCCCCACCATGTCTTCAACAAGGCCGACTCCACCATCGCACCCCAACTCCGAGACGTCATCAACACCTCCTTCGACACCGCCACCTTCCCGGAGAGCTGGAAGCATGCCGAGCTCAACGCCCTACTGAAGAAACCAACAGCGGACCCCACCGACCTCAAAAACGTCCGCCCCATCTCGCTCCTCCCTTTTCCTGCAAAGTCATCGAGAAGATCGCCAACAGACAGCTTGCCGCCTTCCTCGAGACAAATGGATCCCTCGACCCCTCGCAGTCCGGTTTCAGAGCCAACCACAGCACTGAGACCGCCCTCATCAAAGCCACCGACGACATCCGAGCCCTTCTCGACAACGGGGAAACAGCGGCACTCATCCTCCTGGACCTCTCCGCCGCGTTCGACACCGTCTGCCACCGCACCCTAGTCCAACGCCTCATTAACACCGGCATCCAAGAGAAGGCATTGAAGTGGATCATCTCGTTCCTCGCTGGAAGAACACAGAGAGTCCGCCTCCCCCCGTTTCGTTCCGAGGCCACCGAAGTCATCTGCAGCGTCCCTCAAGGATCATCACTCAGCCCCACCCTCTTCAACATCTACATGAGACCTCTCACAGCCATCGCACACCAACACAACCTCAACATCATCTCCTACGCCGACGACACCCAGCAGATCCTCTCCCTCACCAGAGACCCCGACACGGCCAGAACCAGCCTCCACGAAGGGATGAAAGACGTCGCCGAGTGGATGAAGAACAGCCGCTTGAAACTGAACTCAGACAAGACGGAGGTCCTCATCCTTGGACCATCACCCTCCGCCTGGGACGACTCCTGGTGGCCCCCAGCCCTGGGCACCGCCCCCAAGTCGACAGACCACGCACGCAACCTGGGCTTTATCCTGGACTCCTCCCTCTTGATGACCAGACAAGTCAGTGCCGTCGCCTCTTCATGCTTTCACACCCTCCGCATGCTCCGCAAGATCTTCCGATGGATCCAGATCGAAACCAGGAAGACGATCACCCAGGGCCTCGTCACCAGCCGGCTGGACTACGGAAACACCCTCTATGCCGGAACCACAGCCAAGCTACAGAAAAGACTACAATGCATCCAGAACGCCTCCGCCCGACTCATCCTGGACATCCCTCGACGCAGCCATATCTCCGGCCACCTGAGGAACCTGCACTGGCTCCCAGTCAACAAGAGGATCACGTTCAGGCTCCTCACCCATGCACACAAGTCTCTCCACAACCTGGGCCCCAATTACCTGAACTACCGCCTGACCTTCCACACGCCCACCCGCCAGCTACGGTCCGCTAGCCTCGCCCTCGCCGCCATACCACGCATCCGAAGAGCCACCGCCAGAGGCAGATCCTTCTCCTACCTGGCCGCCAAGACATGGAACTCCCTCCCAATCCACCTTCGGCTGACCCAGGATCACCTCGCCTTCAGGAGACGACTCAAGACCTGGCTATTCGAGCAGTAGCGGCCCCCTTCCCCCAAGTGCCATGAGACCCTTCCGGGTGAGTAGCGCGCTATACAAGTGTTTTGATTGATTGATTGATTGATTGATTAGGCACCCCCAAGGTGGAGGCCAGGCATCCTTAGCGTTGTGGAGGCCGTTGTGGAGATTAAGCAAGCTATTGCTCAAAGTTGCAGAGTGGGACTCCATGATTGGAATAGGTACTGAGGCGAGAATTATCAGGTCCGTGGAACTTTGAGCCCAAGACCCGCCGAGGCGGGGAATTGAACCCTGGTCCCGGGCTAGACCTCTGCATCAGGGTCTGCCGCTCTAATCATTGAGCCACACCTCTCCAGAACAGAGTTGTATCCATCGACCTGGTAAAACCACAATCATGTGGCCAATAATAAGTAGTAGGCCAAGTGGACTCCCAAGAAATAGCAGAATACCAAAGTTTGCTACAATCCAAGAGGCTCATGCTGAGAGACTAATCAAAATTGAAAAATCTGCAATGAATAAAGGACTATGCAATAATGCCATGGAACTTGTGCCTCTTGAAACCCAAATAATAACAGTTCGTCAAGAAACACCAATCTACAATGATGTCGCTTCAGACTATTCTAATGAAACAAAGAAAAATGCAAAAGCAAATGAAAATCCGGAAGCAATTCCAACAATTGACAGAACTGCATCAGGCTACTTCATCAACTTCGACAATTTCTCTGAAGACCCAAGCGAACATGAAGAAACGCCTCCAACACAAAGTTTAAAAAACAAAATAATTAAACTTTTCCAACAACTGAAAAAGACTTATCTAATTTCACCATGGATTGAATTTTGGATTGTTTTAGGTGTAATTTTCCTCCTGCTTTGGCTCATCATGGTTATACGTTTGGGAAGATTCATTGAAGGAAAATATAGTACAATGGACACAGCAAATCAGAACATCAACTTGGTCCTAAAGCCACTCACATCTTCTCACATCGAGAAAAGAGAACTGTCATCAGTAAACATCACAGGCATTCCAATACCCGGTGGGGTAGCATGGGACAGAACTGATTATGACATTTTGGGCCCGGTCGAGCTTTTAAAGTATCTCCACCAGCTCAAGATTTCATTAAGTGACTTTGTAACACCTAGTACCTTCTCTGATGACTGGGACTTTGAAAACATTAATAATATGATGTCAGATTTAGTAATGTCAGCAAAATTTACAGAACAAGATTACTTGCAGGGTTCGTCCAATTATGAGGAGCTTTACTGCTACAACCATTATGGTGATCACTATTTGCATAAAAGTGCTCAGCCTAGAAATGTTTTATCTTTTAACCAGTGGGAACACTGTCCTACTCCACCAAAAGGCAGTTCAAAAAAGCTTTCTGATAAATTCCAATACTTCTCAGGACTTAATAACAGTGACCCAAGAACGTTTTATTTTAAAATGTCAAATAGAACAGGAATGAAAACAATGTTGACAAATATTAAATTGATTTATTCAGAAACATTTTATGACAAAATGTCTACATTAGGTTTCGAAATTTGGAAAAACACCATTGAAAGAAAAACAACCTGGGGTTCCACAGATTGGCAAGTACAAGGCCTAGAAGCACTGTTTAGGGCTTGTGTGATCCCAGAACAAATTATTTTCTTGAATGACACAATTCAACAAACTACTTGTCTTGGCCTTGCTAAGATAAAAGACATGAACACACCGTCTATTCCGAAACCCATGCCTGATAGTGAAAGCACTACTGATGTGGAGATAGACGTTTCTAATATTTTATACCAAAACAGAACACATACTGTTTGGAAAAAGTGGTTGATCTGGCCAACACGAATAACTGTCAAGATAGATTCCTGAACAAAACACACGGGTTGAAATGACCAGACCAGACCCTAGATATTCCCAGAGACAACATCCAGGGATAGTTACAACATACAGTGTAGGGAAACTATGCCTTGAGTGGCTAAAGAAATCCACACTGGCAGAAATTAAGCAACACTTGACTTTACTTAAAGATGGTGCTGACTTGCGTGATTTCTTAATGGGACCACGCAAACAGCGTCAAAAACGTTTCATAGCGGCCGGTATATACGCTGCATACAATGAAGTATGGAAAGTAATGCAAATTGAGACAGCAGAAAAAATACGAGAAATTGATCGTATTAATTTGGAAAAATCACTTTCTGTTGTGGACAATGGGTTAACGACTGTGTCTTCCAGAATATATTCACTGGACAGTATTGTATTGTCTGCCTTTGATATAATAGAACAGGACTTGCTAATTCTACAACATGGTCAGTCTCAACTACGTTCTATTGTACAGCTCGGCTGGACGTTGCAAAATCTGCGTTCAGGCTATGTACCATGGCGTTTATTCAACACCACGTCATTATTCGGTCTCTTTAACCTTACTGATAAACAAATCAGTTTGGCACAAAAAGGAGCAGATTATACAATCCTGAGCATTGAAAAACTCGAGAGATTACCATTGACAATATCAGAAAGACCTGTCATTGAATGGATAATACATGGAATGATTACAATTCCGATAACAACTTTCCAGTTTAATTACTGTCAAGAGTATATACCAGCAGGCCAGTATGAAAGGTTGGGTAAAGAATACAACAAATCAACCTGGGATTTACCTTATACACATAGATGTTATAGTGAAGGAAACAGAGAGGTATTTCTTAGTGGTAAAAATTGTAAAAAATCACTAAGCGGTACACTTCTGTGTCAAGGAACCAATTTGCATGGAGCCTGCGAAGGGTCTTCAAACAACCTTTCATGTCACCTGCATGGCACGCCTGCAAAACAGATAGAGCCATTCTTTAGACCACTTTCAAACGGTAGTTACATTTTAATAAGTGACCACAGCTGTTGTGGCATGCTGCCAGGAAAAGCCTATCTGACAACTGTAACTTCCAGGGCCATTTGCTGTATGCAAGTATTGTATCCACACAGCAATCCAGATATGGGGGCTGCGTTATGGGCTCGGTTGAATATCTCTCCTATTCAAATTGATACTTTAAGCAGAATGAAGTCTATTCTTTTACAAACAACTGTGCCTCTAACGTGATCAAAAGAAACATATGATCTGCAAGTTGCAAGGACAACAGCAGAGATACATACCCTTTTATCAACAAATTGCCCCGTGCATTTCGTAGAAGTGTTGAGCCAAATCTTAAACATGTCTCATACCAGTGGCATCGCACATGTATTTAAGACAATTTTTTCCGGACTCTTAGCACCCTTTGAAACAGTTCTGGGCATCTTCCCGAATTTTGTCCACTCTGTCTTTGGCGGCCTACCCTTAATCCTGGGACTCGTGGCAGGAATTTTATTTTTGCTTCTTCTGTACTGATATGGCAAGCCAATCAACAGGCAAGACTCTAGCAACGATGGAAGAAACGATCCTAGCAATACCATACCGAGACCGTATCACTAAGGTCCTCGGATTGGCCCGGCTAAGAGATCAAAGTACAACTTGGTTTCTTTCATTCAGACCGATCTGGCTAGATTGCATCATACCTGTGCTTCGATGTCTGTTATGGGGAGAAGAATATGTGTTGGACATCTGTCTTACAATACAATCAGCAGTACCAATGGATATCGATACTTTGCTAGGTCCGGTAACGACTCATGCATCGTGTTGTCCCCAGCGGCTACCGATTCTGATGACGGCATTCGTTGAGACTTTACCACTACGAGTATGTGGGGGTGAGGTAAGAGAGGAAAGCAGCACCGAACAGGTACAGCCTTCTGTGAGCATTGCTGATCCAACCATCGATGATAGAACTTAGCCGAACTTTCACCTGATGTGGTAGACCAATTTTTTGCAGGTCTGTCTGAAATAATGTCTCTCCAACCAACGAGAATAACTCTTAAATAAAAACAATGAGCACACAGCGTTCTCTGAACTCTGAATTTGGCCTTCAGTTTTTGATAAACAAAGCTACAGAAAATATTTGGAACTTTTCCCCTGAAAGCGAAATTATTTTTGCCCATATTTTCAAAATATTTACCTTTTTTTGGCACATGGTACTCTGCTTAAAGTAGAACTATTCTTAGAGAACAGAGCTTCTATTTTAGGATACTAGAGACAATATTTTACCTCAGCCTCTAGCACATATAACAGAAATTTGTATAAATATGTGATGAAATGGTCTCGACCTTCTTTTCTGTATTTAGAGCCATTTCATGTGTAATTTTGCAATTCGTTCAGCTGATATATATATGCATTTCTCTGAATGATAACACTGCTTGAAAAGCGTACAGTACAAATACTCATTTTCCGTGTATTTACCGTATACCATTTCAAATGCGAAATATGTATTTTGGGGTGAGTCGGAAAAAAAACACATGCACCTTTGAATGTTTAATATTGCTTAGTTTTAGTAATGATGGACATCAATTCGTGGAGTGGGTGTTGTGTTCTTATCTAGGACCCTAATTTTATATTCCCGATTTATGCCCTTGTGAGGTTATAATCAATAATGTCCTGACTAAGGGTGGGCGTAAAATCCGTTTCGCGGGCGTATTTGCTGATTTTCCGCGATTTCGCGATCCGCGAATCTCGCGAAATCGCGGTAAAATCCGTGAATCAGGGGGGGCGAATTTTCAGCCAAGCAAGGGTTACAGCAGCAGGTGCAAAAGTTGAACCTAATTTCTTTGTAACCTTTTACAAAAGGGTTATAAACAAATTAACTTCAACTTGGACACCTGCTGCTAATTGCTTCCTGGCGCCTCGGCCTACTTGCAACTATTCTCTGACCCTGCTCTGACCCTTGAAGCAGGGTCAGAGAATAGTTACAAGTAGGCAACGAAGCATCAGTCCAAGGAATTAAACCTCATCAGGAAGCACTTACAGATATAAAAAACAGGAAGAAGGGAGAGGATGGCAAATACACCCATTTTGAGTTGTCATTTTGAGTTGTCAGGAGGGGTTAAACTAAAAGAGACCTTTACAGCACAATTTTCATATGCATTTTGCTAAAAATAAAAAGCTGTATGTTCTGTAGGGCCAACTCAGGAATCTGGCCCTTCAGAGATCCAGCCTCTCTTTCTTTCTCTCGTTCTCTCTCTCCCTCTCTCTTTCCCTCTCTTTCTCTCTATCTATCTATCTATCTATCTATCTATCTATCTATCTATCTATCTATCTATCTATCTATCTATCTATCTCTCTCTCCCTCTCCCATAAACGACTGCATGGGTAACTTCGCTATGCAAGCGGCTCGCGAAGACGCAAAAAGCCCCGCGAACACGCAAAAAACCCAGCGAACGCGCAAAAAACCCCGCGAACACGCAAAAAACAAAAATCCGCAAATTCACACAAATTCGCGAATTTTGCAGGATGAGGGCAACTGTTTCTCCGTTGTCCAGTAGTGTTCGAATGCCGTCTGTTGCTGCGATGAGGGCGGTTTCGGTGCTGTGTTTGGCTCGGAAGCCGGACTGTGAGGGGTCGAGGGATTTGTTGGATTCAAGGAAGGCGGCAAGCTGGCTGTTGACGGCTTTCTCAATGACTTTGGCAGGGAATGGGAGGAGTGAGATGGGGCGGTAGTTCTCAAGTTCAGTGGGGTCTGCTGCGGGTTTCTTCAGAAGGGCGCTGAGTTCGGCATGTTTCCAGCTTTCCGGGAAGGTAGCGGAGTTCAAGGAACAGTTGATGACATCGCGGAGGTGGGGTGCGATGATGGAGTCTGCTTTGTTGAAAATGTGGTGGGGACATAGGTCGGTTGGCGAACCTGAGTGGATGGAGTTCATCAGGCGGATGGTGTCTTCGGTGGTGATTGGGTTCCAGGCGCAAAGGTTGTTAGAGTGCGGTTTAGGTTCGGGGATGGGTGGAGTGGACTGGTCTTCGGACTGGTTTTCAAAGCTGTTATGTATTTCTGCTATTTTATTGTGGAAGAATGAGGATAGAGAGTCGTAAAGTTCTTGAGAGGGAGTGATGTCGTTGGTGCCGGCGGTGGGGTTAGTAAATTCTTTGACGATGTTGAATAGTTCCTTGCTGTTTTGGGCATTGTTGTCAAGTCGATCCTTGAATGCTGATTTCTTGGTGGATCGGATCAGTTGGTGGTGTTTGCGGGTGGCGTTCTTGAAGGTGGTCAGGTTGTCAGTGGTTGGGTTTTTCTTCCAGGTTTTTTCGAGAGTACGACAGAGCTTCTTGGATTTCTTAAGGTCATCGTTGAACTAGGGGGCTTTTTTGCTACCTTGCTTGATTAGATGGTTTTTCAGGGGTGCTAGTTCGTCGGCGCTGTGGGTGATCCGATGTGTGAGGTTGGTGGCTGCTTGGTTTGGGTCCGATGATTTGGCAGGGGGGTTTTGGTGAAGCGATGTGAAGAGATGGTCGGTGGTGATTTTGTTCCAATTTCTTCGAGGAATAGGTTGTGGGGGGTTGTGGGTCGTGGTCTTTTTGTAGTTGAAGTGAACGCAGCTGTGGTCCGTCCAATGGAGAGCTGAGGTGTGATCGAAGGAGATGTGCTTGCTGGAGGTGAAGATAGGGTTGAGCGTGTGTCTGGCAAGGTGGGTGGGGGTGTCAACAAGTTGTTTGAGTCCGAGATTGGCCAGGTTGTCTAGGAGGGTGGTGGTGTTGCTGTTGTTTTCCTTTTCCAGGTGGAAGTTGAGGTCTCGCAGTAGAATGTAGTTTTCGGAGGGGAGGGCATGTGGGGTGATGAAGTCAGTGATGTCTTCGCTGAATTGTGTGCGGGGTCCTAGTGGTCTGTATATGAGGGTGCCTCTGAGTGTGGTTTTGGGGTCGGTGTGAATCTGGAAGTGGAGGTGTTCGGCGGAAGCGAGGTTATCGTCGGAACTGGACGTGATGCGGATGGTGTTCTTGTGGGCGATGGCGATGCCTCCTCCTGTTTGGTTGGTGGGATCTTTTCGGATGATCTTGTAGGCGTCCGGGATGGCTATGGCGATGTCGGGTGCTGATGACGCGTTCATCCATGTTTCTGTAAGGAAGGCGACGTCCGGCGATGTGGTGTCGAGTAGGTTCCAGAGTTCAATGGAGTGTCTGTGGATTGAGCAGGTGTTGAGTAGGATGCACTTTAGGTGGTTAGTGTCGGAGCTCTGTTTGTAGTTTGTGGAGTTGGTGTGGGTCCTGATGCAGTCGAACTTGCAAGAGTGGCAGGTTAAGGGTCCATGGGTGTGTCCTGGGGCGGCTTGGTAGCAGTTTGAGAGACGACCGGGGTTAAGGACTGAGAGGGTAGCAGCGTCGTAAGTAATGCGGGAGGAATGGGTTTTGCGGGGGCAGGGGGTTTGGCGCTGGGCGCGGTCCAGGCGCTGATGGGCGTAGATGGGCTTACCTTTGGCGCACCTTCAGCGCACATGGGGCGCGACCGCTGCGCGTGAACGCTGCACGCAAAAGCATCTGCCATATGTGGATAGTGGAGGGGGCGGGGGCGAGGGAGGAACAGCTGGGAGGCGGGAGCGGGGTGGAGGGCCGGGCAGGGAGGCACAACAACAATCAACAAAATGGCAGCAAGCCAAAAGCGAAACAGGTTGGGGCACAATGTAATTAAACGCAATCAAAACGGCAGTGGCAGCGGCACAGACAAGCACAAATATTCAGGCAAAAGGCAGCGCAGCACAATTTAATTTCACTTGAAAGCGCACTTTTGCAATAGCGCTACAATGCCAAAGTAATATGCAATCAGGCACGATTAATAGCGCTACGATATCAATGTTAAATGCACTCACGCACTGATACTTGTGGGAGCAATGCGAGGAAGCAGAGAGCAATCAGGGAGTCTAGTGCTACAATACCACAGGCGTCAGGCAGGTCAAGGAGCAGCGTGAGGAGCGACTGCTTCTGAGGGGATCAGGACGGTCACAGCGCTACAACACGAGAGCGAAGCCTTAGCTATCAGTGGGAGGGAGGAGCAGCTGGGAGGCGGGAGTGGGGTGGAGGGCTGGGCAGGGAGGCACAACAACAATCAACAAAATGGCAGCAAGCCAAAAGCGAAACAGGATTGGGGCACAATCAAAATGAACGCGATGATAATGGCAGTGGCAGCGGCACAGACAAGCACAAATATTCAGGCAAAAGGCAGCGCAGCACAATTTAATTTCACTTGAAAGCGCACTTTCGCAATAGCGCTACAATGCCAAAGTAATATGCAATCAGGCACGATTAATAGCGCTACGATATCAATATTAAATGCACTCAGGCACTGATACTTGTGGGAGCAATGCGAGGAAGCAGAGATCAATCAGGAAGTCTAGCGCTACGATACCACAGGCGTCAGGCAGGTCAGGGAGCAGCGTGAGGAGCGACCGCTTCTGAGGGGATCAGGACGGTCTGAGGAAAGAGATACCAGACCTCCCACATTCTATTACCATGGTACGGAGCTGACTAAACCCTTAGGAGAATTCTTGATGCAGATTCTTGGCAAAACTATCTTAACTAACTTAACTTAACATCGCTACTTACTTGTCCCTTCCCGAGTATTAGGCTTAGGTCAGGTACACCGGGGTAGGCTTAGTTAGAAGCACCAGTTGAGTATTTTAGTCAATGTATTTGTGTATGTATATATTTTATCCATTTTAAAGTATCATATGGCTAAGAAACCATATCAATGCTTTTACAGTATTATTTCATAATACTACTTTTACTGTACGCACTTTACATTACTTAAAGTATTTGCAATTGAGGCAATTCACTTCTCTTGTATGAGAAAGAAGACTGCACAATAAATAACACCTTTTTATTGAAAACGCCCGTCTCTCTATTTCTCTGCATTCTGGTGAAACTAAGTATGCACTGCTGACTGAGTGAAATATCTGTCTATTGTTTTCCCACAACTCTAGAGATATACTCTTAATCTGAGGGAGCAAAGTTGTCATGTTTATGCGGTTGTCAGAAACTGAATCCCTTCTTGTCTGAGCCAGGGAAGGTTACCCATCCCGCTTCATTTAAGAAAGTTTCCAGTGACCTCTGAGCTAGCTGGCGTAAACCTAAATTAAGTTTAACATAGTCAGTAGAGACCTAGATGACCTCAGTCCTACGTCTACACTGCTGTTTATGTTATTCCAATGCGCAGAGCCTATTTGGAAAATAGGAACTACACTACTTGCCGACCCTCAAATTAACCTGACCATAATTAATTCTGGCAATCCTCCAATGATGTCCGTTAACAAGCATCCAATCACAGCTATCAACTCTTCCATCTGCTCACTGAGGCCAAGCTTTAGTCCCCGGGCAGTACACTCAGGCAAGGAACCTGAGGGAAAAGCCCCTACGCAGAACAGAATAGATGAGCCTCTCTCGAGGAGGGGCACAAAAAAAAAAGAAACAGGAGAAAAAGGCCAAAGCATCAAAACAAGTTACCCTTTTCACTAACAACCAATAATTAAATATTAAAAGCTAATAACGTTAAAACTGGGATCTATCCAATCTTTGCCAACAAGCCAGTTTCAAGTAACATAACACTAACAGCATCAATTCCAGCAGTTTCAAAACAAGAGTCTGACAAAATATTACATCCAATTCCCAGTGCGGGGGATTATCACAGCCTACCTGGCCCGGCAACCGAAATACCACCAGTTTCCTTATCAAACACCACAAAGTCAGAGCATTATAGCCAACCAGTTGCATTTAAGGACCAAGGACTGTGCACAGAGGCACTCATCATCCAGGGTCCATTTTCATCGGACCCTCAGAGGACTCCGGACACAACATCCTTGCCATTTCAAAGTCCCATCTTTAAATCAGAGACTTGTCAACAAGACGACAGCTTAAGTGCCAACCTAACCACCGCCCAGATAGGATCAAGAGCCCCGCGTAAAGAGAACCAAGTCTGCAAAACAATCCATGAGGTAATTCTTACGCCCAGATATCACATCAAGGGCCACCATGACATCTTAAATAGGGGCAATATACTTATACGCCTATTTAAGCACATCCCTGTCTCTGCCTGAAACACAATCAGACGACTTAACCTGGGTCAAGTTCCTGAGCCTTACCAGCGATTCCCATGGAGAATAAACATTGTTCGGGCTGAGGCGCCACACCGGGTGGGGCTAACAACAGAAGAATCTTTAATGACAGAATGGGGCATAGATATTGCATTCCCTGAACCAGAGAAATACCCATACGTGCTAACAGAACCCCCGCCAATGAATTAAGTGCTAAGGGGGACATCGATCAACCATCAAGAGAACACCCACGCTGTTAAGTCTAAATGTTTTAACGTTTACACTATAACAAGCACCTTTGATCACAGGACTATACAAGGGGGCCAACGCAAACCCCTGGTCAAGGAACCTGGACCTGTCTAGAAGGTCAGCCACCACCACGTCATCTTTAACACCATAAAAGCTGCTTGCCACCGGAGTAGCACAAGAATCCCAGGAATTAATACTCAGCTGTCCATTACATCCTGGAATGTAGCTGGCTTAAAAAGACTTCTTGGGTTCAACTCAGCAAATAAATACCTAAAGAAAATGATATCCTTTGCCTACACGAGACCGGGGCAACTGAACCATTAATTCTCCCAGGTTTCTACAAACTTCATACCGCAGCCATGAAATGCAACATCTTCAGGAGAGCATCTGGTGGCCTCTCAATCTTTAAAGAAATTGGTTGCCGTTGCACTCAGGACAGTGTGAACAGTGTTAAGTAACACAAAGCAATACACTTTAAACAAAATGACAGAATTATCCAAGCACAAAAACTCTCGATAGGTAAATCTTGGAGTCTTTAATGTTGCATACAGCCAGCCGACACGTGTTTCATCGCACTTGCGATTCCTCAGGGCTGAAAATGAACAAAAGTTGACAATGGAGCATGTATCTCACAGAGATCAGGTATACAATAAGACCTGGTTACATGGTCTTGCATGCTCAGTGATTGCTTCTACTAAGTTCAGTGTCTCAACAAAAGGGACTCTCAGTGATTTTTAAGTGCCACCCCAACACATCCGTGTCGTACGTGTAAGACTTGACACTATTATCTTTAGCCGTGCAGTTCAATAGTGATTTAGTGTACTACTGTGTGGGCGGATCAGAATTATTAATGCTAGTTTTAAATTTAGAAAAGTGTTCCATTTGTGTACGACTCAGTCACACTTCATGCTCTGTGAATCTGTGAGTAGGCTAAAGACACTCATAGCCTGAAGATATTTCCGTCACATACCTAAAAGGCTGTGTTCTTGTCAGAAGGTCTGGTTATCCACAAGAAGGAAAAATAAACACATGAACCAGAAGGATCCCATTATTATTTGACCAATAATCATACCTCAGGCAAAACACAAAAAATAGTGAGAATGCGAAGAGACAGGAATAAGAAAAGCTCACCGCTCCGCTGGTGATACTTCCAACCCAGCCGGGCTCCTGACCGCAAATACCCAGTCCGAGTATTAAAAATGAACCCAATTCTGTAATCAGATTGGAAATCCAAATCACTATACATGGATCCGCATATCATTTGTAAAAAGACTGCAGCCATGCAAACAGTACATTCTAATATTATAGAATGCAGTCACCTTTATCGATATCACAAAGAAACCGCGCCCCTTGGCATGTCACACAACCCATATCTTCATTATCATTAAAGAAGTGCACCTCCCCTGACTCAAACTGCATTATCTTATTCCATTGGTTTATAACCGAACATAACGTTTGTGTTAATAGTAAGTAACCTGTAGACTTACATTCTGATAGTGATTTCCCGCTTAAGGATTGTAGAAGTATTTTCCTTGTTATTTTATGTCCACGGCGAGTCGATTAACGCTCTGTGGAGTGTGTAAATGATATCCGTTAGTTAATCTCCCATGACTAATAGAGTACCCACATCCAAAAAGAACGGATTCGTTTAATCCCAAAAATCTTACCTATCGGTAAGGAGTAAAGTAATGATGCCGTGAACGCGTCCGTTGTGTCAGGCGCTTTCCGCTGTAAAGACACCAAAAATGGAAGAGGGAGTTAAGCTCCTGTAATGTTCCCAAATTTCGGGTAAGAAATCATATACATTTAAAAAGCCCCCGCCGGCATAAATCCCAGCCGCTTACCTTGTTAAAGCGGAGACGCGGCGTGTAATGCGTCCGGTTCGTGTTCCTGTTTGGACACGTGACCGGCGCTGCCACGACGCTAAGTAGCGTTCAGAGGTGACGTATTGAAGAACTAGAATGCTAGTTTCGCGTAGTTCGTCCTCCATGTTGGGTTTCTCCTACAACTCGTATCGATTACGATCCTCATAAGGATATAACGCGCACGGCATATTATCCATGTTATTAAGAATTGTTACGTATATATACCATATTCAAATCATTAGAGGCCATTATCACACGGGGGAGGTTTAAAAAATAAAATATATGAAGTCTGTGCGACCGGCCAGGCGCGAGGTACGACCTAGTGGAATTGAGAAATTCCAACCACTATTTCTGGTCGTATTTCAAAAGGAATGACGCTCTATTAACAACTGGTGAGCTAAATTTGTGCACACCGTGCCTATACATTGATAAACTAAGGTGCCCAAACCAATCACACGTGTGTGCTGACCGTATACCATTTCATATACAGTACATTTACATATTCTTTATCTTGATGCTATCTATACAATTTCATTTTGAATATGCACATGTAAGACATAAGACAGCTTCAGAATAACGTACAGGAGGGTTATTCCAGCATGACGGAATTCCATACTCATATCATTGTGATATCTATCACATTGTTTGGTTAAAATATACATCATAATAGTATAAAATGCATACACTTATGTCATATGTCAATTGCCCAGAAAATATTGCATTTCATGGTCATAGTTGAGTCCCCGGTCTACCGACCTCAGACGCATGATCCAAGTGGCCTCAGTGCGCCTCAGCTTTAATTCCCGATTGCCACCTCTGACATCCTGGGGGACTACGTCAATACCGAAGAATTTAACCACTTTGTTTGCCCTATTACCTTGGCAAGAGGCTACATGTAGGGCCACCGGATATTTCGGATCGCAGTTAAGTATCGCCCTAATATGTTCCATCATTCTCTCTTTTAGCTGTCTGATGGTGCTACCAACATAAAATTTTCCACACACACATTCGATGACATAGATCACAAATTTGGTGGTACAATTGATGTTGTATTTTACAGTGTAGGCTGCACCATCAGGGCCCATGAATTCGGTGGTGCCATGTTTAGCCCACTTACACATACTACAAAATCCACACTTATAAAAGCCTAGACTATGTTGTGTCATCCAAGTTGTTGTTGTAGTGTCTCTAGGTACCGTGGGACTCAATTTACTTTTGAGTGTATTACCTCTTCTGAATGTAATTTGAGGTCTGTCTGTGATGCAATCTGCAAGAGCTCTTTCTGACTTTAAGAGACCCCAATGTTTGTTGAGGCTTTTGCGTAAAGCATCATGGAATGAGTTGAAGTCAGTTACCATTCTAATCAGTTCCCTACCCAATGTGGGGGGCTTATGTGTGGCAGTAAGGGTATGTATTCTTTTTACCTTCTTAACCCTTTTTTCAGCTTTCTCAATAGTCTGGTTAGAGTATCCTCTATTGTAAAACCTTTCCTTCATGCCAGTCAAACATCTCCTGAACTCATCATCCTCACTGCAGTTCCGTTTTGCCCTTAAGAACTCGCCATATGGTATGGCGTTTATTTGGTGAGGGGGATGTGAGCTCGAGGCATGCAAGACTGCATTGCATGCCGTGGATTTTCTGAACAGTCTACTATGAAGACAGTTGGCTGAAACATAGAATTCAATGTCCAGAAATTCAATGTTAGTTTTACTCCAATTCATTGTAAATCTGATATCCCAAGAGTTGTCATTGAGATATCTAAAAAAATCTTGTAAAAGCTCCTCCGAGCCGGACCAGATCAGGATACAATCGTCAATATACCGACCCCAAAAAATAATGGAGTCGATATATTGCGCACCCTTTTTGCTCCAAATAAGGTCGGATTCCAGTGCACCCATAAACAAGTTGGCAAACGAGGGTGATATTTTTGAACCCATGGCCACTCCCTTCTTTTGACAGTACCAGTTTTTGTCAAACATAAATACATTGTTTCTGAGTATAAGCTCAATCATTGTGGATAGCATTACAGTATGTTGCCAAATTGTAGCAGGTCTGTTGTGCAAAACCTTGTTCACTGTCTGTATACCTAGATCTAGATTGATACTGGTGTACAGTGAAACTACATCCAATGTGACAAGTAGAGAACCCTCTTGCCACTGGATGTCAGCTAGTGTGCTCAAAATGTGTTTACTATCCTGTATATAGGAAGGTAGGTTTCTGACCATAGGACCCAAGAAAATGTCTACGTATTCCGCTAATCTTTCTGTAGGGCCCCCTATGCCAGAAACAATTGGTCTTCCCGGTGGAAATGGGAGTTTCTTGTGGACTTTTGGAAGTGTATAAAGCCATGGATAGGTTGGTCTAAAGACTTTAAGATATAGGTATTCTTCCTCGTTCAATAGCCCAGATTGTTTCCATTTGAGTAAGTGTGAGTTGATCTCTAAGGTTAAAGGACCCATGGGGTTGTGTGTTAGGTGTTCGTAACAAGACTCATCCTGTAGTTGCTGGGAAATTTCTTGGTGATAATCTACCCAATCCATTATCACCACGTTACCCCCTTTGTCAGCTTCCCTGATAGTTATGGTGTTGTCTTTCATGAGTGTCGTTAGTGCATGTCTTTCCCCATGAGTGAGGTTGTCTTTGTATTTAAACATCCTGTCTTTTCGATGACTGTTCAGGTTATCCAAGTCCTCTATTACTCGTTTGTGAAATGTATCTATTGCATTGCCACCAGGTAGTGTGGGAATCCATTTGGATTTAGATCTCAAACCACTGACAATGCTAAAATCAGATTCTATGTCTAACTCCTCCAGTAGTTGGTCCATGTCTAGAGGAGAATCTTCCATATCAGTTAATGACAACAAAAGGTGGGTTGCATGTACGTCTTTTATTGACAATGTATCAGGAGTAATTTGTACAGGTGTAATTCTCATTTCTCTCTCCCTATTCTCTGACCCATGGAAATGTTTCTTCAACTTAAGATTCCTTATGAATTTGAAAAGATCAATTTTAAGTTTGCAGAGATCTCCTGTGGCGTAAGGGTTGAAGTTTAAGCCCCTGCTCAAGAGAGATATCATATCTGGGGTAAGGATAAGTTTTGAGAGATTGATAACCTGTACATCCTGATTCCCCATGTTTACTGATTCTTGTTGGCTCCTGATCTTAGTTTTCTTCGATAGTCTTCTGAGCTTGCTGCCCCTCCCTCGTCTTGTTTTTGATCGGACTGGTTTCTTGGGGGCACATATCTGTTGCCCTTCCTTATACGTAAAACCTCGTGAAAAAATGCAGGCATATTTTGTCTGTCCTGGTTATCCGAATCACCTCCAGTGGTATTAACAGAGTTTAAAGAAGCGTTACTCGAGGATAGGGAGGCAGGTTCTGAGGTAGTCTGGTTTTTACTCTTAGTTTTGGAGTTACTCGGGATCATGGAGTCATATTTTTTATCAAACGTGAAAATTCTTCCACGTGCGTAATCCAACTCGTCCCTTCTAAGTTGCCGGGCTTTCCTGTTCTTTATATCCGATTGATGTTTCAAAAGGATTTCATCCAAAATAGTATAATTTTTGATTGTTGGTTCGGGCAGATTTAGATCCTTAATTTCTTGCTCTAAGGTGGCTATATCTGCCTGCAATTTTGTCACCTTACGTTCCGAACTAACAATCAAAATCTCCATGAGAGTAATGGAGTTATTCGTCAGAGATTCCTCCCATTTAACCATGAGATCCACATCTAGGTCGTCATAGGTGGGGAATATTTGGCCTCTTAACCCTCTAGGGACGCGTTCACGGCATCATTACTTTACTCCTTACCGATAGGTAAGATTTTTGGGATTAAACGAATCCGTTCTTTTTGGATGTGGGTACTCTATTAGTCATGGGAGATTAACTAACGGATATCATTTACACACTCCACAGAGCGTTAATCGACTCGCCGTGGACATAAAATAACAAGGAAAATACTTCTACAATCCTTAAGCGGGAAATCACTATCAGAATGTAAGTCTACAGGTTACTTACTATTAACACAAACGTTATGTTCGGTTATAAACCAATGGAATAAGATAATGCAGTTTGAGTCAGGGGAGGTGCACTTCTTTAATGATAATGAAGATATGGGTTGTGTGACATGCCAAGGGGCGCGGTTTCTTTGTGATATCGATAAAGGTGACTGCATTCTATAATATTAGAATGTACTGTTTGCATGGCTGCAGTCTTTTTACAAATGATATGCGGATCCATGTATAGTGATTTGGATTTCCAATCTGATTACAGAATTGGGTTCATTTTTAATACTCGGACTGGGTATTTGCGGTCAGGAGCCCGGCTGGGTTGGAAGTATCACCAGCGGAGCGGTGAGCTTTTCTTATTCCTGTCTCTTCGCATTCTCACTATTTTTTGTGTTTTGCCTGAGGTATGATTATTGGTCAAATAATAATGGGATCCTTCTGGTTCATGTGTTTATTTTTCCTTCTTGTGGATAACCAGACCTTCTGACAAGAACACAGCCTTTTAGGTATGTGACGGAAATATCTTCAGGCTATGAGTGTCTTTAGCCTACTCACAGATTCACAGAGCATGAAGTGTGACTGAGTCGTACACAAATGGAACACTTTTCTAAATTTAAAACTAGCATTAATAATTCTGATCCGCCCACACAGTAGTACACTAAATCACTATTGAACTGCACGGCTAAAGATAATAGTGTCAAGTCTTACACGTACGACACGGATGTGTTGGGGTGGCACTTAAAAATCACTGAGAGTCCCTTTTGTTGAGACACTGAACTTAGTAGAAGCAATCACTGAGCATGCAAGACCATGTAACCAGGTCTTATTGTATACCTGATCTCTGTGAGATACATGCTCCATTGTCAACTTTTGTTCATTTTCAGCCCTGAGGAATCGCAAGTGCGATGAAACACGTGTCGGCTGGCTGTATGCAACATTAAAGACTCCAAGATTTACCTATCGAGAGTTTTTGTGCTTGGATAATTCTGTCATTTTGTTTAAAGTGTATTGCTTTGTGTTACTTAACACTGTTCACACTGTCCTGAGTGCAACGGCAACCAATTTCGTTATTACCAGAGTGGGTGTCTTCCTACTCCATTGAGTGGTTCAAGGTTTTTCCACTCGCCGTCCTGCACCTTAATAGTCTATAAGTTTATACCGATGTGCGTATATACGGGCAGTGCACCCAAAGTCTAACTGATCAAAAGCCTTTCGCAGCTCTCACTCTAGTATCAGTGCAGGGTAGCCGCCACGCACAACGTCCAATCCTTCTTCATCCCGTTTTATCTAGAATACCCCTAGATAGGGAAACTCTCCTTTCCTGAACATGGATCGCACCAAAGTGGCAGAAGAACTATTTGATAATTTAGCCAAAGGGATGTCCACTCAATCTGCTTCTACGAGTACTAATCCCCCTCGTGTAGAGGGTCTTAAGGACAAATTTCTGAAATTGGAAAGACTAAAGAAATTAGAAAACTCAAAATGGTGGGATGGGGTGACCCTAAAACAATATCTAAGACTAAAACGTATCCCTAGAGGGTTAAGAGGCCAAATATTCCCCACCTATGACGACCTAGATGTGGATCTCATGGTTAAATGGGAGGAATCTCTGACGAATAACTCCATTACTCTCATGGAGATTTTGATTGTTAGTTCGGAACGTAAGGTGACAAAATTGCAGGCAGATATAGCCACCTTAGAGCAAGAAATTAAGGATCTAAATCTGCCCGAACCAACAATCAAAAATTATACTATTTTGGATGAAATCCTTTTGAAACATCAATCGGATATAAAGAACAGGAAAGCCCGGCAACTTAGAAGGGACGAGTTGGATTACGCACGTGGAAGAATTTTCACGTTTGATAAAAAATATGACTCCATGATCCCGAGTAACTCCAAAACTAAGAGTAAAAACCAGACTACCTCAGAACCTGCCTCCCTATCCTCGAGTAACGCTTCTTTAAACTCTGTTAATACCACTGGAGGTGATTCGGATAACCAGGACAGACAAAATATGCCTGCATTTTTTCACGAGGTTTTACGTATAAGGAAGGGCAACAGATATGTGCCCCCAAGAAACCAGTCCGATCAAAAACAAGACGAGGGAGGGGCAGCAAGCTCAGAAGACTATCGAAGAAAACTAAGATCAGGAGCCAACAAGAATCAGTAAACATGGGGAATCAGGATGTACAGGTTATCAATCTCTCAAAACTTATCCTTACCCCAGATATGATATCTCTCTTGAGCAGGGGCTTAAACTTCAACCCTTACGCCACAGGAGATCTCTGCAAACTTAAAATTGATCTTTTCAAATTCATAAGGAATCTTAAGTTGAAGAAACATTTCCATGGGTCAGAGAATAGGGAGAGAGAAATGAGAATTACACCTGTACAAATTACTCCTGATACATTGTCAATAAAAGACGTACATGCAACCCACCTTTTGTTGTCATTAACTGATATGGAAGATTCTCCTCTAGACATGGACCAACTACTGGAGGAGTTAGACATAGAATCTGATTTTAGCATTGTCAGTGGTTTGAGATCTAAATCCAAATGGATTCCCACACTACCTGGTGGCAATGCAATAGATACATTTCACAAACGAGTAATAGAGGACTTGGATAACCTGAACAGTCATCGAAAAGACAGGATGTTTAAATACAAAGACAACCTCACTCATGGGGAAAGACATGCACTAACGACACTCATGAAAGACAACACCATAACTATCAGGGAAGCTGACAAAGGGGGTAACGTGGTGATAATGGATCGGGTAGATTATCACCAAGAAATTTCCCAGCAACTACAGGATGAGTCTTGTTACGAACACCTAACACACAACCCCATGGGTCCTTTAACCTTAGAGATCAACTCACACTTACTCAAATGGAAACAATCTGGGCTATTGAACGAGGAAGAATACCTATATCTTAAAGTCTTTAGACCAACCTATCCATGGCTTTATACACTTCCAAAAGTCCACAAGAAACTCCCATTTCCACCGGGAAGACCAATTGTTTCTGGCATAGGGGGCCCTACAGAAAGATTAGCGGAATACGTAGACATTTTCTTGGGTCCTATGGTCAGAAACCTACCTTCCTATATACAGGATAGTAAACACATTTTGAGCACACTAGCTGACATCCAGTGGCAAGAGGGTTCTCTACTTGTCACATTGGATGTAGTTTCACTGTACACCAGTATCAATCTAGATCTAGGTATACAGACAGTGAACAAGGTTTTGCACAACAGACCTGCTACACTTTGGCAACATACTGTAATGCTATCCACAATGATTGAGCTTATACTCAGAAACAATGTATTTATGTTTGACAAAAACTGGTACTGTCAAAAGAAGGGAGTGGCCATGGGTTCAAAAATATCACTCTCGTTTGCCAACTTGTTTATGGGTGCACTGGAATCCGACCTTATTTGGAGCAAAAAGGGTGCGCAATATATCGACTCCATTATTTTTTGGGGTCGGTATATTGACGATTGTATCCTGATCTGGTCCGGCTCGGAGGAGCTTTTACAAGATTTTTTTAGATATCTCAATGACAACTCTTGGGATATCAGATTTACAATGAATTGGAGTAAAACTAACATTGAATTTCTGGACATTGAATTCTATGTTTCAGCCAACTGTCTTCATAGTAGACTGTTCAGAAAATCCACGGCATGCAATGCAGTCTTGCATGCCTCGAGCTCACATCCCCCTCACCAAATAAACGCCATACCATATGGCGAGTTCTTAAGGGCAAAACGGAACTGCAGTGAGGATGATGAGTTCAGGAGATGTTTGACTGGCATGAAGGAAAGGTTTTACAATAGAGGATACTCTAACCAGACTATTGAGAAAGCTGAAAAAATGGTTAAGAAGGTAAAAAGAATACATACCCTTACTGCCACACATAAGCCCCCCACATTGGGTAGGGAACTGATTAGAATGGTAACTGACTTCAACTCATTCCATGATGCTTTACGCAAAAGCCTCAACAAACATTGGGGTCTCTTAAAGTCAGAAAGAGCTCTTGCAGATTGCATCACAGACAGACCTCAAATTACATTCAGAAGAGGTAATACACTCAAAAGTAAATTGAGTCCCACGGTACCTAGAGACACTACAACAACAACTTGGATGACACAACATAGTCTAGGCTTTTATAAGTGTGGATTTTGTAGTATGTGTAAGTGGGCTAAACATGGCACCACCGAATTCATGGGCCCTGATGGTGCAGCCTACACTGTAAAATACAACATCAATTGTACCACCAAATTTGTGATCTATGTCATCGAATGTGTGTGTGGAAAATTTTATGTTGGTAGCACCATCAGACAGCTAAAAGAGAGAATGATGGAACATATTAGGGCGATACTTAACTGCGATCCGAAATATCCGGTGGCCCTACATGTAGCCTCTTGCCAAGGTAATAGGGCAAACAAAGTGGTTAAATTCTTCGGTATTGACGTAGTCCCCCAGGATGTCAGAGGTGGCAATCGGGAATTAAAGCTGAGGCGCACTGAGGCCACTTGGATCATGCGTCTGAGGTCGGTAGACCGGGGACTCAACTATGACCATGAAATGCAATATTTTCTGGGCAATTGACATATGACATAAGTGTATGCATTTTATACTATTATGATGTATATTTTAACCAAACAATGTGATAGATATCACAATGATATGAGTATGGAATTCCGTCATGCTGGAATAACCCTCCTGTACGTTATTCTGAAGCTGTCTTATGTCTTACATGTGCATATTCAAAATGAAATTGTATAGATAGCATCAAGATAAAGAATATGTAAATGTACTGTATATGAAATGGTATACGGTCAGCACACACGTGTGATTGGTTTGGGCACCTTAGTTTATCAATGTATAGGCACGGTGTGCACAAATTTAGCTCACCAGTTGTTAATAGAGCGTCATTCCTTTTGAAATACGACCAGAAATAGTGGTTGGAATTTCTCAATTCCACTAGGTCGTACCTCGCGCCTGGCCGGTCGCACAGACTTCATATATTTTATTTTTTAAACCTCCCCCGTGTGATAATGGCCTCTAATGATTTGAATATGGTATATATACGTAACAATTCTTAATAACATGGATAATATGCCGTGCGCGTTATATCCTTATGAGGATCGTAATCGATACGAGTTGTAGGAGAAACCCAACATGGAGGACGAACTACGCGAAACTAGCATTCTAGTTCTTCAATACGTCACCTCTGAACGCTACTTAGCGTCGTGGCAGCGCCGGTCACGTGTCCAAACAGGAACACGAACCGGACGCATTACACGCCGCGTCTCCGCTTTAACAAGGTAAGCGGCTGGGATTTATGCCGGCGGGGGCTTTTTAAATGTATATGATTTCTTACCCGAAATTTGGGAACATTACAGGAGCTTAACTCCCTCTTCCATTTTTGGTGTCTTTACAGCGGAAAGCGCCTGACACAACGGACGCGTTCACGGCATCATTACTTTACTCCTTACCGATAGGTAAGATTTTTGGGATTAAACGAATCCGTTCTTTTTGGATGTGGGTACTCTATTAGTCATGGGAGATTAACTAACGGATATCATTTACACACTCCACAGAGCGTTAATCGACTCGCCGTGGACATAAAATAACAAGGAAAATACTTCTACAATCCTTAAGCGGGAAATCACTATCAGAATGTAAGTCTACAGGTTACTTACTATTAACACAAACGTTATGTTCGGTTATAAACCAATGGAATAAGATAATGCAGTTTGAGTCAGGGGAGGTGCACTTCTTTAATGATAATGAAGATATGGGTTGTGTGACATGCCAAGGGGCGCGGTTTCTTTGTGATATCGATAAAGGTGACTGCATTCTATAATATTAGAATGTACTGTTTGCATGGCTGCAGTCTTTTTACAAATGATATGCGGATCCATGTATAGTGATTTGGATTTCCAATCTGATTACAGAATTGGGTTCATTTTTAATACTCGGACTGGGTATTTGCGGTCAGGAGCCCGGCTGGGTTGGAAGTATCACCAGCGGAGCGGTGAGCTTTTCTTATTCCTGTCTCTTCGCATTCTCACTATTTTTTGTGTTTTGCCTGAGGTATGATTATTGGTCAAATAATAATGGGATCCTTCTGGTTCATGTGTTTATTTTTCCTTCTTGTGGATAACCAGACCTTCTGACAAGAACACAGCCTTTTAGGTATGTGACGGAAATATCTTCAGGCTATGAGTGTCTTTAGCCTACTCACAGATTCACAGAGCATGAAGTGTGACTGAGTCGTACACAAATGGAACACTTTTCTAAATTTAAAACTAGCATTAATAATTCTGATCCGCCCACACAGTAGTACACTAAATCACTATTGAACTGCACGGCTAAAGATAATAGTGTCAAGTCTTACACGTACGACACGGATGTGTTGGGGTGGCACTTAAAAATCACTGAGAGTCCCTTTTGTTGAGACACTGAACTTAGTAGAAGCAATCACTGAGCATGCAAGACCATGTAACCAGGTCTTATTGTATACCTGATCTCTGTGAGATACATGCTCCATTGTCAACTTTTGTTCATTTTCAGCCCTGAGGAATCGCAAGTGCGATGAAACACGTGTCGGCTGGCTGTATGCAACATTAAAGACTCCAAGATTTACCTATCGAGAGTTTTTGTGCTTGGATAATTCTGTCATTTTGTTTAAAGTGTATTGCTTTGTGTTACTTAACACTGTTCACACTGTCCTGAGTGCAACGGCAACCAATTTCGTTATTACCAGAGTGGGTGTCTTCCTACTCCATTGAGTGGTTCAAGGTTTTTCCACTCGCCGTCCTGCACCTTAATAGTCTATAAGTTTATACCGATGTGCGTATATACGGGCAGTGCACCCAAAGTCTAACTGATCAAAAGCCTTTCGCAGCTCGGCCTCTCAATCTTTATCAACCAAGCTTGCAGAATAGAGACAACCCCAATTGCAACGAACACTCCAGACCTGCAATCGGCACTCATCAGCGGGCTAAAAAGTAACAATAACCCAATCCGCCTTCTGTTAATCAATTGTTATGTCAACCCTGCCTCCCAGCAAAGAAAACAAGCATTAAAAACACTGGCAACAAAAATAAATGATTATTGTCGGGGACTTGAACACCCAGGAGTTAGGGAACCCGAAAATCCATCTTCCATCTCATACCAGCGCTTCTTCACTGCAGCACTTTTTTCACAATCAAAACCTGGTCTCTGTGCACCCTATTAAAACAGCAACAGACCCACTTTGGCACCCTTTCCCCACCTTCAGGGACAAGTCCACAATCGGCTATATCTTTATCTCTGATCATCTGGTATCATACTTTAACAACTCCGAAGTGGTTAATAAGGACAAGAGTGACCACAGGCCGCTGAGGGTAATCCTTTAGTTAAATAGTAAAACTGCAGCTCAATTGCAAACACTAGGGGCCACAACCAGAGAAGAGCACCATGAAGTTCCTAGTAGAATAAAATGAACAACAAATCTTGGCCCAAAGCTTTCGGAGTGGATTACATATAAAGAATCGAACTCCACAGTCTTATGCACTATTACCGCCACCCTCCCCTCCCTGGAGCACTGGAAAGTAACCATGGAGGAATTAAAACTTGCCCTAAGGGGAGGATCGGAAAACACCAAAATGCAGGCCACCCACACTCACCGAATCCCTTCCCAAATTCACCCAAGAGAACTTCATTCAACTAAACGCAGCCTATTAAAAACCTTGAAGGCAAGAAGAAAGGGAACCAAAAATCTGCAAACACAGGCAATAACAGTTCTTCGAGTGAAACATAGAAAGGAAGTCATGGAGATACGAGTCAAGAAAATCGAGACAGAATGGTTGAAAATATTCACCCTCCTCAAAGAAAGGTGACACATTCAACTTTGGAAACTTATTAACCAATACAGTAATACCGGCCAGACAAAGGGAACGGAGTGGCAACAGCCGAATGGGTTAAACACGCAAAGTTGTTATACTCTAATGACCAGAACAAGTCTCACACTCATCCACAACAACCCTTCCCAGTAACAAATAAGGTCGACAAAACACCTAACATCACGGAGACCGAGGTAACCATCTTAATCAAAAAAATTAGGACAGACCCTGGACCCAATGGGATCCCTGCATCAGTGTTGAAAGCATCACATGAATCCTGGGCAAAACAGCTGACACCACTCTATAGGTACGGTTACGCTACTTCAACTCTCCCATTGTCATGGAAAGGCTCTATTCTCTTCCCCATTTATAAAAAAGGGACAGTACGAAGCTAGAAAATTACCGTCTTATTGCTTTACTAGACATTGAAGCAAAAGCATACTCAAGAATTCTACTGAAAGAATTGGAAGCCTGGGCAAAAGATAACAACATCCTTCCCCTCTTTCAATCTGGTTCCACTTTGAATAACATCCTAGTACTGGGTCATCTGTCACATTGAGCGACCCAGCCAGCGCAATTACCTCTCTTGTGCTGCTTCGTGGAATACAGCCAAGCATTTGACCGGGTTGATCGAGGGAAGCTGTGGGAAAAACTTGACTTTTGGGGAATCCCCCAACAGTTGCTAAAGGCCATGCTGTACATCAGGGGACATGGGTCAGCATCAAGACCAACCAAACCACGATTACAGCCAAGGTGCCGACCAACAACGGGTGTGTGCTGGCCCCTCTTCTTTTTAATCTTTATACAGATGACCTGAGAAAAGCCCTGGAAGGAGCAAGCTTACTAACACCAACGCTGGGGAAAGTTTGGCTTCAAATCCTTCAGTATGCCGGCAACATCGCAATAATGGTTCATACGCAGTCTAGCCACAGAAAGCCTTAATCGCCCTTTACAGGTACAATCAAAAGAACAATCTTTCAGCTAACCAGGAGAAGACTAGGATACTTATTTTAGGGAAGTATCACCGAAAGCAAACAGCACAATGGCACCTAGGCAATCTGCAAATTGAAAGATGCACAAATTATAACTACCTGGGCATCAGGCTATCGGAAGGGGCAAAGCCAACAGCCAACCTCAATCATCTAAGAAACAAGGGGGCCGGCATTATTTACAGCTTGCGATGCCTAAACCAGCGACTTAACAGTCCAACAGCAGAACCAATTCTGAAAGTTTTAAGAGCAAAACTTGTCCTCTCTCTTTCTCTCTTAACTATGGACACTTAGTCTTCCCCAGTGCCGTCAGCAAGCTCCTCACGTACCTCTCAATCTCCGCCTTCAAGAAGGTCCTAGCTCTTACACGACAGGCCAGAGGAGCCAGAGCAAGGCTGTAGCTGGGCCTTAACAGCCCGGATATCACCTGCCTAGGGGATGTATTAAAATACTATCGTAGTACTTTACGTGCCTTCGCATCTCCACTGAAATTTCATATCAAAACAATCTTCCAAGAGAATGGCTCCCCGTGGCAGGCACAGTTGGTAGCAGCTATAAGACTATTGGAAATAGAAGCCCAAAATCTGCACAATTTGGATATCCCAGCAACAGCTGGAAAAAGACTAAGAATACACAGGTTAGGAGACTATCCTTCGAAAAGGACAAGGAGAGCCTACACCATCAATCCAATCCTTCCACACTGGACGCCTCCTATATCCTGGGAAAACCTCAGCCTTATTTTGAGCAAGCCCTGACAGTTCTGGCCTGGACAGGAATCACTTACATGAGACTTCAAGCACTGCCTATTGTGGACTTTAATCCATCTTGGGAACGGCAAGACAATTCGGTTGCCTATCGTCTTTGCAGTTACCACCGCAAATCCCAGCTTCATCTGCTGTGTTGCTGTCCAAAGTTAGCTAGGGAGTGGCACCGTCTGGTACTTCCAATTTGCAGGTCTCACAGCTCCGGACGATGCAGAGAAGTTTCAGACTTGCTTCACTGTTAATACAACTCAAACTGTGGCCCGTCTAGGGAAATTCACAGACGTCGGGCCCCACTGACACAAACCATCAAGCTACCAGAAGTCACTAGTCAGCCATCGAGCTAGTGCGACCAGGACCAGATTATTGCTAAAAACATAACACCAGTCCTGTGTCTACAATAAATCCAGAGTCTTGCTTCAGAATACAGCCTTTACAAAGCCCAGGCAAACAAGGGATTAAAAAAAAGGTTGAAGACAAGTGGACTAAGCAAGTTAAATCAGGAAAACTCAATTGCTCTAAATTGCCCGTCGTCAAATTAATAATTTTTTTAGGCACAGGGTCCACTTAAAAAGATGTTCAAACCGGGCCCCCGATTGCAGGAGCACCTCAGTTCTAGCCAGGACAATTGTTTTTAAGACTCAAGATTTTTTACGTTTTAAGTAAACTGTGAGCCCTTTAAAAATTCTCCTTCCTTTTCTGTTTTATAGCATTTGGTAATGATAGTATATTGTAATGATTTTAATTAATTGAACAATAAAGTACAATACAACACAATAAATACAGTTCCTGTTCAACACTGATGGTAAAGCTCCAAATTTAAGGTCACTTGAAAATGCTATCAGGCTCTTTAAAACTCCTCTCTCACCGCCCCCAAAACAAGTGCTAAGCAGCTTCCCAAGTTCAATTGAACCCAACCAAAAAAGGAATAGCAGCCTCTATGCACTTCAGTGTAAACATTTTGTTTTTTTGAATTGGAGGGTGTGAGTGGGCTGGTCTTTTCAGCCTTTAGTGGAATTTTTAAAAATAAAAACCCTAAACCAGCGCGTACACACAAAAAGCAAATTCAAATTCAATTGGGAAAATTACACAGCAGAAATACACATGCTCATACCAGTTTTGCTGTGGTCTTGCTCGCTAGGCTGCTCAGGCTCACAGAAGCTGGAGAGCGCCAACTGAAGATGGCTACCTTGGGATTCCCTTTCCCAAACTTAAGGAAGCTGTGCAAGGTGAGAGAGGAGAAGAAAGGCCTATTCAGGTGGCATTAGAGAGACCCCAATCACTTAGCATGAAACTGCAAACAAATGCGGATTTCTCCTTGTTGGAATCTGAACGTGGGAAGTCATTTGTCTGGGTCTCTTAACACATAAATTCGCTCTAGAAGTAACAGTTATCAGGAGAGTGTTTTGTGCAGCAAAGTGCAGCCTCTTTAACAGCTCCAGAGTTCTTGCACTCCGAGCTGCTTGTGAATGCTTCTGTTCCTTGACCTTGTCCTGTCACTGAGCACAGAACAGTGGATGTCTGGTCCTGTCTGGCCAGGATAGTCTTACTCACTCTCTCTCCCACAACCCACATAACCACCAAACCCCCAAGTCCTCAATTATAATGTATTTGGAACTAAGGCAATCACACTGTTGGAATCGTGTGGGAACCAGCTGGGGAACCAGTGGCTGCTCCTCCGCTAAGGCGGAAGAACGTCGCCCCACTGCTTTTAGCAGTGGAAATAAAGGAAAAAGAAAATGATATTAACTCATTGTTATTTTCATTTTATTTGTTCCTGCTAAAGGGTGCCTTTGCGAGGCAGGGTTGGCACACTGTAAGTGCTCAATGATCAGGCCGGCCAAACAGTCATGCGTACTTTGCATGTTCTCCACCCAGGCTGCATTACAGCCTGGGTGGAGGACTTACCCGGCTCCCATTTCCTGGCTGATCTCCGAACCACGGTGCTCAGACCAATCATAATGCTGCATTGCAGCGTTGTGATGGGTCAGGGGAGCCTGGATGTGCTTCTTGTTCTTGGCTGGGAAGACGGAGGAGAGACGACAGAGAGACGCGACGAAGAGGCACTTTCTTTTAGGGTTGTTTCCGAGGAACAACCCAAAGTGACTAGCCTTCGCCTTTCAATTTCCAAACCCCCAATGCTAGCTGCTTAAGCGCCTGGTAAGACGGGTGAGGGAAGCGGAGGAGAGAAGGAGGAGCAATGGCCAAACTGAGCAGCAGGGGATACCAAGGCTGCAGAGGCCAAAACTGGACTACCAATAGCACCACCACCCCTACCCTCCGGATCTTCGCTAATACCCTTCTGAGAAGGGAAAAGGTTTGAAAGAGAAAGAGAAGACCCAGAGGCAAAGGGAAACTCATGCTCCATGCCTCCCTGCAAGGACGAAGAGTGCAACATTTCGGCAGAAGAGCATTCTGAGGGAACGCAAAGAGATCCAACCCAGGTCTCCCGAACCTCTCTAAAATCTCCAAAATAACCCAAGGAGACAGGGACAGAGAAACCGAGGAAAGGAGAAGGCGACTCAGCTGATACGCATGACTATTCTCCCTTCCCGATAGATAGATAGATCACTGTCAGACCCAACAGGTGGGCTTCTGCCCAAGCCCCAGATCTGATAGGCTAGGAAGGCTAAAAGCGGAGAACAAGTCCCGCCCCCAAATGATTCGAATAGGCTTGTGCCACCTGAAGGTCCCTCCAGACCTGGACCCACTTGTCCTTGAGAAGAGGGGGAAAAGTGCGGAAGAGCTTTGAGCACTGCTGTCAGTTCCTTTCAATTCGAAGACATTCAGCTCTCCGCAGGTTTTCAAGGACCCTGAGAAGAAAGAGTCCCGAGGGTAGCCCCTCACCCCCAGGGGCTTGCATAAGTTGTCAGGGAACAGGGTACATGAGAATTCAACGGCACCAGCTTCACCAGGTTCACTGGCAGCATCCACCAGTGCAGTTGGAGAGGAATGGCGGGAGTAACCGGAACTGAAGCGCCGTAATACGGAGACCTCGAATTCCAGTGAGACAGAAGGTGCTAAACCAGATGGAAGAGGTGCCTGTGAGCCCAAGGAACCAGGAAGAGGGAAGCAACCATGTCCCCCCAACCTCGTATCCAGTCCCTTGCAGAAGCCGATCGGGAAGGCAGGAGGTCCTGAGACTGGATGAGGTGGAACTTGCTGAGATTTACAAAGAACCCATGGGCCTCCAGGCAATTCTGCACCAACGCCACATCTTCCTGGGCCTTGAAAAGACAAGGAAGAAATTAGCCAGTCATCCAAAAGCAACCCCGTGCAAGCAACAGACCCATCAGGGGAGACAGAACCTTCCTGAACACCCTACGGGCGGAGGCCAAACCAAAGGGGTGAATACAAAATTGGAAATTTTACTCCATGGCAAAGAACCACAAATACCTTTGGAAAATAGTATGCTCAGGGATATGGAAATAGGCATCCAAAACGTCTAAGGGTGTGAGATAGGCCCCAAGAGAAATAAGGGGCAGAGTCTTCTGCAAACTCATCATCTTGAATTTCTGGTAAGGCAAATAGGTATTCATGGTCTAGAGATCCAGGACAGGGCGGAAGTGACCCCCCCTGACGTCTTCTGAACCAGGATCATCAGTGAGTAAAAACCCTGACCCAACTCATTCTCCAGAACAGGAATGATGGCACTCTTCTGGAGAAGTTCCAAGACCCTCTGCTGCAGATGCCGTAGTTTCAGAGGATCTCGAGGAGTCGGGCTGACAAGATCTGGAGGCCGAGAAGAGAAGTCAATAGAATAACCTTCTACCACCGGGCAAAGAACCTAGGAATTGGTGACGTCACTTGTCCAAGCAGAAGAAAATTGTCCAATTCAGCCACCCACTCCTAGATAGTCCTTATTTTGGAGTTGAATTGGCAAGCGCAGGTTCCACAGGCTAGTGCCGGGATTTATCAGAGGATGGGGTGACACAGCCACATTCCCTCCCACAAAAGGGCTTGGAGTGCCCTTTCCCAGCTGAGGTGCGATACCCAAACTTCCACTGATAACCAAACACTGACCTTTCACCGCAGGCCTCAGAGGAATCAGGAGCTTACGATCTTCCACCGACTGCTTCCATAGTTCCACATGGTGAGGGCTGTTAGAAATTAAATGTTTATTTGGCTAGGGCATGTGCCAAAGCCAGGCAGAAACCACCACTATTGTCAGGGTCAGGGAGTTGCACTCCTAAAATAACCCCTGCTCACCCCATTGATAGCTTGGCATGAGCAGTCAGGATTATCTTAGAGGCAGTGTGTAAAGCATTTGTACATAACCAACAGTAACACAGTGTAAGCACTACAAAAGGACACCACACCACTTTAGAAAAATATCAAACATTTTTATATACTTAAGACAAGACCAACAATGATAAAAAAAACCACAATACAGTACTTATAAATCTACAGTTATCAAAATAACCTTGAAAAACAGTTCCTTGAGGTCAACAGCTCCATCCGGGGCCATCACGGCATCGTGAACAAACAGATCCAAACAGTTCTGGCTGACCGCAGCGTCTCGGCGACCTCTCATTGAGCTTCCAAAAGCGTGGTGTCCGCAGGCGTCGGTTTCGTAGGTCAGTGCAGGAGTCGTTAGGCCCTCAAAGTCACACGCGTTGCAGATCCAACTCCTCTCTATTGAAGTCTGGAGCGCTGTCGTCAGCAGGCGTCAGGTGCTGGAGGGAGAAGTGCAGCAGTGCGGCGTGCGGTGGGGGCATCAGATGGCGTCATCGGTAAGACCAGGGTTGCGATACGAAGTTAATGCGGTGCTCATCTCGGTGATAGCAATGGCATCGTCATTGCTGGAGCCTGTAGTCGATAACGATGGCGCCGTCGTCGGTAGGCTAGGGCTGCGTTGCGGGATGATGGCGGTGCATTAGGTAACTTTATGAGCGGTACCGTTGAACCACGTGCAAGCAGCGGCGTCAGTTTCGGCATGGGGTGGTATCGTCGAGGAGGCCAAGGCGTCGTCTTGAAGCGAGGCGGTGTGGAGTGCGGTGTCCACATGTCACAGTGTGAGCAGCAGCTCGGTGGCGGCTTCAGCTGGGTAGTCGGTGAGACCAGGGTCGGGGTGAGGCGGTGCCCTCTGTGGTGCATTCAGGACACGGAGTTGGCAGTGGCGTCGTAGACGGCATCAGGTTGCTTTTTCCTCTGTTGCATCACAAAACACACAGTCCCCAGTGCTGAGGGCTGAAGTCTTTGCTGTTCCTGAGACTTCTTAAACAGGGGGAAAGTTCTACCTCAAGCCCTTTGAGAAACTCACAAAATTAGATTGTAGAAAGTTCAGTCCAGTCCTTTCACTGCCCAAGACAGAAGCAGCCACTGCAGGCCAACATAGCAAAGCACACAACAAAGTGGTAGTTCTTCCTCACAGCTTCTCCAGCTCTTCTTCTTGGAAGTCTTCTTGATTCAATAGAGTTCTAAAGTTCAGGGGTCTGGACCCCAATATTTATATCTCAAAATCATTTGATCTCTTAGGCAGAGAGTGTCTGTGCCCAGCCAGAACCAGTTCTGCTTTCTCTGGTGTGACATCCTGGCAGGAGGTGGAAACGGCATAGTCAGAGGCAGACCAGGCCCTTTGAGGTACAAGGAAATCTCCCCCCTTCCCCAATTGCAGCCCAGGTTTTTTCAGCCCTTTCCTGACCCCTCTAGACTATCTGGAGCCACTCCTGCTCCCTGGCTTTCTGTCATCCAAAGCCCAGACAGGCAATCCACATTCCAGCGAAGGCACACGGGATGACTAAGCAAGAAAATCCCTACTTTCTAAAAGTGGTATTTTCAAACAGAGAATGTAAAAATCACCTTCACTAAAAATGCATCTTTAGATTCTGAGTTCAGGCATACTAAACTTTATTTTCCTACCTAATTCCCCAGGCCAGTTATGTTTATAAGATGTCATAAACAAACTCCCCATTCTGTCCTTTAGAGAACAAGTAGCCTTGCAATAGCGAAAAACAAAATTGGCCGTAATTCGCTATCAGGACATGCCACACACACCAGGGCATGTCCTGCCTTTCACATACACTGCACCCAGACCACAGTGGTACCTTAGTCCTGGCTGACATGTAAGAAAAGGGAAGGTGAGGGACTGGCAAGTGTGTGCACTGGCCAAGTCAACATGACAGTTACAAACTGTGCGCAGACTCGTGGGTCTGAGTTACCTTTTCTGGGCTACTCACGTGGGTGGCACAATCAGTGCTGCTGGCCCACTAGTAGCATTTTATTCACAGGCCCTGGCACACTCAGTGCTCTTTACTAAGGACTAACAAGTAAATCAAATATCTAAGCATGGAAACACCAATCCATAACATAATTTACCACAGGAGCACTTGCACTTTACCACTGATCAGCAGTGAGAAAAGTGCACAGAAAAAGTACACCAGCAAAAACAGAGTCAAAACCGGGAGATCAGAAAGCAAAAACTCAGGGGAAACACACCAAAAGATGCCAAGTCTAACAATGCAGTACAAAAGGGGGTGGTGATGGACGAAGCATCTGAACCAATCAAACACTCACACCCAGTCAACAGATCTGGGTTTAATCCATCACCGTTATTTAGCCCACTCTGCCACCCCAGTTAGGACATGGCCATATGCAGATCAGTCTGACCCTGTGCCTCATGGGAACAGTCCAGCCCGAACTGCCAAGCCATGCCTTCCATGGACCGGAAACAAGCTTCCGAGGACCGGTTTCTGGCATTTCAGCCGTTTTCAGGCCGGCTTGCTTGAATCCAGTGGCAAAGTGAGCAAGGGACTAACGCCTGAGCATACCCTGCCAACTTATGGCGAACAAAGCAGTACAAAAGGGGGTGGTGATGGACGGAGCATCTGAACCAATCAAACACTCACACCCAGTCAACAGATCTGGGTTTAATCCATCACCGTTCTTAAGCCCACACTGCCACCCCAGTTCAGACATGGCCATATGCAAATCAGTCAGACCCTGTGCCTCATGGGAACAGTCCAGCCCGACCTGCCAAGCCATGCCTTCCCTGGACCGGAAACAAGCTTCTGAGGACCGGTTTCTGGCATTTCAGCCGTCTTCAGCCCGGCTAGCTTGAATCCAGTGGCAAAGTGAGCAAGGGACTCACGTCTGAGCATACCCTGGCAACTTATGGCGAACAAAGCAGTACAAAAGGGGGTGGTGATGGACGGAGCATCTGAACCAATCAAACACTCACACCCAGTCAACAGATCTGGGTTTAGTCGATCACCGTTCTTTAGCCCACTCTGCCACCCCAGTTCAGACATGGCTATATGCAAATCAGTCTGACCCTCTGCCTCATGGGAACAGTCCAGCCCCAACTGCCAAGCCATGCCTTCCCTGGGCCGGAAACAAGCTTCCGAGGACCGGTTTCTGGCATTTCAGCCGTCTTCAGCCTGGCTTGCTTGAATCCAGTGGCAAAGTGAGCAAGGAACTCACGTCTGAGCATACCTGCCAACTTATGGCGAACAAAGCAATACAAAAGGGGGTGGTGATGGACGAAGCATCTGAACCAATCAAACACTCACACCCAGTCAACAGATCTGGGTTTAATCAATCAATGTTCTTTAGCCCACTCTGCCACCCCAGTTCAGACATGGCCATATGCAAATCAGTCTGACCCTGTGCCTCATGGGAACAGTCCAGCCCGACCTGCCAAGCCATGCCTTCCCAGGACCGGAAACAAGCTTCCGAGGACCGGTTTCTGGCATTTCAGCCGTCTTCAGCCCGGCTTGCTTGAATCCAGTGGCAAAGTGAGCAAGGGACTCACGTCTGAGCATACCCTGGCAACTTATGGCGAACAAAGCAGTACAAAAGGGGGTGGTGATGGACGGAGCATCTGAACCAATCAAACATTCACACCCAGTCAACAGATCTGGGTTTAATCGATCACCGTTCTTTAGCCCACTCTGCCACCCCAGTTCAGACATGGCCATATGCAAATCAGTCTGACCCTCTGCCTCATGGGAAAAGTCCAGCCCCAACTGCCAAGTCATGCCTCCCCTGGGCCGGAAACAAGCTTCCGAGGACCGGTTTCTGGCATTTCAGCAGTCTTCAGCCCGGCTTGCTTGAATCCAGTGGCAAAGTGAGCAAGGGACTCATGTCTGAGCATACCTGCCAACTTATGGCGAACAAAGCAATACAAAAGGGGGTGGTGATGGACGAAGCATCTGAACCAATCAAACACTCACACCCAGTCAACAGATCTGGGTTTAATCAATCACCGTTCTTTAGCCCACTCTGCCACCCCAGTTCAGACATGGCCATATGCAAATCAGTCTGACCCTGTGCCTCATGGGAACAGTCCAGCCCGAACTGCCAAGCCATGCTTTCCCTGGACCGGAAACAAGCTTCCGAGGACCGGTTTCTGGCATTTCAATCAATCAATCAATCAAAGCATTTATATAGCGCACTACTCACCCAGAGGGTCTCAAGGTGCTAGGGGAGGGGGGTCCGCTGCTGCTCGAACAGCCAGGTCTTGAGTTGCTTCCTGAAGGCGAGGTGGTCCTGGGTCAGGCGGAGGTGAGTCGGGAGGGAGTTCCATGTCTTGGCGGCGAGGTAGGAGAAGGACCGTCCCCCTGTGGTGGTTCTTCGGATGGGGGGGACGGCGGCGAGGGCGTTGCCGGTCGATCAAAGCTGGCATTTGGGAGCGCAGAAGTTGAGGCGACTGTTGAGATATCCTGGGCCTTGGTTGTGTAGGGCTTTGTGTGCGTGGGTGAGGAGTCAGAAGGTGATTCTCTTGTTGACCGGTAGCCAGTGCAAGTCTCTCAGGTGTCCGGAGATGTGGCTGCAATGGGGGATGTCCAGGATGAGTCGTGCTGAGGCGTTCTGGATCCGCTGGAGTCTCTTCTGGAGTTTGGCGGTGGTTCCGGTGTAGAGGGAGTTTCCGTAGTCCAGACGGCTGGTGACGAGGGCCTGGGTGACCGTCTTCCTGGTCTCGGTGGGGATCCACCGGAAGATCTTACGTAGCATGCGCAGGATGTTGAAGCACGACGAGGAGACGGCGTTGACTTGTCTGGTCATGGAGAGGGAGGAGTCCAGGATGAAGCCCAGGTTGTGTGCGTGGTCTGATGGCATTTCAGCCATCTTCAGCTCAGCTTGCTTGAATCCAGTGGCAAAGTGAGCAAGGGACTCACGTCTGAGCCTACCCTGCCAACTTATGGCGAACAAAGCAGTACAAAAGGGGGTGGTGATGGACAGAGCATCTGAACCAATCAAACACTCACACCCAGTAAACGGATCTGGGTTTAATCCATCACCATTCTTTAGCCCACTCTGCCACCCCAGTTCAGGCATTGCCATATGCAAATAGGTCTGACCCTGTGCCTCATGGGAACAGTCCAGCGCCAACTGCCAAGCCATGCCTTCCCTGGACCGGAAACAAGCTTCCGAGGACCGGTTTCTGGCATTTCAGCCGTCTTCAGCCCGGCTTGCTTGAATCCAGTGGCAAAGTGAGCAAGGGACTCACGTCTGAGCATACCCTGCCAACTTATGGCGAACAAAGCAGGACAAAAGGGGGTGGTGATGGACGGATCATCTGAACCAATCAAACACTCACACCCAGTCAACAGATCTGGGTTTAATCCATCACCGTTTTTTAGCCCACTCTGCCACCCCAGTTCATACATGGCCATATGAAAATCAGTCTGACCCTGTGCCTCATGGGAACAGTCCAGCCCGAACTGCCAAGCCAGGCCTTCCCTGGACCGGAAACAAGCTTCTGAGGACCGGTTTCTGGCATTTCAGCGTCTTCAGCCCGGCTTGCTTGAATCCAGTGGCAAAGTGAGCAAGGGACTCACGTCTGAGCATACCCTGCCAACTTATGGCGAACAAAGCAGTACAAAAGGGGGTGGTGATGGATGGAGCATCTGAACCAATCAAACACTCACACCCAGTCAACAGATCTGGGTTTAATCCAACACCGTTCTTTAGCCCACTCTGCCACCCCAGTTCAGACATGGCCATATGCAAATCAGTCTGACCCTGTGCCTCATGGGAACAGTCCAGCCCGAACTGCCAACCCATGCCTTCCCTGGACCGGAAACAAGCTTCCGAGGACCGGTTTCTGGCATTTCAGCCGTCTTCAGCCCGGCTTGCCTGAATCAAGTGGCAAAGTGAGCAAGGGACTCACTTCTGAGCATACCCTGCCAACTTATGGCGAACAAAGCAGTACAAAAGGGGGTGGTGATGGACGGAGCATCTGAACCAATCAAACTCTCACACCCAGTCAACAGATCTGGGTTTAATCCATCACCGTTCTTTAGCTCACTCTGCCACCCCAGTTCAGACATGGCCATATGCAAATCAGTCTGACCCTGTGCCTCATGGGAACAGTCCAGCCCGAACTGCCAAGCCATGCCTTCCCTGGACCGGAAACAAGCTTCCGCGGACCGGTTTCTGGCATTTCAGCAGTCTTCATCCCGGCTTGCTTGAATCCAGTGGCAAAGTGAGCAAGGGACTCAAGTCTAACAAGGGCCAAACAACTTAGCCCCATCAATGGACAAAGGAGAAAGGAGGGCCTTCTGAGAAGCGACCACCTTCCACTATCTCATCCAGATGTGCTGTTGGGTCAAAGCAATGGAACCTGTCTGCAGCAGCGGACAGAGAGTCAAAGGTAATGTCAGACAAAGAAGCGTACTCACAACTCCATAATGGACAGACGTGAAGTGACATCATACCCTTGCTGAAGTTCTTTGACAAGGCCTGAAAATCATGCAGGAGTGACTGAACCACATACAAGGCGTACTCACCAGCCCTGATGGAAACATTTGTGGTGGAATACGCCAGTTTAGCAGCACTGCCCACCTTTTTATCAACCAGGTTGCCAGACGAGGCATCTTCCGAGATGATGGAACCACTGGAAGCCAAACCTGCCTTCAGAGAATCCACGTTCACTTGAGTGGAAACTCAGCCAGAAAATAATGAAGAGGATACTTCTTTGTGAGGGACAGAGGGAACCCAGCCTTCTCGACATCAGACCATTCCCTGGATAAAAGCCCCCGGATGGACTTATTGATGGGAAGTGCAGCATGCTCCTTTCGGCGGTACTGAAAGAAAAAATCCTCCTCCTCATTGAGAGGAACCACAGTTGGAAAGGCCAAATTGTCCTTCAAGTGGGTCATCACCTCCTTCAATTCTGCACCCTTAACAAAGCAACCCCATTGTTCCTCATCTAAACCATCAGATTCTGGGTCAGACTGAGAATAAACCCTGGAAACTTTAGGCACCTGGTGCCCCTGTGCCGCAAAAGCAGAATCCAGCACCTTATTAATCATGGCCTGAAGGACATCAAGATCCATGTCCACAGGCTGATGGGAGGAAGCAGGCGTTGACCCAGATTCAGAAGAATTATGCTAATGATTCTCAGAGCGTTTACCCTCCATGGCTGCACAAAAAAACCACTGGTGACATGGAGGAACAAGCATCTGCAATGCAAAACGTCTCGCATTACTGAATGTATGAGCTATTGGTTGTGGCATTCTTATTAGTAATGCCAATAGCTCAAACTTTAATAATGCGAGACCTATTGCGTTGCAAATGCTTGTTTTGGTTTGGAGTGTAGTGGATGTTTGAACAGTTGCACAGCTGCAGCACTGCCCAGAGGACTTAGAATGAGGAATTACCCACAGGAACAGAGAAGCAGGTAGCAGCACTTCTTAGAGGACTAAGAATGATGAATTACCACTGTGACCAGAGACACAGTTGCAGCACTGCCTAGAGGATTTAGAATGTGGAGTTACTGACGGGACAAGAGAAGCAGCTAGCAGCACTGTCTCGGGAACTAAAAATGAGGATTTACCAACGGGAGCAGAGTAGCAAGTAGGATCACTGCCTAGAGGAACAGAGACACAGCTGCAGCACTGCCTAGAGGACTTAAAATGTGGGGAATTCTGATGGGACCAGAATAGCATCACTGTCTGGAAAATTTAGTAGGGGGAATTATCGACTGGACCAGAATAGCAGTTTTGTCTACAGGACTTGGAAAGAGGAATTTTCCACTGCAGAAGCAGCTAGCAGCACTACCTAGAGGATTTAGAATGAGGAATTACAGACAGGACCAGAGATGCAGCTATACCTAATGAATAAAAGAAAAGCTCACCCTGAGACCAGAAACCCAGCTCTCAAGACCTGGAACACTGGTAGATAGTGGAAAAACACTGAAAGAAACTATCAGAGGCACAGAGAAGCAGGCCCATTGTTTATATTTCACTTTTTAATGAGGAGCCTTCTGTTATCTGTGCCGAGATTAGAAACCTATCTTACCTCATAGCAAACACCCTCTGTTTACATGCAGCTGGACCAGGGCTGGAGCTGGAGGAGAGAGGGCTGTGATGCTGAGACTGGGAAGGGAGAGAAGAAGAGAGCAGAGCGTACGAAACAGGTGTGGGGGCTGGGCAACAGGCAGGTGCAAGAAGAGGGGGCAGGGAGATAAGAGGCGGGTATGCTGAGTGCACTGCCAGGAGGTAGAGTTGAGGCAGAGGAGAGAAGCAGCGAGAGATCACAGAGGTAAAGAAGAGAGAAACACCGCGAGGACAGAAAGAGCGATAAGAGACTGAAGATATTTGGGACACTTGAAAGAAAAGAGTCCAGGGACTGATGGTCGGGGAGACAGGAGAGAGACTGGCGAGATAGCAGACGACGGACGAGTTACTAAAAAAACGGCGGGTGGCAGAGGAAGGAAATGAGATATGCATGGATGAGTGAGTAAATGAGAGTGTAGACAAGAAGTGAGTAATTGAACAAGGCAGAGACTGCAGTAGAATGCTAGTGGCAGAAGAGTGGGGAAAACTGCATAGGGGAGATAAGAGGGTGAGAGACTAGAGCAGTGGGAAGAGAGAGAGGAATACGATAAAGAACAGGCAGAGACTGCACAGAGGTGGGTGAGAGATTTAAAAGGGCACGATAGACTGCTCCGAGGGGAGATGTGAGGGGCAGGCAATGTACAGAGAGTGATTCATATTATGAGATGACAGTTGTGTGAGAAAGAAAATGTTCTGAAGGGAGATAGAGTGAGAGAGACACATCAGGCTGGAATAAAGGAGAGAAGTAGAAGAGGAAAATTGACTGGAGGGCAAGTCTGAGGCATAAGTGAATAACAACATAAACCAGAGACTGCAAAGGTCCAGAGATAGGACGTGAGTAATCAACCTCGTGTTAAATGAAACTACACGGCATCTGATGTTTATAAAAGACGCAAGCACATGTACAATGAATGAATGAATGAAAGTAGTCTTATAATGCGCAGACTTAGCCCATGGGCATCAAGGCGCCTAACAAGGATGAATCAAAATATGTGTACCAGGAGCTAGCTTACAGGTATGCATCTGAAATTAGCTATGTTTTTAATGCCTTCCTAAAGGGACCGAAGGCGGGTTGTGTTTTTAACTCTGGGGGAAGAGTGTTCCACAACCTAGGGGCCAAAACAGAGAAGGCCTGAGGTTCCGTGACAATTGTAAGTGGTGCATTCGACTCGCACGAATATGGTTGAGTCTGGTATCTATGAACCGCAAATGACGAGTTTGGTGGGTGTGCGCAGTTTCGCTGTGCTAACCTAAACCGTTCGTCTGTTACGTGGGTATTTCTATCTGTACCCACGGGTTCCATCTTAGATACGGCATCCATTTTGTCTCTTGCCCTCAAGTAGCCAGCGAACGGACGTTGTCCGCTTCGCGACCCTGGGACTCCCAAGATATTTGCGGAAGACACATGTTCTTTGAAAGTGTCTTTATGACGAGGGGGATGCTACTGTAAGGCAGATGGCGCCGCTTGAGGCTCATCCTGCCGCACGGACTTATTGTCTCAGCCGTGCATCTCATTAGGCACGTCCCTTTGATGCCTGTATCTCGTGTTTCCCGATACCTCCCCTTTTACACCCTTTCCGATCTCCCCTCTGTCTCTGTCTTCCTCTGCACCTGTCCTTGTTCCTATTTCGATCTATTTTACTGCTGATTGGAATTTGCTAATGGTGGGAAGATGGGTTTTTACAGTTGGGAACCGCCAAATGTTTCCGCACTTATGTTCCGGACCTCATGTGTTTCAAAGTGACCAAAGCGACCCCTCTGGGGGATAATGGTGGGAACCGGGTTGTAAACCTTTGTGTATCATGTTGTCTTATGGGTAAAAACTGTATAAAAGGAGCGATCCCCAGAACCAATTTGAAGCAGTCTCCCCAAGTGGCACGTGTTGTACTTGTCGTGACTTCTGTGTTCCCTGCAGCAAATAAACCTTGAATCTTTGACGCCGAAGGAAGTGTCCCGTGTCTCTGTGACTTGTACGCCGGAGCAGGTTACCCACGAAGGTTTCAGGTGTTGTGCCCTGGCACCGCTGGGTCTTAAAGAACCCAGTCCTTCAGTTGGCGCCCTTGTGAGGCTGCATCAGTGGTACCGGTCCAAGCCCGACGATCGTGAGGAACTTCGTGTGAAATCTCCGAGGGAAGGTGCACTCCGCTTCATCGATCCTGTTGTCGAAATAAGTGGCCCGAAGACTTTTCCCGCGAAGATTCCCGCCTCCTGACGGCTGCGACGGACTGACTGCCCTGACTGTAGACCTGTTTTGGCGCCTGGCGTAGACCTTGGTATAGCGAGACGACTGACGGGCCTTCCTGGTGACGCCATCGATCTTTGAGTTAAGTATTTGTGGGTCGCTCCCAGAGTTCTTGGTTGTGGTTACTTAGTGGTTGCATGGTTCCATTGCATTTGTGGTTCTTGGTACTTTGTTGTGTTGTTTGACGACTGCAGCCGCCAAAAACCGAGGGTTTTGTTCTTTGCTGGGACTTGGTAAATCCCGTAACCCTTGAAGTTTGTGAAACTCGGCTAGTGTGCAAGATGCCTGGTCGCAGTACTTTGTTTAGTTGTTTCAGACCTTGTGGTGCGGATTCCCGACTGGAGGACTCGTGTCCGATACCTCCGGTTGGAACTCCTACTTATGACCTGTATAGCAAACATGGGCTAGGCCCGATTGCCTTTAACGATTATTGGATTAAGTATACAAAGAAAGACGGCGACCTTCGTTGGCCACCTCACGGTAGCTTCGAGGCGTCGATCTTAGATAATCTAGAAATGAAATTGTTCGAACGTAAATCAAGGCCGGCCATGTTTGATGCCTTTCGGTTGTGGCGCAAAGAAGCCCGACAGAAAGAGATCAGACAAAATAAACGTAGTCAGCGAGATAATGTTGCTACCATAGTGAAGAAAGCTGAGCAGTTCCAGCGTGATAAGGAGGATAAGGATAAGGAAGTGTTTGAGAGATTACAGCGTATGACCATTGATAAATGTTATCCTGCTTTGCCTACGGAGTCGGATAAGAAGGAAGAGGCAGTTGAGGATCCTTTAATGTCCTATCTTATGAAGTCGCCACCTCCGTACGTACAGGGTACCGCAGTTCCTGTGGTCCCTGCCGTACCTGTTCTTCCACCTATTGTTCCTCCGCCTGTTCCTCAACCTGCACCCGCTCTTCCGCCTGTTCCTGCTCCCTTGTCTGTTGCTATCCCTACTGCTCCTCCGCTTCCACATACTCCTGCTCCCGCTACTGCTCCTGTTTTGTTAACCCCTGTTGCTGCTACTGTCTCTACTCCTTCTCTTGTTAGTCCTGTGTCGTATCTCTCTCCCTCTACTCGTAGCCGTAATTCCCCCCTTGCGGCTAGCTTCTTTCAGTCGCTCGGACCTGTTCATGGGTCCGCTGGTTCTGATGGTCCTCAGAGACGTAGTCAGTTGCCTGGAAACAGAGAACGTGTTGCGCTGTATAATATGGCGATGGGTTGGATGGTAAACCCTCTTAGAAATCCACCTCGTGTCGTCCTCGAAACGTTTTGTCAATTTAATATACCAACCCAGAGATATGTGTTTGACGAAATGTGCAAGTTCCTGCATGATCAGATAGCGGCCGATGCGCCTGACGAGGTGCTGACCGCCCTGTCTGAGCTTCGGCTTCAGTTCGCAACTGGACTGATAGTAGATACTAACGTCCGACGTGCTATTGAGCGGTTACTATCTTTTCGTCCCGCTCCAATACCCCATGCATTGTTCGTTGAGGATATTGAACAACAACCAGACGAGTCTGGCCAATATCCTATGCGTGAAGTTCCACCGGTTTGGATGCCAGGTAACCCCGCAGCTGCCCCTCCGGTCCCGCCGTATTTCCAGAGAGTATGGATACATCTCCCTTGGAAACGCTCGGAAGTGCTACAGGTAAAGCAATCTTTGCCTGATCCGCGCAAAAATCCTGCAGGGTATTACAAGGAATTATCGCAGCTCGTAGATGCTACGGTAATGAATCTTGCCGATATCGATATGTTGTTTGGCAATGTCGTACCACAACCGGTATGGGCTAAGATTCGTCAGGAAAATCACGCAACCGAACTAGGCGGTGATTGGGCGGCCATTGTTGCGGCGGATGGGTTGCAAGTTGGTGGTGCAAAGCCTGAGCAGTTGATTGCTGCCCTTCCCCAGCGAATAATAACATTAATGAAGACCCTTATGCCAGCTATGAGGGTAAATTGGGACAAATTATCAGCTTGCAAACAAAAGAAAGACGAGAGTGTTTCCGACTTCTTTACGAGGTTTGAGGAAGCATTCATTGACCACAGTGGACAGGATATGGGTACTGAGGGTGGACAAAGGTTGTTTGTGGATAAATGTGTGTCGAACTTATTGCCCGACTTGAGCAATAAATTAAAGAATTCGGAGAGTGCATGGGCCGTTTCTACCTCAGCTCAGATATTGGCTACGGCACAATAATATGAGAATAGGGAGAAAGAGGAGAATGACCGTGCTGATAAAAAGACGAAAGAACTGAAAACTAAAGTGTTGTTGCAACAAGCGTATCCGCCGCGTTCTAATCAGAATGCGCCCCAACAGAATAGATCGCAGTCGCAATCGAATCGATCGCAGCCGCGTAATGATTCCTCCTCCCAAAGATCATCGTTAGGGTACAATCAATGTGCTTATTGTAGACAGGAGGGACACATTAAATTCAATTGCCCTGTTTTAAACGAACGTAATAGTGGTAATTCGTCTAAAGGAGGCCGTGGTGGTTCACAGCAGGCATCACGTGGTAGAGGTCGTGGTGCTCAAAACGATCGCTCAGACAACTCATCTAATTCTAATAACTGTTTCGATCAACGTGGATCATCACAAGGACGATCTGCGCAGTACAATGTAGACGATTATTACGTCGATCAGGGAACTGACGACAGTAATTACTAGGACAGCCAAACACAAGGAGAGGGAGTGGTATCAGTTCCGGTTGATCAGAGAGGGCCTTACGTCGCAGTTGCTACATCGGGCGTCGTTGAGCCTTTTCTGTTGGACACTGGTGCAGCGAAAAGTTCTATCATGCATTCGAAACTCCCTGGCGCACCTTTGTCTGGCTTAACAAATGTTTCCGTTGGATTCTCTGGCGCCCCCGTTAGCAATCCAGTTTTGCGCCCTTTGCCCCTTACAATAGGGCCACGTGAGCTCCAAGCTCCGTTGCTTTTGACCACTGGTTGTGGTGAAAATCTTTTGGGTCTGGATTTGCTTAAACGTTTGTACGCAACTTTGTATTGTTCTCCTGCGGGTGTAAAGCTTACGTTAGGAGAGAGGGTTGTCTCTCCTTTGTACCTGTCTCTTGATAAGCTTCCACCGGAATTGAGTTCTCTTCCTGCGTCTTTGTGGGCGACGGGTCCAAATGACGTGGGCCTACTTGATATCTTCCCCTATGTTGTTCAGTTGAAATCTAATGTGCGATTGCCTCGTATTCCCCAGTATCGTATCTCCCTTGATGGTGAACGAGCTTTGTTAGCGATCATTTATGATCTGATCGAGAAAGATGTTATTGAAGAGACTCGGGGAAACGTGTGCAATAGCCCTGTACTGCCTATTCTAAAACGCACAGATCCTACAAAACCGCCTGTTTATCGTTTTGTTATCGATTTACGGGAGGTGAATAAAATTGTGGTTCCTCAATTCCCTGTTGTGCCTGACATCACGGCGCTACTGACTCTGATTCCAGCTACTGCATCATGGTTTTCGGTGATTGATTTGAAAAATGCGTTTTTCAGCATCCCGATTGCCGAAGAGAGCAGGGACCTTTTCGGTTTCTCTCTCGGTGGACGTAGCTTCCGGTTCAAACGCGCTCCTCAGGGCTACTGTGAAAGTCCATCGATTTACAGTCAAGCCTTGAAGGGTCAACTGGATGCGTTTCGGTTGCCGGTTGGTGCGGCCTTAATCCAATACGTCGATGACTTATTGGTGGCTGCCGATACTCAGGACATTTGTAAAATAGCTACGGTGTCATTGCTGCAACATCTCTGTGAGTTGAATCATAAGGTGTCCCCTTCTAAACTCCAATATTGTTGTCAAGAAGTAACCTATCTAGGTCACTTATTGTCAAAGGAGGGAAGGAGGTTGACCCCAGAAAGAATTGCAGCGATTGCGCGAATGGCTGTGCCAAACACCCAAAGAGATGTGCGTGCCTTTCTAGGTATCACGTCGTACTGCAGGCAGTGGATTCCTAATTTTTCATTGCTAGCGAAACCATTGGTGGCTCTTACGTGCAAGGATGTTCCAACTCCTTTACCATGGACGGAAGAATGTCAGAAAAGTTTTTCTGAGTTACGTGATTCATTGTGTTCGGCTCCTGTGTTGGGTACCCCTGACTACAGCAAGCCGTTTACACTATATGTTCACGAGAGGGAAGGTTGTGCTTTGAGTGTCTTAACGCAACCTTTTGGTGGTAAACAACGTCCATGTGCATATTTTTCCTCGACCTTGGACCCAGTAGCTAGAGCATTGCCGAGTTGTTTGAGAGCAACTGCGGCAGCTGCGGTCTCCATCCGACAATCAGCAGGATTGGTCATGGATAATATGCTTACGGTGATGGTTCCGCATGCAGTCGATACTCTGTTGAATCGTACGAAAACTCAACACTTGACGAGTGCGAGGTTGTCTGGGTACGAATTGACGTTATTGGCAAGCCATATTCAGATAAAACGTTGTAATGTCCTAAATCCGGCAACTTTGTTACCAATTAGTGCAGAGTCAGATGAAGTAGCAGAGCATGATTGCTACTTGAGGACTGAAGAGGAAACGAAAGGTCGAGTGGACCTTAAAAACACCCCATTGGAAGAACCGGATGGCACTCTGTATGTGGATGGGTCATGTTTTAAGTTGCCAAATGGCGATGTGACTACTGCTTATGCTGTTGTAACGTTGAATACTGTTGTTGAAACTGCAAGATTGAATCAGAATTCTGCCCAAGCTGCGGAATTGATTGCTCTCACTAGAGCATGTGTGTTAGCAAAAGGGAAACGTGTGAATGTGTACACCGATAGCCAATACGCTTTTGGTGTAGCGCATAGTTTTGGACGATTGTGGCGAGAGAGAGGTTTCTTGACATCGCATGGTACGAAAATTCAGCATGGCCAGCTTGTGAATGATCTTTTGGATGCACTGACATTACCTACCCAAGTAGCGATTGTTAAATGTAGTGCACATCGTAAGGTGACGGATGATGTTGGTCGTGGTAATGCGTTTGCGGATGAGATTGCTAAGGAGACTGCCCGGAACCTTAGCACTCGAATGTATGTGACGAGTTCGGTTAGGTGGCCTACGGAATCGAGTATGTGTGAAGACACCATTGAAAGCGTGAAAGAAATTCAGAATGAGGCCACCGAGACTGAAAAGGCGAAGTGGAAAGAAAGTACGGGAAAGTTGGATGCGAGTGGTTGTTGGATTGATTTGTCGGATCAGAAAAGATGGTTGTTGCCCGATGCGTATGTGCTGGCCGTTGTGACAATGGCACATGGGTTAGCACATATTAGCGTGAAAGGCATCTGTAAGTTGTTGTCGCCTGTGTGGAAGAATGATGGAATTACGAAATGTGCTGAACGTTTGGTGAAGAACTGTATGGTGTGTATGATGTACAATCCTGGCAAAGGAACCCCAACTCCTCCTGGCAGTTTTGCTCCTCCTTCGTATCCCTTTGAGGTGATTCAATTGGACTTCATCCATATGGAGCAATGCAATAACCTGAAATACGTGTTAGTTGTGGTTTGCGCATTCTCCCGATGGATCGAGGCCTATCCTCTCAAAGACAATACTGCTTTGTCTACTGCGAAAATCCTACTGAAGGAATATTTTCCTCGGTATGGAATGCCTAGAGTTGTGTGGTCAGATAACGGAAGTGAGTTTGTTGGAAGTGTGATGAAGAGTGTATGTAAGGGCCTTGGAATTAATCAAAAATTCCACAGCGCCAATCATCCCCAGTCAGCTGGATTAGTTGAGGGGTATAACGGCACCCTTAAACTAAAGCTAGCAAAGATTCAGGCTACGACTGGTCTTTCGTGGCCTGACGCTTTACCCTTAGCATTACTGTCAACTAGGGCGACTGTACACTCCCGAATAGGGCTTAGCCCCTATGAGATAGTGTTCGGCCGTCCTGCGAATGTGTGGGGGGTTCCTAGGCCAGGAATGTTTTCTGATCTTGAGTATCCAATGTTGATTGACTATTTACATGACTTGACTGCTAAACTGAGGTTAATTCACCAACAGGTTTACGACGCATTGCCGACGCAGATGGAGGGTCCAGGCCACCAGCTCCAGCCCGGAGACTGGGTGGTAACACGCAACTTTTCACGCAAGAATAATCTGGACCCGAGGTTCACCGGACCTTACCAGGTGCTCCTGGCCACGAGGACTGCCGTTCGTCTTGAGGGGCGCAAAAATTGGGTGCATGCCACCCATTGTAAGCGAGTCCCTATCCCTTTGCCGGCAGACCCGTGGGTAAGGAAAGGCATTGCGTCAACAGAAACAGAAACATTGCCGGCGTTTGTGCCTTTCAGCGACGCACAGCCTGTTGGAGAATCCTCAACGCAGCAGAAAGCCACTGTTGAACAATTGTCAGCAAAAGACTCAAGACCAGAACAATCAACTGATCAGCAGGACGCTGTCTCTTCAACGGATCCTTTGTTCGACGAGCAGACACGTCCCGGGAAACACCGATATTCTTTGCGATCTCGCACGAAGGACAAATAAAATATTTTTGCTTTGCTGAATTGACAACTGCATTATCCCCGTTTCCCGTGATCAGTTTTGAACATTCGTATCACTGTAATTTTTGTACATATATACATTGAGCTTCCTCCCTTGTATCTTTTTACTTCCACAGCTGAGAGACTTTGTGCTTGTATATACATATTGTGTATTGAAGGCCGTAGGGCCGCGCGCGTACTTCCTTCTGGATAGTAGGTCTTGACGCTAGGTTAAAGGCCGTCGGTTCCTGGGAACTCCTAGGGATTGACTATTGCTACACAGAACGAAGTGCGTCAAGAAACGTTGCGGACGGTCGTAGGGAATGGCATTCTCGAAGCTGAATGATTTGGAGGGAGCTAAGGCGCACAGACTTAAGCTGCAGCAACACAGTCGTACCAAATGTTTCATATTCCAACTGTTTGTGTTATTTTTGACTGCTTCTGCACTGTTGGCGGGTGGGGTGTATTACACTATGTCTTACTTCTTACCTGCTACACCTACTCCTACTCCTGACACTAAACTTGTCACTACTGTTTCCCCTCATTCCTTTCATATGTTACCGGAACACGAGCAGGCTAGACGTGTAGAATTCCGCAACAATTCCTTTATACAGCTCCTTCATCAGCATCAGTTAGTGGTTAACACCTATATATTAATATTCCATATCTGGTGTTACCGTATAGTTCCCAAGGGTCAGCTCGAGCATTTCAAACAATGTTTCGAAGCGCACTGGGTTTCCACCCCATTCGAGAACCACGTTCCCCCTACTCTGGTCCTACCTCGTATCAGAAGCCTTTGTCGATAGCCATAGAGGATTTAGATAGCGATATCTATGATCCCTCGCTTATCCCTGAAGAAGAGGTACAAGCCTATAGAGTCCTAAGTAGAGGCGAATATAGTGTGTTCAGCAGCGAAAAACAGCTCAAAAGCTCGCCTCCAATATGGGTCGTACCCCACACTGGTAATTTTTGTCTTATGGGTCGTGGCCGAAGATCGAAAGCCCGACTTGGAGAGAGTGCTTGCACCGAAAATTACATGCTGCCGATGGTCTCGTCCCCTGTGTTTCTGGCTGCCAAGGGTACCTACTTTATCTGTTATGATCGTGCATATGCATGGCTGCCCGCTGACTTCATGGGCTCATGCTTCATTGCAAATCTGTTGCCTCCGACGTTCACTGTAGATGCCGATTATCATAAGACTAGAGTTGTACGAGGCGTAATTAGCGAAGAAGACACTGCCGGTCAAGAGGCAGGAGACTTTTTCAAGGGTTTCCTCCCGTTTTGGGGACCTATGGTTAACAGTAGGAACCTGAGACAGTTGACTCGAGTGGTAGAATCGACAGCTAATATTACTGCCCTTGGTAATATCACCACAGAACTTCAGGCGGATAGACTTATGACGTTACAAAACCGTATGGTTTTAGATGTCATCTTAGCAGATCGCGGTGGGGTATGTAAGGTGATCCATTCGAGCTGCTGCATTTTTATTCCAGATAATGCTCCAACTGTCTATCAAGCCATCTCGAGGTTGCATAAGATCTCCGAATCCATACACGTGGATGTAGGGGATTGGACGCTGCTAGGATGGTTTTGGGGCCTGATGTCGACTTGGGGTTGGAAAATTCTGATGATCATTGGAGTTGTGGTAGTGTTCCTGTTCACGTGTTGCCTTTGTGTGCAGTGTGGTCCTGCCTTATGTGGCCTCTGTGCTACAACGTGTATAAGACAGCCGCCTGTTACCAATGGGACGCGGTTGGACAGAGCTATGCTACAGCAACATCTCGATGGTCTGATGAATATCGAGTATGATTCCGACTAGTGCTTGCCTACATGAGGGCAAAAGGAGCGTCTGAGGTTCCGTGACAATTGTAAGTGGTGCATTCGACTCGCACGAATATGGTCGAGTCTGGTATCTATGAACCGCAAATGACGAGTTTGGTGGGTGTGCGCAGTTTCGCTGTGCTAACCTAAACCGTTCGTCTGTTACGTGGGTATTTCTATCTGTACCCACGGGTTCCATCTTAGATACGGCATCCATTTTGTCTCTTGCCCTCAAGTAGCCAGCGAACGGACGTTGTCCGCTTCGCGACCCTGGGACTCCCAAGATATTTGCGGAAGACACATGTTCTTTGAAAGTGTCTTTATGACGAGGGGGATGCTACTGTAAGGCAGATGGCGCCGCTTGAGGCTCATCCTGCCGCACGGACTTATTGTCTCAGCCGTGCATCTCATTAGGCACGTCCCTTTGATGCCTGTATCTCGTGTTTCCCGATACCTCCCCTTTTACACCCTTTCCGATCTCCCCTCTGTCTCTGTCTTCCTCTGCACCTGTCCTTGTTCCTATTTCGATCTATTTTACTGCTGATTGGAATTTGCTAATGGTGGGAAGATGGGTTTTTACAGTTGGGAACCGCCAAATGTTTCCGCACTTATGTTCCGGACCTCATGTGTTTCAAAGTGACCAAAGCGACCCCTCTGGGGGATAATGGTGGGAACCGGGTTGTAAACCTTTGTGTATCATGTTGTCTTATGGGTAAAAACTGTATAAAAGGAGCGATCCCCAGAACCAATTTGAAGCAGTCTCCCCAAGTGGCACGTGTTGTACTTGTCGTGACTTCTGTGTTCCCTGCAGCAAATAAACCTTGAATCTTTGACGCCGAAGGAAGTGTCCTGTGTCTCTGTGACTTGTACGCCGGAGCAGGTTACCCACGAAGGTTTCAGGTGTTGTGCCCTGGCACCGCTGGGTCTTAAAGAACCCAGTCCTTCAGGCCCTTCCACCCCACCAAGCTCTCCTAACCCGGGGAACAGTCAGGAGGTTCTTACTGGAGGAACGTAGAATTCTACAGGGAGTGTAAGACACTAAGAGAGATTGAATATCTTCAGAGCCTTCTCTAGATAGTGCCCCGTAGACAAGGCATAGGATCTTGAAAGAGATCCTGGCCTGTATCGGGAGCCAATGCAGACTCTTCCTGGCAAGAGTAGCATATGAGCGGCTGGGGACATCAAAAATAAACCTAGCTGCCGCGTTTTGTACAGTCTGCAGACGTTGTATAAGGCCTGAGTTAATGCCCGAGTAGAGTGCGTTACAATAATCTATCCTGATTGCTTTTTTAACATTTTTATCATTTGAGTGTTGTTGAAAACCTGTGATTTTAGCAAACTATTATCCTACCTTTCGACCCACTGCACATGTCCTGGGAGCCTGCTGATCACGAGCAGCGCCTCCCTCACTCAGACAAAACGCCCTCTGGCCGCCGCCATTGACGGCGTGCAGCGAGGCCACGCCCCCTCTCTGGCCACGCCCCCCCGCCGAGCTGAAAAGCGCTGAATGCGAGCGCATTTCTAAAGATTCCTACTCCTGAGGCGGATAGCCGGGAGCTGTACTTCCTGATTGCTTTTTTAACATTTTAATCATTTGAGTGTTGTTGAAAACCTGTGATTTTAGCAAACTATTATCCTACCTTCAGACCCACTGCACATGTCCTGGGAGCCTGCTGATCACGAGCAGCGCCTCACCTCACTCAGACAAAACGCCCTCTGGCCGCCGCCATTGACGGCGTGCAGCGAGGCCACGCCCCCTCTCTGGCCACGCACCCCGCCTCCCCACACTATAAAATGTGCCACTGGAGGAAGCGCAGCGGACAAGCGCAGCGGGAGCGCCGTTTGCGCGACGAAGGCGCGCCTAAGGCAAGCCCGTCTGCGCCCATCCGCGACCGGATCGCGTCCAGCGCCAGCCATGCTGCCTGTGTCCATTCACACAATCAAAGGATAGTCTGGTCCAGTGCGGAGCTCCGGTCACTGAATGTCGCCACTACCTGTCAGTCGCCTGAGCTCAATCTGACGACTTTGGATCTCCCTCCCCATTGCCCACGTTGCCAAAAGTCCCTAGGCTTCGTCTCTCCTCAAACAACCTCACCTCTCAAAATAGCAAGTAAACCATCTCGTAACACCTCCTCCACCCAACTTAGGATCGGTCTACTTAACTGCAGATCCCTCCCCAAGCATGCTGATGATTTATGCTTGCTAATAGCGGACTCAAAATGGGATGCCTTGTGCCTCACAGAGACATGGCTCAATGAAGACAACATGGCATCCATTTCGCTAGCAATCCCCCCAGGCTTTAAAATGAGTTTTTCTAATAGAAAGGAAGGCCGAAGAGGTGGTGGAGTGGCTTTCATCTACAATGAGAAATACACATTGTTGTCCTCCACTCCCACCACATTCCCACGCATTGAGGGGTTACACTTCTGCCTCCAAATTACCCCCCAACTGTCTCTTACAGGCCTAGTTATTTACAGACCCCTGGACTGCCCGACATCAGCCTTGAGCGAGCTCATGGACTTTATAGTCCTAAACTCTCTAGACCACTCCTATTATATCGTAGCCGGCGATTTTAATCTTCACGCCGACAATCCTGACTGTCCACAGGCCACTCACCTTATCTCTACCCTGCAATCGGCCAATCTAACTCAAGCTATTGCAGGCCCCACACATCGGGCGGGGCATATGCTGGATCTTTTCTTTTCCAACATACTGAACACAACAGCCAACTCTCCGCTACCACTGCTCTGGACGGACCACTACTTAATCACCATGGCCATCTCAATCCCCTCCCAATCTCAGATCACAGGGAAACGATCCTATGTGCGGAGAAAATGGGACAATCTAACAGCGAACACACTGTGTCCGGCACTTCGTGCAAACCCCCTACCCCTTACCTCGGATGTAAACTCCGATGCTGCATCTCTGAACTTATGGATAGGCAAGTAGTGGACTCTATAGCTCCGGCCAGTATCGCTACGTCACGCAGAGAATCTCCCTCTGCTCCGTGGTTCTCCCCTGAACTCATGGCCGAAAAAAGTAAATGCAAAAAGCTGGAGCGCCTCTGGCGAGCAAATTATTGCGATTCAGCCAAAACCAGCTATAAAAAAGCCCTTCATGCTTTACATTTATCCATCAAAAAAGCCAAAAAAATCTTCTTTGAGACCTCCATCCAGCAGGCGGAACAATCAAGCAAAGATGTTTTTAAGATTGTTCAATCTTTCTTTAAGCCCAGAGCTATCGAGACGGATATCATCCCATCCGTAAGACTCTGTGAATCCATATCAGACTTTTTTGACACCAAAATATTAAAGGTGTATGATACTTTTACGGACCCCGAGCCGACTTTAATGGATGAGTTGGGAGTTTCTGAGTTTCCCACTACCCCCTTAAATCAATTTCAGCCTATCACCCTCTCTGAGGCATTGAAAGAAATACAAAAATGTAAATCTGGAGCTCCTGATGATCCTTGCCCACCTAAACTGTGGAAATTAATGTCTGAGGCAATCGCAGTTCCCCTCTTACACATATGGAACACGTCCATTGCAACGGGCACGTTTCCGGACTGTTGGAAACAGGCCAATCTTCTCCAGCTGAAAAAAAACCCCAAGGCGCACCGGATGATCTGAGCAATCTCCGACCCATTTCTCTCCTTGCAGCCCCCGGCAAAATGCTTGAAAAACTGATCCAACTGCAGCTAAACAACTTTATTGAAGACAGTGGCGCCCTACATGAAACTCAGTCTGGCTTTAGGGCCGGCTTCAGCACCGAGACGGCCCTCATTGAGGTTGCCGAGTCAATCAGGTGGTCCTTAGATTCAGGGGCATCAGCTATGCTGGTGCTCCTGGATCTATCCGCTGCTTTCGATACTGTATATCATAGCAGACTGTTGACTCGGCTTAAGGACATTGGCCTTGGAGACAAAGCACTTAACTGGCTACTCTCCTACCTCACTAATCGCTCCCAGAAAGTAGCCCTGGGCCCCTTCTCTTCTGGACCTAAAAACCTCTGGTGTGGTGTCCCACAGGGGTCGGCACTCAGCCCTCTGCTGTTCAATGTTTATTTGGCCCCGCTTTTCACCTTGATTGCCAAATGGGGGGTGTAATGGCTGACCTTTTCCGGCTCCTTTAAGAGGGAGAATGATGGAGAGTGACTCCAGTCTATCACTCTTATAGCATAGGGATTAGGACTATAGATAGGATCTCTGCCTTTTATATAGTAGAGTATTTTCGTGTCCCTTTCTTTAGAGTAGGGCTTATGAATTCAAGCTAGGGGATAGATATATAAGTATTAATCATGATTTGCCCATTTGCTAACGTGTTAGGATATTTTCCATGGAGTTATGCGTATTGTGGGCCCTGTAGGCCTTAAACGAGACAGACTCCATCTTTGCCCTCTGCCTGGTAGTTCGAGAGGCCTTCTAGGTCAAGTGTAATGTTTTAGTTTCAAGCTGTTGTTCGCTTGGAGAGAACCGGCTCAGGCTGGCCCTTATCGAAGGAATGTATTTTTCTCCACTCCGAAGACACAACTTCAGGCCGGCCGGCTGGGAACGTGTCCTTGGTACGGGGAGGTACAAGAATTTGGTGGGCGGCAGGTTACTGGCCGTAGCTTTCCATGAAGGAACAGGCTTTGATATGAGCGAAGGTGTTAGTTAGTCGACAGTCAGTTCGTAGGCGGCATCTAGCCGTTAGCATCTCTGCCATTAATTATTTCATGGCGGACAGTCGCCATCTTTGAAGTCCGAGAAAGATTTAAGACCGAGACTCTCTGAGAAAGACTGAAGGAGAATTAGCGCGGAGCGCACTGAAACAGAGAGAGAGATACGGTAGCTAATAACCAGCAAGGTTCCGGTGGCCTGGAGGGAAGCAGACGAGGTTGAGCCTAGCGGTGCAGACGTGTACTTGTGACGGCTGGGGTGTGACTGCAAGACGAGCCAGGACACAGAGACGAGAAGGGAACCTAGATGACTGCCGAGTCCCGACTTCACATTAATAAGGTGAAATCCGCCCTTTCATAATAAGCGCGCATTCTAATCTTTGCCTATTCTTTGCATAATCCGTGTTGCATAGTACTGTGTTATATGTTTATTGACAATAAATACCCTAGTTCTTAGTGAACGGATGTGTGCCGAGTATTCTTGTTCAATCTTGGTAAACGTGGCTTCTAGGTGGTTGTTGTTTATGTGAATGGATGAGTAACCCCAATCAGGTAAATGGTGATCACATAAATAGGGAGCGAAGTGGACCTTTGATGCCAAGGATAAGAGACACATTATACTATTTGGAAACCGTGCCAAATTCTAATATTATAGTTTTAGTCCAAGTAGACAAAGGAGAAATTGTTCCGATAGGTGCTCATGGGAATGTGGTCGTCGTTGATATACGGCGTTAGTGAGAGCGTTGGGGTGGATTACCAGCGCGTATACCCACAGGATTGTGGCTTGTGTAAGTGAGAGCGCTGGGGTGGATTACCAGCGTGTAGGTTTGCCGGATTGTAAACCGTTTGGAAAAGAGAGCATTGGGTTCTGCAGGCCCATGTGTAGACACACCGGATTGTGTGTCATATCTGCCCTGGGGTAGATCAGTCTGGGTCGGAGTGGCCGCGAGACTAACTGATGTGAATAAGATATGGTAGAAAACCTATGCATGTTTATTGCTATTTCCCCATCCTTAGGTACGACTTGTACATATACCTATATCCGTTGTGAATACATTCTAAGGAGGGAGGTGAGTATGTTCTGGCTGGGTTATAGGGGCCCCTAGGGGCTGATCCCATCTAAACGGAAAATCCGCCCATTACAGCGGGTCAAGGCAATATCTTATGCGGACGACAATCAATTAGTCTTCCCATATACAGACACGTCTGAGGCAGCCTCCAGCAAAATCAGGGGCTGTCTTCGAGACGTGGCCAAATGGATGAACACTAATAAGCTCAAAATGAATGCGAGCAAAATTGAGGTGCTATTCTTCGGAAATCTCAAACATCCCCCTCCGGACCTGTGGTGGCCAACGGAAATGGGCCCTGCCCCATCTCCCGGAACCCATGCAAAAAATCTAGGAGTAAGATGGGATGAGAACCTGTCCTTCTTGCCGCATATACAACAGCTCACCGTTGGCTGCCTGCACAAACTCAGAAATTTGCGGAAATTTCTGCCTCTGCTACCAGTCGAGTGTCGAAAAACGGTTGTTCACGCAACAATCACATCTCGACTTGACTATTCTAATGGCCTCTATCTTGGTCTGCCCAAATATGCGGTGCAACGCTTACAGATCGTGCAGAATGCGGCTGCGAGATAGATAAAACGTGTCCCTTTCAGGCAGCACATCTCTCCGCATCTGCACGAGCTGCATTGGTTGCCAATGGCAAGCAGAATCAAGTTCAAGGTGCTTACCCTGGCTTTCAGAGCGCTAAAAGGCACGTGTCCCAATTATCTAAAACTTCGACTCCCCCGCTACCACCAAAAACGAGAGCTGCGCTCAAACTCCCTGCTCAAGTTAACTGTACCGCGCGTGAGGAAAGCTAGACTTGGTGGCAGGTCCTTCTCGGCCGGCACGGCGAAACTTTGGAATACCCTGCCCCCTGCCATCTAATCCGCCACGACAGAAGCCAGCTTTTGGAAGCTCCTAAAAACTTGGCTTTTTATGCAATAATCCTGATCTTCCTCCTGACTACTCGCTCTTTGCTGCAGGACTCGCTAGCGCCGGGACACCTCCCCAGAGGTAGCTGTTCGCGCTCTACAAGCTTCTGTATTATTATTATTATTTAAGTAACTAAGGCCACTACAGTCTGTTTACGGGCTTTCAGGGAGAGATAATGAGTAATTTTCTTCAGGGTCCTGATGACGCCCCAGCAGGTGGAGACCGTTCTCTTTACCTGCTGGTGCATAGCGAGAGAGGTATCAATCATAACGCCCAAATTCTGGGCGGATTTAGTGGGCCGTGGGCACTCTCCAAGGAATGGAGGCCACCAGTCACTTGACCAGGCATCCTGGTCTCCCCCAAAGATCAAAACCTCAGTTTTCTCTCCGTTCAGCTTCAGTGAGTTGCAAATCATCCACAGTGAAACTGCCTCCATGCAGTTGCTGAAGATGAGAGCGGAGGTACTCGCCGAGTGGGAGAGCGAGACCAGGATTTGGGTGTCATCGGCATATGACACCACCTCCATCCCAAAAGATCTTACCAACCTGGCGAGTGGGGCCACATATATGTTGAAAAGAGTGGGGCTTAAAGCCGACCCCTGTGGTACCCCACAGCAAACAGGTTTAGAGGGAGACACAAACTCTCCTAACTTGACTCTCTGCTCTCTCTGACTAAGGAAGGAGAACAGCAGACTAAGTGCAGAGCCCTCAACCCCTATCTCCCTAAGACGAGATGTTAAAATGGAGGGAGATAGGGTACCGAAAACTGCTGTCAGCTCTAACAGGACCAATAAAGTAGTCTGCCCTTGGTCAACCTATGTGCGGATATTATTAACGACCACAGTGAGGGCCGACTCGGTGCTATGGTGCTTCCGGAAACCATGCTGCGATGAGTCCAGAAGGCCAGAAGAGAAGTGTGGAGAAGTGTGGCTCACTGGTTAGAGCAGGCAGACCCTGAAGCAGAGGTCAGACCCGGGACCAGGGTTCAATTCCCGACGCGGCAGGGTCTTGAGCGCAAATGTCCACGGACTCGATAATTCTCGCTTCGGTGCCTGACCTAATCATGGGTTCACACTCTGCAACTCTGGGCATTAAGCTTGCTTAATCTCCACAACGGCCCCCCGCGGCGGGATGCCTGGCTTTCACCTTGGGGATGCCCGTTAGGGGCTATATCACAGGGAAAAGCCAGGACGGGTTCCCAAGGCAAGCGCCGAGATGCCTCCGGGTAGTCGAGCGCTATATAAGAACATACAAAAAAAAAAAAAAAAGAAGAATCAAGAATGGCAGTTAGATGTAGGTTGAGATGTGTTTCCAACATTTTTGCTGGAGCCGGCAACAGTGATATTGGACGGAAATTCTTTAATATCTCAGGGTTTAATAACGGCTTTTCAGCAAAGGCTTGACCACTGCCTTTTTCCAGGACACTGGAAAGATGCCCTCCATTATAGCAAGGTTCATCACTTCCAGGTGGAGGGGTAGTAGAACTTCCCTACAATCTTTCAGGATCCTTAGGGGGCAGGGGTCCAGTGTAGAGCCAGATTTAATCCTGTTCAAGAGCAAGTCCAAATGCTGGAGAGTAAGAGGAGGGAAATTAGACAGACTACTAAAAGAGTCCTTAGGCCGACAGTCCGTAGGAGATTGAATCGAGAGCGGGAGGGGACCTAATAGGTCCCTTTGCGATTCCAGAGAGGTATAAATATCCGCTATTTTTGTATAAAAAAACAGCGAGATCTTATCGCACAATTCTTGAGACCCAATTATCGGGTCTGGGGTTTGTAGGGTACACAGGGAATCCACGATCTTAAACAGTTCCCTTGAGGAAGTGAAGGAGGCCGTTATGTTGGCAAAATAGGCCTGCTTTTCCTTAATTATCTTCCTCTTGTACTCTCTCAGCAAGATTTTGTGCTTTTCCCTTTCTCTGGAATCCCAGCCAGTTCCCCAGAGCCTCTCCTGCTTCCTACAGTCCTGTCTGAGAAGCCTAAGAGTCTCGGAGAACCACGGGGCCGAGGGTCGCTTTCTGGCAGATTAGCCATAGGAGGTGGGGGCTAGTAGATCCACCGCTCTAGCGATAGCATTGGAAAGGTCTAACGCAGCATCATGGGCCTCCATTTGGGGGGTCGTCCTGATGTTGGCCATAAGGGGGGCCAAGGTGTCATTAGAGATGTTTCTATAGTTCCGCTTGGGTTCTCTTCCCCTAGGGAGTCATGGCCCCATGAAAGGGGAGGGAGATTTTAATTCTAGGGGGACAGCCAGGTGATCTGACCACACCAGCGGGATCAGGGGACCCGTTGTTAGTCTAGGATCATTAGAAAAGACCCTATCCAGTGTTTGCCCCGCTTGATGAGTAGGGCAATCCACTAATTGCAGAAAACCATATGCCGCTAGAGAGTCCACCAGGCAGCCGGTGTCGCTAGAGCCTGAATCATCCAAATGGAAGTTCAAATCACCCATGATCGTCAGATTAGACCTACTAAAATAAGGCTCTAAAATGTTAAGTAGCTTGTGGCAGAAACCCGATCTGGGGACGGGGGCCTATAAATCAGGAGGCATGAAAAAGAGACAGAGGGAGAGGAGTTTAGGGAATAGAAAATGGCCTGGAAGAAATCCGAAGGGACGGAAAGGGTTTCAATACTGCAGGAGACCGAGGTCTTGTACAAGATACCCAAACCTCCAGCTCTACGCCCAACTCTATCCATTCTGGCCAGCGCATAGCCTTCTGGGATAGCGTTAGCCAGTTCAGGACCAGAGGAGGCCGAGGCCCATGTTTCTGTAATAAAGACCCATGAGGGCTTCCTAGCCGCCACAAAATCGTTAAAAGCTATATTGTTCTTCACCAACGATCTAGCATTAATAAGAAAGCCCCCGTCGAAGATAATATTATGGGTCCGCGAAGCAGTAGGCGACTGCATGTCAGACATAGCAAAGGTTATAGTCTAAGTAAAGCCAGTATAACAGCAGCAGTAAGGGGGCCCCCTTACAACGTAAAACGAAACTAAAACAAGCATTTACAATGCAATGGTCTCTGTATTATTAAAGGTAGAGCTATTGGCATTGCTCATGACATTTTATTTTTTTAAATCATAAATAAATGACATTGTCATTTACAATGCCAATAGCTTAATCACTCCCCCGCAAGCACATCTAGGGGACAGGGAGCAAGCACAGCCAGGGGGCAGGGGAGCAAGCACAGCCAGGGGGCAGGGGAGCAAGCACAGCCAGGGAGCAAGCACATAACAGATGCTGAATCCGCAGCTATTCAGTGGAAGAGCTCAACATACAACAAGCAGGGAAACAGAGGCAGGAAAACGGCGGGCACAATCACCGGATTACAAGCAGGGAAACAGAGGCACGAAAACGGCGGGCACAATCACCGGATCACAAGCAAGGAAACAGAGGCACGAAAACAGCAGGCACAATCACCGGATCACAATTTGGCTCAGGAACCAAAAAACTCAAAATAAAAAACAGACAAGTCTCTAACACAGATTAGATTGAAATTGACATATGCCATGCACAAAAATTCAAGACCAGTCACCTATTAAGCGATCCATCAGAATTCCAAAACGACAAAAAAAGCAGGTACAACTCAAACATTTTGGATGAAAACAAAAAAGCCCTATATCTCCCCCAGTGTAGCAACCAGAATTAGTAACAGATAATGCAGCTTACACTCAGTTGAGATGACCAGTAAGTTTGCAACATCTGACCATTTATACCACTCAATCCACACTGCACCACTCTTAACAGCACAACAGAACATGACTACCACATTCTTTACTTCTTCAGGCCCGGGAAAGGTTGCTGACCCACACCACATCCACCCAAAATTATCAGTCCTACAAACCCTCAATCACGTTTATTAATGTACCGAGATTCTACAAAGAGACAGGAAGTAGAGTATGCTGTAATACATAAAACGGAGTTCTGCAAGCCACTGGTTTACAGTATTGAAAATCAATGTATCAGTAAGGACAGTCACTGCATCTACCAGTACCTTGTGCTGCAAAACCACAGAAAAACATAGCGTGACAGTAAACAAGCATTTATGCATACTTCACACCATGGTAAGAAAGCACACATTCACACATACACTCATACACACACACAGCCGTCCATATGTTTATGCAGACTCACACCATTATAAGAAAGCATGCATTCACACATACACCCATGCACACACACACAGCCGTCCATGCAGTTATGCGGACTCACACACACACACACCATGGTTAGAAAACACGCATTCACACAGACACCCATGGACACACACACAGCCGTCCATGCGTTTATGCAGACTCACGTCATGGTAAGAAAGCATGCATTCACACATGCACCCATGCGCACACACATACAGTGGCACGCAGGCATGCACTTACACACACACACATCCATCCGTTTCTGCATACACACACACCCAGAGCCACACACACACACCCAGGGCCATACACACACACCCAGAGCCACACACACACCACCGCTCACCCACAGGCGGCACCAGAGAGGAAAAGACACTAAAAGTACATTGGCTAACACCCGCAGGCCACAGTACCGAGGGCGAGAGGGGGCATAAGGGGGGGGAGAGGTGACGCAGAGGCACGGGTGTGGGTCTGTGAGGACCGACGGAGCAGGGATGAGGAGAGCCTGGCAGGCAAGGTGAGCCATGGCAGACTCTGGGGTGGGGGCTGAGGGGGGCGGTGGATTAGGTAAGGGGGCGGAGGGGCAGCTCTGAATGACACGATGGATTTTTGCCTGGATTGCTTTGTCAACATTTACCGAGTCTGACAGTACAAAGGCAGCGGAGGAGAGCGCCCGTCTGCGGCTCTGCGCGGTGTGTGCAATCACATTAGGAGCATGTAGATGTCCGGCACTGCTCAGGGACCCGAGGCTTGAAGGCTGGTGGCTCTGCGGGGGGGGGGGGGTGTATAGGACGATGACCTGCCAAGGAGGTAGCCATGGGAGCGTGGGACGGGGGCCGACAAAGGAGGTGCTTCATAGGACTGTGCCCGATGCTCACCTTCCCAGCCTTGCGAGATCGGTGCAATTACCGGCCAACAGTAAATCTCTGTCCTTCCCTCTGTCACACCTCTCTATCTGCCCCCCCCTACCTCTGTCACTTCTCGCCAATATTGTCGACGTACTGCTGGTGTGCGACTTGTACCAGGGCCACAATCACAGAAGCGGAGCGTACCCGGGGCTCCTGAGGCACAAAGGGTGGTGAGAGCCTAACTCAATGCGACTCACACTGGGAACGCCAGCCGGGCCTCACCAAACCTCATGCGTCTCGCGTAACCAGCGTACGGCGCGTCTGAGGCAGCAAGGAATACGGGGCGTACGGCGGCTGGAAGACCCGTACAGCGAGGGGGGAGGTCAGGGAGACGTCTTCCTCGTACGATGCAGACAACTAAGCAGAACAAAAGCTATCACAGGGGGGTGCGTGCCTCGCGGACACCACAGTCCGGAGTGTGACGCACAGAGCACGCCTTTACACAGTACCTTAGGTTTCGTAGGAGGGGGATCCGGGGCGGACAATGCAGGTCGAGGCGCTGTCCCTCGTCGCGGTGCCTTCCTCTCAAGTTGCGAGCTTTGGATCTTGAAGAGTGCTGTGAATGCTATGAGTTGTTCTGCTGTCTGTGTTGCTGCAGAGTTTCTCCCGGCGCTAGGGAGTCGCGTCCACCTTCATGGCGAGCTTAGGGCAGAAATGGCTGCCTCAAAGCTCAGAAATTTTCGGAATTGTGGGCGTGGTTTAGCGTTCTGAGTGACAGATGACGTCACAGGTCGAAAGAACGCAAAAAAACACGCCCCCGAATCCGAAAGAGACAGGGCTTGAACTGAGTGATGCCCCTCTCATCCAATGGCTGGCCTCCGTTTAGGGAGCCAGCCAATGGAAGAGAGAGGCGGGTTCAAGCCCCATACTACAAATCATTAAATCTCCTACCGGAGACTGTGCAAGCGCAGCCTTCGGTCCTCGACCTAAACAGTCTCCCGGTGCTATTAAATAAAACAGTGCAATAGAAAAAATATTGCAAGGGTCAAGAGATCTTGAATAGTGAAGTGATAAAGAAGTGGGAAAAGAAAAGAATATTAACAATGATGCAGTCATGCATAGAGGTCAAAGGACAGGAATGAAAAACAACGGCGGCAAATGGATTAAAGAGATAGGCAAGAAGGAAACAGTTGACTCTGAGGGAAAATGGGGAAGTTGGAGCGTTAAGAACAACTTGAATGCGAAGTACTTATGTTAAATATGCTTTATTTGACTAAACAAAAACAACAATGTTCATGTTTTTGCAAAGCGCCAGCTTTAGCTATTGCACGCTTCACAACAAAAGTAAATTACCATGAAACGATGTTACTTAAAATGGAAGGGAAAGAAGCTCGACAACGAACGCAACCCCAGATGTTACCCTAGTCTTCTTGCTCGAATGAAAACAGTTGGAAGCATTGTCATTTTGTTGTTTGGAAGAATTGACTGGCACAGTTGCAGTCCTTTGCAGAATACAACATTTGAAATCTTTCAAAAACAGCAAGGAAGGCAAATAACTGCTAACTGCCATGAGTTTCGATCAGTTTTTTCAGAGCAGCCTAATTAAAAGCGTAGAAAGTTCTGCACACCCAGACAGGAGAATGTGACCAGAAGTTCTCATTTAATAGATCGGCTGGTGTCCCCATGTGTTCTGCCGGGACCCTGCATTGTCCCAGAGGTTCCCCCTGTGACCGCGCGCACCTCGGAAGTTGTCTTTAAAGGAGCCGCCCAAGCCGCCTGGGATGGTTGTAAAAGGGATTAGATTTAGAGAAAGCCGCTCCCTCATGCGAGTTTACGATTTCCACAGGGCTTGAGATTAACACAATAATTGCGAATTACTCCTTTGAAAATATATTTTTTTTAAATGTTCATGGTGGTGTGGAGAAAAGCATTAAAGACTTGTCATATGGATACTTCATTACATATATGGCGTTAAGTTAGCATGAGTGTATTACATGTTTAAACAGCCGGTTTGCCTTCGGCTTCAGTTTTGCACACGACACATACTTGTTGTTGTAGCTTTCACCCTAGAAGCGGTGAGGTGGTTTATTAGAGAATAATATGTTATTTCTATGCTATCAGCTTTGCCTGGTACACTTGGTACAACTGTCTGCACACTGAGAGCTACACACTCTAAGATTAACCTAACACAAGGTTGCTGAGAGGCCTGATCCTCGCACCACATTAGACATAACACAAATAATGTTGATGCCAACATTTTGGGCTCTACGCGGGTTTAAGATAGAGTTACACGGAATGAAGGCAGACACTTGGTGCTGCGCATGGAGAGAGCTGGTAGCTGTTGATGTGAACTGCTCCTACTGACATTGAGAGGTATGGGGCCGCCCTGCTAAAGCCCGAATGAGACCTTCTTAGATATAAAATAATATACTAGATAGGGTGCGCGAAATATAGGTGATATCGATTCTATAGGTTTTGCATTATAACATGCTAGCACCTTTTGCTTACTATGGATTAGTGACTATGCTGCTAACTCTGATTTTTATAATCTGCATTTTGGTATTATACAAGATACTGCGTTTGAGAACTTTGCATTGAATAATAAATATTTCAAACTTGCATTTGTGTTCTTTGACTCCCAGTTTTGGTTTGAAATGATTATATAACGAAAGAGTGTTCATGTGTTCCACGATTCCTGAGGTATTCTAAAGATCATGTTCTGGTTTGTCTAAGACATGGTTCATTACATAATGATCCATGAGACACTGTAGCTAGCTAGGTAAGGAGATTTCTGACACTGAGATGAGTTTTGGATCATCCTAACTCACTGAGGTTCTAGATCTCTATGCACAGTTCTGTGGGAGAACGGAAACCCTGCTACATGGCGCCCAACGGATTGGTTGGCCGTATTTCATGACACTCGAGTAGTATATCATTCAAACCTTAACACCTTCATTCCCGTTTCCGGTAAACGGTGGTGTCGGAAAAACCTACCTATTTTTGAAATAGGTCTTTTCAAGCTTGAATTCTACTTTAAACGGTTTCTTTGAATTACTACCCAGTTGTGCTACAAAGTGTTCTTTGTCCTTTTTTCACTTCCGGTGCTACCATGGCCGTGGAAATAGCGCAGCATAGCCGCGTCGCGGTTCGCGACCACTTGAGGGCATATAATGTCCCTGCGGAAGGTTTGGCTGTGGTTCTAGTGGTGAGTGCGGAACATGCGTACCCGTACGAATTGTTTTATTCCTGGGTGACGTTTCCGGAAGTAAACGCTAATTCGGGCGTCTACCACTCGTACACTGCCTCGGCTGTTCCGGCGGCTTATGCTCCGTACAGAGCACTGGAAGTACCTATCGATGCTTGGCAGCACGGAGTTTGGTTTGGTGGCGTCCTACCCCACTCTTTAACGGCTCCGAGGTTAGGTCCGTTGTCCATTCCGGGCACAGCCTGGCCCGCCTTGGGCGGATTTACTCCTCATCCTAATCGCGCCACTTGTAATGTGGTTGATTTGCGACGTCTGCATGATGTCGCGGTTGACGTGATTAGAGCGCTTGTTCATTACATTGGTCGTAATATACATGGCGCTGCCCCAGCAGGTGCGCAGCTTCGAGCGGAACAGGCTGGTTTGAAAATCAGTCCTGTCATGGTGAATTCCGTAATGGGCAGAAAGCCAGAAAATAAGGATGATTTTCCTTACTGGCTTGCCGAGAAATTCGACCAGCTGGAGGCTGTGTTTCCTAATACGACTCCGGGTGAGAAACACCGGATTCTTACGCTTAGTTTACCGAAGGATTTAGCCCCTGAACTTGCTGACTGTGAAACATGGGGTAAGACTTTTGCAGCGGTTTACTCGAGGTGCTTTGGCACACCGACAGTGTCGAACCTGTCTGCGATCCTCAAACGTGTTCAAGATGATCACGGACCTGAGTCGGCGGTTGAGTTGGGTATGCGCCTGAACAGTTCATTTGAAACAGTTTGCGGTATTATCCTTGCCAATGTAAAAGGGGATGCTGTGAACTTTCAGGTGGCCAATGGTCTGGCGTTAATTCCCTATGCCGAGAAACCCCGTCAGCTGGCAAAAATTATTGTGGCGGCTTATAAAACGGTTGGCCGCAATTCTAAGGGTGCAAAGGTTTTTCTTGAAAAAGAAAGGAAGCAGCCCCAGGGACAGTCTTCGGAAACAGGTGGACAGCCCAAGTCCAAAAAACAAAATTGGCCTAAAAAGCAGAATCAGGGTAAGCAACAACAACAGCAGACACAGGTTTCGAGTCCGGCGCCTTCACAACCTGCGCAGTCAGAGCGAGTTTATGAATTGCGCGATCGCGCTACGATTAAATCGCCTGAAAGATATCAGGCATCTGACCAACGCTCTCCTCGTACCTTTCAGGACTCATCGGCTCCGTCAACCGGTGGTGGAGGGGGCGGCAGGGGCAGGGGTGGCCAGCAAGGACGTGGCCAGCCCCGCACACGAAGTGAAGGGGATCAGAGGGACGACTCTACGCCAAAGAGACCGCAGTTTGCCAAGAAGAAAGTCGCTGCCTTAACGGCGCATCGATATGCCCCAGATAGTGAGAACGCGGCTTCGGAATCTGACGTGGGCTCTGACCTTGCTGGACAGCGCGGCGGAGATTACCATAGTGAGAGAGGCCCTCCGTCCACTGTTGAAGGTGACAGCGACTGAGACTTTTATTGTGATTGAAACAGCTGATACACATGTTGCTCCCCCTGAAAGACTTTTTGAAATTGTCCTGTTAATTGAAGGTGACATGCAGCGAACTGTAAAAGGGGTATTTTGGGAAAATCTTTCGGATACGTATGACATTTTGCTTTCGGAGGCTGACTGGCCCCCACCTTTTGTTCTCGCAGCTCCGCGAGGGGAGGAGGTAATCCTCCCCAGTTTCGCGCACACTGTGCCAAGAGTGGAAGCGCTGCATTTTGCAGAAGAGTGGGCTCTGGCGCTTGCGCCGGCTGTGTACCGGAATCAGTGTGGCTGGGATAAATTGTCCCCGAGCCATGAGATTCCGTTACGGTCACAGCCGCAGCCACAACCCCAATATCCCATACGGCGTGAAGCTAAGGCTTCGGTCGCGGCTATCCTTGAACAATTGGAATATCAAGGTGTAATTGAAACGTGTGTGTCACCGATGAATAATCCCCTTTTTACTGTTAACAAGCCGGACGGCTCATATCGTCTGGTTTTGGATTACCGGCATTTGAACTCGCATTGCCGTAACTGTGCAGTACAGAATACTCACGGCTCTGCCCTAGTGAATAGTCTTGAGCGTAAACGGTTCAAAACCACGCTTGACATTTCCAATGGTTTTTATGCACATAGATTAGATGGTCTAAGTTCCCAATGGACCAGTTTTACATGCGGCGGCGTACAAAAAAAGTTTAATCGACTCCCAATGGGATATAAGAATAGTACTGGAGTGTTTTCCGCCCGCATAGTCTCTCTTTTAGAGAGTTTCGATCCAGTTGCATGTTCATATGTGGATGATATTTATCTCACAGACGACGAGCTTTGGGTGCATCTGTGTCGAGTAAACAGCATAATTTGTAACTTTGCAGACATGGGTTACAAGTTTAACTTTGCAAAATCGCACATTGCGGAGTACACAGTGTTGTTTCTAGGTTATGAACTTAACCATGAAGGAAAGGGATTGGCTCCTCAGTTCCTGGAGAAGTGCGCGCAGTTGCGCTCTCCGACAACGCTGAAAAAATTACAGTCTTTGCTGGGTTTTTTAAATTTCGGGAGGACATACATTCCGGAATATGCCCAGCGTATCAAGCCTTTATATGCCTTGATACAACCATCTTTTTCCAAATCATGCTGGCTGCCTGAGCATTCAGCCATTCTGCAGTCCTTGCAGGCTGATATGCTAGCTTCTGACTACTTACAGACTCGTGATAACCAGACCAACCTGGTGATAAGAATTATCCCTGGGACGGTGGGTTTCACGTACCTGACTTTTAATGAAGGGGATACTGTACCTATTGCTTACAAGTCACACTTGTACACTTCGGCTGAACTGCGTTTTTCCACTGTGGAGAAAGTTTTAACGGCTGTGCAGATGGCAATTCTTAAGGAACGTGCCCTGTCGCAGGGAAAGCGCATGTTGGTTGTCACCCCGTGTCCAGCCTTGGAGGCGGTCACGAAAGCCAGTGTACCAAATTCTAAAGCTTTGCACCCTCGGTGGATTCAGTGGGCTACATCCTTGACATCTCAGGATGTCACGTTTATTTTTGACGCCGCTTTACGGTCGCAGGAGTATTTACAGTATGAATTTGTTCATCCTGCTCCTTTAGCAATGAGACCGTTGGAGGATTTCCACTGTATCATTTACACGGATGGTTCGGCGCAGGTTGCGCATGGCTCTAAACATGCCTACGTTTCCGCTTGCGCCATTGTGGTCGGTGCCATGGTGAACGATGAGTTCAAGTCCAGTGTTGTGCACACGCAAACGCTAGGGGACTGCACCGCACAGTTGGCAGAGCTTCGTGCTCTTATGCTTGCATTGGAGTACGCTGATCCTTGTGTGACGACTTTAATCGTAAGTGATTCTTACTACTGTGTCCAGTCTTACAATGAGAACTTGTTCTTTTGGATTCAGAATGATTTTCGTGATTCCAAGGGTAGCACAATAAAACATAAAATGATCTGGGTCCGAGTGGCGGAACTTAAAGAGAAACTGCCGCTCGTGTTTGTGATTCATACTCTCGGCCACCAGCGCGTGGGAGTCCACGCTGTTGGCAACTCGCTTGCTGATGAAGCAGCGAAGTCAGCGGTATCAAAATACTTAGTTGCAGCGGTCACGAGGTCCAAAAGCAAAATAGATGATGACATCTTGGCGGCTGTTGCTGCCACAGCGAAGGGAGGTAAATATCCTGCGGGGTTCCCTTCGAAATACACATACCACTTAAGTCCCGATAAGGTTCCTTATGTGAAAATTCCTGAAGTTGGAGAGCGTTTAGTTCCCAACTCGGATCGCAGAGCTTCTCTGATTACAGCGGCTCATGAAGGTGTGGCGTCTGCGCATGCGGGCGTCTCAGCCACTGTATCTCAGCTACAACAGAGGTTCTGGTGGCGGGGACTGTACAAACAGACGCGCGATTATGTCCTTATGTGTGACATTTGTCAGCAGATTAAGCCTTCTACTGCTGCGCGTCCGCCTCAGACACAGTTGTGCATCTCTAATAAACCGCTTGGTTGCGTTTATTTGGATCACTGCGGTCCTTTTTCTTCTGATACTGCTTGTAAATACATCTTAGTAGCAGTTGACTCATGCACACGCTTTGTATGGGTATGGCCGCATCGAAGCGCTGATTCGCGAACTGTCATTAAGGATTTGCGTGTCTTTGTGGGAATCTTTGCTTGTGGTACTTTCCATTCGGACCAGGGTCCGGCTTTCGCCTCTAAGGCGTATAAGGATGCTATGGTTTCGTTGGGAGTACAGGTGAAGTTTTCAAGCCCCTACAGGCCTGAGGGCAATTCTGTAGTAGAAAGAATGAACCGCGACTTAAAGCAATCTTTGACAGCCCGTGTTATAGGCACTGGTAGAAACTGGCTGACCCACCTCTATGGCGTGCAGCGTGCGCTTAATAATCTCCCTAGAAGGTCTCTGGGTGGGCGGACCCCATACGAAATGCTCTTTGGTATCAAGATGTACGTCCCTGACCTTGATGGTGCAGACTGCCAGGCCCAGGCCGCGGCCTTTGACGTAGATGAACATTGCAATGTTTTACAGGATCTACAAAAGACCAGAGACAGTCTTGCAAAGGAACACTTGCCCTCCACATCGGATGATGCGTTGCAGATCCCGGTAGTTGGCTGGCTACCCCAAGTTGGAGAACTGGTTCGAGAGAAGATCGATAACAAGAAAGAGTTTGGTCCCTCATATCGACCGCCGGTTCGAGTCCTTGGAGTGAAGGGCACAAGAACAGTCATTTTACCACCACTTCCAGGTCGTAAAGAAAACAGATTTATTTCTATTGACAATGTCAAGACACACAGGGTGGCCGATTCTTCATAGCATGACACCGGCTGCATCCTGTCCTTCCATGGTGAGGAACTCTGTGCTGGCTATTACATCTGGTACAGATCAGGAGGTGTCCCTCGAGATGCCTGCTTTATCCAATCCTTTATTAAATACTATTCCTCTTGCTAACATTGATGAGCTGACCTATGCAGATCCTGCTGATTTATCTATGTCCGACCTACATGCCCGTTTGGCTAACCAGTCCAGATTCTCTTTTGACTCTGATTCGGAACTTTCAAAGAAACCATCGACTATTGCAAAATATGCCACGTTGTTTAAAAAACATTTTCTAATTCCACCTTGGACATACGTTTGGCTGATACTATTTTCATTTTATCTTTTTATGTCAATTGGTTTTGTGTTTTATTTTTTCCGCTTGATCGATGGCCATTATGTGATAGAAAGAACAGGAATTCGGTACCTTAATGGAACATTGGCCCCTCTGTCCTCCTCACATTCAGTACACAGACTAAAGAGAGACTTACATTCAGTACAGATTACTGCTTGGCCAGTCCTTGATGGGATTGTGTGGGATGCGGTTAGGTTTCAGATACATGGCCCCACAGAAGTTATTAATGTTCCTAATGTGCTTAGAGTAAACATGGGAGATGTGATTAAGCAAAATGTTCGTTCTGATGACTGGGATCTTCAGGCTATAGAAGCATTGTTCTCTGATTTGAAATATTATGCGGCCTTTGATGCTGAGGATTTGTACTTAGATTCTGTCAATTATGGTGATTTGTTTTGTTATCAACATTATGGGAATCATTTCTTACACAAGACAAGTTCCAGGAGGGTTCCTGTGAATTACACTCAGTGGGAACATTGCCCTACTCCCTTACAGGGGAGCTCAAGTACATTTCTGGGAAAATACTCTTATTTTACAGATTTTAATCAATCAAATCCTGAATCGTTTTATTTTAAAGTGAACCAGAAATTCATACCCAAAGTTAGACTTACAGATACAAAATTGCTGTATTCAAAGTCCTTTTTAGATAGGTTATCTGTGGATGGCTATGAGTTATGGAAGGATGCTATTGACCTTAAATCGGTTTGGGGTACCAAAGATTGGCAGGTACAAGGCACTGAGGCTTTGCATCGTGCATGTCTCATCCCGAATCACATGTTGTTTTTAAATTCAACTATTTCCCAAACAACATGTTTTGGATTGGCTACATCTAAAAAATTAAATACCCCTACTATCCCTGATTTAGAAGAATATTCAGGTTGGAGTAATTTCACTACATTATACATCAGTGAGATACGAGCACTTTTGCAGAATTCCTCCTTTAATGTTTCCCATTCTAATCCGGAGGGGTGGCTCTTGTGGCAAAGAAGCTCTGATGCTTGCCAACGTCGTTTTTTGGGTTTGTCTGAAGGTTTTACACACATCAGAACAGATCCCAGGTTTGAAACAGATCATACTGTTACTACTTATTCAGTAGGCAAATTGTGTCAGAACTGGTTACAACATTCCACTTTAGCTGCAGTTAAACTGCATCTGTCCCAGTTGAATGAAGACATAGATCTAAATGATTTTATAAAAGGCCCAGCTAGGGGTAGATCTAAACGCTTTCTTTATGCTATATACAATGAGATTTGGAAATTTTCACAAGTTGAGGCAGCAAAACGCCTGAGAGCTATTGATCAAGCAAATTTGGAAAAAGTGCTTGCAGTGGTCGATAACAGTATTAACATGCTTTCTTCCAGAATTTACACATTGGATAATATTGTTTCTTCTGTTGTTGATATTATACATGATGAAGTGTCCACGTTATACCATGGTCAAAATCAATTGCGTTCTGTAATGCAGTTTGCATGGACGCTACAGACTCTTAAGGCTGGTCGAGTTCCCTGGACCTCATTGAACGTTTCATCCCTTTTTGCTCCTTTTAATCTTACTGAGAAACAGCGCATGCTTTCAATGCGTGATGCTTCATTTTCTATGCTACATATTGAAAGGCTAGAGTCCTTGCCGTTCTCTGTTGCTGAAACCACTACTGCCACATGGCTTATTCATGGATTAATTACATTACCATTCCCTTTATATAAATTTACTAACTGTATGCGTTATATTGCTATAGGACGATATGAACCGCTAGGCAATGCATTCCTACATGAGGCATGGTCATTACCATACACATACAGATGTCTGAAAGATGGACAAGAAGTGAATCTTAATGGTGAGGAATGCACACAGTCACCTGACCGTTCATTAATATGTAGACACATTCAGTTACACGGGTCTTGTAATCAGGACCGCCCAAATTTAGCTTGTGTTTTAAAAGGCACGCCAGTTCCAGCAGTAGTTCCCACATTTACATTATTAGCTAATGGTAGTTATTTGCTTTTAAACAACGAATTATGTTGTGGTTTATTAATTGGTGTGGCTTATATAGTAACTGTATCAGAGCGTGTAGTGTGCTGCAAGAACGTTCTATACCCACCCACGCATGGCTCTTCAGATGTATCCATCTGGCCACGGATCCCAACCTTGGAAGCGAAATTCAATGGTTTAAGCAGAATAAGGGCTCTTTTGTCTCAAAAACAAGTGACCCTGAGTTCGGCCCGGGAAACTTATGTCCTTCACATAGCCAACACCCGCACAGAGGTGCAGGCGCTCTTAAACACTGATTTGCCATTTCATTTCTGCGAGCTGGTACACCAGATTTTTAATGCTTCTTCAACGACTGGCTTTGCACATTTTTTTAAACTAGTGAGCAGTGGCCTCGTGACTACGTTTGAAAAAGTTTTTGGTATCATTCCCACGTTTTTCCACACTATTTTTTCGAGTTTGTTTGGTGGAATACCTGTTTTGCTGGCTGTGGCCGCAGGCTTTCTGTTGGTGTTTTTCTTCATAAAACATGGATGCCCATCCTGCGCAAGACGCCATTCAACGCCTCCTGACCCTGTGTCGTAATCGGATGCTCAATTACTATGGGACATTGCCGCTTGCAGCATTAAGCACGGCCTATAGATTGTCATTTCGGTTCACCGACTTCACGTGTGTCCAACCTGTGTTTCACTGCCTGAGCTGCGAGTTCGATTGGGCCATTGATTTGTGCCTATGCTTGAGGACTGCTCCTGACGTCGATTTTGATCAGCTAATGCGTCCCGTGGTGGCTCACGAGCTGATCTGTTCTGGCGAAAGAGTTATGGCCTTGGCAGCGATAAATGGAGTTCTGGGCCAATGGGAGATTTCTGCAGCGGCGGATGCCTTTCTGACACACAGCGATTTGATGAACCCACCGAGTTGTCCTCTGACGTTACAGGAGGATCCGATGCTGGAGGAGCACATATGTTCTTTCCCATTGCTGAATTGGATTGCTGAACTATTTTCGGATGATGGCAGTGATTTCATGCTGGAGGCTGTGGCTACTTTCTTTGCATATACTTTCCAATCGTGAGATGCCTGGGAGGAATGCTTTGTTGTGAAATATGACTTTCCCCTCGCTGGATTGGAGGGATGGACTATGTTCAGCTGATGGAGAGTACAATCATGTGATGTCGCTGGGGATAACGTCAATGTGGCACATGACTTTGAAAATCGGATACGTGCCCTGTTTTTTCTCTTACAAACATTTACATTGATGAAACCTGATCCTACGTTTCATATTTTTGAGATCTGGTGGATGACTTTTGGTTCAAAAGTTTTGTTTTTATTTTTAGATTTGAGGCCACTGTAGGCATTCATACATATTCATTCATACATAATTTTAGCTTATTTTAGCTCAAGATCATTGAATTTTTGCTTTCAATTGTTGTGTCTGATTTAGTATTGCCTTTTCCCTTATGTTTGACGGTGCTCGGACCAATGGGGGGGTGTCATATGGATACTTCATTACATATATGGCGTTAAGTTAGCATGAGTGTATTACATGTTTAAACAGCCGGTTTGCCTTCGGCTTCAGTTTTGCACACGACACATACTTGTTGTTGTAGCTTTCACCCTAGAAGCGGTGAGGTGGTTTATTAGAGAATAATATGTTATTTCTATGCTATCAGCTTTGCCTGGTACACTTGGTACAACTGTCTGCACACTGAGAGCTACACACTCTAAGATTAACCTAACACAAGGTTGCTGAGAGGCCTGATCCTCGCACCACATTAGACATAACACAAATAATGTTGATGCCAACATTTTGGGCTCTACGCGGGTTTAAGATAGAGTTACACGGAATGAAGGCAGACACTTGGTGCTGCGCATGGAGAGAGCTGGTAGCTGTTGATGTGAACTGCTCCTACTGACATTGAGAGGTATGGGGCCGCCCTGCTAAAGCCCGAATGAGACCTTCTTAGATATAAAATAATATACTAGATAGGGTGCGCGAAATATAGGTGATATCGATTCTATAGGTTTTGCATTATAACATGCTAGCACCTTTTGCTTACTATGGATTAGTGACTATGCTGCTAACTCTGATTTTTATAATCTGCATTTTGGTATTATACAAGATACTGCGTTTGAGAACTTTGCATTGAATAATAAATATTTCAAACTTGCATTTGTGTTCTTTGACTCCCAGTTTTGGTTTGAAATGATTATATAACGAAAGAGTGTTCATGTGTTCCACGATTCCTGAGGTATTCTAAAGATCATGTTCTGGTTTGTCTAAGACATGGTTCATTACATAATGATCCATGAGACACTGTAGCTAGCTAGGTAAGGAGATTTCTGACACTGAGATGAGTTTTGGATCATCCTAACTCACTGAGGTTCTAGATCTCTATGCACAGTTCTGTGGGAGAACGGAAACCCTGCTACAGACTCTTAACTGCGCAATTGCATTGTCAGGAAAGAAGACTTAATCACTCGCCGAGAGACAGTTACAAAGAAACACCACCCGATTCAGTTTGCTTGATTTAGCAGTGGGGATGGGTAGGGGCGAGCCGGGACGAAACAATGCCCGAAGCCATGCAGGGCTGCTGTATAAAAGTTCGGAGTGGAGAGTGGAGCTTAAAATCTATAGAGGAGGTGATTGAGCACATACGTGTGTTCGGTCGCCTGGATGCGCGAGCGGACGCTATACTAAAAGCGTGCCATGCTGCCTAATAAAAACACAATTAATAGATTGCTATTTAACTTGCTTGCTGTTGCCGAACACGCTTCATCCATCACTGCTCCTGGGGTCTGCTGCTGAGAGCAGTGGGGGCGGGGAACTGTGTTCGGCGGCCTGAATACGCTAGCATGTTAATGAGCACTATTTAAAACGATTGGTGCGCGCGTGCGCGCCACTGCAACACACGTGACCACATGCCTTATTGGTATCTATTACGCGCTTGGTGCCATGGGCGGAGCAATGCGTCCGCCTGTGGCCTATTGCGTGCAGTCTTTCATTAAAAGACACACGCAAAGGCCAATAGCTGCCCACAAAACGAAAAGCACACCCACGAGCATGTGTGATTCCGAGGGCAGCTTACAAACCCTGTTTTTCGATTACAAAATGCCTTGCGCTGCGCAGTGCAACACGCAGGGCGCGAGCCCTAAAAACTAATTCCTCAAATACCAGCGAGAGACACAGTTACCAAGCAACTAGCACTGACCACGTGATGCAGCAAGCCGAAGACGGTAATACAGAGTCCATAACTTCCCAAGGAAAATCGCCTCACGGTAAAGCTAGGTAGGCACAAGCCCTAAAACCAGCCGAGACAACACCACTGCTGAGGTAAGCCAAAACAACGAGCAGCAGCCAGCACAAGCCGCATAAGACATGCCCGCTCCCCCCACCCCCTACCCCAGTGCTTGGCACAGGAGTGGAGGTACACAAATAAAGCAATGACTGCTGCTCCTGACTGCTAAAGCGCAGGAGTGGTGCAAGAAAGAACAACCATTCTACCACTGCTCCCAGTCGCTCAGTGTAGGAGCGGCGGTGACAAAGAACAAAACACACTGCCGCTCCCAGTCATTCCGTGCAGGAGCGGAGATACCATAAAAGGAAAACTGACACCACGGCACCAATCATCCAGTGCGGGAGTGGCTGTCCAGACACAAAAATACAAAAAAACAAAAAAAGTGGAGACGCTATAGTGGTCCCACAAAACAAAGAAAACAAAACATACTCACCACTGCATCCAAATGCCAGTAGTGCATGTCTGTGGATGTTACAGCCAGAACACAGAAAAAACAACCAGGATATAGTCTGGAGTTTCCCCACACTTATAGGTCAGGTGACAAGTATGTCCTGTAAGGCTGCCATGTTGGGTGGGGAATTTTTTCAATGGGTGAATGCTGTGCCTCAAACACCTAGTGCTCCTTGGTGAATGTGAGGAGAAAGATGGAGGAGGAAGGTGATGGAGCCCAAAAATTAAAATTCTTTATAAATGATGTCACAATCCACTATCACACTTACCATCAATACAAGGCCCATAAACATAGAGAGTGAGGTGAATGGATTCTATATGTTTGTTTAAGACATTCATAATAAACAAGACCAGCTTGTCATTTTAAAAAGTTTATTAAAACATATTTAAGAAAACTTAGGTTTGGAACTTTATTAAGCAATGCATTAGAACATGTCATAAGAAAGTTTTATTCAGCATTTAAAAAGAGAGCTTAATTCAAGAAAATATTATTCATTAGCAGAAATAAGTGAAAAAGAGCATTTCCAAAACCTAACTAACTATTCTGTCTCTACCCTCATCGCCTGAAAACAAAGTCTTAAAAAGTTACATTTCCTTACGTGTAATCATCGGACAGCAGAACACGTCCCTCTGGAATCAAGAGCGTAAGCCAAAAGTTTGCAGCTAAAGCCTATTCTTATACCCTAATTTAAGCTGAGCTAACTATTTTTCACATTCCAACAGCTGAATTCTGGCTCTCCATTGGCTGAATCACCTCACGCCACAGTAAACTGTGACATCTTCCACCACGAGACCAGGCTTTACACAGAGTCATTGTTCAAGCACAGAATCCTGACGACAGTTCCTTAGTCTGCTACATTATGTAGCAAAAATGTTCAAGCAATATGAAATCTTTCACGTCTCTTCCTTTCAACCTTGAGCCTGTCGGTTCTGAGCTTTCCATGGCACATCCAAACCCACTCCACAGAGTTGACTTTAGCAGTTCCTTTTTTAAAGATTTCACAATAAAAGTTTGTAGGCTTGTCATCTTTTTTCAAAATAAACTTTCTCCTGTGGCTTAGCATCAGCAGGCCTCTTTTAGAAGGCGTCAATTTTCTGCGCCACTTTTTTGCTTGCGTCACTGCGCCACTTTCAGCTTGCATCACTTTTTCAGAAAACTATTATTTAAACAAACACAAAAGAATAATTAATTCAGGTAAGATAAACCCTTCTGTACCACCCATTCCCTTATTAATTATTAATTAACCCACTAATATAAAGACATTTAGCAAAAGCAAACATTTAAAGCAGCACATAAAATACCCACCATTCTTCATGTAGTCCAACTTTATGTTTCTGAAAGAATAAAAAGATAATTAAATGATACACAGACAGACAAACACAACATAAGACATACATGTAAGCACATATAAAAGCACATGCCATGAATGATCAGCTGCATATTAATAGTGACAAAGACAATAGGACAGACATAACAAACAGGACAATATTAATAATGTGTTACAAAAACAGACTTGCAAATGCAACAAGAGCACATGTAATTAGTTTCCAGCGTGTTCATGTGTGGTGCAAACTTAATCTAGGTTGGTTAAATCAAACAAATCATGCAAACACTCATTAATATATTATTTCAGGTTATGAAAGTGTGACATCACGAGCCAGAATAAAATATTTTCTAAAGCTCGCTCTATCAACTCCCTCATCTGGTGATTTCAAAATCACCAAACAACACCCAAAAATTTTAATTACAAATTTTATCTATTGAACATGTTTCAGGCTTACTCTGGATTAGTATTTAAGCTCTAATTTCATCTATCTCATAGTTAGTATTGAGTCTTACATCTTACTAATTCTGTATCCTTTACCCTTTCTTTATTCAACTAAGTTGAATCCTTTCCACCTTTGAATCCCCAACCCCCAATGAATTTATAAAAAAAAACTAAGTTTTAAATTGCATAACTACATTTTGAATTGCACCAACAAACAAATATCAATCTGAGTAGTATAAAACAAAACAAAAAACAAAAAGTAAATTTTTGAAAATGTTTGAAAAATTAGTATATACCCCCCTCTTTTTTTTTTTTTTCAAAATCTAAAACATGTTTTCTTTGACCTTGCGTCTTACATAAAAGTGTTTCCAGCTAACACAATTTCTTCGACCTTGTGTCACCCTAACATAATTTCTTCAGCCTTAAGCCAAAAATAAACCTCAACTTAAAGAAAACTAAACCTAGTCATTGTCACCATTTTGACTGCTACGCACTCCTCAACTATTGGAGGGATAGTTATGTAGACCCATTCTGAAGACTTGTATTTTACATTTGGTCTCAATGGTCTTTTGCTCTTCCTGGTAATCATTTCAATTTTCACTTCAGCTTGCTCTTTTTTGTCTGAATCACACTTTTGACTTGACCCTTCATATTTGACTTTTAAATCTCTAGGCCAGACATCACCTTTTCTCAAGAGTTTCTTCTTAGGCTTGCTTTCTTTATATTCAGTTTTCCAAGCCCTTTTTGTGAATTTTCTTATTTCAGACTCTTCACTCCCATCTGCAACATTTTCTGAGACTTTAAATCTATACCTAGGAACTTCTTTACTCAGCAGCTTCACTCCATTAGGAACATCATCCTTACAGCTGGTACTTGGTAATTCTTCCTCTTCTTCAGGGATCACCTTCAGCTTCCCAGTTTCAGGATTCTTGTTCCCGCATTCAGAGCTACTCTTCTGCTTTTCAATACTCTCCTGGACTAGATTATGTTCTTGCTCAGAATTTTCTGCTTCTGAATCTTCTCTTTCTGCTTGAGATTCTTTTTCTAGCAGATTTTCATCATTTTCTGAATCTAGAATTACAATCTCTAGATCTTCTTCATTCAATGTTTCATTCACATTGACATCATCATCCAGATATCGACCACCTTGTCGATCTTCAAAATCTGGATTTTTGACATTATTATCCAGATGTCGACCACCTTGTCGATCTTCAAAATCTGGATTTTCTTCAGGAATTTCTTTTTCAGAGTCTGAATCAGTTGTAGTGTCTTTACTAACTTCATCAGTGTTATCAGGTTCAGGTACACAAAGGGTATTACTGATATGCATCCATCCAGTATCTGTTGTCACTTGACTTGCTTTCTGCCACCTGGGCACTATACAGCTTCTCCTCCAATGAGCCTTTGTTCTGAGTAAGTCTCTTAGCAATAGATCATGAGCCTGCTCATTTTCCACATCTGTTCCCAACTGATGGAATACAGAAACTGTATCATTTTTTCTTTTTGGAAAAGCTTCTAACCACTTTGAAAGTAAACAAATGATGACTAGGACATATTTCAATTTGTTATGTTGGGGCACTTCAAAAAGATCTGTTTGAATTTTTGCAAATGAACCACCCTCCCAGCCTATGGTTCCCAAACTCTCAATTGTCTTTTGATCTGCATTGTTTTTCTGGCATGTGTTTTTCTGACATGTCAGACATGTTTCCCTGAACAGTTGAATCATTGTGTCTCTTGCTAAATGACCTGGACCATGGTTCATCTGTGCCATGTCAGCAATCATGCAATTGGACATAACAGGTCCGCCATCTTTGTAAACCCTTTCATCTTCCTCTCTCTGTCTGCAACCTCCTTTGAGCCATGTGTTTTTCTCCTCATCATGTGCCTCATCTTGTAATTGTTTTAACTCTTGCCATGTCTGAATTGCAAAGATTAGTATGAGGATGCTTGAAACATGTTCATTGAATTTTTCCCCATAGATTGCAACCCACTCCTGAGCACAAAATTTAACAATGGTACCTGCGTGCTCATCGCCTTTTGAGACAAGATCATTTTTCTCTCCAGCACATTTTATCACTGCTATTTTGTCAAGAAGCTCAATTTCTTTATTAAAGTCTGGCGTGCCCTGAATAGGAGCTTCACTCAAACTCTTTTTAAATTGCTCAATGGCTTCAAGTTTAATTTCTGTCAGGACAATTGGGTCTTTTATATCTGCTTTTGTCAGTCTCTGCAATGGTTTTGCAAACACTGAGAAAGCACTAATCCATTGGCAACAATAACCAACCATGCCTAGGAGCATTCTTACCTGTTTTTGTGTCTTTGGAGATTCCATTGCCTGAATCATTTTAATTCTCTCAATAGTTACCTGACTGAGAATTTTCTCTTGGAACCTGAAAGCAAAAATTATTTGACTCTCTGGGTACATTGGACCCAATACCACTCAGCATCATGTGGTATCTGACAAAGGATCTCTGCTAGTTTGCGTACAATAGGACAACAAGGGTCGTTAACCTTTCTCGGGTCCTTTACTATTTTGTGCCTTTCATCTTGCTTTCTAATTCTCATATCTGGTGAATTACAAAGACTGTTCTCAATCTCTTTTAGAACACACTGCTTAACAATTTTTTCAATAACAGGAATTGTTTCTAGCCTAATCTTGTACTGCTGAACATTAGGAAATGAGTTTCCCTGCTTGTTTGCAATTTTAACTGGATCAGGTCTGTTTTCCTTGTCTCCACTGAATCCTGTATCTGTATTGTATTTCCGCTCATTAACATAATTTAGAAATGGCGGCAAAGGTATCTCATTCTGCTGAATCACCACCTGTCGCTGTATTTGTAGCTGTTCATTCAGTAGCTGTTGCTGCTGATTTATCTCATCCTGCATCTGTGGATTTTTACACTCTCCTACAAAAGCTAAGGTCGATTTTTCCTTCTCTTTTTTCTTCGTCCATTTTGTTTTCCATTTTTTCAGACTACCCCTTTTTCTCAAAGCCCAAATTAAATCTTTTATATGGGCAGAGGCAATTTTACCTGTATTGTTCAAGCCTTCAATGTCCTCATCATCCTGTAATCTTTTTAATCTGTCTGTACTGATTGTATTATCCAGTAATTTGTACTCACCATGCTGTGTCAGGTCAACGTCAGTGTTTTCACTAGGTAAAGCTTGAGTCATCACTCTCTCTTGCTGAGTTGGAATCATTACTAACTCATTTTCAGGTACATTAGAATAAAGTTTTTCAGCAAACTTTTGAATTGGGACCGTTAAAGCTGTGGGACTATTTTCATCTTTTCTAAGCACTGGGGGAACAGGTTCAATTGTCACAGGAACTGTCACTGCTTCCATGTCTGACATTAACTGCTCAATTAAATCATTTGTAGAATTTACATGATCAAGAATATTAATTTCAGAAGTACTAGGCATCTCATCATACCTACCTGTTGTGACACCTTGAGAAGAGGTATGGACTGGGACTCCATTAATCTGGACTGAGACTCTTGGCGTTACATTAATCTGTTCTGGGAGTCTGCTTGAATTTCTATCGTGATCTGTATTTACAACATCATTTTTATAATGATCAATTAATTATTCTCTGTCAGGTTCATTATTTACATTTGCTAATTCAGGAAATGAATTTTCATTAAAAATTATTTATTTTGGGGTAGCATCTGTGTTTTTATTATGCTTACTAGTTACTTCATTACTCACCTGATTATTCATTAATTTGCTCTCACATGTAGCAACAACCCTTTTAACCTGATTGAATATATTTTCCATTTTCTGATAGCAGAAAAACATTTTCTTCTTCATTGAATAATTGTGATAGATGTTTTAATATACTTACCTTTGTTAAAATTAATTAAAATAATTACAATAAGTAATTACGTTCACTTAATTGGCCTAATAGCGTTTACTGATCAATTAATTAATTAATTTATCAAGGACAGGTGAAATAAAATTTTGTAACCTGATCAATGTAATATAACTCCTAATTTACCTGCATCACTAATTTAATAAACCTAGGAAAAAATATGCATTTACAAAACTGCAATGTAAAACATTTATTTTGCAACAACAAACACCTAAATGTGATTAAATATGTTTAAAATGTATTTTATTTGCACTTACACACCTTACTGCAACAGTACTTGTGAATAAAATTGAATACACAGGTAAATATATTTGGCAAAAGACAACAATAAAAATACCTTATTTTAACAAAAGCAGAAACCCTTAAAAATGATTAAGTATTTAGGAATGCTTCTTTGCACATATTCGTGCACTATCACTTGTGGAGAAAGATTTGTAACATTTTATTTAAACACACTGCTGCAAGAACCTCAGTTTTTCCCTTCTGTCAACCAGCATCAAATTAGTTTCCCTTGAACTTATTTAAACCCCATAAATCACTTATTCCATTTATGTCACAACACTTGCTGGCTGCTGCAACACGAGTCAGCTGTAACAAGCACTTTTTAAAAGGGAAAAGAAACAGCATTGAAATTATTTATTTTTTCCTTCGTTGTGGCAGTGTTGATTTAGATACCATGCACTATGCAAACTGTGTTCAAGAGAAATATATTCACACAATGCCTTGGGAAGTTCCTGACATCACGCTTTCCACACAATCTATATTTTCTAATTATAGAACTGAAGGTTTCAGCAAAAGCTTTCCTTCACGCTCTCTGCACAAGATGTTAGTGGCACAGCATGTATTTCAGCACAAGCCTCTCTCCACACTCGGCTGAATGCAATGTTTACTTTCAAAGATCCTTGCAGTGGTAAAATCACTTTCAACAGTCAGCTAGCAACTAAAGCCTAATATTTTCAGCAAAGCATGAAAGGAGCCATGAAAAAGCACAGTGATTTATTATCCTCTGTGAAAGCTAACATCATTGAAATCCTTTAAAATCAACACGAGAGCAACCACGAGGCAATTCCCTTCATCTCTGTGTGTGACACCTCAGCCAATAAGCTAATGTTTATTTAATTAAGCACACCGGTGTTGCAATATATTTTATATCAATGCAAAGACACTCATGATGTAAATAAACAACTCGGCAGTCAGTTGCAACAGGGCATTCACAGCACGATCTTGCTGTGACACTACAGGAGCCACAACGAATCACAGCACAGCTCTGCTCTGACACTACAGCACATTAACCAATCAGGGCGCTGCCCTGCTATGACACTGCAGCACCCTGACGAATGAGAGCGCAACAGCTGTGACGTAGACAGCTGCTGCAGCTGGCAGCTCTCCCCTTTCACTCCTCACTCGGTAAACAGCCCCTCCCTTCAGAATTTTCGATCGGGACTCTTTAAATGCTCATAAAATAGCACAGAATTCTTTAAAATACTTTTAACAACGTGGAATACCTTAATTATAACCTAATTAACTCAGAACACTCCTAAATGCTCCTAAATGCATTAAAATAGCACAGATCGCCTTTTTGTACATTTCAACTACGCTGAACACTTTTTATACATTTTTAAATTGCGCAGAACATCTTACAATGCATTTAACCAGCGCAGACTTTAACTAAAGGCTTCAGAGCGCTTTACAATATTTTAAAATAGCGCATTCTTTACCCTGAAGGCTCCACTATTACTTTTTGAACGCAATTAATAACTACATAAAGGAAACCATTTGTCTGCTTCTCTAAACAAAGAGATAGTTTTATATACATTCATTCAAGTATTCTCAGCGTGGAATAGACGACGCTATTCTCACAGTATAGTCTCAATTGCCAATAGAGTAATTCCTACCCTACCCTTCAGTTTACAAACCATTCACACACTTTCAAACAAGAAAACCCTAATCATACATACATGAAAACTTCGGTAGGACTCTAACCAACCGTAGTAATCCAGAATCGCCAGTAAGAAAACAACGCAATCTCTTCCTTAGGACTCTAACCTTAGGAAAGAAACAACGCCTACCTTCCTTCTTTGGACTCAAACCCTAGAAGAAAAATAACTCTTACCCTTCACACAAGCTTGGATAAATCTTACTACTCTTTTCACAGAAAGTTTTAAAACAGGCTCACCAGGTCCCTCTGCTTAATGCTACAATTTCATAGGCAATCCTCACTATGCATTCAACCATTCAATCTAAGGTCCCTAAACTTGTGTTGTACGCCCACAACATGTGATATATTCTATACCACAATTTTTGAAACAGACAAATGCACTGTGTAACTTTTCTAGCCACACTACCTTGCCGACAATTAACCAGGAATCTTTCACACTGCTGGAAAAATTTCTTAAGACTACATATAACACTCTGACATAACCAAAAACTTAACAGTTGTTAAACATCAATCCTATGTCTATACCAACATATATGTAACATGCATTTCAAAAACAACATATGAACCGTCTGATGCTACCAAATTGATGGAGCCCAAAAACTAAAATTCTTTATAAATGATGTCACAATCCACTATCACACTTACCAATCAATACCAGGCCCATAAACATAGAGAGTGAGGTGAATGGATACTATATGTTTGTTTAAGACATTCATAATAAACAAGACCAGCTTGTCATTTTAAAAAGTTTATTAAAACATATTTAAGAAAACTTAGGTTTGGAACTTTATTAAGCAATGCATTAGAAAATGTCATAAGAAAGTTTTATTCAGCATTTAAAAAGAGAGCTTAATTCAAGAAAATATTATTCATTAGCAGAAATAAGTGAAAAAGAGCATTTCCAAAACCTAACTAACTATTCTGTTCAAGCACAGAATCCTGACGACAGTTCCTTAGTCTGCTACATTATGTAGCAAAAATGTTCAAGCAATATGAAATCTTTCACGTCTCTTCCTTTCAACCTTGAGCCTGTCGGTTCTGAGCTTTCCATGGCACATCCAAACCCACTCCACAGAGTTGACTTTAGCAGTTCCTTTTTTAAAGATTTCACAATAAAAGTTTGTAGGCTTGTCATCTTTTTTCAAAATAAACTTTCTCCTGTGGCTTAGCATCAGCAGGCCTCTTTTAGAAGGCGTCAATTTTCTGCGCCACTTTTTTGCTTGCGTCACTGCGCCACTTTCAGCTTGCATCACTTTTTCAGAAAACTATTATTTAAACAAACACAAAAGAATAATTAATTCAGGTAAGATAAACCCTTCTGTACCACCCAATCCCTTATTAATTATTAATTAACCCACTAATATAAAGACATTTAGCAAAAGCAAACATTTAAAGCAGCACATAAAATAACCACCATTCTTCATGTAGTCCAACTTTATGTTTCTGAAAGAATAAAAAGATAATTAAATGATACACAGACAGACAAACACAACATAAGACATACATGTAAGCACATATAAAAGCACATGCCATGAATGATCAGCTGCATATTGATAGTGACAAAGACAATAGGACAGACATAACAAACAGGACAATATTAATAATGTGTTACAAAAACAGACTTGCAAATGCAACAAGAGCACATGTAATTAGTTTCCCGCGTATTCATGTGTGGTGCAAACTTAATCTAGGTTGGTTAAATCAAACAAATCATGCAAACACTCATTAATATATTATTTCAGGTTATGAGAGTGTGACATCACGAGCCAGAATAAAATATTTTCTAAAGCTCGCTCTATCAAAGGTACACTTCCACTAACTAATTTTCAGCAATAAACAAGCCATTAAATCTTATTATCTTGTTACATTTGCTGGGAATTCAAAGACCAAGGTCAAACTTCAAGCTGTGTTATCGTGGGAGCCGGGTGTTTATTTTGCTTTCAGCTTACTTCAAAGTGAGTGTTTATAGAAAGAGGAATGCAGCGTACTTTCTCCATGGAGCCTGCTTGTGCCCTTTTTAAAAATTTAATTTTAGACATAGACATCTTAAACGGTGTCTCTTTCTCCAGCTGCACAAAGCACGTGCACATTTTTGAAAAATTCCTCTCCTTTGGTGAGTCCATTTCATTGGTGAAACTGCCTTTTTGGGCAATTTACACTATTTATGACCCACTCACTGTCAAGCACAGGATAATATATTTCCACAGGAAAGAGCCTGCCCCATTGTTACACAAATTTACCAGTGCTTGGTTTTCACTTTGATGTTTAAAGCGTATGCTTTACTAGCAGCCCGTCCCGAATTTGTCTGGGTATGAATTGCTGCCGGCCAGTAGTATATTGTTTTGTAGGATTTCGTTTTGATAGCATTTCTTATCTGTGACAGGCCTGTGAAACTGCTGATGCACTTAAGAGTGTGCGTTCAGTAGTGTGTGAACTCGAATTTCCCTACTTTATTTTTCCTTGCAATATTATATAGCACGAACTCGACAACATGGCATGAGCACAATTTACATTACAGAAGAACACATTCATTTGTGGTAGGCACGGGAAGACAAAGCAAATTGCCTGGAATCACAGGATGTTGAGCTGATGCCGAGATTCGAATGTAGCTCCCCAGCTCTAAAGTTCGCAATTCTAGAACTTGTGGCGGGAGGTGTGTCTAAAAGTATGTCGGTGCTGGCCATCAATGAGAGAGACTTGTGCATTTTTCAAATGGGTGGTGAAAAAATATGAGTATGTTGCTGGAGATGTGTGCCGCCGTGCCACCAATGTACTTACCGGGGGAGGGTAAACACCCATTATTCCGAAACTTTCTTTTCGCATACCATCACTCCCATACTTTCATTACGAAAGTACGATGACTCCGCAATGCCATTATAACGCATGGCATTACATTTTATATGCTTTTACCACGCATACATTTGCAACGAAATTCGTTGTAAATGCATGAATGGTAAAAGCATGTTTTTTTAAAAATGTTTGGATAAGGTAAGTATGGGTATAGGGGTATATGTTTTGGGGTACTGAGGTATATGTTTTGGGGGGTTTGGGTATTTTAAGGGTTCAGATATAGTTTTGGGTTTTGGGGTACAGGGGTACAGGGGTAGTTTTAGGGTTTAGGGATAGGTATGGGGTTTGGGGTAAAGGGGTATTTTTAGGGTTCAGGGCTAGGTTTGGGTTTTGGGGTATTTTTAGGGTTCAGGGGTAGGTTTGGGTTTTGGGGTACAGGTGTATTTTGAGGGTTCAGGGCTAGGTTTGGGTTCTGGGGTACAGGGGTATTTTTAGGGTTCAGGGCTAGGTTTGGGTTTTGGGGTACAGGGGTATTTTAGGATTAAGGGGTAGGTTTGGGTTTTGGGGTACAGAGTTATTTTTAGGGTTCAGGGCTAGGTTTTGGTTTTGGGGTACAGGGGTATTTTCTAGGGTTCAGGGGTAAGTTTGGGTTTTGGGGTACAGGGGTATTTTAAGGGTTCAGGGCTAGGTCTGGGTTTTGGGGTACAGGGGTGGTTTTAGGGTTCAGGGGTAGGTATGGGTTTTGGGGTACATGGGAATTTTTAGTGTTCAGGGCTAGGTTTGGGTTTTGGGGTATAGGGTTATTTTTAGGGTTCAGGGGTATGTTTGAGTTTTGGGGTACAGGTGTATTTTAAGGGTTCAGGGCTAGGTTTGGGTTTTGGGGTACAGGGGTATTTTTAGGGTTCAGGGCTAGGTTTGGGTGTTGGGGTACAAGGGTATTTTAGGGTTAAGGGGTAGGTTTGGGTTTTGGGGTACAGGGTTATTTTTAGAGTTCAGGGCTAGGTTTAGGGTTTGGGGTACAGGGGATTTTTTAGGGTTCAGGGGTAGGTTTGGGTTTTGGGGTACAGGGGTATTTTTAGGGTTCAGGGCTAGGTCTGAGTTTTGGGGTACTGGGGTATTTTAGGGTTCAGGGGTAGGTTTGAGTTTTGGGATACAGGGGTATTTTTAGGGTTCAGGGCTAGGTTTGGGTTTTGGAGTACAGGGGTATTTTTAGGGTTCAGGGGTAGGTTTGGGTTTTGAGGTCCAGTGGTATTTATAGGGTTCAGGGCTAGGTTTGGGTTTTGGGGTACAGGGGTATTTTTAGGGTTTAGGGATAGGTTTGGGTTTTGGGGTACAGGGTATATTTATAGGGTTAAGATGGGTTAGTGTTTAAGGGTGTTGGGGTATTTTAAGGAGTAAGGGTGGGTTATGATTATGGGGTGAAGGGGTATTTAAAGGGAGCAGGGTGGTATTCTTTTTTATGGTGTAAAGGGTAATACAATAAAATAAATAAAAATAATATAAATAATGCAATTTAAAAGAATAGGGGCCAGATGTAGGTCGGTCGGTAACGGCCGAAAATCGGTATTTTCGGCCGTTACCGATCGGTAAATAGTTGATCGGTATGTAGGGGGCATTATTTTACCGAATCGGTAAAATTACCGATTTGGTAATTTTACCGATTCGGTAAAATAAAAAAATCAGTAATGTTGGACAGGCCCCAGAAGGGGGCTCGCTCCCTCCCCGCATGACAGAGCCAGGACACCGACTCTCCAGAAGCCACCCCCAGAAGTAACCCGTAACCCGTCCCACACGGGATGTCTGCCCCCGAACATCTCCGTAACACCGGCCTGGGCCTCCACCAGCACCATCGCCCGGGCCCAGCCGCCATCTTGGACACTGCACCACGAGGCCGCGTGGCCTCAGCTCGACCCTAACCCTGGGCCTGGCCAGGCCCCGACAGCCCTGCACCACCATCCACCCGGGAGGTGAACGGACCACTTGGCAGGTCAATGGGAGAGAGGAGTTTCGATTGCTCTCCCCCTCCAGGTGCCGATCACCCCCAGCCTTCCCGGGCGCTGGCTCCCCCCCCCTGCTGGGTGTCTGGACTCCCTCATCCCGGACCTCCCGACCTCCAAGTGCGAAGGGTCCGGACATCAAAGGGCGCCAGCCCTATAACTGGGGCAGCTCCAGAGCAGGAAGGCAGTTGTATCCTGGAGTCGAGAGACACCGTGAAGAACTCATCCTTGACGGACTGCTGGCGCTGCCGCAGCCTTGCCTTATGAACTGCCGTCCTGCCCGCTGGCGCTGCCGTGGCCCTCTGCAACCTTCATCCTCGTCGGGACCTGCTGGCGCTGCCGCGGCCCGTTGTAACCACCACCTTCGTCGGGACCTGCTGGCGCTGCCGCGGACCGTTGCCACCTACGATCTTCTCGGGACCTGCTGGCGCTGCCGCGGCCCGTCCTCCTAGAACACTGAGCTCGAGGATTGTGAGCTACCCATCATCTCATCCTAACTACCAGATTGATAAAGAGACTATCCCGCTACCCCCTTTTCCCATCAAAGAGACTAGAATCGAGGGGACCCCTGAGTCCTGACCTCCTTGTACCATTCTACCGTACTTCAAGATTGCTTATAAAGAACGTTAAACCTTATCTTTGTGTGGTGTCCATCTGTGGGGGGGAAGTTACTTATCTGTACGATCGCTGGAGACGGCTCCCCCCGGAGACCTCTCCCCTTGTCCTCGGCCGACCCCTCAGGTCCCGTCTAACATTGGTGGCCAGCGGCGCGATCCGAATCACGCGTACGTACAGAGAGTGACTCACCCCACGACTAAACCACAATGACAACCAAAGAGAGCGGATCCACAGAAAAATTCCAGATGGAGAAATTGGAAGAGTACAGCCATCGTGAGTTAAAACAATTTTGCACCGAACTAGGCATTGCTACCACCGGTCTGAGCACGAAAGACGATTTCAAGCACGCCATCGAATCTTGGGCGGAAACCGGGGCCGTCAGACCCCCGGACCAAAACATCGCAGCATCAGAGATCAACACCACTTCTCCCGAAGAACGGAGAGCGGGTCTCTCACAGGAAGAGATCCAAGAAAGAGAAAGAAACAGACTACACGAATTAGAGATGGCACGGCTCAAGATGGACGGTGAGCTAAAACTAGCGGAACAAAAACTGAACTTAGAACACCTACGGCTCCGAGAAGAGCGGGAAGAAAAGCAAAGACAAAGAGAACTCAAAGAAAAGAGACTGGCATACGAACACGAGTGCAAGCTAGCTGAAATAGAACTACGAAAACAAAACAAAGAACTAGGGGTGCCCGAGCAACCGCGCACCCCGGGCGCTACGGAACAAAAAGTCCACATCCCCAAGGACGTCGTCCGAGAATACTATCGGAACGACGACATACAACAGTGGTTCAAGGCCTATGAGATCGCCATGACCTCCCACCGGATCGATCGAAGTGACTGGGGAGCCGGTCTATGGGGTAGGTTCGTCAATGAAGGCCGCGATGCCCTGCTACAGCTCCCGGACCATCAGATGACGTCCTATGATCACATGAAGGCCGCCCTCCTCACTCGATATGGACTCACGCCCGAGATGTACCGCCAGAGGTTCCGCGACTGCACCCGGATCCCGGGTACAACTTGGGTGGAATATGTGAACTATTTTAGCCGAGCCTTCGAAGGGTGGATCAAAGGTAGCTGAGTCACCACCTACGAGCAACTCTTCAACCTCATTGTATGGGAGCACCTCTCCAACAACTGCTTCGTCGAGCTCAGGCAGCACCTCCTCGACAGTAAATTGACTGACCCTCGGCAGCTCGCCGCTGAGGCTGACCGATGGGAGAGCACCCGAGTGGCCCGGAGTGGGCCAAACGAGCAGAACCGAAACAACCAAGGCCCTCATCGTCCCCGAGGAGGAGGAGGAGGCCAGGGCCGGGGCAGAGATGCCGCCCCGGCAGCTCCCGTCAACAACACCCCACCCTCGGCTGGGCGGGGGAACCCTCCGATGCGCCCAGGGTTCCGAGCCAATGTCACGTGCCATCGGTGCCGGCGGGTCGGACACTATGCCAACGACCCGAACTGCCCCAAGAACCAGACTCCCGGGCCCCGCCAGGTCGCGGCCGCCGCCCTAGGAGAAGAACGAACGTACGAAGAGCATGAAGAATATGAACAGGAACAGCCCGAGTGGGAACCTTCCGCCATGGTCCTGGCTTGCCTAGGGGGAAGAGACATGGTCCCGCGGGTCCCCCTACCCGCAAACACCCGAAAATACAGCCAGTGGGTGAACATCAACGGACGCAAGGCCGAAGCCCTGCGTGACACCGGAGCCAGTGTGACGGCCGTCCGCTGTCACCTGGTGACCCCAGAACAAATCCTGCCCAACGTCCTTTGCCCTGTCCGATCAGCTGACAATTCTGAGAGCCTAAGTCGGATGGCCTGTGTCCCCTTTGAATGGGGAGGAGTGTCCGGCATGCTGAAGGTGACTGTCCGCGATGATGCCCTTCGTGGACTGCCTCCTGGGAAACGATCTCGAGAGTTCCCCGTGGGCGGCCGTTGAGAGAAGAGAACACCTGGGGATGCTGGGCCTCCCAGACTGGGCGTGCGTAACAACCCGGTCCATGGCCGCCCGTGCCGACCCAGACCCGAAGATCCCGAATGGCCAGCACCTCCTCCCCCGATCACTCCAGAGGAAGACGCCGGCCGCCCTGACCCCCCAGAACAAGCCCCGGAAGAGCGCGCTCAGCCTCGGGACCTTCCAGACCTGGCTCAGTGGCGTCAAGAGGAGAACAATTTCGGCAGGAGCAAAAGACCTGTCCCTCCCTCGAGGGACTCCGACAGCAAGCCCTCGCCCAGAGCGCGGGAGACACCGCAGGGGCGCACTGGATCTACTGGGACAACGACTTACTGTACAGCGAGCAAAGAATTGCAGAATTGGGGGCCAGTCGGGTGCTGGTGGTACCCCTCCGTTTCAGAGACTTCCTTTTAAACTTGGCCCACGATGTCCCCCTGGCTGGGCACTTGAGCAAGATAAAACCTACAACCGCCTGGTGACACACTTTTACTGGCCCAAGATGCGAAATGACGTTTCCAACCACTGCCGGGCCTGCCCCACCTGCCAAGCCAGCGGCAAGAGCGGCCGAAAACTCAAGGCGCACCTGCAACCATTCCCTGTTGTCACCACCCCGTTCGAACGAGTGGGAATAGACATTGTGGGGCCCCTGGACCCCCGAACAGCACAAGGGCACCGATTCATCCTGGTCCTGGTGGATCACGCCACCCGTTATCCCGAGGCCATCCCCCTTCGAACAGTGACAGCACCAGTGGTAGGCCGAGCCTTGATGGGGATCTTCTCGCGAGTGGGCTTCCCCCGGGAGGTCGTCAGTGACCGGGGCACAAACTTTATTTCGAAGTATATGAAATCCCTCTGGCAGCAGTGCGTGGTCACCTACCGTTTCACAACACCCTATCACCCGCAAGGAAACGGACTGGTCGAGCGGTTCAACCGCACCCTCAAGGGAATGATTATGGGGCTGGAGGAGCCCCTACGCCGCCAGTGGGACGTGCTACTACCGTGCCTCGTCTTCGCCTACCGAGAAGTCCCCCAGAAGTCCCTCGGTTTCAGCCCTTTCGAGCTCCTGTACGGGCACCCTGTCCGAGGGCCCCTCAGCCTAGTGAAGGAAGAATGGGAGATGGCCCCCCTGAAAACCCCTCCGGATGTCTACAAGTACCTCCTGACCCTCCGCAACCAGACCAGGCGATTCAGGGAGATCGCTAAAGCCAACCTAGAGGCCAGTCAGGAGGACATGAAGAAATGGTACGACCAACATGCCTCCTCCATTGAGTTCGAACCTGGTCAGCAGGTGTGGGTGATGTCCCCCACCTAACCTTGTGCCTTGCAAGACAAATGGACAGGACCCTTCAAGGTGGTCGAACGCAAGGGCCCTGTCACCTATCTCATCGACATGGAGTCCCCCCGAAACCCCCTCCGGGTCCTCCACGCCAACAGACTCAAACCACACTTTGTGCGCTCAGAGCTCAGCCTCCTGATGGCTACAGACAGTGGGGCGGAAGAAGACTCCGAGCCACTCCCTGACCTGCTGAGGAACCGTGAGAAAGATGGTTCCGTGGATGGGGTCCGACTCTCCGAGGCCCTGACCCCGGAGCAGCGCCACGGCTGTCGGACCCTCCTGTTGCAATTTGCGGACCTGTTTTCCCTCACCCCGGGGTCACCCCCTGGTGCCTTCACGACGTGGATACTGGGGACAGTCCCCCTATTCGGCACCGAGCCTACCGAGTCCCGGACCGGGTGCGCGCCTGCATCCAAGAAGAGGTCACCAAGATGCTCGCACTCAGGGTCATCGAGCCCTCAGACAGCCCTGGGCCAGCCCAGTCGTACTGGTACCCAAAGCGGCCGCCCCGGGCACCACCCCGAGCTCCGGTTCTGCGTCGACTATCGGGGTCTGAACGCTGTCACCAGAACCGACGCTCATCCTATCCCCCGAGCAGATGAACTGGTCGACCGCATGGGGGCTGCCCGCTACCTAAGCATCTTTGACCTGACAGCGGGCTACTGGCAGATCGGCCTCACCCCCAGGGCTCAAGAACGATCCGCTTTCTCCACCCCGGATGGGCACTACCAGTTCACCGTGATGCCCTTCGGTATGAAAAACGCTCCAGCCACTTTTCAAAGACTGGTGAACCAGGTATTGGCGGGCCTCGAAGACTTCAGCGCCGCCTACCTGGATGATATCGCAGTATACAGCCGTCACTGGTCAGACCACCTCTGCCACCTCCGAGAGGTCCTGCAGGCCCTTCAGCGAGCTGGCCTCACCATCAAGGCCAGCAAATGCCAAATCGGCCAAGGGTCCTTGACCTACCTTGGACATCAGGTGGGGAGCGGTCTGGTGGCACCTCTCCAGCTCAAGATCGCTGCCATCCAGTCCTTGCAGCCCCCCGTCACCCAAACCGAGGTACGAGCTGTCCTGGGGCTCACCGGATACTATCGGAGGTTCGTGAAGGACTATGGCAGCATTGTGGGGCCCCTCACGGAACTCACATCCAAAAAGCATCCCAAAACGGTCAACTGGACTCCAGACTGTCAAGCGGCCTTCGAGAAACTGAAGGCCGCCATGTGCACCACCCCGGTGCTCCAGGCCCCCGACTACAGCCGCGAGTTCATAGTCCAGACCGATGCCTCGGACCATGGCATTGGGGCCGTCCTCTCGCAACTTAACTCCGAGGGGGTCGATCAGCCAGTGGCCTTCATCAGCCGACGCCTACTGGCCCGAGAACAACGCTGGAGTACCATCGAGCGGGAGGCCTTCGCAGTGGTGTGGGCCCTCAAGAAACTCCGCCCTACCTCTTTGGTACCCACTTCCGGGTACAAACAGACCATTGCCCCCTGCAATGGTTAAGGCAGATGCGGGGGGAGAATCCCAAACTGCTGCGATGGTCCATCTCCCTGCAAGTGATGGACTTCACTGTGGAGCATCGCCCTGGTCAAGATCACGCCAATGTGGATGGCCTGTCCCGCTTTTTCCGCCTCGACGGAGAGAGTCCCCAAGAGGATGGGTAACTCTCCCCGCCTTCAGCTGGGGGGACGCATGTTGGACAGGCCCCAGAAGGGGGCTCACTCCCTCCCCGCATGACAGAGCCAGGACACCGACTCTCCAGAAGCCACCCCCAGAAGTAACCCGTAACCCGTCCCACACGGGACGTCTGCCCCTGAACATCTCCGTAACACCGGCCTGGGCCTCCACCAGCACCATCGCCCGGGCCCAGCCGCCATCTTGGACACTGCACCACGAGGCCGCGTGGCCTCAGCTCGACCCTAACCCTGGGCCTGTCCAGGCCCCGACAGCCCGGCACCACCATCCACCCGGGAGGTGAACGGACCACTTGGCAGGTCAATGGGAGAGAGGAGTTTCGATGGCTCTCCCCCTCCAGGTGCCGATCGCCCCAAGCCTCCCCAGGCGCTGGCTCCACCCCCCTGCTGGGTGTCTGGACTCCCTCATCCCGGACCTTCCGACCTCCAAGTGCGAAGGGTCCAGACATCAAAGGGCGCCAGCCCTATAACTGGGGCAGCTCCAGAGCAGGAAGGCAGTTGTATCCTGGAGTCGAGAGACACCGTGAAGAACTCATCCTTGACGGACTGCTGGCGCTGCCGCAGCCCTGCCTTGTGAACTGCCGTCCTGCCCGCTGGAGCTGCCGCGGCCCTCTGCAACCTTCATCCTCGTCGGGACCTGCTGGCGCTGCCGCGGCCCGTTGTAACCACCACCTTCGTCAGGACCTGCTGGCGCTGCCGCGGACCGTTGCCACCTACGATCTTCTCGGGACCTGCTGGCGCTGCCGCGGCCCGTCCTCCTAGAACACCGAGCTCGAGGATTGTGAGCTACCCATCATCTCATCGTAACTACCAGATTGGTAAAGAGACTGTCCCGCTACCCTCTTTTCCCATCCAAGAGACTAGAATCGAGGGGACCCCTGAGTCCTGACCTCCTTGTACCATTCTACCGTACTTCAAGATTGCTTATAAAGAACGTTAAACCTTATCTTTGTGTGGTGTCCATCTGTGGGTGGGAAGTTACTTATCTGTACGATCGCTGGAGACGGCTCTCCCCGGAGACCTCTCCCCTTGTCCTCGGCCGACCCCCCAGGTCCCGTCTAACAGGTAAATTTACCAAATGTGAGCCACCCAGATGTAGGTGGGACTCTTCAGAGTCCCAAAGGTCTTATCGAATCAGTATTTTACCATCAAATCCAATTTGATGGTAAAATACCGATTCCGGTGTGCATGCACATGTGTGCATGCACACCTATGCCATGTGACAGGCAGACCTGCCGTTAGGGCATGTATGCCTGCCACATGGCACCCGAGCCTGTTTTGGGGGTGCCAGAGGGTGTCAAAGTGACACCCCCTGCACCCTTGTGAAATTCGGTATTTACCGATTCGGTAAATACCAAATCGGTAATGCCCAGAATGGGCATTACCGATTCGGTATTTACCGAATCGGTAAATACCGAAATCATCCGATTCGGTATTCCAGCACATCTGGAATACCTACATGTCGACCCCATAGATTTACCGATTTTTAACTACCGAATCAGTAAAATTCGGTAATTGAAAATCGGTAAATCTATTTCACCTACATCGGGCCCCTAATGTTTTAATTAAATTAAAGACGTGTGTGTGTATATATATATATATATATATATATATATTGTATCGTATCATGTGATCAAGGCTCTGGCGTCATGCGGAACTGCTTGGGTATTATTCTATGAAACTGATGGAATAAAAGACTGTTTTTGCACAAAAGTCGGGTCTGACTTGTTCGTTCAGAGAGTCCAGTTGAAGCAGCAGGACTGGGATGCGGCAGCCTCGAGCGAAGTGAATAGTATATACATATATATACATATATATATATATATATATATATATATATATATATATATATATATATATATATATATATATATATATATAAATACACATACATACAAACATATATTTGATGTTTTAACAATGCACTTTTACAATGTATATGACTTTACCACACATGCATTTACGTTATAATGGCATGCGTGATAAAGTCATATGCGTTGTAAAAGTTTTAGAAATGATGTCTTTGCTGAGTAATAGTCCCACGTTATAAAAATTGCGGAGTGATGGTATGTGGGATGTTGGTTTGCGGAATATCATCACATATTCCCGGGGGAGGGATAGTCCCTTTCTTGCTATTTCCGTGGAGGCGGGCCTTGTGTCCAGATGTGCGTGGCGCGAGGCCTGTGTGCAACAGAAGTGGAAAATCTCCAGTGTGCGCTTCAGGCGTCACCGGAAGTTAAGGCGAGATTACATTTACTGCACAATGGCCCCTGTTTGCGCTCCTTCCGGCCCTTGGGAATAGCGCCATGCCTGACCTCCATACAGTAAAGCAGGTGCATGTCACTGGGAGCGCCGGGCAAGCACACGGAGCAAGCACACGGAGCTGGAATGTACAGAACCTGGGAAGAAAAAACAATGAAATATTGGGCACAACGCTAGCTTTTTTTCCGTAATCCCGCGCCCCGCACGCGCCCCAGTCCCCAGCACACGCCCACAGCACACGATATGAGACATGGCATGAAGGGCGGAACGTACGACACGCCCCCAGAGTTTTGTCACGCCCCCAGCACATGCCCACAGCACAACGCAGACACGCAGATTGGTGCTGTGGTTCCTGAGATTACCCGCCTCAAAGGTTTGGGCTCTCTCTTTATTATATTAGTATAGATATAGATTTATGACATCTGTGGCAACTCATTTTGGAGACTAGTATGAGTTTAAAGGCACTTTTTATGCAAGCTTTTGTGATTATGTTTAGCTACACAATAATTATGTATTCTGTCTGAAACTGTGTCTTTTTCAAAACACATGCATTACTGGATATAAATGATATCCTCATTTGTACCTCCAGGCACTAAGGGGAGAACATCCTTAACAACAACTCAATAACAATGAGTTCCAAAGTCACGCAAGCCAAACAACCACTTGCAAGAACGACGACTTAGCCTGAACCACACATGTGCGTGGTTAAAGGCTAAGACGGTCTAGTGTTCCAGATGGGCAGTCCCGAGGAGCGTCGGAGGAACAGGAGAGGTAAGAGGGGTTTGGGTGGGGAGGGAGGGTTGGGTTGGGTGTTTTAATGTGTGCGAGGGGGTTCGGGGTAGATTTTAAGTTAGTGTGTTAGGTATTAGGGGGTGGGGGGTTTGTATTGGTTTTTAGGATTTGGGGAGGTTGTGATCGTTTTTTAAAGGGTTGGCAGGGGTTTCTGTTTGTTTTTAGGAGGTGGGATCGGTTTGAGTTAGTTTCAAGGGGGTGGCGGGTTCGTATTCGTTTTTAGGGGTTGGGGTTTGTGGACGTTTTTAGGGGGTTTGTGTTCGTTTTTAGGGGGTGGGAGGGATTGGAGTTAGTTTTAAGGGAGTGGGGGCGGTCATATTAGTTTTTAGGGGTTGGGGGAATCATGATAGTTTTTAGGGGGTAGGAGTGGTTCCAGTTAGATTTTATAGGGTCAGAGGGGTTAGTGTTAGTTTTCAAGGGGTGGGAGGGGTTAGTGTTAGTTATTAGGAGGTGGGGGTGTTTGTCTACGTTTGTTAGGGGGTGGGAGGTGGGGGTACGTGGTAGATTTTAGGGAATGGGAGGGGTTGGAATAGATTTTAGGGGTAGTTTACCATGCATTCCTAAGGAATGCGTTGAAAAACAAATCGTTGTTGAGATGCGGTCGTAGTACAAATCGCGTAGTTTAGGGAGTGGTTGTTGAGGAACTCATTGTTCCAACATACAACCGGCAATGAGGTCATGATTTTGTGCAGCAAGTGCAGTGGCACTGGGGCAAAAGATTTAGGAAACCCACTGAACATCAATTCTTGTTATATTATACCTCAAAACAAGAAGTCACAAGTGCAGTTACCTTGCAGGCATTAGGGTAATGATTTGAATAGTGCAGTGGCACAGGGGCCTGAAGCTTTAGGAAACCCACTGAACACCGACTATTGGTATAGTTTACTGATAAACAAGCAGTCACAAGGGCAGTTACCTTGGATGCACAACGGCCATGATTTGACTGATGCCGCAGGTGCAGTGGCACGGGGGCCTAAAGGTCTAGGAAACCCACTGAAAACCAATGATTGCTGTATTTTACTACTAAAAAAGCTGTCAGGAGGTCTTTTTTTAGTTCATTTTTAACCATTGCACCCAAAGAGGCAGATAGCCTAAAGCATCACTATAATAAAAGCTGTAACCTATTGGACTTTTGTGTCTACCTACAACTTATGTTACATTCTGTGCATTTTTATGGCAATTTTTCACAGTTTTTATATGGTCCTAAAATGCTTCTGAATCTGGACACACTAACACTTTGGCAAGATCATTCTCCGTTCTATAACATCAGCATTTCAGCCATTGTAAACACTATATAAATACTTATAACTTACCACATGGCATTCCATACGAAGCTTTGGCAAAGCCAATAGGTCTGTTCTATGTGAGGTCTATTGGCTTTGTCAATGTTTTTTTAGCCATATTATACATCAGCGCTAGCTTAAGTGCAGCATAATTGTAATTAAAAAAAAAAGCCATTTGCAACATTGCTAAACAAAATCAGAAAAGCCAATCTCACAAAGGCAAGATGTTTTGCCTTTGCCAATGCTTGTTGTGCTTTGGGTTCAGCACAACAGCCTGCAGGGGATGATGGAGGCTGCTTGTTTTGATTTGATTTATAATTTTGTGTAGCGTTGTAATGCCCTCCGGTATCTTGGAGCTGCTGCTGTACTAAACAGGAGGGGAACGGCCTGGCAGAAATATGGAAGCTCTTATTGATTAAAAAGCCAAGTTCGTTTTCTGTTCTGGTGTAGTAACTTTATTACTCTCTTAAAGAGCGGCAGCATTTTTTTTTTTTTTTTTTTTTTACTCGCACCTCAGCTGGGGCTTGCAGAAGCCTAACACGTTCATAACATAACATGTGTATTTGTAAAGCGCACGTATCACCCAAGGGTCTTAGGCGCTGAATAACAGATGTATATTCATGCCAGATAACCAAGAAATCAGCTAAATTACTTAACAGATAAAATATGATATGGAGGCGATTAATTGACATTTGCAATCTCTGTATATATGAGATATGTGTCCACTGGGAGAATTCCAGATCTATCCGTCTATATGAGTAATTACACTAAAAGCTATTTATATATCAAATGTACCATGTTCAACAACTATAGAATAATTAAATATGGAGAGAAAACAGCAGGGCATGCAGCTCCTTGATTCCAGTTCATAATTCGATAATTTCACTAAGCTATGTAATAAAGAATTGTAACATGTCACCCTCACTAACACAAGGATGTCTTCAATGAAGTCAGTAAGCCTGTGAGCTATCTACAAAAAATACAAATCTGGGATCTGCATGTTCTATAAACTCGGATTTGCAGCAGGAGCATTAACCCGCTGTGCTGTTTTATGCTGAATCAAACTGGTGACTAGACTGCACACAGATCTCTCCAATAAATGCATTCACCACTACAGTTACCTTACTGCTGTTATACCCTGGACGGCAGGGTACATAAAACTCTCTGCAGCCAGTGCCTCATCCCAATAATATGTAGTAAAATGTAGTATATGACCGGTTAAGTGAGCCAGAAGAGATTTACCATCTAATTTGTCCTAGTTGCCAATTTCTTTGGAGATATAGTTTAATGTTTACCTGTCAGGGTCTACTTAACATGACTCTCCTCTTGTGATTCTACCCCCTCTCTGCTATCACTCTTTTACCCCTAATATATGGGATCCTGGAGAGATTTTTGTTTCATCTCCCGCACAGGGATAAAGTCTTGTGTCATTCACAGTGAATGGACGCAAAGTGCAGAAACATTCACCGCCTTCCAAGGCCTGCAGAGCATAGAGCCTGATTACGAGTCTGGCGGTCCATGAACCGCCTTACTCGCGGTGGCGGTGTTCCATCCACTGGATTACGACTCTCTAAATCATTCCAGCGGTGGACCACTGGCTGCCCCAATGAAGTGCCATTCCCTCGCGGTGGCGCAGTGGAGCGGTAATGCAGCATGCTAAGCTGGACTGGTGCAATCCCACCGAGCCAAGTCAACCATTTATGGCGGTCAGCCCGCTGTGAAAAGGCTGGCGGTGGAGGAACAGAGGGGGCCCAATCGGGCCACCATCCCAAACCACCAGAATGCATTCAGGTGGGCACAACATCTGCCCCCCGGTCTGCTTTCAGAGTCCATGCCGTGCTGGAACATTTTGGCCATTCCCGTTTTCAGGGCATCCCGGTGGGAACTGCAAAAGGACCGTTCGCCTGCACGAGTAGAACTCATAATCAGGTGGGCGGTCCTTGCGCAGCTTTGGCACACCTGTGCCGGCGGAGAGCTCACGCAACTGCACTAAAATCGGGTCAGCGCCATAGTCTCATTGAAGATCCAGGCAGAGGCGGCTCCTCCGAATGAGCGGAGGAGTGTCGCTCTTCAGGCCACAGCTGAAAAATAAAATGGTTATATAGTTTATTTATTGCCATTTTATTTCTGAGCAACCAACACATCCTGAACTGAGTGACAGGATGAAGTGGCAGGAGCTGTGACAGTGTGCTTTAAAATAAATGTGCATGTCTCTTCAGCCTGCTGCCGTAGCACGGCCAACCAGTCATGCTCATTTTAAAGTTCTCTGACCCAGTTGTCTTAGACAGCTGGGTTAAAGAAAGCTCAGGCCTCCAGTGCTCTTAGGAGCGCTGCAAGCGGTCGCCCCCTCCAATCCTGACGTGTCTCTCATGCTGAGAAATGTGACTGGATTGGTGAGTGCAATATCCTGGTCCTATATTGGATCCTGACTGGAAGGAAGATGATTGGTGGAGGAGGACGTCGCGTAGCGCCTCAAGATAAGTGTTTTATTTTTTTTAATTATCTTTTTTGCACCCCCCCCACCACCCTCAGTACATTGCAGCTGCCACTAGTTCCGCTACTGTAACAAAAATGGTTCTATGTTATAACACTGTGTATTCCATGGCCTCAGTACTACCATAATGAGGAATTTGTTTATATTCTGATTCTGGCAGCTCTTCTTATGGACTACTCTTGCAAATCCTCCAGTCATGGTGCAGACTACCAATGCCACTGCCCGTGCAGTACAGCCTGTGCATATGTACGCTGGTGTGTGAGTACAGATGGTGGCCACCCGACTCGAGTGCTCTGCACCTACAATGCTTCTTCGGACCAGTTTGTCAGCCCCACAGAAATTCCTCTTTATCAAAGACCCCTAGTCTCGTCACAAGGTGCTAATGGGGGGATTTTCTGCCTTTTCAGCTAATTTGAGGTAGCAATCAACAAGACATGGTCTCTGAATGCTGTAAGAACATTTTTCATTAGTTTGTCGCTGCTCTTTCCCTTAGTTTCAACAGAGCTTTATTTTCTTTTCCCCTCTAGATTCTTATATATTTTTTGTTTTACTGTTATGTTTTGGTCTTAACACAACACACAGCCCAAGTTCACCTAGATTAAGGATGCCTCCTTCATGTTATGGTCTCTCTACTCAATGGTTTTTTATTACCCAAATAGGTATATCCTTCAGCTGCTGCTGATCTGCTATGGGCTGTTTCTTCTTTTTCTTACCTTTTAACTTTAATTTCTTTCCTTCCATCCCTTTACCATTTTCCTCGATAGCAATCCGTAGCTAACTTTTACTTTTTTCATGTATTGCCTGGATATTTCAGTTCTTAAGTATGTTATTATATTTATATATTATGTGCTGAATCAAGTTAATTTATTGGTGCGTTTATCATTATAGCCTTAGAGCACGCCGTAGTGGGCTATACCGGCTATTAAAGGCCCTCTCCAGCGTTAAAGGCTTGAGCCGAAGGTGAGGGCCTTTAACAAGGTAGAGGGACTTTACTAGCCGGTATAGCCCATCTACGAAGGGCTATAAGGCTGTTAGAACATTCTGCCACTAGAGGGTAGAATGTTCTAACAACAAAAAAAAACAAAGCCTTATGGGAGCGTGAGGGGATTGGAATCCCCTCACGTTCCCTGAAGCCTCTGTTGACAGCAAGAGCTGTGAAAAAAGAAACATTGGAATGTTGGAGCTCCAGGCTTAAACCAGCCATTATAAGCCCGGAGCACTTCATTTTTTTCAATGGAGCTCCCAACATTCCAATGTTCTAATATAATTTAGAATGGTTGTATACAGTGTTAAAGAGCTACCCTTTAAAAAGACTGAGTTCTCTCTCTTATTTCTACTTGTAAAGCTGATCTTGCTTTGTTACAAGAGACATAAAAGTATTGATCTCCTGCCCTGAAGACAAAAATGGTATGATTATTCTTTGCAGTGGAAAAGCAGATGTGAGTTGTACTTCTCAAAAAACAGATGATGCAGCAAACTAGATTATTGCTTAATGAACTATTGACAACATTTTTTTTACTCACCATGGACCTATGCAAGCTGATTATACATTTTTGGAATGTTCCGCAAAAAAGCTAGTGTAATATGCTTGATTGAGGGACTGATATCAGATTGTAGATTCATTCTTGGACAGGAAGTCAAACATTAGATACAGATGCAAAAGCAATTCAGTTCTATTTCCCAGAATCCTTAGTGGATGCTTTGAGACTCTAATCCTGATTTACTTTTCTCTTTTCTGGCCTACATCTTGAAATCCAGGATAAAATATATATTTTTTGCAAACATTTGTATCAAAATTTAATAATCACATAAATAGGTGTGATCTTCATTTGAGATCAAACTCAAGTTATTACAGATTTAGATCATTTTTTTTCAGAAAAAATTTTGAAACATGAGGATTTTGTAACTCATTATTTACTGATCTAATTTTGACAAAGCTTTTAACATTTTATTAAAGCTTTTTTTATGTTTTATTATTATACTGAAGGCAACTGAGTTTGTTTGGAATTCTTTCAAAGCAATTGACAAGGGTTGATAATTAACTTTATAACTAATAGGAAAAAGAAAATCGAGAAAGATGCACATTATTGTAGATAATGATAAAAACTTAAAGATTCTTTAATATTGCTAATTCTAAGAATCCTGAAGACAAATTATTTTAGGCTAGATTTCACTGACAATGCCACTGAATTTTTCCTTCATAACAGTGAAAATACTATGGAGATCAAAATAAAGCAGGTAAACTGCTAGAACAAATCCTGAAGATTATAAAGGGATGAAATAGAAAAGAATACTTAATAAATAAAGACGGAGTTCATCTTCATGAAGCTTCAAGCTATGAATATTCTTAAAGAGTTTTCAGATTTTGTATAAATGCTCATATACTCATGGCATTACATCAAAGGCAGAGGACAATTAAATACATAATTAGTGAGTTAAAGGAGGTCCAAATTCTAATTTTAAGCTTTGTCATGTAGAGAAAGATATTTCACTTCACAAAATAATTAAAACTTTCAGTTAATTAGAAAGAGGCAAATTCGCTATTCCTGCCGATTTCTTAATTTAATTCTGTTCCAATAACTGTTTTAGCCTCATCCTCTAGAAGGGCTCAGGGTCCTTCCAAGATGCAATTACATGCATTATACCGCAAGATGATCATGATTCTGTAAGATTGTACAAGCTATGGACTAATTTCTGCAGTAAATGCTGACCGTGATTTGTTTTTGCAAAGAGTTTGCCTTGAGACCTTCTTTTACCATGAGCAGTCAGCCGTGGGCAATCTTGCCTTGTAAAAGTTAGCCTTCTTCGGATAACACTAGATCATTTTTAACATACAATCAATCGTCCAAACTTAAGTATCCATCAGCAGCTATAACTTTAGATGCTGAAAAGTCCTTTGTTAGCATGTGGTGTACTTTCAATTTTAGAACATTGAAAGGCATGGTTTTGGTTCTTACATGACTAATCTAATCTCTATACTTTACAGATCACTTAAACCCCATTTATTTTGTTGATGGCATTTCTTCTTGGTATTTGCTATTTAAAAGACATAAGACAAAAAAGATTCATTTATTTGGAAAAACAAAAAGGTGCATATGTTATTGTCCAGATAAGAATGGGAAACATGATGGTGGGGAATTGTTCCAGATTTTCTGTTATACCGTAATACCTTCTGTTTAAAACATATGGCATAATAATTGCAGATAAAGATAATTGTCTATGCACCACTTTGGGTTGATATTGAAAGATCTTTAATGAAAACATTGTTTTTCAAAGATGGTATGTCTTCCCATTCACAATTTACAGTTTTTATAAACAGCTGCAGGCTTTCACGGTCCTTGTTCCTAAATACCTTTAAAAAGGATAATTTTTCTAACTCATCTTTGTGCTATAATATGAATATTAAATTAACAAAATAATGGGAGGCTTTGAAGGGTAAGGGTGTGATGTGAGTATACCTATTGATCAATTACTATGTTATACTTACCTTTCCAGATCTTCAAAATAAATGTAACCTATCAAAATTATTTTTAAAATATGTAACTTCTTGTCGAAAGTAATTTCAAATTTTTATTGTAACTTACATTCTTATAACACTGATCGTTTAGAAATACTTGATTTGTCCATTTGTTGTACTCATATCTATAAGCCTCAACTCTTTACATGTCTTCATGGCCAAACTTGCCGTAGCAGGCACCAGGCCAGCTCGGCTGCACTCCCCCTCACCTCAGGGGGGGCGGCCGAACAATTTGCCCGGGCCGGTTTCGGGTCCCAGTCCGGCCCTGCATGTCTTAGTAACAGTTTCTATGTTATATCAAAATTGAACATTGACTTACTATATCAAAATGATTTTAATGTGAGTTGGGCAATAGAACTCTGGAATAAAATTTGGTTGAAGACACAAACAGTTTACAGGGTATTTAATAAAAGCAACTCCTGTTTTCTTGTTTATAATTGACTACTTAATTACTCTGCTAAACAATGTACTTGACCGCCGTGAGGAAAACCGACAATAGCTGTGCATCCTACCTGCCATGAGGGGAACAGCCATCAATCACACCACGTCCTGCCATGAGGGGAATGGCCACAGGGGAAACTGCATCTCCCAGCAGTCCCTCATCGGGGCTTGTCGTGACGCCTGCCGTGATGCTGCTTATCGCGCCGGCGAAATAAGAGCCCGGCCGGCCTAACACAGCGTGGGACGCTGCTAGACAACGTACTTGACCGCCGTGAGGGGAACGGCCACCAGCTGTGCATCCTTCCTGCCGTGAGGGAAATGGCCATCGAGCACACCACATCCTGCCGTGAAGGGAACGGCCACAGGGGACACTGCATCTCCCAGCAGTCCTGCATCAGCGCTCGTCGTGAGGCCTGTCATGATGCTGCCTACCACACGTCACACCCAGAAGCGATAAGAGCCCTGCCGGCCTCACACAGTGCGGGACACACAAAGGCATGCCCGGGTCACGCACGGGCAAAGCCTGGGCCAAGGGTGGGCCCGTCTGCGTCCGTCAGAGCCTGGAAGAGGTTGGGCTGGGCCTGGCACTGACATTTGACCATCAGCATTTGTGTGCATCGTATAGCCTCAAGGTACTGTTACAGCTAATTCCAACCCTATCATTAACCTCTGTGTTCCATCCCGCTTAGTATATAACGGTCTAGGAGGTATTGTTTGCCAAGAACCGTGGATAAACGGACTAATTATGAGTAAACATAAGGGAGTAACAGGTATGTTAAATGCCTTCATCGTCAGGGCAGAGTCGTTGCTGACTCATGCAATTGAACTGACCGAGCGGTGACTCTCCTTAGATTGTTTAACACTCCCAAGACGCTTATCCTCAGGTTCTACCAATCAGGGGGGCTCTCCACTAACGTGTTTACCCAACACACCCCGTAATGTGCCTACAACCCCCCTCTTGCCAACCCTGGATACACCCCCCATAGTTGCTTCCAACGGGTCAGGGATAGCTACCAGAGCATGGGTCCCTAAACCAGTGGATAAGACCATAGTGAAAGAGCCACCAGTAAAACATAAACGAGGTGTTGGCGCCCAAAAAAAGAAAAGCAAAAAGGGAGACAAATGTGTAAGCCATGCTGCCAACCACGTAGTATCTCTAACCAATTCTGTTGGCATACAGACTGATGGCGTTTTTCCTGTTCCATCACCAGACAAGGACAGTATGGGGGACTCTGCTCTTGTTTCTGCCGTGGAGACCACCTTGGGAACTGCACTAGCCCAGTTCAAAGATCTAATGGATAGGAAATGTATCCTGTTGTTTGAAAAACTGGAACAAGTAGATATTGTGATGAATAATCAAAGTGGCAAAACATAACCATACAATCGGGTTCTATTGCAGAGGAAGGTATATTATCCAGGGGTACTGGTGTTCAGAGTAAAAGTGGCAGTAATATCACCGTACATTCAGATGTTATTGTGGAGGAGGGTATATCAACTAGGGGTACTGGCATTCTGAATTTAAGAGGTGGTGAAGTGAGAAGGCAGCCTGACTGTGTCACGGCTGTGAATAACCAATGGGAGAAGTTAGGGGTGTCCCATGTTAGTAGGGGGGGTTGTAAAAGACATAACAATTTTAGACTCAATCTCCCACCTGAGGCCACCCCTTTAGTCTCAGTGCTTACAGGAGTACCCCCACTTAAAACGAATGTGATAGAAACCACTGAGGAACTCTTACGCAAACCCAAGTTTTGGTGCAAACAACACTCATTAAATGGGGCACAAGCCTCAGCTCACATTATAATAGTTAGACGTGTTGGCGGGGTAGGACAGAGTATTGAAGAAGGAGAAGGCGATTGTATTGTTATTAACGTCGATCAAATAGGGGTGGCGGGAATGCTGTTTAATGGAAGTTATAATATGGGCCCAGGGGGCATTAGGTCTCTACCGTTGGGATTTTTTTTACCCACCCCCAGAGAGCAATCAGTCTGTGGGTAGGACCCTGGGTAGGACCCCTCTGCAGACTTCAGTACAAATGGAAAAGAAGTTTGATCCATCTCTGGGGCAAGGTCCTAGGATTAACCAGCTTGATCCAAAATAGAGGTTCATTCTCCGCAAACTATTGTCTAAACCTGTTAATGAGGACACAATGGTGAACAGCCTAGTGTGCTCTAACAGGTTTACCCCACTAAGGGCCAGATGTAGGTAGATAAATACCGGTCGGTAACGGCCGAAAATCGGTGAATTTCCCATTTCCGACTGGTATTTAGCCCTTCCTAATGTAGGAGGCTGGAAATAAGGATTCAGTAATTTACCAATTCCTTATTTTAAGGAATCGGTAATTTACTGATTCCTTATTTTAAGGAATCGGTAAAATACCGATACCTTATTTTAAGGAATCAGTAAATTACCGATTCCTTAACACCTATGTAGGTAGCACTTAAGTGAGTGAATTTTTGCTTTAAGGATTCGTTATTTACCACCAACTACAAGTTGGTGGTAAACACCGAATACCTTTTAAAAAGCAATGATTTGCTTTTTACAAGGTGCCATGTGGCAGACATACATGCCCTTAGGGCATGTACGTGAGCCACATGTGCACACATGCATGATTCAGGGGTGCAACAGGGTTTCAATGTGACACCCTGCCATCCTTGAATATGCTCCCACTATTACTGATTCGGTAAATACTGAATTGGTAATAGTGAATGGCTTCCCATTCATTCCTATGGGCCTCCAGTCCCAAAGGAATGAATGGGAAGGTATTCCTTATTGCCAAATCGGTATTACCGAATCGGTAACAAGGAATATTACCGAATCGGTAAATTTTACCGATTTCTTTACCTACATCATATTTACCGATTCCTAAATACCGAATCGGTAAAATTCGGTATTTAGGAATCGGTAAAATGAGATTACCTACATCGGGCCCTAAGCAGCTTGGATGAAAACGATTGATTGCAGCCCCTTGTCCCAGTGGGTTCGGGGGAGAAGGAATCCTTATGGAGAGGGTGGAGGAGAACCTGAATTGTAAGATCTTAAATTGGAATGTAGCAGGACTCAGAACAAAAAGTAGGGAACCCAGATGGATACTTTTTCGTAAAGCCTATGATATAGTGGGTGTACAAGAGACGTGGGAAAGAGAAGATAGTTTTTGGCTGGACGGTTATAAATTATAATTTGTGTCAGTGCGGCCTTCGGCCTCGTGGAGAGCAAATGGGAGACTTATGATTCTAATATCACTAAAGGGGATGGGAAAACATTGTTCGGTGTATACCGGTTCCGCTAATTGTTTAACTGTAGCATTTAATAATGTTAATTCTACGAAATTGGTAAGAATAAATTTCTCCAATTCACCGGAGGTTGGATTTTTAAATGAGCATTTAAATGGCCTAAAAGGTTTAATAAATTACTATAAACTCAAGCAAACCACCACTTTTTATTGTATTTTTATTTTGGCAGATTTTAATGTTCCCTTGTGTTTGAAGGATTGTTTTGTGGGAGACTATCTTGGCCCCGAGGATCCCCTTAGTTGCCATTTTGAGCATAGCCTGCATGGAGAATGCTTGGAGGATCTCCTGGCAGCAGTCGATTTATACCAGCTAAACACAAATAATGCAGGGATGAGGATCCCTACTTTTAAGGCAAGGGGACAGGATTCAATAATTGATTATATCTTTATTTCCCCGGTATTATCACCTCACGTTAATAAGTACAATGCTGTTTGGTCGGAGTATAGTGGCCATAATCCAGTTACACTCGAGTTATGTAGCTTAATTGGCCTTAAAGAGAAAGATGGACAACTACCCCCCTGTACACATGTAAGGACCACAGACCAGGGTCGGAGCATAATCCCGGAGTCATTCCTTCAAGACTTATTTCATAAAGCGGAAGAGAGCTTTAATAAGTGTCTTAGTCCTGGAGATAAGGGCCTATAGGTTTTTTGGCATTTGAAGAGATCTGTGCACAGGTGGCATCAGGCCTAACTATGCCTAGCAGAAGTTATATTAATTTGGGGTCGAAATGGTTTGATAAGGAGTGTTCGAAAGCCCACCAAAAGCTTATTTCTGCCCTGCAGTAGGTTCCTAGAGACCGTACCCTTGTAGACCAATTGAGACAGTCTTATAAAAGTACGATTAATCGCTGCAAACAGGAAATCAAAGAAGAGGCTTGGAATGACCTGCTTTCGGTTGAGGTCAATAGAGATAGTGCAAGATTTTGGGCTAAACCCTTTTTTACAGGATTAATTAATATGCCCTTAGAATGTAAAATTACTGAGGATCAGTGGTACTCCCATTTTAATTCTGTCTATGGAGTATCACAGCTCGAGATGGTCTCCTCAGATTCTCTTGACCCAGCCTGGAGCAATACTTCATCACTGATTTTTATAGAAACCGAAGCAGAGGTGCTATTGCACAAATGACTAGCAATAAGGCCACCGGCCCGATTATGTCCCGGCCGATTTATATAAACAAACGCCACAGCTCTGGGCAAAAATCATAACTAATCTTCTAAATATGGCTAGCAAGCACGAATTTCCGCAATCCTGGTCTCTCTCGACCATTATCCCAGTGTTTAAAAAGGGGCAGAGAGGCAACCCTGGTTGCTACATACCTATTTCCCTAATCGATTCAGTGGTGAAGGTTTTAGGTAGAGTTCTTTTTAAATAAACTTTCTGATTGGTTGGTTGACTATGGAATTTTAACGGATTGTCAAAACGGCTTTAGAAAAGGTAGAAGTACCATAGACTAATGTTTAAATCTGCACCTTCTGATAGAGAAATATACAGTGGTGAAACAAAGTACCCTGCTATTGGACTTTATGGACCTGTCTTAAGCCTTTGACCTAGTAAATAGAACAAAGTTATGGTCAATATTGATGGATATGGGGATGGACTGTTGTTTAGGTTATTTTTTTAGCAGATCTTCATAAGGATCTTTATGCTAGGGTCAGAGTCAACCAAGATAGTGAATGCAATAAGCACTTTAAAATTGACAAAGGGGTTCGTCAGGGTTGTATTTTAGCCCCGCTGCTTTTTTTACTTTGTATAAATAACTTAAATACCTCCCTTAGCACTGCCACTTTAGATATTCAACGTATAAGGGACAGGGAGATTCCTGCTCTCCTATACGCTGACAATGCGGTCCTCTTGGCCCGCACTGCAATTGGTCTGCAGAAACTCTTGGATTCCTTTGGATCTTTTATGCATTCCCTGGATCTTGTCGACAATAAAACCAAATCGCATACGATGATAGTGGGGCAGAGACCAAAAAAAACAAAAACTTTTTTATTGTGAAGGGGCCGAGCTGTCAAGGGTCTCTTCTTTCCCCTATTTGTTAGTGTTATTCAATGAAAGAGGCTCTTGGACTCCCCAGTTAAGGACAAAAAAGCTTGTAATGCCAAGGTCCATAGCTGCCATTCAAGGTTTTGCTTCCCGATTGGGAGCGAAGCCTCTTGAAGCATTGCTTAAAATGTACGGCTCTAAAAGCATTGCAATAGCATCATGTGGGTCTGCGATTTGGAGATATAAACCCGTAGTGGTACTCCAGCAAATTGAAAATAAATTTATGAGATGTCTCCTGGCGGTCCCCAAATCTACATCTACTTTTGTTATTTACCAAGAGCTGGGCTTTGGCTTTGTTGAGGATCAAATTGGGATGGGTCGTGTGATTAGTTGGCGAAAGACGTGGATTAATACAGAATTGGGACTGAAAAGAGACATCCTTAGGGACTGCATAGCGTTGGATAACGTGGGCAAAAATCCAATGGATACAATATGTCAAATCAGTGCTTGGAAAATTGGGGTGGCAGGAACATTTGCTACTCCGGAAAAGATAGTGAAAGAGGATGTGGCATGGGTTAAAGCCCAATTTTTAAATATGCTGTCTACAGAGAGAGAGGCAGTGGAGACTGTGAAACCCATGGTGAGAGCCTATTTGCTGTTAAAGACAGTTCTACTGATAGAACCGTACTTGTTAATTATTACAAAACCTCTCCATCGATTTCTTCTAATTAGGTTTCGTTTTAATATTATTTATTGTCTTTTAGCAGATGTACAGGGCTGGAGCAGGGTAAAAGATCTAGGTCCCTGTATATGTGATCATTTTTCTTTTTGGAGGACACCATGCACTTTACAATGTTTTGTGAGCATTTTAGCCCTGTGAGGAGAAGGTTTTTAAGACCCTTTTTAAAGGGGAAGGGGTTTGTTCAAGTCAGACCAGCCCTACTATATATGCAGTTGTTAAATGTATTTATTTATAAAGTTTTATATAGTGCGAACTTGTTTCTAAAGGATATCAGAGCGCTTTACAGTTATAGGGAAAGGTAACAATCAAAACATGAGTCAAACCTGGGGAGTATAATAGTCATTGAATCAAATAGTGCACACATAACAACTCAAACATAAATCCTGAGTGGACTAGGAGTGGGCTATATGATGGAGCGTAGTGATATAAGGGGAGTAAGTGAAATAATCATATACAGGAATAATAACCAATACCAAAATATTAATCTAAACATGAGTCAAATTGGGCTTCTTATAGTAATTGAATCAAGTGGTGAACATCTAATAGATCATTTATACACCTGGGTGAGCGAAGGATGGGCACAACAATGTAACATAAAAACAATAATCATGTACAGGAATAATAATCAAAATCAAAATAATAATCATATACTGGAATAATGACCAATAATAAAGTATGTCCGATGCATTTAGAGCTAAATAATTGTCCCTCCTGTTAAGTTAAGAACTTCTTCATGAGGAATCTTTTTGCTTCCAATTTTAAAGCAGCCTTGGAAGAGATCCTCCGAATTTCAGGTGGAAGAGGGTTCCAGATTTTAGCAGCGGAGCCAGAGAAGGCTCGTTGGACAGTTCTCTTTTTGCGGAAGATTGGTGGTTTCAAGAGGAGGGAATTGGATAATTTTCAATGTTGCAAATTCTTTGGTTGTGGCAGTTAGATATAGGAAGAAAGGGTATTGAATATTTTAAAATGTTGACTGAGTTCATATATAGGTATAATTGCTTTTATCTCATGATTAATGAACTATAAGCCATTTGTTTTATTGGCATTATTTTATTGTTTGTATGTGGCATATTTTAATGAATTCAATATGTATTAATATGTTTTTATCCAGCCTTTGATGTAAATTGTTCACTGTGGTGTACTTGTATGGCTTTGGTTAGCCGAATAAAGGGGTTTACTTGCCTGGACTCTAGTCTATTTCGAATAGTAATCTTTGATCATGAGATGCAACAAAAGTGATCTAACACACAGGCTTTTCACATCCTATATTTTTATAATTCTGGCATTTGGTTTGGAATTGGATTAATATCGCCTTTAAGGTTGATATTCCTGCCAAGTCCACTAAAATTTTCTTGGCCAGTCTGGATGATGAACAGAATAAATATTCTTTAGAAAATAAGTTAATTCATTTTTTTATAGGTGGCGCTCTTCAAACAAATGAATGCATGCCCATAAATGCTTCAAATGTTATATTCAAGGCATGGTGGTAAGGTATTTTTTAGAGTCATACACTGGACAGATCTTTTATCACATGTTACAAAAACTGGATTAATACAAACAGAATACTCTCAAGGCTTTTCTCAATAGTTTATGCCAGTGGTTCCCAAACTGTGTGCCGTGGCTCCCTGGGGAGCCGTGAAACCTAGCCAGGGGAGCCGCACATCAAGCACTTTAATGCATTTAATGTTGAAGGGTCTGTTGGCTTCAGTCAAACTAATTAGACTTAAACGCATGATGTCGATCATTTGTAAGTAACATGCCTAAAGCTGTAAACATAGTGCTTAATTGATGGCATGTCGAGGAAGATGACCTCTATATTTCACTGGATCCCCACGTTCCAACACTCCCAAAGTAAGCAGAAGATGCCTGATTTATTTTGTTAACACTCATTAATAGTTTTGTTTTTTAGGTCTTGCCTACGCATCGCGCATGCGCTGCATAGGAAAATGATCTTTAGTAATTGACACAGCTTTGCGGGCAAAAACGTGCACTCGTTGCATTGCTTTGAATGGCAACATGTGCACGTTTGGCGATTCCCATGCGGGCGCGAGCTTTGGCGCCATGTGTTAGCAATTAGCGCTCCTGGCGCTGTCGCTCCCGCAAGGGAAACGCTTTTACTTACAATTTTTTTTAAACTTTAACGCAAGGCGCGCGCTTGTTGTCTTTTACCTCTGAATGCTACTAGGCGTACCCCCGAGGACCCAATCTTTGAACATAGGATGTCCGCCTATCAGAGGGGTATGAGCACAAGTATCCCATATTATGACGTTCAACATCCGATGGTTAAACACATTCACTGGTATTATGTCTCCTCGTTTCCTTTCCTTTTTGCATCATTGTCCAAACTGATGTGTTTACCTTTTATTTTTACTTCATCGCCCTATTCTTACTGGCGCATTTGCCATACAGCAACGGGTTGTATTTACTTCTAGTGTTCGCTTTAGCAGGCTTTATTGGCACACAGTAACTCTTCTATGCCCCTTTGGATGTCATCACTCCGATGGCACCAGACGTTTTTCACGCTGGGTTGAAGGATATTGACTCCAGCGCGGCCCGGCCTGGACCTCGGATTGTTTCCAGGACCCCAGAGACCACTTCGATCAGACTGCTGGATTAAAGGAAGAATTTAAACCCTGACTGGCCCATGAGCAGCCTTGCATGCAGCTTACCTGTTGACCTATAGGCCTCTTTTCACCGTCGTACGTGATGTTTATTACTTCCTGCATTCTCTGCTGCTTTAGGGAATGCGCTAACATGAGTATTGAAGCATGAAGAGTGGTTCTGATAGTCACTTCCATTTTTCCTTTACTCAGGCCTATCAGTCCATGTGCACATCGGACGGTTGGAGTATCAGTCCATTATGGGGTAGCCTGTCACCTTAGCTCCATCTCTCACTTTCCTTGAACCTCCTATGGAGCTGTTGTTTTGCACTTTCCTTTTTCCCTTATTCTAACCTTCTCATTGGCCCGCTCACATTTCTCTGGCACAAGCTCTATAATTATTCGGCGTTCACCCTGTACCTTTGCAGCCTCCACAGTCTAGTGGACTACTCCTGCTCCACTCACGGTATTAACTAGAATATTACTAAGCTTTTGCAGTACAAACCTGATTTACAATACTCTGATTTCAGACTATAGGACCTCACATGTGAAATTTATGTAAGCGCTTTTGACTTTTTAATTTAATGATCAGGCTGTGGAGGTACAAGTGACGTTGCAGCTGTTCTGCTCACCCATGGTGTGCCATACGTTATATCACTGTGACTCAGTTGTTCTTATATCCAGGTCTTGTTTGCATCTATTTTAGATTAACGTTGACCAATTAGCTATATCTGGGTTATAAATATGTTTCTTCACTTTGGATAATGTCTGATATTAATGTTTTCCTTGTCTAGTATTTATATTCACTATTTTCTAGTGTTATTAATTATGTCTACATGTTTTATTATAGCTGAGATTTAGTTAGTACTCCCTCATAGTATACTGCAAAAAAATCCTATTGTTATCTATCCTTTTCTTTTCTCTCTTCTCCCTTGTGTACGTATTTATTTTTATAGCTTGTGCGTATTCATACATTATTCTCCTAATGCAGACTGGATGTGTTTTAGAATATGGAAATTGTGTTTTGATTTCTCTGTATGATTTTTTTCTGATACTAGATTTTGCGATACTATGTAAACCATCTTTTTGATAGTTGTGTTTTTCATAGTGTTGTTTAACTTCAAACTTTAAAACCATCTTTGGATAAAGCCAGTAGAAAATAAATAATACATTATGGGACGAGACTTTGTCGTTAAATTCATTTAGGCTTTCTCATGACGGGATACAGTGGTGGGAGAGAGGATGGCTAGTTACTGAGGATGTTAGTGATGGTGTATGACTAAGTGAGGGTAGGGCTAGTGCTTGCTCCCTGCTGGCAGCTGATCTGTGGCCTGTGCAGAGTGTCATTTTCCTTCAAAGCCGGAGGGGTGCTATGAGGTTTGTGACAGGCAGGATTGAGAAGCACACAGTGAGAGGTAGAGGTGGAGCATGGAGAAATATTGATCATTTAATGTAAGCAATGAATTCACAACTCAAGTAGTATGGAATTATCAATTTACTGTACTAATACAGAGCGAGCATGAAAATGGAGACACAGGAGCTGCGAACAAAATGGATAGGTACTAGGTAACAGATAGCTACTTTGTACTGTCATTTGGAACTGATAAACACAAGAAGATTAAGGAGTAATTAGTGCAAATCAAAACAGAGGTAATCTGTTTACAAAAAACGTATATCAGTCATTTTATCTGCATGCAGTTTGAGTGTCTGTTTCTGTGGTAATTTTCTCAGTTTTTTTCATAAATAATAATAAAATGCATAGCACAACTGAAAGGCTTTTTACTTAAAAAATCACTCGTAAAACATTTTGCCACAGGAAATGTTTTTCATTTTTAATTTTATGCTTATGGCAGCCATGCTTAGGCCATGCGTGTTTCCTTTTTATTTTTGTGACACATTCTTACAATAAAAAAAGAACTACCACAGCAGCTTGCCAAGCAGATCTTTTTGGGTTTGCAAATGTTTGTTTACTGTGTTGTAAATGTACATTCCATTATTTGTTTTTGTGCTTTAACAGTTCTGCAGCTGGGTCCCCTCTTAGGATAGAGAGGTGTCTTCTCCAGCTCTCTGGAGGGGTTGGAAAGGAGTTGGCCTGATCCAGGAAGCCAGTCTGCCCACCCCCCCAAGTAAACCTGATGACATGTGCCCCAGAGACACCTTGCCAGCCCTAACAAACCTCTACACGTCAGTCACCGGAAGTGCCTGAGGCCTGTGCACTCTCTTTCTCGAGTCTTGTCTTCATTAAATCTGGAGGCGAGATGGTGCAGTGTAAAGTGAGTAATCTCCTGGCTGTCAGAAGGTCCGGAGGCAAAGATTCTGAAATCCTTCCTCTGCGGAGGCCAGTGGCAGACAATGATCTTTTATCATATAAACAAAAAAAGTACTTGGAGATAACAGAAGTGACTGAAACAAGCAAGCAAACCTAGAATGTCACGAAAAATTCCAAACTATAAATGAAACCTCACCACTGTGTTGTTATTTGTGCTCCTTTCTGTAACTGGAATTTGACCGAGTGAAGTCAGAAACGCTGGCATGTCCTACTAATATGGGATATGGCCGTCTGTCTGCGAGCGACCCCACCACTGGAGGATTTTAGCCATCTAATCGAGGAACAATGTAAAAAAAAAGGGCATTCCCACCCCATACAAGAGCGTGGGGACCATTTTGTAATTCATTGCAGGGGCTTAAGCCATCTTCCCTGCACAAGACACTTACTGGCCTGCCAGCTAAAAACTGATATGTCTCCCATAATAACTGATAGCCTTCTCTATGCTGTTTTATATAGTGTGTGTTAAATGTGTTTTGCGAAAACAGGAGTTGTGGCCTTGTAGAAGGGTTTGGTTACTGGGCCTCAGAATAGAGGCCCATTGGGACAAGTGAAGGCCATGCACAAAGTCTCCCCCCTAAAATGTGTCCTTGTCTTTGTCTTCCAACACCTAGCTGAAAGCTAGCCCCCCATCAAGGACAGAGGTCAGAGGTGAAAACCAACACAATGGTGCCTGCCTATCTGACCTGTTCTGCCATGACCCTTTACTGTCCGGCATTTGGCTAGCTGAGCCTTGTTTCACTGAGGTGCAGAAACAGGGTTGGAAGACACATGCTACCCTCCTAAGCTACACTGTCTCCCCTGGTGGAGGAGAACCCTTAAAAACCTCTGTGGATTCCCACAAGAGAACCATTCATGGACACTTATATCTCAGAGTGAGCAAGAGTAACCACTCATGAAACCTAGACAAGACTTCATGCCCAGAACAGACACAAATAAATCACAAAGAGATTGATGAGACCTGATCCTCGCCTAGAAGGAGATGAAAGCTGCCACTACTAATAAATGTGGCAACCATCTGATTTCTGGTCACTGCCCTCTGTAGAAGAGGTGATGCCGAACTGATCATCTCTATTTTGGTGACAGAAGTAGCATTTTAGATCCTTGAATGTTGCTGTCAACATATGCCCATACCGCGAGACTGATTAATATTGATGTAAGATGACGGTGTGGACTTATGAGAGGGTGGAACCTTATTCATCCTGATAGGACAAACAGCAACAGACAGGAAAGAGTAAGGAAGTAGTCACCAACTGAGACCAGAAGAGAGGAAGAGGAAGTTAGGGGTTGGTCAGAGAAGCATACATCAAAAAAGGAAGAGTTACTATAGGAAGTGGAGGCGAAGGAAGTGGAATAAAAGAAAGAAAAAAAAATAAAAAAAATAAAAGGGAAACTGAAGAATAGGGGGAGGAGATGGACGAAGAGGATGCAAGGAGTGGCTGGTGCACAAGACCCTTGCAGTGGAGAGGCAGAGTATGTAAAGCCTTGATCTGAAATGCATGCCGAGGAGAGAAAACAAACGTTTGTGATGGGCCACAGGAGAGTGAAGAGGACCCTGAGAAATGATCAAAAACTGCCTTGAATGAACAGAGCAAAGGGCAACACTTTGACGGTAGTGAGACCAAGGAAGGAGGAGACTGCTAGTTTCCCACAACCCACAAGGAGGAGCCCACAAACTTGAGACCATTGCAGTGTCCCACTACAATAACACGCGGACACTAAGGTACTTGGTCAACTCTTTATTCGTACGTCCGCTCTGTTCCCCGTCCCTACACTAACTGCCCTTTCCTGTCCTGTCCCCACCTCTTCCCCTCTGCCCACCTAACTCCGCCCACTCAGCTACTGGACTGCTAACTTTTTTACATCTCCCCCTTTCTTATTAAAGCAACAAATGAAATAGAGATTAGTCCATCTCTTCGATCAGTCTCTTGGGAGGCTGCACGTGACGTCTGGGTCTCGTTGGAGTGGGCCCAGTGCCCTCTTCCGGTAGTCCTTCTGTTGATGAATGTCCGGTGTCTGGTGCGACAGACTCAGGGCTATCCCGGTCCACAGGCGTAGGAGTTAAGATTGTACTTTCATGGTCTTCGGGAGAACACTTCTTGAAGTGAGAAGCGTTGCGGGTGACTCGCCGGGTTTCCGACTCCGCAGTCACCATGGTGCCCTTTTGTTGGACAACTGTTAGAGGCTCATCCTTGAAACGACAGTCAGTCTTTTGGCGTTGTTCCTGCTTGACAAAGACTCTGTCACCTTCCTTCAGAGAGGGTGACCGGGCTCTCCGCTTGCTGTCTGCATACTCTTTCATTTTATCTTTGCGAAGCCGATCTGTCACGGCCATCTCTCGACATTGTTGGTCCGAGAGGGGCTTCCTCAGTGCTCCGTCCCATGTTGGGATCCGATTCCTCACTGTCCTCCCGAGCATGAGAGTGGCAGGGCACTGGCCTGTTGTGGAATGTGGAGTAGTTCTGTAGGCGCTGAGGACCTCGTTCAACGCCGACCTCAAATCCTTCTTCTCGACAGTGGCTTGCTGGAAAGTTCTCTTAATGGTGGACATGAACCTCTCTACAGTGCCGTTGGCCTGTGGCCAGAGGGGCGTGACTTTGCGGTGTTGAAAGTCCATTTGCTTCGCGAAATCACTGAACTCATGACTGTTGAATGGGGGTCCGTTGTCCGTCTTGATGACCTTGGGGACGCCCCAGGTCGCGAAGGCTTCCTCGAGTACCTTAAGGGTGCAGGCGGCACTGGTGGATGGTGTGAAATGAGCCACTGGGAATCTTGAGTATTCGTCCATGATGACGACTACGTATTACCCTGATTGCAGGGGCCCATAAAAGTCCATGGCGACTTCCTGCCACACCCCATCAGGTAATGGGGTCATTTGTAGAGGTGCGGGTGGACTGCTGTGGCTGGTCAGTTGACAGAGGTGGCAATCTTTCAATGTGTCTTCAACCATCTGGTCGAGGGCTGGAAACCAGACACGCTCTCTCAGTGCTCTTTTGGTGGACACGACTCCCCGATGGCCTTCGTGAGCGAGGTCAATCACTCCTTGCCTCAGTGTCGTAGGAATGACCAGTCGGTGGTCTCTCAGAAGGATGCCGTCGGTGGTTACAGAGAGTTCATCAGAGACATGTCGGAAAGCCTGGAGTTCTTTCTTGACGGCAGGATCTTCCTCTTCCTCCTGCTGGTGGTGTCTCCACCGGTTGGATTGTATACGCTTCAGCACCATTTGTAAGATGTTGTCTTGATTGGTCGCTTCCCGAATGGTGTGCATGGGGATAGCCGGTGGACGAGCATGACCAGTCACGAAGTGGATGTATTCCTCCGCAATGGAAGGCTCAGCCTCTGACGATTCTCGGGGGTGGCGGGACATGTAGTCGGCTGGATTCTCCGCCTTCCCCGGTTTGTGGACAATTGTGAAAGTATATTCTTGTAGTCGTAAACCCCATCTTTCGATCCTGGGGAACATCTTGCATTTGGGGTTCCCGTAGATCGTGACGAGAGCCTGGTGGTCGGTTATGAGCGTGAAATGTTTCCCGTACACAAAGATGTGGAAGTGTTCACACGCCCACACAACGGCCAAGCTCTCTTTCTCCGGTTGAGAATATTTTTTTTCCGGGTCAGTTAGGCTCCGACTGGCGTAGGCGATGATCCGCCTCTGATCCGACTCATTGTCGTATTGTGCCAAAATGGCTCCCAAGCCCACAGGGCTTGCGTCCACGGTGATTTCCGTTTTCCTCCTGGGGTTAAAATAGGAGAGACATTCGGCCGATTCTACGGCGTGTTTGATGTTCTTGAAAGCACGCTCACACTCCGGGGTCCACACAAATGGCTGGCCAGCTTTCGTGAGGAGCCTCAGTGGGTGACTTACAGTGGCGTAGTCACGAATGTAGCGGGCGCAGTAACTCGCCATTCCGAGGAAGGAGCGTAGGTCATTGACGTCAGTCGGACTCATGGTGTTATTGAGCGTGGCGATTTTATCAGGGTCCGGTTTCATGCCACTCGACGAGAAAATATGACCGAAGAATTTCAAGGTGGATTGATGAAATTCACATTTTTCTCTGTTGAGGGTCAGGTTGGCTTCCATCAGAGCGTGGCAGACTCGATCAAGGGCGATGTCGTGCTCCCGCGTGTCAGATCCGTAGACTAAGATATCATCGCTGTAATTGAGGGCGTTAGGTATGTGTTAGATGACAAGCCGTATGGCCTCTTGGAAGATTTCGGCAGCCGATGAGACGCCAAAACTGAGCCATTTGTAACGGAAGAGACCAAGGTGTGTGGCGAATGTCGTGATAGAGCGAGAGCTGTCATCCAATTCGAGCTGATGGTAGCCCTTGTTCAAGTCCAGTTTAGAAAACACTTTTGCCCCGTTGAGCGCCGTGATCATGTCGCTCAAGTGTGGCCCGGGGTGCCTCTCCCTCTCAATGGCTGTGTTCGGCAAGCGCATGTCCACACAAAGTCTGACCTTGTTGGGGGTCCCTTTCTTGGGGACGATGACCACCGGGGACACCCAGGGAGTGGGGCCCTCAGTGCGCTCGATGATGTCGGCGTCCAAGAGTTCCTGCAGTTCACTTTCAACCGCCGATTGTAGGTGAAAGGGCACCCACCGCGGATGCTGAGCTACTGGTTTGATTTGCTCATTAATGTGCAGATGAATTTGCCGGCCTCTCAGTTTTCCCAAGCCTTGGAATAATTTGGGAAATTTCTCAGCACAGTCCGAGCTGTCATTCACGTTAAAGAGGACATGCACCAGTCGAAGGCGTTCAGCGGTGGGAAGACTCAGTAAACAGTCTGCATCAGGTCCTTTAATGATGTGGATGACCGCTGGGATGGAGATGTCGCCGTACGTAAGGGTGGTGTCAAATTTGCCCAGGCATGGGAGCGACTTCCTCGACATCCAGGTGTACACACGGACAGGCGCGAACTGCAGGCGAGGTTTCGGGTCCATGCGTTCATGCTCTGCAACCGAGATGTAATTGAGTGACGCTCCACTGTCCATCACAAACCTGGCTGCGTGGTTACCCACTTTGATGTTGAGACGTGGGTATCATTTGAGCTGATCATTATCAGCAATGTTGACGTATTCAATGGTGTATGAAGACCGCTTGGACGAGGATGATCTTGATTCCCTTGATGGAGAACGACGGTCCCATCTAGAACGTCGAGAGTCTTGGCTGGAGTGTGATGACGCGGGAGATCTGATGGGCTCTCCTTGAACTGCTCTGATCTGGTGACGTTTGGTCTCCGATCTCGAGGGCCTCTGCGGGCCATCGCGTCTGTCATTATCATTTCGTCTTTCTCTGTGGTAGTCCCCACACATGGCTTCAAAGTGGTTGGACCGTCCACATTTTCTGCAGCGTTGGCCCATGGCAGGGCAGGAGTCGATGTGAGGGTAGTCGTATCCGCACCTGATGCACCGCCTCGTGCGTTCCCTCCTCTCAGGTTCCTTCCTCCGGTAGTCCGGGCGTCGTCTGGGCGAGAATCTAGAGCGTCGTGATCTGTCTCGCGGGTTTCTTCTTCCGCTGTCACGCCGTTCCTGTCTTCCATGACTTCGTTCCGAGATGCGGTTGGCGTGTTCGCGACTGGTACTAGGTCCGGCTTCAATGTCCGCCGCGTCTTCTTCAGCTTGGTCGTACAACCGGGAGTTTTCTTCAATTTCTTCTAGTTCTTGTGGTTTTCTTAGTAATCGTCGTCTTAGAGATTCCGAGTGACAACCCGTAATTATTTGGGATTTAATGGCTGCATCAGGCGAGAAGTTTGTAAAATCACAGTATTGTGATTGTCGTCGCAGTCGATGTATGAACGAGCTCAGTGGTTCTTCTTTCCCTTGGCGCTGCTGGTGGAACTTGTGTCGTTCGTAGTCGACATTTTTCTTGTGCAGAAAACGTTTATTTAGCACATCTTTTACCTTGGCATAGGTGTCGGCCTCTGTAGTTGGGATCTCTCGCACAATTTTACTTATCTCACGCCCCCCTAGGTTGCGGAGGGCTATTATTTTTTCTTTGTCCGGCTCTATTTTGGACCCTTCAATGTAGTCCTCGAAGTCCTCTAGCCATTCTTGCCATTTTTGGCCCATGCTGCTTCCGGTTGTTACTGTTAGTGGCTCCGGTGCTCGTGGATGCGCTCCTCCTTTGACTTCGGTTCGCGCTGGAGGGTTAGACATCTTGACGGTGGGTCTTCAGTGCTTGTTTCCGGCTTTTATTTCTGCTACCAGTGTTCGTTTTCCAAGAATTGTTGTTTGCAGTCACCAATGTTTGTTTGTTTCCAGTTACCAATGCTTATTTGTCAAAATTTGCTGGGTTCCATTGCCACGGCTTGTTTATTTTCAGTGTCAATGCTTGTTTTTGGTCTTTGCCTGACTCCAAAATGGCCGCCGCACATTTACACAGGGTTTGTCTTCAAGGCTGCCTGACTTCAAGATGGCCGCCCATTCGCAGCACACGAGGCTCTCTCTCTCGCTTCCAGGCATACATTCAGGCCGCCAGACTCACGGTTGGATGCTTCAACTCCTCAGGTGAGGTTGGGATGGGCTCCCGCTGCCAGGCGTGGTCTTCGGATCTCACGCGCCGACCCGATGCTAAACCTCACGCATCGGGCGGCGAGGCTTTACTTTCTTGTCGGTGTCGGTGCTGGCGGTGGGGCGCTTCGTTGCTTGTTCGTGGGGCACTTCTCTCGCTCCCCCAGTACTTCAGGAGGCGCTGGGTAAGGTCGGAGTGGGCTCCCGACCTTCGCTTGTGTTTTTTGTCAGGTCTTCCACACCCGTGGGGCTCACGTATCCAACGCGACCGGCGTTTTCTCCTCTGGCGCTTCGGCGCTTTCACTTTTCCTTCCGTTCTCCTTTTGTCGGCAAACTCCCGCTTCCGAGGGGTGCCAGGTCACTTCTGTGGGATTCACTTTTGGCGCCACAGGGTCGCAGTGGCAGCGGAGCTCCAGGCGCTCCACGCTGCGGGATGGGGCTCACTCTGGTGGGTTTGTTTCTGGATCCCACCCTCGTCGCCAGTTGTAGTGTCCCACTACAATAACACGCGGACACTAAGGTACTTGGTCAACTATTTATTCGTACGTCCGCTCTGTTCCCCGTCCCTACACTAACTGCCCTTTCCTGTCCTGTCCCCACCTCTTCCCCTCTGCCCACCTAACTCCGCCCACCCAGCTACTGGACTGCTAACTTCTTTACAACCATCACCTGAGGCCAGGCTGTGAAGATGTTAGTGACAAGACAGGTGAAAGTGAAAGGGCAGAGGGTAGCAGGAAGTTTTCGTTCTTTTTTGACGTTTTCTTTATTGTTGTGAAGATTTCCTTTTGGGCTTCCTAAAAGTTACCGCCGTTCACTTGATGGAAAAAAGAAAGGAGACTTCTGTGAGTCAGGGGATACTCATGAGGCTTCTCCGATACATAAAGGATCCTCTACTGACAAGCTGAAGCAATAGGATTTAACTTGTTTTCGTCTACATGAGAAGCCTAATGGGGTTCATCCAATAGTTAAGTAAATAGATAACCAAGGGAGGGTTAAAATGAGAGAGGGTAAGATTTTACAAAGGATAGAATACACTTACTTATATTTTATTTATAGATACATGTTTCTATGTATGTATGTATGTTTCTAATACCATCACGGAAGCTGTGAATAAACCTAAAACTCTATTCAATATGGTGAAAGATCTAGCGGGAGCTCAAACCATAGCCCCGGCCCGCCCATTGAATAAAAAGCAATGTCAGGACCTCGCCCAATTCTTTTTTGATAAAATAGAGAAATTAATCATTGGAATAGACAGGAACAACGTTGATACTACCACAAAACAAGACCTGGAGAACACCCTCACTGTTAATCAAACCTTACAACATTGGCCGCCGATAACAATTGATACCTGTCAATCCATTATGAAGACTATCAAATCCGGCTCTCCGCAGGATCCTATTCCGATGAATATCATGAAAGAGCTAGACTCCTCCTCTCTTGAAATTATTGTTGATACCTTAAATTCTTCCTTGGAGCTCGCTGAAGTACCCAGCCTCTGGAAACATGCTATAGTAACCCCTCTCCTGAAAAAACCAACAGCCGACCCCGATATATTAGCTAACTATAGACCCATCTCTCTTCTACCAGCTTTCTCTAAATGTCTGGAGAGACATGTACATTCTGCCCTTACCATATTTGCGGAAGAAAATTCCCTTCTCCATCCAACCCAATCGGGCTTCCGAGCGGGTTTCTCTACAGAAACCGCTCTGCTGGGAGACTCCAAAACAATTCGGAAACATCTTGACGACGGTCAAACGGTTGTGCTTATTCTACTAGACTTAAGCGCAGCCTTTGATACTGTGTCACATAAAAAGCTTCTCATCACGCTAGAAAATAATGGAGTTCAAGGCAATGCCTTGAAATGGCTCAAATCCTTCCTGGACCAACGGACCTTCCAGACAGCTTCATCTATGGCATGCTCTGAATCTTTCAATTCTCCTCACGGAGTACCACAGGGATCAATACTGAGCCCTCTTTTCTTTAATCTTTACTTAAGACCCCTGGCGGATTTAGCCGAAAAATCTGGGCTGACATTCATGAAGTACGCGGACGATTCTCAGATCATCTTCAGGCTATCAGAATCGCACCCATCATCTCTGTCTCTGCTGAAACAAGGTCTCCAGAACATCTCCAACTGGATGAATGTGAACCAGCTGAAATTAAACGAAGACAAGACGGAGATTCTTTGAATGGGTAAACAGCCCGATCTATGGAATGCCTCATATTGGCTTTCTCAGATAGGAAATCTTCCAACACCAGTTTCTCATGCTAGGAATCTGGGGGTAATCCTGGACAACTCGTTATCCATGAAGCAACAGGTCAGCAAAGTGGTTGGACTCTGCTTCACCATCCTAAGATGGCTCAAAAAGATATTATGGATGCTGCCCATCTCTATGCAGAAAACAGTAGTCAATGCCTTAGTTACATCCCGGCTTGACTACGGGAACATCTTATATCTAGGTGCCAACAAAGGAACAATAAAGAGACTCCAGATGATACAAAATGCGGCTGCCCGGATTCTCTGTCAAATACCTAAAAATACCCATGTGTCCCCTTACTTGCGCAAACTTCACTGGCTCAGAGTGGAAAATCGCATTAGATTTAAGACCTTAAACTATATGTTTAAAATAAAAGCAGGCACTGCACCCAAATACCTTCAAGCATTAGTGCACCCCTACATCCCTAAAAGAAACTTACGGTCACTCTCAGCAGCAACGTACTGTGTGCCCAGATTCAAGCTTGCCAGAATGGGAGGGAGATCTTTTGCCTATCAGGGTCCTTCCATGTGGAACACACTACCTATCCACATACGCAAAGAAGAGAGTTACTCTAAGTTCAGAAAAGAAATAAAAACCTGGCTGTTCGATCAATAATTCTGAATGGCCTATGACGTGTCATTCTCACTTCTTTGCTGTGTCTTCTGGCGCCGGGAAACCCTTTTTGGGTAGCTGTTGCGCCTTACAAGTTTATAAAATAAAAATAATAAAAAATACATCTGCATGCTTTGCCCGGGTACAAAGAGACTACTGATGGGACAGTCCAGATAACCTCCGGAACAGGACCGCACCAAGAAAAGTAACTAGGAGATATGACATAATGAAAAGTGTGTATTGGACTTGGCCCTCTCTGTAGGGTCACCCCGAACATTTTGCTTTCACTCCTGCATTGCTGAATTCTTTTTTTTCGGCCTTAGGACTCTGCACACTATTGTGTAGTTCCTATTAATCTATATAGGATCTGCACGTTTAGACAACATAATGGGATCAGTGTCCAGACTGATTCCAGACACCTCCACCGGATATGTTTGCCTGTATACCAGCTAGCTCACAGTGCCACAATGAACTCCTCTTACCAAGGAGCGAATAGTTTCTGGCAACTAACGAACATGACAACCCTGACCCTCAGGGATTGTATAAACAATACAGTCTTTTCGCTCAGTTACTCAGGCTCACTTTGCCTCTGAGAAATACACAGAATAAACAATGGGGACGTTCTCAATAAGCATTAATTGAACCAGCGTCATTTTAGTGTAAAATATGTGTTCTGCTACAGCCATATAAGAGAAACAGATGTATAGTGGTATAAGCACCAACAGAGTAAATAGATGGTAGAATTCTACCATAATGCTCAAACAATGGATATATGCTGGCATATTAAAACATGACAGTAATATATGCGTACTCCTTCGATGCTAACCCTAACTAGATGTACCAAAGTGTACCTAGGTGTATGTAGGTGTATAGCTAAAAATCCACCTAGGTTAGAGCCAACCCCATTACCTGATGTGAGAGAACGAAGGACCCTGTCTTGGTTTCAAGATGGACAGCCCTCAAGGGATGTCAGACCACTGCGTGCTGGAGTGTCTGCGTGCAGGGACTTAAACGTCACATGTCAGCATGAAAGTCTTTTCTCCTCTGCCTGCCCCAGCAAATAAATGGTGCTTCTATACCCAAAAAGGTACCCTCAGGGGTTCTACCTTGCTGTGTCATGTCGGCCGAGGATGACAATGGTGATGAACCTTATACACAGTTATTATGCAGAAGAGATAGTAGTCCCGCTGTGAATCTGAGAATCCTCATGCATAATAAATGAGGCTGTTTTTGGTGAAAACCACACAACATTTATGCAGCATCTAATTAGGTAAAAGATCAGCACTAAAAACCGTTACGTAGTACAACGGCAGGTTAAATGTAGGTAAAAGTTTAGGAGAGTACCCAAGCCTATATTGGGGTACATTGAGATTCATAACAACACTTTACCACAGCTAACCAGTGCTAAAGTGTGTGTGCTCTCTTCTAAAAACATAGTAAAATTAGTTACACGTAATTGGCACATTTAATTTACATACAAGTTTCTAGTAAAGTGGCACTGCATGTGTCCATAGTCTGTGAATTAAACGCTACTAGTGGGCCTACATCGCTCATTGCGCCATTTACTTAAGTAGCCCTTTAAAACATGTCTCAGGTCTGCCATTGCAGCCTTTGTGTGCTGTTGTAAACTGCTGTTTCGAACTGGCAAAATAAACCCTTTTCTAGGCCTAAACTTTCTTTTTAAATCATATAAGTCACCCATAGGGTAAGCCCTATAAAGGCCTAGGGCAGGGTGCATTGTTGTTAAAAGGTTAGACATGTTCTGGTGGTGAAAACCCGTATTTATTTAATTTTTTACTATTGCAAGGCATACCTCTCCCATTGGGTAACATTGGGTTATCTTATTACATTTTAGTAAGTGATCACTTTTGGTTGGGAGCAGATAGAAATATAATGTTTGGTGTCTGAGCAACTGTACTTAAAAGCTCAATGTAATAGTAAAGTCAAATTTCAAGTTACAATTTTGAAAAAGCCATTTGTAGAAAACTGACAGGATGAGGTTTAATACAATCCTTCATTACAGCTCGAACGTTGTAACAAACATACATCACGCACTTTAAGATATACTTTAGAAAGGTCCAAGTGGAAAATTGTGAACTAGTTAGATGTACTTGCAGAGTCAAGCTGAACAGAGTGTCTCTAGTTTAATCTTATTTTTTAACTTATTGAGTTGTGAAGTTTAAAACCAATAGTTTCTCTTCAGTGGGAAACAATTTCTCCTGTAGTTAGGGCCAGGCAGGGCAGCCGGTGGTGTGGATGTATGATAGTACAACGCGATCATTTTGATCGCGGTACTTTACATTGTGGATTTTACAACGCAAATCGTTACAACGATTTGCGTTGGAGGGCGCGGATTGAGGATTATTATAATTTTCTATTCCAACACCAGCCCACGTAACAGTAGGGAAGGTGTTGGAATATAAAATTACAATATTCCTTAACCAACAGCGCCATCCAGCGCAAGTCGTAGTAATGACTTGCGTTGTAATGGCAGCGTGGTAAAGGTCGTGCGGTGTAAACACCGCGTTGTAAATGACGTTTACCGGTGGGGTATGCAACTCCCACTTGCACAAGGGGAACCAGTGTCACTAGTCCCTCCTCAGCACCAGAGCTGTGTGTGACTGCCCGACGACAGACCCCTCCCTCCCGAGGCACAGTAGCCGGTTTCCTGCTGCTCCACTGGAACCACAGAGGTCTCGCTGCGCCCTTTAACCCCTCCACCCACACTGCAGCGCTATCGATGCTAGACAAGCTGCACATTCATGTATGGAGTGTTTTGTCTGTGTATTGAGACAGTCTTCAGGTTCCACAACTCTTTAAGAGGAGAAAATACGGAAAAAAATAAAAGGCCCGTATATCACTCATTTGGTGCTCCCACCATGGCACGCCATGCAGATGGAAACCAGCACAGGAAGCATTCTGTAGATGCTCGTACTATCAGTAGTCTTTACCTGCTAAGGAGGGATAGGCTAACAACACCTGAATGTCAGTCGGTGCAAATTAAGCATAAATACCTCTAAAGCTATAGACAATAATGGTTAATAACCCACACCATTCATTATGGGGCAGAGGAAAGACAATGGCAAATAAAGAGGGGAAAATGTGGCAATAATCTGCCCTCACCCAATCCTAATCCAAACGAGTGGCGCACGCGAGCAGCCCACCTCTTTTTCCTTCTTTCATTTAGTTGCTTTCCTGGGAAATGGATAAAAAAAAACAACCCTGCGAGTGGTGTGCGAGCGCCACAATGAGACATGTGGTTTCAATTATTGCGCCCGTGTTTGGGTATGATAATTGAAATCACATGACGACCGGTGCTCGTAACAGACACCAATAGGCCATGGGCGGAGCAATGCGCCCGCCTTTGGCAATTGCGTGCTGTCTTTTATAAAAAGACGCACGCAAAGGCCAATAGTGTGGGCCAAAAGGAAAAGCACACCCACAAGCATGTGTGATTCCTAGGTCCATTTTCAAACCCCCCTTAAGAGGTCTCTCGCTGCGCACTGCAACGCAGGCAGGAGACCTAAAAACAAGATAAAATGTATGGGTTTGTGTCTTGTACCGGCCCTCTCTCCCTTTTTCCTGTAACGTATGATCCTGACACAGGCTTGAACCTACACACTGGTACGTAACAGGTAGAACCCATTATATCTAAAAACAAAAATGTAAATAAATATGGGGGGGGTTCTATACTGGTATGGTAGTAGGAAGGCTAGAGTAGAGATCAGGCAGGAACATCAGAAAACAAAGCAGAGAGGATGGGCCACAAAGAATCATGCAGAAGAAACAAGGAAAAGAGGAAAAATGGGAGGAAGGAAGCATAATAGAGAGACATAGCAGAGCCAGACACATCAGCAACAGGTGAAGGAGGGACTGGCAGGAAAAAGAAGAAAGAGAACCAAGAATAAGAGCAGTAAAATAAAACAGATAGTTAGAAAGGAGGCCTGAGAACCAGGAATAATGTAAAGGAGGGACAAGGCTAGAAAACAGAAATAGGATCCAGGACAGGAGAGAGTGGCAAAGGTAGACACGTGGAGGGGAACCAGACTTAAAAGCAACATAGGAAGAAACAGAGCCAGAAACAGATCAAATAACTATGTGTGAGGTGTAGATGTAGTAAGAGAGCCATCAATAAGAAATGAAAAACAGAAACAAGATAGACGTGGGAAACACAAAGGAGAACCTTCGGGTATCATGCACAGATGGAGGAAGAGAGCAAAGAACAAAAAGTAAAACCAGAACCATGAGGGACAGAGCTGAACAAAACTAGGAGGAGAACCAGAAACACGAGTAATAGAAGGAATAGAGCCTGGGGACCAGAATGCATTAGAATAAACAATGTTGTGCCAGTTTCCATTTTTAGAGGCTTCCATCTGGTCCTCATTAGAATCAACCATGTACCCCAGTGCCCGCTCCTCTGCTATGAGTGTGTAGGTTGAAGTGACTGCACTGCCATTTTTTGAACTGACAAACAATATATCCTGGTGTCTCTCACATCCATGGTGGGCTCAAGATACGAGAGCCTGCAATGCCCTCAGTGAATGGGCAATGTGCTCCAATGCTTCTCCGCTCCCAAACATGTCTTCCAGTCTCGGGACCCTGTGGAGCCCCTCACTAAAATGGACAGTGTGCCCCAGCGTCTCTCCACTCCATGGTTACCAGCCTCAGGAGTCTTCAGACCCCCTGTCTAGAATGAAGAGTTTCCCCAGTGTCTCTTCCCTCCATGTCTCCAGTCTAAGAAGCCTCCATTGCCCTTCTTTAGAATGGACAGTGTACTCCAGTGCCCCTCCCCTCCATGTTTCCAGCCTCAGAAGCAGTCAGTGGCCCTCTCTAGAATGGACAGTGTGGCCCAGTGTCTCTCCCTCCCATGTTTCTAGTCTTAGGAGCCTGCAGTGCCATATCTAGAGTAGACAGTGTGCCCCATTGCCTCTCCCCTCCATGGTGCCAAGTCCAGGAGCAGTCAGTTCCCTTCACTAGAATGAACAGTATTCCCCAGTGACTCTCCCTTCCATGGTTTCCAGACTCAGGAGCCTGCAGTGCCCCTCTCTCACAGGGCAGTGTGCCCCAGTGTCTCTCCCCTCCATGGTTTCCAGCCTCAGGAGCCTGCAGTGCCCCTCTCTCAAAGGGCAGTGTGCCCCATTGCCTCTCCCCTCCATGGTGCCCAGTCTAGGAGCAGTCAGTTCCCTTCTCTAGAATGGACAGGCTTCCCCAGTGACTCTCTGTGGAAAGGCCACCGTACCTGCCATAACGAAGAGACATCCTCGCGCGGGGAGGGATCCGTCTAACATAGATGATGACTTGTTCCCTCTCCCTAGGACGTCTTCTCTCTCTCTCCCTCTGCAGGGTCACCGAGGTCAGAACCCGGAAGACGGACAACCGGATGCAGTCCTAGATGAACCCGGAAGTCCCGCCCCGACTACATCCCGGAAGATATAAAAACCAGCGAACCACAACGAAGGGGGTTCCAACCCGCGGACTTGTGGCAGGAGGCAGCAAGGAAGGAACCGGAGCTGAGAGAGAGAGAGACGAGGAGTCAGAGAACCCAGCGGAAGGAGTGGAGGAGGACGCCGACGGCGACGTGTGGTCTGAGGACTGGTGGAGTCCTCAGGAGGTGGCTGGAGAGCGGCCGCAACTCACCAGGGAGTTGCGGCGGGCCACGTGAGTAACCGTCATCCGTCTCCGTGTGCCGCTTGTAGATAGTTGTAATTAGTGTAAATAGTATAGCGCTGCACCTACTTGAGCACGAGAGCACTGTATATATATGTATAGATAGACCCCCACCCTCCTACACCTCGAGCACCCTGTCGACCCTTGGTCTCCCCTCCTGTTTGTCGGCCTCTTCCACCTCCCCGTGTTACCCGTCCCTCACTATCCGCTTTCTGTGTCCTCACTTCCCGGTGTCGGTGATAGCTGTAAATAAGGAGAGGAGCGAAAGTCTAACGGTCCTCTATTTCTTCTCTCGCCCCAAACCTCCGAGGCTCACCAACAGAAGTCAAAGACCCGAAGGCACTACAGAGAGGGAAGACTTACACCATCCTGACGACATCAGCCCAGCAGCAGGAGGTCTTCCCTTCCCTCCCCGACCGGACGTCTTCTCTACCTCGGACTTCGCCCAAGGAACACCATCGGTCCCCTTTTCTTTTGTTTCAGAGACTTATCATCCACACCTACCTGTGTCTACAATAAATCTCGCTAAACATAGCGCACTATATCTGGCCTCCTCGCCTGTTATTCCGGCCCGCCGAATCCCACACCCCACAAGTGGTGTCAGAAGTGAGATTTCCCGGAGGCATGGAGGCCGCAGTCAAGAAGCTGGCCGAAAGCCAGGAGCAGCTCGGACAGATGATGGAAAGATTCCTGAAGACCGCGGAGGACGACCGGGGCCAACTCCACGACGTCCTGAAAGGGCAAGGAACTGCCCAGGACCAGGCCCTAGGGAAGCTCACGGAGGCCATGGGACAGCAGAGACCTCTGGCTCCCTTACCGTCGGTCGTCTTACAAAAGTATGTCGCGGGGGAAGACCCCGACTTCTTTTTTACAAATTTTGAAAGACTGGCTCAAGCGGCCAACTGGCCTGAAAATCGCTGGGGTCATTACTTGGGTCCATTGCTGACGGGGGAGTTACAATCGGCCTATCAACAGGCCAACTTACAGGGGCAGACGCCATATGCCGACATAAAAAAGTGCATCCTCGAACGTCTGGGGATAGACGAGGAGTCCTATCGGATCCGCCTAAGACAAGTCCGAGAGGGGCCCCAAGAAACTCCTAGGGCCCTCTCTTATCGCATTCAGGACCTAACATCCCGGTGGTTGAAAACCACTACGTCTACTAAAGAGGAAATAGTCGCTAAAATAAACCTGGAACAATTCCTCACCTCCCTTCACCCGAGCACCCAAAAATGGGTGCGGCAGCATGCCCACCTGACGCTCGAACGGGCAGTCGAGATAGCCAGTGCCGACAGCAAAGCCCAAGAAGTGCAGAAGAGCAAAGAAGAGCACCTTCCTCGGGGGCCCCATGGAAGCCACATCCGGCCCCCTCGACCGCCTGTTCCCAGAAAAGCGGAACCTGTTCCTTTCGTGCCCTATCTGATGATGCCTCAACCAAACCCACCCGGACCACAATGTTACCACTGCGGTGGTTTTGGACACATTGCCCGTCATTGCCCACAGAAGGAGGAGCCTATGGAAATCGGGGTGACTCGGAATTATGTGTGTCTTACAGCAGGAGCCTCACCCCCACCGTTTAGATGTCCAGTGAGAATCAACAACCACCCCCTTATGGCGCTGGCCGACACTGGATGTAGACACAGCGTGGTACGACCTCAGGACATGCCGAAACCCGTCGGCCCTGTCACAGGGTCAGTAGCCATCAAGTGCGTACATGGAGACACTAAAAGCTACCCCACAGCACGAGTCACAGTACAAACCCGTACCGACCACGGAAGAACTCTGAATGTAGGACTGATCCCGAACTTGCCAGAACAGGCCATTCTGGGTAGTGACTATAGTGGTCTCCCCCTTCTCCTAAGGGACACTACCAATTCCCTAGAGAAGTGGTGGAAGGAAGCCCCCTTTTTCCAACACCAGACCCTGAGTCCCTCTCCCGAGAAGCAGACCAAAACGAAAAATCAAAAGAAAAAGGAAAGAAGGAGGTACACAGAAGCATATCCGGTACAAGAGGCACAGCATCCCTGGGAAACGGACCGCGAATTCCGAGCTGCACAGCAAGAAGATCCCATCCTGCAAAATGCATGGGGGCAGGCCCTTGACGACGAGGACCCGCTGCATGTAGGTCCCTACTTCTTCCGGTCTAGAGGCCTGTTGTATCGGAAAGCGGACCCCCAGAAACCTCCCCAGTTAGTCATTCCGGGTCCATTCCGGGACAAGGTGTTGTTCCTCACGCATAGTCATCTCCTGGGCGGCCACTTCGGGGAAGAAAAGACAGGACAGGCAATACTCGAAAAATTCTACTGGCCGGGAGTGTATAGCCAAATCAAACAATACTGCAAGGAGTGTGCCATCTGTCAAAGGAATAGCCGCTACAGACCCCCGAAGGCACCCCTCCGGCCCCTTCCTCTCATAGACATACCCTTCAGCCGGGTAGGAATGGACCTTATTGGGCCCATGTTGCCCTCCAGGAGCGGTTGTAGATATGCCTTGGTGGTGGTGGACTATGCTACGCGCTTCCCGGAAGTCGTCGCCCTGAAACATCCCACCACCCAGAATATAGCGAAAGCCCTGGTGTCTATCTTTGCACGGGTAGGATTTCCACGAGAAATTTTAACGGACCAAGGAACCCCATTCGTGTCCGCCTTGATGCGCCAGGTATGCTCCCAGTTAGGAATCAAGCAGCTGAGAACCTCAGCATACCACCCCCAGACTGATGGGTTGGTGGAACGCTACAACGCCACCCTAAAAGCCACTCTAAAAAAACTATTGGATTTGGAAAGCAAGAGGTGGGAGGAGATGTTGCCCCTGGCTCTGTTCGCTATCCGGTGCAAAACACAAAGCAGCACCGGATATTCCCCATATGAACTGTTGTATGGAAGACCTCCCAGAACCCTCTTAGATATGGCCCGCGAGGCGTGGGAGGCAGAACCTGATTGTACCCGGCCCCTTCCCGAGTATGTGGACAATCTAAAGACCCATCTCACCCAAATCCGAGACATTGTACGACAACACATGGAAAAGGCACAAATCTCCCAGAAACAACAGTATGATAAGGGAGCCAAGAAGAGGACCTTGGCTGTTGGCGATCTGGTGTTGTTACTGCTACCTTCCTCTGATCACAAGCTCCTAGGGCAATGGCAGGGTCCATTCACGGTCATTCGTCAGGTAACCCCCGTCACCTACGAGGTAGAGACCGAGCCTACTCGAGGAGTCCGGCAGATATACCACATCAATCTCTTAAAGAAATGGGAGGGGCCCCGACCCGTCCTATCTGGTGAACCGGTGGGTAACCCCATGTCCTTTGAAGGATGCATAGATCCGGATCTACCCCCATCCATGACAGAAGAACTAAAAAACATGTTGTCCCCGGTACAGAACGTCTTCTCCTCCCTGCCCGGACGTACAACACTAGTGGAACACGCCATCCAGACTGACCCGGGAGTAACTGTGAGACAACGGCCCTATCGGGTCCCGGAAGCACGCCGAAACATAATAAAGAAGGAAACAGAACAGATGTTACAGATGGGCATTATCGAGCCGTCGGTTAGCAGCTGGAACTCTCCAATAGTACTGGTCCCCAAACCCGACGGCTCGGTGCGGTTCTGTATTGACTTCCGAGCAGTAAACAAAGTCTCACGATTTGATTCATACCCCCTTCCACGGGTTGATGAGATGGTGGAAAGAATAGGAGCCGCAAAATACATTAGCACGCTCGACTTATGCAAGGGGTACTGGCAGATACCCCTGAAGGATGACGATAAACGGAAGACTGCCTTCTCTACCCCTGAGGGCCTGTTTCAGTTCCGTGTAATGCCTTTCGGCTTACACGGCGCCCCTGCCACTTTTCAGAGGGCCATGAACAGTGTCCTACAACCCCACTCCCACTATGCTGGGGCTTATTTGGATGATATAGTGATACACAGCAATACCTGGGACCAACATTTGGAACATCTCAGGGCGGTGGTGGCCGCTCTGGGCAACAGTGGGTTTACTATAAACCCGGCCAAGACAACCTTGGCCGCACAAAGTGTCAAGTACCTGGGCTATCTTTTAGGGGAAGGTCTCATCCGACCCCAAGACAACAAGATAGAGGCCATCCGCTCCATACCCTTCCCTCAGACCAAAACAGAACTTAGGGCCTTTCTGGGGCTTCTGGGGTATTATAGACGGTTCATACCGAACTTTTCCCAAACAGCTGTTCCCCTAACAGACTTGCTAAAGAAAAGTACCAAAACAGAAGAGGCCCTAAGACGGCCCTCGGTTCCTTTACTACAGGCCTTCAAGGCTTTAAAACAGGCCCTCCTATCCAGACCAGTCCTTGTAAGCCCTGACTATAGCCAACCATTCATCCTCCAAACTGATGCCTCCGATCAGGGGTTGGGGACCGTCCTGTCCCAGAGAGACCCAAGTGGGAATGAAAGACCCATTCTATACATAAGCAGGAAGCTCTATCCCAGAGAAATGAACGATGCCTGTGTAGAGAAGGAGGCTCTAGCTATAAAGTGGGCAGTGGACAGTCTTCGCTATTACCTAGAGGGGAGAGAATTCGTGCTATATACGGACCATGCCCCTCTGGCATGGATGGCCCGCAACAGAGGCCACAACGACCATGTCCTTAGGTGGTTCCTTTCCCTTCAGCCTTATAGGTTCACAACTGAACATAGGAAAGGGGCAGAACAGGGCAATGCGGATTACCTCTCTCGCTTTCCCTGTTCTCCCACCCCCACAAGAAAGACAGCTAGGGAAAGGGGATGTGGAAAGGCCACCGTACCTGCCATAACGAAGAGACATCCTCGCGCGGGGAGGGATCCGTCTAACATAGATGATGACTTGTTCCCTCTCCCTAGGACGTCTTCTCTCTCTCTCCCTCTGCAGGGTCACCGAGGTCAGAACCCGGAAGTCGGACAACCGGATGCAGTCCTAGATGAACCCGGAAGTCCCGCCCCCGACTACATCCCGGAAGATATAAAAACCAGCGAACCACAACGAAGGGGGTTCCAACCCGCGGACTTGTGGCAGGAGGCAGCAAGGAAGGAACCGGAGCTGAGAGAGAGAGAGACGAGGAGTCGGAGAACCCAGCGGAAGGAGTGGAGGAGGACGCCGACGGCGACGTGTGGTCTGAGGACTGGTGGAGTCCTCAGGAGGTGGCTGGAGAGCGGCCGCAACTCACCAGGGAGTTGCGGCGGGCCACGTGAGTAACCGTCATCCGTCTCCGTGTGCCGCTTGTAGATAGTTGTAATTAGTGTAAATAGTATAGCGCTGCACCTACTTGAGCACGAGAGCACTGTATATATATGTATAGATAGACCCCCACCCTCCTACACCTCGAGCACCCTGTCGACCCTTGGTCTCCCCTCCTGTTTGTCGGCCTCTTCCACCTCCCCGTGTTACCCGTCCCTCACTATCCGCTTTCTGTGTCCTCACTTCCCGGTGTCGGTGATAGCTGTAAATAAGGAGAGGAGCGAAAGTCTAACGGTCCTCTATTTCTTCTCTCGCCCCAAACCTCCGAGGCTCACCAACAGAAGTCAAAGACCCGAAGGCACTACAGAGAGGGAAGGCTTACAACATCCTGACGACATCAGCCCAGCAGCAGGAGGTCTTCCCTTCCCTCCCCGACCGGACGTCTTCTCTACCTCGGACTTCGCCCAAGGAACACCATCGGTCCCCTTTTCTTTTGTTTCAGAGACTTATCATCCACACCTACCTGTGTCTACAATAAATCTCGCTAAACATAGCGCACTATATCTGGCCTCCTCGCCTGTTATTCCGGCCCGCCGAATCCCACACCCCACACTCTCCCTTCCATGGTTTCCAGTCTCAGGAGCCTCTACTGCCCCTCTGTAGAAGGGATAGTGTGGGCTAGTGTCTCTCCACTCCATGCTTTCCAGTCCAAGAGCAGTCAGAGTCCCCTCTCTTTATAATGGTCAGTGTGTCCCTGTTTCTCTCACCTCCATGGTTTCCAGTCTCAGTAGCCTCCAATACCGCTCTCTAGAATAGACAGTGTGCCCAAGTGTCTCTCCCTTCCTTGGTCTCCCGCCTCAGGAGCCTGCAGTCCTCCTCTGTAGAATGGATAGTGTACTACAGTCAATCAATCAATCAATCAATCAATCAATCAATCAATCAATCAATCAATCAGGGGTTGATAAAGCGCGCTTCTCACTCGTGGGGGTCTCAAGGCGCTTGGGGATGTGGGGGGGGGGGTGCAGCTCCGGTTCAGTCGAAGAGCCAGGTCCTGAGGTTCTTCCTGAAGGTGTGCAGGGTCGGGGAGCATCTGATGTTAACTGGGAGAGCGTTCCAGGTCTTGGCTGTGATGTAGGAGGAGGCTCTTTCACCTGCTCTGTTTCTGAGGATGAGGGGGATCTCTGCCAGGGCAAGGTCGGCGGAGCGGAGGTTTCTTTTGGGTACGTGCAAGGAGTCTCTCTTGTTGAGGTATTTGGGTCCGATGTTGTAGAGGGATTTGTAGGTGTGAGTGAGGAGTTTGAAGGTTACTCTCCTCTCGACGGGGAGCCAGTGGAGGTCTCGTAGGTGTTGGGTCATGTGTTTGTGCCGTGGGGTCCTGAGGACTAGTCTTGCTGTGGTGTTCTGGATGGTTTGGAGCTTGTGTTGAAGAATTCTGTTGATTCTGGGGTAGAGGGCGTTGCCGCAGTCCAGTCTGATGGTTATGAGTGAGTGGGTGACGGTCTTTCTGCATTCGGGAGGTATCCATTTTAAGGTCTTTTGGAGGATGCAAAGGCAGATGAAACTGAAGGAAACGACGGAGTTGATCTGGTGGGTCATGGTGAGGGCGGAGTCAAGATGATATTGAGGTTCCGTGCGTTGTCTGTGGGGTGGGTGGACTCCCAAGGGCGGAGGGCCACCAGGTGTTGTCCCAGGAGGAGTTGGAGGGTCATAGGATAAGGACCTCAGTCTTCTCCGAGTTGAGCTTCAGGCAGCTATCTCTCATCCAGGCCACGACGTCCTTCATTCCTTCCCGGAAGGAATTAAGGACAGAATGTGTTCTTCGTGAGGGAGAGGATGAGCTGGGTGTCGTCAGCGTAAGACACTAATGCTGAGCCCATGCTGTCTGACGATGGCGTCGAGGGAGGTCATGTAGATGTTGAAGAGCATGGGGCTGAGGGATGATCCTTAGGGTACTCCGCAGTTGATCTCTGTGGGTTTGGAGAGGAAGGGAGGGAGTCGGATCCTCTGGGTTCTGCCGGAGAGAAAGGATCGGATCCTGTTGAGGGTGGTTCCTCGTATCCCTGCGTCGTGATGTCTGGCTGTGAGCGTGCGATGTCAGACGGTGTCGAAGGCTGCGGAGAAGTCTAGTAGGATGAGGGCCGCAGTATGTCCCTGGTCGAGTAGCATGCGGATGTCAACAGTGGCAGCGAGGAGGGCAGTCTTGGTGCTGTGGTTGCTGAGGAATCCGGACTGGAAGGAGTCTAGGATGGAATTCCCTTCAATGAAGGTGGTTAGCTGAGCGTTTACGAGTCTCTCTGTGACTTTGGCTGTGAAGGGGAGGAGAGAGATGGGCCAGTAGTTTTTCAGGTCCATCGGGTCGACTGTGGGCTTCTTGAGGAGGGGCTTGACTTCCACCCACTTACAGTCGTCTGGGAAGGTGCCAGCTTTGAAGGAGGCGTTGATGGCCCGTCCTAGTTCTAGTGTGGTGGTGGCGGTGGCCCTGTGGTACATGTGTGGTGGACAGTGGTCTGTGGGGGCTCTTGAGTGGGTGATTTTCATGGTTGAGGTGATGTGTTCGACGTTGGCAGGATTCCAGGTAGTGATGGTCGGCTCGTTGTCGGCGATGGGGTGGTGTCCGTCGTCTATTTACTGAAATTGTTGTAGAGGGCCTTGATTTTTCAGATGGAAGTAGGAACAGAGCTTGTTGCAGAGTTCCTGGGATGGTGTGACGTCCGTGGCTTCACTGGGGGGTTTGGTGATTTGCTGTATGACGTTAAAAACTTCTTTGCCGTTGGCTGCGTTGGTGTGGATTTTGTTGTTGATGAATGTCCGCTTGGTGCCTCTTATCCGCTGGTGGTATTCCTTCAGGGCGTTCCTGTGGTTGTTCAGGTTTTCTGTGGTTTTCTGGTTCCGCCAGGTCTTCTTGAGGCATCTGCAGGAGCGCCTGCCTTCTTTGAGTTCAGTGGTGTACCAGGTGGTCTTCAGGGGGCATTGTTTGGTGGGGTGATAGAGGGGTACGAGCTTGTCGGCGCAGCTGGAGATCCAGCGGTGAAGCTCTTTTGCTGCGGAGTTGGCGTTGGTCGTAGCGCTGGGGGGGTCTATGAGTAGGGTGGTGATGAGGTGTTCCGCTGTAATGTAAATGTAAATTGATACTTGTATAGCGCACTACTCACCCGCAACGGTCCCAACGCGCTTGTACGAATACCGCTGTGAAACCCATGCTGGCTTTCCCTGTGAGGCGTCCACTCCTGGGCACCCCCAAGGTGAAGGCCAGGCATCCTTAGCGTTGTGGGGGTCGTTGTGGAGATTAAGCAAGCTATTGCCCAGAGTTGCAGAGTGGGACTCCATGATTGGAATAGGCACCGAGGCGAGAATTATCAGGTCCATGGAATTTTTGAGCCCAAGACCTGCCGAGGCGGGGAATTGAACCCTGGTCCCGGGCTAGACCTCTGCATCGGGGTCTGCCGCTCTAATCATTGAGCCACACTTTTCCTCTGTGATCTTGCTCCAGTTCCTCTGTGGCGGTGCAGGGTGTGTTTGGGTGCTTTGGTGGTATTGAAGGTGTAGTGTACGCAATGGTGGTCCATCCAGAGGGGCTGCGAGCTGTGGCTGAAGTGGACGTTTGTCCCTCCTGTGAAGATGGTGTCGAGAGTGTGTCCTGCTCTGGGCATGGGGGTGGTGACGAGCTGCTTCAGTCTGAGCTTGGAGAGGTTGTCAAGGAGGGTGGTGGAGTTGGGGTCGCTGCGTGTCGGGATTGCAACGCGCGCAAGTACAGTCGCGCGCCACTAACCTGAGGAAGCTGGCCAGCAGGAACGATGGGATGAAAGTCCCCTCGACTTGTCTAAACACCACACCCAGTGGTGACGTGGGAATCACCTTCTGAGTGAGTATTGCGAGAAGCCGGGAGGTGTAAAGGTGTAGAGAGCCGGAGTTTGGGATGCTGCCTTCTGGGTCTGGGTGATCCGCAAGAACTCGTGGAGGGACGTACAGAGATAAAACTCTCTCGTCTTAAGATGAAAACAATCAGTTCCTCAACCAGAGATAACCGGATAGGTGAAGAGAAAGTTACCGTCACTTTCTCCAATGACGTATTTCCCAATGAGGCTCTTCTACTCTTGGATACAGAAAAGTATATTTACTTTGTAGACTCTTGTTCTCAATAACTCTTGGGAACAATTGTGTTGTCATAGGGTACAATAACAATGAACTCAAGTAAGAACTCTGTCTTACGGAACAAATGAAATCAGAACGCGTAATACGCGGGAAACTTGAAAGAAAGAAAAATACTGGGAAAGAAGAACGATCCCGTTCTTCTTTTGGTATACTTGCGACTTTGTCGGAAGTTTTCTCCACTCCTCTGACCTCGCAGGCTTTTCTTCGGCGTCGACTTGAGTGTCTGACCTCGCAGGCTTTTCTTCGGCGTCGACTTGAGTGTCTGACCTCGCAGGCTTTTCTTCGGCGTAGACTGCGATCCGTTTGACCATGCAGGCTTTTCCTCGGCGTAGGCTTGAATGTTCTCTGACCACGCAGGCTCTTCGTCTGCGCTGGGTTTCTAGGGTATACATCCATCGGGGACAACACCATCCGCCAATACCTAAACCACCATAACAATTGTCAAGCGCTGACCTGTTGCAGAGGAGGAGCTTATATAGACTCAGCCTTCTTTCCTGCTCTCCAGAGCCGCTTTGCCTTCTGGGACATGTAGTCCGTTTGGAGAGATCGCGCTATTTTACCTTTTCTTCTTCTTATCGCCGTGGTTGCGAGAGCGATCGCGACAGAACCCCCCTCGAGGACAGCCGTCCCGGCGGTCGGCCCGGTTTACCAGGGAAACGCTCGTGAAATTCAGCAACCAGATCCGGGCAATGCAGATGGTCCACCGGTTCCGAGGTTCTGTCTTATGGCCCGTACCCCTTCCAATCGACCAGATACTGGACCCTGCCACGCACCATACGAGAGTCCAGAACCCGTTGCACCTCATATTCCTCCTGGCCTTCCACCTCCAGAGCAGGGGGACGCTCCGGCAATCGCATACTCAATGGACAAGGCCGGAGGAGGGACACATGGAACACCGGATGGATAGACCAAGAAACCGGCAGGGACAGTCTCATGGCCACAGGATTCACAACCTCACAGATACCATACGGTCCGACAAACTTAGGCTTAAGTTTATTTACCCCTTTCAGATGAATGTTACGTGTGGAAAGCCACACCTTGTCCCCCACCTTATACGCTGGCTCCTCGGACCTCCTCCGGTCCGCAAACAGTTTATGAGCCGCTTGTGCCGTCTCTAAACAGTTCCGAGCATCGATGAGGATGGCTCTCAAATGAGCATGATGTTCATGTATGGAGAGAACCAAAGATTCCGCAGGCCATTCGAACGGAAGTATGTTCGGATGGAAACCGTAAAGGCAGAAGAAGGGCGAACACCCCAAGGTGGTATGAACAGCATTGTTATATGCGAACTCCGCCAACCACAAAAGTGTGGTCCAATCCGTGGCATTCTGCATGGTAAAACAGCGGAGATATTGCTCCAGTGTCTGGTTGAGACGTTCGGTTTTACCATCTGTCTGGGGATGATAGCTAGACGATAAACTTTCATCAATTTGCAAGATGGCACAGAGAGCCTTCCAAAAATGCGACGTAAATTGCGTACCGCGATCAGTTATCAGCACACTGGGCAATCCATGCGCTCGTACAACCTGTTGGAGGAATACCTTAGCCAACTCCACAGACGAATGTAGACCCGATAAAGAAATGAAGTGACCCATTTTTGTGAGATGGTCTACTACCACCAGGATTACAGTCTGATTGACGCAGGGAGGCATCTCTACAATGAAATCCATGGATAAGGTATGCCAAGGTTTAGGTGGAATGGGCAAAGGATGGAGGAAGCCTGATGGTTTAGTATGGACAGATTTTCCCTGGGCACAAATCGCACAGGTCTTTACGTATTCTTTTACGTCAGCTCGAACCTCCTTCCACCAAAAGGAACGTTCCACATTAGCTGTAGTCTTGTAGATGCCCATGTGTCCGCTTAATACAGAATCATGCGCCCATTTCAACACCTGCTGTTGCAATGTCATCTGGGGTATATACAACGCATGGAAATGGTATGCCAGGTCGTTTTCCATATGTCGGTGTTCCGGCTCCTCCTGTATCCAAGAGGCAATATCATGATCTGCGAGGGCCACTTTCACATCGTCCAGAAAGTCCTCGGATGTGACCAGGGCAAGCGATTTAATGGAACAGTCTGCTTCTTGAAGGATATATGGAGGTTCCTCAGGTTCCACCGTTTCTTCTTCTCCTAGACGGGATAAGGCGTCCGCTTTCCCATTGGTTAACCCAGGCCTATATTTGATTACGAAATCATAGTCGGAAAAAACCAAAGTCCATCTAAGCTGCCTCGGAGTCAAAGCTTTAGCCGTTTTGAGGAACAACAGGTTTCGATGATCCGTGATGATCTCCACACTGTGTAAAGCTCCTAGGAGATAATGTCGCCACTCTTCACAAGCCCTTTTTATGGCAAGGAGTTCTTTATCCGTGATGGTGTAGTTTATCTCACAGGGTGTAAGTTTCCTTGAATAGTAGGCCACTGGGTGCAACTGCCCCGTGTTAGGATGTCTTTGGGACAAGATTCCTCCGAGGGCGTATTGGGAGGCGTCAGTCTCGAGGATATACGGCAGTTGAGGATCCGGATGTCTGAGAATCGGTGCCTGGGTGAACCTGTCTTTGAGAAGTTGAAAGGACTGTTCTGCTTCGGTTCCCCATACAAACGGTACGTTTTTTCGTAGGAGGGATGTGATGGGGTGGATAGTTTTCGAAAAGTCCCGAATAAAGCGCCGATAATAGTTGGCAAAGCCAAGAAAACTTTGCACAGCCTTAACATTCTGTGGAGTCTTCCAGTTAAGGATTACCTCAACCTTGCTCATATCCATCCGGAACCCTTGGGCGTCTATGATGTACCCCAAGAAGGCTACTTCCTGTACATGGAAAAGACATTTCTCCAACTTTGCATACAACGAGTTTTGTTGTAGCTTCCGCAAGACTGTCTTTACATGGACGATATGCTCAGACATTGTTGTTGAATAAATCAAAATATCGTCGATGTAGACCACACAGTATGATTCCAGACATCCTCTCAGCACCTCGTCCATGAAGTATTGGAAGGCTGCAGGGGCGTTGCAGAGACCAAAGGGCATTACCCGGTATTCGAATAAACCGAATTTGGTCCTGAAAGCTGTCTTCCACTCGTCCCCTTTTTGCACTTGCACAAGGTGGTAGGTCCCCCGAAGATCGAGCTTTGTGAAATATCGTGCACCCTTCAATTGATCCATCAAGACCGGAATCAGGGGAAGAGGATGGCGTTTTTTTATCGTTATCTTGTTAATAGCACGGTAATCTATGCAAGGTCTTAACTCATCACAGTCCTTTTTGGTAATAAAAAACATCGGCGATGACGCTGGGGAGGTTGAGTGTCTGATAAACCCGGTTGCTAGGTTATCATCAATATATGTTTTCAAGTATTGGGTTTCTTTTTCCGTCAAAGCATATACCCTGCTGCAGGGAATATCCGCCCCCGGTACCAGGTCAACACGACAGTCATAGACCCTATGGGGTGGTAACTGGGCTGCCTTTTGTTTGTCGAACAATGCCTTATAGTCCTGGTATTCAACGGGAAGCACCGTGGCACAACAGAACTTCTCAAAGGTGCAGGCGTTCGCCAAATAGGTGGCAGGTGAGGGTGCCGTGAGTGAAGGCAGAATCTCATGATTCTTACAATGTTCTTTACAATAGGAAGAGGTCATATTGACCGTACGGGATGACCAACTCACAAAAGGATCGTGCAGAGTAAGCCATGGCATACCCAGGATGAGTCAAAACTGCGGGGCATCAATCAGGTCAAATTGGATATGTTCTTGATGGTCCTCGCCAAAGTCCATCAATAGTGAAAGGGTATTATAAACCACCGGACCTGATGAAAGAATGGTGCCGTCCACTGCTTTTACTGTTTCGGGTCACGGCTTCTTTTCGCACGGGATGCCCATTCTTAATGCGAAATCTTGGTCGATGTAATTACCGGTGGCCCCAGAGTCAAGAAGGGTATCAATCTGTAGTTTGTTGTGAGAGGCAATGCAGAGAGACACACTTACGTTCATGTGGGCCACTGCAGGATGAAGGGTGTTAGCAAGAACGGGGGAGATCATGGAAAGCTGGCATCTCAAGTCAGAGACCTCCGTCTGATTTGAGATCTTCAGTTTTCCGACGGTTCTGCGTTCTTCAGAGTAGCTTGGACTCGGGGAAGGGTACAGCGTCCGGGAACGTAATTCCGGGCTCGACATTCCTTAATAAAATGTCCTCCTTTCCCACAATAAAGGCAAAGTTTCAGACGTCTTCTTTTATCCTTTTCTTCGGGAGTAAGGGGGCCTCTGACCCCTCCGATCTGCATGGGTTCAGACTCTTCTGACACCTTCGTTTTCTCCTCTCCTCCTGTTCTGGGTCGGGTAAGAGGATAGTAGAATCGATTGTCTCCTCTGGGTCTTTCTCCTTTTCGTTCTCGCAGACGGTGATCTAACTGGACTGTTAGATCGATAAGTTCTGATACCGTAGTCGGTAATTGCACCACTTGGGCCAACACATCTTTTAATTCGCCTCTTAAACCCTGATAAAAGAGGGAAATCCTTTTTTCCACCGGCCAATCCATTTCCACTAACAGGCGATTAAAGGTGGTAATGTATGACAACAGATCTTGTGAACCCTGTCTTAGTGTCATGATTTCCCGGTCAAGGGTTAACATGTGGGATTTCCTGTCGAATAGTTTTCTCAACTCGAGACAAAAATCAGAAAAGTTATGTAACACAGGGTCATTACGTTCCAACAAGGGTATGGTCCACCTTGACGCATTCCCTCCCATGTAGGACATCATAAATGCTGTTTTAGCCGCTTCCTCCTGGAATACTGCGGGCTTACACAAGAAATGAAGACGGCACTGATTTAGAAATGTTTCGAACTTACGAGGATCCCCGTAAAACCTCTCCGGTGGGGCCAGAGGTATCCCCGTGTTCTGGATAATTTGAACAGTCGGTAAGGTATCCGTGGTTGCAGCGGGAGTAGATAAAGGCAAAAAATAACCCCGGTCCGGGAAGACGAAGGTGGGGGTAACGTGGCTGGTTTGAGTATGGGTCTCACCACTGGTTCATTAAGTGCCAAGTCAGACAACTCTTTGCGCATCTGTGTAACTTCCTGGTATAAAGATTGGTTCTCGGCACGAGAGGTAAGGACCTCCTGTCGGAGTTCTGAGAAACTTTCCAGCAAGGAAGCGAGAGTAGCATCGACTTCCATCGTCCGGGCTGGTGAGTATTCTTGGGCTTGACAATCTGTCGGGATTGCAAGCGGCGCAAGTACAGTCGCGCGCCACTAACCTGAGGAAGCTGGCCAGCAGGAACGATGGGATGAAATTCCCCTCGACTTGTCTAAACACCACACCCAGTGGTGGCGTGGGAATCACCTTCTGAGTGAGTATTGCGAGAAGCCGGGAGGTGTAAAGGTGTAGGAGAGCCGGAGTTTGGGATGCTGCCTTCTGGGTCTGGGTGATCCGCAAGAACTCGGTGGAGGGACGTACAGAGATAAAACTCTCATCTTAAGATGAAAACAATCAGTTCCTCAACCAGAGATAACTGGATAGGTGAAGAGAAAGTTACCGTCACTTTCTCCAATGCCGTATTTCCCAATGAGGCTCTTCTACACTTGGATACAGAAAAGTATATTTACTTTGTAGACTCTTGTTCTCAATAACTCTTGGGAACAATCTTGTTGTCATAGGGTACAATAACAATGAACTCAAGTAAGAACTCTGTCTTACGGAACAAATGAAATCAGAACGCGTAATACGCGGGAAACTTGAAAGAAAGAAAGATACTGGGAAAGAAGAACGATCCCGTTCTTCTTTTGGTATACTTGCGACTTTGTCGGAAGTTTTCTCCACTCCTCTGACCTCGCAGGCTTTTCTTCGGCGTCGACTTGAGTGTCTGACCTCGCAGGCTTTTCTTCGGCGTAGACTGCGATCCGTTTGACCACGCAGGCTTTTCCTCGGCGTAGGCTTGAATGTTCTCTGACCACGCAGGCTCTTCGTCTGCGCTGGGTTTCTAGGGTATACATCCGGCGGGGACAACCCCATCCGCCAATACCTAAACCACCATAACAATTGTCAAGCGCTGACCTGTTGCAGAGGAGGAGCTTATATAGACTCAGCCTTCTTTCCTGCTCTCCAGAGCCGCTTTGCCTTCTGGGACATGTGGTCCGTTTGGAGAGATCGCGCTATTTTACCCTTTCTTCTTCTTATCGCCGTGGTTGCAAGAGCGATCGCGACACTGCGGTTGTCGAGGTGAAAGTTTAGGTCTCCGATTAGGATGTAGTCCGTGGAGGTGATGGCGAGGGGTGCGGTAGTTACGGACTGGGTGTGAGGTACCGGGAGTCTGTAGGCAAGGGTGCCGTGTAGCGTGGTCCTGGGGCTGGTCTGGATATGGAAATGGAGGTGTTCTGTGTTGGAGTGGGGGTCGCTCGTGCTGGAGAGACGGAGGGAGGTTTTGTGTGCGATGGCGAGTCCTCCTCCTTGGGGGGTGGTGGGGACCTTTCTCTGGATCCTGCATCCGTCGGGGATGGCGGAAGAGATGTCAGGCCGGAGTTGGCGTTTGTACAGGTTTCCGTGAAGAAGGCGACATCGGGCGAGAGGGTGTCGATCAGGTCCCAGATCTCTACGGCATGCTTATGTAGAGAGCACACGTTGAGGAGGATGCAGGTTAGGGCTTTGGAGGTGCGGGTGTCCGGAGGACCTTCGGTGGTCGTGAGGGTGCTGTTAATGGTGAAGGATCGTTGCCAGTGTATTCAGGAGAACTGTACGTGGGTGGTGTTAGGTGCAGCTCTTTGGCAGGCGGTGAGTCTTCCGGGGTTGAGTGTGTGGAGGGCGGCTGAGTCATATCGATGGGGCCACAGAGATCCAGGGTTCCTGGAGCTGGTCGTGGTCAGCTTGTGGACGGGTGCAGTCGGGCTTACCGTAGGTGTGCCTTCGGCACGCCAGCAGCGCGTCGTCATTAAGTAGGGGAAGGGGAGGGACGTGCAGCTGGGAGGTGGGAGTGGGGGCAAGTTATGGCAGGAACGGCGTAGGCGGGAAATGGAGAGCAACAATTACAACATCAGAGGCATAAATGAGTGGGGCAGACAGTGTTAAGTAAGCACATGATAAGGGCACAGCAAACAGAATAAAACCTCCAACAGAGGAAAAAGATAACGGGGGAATCAGCGTTATGAATTACAATGGGCCCAATGCAGCCCTCTTTTGTGTCCAGCCTTAGGAGCCTCCACTGACCCTCTCTAGAATGGACTTGTGCAGAAGCGGTCGCTCTCCACGCTCCCTGGTATCGTAGCATTCTGTGCATTGCTCACACTGCCTGCATATTAACCTGTGCCTGAGTTATTACATAGCGCTATTCCGCATTGATTGACTGCTTATTGTCTTGTGCCAGATCTTTTTGTAGCGCTATACCGCATTGATTGACTGCTTATTGTCTTGTGCCAGATCTATTTTGTAGCGCTATACCGCATTCATTGACTGTTTATTGTCTTTTGCCAGATCTATTTTGTAGCACTATACCGCATTGACTGCTCATTGATTTGTGCCAATTTGATATCATAGCGCTGGATTGCTCTGCTTGTTTGACAATTTTTGCCTGATTGTGCCGGTGCCTCTGCCCATACCATTGCGACTTCCCAGACTGTGCCCCAATCTTGCCTAGTTTCGCTTTTGTTTTTGCTGCCATTTTGTTGTTTGTTTGCCTCCCAGCCCGTCCCTCCACCCCGCTCCCGCCTCCCAGCTGCACCTCCCTCGCTCCGCCCCCCTCCACTAGCTACATATGTCCGAATCGCAGCGTTCACGCGCAGCGAACGCGCCACATGCACGCCGAAGGCGCGCCAAAGTTAAGCCCGTCTACTCCCGTCCGCGCCTGGACCGCGCCCAGCGCGAGACCCCTGGCCCCCGCAAAATCCACTCCACCCGCATTACGTACGACGCCGCCACCCTCTCAGCACTTAACCCCGGCCGACTCCCAAACTGCTGCCAAGCCACCCCAGGACACACCCATGGTCCCTTCACCTGCCACTCCTGCAAGTTCGACTGCATCAGGACCCACACCAAACCCACTGACTCCAAACAGAGCTCCGACACTAACCACCTGAAGTGCATCCTGCTCAACACCCGCTCGGTCCACAGACACGCCATCGAACTTTGGAACCTACTCGACACCACATCACCGGACGTCGCCTTTCTTACGGAAACCTGGATGAACGCCTCCTCAGCCCCCGACATCGCCATAGCCATCCCGGACGGCTACAAGATCATCCGAAAGGTCCGCATCAACCAAACAGGAGGAGGCATCGCCATCGTCCATAAGAACACCATCCGCATCACGACCAGTTCCGATGACAACCTCACAACCGCCAAACACCTTCACGTCCAGATTCACACCGACCCTAAGACCACACTCAGAGGCACCCTCATCTATAGACCTCCCGGACCCCGCACACAATTCAGCGAAGACATCACTGACTTCATCAGCCCACAAGCCCTCCCCTCCGAGGACTACATTCTACTCGGAGACCTCAACTTCCACCTGGAAAAGAACAACGACAGCAACACCACCACCCTCCTGAAAACCTCGCCAATCTCGGACTCAAACAACTTGTTGACACCTCCACCCATTATGCCGGGCACACGCTCGACCCAATCTACACCTCCAGCAAGCACATCTCCTTTAATCACACCACAGCTCCCCATTGGACGGACCACAGCTGCGTTCACTTCAACTACAAAAAGACTACGACCCACAAACTCCCACAACCAATTCCCCGGAGAAACTGGAACAAAATTACCACCGACCAGCTCTTCACATCGCTCCACCAAAACCCTCCTGCTAAATCATCGGACCCAAACCAAGCAGCCACCAACCTCACACAATGGATCACCCACAGCGCTGACGAATTAGCACCCTTAAAAACCTTCAAATCAAGCAAGGCAGCAAAAAAGCCCCTTGGTTTAATGACGACCTTAAGAAATCCAAGAAGATCTGTCGCACCCTCGAGAAAGCATGGCACAAAAACCCAACCACAGACAACTTGGCCACCTTCAAGAACGCCACCCGCAAACACCACCAACTGATCCGATCCACCAAGAAATCAGCATTCAAGGATCGACTCGACAACAACGCCCACAACAGCAAGGAACTATTCAACATCGTCAAAGAGTTTACCAACCCCACCGCCGGCACCAACGACATCACTCCCTCCCAAGACCTCTGCGACTCTCTAGCCTCGTTCTTTTGTAAAAAAGGGTTCCAAAGACAACCAGTAACCAAAGACCCTTTTTATGTTGCCCGGCGGTATCGCCTCTAAGACCCACCAATGTTAATCAATGAAGAAGCGGGCGCTGGAGACTGGAAGGCAGGAAACGAGGATTTTATTCTCTCCGGAGGAGAACACATCAATTCAGACAGCAAGTATCGTCACGAGGTGCTCTAACCACATCTCTGAGGCCTGGCCTCTTATACTAGAGTTTATGACCTTTATTGCACATAACACATTCTCGCAATACTATGACACTTGAAAGAACATCCTCGGAATCTCCCCATCAGGCCCGTTCCCACATACATTTACAGTTGGATTCCCCACCCCGGTCACAACAGGTGGTGGTTGTCGCGCAGCAGGGCATTCCGCCGATTCACGGAATGCGTGGAGTTGATCGGATCTCATAGGGTGGGGGCTTTGATCGGTTCGTGGGTCCTTTGATGGGGAGGGGAAGCTTCCTACTGTACGGGGTAATAAACAGTATCCGCAAGGCCAGGTGGCGGCCTGGGAACAAGGAAGACAAACGGGGATACAGGAAAAGGGGGTTTGTATCAAAAGGATCTGAGGCCATGAAAGGAATGAGGGGAGGTGTCGCGCTGGGAACAGGATGGGATTCAGTGGTGAAGCTGCGCTGAAGGGGGGTTTATGACCCAAGGCATGAGAGAGCGGGGGTTGTCAGTGCGCGGGAGGTGCTTGCAAGGTTAAGAGAGAGAGAGAGACGCGCTGGCTATCAGCGAGGGGCAGGGAGGCCATGGTGCTCAAAATGGTTGTTGCTTACGCGCACAAATGGGCTCGAAAAGGGGCAAGATGGCGCAGATAATGTTCACCAAGCTTGTACTAATTTTTCACAGTCCTCCCTTTAACATTTCCAAGACATCTTGCTGGCCTATTTCCTATCTATACCTATTGCAGCGGTCATAAGTTAGGCAAAGGAACTGTGCATATACATCATATTATAAACATCACATTGAAAGAATCTCATCATCTAGTAAACGGGTTCATTGTTAAGTTGGTTGTAGGAAAAATCATCGTAATGCAACATCAGACTAGAATTACGTAGCGAGGGCGTTGGGTACAGATCATAGATATTTATAGTCATTCGGAATAGGAGCTGGTAAGTTACCATATAAGTAAGTCCTTTTTTTGTATTCGGTGGGAGCATAGTCAGTCCAATGGTGATCGGGAGAGAAAGGAGATATAGAAAAAATAAAAATGTCAGAGTTCTCGGTGTCTTTGTCGTCTTCTGTTGGCACTGTTAAGCACCTGGATTGCAATTTGTTCTGTCAACAGGAATGTTCATGTGGATTGAGTCGTTGGAGGTCTGCGGGCAGGGGTACATTTTGTCTTGTTTCGCCAGACCTCATAGGAGCAATGCGTTACGGTTTTGGAGCAGGCGCATCTTCTTCCTTAATGCAGAGCATAGATTTGCAATGGAAAATGCAATTGTTCCAGAATTGTGAAATCTGTTTGTCTCTTGAATCTGTGTGGTGAGCATTTCCAGTTGCTTCCATCATCTTCAAGGCGTTCAGCAGTGGGTAGAACCGCATACTTCGTTCATCTTTTCTTTAGAGGCGACCCTTGGTGGAGTTCTAGGTCACCGTCCTAAGATTAACATAGTTCGTGGCCTACTTGATCGGAGCTCCCTCCCTTCTGACGCAGGGAGTACTCTTCTCTGGGTAGCTCAGTAGGATTTGGAGGAACTTGGGAGTTCGGGTGGAAAGGTGCGGGTGTGAACAGTCCTTATGGTAGGTCGGAGGAGGAGGGGATGGAGCAAGGCCAAGTCGGGAACAGATCAGGGGGACGGAGAGTTTGCGACAGGCGGGTCCGTAACCATGTTCAGAGGGCGGGGACTTTATGGCACACGTTGATCATAGAGCAGGGGCTTCAGGTCAGCCCTTTCCTTAACTTTGTCTGAGACAGTGCCCCGTCCTGTGTCTCCTTACTGCTGTGGTCTCGCCTCGGCCTCCGTCGCTGATGTTCCACAATCCGCAGTCAGGCCGCGTGCTCCCACATCCGGTCTCTTACTCCTCCGACAGTGATACCCTTAAATGAGTTTTGAAAGAGACAGTTTTTAGAGTTTTTCCAGAAGAAGGTAATTACATACATCTATTTCTCTCCCAACACCAAGCAACTGGGGTAAGCACTCGCTACATTGGAGATTCTTGCGGCTAACGTATAAACAATTGATGATGGGTTTTTTGGATTCCTTACAACTTCCTTTTGCTGGCTAATTCTTTGGCACTTTGATGGTTATTACGTTCATTTGCAATAGGTACGAGGTCTGGTACTCATTTATTGCATACGTCTATTATAGTAGATGTCAGTTCTTCTGGTAGAGACCCATTTCCCTAGTACGAGTCTTGCAAGGCTAGGCTGGCCTTCAGGGCTTCGTATTTTAAAAAGTGCAACGTGCTATTCACCATAGTCTGATAGGCATCCTTCTGAGGGGTGAACATAGGCTAAACAAGTCTGCATTACATAAAAACATCTTATTTACAACAAGGCTTACTTCAACAAGTTCTTTCGATTTTCGATCTAAATTTCAACTTTGCACACATCTTTCTAACTTTCTATATAAATCCTCGCAACCTGGTTACTATAAAAACTCGGGGGGTGGTTGGCAGTAATTATTGAACTTATCCTCGGGGAAGGAGGGATCTTATGGAAAACAATTAGGGACACAGTGAATTAGAGCTGGGGGCGTTTTTTTTTTTCAGGCTCTCGTTCAGGGCAGCTGACACCAAACTGGGGGCATTTTGGGAAGACGGAGGTGTCTCGATCATTTCTTACTGCTCGGGGTGTAGAGGCAATTTGGAATGGGGATGGTTGCATTACCACAGACATATAGAAGCCACTGACAAATGGTTCCCTGGCTGTGGGTCAAATTTAGGGAACCTCAGTCGTCTTACCTGTCCCTTTCCTTTTGGCCAATTTAAATTTCATCCATGTTTTAGCAGAAAAGGAGAGGTAGTAACGTGGTACCGATACAATTTAATTTAGGACAAATTTGTGCAAATACTTGTGGTATTTGGGGCCAATCAGGAGGTGCACCAGGTTCGTCAATTAGGTGCCAGTCGCTAGGAAGAGGGAAAGTGTGGAGGGGTGAAAGAGTGAGAGAGAGAGAGAGAGAGAGAGAGAAAGAGAGAGAGAGAGAGAGAGAGAGAGAGAGAGAGACGATAGGCCAAACAGTAAACATAGGACATGGAGAATGGCCGTGTATTGTTTGGGCTATTCAGTGCGTCACCCAACGTTAGACGTTTCGGGTCTGTGTTAGGATGTAGAGAGCATGCAGTTTTGGGACAGAAGAGCATTAGATCTGGTATAAAAAAGGTCGTGCATTGGGTAGGGCGTCCTTTTTGTGTCGTCTTGCAGCGGTAGTCCGTTTTCATGCATCGGGCGCGACGTGGCTCCAGATCCCTTACGGTACCCTAATCGGGACCCCAATGTAATCTGCAGAGGGGAAAAGGAGGGAAAAAAGGGGGGGGGGGTGGGGGAACAACATTCGAACACATCAAATGTACGGGCACGAAAGTCCTTTACTTACTGCATACTCGTACTTATCTCTTCGAGATATAATCCTTAGGGTCTCTGTCTCTGAAGTCAAGGGGGGCGGGCAATGTGATAGGTGGTTCATGGGGGGTTCGAGGATGGCATGAAGGATCGTGAGTAGGGGGACGCTAAAAAAGGAATCAGAGGTGCCTAGCGTGAGGTACGCGGTTTTGTAGATGTATCTGGCCATCGGGATCCTTAAATCATTCCCAAAGCTGTGAGGTCCTAAGGCATATCAGTTCTTCATTCAACCCGGTACTTCAGTACCTTCGACCACCATATCTTTATAACATTTCATCAATCACGCCGCTTTACTTTACCCATTCTCAGACGTCGAGGTCCTTCTTCATATGTCAGTCCCTGAGCTTAGTCGCATATTTTGGAGGCAACGTATCATACCTGGGATCCGATCATCAATCCGGGGCCGGACAATCATTTCTCGGATAACCTTAAAAAAAGAGCAGAACGGTTGCGCGCAGAAAAACCCTCCCGCCGATACCCATATTTACAAAAAGTATGCGATGCCTATTCATAGTTTTTAAGACTTTTATTTGTATAGTCATTCAGTACGTAAAATGTGAGAGCACAATCATAATTTAGCCTGATATGTCGTTGATGGAGGCACATACAGTAGGGGGTTATTTTATAACACAAGAACATGAAAAAAAGGCCTAATTTATTATTTGCAAGTAACTAAAAACATTTCATTGCGTGACGAGGGAACCAGGGGCAATTTAGTTCATAAATGGAAACACAGTCAAGCTCATAGGAATTGTATTTTCTAGATGCAAACCGTGGGTGTGCATCATAGGCGACGTCATGTACCAGTTACAATAAATATCAAAAATAAATCGTTCATTGAAATCAACATTTTTACGGAACCCCTCTCAAACGTTCGCCAAGTGAACCCTCCTCCCTTTCCCCTCGAGTGCACAATGGTTCGTATATATATCTTAGTACATCAAGTTTCATTAGTTAAGGAACACCACGAGGCGTCCGTTAGTTTCCATTGATACCGGCGCCATCTTGGGCGAGGCCGGCTTAGTCCGGAAGTAGTACCAGAGGAAAAATATCCTCGACGATTGGCGGTTGGACCAGGGTCCCTTTCGGCAGTTCAAAAGAAAATTGTGCTAACAGAGGGGCTGGTGGTGTGGACCGTCAATCAAGAGAGGGAGGGGGTAGAGTCTTTCTTACCGGGTCACGTTGATGCTCAGCCGGAACTTACTCGAGTTCGTTAGCCCATAATGTTCCTGGGTGGTTCAGACGGAAGCTGATGCAGACACGAGAGCACCGCCATCTTGTTGCTGTGCCGTGGTTATTTCATTAGTGATCAATGCAGCTGTTCCCCTCCGGAAGCCTGAAGGGGCTGAGGGCTCTTGGGACTTTGGTAGAATCTTCAAAGTCGAGGGGATGTTTGTCGATGGTGGGGGCTTGCGCCCAGGTGGGCAAGTGCCCGAGTTGCAATTCCGGACAAAGTTACTCCAGCGGCCTGGACCCGCCTTTTGAGGGCCCAGACGCCATTTTGAGACCCTGTGGCAGCCACCTTTGTCGCATCCATCGGGAGTGGAAGAAACTTCTTGTGATGGCGAAGGACAGAGCATCATGCTGCTGGAGCAGGACATTTTGGTTCAGGGCGCCAGGTTGCAGCAATGGAGCCTTCGTCTGGGGAGGTGAGAGAGGCTCGTCCGGGCCGCCTTCCTCTCCCGGCGCATCCTACGCCGCCCCTTGGAATCAGGGGCGCACATGATGACCACCCTACACCCCTGATTCCGACTCTTGGGGGACCACTGTACATCCGGTGCTCCGCAATATGCCCGTCGGACATTGTGTGTCCTGTGCTATGGAAATATACCAGACGGGCATTGTATGTCCTGTTCTGAGAAAATATACCAGGCCGTCGCCCGGCTGGAGGACATCGGCGCCGGACCAGGGCAGGGAAGCCTCCTATCTGTGGAGGTGGAAGAGGCTCGTCCGCGTCGCCTCTTCCTCCCTGCCCACCCTGCATCCGTTCGCTGGAGGAATTCGTGATGGCCGGACCAGGAGATACGAGGGAGGGGGTCATTTGCAGCCGCCCCCTCCCTACTCGCGGCCCGGGGGACGCCATCCCTGGAAGGGCAGTATGGGAAGACCATTTCATTGCCTGCTTGGTGGAGCCTCCAGGACCTTCTCGCCAGCAATCTCCTTTTTGGCCCATGGTTGCTGGCAGGCCCCGCCCCACACGTGCTATGTGTACCGGATGGGCGGGACCATCGAATTGTTACATTTCGAGGACTTCCGGAGTGAGCATAATATGTTTTGTATTTTTCCTATTAACCAAGTTTTTTTTTTTTTTTTAGAGAGTTCTACTAGTTATTCTATTTACTGTTGGTTGTGTGTTCTCTTTACCGTAATTAAATCCTAAGTTATATAATAGACGTTTCTGGCTTCCTTGAGTCCTTTCTCTAATGGGGGTTGTTTACACTGATCTGCAATTGTGTTTGGTTTTCAGAGTGGGGGGGAGCAACAGAGAGCAATCAGTCCCAAAACTCTAACATGTCGTTAAAATTGGTCTGACGAAATCTGTGCCATCGAGCATAATCAAACGGTGTGGTTCTATCTATCCTGTCCGCACTAGTCTGATTGGTTTTTATTTCGCGTCTTTTCCCTTTCTGTCGGTCTGTCCTTTCTGTCGACCCTCCGTTCTTACCTATGCTCTGCAAAGTCGGGCATTGGGCTTTCCAGTGCCCGAGACGTTTACAGAAAGCACATTGGTTCTGTTTTAAATCTATTCGTCCTGTGCGTAGTGTCGGGGGATTACCTTCGGGTCGTTGTGTTCCGGGGTTGATTTGTCGGCACACCCCTTTACACCGTTCTCCTTTCATATCTACTCCTCGGGACTGCGCCATCGCTGGCCCTTCACCTTTCCTAAATTCGTCGTCTTCCCTTCGTCGGGTGGCTTCTTTGCGCCACATGCCGAGACTATCGAGCATAATAGGTGTTGTTTCATTCCTACGAAGGGCTATTTCTACCGTCTCTATTTTGTCAAGATCAAAGGATCCTCTCAGTGGCCACTGACTTTCTCGATCCCTTTTCGTATATTTATGCCACAGCTCACTATAGGCTATAGCGATCAATCCATGCTTCATGAACATGTCCTTATTAGGGGTGCCTTCCAGCGGAGCCGGATGGTTCATCTCTAATAAGCGGTCCGGGTTAAACAGGCTACTAACCAGTGGGGAGAAGACCGGCATGACGGATCACAATGGGATAATAGTCAGCACTACCTATCTTATCACTGCGTGCAAAGACTAGACAGAATATTTCTATTCTACGTTGTTTGCACGTAGTGAATACCTCATGAATCAATTTCGATCAATCAATGTTAGGTCAAAAATAAAAAATCAATATGGTCAATGGGGAGAATAAGTAAGCTCGCTAAGGTTCGCGTCACCTACCCTTTCACTATCTGTAAAGAGGGGACCTAATCTTCCCTGTTTTCAGACAGAGAATCTCCAGAAAACAATCTATAACAGTTAATCAATGGGGGGAAGGGGCAATTGTTCAGTAGGGGAGAAAAATAGGTCCGACGGGTGCGTACCTATCCTTCGCTGTTTATAAAGGGAGAGCCTGTTGTTTCTCCGTTTGTAGACAGTGAATCTCCAATAAATTAACAAAAAGTAATACTAGTATTTTCTCAACAATTATCGATCACTTTCAATTATCTATCACTTTCGCAATTCGTCGTGTTTACACGACCTTACCCGGACCGCATGGACAGTTTCTTGTCTTCCGAATCCAGCGCCCGATCGTCCTCTTCTCTCCGTACTTCTCGTGGCACTCCTGATGGTTCCCAGTCAGGACCGCAGATCACTCGAGAGAGGTCTGTTCGGAACCAGTGAAGTTCGGATGATCGGCTGTCAGACGAGGGTCTATCGGACAGGGTACCTTCAGATCGTTGCAGTCGTTCACTCTGTCGTCAGGACCTCTCCCACTGGATCCACGAGTCGCTGATGGGCCCCACGTTTGGGACGCCAATTGTAAAAAAGGGTTCCAAAGACAACCAGTAACCAAAGACCCTTTTTATGTTGCCCGGCGGTATCGCCTCTAAGACCCACCAATGTTAATCAATGAAGAAGCGGGCGCTGGAGACTGGAAGGCAGGAAACGAGGATTTTATTCTCTCCGGAGGAGAACACATCAATTCAGACAGCAAGTATCGTCACGAGGTGCTCTAACCACATCTCTGAGGCCTGGCCTCTTATACTAGAGTTTATGACCTTTATTGCACATAACACATTCTCGCAATACTATGACACTTGAAAGAACATCCTCGGAATCTCCCCATCAGGCCCGTTCCCACATACATTTACAGTTGGATTCCCCACCCCGGTCACAACAGGTGGTGGTTGTCGCGCAGCAGGGCATTCCGCCGATTCACGGAATGCGTGGAGTTGATCGGATCTCATAGGGTGGGGGCTTTGATCGGTTCGTGGGTCCTTTGATGGGGAGGGGAAGCTTCCTACTGTACGGGGTAATAAACAGTATCCGCAAGGCCAGGTGGCGGCCTGGGAACAAGGAAGACAAACGGGGATACAGGAAAAGGGGGTTTGTATCAAAAGGATCTGAGGCCATGAAAGGAATGAGGGGAGGTGTCGCGCTGGGAACAGGATGGGATTCAGTGGTGAAGCTGCGCTGAAGGGGGGTTTATGACCCAAGGCATGAGAGAGCGGGGGTTGTCAGTGCGCGGGAGGTGCTTGCAAGGTTAAGAGAGAGAGAGAGACGCGCTGGCTATCAGCGAGGGGCAGGGAGGCCATGGTGCTCAAAATGGTTGTTGCTTACGCGCACAAATGGGCTCGAAAAGGGGCAAGATGGCGCAGATAATGTTCACCAAGCTTGTACTAATTTTTCACACTTTCACAACAAAATCGCTGACATACATAACAGCTTTGGAGACCAGTCCACCCCACCCACCTCCGAACTAAAACCCCCCTCTAACAACCTCTGCGCCTGGAACCCAATCACCACTGAAGACACCATCCGCCTGATGAACACCATCCACTCAGGATCACCAACCGACCCTTGTCCCCACCACATTTTCAACAAGGCAGACTCCATTATCGCACCCCATCTCCGAGACGTCATCAATTGCTCCCTCAACTCCGCTACCTTCCCGGAAAGCTGGAAACATGCAGAACTCAGCGCCCTCCTGAAGAAACTCACAGCAGACCCCACTGAACTTAAGAACTACCGCCCCATTTCGCTCCTCCCATTCCCCGCCAAAGTCATTGAGAAAGCCGTCAACAGTCAACTCGCCGCCTTCCTCGAATCCAACAAATCCCTCGACCCTTCACAGTCCGGTTTCCGAGCCAAACAAGGCACCGAGACCGCCCTCATCGCAGCAACAGACGACATTCGAACTCTACTGGACAACGGAGAAACAGCTGCCCTCATCCTACTTGACCTCTCCGCAGCCTTCGACACAGTCTGTTATAGCACCCTTATACAACGCCTCAGCAACGTCGGAATACAAGGCAAAGCCTTGGACTGAATCATCTCGTTCCTCGCCGGAAAAACACAGAGAGCCTCCCCCCTTCTAGATCAGAGGCCACTGAAGTCATCTGCGGCGTACCACAAGGATCCTCAGTCAGTCCCACCCTCTTCACCATATACATGCGTCCCCTCGCATCCATCGCGCGCCAACACAACCTCAACATTATCTCCTACGCAAACCACACCCAGCTGATCCTCTCCCTCACCAAAGCCCCAAACACCGCCAAAAACAACATACACGAAGGGATGAAAGAAGTTGCCGAGTGGATGAAGAACAGCCGTTTAAAACTGAACTCGGACAAAACGGAAGTCCTCATCTTAGGATCATCCCCCTCCGCCTGGGACGACTCATGGTGGCCACCGGCCCTAGGAACCGCACCCATACCAACGGACCACGCACGTAACCTGGGCTTCATCCTGTACTCCTCCCTCTCGATGACCAGACAAGTCAACGCCGTCTCATCATCATGCTTCAACACCCTACGTATGCTAAAAAAAATCTTCTGTTGGATCCCCACCTAAACAACAAAGACGGTCACCCATGCACTGGTCACAAGCCGATTTGACTATGGAAACACTCTTTACGCCGGAACCACAGCCAAACTACAGAAAAAACTCTAACGCATCCAAAACGCCTCAGCCAGACTCATCCTAGACATCCCCCCCCAAGCTCACATTTCCGGTCACCTGAAAGACCTCCACTGGCTCCCCGTCAACAAGAGAATAACATTCCGTCTCCTCACCCACGCACACAAAGCAGTCTACGACCTAGGACCCGAATACCTCAACACGCGCCTGTCCTTTTCCACCCCCACCCGCCAACTACGATCGTCCAATCAAGCCCTCGCCGCAATTCCACGCATCCAAAGATCCACCATGGGGGGAAGATCCTTCTCCTACTTAGCGGCCAAGACCTGGAATTCTCTCCCCACCTACCTCCGCCTTACACAGAACCACCTCTCCTTCAGAAAACAACTAAAAACTTGTTATTCAATAAGTAAAGTACCCATCCCTTCCACAAGTGCCTTAAGACCCTCTGGGTGAGTAGTGCGCTATACAAATTTAAACTTGAAACTTGAGTGTCTCTCCCCTCCATGTTGCCCAGTCCAGTAGCAGTCAGTGGCCCTCTCTAGAATGGACAGTGTGCCCCAGTGTCCCTCCCCTTCATGGTTTCTGGACTCAGTAGCCCCCGTGCCCCTCTCTAGAATGGACAGTGTAACCTAATTTCACTCCACTCCATTGTTTCCAGCCTCAGGGCCTCCAGTGCCTCTCTCTAGAATGGACAGTGTGCCCCAGTGTCTCCCACCGCCCCCACTCATGGTTCCCAGCCGCACAGTGGGCCCTGGTGTCTCTCCCCTGCATGGTTTCCAGCCTCAGGTGTCTCGCTGCCCCTCTCTAGAAGGGTCAGTGTGCCCCAGTGTCTCTCCCCTCCATGGTTTCCAGCCTCAGAGTGTCTCGCTGCCCCTCTCTAGAAGGGTCAGTGTGCCCCAGTGTCTCTCCTTTCCGTGATGTCCAGCCTCGGATGTCTCACTGCCCCGCTCTAGAAGGGTCAGTGTGCCCCAGTGTCTCTCCCTTCCATGATGTCCAGCCTCAGATGTCTCACTGCCCCTCTCTAGAAGGGTCAGTGTGCCCCAGTGTCTCTCCTTTCCGTGATGTCCAGCCTCGGATGTCTCACTGCCCCTCTCTAGAAGGGTCAGTGTGCCCCAGTGTCTCTCCTTTCCGTGATGTCCAGCCTCAGATGTCTCACTGCCCCTCTCTAGAAGGGTCAGTGTGCCCCAGTGTCTCTCCTTTCCATGATGTCCAGCCTCAGGTGTCTCACTGCCCCTCTCTAGAAGGGTCAGTGTGCCCCAGTGTCTCTCCTTTCCGTGATGCCCAGCCTCAGGTGTCTCACTGCCCCTCTCTAGAAAGGTCAGTGTGCCCCAGTGTCTCTCCTTTCCGTGATGTCCAGCCTCAGATGTCTCACTGCCCCTCTCTAGAAGGGTCAGTGTGACCCAGTGTCTCTCCTTTCCGTGATGTCCAGCCTCGGATGTCTCACTGCCCCTCTCTAGAAGGGTCAGTGTGCCCCAGTGTCTCTCCTTTCCATGATGTCCAGCCTCAGGTGTCTCACTGCCCCTCTCTAGAAGGGTCAGTGTGCCCCAGTGTCTCTCCTTTCCGTGATGCCCAGCCTCAGGTGTCTCACTGCCCCTCTCTAGAAAGGTCAGTGTGCCCCAGTGTCTCTCCTTTCCGTGATGTCCAGCCTCAGATGTCTCACTGCCCCTCTCTAGAAGGGTCAGTGTGACCCAGTGTCTCTCCTTTCCGTGATGTCCAGCCTCAGATGTCTCACTGCCCCTCTCTCAAAGGACAGTTGCCCCAGTGTCTCTCCTTTCCGTGATGCCCAGCCTCATGTGTCTCGCTGCCCCTCTCTAGAAGGGTCAGTGTGCCCCAGTGTCTCTCCTTTCCGTGATGTCCAGCCTCAGGTGTCTCGCTGCCCCTCTCTAGAAGGGTCAGTGTGCCCCAGTGTCTCTCCCCTCCATGATGTCCAGCCTCAGGTGTCTCGCTGCCCCTCTCTAGAAGGGTCAGTGTGCCCCAGTGTCTCTCCCCTCCATGATGTCCAGCCTCGGATGTCTCACTGCCCCTCTCTAGAAGGGTCAGTGTGCCCCAGTGTCTCTCCCCTCCATGATGTCCAGCCTCAGGTGTCTCGTTGCCCCTCTCTAGAAGGGACAGTGTGCCCCAGTGTCTCTCCTTTCGGTGATGTCCAGCCTCAGATGTCTCACTGCCCCTCTCTCCAAGGACAGTTGCCCCAGTGTCTCTCCTTTCCGTGATGTCCAGCCTCAGGTGTCTCGCTGCCCCTCTCTAGAAGGGTCAGTGTGCCCCAGTGTCTCTCCCCTCCATGATGTCCAGCCTCAGATGTCTCACTGCCCCTCTCTAGAAGGGTCAGTGTGCCCCAGTGTCTCTCCTTTCCGTGATATCCAGCCTCAGATGTCTCACTGCCCCTCTCTCAAAGGACAGGTGCCCCAGTGTCTCTCCCTTCAATGATGTCCAGCCTCAGATGTCTTACTGCCCCTCTCTAGAAGGGTCAGTGTGCCCCAGTGTCTCTCCTTTCTGTGATGTCCAGCCTCAGGTGTCTCACTGCCCCTCTCTCAAAGGACAGTTGCCAAAGTGTCTCTCCCTTCCATGATGTCCAGCCTCAGATGCCTCACTGCCCCTCTTTCAAAGGACAGTTGCCCCAGTGTCTCTCCCCTCCATGATGTCCTGCCTCAGATGTCTCACTGCCTCTCTCTAGAAGGGTCAGTGTGCCCCAGTGTCTCTCCCTCTCATGATGTCCAGCCTCAGATGTCTCACTGCCCCTCACTCAAAGGACAGTTGCCCCAGTGTCTCTCCCTTCCATGATGTCCAGCCTCAGATGTCTCACTGCCCCTCTCTAGAAGGGTCAGTGTGCCCCAGTGTCTCTCCTTTCTGTGATGTCCAGCCTCAGGTGTCTTGCTGCCCCTCTCTCAAAGGACAGTTGCCCCAGTGTCTCTCCCTTCCATGATGTCCAGCCCCAGATGTCTCACTGCCCCTCTCTAGAAGGGTCAGTGTGCCCCAGTGGCTCTCCCTTCCATGATGTCCAGCCTCAGGTGTCTCACTGCCCCTCCCTAGAAGGGTCAGTGTGCCCCAGTGTCTCTCCCCTCCATGATGTCCTGCCTCAGATGTCTCACTGCCCCTCTCTAGAAGGGTCAGTGTGCCCCAGTGTCTCTCCTTTCCGTGATGTCCAGCCTCAGATGTCTCACTGCCCCTCTCTCAAAGGACAGGTGCCCCTGTGTCTCTCCCTTCCATGATGTCCAGCCGCAGATGTCTCACTGCCCCTCTCTAGAAGGGTCAGTGTGCCCCAGTGTCTCTCCTTTCTGTGATGTCCAGCCTTGGGTGTCTCACTGCCCCTCTCTCAAAGGACAGTTGCCCCAGTGTCTCTCCCTTCCATGATGTCCAGCCTCAGATGTCTCACTGCCCCTCTCTCAAAGGACAGTTGCCCCAGTGTCTCTCCCTTCCATGATGTCCAGCCCCAGATGTCTCACTGCCCCTCTCTAGAAGGGTCAGTGTGCCCCAGTGTCTCTCCCTTCCATGATGTCCAGCCTCAGATGTCTCACTGCCCCTCTCTAGAAGGGTCAGTGTGCCCCAGTGTCTCTCCTTTCCGTGATGTCCAGCCTCAGGTGTCTCACTGACCCTCTCTAGAAGGGTCAGTGTGCCCCAGTGTCTCTCCTTTCCGTGATGTCCAGCCTCGGATGTCTCACTGCCCCTCTCTAGAATTGTCAGTGTGCACCAGTGTCTTTCCTTTCCGTGATGTCCAGCCTCAGATGGCTCACTGCCCCTCTCTCAAAGGACAGTTGCCCCAGTGTCTCTCCCTTCCATGATGTCCAGCCTTAGATGTCTCACTGCCCCTCTCTAGAAGGATCAGTGTGCCCCAGTGTCTCTCCTTTCCGTGATGTCCAGCCTCAGGTGTCTCGCTGCCCCTCTCTAGAAGGATCAGTGTGCCCCAGTGTCTCTCCTTTCCGTGATGTCCAGCCTCAGGTGTCTCGCTGCCCCTCTCTAGAAGGATCAGTGTGCCCCAGTGTCTCTCCCTTCCATGATGTCCAGCCTCAGATGCCTCACTGCCCCTCTCTAGAAGGATCAGTGTGCCCCAGTGTCTCTCCTTTCCGTGATGTCCAGCCTCAGATGTCTCACTGCCCCTCTCTCAAAGGACAGTTGCCCCAGTGTCTCTCCCTTCCATGATGTCCAGCCTCAGGTGTCTCGCTGCCCCTCCCTAGAAGGGTCAGTGTGCCCCAGTGTCTCTCCCTTCCATGATGTCCAGCCTCGGGTGTCTCACTGCCCCTCTCTAGAAGGGTCAGTGTGCCCCAGTGTCTCTCCCCTCCATGATGTCCAGCCTCAGATGTCTCGCTGCCCCTCTCTAGAAGGGTCAGTGTGCCCCAGTGTCTCTCCCTTCCATGATGTCCAGCCTCAGGTGTCTCGCTGCCCCTCTCTAGAAGGGTCAGTGTGCCCCAGTGTCTCTCCCCTCCATGATGTCCAGCCTCAGGTGTCTCGCTGCCCCTCTCTAGAAGGGTCAGTGTGCCCCAGTGTCTCTCCTTTCCATGATGTCCAGCCTCAGGTGTCTCGCTGCCCCTCTCTAGAAGGGTCAGTGTGCCCCAGTGTCTCTCCCCTCCATGATGTCCAGCCTCAGGTGTCTCGTTGCCCCTCCCTAGAAGGGTCAGTGTGCCCCAGTGTCTCTCCTTTCCGTGATGTCCAGCCTCAGATGTCTCACTGCCCCTCTCTAGAAGGGTCAGTGTGCCCCAGTGTCTCTCCTTTCCGTGATGTCCAGCCTCAGATGTCTCACTGCCCCTCTCTCGAAGGGTCAGTGTGCCCCCGTGTCTCTCCATTCCATGATGTCCAGCCTCAGGTGTCTCACTGCCCCTCTCTAGAACGGTCAGTGTGCCCCAGTGTCTCTCCCTTCCATGATGTCCAGCCTCAGGTGTCTCACTGCCCCTCTCTCAAAGGACAGTTGCCCCAGTGTCTCTCCCTTCCATGATGTCCAGCCCCAGATGTCTCACTGCCCCTCTCTAGAAGGGTCAGTGTTCCCCAGTGTCTCTCCCTTCCATGATGTCCAGCCTCGGGAGTCTCGCTGCCCCTCTCTAGAAGGGTCAGTGTGCCCCAGTGTCTCTCCTTTCCGTGATGTCCAGCCTCAGGTGTCTCACTGACCCTCTCTAGAAGGGTCAGTGTGCCCCAGTGTCTCTCCTTTCCGTGATGTCCAGCCTCGGATGTCTCACTGCCCCTCTCTAGAAGGGTCAGTGTGCCCCAGTGTCTCTCCCCTCCATGATGTCCAGCCTCAGATGTCTCACTGCCCCTCTCTAGAAGGGTCAGTGTGACCCAGTGTCTCTCCTTTCCATGATGTCCAGCCTCAGATGCCTCACTGCCCCTCTCTAGAAGGATCAGTGTGCCCCAGTGTCTCTCCCCTCCATGATGTCCAGCCTCAGATGTCTCACTGCCCCTCTCTAGAAGGGTCAGTGTGACCCAGTGTCTCTCCTTTCCGTGATGTCCAGCCTCAGATGTCTCACTGCCCCTCTCTCAAAGGACAGTTGCCCCAGTGTCTCTCCCTTCCATGATGTCCAGCCTCAGGTGTCTCACTGCCCCTCTCTAGAAGGGTCAGTGTGCCCCAGTGTCTCTCCCCTCCATGATGTCCAGCCTCAGATGTCTCGCTGCCCCTCTCTAGAAGGGTCAGTGTGCCCCAGTGTCTCTCCGTTCCATGATGTCCAGCCTCAGGTGTCTCACTGCCCCTCTCTAGAAGGATCAGTGTGCCCCAGTGTCTCTCCCTTCCATGATGTCCAGCCTCAGGTGTCTTGCTGCCCATCTCTATAAGGGTCAGTGTGCCCCAGTGTCTCTCCTTTCCGTGATGTCCAGCCTCAGATGTCTCACTGCCCCTCTCTCGAAGGGTCAGTGTGCCCCAGTGTCTCTCCATTCCATGATGTCCAGCCTCAGGTGTCTCGCTGCCCCTCTCTAGAAGGGTCAGTGTGCCCCAGTGTCTCTGCCCTCCATGATGTCCAGCCTCAGATGTCTGGCTGCCCCTCTCTAGAAGGGTCAGTGTGCCCCAGTGTCTCTCCCTTCCATGATGTCCAGCCTCAGGTGTCTCACTGCCCCTCTCTAGAAGGGTCAGTGTGCCCCAGTGTCTCTCCCTTCCATGATGTCCAGCCTCAGGTGTCTCACTGCCCCTCTCTGGAAGGGTCAGTGTGCCCCAGTGTCTCTGCCCTCCATGATGTCCAGCCTCAGGTGTCTTGCTGCCCCTCTCTAGAAGGGTCAGTGTGCCCCAGTGTCTCTCCTTTCCGTGATGTCCAGCCTCAGATGTCTCACTGCCCCTCTCTCGAAGGGTCAGTGTGCCCCAGTGTCTCTCCATTCCATGATGTCCAGCATCAGGTGTCTCGCTGCCCCTCTCTAGAAGGGTCAGTGTGCCCCAGTGTCTCTGCCCTCCATGATGTCCAGCCTCAGATGTCTGGCTGCCCCTCTCTAGAAGGATCAGTGTGCCCCAGTGTCTCTCCCCTCCATGATGTCCAGCCTGAGATGTCTCACTGCCCCTCCCTAGAATGATCAGTGTGCCCCAGTGTCTCTCCCCTCCATGGTGTTCAGTCTCGGGCGCAGTCAGTGCCCCTCTCTCCAAGGACAGTTGCCCCAGTGTCTCTCCCTTCCATGATGTCCAGCCAGAGATGTCTCACTGCCCCTCCCTAGAATGATCAGTGTGCCCCAGTGTCTCTCCCCTCCATGGTGTCCAGTCTCGGGAGCAGTCAGTGCCCCTCTCTCCAAGGACAGTTGCCCCAGTGTCTCTCCCCTCCATGATGTCCAGCCTCAGATGTCTCGCTGCCCCTCTCTAGAAGGGTCAGTGTGCCCCAGTGTCTCTCCCTTCCATGATGTCCAGCCTCAGATGTCTCGCTGCCCCTCTCTAGAAGGGTCAGTGTGCCCCAGTGTCTCTCCCCTCCATGGTGTCAAGTCTCGGGAGCAGTCAGTGCCCCTCTTTCCAAGGTCAGTGTGCCCCAGTGTCTCTCCTTTCCGTGATGTCCAGCCTCAGATGTCTCACTGCCCCTCTCTAGAAGGGTCAGTGTGCCCCAGTGTCTCTCCCCTCCATGATGTCCAGCCTCAGGTGTCTCGCTGCCCCTCTCTAGAAGGGTCAGTGTGCCCCAGTGTCTCTCCTTTCCGTGATGTCCAGCCTCAGGTGTCTCACTGCCCCTCTCTAGAAGGGTCAGTGTGCCCCAGTGTCTCTCCCGTCCATGATGTCCAGCCTCAGATGTCTCACTGCCCCTCTCTAGAAGGGTCAGAGTGCCCCAGTGTCTCTCCCTTCCATGATGTCCAGCCTCAGATGTCTCACTGCCCCTCTCTAGAAGGGTCAGTGTGCCCCAGTGTCTCTCCCATCCATGATGTCCAGCCTCAGATGTCTCACTGCCCCTCTCTAGAAGGGTCAGTGTGCCCCAGTGTCTCTCCCGTCCATGATGTCCAGCCTCAGATGTCTCACTGCCCCTCTCTCAAAGGACAGTTGCCCCAGTGTCTCTCCCTTCCATGATGTCCAGCCTCAGGTGTCTCGCTGCCCCGCTCTAGAAGGATCAGTGTGCCCCGGTGTCTCTCCCTTCCATGATGTCCAGCCTCAGGTGTCTCGCTGCCCCTCTCTAGAAGGGTCAGTGTGCCCCAGTGTCTCTCCCCTCCATGGTGTCCAGTCTCGGGAGCAGTCAGTGCCCCTCTCTCCAGGGACAGTTGCCCCAGTGTCTCTCCCTTCCATGATGTCCAGCCTCAGGTGTCTCACTGCCCCTCTTTAGAAGGTTCAGTGTGCCCCAGTGTCTCTCCCCTCCATGATGTCCAGCCTCGGGTGTCTCGCTGCCCCTCTCTCAAAGGTCAGTTGCCCCAGTGTCTCTCCCCCCCATGATGCCCAGCCTCAGATGTCTCACTGCCCCTCTCTAGAAGGGTCAGTGTGCCCCAGTGTCTCTCCCCTCCATGATGTCCAGCCTCAGATGTCTCGCTGCCCCTCTCTAGAAGGGTCAGTGTGCCCCAGTGTCTCTCCTTTCCGTGATGTCCAGCCTCAGATGTCTCACTGCCCCTCTCTCAAAGAACAGTTGCCCCAGTGTCTCTCCCTTCCATGATGTCCAGCCTCAGGTGTCTCGCAGCCCCTCTCTAGAAGGGTCAGTGTGCCCCAGTGTCTCTCCCTTCCATGATTTCCAGCCTCAGATGTCTCACTGCCCCTATCTAGAAGGGTCAGTGTGCCCCAGTGTCTCTCCCTTCCATGATGTCCAGACTCAGGTGTCTCGCAGCCCCTCTCTAGAAGGGTCAGTGTGCCCCAGTGTCTCTCCCTTCCATGATTTCCAGCCTCAGATGTCTCACTGCCCCTGTCTAGAAGGGTCAGTGTGCCCCAGTGTCTCTCCCCTCCATGATGTCCAGCCTCAGATGTCTCGCTGCCCCTCTCTAGAAGGGTCAGTGTGCCCCAGTGTCTCTCCCCTCCATGATGTCCAGCCTCAGGTGTCTCGCTCCCCCTCTCTCAAAGGTCAGTTGCCCCAGTGTCTCTCCCCTCCATGATGTCCAGCCTCAAATGTCTCGCTGCCCCTCTCTAGAAGGGTCAGTGTGCCCCAGTGTCTCTCCTTTCCGTGATGTCCAGCCGTAGATGTCTCACTGCCGCTCTCTAGAAGGGTCAGTGTGCCCCAGTGTCTCTCCCCTCCATGATGTTCAGCCTCAGGTGTCTCGCTGCCCCTCTCTAGAAGGGTCAGTGTGCCCCAGTGTCTCTCCGTTCCATGATGTCCAGCCTCAGGTGTCTCGCTCCCCCTCTCTCAAAGGTCAGTTGCCCCAGTGTCTCTCCCCTCCATGATGTCCAGCCTCAGATGTCTCGCTGCCCCTCTCTAGAAGGGTCAGTGTGCCCCAGTGTCTCTCCTTTCCGTGATGTCCAGCCTCAGATGTCTCACTGCCCCTCTCTCAAAGGACAGTTGCCCCAGTGTCTCTCCCTTCCATGATGTCCAGCCTCAGGTGTCTCACTGCCCCTCTCTAGAAGGGTCAGTGTGCCCCAGTGTCTCTCCCCTCCATGATGTCCAGCCTCAGATGTCTCGCTGCCCCTCTCTAGAAGGGTCAGTGTGCCCCAGTGTCTCTCCCTTCCATGATGTCCAGCCTCAGGTGTCTCGCTGCCCCTCTCTAGAAGGGTCAGTGTGCCCCGGTGTCTCTCCCTTCTATGATGTCCAGCCTCAGGTGTCTCGCTGCCCCTCTCTAGAAGGGTCAGTGTGCCCCAGTGTCTCTCCCTTCCATGATGTCCAGCCTCAGGTGTCTCACTGCCCCTCTCTAGAAGGGTCAGCGTGCCCCAGTGTCTCTCCCCTCCATGATGTCCAGCCTCAGGTGTCTCACTGCCCCTCTCTAGAAGGGTCACTGTGCCCCAGTGTCTCTCCTTTCCGTGATGTCCAGCCTCAGGTGTCTCGCTGCCCCTCTCTAGAAGGGTCACTGTACCCCAGTGTCTCTCCTTTCCGTGATGTCCAGCCTCAGGTGTCTCGCTGCCCCTCTCTAGAGGGGTCAGTGTGCCCCAGTGTCTCTCCTTTCCGTGATGTCCAGCCTCAGGTGTCTCGCTGCCCCTCTCTAGAAGGGTCAGTGTGCCCCAGTGTCTCTCCCCTCCATGGTTTCCAGCCTTAGGTGTCTCACTGCCCCTCTCTAGAAGGGTCAGTGTGCCCCAGTGTCTCTCCCTTCCATGATGTCCAGCCTCGGATGTCTCACTGCCCCTCTCTAGAAGGGTCAGTGTGCCCCAGTGTCTCTCCTTTCCGTGATGTCCAGCCTCGGATGTCTCACTGCCCCTCTCTAGAAGGGTCAGTGTGCCCCAGTGTCTCTCCCTTCCATGATGTCCAGCCTCGGATGTCTCACTGCCCCTCTCTAGAAGGGTCAGTGTGCCCCAGTGTCTCTCCTTTCCGTGATGTCCAGCCTCAGGTGTCTCGCTGCCCCTCTCTAGAAGGGTCAGTGTGCCCCAGTGTCTCTCCTTTCCGTGATGTCCAGCCTCGGATGTCTCACTGCCCCTCTCTAGAAGGGTCAGTGTGCCCCAGTGTCTCTCCCCTCCATGATGTCCAGCCTCAGGTGTCTCACTGCCCCTCTCTAGAAGGGTCAGTGTGCCCCAGTGTCTCTCCCCTCCATGATGTCCAGCCTCAGGTGTCTCACTGCCCCTCTCTAGAAGGGTCAGTGTGCCCCAGTGTCTCTCCCCTCCATGATGTCCAGCCTCAGGTGTCTCACTGCCCCTCTCTCAAAGGTCAGTTGCCCCAGTGTCTCTCCCCCCCATGATGTCCAGCCTCAGGTGTCTCGCTGCCCCTCTCTAGAAGGGTCAGTGTGCCCCAGTGTCTCTCCCTTCCATGATGTCCAGCCTCAGGTGTCTCGCTGCCCCTCTCTAGAAGGGTCAGCGTGCCCCAGTGTCTCTCCCCCCCATGATGTCCAGCCTCAGATGTCTCACTGCCCCTCTCTAGAAGGGTCAGTGTGCCCCAGTGTCTCTCCCTTCCATGATGTCCAGCCTCAGGTGTCTCGCTGCCCCTCTCTAGAAGGGTCAGTGTGCCCCAGTGTCTCTCCCTTCCATGATGTCCAGCCTCAGGTGTCTCGCTGCCCCTCTCTAGAAGGGTCAGTGTGCCCCAGTGTCTCTCCTTTCTGTGATGTCCAGCCTCGGATGTCTCACTGCCCCTCTCTAGAAGGGTCAGTGTGCCCCAGTGTCTCTCCTTTCCATGATGTCCAGCCTCAGGTGTCTCACTGCCCCTCTCTCAAAGGACAGTTGCCCCAGTGTCTCTCCCTTCCATGATGTCCAGCCTTGGATGTCTCACTGCCCCTCTCTAGAAGGGTCAGTGTGCCCCAGTGTCTCTCCCTTCCATGATGTCCAGCCTCAGGTGTCTCACTGCCCCTCTCTCAAAGGACAGTTGCCCCAGTGTCTCTCCTTTCCATGATGTCCAGCCTCAGGTGTCTCGCTCCCCTTCTCTCAAAGGACAGTTGCCCCAGTGTCTCTCCTTTCCATGATGTCCAGACTCAGATGTCTCGCTGCCCCTCTCTAGAAGGGTCAGTGTGCCCCGGTGTCTCTCCCTTCTATGATGTCCAGCCTCAGGTGTCTCGCTGCCCCTCTCTAGAAGGGTCAGTGTGCCCCAGTGTCTCTCCGTTCCATGATGTCCAGCCTCAGGTGTCTCACTGCCCCTCTCTAGAAGGGTCAGTGTGCCCCAGTGTCTCTCCTTTCCGTGATGTCCAGCCTCGGATGTCTCACTGCCCCTCTCTAGAAGGGTCAGTGTGCCCCAGTGTCTCTCCTTTCCGTGATGTCCAGCCTCGGATGTCTCACTGCCCCTCTCTAGAAGGGTCAGTGTGCACCAGTGTCTTTCCTTTCCGTGATGTCCAGCCTCAGATGGCTCACTGCCCCTCTCTAGAAGGGTCAGTCTGCCCCAGTGTCTCTCCCTTCCATGATGTCCAGCCTCAGGTGTCTCACTGCCCCTCTCTCAAAGGACAGTTGCCCCAGTGTCTCTCCTTTCCATGATGTCCAGCCTCAGGTGTCTCACTGCCCCTCTCTCAAAGGACAGTTGCCCCAGTGTCTCTCCCTTCCATGATGTCCAGCCTCGGATGTCTCACTGCCCCTCTCTAGAAGGGTCAGTGTGCCCCAGTGTCTCTCCCTTCCATGATGTCCAGCCTCAGGTGTCTCACTGCCCCTCTCTCAAAGGACAGTTGCCCCAGTGTCTCTCCTTTCCATGATGTCCAGCCTCAGGTGTCTCGCTCCCCCTCTCTCAAAGGACAGTTGCCCCAGTGTCTCTAATTTCCATGATGTCCAGCCTCAGGTGTCTCACTGCCCCTCTCTCAAAGGACAGTTGCCCCAGTGTCTCTCCCCTCCATGGTTTCCAGCCTCAGATGTCTCACTCCCCCTCTCTCAAAGGACAGTTGCCCCAGTGTCTCTCCTTTCCATGATGTCCAGACTCAGATGTCTCGCTGCCCCTCTCTAGAAGGGTCAGTGTGCCCCGGTGTCTCTCCCTTCTATGATGTCCAGCCTCAGGTGTCTCACTGCCCCTCTCTCAAAGGACAGTTGCCCCAGTGTCTCTCCTTTCCATGATGTCCAGCCTCAGGTGTCTCACTGCCCCTCTCTCAAAGGACAGTTGCCCCAGTGTCTCTCCCTTCCATGATGTCCAGCCTCGGATGTCTCACTGCCCCTCTCTAGAAGGGTCAGTGTGCCCCAGTGTCTCTCCCTTCCATGATGTCCAGCCTCAGGTGTCTCACTGCCCCTCTCTCAAAGGACAGTTGCCCCAGTGTCTCTCCTTTCCATGATGTCCAGCCTCAGGTGTCTCGCTCCCCCTCAAAGGACAGTTGCCCCAGTGTCTCTAATTTCCATGATGTCCAGCCTCAGGTGTCTCACTGCCCCTCTCTCAAAGGACAGTTGCCCCAGTGTCTCTCCCCTCCATGGTTTCCAGCCTCAGATGTCTCACTCCCCCTCTCTCAAAGGACAGTTGCCCCAGTGTCTCTCCTTTCCATGATGTCCAGACTCAGATGTCTCGCTGCCCCTCTCTAGAAGGGTCAGTGTGCCCCAGTGTCTCTCCGTTCCATGATGTCCAGCCTCAGGTGTCTCACTGCCCCTCTCTCAAAGGACAGTTGCCCCAGTGTCTCTCCTTTCCGTGATGTCCAGCCTCGGATGTCTCAATGCCCCTCTCTAGAAGGGTCAGTGTGCCCCAGTGTCTCTCCTTTCCGTGATGTCCAGCCTCGGATGTCTCACTGCCCCTCTCTAGAAGGGTCAGTGTGCACCAGTGTCTTTCCTTTCCGTGATGTCCAGCCTCAGATGTCTCACTGCCCCTCTCTCAAAGGACAGTTACCCCAGTGTCTCTCCCTTCCATGATGTCCAGCCTCAGGTGTCTCACTGCCCCTCTCTAGAAGGGTCAGTGTGCCCCAGTGTCTCTCCCCTCCATGATGTCCAGCCTCAGATGTCTCGCTGCCCCTCTCTCAAAGGACAGTTGCCCCAGTGTCTCTCCCTTCCATGATGTCCAGCCTCAGGTGTCTCACTGCCCCTCTCTAGAAGGGTCAGTGTGCCCCAGTGTCTCTCCCCCCCATGATGTCCAGCCTCAGGTGTCTCGCTGCCCCTCTCTAGAAGGGTCAGTGTGCCCCAGTGTCTCTCCCCTCCATGATGTCCAGCCTCAGATGTCTCATTGCCGCTCTCTAGAAGGGTCAGTTTGCCCCAGTGTTTCTCCCTTCCATGATGTCCAGCCTCAGGTGTCTCGCTGCCCCTCTCTAGAAGGGTCAGTGTGCCCCAGTGTCTCTCCCTTCCAAGATGTCCAGCCTCAGGTGTCTCGCTGCCCCTCTCTAGAAGGGTCAGTGTGCCCCAGTGTCTCTCCTTTCCGTGATGTCCAGCCTCGGATGTCTCACTGCCCCTCTCTAGAAGGGTCAGTGTGCCCCAGTGTCTCTCCCTTCCATGATGTCCAGCCTCAGGTGTCTCACTGCCCCTCTCTAGAAGGGTCAGTGTGCCCCAGTGTCTCTCCTTTCCGTGATGTCCAGCCTCAGGTGTCTCGCTGCCCCTCTCTAGAAGGGTCAGTGTGCCCCAGTGTCTCTCCCCTCCATGATGTCCAGCCTCAGGTGTCTCGTTGCCCCTCTCTAGAAGGGTCAGTGTGCCCAATGCCTCTCCCCTCCATGATGTCCAGCCTCAGGTGTCTCGCTCCCCCTCTCTCAAATGACAGTTGCCCCAGTGTCTCTAATTTCCATGATGTCCAGCCTCAGGTGTCTCACTGCCCCTCTCTCAAAGGACAGTTGCCCCAGTGTCTCTCCCCTCCATGGTTTCCAGCCTCAGATGTCTCACTCCCCCCTCTCAAAGGACAGTTGCCCCAGTGTCTCTCCTTTCCATGATGTCCAGACTCAGATGTCTCGCTGCCCCTCTCTAGAAGGGTCAGTGTGCCCCAGTGTCTCTCCGTTCCATGATGTCCAGCCTCAGGTGTCTCACTGCCCCTCTCTCAAAGGACAGTTGCCCCAGTGTCTCTCCTTTCCGTGATGTCCAGCCTCGGATGTCTCACTGCCCCTCTCTAGAAGGGTCAGTGTGCCCCAGTGTCTCTCCTTTCCGTGATGTCCAGCCTCGGATGTCTCACTGCCCCTCTCTAGAAGGGTCAGTGTGCACCAGTGTCTTTCCTTTCCGTGATGTCCAGCCTCAGATGTCTCACTGCCCCTCTCTCAAAGGACAGTTGCCCCAGTGTCTCTCCCTTCCATGATGTCCAGCCTCAGGTGTCTCACTGCCCCTCTCTAGAAGGGTCAGTGTGCCCCAGTGTCTCTCCCCTCCATGATGTCCAGCCTCAGATGTCTCGCTGCCCCTCTCTCAAAGGACAGTTGCCCCAGTGTCTCTCCCTTCCATGATGTCCACCCTAAGGTGTCTCACTGCCCCTCTCTAGAAGGGTCAGTGTGCCCCAGTGTCTCTCCCCCCCATGATGTCCAGCCTCAGGTGTCTCGCTGCCCCTCTCTAGAAGGGTCAGTGTGCCCCAGTGTCTCTCCCCTCCATGATGTCCAGCCTCAGATGTCTCATTGCCGCTCTCTAGAAGGGTCAGTTTGCCCCAGTGTCTCTCCCTTCCATGATGTCCAGCCTCAGGTGTCTCGCTGCCCCTCTCTAGAAGGGTCAGTGTGCCCCAGTGTCTCTCCCTTCCATGATGTCCAGCCTCAGGTGTCTCGCTGCCCCTCTCTAGAAGGGTCAGTGTGCCCCAGTGTCTCTCCTTTCCGTGATGTCCAGCCTCGGATGTCTCACTGCCCCTCTCTAGAAGGGTCAGTGTGCCCCAGTGTCTCTCCCTTCCATGATGTCCAGCCTCAGGTGTCTCACTGCCCCTCTCTAGAAGGGTCAGTGTGCCCCAGTGTCTCTCCTTTCCGTGATGTCCAGCCTCAGGTGTCTCGCTGCCCCTCTCTAGAAGGGTCAGTGTGCCCCAGTGTCTCTCCCCTCCATGATGTCCAGCCTCAGGTGTCTCGTTGCCCCTCTCTAGAAGGGTCAGTGTGCCCAATGCCTCTCCCCTCCATGATGTCCAGCCTCAGGTGTCTCGTTGCCCCTCCCTAGAAGGGTCAGTGTGCCCCAGTGTCTCTCCCCTCCATGATGTCCAGCCTCAGGTGTCTCGTTGCCCCTCTCTAGAAGGGTCAGTGTGCCCCAGTGTCTCTCCCTTCCATGATGTCCAGCCTCAGGTGTCTCACCGCCCCTCTCTCAAAGGACAGTTGCCCCAGTGTCTCTCCTTTCCATGATGTCCAGCCTCAGGTGTCTCGCTCCCCGTCTCTAGAAGGGTCAGTGTGCCCCAGTGTCTCTCCCCTCCATGGTTTCCAGCCTTAGGTGTCTCACTGCCCCTCTCTCAAAGGACAGTTGCCCCAGTGTCTCTCCTTTCCATGATGTCCAGACTTAGATGTCTCGCTGCCCCTCTCTAGAAGGGTCAGTGTGCCCCGGTGTCTCTCCCTTCTATGATGTCCAGCCTCAGGTGTCTCGCTGCCCCTCTCTAGAAGGGTCAGTGTGCCCCAGTGTCTCTCCGTTCCATGATGTCCAGCCTCAGGTGTCTCGCTGCCCCTCTCTCAAAGGACAGTTGCCCCAGTGTCTCTCCCTTCCATGATGTCCAGCCTCAGGTGTCTCGCTGCCCCTCTCTAGAAGGGTCAGTGTGCCCCGGTGTCTCTCCTTTCCGTGATGTCCAGCCTCAGGTGTCTCGCTGCCCCTCCATAGAAGGGTCAGTGTGCCCCAGTGTCTCTCCTTTCCGTGATGTCCAGCCTCAGGTGTCTCGCTGCCCCTTTCTAGAAGGGTCAGTGTGCCCCAGTGTCTCTCCCTTCCATGATGTCCAGCCTCAGGTGTCTCACTGCCCCTCTCTAGAAGGGTCAGTGTGCCCCAGTGTCTCTCCCCTCCATGATGTCCAGCCTCAGGTGTCTCGCTGCCCCTCTCTAGAAGGGTCAGTGTGCCCCAGTGTCTCTCCGTTCCATGATGTCCAGCCTCAGGTGTCTCGCTGCCCCTCTCTCAAAGGACAGTTGCCCCAGTGTCTCTCCCTTCCATGATGTCCAGCCTCAGATGTCTCACTGCCCCTCTCTAGAAGGGTCAGTGTGCCCCAGTGTCTCTCCCTTCCATGATGTCCAGCCTCAGATGTCTCGCTGCCCCTCTCTAGAAGGGTCAGTGTGCCCCAGTGTCTCTCCCCTCCATGATGTCCAGCCTCAGGTGTCTCGCTGCCCCTCTCTAGAAGGGTCAGTGTGCCCCAGTGTCTCTCCCCTCCATGATGTCCAGCCTCAGGTGTCTCGCTGCCCCTCTCTAGAAGGGTCAGTGTGCCCCAGTGTCTCTCCCCTCCATGATGTCCAGCCTCAGGTGTCTCGCTGCCCCTCTCTAGAAGGGTCAGTGTGCCCCAGTGTCTCTCCCCTCCATGATGTCCAGCCTCAGGTGTCTCGCTGCCCCTCTCTAGAAGGGTCAGTGTGCCCCAGTGTCTCTCCCCTCCATGATGTCCAGCCTCAGGTGTCTCACTGCCCCTCTCTAGAAGGGTCGGCGTGCCCCAGTGTCTCTTCCTTCCATGATGTCCAGCCTCAGGTGTCTCGTTGCCCCTCTCTAGAAGGGTCAGTGTGCCCCAGTGCCTCTCCACTCCATGATGTCCAGCCTCAGGTGTCTCACTGCCCCTCTCTAGAAGGGTCAGTGTGCCCCATTGTCTCTCCCCTCCATGATGTCCAGCCTCAGGTGTCTCACTGCCCCTCTCTAGAAGGGTCAGTGTGCCCCGGTGTCTCTCCTTTCCGTGATGTCCAGCCTCGGATGTCTCACTGCCCCTGTCTAGAAGGGTCAGTGTGCCCCAGTGTCTCTCCCCTCCATGATGTCCAGCCTCAGGTGTCTCACTGCCCCTCTCTAGAAGGGTCAGTGTGCCCCGGTGTCTCTCCTTTCCGTGATGTCCAGCCTCAGGTGTCTCGCTGCCCCTCTCTAGAAGGGTCAGTGTGCCCCAGTGTCTCTCCCCTCCATGATGTCCAGCCTCAGGTGTCTCACTGCCCCTCTCTAGAAGGGTCAGCGTGCCCCAGTGTCTCTCCCCTCCATGATGTCCAGCCTCAGGTGTCTCACTGCCCCTCTCTAGAAGGGTCACTGTGCCCCAGTGTCTCTCCTTTCCGTGATGTCCAGCCTCGGATGTCTCACTGCCCCGCTCTAGAAGGGTCAGTGTGCCCCAGTGTCTCTCCTTTCCATGATGTCCAGCCTCAGGTGTCTCGCTGCCCCTCTCTAGAAGGGTCAGTGTGCCCCAGTGTCTCTCCTTTCCGTGATGTCCAGCCTCGGATGTCTCACTGCCCCTCTCTAGAAGGGTCAGTGTGCTCCAGTGTCTCTCCCCTCCATGATGTCCAGCCTCAGGTGTCTCGCTGCCCCTCTCTAGAAGGGTCAGTGTGCCCCAGTGTCTCTCCCCTCCATGATGTCCAGCCTCAGGTGTCTCGCTGCCCCTCTCTAGAAGGGTCAGTGTGCCCCAGTGTCTCTCCTTTCCATGATGTCCAGCCTCAGGTGTCTCGCTGCCCCTCTCTAGAAGGGTCAGTGTGCCCCAGTGTCTCTCCTTTCCATGATGTCCAGCCTCAGGTGTCTCGCTGCCCCTCTCTAGAAGGGTCAGTGTGCCCCAGTGTCTCTCCCCTCCATGATGTCCAGCCCCAGGTGTCTCGCTGCCCCTCTCTAGAAGGGTCAGTGTGCCCCAGTGTCTCTCCCCTCCATGATGTCCAGCCTTGGGTGTCTCGCTGCCCCTCTCTCAAAGGACAGTTGCCCCAGTGTCTCTCCCTTCCATGATGTCCAGCCTCAGGTGTCTCGCTGCCCCTCTCTAGAAGGGTCAGTGTGCCCCGGTGTCTCTCCTTTCCGTGATGTCCAGCCTCAGGTGTCTCGCTGCCCCTCCCTAGAAGGGTCAGTGTGCCCCAGTGTCTCTCCTTTCCGTGATGTCCAGCCTCAGGTGTCTCGCTGCCCCTTTCTAGAAGGGTCAGTGTGCCCCAGTGTCTCTCCCTTCCATGATGTCCAGCCTCAGGTGTCTCACTGCCCCTCTCTAGAAGGGTCAGTGTGCCCCAGTGTCTCTCCCCTCCATGATGTCCAGCCTCAGGTGTCTCGCTGCCCCTCTCTAGAAGGGTCAGTGTGCCCCAGTGTCTCTCCGTTCCATGATGTCCAGCCTCAGGTGTCTCGCTGCCCCTCTCTCAAAGGACAGTTGCCCCAGTGTCTCTCCCTTCCATGATGTCCAGCCTCAGATGTCTCACTGCCCCTCTCTAGAAGGGTCAGTGTGCCCCAGTGTCTCTCCCTTCCATGATGTCCAGCCTCAGATGTCTCGCTGCCCCTCTCTAGATGGGTCAGTGTGCCCCAGTGTCTCTCCCCTCCATGATGTCCAGCCTCAGGTGTCTCGCTGCCCCTCTCTAGAAGGGTCGGTGTGCCCCAGTGTCTCTCCCCTCCATGATGTCCAGCCTCAGGTGTCTCGCTGCCCCTCTCTAGAAGGGTCAGTGTGCCCCAGTGTCTCTCCCTTCCATGATGTCCAGCCTCAGGTGTCTTGCTGCCCCTCTCTAGAAGGATCAGTGTGCCCCAGTGTCTCTCCTTTCGGTGATGTCCAGCCTCAGATGTCTCACTGCCCCTCTCTCAAAGGACAGTTGCCCCAGTGTCTCTCCCCTCCATGATGTCCAGCCTCAGGTGTCTCGCTGCCCCTCTCTAGAAGGGTCAGTGTGCCCCAGTGTCTCTCCCCTCCATGATGTCCAGCCTCAGGTGTCTCGCTGCCCCTCTCTAGAAGGGTCAGTGTGCCCCAGTGTCTCTCCCCTCCATGATGTCCAGCCTCAGGTGTCTCACTGCCCCTCTCTAGAAGGGTCAGCGTGCCCCAGTGTCTCTTCCTTCCATGATGTCCAGCCTCCGGTATCTCGCTGCCCCTCTCTAGAAGGGTCAGTGTGCCCCGGTGTCTCTCCTTTCCGTGATGTCCAGCCTCGGATGTCTCACTGCCCCTGTCTAGAAGGGTCAGTGTGCCCCAGTGTCTCTCCCCTCCATGATGTCCAGCCTCAGGTGTCTCGCTGCCCCTCTCTAGAAGGGTCAGTGTGCCCCGGTGTCTCTCCTTTCCGTGATGTCCAGCCTCAGGTGTCTCGCTGCCCCTCTCTAGAAGGGTCAGTGTGCCCCAGTGTCTCTCCCCTCCATGATGTCCAGCCTCAGGTGTCTCGCTGCCCCTCTCTAGAAGGGTCAGCGTGCCCCAGTGTCTCTCCCCTCCATGATGTCCAGCCTCGGGTGTCTCACTGCCCCTCTCTAGAAGGGTCACTGTGCCCCAGTGTCTCTCCTTTCCGTGATGTCCAGCCTCGGATGTCTCGCTGCCCCGCTCTAGAAGGGTCAGTGTGCCCCAGTGTCTCTCCTTTCCATGATGTCCAGCCTCAGGTGTCTCGCTGCCCCTCTCTAGAAGGATCAGTGTGCCCCAGTGTCTCTCCTTTCCGTGATGTCCAGCCTCGGATGTCTCACTGCCCCGCTCTAGAAGGGTCAGTGTGCCCCAGTGTCTCTCCTTTCCATGATGTCCAGCCTCAGGTGTCTCGCTGCCCCTCTCTAGAAGGGTCAGTGTGCCCCAGTGTCTCTCCATTCCATGATGTCCAGCCTCAGGTGTCTCGCTGCCCCTCTCTAGAAGGATCAGTGTGCCCCAGTGTCTCTCCTTTCCGTGATGTCCAGCCTCAGGTGTCTCGCTGCCCCTCTCTAGAAGGGTCAGTGTGCCCCAGTGTCTCTCCTTTCCATGATGTCCAGCCTCAGGTGTCTCGCTTCCCCTCTCTAGAAGGGTCAGTGTGCCCCAGTGTCTCTCCTTTCCGTGATGTCCAGCCTCGGATGTCTCACTGCCCCTCTCTAGAAGGGTCAGTGTGCTCCAGTGTCTCTCCCCTCCATGATGTCCAGCCTCAGGTGTCTCGCTGCCCCTCTCTAGAAGGGTCAGTGTGCCCCAGTGTCTCTCCCCTCCATGATGTCCAGCCTCAGGTGTCTCGCTGCCCCTCGCTAGAAGGGTCAGTGTGCCCCAGTGTCTCTCCCCTCCATGATGTCCAGCCTCAGGTGTCTCGCTGCCCCTCGCTAGAAGGGTCAGTGTGCCCCAGTGTCTCTCCTTTCCATGATGTCCAGCCTCAGGTGTCTCGCTGCCCCTCTCTAGAAGGGTCAGTGTGCCCCAGTGTCTCTCCCCTCCATGATGTCCAGCCTCAGGTGTCTCGCTGCCCCTCTCTAGAAGGGTCAGCGTGCCCCAGTGTCTCTCCCCTCCATGATGTCCAGCCTCAGGTGTCTCGCTGCCCCTCTCTAGAAGGGTCAGTGTGTCCCAGTGTCTCTCCCCTCCATGATGTCCAGCCTTGGGTGTCTCGCTGCCCCTCTCTGGAAGGGTCAGTGTGCCCCAGTGTCTCTCCCTTCCATGATGTCCAGCCTCAGGTGTCTCACTGCCCCTCTCTAGAAGGGTCAGTGTGCCCCAGTGTCTCTCCCCTCCATGATGTCCAGCCTTGGGTGTCTCACTGCCCCTCTCTCAAAGGACAGTTGCCCCAGTGTCTCTCCCTTCCATGAAGTCCAGCCTCAGATGTCTCTGTAGAGCGCACGGTGTGCTCTTGCGCTTCCTGTGGCTGGTGGTGTGAGGAGAGTGCCGCGGTCCTCACTGGAATGTGCCCCGCGTCTATGATGAGTTAATTATTGTTCAGTTAACACACACACTGTACCCTTCTGTGCTCATTAACAGATGTGGTTTCCAGTAACACGAAGGGATGCTCCTGACTGTAACGCCTTCTTGACAGCCAGCGCCCTGATGAGGCAGAGATATGGCGAGCAGCCCAGCCATGCGGACTCCTGTGACCTCCCTGGACCTGTCGTCTCAGGTCCCAGACGCGGACACCCATTCGCCAGCACACGCTGTTCCGCGTCACCAGGGTCTCACATTCCATTGCGCACAGTACATGTGTACAGCGTCCCTAGCGTCCCATATCCCAGGGCACGCTGTTCGGCGTCTCTTCGAGTCCGATATCCCGGGGCCCAAGCCGTGCCAGCTCGCCATTGCCCCAGCCTCAATCCTTCGAGCCTCTCGCTCGTGCTCGGGATCCCACCCTTCTATGTGACTTTAGGGACGTCCCTCTGAAAAGCCAGTAGGGCTGGGTGTGGGACAGAGTCAGTCGTACGTGAGACTGAGACCTAGTCTATCCTGGCTCTCAATGCCTAGCACAATCTGGCGCCTCCTGGCGGATTGACGGAGATTCTCAGATCTGACACTTGGACAGCCATCGACAACAGGAGGTGGAAAGGTGGAAATAGGCGATTTCCACAGCACTCGAATGGCGCTGCCAGCCGCCTCCCCCCCCCCCCCCCCCCCCCCTGCCCTGCTTGGCTGGGAGTGACGTGAAATAAAGTTAAAATACCCCATCTAAGTCTCGGAAAAAATACCCCGTTATCGCCCCGGCACCCGCGGTCCGTCCTCAGCGGATGTATTTCATGTACTGGGCTTGTGTACCTCCGCCTATCCCAAGAGTCCCACTCACTCTCTTCCCTGAATCCTCTCATCCTCCATCCTGGATTGGGATGCTCAGGGTCTCCATGGGGTGGAGGGGGGTGGGGGGGGGGGGGGGTCAGGAGGGGAGGTGCTGTGCCGAGGTGGGGTAACCTCATTAGGTTACACATATTGGGGATATTCGGAAGCTGACCCGGGAATGCATTGCACCCGTTGCTTACCTTTTGGCTTTTAGGTTTGTAACTCACGTTTTCTGACTTTAGTTGCTTTAGACTTTCCAGCTTGCCTTTTCACACTTGTATTCTTCTTCCAGGCCTGTAAATTTTGGGCCCGATTCACAGAACTAATCTGAGACAAAATCTTAAACTTAATACTTTTGGTATTCACAGAATGCACTTACTACTTTTGGTTAAACTTACTACTTTTGGTATTCACAGAAGGCACTCCTAACGTTACTATTACTAGATGCATTCTGTGAATACCAAAAGTAGTAAGATTACCCAAAAGTATTAAGTTTAACCATACTTTATAAATAAATAAATAAATAAAAGTAGACACTTAAAATCCAACATCCATGTACCAAGCTCTAGGCTGCAGCAACACTGTAGCATGTTTGCCTAGCAAGGACGCCGACCACCACGAGGCAAGTCATACTTGAAGATCCAGGCTGGCCACAATCTCTAGACATTCAAGAGATTACGGGAAACTGGACAACAAGATTCACTGCCAGTGATCTGCCGCACTCCGCGCATGCGCAGCATAGTGCTCTGCCGCACTGCGCAGCATGGATCTAGTCGGCACTGATGGAGCAGGGGAAAGAAATGTTGTGTAACCCCATGCAAAGTCAAGTTCTCATAACTGTAACATTCACTAATAGAGTGAAGCATGAAAACTAATCAACAAAATGCACATAGAATGAACACTACACGTGGAAAAACTAATTGCTGCTCTGCTAAAAAATTAATTATTAATTAATCGAAAAGTCATACTAATATAGAGCTGTGATTTTGATATATAACAAAAATAAACGTATGTATTTGTGCTTATATTAGAAGTATTGTGGCAAAAGAATGCAGATGGTAAGTAAATCACGCATATTCGTTTGCTTTTGCTAGGTAACTACTACCAGGGAAAAATTAAAATGGTGGGAGGTAAACAGAAAGGCTAAAATTCTATTTCTAATACCTGTTGTGTTTGTTTTCATAATAGTTCCCAGTGAGGTCCGTGCGGCCTACTCTAAAAATGGCCGTTTGAATGAAATACTAAGAGTGACTCCGAAAGAGAGAAAAAGATGGCCCCTACACATGCGTAGAATGAATCAGAAAAAGAGTGCATGGCCTGTGCCTGGAGCAAGAGATGTCAAGGCCAGTTTGGCCTATGTCTGGGAGGTGTGCCAAAGGACACTTGCATTTGGGAGCCTGGAAACGGAAGAAAAAGATGTTTCATATTATGAATAAAAGATACATGGACTGAGTGTAATTGGTAACATGGATAATTTGCACATGGGAAAATATTCGAGATGACCAAGCAAAAACAAAACCAGTTTGGACAAGAAGGAAATGAGGTGATTTTCACCACCTCCTTTATAGACCAATAAGAAATGAGTGCGGACCCTAAAAGTTTCAATTTTGTATTAGATAGTTAGTGGAAAAGGGTATAAAAGAGCCTGTGCTTAAGAGAAGGTGTGGGTACAATTTTTGGTACCATGAATTGCACCACGGCATGCTGTCGGATTGGATAATTTGTTGTGCAGAGTGACTTTGAAATTTTTGGACTTTAAATTTTGATGGGGCAGAGAAATTGAATTGCGTAAATCTATGTCGGGAGGGAGACATCGAGGAGGTTAGAAAGACAGCTTGGGAACCTGTTCTATGCAGTTCTGTTATCTTCCTATGGCAGATTGGTAATATGCTTTTGAATTTCTTTTTTCCTGAATGTGCTTGATAAATGTTTGAATTTCTCTTTAGAAAATGCAAATTTTCTTTCATAAATGAATTTAGATAAACATAATAAAATATAAACTCAAGTCTGTTTGCCATGACAAGTTTTATCATAAATTTAAATGGAAAATATTGTGATAGAGCTGATCTTGATCCCGTCAATTAACTTCTACTAGTTGGTCCATCGACCAAAATAGCGGAGTACCCTGATGTTCATTTTCCTTATGCCAGCTGAAAAGACATCTAGAAATGTGTATATATATATATATATATATATATATATATATATATATATATATATATATATATATATTCACAGAAAAAACCATAGGTTATAGTGGATATATAGTTAGAAATTTGCATTTAGAAAACCTTGAAAATTCAATGAAAAAACCATTGGTTTTAGGCCATATATAGTTAGGAATTAGCATTTACAAAACCTTATTTTACTCGCATAAAACCATTGAAATTCCATATATAGTTAGAAGCGCTAACTATATATCGCGCACCCGCAATCCACTGCTGATGATGTCACATATTACATCATTCATGACATGGTCAGTGACATCACTGATGACATCACTGATGACATCTCAAATGACATCACTGATGACATCACTGATGACAACACCCAGTGACTGTATGTTTCTGTAAAGTTAAAATATGTTTCACATATTGAAGAATGAGTGGATGTATAAGTGTCTGGATGAAGAATTTAGTAGGTGCATGACTGACTGTATGAGTGAGTGATTAAATGTGTCTCACTGAGTGCATGGGTTAGTGACTAAACTGTCTTAATTTGTGCATCAGTATGTTTGTTGTTGTGTAAGCTGCTGCATGTGTTGATCAGTAGCTATAAGAGTGGCCATATGGGTTATTGATTGGTTGCCCAAGTATTTGAATGGGAGGCTGAGTGTGTGTGTGGGTGGCTGGGAGGTGCGTGACTCTGTGCATAGATGTGTAAGCAGTTGATTCACTAGGAGTATGAGTTCAAGAGTGCATGTGGAAACAGCTATATGGGCGGTTGACTATGCATGGGTGTGTTGGTGAGTGAATGGATTTCTCATTGCTACATGAGCAAGTAAGTACGTATGTAAAACACAATACATGTGAGAGTTGAGATATATAAATAACTGAACATAAGAGCCAGTGAATGTGTGAGTGGCTGTATCGATCACTGTGAGCTTGTATCAGGGATTATATAAGAGAATAAATATGTGTTATTATATGTTTGAATAAGTAAGATGTGTATAACTTTATAGTTGAGGAAATGGAGGTGTGATTGATTCTTTGCATGACTGAGTAGGTGTGTGAGTAACTCCATGGATGAGTGACAGTCTGTGAGTGTCTATTTATACTGAGTGTATGTAAGGTTATATTAGAGTCTGAAGAGGTTCATTGTATTATCACATAAGTGATGTGATCAGTGATGACAAATGAGATGTCATCAGTGATGTCATTTAAGTTGTCATCAGTGATGTCATCAGTGATGTCATTTGAGATGTCATCAGTGATGTCATTTGAGTTGTCATCAGTGATGTCATTTGAGATGTCATCAGTGATGTCATCAGTGATGTCACTGACCATGTCATGAATGATGTAATATGTGACATCATCAGCAGTGGATTGCGGGTGCGCGATATATAGTTAGCGCTTCTAACTATATATGGAATTTCAATGGTTTTATGCGAGTAAAATAAGGTTTTGTAAATGCTAATTCCTAACTATATATGGCCTAAAACCAATGGTTTTTTCATTGAATTTTCAAGGTTTTCTAAATGCAAATTTCTAACTATATATCCACTATAACCTATGGTTTTTTCTGTGAATTTCATTGGTTTTTTAATAGCAAATATGAAAAGCTTTAAAATGTCAAGTACGTGATAGATAAAAACATTTTCGTATTTATGCACGCTGATGTGCTTTGAACGCTGCACCCCCCCCCCCTCCCCTCTTTTGTCTTAGTAGTACTCTCTCTTTGCAGATACTGAAGGGTAGTTAACGCAGGCCTTTACCCCCGTTGTAATCCGTCGTGCCTCCTTGTCTCTCCATTTGATTGATTGTTGTCCAAGCATTTACTGTTTTAGAATTGGTTCTCTTTGGATCATTCTCTATTTACAAACAAGCACAAAGTCGCAATACTCTGTTTAGTCTTTGCAGATAGTGAAAAATCGTGTAAAATAATAAAAGTAATCGAGCAAAATCAGTAGGCCACTAATTAGATCTCTTTTTGACCTCGCTAAAATAGAAATATTAGGAACAACCCTTCATGAGAAATACGAAAATAGTGAGATGAACTGAGCTCCACACCATGAGGACTGCAAGACAGCTCGGCTCCATCACCCATACCGCACAAAATAACGACAAACCCTATGCAAATATAAAAAATATAGACAACACACCAGCAAAGAAACAGGGTAAAACATTTTATTAAAAAACTATTTACATAACGTTGTTTTATAAGATGATGTCAGTAGTGGACCGATGTGTGAATAGATCGAAAACAGCACAAGGCTCCAAGATCCAGATGGCAAGCTCCTGGATGTTGGGTGCCATAGTTTAGAGTTCTGAATTTCAGCCTTTTTCAATGCCTGTGCTTTGTTGAATCAAAATGGCGGCTTGACACAAAGCTGACTCAAGCGTTGCTACTGATGCTATGCAGACCAAAACTGGTTTTCAGTTTGTACATTTTTCTAGATTTTTCAATCCAAGTTTGGTTGACTTTGTAGAACGATGGCTTCAGATTTTCAACATACGGTGTGGTGGCGCTGACTGGGAGGGGGCGCTTCGCTCCTGCCCCCTCCCCAAGTAAGATTTTCATACGTGAAAGTACGTTAATGGTTTTGGTCCCTGAGATGCTTCGATGTCACTACCATTCTCAAATAGCATAAGTTCTGGATGTTGGGTGCCATAGTTAAGAGTTCTGAGCACTGCTTGTAACACTGTCTGAAGCTTATTTCCACCTACTGCAGCTTCACTATTCTCAAAGTAAGTGAGTGTCGTTTGTGGACCTGACTGCATTAGAAAACAATGTGATATGTTACCTTCCTAAACAGCTTGACGGAGGCCCCTGAGGGGCGGTGTGATGGCCATGGACTCGGAGAAGACGCTTGGCTCCGACACCCTCCCCAAGTCTTATAGCACTGGTGTAGCCTGAGATCGCCCCCGACATAGGCGGCCGGCTCCCGGGGTCCGGCTGAACTTTTTGCCTTTTGATGACTCTTCAATTCTGGACCTTGTCCCACAATCCGTTTGACCTGAAGACAAGATGTAGTGGGGCGCCCCTTTATCGTTTTAGTTGCCATTCCGCCCGCTTTTGCTACACTGTGCCTCTTCCGCCATTCAGCTGTTTACCGCCCGCTCTTGCGACTACAGCGTCTCGCTCACCATGTAGTTTAGATGCGCCCGCTCTTGCGGTGCAGCGATAGGCGGCTGCCACAGGACTCTCAAAATGGCGGCCGGCTCTTCGGTTTTGGGCCTGGTCCACTAAAATGGCCCTGGGACACCTTGGAACTCGGACGCTTGTCTGCTAGGGCTTGGGTCCCATTCTCGAAAAGCGTCCCCTCAGCCGTGAAGATTCTACAAAAGTCTTGGGGGCCTCCGACTCCCGCAGGCTTCTGGTGGGGAGCGGCTGCCATGATTGCTCGTGGAATGGCCACGACGGAGCTACGAGATGGTAGTGGTCTCATGCTGACGCCAGCTTTAGTCTGAAACATCCAGAAACACTATAGACTACCAATTCGATCAGTTCCGGTAGCGTCCCAACATGACCCGGAAGAGAAGAACTTGCCCTCCCCTCTTTGACTGATGGTTCTTGTTGCCTGTCCCCTCTGTTGTCATTTAACAGAACTTTTTGGACTGCTGAAAGGGGTTGTGTTGTGAACGCTGGTTGGTGGAGACATTTTGACTATATTCTTGACCTACGTTGTCGCGTAATTCGTTTTATGACACGCCGCGTTAGCGCACCCGGAAGTGATCCGAGGCGCGGCGCGCAGCGCGTAACGTAAGCATAACAGGTCATGTGACTTGTTAATAAAACTTTTCATTGGTTCATTTTACTTTTGTTAATTTAATGATGAAAAGCTTGGTCATATGACCTAAAAATTACGCTTTTTATTATTTTCGAACAATATTTTTTTTTCAAACATATGTTATAATATTCCAGGCTAATGTACTTTCCCGGAAAATTTACAACTGTCTTGCAAGTAAAATATATTCCTTTTTCGAGAAAAAGGGCGTTTCTTCCTTCCATGACGGAGCCGTTGAGTAAAAGAGATTCGGCCTGCTGTCTTAGTCGCCGATACGCCTGATTATCAGATTCTTATCGATCACTTTATGTTGCAGGAGTGGAAAACACAACTGCCCTTGACCATTTATCTTTACTGCGTTCCTACATATTATACCTTTTTTCCGTCATGTAATTGGACTGCTTTATTTCACTTGCCTTTTACTGATTCGAAAACAGTCACTAAAAGTAAAAACTTTACAAATGTAAATACTACTACCGAGTTTTGTTTTAAAAACCTTTATTGTGAAAATGTCAGTATACAAATACGGGCCTATAACCACGTGGGCCGGCCACGGAGCAAACTGAAATCGTATATGATGAGGAGACATTTACACTGTAGAAGAACGTAACGAGCGGGCCATTATTTGACAAGAACAAAGGTGTCTAACAGTTGCGGAATCGGTGGACGTACATTTTGTAATTAAAATACGACAGGGCCACTTACAATAACATTTTCTAGATATACATTTGCGGGCAAGGAGTTACGAGTCCCATTTATACCGGCGCCATTTTGGGCGAGGCCGGGCAGGTCCAAGATATAGTCAAAATGTCTCCACCAACCATCGGCCAGACCAGAACCCCTTTCGGCCCTTTATGCTACAAGATGGTGTCTTCCATTCAGAAAATATTGGTGGCAGCATTTTGAAAGGAAACAGAAACAGCCGTTCTCGAGTTTCACATTGTTACATTTAGGAAGAATGTTGAAGAGTAGTATGTGGTAAATCTGAAGCCATTTTTCTACAAACTCTCAATCAGACTTGAATGGAAAAAAAAAACCTGAAGAATGTACAAACTGAAAACCAATTTTTGTCTGTATAGCACCAACAGTAACGCTTGAGTCAGCTTTGTGTCAAGCCGCCATTTTCATTCAATCAATAGCGTCCCCCTGCACACATTCAGGGACCTGGTCGTGTCTTCAGATGAAACGCATTGTAGGAAAAGAAGCAGAAAAGAAAAGGCAAAAAGTTCCGCCGGACCTAGTGAAGCTGCAGCAGGTGCAAATAAGCTTCAGACAGTCTTCAACTTACTCTGATTCTTATAATAAACTTCAGATAGTCTTACAAGCACTGCTCAGAACTCTCAACTGAGGCACTCAACATCCAGGACTTGCCATTCGGATCTTAGCGCCTTGTATTTTTGTTTTGTTCTTGATGGAGGGGAAACAACAAAAAACAGGCATTGAAAACGGCTCAACTGGAGCAAAAAAAAAATTACTTCTTGGGTGCATTAGGGCATTTATGATTTTCGAATGCCGTATTCATCAGGTTGATGCTCATGTTGCCATAGGACAGCATAGCATTCACCTTCTTTGATCCAGGAGGGATGGAGAAAAACTGCCAGATGAAACTTGAAACTTGGCCATCTAGATCTCGGCGCGTTCGACTCACTGTACCGCAACAGTGACCGCAACTCAGCTGGACACGCCGTCTTTCGGCGCAGCATTGTAGGATGGCCACACCAGTGCGGCAATTTGCTAGACACCACCTCGGTGCCATCCGGATCTCGGCGCGTTCGAGTCACTGTACCGCAACAGTGACCGCAATTCAGCTGGACACGCCGTCTTTCGGCGCAGCATTGTAGGATGGCCACACCAGTGCGGCAATTTGCTGGACACCACCTCGGTGCCATCCGGATCTCGGCGCGTTCGAGTCACTGTACCGCAACAGTGACCGCAACTCAGCTGGACACGCCGTCTTTCGGCGCAGCATTGTAGGATGGCCACACCAGTGCGGCAATTTGCTGGACACCACCTCGGTGCCATCCGGATCTCGGCGCGTTCGAGTCACTGTACCGCAACAGTGACCGCAACTCAGCTGGACACGCCGTCTTTCGGCGCAGCATTGTAGGATGGCCACACCAGTGCGGCAATTTGCTGGACACCACCTCGGTGCCATCCGGATCTCGACGCGTTGTGCTGCCTTCGGCCTATTCGCACATCGGTCCGCTACTGACAGTGACCGCAACTCAGCTGGACACGCCGTCTTTCGGCGCAGCATTGTAGGATGGCCACACCAGTGCGGCAATTTGCTGGACACCACCTCGGTGCCATCCGGATCTCGACGCGTTGTGCTGCCTTCGGCCTATTCGCACATCGGTCCGCTACTGACGCCGCCTCACGTGCCAACGGATTTTCTACGCTTTTTGTAGCCCTATGCCGCAGAACAGGTCATGTGACTTGTTTATAAAACTTTTCATTGGTTCATTTTACTTTTGGTTTCCTAAAGATGGAAGGCTTGGTCATATGACCTAAAAATAACACTTTTCATTGGTTTAGAACATTTTTTTTCCCAAACGATGAAAGCCCCACCTTGTTTCTGGATCATTCAGACTGAAGCTGGCGTCAGCATGAGAGCACCACCATCTCGTGGCTCCATCGTGGTCATTCCGCGAGCAATCATGGCAGCCGCTCCCCACCGGAAGACTGCGGGAGTCGGGGGCCCCCAAGACTTTTATACAATCTTCACGGCTGAGGGGACGCTTTTCGAGAATGGAGCCCAAGCCCTAGCAGGCAAGCGTCCGAGTTCCAAGGTGTCCCAGGGCCATTTCAGTGGACCAGGCCCAAAACCGAGGAGCCGTCCGCTATTTTGACAGCCATGTGGCAGCCGCCTATCGCTGCACTGCAAGAGTGGGAGCAACTCCACAACATGGTGAGCGAGACGCTGTGGCCGCAAGAGCGAGCGCAACTCAGCTAGATGGCCGCCACCTGGGGAGGCCCGTTCACGCCGCCTCCCCCCCCCCGGGCCGCCGCACGCCAATTTTCGGAGCAGCATTGTAGGATACCAAAACCAGTGCGGCAGTTTACTGGACATCACCTGGGTGCCTGTCGTACATGTTGTGTCAGCCATGTGACACTGGACACAGACCGCTACTGACGAGGCCTCCCCCCGCACCACCCGGGACGCCCCACGCTGTTTTTCTGTGCTGCATTGTAGGATCCCTAAACCAGTGCGGCACCCAGGCGACATCACCTGGGTGCCGTCCAGAACTCTGCACGTTGTGCTGCCTTGGGACTATTCGCACAACAGACCGCTACTGACGAGGCCTCCCCCCGCCCCACCCGGGACGCCCCACGCCAATTTTCGGAGCAGCATTGTAGGATCCCTAAACCAGTGCGGCACCCAGGCGACATCACCTGGGTGCCGTCCAGAACTCTGCACGTTGTGCTGCTAAGCGCGAATATCTCCAAAATCTAACACCTGCCCTGAGCAGTTCTTAGCCATGTTATCCAATGGGAGGTGGATAACATGGCTAAGAGCATTAGGTCAATAATACATGAATATCGCTGACTTTTCTGCGATAATAGCAAGGTTTATCTGCGATAAAAATCGCCGATGTGCGGCGATAATTTTTGTCTCTAAACAAGTTAGAGACAAAAATTATCGCTAGTTGTTCGTAATATGCCCCCGGGTTTTTGCTTGCAGAAATCGGGAGGCGGGAGACTAGCACTGAAATCAGTAGTCACACGCCTAAATCAGGAGGATTGGCATGTCTGAATTCTCTACAGCTGGGGCCATAAACTACATCCGCAGGGTTAGGTGATATCCTGGGACCAGCCTGGCATCTAAAATGGCTGCCGTGCACGACAAAATTGTGCCATTCGAAAAAAAGGCAAGATGGCGCAGCCGCTGGAAGAGATGTATCAACATATATCAGCCTCCTCAGCCACCCTCAGGAAACATAGGGGATTAGGATACGTCTCCCGCACCCCCTTATACCTAGTAATTTAATTAACGAAGCACAAAATGGCGAATTCCCGTTTCGCTACCAGTTTGCGGCCCAGTTCGCGGCCCGTGAAGCGCTTCTACCGTGAAAAATCATTTTTTTTTTATTTTCCCCACGGGACCCTTTAATAACCCCAACAACATTCCTAGGGGGTGAAGAGGGGGATACCTTGCCCCCTTTCATTAAATTCCCCCTTAGTTTTTCACCTTTTCTTCTCTCTCGATCCTACCGAGAGACAAGATGGCGGCCGCTCCGGACTGTCACGCAGCAAAAAAAAAAAAAAGCTCACGCACAGCCGCTGGAAGAGATGTATCAACATATATCAGCCTCCTCAGCCACCCTCAGGAAACATAGGGGATTAGGATACGTCTCCCGCACCCACTTATAACTAGTAAGGGGATTAGGATACGTCTCCCGCACCCCCTTATACCTAGTAATTTAATTAACGAAGCACAAAATGGCGAATTCCCGTTTCGCTACCAGTTTGCGGCCCAGTTCGCGGCCCGTGAAGCGCTTCTACCGTGAAAAATCATTTTTTTTTTTATTTTCCCCACGGGACCCTTTAATAACCCCAACAACATTCCTAGGGGGTGAAGAGGGGGATACCTTGCCCCCTTTCATTAAATTCCCCCTTAGTTTTTCACCTTTTCTTCTCTCTCGATCCTACCGAGAGACAAGATGGCGGCCGCTCCGGACTGTCACGCAGCAAAAAAAAAAAAAAAGCTCACGCACAGCCACTGGAAGAGATGTATCAACATATATCAGCCTCCTCAGCCACCCTCAGGAAACATAGGGGATTAGGATACGTCTCCCGCACCCACTTATAACTAGTAATTTAATTAACGAAGCTCAAAATGGCGAATTCCCGTTTCGCTACCAGTTCGCGGCCGCGCTTCTACCGTGAAAAATCATTTTTTTTTTATTTTCCCCACGGGACCCTTTAATAACCCCAACAACATTCCTAGGGGGTCAAGAGGGGGATACCTTGCCCCCTTTCATTAAATTCCCCTTTCGTTTTCCACCTCTTCTTCTCTCTCGATCCTACCGAGAGACAAGATGGCGTCCGCTCCGGACTGTTTAGAATGTTGACAGACACCGGAGAGCCAATCAGCTTTCTGCGCGCAAAGTTCCGATAAGCGAAAAGTAAGCGGACCGGATCGCTGCCCAGAGCGCTGTTACAGATATATATCTTGGTTTGAACGTTAATTTCTCAAAAACTACTGGAGCACATATATTGAGACCTAGCAAAGGCACATCGGGCTAACAGTCCCTACAATTTTGCCAAGTTTCGTGCAAATCCATTCAGCCGTTCGAGCTAAAAGTGAGTCCAACCGCCCTATGGAAAAATGAATGGGAAAAACGCGTTTTGGGACCCCCCTTTTTTCTCGGCCCCCCCTTGACGAAACCCCCCCAAATTTTCAGGGGCTGCTCAGAATCAAAATGTGCCATTTTCCTGAAAATTTCAGCCGATTCCGTCCACAAACGCCAAAGTTATTAGACATAGAATTTTCAAAAGTCCCATAGAGAAAAAATTCTAACTATATATACCTACTGGCGATAGCCAGTAGGTAATATATATATATATATATATATATATATATATATATATATATAAAAGAAATTTCCTCGCCACCTCCAGCGCAGAAATCAAGCCCACCAGTCGGACATCAGAGGAACCACTTTTATTCAGCAGGTACAGCATTACCAGTTTCGACCTTACCAGGTCTTAATCATATGCGACCCTGAGAGAGCAGGTGATCAAGGTTCAAATACATTTCAGTTTCACCAAGAGTGAGGAAGGACTTGCGGGTAGGTTTCAAATCCAGTTTTTCAGATTAGTTTTATCTTTTTCCTTTTTCTCTGTTGCAATTGTCACAAACCTCTGGATATTCGACGACCTTTCTTCTCCACTTTTCGGCAATAATGCTAGTATTTCAAAAATGTTTGAAGGTCTCTCCTTCGGTTTAGTTGTTGAGCACTTCCGGACTACAAGTTCCATCATTCATTGCATGCGTTGGTAAGTGCCCCGAAAAGTCATTTCCTCACTTATTTCACATTGTTCTTATTAATTTGGCTTTTTTTCCCCATTGAGCACACTGTTCTTCCAAGTGCCCACTGTCCCGATAAACAGTGTGGCGCCCTGCTGATTTTCTGTCCCCCGGGGTCCGACTGTGCGGGAATACATTATCCCTCAAACCTTGACTGCCCACAGGAAAGGCAGGATAACAATGGCCCGCAGACCTCCTAAGGATCGGTGGCAGCGCCTCCCGCATACCCCAGTGGTGCTCACTTGGCTCAATCCATCCTTCCAACTGCGGGTGCAGCCGACGGGTTCTCCCTGTTGAATGTATCCATAAACCAAAACAGAGTTTGACAAATGGGAACCAAGTGTTTGGCGACGTATATATATATATATATATATATATATATATATATATATATATATATATATATATAGTGTATAAAATGTAGGATCTAGGATAATAAGGTACCTTGCTATCCAGCAGCTCGCCTTCTTTTTCACGGATTTGGGAGCAGTGTGATGTGTGGGTGTGTGACTCGCGATGCTATGTGCCCCACCATTGAGTAAAATAAGTTTAATCCTGAATTTAGTGGGATGAGACTTGAGGGTTGTTTGGGAGTCGCGCTGGATCAGCACCAGCACCTTATAATGACCATTAGACTTTCCTTCATTGAAAAGGGGCTTAACACAGATGGCTGGAAGATTCCGCTGCCCCGCACTCGAGCCAGACTGAGGAGTAAGCAGCATGTGCAGCCCTGCTCCCTGACACTTCTCCCAGAAGCACTCCTTCACTGGAACCACACATACCATCTGGAAATCTCAGCTCCACACATTCAAACAAAACTCACCCTTGTCTCTTTTAGAAAGTACTCATAACATGCCCTTTCTGCCTCTGAAACGGATACTTCTTTCCATCTTAATGCTTACCACTGACCTACTAAACTGACACTGTAATCTTGGATGGTCATTTCAATTTCATGCAAGATACATGCTTCATCTGCTGTTTAAAATGTTCTTCTCCTGTTATATGATATGTGATTAACTCAGTTATCTGTGAAGTGCAGTAACATCCATTGGTGCAGGAGCTCTATATACCACTGTTAAATAAATTAATGAAAATATGAATAAATAACACTCCAGAAATTGATGCGGGGTTGGTACGATGTTGGAATAGCCTTCTCTGATATACAGACATATTATTGGGGGTCACAATTAATATAGCCTTATAGCCCGCCGTAGAGGGCTATACCAGCTATTAAAGGCCCTCTCCAGCGTTAAAGGCCCCGAGCCGAAGGCTCTTTAATAGCGGTATAGCCCATCTACGAAGGGCTATAAGGCTATTAGAACATTCTGTCACTAGAGGACAGAATGTTCTAACAAAAAAAACCAAGCCTTTTGGGAGCGTGAGAGGATTGGAATCCCCTCAGGCTCCCTGGAGCCTTTGTTCACAGCCAGAGCTGTGAACAAAGAAACATTGGAATGCTGGAGCTCCAGGCTTATACCAGCCATTATAAGCCCAGAGCACTCTATTGTTTTCAATGGAGCTCCCAACATTCCAATGTTCTAATCAGTGTTAATCACTGGGGCACCTCCCAGGAGACAAACCGGCTTACAGGATGGATAGGAGAAACATGCATGCTAGGGGCTACTTGTGAATTGTCTATGGGGTGGCGGCCGCACATCACTTTTCGGCCCTACGGAAATCACGATCTCCCTGTGGCACACAGCACTAGCGGCTATGAGCTGGTGGGGAAAAATTACGCAGGCCACTGCAATGTGGGATACAGAATGTCTCGGTACCCTGGCCCTTCATAGGGGCTTTGATGAATGGGATATATTCGGCCTGGCGCTGGTGGGTGACTGGAAAAATGGGATGTGCTCCCCTATGTGGAATTGCAAAATGACTACCAACTGGCACCCATAGAGGTGTGTAGATACTTGCAAGTCCGCAATGCCAATTTTTAATGTGATTCCAAGGGGAGGGGACCCTCTTGACTCTTCCCCTCTCGAAGACAGACTACTGGGTGACTACTCACCCAATAAGGTGATCTCACTAACATATCAAAAACTGTTAAGTAACTCCCCTGATACTCTGACTTGCTAACAAATTGCTGCAACCTGCCTGGGGGTGCGAGTGTCTTCTACGCTTACCTGTTTCGCCGCATTCTGGTTTCCTCCCTGCCGCCGCTCGAGTCTCCCTCGCGGCCGCTGGGTGAAGGGAACAAAAATTCCCAGCCTGCCTGCAATCTGACCCGGAACACCTTCCCTGGGGTCATCGCGCCCGGAGGCGCTTGAAATTCCCGCCGTCCTCCGCGTCGCGGGACGCGAGCGGGACGCCCGGACTAAGCCCGGACAAAGGGCGGACAGTCTAAGACAGTCCAAGACTGGCCACGACTGGACTGGCCCAGGACACTAACATCTGCTGCACCGTGAGTTACTTGTCGCAGTGTATACTTGCTACTGTTTGTTCATACACGCAAGGGCTATTTAGCTACTCATACTCTGCCTTTTTGACTAAACCATGTCAAAGCTGAAAACACCTATTACCCCTGCCAATACCATGGAGAACTACTTAGTACACAGGGTGACAAAAATAATTAATGATCGGAGGTCCTCCCTAGGGCTTAATGATTCCCCTCCCTGCGTTCAATCAGAAGTTTCTTGTTTAATCGATCTGGACATAGAAGCCACGAATTTAAGTGATGCTGAAAACGTGGAAAATGTTGTTTGTCCAGCACTAAATGCTTCTATAAACGTTTTACAACCTGTCATAAATACTGATTCGCTAACGGGAGATGAATCCAACTTGCACTGTAATGATTTAGTGTTAGTGGATGGCAGTATCACTCCGCCAACGCCAGTCCCTGCTCCAAGAGCAGTTAAGAGGTCCACAAAAGTTCCCTCTAAAAGACCAGGACTACGATCAAATAGTAAAAAACCACCAACCCCGCCTAACACTAAATACAAAAATGTAATTGATGACATAAGAGAGGAAGGGAGTAGCACCATAGATTGGGATGACTTGTTATCGAACAAATTCATGGGTATGTTAGAATCTAGGATTGTACGAATAATTAAACCACTTATATCCAAAATAGATCACTTGTCCGATAAAGTACATAAACTGGAGTCCTTATTGAAAACAGCAAATGACAACATGGGGGACATTCCGAACTCGATCATAAATAAAATAGAAGAGCTCCAGGAAAATATGATTGAGAATGTAAAAGCTACATCTGCACCAACGCAGACTGGTGCTATTAGTGCCAAAAGTGATCTTACCAACTCCACTGTTGTAGTTCCCCCACCAATACAAGAGAATGGTTTTATATCTGACTCCCACCCTGAATCAAATCCTGTAGAGCTGATAGTGGAAGCGTCGCCTCTAGTTTTAGTACTTGCGAATGTCCCACTATTGAGAAAAGATCAGATTGAGACTCCAGACTCCCTTCTAAATAAATCATTGCAGTGGTTAGGCAATAACATCCAAGCATCTCCTTGGGGTAAAGAAAAGTTGTCTGAAGACTTGTTAACAGCAAGAAGAGTAAAGTGGATAGGGTCCAAACCCAAGAAATTTGCCGGGGATTGTGTAGTACTAAATTTGAAGGGTCCAGATGTATTGCCTGACATCCTGCAAAATATTCTTCCACCCCAACGCAGAACGGCAGAAATAGTCCCGTTAACGCTAGACTTCTTCTACAGTAGAAGAGGCCTACTAGCAAAACCAAGCATCCTTAGAACCAAGTGGTCAGTGGTTGGATCTAGAAGGGCTAGGGGTGGCCCTAGCGGTGACTGGGGGTTAAATTTGGAAAACTGCTTCTCGGCTTTATCTGATTTAAACGAATGTGATTGACTCGTAAGCCATGATCTAGTCTCTCATATTAGGCCGATGCAGCAAAAACATGTAGGAGGTGGAAACATAATCTGCTCTAGTTTGGTCAACCCGAATATAGAGAAACAGAAATCATTACACTTGGCATGTAATAACCCCGCTTCAAATGAGCTAAAGACAGCAACCAATGTTTATATGTGTGCCACTGGGGCGAAAGAGACCAGGATTATCTCAAGGGAGGGAAAAACATCTTTATTAGAAGTGCCAACCTATGCAAGTGATCAGAACGAAGAACAGTTATTAGATCAATGTAAAACTAATATACTATCCCTTGTATCATGGAATATTGCAGGCATAGCAAGCAAGATAAACACTCTGGAATGGGCTGAATATATTAATCAGCACGACATTATTATGCTGCAAGAAACCTGGTCTCTTACCCCAACATTCAAAGTGGGATATTTAAATTATCACATCCCGGCAATTAGAAACCGCCTCGGACGCCCTTCTGGAGGATTGTTAATATGGGTACGACAATCCTTAAATGTCAATATAAGACAACTATCAATACCATCTAATGACATTATGGCCCTTACTGTCAGATGGGATGACGGCCAAGAGCTCAGCATTTTCAACGTTTACGCCAGGGGAGTGGCTAGGGGTCAATCTTCTAATACTTTAGTAGTTTTAGAACAGAACATAGAATTATTACCACCACAAAACCAAATAGTAATAGGTGGTGACTTTAATGTAACCTATGAGCCCCTGGGTGAGGAGGACAGGATTTTGTCTGAGGAAGAGGACGCCAAGTGGGGAATTCCCCAGTTGGATTTGCCTGCCATTAAAAAATGGAGTAATGTGGCAATTCAGTTAAAAAGTCTCTGCTTAGCCAGAGGGTTGAGAGCGGCAAATGGGCGCTCGCCATCCGACCTAGTAGGTAATAATACGTTTGACAATGGGCGCTCATCTAGTAGAATTGATTATATATTAATAGATGTAAAATTTTGGAGTAATATGCTAGACATGGTTGTAGAACCTAGACTAGAAAGCGATCATCATCCCCTGCAACTAACCTTTTTTTCCCATTGCAAGTCCTCACCGCATTCTAATTACAATGGAATGGTGACGCAGGATGTAGTATGTTCTAACAACCAGCGCCACCTCAAATGGAGAATGATGACAAAAGATAATGTAAAATTAGAGGCACTTAAAGTGTTAGTTGTAAATGAAGTAAATAATATTAAGTCAAAACAAGGGATGCCTAGCTTCCAAGACTTCATGATGGAGGCCCATGACAAACTCTTCTCGAAATTGCAAAGTTTTTTTATCAAAAAAGTAGATCCTAGTAAAGAGGGTAAAACCCTACAGAGGCAAGGATGGTATGACAAAAGTTGCAGATTGGCACGACTTAATTTGAGTTTAGAGCTAAAAACAGGCAATGCAATAGCAATTAGGAGTGCAAGAGATGCATACAGACAAGCCCAAAAAAGGGCCAAGAAAAGGTGGGATGAAGAAGGGTGGCAGGAATTGAAGGAAGCTTGCGCTGCCAAGGATTCCAAGCGCTTTTGGGCTATAGTAAAATGGGAGAGGGGAGGAATAGCTGCCCAGCCACAAAATAATGTTCCTATTAACAAATGGACTGAGTTTTTTAAACCACAGTACGCCCGCAACCCGGCCCATGCGTCTGTTCAACCTCCGCCATCTGTCTTCTTTAAAAACCAAATATTTGATGAGAACAAAGTAACTAAAGCCCTGGATGGCATAGCAGGAGGAAAAGCGCCAGGCATGGATGGCATCCCGGCCGACGTATTTTTGTCGGACCGGAATGCGTGGTGTTCATACTTCAAAATGCTGGCTAACGCTGTGGCAATGGGGGGGGAAGTGCCCCACTCATGGAAGGGAGCAGAAATAATCCCCATATTTAAAAAAGGAGACAAAACACTAGCCCAAAACTACAGACCAATTAGTCTCATAGACACAGCGCAAAAATTGATGGGTCGACTAGTTCAGAACAAGTTACAACAATGGATCGACGCCAAAAATATACTATCCCCATATCAGGCAGGGTTTCGCCCACTGACTAGTAGTGTTGACCAAGTTCTCTATTTCCTAACCATTTACTGGAGAAATGTCACACTCAAAAAGGGATCGTTGTACGCTGTCTTTGTAGACCTAAAAGCAGCTTTCGACCTAGTCCCCAGAGAAAAATTGTGGCAGACCCTGGCTGATGTAGGTCTAAGTCAGGAATTCATTACCCTCCTTGTCCGCCTCCATGACAATAACTTTGCCAAAATTAGATGGGGCAAGCAAGGTGAAGCCACGGATCCCTTCCCAGTAGAACGAGGAGTTAGACAAGGCTGTGTGCTAGCTCCAACACTATTTTCAATTTACATTAACGGAATTGTTGACCATCTGATGAAATCCCCAAGTGACGCCCCAATTATAGCAGGTCGCCACGTCCCAGTTCTAATGTTCGCGGACGATACGCTCTTACTTTCACGCACTCCGAGCGGTCTCCAGAAAGTGGTTGATGCCTTTGGGGAATTTTGTGATAGCAAAGGACTTGAATTGAATACCACTAAAACAAAATTCATGTGCCTAAACTATCAGTCCTCTTTCAAAGGAGTAATCAAATATAAAGGCACTCCTTTAGAGAAAGTGGACGCTTTTACCTATTTAGGCATCACCATGCAAGGAAACATGAAGTGGCAATCGCATATTGATAATACTCTATTAAAGTTTAACCAGCTTGCTGGTGCAGTAGCACTGAAACATCGCAAATCACTAACAAAACCGGTGAAATCTGCACTTGAGATATACAATATGAAAGTATTAGGTGCCTGCTTGTATGGGTCTGAACTATGGGGGTTTTCAAATTTGAGAGAATTGGGACGTGCAGAAAATAGGTTTTTGCGAGGGCTTGTTACGGTCCCACAAAGCACACCCATGCTTCCTCTGAAATTGGACCTAGGCAAGAAAAATATTGAGGATATAGCTAGACTACGGCCACTCCTATATTGGAGGCGTTTGATGGTGACCCCAGAGTTGGGCCATTACGCTGAAGCTTTGAAAGATGTTGTTGAGTTTGACCGTTTCCATTGTATCGAATGGCTGAAGGAACTCAAGGGGCTTCTTGTATTGTTAAAATTGGATCATTTATGGGGAAACTGTGATGTGGCTAGCTTTCCATCTAAAGCAAAATTGAAAGAACTGTACTGGGAAATGGTGTATACAGTAATGTTTTGTAAAGGTTCCCAATCAGCATTGACAACTCGCTTCTGGGACATTAAAATGTATCCGTCCTGTAAAATATACTAGGATATTATAGAACGCCCTTACGATAGGAAATTGTATTTCCAATTCCGCATTGGAACCTTACCTGTAAATGCATTTAAAAAGCATTGGTCTCCCATGTGGGATGATCATTGCTATTTTTGTAAGGATCAAATTGAACATATTTCCCATCTGCTGTTTTGTTGTCCTCTATATGCTTCCCCTAGACATAAATGGCTGAAGCCAGTGTGCCAAAATATTGGCACACGTAGTCAATCAACAGCCTTGAGAATACTTGAAACGGATTGCTCCACACCTTTTGTAGTTGCCGTAGCTAAATTACTTGCCTGGGCATGGTCAATACGCGCACGCACTTTAAAGTTAAATGTGAACTTAGTATGAATTAGTGTTGTTCTACTAAACTATCCTATTGCATTGTATGAATTGCTCTTTTTATATAGAAATCAATTGAATTTTAACGTTATAGTATTTATCATGTAATATTCGGCTGTCAAAATGTTTAATATGTGTTTTAAAATTATTTTTAAACATAGTATTTATTGTATTAGGGTTAGGAAGGATGCTTTTATGACAATTGTCGAATAAAGCTTTACAAATTGAAATTGACTTGACTGAGAGAGACCTGGGAGAGGGGCCTGTGTTGTTTGGAGGAGGACGAGTGGCCAGAGACCTTTGCTACCTTACTTGAGGTGGCCATACACTTGGCTTTCATCTCATACAGCTTAAGATCCTTCATAGGTGTCACTACGTAGCCACAACAATAGTGAAAATGCGTAAAATCGATTTAGCACTCTGCCTCATTTTATCATTTTATATGGAGCTGACCAGTTATCCGGGGGAATTGGGTGGCAGTGGTTGACTGCCCAATGAGTGTGTGTGGAGGTGGATTGGAGCCCTCAGCAAAATGGTGTCTCCTGAACATTTGGGGAGAAACAGATCTCACCCTCATGGACTGCCTGTGGGTTACCTATGGACTGATGGTGGCCAAACACAATATAGCCAGGGTTGTGGAGCTGACACTGCATCACAGCTAAGTGACTGGAAGAGGGATATGGACTGTATTATGTGAGTTGAAAAGGCAGTCTTCGAAAGTAGACATTATTTGAACAAATGGACCAAGGTATGGGGGAAATGGAATGCCCATCGGGTTAACTTGTATACTTCTGTTGTAAGTGCCACTCGAAATGTTTGGGACTAGGAAAGACTGGAGGTTTTTGCTGTTCAAAGAGTTGTTGGGGAGGGGACAGGGGATGAGGAAAAGTGAGAAGTTTTTTGGAAACTTACTGCTTTGTGCCAATGTACCTCTTTTACTGTCATGCTTGTACCAAATGTCACATGGTTTCTTTTTGGTTTACATGCAAATAAAAAGAATTAGAACATTGGAATGTGTAGCACTCCATTGAATACAATGGAGTGCTCCGTGCTTCTAAGGGCCGGTAAAGGCCCTCAGAGCAACATTCCAATATTGCTTTTGTTCACAGCTCTTTCAGCAAACAAAGGCCTCTCGGAGCTTGAGGGGATATAAAACTCCTCGGCCTCTGAGACGCATTTGTTTTATTTGTTAAAATATTCTGCCCTCTAGTGGCAGAATGCTCTAATAGCCTTATATCCCTTCGTAGCTGGGCTATACGGGCTATTAAAGTCCTGCTCCCTTGTTAAAGGCCATCGCCTTCGGGTCAGGCCTTTTACACTGGAGTGGGCCTTTAATAGCCGGTATAGCCCGCTACGGTGGGCTATAAGGCTATAATGTTTAAAAAAAAGAAAATATAAATACATTTAAAAAACTATTCTTGTTTGACTAGAGATGAATTTACAGCAAACAAAACCCCTACACCATATGTTTTGAGACATGTCTCTTCAGTATTTTTCTAATGCACTTGCTTCTTTTTCTTTCTCCACTAAGGAGTTTTCTAAAGTGCTGTGTGACTTTCTGTTACTTCAAATGAATTCTTGTCAGATCATCTTCTGCAGAGGAGAAGGATCAGTGATTGTTATCTGCTCCTTTGATTAGCAGTGAAATAGGATGAGAAAACCAAAGGGGGAGATTCCTGGGATAATTGGTGCAACCTCGTTCCCCATTAAACATCATCAAGGTTCCCACATGCATGATTTTGGGGCAAGTGGTTGTCATTGTGAGGGAATCTCTTGAAGATGAATTCACAAGTGAGGTACCTCTTCCCCATTCCTGAATGGAATTGTTATTTCAGCTTCTCATTGCGGGATTGTGAAAGGCAGCAGAGGGAGGCATGCACTGCTAGTAGGGTCTGCTTCCTATGGTCACGCCCACTTTTTCCTGTGATTCCCTGTTTTATTCTACTTTAGTGTGGCTGTGGGCCTGCTAATCAGAACCACAGCCCAGCTGTTCTCTCTCTAAATTGATACCATGTACTTTAGGTACATGCCTAATTGGGAATTTCGTAACCTTTGTGAGCCCCTGTATAGTGTACCATAGGTACCCAGGGCATAGGTGCATCCAAGGCCTACCAGGGGCTGCAGCATGTATTATGCCACCCCTGCCTGGCCATCCAGTCTGACACCACAGGCTGATCAATCAGCTTGGGCAACGTGGTGTAATCACCCTTTGCTTAGATATAGTATACCTATATTTACCCTTATATATAGACACATATATACTTATAAGTCACTCCTATGGCAGGCCTTGACAATCCTAAAGGCAGAGTGCTTGGTTTTATGTGAGAGGGTGCCCTAGCATGAGCTGAGCTCCTCTGCAGCTTTCGGAACCCTCTCCTTATAGCTGTTCTATGATATAGCCATAACATATACTCTTAAGTGCATTATAATCCTTGCAGATAATGCTAACTTTGGTTTGGCTTTATCAAAACATGTTGTGTAAGGTGTCAAACACTTTGTAACACTACCCCGCCCCCCGCCAGTTCTGGCGGCGGGGGTAGCATTCCACCCTTTTAGAGGGAGAAGACATGTAGTAACTGCTTTACCCGGTTAAAGTTAAACAGAGCCTCAGCATCACAAAATGGATGCTGCTACCACAGACACGAGTCTGGCCTCCTGCTGCTGGATGAAACTCCGGCGAGGCCTGGACAATAGGTTTCCTGTCAGGGGAGGTGCTAGCACCTCTCCAGACAGCCTGTGGTGTATTGGGGCAGGGTGGGTTGAATGGAAAGATGCTTTTCCAGACACTGCCTGGGGCACACAAGGTGCTCTATGCATAGCCTGGTTCAAACCAGTTGCTGGGGCACTCCAGCCCACTATGGCGTGAAACTGGACAAAGAGAAAGAGGTTTCCCCACCCCCTTCTCAGGGTCCATCCATAGGAGGGACCTAGCAGGTAATACAGTCCCTAAAATCAGTATAAAGATAAGAGCTGTGTCTAGAGACTTTAGATTAATCCTGGAAGAAACTTTGATACAAACTCTTGGACCTTCGACGTTCTATATCGACTAGAAGACTGAAGACATCTCCCTTGTGGTCAAGGAGTGACCACCCTGTGCAAAGAGGCACCATCAGGAACTTGCCGGTTTGCTTTGTCGATGCTCCTGCCGGAACCTACTCAGGAACTGGACTTCCAGACTTCTCAGACTCCGATCCACATCCACAGCAAAGCTGAGACCCATGGCGGACACGAGAGACGTGGGACCGGACACCCTAGACATCCTACATTTTGCTAACAGGGAAACTACCGTGGCACCCTCGAAGTTGTGCATTGGAGTTTGAGAAGCCCCAGACCCGAGCGCAATTTGCACCAAAGCTTAGCCCTCCACACTCCACAAGTGCTGCGTGGGGCCTGCTCCTGCATTTCAGCTTGACGCGTCTTCCCTGTTGCTAGCCCGTTAGCTAGTGAGCCCTCTGAATACGAACCTTTGAAACGAAACTGCTTCCCTAGTTGCTCCAGGCTTGCTCCGGCTTCCCTCCAAAGGAGAAGCTCCCCAGACCTTGCTGGTCTGACTCGAAGCCCATCTTCACTTCCTGCATGGATTGCAGTTACCAAGGCTTGTTGGGTCCAGTCCGGATACCTACACCGCAGTCAACTAGATCCTTGATGGGACAGCTTGAATCCAGCTCCTGGTCATCGTCGACACCTCCTGGTCCTCGTGGCTGCAGAGACGAGCTTCACCTCTTCACCTGAATCAACTCGACATCGCCTGGTTCCCTCCTGGTTCCTTCCTGGTCACTGGCTAGTGACTCAGACTCTGTACCCTCTGCTTTCAGGTTCTTCACATCTCCGATCCACCCTTGGATCCACCCGGAAACTTTTCCTCTGGTCACCTGCAGCACTTCTTTGCAGATCTCCATAGAAAACATCAACAAAACCCGACACGAAAAGACACCTATGCACCCGGCTTCCCTGGGTGATGTAACTGGAGTACTCTGGTGCTCCCGTGGGTGTTGACTCTCGAAGTGTCCTAGTTTAAAGGGGGTTTACCGTAGTCTATCTGGAAGTGTCCTTAATCAGTAACTTTGTAACTTCTTCGTTCTCCATTATAAGTCAATGGTAACTTGCGACTGTGTTTAGACACTGCACGTGTCTCCCGTGGGTCTCCTACTTCCTAACCTTTGGTTGTCTAGTGTAGCTCCAGCGATTCCCTAGGCCCTACGCCTATTCCCTATTTCTGAAGTGGTTCTTATACCACTTACTTAGTATATGGTTTATGAGGCCCTTAGGGCAGAACTGTATTTGTGCAACTTATAGTATGCTTAATGAGTAACTTGTGATGTATTTCCATCTCTGACCTCATAAAGAGTTCAGAAGGGTTGTGTTTGTAATAAATACATATATATTTGATTTATACCTTGTGTGGTGTGCAACTTATAGTATGCTTAATGAGTAACTTGTGATGTATTTCGATCTCTGACCTCATAAAGAGTTCAGAAGGGTTGTGTTTGAAATAAATACATATATATTTGATATATACCTTGTGTGGTGTCCTTTCATTTGGTACTCAAGGGATTATAATTGGTAAAACAGCTTGCTTCACATGCTCTATGAGGTTTTAGCCTAAGACTGCTGGTCCATGTTACCACTAGGATAGCTTGTCTATAAGGTTGACTTTACAACCACCATCAATAAGGGTCGTTTAGACTGGTGCTGGGTGCCCACTAGAATAGTGGACATCAAATGCCAGGCTAACTTCTCACATTGGTGTGCAGCGGTTGGGATAAGAGCTTGCTGTTGTTTTACCATATAATCTTGCGATATAATTTGAAAGATCACATTAAGGTACCTGAAGGTACATATAAATCAAGTTCTTATAATACTTAAGTTCTACTGAATGTATTTGTTATAGAGCAAAGGGCTTAGCACACCCTGACTACAACTCCTAGAGAGGTTCTAGTAGGAAAAAATTTAGTGTAGGTAGGTGCACACACCACACCTCACTAGAAAATGTCCTTGACTGCAGGGTCTAGTGTGCCTCTAAGGATCCCTTCTAAATATGACACATTTACTTTTCTTGAACTGAGAAGTCTGTGTATAGCCAGAAAACTAAGACAAGGACAGAGTCCAACCTTTAATCACCTGGTAGATATTTTAGTTGAGTATGATGTAGTAAAGGCATCATACCCAGATCAAACAGGTAGCAGAGAGGGGGCCATCCATCCACAGAAGAGAATGTTGGGGAAGATCCAGCACTATCTGTTGAGGAGGTGGATGCTGAACAGGATGAGGTTGCTGAGCCTATCCTGGGCAACACAGGACTATCTGGGGGTGGAGAGGGCCTTGGTGGGCCTCCTCCTACCTTTCCAAGTAGGCCTAACAGGAGACACAGAAGGCACAGGTCACTGTCCAGTGGCTCTGAGCATTCTGATGACTCAGTAGGGTCTGATTCCTCTGCTCTGAGGAGGATGACTTCTCCTCAGAGGAGAGAGCATAAAGCTAGGATGAATGAAGTAAATCTTGGGATCAAGAGGCTAGGAATTGCCCTTGCAAAAGAGACCCTGGCTCTTGCAATGACAAAAGCATGTATTTCCCTAAACGTGGAATCCCAAAACCGTTTTTGTTATGGGAGATAATAATGATTGTTGTAAGCAGTCCAATTAATTAATTATTTGTTCCGGTACGATTTAATAGATTGGAGGTCTAGGTTCTGGATTGCGCAAAGATGGCCATTAAACATAACAATACATCTGAGTGCTTTAATGGCCATCTTTGCGCAATTCAGAACCTAGCTTTTGTCATTGCATGACTTCTCCAAATAGAATCTGCTCGATACATGGACCATCAAAACTACAATCTTCAGAAAAACTACAAATCCCAACAGGCCAAGCGAGAATCGGAACCCTGATTTTAAGCACCAATAACATGACGTACAACAACGGCGCCTGAGAGACATGCCGAATGGGAACTCCGAGACATAGCAATTGACGGTAAGCCCGCTTGTCTAAATCGTCCGTTTATATAATTTCAAGGGTCCTAAACAAAGAGTCGCCAGTAAAACCGCACCGCTTGGCAAAGAGCGAAAATATGAGCATTAGGAACCGCGCATTATACAATAAGGAACAGCGAGCCCACAACGTGTATCATTCCACGACTGCTCTTACACGTTTAATCTAGAAACCGATATAGGGAAATGTGAATCTTTTAGAATAGAATGCTTGACTCGTTTGTTTGATGGCAACTTTGAACCCTAACGTTCGACCGGCATTTTCCTGCATTTTCAATATGGATGCAATAAACTGTCATTGAGCCTGATAGTAAAAATACGTAAATTTTCCCCAACAGAAAACAAAAACGAAAAACAAGATAGAAGAGAAAAACCTTTCATAATTAATCGAACTTGGAAAATGGAATGATTGATAGGAGAAACAGTACACTTGTCCCACAAAAGTGAGTAAGAACCAACATAAATGCCTTTCGTAGAACATACACCATAGCCCCCAATTCTGACAGAGTTGCACCCCTCTTTTTTATACCCACAGTTTCAGCATAGACAAGAATTCAAGAAAGCCCAACAGGTACTGCATGAGTGAGTGCTGGTCTGAATGTTAAGTTGAGAGTCATTTGGCTGCTGTCACTGACTGAATGTTCCTTTGATTTTTATGTTTTCCAGATAAAATCTGTCATGGTCCTGAAGAGAATCCCACGAATGTAAGGGATTTGAAATGCGTCGACCTTGTTGTGTTTGATCCTGTCACTTTGTGTCTTCCAAAAAAAAAATTCCCAGCTTTTCTAGGCCAATCGTGGTTGCAAATAATTTGAAAATATAAAGTGTAAGATGGCCTAATCACCTAAGGTGATTATAAGAAAAAGATCTTATTGTTTCCCTTAGAACACTGGATTGAGAAAGGATTTAGATTCAGGGATTTTATCCCATTTTACTCCTACACACTAAAAAAACCTTTTCCCCTCCTTTTCTCACAATAACCCTCACTTTGTGTTTCTCATCTCGTATGAATGTTGTAAAAATGACGTTGTATGATTCTGATGAATGAGTTTTGAATTTAATTGTTTAGGTTGTCTACCCTTGCATTGTTTGCACATTCTTTCTAACACCCCCATGTACATATTCACAAATTTGTCTTAACTATTGGAGTCCTCTCCTCCTCCTTATCGCAATTAATATAAATAGGTAGTATTACTTTAGTTTGTGATATCTTAATGTCGGATGTTAAAAATTAAAAAAGGAAATAACTAAAAATTCTTTAAAATAAATTAAAGATATTTTTTAGATACATTTCAAGACTGAAAGAGTGGTCTATTAAGTTGAGAACGTGGTGCTCAGCTTTATTGTTCTTTGAGAAAATAATTGAGCAGTATAGGCAATTGTTTTGTTGTTTCTGATATTTGGGTTTGGCTTAACCACTGAGCAGTATAGGTTGCTGTTCAGAGACACCCAGAAGACACAGACTCAGGACTGGACTGACTTTGTAGATTGTGCCACTAAGGCTCTGGAAGGCTGGTTACTGGGCAGTAAGGTCAAAGACTATACAGGATTGTATAATTTGATTATGAGAGAACAAATTCTTAGTAATTGTCAGAACCAGTTATTGCATCAACACCTGATTAACTCTGATCTGACCTCTCCCCAAGAATTGGGAAAGAAGGCAGACAAATGTGCCAGAACCAGGGTGCCGCAGAAGGTCCAGAACCAAGGTGGTGATCAGAAGAAGCAAGACCGAAAGGGTGGGGAGAAAGCAAAAGACCAGAAGTCTTCGCCAGGTCCCCAAAAAGCTTCTAATGAGGGGGGTTCTAAGAAATCCAAAAAGAAAGAAGGTCCAAAGAAACCATGGTGTAATTTTTGTAAAAGTAATACATACTCACTGGACCAGTGATTGCACCAAGAAGGTGGCAGCTCCAGCCACCATTGCCCCTAAAGCAACTGTTCCCCCTAGTACAGCGAATAGTGGTGGTTCTCAACAGAAGGGTGTAGTAGGGTTGACCCTGGGAACTGAGGTGGATTCTGGCCTAGTCAGAATACAAACTCAAGCTGTTCTTGTCTGTGATGTGGACATGGCTATGTCCTCTACTGTGAGCCCCAGTAACTTGGGCAAGTACAGACAGACTCCTTTGATTAATAATAAAGTGGCTCAGGCCTACAGGGACACATGTGCCAGTGTCACCATGGTGACGCCCAACTTTGTGGACCCTGGACAGTTCATACTAGGTGAGAATTACCTAGTGACCAATGCAAGCAATGTCACTACCACCCATAGTATGGCAATTGTTAATTTCTCCTGGGGAGTGGTAACTGGCCTCATAAGAGTTGTTGTTAGTTCAGACCTCCCTGTGAAATGTCTGTTTGGCAATGATCTGGAATCTTCAGTCTGGTCTGAAGTGGAGTATAGGACTCATGCAGAGATGTTAGGCATATCAGCACATGTCCTTGCTGTGACCAGGTCACAGGCCAAAAAGTGCAAAACTGAACATGCCCTGGATCCTTAAATGATGGACCAGTTACCTACCAAGACAAAGAGCAGTACGGTTAAGGCAGTGCCTTCCCCCTTACCTCAGGATGAGGATCAGCCTTCCAAGGAAGCTGACTGTGAGACCCAAGAAGGAACTGTCCTAGAAGAGCGTGAGCCTGATCAGGTTGAGTTTCTTTGGACAGGGGGACCTTCAAGGGCAGATCTGAGGCAGGCGCAGTTGGACTGCCCCTCTCTTGAACCCCTCAGACAGCAAGCTGCTGCAGGTACCTGAAATGGCACGACATTTCCAGCCACATAAATAATTTGTTTTGGTTTAGACCATTTGGAAAAACCCGGTTTCCGATTTCCCATTAGTTGTGAGCGTACCCAATCACCAACCTTAAATGTTCTAACATTACAATTAACTTTGGCATTATGATCATGTACATATTTTTTCTGATACTGTTGAACTTTACTCAACAAGTTCTTACCATCAATTTCTTTTGTACTATCTTTGGACATCCAAGTTGGTTTAACTTTAGACCCAGCCACACGCCCTTTTAACAAAGAAAAAGGAGACATTCCCGTAGCTGTATGAGGAGTATTCCTATAACACCATAACATTTCTTTAACAGCATCCTTGCAATTATCATCATTGTTGCTGGCGAGTTGAATGCATTCTTTCAACACACGGTTAAACCTTTCTATCAAACCATTTTCTCTAGGATTATACACAGAGGTGGTAATGTGTTTCACGCCTACCTTCTTAAGGTAAACAGAAAATTCTTCTGCTATGAACTGCGGACCATTATCTGATAAGATCACACTTGGATAACCCTCTCTACGAAAAATTCCCTCACAAAATTCAATTACATTGGAAGCCTTAATGTCCCTTACAAAAGCTACTTCAGGCCATTTGGAGTGAAAATCCATCAAAACAATAGCAAACTTATTTTCAATTCCCTTAACATGAAATGGACCACAAATATCAATAGCGACTTTATCCCAAGGTTTGTCAGGAAAAGGAGTTGCAGAAATAGTAGTTTCTTGAGATTTGTGGGATTTATCACTACACATACATGCTAAACAATTTCGAACACATCTATCTATGTCTTTGTCCATACCGACCCACCAAAAATCATTCCTAGCTCTCCTTGTCATGCTAGTCATTCCACTATGTCCTTCATGTAACAAACTCAACAATGTATCACGTAGTGTTGAAGGTACAACCAATCTGTCACCTCTTCTAAGTATACAATCATAAAAAGATAACTCCGACCAAACCATTTTATAATCAGCCAGAATAGACTTGTCCAAAGATGATAAATCAACACCAACGTGCAGATTATTGATAATTTGTTGCAACACAATATCATCAGCCTCAGCTTGAATCCATTCCTGTTCACTTAATGCACTATTACACGATTCTTCTATACCGACTACTAACCATTCATCATTATCCTCTACTGCACAATCCATATCATAAGGCAAAGGAAGACGTGATAAACAGTCTGCATTGATGTTTTTGTGACCGAGAACATAGTTTATCTGAAAATGATATCCTTGTAGCCTGTACAACCATTTTGCTATTCTAGGAGTTGCCCTAGAAGCACCTTTTGTAGTAAAAATGTCAATGAGAGGTCTGTGATCTGTTCTTAATTCGATTGCTGTTCCCCAAATGAAAGTTTTAAAATGGTCTACACCCCACCAACATGCTAAAGCTTCCTTTTCAATTACGGAATACGAAGGTTCAGCACCCCTGAGTGTACGAGACGCAAAAGCTATGATTCGGTTAACTCCACTATGCTTTTGCATAAGAACAGCACCTAAACCATATGCACTAGAGTCTACCACAATAATGGAAGCATGATTTGGATCATAAGGCTTAAGAGCAACTGCTTTAGTAACATCCATTTTGATGTTGTCAAAAGCTTGTTGACATAAGGTGGACCATATAAAAGAAGTACCCTTTTTCATCAATAATCTCAAATTATATACCTTATCAGCAAAGTTTGGAACAAATTTAGAATAATATTCTGCAAGTCCCAAAAACGATCGTAACTGATCTTTATTGATAGGATGAGGTGCCTTTTCAATAGCATCCAATAACTTCATTTTAGGTTTAACACCTTCATTGGAAATAGTATGTCCAAGATAATCAATTTGTTTCACCCCAAACTTGCATTTTTACCACATACAGTCAAACCAGCATTTTGTAGTTTCTGAAGAACACTGTGTACTGCTTTGTCATGAGAAAATGAATCTTTACCCCAAATAAGAACATCATCCTGAAATATTCTCACATTCACCTCATCCTTTAAAATAATGCACATGACTCTCTGAAAGACAGAAGATGCAGATGCCAATCCGAACGGCATTCTGAGATATTGAAAAGCACCTTCAGGAGTAATGAAAGATGTTAAATGCCTAGATTCCGCATGCAATTTGATTTGGTGGTATGCATTAGACAAATCAATTGATGAGAAATACATGGCATCTTTAATACTAGATATCATCTCATTGATGTGTGGCAGAGGATAGCGATCAACCCATATGTTTTTATTCAAATCTCTCAGGTCCACACACATCCTAATTTTTCCGTTGGGTTTGCGAGCCAAAACAATGGGACTAAGCCAATCCGAGGCTTCAATAGGTTCTATTACTTTAGCATCGCACAATCTATTCAATTCTTCTTTTAAAGAATTTCGTAAAGCAAATGGTACATTTCTTACTTTATGAACAGATGGTATGCTGTCCGCTTTCAAAATAATCTTATGCTCAAATTTGACTAAACACCCTAGGTCTTTGCTAAACAATTTGGGAAAAACAGATTCCCATTTTGAAGAAGAATCATCATTAGTTAATAATACCTGGTCAGGATAATCATTAGATAACACCACTTGATCAGGATGGTTGGGATTCAATATTAACCCCATCTTTTTAAGATCTTTCCAACTTAATAAAGCTCGCCCTTGTTCAACAACATACACTTTACTAGAACAAGATCTACCTTTAAAAGTTAATTGGGCATCAAAATAACCTAACATAGGTAATTTTATACCACAATATCCTTTAGGTCGTACATCAGAGGATATTAAAGTTGTTTTGTTTCCATTTTCCCACATACTTTTATCAATAATAGTGTACGGTGAACATGAATCTGCCCAAAGCATCATGTTGACTTGGTTTATTAGTACTTCACATTTAGGAGGATAGTAATCTTCAGAAATATCATTTACAGAATCATCATGCAGCACCATTACTTCAATATCATTTTCATTGCCATCGTTTTCATCATCATCACTGTCTAATTGAGATTCAACAAGATTGACAGAACTTTTCCAATTGCTATTATCACCAGTTCTGCACCATTTAGCAAAGTGACCTATTTTTTTGCATTTAATGCATGTGACTTTACTAGCTGGACATTTATTGAAATCCGCAGTGTGTTTTTGGCTACCACACCTAAAACATATTCGTTTGTTAAAACTGATTTTGTTTTTGGAAACATTAATTTTCATGTCCTTGTTATCATTTTTGAACTCTGTTTTTTTATAGCTATTACTTAAAGCATTAACGTTATCAGATTCATCTTTATCTTTTTGTGGTAAAGAACTTAATTCTTTAACATAATGAGAAGTATTTTCCATTTTTCTAGCAGTATCAAGCGTTTTTTGCAAAGAGGGATTCTTGAGCTCAAGTAAACGTTCTTGGATTTTAATATTTTTAATTCTATTTATAAATTGATCTCTAATAATCTCTTCATGTAAATCTTTGAATTTACATGTGATGGCTAAGGTTCTTAAACAAGCTACATACTGTTGCACATTTTCACCTTGTAATTGTGCTCTCGAGAAAAATTTGTGCCTTTCAACTACAATGCTAGTTTTCTTCCCATAGTTTTCTTCTAAAGCTTTTAAAGCATCAGAATATACATCAATAGATGTGTCATTTGAACGTGTTTCGCTAGTTTCACTACTTTCATCATTGTCAACAACAGTTGAAACAACACGATTAACTACAGGTAAAGTTTTTAAAACTTTTCTGCCTTCAACTCCTAAATTGTGTTTTAATAAGGCTAATTTCCTAGATGGTAGAAATACATCACCACCGATTGCTTCTAAGTAGGTCTCAAAAGATTCTGACCAATCTTCCCAATTCATTGAAGGAGGACCAGGACATTGTAAGAACTTGGGAGGAGCAACCACAGAAGATGAAACATCCATATTAATTAAAAGAATGTAAATATCAGAATAAATATATACACTTTGTAAATAAGAGGAATAAAGAAATAAACTAAAATAAGTAATGTAGTCACCGTTGTCAGTGTATTGTAGCTTGAAGTTTACTTGTGAATTGTTGCTTGAAGTTCATCTCAGAATATGCAAAGTCTGTATATACGAACAAAAATATTGGTTGTGTTCCAAAAATGATATATGTGTCTTTGTTTTCAAATGCGCGTTGAATTTGCCTTGTAGTAGTTTTCAGTAAATAAAAATCGTAAACGCTGCAGTGTTTACATCAAAATCACGAAGAAAAACAAAGCCGACAAGTGATATGGCATCGGGCTGTTACCATGGAGATCCAAGATGGCCGCCGCTGTGCGTGAGTAGCGTATTCAACGTGAGCAGACGTGATGATGCACAGCAATACAGCAACGCAGGAAGAAGCTTTGACAAGTGAAATGATTTCAGCTGTGACGAGTGCACGTTAAGTTGATTGAAAATCAACACAGCGTTTTTTTTAAACCAGGTCACGATTGAAATCCGGATGAAATCCTTAACAATGACACGAGGCAAATTACGATGACTAATTTAAAAGTACGATGTTGCGCAAAATGTTAACTTGTAAAAAAAAAATAGTTTCATCAATTTGAAAACAAAGGGGTTCATGTATAAGTTCAAATTTTAGCGCAAAGCAACAGTTTTTTTAAAGAGTTTATGTGAAGAAAAATAAAACACGAGAAAAAATTTTAAAAAGACCTATTGAGAAAAAAATATATATATTCATCAGGTACCTTGAAAGTTCATATCATATTCAGCTTTGATCTGGGGTTGTAGAGAATCTTCATAAGAAAAACTTCATCAAGTCACTTCTTCTTCATATGTTTCTTCAAATCGATCCCATCCTCGTGGCCACTGAAATGGCTTGAAAACAGTGGTTTGAAGTAGAAAAGATGTTTATTCAATATTACAACTCCAGAGACATCCAAGGACCAACTCCTTCAGCAACCGTTCATCTCTAGACTGCTCCCTGGATTCCACACTCTGGAATCCAGTGAGCACAGTGTAACACATAGAACATTGCAGCATCATAAGAAGACACCAAGATACAACAGTGCCCATAGAGTGTATTGGGATGAAGGGCTCCTGTATTCAGAGGCTAGAGACCCCAAGCCTGGTGCCTCCAGGAGGTTGGTCACACCTTTGGCATTCAGGGGCTTCCTTCTCACCTTAGCCCATGATATTCCCCTAGCAGGACATCTTGGCCAGAACAAGACTTGGGACAGGCTTGTCCCTCACTTTCACTGGCCCCACATGTCAGAAGATACCAAGGAGTTTTGTTGCTCCTGTGTCACCTGCCAAGCCAGTGGCAAATCAGGTGGCACCACCAAGACCCCCATAATACTGCTACCTGTGGTGGAGGTTCCCTTTGAAAGAGTTGGTATTGACATTGCTGGACCAATAGATCCCCAAACAGCATCTGTGCACAGGTTTATTCTGGTGGTAGTGGATCATGCCACCAGATACCCAGAAGCTATTCCCCTAAGGACCACAACAGCCTCTGTTGTGGCAAGAGCCCTCCTGGGAGTTTTCTCAAGAGTGGGTTTTCCCAAAGAGGTTGTCTCAGACAGAGGTGCAAACTTTATGTCTGGATATTTGACTGCTATTTACGATTTTTCTCAATTTAGTAGTAGTAAAGTTAGGACTATTAACTTTAGGACTCCTAAATGCCTTCTGTGAATACCGAAAGTCTTAAAACGAGGATTTTTCTCAATTTAGTAGTAGTAAAGTTAGGCTAACTTTACTACTACTAAATTGAGAAAAATCCTAATTTTAAGACTTTCGGTATTCACAGAAGGCATTTAGGAGTCCTAAAGTTAGTAGTCCTAACTTTACTACTACTAAATTGAGAAAAATCGTAATTTTAGGCCTTTCGGTATTCACAGAAGGCATTTAGGAGTCCTAAAGTTAGGAGTCCTAACTTCTGTGAATACCGAAATGAGTAAGTTCATTCTGTGAATACCAAAAGTAGTAAGTGCATTCTGTGAATGCCAAAAGTAGTAAGTTCATTCTGTAAATACCAAAAGTAGTAAGTGCAATCTGTGAATACCAAAACAGTAGTAAGTTTAGGATTGAGTCTTAAGTTCATTCTGTGAATCGGGCCCAGTATACCTATATCTATATATAGGCACATATATACCTATAAGTCACTCCTATGGCAGGCCTTGACAATCCTGAAGGCAGAGTGCTTGGTTTTATGTGAGAGGGTGCTCTAGCATGAGCTGAGCCCCTTTGCAGCTTTCGGAACCATCTCCTTATAGCTGTTATATGATATAGCCATACCATATACTCTTAAGTGCATTATAATCCTCGCGGTTAATGCTAACTTTGGTTTGGCTTTATCAAAACATGTTGTGTAAGGTGACAAAAACTTTGGAATACTACCCCCCCCCCCGCCAGTTCTGGTGGCGGGGGTAGCATTCCACCCTTCTAGAGGCAGAAGACATGTAGTTACTGCTTTACCCGGTTAAAGTTAAACAGAGCCTTAGCATCACAAGATGGATGCTGCTGCCACAGACGCGAGTCTGACCACGTGCTGCTGGAGGGAACTTTGGCAAGAGAGGCCTGGACAATAGGTTTCCTGTCAGGGGAGGGGCTAGCACCTCCCCAGACAGCCTGTAGTGTATTGGGGCAGGGTGAATTGAATCGAAAGATGCTTTTCCAGACACTGCCTGGGGCACACAAGGTGCTCCATGCATAGCCCGGTTCAAACCAGTTGCTGTGGCACTCGAGCCCCGCTCTGGCGCAAAACTTGACAAAGAGAAAGGGGTGTAACCACCCCCTTCTCAGGGTCCACCCATAGGAGGAACCTAGCAGGTAATCCAGCCCCTAAAATCAGTATAAAGATGGGAGCTGTGTCTAGAGACTTTAGATTAATCCTGGAAGAAACTTTGATACGAACTCTTGGACCTTTGATGTTCTATATCGACTAGAAGACTGAAGACATCTCCCTTATGGTCAAGGAGTGACCACCCTGTGCAAACAGGCACCACCAGTACCTTGCCAGTTTGCTTTGTCGACGCTCCTGCCGGAAACCCGAAGACACAGCTACTCAGGAACTGGACTTCCAGACTTCTCCGACTCCAATAGACATCCACAGCAAAGCTGAGACCCGTGGCAGACACGAGAGACGTGGGACCAGACACCTTGGACATCCTGCATTTTGCTAACAGTGCAACTACCGAGGCACCCTCTAAGTTGTGCATTGGGGTTTGAGAAGTCCCATACCCGAGTGCCATTTGCACCAAAGCTCAGCCCTCCACACTCCATGAGTGCCGCATGGGGCCTGATCCTGCATTTCTGCTCTACTCGTCTTCCCTATTGCTAGCCCATTGGCTAGTGAGCACTCGGAAGACGAACCTTTGAAATTAAACTGCTTTCCTGGTTGCTCCAGGCTTGCTCCAGCTTCCCTCCTAAAGAGAAGCTGCCCAGACCTTGCTTGTCTGACTCGAAGCCCATCTTAACTTCCTGCGTGGATTGCAGTTACCAAGGCTTGTTGGGTCCAGTCCGGAAACCGACACCGCAGTCAACTAGATCCTTTGTGGGACAGCTCGAATCCAGCTCCTGGTCATCCTCGACGCCTCCTGGTCCTCGTGGAAGCAAAGACAAGCTTCACCTCTTCACCTGAATCAACTCAACATCGCCTGGTTCCTTCCTGGTCGCTGGCTAGTGACCCAGACTCTCTCCCCTCTGCTTGCAGATTCTTCTCGTCTCCGATCCACCCTTGGATCCACCTGGACACTTTTCCTCTAATCGCCTGCAGCACTTCTTTGCAGATCTCCATAGAAAACATAGACGAAACCCGACACGAAAAGACAGCTATGCACCCGGCTTCCCTGGGTCAGGTAACTCGAGTACTCCGGTGCTCCCGTGGGTGTTGACTCTCGAAGTGTGCTAGTTTAAAGGGGTTTTACTGTAGTCCATCCGGAAGTGCCCTTAATCAGTAACTTTGTAACTTCTTCTTTCTCCATTATAAGTCAATGGTAACTCGCGACTGTGTTTAGACACTGCACGCGTCTCCCGTTGGTCTCCTACTTCCTAACCTTTGGTTGTCCAGTGTAGCCCCAGCGATTTCTTAGGCCCTAGGCCTATTCCCTATTCCTGAAGTGGTTCTTATACCACTTACTTAGTATATGGTTTATGAGGCCCCATAGGGCAGAACTGTATTTGTGCAACTTATAGTATGCTTAATGAGTAACTTGTGATGTATTTTGATCTCTGACCTCATAAAGAGTTCAGAGGGGTTGTGTTAGAAATAAATACATATATATTTGATATATACCTTGTGTGGTATCCTTTCATTTGGTACTCAAGGGATTATAATTGGTAAAAAGGCTTGCTTCTCATGTTCTCTGAGGTTTTAGCCTAAGACTGCTGGTCCATGCTACCACTAGGATAGCTTGTCTATAAGGTTGACTTTACAACTACCATCAATAAGGGTCGTTTGGACTGGTGCAAGGTGCCCACTAGAATAGTGAACATCACATGCCAGGATAACTTCTCACACCCTCTTGGGCTGCTTCCCCCACTCGCATGGGGTTGGATAAACCAGTATCAAAGACTTGGGACTGTCGCCCTTTGCGCAGGACTCAAAAACCTGTGTGTCCCGTGGTTTGGGCCCACCTCGGACACATAATTTTCAGTTAGCGGGATGGTTCTGTTCCTGCACAGCTGCAGCCATGGCCCTAATTTTCAACAGTTATCCTTTTTGGGTTCCGGAGTAGCGTGCTACTTGCCAGAAAAGCGATTCAAAACCATCAGGTGTAACAAGTGCTATATGAATGCAAATTTTTCTTCCCCTTCTATCCCTCCGCTATCCTTCTCACTCCAAGTAACGGACTAATATCAACCACTGAAATTACTTCATATTTCACCATATTAATTCACCACTAATCCTTTGTAGGCTTCCTGAATAGCGTGCGTCAACAAGCGCTATATAAATACAAACCTTTGTCCTCCTCTAGCCTTCTGCTATCATTCCAAATTCAAATAATTGACTAACCTATCCACCACTTAAAATGTACTTGCATGTTTCACTAAACTAATTCAACAGTAATCCTCTATGGGTCCCGGAGTAGCGTGCTACTCGCCGAAAAAGCGCTTCGCCGCCTCGTCAGGGGTAGTAAGCGCTATATAAATGCAATTACAATACAATAAATTATGCCCAGTAAAGGCAACATATGGCTATGTGTTCTTTTGCAATGAGTCAGTGTAGACCCCATAAGGTCAACGTCATCATGACACGGCCTAACATAAGACCTCCCAGGTGGGAAACCTCCTTAGAATTGCGGCGAGCTGTGTGTGCTTCATTCTGAGCTGAGCCTCCCATACGGAGCTGCTGATGTGACTAACATGACCAGAATGCCTGTGGTCTTGGATGGAAAAACACCCAGCCACGCCAGGGAAGATCAAAAATGACCCACTATGTAATGCGACAATGAAGCCCCTCTATTCAAAGATACAGATAGCACTTGTGAATGCGTGACACACAGGTCTTGGGGAAGAACTCCCACAAGAGCAGAGTCCCGACATATGGGCACCGGTGGCTTTTGCAAGCCAGACCCCCTTGGACACTGAGAATCAATAGAGCTTGTCCAAGAGGAAGGCATTCGCCGTAAAGTGGGCTGCACTGACTTTCCCCTCTAAAAGGTATAGGCCTGATCGATTCCAGGTAACCACTGATTGCATGACATTGATACACCTGTTTGCAGAGTCCTCCTCGCATACCCGCCAAGGATCGAAAAGTGGATATTGCACCATAAATGTATTGACTCAACCCACTGGCCTGGCTGCCGCAACCCGGCCAACTTCCTCTTGCAATGTCCAGGGGACTATGAGCCTAACCCTCAAACTGAAGCCAAAGAACACAACACTTACTGGCCTTCTAGAGATGCCTGAGAGCAATATCCCTGCAAGAAACAGCTGACGCAACAGCTGCTGACACATTCCTCCAGCTGGCACTTGAAGTAGCAAAAAACAATATATGGGCGACAATCCAATTCAAATCAAAAGGCAGAGACCCCATCAGTCAGTAGACCCTTGAGGCTCTTTGGAGTATCTGGAAAGACATACGTGTGTCAGGTTAGGACCTACAGTTGTGAGGCTCTAAAATCATAATCCTATAACCATAGTCAAATGGACCTGCATCCATAATCGTAAACACATGTGAGTCGCGACTGTCCACCCTCGGTAATGACTACAGTGCACTCTCCAACTGGATAGAACTACTTCTCATCATCATTCATGTCTACAGTAACTGGTAGAGTAAATCTTGCAAAACCATGGCCTTTGGACATGTCCTCCTCAAACTGGAAAAGGCCTTTTAGCAAACAACATTCCAGAGTTGGTGAAGAAAGACAATGGACCACCATTACTAGGGGTAGACTTCAAGGCTTACCTCTACCAGCTAGGCAGAGGCGACAAACAAGTGCCAATACTCAGGACAGCTGGGGTGCCTTGACTCCCCTGCACCACAACCCTAAACTGTCACAGAGACTCAGAGACTATTGTAACTCTGATACAGGAGCCGAGTTGAGTGGACTTGGTTGGAGTAACATCACATAACATGTGTATTTGTAATGTGCACATTCACTCATAGGTCTCTTGGCGCTGAATAACAGATGTTTATTGTTACCCAACTCAATGGTACTCATTTTATCGACCTCAGATGGATGAAAGACTGAGTGGACCCACCGGGATTTGAACCTGTGACCATGAGGTCGAACAAAGGCCCCTGCAGAGGATGCATTAGTCAACTGGGCCACCAGACCCGGCGTAGATAAGGGATGGAGTCACCTGGTTCTCTCGCAGGTAGACACATGCCAACACACACCTGGCGATGGAAGACGGTTATAAATGGGAGCTGAAGGGCTTGTGGGTCCAGACCCAAGATAATACCAGTGCCCTTACGTGTTATTGTTACGCTCTGATCTTTGGCTCGGAGGCACCCAGGCGCACCCTCTCCCCAGTATCACTACAGCTACATTCACCAAGAGCACAACACACTCCTCTCATGCAACAACCATAATTATAAAAGGGCAGTTCAGACTCTCGGAGTGTAGGCCCAGGTGCACAACACTGCTCCAAAGTTGTGCATTCCCTCACGGTGGCTGCCGGGCTATACAAATCCAGATAGCTTGATTGATTGATTTGGCAGTGTGTGGCTTCCTTGGGACAAGGACCTTCTCAAAAGATCACCCCTCAGAGATCTAATCCCAGTGTGTGGCATCCACGGCCCCCTCAGGGTTAATGTCTCCAGGGGAGGTGAGCTGTGCGTGCAGACAGTGCATGACGTGGCCTGCCCTGCTGGGCTCACTTTCACTTTCACTCTTCGTCACAGAGTCCTTCCCTGTGAGTAAACAGCTGCTCTGGTTTCCCAGGGACTCTCCTGACTTGGCTGGGGATTTCAGCTCCTGCGTCGCGCCCCGGGGAAGTGGTGAAACTGAAGCCAGGCGCGCGGCCATGGCGGGAACCCCCTGCACGAAGGTCATGCCGCAGGAGCTGTCAATCACTGCCGTGGATTCCAGCACCCACACTGCTCTCTGAAAGAATGGCCTGGCACCACCAGAGCGGATGACTGCTGGTCAGTGGGGTGGCATCTGTTTACCAAGAGCAACGCCCCGAGGACTGAGGCGGTTCAGGCATGGGCGTCCGCAGAAATTTTTCCAGGGGGGGGCAAATGTTAAGGTCATCACCATCCTTTGACATGATGTGTGCCAGGTGGGGCACAAGAAACACGGGGGCGCAGGAGGAGCCATTGGGGGGGCAGGAAGCAGGCCACATATTATCTCATACACCATAGGGTTGTTGTGCCACAGCCATCTTTCTTTTGTGGCTCCCCAAAATCCATACCTTCACTGGTCCCTAAAATGACACACTAGCAGCCCAAAACCCATATCCACCCTGAACCCTAAAATTACTCCACCCCCCTAAAAACTCATACCCTCCCTGAACCCTGGCACCTCAAAACCCATACCCACCCTGAACCCTAAAATTACCCCCTAGCACCCTGAAACCCATACCCACCCTGAACCCTAAAATTACCCCTGCCCCCCAAAACTCATACCCGCCCTGAACCCTAAAACTACCCCCCTGGCACAGATAACCCATACCCACCCTGATCCATTAATTGTCCCCCTGGCACTCCAAAACTCATACCCGCCCTGAACCCTAAAACTACCCCCCTGGCACAGATAACCCATACCCACCCTGATCCATTAATTGTCCCCCTGGCACTCCAAAACCCATTCCCATCCTGAACCCTAAAATTAAACCCCTGGCACCCTATACCCATACCCGCCCTGACCCCTAAAATTGTCCCCCTGGCACCCCAAAACCCATATCCACCCTGAACCCTAAAATGTCCCCCCTTGCACACCAAAACCCATACCCGCCCTGAACCCTAAAATTACCCCCTGGCACCTTAAAACCCACACCCACCCTGAACCCTAAAGTTGTCCCCCGGCACCCCAAAAGCTGAACACTAAATTCTGATTCGGTATCGCGCCGTCTCCCTGCTCAGGGAGGATCTGCTGGTCCGGATCGGCTCGCCCTGGTCCGGTTCTGCTCGCCCTTCTCTGGAGCTGTTCTGCCTGCCCTGTCCCTCTTCCGGACCCACCGAGCCTGCCTTCGTGCACACTGCCTGGACCTGCTATGTCTGGCCTGGTTCTTTCTCCTTTGGACCCGCTGTCTTCACTGGTGGAGTTAAGACACAGGTCTCACTTCTCTGAAGCTGCTCTCCCTCACCCAGACCCCCCACTCCCTCTCCACTTGCTCTCTCATCTTCCTTCCTCCCTACTTCTCGGTCTCTCTTTCCCCACTGCTGCTCTCTCTCTTTCGCTCACCCCTCTTCGTTCACTCTCACCCTCCACCGTATCCGTCTCCCCGACTCCAAGTCTTCCTCTGTCCCCCCTCTCTCTTCCTCCTCCTCATGTCGGTGATAGGGAGCCCGGGGCCCTCCGAAAATGCGAGCTGGAGGTGACGTTAAGTGTGAAAGCACCAAGGTGTGAACCGGGAGAAGAGGCGGGGAAGCGGTGGGTGGCAGGTTGAGATTGTCAAAGGGGGCACTGGCTCTCAGAGAGGTGAATAGGGGCGGGGAGCAGCCTGAGGACAAAAACAACACCAGAGCAAGAGGCAGACGCTCTGCGGGGAGCCTGGTGTGCACTGACGAAACGTACACTTCTTAGCAATACAAAGCAGCCGAAGGGCGCCTTTCACTAGAGCCAAGAACCTGACCCATTGCGAACAAACAGCAGCCGCCGGAGAAACCAGCTGTGTCATGAAAACAACAAAGGAAAGAGTGACAGACGACTGCCGCTGAAACCTGGAAGTACAACTTACACCTTTAACAAAAGGCAACTCCTGATGCAAGCACCACACGCCAGTACACTATAAATATAGAAATCTCCCATCAATGCACACCTGAAAGTGAATCAAATGATAAGCAGCAAATTAGGGCAGTGACTGACAGACACTATGCTGGTCCTCTCGCACTGTGCCCTATTGATACTTACTATGTCACCAGTCACTCCAGCGCAGAAGAATTCCTTATTGATTGTTACTCTTACTGCCCCCATGTACCTCACTGTCTTGTGTAGACTAATATGTTTTGTCCGACAAAATGAAAAATATTTTTTAAAAATCTGTGTTTTACGTTATGCAGCTATTGTCCTTGTAAGTTTCTCCCAGAGAAAAAGGGTGGATTCCTTCCACAAAGGATGTGCACCCACATCCTCTATCTGCAAAGCTAGCCCCTCCTCGACCCGACAACCACCAGTGCTCCAGGATGCAACAGCCTTTTTACATGTTGTGATCAGCTGGTTCCTCGGTCTCCAGCTACACTGGGAAATGGTTTTTGTGCGCGACACTGACCCTGGAACATCTGATTCGTTCCCTCACAGACCTGAGGTACTTGAAGCACCTTGCTGCGCTTCTAGGTTAACTTAATGTTGGATTCGACAAGCAGAAGGCAGCAGAGGGGCCAATGGAAGCAAGGAAGCCCCTGAGGAGTGTATATTTCCCAACCAGGGCATTTCAAGTAGTGAAGGAACAGGCTGAATATTAAGAGCTACAAACCGACTAGCTTGAAAGAGGCTTTCAACAGGGATCAAGGCACAACATTTCCTATTCTCAGGGCCCCAACACAGTTTTAATAAGTAGTCCGTTGTGCTGCTCTTTACTTCGGTTACTGTACCAGTACCTGTGCTATCCTGGAAATCTTCCTGTCCTGAGGTTTGGCGTGTTAGTTACAACCTGTGGTGCCCCCTTGCCTAGAAGGTCTATGTATACGAAGGATCTCGGAATAGGGGTCCTCAGTTATGCAAATCTCACAACCACTAAATTTAGACCCTACATTCTTCTAAGCACCTACTGGCTATTTAGTTGGCTGCCTGCGTCAAATGTATACAAAAATAAAAACACGTGTTGTGGCCATTTACAACGCTTTACTGTGATTAAGAACAACTGTGAACAGATGGACAGAAAAAGAGATTCAGCCCAAACTTGAAAAAGGATGGAAGGATGGCCTTTTTTGTCGCGTTACAAAGTACCTAATTATGGATTCTCGACCTTTTGTACTGTATTTTTGGTAATTAGGGATGGGGATGATACATGAAAATGAAACGGATGTTTCTACAACCATTTTTACTCTATACCTCACAAATTACATTTACCCCTTGTACTGGTGTTACTTAACTTGGTTACCTTGCAGTCTTGGAGCTCGTATGGCAATTCTTAAATTAGGTCCGAGTAGAAGTTCGAACTGCTTGGTCATCGCTGCCCCACTAACCCCTTGTTTCTGAAGTCACCAGATAGTAACTTAGTGCATGTGAGGAATGCAGACATCTTTTTGGCAGGATGCTACGTAAAAATCTTACCCAGTCTACTCAGGAGCACCTGCTACGCTGAGTTTGTGTTGTTTTCATACTCATTTCTGTGTCATTGCATGACTCCCCTAGTTTTACTGTTTTCTCTCTCTGACCGTCTCATTTTGACGACAGCGCGGGCTCAGACTCTAGTGCACAGGTTGGGAGACCCTTAAGTGTGTATGAGGAACTGCCCTAGTTTTGGGGCCCGCCAGTGGTGAGAGGTAGCTGCGAAAAGTGGCTCTGCCGTCGGCAGCCAGGTGCTTTCCTCACTTTGACTGTCTATGGTCCTCACAGAGGTCTGAACTCCCTGAGGCCACATTCACCACACAAGCGCAGCCACAGGATCTTAGTCTAGAGCACATGGGTATGACAGGCCCAGCCTTACTACACTAATCACACTCTACGCTGTGAGTAGATTATGAGGCACTCAGCAGGGATACCCTAACAGCAGGGCCACTGTAATTATGAGGCAGGGAGGGTCACATAAAGCGGCAGGGTTGCGTGAATTATGCATCAAGAAAAAGCTAATTATGTGGAACATTTTGTGACAGTATAACTTCATTTTGTCATCTTCAAACTTGTTAACACTGTTTGGGCATTAGTTGCACCTCATTAGTACTAGTTAAACACCCAAATATAGCATCAAACTACAGAAAGTTGTTCAGTCAACCTTTGCAAAGGACTTTCAACTGCCCATCAGCATGTGTCGCTACGTTTTTACTAACTTTTGAACCGTTTGAGCTAGAAACAATTTTTTTCTTAAACTCTGCAGATTATGCGGCATATGTTGGATTATGCAACAAATGCAGCAAATATACAATTATGCAAAAATCGCCACACAATTGCATAATTCCAGTGGCCCTGCCTATCAGTCACATGGATGTAAACTTTCTGCTGTTTGGCTATCTATACCATTGGGCGGAAGAAAATGTTAAGGGACCCAAAAATTATTTTTAGAGATACATCCCTGATTTGATTGAGAAATCTGTAATGTTGCGGCAATGCGGGCAAGTGCCCAGAATGAGTTGCTCTAACCCTCAATGAGTAAGACTCGGAAGGGCTGTATGATCATTTCTACTCTTGGATACATCTTACATATGCCTGCTCGTTGCACCTCCTCCCTGCTCTGGACTACAGTGGTGACTACACATGGACTCAGCCCCTCTCCTCTTAGCATCCACGCTTCCTAGCCCATCTGGATATTCCCCTCTGTACTGACTTATGTCTAACACTTCATTTCCATTCGTTTTCTGTTTGTGCTATCTTTCTTGAAAAATGCAACTTATTAAATCAAAAATCATCCATTGATGTCCACCATTTTATGTCAGAGCGGTGTCTACGTTAAAATATACTCTTTTATTCAAATGTGACTATTCTTTCTACTTAGTAAATTACTTAACAGCAACTGTTCTAGGCAGTCCATCACTATAATCCAATAATTATTTGAAGACTTTGCCTCAATCTTGTTATTGTGTCAGAGCGCGCTATAAAGTCCGAGGTCTCCTGGCGCTTCTGACTAAATGACGTACAATGAGATGCACAGGAGTTCACCTAGAAGAGAGTGCCAAAGGACAGGTGCAGGAAAATGAAGCCCGCGTCTTGTACTACTGAGCCCTGGGATGCAGAGGAACTTCAGACTACAACAGAGAGTGCGAGTTGGAGAGGAACAGTGGCTGGAGCACCATGTGAAATGCATAATGGCATGGGCGTCCCGCGTCCGCAGGGGGCAGGCCAGGCTTTAGCGCTGGTGGCACCCAGTGCCCCAATGACCACCTCCACCACGGATTCTCTCACTAGCACCCTTTAATAGTGACCAAGTCTCCATAACCACTCTCTCTCAGATGCATGAAATTCGTTATATAGTGCTACTCATACCATTAAAGTATGTCAGAGCACTTTGCATCACACACACATTACACAGACCATCAATCATACTTGTGTAAATTAGTTTATAGGAAATGTTACATAAGCCAAAGGACTAAGGCCCACATGCATCAACAATGCCATTTGCGATTCCTTATTAGCGAAAAATAAGGAACCGTTAATAAGGAATCGCAAATGGCTATGTATGAAGAAATTGCTAAATAAATTGCGATTTCTTAAAATTCCTTCATTGCGACTCGCAAATTGCGAATCGCAATTAAGGAATCCCTCCCCATTCATTCCTATGGGCCTAGAGGGCCTTAGGAATGAATGGGAAGACATTCTCAATTTGAGATTCTCAATTAGAGAATCGCAAATTGAGAATGCAATTTCAAGGGTGCCAGGGTGTCAACAGGAGACCCTGATACACCCCTGAAATTGATCCATGCACATATGTTGCGCACACACATGCCCTAAGGGCATGTGTGTGCGTAACATGAAACTTTGAAAAATGCACAAATGTGCATTTTCAAAGTTTTCGCAAATTACCATGAAGTTCAACTTCATGGTAATTTGCTCCCCCAAATTGCGAATTCGCTATTTTTAAAACTTTCATGCATTGCATTTAAGGAATCGCAAATTGCGATTCCTTAAATGCAATTGCAATTTAAGAAATCGCAAAAAATATCTATTTCTTAAATTATGCGTTGATGCATCCCAAACAGTGATTTTGGAATCGCAAACGGACGATTTTTGCGATTCGCACCGTTTGCGATCCCAAAATCACTTGATGCATGTGCCCCTAAAAGTGTAGGAGTCACATGTCATCCGTAGTGGTAGGCAGTATAGTTTCGGAGTGCTTGGTGTGGAGAAGCACAAACTCAGATTCGAAAAAGAAACAGCATAGTTGGGAGTTTTCTTTAATAATAAGAATCCATTTCTACCCAAATTAACCCTTGTTGCAACATTAATCTATGTTCTATACTTAGCAGAGTGTATGCACTTCTATGATGAAAGTTAATACCTCACTATTCTATATTAGGGGCCTCATTTATGAAGGCCTTGCGCCACTGGTACACTTTTCCCCATTTTAAAAGTGACGCACCGGAAGTACAAGACCTTCATAAAGAAGGCCCTAGGATTTTAAGTTATAAATTGCAAGTAACAAAAGGATGGCTCTTTTAAAAGCAGTAACCTGCTGATCTATTTACATTAAATGCACTTTGTGATCTACTTGGTACACGTTCTTTGCAGTAGGCATATTAACCCTCTGTACTACCTTCACATAATTCAAAAACCTCAACTACACAAAACTCGGATCTCTGGCCAGGAAGAACATTAATCACAGGAGTTATCTTACATGTTTGTGAGGCCCCGTAATTGCAGGAAGAAAGGAACGCGCAGCAGCAGGTGCTTTTAAAATCATAATTCTGTTGTAAACACGGCGCCCCCAGAAAGGCAGCACCCGGTGGGATGGCACCGGTCAGAGCAGGCCCTGGCAGGGGCCAGGGGGGCAAGGAGGGGAGCTCCAGGGGGGGGCAACCGCCCCTCCTTGCCCCCTCCTGCGGACGCCCATGGGTTCAGGGGCTTGGAAGCGGCGTAATGAGTCCGTCTCCTCTGGTGCACGGAAGGGTACGGGGTTGGGTGCAGGGTTACCAATCCGGCACTTAGAACTGGGAGCACTGTGGAGACTGGCACAGTGGCAGAGCATGCCAGCTCCAGGCTGATTATTTGATCAGTTGTTTGGGTTTGTTATATGGAGTTTGTCACTTCATGGCCTTAATATTGGGTCAGCGGCCTCTAGCAGTGGTGAAGAGCCTGCCACCTTCTCTGTGAGTTAGTAACAAGCAACCTGTCACCTCCAGCACACTGGCACAGGCGCCGGGAAACCCTTCTTGGGTAGCTGTTGCGCCCTATAAATTGACAAAATAAATAAATAAATAAATAAATGCAGAGCCTGCCACCTCCAGTGCACTGGCACAGAGATACAGAGCCTGTCACCTCCAGTGCACTGGCAGTGATACAGGGCCTTTGACCTCCAGTGCACTTGCAGTGATACAGAGCCTTTCACCCCCAGTGCACTTGCAGTGATACAGAGCCTTTCACCTCCAGTGCACTTGCACAGGGATACAGAGCCTGTCACCTCCAGTGCACTGATAGTGATACAGAGCCTGTCACCTCCAGTGCACTGGCAGTGATACAGGGCCTTTGACCTCCAGTGCACTTGCAGTGATACAGAGCCTTTCACCCCCAGTGCACTTGCAGTGATACAGAGCCTTTCACCTCCAGTGCACTTGCACAGGGATACAGAGCCTGTCACCTCCAGTGCACTGGCACAGTGATACAGAGCCTGTCACCTCCAGTGCACTGGCAGTGATACAGAGCCTGTCACCTCCAGTGCACTGGCAGTGATGCAGAGCCTGTCACCTCCAGTGCATCGGCAGTGATACAGAGCCTGCCACCTCCAGTGCACTGGCAGTGATGCAGAGCCTGTCACCTCCAGTGCATTGGCACAGAGGATAAGAGCCTGTCACCTCCAGTGCACTGGCACTCCTGAAGAGTCTGCAACCTCTGCAGGTTAGTAACAAAGAGCCTGTCACCTCCAGTGCACTGGCACTGGCACTGCTGAAGAGTCTGCAGCCTCTGCAGGTTAGTAACAAAGAGCCTGTCACCTCCAGTGCACTGGCACAGTGATACAGAACATGTCCCCGCCAGTGCACTGGCAGTGGTGAAGAGCCTGCCACCGTCTCTGCGGGTTAGTAACACAGAGCCCATCACCTCCAGTGCACTGGCAGTGATACAGAGCCTGTCACCACCAGTGCACTGGCAGTGATACAGAGCCTGTCACCACCAGTGCACTGGCAGTGATACAGAGCCTGTCACCACCAGTGCACTGGCAGTGATGCAGAGCCTGTCACCTCCAGTGCATTGGCACTGCTGAAGAGTCTGCAACCTCCTCTGCTGGTTAGTAACAAAGAGCCTGTCACCTCCAGTGCACTGGCACAGTGGCACTGAGCCTGTCACCCCCAGTGCACTGGCACACTGACACAGAGCCTGTCACCTCCAGTGTACTGGGACAGTGACACAGAGCATGTCACCTCCAGTGCACTGGCAGTGGTGGCGAGCCTGCCACCCCATCTGCTGGCTAGTAACACAGAGCCTGTCACCTCCAGTGCACTGGCAGTGATCAAGAGCCTGCCACTCCCTCGGCTGGTTAGTAACACAGATCCTGTCACCCCCAGTGCTCTTGCACAATTATACAGAGCCTGTCACTGCCAGTACACTGGCACTAGTGAAGAGTCTGCAACCTCTGCAGGTTAGTAACAAAGAGCCTGTCGCCTCCAGTGCACTGGCACAGTGATACAGAGCCTGTCACCTCCAGTGCACTGGCAGTGGTACAGAGCCTGTCACCACCAGTGCACTGACAGTGATAGAGAGCCTGTCACCTTCTCTGCGGGTTAGTAACACAGAGCCTGTCACCGCCAGTCCACTGACAGTGATACAGAGCCTGACACCGCCAGTGCAGTGGCAGTGATTCAGAGCCTGTCACTGCCAATGCACTGGCAGCGGTGAAGTGACTGCCACTACCTCTGCTAGTCTGTAACACAGAGCCTGTCACCTCCAGTGCACTGGCACAGGGATACAGATACTGTCACCTCCAGTGCACTGGCACTCCTGAAGAGTCTGCGACCTCCTCTGCTGGTTAGTAACAAAGAGCCTGTCACCTCCAGTGCACTGGCACAGTGCCACAGAGCCTGTCACCTCCAGTGCACTGGCACAGTGACACAGAGCATGTCACCTCCAGTGCACTGGCACAGTGATACAGAGCATGTCACCTCCAGTGCACTGGCACAGTGATACAGAGCCTGTCACCCCCAGTGCACTGGCACAGTGATACAGAGCCTGTCACCTCCAGTGCACTGGGACAGTGACACAGAGCATGTCACCTCCAGTGCACTGGTAGGGTGGCGAGCCTGCCACCCCATCTGCTGGCTAGTAACACAGAGCCTGTCACCTCCCGTGCACTGGCACAGTGATACAGTGCCTGTCGCCTCCAGCGCACTGGCAGTGATCAAGAGCTTTCCACTCCCTCGGCTGGTTAGTAACACAGATCCTGTCACCCCCAGTGCCCTTGCACAGGGAAACAGAGCCTGTCACTACCAGTACACTGGCACTGCTGAAGAGTCTGCAGCCTCTGCAGGCTAGTAACAAAGAGCCTGTCACCTCCAGTGCACTGGCACAGTGATACAGAGCCTGTCACCTCCAGTGCACTGGCACAGTAACACAGAGCCTGTCACCTCCAGTTCACTGACAGTGATACAGAGCCTGTCACCGCCAGTCCACTGACGGTGATACAAAGCCTGACACCGCCAGGGCACTGACAGTGATTCAGAGCCTGTCACTGCCAATGCACTGGCAGCGGTGAAGAACCTGCCACCACCTCTGCTAGTCTGTAACACAGAGCCTGTCACCTCCAGTGCACTGACAGTGATACAAAGCCTGTCACCGCAAGTGCACTGGCAGTGATTCAGAGCCTGTCACTGCCAATGCACTGGCAGCGGTGAAGTGACTGCCACCGCCTCTGCTAGTTCGTAACACAGAGCCTGTCACCTCCAGTGCACTGGCACAGTGATACAGAGCCGGTCACCTCCAGGGCACTGGCAGCGGTGAAGAGCCTGTCACCTCGAGGGCACTATTATTGGTGAAGAGCCTGCCACCTCCTCTATTGGTCAGTAACATAGATCCTGTCATCTCCAGTGCACTGGCAGTGGCGAAGAGCCTGTCACCTCCAGTGCACTGGCACAGTGATACAGAGCCTGTCACCTCCAGGACACTGGCAGCGGTGAAGAGCCTGTCACCTCGAGGGCACTATCATTGGTGAAGAGCCTGCTACCTCCTCTATTGGTCAGTAACACAGATCCTGTCATCTCCAGTGCACTGGCAGTGGCGAAGAGCCTGTCACCTCCAGTGCACTGGCACAGTGATACAGAGCCGGTCACCTCCAGGGCACTGGCAGCGGTGAAGAGCCTGTCACCTCGAGGGCATTATCATTGGTGAAGAGCCTGCCACCTCCTATTGGTCAGTAACACAGATCCTGCCATCTCCAGTGCACTGGCAGTGGCGAAGAGCCTGTCACCTCCAGTGCACTGGCACAGTGATACAGAGCCGGTCACCTCCAGGGCACTGGCAGCGGTGAAGAGCCTGTCACCTCGAGGGCACTATTATTGGTGAAGAGCCTGCCACCTCCTCTATTGGTCAGTAACATAGATCCTGTCATCTCCAGTGCACTGGCAGTGGCGAAGAGCCTGTCACCTCCAGTGCACTGGCACAGTGATACAGAGCCTGTCACCTCCAGGACACTGGCAGCGGTGAAGAGCCTGTCACCTCGAGGGCACTATCATTGGTGAAGAGCCTGCTACCTCCTCTATTGGTCAGTAACACAGATCCTGTCATCTCCAGTGCACTGGCAGTGGCGAAGAGCCTGTCACCTCCAGTGCACTGGCACAGTGATACAGAGCCGGTCACCTCCAGGGCACTGGCAGCGGTGAAGAGCCTGTCACCTCGAGGGCATTATCATTGGTGAAGAGCCTGCCACCTCCTATTGGTCAGTAACACAGATCCTGCCATCTCCAGTGCACTGGCAGTGGCGAAGAGCCTGTCACCTCCAGTGCACTGGCACAGTGATACAGAGCCTGTCACCTCCAGGGCACTGGCAGCGGTGAAGAGCCTGTCACCTCGAGGGCACTATCATTGGTGAAGAGCCTGCTACCTCCTCTATTGGTCAGTAACACAGATCCTGTCATCTCCAGTGCACTGGCAGTGGCGAAGAGCCTGTCACCTCCAGTGCACTGGCACAGTGATACAGAGCCTGTCACCTCCAGGGCACTGAAAGCGGTGAAGAGCCTGTCACCTCGAGGGCACTATCATTGGTGAAGAGCCTGCTACCTCCTCTATTGGTCAGTAACACAGATCCTGTCATCTCCAGTGCACTGGCAGTGGCGAAGAGCCTGTCACCTCCAGGGCACTGGCAGAGCCTGCCACCTCCTCTGCTTGTTAGTAACACAGAACATGTCACCTCAAGAGATCATGTGATTGGTCCTTTGATACTGAGCCTTCTATTTATAGAACTAAATGGGCTCATAGGATTGGCCGAGGGTTTCAGATTCTGTTACCTCTTGTGGACTGGCCCAGGGTCACAGGGCCTACTACCTATGGGTGGAATTAGGGGACTGCACATGAGAGCAGAGCCTATCGACTCCAGTGTTGGGCTTTCTGAGGCGATTGGCACGTGGATGTAGAACTTGTCACCTCCACCGCTGAGTGACTGAATGAATGAGGGGATTGGCACATGAGGTAGAGCCTGTCACCTTTACGTTTGGGAGACCGTGGGGATTTGCACATGGTTGTGGAGCCCAGCACCATCACTGTTGAATGACTGAATGACTGAGGGGATTAGCACATGGGCACAGAGCCTGTCACTTCAACTTTTGATAGAGTGAGGAGATTGGCAAATGGGGGTGGAGCCCATCGCCTACACTGTTGTGCAACTGAGGGGACTGGTTCATGGATACATAGCCCGTCACCTCCACCGTTGGGTAACTGAGGGGACTGGCACATGGATGCAGAGCCCGTCACCTCCACCGTTGGGTAACTGAGGGGACTGGCACATGGATGCAGAGCCCGCCACCTCCACAGTTGGGTAACTGAGGGAACTGACATATAGACGCAGAGCCCGTCACCTCCACCATTGGGTAACTGAGAGAACTGGCACATGTATACAGAGCCTGCCATCTCCACCGTTAGGTAACTGAGGGGACAGGCACATGGATACAGAGCCAGTCTCCTCCACTTTTGACCTACTGAGGAGATTGACACATGGATACAAAGCCTGTCACCTCCACCATTGGGTAACTGAGGGAACTGGCACATGGATGCAGAGCCCGTCACCTCCACCGTTACGTAACTGAGGGGTCTGGCACATGGATGCAGAGCCCACCACATCCACCGTTGGGTAACTGAGGGGACTGGCACATGAATGCAGAACCCGTCACCTCCACCGTTGGGTAACTGAGGGAACTGGCACATGGATTCAGAGCCCGCCACCTCCACCGTTAGATAACTGAGGGACAGGCACATGGATACAGAGCCCATCACCTCCACCGTTGGGTAACTGAGGGGACGGGCACATGAATACAGAGCCTGTCACCTCCACTTTTGAGCGACTGAGGAGATTGACACATGGATACAAAGCCCTTCACCTCCACCGTTGGGTAACTGAGGGGGACTGGCACATGGAAACAGAGCCCATCACCTCCAACGTTGGGTAACTGTGAGGACTGGCACATGGATGCAGAGTCCGTCACCTCCACCGTTGGCTTACTGAGGGGACTGGCACATGGATACAGAGCCCGTCACCTCCACCGTTGGGTAACTGAGGGGACTGGCACATGGTTGCAGAGTCCGTCACCTCCACCGTTGGGTAACTGAGGGGGACTGGCACATGGAAACAGAGCCCGTCACCTCCACCTCTGGGTAACTGAGGGGACTGGCACATGAATGCAGAGTCCGTCACCTCCACCGTTGGCTGACTGAGGGGACTGGCACATGGATACAGAGCCCGTCACCTCCACCGTTGGGTAACTGAGGGGACTGGCACATGGTTGCAGAGCCCGTCACCTCCACCGTTGGGTAACTGAGGGGACTGGCACATGGATGCAGACCCGTCATCTCCACTGTTGGGTAACTGAGGGGACTGGCACATGGATGCAGAGTCCGTCACCTCCACCGTTGGCTGACTGAGGGGACTGGCACATGGATACAGAGCCCGTCACCGCCACCGTTGGGTAACTGAGGGGACTGGCACATGGATGCAGAGTCCGTCACCTCCACTGTTGGCTGACTGAGGGGACTGGCACATGGATACAGAGCCCGTCACCTCCACCGTTGGGTAACTGAGGGGACTGGCACATGGTTGCAGAGTCCGTCACCTCCACCGTTGGGTAACTGAGGGGGACTGGCACATGGAAACAGAGCCCGTCACCTCCACCGTTGGGTAACTGAGGATACAGAACCCGTCGCTTCCGCTTTTGAGTGACTGTTATTTATTCATTGAATGAATTTTTGTAAAGCAGTTACATTTCACCAAATGGAAAGTTCAGAACACAATGAAAGTGATCAAAAGAAAAAGACAAAGCAAAAGTATAGGATTGCAAGGTAGGAGCGATGGCTCCAGGTGAATTCGCTGTGTTAGAATGCAGGGCGGGATGAGGAGTGGGAGGGTTTTCAAGTCCTCCCTGAGCTGGTGAGAGTCCTCTTGATTTCTCAATACAGTTGGGAGGATATCCCAAAGCTGTGGTCCCAGGGCTTTTAATGACTTGCATCCAATGTCCAGTCATTTTGGCATCCATTGAATGGGTTGATATGCGTTGGTTGATGTCAGATTTCTTGTTGGTTGGTAGATAAAGCCAATGAGTGATGGTTGTTAGGAACAGATTTGTCTGTAGCTTCTTGTAGAATAGTCAACATTTTACACTGGATCCTGTGTTGTGCTCTTCGCCAGTGGAGATTCAACATGGTTCTTGAGGTGGCTTCGTATTGCCTGAGATGAAGGCATGTTCTCACCACTGGAATTTGTCTTCTTTGCATGTTCAGTAATGGCGAGGTTTGCAGGCTCGCATAAAACCTAATGCACTTGTTCAATATTGGCTTTATCAATGCTCATTTTAGATAAATCAGATGGGTAGGCAGCTGGAAAGGTTGGAGTATCCTTAGCATGGCTAGTTGGTATTTGGCGCTCTGAACCACAGTGTTGATCTGTGCTTCAGAAGACATTTCCATGTTGATGAAATCCCCAGATTTTTTTAATTCATGGTGTATTTTCAATTAATTTGAGGAAGATTTGTGAATCATTTTCATACAACTGGGAAAGGAGTAGGTGTGAATCTATTATTTGATGGCAATTGGTGCATGTATGTCAAAGATACCGGCGAAAGTGTGGGGCCTCAAGGACCCCACAGCGAGCTGGTTTTCATGTGGATTCCGAGGAACCCATTCTATCCTGATGTTTTCCTTCTGGGAAGGAATTATCAGATACACTCTAAGGTATGGCCAGATGGAGGTGGGCGGCTCAGGGGATCAGAGAGAGGGCACAGATGGAACTGGGTGGAGCCTGGCACATGGACTACACCACAATACTGCTGAAGCTGGGTGTGCTCAGGATTGGCAGTGGATATCGCGCCTGTCACTTCTAGGACCAGATGACAAATGGAGATTGGCCTCAGAGCACAGAGACCTCCACCTAGCCCTGGATTGCTCAGGAGATCTACAGATTTGCTACATCTAGGGCAGGATGCTTAAAAGGCTAGCAGAAGTACAGAGCCGGTCACCTGTGGGGACGGTAGTTAATTGGGTGGAAAGCCTGCACAGTAGGGATTATTTGTAGTGTCCAGCTTTTCTCACATTTTGGGATCACCTTGTATGTTTTTCCAAATGGTTCTCATACCCTATATGCCTGATTCACAAAGGTAAATATACACTTTTGTCTAAATTTACTATATTTTGTTTTATTCACAAACTATGAGTTTAATCTTACTAATAGTAATCTTACCCATGTGGATACACTGGTGTCGGAGAAAACTCAGATAGAAGGATAGGCCTGTCCTTCCTTTTTGTGTGCAGGGTTCTCTGCGCCGACTGCAGAGACTTGCAGTCATAAAACTACTGTTACTAAAATAACCAAAAGTGAATTTCCATAGAGCTGACCATTTGCATCATCCAGATGTGACATGAGGAGGTTGGTCGTCCCTTTGTTCTTCAGCAAGAATCCCAGATGTAGAAGATATCTTTAAGCGTCTGTGTGGCACAAAATGCATTCTAGTTACTCTGTTAAGTTGTTGGGCCAAAGAGAGGGTTGACACCATGATCCCTCCTAATTTATTTGACTTCATCTGATGTTGATGCTGTTACCTCAAATTTAGGGGAAAGGCCGCTGAATGGCCATGATTCCTCCAGTCTCCACATGTGAGAATCACTGTTTTGGATGTAGTGAGTTTGAGGTCACTCGTTTGCATCCCCAGGTCAACGGCTCAGAGATGGTCATCAATTGTTGACTTATCAAGATCACTCAGAGCTTGGAGCTTCAGGATGATCTGAATAGTTAAAGCTCGTGAGGTTCAGAGGTTTAATGATATCTGGGAATCGAAAAGAGTCAAAAGGGAGTGGGCTAGTTAATAACCGAAAATCTAGGGGGGTGAATCGCTCCAGAAAAACTATTCAGACTTAGAATCCCGTAAAGATTTTTTAGAGACCCTCACCCACCAGTATTCTGTGGTGCAATACTTCATCATCAGTTCGGCACTCAGGCACCCAATGTGGCTGAGTGGGCTCAACCTCCTCACGATGGGAGCACTTCTAAACGGAATTATTAGTGGGGTCTGTGAAATGTGTGTTAAAATTAACTCTGATATCCCAATCTGGTTTAATTGTGTGTCCTGGAATGAGGGATACGGGTCAAAGAAATAAGAGAAGTACTAGGGCTAATAATCATCCGTGGCCTCATCTATGTGGTTGTGGCCTACATGTTTCAGCCATCTGGGCCCAGACTTGTGGCTTTCATCAGGATCTTACTGTGACAGATCCCTATATGTCAAAGTAAATGCGGACACTATCCGGTATTGTAGCATGCCTAAGGCCTTCTTTGGGCACATGTTATGTTAGCATGGCTTATTAGAAGTTTAAACACTATTGTATCTTTTGCTGCTTTTGCACACAACACTGCATAGCTGTTTTTGTAAGTTAATATCACAAATTCTTTACACACCGGGTCATAGGGAAAATATTTAAAGACCAGGCAGTATTCTATCCCCACACTGAACCTGAAAAAAAAACAAAGAAACAAACTACCAGTCTGAAAACAGAGAAATAAGGACAGCAAAAAAGCTAATGTGTCTAGGTCAGAAAAATAACTATTCACAGCCAAAATAAAATCCCATCAGCCCACCGTGGTGGCAACTCTCATCATCTGGGATTACCTCTTGGTTGCAAACCTAGTGCAACCAAAGGCTGTGCTCTTCTAAGCATTAGAAGGGAACACAAGATGTATTTAACAGTGGCAAGATTTAACTTAGTTCAAATCCCAGAGAATGGTAAAACTAATACCTTTTTGAAGGGGGTGCTGATGATTTGCAGTGCATATAAGTGAAAGTGAAGTTCAGTTATTTAAAATTGGCTACTAGGATACAGAACAATTTTAATAAGCCCTATCCTAGTGTCAAACATAAAAACAGTGCGTATACAGTTTGAAAGGGTAACTGTAAAAAGTGCGATCGAATGGCAGGTCTACATGTTTCAGCCCCAGGATTAGCTAAATCCAGGCTTTCATCAGGACCATTATATTAGACCGCTACTGCAGTATTGTGCATACAATCCGTGCAAAGTAAATAAAAATCTCAAAAGGAAAAATGGTTGATACGATACACCCTACCTTAACCTGTGTATCCAGAAAGTGGTCAAATATCACAGGATTCTTGGACTCCTTCCCGTCTTTATGCCGGAGTACTCCTCACCTCACCTGGCATCCACTCAGGGAATGAGGCACCGCTCAGTCCGTCGGTACCCTGAGCTGAACTGAGCTGAAGGCCACTCAATCGCACTTTTTACAGTTAATCCCGGATGGGCTGATGGGATTTTATTTTGGCTATGAATAGTTATTTTTCTGACCTAGACACACTAGCTTTTTCGCTGTCCTTATTTCTCTGTTTTCAGTTTTTGTAAGTTAGCCTTCAAGAAGGTCTACACATGAGAAAAGGTTTTGTTTTCGACATCTCTAGACTTACATCGTGCCCCTAGTCTGCACAGTGAGTGCTGAAGCCGTCAAGGTTATCAAAACATGTTAACTGTTTTTCGACATGTTCAAGTAACGCTTTCTAGACACAAAAATTTGGCAGCTGTGAGCCAACTAAGATTCTGGCGCCCTTATTATTCCACACTTGCCATGATTTCACACACTTGGAAGATTTCTGTTTCCAGGGATGCAGAGAGCTTATGCTGATCCAGATGTAAATTATTCTTACTGAGGGGAAAAGTAATGGGGTCCCCCAAACAAGCCTATAGTTTATAATACATAGGGCCATATGTATCAAAATGTCATTTTGCGATTCTCAAATAGCTATTTTTTGCGAATCACTATTTCAGAATCGCAAAATGCTATGTATGTAGGATTTGCAATAAATTTTGTGAATCCTACATATTCCTTAATTGCGAATCTCAAATTGTGATTTGCAATTAAGGAATACCTCCCCATTCATTCCTATGGGCCTAGAGGCCCATAGGAATGAATGGGAAGACATTCTCAATTTGAGATTAGCAATTTGCGAATCGCAAATTGAGAATGCAATTTCAAGGGTGCAGGGGTGTCCAAAGGACACTCTGTTGCACCCCTGAAATAAGCATGGGTGCACATGTGGTGCACATACATGCCCGAAGGGCATGTATGTGCTTCACATAAGGCGATTCCTTAAGGCGAAATTGCACTTTTTTGGTGCTTTTTACATTGCATTTAAGGAATCGTAAAATTTGCGATTTCTTAAATCCAATCGCAAAATAAAGAATCGCAAATTTTGTGATTCCTTATTTTGCACGCAGATTTGCTACATACATACCATTGAGCAAAAATGCGTTCGCAAACGCCAAAATTCTGCGAATATAGGGAGGGTGTTAAAACCAGGCACTATAAGACCTGTTTTCACCATCATTGTAATATGATTTTGTATTTTATGGAATTGTAACCATGCTGACCATATTATTTTTAATCATATGTCTGCTTACGTTTGCTAAGATACTGCACCTGAGATCACGTCGTTAAAACACATATTTTAACCTTACCGGGTCTCTTATTTACATCTGATGTGGACTGATATGAGAGTATAACGAAAGAGTGTTTTCACTTCCCACCATTCCTGATATGGTCCTTAGTCGCATGTTCTAGGTTGTCTAATCATTGGTTACTTTGTAATAGGATGAAGTGCTAATGTGACACTGATGCTAGCTGGTTGGGGATTTTAGAGGTACTGAGGTGAGTTTCTGGTACACCACAATTCACTGATGTCCTAGGTCTCTGTGCACAGTTCTTTGTATGAGCAGGATCCTTGCAACATTATTAAGTGCTCAATAAATTGTTATTACTTATTAAGTGAAAGTGAAAAGTGAACATAATAATTCATGCACACCACTGACTCATGCCATTGCTGGGTATATCGGCCCAGTACCTAAAAGATAAAGAGCATGCTGCACAGGATAATATAGGTTTTTCAGTCACAGTTCTCTTTAAAGAATTATTCTGGCATCCAATGTGCGTATCTCCACTAGTGGATATCATGGCATGCTCTAGGATAACATATGTCTACATGTGTGTTAGCTGACAGACAGACAAACAAAGACAGACACAACATGACCAGTGATATTCTTATCTCTCATGGAAGCCCCTTACGCCATGCTAGACTGTATCATGTGAAACAATGGTGAGCATTCCTCGTGCCAGACTGAAGACTAGCAAACAGAGGTTATTCACAAATGATATATACGATGCGTTCGGATACCTAATACAGTGGTTTACTGGGGGCCGTATAGGTCAACTGAGAGGTAGGTGGACCCTGTAGCAGCATCGGATTGGGAAGGTGGGCAGTCGGGCATTGGGCGATGGGCCGGTGTTTAAGGGTTACCTGCGGGCCACTTTAAGTTAGGAGCTCTGTCAGCCGGCCCACAGAGCCTTACTGTCTTCCCCACCAGGCCAATGTAATGTGGGTCCAGAATCATGGGAAGACAGGCTCTAAGCGGGCAGCTTGCAGCAGCTTTGCTAGGCTAGCGTTGATCTGCCCTCTGCAGACTTTATCCTGTTAAACTGAAGCGGGGTGTTGAGAGTGCAGCAGCCTGGCTGGGGTCAGGTGGGCCATCATCACCTCTGCTCCCCTGGAGCACCAGCAGCTCTGTGCTTTTCTTCACCCCTCCCCTGCCAGGCCATCGCCCTGAGGCTATAGTTGGCTGAAAGGAGGAGAGAAAGTGAATTGGCCTTGCTGAGGGCCTGTTGTTGGCACCTCTGCTCCATTGTCTTTCAGGACTTGGTGAAGGGGGGATGTATATTTGCACAAGTCTCCCTGTGAGGCACCTTTCCCAGAGAGGTAACTTGAGAGGATGTAATGCTAGGGTCAGAGCTTCTGAACTTGGAAGCATAGACATAGGTTCGAGTCCCAGCCTCACCTCAACATCCTGTGATTCTGGGCAAATGACTTAATTGCCCAAGGCCTAAAATAAAAATGAACTTGATCTTCCGTAATGTAACTGGTGCTCATATAATCAGTGCCCTTGAGCCGAGTTCACGCTATATAAAACTACAATAAAAAAGGAACTTCTGTTTGCTCATGTTTTAAGAGCCTGCAAAGGCTGGAACATAATAATAGGAGAGGATTCTTTATACAATAATAAAAAAAGTCTGTATTACTTCTTAACATGGCTTTTCTGCCTTTTTTTCGTTTTAACTATCAGTCATGGGCCATTAAAGCAGCTTTAGACCACATTTTAAACTGTTTTCACCTTTCATTTACCGTTTAAACTTTAAAGTGCATATGGATCAGAGGAGAAAATACCAGCTTATGGGGATTTTCTTCATCTTTATACTGGCAATGACATGAGAATACCAGTGAAAACATGGCCTGTTGGCAAACATAACCAGATCTGGAGTTGTGGCCTTTGGCTACTTTATTTCACCTCGACCGCCCCGCCAAAATGTAGTGCTTCTAGTTTTCACCAATGTTTCTGGCTCTATGCGCTTTAAAATGCATGATTTATCAAACATGTCTCCAAAAATGAACCCAATGAGACTAGCTAAATGCTGTTTCATGAGTGGGCCTAATCTGGGCACTTGGGCCACTTTTGTGGGGATGCAAGGGCCGAATTGTGATCCCAATCCGACTCTGCCCTGCAGTCACACAGTGCTAAAAATGGAGACCTGTAACAAATTTCTTCAAGGTAAACAATTCTAGATAGAGTCGTTATAAAGGAAGAGTCCAACTTTCGCCAGTGCTTTTCACTAGCTTCATGAAGGGTGCAAGCTAGCCAGCAACACTGGCTATGACCTATAAGCTCTACATCTTGTGCATGTTTGGGCTCTATGGGGCTTGAGAAATGCCCGACCAGTGTGGTGTTTCATATACCGCCCCCTCTCGTTCGATATATAGAATAGACTGAGGTAGACATTGAAGAGAAGTGGAGAATGACCTATTCTTGAGGTGCACCTACCTTGATGCTAAAAGGGCTGGAAAGGAAAGAAGATATACAATGCTTGTTTTGTAAGGAAATGTCAGAGGAGATGCAGTCAAGGATGCCTCCCTTGAAGTCGATTTCTGATCACCTTTCTAGGACAGCGTGCACTGTGTCAAAATCAACAGGTAGGTCCAGTAAAAGTAATGCCTTTTTCTGGGGTTAAGGTTGTTTTTTGGTCTAATAGCAGCTTGTTACTGTTAGAACTGGCTATTTCTGGTAGGCTAAGGCTGACGCCAAAGCCAGGCAGAAACCACCATTCTAGTCAGGGCAAGGAAGTCACACGCCAAGATAACCTCTGCTCACCCCCTTGGTAGCTTGGCACAAGCAGTAAGGCTAAACTCGGAGGCAATGTGTAAAGCATTTGCGCCAGCGCACAACAGCAACAACATACTAGGCACACCACAGAAGAGACTCCACACAAGGTTATGATAAAAATAACTTTTGTATTGTAAAAACACATCAGATAAAATCACACATATACAGTGTGCCAACTGGCACAGGCAATATTCACAGGGATTATGTACACAAGACAGGGCCACATGGGCGCCTGTCAAAATCAGATATAGAACTTCTAGATAAAGTGTAGAATATAAAATCACTTCTAGAATAAAGAATAAATGTAACATAAAATAATAATCAAAGATAACCGCCAGTAACCACTGGTAACAGGAACCAGGACCTTACTAGGACCACCTGTACTAAGAAAGAAGAACCACCTAAGTATCACACAGCATTAGGGGTCTAAGAAAGGATACATTACCCATGATGTAATAAACCTACATTCAGAGGAGTAGAAAAGACAACCACCTAAGAATAACCACATTTAGGGGCATAAACCAGAACACCTTACCCATGATGCATGAACACATTCAGAGGAGTAATAAGGAGAAACACATGATGACTAAACATTCAGAGGTGTTAAGAATAGAGCACATGATGCAATAAAATCACATTCAGGGGTGCAGCGCAAGAAGACACATGATGACTAAACATTCAGAGGTGCAGCGCATGGAAAGAAAGACACATAATGCATAAACATTCAGAGGTGCCATAACATAAGTCAATAGCGCAAAAACACACAGTAGGCAATTACTATTTAAAAGCATAGAAATCACATTGCGCCTACACTACATAAGCCACTACCTGTGGCAGTCCCTAGGCCAACTGGCCTTGTTGGGGCAAGGATGCCCTGTGTCCAATGTCAGGGCGCGCTGCCATGCAGCGCCAGTCACAGAGTACAAAAAGCCTAAACGTGGCAGGTGCCCACAAAGTGCTGGGCACCTGGGCATCGCAATAAAATAAACTGCGACAGGGTCCTCACTGACCCTTGGGCGCAAACTGCGCCATGCTGGAGCCACACAGGCTCTGGGACACATACACTGTGCACGTTGGAGCCACACAGGCTCTGGCCAACACTGGTCAAACGTTGGAGCCACACAGGCTCTTAAAAACACATATGGCCCCTCTGAGCCACACAGGCTCTCTCAGACTGCGGGGGTCGTTGGAGTCCCTCACGGGGGACTCGAGCAAAAGAAAATGCGGCAGGGAGCCCCTCGGGCTCTAAACAGACCAAAAATGCCCCCACGAGCCTCTCTCAGGGCTCAACATCAACAATGCCCCCTTCGTTGGAGCCTCAAGGCTCTGGCGTAACGTTGGGGCGACCCACTGCCAACCGGGGCCGCCCGAGCACCAACTCTGCCTCACCGGCACACAAAACTCCATCTGCTCCCTCCCGGAGCAGCAACAGCATTGCCCCCGTCTCACCCGGCCCAGCCCTTAACTTACCGGGCCTCGGGCGGGGCTTCTCCACATCGCGGGACTCCTCGGCGACAGCAGGCGGGGCTCCTCTGGGCGGCGGCTCTCCACTCGCGGTGGGGGCAGGCACCGGCAATGTGCCTTGCGCCCCCCCCCGCTACCGCTCCTCCCGCTGCAGGGCTCCCTCCGCTCACGGGAGCCCTGCAGACCTGCTGCCATCACTCTTCCTCCTCTTCTCCCCGGGCCCGGCGGTGATCATCTCTCGGCACCCGGGCTGCGGGGGCGGGACTTCCGGCCGGCCGCGCTGAGATTGGCCGGCCGGCCAGGTACTTCCGGGTCGCCGCGGGCAGCGCGGCGGCCCGATTCAGGCAGGCAGGCAGGCGGGCAGGCATTAAAGATATCGGCGTGGGCAGCCGAAATTTAAATAAAGTCGCAAATAAGCGAGGTGGGCACTCGCCAAGGCGGGCAAAGCACTCTTCAGCGCCATAATCCAAATAAAGCGTTCTACAGCGCTAGAGAACAGGCAGAGCGCTCCCAGGCGCTCAAGGGGAAGCACAGCGCTTCTTGCAGACAAATGCAGCTCCTCCATGCTGCAACAAGGTCCCAGTGATTCCAAGGGGGGCAAGCAAAGTCCCCCCCTCAGCCCAGCAAGGCAGAGGGGTTCCCCAGGAGTCCAGGAATGTCCATCAGAGGTCCAGGAGCTGGGCAGGACCCAGGGATTCCCCTGAGCCCCAGCAGCAGCATACCCCTGGCAGATTCAAGTCAGAAACAAGAACATTTTGGAAGGGGATACAACCCCTTCTTATACAGTGCAAAACCTTTGAAGTTCTTTGAAGTCCTTTGAAGCAGGCAGTGTGAGAACCAGCTGGACTGGTTTAGAGGGAAGTCCCCTTCAGTATCAGGGACAGAGGTGTCAGTCGCCCAGCGGGAGGTGGAGCCAGCTTTGTAGTTACACAGGAACAGCCCTTCACTATCAGGTGCCATCTCCTCCCACTTCCCTGGCAGCAGATGCTGCCTTTCATCCATGGGCTGACTCAGACAACCTCCTGGGCTCTCCAGCCCCTGTCATCCTCAAACCAGACAGTCAATCCACAAGCAGGCCCATGCACTCTGGGCCAGGCTCACCAGCCAATCACACGCTAGCACCAACTTACACAAATATGCCAACTTCCAAAAGTAGGACTTCTAGACTAGACACAGCCATGTTGCATACATCATTTTGCAGCATTCATTCTCACGAGTTCTCTCATACCAAACTCGCCCCTGCACTCCCCACGCATCAGGAACTACCATGGGCATACATATTCCCCATTCATTCCTATGGGAGGGCAGGTCACTCACCATTCATTCACAGAGAGCTCAAGCACTTTACACTGTACCACAGTGAAAAAGTGCGCAGAGGCCTAGAATCACCAATACCAGGTTCCATAAATAGGCTAGGAAAACGCAAAAAGTCTAGGGGTGAACCTGCCTAATGGGCCGGGTCCAACACAACCCCCTTCCAGCCAAAACGCAGGGTAGACCAATCACACCACTGATGGGCTTCACTGCTTTGGGCGACAAAACCATGGACACGGCCTCGCACAGCAGGGACACCGTCCAGTTTTTCGCCACTCTGAACCTACATGGTTTCCTCCAAATAATAACTCTCTGACTCAACTAGGGTACCCCACTGGTACACACTAGTCATCCACAGCCAAGACCATGCCATAGGCCATCCAAATCACAGGTCCTAACTAATCCACAGAGTGGGGGGTAGTAACCCCTGGCACACAATAGCCATTCTCCACTCTCTCTATCAGTGTAGCTACAACTACCACTGATCCAACAACCTAGGGACCATACCCTCAGGCTGACCAGAGGTCACGGGCAAGAATGCCCCACCCTACCTCTACTTCTGGGTTTCCGCACCCTCACAGAAAAGCACTTCACCAGAACACAATTCTCCTACCAGATCAGGACCTCACTCCATCACTGGTCTACCACCTGGAAACTATTTCACTTCTGAGGTTCAAAGCACACAGCACAGTCCCTCTTCAAGCAGGTGGGGGGGGACACAGCACACAGCAAAGCCCCCTTTCCTCTACCTTGGTGGAAACAACAAACTGCAGGTGAGCCCCCAGAACACACAGCAAGGGCAGCCCCCTCAGTCTCTTCAGCTGATCCACTTTGGCAGAGATTCCTCTTGACCTAGAAGTTTCCTAATCTCCCAACCTAAGATCTAAACCCTCAGGTTACACCGGGGTCAGAAGTAAGGACACCGTCCCTCTGCACCCCCTTCCAGTTCCAGTATGTCTCAGGCTAGACAGAGCACACGCCAGCGGCGTATCAGCGACACACTCTCCTCCAGTACTCCTTCCAGGTCAGGCCACACCCCAACCTGGCTTTCCCCCCTCCTCGGGGAACGACCTCCAGAGGCCCCACAAATGGTCAAGCACTCTAGACGGTCAAAATGCTCAGCGAGCCAGGACTTCTGCACCCTCCACTTAGGAGCGGTACTGCCCAACACTAGGACCGCCGGAGTTCTGGTTACAGACACTCCCCGTCCTCTAGACACAGGAAGATCCTCCTCAAATGACCTATGTACAGCTTAGGCCCCTGACCTGGCGCTCCCTTAGGGAACCCTCCAGGCCCTGAGATAGGGTTTCAGGCCAACGTGGAACACACCGTCCCACACTCACTCCGCCTCCACTGAGACAGGGCGTGAGCCCCTACACCCCTACCATACTAATGGGACCAAGCTGGGTTACACATGAACCTCTTCCCCTTTACAGGATCATCAGATACACAAGCCACTCCTTTTGGAACCACTCCCTAATGCCTCTGCAAGACATCTAGCACACCGCCAGACATCCACCTTCTTGTCCAGTGCCTCTGCAGGACCTCCTGCACACCACCAGAGGTACACCTCTCATGCAAGCTTTTTAACAAAAAGAAAACTCACACCAACTCCTCCAGTTCAGCACATCACTCATTCGCACACTCCCCCCCCTCGGACTGGTAAGGCACTTTCCACCACCCCTGATCACTCAACCTGACCACACGTGACACAGGTACCAAACTCTGGGAGCGGGGAATGGGAATTAACACACTGGACACATTAAAGCTGCCACCACTGGATCCTACCACACTGGGGAATCCAGACACACACACTACACTCAGGGAACAACCACCCTCCTGAGCTAGTCATTTCTCCTCACACTCCCTCTCTTCCATCTACCCACACAGGGACAGGATTTGGGATTGGACACGGGACCCAGCAAGGGATTCCTAATCTATGGGAACCTCCCCCTCTAATGGCGTCCCGCCCTGTCACTTTCTCTCATCTGCCACTAAACATAAAGCGCAGAAACACATTTGAAAATGACACTCTTGAGGAAAAAAATCAAAAACAATAATCCCAAACATGTGACTATCTGAAAAAAACAATTGCAGAGTTTTGTAATGTAGCCAGTTGTCGCTATGGCACTGCGCAAACACAAGTCCAAAATCCGCACCGCTGACCAACAATGTTAGAACTGGCTATTTCTGGTAGGCTAAGGCTGACGCCAAAGCCAGGCAGAAACCACCATTCTAGTCAGGGCAAGGAAGTCACACGCCAAGATAACCTCTGCTCACCCCCTTGGTAGCTTGGCACAAGCAGTAAGGCTAAACTCGGAGGCAATGTGTAAAGCATTTGCGCCAGCGCACAACAGCAACAACATACTAGGCACACCACAGAAGAGACTCCACACAAGGTTATTATAAAAATAACTTTTGTATTGTAAAAACACATCAGATAAAATCACACATATACATTGTGCCAACTGGCACAGGCAATATTCACAGGGATTATGTACACAAGACAGGGCCACATGGGCGCCTGTCAAAATCAGATATAGAACTTCTAGATAAAGTGTAGAATATAAAATCACTTCTAGAATAAAGAATAAATGTAACATAAAATAATAATCAAAGATAACCGCCAGTAACCACTGGTAACAGGAACCAGGACCTTACTAGGACCACCTGTACTAAGAAAGAAGAACCACCTAAGTATCACACAGCATTAGGGGTCTAAGAAAGGATACATTACCCATGATGTAATAAACCTACATTCAGAGGAGTAGAAAAGACAACCACCTAAGAATAACCACATTTAGGGGCATAAACCAGAACACCTTACCCATGATGCATGAACACATTCAGAGGAGTAATAAGGAGAAACACATGATGACTAAACATTCAGAGGTGTTAAGAATAGAGCACATGATGCAATAAAATCACATTCAGGGGTGCAGCGCAAGAAGACACATGATGACTAAACATTCAGAGGTGCAGCGCATGGAAAGAAAGACACATAATGCATAAACATTCAGAGGTGCCATAACATAAGTCAATAGCGCAAAAACACACAGTAGGCAATTACTCTTTAAAAGCATAGAAATCACATTGCGCCTACACTACATAAGCCACTACCTGTGGCAGTCCCTAGGCCAACTGGCCTTGTTGGGGCAAGGATGCCCTGTGTCCAATGTCAGGGCGCGCTGCCATGCAGCGCCAGTCACAGAGTACAAAAAGCCTAAACGTGGCAGGTGCCCACAAAGTGCTGGGCACCTGGGCATCGCAATAAAATAAACTGCGACAGGGTCCTCACTGACCCTTGGGCGCAAACTGCGCCATGCTGGAGCCACACAGGCTCTGGGACACATACACTGTGCACGTTGGAGCCACACAGGCTCTGGCCAACACTGGTCAAACGTTGGAGCCACACAGGCTCTTAAAAACACATATGGCCCCTCTGAGCCACACAGGCTCTCTCAGACTGCGGGGGTCGTTGGAGTCCCTCACGGGGGACTCGAGCAAAAGAAAATGCGGCAGGGAGCCCCTCGGGCTCTAAACAGACCAAAAATGCCCCCACGAGCCTCTCTCAGGGCTCAACATCAACAATGCCCCCTTCGTTGGAGCCTCAAGGCTCTGGCGTAACGTTGGGGCGACCCACTGCCAACCGGGGCCGCCCGAGCACCAACTCTGCCTCACCGGCACACAAAACTCCATCTGCTCCCTCCCGGAGCAGCAACAGCATTGCCCCCGTCTCACCCGGCCCAGCCCTTAACTTACCGGGCCTCGGGCGGGGCTTCTCCACATCGCGGGACTCCTCGGCGACAGCAGGCGGGGCTCCTCTGGGCGGCGGCTCTCCACTCGCGGTGGGGGCAGGCACCGGCAATGTGTCTCGCGCCCCCCCCCGCTACCGCTCCTCCCGCTGCAGGGCTCCCTCCGCTCACGGGAGCCCTGCAGACCTGCCGCCATCACTCTTCCTCCTCTTCTCCCCGGGCCCGGCGGTGATCATCTCTCGGCACCCGGGCTGCGGGGGCGGGACTTCCGGCCGGCCGCGCTGAGATTGGCCGGCCGGCCAGGTACTTCCGGGTCGCCGCGGGCAGCGCGGCGGCCCGATTCAGGCAGGCAGGCAGGCGGGCAGGCATTAAAGATATCGGCGTGGGCAGCCGAAATTTAAATAAAGTCGCAAATAAGCGAGGTGGGCACTCGCCAAGGCGGGCAAAGCACTCTTCAGCACCATAATCCAAATAAAGCGTTCTACAGCGCTAGAGAACAGGCAGAGCGCTCCCAGGCGCTCAAGGGGAAGCACAGCGCTTCTTGCAGACAAATGCAGCTCCTCCATGCTGCAACAAGGTCCCAGTGATTCCAAGGGGGGCAAGCAAAGTCCCCCCCTCAGCCCAGCAAGGCAGAGGGGTTCCCCAGGAGTCCAGGAATGTCCATCAGAGGTCCAGGAGCTGGGCAGGACCCAGGGATTCCCCTGAGCCGCAGCAGCAGCATACCCCTGGCAGATTCAAGTCAGAAACAAGAACATTTTGGAAGGGGATACAACCCCTTCTTATACAGTGCAAAACCTTTGAAGTTCTTTGAAGTCCTTTGAAGCAGGCAGTGTGAGAACCAGCTGGACTGGTTTAGAGGGAAGTCCCCTTCAGTATCAGGGACAGAGGTGTCAGTCGCCCAGCGGGAGGTGGAGCCAGCTTTGTAGTTACACAGGAACAGCCCTTCACTATCAGGTGCCATCTCCTCCCACTTCCCTGGCAGCAGATGCTGCCTTTCATCCATGGGCTGACTCAGACAACCTCCTGGGCTCTCCAGCCCCTGTCATCCTCAAACCAGACAGTCAATCCACAAGCAGGCCCATGCACTCTGGGCCAGGCTCACCAGCCAATCACACGCTAGCACCAACTTACACAAATATGCCAACTTCCAAAAGTAGGACTTCTAGACTAGACACAGCCATGTTGCATACATCATTTTGCAGCATTCATTCTCACGAGTTCTCTCATACCAAACTCGCCCCTGCACTCCCCACGCATCAGGAACTACCATGGGCATACATATTCCCCATTCATTCCTATGGGAGGGCAGGTCACTCACCATTCATTCACAGAGAGCTCAAGCACTTTACACTGTACCACAGTGAAAAAGTGCGCAGAGGCCTAGAATCACCAATACCAGGTTCCATAAATAGGCTAGGAAAACGCAAAAAGTCTAGGGGTGAACCTGCCTAATGGGCCGGGTCCAACAGTTACCATCAAAGAAATTGGAAACCTGAGTGACAGCTGCTCTTTCTATCAGTTTTCCACTGATGGTCCATTTGAAACTGGCCTGTTATGGTCTTGGTCTAATGGGTCGTGATTGTTCTCCATGAATAGACTATCTTGAGCTCCTCTGATGATAAGCCTGTATTTAAGAAAGTGTTTCTTGGGTTCAATGCATGCTTGGTGACTGTGGCTGGCAGAAGCGTATTCTTGAAAGTTATTTGTAGACAGAGGTCTGACGGTGAACCAGCAGGTCCACTGGTCTTTACCAGATCGTGGGATTCTGAAAGATGCAAGTGTAGGGTGATTTTTCTTTGGGTGCGATCCCTCTTGTTGTTGTTGAGCGGCTTGTCTTGTGGCAAGGAGGCGTTCCGGTGGCTTTGGCGACAGTGTGGTCTGCCATGATACATTTATCATGGGACATCTGCCTACAGTCTCTACCTGACCTGTTAACGGAGCCCAGGTGAGGGATGTTTTCATGTTGATACCGACCGCATCTTACTGTTCTTCGCTCTTACATTTTGTTGAGGACCCCGGAGCAGCGAATAGAACAGGAGGGACTATGCAGGCGTGTAGCAAATAGGCCCTCAGACTCTAAACACCTCAGATACTCAATTGAAGTTGGTGGGCTCTGAACCCAGAATTCAAATCTTCTCCCCTCCTCATATGATTCTGATGGGTGGGGAGGTCCAAACCGGTGATTGAGAAGTGAGCCCCTCCACATTTGATTCTGATGGGGGGGGTCCACCTTCCTATAGCTTAGACAATACAAACTCTGGAGTTTCTATTGTACTCAAGCCTCTCATTTGACAAGCAGTGAAGACAGTGACCAAACATGACAGCTGTCACATCCGCCTGCTGGAGGCGCTGCAGTCCCTTCTAGATGCTCAAGATGTGGCTGTGATTGCACCAATCATCACCCTCTCCAGGAGTCATTATTGCAGCAGTTTGTTAGGTGGATCTCCTGAAACAACTGATCAGCAGTCTACAAAAGATCAAGAACTCTGCAGCATGCCGCCCAGAAGCGCGCAGATGTCTTCTCAACATCTGGGAGCCCAATGACTTAAACCCCTATCACACATTATGGGTCACTCTAGGGCTTACAATAGCGAAAGGTAACATAGGACGGCTCTGGGGAGCTGCTCACGCACCCACCCTGTCAGACTGAAAGAAAGACCTTGACTGGTGCATGTTCAGGGAGAAAAGGGTATACACTGCTCGGGGTTGCCGACCCCATGCAACCGACCTTTATTCTGTCTCTTCCCCATAACTTCCAATTCGGAAAACTGTTGATTGATGCTTGCTGTATGTCTCCACTGTCACCGCATTTACCTAATCCTTTGTACTGTCTGTAAATGTCAATGACTGTTAATAAAATGAATTATAAAAAAAAGAACTCTGCAGCATGGAAAGTCACTGGATATCAACATTCAGTCATAATCCTCCTCTTCTTAATCAATTGAGATGGCTTTCGATCAAGGATCGCGGTTCACCAGCTGGGGAATTTTCACACGTCCTTACCCTTGGTGCGCCTTAAACACTGGCGAAGGAATCTCCTTCCACGTACCCAAGAGGAACCTCCGCTCTGCCGACCTCGCCCCCGCTGAACCCCCGCTCATTTGCGGAGCAAGAGCGGGTGGAAGAACCTTCTCCTACATAGCGGCTTAGACCTGGAGCGAGCTCCCGATTACCATCAGACACGCCCCCACCATGCACACCTTCAGGAAGACTCTCAAGACCTGGCTCTGCGAATGACCAGAACTGCTGTTACAATGCAACTGCCTTTACATCACATGCCATTACAGTGCATGCCATTACACTGCATGTCACTACAACGCATGCCATTACAACGCATACCATTACAGCGCATGCCATTACAACACATCATAAGGTAAGTAATGGAGATTTCTTTAGTTTTAGGGTGGGTATGGGTTTTGGGGTAGATGGGAATAGTAATTTTTACCCCTACTCTATGCAACACTTACCCTACTGTTGCACTCACTGGAGTGGGAATAGTAATTGTTACCCCCACACTATACAACACTTACCCTACTGTTGCACTTACTGGAGTGGCAATAGTAATTTTTACCCCTACATTATCCAACACATACCCTACTGTTGCCCTAAAAGTATTATGCATTGTAATAGTATGCGTTGTAATGGAATGCGTTGTATTGGAATGCATTGTAATGGAATGCGTTGTAATGTTAGTTTGTAAAAATCCATTGTAATGGCATGTGTTGTAAAATCATGCAATGTAATGGTAGTTGCAATGTAAAAAACCGCATTGTAAAAGCATGCGTTGTAATTGTTTGCGTTGTAACGTCATATATTTGAGTAGCGCGCTTAAAAAAATCCCTGATTGATTTATTGATTGATTGATCTGCTATTATAGTAAACAAGCCCAGGTGCGTTGTAGTGAACATTCTAAAGGCACAAACATTTCGTTACCACAGTGAAAGAATTTGGAGTTTGAAGATGCTGGACCCCTGATATGCCACACTAATCTAAAAGAGGTGTAAAAACGTGTTCCCATATTTCCCACAAGAAGTAGCCCTGGGACCACCCTCCGGAGTCTGTAATAGGGCGGGTCTCGTGCGGTGGCCGTGTTTTTAAGCCACCTGCGTCCTGGGATTGAGGGGTTCAAAAAGCGTTGTCGCCACTGACACTCATTTTACGTTAAGACCTGTGCTTTAAATGGGCCGGTACTGTCCGGTATGGAGTACCAGCACTTTTTTATTTTGAGAGTGAGAGTACCTACACTTCTATTTTTCCATTTCAAGCACTAGTTAAGGCGGTGGGGACTTCATTGTGCATTAAACTCTTTAATGCTGCATCCAGCAGAAACCTTAAAAGGACAACAGAGAAGGTGATAAGAAAAAAAATCTTTCAGGACATCCTAATAACTCGTTGCCTTGGAGGGCCCTCGTCTCTAGAATGCCGCTCCTCACACAGCCAAGTAGGTCTGCGGCCTTTTCAGTCTTTTCTACCTTCTATTTCAGTTTCTTCCTCTCTCAGTTCCATACCTCGCTCATTCTAATGTAATTCCCCCTTTTCTCATAGTCATTCATTGTTACACCTGTCGTCGCTCCCTTCCTAACTCCAGCTTCAATTGTACGTTTATACGCACATCATCTAGCATGCCTTCATGGTTGTCAATCTTCCTTGTCTCTCCCCCCCCCCTCTCTCTAGTTCTCTCTCCCCCTCACTTCCTCTGTCCTTAAATATCACTCTTCCCGCTTCCGCTTTCGGTTGTGTCTCTCCCAGCCACACTCTCTCTCACTTGTCCCTTTCCATTCCTCTGTCTCAGCTGCTTTTCCATACCCTGCTCTTTCCTACAGCGCTACCTGGATTGAGCCTGTTTCTAAGCGCTTGTAAGGTTTGGACACAAAGCTGTGAAGGCCGCAGGAGGCTGTGTCGCCTGTTCTACGGGTCCTGGGGAGTAGGAGGTTAGCTCAAAGTATCAAGTGAATGCTGCCAGTTACCACTGGTGCTCCAGTGCCTGAGATACTATTTCCTTCGAATTCACTAATAAGTGCTTCCCTTTGTGAAGATGACTCTAAAGGCAGTGATGAAATGAAATGAATGAAACTTATATAGCGCACGACTTACCCTGGGGCATCTCAGCGCTTGCTTAGGGAACCCGTCCTGGTATTCCCCTGTGAGATAACCCTGGCAGGGTATCCACAAGGTGAAAGCCAGGCATCCCACCGCGAGGGGCCGTTGTTGCAGAGGCCGCCGCACCCTCCCGTAGGGAGGGGGAGGCTCGAGGGCCGGCGCCATAACCCACGCGGTGCCAACAGTGGGGGTGAATTGGTTCTGGGCACCCCGAAGCGGCCAGGAACCAGCGGAAGCGGGGTGCGCACCAGCCACCCCGACAGGAAGTGACCTTGTGACCCGGGCGCCCCCAGAGGGCGACCAATGGTCAACCTTGCTACCTTTGAACCCCCCAATCAGGGGGGTTCACCTGAGACCCTCTAGGGGGGCTCAGGAGGATTTAAGCACCGCCGCTCCCCAGCAGAAGCACAACGTCTTCAGGGAGCTGGGAGAGCGGCGCGACAACGACATCGCTTGAAGGAAGAGGAACCAAGGATCGACTGCTGCAGGAGACGACGAGGGACAGCCGAAGCAGGAGGAAGGCAAACCTACCCCCCCCCCTCCGCCCGGTCGTCGGTGTTCGCCCGGGACGGCACCGCAGAGTAGCGCGCCGCTCCAGCCTCCAGCCCAGCTCCGCGAGACTGCAACGCTGACATCTGGAAGCGACAGACGGAGTACGAGCTCGGCGATCCAGCCAAGCTCCACCGCGGTGAGCGACTCGACTTTCCCCCGCTTTCCCGCCCTCCCCGTACATAGCGCGCATTGAGCCGCTACACCCAACGAGCGGGAAGGTAAAGTGGGGAGGAAAAAAGCGGCGGACGGTAAGCTTGTAGGTGAGGCCAACCCAGCCGGGTTAGCCGGCCCCGAGTTTCTCCCTCGATCCAGCGGCGCAGAAATCAGCCCGCAGAAACCAGGCCAGGGCCCATTGACACGATCCAGCGGCGCAGAAGACAGCCCGCTGAAAAACCTCTCACAGCCGGAGCGAGCCACACCTCCCCGCCGATCACGTGGGAGAGCGCGCCGCGCAGAGCGGACGCGCCCGCTCGGTCTCCCCCTTGAAAACTCACGCATCAGGCGGTGCGGACCAGGAAAAAGGGTACAACGTGCTCAGAGCCCGCTGAAGGCACACGCATCACGCGGTGCCACCGCAAACGGCCTGACGCAGACACAGGGGGAAGAAGGCAACATGGCGGAGGACCAGCCAGAGGAAATGGCGGAGGTGTTGAAGAGGATCCGCGAAATATCGGCGGTGCACGGTGACGACTGGCTCCAGCCTCATTTGGCCAAAGGGAAGGAGAATAGGCCGGAGGGCCAGGCGGAGGAAGAGGCGTGCCCCTCAGCACCCAAGAAGCCCAAGACCACACCCCGGAAGAAGACTTCTAAAAGAAACCCCCCAAAGAAGGTACGCCAGAAGCCCCCACCGCCGAGGCTGGACGACGCCAAGCAGGGCGAGATGACCGGCAGAGCAGTTAATGGTGAGCATATTAGTACCATTGTAAAAGAATGCTTGAGATCGCTGGCGCCAACCTAGCTTAATGGCACAGGGCAGGGGGCGGCAGGGCCTAGGGAACAGCGCGCGGAGGAAGCAGGGGGTATGACATGGCATATGGTTGATCCGGGGTGGGCACGGCAAACAAGGGTCCAGGAGCAGGTGGGCCTGTCCGTGCAGGGGGAACAGATTTCTCCGCTACCCGGTTGGGGGTACACTACTTCGTCCGGGAGCCCAGGGTCGGGTGGGCTAGGCACTGACCTCTATGTTAGGCCATCTCCCGGACCGGCCTCCTTGACGACGAAAGCCACTGGGCTGGCATGCCTTATTCCTCTTGCAGTGAAGGAGAGGATATGGCGCAAGGAGTTTATAGATATATTTTCACTGTTGGAAATACAGCTAGAGGGCCTCGACCTGACCACATGTGACAGGAAGGAGGATGACAAAAGAGAAAGGCGCGGGGCCAGAAAGGAGCGGAATTTTGAGAATTGGCTAGACGCATTCAGAATTATGGCGTGTATCATAGATGAGAGGTTCCCCCATTGCGCAGCGGACCTATGGTTATACGAAGTCAACATACACTTAGCACAGAGGCAATTCCCTGGGGACGCCTGGTTGGAATATGATAAAGGGTTTAGATTAAAGATGCAGAGGCACCCAGAGATGGAGTGGAACGAGGAAGACGTATCAGGTTTCATTCATAAGATGCTCGCGGCCAAGGAAGTGAAAGCCTGGACAGGCAAATATGACCAGTCCTTTCGGAGCTCTTCTCATAAGGGGAAGAACAAATCTTACCAAAAGCATTCCTCGGGGAGATCCAACTCCCCGCCCACAACCAAGGCAATATGCTGGAGATATGATGCGGGGGACTGTTCATGGGGCTCCTCGTGCAAATTCCAACACGCATGCTCGAGCTGCGGGGGTAGGCACGCCGCGTTGGCATGCAAAGGCTCCAAGCGCGAATCAAAAGGTGACAAGAAAGAGAAACACAAGAAGCACTAGCCCCGAGGCTAGTGGGGGCGGGGCTCTAGTAGACATTCAACATTGCCAGCTGGCTAGGTCCCCCATTAATACGCAACAGCTGCGCAGACTAGCAAACAAATACCCAAACAAAGTGGACGCCAGAGTACTGGTGGAAGGCTTTGAGGAAGGTTTCATTATCCCATTCCATGGCCCGTTACCACTGGAGGGAGCGAACAACTTACAGTCAGCGAGGCAACACCCCAAGGTGGTAGGCACAAAGATAGAGAAGGAGAAGAGCCTGGGTAGAATCGAGGGCCCCCTTCCTAAGGAACTACACGCAAGTATAGTCGTCTCTCCACTGGGAGTGGTCCCCAAGAAAGAGAAGGGCCAATTTAGACTAATACACCACTTGTCATATCCCGAAGGGTCGTCCGTGAGCGATGGAATTGACCCAGAAGCATGCTCAGTTGGTTATGCGTCAGTAGATGATGCGATCGCACTAGTCAAAGCATCAGGAAAGGGATCCCTCATGGCCAAGGCGGACATTGAATCGGCCTTTCGCCTATTGCCCGTTCACCCGGCCAGTTTCCATCTACTGGGTTTCCAATGGGAGGGAAACATATATTTCGACAAGGCCATGCCCATGGGCTGTGCCATATCCTGCGCCTATTTTGAACAATTCGCCACCTTCTTGGAGTGGGCCCTCCATGACATGCACCAAAAAGGCGGAAAGCTGCACTACCTGGACGACTTCCTGTTCAGAGGCCCAGCAGGATCCACGACGTGTGCTAGTACACTGGCAGCATTCGAGGCCCTGACAAAGTCACTTGGGGTCCCCCTAGCAAAAGAGAAAACGACAGGCCCAACCACAAGACTTACGTTCCTGGGCATAGAACTGGACTCCATGGCAGGGACCGCCAGGCTGCCCCCAGACAAAGTGCAGGAATTCAGGGAAGAAATTGCCAAGCTACGGGGTCGGAGCAAGGCCACCCTTAGGGATATCCAAGGAGTGATAGGCAGACTGAATTTTGCGGCTAGGGTCATCCCGCCGGCGAGGGTCTTCTCCAGGCGCCTAACCGCGCTGACAGCCGGCGTTACCCACAAACACCATCACATCCGGCTAAGTGCGGGTGTAAGACGGGATCTGCAAGTGTGGGACGAATTCCTGCGGGAGTTCAATGGTGTTCTGATCTGGAGAAAAGGTTGGGTGACCGCTGAGCAGTTATCCCTCTACACGGACGCGGCTGGGAGCCTGGGTTTTGGGGCGGTCCTGGGAAACAGATGGTGTGCCAGCCAGTGGCCAGACAGGTGGCATGCGCAGGGGCTCACAAAAAACATCACTTTCCTAGAGCTATTCCCAATAATAGTGGCGCTGACCGTCTGGAAAGAGGAGATAAGAAACCTGAAACTCACCCTATGGTCCGATAACAAGGGGGTAGTGCAGGCCATTAACAGAGGCGCAGCAAGATGCCCTGACATGTTGAGGCTAATGCGGCAGTTGGTTAAATTACAGCTGGAGGGGAACCTGGAGCTGAAGGCTCGACACATGCCAGGGACAGAGAACACAGCTGCAGATGCGTTATCCCGGCCCCAAATGAAGCGGTTCAGAAAACTTGTACCCGGGGCGACCAGGGAGATGACCCCCTTTCCACCATACCTGTGGGACCTGGTGGGGTTGACCTGTCCAGGTTAATTGGGCATTCGCTCACCCCTGAGGCACAAAGGAGATACAAGAAATACGCAGGCACAGTAATGAGAATTGGGGGCATAAAGTCATTGGAGGACAAGGCCGAGGCGCGCACAGCGAAATTCGTGCAATGGGCATTCGACGCCAAGAAAACGAGATCTTGGGCCCAGGCACACCTGTCTGCCATTGCTCACTTTGCCAGGCTCTACACAGGTGAGGACCCCACGGCCTCTGCCTATCTGAAAACAGCCTTGAAAGGCTGGCGAAGGGTTGAGGGGACCAAGAAGGACGGCAGGCGCCCCATTGACTTCGACAAGCTGGGGCGGCTACTGAGTACATTAACCAGCATCATTTCAGACAAATATGAGCTACTACTGTTCAGGGCAGCCTTCACCACGGCATTCTTTGGGGCATTCCGTGTAAGTGAGATAGTGGCTCCCAACAAATCAGGCCCGGCACAGCGTTGCCTCCAAGCCAGGGACATCAAGCCGATGGTGAGGGCCGTTGAGCTCACGCTGAGGCAGTCCAAAACGGACAGGGCACGAAAGGGGACGGCGATACACCTACATTGCATCCCAGAGGCCGGGCTCTGCGCGGTGTGCTGGCTCTTTAAGTACATGGCGGCCCGCCCGGCGGGCGAGGGCCCCCTCTTCATACATCGGGATGGAAGGAACCTGAGCAGGTTCCAATTCACGGCTGTAATGCGCCAGGGCCTTGGTAAGGCCGGTTTCCAGGCAACATCATTTGCTCCTCATTCCTTCAGGATCGGCGCAGCGACCTCGGCATCGCAGCATGGCATGCCGGAGGACAGGATACAGGCTGTGGGCAGATGGCGTTCCAGGGCCTACAAGTCTTACATACGCCCACATCTCATATAAAAAAAAAAAAAGAGAGAAGAAAGGAAGAAGAGGGGAAGTGGTGGGGGGGAGCAGCCGCCTTGGGATGCCGCACGGCAGGGTTCTTGCCCTCCCTCGACCACACCCGGTGCGCAGCAAGCCACCCTAATGGAACATTTTCTCTTGACAGGGGGACGCCTGCGGCTTGTCTGGGTGGTGGGACATTCATTCGTGTCCAGAATGGAGTCCTGATGGCAACGAGCGGGGCACAAAGCAAGCAGGCCCAAGGCGACATACATCCGCTGGATAGGACGGCCCAGCATGAGATGGGAGCAGTTACTGCCTACCCTGGACGGCCTTATGGCAGACTCAGCGTGGCTGCCCGATGTCCTAATCATACATCTCGGGGGGAACGACCTAAAACGCTTTGGCCGCAAGGCGGTGGGGCAGGCCATTCAAAAGGACCTCACCAAAGCCGCGGCATGGCTGGGTCCCACGACAGTGGTCTGGTCAGAGATGATCAGCAGGAGGCACTGGAGGGGTGCTGACTCCAACAAAGCGGTAGATAATGCGAGGCGCAAGTTAAATATCGCCATGCACAAGTTTTGCTCTACCAATGGCCTGGAATCAATCCGGCACGGCCTCATCCACCCAGGCCGCCCGGAACTTTATGGACAAGATGGGGTGCATCTGTCCGACAAAGGAATGGAGGTGTTCTGGGATAACTTGTGGGGTGCAATGGCGCTCGCAGGTTGTCTTTAAAAAAAAAAAAAAAAAAAAAAGAGGTGGGTAGCCACGAACCAAGGGCAAAGGGGGGGAGCCGCAGAAAGACGTGAGCCTCCCTGCGGCGTGGCGGAAATCCTACAATGGTTGGCTAACCAAACACACCGGTGGGCGGTGTGTAGGAGGAGGGCCACTCACTTTTGAATGCCGCACGGCAGGGTGACGTGGCCGCACAAAGGAGGGGAGGAACAGATGGAGGCAGCCCAGACCCGGCCGGACGGCAGGGCGCAAATGGTAGCGAGCTGGAGACCTAACTCCAGGCAGATAAGCTCCCCTTCATGACACCCAAAAGGGGTGTGGCCAACCAACCACTGGAACACCAATAAACTGACTAAGAACTGGTTGCGCACAAGTGCCATTTACGAACTGAGGAGTGCACAAAAGACAGACACCTGTACCAGAGGAAGGTGTCATAATCTGTAATGTGATGTGCATGATTGATGACTAGAGTTCGCAAATGAAGATTGCACAACCAGTATGTTATTAATATTGTTATTAATATTTTTATTGATATTAATAAATCTGCGGCCAACAATGACCACCACTAATAACTGCCATTGTTGGCTGACATTATTTCCTAGTAGTGACAGAGAATGTATGCAGAATGCAGACCGGCAAGTAAGTATGTGTTGGTGTCCCACTGAGTAGGCACATGCGAGGGTTATTGCAGAGGCCGCCGCACCCTCCCGTAGGGAGGGGGAGGCTCGAGGGCCGGCGCCATAACCCACGCGGTGCCAACAGTGGGGGTGAACTGGTTCTGGGCGCCCCGAAGCGGCCAGGAACCAGCGGAAGCGGGGTGCGCACCAGCCACCCCGACAGGAAGTGACCTTGTGACCCGGGCGCCCCCAGAGGGCGACCAATGGTCAACCTTGCTACCTTTGAACCCCCCAATCAGGGGGGTTCACCTGAGACCCTCTAGGGGGGCTCAGGAGGATTTAAGCACCGCCGCTCTCCAGCAGAAGCACAACGTCTTCAGGGAGCTGGGAGAGCGGCGCGACAACGACATCACTTGAAGCCCACCCACCCACACCTGAGGAACAGCAGAGTCGCAGTGCTGGACATTGGGGGAAGGCGTTTGGCGGAAATCCTACAATGGTTGGCTAACCAAACACACCGGTGGGCGGTGTGTAGGAGGAGGGCCACTCACTTTTGAATGCCGCACGGCAGGGTGACGTGGCCGCACAAAGGAGGGGAGGAACAGATGGAGACGGCACTCGCGGCCCAGACCCGGCCGGACGGCTGGGCGCAAATGGTAGCGAGCTGGGGACCTAACTCCAGGCAGATAAGCTCCCCTCCATGACACCCAAAAGGGGTGTGGCCAACCAACCACTGGAACACCAATAAACTGACTAAGAACTGGTTGCGCACAAGTGCCATTTACGAACTGAGGAGTGCACAAAAGACAGACACCTGTACCAGAGGAAGGTGTCATAATCTGTAATGTGATGTGCATGATTGATGACTAGAGTTCGCAAATGAAGATTGCACAACCAGTATGTTATTAATATTTTTATTGATATTAATACATCTGCGGCCAACAATGACCACCACTAAGAACTGCTATTGTTGGCTGACATTATTTCCTAGTAGTGACAGAGAATGTATGCAGAATGCAGACCGGCAAGTAAGTATGTGTTGGTGTCCCACTGAGTAGGCACATGCGAGGGTTATGGAGATTAAGCAAGCTATTGCCCAGAGTCGCAGAGTGTGAACCCATGAGTCGAGGAGGCACCGGAGCGAGAATTAACGAGTCCGTGGAATTTTTGAGCCCAAGACCCGCCGAGGCGGGGAATTGAACCCTGGTCCAGGACCGATCTCAGGCTCCAGGTCTGCCGCCTCTAACCCCTGAGCCACACTTCTCCACGTGATGGCGAGCAGGGAAGGCTGTCTGGAGGAGGTGATGGAGGGCTTGCAGCCCACACAGGGTACACATAGCAGTCAAAAAACACAAGATAAAAGGTCAAGGCACCCTGGACCTGCACTGGTTTTAAATGTTCGAGGTAGTATAGACAGAACAGTGGTAGTGCACGAACTGGGAACCTGACTTCCCTGGCTCCCTTGATATTTTGGAAAACTAAAATTAATACCGCAAACAAAAAATGCTCAGCACATACCAATATATTTAAAGTATCAAAAAATGATGTAGTACAGTCTATGAGAATGAAATATAATATCAATCACAATCCTAATGAATACACTCCCAAAGCCCAATGAATTTGCTGGAGACTTATTTTTATCAAAAAACGTTCTTCTTTCTTTATTTTGATAGATGATATTTTCATTCAATTATTAAAAACATGATACATGATCATAGCCATGGGCTTTGGGAGTGTATTCATTATGATTGTGATTGATATTATATTTCATTCTCAGAGATTGTACTATATCACTTTTTGATACTTTAAATATAGTGGTATGTGCTGAGCATTTTTTGTTTGTTGTACACATAGCAGTCACAATGGATTTTATTTTTGTTTGTTTATTTTATGTGTCTTATATAGCGCCTGAATCACCCCATACGGGGTATCTCTGCGCTCAGACTGCTTGTGGTCATACCAAGGAGGACTAGAACAGTTCAGCTTTCAGAAGTTTCCTGAGGCCAGGAAATGTGTGCACCGGCACGTCTGTATGGGGAGTTGGTTCCAGTACCGAGGGGCCAGGTAGGAGAAAGCTTTACCTCCTGTACGTGCCAGTTGGATACCGGGAGTGCAATGGATGGTCAATCTCTGGCTCTTACAGAGGTTTATGACTTGCTTTAGAGGTGGGACGTTATGGAATGACCGTCCAGACTACACCCATGACTCACTGGCCACCAAAATAAAGCCTTCTGATGGGATCTGGGCAGTGGACACTCGAGCCAGGTCACTTTAGGGTGCTGGGCAAAACTTCTGTGATGAATGGTCTCTCTGGAGGTAGCTTTGCAAGGACATCTGAGCAGCAACTAGTGACTGTCAGAACCAGTCAATCAATCAATCAATCACGATTTATAGAGCGCAGCTGCATTACCAGTGAGGGTATCGAGGCGCTTTGAGAGCACCTGTTATCCTATTGGCTGATCCTCCAGGTCTTGAGGTACTTCCTGAACTGCTTGAGTGATGGTGAGGCTCTGGGGGGCTGGGGGAGGTTATTCCAGGTCTTAGCTGCCAGGTGGGGGAAGGAGCGCCCTCCGCTGTGCGTCCTGTGGATGTGCTGGGTAGCTGCTAGAGAGAGGGATTCAGAGCAGAGTTTCCTTTTAGGTTGGGGACGTTCATTCGATTGTTGAGGCACGCCGATCCTTCGTTGTGTAGTGCCTTGTGTGCGTGGGTGAGAAGTTTGAAGTGGAATCTCTTCGCGACTGGTGGCCGGTGGAGTTTCCCGAGTTGTGGGGGTGTGTGGGTCCATCTGGGGAGGTCAAGGGCGAGTCTGGCTGCTGTGTTTTGGATAGTCTGGAGTTTCGTCATGAGTTGGGATGTTGTGCCTATGTAGAGGGAGTTGCCATAGTCTAATCTGCTGGAGAAGAGAGCTTGCGTGACTGTTCGCCTGGTGTTAGGTGGGAGCCATCTGAAGACCAGCAGTGCAGGGACATGCGCAGGTAGTGTGAAAATCTGAGCCCAAGTAGTGTGCAGGGAGTCAGGGCCCTCTGCAGGAAGTGTAGCAATGACGTCAGTGCAGGAGTTGCGCAGAACCTTCAGTCAGCATAACCCTGCCTGGAGGGGTTTATATGGGAGAGTACAAAGTCATCCACGTGCCCTTAGGTTTGCAATGCCTCGATGCAAGGTACACAGGCAACATTCATGGGCAAGTGAGTGTGCAGGGTCCCGACAGACAGGCACATACATAGAGGGTCCCCGTGCAGAGCAGGTGTACAGGCACCAACATGTACTTGCCATAATGACCCTTTCGCCCAGGGCCTCCCCGACCAGTCACAGACATCAGGGGTAAGATGAAAAAGCATCACAGCATCCTGGAACGTCCAGTGCGCATGCCTTTGCAGCAGCAAGAGAGGCGGCCTCGGGAGGAAAAGAAATAGTTAACAGGAGAAGATGTGGTATAATGGCCGGATCGGCTGACTTTGGAACTATAGAACCTGGTTGGAGTCCCAGCGTGGGCTCAACATTGTGTGATTCTGGTGAAAACATTTAGGGCCAGATGTACTGCCCTATTTTGCATGCACAAACGGGTTTGCGATCTGTTTGCGCATGCAAAATCTACTAGGGCCAAGTACAATCCCTATTTAGCGTGTCGCAATTTTTTTGCGACTCGCTAAATAGGAATCGCGAGTTGCTAATAGGAAGCGGCCTTCCAAGGGCATTCCTTCCTAATAGCGAGTCAGAGGCCTATGTAAGAATGTTTTGCGACCGCAATTGTAGTTGCAACACACTCGCAATTTACCGCCCTCTTCAAGAGTGTGGTAAAGCACTCGCAAATACAGGGTAAATATTTTTTAGGGGCAGGCAGGCCCTTAAAAAATGAAACGAAAACGTTTCACTTTTCTTTTTTTAAATGCATCCCGTTTTCCTTTAAGGAAAACGGGATGCATTGAAAGAAAAAACATACCTGCTTTATTTCAAAGCAGTCCCAGTCTGTGTACCTTGTTTGGAACATTTAAACATTCTCAGCGTTGGAAATGTATTTATATGTACATTATAGATTGGGACGTCAGCCCACGCGCATGGCAGGCAGACGGCAATGGCGGATATCCAGCGGTTTATTCCGTTTAATATTCAGCGCCTCTGAGTGATGTGATTCACACACTCACCGTCGCCCCATAATCATGGATTTCCCATAGCGTCCGAGCTGCTTTATGTTCAACGTGTGCTCAGTTGTCGGGACTGATGGATCTCAATGCCACGTAATGTGTCGTATAATTTCCGTCTATAGCGTAATAAGTTATGCAAATTTAACTGCTTGTCTTACAATTTGTTGCTCTTTGCTGATACTTTAGAAATCCTGCCACATAACTTGATCTTTCATTGCCACATAATTTCAAGGGCCCTGGGTATATTTCTGATCTTTCAGAATAATGTTATGGGGACAATACATTTTATAGACACCCCGAAAACTATAAACCCTTTTTATATGGAGTTGTTTATGTTGTTTATTTGGAAATCAAGATCTCCAGAGCTGCAGCAACATCTTGGATCAGAGATGCCTGCAGGCTGTGCGTGGTTACAAATCGTTCAATATATGTTAAATGCATGTAGCACATATGATTCTATCGACTGCAACGTATACAGTGGCTGGAGGGCAACTGTGGAGGGTACAGTGGGGGCCTGCGTTGTACCGGACCCATTGTCTGATTTCTAGAGGGGGCAAGAGTCTAAGGGGCAGATTTATCAAACCTTCAACCAGCACAACGCAGCAATCCGCCTTGCTGCGCTGCGTGAAAGGGCAGGGGTGCACCGTATTTAACATTATACAGCGCATTCCTGTTCTTTGCTAGCGCTGGCACACAGTGCGCTGCCTAGCTCCAATGCAGGCAGCTTTGCGGCACTGTGCAAGGGAGCCTATGTTGCATGCAGAAATGTTTTTGTGGACGGAGGGACACTTTCTTACACAAAAACAATCCATAAAGGCATTTTCCTCTTTGTATGTGTGCTGCAGGCTCAGCACGCATAGTAAGAGGAAACAAGCATTTGCAATTCACTAGGTCTCGAATTTGTGAGAGTTTAAGCTATTAGAATCGCAAATGACAATGCCTTTTATTTATCTGTTTTGGTAATTATCACATAAATAAGAGGCATTGGGGTATATTCACAAGAACGTGCGCTAAATATTACCAGAAAATGCTAACGCACCTTTACACATCGCAGCCGATCGTGGGAAAATAACCCTGTGTTAACGTGGAATTCACAACACCGCTGTACCATGCGATAGTCCGCCGAAAACGCAGCCAATGTCCTCAATACAACCACTGCGATGAAGATAAAAACACAAGCCCCAACGCGGAAAAACGTGCAATGAGCCCATCCGCGATGAGGAAAGCAGGGATAAGCACCGCCAGGCCTGCATCACCCACACAGAAGTGAAAACTACACTGCCCGGAAGGGAGAAGGGTGCAGCACACACACATAGGCAGCAGAGCACCCCAACATTCAACACAATGTGGTACAAACACCAACATTTGCACAAATGAACACAGGACATAAGTGTACCTGCCTGTGGCCGGAAACGGCCACAGGCAGGTACACTTATGTCCTGTGTTCATTTGTGTTCAAACGGCCATACGCACCTGGCAAAGCACGAAACAGGGACACAAGAATGTGCAAGTACAAACCCACAGTCCTGATGGGGTAGCAATGCACGTATGATGGAGCCAGAGAGTCTGTGACACACACATTGGCAGACAAAGCAAGACACAACACAGTCGGATACAAGTGAAAGTGCTCAAACTTTATCAACAAGTGCATGTCAGTACATCCAAGAAAAATGTCACGATATGCATGACAATGCAGCAGCATGCCTGAATGAGGAACGGAGAAAACGCACCCATGTCCACCTCGGGGGAGTCCATCACCAATACAAGTCTGTGCCAAGCCGCGTTGGTTGTCCGCGCTGGGATCATGTGTCAAGGACAATGCAGCTATGTCCACTGTCATCTCGGGACATGTAATCAGATCCACCACCTGCAAACAGGCGTCGGGACACATGCAATGGGTCACATCCAGCCGTGGCTGCAGGTACCTTGTCACTCGTCCATGAACGCGAGTGCAGCAGTGTAGGCCAACAGCTCCAATGAGGCATCGTCGTCCAACACATCCGACATGTTGTCGACGTAATCCATCAGCTGACCCGGACAGATGTGCTGACACCAACCACTCAACCCAATGTGCATCAAAGCCCAGTCTGGTAGTGGCTCAATGTGCTCACTGCACACGTCGACTCGTGCAATCTCCCAGACCTAGTTCCCAGCCTGCATGCCAAATACCCATGCATGCCATAAACAGGTATCACAGTGACACTCCTTGTCGTGGGCCAACAGGGGGCGCACACACACGTCGAAGTTCAGGTCAGCCACCGTGACGTTGGAGAAGCAGACATCCATGGACCACTCGAATATGCATGAGCTACAATGCAACATAGGCTAAACGCAGGTGACGTCCGCAAGGCGGAAGCTCAGCCGGTAACTTATTAGCTGCACTGCCAACGGCAATGCCCCCAGAACATGCAGCATACATGCACGGTACAGCTCCACGTGACTGGAGTCGAGCGTGTGTCCGGGATGGTCTTCCATTGTGTCAGTGGCTCTGCTTGCAATGGACACACTTACCGCACCTCCTGCACGAGGCCAGGTCCGAGCCACACCCTGCTGCCCCTGCCGAATCAGCACACCCCTGCGGTGACCTGACGTACGCCAGACCAACACACGACGCTTGTGCATGTAGTGGGGTGCGTGTGCAGCAACAGGTCCAAGGTCACTGCCAGCATTGAGGTGACATGGTAACGTCCAATGAAGACAGCACACTATGACGTTGCAGGACCAGTGCCCATCATGCTGACACAATGACTACACGGACACACTTGCTCAGATGGTGTAAATGGCTATGTGCACGTGCGAATGGACACCTTTATTAGCAGGCACACATATCGAGTGACACCTGTGTTGGATGTGTGTGGGGTGTGTGCACACCAGCCACAAAGGGCTGCCTGGTGCAGTCAGAAATCAACAACAGTATACATCGAAAAGGTCATAATCATACAACCACAAAGGCCCCATGACTTGTGCTGCATAGAGTTGGTGGCCCCGGATGCACTGCGGCCAGAAGAGACCCACCACCACGGGATGGTGACTTGTGGTGCAGTCAGATGGGCCATGCGACTTGATCGGGTCCTCATGAATGTCCGAGGTGCATGTGGCGGAGGGTTGCGGGGGACAGTGGAAGGTGTCCTCCAGGGCATGATGCAGAGGTTTGATGATATCCGTAAGCAGCAAATGGAAGAGTAGATTGCGACGGCATCGCTTTCGCCACATAGTCAGTATCACTGACATGATGGTGACGACAAACCCAAGTCCATGGATTCAGTTGCCCCAAGAGTCCAATCAGAATGTGTCGTAGGTCTCGGGACACAGACTCAGTGGCCCCGTGGCTGAAAGGGGATGTAGTCTGCAATGAGGCCTGTACAATGACATCAGGTTTGTCATAAATGAATCAAGGCTGAATTCAAAATTGTGTATGACTTACTCGACTGCAGTTGTAGTCCTGAGGCAGTGGTTAGCATGGGCCATTCCCTGAGTGTCGCCAGCCTAGGTTGGATGGCACCACCGGCCTGCTTAGCTCAGGTTTAGTGACACCACAGGACACAGACTTGCTGTGGACAGGGTTGATGGCACCAGGTCAGTTGTTGGTAGTGTTCGTTCATGACTCTGATCCGGCTGTCGTCCGGACTGAACTGCATCTTCCTCTGACTCCTCTCCATGCGCTAACTGGTGTGGACTCTGCCATTCATAAATCACGACTAAGTGCTGGATGTGTGACCTACTGGTCCGCAGGGTAGGCCTGAGCCCTCAAACACGTGTCACCGGCTTGCGTTGAACAGGGTTAGTGGCGCCACGTGTGGCTGGCTGGCATAGAACAGGGTTCGTGGCACCACGTGTCGCCGGCTTGCCATATGGAATTATGCCTCACTGATTGTAGGGGGTCTGGTGCTGTGGCTGCTGCCACTGACTTTGGGACACTGCCATTCAGGCCTCAGGACACAGTTCCACATGTGGGGCCTACTGGGCCGACGAGGACACCGGTGGAGTATTTAAATGAGAAAGAAGTACTGTGGACCAGCGTCGGGGGGGGCAGTGATGGTCTGTGGAGGCTGCAGAGGTCACGGGACTGGTGCTTGCCGATTGCACCGGCACGTGGTGGGCCTTCTTTGACACACACCGGTGTAAGCAGGTGAGCAAAGCCTCGTTGGTGCGCAGGGGCAAGCATGAGGGGTCTGGGGACCAGCGGCCCAGGGTGCAGCAGGCGCACAGGGACGCAGGCCCCGCCGCACTTGATGCTGGATTCGTGGTGGGCTGGGAGGCGCCGCCCTGGCAGAAATTGTCCATTCAAAATGAGAACCATTGAGCAGTGCGAGGGCTTTCTGTTCACACCCTTATGCAGGCCTGGCGTACGTATGTCCAACCCACTACGCTTGAGCATGCAGGGGGAGATGTAATATGCAACATTTCCGTTTTCTGCCTTTCATGCTGTGGGTAGTCGTCTTGCTTAGCACCAGCAAAAGGCAGATGTTAAATCCCTGCTGCTACCATGGCTTATCGCCTGTTTTTCGTTTGCAACTGGGATCTGGCATTTCGTTGTGAAAGTGATGTTGTGTTTTTTTTTTCGTGTGTTTTTGCACGGGAACGCCTACTCTGCCTCTCATTAGGGTAAGCTGGTGGTGTTCACCGCGGAGGTACATTTCGGGGCAGTTATTGTGGGAATACTGGCGATGTCCGTAGTTTGCACCAGCTTGTGAGAGGGGTGTTAAATCTATCTCAGCTTTTGATGCGGTACAGTGGGGTAAATCGGAGTTAAGTCCTTGTAAATATATACCCTTTTGTCATTTACATTGCCAATATCTCAAACTCTTGTAAATATAGATATATATTGTGCTTAATTTCTTCTTTATAGCTCTTTATACGATTCTGGGTACTTTGATGATAGTGACAGGCATTCACACGCAGCATTTGTGTTTATGGCTTTATTATGGTGCACAACATAACTTTGGAGGGACTGGCAACTGAGGTGGCCAAGGCGCAGAATAAATGCATCATAAACTCGTCCCTACTAAAATACGCCCGGCCCTATGCGAATTACTGCATATTTTGTTTACAATGTGTACTGGGGTTCAATTAGCATATCAAAAATACAAGGAACACAATATATATTCAAGGGGTGACTGAGGCCAGAGCTGCCGACTTTGGAGCTGGGAACTCGGTTCAAGTCTCAGCATCGGCTCAACATCCTGTGTCTATGGTCAAATCGCTAAGCACGAAATGCATAGGGGATAATGCTTACTGTTGAAAATCTTCAAATATTTGGATTCTGAAAAACTGTTGTATATATATCATATGTGGTAATATGATGACGACACAAGAAATCTTTTGAAATTAAAATTAGAAGATTACCATCCCCAAACTTGTATTTTACCGTTCTTGTACAAACACACTACGCGCCTATGCGTTGTTGGAGTGCACAAGGTTAGACCTTACACGGGGTAAGGCTGCTTCTTCATTATTTCGTTCTGCACCTCAAGGACTACGAGGAGATCACCTTGCATGAACCCGTATGTATACACAATGCCTAGTTTTGCCCGCATACACATGCCACGCCTCGCTGCCCACTGAACTGTTTTCTGTGGTCTACTTTGTACAGGACTCAAGCTCCATGTTCCTGCTGCTGCATCAATGTTTCTTCAACTTGTTCAAGTGTGACACGGGTGACGTCTGTGCTACTACACCTGGTGAGAAAAAGTAGTTTCTAGATCATATTAAAATAAGAAAATATAAATATAATTAACGCTTTCATGCAGTTTTACGGTGCGAAACGGTGAGAATTGGACAAGGCTGGGCAGTCTCATAACACGTTATAAATGACCCTTATAAAATGTTTTTTTTTAAAATCACATTTAAATTGACTTTATCGCCCCAATATTCTGTAATTCCCTGCCACTACCAATTCGGATGAGCAATAATCTACTGGCGTTCAGAAGAACGCTCAAAACTTGGCTATATGAGCAAGCTCTTGAGTAACTTCCCTCGGTGTGACTTCTGCCTGATTAGCGCCATGAAACCTCTGGGTGATCGCGCGCTTTATAAATTCCTATTAAGATAAGATAAGATAAGACTGACATAAATGATACATTTACTGTGATAAACCTTCCTAATCGCATTGCTGGGTATCTCTCACCTTACACCAAAATATTTTGTCCCTAAACTCTTTTTTAGAATCCCCTTCCACCCCCAACACACACGCCCAGGTGGACTGACAGACGGAACCATCACAAAGCCGAAAAAAGGACATGAATGGAGCAAGGCTCAGATTCAAAACTAGGATTGCGTGTCACCTTTCGGCATTATTACACCGAATCTCCGATGTCCAACGAGATAGACAACCACTTTAGGAAGTCAAGCCTTGGCAGAAAACAAACCGCAATAAAAAACATTCCCAAAAGGTCCAGTTTTGCCACTGCTATGCCAAATGCACATTGAGTGCCTCCATGTGCATGTTCACACGCATTCCACTGGACTTTCTCGTGTCCTTTTTATGTCAAATCACCCCTACTCCTAATGTCCTGCCAATGAGCCTCGACACATCTTTGATCGCTCCTTTGCATCTTAATTGTGTTTATATTAACCCTGGGTGGGTAACTCCGCTCCACCAGCGGAGTTTGCAGAGATTTGGCTACTCGGCGCTCCGTGGCGAACACGGATATAGGCAAAACTCTGCCTCCATGGCGGAGTGGAGTTAGCCGCTCCCTCCCCCCTTCCAAATGCTTTAAAAATAATAAAAAGAAGGCACTTACCTGTGTTTCTACCTCCTCCCCTGCCTGGCCGCACTCCTTTCTGCTCCTCTCGAGTCCTTTTTCATTAAAAATCACTACATGTACGTCTTGCGCATGCGGATGCGCAAGCACAAGACCTACAAGTTAGTGTTTTTTTCAAGGAAGAAGGATGCTAGAAGCAGAAAGGAGAGCGGCCAGGCAGGGGAGGTGGCAGCAACACAGGTAAGTGCCTTCTTTTTATTATTTTTAAAGCATCTGAGAAGGGGAGCGGGGAGGGAGTGGAGTGAAGCGGAGCTAAGCGTGGCTCCACTGAGTTTTTTTCAAGTTCCGAGGAGCTACGCTGAGAGGCACTCCGCCAGCTCCGCCCACCCTTAGTGTATATGGTGCCTTGATTGCCCCTGGCTGCTTTCCAAGTGAAAGCGTGCTTGGCACCCTGAATGCTGCAGGAAAGCATGTTGTGCCTGCAGTACCAGAGTCTCTTTAAAGAAAAAGGTGCTTACAGATTAAATAAGACGTAAGGTGTAACCACAGAAGTAAAAGGGCCAGTCGTCATGGGAGGTTACAAATGCAGACAAGGCTCGAGCAAGGAGGGACTAACAAGGCTATTTACGAATCAGAAGCCAGCATTTATGAAGGACAATGACACAAGCCAATGACAAATATGAGCAGGGAGTAGGAAGGGCTTCTAGGGCATACTCTAATATAGCATGCCTTGCAGAGCAAGCAGCGTATGGGTGTAGTCCTTAGGCTCGACCTAAAAACGATGAGAAATAAAGATATTTCTCCTTGGTACACCTCCCCTGGGGAGGCGTGGCATTCTGATGCATTCCCAGGTCAACCACTAATGGTAAATCCGGCAATGTGCCAAAATCCATGGGTGGATACGTGGGGACACCCACGCTCCATCCATGAAACGCCTCCCTGTCGATTTGCGCTGCACAGCATTGCGTTACTCTGGATTTATCAAGCTACTCAGGGCCACATGGCTCGATAAATCTCACGTAGGTTTTGCATCGCCCTTGCGCCCCATTTAGTGGCCCTAAATCTATAGTTTTCTGAGGTCAAAACAAATCCTCAGAGACACCAATCGAAGCACACTCTGAGGCTTAGCAAAGGGAAACTACCTCTTGCATGACACGTCGCTTCCAGGCTTGAATGTTACATCTCTTACGTGATTTTAATGATTTAGATGTTATAATACTCCGATTTTGAATAGGAAATTAAACTTTATGTGTTTTGATGTGTAATAACGTTTTATGATACCTCTGTGTTATATTTTACTTGCCTTTCTAGGATAAGAGGCAAATTGTACTTTTATGGTTGTAACAAACTAAATAAAGTTTTGTTTGACTGACTGACTGACATCTCTTACAGGCTCAGGTGTTACATCTCCTACAGGCTCGGGTGTTACAACTCTTACAGGCTCGGGTGTTAATCCTCACCACTATACCGATGCTATAGGCTGACGCTTCATGACTATCAGTCATGTAATTTTGATTACACAGCTTAGGACTTCAGGCAGTAGATGTGCTTTGGCGTCGGGTACCTCAAACATTATTAATATAGTCTTTGACCGTACAGGCTAAAGTATCGGACAGAAGACACAACGCTTACAGGCTCTGGGTTGGGATAGCAGACCTACCTCCTGAGTTTCACATCTTACAGGCTCCATCTGCTGTCTTCCATCCTAATGGAGTTGTCCATGTGATCACATTGTCGGCGTTCTTGCGTCATCTCTTGCGCATTGTTCATCAAACCTGTTCTTCAGGCTGTAGAACTCCTCCATAATAAGGGCTGATTCAGAAACAATTCAATGTTTGGCACTTAGATCACACAGGCCTACAGCAGTCCCTATGGTGACAGGCTGTCCCTTAAGCAACATGGAGCACAGAGGCTCAGATTTCAGAGAGCAGAGCTATCCCTCATGTTACACAATTCGCCAAGGCTTTGTAAAGCACCCTGGTTCCTCGAGTCACAGGGATCTTGTAAGCAGAACCAGGACACAAAAGAAATATGCAAGAGGTCATACAGATTTCACAGGCTCAGGTGTTACTTTACTGTGTACACACCTTACAGATTCAAGGCTCTGGAAACAGAGCCACCCTGCAGGTTGCAGGCACACTGTAGAGTTCTTGCAAATTCAGGCCCCGGAATGAAAGCCTACACCTCACATTACCGAGGGCCGCGTGTACGTAGGTTTCATTTTGCGAGTTCCTGATGGCGAATTTTTGCAAATCACTATTAGGAAATCGCAAACACCAATGTACAAATGTGTCCTTGACACATTTAGCGGTTCCTAATGGGGTTGCAATTGACCTTCCTCATTAATATTCATGAGGAAGTTGGCAATTTGCGACCCATCGGGAATCGCTAAAAACACAGGGATCGCAGGGGTGGTGGCCTGCTGCGTACAGCAGACCACCATGTCTTTGTTTGCTTTAAATAAAGCAACTTTTATTTATTGCTAAATGCAGCCCCTTTTTTATAAAGGAAAACGCGATGTTTTTCAAAAACAAAAATGAAATATGTCACTTTAATTTTTTAAGAGTAGGCAGTCGTCCCTGAAATCACTGCCTGCTCTTAAAAAAACGTTTTTGCATGCATTCACAACAGGAAGGAGCCCCCTTGATGTTCCCAAAGGGTACCTCTTCCTATTTTGGGAATGGGTCACCACCTACTTGAAGTAGGCGGAAAAATGTGAATGTTTTGTGACCGCATTTCGGTTGTAAACATTTGTACATAGCACTGAGAGTTGCAATTAGGAAGGGACGCCTTTAACATGCCCCTTTATAATAGTGAAATGCCAACCCAATTTATGATTATGTAATAGTTTACAGAATTGCAAAATAGGGTTCTGCACATATGTTACAACAGGGGGCATCTAGTTGGCAGAGGTAGGTACCTTTGACCAAGTAGGGACCCTGGCTTCTAGTCAGGGTAAGGGGGCTACACTCCAAATTAACCCCTGCTCACCCCCTTGGTAGCTTGGCACAAGCAGACAGGCTTATCTCAGAGGCAGTGTGTAAAGCATTTGTGAACACATACAGTAATCAAGTGAAAACACTACAGATGGACACCACACAGGTTTTTATCAAACTGAGTATTCTTTATATAGATTTAACACAAGACCCAAAAAACAATACTGTAATCAAAAGTAGGTTTCAATATGGTAGAATTTTCTTAGTTCAAGTTGATGGTAAATGCGACACGTTTCTCATTAAAGTACCTTAAATGCGTAACGCAAAACAAACAAAAGTTCGCAGGGAGGGTGATGCGTCGGTTCATTGCTTCGGGGGAGGTGATGTTCCTCAGTGCTTGCGCAAAGTAGGCGATACGTCTGTTTCTTACCGAAGAGGAGGTGATGCATCGATCTCTTATTGCGTTCCGGTGACGATGCAACAAGATGGTGCCTCGATATGTTGCAATGCTCCGATGCGATGCTGAGAAGATGGTGCCCTTGATGCATTGCGACGGTGTGAATACGATGTGTGCAATCCCGACGGCCGTGCGGCGAACTCTGTAACTTTGGAGCCGCGACAGGCCCTGCAACACGCTTCTCCGGTGAAGCGACGGCGAACCTTGCAGTGATGACACGCTTCTCCAGTGATGCAACGATCAGCAGATGCGGTGGAGACACGCTTTTCCGGTGATGCGATGACGACCCTTGCGGTGGCGACACACTTCTCTGGTGATGCAAGGACCAGCAGCTGCGACGGAGAAACGCTTCCTCTGTAATGCGACGGCAACACATGCGGCGGTGACCCTCTTTGCGTCACACTTCCAGCTCCCAGCGACACGCAGGCTTCTTCAGACAGAATCCCCAGCAAGGGAATTCAGAAGGGAGCTGGTGGTGAAGTCTTGTATCCCTGAGACTTCAGCAGGAGGCAAGCACAGTTCAAGCCCTTGGAGATTCTTCTTTAAGATGACAAAAGTTTCCCCTTTCCTTGGAAATCAAGAACCACTGCAGGCCAACCCCAGAAAATAGCGCTCTGAAACAGGGGCACTTCAACTCTTTCAGATTCTCTGGTTCTTCTCCTTGGCAAAGGTCCGTTTTGTTCCCAGAAGTGATCTAAAATCTTGGGGTCTGGTTCCCCCTTTTTATACACACAAATCCTTTGTCTCTTGAGGCGGAGAGTGTCTGTACCTAGTCCAAACCAGTTTTGAGTGAATTCTGCCAGTGCACAACGTCTTCCTTTGTCAGTGTGGGCCAGGGTCATCAGTCACACTGCATGGGATGGAACCAGCATTGTGGAAGGCAGGCACAGCCCTATTCAGTCCCAGGTGCTATTCCTCCCACAACTCTACATGCAGATAGGTCTATTCAGACTAGTGCTGACTCACCCTGTCTCTGGGAGCCCCCCCAATCCCTGTCACTCAAAAAACAGACATGCAATACACAACCTAGCAGAGGCAGGCTGGATGATTTGGTAAGAAAATACCTACATTCTAAAAGTGGTATTTTAAAACACAGAATGTTAAAACCAACATCACTAAAAGATGTATTTTATCATTCTGTGTTCAGGCATACTAAATTCACTTTTCTACCATGTTTCCTGGGATCGTTATGATTATAAGGTGTTATAATCAAAACTGCCCTTTCTGGCCTATTGGGACAGGTAGCCTTGCAATAGTGAAAATTGGCTGTAATTCACTATTAGGACATGCCAAGCATATCAGGGCATGTCCTACCTCTTACATACAATGCACCCTGCCCTTGGCCCTACCTTAGGGGTGTCTGATATGTAGAAAAGGGAAGGTTTTAGGGACTGGTAAGTGGGTGCACTTGCCAAGTCAGCATGGCAGTACTAGACTGCACACAGACTCTGCAATGGCAGGCCTGAGGCACACTTTACAGGCTACTTCTGTGGGTGGCACAACTAGTGCTGCAAGCCCACCAGCAGCATTTGATTTACAGGCCCTGGACACACATGGTGCACTGAACTAGGGTCTGACAAGTAAACCAAATAAGCCAATCATGGGTTCACTAATTCAGTACATCAATTTACATAATTAGCACTTGCACTGTGGCACTGAATAGCAGTGTCACAGTACCCAAGGCATCTTAACCAGCAAAACATATCAAAAACAAAGGAGGCAATCAGTGAAAAATGGAAGGGAAACTCACGCCAATGGTACCAAGTCTAACAACATACAAAAAGGCTTCTCTGGAGTTGCAAACGGCCCGATTCTGCATATTGGCCATATGCCACAACACAAATGTTATGTACATGTGGTCACTAGTTCTTACAGGCTTATAAATATGTTCGTAGGGTTGTCCTTCATGTTACATAGGTCTTACAGGCTGAGGCATACGTCATCAAAGTGACTCTTCAGTCACACAGACCTAACAAGCTCAGGCGTGTTCTATGAAAGTTGAGGTACTGTTGAGGTCACAGAAATCCCACAGGCTCTGGCATCTTAACAGCAGAGCTGCCACCCAGGTTACACAGATCATAATGGTTAAGATATCTGCCAGCACAGATACTTCACCATATAGAGAGAGATCTTACTGATTTACATTGCAGTGCTATCTCCCAGGTTACAGATATGTTCTAGAGTCAAGCATCTGACATCAAGCTGCCTTTTGGTTACAAGGGCTACACAGGCCCAGGCTTTGGTCAGCAAACAATTTCCAGTGTGTTAAGATGTCCGTTAAGAGACAAAGTTGATGCATTGGTGTTAAAGGCCGTTTTAACTAAATTTGTGGCCAAATATTGTGGAGACAGCTATGAGGCATATGTCCCTGTACAGCACCCTAGTCCCTTTGTCCCTGTGGACGTAAACAAAATTCATTAGACCATCTCCCCAGTCCAGTACAGCTCCCTGTGTGATTGTGTTCATCTGTTGCATTCTAAAAACCTATCCTCGAACTCTAGTACAGCATCAGGTGTGCTTCTACCACATTATAAGGACACATATCCCACTGCATTACACCTGCCTGTATACATGTGTGCTTATACCATATTATAATGACCCATCGCCCCACTGCATTACAGCTCCCAGTGTGCATGTGTGCTCTGTCATATTCTAAGGAGCCATCTCACACTGCCTTACAGCTCCCTGTGTGCATGAGTGCTCCTGTCACATTCTAAGGACTCATCTCCCTGCTCCAGTACAGCTCCCTGTGTGCATGTGTGCTCCTACCACATGCTAAGGACCCATCTCCCCACTCCAGTACAGCTCCATGTGTGCTCCTGCCACATTCTACGGACCGTGGAAGGGTATACTCAGATGTGAGTCCCTTGCTCATTGCACCATCAGGATTCAAGCAAGCCGGGCCGACGACGGCTGAAATGCCAGAAACCGGTCCCCGGAAGCTTGTTTCCTTCCCAGTACAAGAATTGGCTTGGTAGTTTGGTTTGCCCTGTTCCCATCATACACTGGGACAGGAACAGACTAATTTGCATGTAGCCAGGTTCTGAGCTGGGATGGTGCAGTGAGCTAAAAAATGGTGATGGATCAAGCCCTGATCTTTGGACTGGGTAAGAGTGGTCTGCTTAATTCAGACACTCTGTTCATCACCACCCCCTTTTATGAATCACATTCTACGGACCCGTCTCTCCTCTCCAGTATAGCTCCCTGTATGCATGAGTGCTCCTGCCACATTCTAAGGACCCATCTCCTCACTCCAGTACAGCTCCCTGTGTGCTCCTGTCACATTATTAAGGGCCCATCTCCCCACTCCAGTACAGCTTTCTGTGTGCTTCTACCACATTCTAAGGACCCATCTCCTCACTCCAGTACACCTCCCTGTGTGCATGCATGCTCCTGCCACATTCTAAAGACCCATCTCCCACTGCAGTACAGCTCCCTGAGTGCTCCTGCCACATTCTAAAGACCCATCTCCCACTGCAGTACAGCTCCCTGTATGCATGAGTGCTCCTGCCACATTCTAAAGACCCATCTCCCACTGCAGTACAGCTCCCTGCATGCATGAGTGCTCCTGCCACATTCTAAAGACCCATCTCCCACTGCAGTACAGCTCCTTGTATGCATGAGTGCTCCTGCCACATTCTAAAGACCCATCTCCCACTGCAGTACAGCTCCCTGTATGCATGAGTGCTCCTGCCACATTCTAAGGACACATCTCCCACTCCAGTACAGCTCCCTGTGTGCTCCTGCCACATTCTAAGGACACATCTTCCACTCCAGTACAGCTCCCTGTGTGCTCCTGTCACATTCTAAGGGCCCATCTCCCCACTCCAGTACAGCTCCCTGTGTGCTTCTGTCGCATTCTAAGGGCCCATCTCCCCACTCCAGTACAGCTCCCTGTGTGCATGTGTGCTCCTACCACATTCTAAGGACCCATCTCCTCACTCCAGTACAGCTCCCTGTGTGCTCCTACGACATTCTAAGGACCCATCTCCCCACTCCAGTACAGCTCCATGTGTGCATGTGTGCTCCTACCGCATTCTAAGGACCCATCTCCCCACTCCAGTACAGCTCCATGTGTGCATGTGTGCTCCTACCACATTCTAAGGACCCATCTCCCCACTCCAGTACAGCTCCGTGTGTGCTCCTGCCACATTCTAATGACTCATCTCCCCACTCCAGTACAGCTCCATGTGTGCTCCTGCCACATTCTAATGACTCATCTCCCCACTCCAGTACAGCTCTCTGTGTGCTTCTACCACATTCTAAGGACCCATCTCCCCACTCCAGTACAGCTCCATGTGTGCTCCTGCCACATTCTAATGACTCATCTCCCCACTCCAGTACAGCTCTCTGTGTGCTTCTACCACATTCTAAGGACCCATCTCCCCACTCCAGTATAGCTCTCTGTGTGCATGCATGCTCCTGCCACATTCTAAGGACCCATCTCCCTGCTCCAGTACAGCTCCCTGTGTGCTCCTACCACATTCTAAGGTCCCATCTCCCCACTCCAGTACCTGTCACATTCTAAAGACCCATCTCCCTGCTCCAGTACAGCTCCCTGTGTGCATGCATGCTTCTACCGCATTCTAACGACCCATCTCCCCACTCCAGTATAGCTCTCTGTGTGCATGCATGCTCCTGCCACATTCTAAGGACCCATCTCCCCACTCCAGTACAGCTCCCTGTGTGCATGTATGCTCCTACCGCATTCCAAGGACCCATCTCACTGCTCCAGTACAGCTCCCTGCGTGCTCCTGTCACATTCTAAGGACCCATCTCCCTGCTCCAGTACAGCTCCCTGTGTGCTCCTACCACATTCTAAGGTCCCATCTCCCCACTCCAGTACAGCTCCCTGTGTGCTCCTGTCACATTCTAAGGACCCATCGCCCTGCTCCAGTACAGCTCCCTGTGTGCATGCATGCTCCTACCGCATTCTAGGGACCCATCTCCCCACTCCAGTACAGCTCCCTGTGTGCATGTATGCTCCTACCGCATTCCAAGGACCCATCTCCCTGCTCCAGTACAGCTCCCTGTGTGCTCCTGTCACATTCTAAGGACCCATCTCCCTGCTCCAGTACAGCTCCCTGTGTGCTTCTACCATATTCCAAGGACCCATCTCCCCCACTCCAGTACAGCTCCCTGTGTGCATGTGTGCTCCTGTCACATTCTAAGGACCCATCTCCCTGCTCCAGTACAGCTTCCTGTGTGCTCCTGTCACATTCTAAGGACCCATCTCCTCACTCCAGTACAGCTCCCTGACTGCATGTGTGCTCTTGTCACATTCTAAGGACCCATCTCCCCACTCCAGTACAGCTCCCTGTGTGCTCCTGTCACATCTAAGGACCCATCTCCCTGGTCTAGTACAGCTCCATGTGTGCTCCTGCCACATTCCAAGGACCCATCTCCCCACTCCAGTACAGCTCCCTGTGTGCTTCTGTCACATTCTAAGGGCCCATCTCCCCACTCCAGTACAGCTCCCTGTGTGCATGTGTTCTCCTACCGCATTCTAAGGACCCATCTCCCCACTCCAGTACAGCTCCCGGTGTGCATGTGTTCACCTACCGCATTCTAAGGACCCATCTCCCCACTCCAGTATAGCTCCCTGTGTGCATGTGTGCTTCTACCACATTCTAAGGTCCCATCTCCCTGCTCCAGTACAGCTCCCGGTGTGCATGTGTGCTTCTACCACATTCTAAGGTCCCATCTCCCCACTCCGGTACAGCTCCCTGAGTGCTCCTGTCACATTCTAAGGACCCATCTCCCTGCTCCAGTACAGCTCCCTGTGTGCATGTGTGCTTCTACCACATTCTAAGGTCCCATCTCCCCACTCCAGTACAGCTCCCTGTGTGCTCCTGTCACATTCTAAGGACCCATCTCCCTCTCCAGTACAGCTCCCTGTGTGCTGCTGTTACATTCTAAGGACCCATCTTCCCACTCCAGTACAGCTCCCTGTGTGCTCCTGTCACATTCTAAGGACCCATCTCCCTGCTCCAGTACAGCTCCCTGTGTGCTTCTATCATATTCTAAGGGCCCATCTCCCCACTCCAGTACAGCTCCCTGTGTGCATGTGTGCTTCTACCACATTCTAAGGTCCCATCTCCCTGCTCCAGTACAGCTCCCTGTGTGCATGTGTGCTTCTACTACATTCTAAGGTCCCATCTCCCCACTCCAGTACAGCTCCCTGAGTGCTCCTGTCACATTCTAAGGTCCCTCTCCCTGCTCCAGTACAGCTCCCTGTGTGCATGTGTGCTTCTACCACATTCTAAGGTCCCATCTCCCCACTCCAGTACAGCTCCCTGAGTGCTCCTGTCACATTCTAAGGTCCCTCTCCTTGCTCCAGTACAGCTCCCTGTGTGCATGTGTGCTTCTACTACATTCTAAGGTCCCATCTCCCCACTCCAGTACAGCTCCCTGAGTGCTCCTGTCACATTCTAAGGTCCCTCTCCCTGCTCCAGTACAGCTCCCTTTGTGCATGTGTGCTTCTACCACATTCTAAGGTCCCATCTCCCCACTCCAGCACCGCTCCCTGTGTGCTCCTGTCACATTCTAAGGTCCCATCTCCCTGCTCTAGTACAGCTCCCTGTGTGCATGTGTGCTTCTACCACATTCTAAGGTCCCATCTCCCCACTCCAGCACCGCTCCCTGTGTGCTCTTGTCACATTCTAAGGTCCCATCTCCCTGCTCCAGTGCAGCTCCCTGTGTGCTCCTATCACATTCTAAGGACCCATCTCCCTGCTCCAGTACAGCTCCCTGTGTGCTCCTATCACATTCTAAGGACCCATCTCCCTGCTCCAGTACAGCTCCCTGTGTGCATGTGTGCTTCTGTTATGTTATGTTATGTTATGTTAAATCTATTTATTGAGCGCGCTAACACCATTAGGTTTCTTGGCGCTGTACAGAGGGAGCAGGGAGGAGAGACAGAAGGAAAACCAGACTAAGGAAGAACAACTAGTGGTAAGCTATAGTAAACAGGTGCGTTTTGAGGGAAGATCTGAATGTGGGGTAGGGGGAGGATAACCTAAGAGGGAGAGGTAGGGAATTCCAAAAAGACGGAGCTAGGAAAGAAAACCTAAGGCCACCGTGTTTCTTCCGCTTGAATCTGGGGACAGAGAGTAAAGCCAGTTGGGATGACCGAAGGGTGCGAGAAGGGACATAAGGATGGAGCAAAGAGGAAATGAAGGAGGGACCATGACCAGTGAGGGATTTAAAGATGATGCAACCAAGCTTAAATTTACAGCGGGCAGAGACCGGAAGCCAATGGAGACTCTACCACATTCTAAGGACCCATCTCCCTGCTCCAGTACAGCTCCCTGTGTGCTCCTGTCACATTCTAAGGTCCCATCTCCCCACTCCAGCACCGCTCCCTGTGTGCTCTTATCACATTCTAAGGACCCATCTCCCTGCTCCAGTACAGCTCCCTGTGTGCATGTGTGCTTCTACCACATTCTAAGGTACCATCTCCCCACTCCAGTACAGCTCCCTGTGTGCTCCTGTCACATTCTAAGGACCCATCTCCCCACTCCAGTACAGCTCCCTGTGTGCTCCTGTGACATTCTAAGGACCTATCTCCCCACTCCAGCACCGCTCTCTGTGCGTCTGTCACATTCTTACTCCCCACCTCCTTGGAGAGGCTACGGTCTGGTCTGTCTTGGCGCTCAGTGGAATGTGGAGCTTGTAAGAACTTTTGTTCTCAGGCTCTTCTAGGTTCCCAGAGTGCAGCTACCCTTCCGGTCTTCCCTGTTCCTTTCCTCCCTGTTCCCTCCAAAACTCACCACTTTGGCTGGTATTCGAGGTGCCTCTCCGGCTGACGCGTGGGTGGGAACTCTTTATGGATAGGTCTCGGGCACTTTGGATGTTATCATCTCAAAGCCATGCTCAGCCCGAAGGAGCTGCAGACCCGGCATTGAATAGAAGAACCAGAAGGAAGATCAACCTGCCGCTGTGAAAAAACAAGCACTGGTACCTGCAATTCGTCCCTCTGGACTGAATATCTGTAACCAGAATCGAATCCCAGGACAGTGGCATTCAGGGTCCTGATCGGACCCCTAGAGAGATTGGACCTGGCTTAAGAGCTTGATTCTGGATCATCCGAAGAGCTGGAGAACTGAGAGGTACAGACCCAGAGGAGGCTGATGAGCGTTTCACAGAGTCCAAGGGGCATATCACCAACGATTAGCGATATTTATCGCTAACTAGGCTTAGCAACGATTTATTTATTGCTAAGCATCGCCGTAAATTATCGCTGAGATAACATGCTATTAGCTACGTTTATCTCCAAAGCGATCATTTTTCCGGCGATAGGGTGAATATCGCTGAGAATACAGCGATATTCACGCATTAGCCACTAAATGTTCTTAGCCATGTTTTCCACCTCCCATTGGATAACATGGCTAAGAACTAGTCTGGGCAGGTGTTAGTTTTTGGTGATATTCGCGCTTAGCGCAAATATTGCCATTGCTAAGCCTGCTTGGCTAATAGGCGTTAGCGACGTTAGTGACTGCTTTCAGTCGCTAACGGGTTGGGAACGCACACTTTGCATGTCATTAGCTAGTGATAATTATCACTAACATGCAAAGCGGGCCCTAAACCGCTCGCTATCGCCTCAAAGCTGTCGCTAACATCAGTTAGCAACAGCTTGCTAATTGGGCGATAGTATTGTCGCCGCTTAGCGGCCGAAAACGGCCGCTAAAGTGGCGAAAATAGCATATCGCCAGCATTGATAATATGCCCCCAAGTTATCTAGGGGAAGATTTACAAGCCCTTGCGCCTCTTTTACGCTGCTGTTGCGTCACTTTTGTGCGCCATGGTGTGATGTATTTACAACTGAAGCGCCATGTTGTAAAGCCCTGCGCCAGAAGTAGGCATTCCTGCGTGGGGGGGGGGGCGCATTCCGGCGCAGGAACGCCTCCTAAAAGTGGCTGAGTGAAATCTACAAGATTTCACTCAGTCACTTTTGAGCCCATGCTGCGTCAAAACCCTGCGCCTGCTTGAAGCAGGCGTAAGGATTGAAGCAGCATTGTAGAGATAGGGCCCCAACAGATCCTTGCTGGAGCTGCATTACGCTTGTGACGCAACTCCAGCAATGCGCCGCCTTTACGGCACAGATGCGTCATGCATCTGTGCCATTTTTGCCCCATGGTGCGCCGCATTGTAAATGCGGCGCATCCATGGTGGGGGAGCTGCGGCGCACAATAACTGGTGCATCCCTGCTGATATGCAGGGATGCACCACTTATTGCAAATCTGCCCCCTAGTGTTTTCTTGGGACCTGCCCCAGGTGTTGGGGGCCCATGAGGATTCATGATTGGGGTGGCAGAGACCAGTGCTGAAGCACCAACAGAAAGGAAATATGTAGTGCACTAACCTAAAGACATAAAAGGTACTACTCCTGTTGGAGAGCAGCCTACAAGTCTGACAAGGAGCAACACATGCAAGGAAAGACAACCTGCAGCACTCGGGCAACTGACTTCTCCCCCGCCCCCCTGTCCTCTATGAATATCTGTGGCCTGAGGCTTAATACACTCTTGAGGACCGGTTTGCTTCGAGATTCTTTTTGGTGGGTTCTGTTAAAAGCAGGATTGTGTTCCCCTTTTTGTTTAAAATTGACATGTAAAACGTTTTAATATATTGTTAATGCTTTTTTGCTTTGTATTTTCTTGCTAATTTTTTTTAACCTTTTTACTTTAACTTGGTGTGAAAAACGAAGTTCCCTGTTACTTTCTCCTTGCTTGGTGTTTTGTTCTTTTGTCACGCGGGAGTCCCAGCTGCTCAGACCAATGTATCTCAAGTGGGACAAGGTAAGTTGAGGTAAGAGTGTTTGCCTCTGTGAATGAATCTCTTGAGTAGCCTGGGAGTTCAGTCACAGCTCACATCAAGATCTCCCTCCCCTATGGTAGTTCAGTTAAAAGTCTTTAATTGGATGCGACAAACATCCATAAAAGTTATACAGCAAATGTCACAATTAAAAAATAACATAACAAGTTTAAAATACAATTTCAGATTTATAGCAGCATTCAAAACATCTTGACAGTAGAATAATGCTAGCAGCAATTAGATAAAACAGATAAAACCACTCCATAAAACAATATTCGGTGCTGAGAGATACCTATAGCAGCGTTCCAATAAAAACTCACAGATGTCCATAGAACGAGCAGCGAAGTGAGGAGAGCAGTCATTTGTAAGAAAGAGCCGGCACGCATAATTATTTCGTTGTTTGATAATTGCAGTCAAACAGCGAAGGCTGATCTAAGATGCTTAATGTCAGGGGACTCTGGGGCATATTATCAACAAATAGCGGTATTTATAGCTAAGTAGGCTTAGCAGCAATTTTTTTATCGCCGCGTATCACCGGATTTTATCGCTGAAATAACATGCTATTAGCAACGTTTATCTCAAAAGCAATAAAATTCCCGGCGATGGCGGCAAAATCCGTGAATATCGCTGAGAATACAGCGATATTCACGCATTATCGCTAACAGGGTCTTAGCCAATATTTCCACCTCCCATTGGATTTAATGGCTAAGAACTGGTCTGAGCAGGCGTTAGTTTTTGGAGATATTCGCGCATAGCGCGAATATTTCCATCGCTACGCCTGTGTTGGTAATAGGCGATAGCGATGTTAGCGACTGCTTTCAGTCGCTAACAGGTTGGGTACGCCCTTCTTTGCATGTCATTAGCGATAAATATTGCTGACATGCAAAGCGGGCCCCAAACCGCTCGCTATCGCCTACAAGCTGTCGCTAACTACCGTTAGCGACAGCTTGCTAATAGGGCAATAAAATTATCGCAGCTTAGCTGCCGAAAACGGTCGCTAAAGCGGTGATAATTTCCTATCACCCCCTTGATAATATGCCCCTCTATTTTAGAACCGGGATGAAAAATTGTCTAAACCTTCATACGTTGAGTATCTATATGCCTAAAATTACAATTTTAATAAGCATATTTAAATCCCAATAATAAATAGTTATTCTGTAGAAACAAAAAATTAACAAAGCCAGTAGTTGGTAAAAAAACATACGATAGCCAAAATTACAACCCAAAGGATTTTCTAGTTCTTACAGATGAGGTCCTAACCCAGAAGCATATGTCAGGTGAGTTCAGGAGTTGGAGATGTAAAAAAAAGTTTCTCTGCATCAGCGATGCCCCGAGCTCTTTAGTAACGCCTTGTGCAAATGTCTATGTGAAAAGCTGAGAAAATTACAAAAGTACATGAAATGCAACAGTGATCGTTCACTAACATTGTCACAAGGGCAGGACAAGGCCCCGCTAGGCCTGGCTCTCTGTTAAAGCATAAATGCAGAACAAAAAAGAACTGATCTCTCGCAGTGAATAAGGTTTAGTGATAAATAGATGACGGACTACACTGCAGCCAAAGACCAATAATATGTACAAACAGAGCATTTGGATAATTCCGTTCTCAGCCTCGATTCTTCCCTACAATTTAAAACCAGGGACTTGACCCGTAATTTGTCCTCCTGGGAGACACTCCTTGGATTCGTAAACAAAGAGGACAACCCCAAGGTGTAGAGAGTTTTAGCACTAGAACTCAGCCATGGTGGTGGAGCAAGAATTCGAGAAAACGAAACTTGCTCGGAGCAATCCCTCATTAACAGTACTAATCGGTAAAAATAGTAAAGAAAACTAAATTAATATTCGCACAACATTTACATGTGGGGAAAAGAGCTTTACGCATGCTTAGTTAATGAAGACTAAAATGCAACGGGACTAAAATCCGCTTCAAACTGGTAAACGCGTTTGCGCATGTGCAAATCAGAACTACGTAGATAACAACGTGACTAACCTGTTTGAGAGGGAAAACTCTCAGGCATGCGCAAGAATTACTAACATTAGGTCTTGAGGCACCGCATGCCTGGCATATGGGGTGCCTGAATTTAAAGAGAGGTATTGCTGCTAATGCTTTTACCTAAAGAAAGAAATAATAACATGCGATAGAGTAGAAGTGGATGGTGAACAGTAAAAATCACATATTTGAGAAATTAACATCTGTTTATTATTCTTTTATTAATAGTGTACGTTTGGGCCTATTGTTGCATGCAAGAGAAAAAGATGGCGGCGAAAATGGAAGCAAGCTAAGCCTAAGCGTTGGCATTATCATGTGACCCACTGACAGCGTCGCTGACAAACTGCCATGAGTCAAGGACGACAGTCTTGTGAAACCTCTTCTCGACTGTGGAACTGCATTCAAAATGTTATTTGATTTGCAACATTAGATATATCGGAAAGGAAATAAGACAGAATAATGAATGAGCTAAAGGGAAAGGGTTTGTTAGACAAAAGAGTTTGTTAAGAAATTAAACTTGTCAGAATGAGATGATGGCAACTCCCCTGTCCCTGCCCAATCACAGTCCGTAATCCATCGATATTAGCAACTTTTGAGGGTGGGACATGCAGAAATGAAGACTATAACTAGAGTGACTTAAGTTTAGAGTGTGTGTGATTTGATGATTGAGCGAGAAGCAGAGGATTTATGACATTGATGCTGAGAGAGAGAGAGAGAGGTGAGAGCTGCAGCGGTTGAGGAAAGGAGAGAACAGACTGTGAAGATTCATACCTGAATGACAACCTGATTAGATTGAAGATTCCAGAAGAATATCGAGGAGGTAGCGAGTGTAAGAGAGGAATGCGCCCTGGTGTGTCGGGTCTGTAGAGAAGTTTAGTGAGTATTGCCCTGTCTTGATCTTGTCCTATAGTCCTTGTCACCTGATTCTTAAATCGGGGGACCTTCACCAGTCCTTTGGCCAGTGGGTTGGTTTTCCGTTTTCACATTTGGGTAACTATAATCCTGTCTTAAATTTGCATATCTTTTGCAAATTTATGATTTATTATGCCTTTTGGCTCTTCATCTATCCACTCTCAATGCATTGATTTGTTGAATGAGTCTGTGAATTGAATGTATTTGCTAAATTAATTTTCACTCCCATGAAATTTGATGGAGTTTGCACTGTGAATTTGTACTAATGAGCGTTCATTTATGACTGAGATTTAGATAAAATGTATTGACTCTTACCCAGAGTCTATGGTTATTTCACTAAGATCAGTAAATTAGTTAGTTAATTGTTAATATCACCATCAACTACTCAACTAAAGTTCCATCGACCAAAGGAAGAGAGTTGATCAGTGAAGATGAGATAGACATGGAATAATTTTCTCAAATAATTTTGAGTCTACAAGTGAGTTAACTAATCAAGGTCAAAGTGGAATTACAAAACTTGACCCCTCGCGAAACAGCCAGGAAATTTGAATTTGTATATGGACCCATGCGAGATTTCTTGACTGTGAAGTGTTTATCCCTGGCCTTTCGCTGGATCAATGGTATTGAAAACCACTTATCAAAGCGGAGGCAATCCAAGATTATGTCCAGCATAATGACGCCTCTGGATTTATTCACACACTAACTTACAGCAGTAGGGGGTAAGAGGAACCTTATCTGCTATATAATCTTAGTTTAGCTCAGAGTGGACATTAAAACCAGAGGTAGTCGGCGGAAGATACAGGCTCCTCCGACTGGACATAAAAGAGACGAAGCGGTGTACCAACAGCCGCAAAGCGTTAGGGGTACAGGCTAGGAGGACCGCGTCATCTGCATAAAGCAATGTGGGCACCTGTAAGCCAGCTATCCTTGGGGTGTCTACTGGGTTTAAAGTCAGAGAAGACCCAAGGCCATTAATATAAATATTAGAAAGTAGTGGGGCTAAAATGCATCCTTGACGTCCCCCTTGTGGCAAAGCGAATTCTGGGGGCATTTTCCCATTGGCACTCATGCGTACTCGTGCAACTAAGTGCAGGAAGTTCACTAGAGGTAGATCCACCTGAAGATCCAACAATGTCCGCCACAGCTTAGTCGTATTCACAGAGTCAAAGGCTGTAGACAGGGCCATAAATGCCAGCTACAATGGGCGATGCTATGCATGGGTGTATTTGTTTATAATCAGATTCAAATGTAAACATTGCTCCACGGTTCACAGGCCAGAACGGAACCTGAATTGGAAAGGGGAAAGTATGTCGTGCTCTTGGGCCTCGATAACAAGGCGGTGATAAACCAATGATTTTAACTACGCTAACAATAAGTGATATGGGCGGTAACATTTTGGGTACCTAGGGAAGAGGTGTGGTGCCAAGGCCAGGGCATCTGACGCTGGATGCTGGGGATCACGGTTCGATCCCTGGCGCCGGGGGCAGGTTAGCCCAGCACCATGCGACTCTGGGCAACAGCTTGCTTAATCTTCCCAACGGCCCCCAGTGCCAAGATACCCCTTTGGGGGTGATTCATGCGCTATACAAGTACTGGATTTACATTTTCTTTTACATAGGGGTGTAGGATCTCAGTCACACCTCACGTCAAGACAGTGACATCTCTCCCGTATGGTATACTATCCACCTTTCCTGCAGATCACCAGCCCCTAGTTGGATACATCGGTTTGCACAATAAACGGATGATTGAGATCAGATGCAGTTAGGACAGTGGCTTCCTGGAGAGACATTCTTCTGCAAACCCTGACCATATTCTGCAGTCCAAAGGAGATTGTTGGACTACTTACTGAATGTCAGAGGGTCAGCTGATCCCCAAAAGCCCTAAAGTTACTTAAATATTATGCATTATAATAAGAGAAGTAGAACATGCCTTTTTTTATCTGAGCTCAGAAGTAGTCATGGGTTAGAACTCTTGGCCTTTGCAGAGAGCAGCCCATGAATAGACCCTATGTTATAAACAGTGGGCAGAGCCTGACCACTCCAAGAGAGGGTGTTTGTAATCCATCGCCCCCCCTCCCCTGGCGAATGATCACCGGCGTCACTGATTGGATTAAAAATACTGCAGTGCCCTATCCTCTGGAAAACATGTCGCTGTTCTCACCACTCCCCTGAACCCATGTGTACCCAGTGTCTGTTTGTAATATATCAATGTAAGGAATGTCGAAGGCAACACATAGCACTCTCTGGAGTTCCCTGGCAGGGAACTTGATGGAGCTTGTCCTCTTCAACGCAATTAAAGGAACTGCCCCTTGCCAAACAATGCTCTAAGCTTGGTATGCTCCATGGTCTGAACCCCAGGGTCTCCCAGTAAACAGAAATAGTGGTCTTGTGATAGTGCCATTGCCTGTTCAATTCTTGGTTGGCCTAGCAGCTTATCACAAGATGAGCCCTCTACCTAAGACAACTATATAGGCCATCATACAGATGGGGCAAAAATAAAGGTGCTCACAATCCCTCATTACTAAGATAAGGACTCCCTTAGAGGAGACTTCAAAAGGACTGAGTCTGACTCCATTTTTTGGAATCTCCCTGCTGACAAAGAGCAAGCATGGCAGCTGGAGAGCACATTTCCTCCATGGGGGATGGTTCCTCATGCTTTTCAAAGGTTTATAACTAGTGTCAATATCGGCCCACTCACTAGCCCGCTCCCAGCAACATGCATGTCGCAGAAATAAACAGACAAGACAACTTATTGTTGGGAAAAAGTAGCTGCAGGTTTATTAGCATATACACATGCCAACAAGGTGGGTTATCTTACAGACGATCCAAAGGCAAGCCGCCCCTCGCGACCTACCACCTGATGGGCCAGTTTGCAACGTGACCTTAGCCAAACGTTGCTTAGCGGTTATGGGAGGAGAAAGCCCCTCCCATTATCCGGTGAACCATTGGTCCACCCTCTTGCTCACGCCCCCCCCCCCTAAGAGGGGCGGAGCGTTCAAGCGACCCCCGGTTGTACAGGTTTCCAACCGCCCGTAGGATAGCGGGGCGCTGTCGCACCCCCAGGGTCCACCGCACAGACTACCTGGGGATATTAGGCCTCAGCATCCTTTGTGCTCCTGAAGAGGGTACTCTCAGGTACCTTTCCGCCTCTGGATCGCCCTGTAACTCCGCCACAGCCCTGGGTGTGGCGACCGTCGCAGCCAGGGCCCCCCCACCAAGGCCGGCATTCCACCTACTATTTCTAGCTCGTTATCTCTAGGGCCACTTCCCCTAACCAGCCTGAACCAGTCAACGTTAAATAGGGCAGGAGTGCCAAGAAATCCTCCCAAAGCCCCTTGCACTAGGCATACGGTCTCCCAGGTCTAATGACATCCTGTCTCCTCTGCCCTTTGCATATACGCAGCGCAGGACTTCCTGCGCATAGGCTCCAGCACCTCCATTGTGAGCGTCTTGCCTACAGAGATAGCGACAAGGAAGACCACTGAAATTACTTGACCCCCACTGGTGGCAGGAACCCCACCGTGAGTAAAAGGTGGTCATTCTCACAGGTGCATAGCATGCCGAGATGGCCAGCGCAAAATTCGTAAAAAGTGTCAACCTACACTGCTTGCTGACCAGGGACTGGTCACAACTGCCAGGACCCTGATAACCGCTAAAGACCCTGTTGTACACACCAAGAAGGTGTAGACTAGAAAGCTAGTGAGTCGACAAGGTTCCCAATCTGGTGGCCAAGGAGCATCCGCTGGAACACGTCTGAACGTGAAATACAGTGCCACGCACATCAATCCATAAAACCCATGCCTGATCCACAAAAGGCACATAGCGCCCGCTGCCACCCGCAGCGCATGGCGAGGGACAAGTGGCCCAGAACCCCCAGACTGAGTGTGGCACACTATCACCCTCACAGGATCTAGCTACAGATGGGCTACCCCTGATCTGGCAAGGCCTGTCGGTGGCCAGCCCCTCGCCCCTTAGATGACTACCTAGCCCCGGGGAAATAACTTGTAGCAGACCTGCAGGGGGGTCAATACCCGAATCCTGCAAGCAAGACAGTTGGTCACGTTTGCCAAAACCTGTCGAAAGGGGAGGACTTGTAGACTATCTAGGGTGATCTGGATGAACCATCTCGTGTTGCATGCCTGCCCTACCAACACCCCATCTGTTGACATAGTCGATGCTGCTTAGTTGCACAAAATACAGAAACCACACTAATACTTTCATGCATCGCCGACCACGAACTGGCCACCCCTTGAACAGGCCCACGGGTTGAATTGGTATGTGAGACATTTCCTAAGTTCAGTGCACAAAAGGGTGGCAATGGGTTATTTCCCTGTAGTATGTAAAATACTGATCTTACCTGCCCCTACTGGGCCCTCCAAGTACGTCAATACAAACTACATCAAAATACGAAGTGCCTCATATGGTGCCTGGTGCCCAGTACATTAGTTGGTCCACTCACTTCGTGGCCACCAGCTTCTCCAACAGGGGAAAAGGCCGTATTGGGTTATGTATAGGTAACCTCCCTACAACACTGAGAAGGTATCTCCTCATGATTTGCCAAAGTACAAAATGTTTACCTTTGCCTGACCTACGTAGGACCCTATGAAACATAAATCAAGCTGCCTATCCGACTGTGTATACATGTAGTGCCGCTAAAGCAAACGTCTACATGACGGCGAAAGTGCCAACAAGTGACCCACGTTGGAAACTGTGAGAAGTTGGCCTGATATGTAGTGTTTCCAATTCTGGAACCACTTGGTATCAGTCCAAACAACCCCAAAGATGTCAGGTTGTAAGTCAACCTTGTTAGACAAGCTATCCTAGTGGTAGCATGGACTAAGCAGCCTTAAAGGCTTAACTTAAGAGGTCGTGTTAAGCGAGCTGTTTTACCACATACAATCCTGTAATCAAATGAAAGGACACCACACAAGTATATATTATAAAAATATATGTGTTTATTTCTAAAAATAATCCCCAGTACTCCTTATGAGGAAAGGGGCACAAGCGTTAAATCAAAAGCACAGTATAACATACAAAGTTGCACTATTTTGGATAAGGGCCGGTGGCCACTTAAACCATATACTAAAAAAGTGGTATAAGAGATACCAATCGAACAGTGGTTAGGCCTAGGGCCTAGAGATTCGCTGGGAGCAGTCAGGACTAGCAATGCTGAAGTTGGGAGTAGCCCACAGGAGACGGGTGCAGCACGGAAAGTGCGGCTCGCACCAATGCAATGTCAATGGTGCGTAAAAGTTACATAAAGTGAGTTAAATGATACTTCCGCTGAACCTAGAGGAACAAAATTTTAGACACAGACCCTAGAGGTGTGTACCAGTGTGGGAACACTGGCGTTGCAATGTTACCTCACCCACAGGCCGTGGGTGCACAGGGTCGAAGTGGCGTCGGGTTTTGACACGCAGGCTCTTGGTGCTTGGAGCTGTTGCAGCTGCAGGCGAGGTGAAGCAGAAGTGTCCGGTGCGATCCAAGGGTGGATCGAAGTAGAAAAGTACCTGAAAGCAGAGGGGACAGAGTCTGGGTCACTCAGCAGTGACCAGGGTGGAACCAGGACGGAACCAGGCAATGTCGGGCGCAATCAGGTGGTTGTCGATAGGCTTCTCTCCGCTGTCACGTGGGCTCTGGGGCATCTGCGACGTCCAGGAGCGGGTCACGATCTGTCCCACGAAGGCTCTCGCCGTCAGCACCGTCGGCTTCAAGATTGCAGCAAACAGCACTTGGCAAAAGCAATCCCCGCGGAACCGGGAGATTGCTTATCACTCGAACCAGGAGGGTCAAAGTGGGGGCTCCTTTTCACAGGAGCTGGTGCAGATCTGGAGCAACCAGAAAAGCGAGTCGTATTCAAGTTTTCGTCGGCACAGGGGCCACAAGCCAGCTGGCAAGTGACCGGGCCAACGCGTCGAGCCAACACAAGCAGAAGGGCCCCACGCAGCACTCGTCGAGTGTGGAGGGGTGAGCTTTGGTGCAAGTGGAGCTCGGGGTGGGGGCTTCTCAAACCCCGGTGTACAGCTTCGAGGGTCACTCTTGGGCTGCACGGTCAGCGTCTCGTGGCCTTTTCAAGATGGCGTGCCCCACGCTTCCGGTCGCCTCCACTGGTCTCAGCTCTGCAGGGACTGTGGATCGGGCAGGGAGAAGGCAGGCAAGCTTGATCTCGTCGATCTCTGTCGCTTGAGTTCCGGCGGGAACTGCAACAAAGCAAGGGTCGAGGGCTGGATGTTGCCTGTTTGCACAGGGTGGTCACTCCTTGACCACAAGGGAGATTCTTCAGTCTTCTAACGTCGAGTAGAAAGTCGAAGGGTCCAGAATTCGTTTCTTATGTTTCTTCAGGATGATCTGAGTTGCATTGGCACTGCTCCCACTCTTATTCGAATCTGGTGGGCTGGACATCCTGCTAGGTCCCCTCCTATGGGTGGGACCCAGGAAGGGGGTGGTTACACCCCTTTCCTTTGATCCAGGCCGCGCTGGGACAGGGGCTGGGAGGCCCCAGAACCGGTTTGGCCGGATTATGCAAGGGGCAGCCTTGTGCTCCCCAGTCAGTGTCTGGTTTCTTCGAAACCTCCCTACTACAATCCACTATCTCCTGTCTGGGGTGGTTTGACACCGCCCTGCGACAGGAAACTCTTTGTCCAGGCCACCATATGCTGAGTTTCGGTCAGCAGCAGGAGGCCAGACCCGTGTCTGTGGCAGAGGCATCCATTTTGTGGATCTGAGGCTCATTTTAAATCAACCGCGTTTCCGTAAAGTAACATGTCTTATCCCTCTAGAAGGGTGGAATGCTACCCCCGTCGCCAGAACTGGCGAGGGGGTAGTATTCCAATTCGTATGACACCTTACATGACATGTTTTGATAAAGCCAAACCAAAGTTGCTATATAACCGCGAGGATTATAAGGCGCTTAAGAGTATATGGTATGGCATTATCCCGGATCAGCTTAGGGAGTTGTTCCCGACAGCTGCAGACAGGCTCAGCTCATGCCAGAGCTCTATCTCACATAAAACCACGCACTCTGCCCCCAGGATTGATGAGGCCTTCCATAGGAGTGGCTTACAGGCTATATATGTGTCCAGATATAGGTTTAGATATAGGTATACTATATCTAAGCAAGGGGTGATTACACCCACTTGCCCCAGCTGAGTGATCAGCCAGTTGTGTCGATTTAAGAACCAGCCAGGGGTGGCAAAAGCTATGCTTCAGCCCCTGGTAGGCCTTGGTGGCACCTATGCCCTGAGCACCTATAGTGCATGGTACAGGGGCTGACAAGGAGTCCATTTCCAATTGTGGTATGTACCTATAGCACATGTATTATAAATTTAGAGAGAGAACAGCAGGCTGGGGGTCTGATTAGCAGGCCCACAGCCTCAGTAAGTCGAAAACCAGTGAAGCAAAAAGCAAAAATTGGGGTGACCATAGGATAGCAGACCCTACTCTCCTACATAACCCCCCCCCCCAAACGCAGGGACATTAAACTTAACCTTGACCAGATAAGTCTTCATGTTCTAAGTGGAAGTACCTGGAGAGACCATCTGCATTACCATGGTCAGTCCCTGGGCGGTGCTCCACTGTACAGTCCATCCCCTGTAGGGAAATGGACCACCTGAGCAGTTTGGGATTTTCACCCTTCATCTGATTTAGCCACAAGAGGGGCTTATGGTCTGTCTGAATTAGGAAGTGAGTACCAAACAAGTATGGCCTCAACTTCTTCAGGGCCCAAACCACAGCAAAGGCCTCCCTCTCAATAGCTGACCAACGTTTCTCCCTGGGGGTCAGCCTTCTGCTAATAAAAGCAATGGGCTGGTCTTGACCATCTTGATTAAGTTGTGAAAGCACAGCTCCCACCCCCAACTCAGAAGCATCTGTCTGTACAATGAACTGTTTGGAGTAGTCAGGACTCTTCAGGATAGGTGCAGAGCACATGGCCTTCTTCAGGTCATCAAATGCCTTTTGACAGCTAACTGTCCACTGAACCTTTTTGGGCATCTTCTTGGATGTCAAGTCATTCAATGGTGTCACAATGGACCCATAGTTCTTTACAAATTTTCTGTAATACCCAGTCAGGCCCAAGAAGGCTCTGACTTGTGTCTGGGTAGTTGGAGGAGCCCAGTCCTGTATGGTCTGGATCTTGCTCTCCAGTGGTTGAACTTGACCCCCACCTACTAGGTGGCCCAAGTACACAACCTTGCTCTGCCCTATCTGGCACTTAGTAGCCCTGATAGTCAGGCCTGCCTTTTGCAGGGCCTCCAGAACCTTCTTCAGGTGGATCAGGTGATCCTCCCAGGTGGAGCTAAAGACAGCAATATCATCTAGATATGCTGCACAAAAGTCATCCAACCCAGCAAGGACTTGATTCACCAACCTTTGGAAGGTGGCAGGTGCATTCTTCAAACCAAAGGGCATTACCACAAATTGATAATGTCCACTAGGGGTAGAGAATGCTGTTTTGGCTTTTGACTCTTCAGCTAGTCTGATTTGCCAGTAGCCAGCTGTCAAATCAAATGTGCTCAGAAACTTGGCAGAAGCCAATTTATCAATGAGCTCATCTGCTCTTGGAATGGGATGAGCATCTGTCCTAGTGACAGCATTGAGACCTCTGTAGTCCACACAAAACCTCATTTCTCTCTTCCCATCTTTGGTATGAGGTTTTGGCACGAGGACCACTGGGCTAGCCCATGGGCTCTCTGATGGCTCAATCACTCCAAGCTCCAACATCTTTTGCACCTCAGCCTTTATACAATCCCTGACATGGTCAGGTTGCCTGTAGATCTTATTCTTCACAGGCAGACTGTCACCAGTGTCCACCTCATGGGTGCACCAATTAGTCTGGCTGGGTGTGAGTGAAAACATATGTCTGTGGGCCTGCAACACCTGTCTGCAGTCCACCTGTTGCTGCTCAGTGAGGCTGCCTGCCAAGGCTACTCCATCAACTGAACCATCATCAGGGTTCTGGGAAAGCAGGTCTGGGAGAGGGTCACTCTCTTCCTCCTGATCCCCATCTGTGGCCATGAGGAGACTCAGGTCCTCCCTGTCAACAAATGCTTTCAATCTGTTTACATGGAGCACCCTGTGGGGGCTCCTAGGGGTGCCAAAGTCAACCAAGTAGGTGACTTCTCCCTTCTTTTCAATGATAGGGTAGGGTCCAGTCCATTGGTCCTGGAGAGCTGCTGGCCCCACTGGGTCCAACACCCACACCTTCTTCCCTGGCTGGTACTCAACCAGAACAGCCTTTTGGTCATGCCAAGCTTTCTGTAACTCTTGACTGGCCTCAAGGTTTTTGGATGCTCTCTCCATGTATTCAGCCATCCTGGAGCGGAGACCAAGTACATAGTCCACAATGTCTAGTTTAGGCTTTTTGAGAGGTAACTCCCATCCTTCCTTCACCAAACTCAATGGACCCCTCACAGGGTGGCCAAACAAAAGTTCAAAAGGGCTGTAGCCAACCCCCTTCTGTGGGACCTCTCTGTAAGCAAAGAGCAAGCAGGGTAAAAGGATGTCCCATTTCCGCCTAAGCTTCTCTGGTAAACCTTTTATCATTCCCTTTAGGGTCTTGTTGAACCTTTCCACAAGCCCATTGCACTGTGGATGGTAGGGTGTGGTAAACTTATAGTTTACTCCACACTCTTTCCACATTGCTTTTAAGTATCCAGACATAAAGTTGGTACCTCTGTCTGAAAGAACCTCCTTTGGAAAGCCCACTCTTGAGAAAACTGCAATGAGGGCTTTTGCCACCACAGGAGCTGTCGTGGTCCTCAGGGGAATTGCCTCTGGGTACCTGGTGGCATGATCCACTACCACCAGTATAAATCTGTGCCCAGATGCTGTTGGAGGATCCATGGGACCCACAATGTCTATTCCAACTCTTTCAAAGGGTACCCCCACCACAGGTAGTGGTATCAGGGGGGCCTTTGTTGTGCCACCTGACTTACCACTGGCTTGGCAAGTGACACAGGAGCGACAAAACTCCTTGACATTTTCTGACATGTGAGGCCAGTGAAAGTGTGGAACAAGCCTGTCCCAAGTCTTATTCTGGCCTAAGTGTCCTGCAAGGGGAATATCATGGGCCAAGGTAAGAAGGAAACCCCTAAACTTCAAAGGTATGACCAACCTCCTGGTTGTGCCAGGTTTGGGGTCTCTAGCCTCTGAATAAAGGAGTCCTTCATCCCAATACACTTTGAGCATTCCCTGCAGCCTCAGCAGCAGCTTGCTGTCTGAGGGGTTCAAGGGAAGGGCAATCTAATTGAGCCTGCCCCAGGTCTGCCCTTGAGGGTCCCCCTGTCCCCAGAAACTCAACCTGTTCAGGTTCAAGCTCATCTGAGACAGTCTCCTCTTGGACTGCAGAATCAGTTTCCTGTGAAACTTGATCCTCAACCTGGGGCACGTGGGAAGGCACAGCCTTAACCCTCTTGCTCCTTCTCTTGGGTTGTGGTTGGTCTATTGTTTCAAGATCCACCACTGGTTCAGGAAGGCACTTCTTAGCCTGAGACCTTGTCACTGCAAGGACATGAGCTGAAATCCCTAGCATTTCTGCATGAGTCCTGTACTCCACTTCTGACCAAACTGAGCTTTCAAGATCATTGCCTAACAGACAGTCTACTGGGAGGTCTGCACTCACAACAACTTTCTTTAGGCCATCTACCCCTCCCCAGGAGAAGTTCACAACAGCCACACTATGTGAAGTAGTGTAGTTGCTTGCATTGGTCACTAGGTAACTTTCACCTAGTACAATCTGTCCAGGGTCCACAAAGTCAGGTGTCACCATAGTGACACTGGCACAAGTGTCCCTGTAGGCCTGAGCCAGTTTCTCATTGATTAATGGATTCTGCCTATATTTGCCCAGGTTACTGGGGCTTACTGCAGTGGGCAAAGGTAAGTCCACATCATATAGGAGAACTGCCTGTGTGGGGATTCTGACTAGGCCAGATTCCACCTCAGTACCCAGGGTCAACCCTACTAAACCCTTGGGCTGTGTACCACCACTGCTAACTGTACTAGGGGGTGCAGGTGCTTTAGGAGCTGCAGTGGTGGGGACTGGATTTTTCTTAGTGCATTCACTGCCCCAGTGTGAAACTGATTTGCAGGTATTACACCAAGGTTTCTTTGGGCCATCATTCTTCTTTTTCTTGTTTCCATTTTGGGAACCCCCCTCCTTATTGTTAGTTTGCGGGGCCTGAAGACTTCTGGTCCTTTTCTTTATCTTTCTGATTCCCACCCTTCTGGTCTGTTTTCTTCTGATCACCTTGGTTCTGGTTTTTCTGCTTAATCCTTGTTCTGACCCATTTGTCTGCCTTCTTTCCCAATTCTTGGGGAGAGGTCAAATCAGAGTCAACAAGGTATTGATGCAACAGCTGGTTCTGACAGTTATTAAGGATCTGCTCTCTCATCATAAGATTGTACAATCCTGTATAGTCTGAAACTTTACTTCCCTGCAGCCAACCCTCCAGAGCCTTAGTGGCACAATCTACAAAATCAGTCCAGTCCTGAGTCTGTGCTTTTTGGGTGTCTCTGAACAACAACCTGTATTGCTCAGTGGTTAGGCCAAACCCTTCAATAAGAGCACTCTTCAGAACAGAGTAGTTTTTGGCATCCTCAGGTCTAACAGTGAGTAGCCTGTCCCTCCCTTTCTCAGAAAAGGAGTACCATAAAATTGCTGCCCACTGATCCTCAGGGACCTGCTGTACATGCAGGCCCTCTCAAGAGCAGTCATCCATTTGTGGATATCATCCCCTTCCTTGTAGGGGGGCACAATTTTTGTCAGGTTTCTATTGTCATAGGCCCTGTCTTTTTCTTTAGGAACTTTGCTGCCACCAGTGGCATCTAAGCCACTCAATTTCTGCTCCCTTGCCAAGGTAAGTTTAGCTTGAGCCAAGGTAAGCTTAGCTTGAGCCAAGGCTACCTCCTCCCTCTCTATCTGGAGTTGGACAGCCCTCATTCTGGCCCTATGCTCTTTCCTCTGGGAGGGAGTCATCCCTCTCTGAGATTCTCTTGAGGCACTAGAAAGATGAGAGTCCCCTGATTGAGATCTCACCCTCCTGTTACCTGGGAGAATTTGGTTATGAAATCTGGGGAGGTGCTGGCCCTCTCCATTCCCATGTAGGTCTAGGTTGGCCTGGTTAAGCCTGGCAACCTGTACCTGGTTCACCCTCTGATCCTGATCTTCAGGCTCATCTATATCTGAGCTTTCCTCTTCCTCTTCCTCCTCCTCTTCTTCTTCATCTGGAAGATTCTCATTCTCAGGGGAGTGTATCTCTTCACCTGTCTCTAAGGGAGCCTGACTCACCTTATCTAAGTCATCCTTTTCTAGGATAGCTATTAGGGAAGGGATGGTAGGGCCTCTGCCCTTTTTTAGCCTCCTGGCTGTGCACAAGGCACTCAGGTCTTTGTGGCTAAGGTTGTCATATCTGGATGTTGTCCCTATAGGATCAACTACTACAGGAGCAGAGCCTGAGGCTCTATCGGTATCAGACATGACTGCTAGTGAGGTGTAAGTGATGCACTTACCTACACTGAGTGTTTTCCTACTGTACCTTGCTAGTGATTTGTAGTCAGGGTGTGCTAATCCCTTTAATCTACAACTACTAAGTTCAGTAGAACTTAATATGCTAAGCTTTTGATTTATATGTACCTAGAGGTACTTGATGTGATCTTTCAATTTGGTGTAAAGATTGCAATGGTAAAACAAACAGCAAGCTCAAATCCGCACCGCTGCACACCAATGTGAGAAGTTGGCCTGATATGTAGTGTTTTCAATTCTGGAACCACTTGGTATCAGTCCAAACAACCCCAAAGATGTCAGGCTGTAAGTCAACCTTGTTAGACAAGCTATCCTAGTGGTAGCATGGACTAAGCAGCCTTAAAGGCTTAACTTAAGAGGTCGTGTTAAGCGAGCTGTTTTACCACATACAATCCTGTAATCAAATGAAAGGACACCACACAAGTATATATTATAAAAATATATGTGTTTATTTCTAAAAATAATCCCCAGTACTCTTTATGAGGAAAGGGGCACAAGCGTTAAATCAAAAGCACAGTATAACATACAAAGTTGCACTATTTTGGATAAGGGCCGGTGGCCACTTAAACCATATACTAAAAAAGTGGTATAAGACCTACCAATCGAACAGTGGTTAGGCCTAGGGCCTAGAGATTCGCTGGGAGCAGTCAGGACTAGCAATGCTGAAGTCGGGAGTAGCCCACAGGAGACGGGTGCAGCACGGAAAGTGCGGCTCGCACCAATGCAATGTCAATGGTGCGTAAAAGTTACATAAAGTGAGTTAAATGATACTTCCGCTGAACCTAGAGGAACAAAACTTTAGACACAGACCCTAGAGGTGTGTACCAGTGTGGGAACACCGGCGTTGCAATGTTACCTCACCCACAGGCCGTGGGTGCACAGGGTCGAAGTGGCGTCGGGTTTTGACACGCAGGCTTTTGGTGCTTGGAGCTGTTGCAGCTGCAGGCGAGGTGAAGCAGAAGTGTCCGGTGCGATCCAAGGGTGGATCGAAGTAGAAAAGTACCTGAAAGCAGAGGGGACAGAGTCTGGGTCACTCAGCAGTGACCAGGGTGGAACCAGGACGGAACCAGGCAATGTCGGGCGCAATCAGGTGGTTGTCGATAGGCTTCTCTCCGCTGTCACGTGGGCTCTGGGGCATCTGCGACGTCCAGGAGCGGGTCACGATCTGTCCCACGAAGGCTCTCGCCGTCAGCACCGTCGGCTTCAAGATTGCAGCAAACAGCACTTGGCAAAAGCAATCCACGCGGAACCGGGAGATTGCTTATCACTCGAACCAGGAGGGTCAGAGTGGGGGCTCCTTTTCACAGGAGCTGGTGCAGATCTGGAGCAACCAGAAAAGCGAGTCGTATTCAAGTTTTCGTCGGCACAGGGGCCACAAGCCAGCTGCCAAGTGACCAGGCCAACGCGTCGAGCCAACACAAGCAGAAGGGCCCCACGCAGCACTCGTCGAGTGTGGAGGGGTGAGCTTTGGTGCAAGTGGAGCTCGGGGTGAGGGCTTCTCAAACCCCGGTGTACAGCTTCGAGGGTCACTCGTGGGCTGCACGGTCAGCGTCTCGTGGCCTTTTCAAGATGGCGTGCCCCACGCTTCCGGTCGCCTCCACTGGTCTCAGCTCTACAGGGACTGTGGATCGGGCAGGGAGAAGGCAGGCAAGCTTGATCTCGTTGATCTCTGTCGCTCGAGTTCCGGCGGGAACTGCAACAAAGCAAGGGTCGAGGGCTGGATGTTGCCTGTTTGCACAGGGTGGTCACTCCTTGACCACAAGGGAGATTCTTCAGTCTTCTAACGTCGAGTAGAAAGTCGAAGGGTCCAGAATTCGTTTCTTATGTTTCTTCAGGATGATCTGAGTTGCATTGGCACTGCTCCCACTCTTATTCGAATCTGGTGGGCTGGACATCCTGCTAGGTCCCCTCCTATGGGTGGGACCCAGGAAGGGGGTGGTTACACCCCTTTCCTTTGATCCAGGCCGCGCTGGATCAGGGGCTGGGAGGCCCCAGAACCGGTTTGGCCGGATTATGCAAGGGGCAGCCTTGTGCTCCCCAGTCAGTGTCTGGTTTCTTCGAAACCTCCCTACTACAATCCACTATCTCCTGTCTGGGGTGGTTTGACACCACCCTGCGACAGGAAACTCTTTGTCCAGGCCACCATATGCTGAGTTTCGGTCAGCAGCAGGAGGCCAGACCCGTGTCTGTGGCAGAGGCATCCATTTTGTGGATCTGAGGCTCATTTTAAATCAACCGCGTTTCCGTAAAGTAACATGTCTTATCCCTCTAGAAGGGTGGAATGCTACCCCCGTCGCCAGAACTGGTGAGGGGGTAGTATTCCAATTCGTATGACACCTTACACGACATGTTTTGATAAAGCCAAACCAAAGTTGCTATATAACCGCGAGGATTATAAGGCGCTTAAGAGTATATGGTATGGCATTATCCCGGATCAGCTTAGGGAGTTGTTCCCGACAGCTGCAGACAGGCTCAGCTCATGCCAGAGCTCCATCTCACATAAAACCACGCACTCTGCCCCCAGGATTGATGAGGCCTTCCATAGGAGTGGCTTACAGGCTATATATGTGTCCAGATATAGGTTTAGATATAGGTATACTATATCTAAGCAAGGGGTGATTACACCCACTTGCCCCAGCTGAGTGATCAGCCAGTTGTGTCGATTTAAGAACCAGCCAGGGGTGGCAAAAGCTATGCTTCAGCCCCTGGTAGGCCTTGGTGGCACCTATGCCCTGAGCACCTATAGTGCATGGTACAGGGGCTGACAAGGAGTCCATTTCCAATTGTGGTATGTACCTATAGCACATGTATTATAAATTTAGAGAGAGAACAGCAGGCTGGGGGTCTGATTAGCAGGCCCACAGCCTCAGTAAGTCGAAAACCAGTGAAGCAAAAAGCAAAAATTGGGGTGACCATAGGATAGCAGACCCTACTCTCCTACAGAAACCAATAGAGGCCATAAAGTATCCACCTGAGCCACAGCAGAGCCAGAGCAGAGAGGTCTAGGTGGGATCAGGCGGGAGGGGGAAAGATTGCTAAAGCAGGCCCAAAGTTCTGTGTAAATAGACAAAGCAACTCCAGGGAGCCTAATTGCAGGTATGGAAAACTGGCGAGGCTGGGTACAACTAAGCAGGTATCTCGGCGTGGGCCAGAAGGGATGGGTTGTATGTGTGGCAATGCAAGCACAACTAATCTACAGGGCTGCACAGCGTGCTCAGGCAAGAGTGCTGTGCAATGCTTGAAAATTGGCCGCTGCTCCAAAGTCTCCCTAACTATACTACCAATGGGAGCGCTACCATACAACAAGCCCAACTCATGGTTAGGTCAATGCTACAAGTGCATAAGATAACTAAGCCACAACAAATCTTTCGTGCATAGCCAACCAAGAAATAGCCACCCCCATCCGTGGCTGCCAAGGTGTCAAGGTGTGAAGTAGTGTGGCTCACTGGTTAGAGGCGGCAGACCCGAGAGCAGAGGACGGCCCGGGACCAGGGTTCGATTCCCGACGCGGCAGGTTTCTGGACCAGGGTCAGCGGACTCGATAATTCTCTCGCCTCGGTGCCCACTCTGATCAGCGATCACACTCGGCAACTCTGGGCATTAGCTTGCCTCATCTTCACTAACGGCCCCACCAGACCGCCGGGGATGCCTGGTCTCACCCTGGAGATACCCACTAAGGGACCATCTCTCAGGGAAGCCAGGAAGGGTTTCGCAGCGGTCGAAGCGCGGAGATACTCCTCCGGGAGTCGATCCTAGCGCTATATAAACCTGCAATTAATTAATTTTAATTAACTGCTATGTGTAACATGTCCATAAATACAGTGCACTATGGGTGACATAAAAGGACCTGAATAACACTTTCTTGCCAGCAATAGGACGAAGAACCAGAGAGACCAAATCAGGAAAGCCACCCAATAACCCAACAAGCGACTCTATGAGGCCAAGGAAAAGGCGGCTATAGGCAGATAATCCAGAGCTAAAGTGTGCCTGTGGGAAACACTAACACAGATACGCTACTTAGGGAGTCAGAGTGCCAGGTGTGGTAAGAGGCTGCGTAGCTCATAAGTAGCCGCAACCACCAACATACAGTCGGTCTGCAATGCCTGGCACCGTGGTGCAGGAGAAGGGTGAATGCAACTATGCCTTGACTTGAAGATTCACCTAGAGCTGCAGGGGAAAAAGGCGTGCCCAGTCATCGACTCAACCTGAGCATGCCCACCCAGTCTATTCACCGAATGAGGACAACCACGTCCAAGTCTCTAAATATTCTACTCAACCAGTGAGAGGGAAACCCAACACCAAGGTCGCACTACCGCCCCACAGCGTAAAAGTGACCGAGCTAGTACGTCTCCCTGCAGAGGTGCAAGCTGCGCCACCAGGGAAATGAGTTTTACTCTTAAAACAATAATAAAAGGTTTCTAAAAGAAACTAACCTCCAAAGCAAGTTGGAAGAGTCACCCAATATTTCCATTACTAGTAGAAAGATGCTGCGAAAAGGTATTGCAAACACGTAACCATCCCCGGATGATGTATGGAAACACAATCTGACATGACAAGAGAATGCTCGGGCCCTGTCAGTCACTCTTCCCAAAGAGGGCATGAAAGGGGTGGACTGTCAAATGGGCATAATACATATCGGGCCGTAATGACTCCTGGTGAGAACGTGGGTGTCCCTAACCTAACTCACTGGCCGCAGTGAGCTAAGACCCTACTACCTGTAAACAGTTTGGGCGGCCCCCAGGGGAGAGGGCGGTTCTCCAGCGTGGTTCCTGCAGATGAGACATAAAACAACGATTAGAAGCCCCGCCCCCTTCATGTAACCATAAGAAATTGTACAATGAGACTGGGGCAACAGCCCCCTTCCTACCAGGCAAAGCCTGTGAGTCAGTTGAGAGAACTGAAAATTCCAATTAGATTGTTGAGGAGTTGGGCGGGGCAAACCATAGAGAAACTACAGCATCACAGGCAGTAGTGCAGGGAAGCGTCATGTTACTAGGACCATATCTCACATGCTAAGCTTAGGCACAGGGGATGCAAGCACTGGCCACATACTGCCACTGCTTTCAGAGAAACCAGCGCAATCAAAGACAGAAAATCAACCAATTGCCCAGGCTCATCAGTAGTAACCGGCAAACCACCAATTAATGCATAGGGCAAAGGGAAGAACATGCAAAGTAACTAATGAAATGTGCAGTCAAAAGATGACAGGTGCACATAGGAGTGAGTGAAAAAAATCACCCCTTACTTGTCCCCTTACCATTCTTCCCAGAACATCTCATCCCAGGCCTTCAGATGACCTCAACCCAATACAAATATGCCCTCTGATAAAAAAAGGGGAACAATACATAAAGCTAGCGATAATCCCCATGGCTAAGTAAGTGTCTTACCCGTGTGTTCATTTGCCTGGGAGTCTGGCATATAGTGCAGTAATAACGTTTACCTGGGAATGGTACTATATGTAACCTGCACATGACATATCTTTAGTAACATACATGGAGCTCCCTCTTAATGTGCCTAGCTTCCAGTGTTAGCACACATGTCACCATGTTCTACTGAACCCTTTGAACATGAGATTGACTGCCTATAAAGCATTCCAGAAATAATCTCTACCAGAACAAAGAATGCTTCTGAACTTGTATTCATGCCACATTACGCTTGTAATGTACCTTTTGCTACATCTGGTGTAGCATAAATAACTGCAAGCCAGTCAAACTGGTACTTCACAAGGTACACACATTCGTACGCAGGTGGCATAAATTCCCGATATACCTATAAGATACTTGGGATGTGTTCCTCTAGTATGAATAAAGAAACGTTACGCGTAAGGCATCCTAATGCGTGCTGGCTCAGCAGAAAAGCCAGCCACACTAGCAGACCGGAGTCTGTCACCCAAGGACCTAATATATGAGACATGCTAGTGAAAACTGAAATGGGGGGAACCCAAAGCACAGTCCAAGCTGGGGAAGAGGTATAACGTATCGGTATCAATAGGAGACTAGCTCTACAATGGATTAATCTGACACGGTTATGGTAGACTAATATTAGTTATGTAGCGACTCAGTATTTTGCCGGGTGGCAGTGGCACCTCTTGGGTGTCTTTTGAAAGCCCTCACCCACCAACCTAGTTGGTGGCATGCTTCATCATCGGGCCCACCCAGTGACACCTAGCGTGTCCCGGGTGTGCTTCGACGCCTGATTACAGCGGAGCAGGTATGTCACTGTGTGTGCGGTGTGAGGTGCTAAGATAAGTGAAGTTAAAACGGCTTGGCAGGTGGTCCCTGGGGTGAGGATATTTTATTAAAAGGGCCTCTGCCAGCGGTTAAAAATAAGGCTGTGGGACGTTAGAGGCGGGTTACGACCTCCTACGTCCTTGAGTAGTCAACATGTTTCAGCCAGTGCCTTATGTTAATCTGGCTTTCATCAGGACAATAAATATGTGTGGGTTAAAATTAGGGGTTGTGTAGTGTAGTCTATGTGTCTACACGCCCTAAAGTGTATCTAGCTGTGAGATGGGGGATTCCCTTCTCAAGATCACGCTTTCAATGCTTGCCTGTTGTGCCTCCTTCGCAGAACCGGTGTTGCGAAGGAGGCACAACAGGTCCCACGCTGGTGCTGGCCAGAAATCCTGGCTTCACCCTGCCACTTCAATAACCTTGGAGCTACCAACAAGCATTGAAAGCGTGATCTTGAGAAGGGAATCCCCCATCTCACAGCTAGATACACTTTAGGGCGTGTAGACACATAGACTACACTACACAACCCCTAATTTTAACCCACACATATTTATTGTCCTGATGAAAGCCAGATTAACATAAGGCACTGGCTGAAACATGTTGACTACTCAAGGACGTAGGAGGTCGTAACCCGCCTCTAACGTCCCACAGCCTTATTTTTAACCGCTGGCAGAGGCCCTTTTAATAAAATATCCTCACCCCAGGGACCACCTGCCAAGCCGTTTTAACTTCACTTATCTTAGCACCTCACACCGCACACACAGTGACATACCTGCTCCGCTGTAATCAGGCGTCGAAGCACACCCGGGACACGCTAGGTGTCACTGGGTGGGCCCGATGATGAAGCATGCCACCAACTAGGTTGGTGGGTGAGGGCTTTCAAAAGACACCCAAGAGGTGCCACTGCCACCCGGCAAAATACTGAGTCGCTACATAACTAATATTAGTCTACCATAACCGTGTCAGATTAATCCATTGTAGAGCTAGTCTCCTATTGATACCGATACATATAAACCGGGGATCTGGACTAGCTTTCTGGTCCTCTCTCTCCCTCTTGATTCTCGCCCGAAGAGGTATAACGGCCTGAAGAAAATTCCGGGAGTAAAATTAATACACCCTAACCTCCCAGAGCTACTGAATGGGAACCCAGTTTCACAAAATTAGATTTTTTACCAAAATTGGACGATATTGAATATGTAACAGATAAATATTAAAAATTATAAAACCATCCCGCCACACGATGGCGGGAATCGAACCCATGCCGCAAGCTGTAGCGATCCCGGCACTAACCACTGTGCTAATGGCCTAGCTCTCATGAGGAACCCGGGAGAGGAAGGAGATGGCGGGCCGGCACTGCATGGACTCACTAATTCAGCCCAAGCAAAAGAACTGCTTAAGCTAATCGAACCCTGCCCATATGATCGAATGTAAAACGCCCAATAAATAGGCCACCCAGACACAAAGAACACACGCGTGCCTGGTGAAAGCTCCGATGGAATCACGCTCGAACTCCTGGGTGGAGGGGAGTGGGGGTAGATGGCCAGCGAAACTCATAACCAGAGCACGACACAACTGTCTACGCCGAGACGGCGAAATCGGGAGATGAAAGAAACGTGGGAAATGCAGGGAGGAACTCCATGGCACGACGGAGAAAGAGTGAATACCGGTGCGGAAGCAGTTCAGCCCCGTAACACTCCACCCTCAGTAATACATGGTCGGCATGAAAGAACGCTGCCCAAAAAATGGCCACGCATCCAAGCCCCTCCCCCGTAGCACCGAAGGGACAGACTGCCCCTAAAATGGCCGCTTGGGTGCCCAGACCCAATTGGCCGGATCATGGCGCCCCTAAAGATGGCCACCACCAAACCCCAAGACACGCGGCTAAAGGGGGGTCCCGAGGCACTGCTAGATTGCAAAAGAGCGTGCAAAGGACTCCTAGGCCCGGAGGGTCTAAGGAGAGGCCACCTAGTAAAGAGCGCGGGCAGCCAAGCCGCTCCTGTGGTGTGCCCGACGGCTGGCAGACTAGCACTGAGCACCCTCCCCCCCCCCGCCAACTGGGAAGGGAGGGGGCAGCCGCGACCCGCTGCCTCGCTAGGGAAACATATATATAAGGGGCGGGACGCTGAAAATAATTTCAAAAATCAACTAATAAATACTATACACTGATTCTGTTATTCAGGTAATCAAACCACATGAAAGGGAATCAAACCGCGAGCGCGCAGGGCCTGAGACACACCCACTGACCATCAGAGAGAAATCCTCCGCAGACCCGACCCGCGTGTCAGGAGATGGACACTACGAAAAGGTTGCGCGTGGAAAATACATAATACATACAATACATACATACACGGGCACATAATATCGACAAAACGCTACCCCAAGCAAGGTACCCCGCCCGGTGCCCAGCCCCCCGGAAACAAAACTACACAAAAGCGGATACCGTTCATGGTCCGGACATGTACCTGTCCCAGCTTCAGTGGCCCGATACTAAGCAGGCCGCCCGGCCCATCTCAACCCCTAATGGGGGAAGCAAGCACGAAGGGGGGAAAGGCCTCTCTGTAATAAAGGAAGTGACAGAGTCCACTGTAGATATAGGTTCCTTTAATGTAAGTTCCTTCCAAGATTACAGGTACAGAAGTAAGACAGATAAAACCCCACCAGGAGCCAGCTCTCATCAGCTCAGCCTGAGTAGATCAACTGACGTTAAGAGCCAGAGAGTCACCCCAGGCATTCTATGATGTCATCAACATTCTAATCAGTAGAGCACCACAGAGAAGTAGTTTACTACACATCCTCTCTCCTTAGTGAATGAGGAAAGAAAGAAGAAAACACAGACAAAGATACCTCAAGTGTGACATTTGCATAAAAGTACAAAAATGAAGTACGCAAATAAATAATGTACAACAAGTACTGCATGAGGTATGATTAGCATGAACAGAAATACTATAATCATAAGTATGAGCAGAAATAGAATAACATGCTAAATTTTAGATGGAAAGAAACCACTAAATGCTACTATACGCCACATCCCCTTCCCTTAGAGTAAAAACATGGCATGGATGAATAAAGAGCAGAGTAGCAAAGAAAAATGGTCACGCTGCCAACTGGGTACACCAGAGAGAAAAAAAACCTGAAAACAAAGGCAAGTGTAGACACAGGCCCTTTACAAGCTCCCCTAACAAAACAATCTGACAGAGAAAAATGAAACTTCTCACCCAAAGTCCCACCGACATGAAACGCTTGGCCACGAATCTCAGGCAGGTAGACTTTGACGAAAGCAGAGTGTCAAAAAGCAACGATGTTAAACAATCTCCACCAAAAATAGGGAACACAGGGTACTAATACTTAAAAATCACAACCTCCCCAAAGTAGGGTACACCACAGGAAAGACAACCTGGAACTGAAATAGGGCATTGACTACCCACAAATCAACAACCTCCCCTCAAAAGGGTACACCGCAGGGTAGAAAACCTGGGAACTGAAATGGGCATTGACTACCCTAAAATCCACAACACCCCCTAAGTAGTAGGAAACCTGGGAACTGAACTGGGCATTGACTACCCTAAAATCCACAACATCCCCTAAGTAGGGTACACCGCAGGGTAGGAAACCTGGGAACTGAAATGGGCATTGACTACCCTAAAATCCACAACATCCCCTAAGTAGGGTACACCGCAGGGTAGGAAACCTGGGAACTGAAATGGGCATTGACTACCCTAAAATCCACAACCTCCCCTAAGACACAGACCCCTAAAATAACACCTAGACTAATAAAAAAAAACAGTTTCACTGACCTCCCTCACAAGTGTCAACAACAAAACTGAGTGCCCCACGCCAAACCCACAAAAGAAATGACAGCAGGCATTATAATGACAGTAAAAGTGTAAAGCTCCCCACACCAAGCTCACAAACTAAATAAAAGCAGGCATTGTAAAAAAAAACAGTGAAAATGAAAAACTCCTCACAAACTTGCTTTCAATCAGTCCCCCACCCCTTACACACAAAACGAAATAAAAGTGAGCATTGCAGGCAGAGATAAACCTTCCTCCCCAAACCACACAAGACCACACAACGTTGCCATCGAAGAATAAAGAAGTAAAGTTCCTCCAACGGGCAAATGGTGAGCAGCGCTTCCAGAAAGAAGAGATACAACATCCTCCCAGATCTAGGATAAGTTCACGAGTCGAAAGTTCGTTACCTCTTGAAGACGAGCTGTAGTTGACCAGCGGCACCAGCGATTAACTCTTGAAGAACCCCGTGTAAAGAAACAGCTCATCGGAACCAGGAGAAAGATGTCCACAAAACTTTATTGACACAATCGTTGAAAAAAAAACTGTAGGACTGTAGGACTGAACAGAAGATGGCGGCACGTAACCATGACGTTGTGCGAGGTGGCTCTCCGCTGGAGCGTGAACCAAAACGTCCACTGCAGTAATGAACTGGCAGACGTCACAGAAGAACGAGTGCAAGCATCCATGAGGAGGTAAGGCTGTGCGTGTGGCATGAGAGCGCGTGGTGAAAGATTGTGCGCTGTTTGAAAACCAGCGGTTAAACTGCCAAATTGCAGAGGCAACATGTCTAATGTCCAACAAAGAAAATAAAAGTAAGTATGACATCACGAAAACGCAGGTACAATCCCAACATCCATGAAAATGCACATTCGCTTGCCGAAGACGCCACTCACAATACCACAAGTCACTGCGACAACATGAAAAGTACCCCAAGTCGCTGAATGGCGCTTTAGCAAATGTGTAAAAGAGTTTGCCAACATTACCGTTTAACTCTTGTCTCATGAGTCCTTCTCAACGCTGCAAACGCTCCTTAGGAGGTGCCAAATCCGACCTACAGATGGGCAGCGTATGTCTTGGAGAGTGCGTGTTGGCGTCGCTGATGAAGCTTGTTCTCTGTAGGAGACTTGCAGACAGTAAGAGAAAGCCTCACAAATAAACGCCGATTTTAACACGCATGGAGGATAGACCGAGTTAGTGCAAAAGTCTCTTTAGGCACAGATGGTTTAAAAAAAAAATCTCTTTAGGCACAGACGATTTTAAAAGTCTTTTTAAGCACAGACGATTGAACACTGTGACAGGCACTTTCGTCAGAAGACTTGCTGATGGGCTAAGACAATTCCCACACAGGTTGAAGTATGTTGCATTAACCCTCACAACATTCACCAGATACAGCAGAGTCTTGGAAAATGAAACCACAAACGCCCTAGATGCAGGCTCAACAGGTAACATACGCCCAGATTGCAGGCTGTCCAGGTGGTGGAACGGACACTGGTGGGGTTGGCTGGGGCGTTACCTTTGGGTTTTTATTTGGGTTTGAGAGTCCATAAAGTCTTTAGTTCCTTGTCTTTAAGTTCCTTAGTCGTCCTTTCTCCTTAGTTCACGCGTAGGTTCATCCTTTCAAGAAACGTCGCCAAATTGTAATAAAGGAAGTGACAGAGTCCACTGTAGATATAGGTTCCTTTAATGTAAGTTCCTTCCAAGATTACAGGTACAGAAGTAAGATAGATAAAACCCTACCAGGAGCTAGCTCTCATCAGCTCAGCCTGAGTAGATCAACTGACGTTAAGAGCCAGAGAGTCACCCCAGGCATTCTATGATGTCATCAACATTCTAATGTAGTTGTAGTTGAGCTTATATAGCGCACAGCTACCCGCAGTGGGTTTCCCGGCGCTTGCTTAGGGAACCCGTCCTGATATTCCCCTGTGTGATAGCCCCAGCAGGGTATCCACAAGGTGAAAGTCAGGCATCCCGCCGCGAGGGGCCGTTGTGGAGATTAAGCAAGCTATTGCCCAGAGTCGCAGAGTGTGTAATCAGTAGAGCACCACAGAGAAGTAGTTTACTACACTCTCACCTTTGATTCAGAAGGTCCTGGGCACCAACATCGATGGCAGCAAGAGCACAAAATAGAAACAGGAGCATAATGGCCGAACAACGGCCAGTCTATCTGCTTTCTCTATAAAATGGATTCCATTTACTTTAGATACATACCAGATTGGCTACTGGGTTACCCTTGTGAGTCCTTGTATATGGTACCTTAGGTACCCAGGGCATAGGTACCACAGAGGCCTACCTGGGGCTGAAACATGTATTATGCCACCCCTGGTTAGCCTTCCAAAGTGGTACCACAGGTATGCACTTGCAGCCTGGGTAAGGTGGTGTAAGCACCCCTTACTTGGATATAGTATACCTATATCTACCTTTACATATAGACACATATTAACCTATAAGTCACTCCTATGGCAGGCCTTGACAATCCTGAAGGGGAGCGCTTGGTTTTGTGTGAGAGGGTGCCCTAGCATGGGCTGAGCCCCTCTGCAGCTTTCGGAACCATCTCCTTATAGCTGTTCCAAGATATAGCCATGCTATATACTCATAAGTGCATTATAATCCTCACGGTTAATGCTAACTTTGGTTTGGCTTTATCAAAACATGTCGTGTTTGGTGTCAAATGCTTTGGAATACTACCCCCTCACTAGTTCTGGCGGCGGGGGTAGCATTCTACCCTTCTAGAGGGAAAATACATTTACACACTGGTACACCCAGTTAAGGTTAAACAGAGCCTCAGCATCACAAAATGGATGCTGCTGCCACAGACACAAGTCTGCCCTCCTGCTGCTGGTCGAAACTCTGGCAGGGAAGGCCTGGACAATAGGTTTCCTGTCCAGGAAGGTGCCAGTACCTCCCCAGACAGGCTGTAGTTTATTGGGGGAGGGAGGGTTGCATTCAGTGAATGCTTTTCAGACACTGCCTGGGGCACACAAGGTGCTCCATGCATTTCCCAGTTCAAACCGGTTGCTGGGGCGCTCTGCCCCAGCTCTGGCGTGAAACTGGACAAAGGGGAAGGGGTGTAACCACCCCCTCCCCAGGTCCTTACATAGGTGGGACCCAAGAGTTAGTCCAACCCCTAAACTTACTATAAGAATAGGAGCCCAGTCCCTAGGATTTTAGATTGCCCTGGACGAATCTCTGCAACATATATCTTGGACCTTCGACATTCCATATCGACTGGAAGACGGAAGAAATCTCCCTTGTGGTCAAGGAGTGACCACCCTGTTCAAACAGGCACCAACAGCATATTTGCCTGTCTGCATTTTCTAGGCTCCTGTCGGATCCCGAAGAATCTGTGATGCAGGACATGGACTTTCAGACATCACTGAGGCTGACCCGAGATCCCAGCAAAGCTGAGACTCGTAGCTGACACGAGAGACGTGGAACCGGAACTCCTGGACATCCTGCATTTTTGTTACTGCACCTACTTACAGAGGTATCCCGAAGCTGTGCATTGAGGTATCTGAAGCCCCTGCCCCGAGCACTTTGTTCACCAAAGCTTAGGGGCCTACACTGTACGAGTGTTCCGTGGGCCCGCTTTGTAAATTTCAGCTCGACACGCCTTCATGGTTCCTCGTCTGTTGACTAGTGGGCCCCTACGAAGGCCAACCTTTGATTCCTTGAGCTTTTCTGGTTGCTCCAGATGTGCTCTGAGTACCCTCCAAAGGAGAAGTCACCCAGACCTTGCTGGTCTGAACCGAATCCAATCTTGTCATATTGCATGGGTTGCTGTTGCCAAGGCTTGTTGGATCCAATCCGGATTCCGGCACTGCAGCACTTGACATCCTTTGTGGGACAGCTTGAATCCAGCTCCTGGTCATCATCGATGCCTCCTGGTCCTCGTGGCTGAAGAGTCAAGCTTCACCTTTTTCACCTGAAATCCCCCGACATCGGCTGGCATCTTCTTCCCGCCATCCTGGTCACTGGCTAGTGAACCAGACTCTGTCCTCTCTGCTTTCAGATTCTTCACATCTCCGATCCACCCTTGGATCCACCTGGACACTTTTCCTCTGGTCGCCTGCAGCATTTCTTCGCAGCTCTCCATTGGAATCGATGACGAAACCCGACACCAAAAGACACCTAAGCACCCGGGTACCCTGGGTGAGGTAACACTAGTACTCCGGAGCTCCCGTGGGTCTTGACTTTCGAAGTGTCCTAGTCTATAAGGGTTCCATCGTAGTTCACCTCTAAGTGCCCTTATTCTTTAAAATTGTAACTTGTTCGTTCTCCATAGAAAGTCAATGGTGATCCGCAGCTGTGTTTAGACACTGCACGCGTTCCCCGTGGGCCTCCTGCATCCTAACATTGGGTGGTTCCAGGTAGCCCCAGCGGTTCTACAGGCCCTCGGCCTGCTTTCTATCCATCATGTGATTCAGAAAAGGGGGGTGGTGATGAACAGAGTGTCTGAATTAAGCAGACCACTCTTACCCAGTCCAAAGATCAGGGCTTGATCCATCACCGTTTTTTAGCTCACTGCACCATCCCAGCTCAGAACTTGGCTATATGCAAATTAGTCTGACCCTGGCCCAGTGCATCATGGGAACAGGGCAGACCAAACTACCAAGCCAATTCTTATACTGGGAAGGAAACAAGCTACCGGGGACCGGTTTCTGGCATTTCAGCCGTCTTCGGCCCGGCTTGCTTGAATCCTGATGGTGCAATGAGCTAGGGACTCACATCTGAGTATACCCTTCCACGCTTATGGTGGACAAAAATGATTCAGAAAAGGGGGGTGGTGATGAACAGAGTGTCTGAATTAAGCAGACCACTCTTACCCAGTCCAAAGATCAGGGCTTGATCCATCACCGTTTTTTAGCTCACTGCACCATCCCAGCTCAGAACTTGGCTATATGCAAATTAGTCTGACCCTGGCCCAGTGCATCATGGGAACAGGGCAGACCAAACTACCAAGCCAATTCTTATACTGGGAAGGAAACAAGCTACCGGGGACCGGTTTCTGGCATTTCAGCCGTCTTCGGCCCGGCTTGCTTGAATCCTGATGGTGCAATGAGCTAGGGACTCACTTCTGAGTATACCCTTCCACGCTTATGGTGGACAAAAATGATTCAGAAAAGGGGGGTGGTGATGAACAGAGTGTCTGAATTAAGCAGACCACTCTTACCCAGTCCAAAGATCAGGGCTTGATCCATCACCGTTTTTTAGCTCACTGCACCATCCCAGCTCAGAACTTGGCTATATGCAAATTAGTCTGACCCTGGCCCAGTGCATCATGGGAACAGGGCAGACCAAACTACCAAGCCAATTCTTATATTGGGAAGGAAACAAGCTACCGGGGACCGGTTTCTGGCATTTCAGCCGTCTTCGGCCCGGCTTGCTTGAATCCTGATGGTGCAATGAGCTAGGGACTCACATCTGAGTATACCCTTCCACGCTTATGGTGGACAAAATGATTCAGAAAAGGGGGGTGGTGATGAACAGAGTGTCTGAATTAAGCAGACCACTCTTACCCAGTCCAAAGATCAGGGCTTGATCCATCACCGTTTTTTAGCTCACTGCACCATCCCAGCTCAGAACTTGGCTATATGCAAATTAGTCTGACCCTGGCCCAGTGCATCATGGGAACAGGGCAGACCAAACTACCAAGCCAATTCTTATACTGGGAAGGAAACAAGCTACCGGGGACCGGTTTCTGGCATTTCAGCCGTCTTCGGCCCGGCTTGCTTGAATCCTGATGGTGCAATGAGCTAGGGACTCACATCTGAGTATACCCTTCCACGCTTATGGTGGACAAAAATGATTCAGAAAAGGGGGGTGGTGATGAACAGAGTGTCTGAATTAAGCAGACCACTCTTACCCAGTCCAAAGATCAGGGCTTCATCCATCACCGTTTTTTAGCTCACTGCACCATCCCAGCTCAGAACTTGGCTATATGCAAATTAGTCTGACCCTGGCCCAGTGCATCATGGGAACAGGGCAGACCAAACTACCAAGCCAATTCTTATACTGGGAAGGAAACAAGCTACCGGGGACCGGTTTCTGGCATTTCAGCCGTCTTCGGCCCGGCTTGCTTGAATCCTGATGGTGCAATGAGCTAGGGACTCACATCTGAGTATACCCTTCCACGCTTATGGTGGACAAAAATGATTCAGATAAGGGGGGGGTGGTGATGAACAGAGTGTCTGAATTAAGCAGACCACTCTTACCCAGTCCAAAGATCAGGGCTTGATCCATCACCGTTTTTTAGCTCACTGCACCATCCCAGCTCAGAACTTGGCTATATGCAAATTAGTCTGACCCTGGCCCAGTGCATCATGGGAACAGGGCAGACCAAACTACCAAGCCAATTCTTATACTGGGAAGGAAACAAGCTACCGGGGACCGGTTTCTGGCATTTCAGCCGTCTTCGGCCCGGCTTGCTTGAATCCAGATGGTGCAATGAGCTAGGGACTCACATCTGAGTATACCCTTCCACGCTTATGGTGGACAAAAATGATTCAGAAAAGGGGGGTGGTGATGAACAGAGTGTCTGAATTAAGCAGACCACTCTTACCCAGTCCAAAGATCAGGGCTTGATCCATCACCGTTTTTTACCTCAGGCCAATGCCAGAAACCGGTCCCCGGGAGCTTGTTTCCTTCCCAGTGTAAGAATTGGCTTTTGTAGTTTGATTTGCCCTGTTCCCATCATGCACTGGGACAGGAACAGACTAATTTGCATACAGCCAGGTTCTGAAACTGGGATGGTGCAGTGAGCTAAAAAACGGTGTTGGTTCTAGCCCTGATCTCTTGACTGGGTGAGAGTTTTCTGCTTAATTCAGAGACTCTGTCCCTCACCACCCCTTGTTGTAAATATTTTTGTCCACCCTAAGCGTGGAAGGGTATACTCAGACATGAGTCCCTTGCTCATTGCACCATCAGGATTCAAGCAAACCGGGCCGAAGATGGCTGTAATGCCAGAAACCGGTCCCCGGGAGCTTGTTTCCTTCCCAGTGTAAGAATTGGCTTTTGTAGTTTGGTTTGCCCTGTTCCCATCATGCACTGGGACAGGAACAGACTAATTTGCATACAGCCAGGTTCTGAAACTGGGATGGTGCAGTGAGCTAAAAAACGGTGTTGGATCTAGCCCTGATCTCTTGACTGGGTGAGAGTTTTCTGCTTAATTCAGAGACTCTGTCCCTCACCACCCCTTGTTGTAAATATTCTATCCATCATGTGGTTCTTATACCACTATTTTAGTATATGGTTTGTGAGGCCCCTAGGGCAAAACGTATACTGTGTAACTTATGTTATGCTAATTAAGTTCCTTGTATTGTAATTTTACCTCTGAACTCATATAGAGTCCAGAGGGGTTGTGTTTAGATTAAAAACATATATGTTTGATATATACCTTGTGTGGTGTGCTTTCATTTGATCATTCAAGAGATTACAACTGGTAAAACAACTTGCTTAACTCGCCTCTAAGTCTTAGCCTGAAGGCTCCTCTCCACAGCTACCACTAGGATAGCTTTCTATAAGGTTTACTTTACAACCTACCATCAATAGGGTCGTTTGGACTGGTGCAAGGTGCCCACTAGAATAGTGGACAGAATATACCAGGCCAACTTCTCACACCAGGTTCATCAAAAGTCAAGGAGAACGCTGGGAAGAGAAGGAAGAGATTGCAGAGGCTAAATGAGGAACAACCATCACAAATGCTGCTTGCCAAATACCTTGCAGCATTTACCATCATAAGGCACCTATAACTTCGGACTAATATAGGAAAGCTTAGCATTAAGGAACTTTATCAAAAATCAATAGGTTCTTAAAGGGCACTTGTGAATCTCCCAGTATGCCTGACCCTCCCCAAAAGCGATGCACGTTCACTCGACTCAAGAGAATTTTTAGAAAATGCTGCTAAATGGTGCATTTTTCAGGATAATTTCTAAAACACTATAGGGGACAGAGAGTTCATAAAATGCACAAGGCTCGTCGTTTACTTTAGCATCTAGCTGCATATGACAGGGTCAAATGTATTTTGCCACTGAGAACCTTCTTGGAATGGCCATGGCATTGTTGAAAAAAATAAAAATACACAAATCTTGCAATCTAAGGCAATGCAAGTGGCCTAGAGAGCCCTTGGAGGCTCAGGTTCATCCAACAGACTAATCTTACACATTGTGGTTTCAGACAGCACCAGCGCAAGCATCTTACCCCTAAACATCAGCTATTCAGTAAATGAACACACATATTTCTTTATCAAATACAATCTTTTTACTTTCGCAAAATAAACTCAATTCCCCTAAACCAATAGCTTGTTATTTTCATCAACAAAAAAATCACAGCTTTTGTCCTGAAATATCATCTTTTCATCATCAGCGAAGGCATGTTAGGTGGCATGTTAACATTGCCATGTAATCGGGGGCACTCCTGACAGTGCTTGTTGTAGTTGACAGCAAAAAGCGGGTTTGAGCAGGCGGTGTTAAAGGTTTTTGAAGAGCAGTGCAGCCTGGCTGTCCTCTCAGGGATGGATCAAGCGTCTCCGAGAGCTCGACCCCTATAGTCTTTTTTACCGATCTTTCTATTGCAAATAAAGCAAAGACAGGACCAAAAGGAAAGGGATGAGAATAATACTTTGCAGCACAATGACATTATCCTACAAATCACAATCCTCTAGCCCCGCTCCCTCCCCGACATTCATACTTTGGGGTACCTTGGCACTGATCAAGAGATGTTTATTCTTATTCAACTCAGTGGTACTAACTGTATCGACCTTAGGCGGATGAACGGTAGAATGGAGCTGCTGAGATTCGAACACTGATTTCTAGGCACATACACACTCATACACACTCACTCATGTAAACACACACTCAAGCACAAACACTCAAGTGCTCACTCACTGAACAAACCTTATCATGTGAGCACACTCAGATAAGCACACAGATGCTCATGGGCTCACGTGCACACACACTAGCACACTCACATGCACAAAACACTTGTGGACACACTTGTGCACATATGCACACACACCTATGTGCAAATAAACGTGCGCACACATACACCAACATAAACAGCCTTCGACGCTTTCTTTTCCTTGCTGTAGCGGTTTCACTTTTTCTGTGGGAACAGAGCGGCAGGTCCATCATCATCCCCAGGCTCCACCAGGCGGGCTACTCATACCATTGTTACGCATACCCAGAGGCCAGAGCCCCTGGGTCCAGTGAGTCTTGGGAGATAGCTCTTCTGTGTAAGGCCAGAGCCCCTGGGTCCAGTGAGTCTTGGGAGATAACTCTTCTGTGTAAGGCCAGAGCCCCTGGGTCCAGTGAGTCTCGGGAGATAGCTCTTCTGTACAAAGCCAGAGCTCCTGTGTCCAGTGAGTCTTGTGAGATAGCTCTTCTGTGTAAGGCCAGAGCCCCTGGGTCCAGTGAGTCTTGGGAGATAACTCTTCTGTGTAAGGCCAGAGCCCCTGGGTCCAGTGAGTCTTGGGAGATAACTCTTCTGTGTAAGGCCAGAGCCCCTGGGTCCAGTGAGTCTCGGGAGATAGCTCTTCTGTACAAAGCCAGAGCTCCTGTGTCCAGTGAGTCTTGTGAGATAGCTCTTCTGTGTAAGGCCAGAGCCCCTGGGTCCAGTGAGTCTTGGGAGATAACTCTTCTGTGTAAGGCCAGAGCCCCTGGGTCCAGTGAGTCTCGGGAGATAGCTCTTCTGTACAAAGCCAGAGCTCCTGTGTCCAGTGAGTCTTGTGAGATAGCTCCTCTGTGTAAGGCTAGAGCCCCTGGGTCCAGTGAGTCTTGGGAGATAGCTCTTCTGTGTAAGGCCAGAGCCCCTGGGTCCTGTGAGTCTTGGGAGATAGATCTTCTGTGTAAGGCCAGAGCCCCTGGGTCCAGTGAGTCTTGGGAGATAACTCTTCTGTGTAAGGCCAGAGCCCCTGGGTCCAGTGAGTCTTGGGAGATAACTCTTCTGTGTAAGGCCAGAGCCCCTGGGTCCAGTGAGTCTCGGGAGATAGCTCTTCTGTACAAAGCCAGAGCTCCTGTGTCCAGTGAGTCTTGTGAGATAGCTCCTCTGTGTAAGGCTAGAGCCCCTGGGTCCAGTGAGTCTTGGGAGATAGCTCTTCTGTGTAAGGCCAGAGCCCCTGGGTCCTGTGAGTCTTGGGAGATAGATCTTCTGTGTAAGGCCAGAGCCCCTGGGTCCAGTGAGTCTTGGGAGATAACTCTTCTGTGTAAGGCCAGAGCCCCTGGGTCCAGTGAGTCTCGGGAGATAGCTCCTCTGTACAAAGCCAGAGCTCCTGTGTCCAGTGAGTCTTGTGAGATAGCTCCTCTGTGTAAGGCCAGAGCCCCTGGGTCTTGTGAGTCTTGTGAGAAAGCTCTTCTGTGTAAGGCCAGGTCCCCTGGGTCCAGTGAGTATCGGGAGATAGCTCTTCTTTGTAAGGCCAGAGCCCCTGGGTCTTGTGAGTCTTGGGAGATAGCTCTTCTGTGTAAGGCCAGAGCCTTGAGTCTCAGGAGATAGCTCCTCTGTGTAAGGCCCGAGTTTCTGGGTCTTGTGAGTCTTGTGAGATAGCTCTACTGTGTAAGGCCAGAGCCCCTGGGTCCAGTGAGTCTTGGGAGATAGCTCCTCCGTGTAAGGCCAGAGCCTCTGGTTCTTGTGAGTCTCAGAAGATAGTGCCTCTTTGTAAGGCCAGAGCCCCTGGGTCCAGTGAGTCTTGGGAGATAGCTCCTCTGTGTAAGGCCAGAGCCCCTGGGTCCAGTGAGTCTTGTGAGATAGCTCATCTGTGTAAGGCCAGAGCCCCTGGGTCCAGTGAGTCTTGTGAGATAGCTCCTCTGTGTAAGGCCAGAGCCCCTGGGTCCAGTGAGTCTTGTGAGATAGCTCCTCTGTTTAAGGCTAGAGCCCCTGAGTCCAGTGAGTCTTGTGAGATAGCTCCTCTGTTTAAGGCTAGAGCCCCTGGGTCCAGTGAGTCTTGTGAGATAGCTCCTCTGTGTAAGGCCAGAGCCCCTGGGTCCAGTGAGTCTTGTGAAATAGCTCCTCTGTTTAAGGCTAGAGCCCCTGAGTCCAGTGAGTCTTGTGATATAGCTCCTCTGTTTAAGGCTAGAGCCCCTTGGTCCTGTGGGTCTCAGGAGTTAGCTCCTCTGTGTAAGGCCAGAGCCTCTGGTTCTTGTGAGTCTCATGAGATAGCTCTTCTGTGTAAGGCCAGAGCCCCTGGGTCCTGTGAGTCTAGTGAGATAGCTCTTCTGTGTAAGGCCTGAGCCCCTGGGTCCAGTGAGTCTTGGGAGATAGCTCCTCTGTGTAAAGCTAGAGCCCCTGGGTCCTGTGAGTCTTGGGAGATAGCTCTTCTGTGTAAGGCATAGCCCCTGGGTCAAATGAGTCTTGGGAGATAGCTCTTCTGTGTAAGGCCAGAGTCCCTGGGTCCAGTGAGTCTTGGGAGATAGCTCTTCTGTGTAAGGCATAGCCCCTGGGTCAAATGTGTCTTGGGAGATAGCTCTTCTGTTTAAGGCCAGAGTCCCTGGGTCCAGTGAGTCTTGGGAGATAGCTCCTCTGTGTAAGACCAGAGTCCCTGGGTCCAGTGAGTCTTGGGAGATAGGTCTTCTGTGTAAGGCATAGCCTTTGGGTCCAGTGAGTCTTGGGAGATAGTGCCTCTTTGTAAGACCTGAGCCTCTGGGTCCAGTGAGTCTTGTGAGATAGCTCCTCTATGTGAGGCCAGAGCCACTGGGTCCTGTAAGTCTTGTGAGATAGCTCTTCTGAGTAAGGCCAGAGCCTCTGGGTCCAGTGAGTCTTGTGAGATAGCTCTTCTGTGTAAGGCCAGAGCCTCTGGGTCCAGTGAGTCTTGGGAGATAGCTCCTCTATGTAAGGCCAGAGCCACTGGGTCCTGTAAGTCTTGTGAGATAGCTCCTCTGTGTAAGGCCCGAGTCTCTGGGTCTTGTGAGTCTTGTGAGATAGCTCTTCTGAGTAAGGCCAGAGCCTCTGGGTCCAGTGAGTCTTGTGAGATAGCTCTTCTGTGTAAGGCCAGAGCCTCTGGGTCCAGTGAGTCTTGGGAGATAGCTCCTCTATGTAAGGCCAGAGCCTCTAGGTCCTGTGAGTCTCGGGAGATAGCTCTTCTGAGTAAGGCCACAGCGTCAGGGTCTTTTGAGTATTGGGAAGAGATCCTGTGTGTGGTGCCAGAGGGATACAACAGTTACAACGCAACTACTACAACGCAGGATCCTTTACAACGCATGCCTTTACAACGCATGATATTACATAGCAGATGCTATTACAACGCATGCCATTACAATGTAAGTATAGGTAAGTTTATCTTTTTTTAAACATTTATTTAATTTGGGTTTTGGGGTACAGGGGTATTTTTAGTGTTCAGGGTAGGTTTGGGTTATGGGGTACAGGGGTATTTTAAGGGTTCAGGGCTAGGTTTGGGTTTTGGGGTACAGGGGTATTTTCAGGGTTCAGGGCTAGGTTTGGGTTATGGTGTACAGGGGTATTTTTAGGGTTCAGGGCTCGGTGTGGGTTTTGGGGTACATGATATTACATAGCAGATGCTATTACAATGCATGCCATTACAATGCAAGTATAGGTAAGTTTATCTTTTTTTAAACATTTATTTAATTTGGGTTTTGGGGTACATGGGTATGTTTAGTGTTCAGGGTAGGTTTGGGTTATGGGGTACAGGGGTATTTAAAGGTTCAGGGCTAGGTTTGGGTTTTGGGGTACAGGGGTATTTTTAGCGTTCAGGGCTAGGTTTGGGTTATGGGGTACAGGGGTATTTTTAGCGTTCAGGGCTAGGTTTGGGTTATGGGGTACAGGGGTATTTCTAGGGTTCAGGGCTAGGTTTGGGTTTTGGGGTACAGGGCTATTTTTAGGGTTCAGGGCTAGGTTTGGGTTATGGGGTACAGGGGTATTTTTATGGTTCAGGGCTAGGTTTGGGTTATGGAGTACAGGGGTATTTTTAGGGTTCAGGACTAGGTTTGGGTTTTGGGGTACAGGGGTATTTTTACGGTTTAGGGCTAGGTTTGGGTTATGGGGTACAGGGGTATTTTTAGGGTTCAGGACTAGATTTGGGCTATGGGGTACAGGGGTATTTTTAGGGTTCAGGGCTAGGTTTGGGTTATTGGGTACAGGGGTATTTTTAGGGTTCAGGGCTAGGTTTGGGTTTTGGGGCACAGGGGTATTTTTAGGGTTCAGGACTAGGTTTGGGTTTTGGGGTACAGGGGTATTTTTAGGGTTCAGGGCTAGGTTTGGGTTATGGGGTACAGGGGTATTTTTAGGGTTCAGGACTAGATTTGGGCTATGGGGTACAGGGGTATTTTTAGGGTTCAGGGCTAGGTTTGGGTTATTGGGTACAGGGGTATTTTTAGGGTTCAGGGCTAGGTTTGGGTTTTGGGGTACAGGGGTATTTTTAGGGTTCAGGGCTAGGTTTGGGTTTTGGGGTACAGGGGTAGCTTTAGGGATTAGGGATAGGTTTTGGGTACAGGGGTATTTTAAGGGTTCCGTTTTTTTAAAAAAAAACTACTTTAAATAAATTAAATTAATTAAATATTTATTAATTACAATTTTTAAAAAAAAGATATACTTACCTATACTTACGTTGTAATGGCATGCGTTGTAATAGTATCTGCTATGTAATGACATGCGTTGTAAAGGCATTCGTTGTAAAGGATCCTGCGTTGTAAAAATCGCGTTGTAATAGTATGCGATGTAAAAGTAGGCATTTTAACGTCATACATCCGGTGCCAGAGGCTGTGGATGCGTGTCTGAGTAATGTCTGGGATAGTTCTAGGATTTTATGGGCCGTGGGCAGTAAGGGAGTGTGTGAAGCCTCTAATTTGCAAATAACATGAAACATTCAAGGCTGTTCATGGCTGCAACTCTGCGGTCCCTCAGCTGTGACTTGGACATGCTGTCACTCCCTCTCACTCTCCTCGCCTCTCTCTGGGCTCAGAGACTGTGGGCATTTTTATTGGCCCTTTGTTCCACCGGGCATCAATTTTTGTGATGCTCCGGTGCCACAAACAAAAAATCATAACTATGAGGTCAGGCAAAGCCACTTTGCGTGGCTTGAATGGTCTCCTAGATATTTATGGGCCCTTTGTGCCACCGGGCATCACTTTTTTTGACGCTACATTGGCGCTCTGGAAGCGTTCAATGGGCGTTGCGGTAAGTGTTCCCATCCAACTCCCACGGATTTTGACGCTGCTCCACGTAAAACTGAGGAAGTGCCAAAACCTTACACCTCCGGGTTGAGGCGTATCCAGGAGAAATAACTTTAAGTTTATTTCTCCTCGGTTAAATACGGTACATTCCTGCCTTTTCACATGATGGAGCGCAGCCCAGCAACGTGACTTGCGTCGCTGCCCTGTGGCAAACCCCCTTCAATGAGGCCCTATGTCCTGTAGGGCGAGCCCAGGAAACATTCTGACAGGGTGTTTGCAGCACTTGTGGCACACGTGTTCGAGCCTGCCCTGTGTACTAACTTTGGTAACAGCTGTCTGACTGCCCCTGAAAACAGGGGGTGGGGGCGCTAGTAACACTGAGGGGGTGCTCCAGTGAGGGGGTCTGGGTGACTAAATTGGAGCTAGAGACTGCCTCTTGACACCTGCTTCTGTTGGCCCTTGGGCACCTGCCTCTTAAAATGAGATGACGTACGGGCGGGTGCATAGGTCACAGAGTGGTGTCTGAGGTCAGGCTGTTCCATGTGACCTGGGCTCAGCTCACCTGTGTCTGACGGCTGATGGTGCCTGTGCGCAAACGCTGTTGAGTGCTCTGCTGTGATAAGAGGACCGTTGTCAAAGTCTCCGGGTGACGTCATACAGGTGCACAGTGAACTTTGAAATGCACTGCTGTAATATCGTGTGTAGTCAGTTCGTTGTGCAATGTTGTGACGTCATGCTTATAGTGAGCTTGCTTGCACACTGCGGTCATATCAATACATGCACAAGCGTACAATAATTGATTCTGCGATGCTGCCATGCCATGGCGACTTTATTTGTGTACTCTTGTGATGTCATGCCACCAGCGCTGCACGAGGAGTTTGGTTGCACACTTCGTGACATCGCAGCTTTGCATAATAAACTTGAAAATGTCTGTGAGTCTGGGACGTATTCCACATGTATAATAAGTTCGGCTGATTACAGCTGTGACGTCATGCTAATGTACTAAAACTCCTGCCGCGCATTGCGGCGAAGTCATGTCACTAAATAAAGAGTTAAGCTGGTCACTGCTCGGTCAGGCACACTGAGGGCGTGCGCTGTCATGACGTGCAGAGTACAGAGAGCCTAGCAGCTCACTGCTGTGACGTCACGCCACTTACAGCAGCCCGGCTCGTCACTGCTCAGTCACTCAGCTAGGCAACGCGCTGGCTGGTGTGTCGTCATGCTAGTGCACGGCACCACGAGTCTGCTCATTCGTGTGACGTCATGCCACTTTACAGCGAGTTCTGGTGCCAGTGGCAGTGTACCAGGAGTCTGCTTGCTCACTGCCGCGCCGTTATCCAACAATGTACAACGAGGTTCTTTCTGCCCTGCCTTGACATCATGCCGAGAGTCTGGCTGCTCACTGCTGTGACATCACACAACGTAAAAGGAGCCTGCCTGCTCACTGCCGTGACGTCACGCAATGCACAAGGAACGTGTCTGCTCACTGCTGTGACGTCACGCAATATACAAGGACCCCAGCTGCTCTGTGCTGTGACATCACGCAATGTACAAGGGCCCTGGCTACTAACTGCTGTGTCGTCACGCAATGTGCAAGGAGTCTGTCAGCTCACTGTTGTGACGTCACGCAATGTACAATGAGCCTGACTGCTCGCTGCTGTGACGTCACTCAATGTACAAGGAGCGTGTCTGCTCACTGTTGTGAAGTCACGCAATATACAAGGACCCTAGCTGCTCTGTGCTGTGACATCACGCAACGCACGACGAGCCTGCTGCGGACAGCTGTGACGCCACGCAATGTACAAGGGCCCTGGCTACTCACTGCTGTGTCGTCACGCAATGTGCAAGGAGTCTGTCTGCTCACTGTTGTGACATCACTCAATGTACAAGGAGCCTGGTTGCTTACTGCTGTGACGTCACTCAATGCACAAGGAGCGTGTCTGCTCACTGCTGTGAGGTCACTCAAGGCATAAGGAGCGTGTCTGCTCACTGCTATGACGTCACTCAATGCACAAGGAGCCTGGCTGCTCACTGCTGTGACGTCACTCAATGCACATGGAGCGTGTGACGTCACTCAATGCACATGGAGCGTGTCTGCTCACTGATGTGACGTCACTCAATGCACAAGGAGCCTGGCTGCTCACTGCTGTGACGTCATTCAATGCACATGGAGCGTGTGACGTCACTCAATGCACATCAAGCGTGTCTGCTCACTGCTGTGATGAGCCTGTCTGTGTACTATTGTGAGGTCACAACGTGGCTCGGCTTCCACATTCCTCCGCCGTCTCCACCGACAACAGCCACTGGTGGGGGCGGGCGGTCCTCCCTCGGCCCTCCCCGGCCCTCCTTCGGGCCCTCCCCTTCCTCGGTGCCTCCCACTCACCCCTCTGGGCTTCCTGGTTCCGATCACACTTGGCCCGGAGTCAGCAGGAAGCACCGGAGAGATATCCAAGGAGCGTCTGGCAGGTGAAGCGAGCGAGCGCCCCCGGATCTAGCGCCCACCAGCCCAGAGCCATGGCCCTGCGGGTCTTCGGAGCGCTGTGCCTCATCCAGGCGCTATGCCTGCGCCAAGCTTGGGCAGGTGAGACTCTTCTCCGTCGTTTTTGATCCACTCTGACCAGAGGGGCACAGATGGGCCCCGGGGAGGAGGGCAGGGGGGCCCCGGGGAGGAGGGCAGGGGGGCCCCGGGAGGAGGGCAGGGGGTCTCCGGGAGGAGGGCAGGGGGTCTCCTTCACCTGCCTCGGTGCGCTCTACACGAGCAGGGGCTGGGGCGAGGAGCAATGCACCTGCGCAGCGCAGGTGTGGGAGCCGATGGGCTCTTGTTTCCAGTGCCGGAGCCCTCTTGCGGTGCCGTTTAAGGGTGGTTTCCACTGCCTCAGGTGCGTGAGTCCCAGCTGAAGCCCGAGTTTCACTACCAGGCTGGGGTCTGGTCTCGCACTTTCCATCCTCCACGTCGGTGTCTGTAGTGACTGAAGACTGCGCAGGACGGAAGAGGGGACTGGTTTATTCTGAGACCTGCAGGCAAAGCGCAGCAACGGCCCAACCGGGAAGACCCCCGAGGAAAAACACCCAAAAGTGCATGCAAAGTACGCCGCGACGTCACAACCTTCTAGAAGAGTAAACCCAAGCAAAGGGGACGACGAGGGGGAGGGAAAAGGTGGGGTAACATGGCGGACAGGTAATGAGGATGCTAAACACGACAGTGCTTCTTGTAGTGCGGTTAGCACACTAGCAGATGCACGTAACACGCATCCACACATCCGCAGGCCAGGCGTGGCCTGCGGGGTCAATAAATGGAAGGCGTGCGCTCGGGCACGTCACTTCCGACGAGAACCAAGTGTGTGGGCTGTTGGCTGTCGCTGCGCGTATCCACCCCAGCGCATGCGACCAGGCCTAATTACCAAGGCCCACACCGAAACACCACATTGGCGACGAGCGGAGGGGGCCCAACCCTCGCCCGTTCACCGTGCATCGAGCGGTGCAGCCCGCTCGCTCCTGCGGTGCACACCGCGTGTGGCCTGAACCTGCTGGCTACTCTACGGGGCCGCTGTGCTCCTTTTCCTGCCCGCCCCTCGCCTGCCAGAGGGCGCTACCCCACCTCCGACACTGCCCTGGTGAAGTGGTGTGAGACGGGTGACTGCCGCCACGGCCGCCGTTCCTTCCCACTCCACACGGCGGCCGAGTGCCATACCTCACGCATCTCGCGTGATACGCGAGGTCGAAGTGCCCTGCATTTCCCCACGCATTGGGGGTGAGAGGAGGGACGAATCTCCTGCAACAGGCCCTATCATCTGCCCTGCCAAGCGGCCGCCGTGCATGCCCTGTACAGGAGTCTGCTGAGACCTGGTGTGACTGGCTGCTGCTGCCACAAGTACTGGTATCCTGTGTGGAGACCCCTGCTGCTGCTGCTCTGACCTGCATCACTCCACTGGCCAAGGGGCGCGTGAGCCCAGACGACAAACAGCGTCTTCTTCCCGCCAAGGTGAGCCCACACGACAAACAGCGTCTTCTTCCCGCCAAGGTACACGTGGTGCTGCGCGCCTGCGGAAGGGACTGGAGAGGTTCTAGACTCCGCCGTCATGGGGGATGAAGACGCAGGGGCTCCCATCATCAACATCCCTTTCCAGCATGCCGCCGCTGGGGTGTTGCCGCCATTCAGCGAGGCAAGTGATCCATCCACCGCCTCACCCCGCTGGAAAATTTGGTTGGAAAGGCTCGAGAACTACTTTGTAGTCACGAGGGAGACGGACGACGCGGTGAAAAGATCACTTCTTCTTCACTACGCAGGGGACGAGATCTTCAGGCTCTTCAAACACCTCCCCAACCCGACGGGGGTGACCACCTACGCTGCTGCTGTTACTGCCCTAAACAACCATTTTGACCCTCAATTAAACGTGGACTTCGAAGTCTTCAAGCTAGGGCAAGCCCGTCAGCGTGAAGGAGAATCCATGGACCAGTTCCACACTCGAGTGCGGGAGCTGGCTAGCTCCACGGATGAAGACCAGCCAAGGGCCATACGACGCCAACTAATCCAGGGATGCCGAGAAAAGACACTAAGGGGCCATATCCTGCGGAAACCAGGCATTTCACTGGAGGACATTCTCATCCTGGCCAGAGCACATGAACTTTCAGACGCCAGAGCAACGGCGATGGAACAGGCCTTACATAAAACTCCCGCCAAAACGGAAACCGTCAAGGTGGAGCGCGCCGACGCAGTACGACCACGACCACGTAGCCAGGCGAAGAAGGGATACCGAAGAGACACTCCTCAAGGCCGCTGTGGATACTGCGGACATGAGCCTCACGCAGCCAAAGACTGCCCCGCTCAAGGTCAAACCTGCGGGAACTGCGGAATCCCCAATCATTTTGCGTCGGTCTGTCGCAGAAAGAGCCAACCCAGGAACGCCAAGAAATCATGGACACCCACCAAAGCTGTCCGCCAACTATCACTCACAGACCCACCCCCGGAGAGAACGGACAAATTCCTACCAATAACCTATGACGAGTCAGACTCGGAAGACGAAGAGGCGTATGTAATCTCCTTTGCCCGGGAGCTGAAACTCAGACGACGACCACAGCCAACATGTGTAGTACAGGTGGGAGAAAATGAAGTTAAAGCTATCATTGACACCGGCGCCACCGTCAACGTCATGGGGCTACAAGAATTCAACAAACTGCGTCCTCGTCCGGAAGTCCTACGCTCCAAGACTAGAATCTTTGCCTACGGAGCAGACACTCCCCTCCCTCTAAAGGGGAAAATTGTAATACCCATACGAGCTGACGAGGCTGAAGTGACCGCAACGATACACATCATCGACCGAGAAGCCGACACGCTGTTGAGCAGCCACACCGCGGAGGACTTGAAGTTGATCGCCTTCGCCAACCGCATTCGGAACCACCAGGTGGAGGAATTGCTGGAGCGATTCCCTGAACTGTTCAAAGGTCTGGGCTGCATCAAATGCGACCCAATCAAGCTCCATATCGACAAGTCAGTCACTCCCACAGCCCTACGCCATCGGCGAATACCATTCCACCTGCGGCCACTGGTGGAAAAGGAACTTGAAAAACTGGAGAACATGGGGGTCATTGAAAAGGTAACAGGACCCACCCCCTGGGTTTCCCCCATGGTCATAGTCGAAAAGCCTAAACAGCCTGGCGAGATTCGGCTATGCATCGATATGCGGCTGCCGAACACAGCGATCAGAAGGGAGAGGCACCTAACACCCACGATGGACGACATCATAGCTGATGTGAACGGATCGAGGTGGTTCTCGAAAATCGACCTCAATGCGGGCTACCACCAACTACCCCTTGCCGAAGAGAGTCGCTTCATCACGACCTTCAGTACCCACCTTGGCCTCCGGCGGTACAAACGCCTCAACTTTGGAATATCGTCGGCAGCGGAGGTATTCCAGAACACCATCAGGGAACTGCTGTCTGGACTACCGGGGGTACTCAATGTGAGCGACGATATCTTAATTCATTCCGCCACCGCATCCGAACATTACAAACAACTACGGGATGTGCTAAAAAGACTGAGCACCTATGGAGCAACCCTCCACAAAGAAAAGTGCCAATTTTTCCAATCATCAATTGAATTCTTTGGTTATGTGTTCAACCAGGAAGGGGTCCAAATTGATCCGAGAAAGTCCAAATCCATCAAGGACGCCCCAGCGCCGAAATCCCCAACGGAGGTAAGGAGCTTCCTCGGGATGGCCACGTACTGTGGCCGGTTCATACCAGGACTGGCCACCCGCAGCGAGCCCCTCCGAGCACTTACGAAGGCGGACGCCAATTGGACATGGGGCCCGAAGGAACACGATGCGTTTCAAGGCATTAAGGACGCCCTCCTTGAGAATGCAACGCTCTCATACTTCGACCCCGCCAAGCGGACCGAGGTCATCGTGGACGCAAGCCCAGTGGGCCTGGGGGCAGTCCTGACACAAGAACATGAGCCCGGAAAATGGACGGCGTTGGCTTTCGCCAGCAAGGCGCTGACCCCGACCGAGACCAGATACGCACAGATAGAGCGAGAGGCCCTGGCAATCAAGTGGGCCTGCAGCCACTTTCATCTTTACTTACAAGGACAACCATTCGTGATGGTCACCGATCATCAACCCCTAGTGCCGCTTTTCAAGGGCACTGCTCCCCACCCACCACCACGTATCGAGAGGTGGGTGATCCAGCTGCAAACCTATGACATGGAAGTGGTATACAGACCGGGAGCCAAAAATCCAGCCGACTACCTATCGCGCCACCCACTACCCCAAGAGCCAGTAGCTGCAGACGGAGACTGTGAGGAATATGTCCAGTGGGTAGCACTCACTTCCTGCCCCCAATGCATGACCGTCGAAGAAATCAAGGAGGCGATAGTGGACGATAACCCATACCTGAGGTCGTTGCAAGTAGTACAAGAGGGATCCTGGACGGACTACCTACACCCCCCCAACACCTGGACAGCCGCAGATAAGGAAACCCTCACGAAATTCTGGCACATCCGCCATGAGCTTAGCGCCACGGAAGAAGGCATACTGCTGAGAGGGACCCGCCTAGTAATACCGAAACGTCTCAGACACCGAGCTACCCAGCTCGCCCACGGGGGCCACCAGGGTGCCACTAAAATGAAGGCGCGCATGCGAGAGAAGGTGTGGTTCCCTGAACTAGAAAACACAGTGGAAGAATATGTCAAGAATTGCATGTCCTGCCAGTTAACTAGCGAACCAGAAAGGCCGGTCCCCATAATCACTGAGGAAGCATGCACGACCCCGTGGTCCAAAGTCAGCGTGGACTTCGGAAGTTTCCCCGGAGAGGGCCACACCCTGGTAGTCATTGACTCATACTCTAAATACCCCATTGTGGAAAGAGTGCCATCCACGGCGTTCATACACGTGGGGCCAGTGCTCGAAAAAGTATTTTCACTATTCGGATTCCCCGGCGAGATCAAGAGTGACAATGGACCACCATTCCAGGGAACAGAGTTCGCCACGTTCTTGAAAAGTAGAGGCATCACCCACAGGCGCATTACTCCCCAGTGGCCACAAGCCAATGGAGAGGCCGAAAGGTTTATGCGAACTCTCAATAAAATGTTCAGGATCGCAGTGGTAGAGGAAGCTGACCCGGAGCAAAGACTACATGAGTTTCTGAGAGAATATCGAGGAACGCCCCACTGCACTACTCAGAAGAGCCCGTGGTCACTTATGTTTCAGGGCCAACGCAGAGACCTCCTTCCCATCGCCACAGGACCGACACCGATAGGGGTTGACATGAGAGAGACTCAAGAACGCCGACGCCGGAACAATGTGCGAGCGAGCCACCGGCGCAGGGCGACACCAAAGCAATTACATCGAGGAGACAAGGTTGTCATTAGGAACAGACGCCCGGGGGGAAAATTCCAAACATTCTACGAACCAGGCCCGTGGACTGTCACCAACACGAGAGGAACTATGGTGACGGCCAACAGGGGGGGGGAAGAAGTCTCGAGAAACACTTCATGGTTCAAAGTGGTCCCCCCTAGCCCGGGAGTGAATTCTGAAGCCATGGATGGAACCAACGAGCCGCCCCGAGTCGCAACACAAGAGGAAAAGGACGATTCAACAACGGAGACACGAGGGCCGGTGCCAGTGCAGGGAGGAGGACTGTCAATCATGTCCACCCCCATCCGGAATCCATCGCGCAGCGGGGAACGAGAGCCAGGCCGCACCCCGCGGTACAGTCTGAGGCCTAATCCCCGTCCAAGTCAAAGACTAAATGACTACGCCTGTCAGCTGAGACCCTGAAGCCGTCATCAAGGGGACACGCAAGTACAGAACGCCTGGTCAACAATTATTGTGATATTCTGAATAGCCTTGGGTTGAACATTTTCAAAGTTTGTGTAGTTGGATAGAGATGTAGTGCGGTTAGCACACTAGCAGATGCACGTAACACGCATCCACACATCCGCAGGCCAGGCGTGGCCTGCGGGGTCAATAAATGGGAGGCGTGCGCTCGGGCACGTCACTTCCGACGAGAACCAAGTGTGTGGGCTGTTGGCTGTCGCTGCGCGTATCCACCCCAGCGCATGCGACCAGGCCTAATTACCAAGGCCCACACCGAAACACCACACTTCTCTCTCTCCTTATAAAGAAAAAAAAGTTTTTTAGCTCCACAGGCATGAAAACACGGGAGTGTACATGAACGCTGAGCCCCACTCAAGGCTGGCCCGCTTTACTTCACGCGAGAGGCCGTACTCTCCTGTTCTTGTCTGTCACTCACTGCACCCGCCTGCAGGGGTATCTCTATCCCCCCCCTCAAAGTGTGGGAGGGTTGCCGCCTGCACTGTGAAAACAAGAGCAGCTTTTAAAGCTTTTCACGCATAAGTTAACTGGGGGCAGCGCGTTTTCCCTAGGTGGTGCATTAGGAGTAGGACTAGGTGTGGCGCAGCGGCTAGGGTGCCTGACTCTGGACCACAGGGTTCACGGTTCGATCCCCGGCAGCAGGTTAGTCAAGCACCATGTGACTCTGGGCAAGCTAATCTTCCAGACGTCCCCTGCGCCAGGACACCTCTCCGGAGGTAGCTGTGCGCTTTACAAATGCGGGCATTTACATTTTCCATGATTGACAGGCGCATTTTTTAAACGTGCGCCCGTGCATTCAAGGAAAATACACTGTATGTATAATACAGCCTCAGTTTTTCCCAAAAGTGCGGCTTTTACTTCCTTCTTGTAAAGCCTGAGTGAGTTAATTGCTCTCGTTGAGGGTGGTAGGGAATTCCAATTTTGGGGGGGCAGATCCGGCGGAAGTGCGACAGTGAGTTTTCCTTTTTTGAATCTGGCTGGTTCTAGTATGAGAAATTTATCACTTCTAGACTCCATTCTGCCTCCTCATAGTTTGATCCTATTTGCCATGTATTTTGGAAAATCATTGTGTAGAGCTTTGTGTGTCGGGCATGCCACCGTCAGTTGGATCCGAGCTCCAACTGGGAGCCAGTGAGGGCTCTGACTGATGGGGAAATGGGATCAAACCGCTATGCCCCTCTTGAGAGCTTTGCTGCTGCATTTATTGTCCCTCTTATTGGGGCTAGGCTGGCTTTAGGAATACCGATGAGCGTGGCTTCATAATAGTCCAGTCTTGAGAGCACTAGAGATTGTTCCGCTGTTTAGAGGTCTCCTAGCGGTATGAAGGGTTCTAGTTTTCTTAGTAGGTGCTTATGGAGGTCATCGCTTTTGTTTGCAGCTCGGAAGTGGGCTCGCATGTTTAGATTAGAGTCTAGAATGATGTCTTGTGACAGGGAAACAGGTATCCCTCTGACTAGGCTCTACCTGCATAATTTGTGGGACCCCTTGACCATGCTAACACTTGTAGTCACCACAACTGAATCTTTAACTTCACCAACATCAACTTCTGTCCTTACATTTAACACCGCCTCGTGTTCCGTACATGCCCACCCAGTGACATCACAATGGGCGTTCCCCTTCACAATCCTAATAGTCCCTTAAACCTAGAATAAGACTTGTCTGCATGTTTCTAGACCCCTTCCCCCCCCCCCCCAACAGAAAAATGAATAAAGACATTCCTGCAGTCATATCTCTTCCTGGACCTTCCTTGCTCTATGACCATATATTCTGCCAAGGCTTGTTTGGAGAAGACTCCTTCTTCACTCTAGTCTTCCTTTCATAAAGCATTCTTATTATGAACTCTACTGAAACGCTCCACCTGCCTGGTTTTGCGGGTTCTACATTGTTCTCTTTATATAAGTTCTACCACATGCTTTTAAAACTTCTACTTGCCCTAAGGGGTTAACTGAACCCAGTCACTAATAACCAATGTACAACAAAATGGTGTGCAGAGTTCCCCCGGGGGAGCTTAAGAAATTTGGCTCACCCTGTAATTCTCTCTCATAATACCTAGACAAGGGGTGAAGAAAGGGTCTCAAGTGTGCAGTGTTGACCCATATTCCAGAATGAAAAGGTACCTCACACAGGCTATCAACAGGACCACAACTGTAGCCCCAGTCGATAGTTGTTCAGCCTCATCATCGGTGCCTTGCTCCTTCGGCGGGCTGGCGGTGCAATGCCCGTCGGGCAGCGGTGAAAGCTGCACTTTTAGTGGAGATCTTTAATTCTGGGCCAGCGGGTGTGTGCGTGTGAGGGGCCAGAGGGAGTGTAATAGTGAGCGTGGTGGTGAGGTTAAAAGAAGTCAGGGAAGTCCTGTTGGTGAACAATTTATTGGTCAGGCTTCCTGCTTCAGTAAAACAAAAAGGGGTACTAGGGGGTGGCAAGTAATGGGACCAACCCGTATTCAACCCTTTGTGTGCAAGTAGTGGTCAACATGTTTCACGCCCTAAGGGCGATTCATCAGGACCTGGGTGCTCATAAATTACTTGGTTCCTTAAAAATTTATTAGGACACCAGTATACGACCTGAATTAATGTCGTATCGTAATGGTTCCACAGAGGGGACTTTCTGGAACTGAAAAAGAAAAGAGAAACAACAGTATAAACACATGTAATGCCTCCTTGGCAGTCAATTGCTAGTGACTTGTTTTCTGTGTTTATTTGTGTGCATGCTATCCAAAGCATGCGTGCCCAGTGAATGGCTTTGTCTAGATAGTAAAGGCAGCAGGTTTTTTCGTGCCACGGTAAGAGAGAAGATCAGAATTCACTTAATTCTGATTAGTGCATGGACGGTGCTCGCACTAAATAGTGGTTGCGTGCTACTTTTGCAGAAAACCATGACAAAAAAATAAGTGATAACGCCTACATTAGTTGCCCAGGCGTATGTACAATCAGAACCCCCAGAGGCGATGCGGTGGTGAGTAACAATGGTCAGCCACCCGTAGGAGATTCGAATCATTACGCTCTAAATGAGCGAGCCACACAGTGAAAACCGAGGAAAAACGTGGTTTGACACTCTGTAAAGAGAAGTTGATTTGTACGCCAATCAGCGCACTCACCCTTAGTGTTTCTTCCTAGAAACCTCACGGGCCATCCAAGTGGGGCCAGCAGCGAGATGAGGGAGCCCTATGGAGGAAGAAGACAGCAAGGCAAGTGCCCAGCGGGGAAGGATATGTAAGCCGATCGAGGTTTTTGCTGAAATGCTACGCGGTCAATAAACCGTCAAGGGAACCAGCCTCTAACCAGCCCGCCCAGCTCCTTACCTCTAGCGTCGCTGCATGCAAGCTGCTCTGCACCTACCCCTCCCACAGGAAAACAAGGTCTGGACAGCCGGCGTGGTTGAGCAGACCGCTTCCGGGTTTAAGAGAGGGAGGTAGCGCGCGCACATTCAGGGTGTGTCCGTCACGTTGCTAGGCAACGGAAAGCCTAGTTGACAAGGCAGACGGTACGAAAGAAGGACTACACAGCTCGGGCGCATTCGTATGAGCGCCATCTTGGACTGGAGTTGAGTGTGTGACAGTCAAGGGTGCGCAGCTCGGGCGCATATAGTATGAGCGCCATCTTGGACTGGGGTTGAGTGTGTAACAGTCAAGGGTGCACAGCTATGGAAATAACAGTGGACAATGAGTCCAGAATCATGACTATCTGGCGAGAGTCGTCCAGGGCACCCCGTCATTTAAACCCAGCGTGTCACACTGCAAGCGATGTATCCATCTTTGTTCATGCATGAAGAGTGCTTGTTGATTAAGGTGTGGTAGGGATTCAATCACAGCCCATCGCATGTTCTCAGGGAGGTGTTCCTTCTCCTTACAGTGGTCATACAGTTTGGTGTGAGATTTATGACAACGGATGTTACTGTTATGTTCCATTATCCTTTGCTTGACAGGGCGCATGGTCATCCCTATGTAGAGGCAGTTACAGGGGCACATAAGGACATATATGCACTTGGAGCTGTTGCAGTTCGTGTGCTTGCTGTAAGTCCATGTAAACGTGTGGTTCAGGGTAAGGGATTTGCCCTGGATGGTCTGTGGACAAACAACGCATGTGCCACACCGATAGTGTCCAGTCACAGGCGGGAGATCCCACAAAGTCTTGGTAGTGTGAGCAGTGGTCTTCTTGGGGCGGGTGTGTACAAGGGAATCCTTGAGGTTTGCCGTCCTCTTGAAGGCGAAACGTGGACGTGGTATCTCCAGTCCCGCAGAATTCAGGATACCCCAGTGAGCATTGACAGTCTTCTTGATGAATACTGAGTTCCTGGTGAATGAGGTCACACAAGTAATCTTGTCGTCTGGTATCTTTGGGTGTACCTCGAGAAGGGCCTCTCTATTGTTATTAAGAGCTCTTTTTGTAGAATCCTTCAGGAGGCGGGTGGGGTAACCTCGGTCCAAAAGTTTAGTTTGGAGGGAGCGAGCCTGTCGTTTGTAGTCATCAGTCGAACTACAGTTTCTCCGAAGGCGGAGAAACTGCCCAAATGGTAAGTTGTCCCTAAGGGACTTAGTATGGTGGCTGTTGTATGGTAGTAGGCTGTTCCTGTCCGTCTCTTTCTTGTAGAGGGTGGTGCTTATTGTCGTGGGCTCCAGTACAATGGTGAGGTCGAGATAAGGGATCTTTTCACTCGACATGGTGCCAGTAAATTTGAGGAACGGGTCCTGTTGGTTAATCCACAGACAAAACTTCTCACAGGTAATCTGGTCCCCCTTCCAGAATACCAGGATGTCGTCGATGTAGCGACGCCAGCAGGTAATGTTTTCACGGAAAGGATTAAAATCGGGGGGGTAGATGCACCTTTCCTCGAATGATGCCATGTAGATGCAGGCCAGGCTCGGCGCAAAGGTCGAACCCATAGAAGTACCGCGTATCTGATGGTATAGGGACGATTCATATTTGAAGAAGTTTTCAGTTAGTGCCAAATGGGCCAACTCCATGATGAAGGAGATGGGTGTGGGTGACATCCACTCCTCTTGACGGAGGACTGCTTCAACGGACTCCAGTGTCGCTTGTTGGGGGATGTTCGTATAAAGAGCTTCCACGTCAAGTGTCAAGAGAAGGTCGATGTCTTCTCTCCCATCCATGTCGTTGATGAGGCGAAGTACATCTCTCGTGTCCTGAAGGTAGGATGGAATGCGTTTGACCAGGGGTTGCAGGAAAGCATCGCAGAACTGGGAAAGGGGTTCTAAGATAGAACCAATACCCGACACAATGGGTCGTCCTGGAACAGGGGTGATGCCCTTATGTATCTTTGGTAAGATGTAAAAGTACGGTGTTACAGGGTCTGTGGTCACCAAGAATTCTGCCTCTTTTTTGCTAACCCATCCATTGGTCTCTGCTTCAATGACCAGGGACATCACGGTAGTCATGAGACGGTTAGTGGGATCTTCAGTCAATGGTCTATAATGATTGGTATTAGACAACTGACGTCTGCACTCTAGGTCGTAGTCGTCATAATCGAGAATGACAGTGGCTCCCCCTTTGTCGGCCTGCTTTATCACAATGGAGGTGTCATTGCCAAGTGAAGAAGCTGCCCGTCTCTCAAAATTAGAGAGATTGTTGAATGATTTGGTGGATGGTTTGTTTTTTAGGGTTCTCAGCACAGCTCTTTCAAAGGTCAGTACCTCAGGGGGGACCATCCCATCCGTTGGAGTGAAAGTGGAGGGTTTCCTGAGGCCAGTGTCGTCACAGGGGATGTCCGGTTTGTTGTCAAAGAACGCTCGGAGGCGTACCTTCCTGAAAAATTGCTTCAGTTCTATCATTTCATGGAAGGTGTCGGGGGTCGGAGTTGGGACAAACCCCAGTCCTTTCTCCAGGACTGTCTTCTCTGCGTCGGTAAGGGTTCTCTTGGAGAGATTAACGATCAGGCTCTTCTCCCCCTGGACGTCGTGCTCCTGGTTTCCATCCCCGTTGGTTCTGGCACCTGATCTTGCCACTGAATACCTTTGTTCCCGCCTCGCTTTCGCCCTCTTCCTCTGCCCCAACCTCTGCCCTGAAAAGGAGGCGGATTGAGAGGGTAGAATTGCCTCTCAATCCGCCTCCTTTTCAGGGCAGAGGTTGGGGCAGAGGAAGAGGGCGAAAGCGAGGCGGGAACAAAGGTATTCAGTGGCAAGATCAGGTGCCAGAACCAACGGGGATGGAAACCAGGAGCACGACGTCCAGGGGGAGAAGAGCCTGATCGTTAATCTCTCCAAGAGAACCCTTACCGACGCAGAGAAGACAGTCCTGGAGAAAGGACTGGGGTTTGTCCCAACTCCGACCCCCGACACCTTCCATGAAATGATAGAACTGAAGCAATTTTTCAGGAAGGTACGCCTCCGAGCGTTCTTTGACAACAAACCGGACATCCCCTGTGACGACACTGGCCTCAGGAAACCCTCCACTTTCACTCCAACGGATGGGATGGTCCCCCCTGAGGTACTGACCTTTGAAAGAGCTGTGCTGAGAACCCTAAAAAACAAACCATCCACCAAATCATTCAACAATCTCTCTAATTTTGAGAGACGGGCAGCTTCTTCACTTGGCAATGACACCTCCATTGTGATAAAGCAGGCCGACAAAGGGGGAGCCACTGTCATTCTCGATTATGACGACTACGACCTAGAGAGCAGACGTCAGTTGTCTAATACCAATCATTATAGACCATTGACTGAAGATCCCACTAACCGTCTCATGACTACCGTGATGTCCCTGGTCATTGAAGCAGAGACCAATGGATGGGTTAGCAAAAAAGAGGCAGAATTCTTGGTGACCACAGACCCTGTAACACCGTACTTTTACATCTTACCAAAGATACATAAGGGCATCACCCCTGTTCCAGGACGACCCATTGTGTCGGGTATTGGTTCTATCTTAGAACCCCTTTCCCAGTTCTGCGATGCTTTCCTGCAACCCCTGGTCAAACGCATTCCATCCTACCTTCAGGACACGAGAGATGTACTTCGCCTCATCAACGACATGGATGGGAGAGAAGACATCGACCTTCTCTTGACACTTGACGTGGAAGCTCTTTATACGAACATCCCCCAACAAGCGACACTGGAGTCCGTTGAAGCAGTCCTCCGTCAAGAGGAGTGGATGTCACCCACACCCATCTCCTTCATCATGGAGTTGGCCCATTTGGCACTAACTGAAAACTTCTTCAAATATGAATCGTCCCTATACCATCAGATACGCGGTACTTCTATGGGTTCGACCTTTGCGCCGAGCCTGGCCTGCATCTACATGGCATCATTCGAGGAAAGGTGCATCTACCCCCCCGATTTTAATCCTTTCCGTGAAAACATTACCTGCTGGCGTCGCTACATCGACGACATCCTGGTATTCTGGAAGGGGGACCAGATTACCTGTGAGAAGTTTTGTCTGTGGATTAACCAACAGGACCCGTTCCTCAAATTTACTGGCACCATGTCGAGTGAAAAGATCCCTTATCTCGACCTCACCATTGTACTGGAGCCCACGACAATAAGCACCACCCTCTACAAGAAAGAGACGGACAGGAACAGCCTACTACCATACAACAGCCACCATACTAAGTCCCTTAGGGACAACTTACCATTTGGGCAGTTTCTCCGCCTTCGGAGAAACTGTAGTTCGACTGATGACTACAAACGACAGGCTCGCTCCCTCCAAACTAAACTTTTGGACCGAGGTTACCCCACCCGCCTCCTGAAGGATTCTACAAAAAGAGCTCTTAATAACAATAGAGAGGCCCTTCTCGAGGTACACCCAAAGATACCAGACGACAAGATTACTTGTGTGACCTCATTCACCAGGAACTCAGTATTCATCAAGAAGACTGTCAATGCTCACTGGGGTATCCTGAATTCTGCGGGACTGGAGATACCACGTCCACGTTTCGCCTTCAAGAGGACGGCAAACCTCAAGGATTCCCTTGTACACACCCGCCCCAAGAAGACCACTGCTCACACTACCAAGACTTTGTGGGATCTCCCGCCTGTGACTGGACACTATCGGTGTGGCACATGCGTTGTTTGTCCACAGACCATCCAGGGCAAATCCCTTACCCTGAACCACACGTTTACATGGACTTACAGCAAGCACACGAACTGCAACAGCTCCAAGTGCATATATGTCCTTATGTGCCCCTGTAACTGCCTCTACATAGGGATGACCATGCGCCCTGTCAAGCAAAGGATAATGGAACATAACAGTAACATCCGTTGTCATAAATCTCACACCAAACTGTATGACCACTGTAAGGAGAAGGAACACCTCCCTGAGAACATGCGATGGGCTGTGATTGAATCCCTACCACACCTTAATCAACAAGCACTCTTCATGCATGAACAAAGATGGATACATCGCTTGCAGTGTGACACGCTGGGTTTAAATGACGGGGTGCCCTGGACGACTCTCGCCAGATAGTCATGATTCTGGACTCATTGTCCACTGTTATTTCCATAGCTGTGCACCCTTGACTGTTACACACTCAACCCCAGTCCAAGATGGCGCTCATACTATATGCGCCCGAGCTGCGCACCCTTGACTGTCACACACTCAACTCCAGTCCAAGATGGCGCTCATACGAATGCGCCCGAGCTGTGTAGTCCTTCTTTCGTACCGTCTGCCTTGTCAACTAGGCTTTCCGTTGCCTAGCAACGTGACGGACACACCCTGAATGTGCGCGCGCTACCTCCCTCTCTTAAACCCGGAAGCGGTCTGCTCAACCACGCCGGCTGTCCAGACCTTGTTTTCCTGTGGGAGGGGTAGGTGCAGAGCAGCTTGCATGCAGCGACGCTAGAGGTAAGGAGCTGGGCGGGCTGGTTAGAGGCTGGTTCCCTTGACGGTTTATTGACCGCGTAGCATTTCAGCAAAAACCTCGATCGGCTTACATATCCTTCCCCGCTGGGCACTTGCCTTGCTGTCTTCTTCCTCCATAGGGCTCCCTCATCTCGCTGCTGGCCCCACTTGGATGGCCCGTGAGGTTTCTAGGAAGAAACACTAAGGGTGAGTGCGCTGATTGGCGTACAAATCAACTTCTCTTTACAGAGTGTCAAACCACGTTTTTCCTCGGTTTTCACTGTGTGGCTCGCTCATTTAGAGCGTAATGATTCGAATCTCCTACGGGTGGCTGACCATTGTTACTCACCACCGCATCGCCTCTGGGGGTTCTGATTGTACATACGCCTGGGCAACTAATGTAGGCGTTATCACTTATTTTTTTGTCATGGTTTTCTGCAAAAGTAGCACGCAACCACTATTTAGTGCGAGCACCGTCCATGCACTAATCAGAATTAAGTGAATTCTGATCTTCTCTCTTACCGTGGCACGAAAAAACCTGCTGCCTTTACTATCTAGACAAAGCCATTCACTGGGCACGCATGCTTTGGATAGCATGCACACAAATAAACACAGAAAACAAGTCACTAGCAATTGACTGCCAAGGAGGCATTACATGTGTTTATACTGTTGTTTCTCTTTTCTTTTTCAGTTCCAGAAAGTCCCCTCTGTGGAACCATTACGATACGACATTAATTCAGGTCGTATACTGGTGTCCTAATAAATTTTTAAGGAACCAAGTAATTTATGAGCACCCAGGTCCTGATGAATCGCCCTTAGGGCGTGAAACATGTTGACCACTACTTGCACACAAAGGGTTGAATACGGGTTGGTCCCATTACTTGCCACCCCCTAGTACCCCTTTTTGTTTTACTGAAGCAGGAAGCCTGACCAATAAATTGTTCACCAACAGGACTTCCCTGACTTCTTTTAACCTCACCACCACGCTCACTATTACACTCCCTCTGGCCCCTCACACGCACACACCCGCTGGCCCAGAATTAAAGATCTCCACTAAAAGTGCAGCTTTCACCGCTGCCCGACGGGCATTGCACCGCCAGCCCGCCGAAGGAGCAAGGCACCGATGATGAGGCTGAACAACTATCGACTGGGGCTACAGTTGTGGTCCTGTTGATAGCCTGTGTGAGGTACCTTTTCATTCTGGAATATGGGTCAACACTGCACACTTGAGACCCTTTCTTCACCCCTTGTCTAGGTATTATGAGAGAGAATTACAGGGTGAGCCAAATTTCTTAAGCTCCCCCGGGGGAACTCTGCACACCATTTTGTTGTTCATTGTTGCTAGGACGAGTGCATTGGACCCCCTTAAAAATTGTCCTACCCTCCTTTTCCCCTTCTTTTGATATCACTAATAACCAATGTCTCAAAATGTCCTTCCCTTGCAAATGTTTCTTTGGAAAAAGTCCAAAACATCATTTGTAGGTGCCCACTTCAGAAACCTCTGGCCTTGGAGTAGCAGTCTGTCTAGATCAATGCACGTTTAGCATCTCACGCTAAGCTACTAACGGGCCTTGAAATCTCAGTTGTTACCTTCTGCCATGTACGACCTCACAGGGCTGAGTAGGGCGGTGTTAGTCTTTAGGCTGTGATTGCAAGAACAGGCTGAGATGAGAACTGTTGAGCCCACCATGTCATCGAGTTTGGGCACCAAAAGAACATTCTCAAAATGCTTTTCTTGGAGGTCATTCAACGATATCACTCATGAGCAATTTCTCTTTCTTTTCTGGATGCTCTGGGGAATATACTTCTCAGCCTTGAACAATAACCTTCCCTCATCAATCTCCAATAACTTGGTCGCTTTGTCAGCGTTCTCCCACTCAATTGTACTAATTTCAGAGAATTACGAATCGTGCCTACATAAAGTTCATTGTTCTCTTACCTCTGGCTGATCCTCATCATTCCCTAGAAAGGCATGATAAGCAATCTGCTACCACATTTTTCCCCAGGACAAACTACTATAAAATGATTCTCCTTTAATCTAGAACACAATCTGCAAATACATAATGTGGAATTCCATCCATCTTCTGGAGATATTTGTCTAGCAGTGTATCATCCCTTCTCAAATCAACCTGAGTATTCCAGATATAATTTGTGTAGTGCTTAATAGCTCAGACACATGTTAACATTTTTTTTCAATCACAGCATACTTCCTCTTCATGATGCTCAATGTGTGTTATGTGATTGCCACTTTCCATTCTTCTTTTTCACTCTCTAACCTCACACAGCTCCGATTCTCTAAACACACTAGCATCGACAGCGGTCACAGATTTCCCCCCTCATAAAAAAGTTTCAAGTTGGGTGTGTGAACAGTAAGAGTTTTTATCTTCTACTAAGCCCTCCACCTACTTAGGCATCCAGTCATACTCCACATTCTGTTTCAATATCTTTTTTACAGGTTCCATCTTCTCTATGAATTTGTTTACACACTTTCTTTATTACCTGCATTGCAATTCAAAAGGCAGTAGTTTTTCAGTGGTGCCAGAATAAGGTGCCTTCAAATGGCATCAACTAAAGATTTATTTGCGACAATCCCTTCAACGGAAATGGAGTGTCCAAGGCACTCTACTTCTTTTTTTTAAATAATTTGCGTTTTGCCTTCTTTAGTGTCAAACTATTCCTTCGTAATCTGTCATGCACACATCTTAGATGTGTTCTTTAGATTCATTTTCACTTCTTAAAAACACCAAGATGTTGAAAACAATTGACAACATGTTCAGTGTTACTAGAAATTTGGTACACTGTCCCTTAAAGAACAATTTCTGATGCCACTAAGTTAAACATCATCCTTATAAACTGAAGTAATCCATGTGGTGTTAAAAATATGGTAAGTGGTTTGGATTCTTGATACAAATCAACCTGGTGGAAGTGGATCCAAGATCTAAAGTAGAAAATATGTAACTGCCATCAAGTGTGGATTTTAGTTTGTAGATATTTGGCAATAGGTTACTATCTACTATGTTATTGTTGAGCTCCCTTCAGTCCACACAAAACCTCAAGATGTTATCTGTCTTACTAGCCAGAACTATATGCGATACCAAATCAAGATTCAGTCTCTTCTATGATGTCTTCTTCAATTAATTTCTCAAATATTTCTCTTGTTTCACATTTATGGATACATCACACAATTTCTGTCAGCTAGGAACTGCCTCTTTTTTTAAGATTAATTAGATCTGATAAGCCCTTCAACTTCCCTAATAAATACAGCAGGAAATAACTTACACAGCCATTCCTCATGTATTGCCTCTTTAAATGATAAGACTTTTTTCTTGGAACATTGGTTGAAGTGTTACTCCTGGTGCCCTTTTGTCTCCAAAATAATACACACCCTTTCTCTGCTACATATAGATTGATGTTTGCATTCATTTCCTTGAATAACAAATGTGGCCTGCAAAAACTTGAAACACCTCTTATGGGACCCTCAAAGGCTTCCGGCACAATATAGATTTATTTTCAAGATCTGATAAGCTCATTACATGTCCAAATTTCCCAATCAACTTAATAGGGTAATATAACTATTTCTAGATAGCCACTTATGAAAAAAGAATGGGAGAAATAGTGTTGTCCTGTGACAGCTCTGCACAGCCCTTAAAGGCCTGGGTTTTTATTTTGCATTCTGGAACTTGCTGTTTTCTTCTTTGTTTATGTTACATCCTGGTAAGGAATTCCAGAAGACTTGGATAGGTTACAGATGATAAGTTTATTCTTCTTAGATGGTTAGATAGGTTTTCCAGTATATAAGTAATCAAAGCCCCACCAGGAGCATCCTCTCTGCTGCTCAGCCCAGGATCCAACTGACAGTCCACTCACAGAATGCCAAACACTCCAATGACATCACACTCACACTAACATTCCACTCACACTGGCTGAACAGCAGAGGCAGAGAAACAGGGAAGATGTAAAAACCTTAGATATAACACACCTTCCCTCTTTACAAAATGAACAAAGAGAAAGCAAATGTAAAACGCAACATTGCAATAACATCACAGTATAATCAATAAAATGTTGCAGTAGAAAGATTGTAAACACACATAAGTATGAAAAACATACTAGAAATAAGCAAGGTGAAATGTGACGTAATAATAAGCAACGAAGGAAAAACATGTAATAAAATGCAAAGTGAGAACAGTATGACAAATAAGACACACATACATCTCCTTCCTTAGCAGAGAAAATTGAAGTAAGAAGTTTCAAGAGGAAGGAAACAGTCAAACAGAAAAGCAAACTGAGAAAAATTACATAAGCAAGAAGTAATAATACCACGAAGATGAACAAGAAGTAACGCACGAGTGTGACCACCACAACTACACCAACTGGCCAGGCTAGCGAGAAGTATGGAACCACTGAACACAGCAACAGGAAGAAGGAAACCAGGAAGAAATTAAAGTAAAGAACAAAAATAGGTGGCATACACCTAACACATCAACCAAAAGGAAGACACGTAAAAGAAAGGTCTGCGTAAACTGTCCCACACCGAAGATAAAAGTACAGTCACACCTAAAATTAGACCACAAGTAAAGAATTACAGGGAAAGTGCGATCTGGGAAACTGAACTAGACAGCAAAAAAAAACTCAGTAACACCTTAAATTAGACCACATAAGTAAACCTGCGTGCAATAAGACAATAAACAGTAAATATCAAGTACTCATGTAAAGAATCGGAGGAACAAAAAATGCTCCAGGAAAAATGCGATCTGGGTAAACTGAACTACACATCAAAGAAGTTCAGTCACGCCTCAAGTTAGACCACTCGCCAAACTGCAGGAAAATACGATCTGGGTAAACTGAACTACACAGCAAAGAAATTCAGTCACGCCTCAAGTTAGACCACTCACCATTTGAGTATAATTCATACGACAGATTATAGTAATAAATGCAGATACAATATAAATGAATAAGTATATTCACAACAACAACCTAATGTTCAGTCACAATATCTGCCTGCTAGCTGTTTACACTCATTTATGAGATCTGAACTTCTGCGAAAACCTGCGCACTAAATGAAAATTGCACTGTAAGTATAATCATGGAAACATCAGAGGTAAAAGAAAATTGCTTCAGGAAAACTGCGATCTGCGTGAACTGAACTACACATCAAAATAATCCAGTCACATCTCAAATTAGACCACAAACAAAACCTGTGCACAATATAATAAAGGCACTGTAAGTGAAAAATCATGAACAGAACCAAAGAAAAAAAAGAAATGCATCACATCAAAATACATAGAAGAAAATGTCGAAAACCTACATGCCAAGCAAAAGAAATTAACATATGCTTCAGAGTAAAATGGCAGTACTACAGTAAAATAAGAAGTGTATAAACACATTGTAAAATTGTAATAGTGTTAAAACGCAGAGAAAACGTAGTAAATATGAGCTAAAAATGAGAGAGTGAAGTAAGTTGAAAATGATCCAGCATAATGTACATTTTAGGTAAGATGAATAAAATAATAAGTTAACACAAATAAAGTTGTCACCGTTGTCATGGCATGCAGCTGATGAATTAAAGGTAAATGGAACAGTACCTTGTGAAAAAACGTTTGCAGAAAGATTGGATGCAAGAAAACACTGGAGGTGTTGAATATACATGTCAAGAAACAAGTGGACTTATCTTCCTTGAAGAAGTAACACGAGTAAAGATTATTTCCTTGAAGAAGTGCAGTCATGGTGGTTGACCGCTACGTGGCACTGTTGCATAGCCAAAACAATACCAAAAACGTAACACTCTGTCATCATGACAAAAGAACTGTATGTCGGCAATCAAATGAAGAAAAAGAAAACATCGAAGGCAAACAGCAAGAAATGTGGTTGACAGTTGGCAGCACACTCAAAAGTCAAGGAAGTCCGGTGGTGTACGAGAAAATGGAGGCACGCTGTGCCGGGTGGATCAAGACAAGTCCAAGCTCCTCTGACACTGTAGAGAATTGGTACGTCACAGTACCGGCTGGAAACACCACCGGACGGCTGCAGACGTCATGAGGAAAGAAGAGCAGTACAGCAGGATAGTGAAGGTAAGAGCGCGTGATCACAATGTGTGCTCGAGACATTTTGAAGGATTTAGATGACAGTTAAATTGCCACAGTGAAGCGCGGTACTCGGGGAACGAAAAACCCATAAATAATAAACACACTTTGAAAAATCAAACACTCCCACGTAGGATCACTTAAACTGAGTGTGCCGATCTCCGTTTTTTTTTTAAGTTGAAAAAAATCACTGCTGGAATGCTTATGCGGCATATCAGAAAATATACTCATTGTGAGCAAGATGTCAAGTTGGCAACAGGCAGTAATGAGCATTAAAAGCAACTTGACGATCACAGGAGCGATCAGAAGTGGACACAGCCACCTCACTGTAAATAATGAACTTGCAGGATTATGGCTGAAACACTTGATCAAACCCAGGCTTAATGTACACTGCAGTTCTTAAACAGATGAAGTAGATAGACACTCCCAAAGCAGCAGTAACACCAGAATTCAGGGGAGCTGGAACATAATGCTGAATTAGGCAGAAAAGCAGTAAGTTGAATTAAAGAAGCAGGAACTGGTAAACTGCTGTGAGCACGCAGGTGACTAGAAGTGTAATAACTAGCACACACCAGAAACACGTGCCCAGTCAGAAACTGGCCCAGTAGAAATCAAGCAGGAATAAACCGGTAGTAGAAAATGTACGCCTTGTCCATTAGCTGTCCGGTGAAATTTGGACACTGGTGGGGCGGGAGGGCGTAAAATCCTTACGTAGGTTCGTTTTAAGTAGAAACTTGAATAAAAGTACCTTTAAGAAGCTTGTTGAAGGTCCTTAAACTTGAAGAAATTCCTTACGCGTAGTTTTGATCCACCTCGTCGCCAAATTTATGTTACATCCTGGTAATGAAATTCCAGAAGACTTGGATAGGTTACAGATGATAAGTTTATTCTTCTTAGATGGTTAGATAGGTTTTCCAGTATATAAGTAATCAAAGCCCCACCAGGAGCATCCTCTCTGCTGCTCAGCCCAGGATCCAACTGACAGTTCACTCACAGCATACCAAACACTCCAATGACATCACACTCACACTAACATTCCACTCACACTGGCTGAACAGCAGAGGCAGAGAAACAGGGAAGATGTAAGGTAAAAACCTTAGATATAACAGTTTAGTAACTGCTGGACAACAAGAACTAGAATAAAAAATTTAAAAATTGGACTTGGCGAGCCTGTCACACCTGACGTCATAGAACTTTCACTCTACCCCCACCCACTGCCTCCTTTTTCTCCCACCCTCACCCCTTTTTTTCCCACCCTCTTCCAACAACTCCTCTTTTGGGAATATGCAAGATCTGCCTGGGTGCAAGGAAGCTGAGTCCTGAACATGTAGCCTGTCTCCTTAGAAGGGATGGTTTTGGTTCTTGGGATTTACTATGATCTGCTCAGGAAGACAAGGCCCTTGCTGCTTAATTTCTGATTTAAAATTTCCATGGTTATAAAGTTTTCATGTTTTCAACCTTGCGAGGTCCTATGTTTTGTGTTTGTAAATGTTTAGATTTATCGACCGATCTCCCCCTATGAACATGAAACAATGTCCGTATATGATATTTATGAAACACAAGAAGCGTTAGTCCTTTTGTGTGTGTGTGCATGAGATATATATATATATATATGTTTCTTTTATTGGTGTGAGATTCATGTATTCCTTGTTGATTCGTGCAAATGAGTCCTCTGTTCGCCCAGTCCTATTGGTGAGTATTTCCGGAATGTTTGTGGTTGCCTCAGATAAATCTTTTATTCTCTGGCCCCTACTCCAGCACGTCTCATCCAGGGCCTGCAGACATATAATCACATCACCCCCATCCTGATGGGATTCCATTGGCTCCACTTGCCAGCACACACAATCATCAAAATCAGCTGTATCATTTGCAAAGCCATTGCGACGACCAGCACCATGCTTATCTTGCAGACAAACTCGCCATGCCTGTTGGCTGCTGCACACCCGCAGCCAGGTCCCCATTAACATGCAGATTAAGAAGTATGAAAAGAAAATACAAGACAGCAAGCCATTTCCATCACACCTCCATTAAAAGGCCAGTTTACACCTTGTGCATCTCTTTAACCTGCAGGAAGTTTCAACCTTTCTGTCCTTCTATAAGGCTACCTCTTCATGCTGAAGGTACCTTTCCCTCACTGGGCCTTTCTTTACTTCTATAGAGACACCTCTTCGTTCCGAGGCCCTTCTGCTGTTCTTTAACCAGCGGGAAGATGATTCCACTGTTGACACATCTTCATGCCGAACCCCCTGTTATCCCGGTGCTTCTCTTTAACCCCCTAAGCAGTTCATCTGTTGCCTGTCTTTTACCTGCGGGAAGGTGAATCCTGTGTTTCACATTCTATGGAGCCAGGTTCATTCCTAAGGACCTTTGACCTCGCAGAGCCCGCCTCTTTAACGTTTTTAGGTCGAATAAAGGTCATTTCGGTCGCTTCGTCTAGAGGGCCCCTCGTCATCCTGAATGCTCATTTCCTCCCAGTGCCCCCAACCTGCAGGAAGAGGAATCCTTCGTTTCTCCTATAGGCACAACTCTTCATCCTGTAACCCGTCTACCTCCCATTGCCTCTTCCTTCAACCCGCAGCAGGAAGATGAATCCGGTGTTTACTTCTTAGCGACACCTTTTCATACAAAGGTCCTTTTTCATCCAGGGTTTTTTCTTTCATTCTTTCCCTCCCTGGGCCTTTGTTTAACCTGTAGTTAGATGACTCTTTAGTTTCCTTCTCCATGGACACCTTCTTTCGGAGGCAGTTTTTGCGGCGACACCTCTGCACCCCCTGCAGTTTCAGGGCGCTGGCAAGAGCGGCCTGTCTCTGTCTCAGTGCAGCTGCACCCGTCACCTCTCCCAGAATGCTTTGCTCCGAAGGAAGCTTTGCAAATGTTCTTGGCAGGCGCTCGTGCTGGGACGGAGGGGGTGGGTGGGGTGTTTGGTTTTCTGCAGAGAAACGAAAGAGAAAGGCCCGGGCTGTGTACAGCAAGGACTGCTGTCAACAGCAACACCCCAGCAACAGGGCCCGGCTGGGGTCGAAGTGCACGGGCGGGTCTGCCCTTGGAGAGAGAGGCGTCACGCGACTCCCACAGGGTGGGGGCCGCTCACTTCTGTGCGCGCTTCACGGTCTCTGCGTCCTGTCTCCAGGCACCTCCATCCTTCTCGAGCCTCACTCACCGTGACAGTGCAGGACGCCGCAGCACAGAGGGCACGCTGCCCACACCCTGGGTGCCAGTCTGTAACCGCCTCAGGCTGCCTCCGGGCAGGGCACCGTGTGCCCTGTTCGGCCCTTGTCGTTTACAGATCATTATCCGCCTATTTGATTACTTTCATGGAAGCAAACAAAGACCACAACTCCCAGAATACCCTCTGTGCCACAGAGTTTCTCAGTGAGGCCGGGGCCACTTCAGCTTTTAATGCCGTGTCTGGTAACTCAGTGGGCTAATGCACTGTAGTCTGTAGGGGCCGTTCTTCAACCCCACAGGTTCTGTTCAACCCCACAGGTTCAAATCCCAGCGGGCCCACTCAGCCTTTCATCCTTCTGAGGTCGATAAAATGAGTACCATTGAGTTGGGCATCTGTTATTCAACGCCAAGATACCCTTTGGAGTGAATGTTTGGATTTTGGGCGGAACACAGTACTGAGCTGGCTTTAATAAAATCTACAAACTAGATCAGAAAGGCTCTAGATCAGGGTGGTGCTGCCATACTTATCAATCAATCAATCAAAGCATTTATATAGCGCACTACTCACCCAGAGGGTCTCAAGGCGCTAGGGGAGGGGGGTTCGCTACTGCTCGAACAGCCAGGTCTTGAGTTGTTTCCTGAAGGCGAGGTGGTCTTGTGTCAGGTGAAGGTGGGTGGGGAGGGAGTTCCACGTCTTGGCGGCCAGGGAGGAGAAGGATCTTCCTCCCGTTGTGGCTCTTCGGATGCGGGGGACGGAGGCGAGGGCGTGGCTGGTCGATCGAAACTGGCGGGTGGGAGTGTAGAAGTTGAGGCGGTCGTTGAGGTATCTTGGGCCTTGGTTGTGGAGAGCTTTGTGTGCGTGGGTGAGGAGTCGGAACGTGATTCTTTTGTTGATGGGGAGCCAGTGCAGGTTTCTTAGGTGTGCGGAGATGTGGATGTGTAGGGGGATGTCCAGGATGAGTCGTGCTGAGGCGTTCTGAATCCTTGAAGTCTTTTCTGGAGTTTGGCAGTGGTTCCGGCGTAGAGGGAGTTGCCGTAGTCCAGTCGGCTGGTGACGAGGGCCTGGGTGACGTCTTCCTGGTTTCGGTGGGGGTCCACCGGAAGATCTTCCGTAGCATGCGTAGGATGTTGAAGCATGACGAGGAGACGGCGTTGACTTGTCTGGTCATGGAGAGGGAGGAGTCCAGGATGAAGCCCAGGTTGCGTGCGTGGCCCGTTGGTTTGGGTGCGCTGCCCAGGGCAGGGGGCCACCAGGAGTCGTCCCAGGCGGATGGCGTCGATCCCAGGATGAGGACTTCCGTCTTATCTGAATTCAGTTTCAGGCGGCTGTTCCTCATCCACTCGGCTACGTCTTTCATCCCTTCGTGTAGGTTGGTTCTGGCGGTGGCGGGGTCGTTGGTGAGGGAGAGGATCAGCTGGGTGTCATCGGCGTAGGAGATGATGTTGAGGTTGTGTTGGCGTGCGATGGCCGCAAGGGGACCCATGTAGATGTTGAACAGCGTTGGGCTGAGTGAAGATCCTTGTGGTACTCCGCAGATGACTTCGGTGGCTTCTGATCTGAACGGGGGGAGGCGGACTCTCTGTGTCCTTCCGGCGAGGAAGGAGACGATCCATTCCAGTGCCTTCTCTTGGATTCCGACGTTGGATTCCGACTTATAATGCTAGATCTCTCGGCCGCCTTTGATACGGGCCAACATAAAGTTCTGATGGACCGTTTATCTGCGGTCGGAGTCCAAGGCAAGGCCTGAGACCTCCTAAAATCATTCCTGGCCAGCAGAACACAAACGGTGTACCTTGGCAGAGATAGTTTGAAGCCCCTTTCTCTCCCTTGTGAAGTTCCACAGGGCTCCTCACTCAGCCTGACATTATTTAACTGCCTTAAACTTAACGCAGGGAAAACTGAGGTCATCGTATTCAGGAACACCGCCAACCTTTGGACACCTGATTGGTGGCCAAATACAACGGGCATGCCTCCAATCCTGGTGGAAAGGGCGTAACATCTTGGAGTGACCCTGGATTTGAAATTGGCCTACGGAGATCAGATCAGCAGGGTCGTCTCTTCCTGCTTTCTTATTCTCAGAATCCTGCGTAAAATCAAATTCCTCCTCCCGGAACGCAGCTTGAAAACAGCAGTCCCGGCGCTCATTCTTTCACGGCTGGATTACTGCTATAGTCTCTATATTAACATCCAGAAGAGACAATTGGTCAGACTCCAGATCGTGCAGAGTGCGGCAGCGAGGATGCTTACGGGCACCTCCAAGTTCGTCTCTGTGGGGACAGGACTCGGAACCCTTCACCGGCTCCTTGTTGAATTACGGATTCAGTTTAAGGCCATGTGTATAGTCTTTAAAGCCCTCAATGGCATTGGCCCGACTTCTGAAACAATCTATACAGTGGTATGTTCCGGGAAGAGCCTTATGCACCATGCAAGCAAAACAAGTAACCCCCCCCCCCCCCTTTAACAAAATTAGCTGGGGTGGCAGGAGTTCCGTTACTGTGCCTCTAAGGCATAGAACAGGCTCCCCTTTCTTCTAAGAAACTCAACGGAGCTCCTTCCTTTTTAGGAAGGGATTAAAAACTGGGTTACTCATGTAAATGTAGGTCATGTAAATCGTTATCCCGCCAACTGGTACAGTCACAGCTTTTTATTGGACGGTAGGGTATAGCGCCAGGAGGGGTGCAGGCAAGAGGTTTTCCCATTGCGTAGTTCCTTTTGGGGAAACTGAAATGGAAACATTCCACAAGGCAAAGCACCTTTGGTAAGCAGGTAGAAGTGTGTACATCGGCATATATTACGCATTTGCTTGTGTAAATGCTGTCCATGTTAATGCCACGCTTGTAGAGCGCTCGGTCTCCCGAGGGGGCCATGGCGCTAAGACTCAAAGAGAACTATACTGCTCATGGAAGACCCCTCCTTATACACGTGAGCCAAACCCTTTCTTAAACATCCCAGGCTTCCGGGCATTTCTGAAAGGTTCCGGTCTCGTGAGGGGGTTCAAGGCTTCAGCGGCAGGCACCGAGAACCTCAGCCGATTGTCTTTGGAACACGACTTTGCAGCTTCCCAGAAGCACTCTTAGAATATTCTGTGAATTTAAAAATACAACACAACTACAAGAAGTACAGCTGTGAGTGTAACTTGCTATTTTTTAAAACAGGACCCATAACGCTTCTAGCAATATTACTGGTTGCCAGCTCTGGCTGGCTGCAGTCATTTTCAAAGGCAGCCCAGAAGGATGAAACCAGGCCCGTTTTGTATGTGTCACTGCTGACGTCAGCTGGCCTCCTGCGCTGAAAACAGACCTATTTATTTATTTCTGCATCATAATTAAAATAAAAACCTGCCCAGCAATAATACACAGACGAAAATAGTCCACCATAACAATCCATGCCTAATGTACAAGTGAATGTTAATCTCAGAGAAACACAAGGTGTCCAACCAACCGTTGTGAGCATGGAGCTGAGGTGAGGCTGCAACTTCAGCATTTTTAAAAACAATCTGTAAAACTACCAGGGAAAAGGTAAAGTGAAAGTTTTCCCAAAGTCTTCCATAATCAATTTATATTAGTTTTAAAGTTTATTGTGACCTTTTTGTTAATATTCCTGGCCACTGGAGTAGAAATGAAATGAAATACCAGCATTTGTATAGCGCACCGCTACCTCCTTAGAGGTGTCCCGGCGCTGGGGGCCGTCGGGAAGATTAAGTGAGCTATTGCCCAGAGTCACATTGTGCTGGGCTAACCTGTCGCCGGTACCGGGGATCGAACCGCGAACCCCGTGGTCCGGAGTCAGGCACTCTTGCCGCTGCGCCACACCTCTTTCACAAGTAGAGTTGAGGGTACTCCCCTACCCCATGACATTAATATCCCTACCTATATGTATTGATTAAAGGTATTCATCAATTAGGCGGGATTCATAAAGTGTGGCTAATCACCCATGGTAGCATCCAGGCACAGATAGCCTCGCTGCTTCAGATTGGTTTAATTGAACAGCTGGGTCTTGAGTGCCTTCCGGAACTCTAAGAGCGAGGTAAGTGGGGGGGGGGGGGGGGTTGTCCCAGGATTTTGCTGTGAAGTAGGAGAAAGCGTGTCCTCCACTGTTGCTATGGCGGGCGCGCAAGGGGGAGGGAGCCGGAGCGCAGGTGTCTGGAGGTTGGTGGACATTCAGGTGGCGGTGGTTGTAGGCTGGTGTTGGTTGTGCAGGGCCATGTAGGTGTGGATCAGCAGCTCAAATTGACCTCTTCTGGTTGGGGAGCCAGTAGAGTTTTTTGAGGCAAGGAATAATGTGGGTCTGTTTGGGAAGGTCGAGAATGAGTCTGGCTGCGGAGTTCTTTATGGTTTACAGTGTCTTCAGGTGAGTGGTGATTCCTGCGTTGAGAACGTTGTCGTAGTCCAGGCGTCTAGTAACTAGGGCTTGAGTGACGGTGCTTCTGGTGTTGATAGGGGGCCAGTTAAAGATTTTCTGTAGCTCTTCAGTGTTGAGGAAACCGGCAGATAAGACTGCGTTGATCCAGGTTTTCATGATTAGTTTGCTGTCCAGGATAATGCCAAGATTACGAGCATTGTTTGCCTGTGTGGTTGAGAGTCCTAGTTTGCGGGCCACCAGGAGTTGTTCCACGGGAAGCTGTTTCCGTATTGTCTTTGTTTAATTTCAGGCAGTTTTTTTTCATCCAGTCTTAGACGCTTGGGTTCTGAGGTGAGTGGTGGTAGACTGTCTCTCTGGGTCCTTCGTTAAGGAAGGAAGTGATCAGTGATCACTTGTGTGCCTCAGGTGACTAAGTATGCCCGATCAATAAAGTTCTATTTCCCCATGTAGCAGAGCACCCAATCTGGTCTTATTTACTGTTAGGCTGCAATTACTTATAAGTCTATTTTACTAATGTTGGATAAATTAAAAGAACAGCATTTTCGCCCGTTTAGCAAGTCCTTGAGGCTGGATGTCTGAGTAATACGGTTTGTGGTAACGTGTTGGGTTGCTACAGGGAGACCACATCCGCTGTCTCAGCCAGCAACAAGGTGATCATTGAACAAGATTGGTAACCTCACTGGGCAGATAGGCGCAGAACATCGGAGTGCAGTGGTTTCATGTTGATTGGTTCTGAACATACATTGTCGCTCTCCTACCTCATGTTAATCTGAGGAGTCAGTGCGCATGTGCGTTGTGGGTTTCAGGGAACAGGATCACAAGCCATCCAGTGCTTGTCTGACCTATGAGAGAGAGGGGAGAGAGAGAGAGAGAAAGAAAGAGAACAGCCTCCTACTCTACAGCATTCCAAGATTAAACCTTCTAGTCACAGGTAAGTAGCTTTGTGTTTCTTGTACCTCTTGCTCCAGCTAACAAATGTTTTATTTATTTATTTATATTTATTTATTTATTTGAAACATTTGTAAAGCGCGAACGAAGGCCCGAGGGCATCTCGGCGCTAAAAAACTGCTATGTTTAACCCAGGGAGCCAGAAAGTACGAAGGTTAAAAAGGATCAGAGGTTAAAAAGCCAGGTTTTAAGATTTTTTCGAAAGGACCTGAGAGAGGTGCTGGCCTTAATTGAATATGGAAGTGTATTCCACAATTTCGGTGCGGCTACTAAGAACCGCCTATCACCCCAATTGACAGTTTTGGTTCGGGGTACCGCCAGATCAGAAGAATTGGAGGAGCGCAGTGTTCTTGATGGGCAGTAGGGAGTTAAATTTTGAGTGAAGAACACTGGTCCGACATTATGTAAGGCCTTGTATGTCAAACATAGTGCCTTGAACTTTATCCTCTTTTTCACTGGGAGCCAGTGAAGTCGCCTTAAAGTTGGTGAGACCGATTGGTATTTAGTGATACGCCCTAGGAGCCTTGCAGCGGCATTCTGGATGGCCTGCATTTTAGCTAGCACTCTCTCCTGGGCACCTAGAAACAGGGCGTTACAGTAATCTAGGGTGGAGAGAACCAGGGCGCTTACCAATGTTTTGGCATGATGCTCAGGTAAAAAGGGCAGAATTTTTTTTATAAGCCGGAGTTTGTAAAAGGCAGAGGAAGAGATCTGGTTAGCATGAGGCAGGAAGTTCAGACGGTTGTCAAACAGTACACCCAAGTTCCTGACCTTGTCGACCGGATCTGGAGGCTGGCCCATAGACGACGGCCACCATAAGGGGGACCAGTCTGGGGAAAGATTGCCGAAAATTACAACCTCTGATTTTTCAGAGTTCAATTTCAGGCAATTATGGCCCATCCAACTGCCTATTGCCTGCATACCTTGGTTAAGCATGTTCGCTTTTTGTGGCCCATCGTTCTTAACAGCTAGGATCAATTGGGTGTCATCTGCATAGGACGTTAGGCTCATCCCAAATGCCCTGATGACTTTGGCAAGGTCCGACACATAAATGTTAAAAAGTGTCGGACTAAGGGATGAGCCCTGAGGAACTCCACATGGTAAAGACAGTGGGGAAGACTCGAAAGGTCCCACAGTGACAACCTGGGTCCTATTAGCCAGGAAGGAGGCAATCAGATTTTTTGCGTTGCCTCGAAAACCTATGCTCTCGACACGGTCGACCAAGGTGGTATGGTCGACCGTGTCGAAGGCCGCCGATAGGTCCAGTAGGATCAGGATGGCAGAGCCCCCTGCATCCCGGATAGATCTAATATCATCTGCCGCCTTGACCAGAGCGGTCTCTGTCCCATGGCATCGGCGGAAACCAAACTGCGATTCATCGAGCCTTTTGTTCTCCTCGATAAAGAGGGAGAGTTGGGTGTTCATGATTTTTTCCACCACTTTCGCTAAAAATGGCAGACTGGCAATGGGCCGGTAGCTTTTAAGTTCCTCTTTATCGAGGGAAGGTTTCTTCAGAAGCGGTTTTATGAGTGTTTTCTTTAGGGTGTCCGGGTAGATGCCTGTGGAAAACATGGAGTTACAGATCTCGGTTATGGATGGGAGAACTGTGTCCATCATAGGCCGCAGAACCTTCAGAGGACATGGGTCCAAAGCTGACCCAGATTTAATAGAGGATATGATGTTGAGTACCTGAAGGCAGGTCACCTCTCTGAACTGCTGAAAAATTGGTCCTTCAGGCTGGGTAAAGGCCTCATGGGCGCTAATTGCGATGTTAGCAAAGTTTCGATAAATGTCATCCACTTTGCTGAAAAAAAAACTAGACAATGCGTCACAGAGGGTTTGGGAAGGGGTGGGTGTGAGATCCACAGAAGAGCCAGCTAACTGTCTGGTAGTCTCAAATAGACATTTATTTGAGTTCTGTGCATTTTCTATTCTGTAACAATAATATCTTTTCTTAGCGTCTGTAATAAGATTTTTGTATATTGTTACCGACTCTTTGTAGAGAGATTTGGACTCCTGGGAATAATCCTTACGCCAGTGTCTCTCTCTGTTCCGGCACTGTTGTTTTTGGGTGCGTAGTTCATCCGTGTACCATGGGGCCGAGGGGGTCGCTCTATTGCGTGACCGCTGTTTGACTTGAACCAGATCTCTGGCTGCTGAACTGACCCAGTGGTAAAATTGAGAGGTGGCGGTATTAGGGTCAGTGGATAACAAAGGAGTTGTATCTGTGAGCAGATTTTTTAAGCTGCATTCATCTATGTTATCCCAAGCCAAGTATGTTTGATGAAGGTTACCGTTAGATTTATTAATCGGGAGATCATAAATTTGTAGCGATGAAAGAATAAGATGGTGGTCAGACCATGTTAGAGGCAGTATTTTTGTAACTTGAAAGCCAGTGGCATTTGAAAAAATGCCATCTAACATATGACCTCCTTCATGCGTGGGGGCATGAACCAAAGTGGCCAAGCCAAAGGTAGATAAGTCTGCTAATAGAGAGGCTGTGTCAGGATTATCAAGGGCATCAAAATGAAAGTTAAAATCGCCTAGAATGGTAAAAGGGGTATCTAATGCAGATACTTCCAAAAATGACCTGAAGGCGCCAATGAAGTCACCTCTAGGCCCAGGAGGGCGGTAAAGAAGAATCCCTTTAAAAGTGTAAGATGGGGACATTTTAATAGAAAACTCAATGGCTTCACACGGGGTCTGCACAATAGTGGAAAACCTTACAGTGTAGGTGTCACGGGCGATAATGGCAATGCCACCTCCCTTTTTCTTGGTTTGCCTATCTAATCTATGGGTGGTATACCCCATCGGGACTGCTATGACCAAATCCGGGTCGGATGCTGGGCCCATCCATGTTTCAGTCATGAACAGGAGATCTATTTTGTGGTCATGGATCAACTCATGAATGTCTTGGCTATGCTTGCCAAGTGAGCGGACATTTGTGAGTGCTATCGTGTATGTTTCCGTAGTACGCAGTTTACTTTGCGGGGGTTTATGGATAGCGGGGATCATGATGTGACAGCCCGAGCAATGAGTTACAGGGCTAGTGAGCAGGGAGATCGGATGGGAGATACAACAGGTTTCACTAGTCGTGGGGCGACAACGCATAAGCTGGGCGGCCGAGTAATGAATACGAGGGGACTGGTCAAGTGGGCCAGGGGGGGTGGCCCTAGGCCCGGGCCAGGCGCGGACGGGCGCAGACGGGCTTGCCTTAGGCGCGCCTTCGGCGCGCCGTCGGCGCGCCCGCTGCGCCCGCCCGCTGCGCGGACGGGATGGCCCAGTACTTTTAAGCATTGTTCGGGGAGGCGGAGGAGGGCGAGAGGGAGGAGCAACTCGACCAGCAGCCTTCCCCAACCAAAGATGGCGGCCAATCTGGATCGAGCCAAGAGTTCCCAGCGCCTAGCAGCAGCAGCGCTGACTCAATGTTGCTCCAGAGTGGCCTCGGAGCGAAGTAATCTCGCGCCGAGGTGAGCAAAGAATTAAAAATTCACAAGCTAAAATATTCACAAACTTTTTAAAAAACGGGATAATTGTTGCTAAATAACAGGATTATCGTTCTGGTCAGCAGAGACAGCAAGAACCCCCGGCTTCCGCCTCAGGGGAGAAATAAGCAGCTCGAGGATGCAGGAAACACCCTCTAAAGTAACCTGGGAGGGCGGGAGGGAGGAGCAACTCGACCAGCAGCCTTCCCCAACCAAAGATGGCGGCCAATCTGGATCGAGCCAAGAGTTCCCAGCGCCTAGCAGCAGCAGCGCTGACTCAATGTTGCTCCAGAGTGGCCTCGGAGCGAAGTAATCTCGCGCCGAGGTGAGCAAAGAATTAAAAATTCACAAGCTAAAATATTCACAAACTTTTTAAAAAACGGGATAATTGTTGCTAAATAACAGGATTATCGTTCTGGTCAGCAGAGACAGCAAGAACCCCCGGCTTCCGCCTCAGGGGAGAAATAGGCAGCTCGAGGATGCAGGAAACACCCTCTAAAGTAACCTGGGAGGGCGGGAGGGAGGAGCAACTCGACCAGCAGCCTTCCCCAACCAAAGATGGCGGCCAATCTGGATCGAGCCAAGAGTTCCCAGCGCCTAGCAGCAGCAGCGCTGACTCAATGTTGCTCCAGAGTGGCCTCGGAGCGAAGTAATCTCGCGCCGAGGTGAGCAAAGAATTAAAAATTCACAAGCTAAAATATTCACAAACTTTTTAAAAAACGGGATAATTGTTGCTAAATAACAGGATTATCGTTCTGGTCAGCAGAGACAGCAAGAACCCCCGGCTTCCGCCTCAGGGGAGAAATAAGCAGCTCGAGGATGCAGGAAACACCCTCTAAAGTAACCTGGGAGGGCGGGAGGGAGGAGCAACTCGACCAGCAGCCTTCCCCAACCAAAGATGGCGGCCAATCTGGATCGAGCCAAGAGTTCCCAGCGCCTAGCAGCAGCAGCGCTGACTCAATGTTGCTCCAGAGTGGCCTCGGAGCGAAGTAATCTCGCGCCGAGGTGAGCAAAGAATTAAAAATTCACAAGCTAAAATATTCACAAACTTTTTAAAAAACGGGATAATTGTTGCTAAATAACATGTTTCACACCCTCAAATTAAAGTTCTCTTCCTTCGGTGGGGGTGGGTGGCAGGTGGTCTAGGTCAATTGAGGGGAGGGGCAAACTCTTGAGTTTGGTTTGGAAAGTAAATTGTTGACCATGTCCATCCGGTTTATCCGATCTTGTTCCAATTTTTCATCTTCTGGTTTTACTCATGATTGCAGTGTCTGCCACACACCATTCTGTTACACCTTGCAGTTATGTCTTCTTGAGGATAATCAGGTTTAATTATTTTGTTTTGGAAGTCTCTGCCAGGGTATTTACTAGCTGCCACCATCAAACTGCTGAGGAAGTTCTTTGCGGAGCCCACCTGGACAGTCATGAGCCATTTTAGGTCTCGCCTAGGCAGCGCTTGCGCTGTCTCTTCGAAACATGCTGTATTCAGGATATGTGCATAAAGCTCCGCCTACTTCCCACCCATACTTTTAATTGGCTCCTGTCCCTGTCCTTTGTAAATAGTGTTTTTTCACTAGGCTTTGTAGTCCCTCCTTAGTACCGCCCTGTCTCTTTTTGTAACCTCCTATGAGACCACCTCCTATTACATGTGTTGTTACGCCCTAGGTGTTCATTACAGCCTCAAGGCCCTATTTTCTTAACTCACTAGCATATCTCACATCTATATTACACCTTCTATAAATTTCTCTTCATCAGCTCCACATAGAGTCCAACCTAATCTGGAATTAATATAATAATTCTTTTTTCATATTTCAAAGCTTCTAATTCTATATATTGAATATACTGTGGTACTGTCTTTCATGCAATGCATTATCGATAGAGTGGATTTACCATATCTTCAAAATGTATGATGCTCACTAAAGACCTCTAGGTGCAGCTTGCGTACTGCACCTACACATCTCACATATATATTAGACCTTCTATAAATTTCCCTTCTTCAGCTCCACATAGAGTACAAACGAATCCAGAATTAATATAATAATTATTTTGTCGCATTTCAAAGCTACTAATTGTATATATGGACATAGCTATTTGAATGTACTTGTCGTACATGCAATGCATTATGGGAGTACCATATGCGACCAAAAGTTTGATGCTCACTATGGACCTCTAGGAGCAGCTTGCAGTACTGCATCTAGACATGCAGGGCTGGTGACCTGCTCACTAGGGACCTCTAGGAGCAGCTTGCTGTACTGCATCTAGACATGCAGTGCTGGTACCTTGCTCACTTGGAACCTCTAGGAGCAGCTTGCGGTACTTGCAGTGCTGGTGCCTTGCTTATGAGGGACCTCTAGGAGCAGCTTGCAGTACTGGCAGTGCTGGTGTCTTGCTTATGAGGGACCTCTAGGAGCAGCTTGCAGTACTGGCAGTGCTGGTGTCTTGCTTATGAGGGACCTCTAGGAGCAGCTTGCAGTACTGCATCTAGACCTGCAGTGCTGGTGCCTTGCTCACTTGGGACCTCTAGGAGCAGCTTGCTGTACTGCATCTAGACCTGCAGTGCTGGTGCCTTGCTTATGAGGGACCTCTAGGAGCAGCTTGCAGTACTGCATCTAGACCTGCAGTGCTAGTGCCTTGCTCACTTGGGACCTCTAGGAGCAGCTTGCTGTACTGCATCTAGACCTGCAGTGCTGGTGCCTTGCTTATGAGGGACCTCTAGAAGCAGCTTGCTGTACTGCATCTAGACCAGCAGTGCTGGTGCCTTGCTCACTAGGGACCTCTAGGAGCAGCTTGCAGTACTGGCAGTGCTGGTGCCTTGCTTATGAGGGACCTCTAGGAGCAACTTGCAGTACTGCATCTAGACATGCAGTGCTGGTGCTTTGCTCACTAGGGACCTCTAGGAGCAGCTTGCAGTACTGGCAGTGCTGGTGCCTTGCTTATGAGGGACCTCTAGGAGCAGCTTGCTGTACTGCATCTAAACATGCAGTGCTGGTGCCTTGCTCACTAGGGACCTCTAGGAGCAGCTTGCTGTACTGCATCTAGACATGCAGTGCTTGTGCCTTGCTCACTAGGGACCTCTAGGAGCAGCTTGCTGTACTGCATCTAGACATGCAGTGCTGGTGCTTTGCTCACTAGGGTCCTCTAGGAGCAGCTTGCTGTACTGCATCTAGACCAGCAGTGCTGGTGCCTTGCTCACTAGGGACCTCTAGGAGCAGTGTGCTGTACTACATCAAGACATGCAGTGCTGGTGCTTTGCTCACTAGGGACCTCTAGGAGCAGCTTGCGGTACTGGCAGTGCTGGTGCCTAGGAGCAACTTGCAGTACTGCATCTAGACCAGCAGTGCTGGTGCCTTGCTCACTAGGGACCTCTAGGAGCAGTGTGCTGTACTACATCAAGACATGCAGTGCTGGTGCTTTGCTCACTAGGGACCTCTAGGAGCAGCTTGCGGTACTGGCAGTGCTGGTGCCTAGGAGCAACTTGCAGTACTGCATCTAGACCTGCAGTGCTGGTGCCTTGCTCACTTGGGACCTCTAGGAGCAGCTTGCAGCACTGTGACATACAATGCTGGTTCCTGGCTTACTATGAAATGAAATGAAATGAAATGAAATGAAATGAAAAAGAAATTTATAGAGCGCTCTGTGGCCAAGCGGCTTCCTGGCGCTGAGGAACACATCGGTAACTGCCTAACTGGTGCAAGAGAGATTAGCCAGGGAAAGCCTGAAGAAAGAAAAAAGTTTTGAGGGCTTTCCGAAAATGAGAAAAAATGGGAATAGAGCGGATAGAGAGGGGAAGAGAGTTCCAGATTTGCGGAGCACGCACAGAGAAGCGGGTGCCCCCTGTGCGGGACTTACGGAAGCGGGGAACGTGAAGAAGAGAGAGGGAGGAAGATCGGAGGGAGCGGGGAGGGGCATAGGAAGAGATCAGAGAATTGATGAAGAGAGGAGCGGACCGGGCCTGTGCCCGAAAGGCCAGGCAGGCAAGTTTGAACTGGGACCTGAACTGAACGGGGAGCCAGTGAAGGGTTTTTAGGGCGGGAGTGATGTGGGAGAACTTAGGTAAACGAAGGACAAGACGGGCCGCCTGGTTCTGGATGGCCTGGAGACGACGGGTCTCGTAGGCAGGGATGCCTACATACAGGCCATTACCATAGTCCAGGCGGGATGTAATAAGGGCAGTGATGATAACTTTGAGGGCATCAACAGAAAAAAACCGGGAGATCTTGCGGATGAGGCGGAGGGAGAGAAAGCAAGAGGAAACAACAGAACTAATGTGTGCGTGCATCGAGAGGTCATTGCTGACCTTGATGCCCAAAGTCCGAACAGAGGGAGCCGGGGAAGGTGGAGGACCAAAAGAAAGGGGCCAGTGGACAGAGGACCAAGGGTTAGAGGGGCCGCCGGTGAGAACAAGCTCTGTCTTGTCAGGGTTGAGCTTCAAATGATTGAGGCTCATCCACTGAGAAATAAAGACAAGAGTTGACCTGAGCTTGGGAAGAGAGTGAGTGGGGGAGGATAGATCAAAGACGAGCTGGAGGTCATCAGCGTAATTATACACTGAGACGCCCAGCTCAAGAAGAGAGGAAATAAGGGGGCGGATATAGAGGTTGAAGAGGAGGGGGGAAAGAGAGGAGCCTTGAGGTACCCCACACGTGACCGGGAGGGGAGGAGCCGAGAAGGAGGAGAGGTGGACTGCCTGTGAGCGTCCCTGCAGAAAGGACGCGATCCAAGAGAGGGCAACGCCCTGGATGCCCGCTGCGCTGACACGGTCAAGAAGAATAGTATGATCGACCGTGTCAAACGCAGCGGACAAATCCAAAAGGACTAAGGCCTGAGGAAGGTTGCCATCGGCCTTGCCCTTCAGTTCGTCAAGGACCGCCAGGACCACGCCCTCAGTGGAGTGGCCCGGTCGAAAGCCGGCCTGGTGGGAGGCCAAGATGTTGTTCCCCTCGATGTAAGAAGAGAGGCAGGATGTTACGTGGCTCTCAAGAATCTTCCCTAGATAGGGGAGGAGGGAGATCGGCCTAAAGTTCAATGGAAGGGAGGGATCCAGGCCAGCTTTCTTCAAGATGGGAAGCACGATGGCAGATTTAAAGAAAGAAGGGACAGAACCCAGAGCCAGACAGGAGTTGAGAAAGGTTAGGGGGGGGGTGGGACAACTAGTGAATAAAGTTCTGAGGATACGAGCAGGTGCACAATCCACCGGGGAGCCGGACTTGACCTTAACAAGGAGGTCAAGAAAAAGCTCGGGTGAGATGGGTGTGAAATGATCAAAAACGGGGGAGGAGAGGGGGGGATGGTCCGGTAGATCAAGGGGAGGAACAATCGGGATGTTGGCCTTAATGGTGGTTATTTTATTGATGAAATAGGTGTTCAACGAGTAGCAGAGGGATTGCGAAGGAGCAGGGGAAAGACCAGCACGGTCAGAAGTGGCAAGGCTACGAACCAGAGAAAAGATCTCACGAGTTTTGTTAGCCGAAAGGGCAACGCGGTCCGAGAAGTAATTGGATTTGGCTGCTAAGATAGCAGATTTGTAATTATTGAGAAGGGCCCTATATTTCAGGCGGAGAGTGGGGCAATAGGTACGGCGCCAACGACGTTCCGACCGTCTAAGCTCGAGCTTCAGGGATCTAAGGTCATCGGAGAACCACCTGTGGGCGTCGTGAAGACGGGCCGATCGAATCTTTTTAAGAGGAGCGGCCTGATCGCAAGCCGCGGAAAGCCAAGTGTGGATGGCATCCGCCTGATTTTCCACAGGGAGGTCGGTCAAAGCGGGGGCCGATAGGGAGAGAGAGGAGGAAAGATCATTGAGATCAACCTTATTCCAGCACCGAGCCCAGATGTTCTTGGGCAAAGTAGCTTTCTCAGGCTGACCTAAGGGGATTGAAAAGGAGATCAAAAAATGATCAGACCAACCACAGGGGGAAATAGAAGACACCAGGGGATTGCAACGGAGAGACCAGATCTGGTCAAGAATATGACCATGGATATGGGTAGGGGTCGAGACGTGGGATGAGAAGTTGAGACAACAGAGAGTAGCAGAAAAGTCTTTCGAGAGGGGGTCCTCCTGCGGGTCGCCCGGCCAGAAATTAAAATCCCCCAGCAGAATTAGCGACGAGTTGTCTACAGCCAGGGTGGCCAGGAGATCCTGCAAAGAGGACACAAAAGAGGACATGTACTGAGGGGGGCGGTACAGAAGAATCACCGTGAGGGGAACCGGGAGGTTGAGAGAGCGGGCCACCAAAAAATCTACATTGGTGATGCCAGGATGCGGAAGAAGCTGGAATTGCAGGGATCGGCGGACTATCATCGCCACGCCACCCCCAGTTCTTCCATCTGGGCGGTCGGCACGGAGGGCGTAGTAAGTTGCAGGGAGAATAGCAAGAAGGTCAGGAAGTGAATGGGAGGAAAACCAAGTCTCAGTGAGGAAGAGAAAGTCCGGGGGGTCCGTATCCAGTAGATTGAAAAGGGCGGTTTGATTTTTTACGGCGGAGCGTGTATTCAAGAGAATAGCAGAAGCATCAAGGGAGACAGGGGAAACACAAGGAGGGGAGGGCAGAGAGGAGATTGGGGAAGAAGAAGAAGGTAAGACGCCACCGGAGGGGGGGCGGGCATAGATGCCATGCGAGGATAAGTAAAGAGCTGTAGATGGGGAAAGAGGGATTGAGGCAGAGAGAGATGAGAGTTGGGCCGAAGAATACGCCAGACGAGGGGCAGAGTCTGTGGCCCCAGGTCCCGGTCGGTCGCGGACGGGCGCAGACGGGCTTGCCTTAAGCGCGCCTTCGGCGCGCAAACGGCGCGCCCGCTGCGCCCGTCCGCTGCGCGAACGGTGGAGGCACATGTTAAGTAGTGAGAGTGGGAGGCGAGATCCGGGGGGTGTGGCCAAGAAGTGGGCGTGGCCGGTAGGGCGCCCGCTGAAGGCGGGAAGCGAGTGGGAGAGCTACCGCTTCAGCGTCCAACTCGGCTGCGCGGGAGGGAGGGAACAAGGGCAAGGACCCTGAACAGGTAAGGAGAGGGTGGGTTTAAAAAGCGCACTCAGGCGCAGAGAGCTCCAGAAAAAATAAATCAGGGCTGAGAAAGTTTTGCTGCTAAAAGCTCCCGCGGAAGGCAGGGAGTGATCCTGTGGCGAGTCAGCTCGTAGTCAGCTGCTAAATAGTGTCCCGGGGGGCGTGGCCAAGAAGTGGGCGTGGCCGGTAGGGCGCCCGCTGAAGGCGGGAAGCGAGTGGGAGAGCTACCGCTGCAGCGTCCAACTCGGCTGCGCGGGAGGGAGGGAACAAGGGCAAGGACCCTGAACAGGTATGCAATCATTTGCAATGCATTAGATCTCGCATTACTGAAGTATGAGGCATTATTATTTGCAACGCCAATACCTCAAACTATCAGTAATGCGAGACCTATTGCATTGCCAATGCTTGTTCCTTTCTGTGTCACTTGCCGTTCAGCGGAATGACTCCCCAACGCCTCCAGTTCCCTAGCAAGCAGTTAATTCTTCATATCAACGAACGCAGTTTTTCTAGCTAATATGCCTGGGTTTAGTGCCATGACTAGCACTGTCTCTTTCATTACTGCCGCCATGATTATATCGCCATTTTGACCCCAAGGAACTTGAAACCACCATTGCCGGACCTGGTGCTCCCCCTTGTGGCTGAAGGGAGTGTGGTACACTAATCTCATTATTTGGCGCAGTGTCCCCACCTGAACCTTTGACCTCCAGCTGCACCCCATGTGCTTCTTTTGGTAGCTTCTCATCTTTTATCGTCGCCAGTCGTCTATTCCTCTGAAGTTAGGGACCCCCGTGTAGATTATCTAGTTGCTCTAGTTCGGCGTTGAGTTTGAGCATCCCTCCTGTCACCACTGTTGCCTTCCAGCTTATGTCCTCTGATGGGAGAAAGATTGGAAAGTTGTATGAAACTTCTACTTACTTCCAGTTGAGAACCAGCTGCTTCCTAGTCGTGGCGTTCCGTGTCTGCTCCTGCGTTTAAATATAACACTTGTCACCTGTCACCAGAGGTACCGGTTATCCCTGATTCTGTTATGCTGTGACGAGCAGGAGCAGGGCGACTCATGAAGTGGATTCTGGACGATTCACATTTGAGCTGATGTCAAAGTCGTCATTTTTGTGGATGAGTGCATGAGCCTCCGAGGAAGTGTTGTCTCATCGACCACTGTGGGGAACTCCAGACTGTAGGTTCACAGCCCTACCGTGTGTGGCCACCATTTGTACTACATGTAAAACCACCCCAGAGCTGAGACTTGGTGGACATGGTGATGTTAAGGAAGGTCGGCGTGAACGCCTACTTGAAGTCTGAAAGCATTTATTAAACAAAAATAAGCAAAGAGGGGTCTCCTGATGCGAGCGAGCAGTGAGACCCTAAACCCCACCCCAATTTATGCAGCGTCTATAGACTTTTGTATAAAGGCACCAATGGAATACACGTCGCAGAACAGGATAGTCTGATATAACAGCTGGTAGAGCGTCTGATTGGGATCACAATTCGGCCCGGGAACCCCAAACAAGTGGCCACTTGTCCGGATCATGTCGGTTCATGAAACCGCGTTTTATTAGTCTCATTGGGTTTGTTTTTAGAGACCTGTTTGATAAGTTATGTATTTTAAAGCTCATAGAGGCAGAAACATTGGTGAAAACCTGAAGCACTACATTTGGGCGGGCGGTCGAGGTGAAATAAAGTAGCCCAAAGGCCACTGCTCCGGATATGGCTACGTTTGCCACCTGGCTGTTTTTTTTAACCGCCATCACTGGTATTTTATTGTGCTTGCCGGTACCAAAATGAAGAAAATCCCCATAAGCTGGTATTTTCTCCTCTGATCGATATGCTCTTTAAAATTTAAACAGTAAATGTGAGATGAAAGTAGTTTAAAATGTGGTCTGAAGCTGCTTTAAGGTCCATGACTGATAGTTAAAACTAAACAAAGGCAGAGCAGCCACGTTAAGAAGGAATACAGACTTCTTTATTATTGTATAAAGAATCCTGTCTCATTTTTATGTTCCAGCCTTTGCAGACTCTTAAAACATGAGCAAACAGAAGGTTATTTTTTTATTGTATTTTTTTATATTGCGTGAACTATGCGAAAGGGCAGCGATTACATGAGCACCAGTCACATTGCAGAGGGATCCAATTCATTTTTAGGTCTCGCCTGTCGATGCGCATGCGCATCGAGCTTGCGAGACTATGGGGGCTTAAACACTCTAACCAACTTGCAAGTAATCGTGGCGATTCCTTCAGTGCCCGTGAAATTTAAGCTCAATGCGCATGCGCATTGAGCTTAAAAGCGCGTGCACATGCCCCCAGCCGCCTGCCTTGCCCACTCTCTCTCTCACAGCCTCCCCCAGCTCCGCCCCCTCACTTCTTGGTTGCACGGCCGCTAGGCCGTGCCTCCCCTACTCTCCTCCCCCCTCCTCCTCCTACTCTCCTCCCCCCTCCTCCTCCTACTCTCCTCCCCTGCCTGCTGTGTCGCACCTCTCCCCGCTCCGCCCCCTCCCCTGCCCGCCGTGTCGCATTTCTCCTCCCCCCCCCCCCCTCCCCTTCTCTACCTTCCCTCCGTCTTGTCTCTTTTGGCCAATTAAATCGCCATAAAACAGGAGTAAGGCTATTTCAGCCCGTTGATCTATTAACCTACGACCATTAGGTTACGCCTGATATGTTAACCTATGACCTTCTGGCTAGAGAAAGGTCTATTCCGCATTAACCCGTCATCCGTCATTCTCCCAGTTTCAAAAGACGAGGCCCAATCATGTCCTAGGGCATATACCCAGGGCCCTCTAACTCCCAAAGCTCGAAGTTTACGGGTCGGCTGAAAATTACGTCATCCGTCAGCCGCCATCTTTGTTTGAAGACACAGCAGGTCTGGCGGTTCAACGCATTAATGACTTACTACAGGGGCTCTCAGGGTGAGCCATAGGCCTCATATTGCAGAATTATCCATTTCAAAGCCAATGCTCGCCACCTGAGCTCAACGCCTATATCGTTTATGCTGCTCTGCCAGCTGTGGCCTCAAATCTACATTTCAGCATGTTCTTTGCAAGCGGAGGGAACAAAATACTGGCATGTTTCTAGCACACTTTCAGGCGCCCACCTACATACATGGTACAATGAGTCAATTTCAAACTTGTGCATGGGGTATTTTGTAGGCACGCATACTTATTTTAAAAAGATCTGAGATGTACATGTTATGCGATTTGGTTTTCTGGAGCAAAGACAATAGTTTTTGCGGTAAATGCGTTCATCCCCACAACCCCTCTCTACCTTCTCGCGAGATTTGCCTGTACGGAGATGAAGTCAGACACCTTACTCCTTTCTCTTGAGTTCCACAGCAACCCGAGACGAGGAATCTCTCTTAACCACTCATATTTACAACCAAGTGAAAGCCCTGTCCCCCAGCTCCGCCCCCTCACTTCTTGGTTGCACGGCCGCTAGGCCGTGCCTCCCCTACTCTCCTCCCCCCTCCTCCTCCTACTCTCCTCCCCCCTCCTCCTCCTACTCTCCTCCCCTGCCTGCCATGTCGCACCTCTCCCCGCTCCGCCCCCTCCCCTGCCCGCCGTGTCGCATTGCTCCTCCCCCCTCCCCTTCTCTACCTTCCCTCCGTCTTGTCTCTTTTGACCAATTAAATCGCCATAAAACAGGAGTAAGGCTATTTCAGCCCGTTGATCTATTAACCTACGACCATTAGGTTACGCCTGATATGTTAACCTATGACCTTCTGGCTAGAGAAAGGTCTATTCCGCATTAACCCGTCATCCGTCATTCTCCCAGTTTCAAAAGACGAGGCCCAATCATGTCCTAGGGCATATACCCACAGCAACCCGAGACGAGGAATCTCTCTTAACCACTCATATTTACAACCAAGTGAAAGCCCTGGTGACAGCTGCTTACCCAACCGGCTCTCTGATGCCCTGCGGCTTCAAGCCACAATTAACCAAAAGACAATTTAAAGGATTTTACATGAAAAAAAACATAACTGTAGTAAAGAAGAGCACTTCTGCCATGAAACCGTGGGTTTAGCACTTAAAGTATTTGTAATATAACATTAATAAAACTATTGACATTGTAACTGACAAAGCTATTAATTTTGCTACTTTCAAAACCAACACATAAATAAAAAAGTGTCATTTACAATATCAATAGCTCAAACTTTCCTAATGCGAGACCTATTGCATTTCCAATGCTTGTTATTTTAGTTTTTGAGCAATTTAAGTCATGTGCCCAGAATCACAGGATGTTGAGGTGAGGCTGGGACTCAAACCTATGTCTATACTTCCAAATTCAGAAGCTCTGACCCTAGCATTACATCCTCTCAATGTTCCTCGCTGGGAAAGGTGCCTCACAGGGAGGCCTATGTCCCCCCCACCTAGGCCTGAAAGACTCTGGAGCTGAGATGCCAACAACAGCACCTCAGCGAGGCCGATTCACTTTCTCTCCTCCTTTCAGCCAACTGCAGCCTCAGGGCGATGGCCTGGCAGGATAGGGGGTGAAGAAAAGCACAGAGCTGCTGGTGCTCGAGGGGAGCAGAGGTGATGATGTGTGTGTCACCCATGAGTGGGGAGACATTCACATTCACAGTGCCCTGTTTTGCTCCTTTCTTTTGCCTGAAGAACACCCCTTTCACTCTACTATCGTTCTTCCTTCTCCTTTTTTGTACGGCACAGGCTTGTGTCATGCTATTCTTTGTAATAATATAATGTATATTTGACATTGTTTCTTGTAAATAAATTCCTTGCCCAGCTGGGCAAGGAAACCGTAATCGTATAGTATTCCATTGTGTCCTATACTGTATTGTGTTGAATTTGAATGAGCTAGGAACCTTTGTTTTCTATAACGCTGCTCAGTTTAACAGCATGGCAGGGGAGTGGAACGCTGCTTCTGGGCATCTGCGCTGGCCCCAGGGGGGGGCAAGATAAAGTCTGCAGCGGACAGAACAATACTGGCCTAGTGACACTGCTGCAAACTACCCCCTCGGAGTGCCTGTTTTGTAAAAAAAAAACAAAAAACCAATTTAAACATTAGTGCCAGGGCCCTAATCAGGAGACCACTGCAGCTTACACCACATGTTGCCCCTGCCAGCGCTAGTACCAACGCAACTACTAACAATCACATCTGCAAGAGTGGCAATTTGGACTATTTCAGGCCCCCTTAGCCAGTGGTCTTCAAACTTTTTTTATCCCGTGCCCCCACCCAGTGTCAACAAATTAATTGTTGCCCCCCTCAAAATTATTAACAAATATTATTCCGTTAATATGTCTAGACTTATTTAAACATTGCAGTTAAGTTTTGTTAACCTTTTAAAAATGCAATCAAATACATGATTTCCAAACCTACTATTTTGGTCAGCCAGGGCCTAACTTGTCAATGTTTCCATAGTGTGATTATCAGGGGTGGGGTGGGGGTTTTGAAGAATATTTGGAGTCCCTCCCCTTTTGAAACAGACCCGGAGATGGGATATAAATGGCACATGTTAGTGATGGCTCATTACAGAGCAGTTTGCTGCCGCTCATTTGTTTTCCACTTAAAACAAAGCCCTGTTATTAGCATTTAAAAAAAAATAATTTACTTTTGATTGGAATTTTCCGTTAGCATACATGGTGTACAGCAATCGGGTACAATTTGCAGTGCATTTCAGGTGTATCAACATTTCAATACATGCTAACTGCGTGCCCGTTGCGGCGGGGTGGGGGGTGCCGCTCTGCTTCTGTATGGTAGATTGAAACCTTGTTTGCATGTGAGGTCGAGAGGACTACTGTGACTTCCAGTCCCTCAAGACAGTTGTTAGAACTTTCTTGTGTGGAAGTGGTAGTGTGTAGGGGAAATCCATATTCATAAGTGAACTGGGAATGTAACTCGGGCAGATGTGTTGGGGGGTGGAGTTGAGGGGGAGAGGGTGAGTGGGTTTAGGGGTCGTCGCTCCGCTATGGTTCGTTATCTACGGGCAGTGGGTCTCGTCGCTGCTGGCGGAGTGGTCTACCCTGGGTGGCCGAAGGGGTGGGCTAGTGCGGAGGGGTCCGTGTGGATCGATGGGTCCTGATTCTTGGTGGCCTGTGGGGTCTCCCCGTGCGTAGCCTGTGTTTGTGTAAAGTTATGGGGGATCATCGCCCATTCCATTGATATGGGGTTCCATCGTATACCACGTGCTTCTTTCTGTCTGATTATAATCTTCTTCGGCCGCGCCCCATTTCGTGTTGGCCCCCCCCCCACCATGCGACTATCAGGGGGCCTCCCGGTGATTGTCAGTGCTTAGCTATGCTGCGTTTAGTGAGGAGTATGGCTAGTGTTGCAAATTTGGTCTCTACCTTTTTGTGTTTGTCGTCTGAAGATGCCGAGGGCACATGCTTCCCATGTAAGAAGTTCCGTCAGGCCCGTGATCTCTTGTAGTGTATGTATTGTGGAGTGTGGCCCAGAAATCTCGTAGTATGGGGCATGTCCAAAACAAATGGATAAAGGGGGCGTCAGAAGTGTGGCAGCGGGGGCAGTCAAAAGCACTGTTATTAGCATTGTGCTTCTTTTTGCCAAGAGTCTGGCGGCCACCCTAAGGGGGCCGGTTCCCACTTTGAAGATCTCTGCCCTAAGCTATAAGAATGGTTTGGGTAGCAGGCAATAGCCAGTGTTAATGTATTTTGAATTAATAATTAACTGTTGTTGTGGTAATCTCTAAATTAGCCATATAGCACCACCTTGTGTCAAGGTCCCTGTTGACATAAGTGCCGAGGACCAGAAACCACCGGCTCAAATTAAGCCCTGCCTGCTCAGAGCCTGCCTGCTGGCCCTACATTACATTGGCTTGTTGGGGAAAACAGTAAGGCTCTGTGAGCCGGTTGACAAAAAAACAGCCGACAGGTGAACCTTCGGCACCGGCCCAATACCTAACAGCCCGCCTGCTGGGCGGGTGTGTAGTGTTCTAATTAGAAAGGAGCACAAAAGACCTTGAAATGAAATGCAAATAATATGAACTTTCAGATGCTGAGCGGGCGACTCCAGAGTTCTGGCTTCATACCGCCAAGCATGAGAAAGAAATGAAATGCATCAGAAGCGAACATAGTAAACATGGTAAGCCAGACAGCGTTTGCTGGGCGGCAGGGAGACAGCTATCGGGAGTCTGTAAGGCACATTTGGGCAATTTCCCAGTGGCCAGAACAACAAATGGCAGAAGTAGGATCCTGCCTGGGCTAAACCTGCCCCTGGGCCTTTGTGGAAGGTGCTACTTCAGTGCCCATGAGCTGCAGCCTGATTGGCCGATGTTGGACCAATAGACAACCATCTAAGTATTGTTCTCCTGGTCCGACCATCACACCAGACCCCCTTGTGGCCAAGGGTGGAAAAGCACGTGCCTTGACAGCGTACTGGGTCCATCTGCTCTGAGGAGGGGGGACTCCACACCCCAAGGGATGTGTCCCCTCGGACTGGCGGCCACTGGACCTTGGGACCGGGGTTGGATTGGGATTAAAAATCAGCCCGGGCATGCTAAAAAGAAAGAAAAAAAAAAGTGTCCCACATTTGCATAATGCTTTTCTGCAAAACACTGCTTCAGCGACATTTAAAAAACAAAAAAGGGGGGGTGTGGGTGGGTAAAAAAATATACTGATTAGTTCACACTGGTGAAATACACCTGAAAACCAGTGAGGCTCAGGTCCCCGCCCCTGCTTTATATGCATACATTAATTGACAGGCCCAGCCAGAGAAAAGTTGATGAAAGGGAGGTAATGGATGCCCATCTACCTCCAGAAACGCCACTCGGGCACCCACTGATCCACAGCGAGTATCAAACAACGCAGAAAGAGCCAAATCGGCCCCAGACTGCTCAAAAAAGCAGCCCACAGGTAGAACCGGACACCAGCCCCTCGGGTGTTGCCAGAGTGCCCCCATTACCAATCCAACGCTACTTGGGACACCTGAGGGCATGGCAGGTGGATGGCCAGGGAGCCCTGGGAGACCGACTCCTCTCTGAGTGAGCCCTGTCTGGGCGGGAGCAAATAACAGCCCGCGCACTTCAAATAACGGCACACAGACACGTTGGCTAGAGTACTCGGGTGGACCGGAAGTCCCGAGCGACCCCAGTCTGTTTATTTAAGCCTTCTCGCCACGCCTGGCTCAAAGGTGCTACATTGTTTGCATCCACTTCCAGTAGGGGTCCACACGTAACTAGCGGTGAACAACTAGACTGCTACATCTCATCCCAGGTCAGTTTTAAAGCGGAATAAATACGCAAATAAATCAATAAATGGATAAATAAATAATTTAACATGCCAAACCAGCAAGTCTTTGGTTCAGCCTTGGGTTTGGTCTCAAATCGTAATGACGTTGATGAGCAGACGTGCTTGTCCGTGGTGTGATTGTTTCTCTTTCCCTGGGTGAAGATCTTGATCCGGTGTCAACTGTTAAGTCAGGGACTGTGGGACTCGATGCATGGGTTTCTGCGGGTTTCAGTTCATCAGTCACCCACTCTGGTTAATTGCTGCTGGGCACTTCGGTCCGAACTCTCCTGTGCTCCGGAGCAAGTATTTCTTTGAACTAAGAAACATTTTGAGTAATTACTTCTCCGTTCTTCTCTGCTGTTACTGCAGTCCCTTTGTTGACTTTAACAGTCCACAGACCTGATTCATCGAATGTGCAGAATTTTCCTCCACTCCAGCGATTTCTCACCAGAACTGTACATCCAGGCACCAACAGCCATGGTTGTGTTCTTCGTTGCTGACTGGCCTTTTGATTGGTTGCTAGTCTATGGGCTTGAGCATTCTCGGGATGGTATGGCTCTGGTTCCCAATTCTCAGCTACTGGAATGGTGTCTCGTCGTTGTCTGGAAAGCATCAGTGACCACAGTGATCTCTGAGTGGTGCAATGAGGAGTGCTACAGTATTCTTGCAGAAAATTCTGTAGGGCAACTTCTGGGTCTGACTACTCGGCTACCGCTATCCGTAGGACTTTTATTAACCCCTTCGCTGCGGCGGCTATTCCGCCGCAGCGCTAAGGGTGCGGGGGGCCGCGCGGTGCGCCCATGCTGGTGACGGAACTGCTCCGTCACCAGCCTCGGTTGAGCTGTGCTCCTGACGGAGTGGTTCCGTCATGGCCCCGCCCGCTCAATAGAACGCGCAGCGCAGGCGCGAAATCAGCGCCGCGCAGGCGCGAGCCATGATGGAACTGCTCCATCATCAGCACAGCGCTACCACGGGTGATGACGGAGCGGTTCCGTCATCAGCACGGAAGCGGTTAAGGGTCCTCATGAATCGTTCAGCCTCCCCATTGGCTTGTGGCCACTGGAGTGATGTGGTGGTGTTTTATTCCTAGTCTTGTTAGATATTCTTTGAATTCGCTTCCTTGAAAAGGGGGGGTCCATTATCTGTTCTGATTGTAGTTGGTAACCCAAATAGGGCAAAGGTCTTCTCGAACATCGGTAGTAAGCAGTTAAATGCAGTTGATGGTAGTACTTCCAAAATTGGATATTTGGTGTATCCGTCGATTTTAAGACTGCAGTGGTTCGACCATCTGGAAAGCTTTCAAAATCCAAACGTATCCACAACCAAGGTGACGGTGCTGGCTCTTAAGTTATCAAAGGAGCTGGTGACTCAGAGTTTCCAGTGATTTGGCATGCTTGGCATCTGCGTACTGGTTAATCTACTGCTTCTTCTAGGCCTGGGAACCACACTTTTTTCTCTCATTCTGGATTTCATTTTTTTGTACCTTGGTCTCCTTCATGTGCTAGAGAAGTGGCTCGATCTTGGAGGCTTAGGGGTATTACAATGCAGGACCCTCTTATCACAATGCCACTGGGTGTAGCAATTCGTTCTCTGTGTACTTTCCATATTTTTCCTAAGCAGGGTCGGTCTGTTTCATTCCACCCATTGATGTTGTGGAGAAAATGTGTCCATGTTCCTTTTCCCAAAGCGTCCATTACCCTCCCGAGCACAATGTTGTTTCGTGAGTGGGCTTCAATTTCTGAAATTGTGAGGGCTTTCGGGCATGCCCATTGAGCTATCATGATGATGAAATCTTCAGTTTGTTCCTCCTGTTCAGAATTGTGATTTGAGGGTTCAGCAGGGTTCTTTGTGCCAGATCGATAAACCGGATCTAATTGATAATGTTTAAGTTGAATCGCCCACCTTTCTATTCGGGGTGGCGGGTGTGGAGCAGTACCTTTGAATAGCGGGATCAGCCGCTGGTGATCAGTTCCTACACGGAACAGGTGCCCTGAGATATATAAATGGAAATGGTTGCATGTCCATTTTATGGCCAGTGCTTCTCGTTCAATTTGCGAGTATCGGGTTTCCGTCACTGTCAATGCTTTGCTTGCGAAGGCTAGCGGGACCCACGTTCCTAGTTCGTTCTCTTGGTTCAGGAGGACCCCTAACCCTACTGGATTTGCATCCACTATCAGTTCTGTTCGCCGTGTGGTGTCGAAATAGGCCATTGTCTTCTTTTCTTGCAGGGCTGACTTTACTCTTTGAAAACACTCCTTCTTCCTCATGGCCCCATTTCCACCCAGCCTCTTTCTTTGTTAAGCTCCGTAGTGGTTAAGAAATGGTGGCCAGGTTGGGCATGATCCTTCCGCAATACGTCACCATGCTTAGGAAACCCCGAACTTCGGACACAGTTGTAGGTGCTGGAGCAAGCTGGATGGCCTGAGACTTCCTTGGGTGAACTTTTACCCCTTCTTGGCTAAATACATATCCAAAAAGCTCGATGGTTTTCTTGAAAAATTAACATTTTTCTTTGTGGAGTGTGACGCCATAATCTAGTAGGCGTTTGAGGGTAGCTCGAAGTCGTCGATGTTAAAGTGTAGCAGAATGTATTAAAATGTCATCACTGACATTAAGCACTCCTTGTAGACCAGATAGGATTTCTCTAATTGTATTTTGAAAAATCTCCGCGGATATTCCGAAATGTAATCTTTTGTAACACCGAAGTCCTAGGTGTGTTGAAAATGTGGTTATATATCTACTCTCTTCAGCTAGTTTTAACTGGTGGTATCCGGCGTTGAGGTCCAGTTTTGAAAACCACTGAGTCCCATTAAGATCAGCGCGAATGTCATCAAATGTCTCTCCCTGCGTATTGCCTGATTGGGCATTCTCATATCTATGCAAAGCCTGATTTGGCCGTTTTTTTTTTGGTTTCTCAGCTATAACCATGGGTGACACCTACAGAGTTGGTCAAGTCACTTTCTGTATCACTCCTTGTTGTTCCAGTTTTTGTATTTCTTGTTCTACCAGTGGCCGCAAATGGAATGGCATACGCTGGTGTCGCAGAGCAATTGGTTTTATAGATGTCAATATGTAATTTTACTGGTGGTCGTTTTATGCATTCTAATCTTTTGAATAGTTGTGGGAACAAAATTCTAGCATATCCTCGGTCTGTAGAGTTTTTAATGCGTTTGTAAATGTTATCAGGCTCAAATCTTCGGCCGTGTGGCCACCTAATAATATGTGCACTTCTCTGTTGACTACGTGGAATGTCGTGGTAATTTTGCGGTCTTCTGATTTTACTTGCACTGTCAGTTTTCCCCTTCAGAGGAAGTGGTTTCTGGCTGCTATACTTGAGTATGCTTACTTTGGATGGTACTAGCGTAGGTCTTGGGTTGAGCTTTTTGTAGTGCTGGCTTCCCATTACATTCACCGATTCTACAGTGTCTATGAGGGCGGTTACCGGTGACCCTGCCATTTCTATGGCACATGTTGGTTGGGGACGCCTTCGCTGTTTCAGGTCACTTGCGAAAGAGACAAGGTAGCACCCCTCTTCATCTGTAGATGAATCTTCGATGCATTGTCTCAGTCATCTGTGTGTTCAGCATTCTTGGTTCGCTGGGATCATCTAGCGAAAGATGTTTCACTGACCTCGCTGGGGGGGTTTCTCCCAGGAGCACCTCTACTACGCATGCCGCCTCGACACACACTCGAAAAACGACTGGGAATGCCACATTTTTAGCATATCTTGCCTTTCGCCGGACATTCATGGTGTGGATGTTCTTCTCTCCCACAGTATCCACATTTGGGCTGTTGTGGTCTTCTGGTGGGCCATCGACCCCGACTTCCTAGAGCGGGGGTGCAAACTGCGTCTACTCGGTCTGTCTTAACATTTGCCGCAGATTCATTTGGCTTGTTAAGCGCTGCTTCCATTGCTGTTGCCCTGACATCAGTTAGTTCATGAGAATGTGCTAAGATTAGTATGTCTTCCAGAGAGATGCGTGGTTGTCGGAGAATGAGGGTCCGCAGGGTTTTGTTGCGGCATCCTTGAATGGCCTGAGCTCGTACCTCCTTGTCCTGATCATCCTCAGTGCAAGTGTTGGCTAATTCTCTGAAACAGGCATGAAAAGTGTCCATAGATTCTCCTTCCCTTTGACGGGCTTGTCGCAATCTAAAACGCTCATAGTCCGGGTTCAGTTGAGGGTCAAAAGGTGCATTAAGTGCCCGAACTGCAGCTTCTTAGTCAGTTGATTCTCCAGTGTTTGGTAGATGTGCAAATAACTTGTATACCTCATCACCTGCAAAATGTAGCAGTAGCAATCTTTTTACAGCACCATCAGTTTCCCTTGTTGCAATAAAGTAGTTATTTAGACGGCCAATCCACACGTTCCATCTTGGTGACTCAGTTCCAGGGTCGATTAATTCACTAAATGGCGGGAGTGCACTGACTTGTGAATGTGCGGGTGCGACCGCCCGAGTTGTAGGTTGTGGAGCGGTGGTAGAGGTAGCCTGTTCAGTCATGGGGACTCTGCATAGAAGATGGTTCTGCCAAATTTGGTTTGTTTGCCAGTGCTTGTTTGTCTTCTAATGTTATTTCAGTTCGCAGACAGTTGATTTTGCCAATGCTTGTTTGCCGTTAAGGCTTGTTTGTCTTCTTTGTTTGCTTTTTTTTTAGCTGTCCTGTTAGTTTTGCCAAGTTTTGTTTGTGTGCCAATGTTTGTTTGTCTTCTAATACTGTTCCTTCAGTGCGCAAACAATTGGCTTTGCCAGTGCTTGTTTGTTTGCCAATGTTAGTTTGTTATCTAATATTGCTTCAGCGCCCAGACAATTGATTTTGCCAATGTTTGTTTTTTGTCAACGTTTGTCTGTTTATTTTGCTTGTGTATGGACGGTTGGTTTTGCCAATGCTTGTTCTGCACCGATGCTTGTTTGTCTTCTAATGTTGCTTTTATTCGCAGATATTTGGTTTTGCCAATGCTTATTTGTTTGTCAATGCTTGTTTGTCTTCTAATGTTACTTTCGTTCACTGACAATTGGTTTTGCCAATGTTTGCTTTTCCAACGTTTATCGGTCTTTAGTATGCTTCAGTGCATGGATGGTTGGTTTTGCCAATCCTTGTTCGGCGCCAGTGCTTGTTTGCCTGCTGCCGTTGGACACTCTGTCAGTTTTGCGCGTTTCAGCGGGCGCCTCAGATTTCAGGAATTTCTTGTCAGGCGCTGCTGATCCTGACTACGCATGCACGCACTTCAGAACTCAGCGCGGGCTTTGCCGTGTCTCTTCAGCGATGCTAGCGCACTATTTACTGCACGTGTATAAGCAGTTGACAGTGAGGGCGCTGGGCAGGCGGTACCTTGATCTTCCGGACTCCTTCACGATCGCGTCTCACTGCGCTGACTCGATCGGGTCTCCTCGCACCACCACTATGTCAGACATATTTTACTTTCGACCTCGGCAGGTCGACGGTCCGGATGAGACAAACTTTTTTTTTGGCCGTGAGAATACTTGGGCCATCGGAGCAGGAACACCGCTGCGTAGAATCCTTGGGCCATCTGAGCTGGTACACCTCTGCGTAGAATCCATGGGCCTTCGGAGCAGGAACTCTGCTGCGTAGAATCCATGGGCCATTGGAGTAGGGACACTGCTCCGTAGAATCCATGGGCCATCGGAGCAGGAACTCTGCTGCGTAGAATCCATGGGCCATTGGAGTAGGGACACTACTACGTAGAATCCATGGGCCATCGAAGCAGGAACTCTGCTGCGTAGAATCCATGGGCCATTGGAGTAGGAACACTGCTCCGTAGAATCCATGGGCCATCGGAGCAGGAACACTGCTCCGTAGAATCCATGGGCCATTGGAGTAGGAACACTGCTCCGTAGAATCCTTGGGCCATCGGAGCAGGGATACCGCTGCGTAGAATCCATGGGCCATCGAAGCAGGAACACCGCTGCGTAGAATCCATGGGCCATCGGAGCAGGGACACTGCTCCGTAGAATCCTTGGGCCATCGGAGCAGGAACACTGCTCCGTAGAATCCTTGGGCCATCGGAGCAGGGATACCGCTGCGTAGAATCCATGGGCCATCGAAGCAGGAACACCGCTGCGTAGAATCCATGGGCCATCGGAGCAGGAACACTGCTCCGTAGAATTTATGGGCCATCGAAACAGGAACACCACTGCGTAGAATCCATGGGCCATCGGAGACGGAACACCACTGCGTAGAATGCGTGGGCCATCGGAGAAGGAACACCACTGCGTAGAATGCGTGGGCCATCGGAGAAGGAACACCACTGCGTAGAATGTGTGGGCCATCGGAGAAGGAACACCACTGCGTAGAATGCGTGGGCCATCGGAGAAGGAACACCACTGCGTAGAATGCCTGGGCCATCGGAGAAGGAACACCACTGCGTAGAATCCATGGGCCATCGGAGCAGGAACACCACTGCGTAGAATCCATGGGCCGTTGGAGCAGGGACAACGCTGCGTAGAATCCTTGGGCCATCTGAGCTGGTACACCTCTGCGTAGAATCCATGGGCCATCGGAGTAGGGACACTGCTCCGTAGAATCCATGGGCCATCGGAGCAGGAACTCTGCTGCGTAGAATCCATGGGCCATTGGAGTAGGGACACTACTACGTAGAATCCATGGGCCATCGAAGCAGGAACTCTGCTGCGTAGAATCCATGGGCCATTGGAGTAGGAACTCTGCTGCGTAGAATCCATGGGCCATCGAAGCTGGAACTCTGCTGCGTAGAATCCATGGGCCATCGCAGCAGGAACTCTGCTGCGTAGAATCCATGGGCCATCGAAGCAGGAACTCTGCTGCGTAGAATCCTTGGGCCATCGGAGCAGGAACACTGCTCCGTAGAATCCATGGGCCATCGGAGCAGGAACACTGCTCCGTAGAATCCATGGGCCATTGGAGTAGGAACACTGCTCCGTAGAATCCTTGGGCCATCGGAGCAGGGATACCGCTCCGTAGAATCCATGGGCCATCGGAGCAGGAACACTGCTCCGTAGAATCCATGGGCCATTGGAGTAGGAACACTGCTCCGTAGAATCCTTGGGCCATCGGAGCAGGGACACTGCTCCGTAGAATCCATGGGCCATCGGAGCAGGAACTCTGCTGCGTAGAATCCATGGGCCATTGGAGTAGGGACACTACTACGTAGAATCCATGGGCCATCGAAGCAGGAACTCTGCTGCGTAGAATCCATGGGCCATTGGAGTAGGAACACTGCTCCGTAGAATCTATGGGCCATCGGAGCAGGAACACTGCTCCGTAGAATCCATGGGCCATTGGAGTAGGAACACTGCTCCGTAGAATCCTTGGGCCATCGGAGCAGGGACACTGCTCCGTAGAATCCATGGGCCATCGGAGCAGGAACTCTGCTGCGTAGAATCCATGGGCCATTGGAGTAGGGACACTACTACGTAGAATCCATGGGCCATCGAAGCAGGAACTCTGCTGCGTAGAATCCATGGGCCATTGGAGTAGGAACACTGCTCCGTAGAATCTATGGGCCATCGGAGCAGGAACACTGCTCCGTAGAATCCATGGGCCATTGGAGTAGGAACACTGCTCTGTAGAATCCATGGGCCATTGGAGTAGGAACACTGCTCCGTAGAATCCTTGGGCCATCGGAGCAGGAACACTGCTCCGTAGAATCCTTGGGCCATCGGAGCAGGGATACCGCTGCGTAGAATCCATGGGCCATCGGAGCAGGAACACTGCTCCGTAGAATTTATGGGCCATCGAAACAGGAACACCACTGCGTAGAATCCATGGGCCATCGGAGACGGAACACCACTGTGTAGAATGCGTGGGCCATCGGAGAAGGAACACCACTGCGTAGAATGCGTGGGCCATCGGAGAAGGAACACCACTGCGTAGAATGCGTGGGCCATCGGAGAAGGAACACCACTGCGTAGAATGCGTGGGCCATCGGAGAAGGAACACCACTGCGTAGCATGCGTGGGCCATCGGAGCAGGAACACCACTGCGTAGAATGCGTGGGCCATCGGAGCAGGAACACCACTTCGTAGAATGCGTGGGCCATCGGAGCAGGAACACCACTGCGTAGAATCCATGGGCCATCGGAGCAGGGATACCACTGCGTAGAATGCGTGGGCCATCGGAGCAGGAACACCACTGCGTAGAATGCGTGGGCCATCGGAGCAGGAACACCACTGCGTAGAATCCATGGGCCATCGGAGCAGGGATACCACTGCGTAGAATGCGTGGGCCATCGGAGCAGGAACACCACTGCGTAGCATGCGTGGGCCATCGGAGCAGGAACACCACTTCGTAGAATGCGTGGGCCATCGGAGCAGGAACACCACTGCGTAGAATGCGTGGGCCATCGGAGCAGGAACACCACTTCGTAGAATGCGTGGGCCATCGGAGAAGGAACACCACTGCGTAGCATGCGTGGGCCATCGGAGCAGGAACACCACTTCGTAGAATGCGTGGGCCATCGGAGCAGGAACACCACTGCGTAGAATGCGTGGGCCATCGGAGAAGGAACACCACTGCGTAGAATGCGTGGGCCATCGGAGAAGGAACACCACTGCGTAGAATGCGTGGGCCATCTGCCCAATGATGAGTATTCGCTCCTCGGTGAGTCGTCTCATCGCGGTGAGCATCTCCTCACAGTGAGTTGTCTCATCACAGTAAACAACTCATCACAGTGAGTTGCTCCCATTGTCTCAAATCGCAGTGAGCATCTCGTGTCACAGTGAGCATCTCATCACAGTGAGCAGCTCTTCAGAGTGATAACCCGTGCGGGCTGCATTTTGAGCGGTCCTTGAGTGCACTAGCGCAGCACCCCCGAAGGCTGGCACATTGCACATCCCATGGGCAGTTCAGAATGAAGAGTTGGAGGCATTCGTCTTGCTATATTCGGGCTTTTATTTACTCCGTGTCTGCCTGTTTCACGTCCGTGTTTTTCCTCGTCATACTTCCTGTATTCTTGGCTGCTCGTGGGTACCGTGGCAGGCCCTGATTTTTTTCAGTATTTCCTTATTTCTCCGGTAGGGCTGTGGTTTTTCAGCCAAAGCCACAGACCGGCCTTGTTTGGCGGGTTAACTGTGCTGCCCGGCTCGCCCCCGCATGTGAGAGGGAGTGCTTAGAAGCCCCAGTTCTGTCGGTGCGCCTCACCGCAGCAGCGACGTTGCACTGGTTATGCAGGTTCTTGAGATCGTGTAAACATGGACTGGGTGGCACCAGGGCATCCCGGGCGAGGCTAGTCATGGCCACGGCACACGCGCCTGGCACGGGCCTCTCCGGCCGGGTCACCAGCTGTGGCCCCGTTCACCCTGGGAGGCGCTTGTGGGCACAGCCAGCGAGTATCCGAGACAGCAGGTAAGCTGAGGTGAGTACTCACAGTGCCTGCACATGGCTGGCCTCGGCACACCCGCCCGCTGGTGAGAAGCTGGCACCTCGGGGGCACAGCTGCTGCAGCCCAGGCTGGAGGAGCAGGGCACGGCTGTTCTCCAGAGGTGGGTGGACTGCGAGAGTCGGGCTGCGACCTCCAAGTGTCAGGCCAGTGCCTCAGAAAGTCTAGTAACGTTGGTGCAGGGTCACTCGCAGACAGGCCGGTGCCTCGTACAGAGTAATTGCACCTCATTCCTGTGCCTCTGAGGTGCTGGTAGTCCTGCTGCAGACTCAGCCACTCACACCTCAGCCCGGTGCCTCGGAAAGGCTGGTAGTGCTGGTCCAGAGTCACTCACACATCAGGCCGGGTGCTGGTGCAGACACCCACGTCAGAACGGGTGCTGGTGCAGAGTCACTTGCATGTGAGACCGGTGCCTCTAAAAGCCTAGTGTTGTTGGTGAAAAGTCACTCACACGTCAGGCTGGTGCCTCTGAAAGGCTGGTAGTGCTGGTGCAGAGTCACTCACACCTCATTCCAAGTCCTCTAAAATGCTGGTGTCCCTAGTACAGTCACTCACACCTCAGGCCGGTGCCTATGATAGGCTGGTAGCTCTGGTGCAGAGTCACTCGCACATCAGGCCGGTGCCTCTGAAAGGCTAGTGGTGCTGGTGCAGAGTCACTCACACGACAGGCCGGTGCCTCGGAAAGTCTGGTAGCGCTGGTGCAGAGTCACTCGCACACCAGGCCGATGCTTCTGAAAAGCTAGCAGTGCTGGTACATTCACTCACACGTCAGGCCGGGGTCTAATAGAGGAACTGGAATAAGGTGTTGGTAACTCTTCACCAGCACTACTAGCCTTTCAAAGGCTGGTAGTGCTGGTGCAGATTGTTTGAGGCATGTGAGCTACAGATCACATGCTGTGCATAGCCTGCCATCTATTGTTCGGTCTGGATGTTTGCACTTTGTTTTTGTCCGAAGAAATCTTTCCAGTCGCGGGGTAGGTGACTCCTCCTTTCGGTGATAGTGTGCATGGGCATCAACTCCATTGCTAGATTGTTTTTTCCTGCCATCGGGTTTGGTTGTGAATTGCTGCTCTCCGGTTCGGCACAGTTTCTCTGGATTCCTTCGGCGCGCAATCCACTACCCTCGACGACATTGTTTCTTGATCGCGTTTCCCATTCTCCGGGTATTGTTTCGAACCATGAATCTTCGATCCGGAAACTCATGTAGGGCTGTTTGGCCTAACCGCGCCGGGCTCACTAGCAATCGATGGAACGGACTCCATTTCAGCTCTGTACAGGGTGTCGCGCCAAGGTTCCGCGCACCGACCTGCACTAAGTGTGCAATCTCGGTTTGTCCCCGGAACACGACAAGAGACTGCAATGTGTGCCAATCGTTCCGGTCAAAGAAGGCGCTTCGTGACCTTCCGGGTCGATGTCACGAGATGCAATACCAAGGCGGCTCCATTATGGACATCTTCGGTGAAGATTCCAACCGAGAATGAACACACCCTCAAAGAGCCGAGGAAGAGGAACATGTCTCAGTGTCCAAGGTCGACTCCGAAATGGAAGAAGAGGAGCAAGTTACAACAGGTCAGCTTACATTGTGTACAGAAACCCCCTTGCCCCAACAACCCAAACCGATAAAGGCTCCGGTCCTTCCTCCGCATGCGGGCCAGGGTCAGCACTGAGAAAAAGTTTCGGTCACCCCGCCAGTCGGCTCTGCGTCGCAACACAAAGAAAAGCCTTCCTGCTTGGGCTTGAGTCTGCCTAATGCCGGCACCAAGCCTAAATCCTCAAGGCCGAAATTCAAACCTGTGCATGTTCCATCTTTGTTGAAGCCTGAATCTTTGGTGTCGAAGAGTTTGGAGCCGAAACATTCAATGCCAAAAACTGAAAGTAAAGATAAAAAGAGTCCGACAAAAGAGCCTCGGTCCGTTGTTCCACCTTCGGATCCCAAACAAAAACAACTGGTTATTTACCCAGATACTGGACATCTTAATGCCAAATTGCCTGAAATAAGGGAATTGGCCCATCTGGATGAGCATCACATACCCCTGAAGAAAAGGAATGTGGGTACAAACCCATCACCACCTTATGTGCCACCTCCTTCACCTACTAATCCTCAACTGCTCATTACTTCCACTAATTCACCACTATCACCTGACCCACAGGCTGAAGAGGATGGGGATCGCGATAGGCCACAAGATGTTGACCCATGGGAGGATTATGATACTGATCCACACACAGACACTGACCCAGACTTGTATCCTTCCGGGCCATCACCTCCGGACGACAATATAGATTACATTGAGCATCTTAACAAGGCTGCTCATTACCATGGGGTTGAACAACATAAGGAGGCTTTAGATGAGGACTTCTTGTTGGAAACCTTAAGCTCCACTCAGAAAAGTACACATACATTACCAATGCTTAAGGGGATGCTTCAGCATGCAGATGAGGTTTTCAAGGACCCTGTCGGGGCAAGAATTATCACGCCCAGGGTTGAAAAGAAATCTTAACCAGCAGCTACTGACCCTGTCTACATCAAGGGTCAGCTGCCCTTCGACTCTATGGTGGTCTCTAATGCTCGTGAGAGAGCGAACTCACAGGCCACAAGTGAGGCCCCTCCTCCTGATAAGGAGTCCAAATTAATTGATGCCTCTGGTAAAAGAGTAGCCTCACAGGCAATGGGCCAATCAATGGCCCATTGCCAATGCTCAGGCTTTACTAGCCAGATACGATGGGGCTCATTATGATGAGTTGGAAAAACCTATGCAATTTTTGCCTGATGAGCACAAATCTAAGGCGAATGATCTGATCCAAGAGGGAAAACTTATCACCAATACTTCCATCAAGTGCGCATTAGATGCAGCAGACACAGCAGCACGTGTAGTAAACACCAGTGTGTTTCTACGCAGACATGCATGGTTTCAAACCTGAAGTACAGGCCTCCATTCTCAATCAGCCTTTTAATAAGGAACACCTTTTTGGTCCAGCAGTGGACACCTCACTGGAAAAAATGAAATAAGACCCTGAGGTCGCAAAGTCCATGTGGGCTTTACTGTTACCTACTAATAGGGGTTCCTTTCGCCACTCCTTTTACAGAGGTGGCTCCAAAAAGTTTACCACAAAAAATCCGTCCTCCTCTTACAAGGGCAACAACGAATTGCCCTCATCAAGAGGCTATTTTAGAGGACGTTTTAGAGGAAACAATGGTAAGGGAAGAGGCAGAGGCAACTCCACATGGACTTCCCCCGCTAACAAACAGTGACTTCCTTCAGTTACCCTCCGATCATTCCACAGCTGTCAGGGGACGTCTCTCTCAATTTCTCCCTGTCTGGAGCAATATCCCCTCAGACAAATGGGTTTTACAAATGATCCAATATGGTTACTGCTTGGATCTTACAGACACTCGCCCAAACATTCTTCTAAGATCACGCACAATGTCACAGGAACATCTTACCCTTCTAAAAAAATAAGTTCTCTCTCTGTTAGGAAAAGGAGCAATAGAACTAGTCCCATTGAAACATCAAGGGACCGGAGTATACTCCCTGTACTCAGGCCTATACTTGACCTCCGAGAACTAAATCTATACATTCAATCGGACCGCTTTCACATGGTCACTCTCCAACAAGTTCTTCCGCTCCTTCAATAAATTGACTTAGGCGTCCTTTGAGTCAAGAGTGGACTATTTCCATATCCCAATACATCCTGGCCTAGTTCCATATCCCAATACATCCTGCTCATCGCAAATACCTAAGGTTTGTAGTAGCAGGACAGGATTATCAATTCAAGGTTCTCTCATTCGGAGTAACTACCGCACCCAGAGTTTTCACCAAGTGTTTAGCAGTAGTCACAACTCACCTTTGAAGACCACACATTCATGTCTTCCCATAACTGGACGACTCGCTCATAAAAGTCAGCTAGCAAAAAAGCAGTCTCAGTCACACTCACAAAACAGTACAGTTGCTCCACGATCTTGGATTCACAGTGAACGTGTCCAAGTCTCCTCTACGATCTTCTAGTCGTAGGGCAAGTATGAGCCATGATGGGGCCCGTAGATATCAATGACTCGAGAGTAATCCAGAGCCTTTATGCAAATTTTTACTGTTGCTAGACCTTGAATTTATATGTTGGTGAGAAAAATTAATAAGATTTATGTTAATATTGATTTTATTTGCAGTTTTATGTTTTGTATCTCTCTAACCACCCTCAGGGATGACATCCTGGATCTGTACATGTCTTGAGAAATTATTTTTGAAAAAGAGTTAAGCTTTCAGAAATATTACAAAAAATTAAAATAATCCAACTAAAGAACTTCAGGTATTTGGAAATCCTCAAAGAAAAAGGAAAAATCTGGGTTCATTCTTGTGCCAGGGTGTAGTACAACTGGTTGGGTGTGCATAAGTAGGGTTCCTCTGCATATTTTAGGTCCAGAAAATGTCATGGAGAGTGGTGGGAGGGGCCAATTTAGGGCTCCTCTTTGCAGTGCCTGTAGAAGGACCCATTTGAACCTGTGTGAATGGTGAGGACGGATGTCAGGTGAGGTAGATGGTTGTGGGAGTGAGTTCCACTCTTGAATTACCAGGGTACTCTCTATTTCTTGAAGCTTCGAGACTCAAGGTGGAGAATATTTTGTTGTACAAAGCCGGCTTGTAAACTGGCCAGGTGTTCGGGTGCTTGCTTCTTAGCAGTTAAACATTTGAGCGCTGCGAGATAGGTTAGGGGTTTCTGCACTGGATGGTGTGGTCATAGCAGTGAGAGCCTGCAAGTTGGCCTGGCCACTACATGGAGGTCAGCAAGGGTTTTTAGTGAGCAAGGCCACATTGTGGGATTTCTCCAGGTGATGGTAAAGGTGAGGTGACCTCCTCTGCAGTGTTGAGTGTGGTGACTTGACAGTGGGCTGTGATGGGTTGATGTCCTCCTAGTCGCTCATTCAGGGTACTTCAAATACAGTTTTGAAACACACTTCATTTCAATCATGCCAACTCAGGACTCCAACTCAAATGTTCAGAAACAGATTTGCGAATGGTCAGACTAGGTGATCTGGATAGTGTTTGAGCCACTCTGGCGGCACTCTTAGAGGTGTTAGGTTCCAGTGGGGAGCTCGTCATGTGATAGTTTCTCTTTGTTGACCCTTAAAATGGAAAAATGTTGTGGTAAAGTGTAAAATGCAAAGTTTTGCCAGGAATTTATTTTTGCTACCATTGCAGTGATGTATGATGGTAACTCTTACACAGGATAAGGGCGAGTGTTAATATCTACTACCAGGCAGTGAAGTTGGCAAATCTCTGGCTCTGGAACTATCTGGATTTCAAGGAATGCATATGAACGAGGGCTGCACTAGCACCTATTGGCTCATCGCAATCTAATCTTGATATAGAGAAAGCCTGCGATAAGATGATATCTGTGATGGGTCGAAAGGATGGATTGAACAAGGTCTTAGTAGAATGAATGATCTCAAGTTCACGATAGATGATATTATCGGCAAGTTGAACATGATTCAGATGATGCCACCACAATCATGGAGCACCTTAACTCTCAACTCCTCACAGACAGCTAAACCACCATCATAGGCACGCTCGCCTTTTGACCTCCAGGACCTCGCCCCAGCTTCTGCAAAGCCAGTCCCGATTTCAGCATACTGCTCCCCATCCACTCCAAGCACTACATCTTTCTCTCAGACCTCAATTTCCACCTTAACGACCCTGAGGACAACAATACCGCCAACTTCCTTAAAAGCATGAAAATCCTTGGCCTTGCTCAACCAGTCGCCAACCCCACCAACATCATAGAACACACATTCGACCGCCTCTCCACAGCTAGCGACAGTCAAGTACAGCCATGTCACCGAACTCACCTGGACAGACCACACCATTGTCCACTTCACCAATATACGTCCACCCAGCACCCCTCACTAAAGCTAGAACAAAGTATCAGAGAGCCATTGGACCAACACTCTTAACTCCTCCCACCCAGACACCTCCACTGACCTAGAACAGGTTGTCGAACTTCTCCGCCTGGATCATTGACTGCGCCAAGAGTATCCTCCATTTAAGCCCACAAGACCCAGGATACCCTCTAAACAGGTCAGCTGGTAACCACAGAACTAAGCACTGCTAAATGCAACTGCAAGAAACTGGAAAGAAGATTGTGCACCATCAAGGACACTACAGACCGAGGCTTCTACAAAACATTGCTCAACCAATAGATTTTCACCAACTCCTGAAAAGGATAAATAGGACCACCTTGCCAACTGCTTCAAGGCCAGTGCCAACTGTAGAAAAGAACTCCTCAACATAGTCCAAGAGTTCTCCAACCCATCAGCCTCCACAAATATAATCACCCTCTCCCAGGAACTCTCTGACTCCCTACCAGACCTCTTCCACAGCAATATCTCTGACATCTACAAAAACTTCAAGCTCAAAACCCACCGACATCCTTCATTCTGAAGGGGCCTTAGCAGTAGGAAGGACGCTTAGCAGCTTGCTTAAGCGTGCAGCGCTTTAGTGCTATTTACATGCTGTAATTCGCGATAAATTTTAAAAACGCCAGTTTTTTATATTTAATTTTGTTTGTGTTCTACATTTCCCCTGCTTTTAATTCCCACTTACTAGCACTTTAATCGGTAAACCTACCGCTCTTTGCGGGTCCTTGTCTCTTTGACTGACTTCCTGAATTCGACTTTGGCGGCCATCTTGGGGGGGGAAGTGGGACGCTATTTCTCACACGGTCTAGTCGTCACAAGGACGCTAGACCTCCTACTTAAGGCAGCCATGCTAACGCGCAGCAGGGACACGCAGCGGGACCGCCGTCATTCCGCCGGAGTTACGCCAGAGTTCAGCCCGTCAAGTCAAGTCAAGTCAAGTCATAGAATTTGTATAGCGCACTACATACCCAGAGGGTTTCAAGGCGCTTAGGAAGGGGAGGAGGATTATTTGTCAAATATCCACGTTTTAAGCTGCTTTCTAAACGCTAGGTGGTTCTGGGTGAGGCGAAGGTAGGCGGGGAGTGAGTTCCATGTTTTAGCAGCCAGGTATGAAAAGGATCTGCCTCCCATGGTGGTCTTGTTGATGCGAGGTACAGTGGCGAAGGCTTGGCTGGAAGAACGTAGTTGGCGGGGGGGGGATGTAGAAGGACAGTCGAGAGTTGAGGCAATCTGGTCCGATGTCGTAGAGTGATTTGTGTGCGTGGGTAAGCAGTCGGAAAGTGATCCTCTTATTGACGGGTAGCCAGTGGAGGTCTTTAAGGTGACCAGAGATGTGTTCGTTGCGTGGGATGTCTAATATGAGCCTGGCTGAGGCGTTTTGGATTCGTTGGAGTTTCTTCTGGAGTTTAGCGGTGGTACCTGCGTAGAGGGTGTTTCCGTAGTCCAGTCGGCTCGTGACCAGAGCGTGGGTGACTGTTTTCCTTGTTTCAGAGGGGATCCAGCGGAATGTTTTTCTGAGCATGCGAAGAATGTTGAAGCAGGATGAGGATACGGCGCTGACTTGTCTGTTCATTGAGAGTGAAGAATCCAGGATGACGCCAAGGTTCCGTGCGTGGTCTGTCGGGATGGGTGCTTTTCCGAGGGCTTCCGGCCACCAGGAGTCGTCCCAAGCAGAGGGGGATGTACCTAAGATGAGGACTTCTGTTTTGTCTGAGTTCAGTTTCAGACGGCTTTGTTTCATCCATTCTGCGACTTCTTTCATTCCTTCGTGTAGGTTAGATTTGGCGGTGCAGGGGTCCTTGGTGAGAGAAAGGATCAGTTGAGTGTCATCCGCGTAAGAGATGATGTTGAGGTTGTGTTGGCGGGCGATGGCCGCGAGGGGGCTCATGTATATGTTGAAGAGGGTGGGACTGAGTGAGGATCCTTGAGGTACGCCGCAGATGACTTCAGAGGCCTCGGACTTGAATGGCGGAAGGCGGACTCTCTGGGTTCTTCCGGTGAGGAACGCGGTGATCCATTCAAGTGCTTTTCCTTGGATTCCGATGTTATAGAGGCGTTGTAGAAGGGTGCTGTGGCAGACTGTGTCGAATGCTGCCGAGAGGTCGAGGAGGATGAGGGCGACTGTGTCTCCATTGTCTAGTAGAGTTCGAATGTCGTCTGTTGCTGCGATGAGGGCGGTCTCAGTGCTGTGTTTTGCTCGGAAGCCAGACTGTGAGGGGTCGAGAGATTTGTTGGCTGGCGTGTCTGGCCCTAAGCCCGTCTGTGCCCAGACGGGCTAAGGGCCAGACACGCTGGTTTTTTCAGCAAAAGGTTAGTATTACCTACACAAGAAATTATTTGATATCATTACGCCCTGCGGCTGATTTGCCCTGTAATTTTATCCATAACAGTGATTTACCTTATGTAACATGTAATCGATGTAGGAAGGCCCAGAGAGTTATAGGAAAGAAGTCTTTACTAATGGCGTTATTGAACTGTAGGTCTCTCCCTAGCCATTCCGTTGAAATTAATTCTTTAGTCATAGATTATGAGTTAGATATCCTATTCTTATCAGAAACCTGGATCACGTTGTATTCGGGCCGGATATGGTGCAAGCCCTCCCCCCTGGCTATCTAATCTACCATCTAGACAGGCCTATTGGGCGAGGAGGTGGCCTTGCTATCATATATAGGGACACGTTGGCCTGCAGAGCGCAGGACGGAGGAGTGCGTGACTGTGAGAGCTGTCAATTTTCATTACGGATATCACCTACAACCTCCATCTCAGGCCTCCTAGTATACCGCCCCCTGGGGTGTGTAGGCAACTTCGCCAGTTCGTTGATTGAAACTATCACGCTTCTGGCATCGTCGTCCGCCAATTTCGTGGCACTTGGAGATTTTAATCTCCACTTTGAGGACCCTGCGGACACACTTGCTACCGACCTGCTAGGTGATCTGAAAGCCTTCGACATGAGTCTAATTAATTCAGGGGCCACGCACTGTAAGGGCCACCTATTGGTCCAGTCTTTTCAAATATGGACAAGATTGAAGCCTCAACTCCTTTAGCCTTACCGTTGTCAGACCATTTTTTGGTTCCTTTTAATTGGCAGTTTGATCCAACGAACGCAACTATTCCTAGAATCTATTTGGCTGACAGGGCTTGGTCCAGGCTCCCAGTTGAGCGCTGAATTGCCAATCTAGATGGGACTCGCCCTTGTCTGGTGCAGGATCCATTAATGGCTGATATAAACTTGGAAAATTGGCTAAACAGATCTTTAGACGCTATTCTTCCCATAAAGAAAATGCCAAAGAGGGAAAAAAGAGTGGGTTCAGCCCCTTGGTATTCCCAGACGTTGAGAACTCTCAGGAAAGGTTGCAAAAGGCTAGAGAGGATTTGGAGAAAGGATTGGTGAGAGGCAACCCGGATTGAATATCGTAAGGCAATAAGAGGATACAAAACCGCTCTCCGGGATGCCAAAGCCAAGTTTTTTGAGGAGAGAATTGGCAACTCGGCTTACTCCTCTAGAGAGTCGTTCAAGGTCTTCAGAGACCTTCTGAAAACTCCGGACCCACCACTGACCCACGAGAACCCTCAAAAGAAATGTACGGATCTGGCCAACTACTTTCATATGAAAGTAGAAAACATCATAAATTCCTTACCACCTTCTCAGGAATTAGATATAGGCAAACAGCGAGCTGATGTTCAGATTAAGCTTGATGTCTTTGGCCCAGTGACTTCTGACGAAGTCCTCAGGATTCTAGGGGCCATGAAGAGTGGTTCACCGAGGGATCCGGTCCCGATGAGATATCTTAAGCAGATAACAACTACCATCGCGGAACCAGTAATATATCTCATCAATGCATCCTTGGCACAGGGGTCGGTTCCACCTAGTTGGAAAAAAGCGGTCGTAAAAGCCCTTTTGAAAAAGCCTGGTCTAGATCCATCAGACCTGGCTAATTTCAGACCGATCTTTTTGCTGCCTGGGTTCGCTAAGATTGCGGAGAAACTGGTGAACAGGCAACTGTCACTCTTCTTGGAGTCTAACGGCCTGTTGCGGAATTCCCAAACGGGATTCAGGCCGGGCCAAGGCACTGACACCGCCCTCTTGGCAGTCGTGGAGGAAGCCAGGAGCATTCTGGATTCAGGACGATCAGTGGCAGTGATCCTCCTGGACCTCAGTGCGGCTTTTGATACCGTAAACCATCAGGTGCTGCTCCAACGACTGTCTGATGTGGGTCTGACTGGAACGGCCTTGAAGTGGCTCGCGTCGTTCCTTCACCAACGAACCTTTCAGGTCTGGGAAGGTAGTGCTCAATCTGCCCCCATTCCCCTTCAATGTGGTGTGCCTCAGGGCTCCTCCCTGAGCCCCACATTGTTTAATGTCTATATGGCTCCGTTAGAGGATGTGGTGGCACCCCTGGGCATCAAAATAATCAGCTATGCTGATACCCAGTTGGTGGTGGCCCTCTCCCAATTAGGGGACCATCCTGACCTTTTGCACTCCTGCCTGTCCAAGGTGTATACTTGGATGGGCAACTCGGCATTAAAATTGAATGGAGCTAAAACAGAGCTGATGTTGCTGGGACATGCGGGGCCTTCATTACCGCCAGGTAGTTGGCCAACCTGCCTTGGCGATCCTCCAACTCCCAAAAAAGAGATTAAAAGTTTGGGTGTGTGGCTGGAACAAAATTTGTCATTTAAAACCCATGCAAAGAAAACTGCCGGAGTCTGCTTTTCCTTGCTTCGATCGGCCCGCAAGATCTTACCCCTTCTTCCTCCGACCTCCAGGAAATTCCTTATTCAGGGGCTGATAGTCTCGAGGTTGGACTACAGCAATGTGCTTTTTTTGGGTGCCCCGGAGGCAACGCTCACTAAACTTCAACAAGTGCAGAACGCGGCAGCAAGACTGTTGTTGAATATTCCTAGGAGACAATCGGCAAAACCAGCATTAGGAGCGCTGCATTGGCTCCCAGTACGGGAGAGGATAAAATTCAAATCGCTCTGCACGGCTCATAAAATCCTAAGAGGGGAAGGCCCTCCCATCCTGCATAATATGGTTCTCCCCTATAAGGCTACTAGAGCACTTCGCTCGGACCATAAATCCCTAGTAAAAGTGGCCAGAGTTAAAAGAGCCCGGACGGGCGGGAGAAGATTCTCGGTGAATGTGGCCAAGTTATGGAACCCGTTGCCCTTGAATCTGCGAACAGAGACCGGTATCATTCGGTTCCGAAAGCTGCTAAAAACTCACCTATTCCCCGCCTAATGATGTCCTTCTCTCAGCTCCATCCCTCTGAGCTATGAACGAGCGCTGGGATGCCCGAGGGTAACCACGCGCTATATAAGATTCCAAATAATAATAATAATAATAATCCTCATCGTTCCTACAGAGGAACACCCTAACCACCTGGGACCAACTTGCCACTCAAAACTCCACTGCCATTGTGAACTCTGTCCTCTCAGAAGCACCAATGGACCCATGCACCCAAGACATCTTTAACCCTGGGTGCAAGACAATGAACAACAAACTCAGCACCATCTTAAATGCATGCATTGCCACGGCTACATTCCCCAATAAATAGAAACATGCTGAAGTTAAACCCCTCCTTAAGAAACCGACCGCCAACCCCCACACACTCGAATTTCAGCCCCATTTCTCTGCTCCCTTTTCTCACTAAGATTCTTGAAATAGCCACCATCCACCAACTCGCGTATCACCTGGAGAACAACAACCTTCTCGAAAGGTCCCAATCTGGTTTCCGCGCCAACTACTGCACCAAAACCGCCCTCATTGCTGCCACTGACCATATCCGAGCCCTCCATGACTGAGGGGAACAGCACCACTGATCCTCATTGATCTCTCAGCAACATTCAACACTGTATCCCACCACACCCTTATCAAGGGACTGCACCACATTGGAATCCAAGGAGACGTCTCCTGATGGATCACTTCCATCCTCATTGGAAGAACCCAGAGAATCTGCCTGCCTCCCTGCACTCTGACACAAAAGCATTATCTGCAGTGTCCCTCAAGGCTCATCCCTCAGTCCCACCCTAGTCAACACCGACATGACCCAGCTGGCCGAGATTGTCAGTACCCATGGATTAAACATCATATACTACGACGATGAGACCTAGCTCATCCTCTTGCTATTGGAAGAACCCTCCAACACCAAGGCCAGCTTCCACATGTGCATAATGAACACCACAGATTAGATGCAAGACAACTGCCTAAAACAAAACACAGAGAAAACAGAAATACTGATCTTCTGGAACAATACCTCCCTGTGGAACTACTCCTTGTGGCCTGCTGAACTGGGTCCCTCACCCATGCCAACAGACATTGCCCGCAACCTCTGCATCATCCGAGACAGCAGGCTCACCATGAAAAGCTGGATCAACGCAGTCTCCTCCACCTACTTCCCTCTCTTCGCATGTTCCTCGAGATCTTCAAATGACAACCGATCAACACCAGATAAATTGTCACCCAAGCCCTAGTTACCAGCTGGCTGGACTACGACAACGCACTATATGCAGAAATCAACTCACCTCTTGAACAGTCTACATACCATACAGAATTTGGCAGCCAGACTCATTCTCGACCTCTCCAAGCGGACCCATATCATCCTCCACCTCGGGAAGCTCCACTGCCTTCCCGTTCAGAAGAGATGCCACTTCAAGATACTGATCAATGTGTACAGAGCCCTGCACAACAAAGGACCATCATACATCAACCACCGCCTGAACTTCCACTAACCCATCCGATAATTTTGCTCCAGCTCCCTCCACTTTGCTCACACCCCTCGCGTATATCTAAGCCACAGCGGAGGTCTTTCTTTCACTTACCTTTGCAGCCAAGTACTGGAAGACCTCCCTCTTCACCTCCTGTACCTCACCCGTGCAACTGGAATTCAGGAAGAGACTCAAGACCTGGCTGTTCGACTGAGCCCCCGAAGCAAGATCCTCAATCCCTAGATACCCTCACGGGTGATTAGCAGCGCTTTACAAGTCATGATTGATGAGGGTTGATGATGATGTGCCACAAGATTTGTCAGTGGACATTTGACAGAGTTCAGCACTATGGTTACAGCTCTACAGTGAGTGTGTTTGGAGGGAGTGTTGTGTTCTCAGGTTTGAGTACTGCACCTCTTCCTTGAGGTGTCTCTGCACAAGATCTTTAAAGGAGATGAGTGATGGAGGGAGAGCAGTGGTGTAGTGGATTCTGATCTGGGATGTCTCAACGGAGTGCAATGTACTGTGTGGCATATTCGAGGATAGGGTTCTTGTAATTGGGTAGTGAGTTGCCGCTGGATAGGGACTGCCCCGTAACAGAGTTATTTCCTGGTGGTGCAAGTACTTGAGTGAGAGAGTGGTGTCATGAGGCTACAGGTCCGACCAGGAGGAGAACTCCTTCCAGAGTTCTGTGATAATCGGATACTTCAGTTATGCTATGCTACATTAAAAAATTCTTATAAAGCGCATGCACACCGATTGGTTTCATGGCGCTGCTGTAAGAGGCGCTGGAGCCCTGTTGAATTACTTGTGTGCTTGCCTAAACAGCAAATTCTTGAGGAGTTTCCGGAAGCTAATTTCGGAGGGAAGGGAATCTCAGTATCTGTGTGCCAGTATTGCGAACCTGCAGCCGCCCTGATGCTTTAGTTTGAAGGAGGGTATTGTCAGAAGGTGCATGTGAGCTCCGCGCAGGTTACGCATGGGTGTATGCTTTTGAGTAAGGCTGTAAATAAATTTGGGACTCCTGCCATTCAAGGATTTATAGATGAGGCAGCCTACCTTAAAGGTGCATCGCTGTGGGATGGGGGGGGGGTGGAGCAGTGCAGCTTCCTCATGAGAGGGGTGACATGTTGCCACCTAGGTTGCTGAAAGATCAGTCTAGCCACCTGGTTCTGCACCAGTTGTAGTAGCTTGGCTAAATATAGTGGGATGCCAAAGTATAGAGAGTTGGCATAGTCTATATGAGACATGACCATGGCTAGAACAATCTGTCAGTGCTTCCAGAGTGAGAAGTCTGCTGATCTTTCTTATCTTCCTTAACTGGAAGAAGCAAGTTGAGACAACAGAACACATTTGAGCCTTCATTGTAAGCTCACAATTAATTGTTACCCCGAGACTTTTAGCAGAAGGGGATGGGGAGGGTCCCCTGGTCAGTTGGTCAGAAGTGTGGGTCCAAGGATAATGGATGCCCCCCTTTGTGATCAGTTCAGTCTTGTCCGGGTCGAGTTTTATATGGTTGCTGTCCATCCAGTGGCGGATGTGCAGCATAGTAGTCTGGAATTCAAAGACCAATTCAGGAGAGTTGTTAATGGTGAACATTAGTTGAAGGTCATCTGCATAGTTGAAGGTGCACGCCTTTCTCTCTTTCAAGGACCGGATCAATGGGAGGAGGCAGAGGTTAAACAAATGAGGGGATAGTGAAGAACCTGGGGACTCCACATGTGGTCCTTATCTTTGGTGCAGTAAACTGGGCTATGCGGACCGACTGGGAGTGGTAATGAACTAATCCAGCTAAGAGCCGATCCCTGCATCCCTGCATCCCTGGTACGGTCGACCAAGATGCTATGGTCGACCGTGTCAGAAGCCGCAGAGAGATCAAGCAGTACCAAGGCTTGCGGGAGCCTCTGTCTGCCTTTTCCTGGAGAGTGTCTAGCACCCTCAATATCACAGCCTCTGTTGAGTGTGCTGGGCGAAACCTGCTTGATGGGGGTCAAGATATGCAGACTATTCAATTAAAGCAGAGAGGAATTCAACCATGTGAGCTTCCAATACCAAGGAGATTGGATGTTAATTCATCAGAATATGGGGTTCAGTCCCTGGTTTCTTCAAGATGGGGACAACAATTGCCTTTTTAAGGCCTTGGGGACACAACCCTGAGATAGTGAGTCATTCAAGAGAGAGAGGGCTCCCCTAGGGAGAGCAGTGAAAGCATTATTGGTCCTTCGGTGCATTGATCCGGGTGTGATAGAAACATATACCTGGTCTTCGGGCGTGGTGACAATGACTGGGGGTATCGCTTTTCTGTACCTGAGGTATTGGGTGTAGAGGTCAGGGGCTCATACTGGTAGATGCAGAAGAGCAGTCCAAATGTAGGTGGGTAATGAATGTCTGCATAACTCTGGAGAGACCTGCTGATGCTCACCCTTTCTAGCGGAGAGTACCTGGCTTTTGGCCCATGAATTTTCTATGCACCCTTTTTGAGTGCGAAAGGGAGGTGCAGAGATGACAAGAGAGAAGCCACAGGGTGCACGGGTGAATGAGTGCTGCTTGAGAAACCCCTCAAATTCCCCTAAAGGGGGTAGAGACCACCTTGAGGCCTAGTGTAACTCCCTCATATCCCCATACTCGTGGGAGAAAGGGCGGGAAGGTAGGACGGAGAAGGGTCCCAGTATCATCTGAGACATACACCTGCTACGTTATTCTTCTGAGGTATTGCACAGTGTGACGTCTGCCATGGACACCTTTCAGTGTTTCCAATGTTTCACTCTAGCTTGGAAGCGATGCTCTGACCATGTCCTGAGGTGACACCTGGCACGAGCGTACCCTGGGATCAGAGGCGTGGCTGCGAAGTTCAGCCCGCTGTTGGTGGGGCTCAGCCCCAAGTCACATGAGCAGCCCCATCTCAACGAGTGCGGTCTGTGGGGTGTCCTGATTATGGGTGGGCGGAATTTGCGTATTCGCGTTACGCAAATCACCTCGAAATGGTAAAAAATCTCAGCGAACACGCAGAAATTCTGCGAACACGTGGAATTGCTTGTTCGCGATGCTTTTTTACTGTTTGCAATCGCTGTTTGCATACACGGGGGGAAATATCTTGCGAACCCGCATTTTGAGTACGCGAACAAGCAAAAATTTTGTGAAGTTGCAGAACGCAGAATTTTGGGCAATTTCACGTTTCCGCGGAATAAGAAATTACTCAAATTCCGCGAGCGGAACGAAATTTACCGCCCAGGCCTAGTCCTGATCCAGGCGCATGATGCTCCCTGCGAAGGACCCCGAAATGAGCGCACATCCCAGAACTATGGATGAACCCCTCATTCAATAATCCGATATAGCGCCAATAAGCCACCGGCCGACACTCAAGCTGCCCCTGCTTGGAAAGCATGGAATGAGACCTTAAGTAGGTGGGAGGCCTAATTACCAAATGCAGTGACGTCACTTAGTGCGAGGGAGGGCTGTAACAAGTCACAACCTTATCTTCTTTCTCTTGCTCTCATAGTCGAGCTATAACGTTTGTAATGTGTGTCCTGTATGTATTTAAACATGGTTTAACGGTGTGTGTGTGTGTGTGTGTGTGTGTTTTTTCACGCATTGATGCCCGCTCGCCTGTCACTAGGAAGCAGTGAAAGCCCGAGGCATTTGCACGAGCCACTTTTGACACATCATGCATACCTACCTCTGTAAACATCCAATCACCTGTCAGGCAATGCATCACAAAACATAACGCAGATGCCGATTTAAGAAGATGAGCGGCGGTGTTAGCCTTTATATATCGAACTCATCGTGTTAGTGTCCGTGGTGACGTCACACGTCAAATGAACTCGTGGCACATTGTGTAAAGCGCCTCATGGATCCCAGAGGTTTGTGAACTGGTATTGTTTTACTAGCGCTGCGAAGTGGCCTCCTGGCTGCATGAACACGGCATCTGAAACGACAACAACATAAATGTCAAATGCAAATGTGAGAGGCGCATTTAAAATACATTTCAGCTTTAAAATGTATTTTTGACCTATTGTAAATCAAATGCCTCTAGTCCACCTTGAGGGAGCTGACCTTATAAATGACTGAAAATGACAGCATTTTATGTCACCGGGGGTTATGCCTGGTTAGTAATTCAAAGAGGGCCGCTTTCGACAGTAAAACGAGTGGTCTGTATTTAAAGTGGTTATGCTTTGGCGCTATTGCTCTGAAACGAGGCGGCCTGCAATCCTGCCTTTTGTGTCTAACCAATCCCCCAGAGGCCATTGCGTATGCTAATCACTCTCACAGACGCCTGGCAGGAGGTACAAGCAGCTGCAGGGCGTGTAAGGTCCCTGCCTGGCATACATTACTGGTGGCAATGGTAACTAGGCGCCATTGAACCCAGACGTGTTGCTAAGGGGCTGCTGCCCTCCTCCAGCCAGCCCCCCTCCCTCCGACCACTGGGCGAGGCACTTGTGCTTGCCCTCACCCCCCTCCACCTGAACTGGCCCATCACTCGGGGGGGGGGGGGAGGGGGGTGGTTGGCGGGGTTATGTTAATTTAGTTTCTTAAGCTCATTAGTTGCCCTAGGGTGTCCTGGCGCTGATCACTGCCTATCGATTTCTGAGGTATCTGTTGCCTATGGAGTGAAAAGTCAACATTTCAGTCCTTTCCCGAAAGTAATAATCTCAGTCGTGTTCCTAAAATGGAATATAAATTCATTCCAGGCCCTTGCGGCACCTCTGATAAAACTTATACCACTCCAGTTAACTTTTTTGGCTGGGGGTACGATCACTCCTTTTGCTCTCATTGAGCGAGGTCCCTTCTGGGAATGTACCATTGAAAACGCTGTTTCAAATGGTCCCCTGGTTCCCTGGAGGGCCTTAAAAACCGTGCAGAGGGCTTTGAATTGAATCCGTTGTTTGACTGGGAGTCAACGTAATTCCTTTAAAACCTTTGATGCGTGTGACAAGGTCAGCTCGTCATGGGCGTTACCTGCGCTGTGCGTGTGACGAGTTGACCTTGTCACGTAACGCGGGATTTTTAAAATCTCAGCTGGAAAACCGCTAGCGCGCATGCGGTTAATTCTATTTTCACAGAGACACACTTGGGTGGCCCAGTCAGCAAATCTGGCTGCCGCCTTTTGCACGAGTTGGAGCCTATTTAGGTGCTTTCTTTGGATATTTAGGTATAGACTGTTGCAGCAGTCCAACCGTGACATAAGTGAAGTAACCAATGTCCTGTGACTATCTGCCGGTAAAAAAGACTTCATCTTCCTTATCATTCTGAGACGGTGAATGCTAGCTGAGACCACCGGATTTGCCGAGTCTACGAAGGTAAGTTTGTTGCCCACTATGACCCCTAGATTCTTAGCTTTTTTTAGTTGGTTCGGGGAGGGTCGCCAATTCTTCCGGCCACCAGCCTGGCATCCGGACGTTGGTATTGTTGCCAAAAATAATGACCTCCATTTTGCTTGAGTTGAGCTTCAAGCAGTTTGTAAACATCCTCAACCTGACCGCTTTCATCCAATCGTGAAATCTTCTTCCTGTCTCAACCTCTTGCCCAGGCCGAAGTGACATCACTATTTGCGTATCATCTGCTTAAGAAGTCAGCTGGAACCCAAAAGATCTTATCAAGGCCGACAGGGGTGTCACATAGTCAATAAAAAGTGTGGGACTAAGGGACGAACCCTGTGGTACTCAACATGGAAGGGAAAAAGGTTTTCAGCCTACTTTATGGAAGTCCACAATTTGAGTTCTTTCTGTGAGGAAAGACTTGTGGAGGTTCCAGGCGCTACCTTGTATGGACCGTAAGCATACATGCAGAGGCACTTTCAGGCGGGAGATAGCTAAAATAAAGCAATTTTTGGCTTAAAAAATGGGTAGCCTCCGGCCTAGGTCTGGTCTGTTTTCATGTAGGTATGTATAAGGTACTGTGGTTTACGAAGGGTTCGGTAATAAGAAATTGAAAATAATAATGAAATGCGTTAATTCTGATCTTAAGATGCAATTTTAACAAGGAGTGTACACTGCGTGTGACTTCTCCCCACAAGGAGTCTGCTGCTGCTCTCACTGTGGGAGATTTGCCTCACTGTGGTGGGTCTGCACCTTGTCTCGCTGCGGTGGGTCTGCACCTTGTCTCACTGCAGTGGGTCTGCACCTTGTCTCGCTGCAGTGGGTCTGCACCTTGTCTCGCTGCAGTGGGTCTGCACCTTATCTCGCTGCAGTGGGTCTGCACCTTATCTCGCTGCAGTGGGTCTGCACCTTGTCTCGCTGCAGTGGGTCTGCACTTCGTCTCACCGAGGTAGGTCTGCGCTTCGTCTTGCCGCGGTGGGTCTGCACCTCGTCTTGCCGCGGTGGGCCTGCACCTCGCCTCACCGTGGTGGGCCTGCACCTCGCCTCACCGTGGTGGGCCTGCACCTCGCCTCACTGTGGTGGGCCTGCACCTCGCCTCACCGTGGTGGGCCTGCACCTCGCCTCACCGTGGTGGGCCTGCACCTCGCCTCACCGTGGTGGGCCTGCACCTCGCCTCACCGTGGTGGGCCTGCACCTCGCCTCACCACGGTGGGTCTGCACCTCGCCTCACCACGGTGGGTCTGCACCTCGTCTCACCACGGTGGGTCTGCACCTCGTCTCACCACGGTGGGTCTGCACCTCGTCTCACCACGGTGGGTCTGCACCTCGTCTCACCACGGTGGGTCTGCACCTCGTCTCACCACGGTGGGTCTGAACCTCGTCTCGGTGCTGTGGGTCTGCACCTCTTCTTGCCGTGGTGGGTCTGCATCTCCTCTCGCCGCAGCGGATCTGCAGCTCGTTTCGCTGCATTGGGTCTTCACCTCGTCTCGCCCCGGCGGGTCTCCACAGTGTCTCGCTGCGGGGGATCTCCCCTGTGCCTCGCCATGGCAGGTCTCCTCTGTGCCTCACTGCGCTGGGTCTCCTCTGTGCCTCGCTGCGCTGGGTCTCCTCTGTGCCTCGCTGCGGTGGGTCTCCACTGTGACTCGCTGCGGTGGGTCTCCACTGTGCCTCGCTGCGGTGGGTCTCCACTGTGCCTCGCTGCGGTGGGTCTCCACTGTGCCTGGCTGCGGCGGGTCTCCACTGTGCCTGGCTGTGGCGGGTCTCCACAGTGCCTGGCTGTGGCGGGTCTCCACTGTGCCTGGCTGTGGCGGGTCTCCACTGTCCCTGGCTGCGGCGGGTCTCCACTGTGCCTGGCTGCGGCGGGTCTCCACTGTGCCTGGCTGCGGCGGGTCTCCACTGTGCCTGGCTACGGCGGGTCTCCACTGTGCCTGGCTGCGGCGGGTCTCCACTGTGCCTGGCTGCGGCGGGTCTCCACTGTGCCTGGCTGCGGCGGGTCTCCACTGTGCCTGGCTGCGGCGGGTCTCCACTGTGCCTGGCTGCGGCGGGTCTCCACCGTGCCTGGCTGCGGCGGGTCTCCACCGTGCCTGGCTGCGGCGGGTCTCCACCGTGCCTGGCTGCGGCGGGTCTCCACCGTGCCTGGCTGCGGCGGGTCTCCACCGTGCCTGGCTGCGGCGGGTCTCCACCGTGCCTGGCTGCGGCGGGTCTCCACCGTGCCTGCCTGCGGCGGGTCTCCACCGTGCCTGGCTGCGGCGGGTCTCCACCGTGCCTGGCTGCGGCGGGTCTCCACCGTGCCTGGCTGCGGTGGGTCTCCACCATGCCTCGCTGCGGTGGGTCTGAAGTTAGTCTTGCGGATTAACACTCTGTTGCCACCATTGTAGGGAGCTCTCAAGTCTGACTTCTGGTGTTTTCAGTTAATACTCACTATTTTATACTCTCTTTCTGTTTTGCAAAATGCTGACACTAATCGATGCGTGACATTGTTTCTTGCTAAAGAGTTCATTCCTTCGATCTCCCGATACTTCACTTTTCGATGCACACGTTTACCAGCACGTCATGGATACCTTTTATATTTGTCTGAGCCTGCCTTCTTTCAAAACACTGCAATTTACATAATGAAACGGGAAAAGGGTTGAAATGACAAAATGTTGAATCAAATATATGAATTCTGTGTTATAAGTAACTTTTCACTCTACAAGCTCTGTTGTACTTTCATGTTACATGTTTACACTTTATGATTTATTTGTAATTGCTAAGGCTGTTATTTTTTGTTTTTTTGTATCTTTCTTTGTTTCTCATATTCCATTGTGTTGGACTCTAGTTAATGGTTCATTTCTTAATTTTTTATTGTATTTACTTAGACGGCCTGATGAAGTTACACTAAGATTAATTAAGGCGTGAAACGTGTTGACTTTGGCACCTTGCTGAGTGCGTTCGTTATTAAAAAGCTCGGTCTAAGCATCGAGAAAATAAATAAATCAATTTGCTACTAACTTTTGCTCTAATAACTTTCTTTAATTGAAAGAACAAGCAAAGGCACCCCTGTGAGCCTGTCTTTCATATTCAATACTGCTACGGTCTGGGAGGAATCCTACTTACCTGCAGTGCCTCTGCAGATGGTTTGGTGTCTGGGTTGCCTTCCAATCAGAATGAGTTCAGTGCATGTGTGATGCTTCCTCCTATGATGTAGTGCCAAATTGTACCATCCTCCTGTGGTGCAGGAAACCGGTCTTGTGCAGTGTAGGTTACGTGTTATTGGCGGTATCCTGTACTACACACCTTTATTTGTATCTAGTTCCCTGCCGTATGATGTGGGCGCTATGCACCATTCCTTCTTTGGCTCCTCTTCCGCAGCATAGCAGATGTGTCATGGGCCCTAATGCAAGCAAGAACAAGAAAAATGGGCCCCAAACCTTGTTGGGTGGTAAAATTAGAAGCGAACCAGTAGTTGGGGTGAAATAGCCCCTCACACCTTGTGCTCTGGGGCACTGCACCTGCTCCCCTATAGTTGGGTATGACCCTAGTCTTGTTGGCTACATTTCCCGTCTGGTCAGATGGCGCCTCGTGCAGTGCAGAGGTCTAGAGCTGGGCCATGGTGGGGTGCGGTGTTTGTGTGCAGAGTTGTAACCTAATGCTTAAATGGACTCCTGTGTTATGCACCATGCTTGTATTGAGATGCATGAGGGCAGTATGCCTCTGTCCCAGCCTTGTAGCCCTCCTGCCTGGTTGAACATCCTCTTTTGTCCTGTGTTGCAGGGACACCTTTCCTGCTTATGGAAAACCACTCCAACACCGTGCTGGAGGGCGATGACGTCACTCTGGAGTGCCTGTCTAATGACGACGAAGACATGAGCGGATACACGTTCCAGAAGTACAGCAAGGTATGACCCCAGTGGACTCCCTACCTCCGGGCTGGGGTGGAAACCAGAACCAGCCCCGGAAGGTGTTGAAGCAGCGCCCTCTGCAAGAGGCCACAGCTGGAATGGGCCGTGGAGGCCTTGTAAATGTAAATGTACATGTATTTATATAGCGCAAATCGCCCACATTGCAGGCATCTATGCGCTTGCTTAGGGAACCCGTCCTGGTATTCCCCTGTGAGATAACCCCGGCAGGGTATCCACAAGGTGAAAGCCAGGCATCCCGCCGCGAGGGGCCGTTGTGGAGATTAAGCAAGCTATTGCCCAGAGTCGCAGAGTGTGAACCCGTGAATCGAGTAGGCACCGGAGCGAGAATTATCGAGTCCGTGGAATTATTGAGCCCAACCCCGTCGGGGCGGGGAATTGAACCCTGGTCCCGGGCCGATCTCAGCTTCCGGGTCTGCCGCCTCTAACCCCTGAGCCACACTTCTCCACTTGTTAAGTCTTGGCATCCAGTCCTGCCCCTCTGTCCATTGTGGACATCCCAGAGTGTCCGAGCAGCCCGTCCGGCCTGACCTCCGAGTCCACCTGTGTCTCTGTGGTGATGGTCCCTTCCCAGTGCATGGATTGGGGGACCTGGGAAGGAATCGCCCGAGGGGGTGCAAACATTAATTAATGTATAGGTTGAATGGGTGTTGGAAAAGTCTGAAAGCTGATCAAGCTTAAATAGATACAGGGTAAAATTACTCCCTCCCTCACTTGCCTCCCCTCCCCCCTTTCCTGGTGAGTTGCAGAAGTCATGCAGCTCTGCCATGTAGAAGTCCAATCTGTAGAGAAGCAAAACGTATGAAAGGATGCCATAAAATCTTGTGAGGTTAAACAGTTGAAAAATGAACCAGGTAGTTGGTTCTAGTGCAGGCCTTTTAACCTTCACGACTGTCGCTCGGTCTCCGGTACAGTACTCTCCTGTCCTTTTAACTTTCACGACTGTCGCTCTGTCTCCAGTACAGTACTCTCCTGTCCTTTTAACTTTCACGACTGTCGCTCGGTCCCCAGTACAGTACTCTCCTGTCCTTTAACCTTCACGACTGTCGCTAGGTCTCCAGTACAGTACTCTCCTGTCCTTTAACCTTCACGACTGTCGCTCGGTCTCCAGTACAGTACTCTCCTGTCTTTTAACCTTCACGATTGTCGCTCAGTGTCCAGTATAGCACTCTTCTGTCCTAGGCTGGACTGTTTCCATGAGGCACAGGGTCAGACTGACTTGCATATGACCATGTCTGAACTGGGGTGGCAGAGTGGGCTAAAGAACGGTGATGGATTAAACCCAGATCAGTTGACTGGAGGTGAGTGCTTGCATTGATCAACACTCCGTCCATCATCCCCTTTGGTTTCGCTCCACTCTCCTTGAACCTTCACGACTGTCGCTCGGTCTCAAGTACAGTACTCTCCTGTCCTTTAACCTCCAGAGACAAGTTCTGGAGGCCTTGGGAGCACGGTTGGATTGTGGTAGCCCATCCCACTCTGAAAGAAGCCCCCTAGCCCCCAGTCCACTGCAGAAGAGTCTTTCTGTAGACAGAGATTCCTTAAGTGTTCAAAGACATATATAGGTTCATCTGCTCTAGCTCTCTTAACTTGTATATCTGCTCTAGCTCTCTTAACTTGTTCATCTGCTCTAGCTCTCTTAGCTTGTTCGTCTGCTCTAGCTCTCTTAACTTGTTCATCTGCTCTAGCTCTCTTAGCTTGTTCGTCTGCTCTAGCTCTCTTAACTTGTTCATCTGCTCTAGCTCTCTTAGCTTGTTCGTCCGCTCTAGCTCTCTTAACTTGTTCGTCTGCTCTAGCTCTCTCAACTTGTTCATCTGCTCTAGCTCTCTTAGCTTGTTCATCTGCTCTAGCTCTCTTAGCTTGTTCGTCCGCTCTAGCTCTCTTAGCTTGTTCGTCCGCTCTAGCTCTCTTAACTTGTTCGTCCGCTCTAGCTCTCTTAACTTGTTCGTCTGCTCTAGCTCTCTTAACTTGCCTTAAGCCTTTAGTTTCCAGGAGAGGAGCAGTGAATGTGGCACGGGTCTCTTAGCTTACTTCATGCCTCAATTTGTTTTGCGTCCACATACGTTTCGCCCTTTATGGCTCCTTATGCCTAGGGCCTTCTCAAGGTTGGAGCATCATAGTTCACAAATATCAGTCCATAGTGAAATCCTGTATGGCAGTGGTGCTGTGCTGTTCCACCAGAATATCAACTACAAAATATTGTGAGGCCAAAATTTCAAGTCCCAAATATTGAGGACCTAAATATAGTGAAAGTGAGTGTACGTAGGTAAGTATAGGTAAAGTAGGTGTACATAGGTAAGTATAGGTAAAGTAGCTGTACATAGGTAAGTGTAGGTATAGTAGGTGTAGATAGGTAAGTATAGGTTAAGTAGATGTACATGGGTAAGTATAGGTGAAGTCGGTGTACATGGGTAAGTGTATGTAAAGTAGGTGTACATAGGTAGGTATAGGTGTACTATGCTTATCTTCACATTGCAACATCCAGTCTTTTCACACAGCTCGACGTCTCTTCTTAAGCTAGTCTTGTCATTTTCCGATGCATCCCACCGCCTCTAGCCTAGGGAAGAGGTCCCTTAACTGAGGTTGGAAGGGGGGGGGGGGGCTAGCAAGCACCAGGCTCTAACCATGAGGACCTTTGAATAAGTGGAGCCTCATATGAACTCAGTCCGAGATCAAGTTAGAAACATAACTCCTATTTTAGTGAAAAAAAAGATAAAGCGCGTAGGCGAGCCAATCTGTAACAAGCGACCAGTGCATCCTTGATCTGTCTGGTCCTGGCTGGAGTAGGTGTCACAGGGCAGCCTCCAAATAACCCCCAGGTCCATACCAATTTCTGGCGAAGGATCACACATTGGACACTAGGGAGCCGTGCCTGTCAATGGCATGCTTTCATTCAGGTGTTTGAGTGCACTTGTAACAGGGATAAGTGATCATAACTCCAGTATTCGAAGAGTAAATATGTTGAGAGCTGCTGGGTGGCCTCATTTCTTGTCAAACATGTGTCAAGGGGCTAGTAGCCTGTCTGGTGTGATAATGTAGCACAGTCAGTGCCAAGAATGAACATCTATTTATGTCTACATTTCTTTGACGCGCTCTGAAGTCCCATACATGTGTTGGCACCTTTGCCTACAATATTTTTTAGTTTTACTATGAAATTTATTGAAGGAAAAAAGAAAGATAGAAAATTGCTGCTGTACAGTTCTTTTTCCATGACCCTCAAAATGCTGTGTTTTATTTATTTTGTCGATATTTAAAGTGAGAAATCGAAATGCACTAATGCAATTCAAATGGGTATATAGCTTTAAAAGTGTGCACACTTAAACTTCATAAAATTATGTAAAATTATTGTGAGAATGTTTGTTTGGCATTTTGAGTGACCCAGATGAAAGGATTTCCCTCGAGAGGGCTTGGTACTAACACTTTTATGACCAAGGACTATGAGACTTTAACTCCCTTCTCGAGGAGTGCACTGGTAATAGGAGACTCCTTTGGCTACCATATTGGCACCTCTTTCAGATCTTAACCCGCTCTCCTCCCACTCAAAGTGGTCATGGGCTGTAAGTATCAGCCTGTGAGCCTTACGACTGGGAGGAGACTGTGAGAAGGAAGTCGTCGGTTGAGAATGATGCATTGGAGTGCACGGCAGAGTCCTTGAGTGACAGCTGTAATCCCAGACATCAAAATACCACGTTTCTCTCCCTCCAGCCATCCTGAAACCCTAGGCCCCTGAAAAATGGACACCCTGAAAACAGTGTCATTAACTGCTAATTATTAATAATTACAGAAATATTAATTGCTGGTGGAAATTGCCAGTTTAAATCTTGGTTCCCTTTCCTACCCTTCCTTCTGCTCTGTCTCTCATCGCCCTGGCTTGCTCTTCTAAAGAGTGTGAGAGCCACCCAGGGCCACAGTGGTCCTTCAAGCAGCCACGTGACGCAGGTGTCCTTGCTCGGCCTCTGATTGGCTGTTTCTTTTCCATTGCAGTGGATGAAGACCTGGTTGAACCTGGACACCCCAAACACCTTCCGCTGCTGGTACTACGACGTGAACATCACCCGCGGTGAGGGGCGGCTGCTGCTCCATATCCAGGACATCCAGCCCTGGCAGGTGGGGCCTTACCGCTGCGTCGCCAGAGATGGGGGCAACCGCAGCCAGGACAACGCTACCACCTCGGAGAGCTTCAGTATACCCTTCTACTGTGAGTACCAGCCAGCAGCAGGCCACAGGCAAACTCTCAGTGGGGAACCAGGGCACAACTGGAGGCTAGCCATTCACATCTCCAGAATCACCTGTGCAAGGCGGTTAGGGCTGTGGCAGAATCAGTCACACGTGAGGCAGAACATTTGCAAGGCTGCTAGGGCTGTGGGAGAGTCAGTCACATGATGTGCTATTGTCTCTGAACAGGCAGCAGGCCTAAGGTGTTATTAATCGCATATCAGGCTCCACTCAGAAAAGCAGATGGGGCTGGGACGGAGTCACCTGTCAGGCAGAACCAGTGAATGACCAGTAGGTCCAGGAAAGAACTACTCAGAGATCTGGGTTGACTCTGAGAGTCTGTTAGGATTTGGGGAGAGTGGGCAACATGTCGGCTCAGTGCTTTTAAAGCCCTTGGTATGGTGTGGGCAAAGTCAACTGCATATGAAGCAGCGAGCGTCTTAAAGTGTGAGAGCTGGGAGTAAAAGCACTTATTCACTATACAATCACCCCATAGTCAATCCAGAGGCGCCAAATCAATTACCATAACGCTGTCGGTGGCGTACGAAAGATTCAAAGTGGTCTCTCTTATAAATACTTTACAATGTATATGCATCCAAGTTTTAATCCGTCGTCATAGTAGTTATCATAGCAACAGTTAAAATACAAGTTAAAAACAAATTTCTCATTAGTTAAAAAACTTGTGTGTAATTTTCACAGCGCAGCACCATATAATATAATAAAAAAGAACACAAATGTTTATGAACATAACAGAGCAGGGAGGGAAACACAAAACAGACACAATTGTCTAAATTTAAAAAACTGATCTGTTCAATCTGGGATGTAAAATACTTCACGTGGTGTCCACATCACCATCTACCAAGTAACCGGTCGTCACAGATTCAGTGTTATAGGCACGTCCACGCGTTTCGGTGAACAGGACTTAAAGGCACCCATCTTCCTCAGGACAGACAAAAACGATTCTCCCACAAATGTGTGAAACAGAAACTCCTATTAAAAAACAAGGTTGCCCAAAGGCTTCGACACAGATAGAAAAGGAGCAGGGACAGTCAGTGCTCCAAAACAATGTCCTCTGAGTAAAGGATAAGCCCAGGGGGCACAGACTTCTTATATCTATCGCAGGGGTGTTCCAAAGGTTTGGCTCCTGCCTTAGTTTTAAATTCGTCTTTAGCCTACTTGGGATTTCAGACACTGGTCGAGATCAGAAATGCGGTCTGATGTCTACGCGACTAAAATCCCAAGGAGGCTAAAGACTAATTTAAAACCAAGGCAGCGGACATTGTTTTGGAGAACAGAGGGTCCCTGCTCCTTTTAGGAATATCTTTCCACGACCAGGGCGAAACCCCAACAGTGTAAAGTTCTTGGAGGATCCTCGGTGAAGGGTCGTGGCTCATTTGAAGTTTTATTATCTCACAAGAAATCTGGATCAAAATGAGGCTGTTCCCCCTTCGACATTGAACCGTTCCAAGAGTTTCTGGATTCCCACACTGGGGTCCGCGTCAAAGCCTTTGGGTGACCTTTTTTTAAATAGGAGTTTTTGTGTCACACATTCATGGGAGAATCGTTTTTGTCTGTCCTGAGGAAGGTGGGGACCTATCAATCAGGATTTATAAAGCGTGGCTCATCACCCGATTGGGTATCCAGGCGTTTGCTGGCCCAGACGCATATTCGAACAGCCAGGTCTTCAGTGCCATTTGGAATTCTAGAAGTGAGGTGCATTGGGGAGGCTGTTCCAGGTCTTTGCTGTGATGTGGGAGGAAGAGCGTTCTCCACTTCTGCTTCAGTAGATGCGGGGAGTATGAGAAGTAAAAGGGAGACGGAGCGTAGTCTTCTCGATGGTTGGAAGTTCCGGGGGTGGTTAATGTAGGCGGGTTCTTGGTTGTGTAGAGCCTTGTGTGCATGGATCAGCAGCGCAAAGCGGACCTATTAGTACTGAATCTTTAACAAGTGGGTACTTGGTAGACGGAGCTGTGGACACCACATGTAGTATTTTACACGCCAGATTGAACAGTTCAGTTTTTGAAATGTGGATAATTGTGTCTGTTTTGTGTTTCTCTCCCTGCTCTGTGTTATTGTCATGTTTGTATACTTTGGGGTTGCTGGTAACATGTGAAAGTGGTGGAGCGAGTTAAGTGCTCCACCGCTTCCCGAAACACACAATAAAAAAAGGTTGCAAAATAAACATGCTAGCATGCATTACAATAAAATAAAAAATAAAATAAATGTACTTACCCGGGCTGCATGCTCTATGTCCTGTCTGTGGCTCTGAGCACGATTTGAAGTGCAAACTTCCCTCAGCAATCCTGACGCTGCTCATGAGCTCTGCCAGGCTGGAATGGAGTGGCCTGGCTAGACGCTCCATCAGGCTCTGGAGGCCTGTGCTTCGTCTCCACCCAGTTGTCTAAGACAGCTGGGTGGACACCTGCAAAGTGCGATAGTAAGGCTGGCCATTGTAAGACAGCCGGCCAAACTGACATGCACACTTTGCAGTGTCTGGCCAGCCTTCCTCTAGTCCTCCATGCTGCCAACCAGCAGCAGAGGCCGGACACACCCTGTAATGACCGGATTTTCCGCTTAGATGGAATCCGCCCCTAGGGGCCCCTCCAACCCAGTCAGAACGTAACCACCTCTCTCCTTAGAACGTATTTACAATGGATATGGATACATATATGTATATCTCACACCTAAGGATAGGGGAATAGCAATAAACATGCATAGGTTTTCTATCATATCTTATTCACATCAGCTAGTCTCACGGCCACTCAGACCCAGACTAATCTACCCTAGGGCAGATATGACACACAATCTGGCGTGTCTACACATGGGCCTGCAGTCCCAATGCTCTCACTTACACTCGGTTCACAATCCGGCGAACCTCCACGTTGGTCTCCCCCCCCAATGCTCTCACTTACACTCGGTCCACAGTCCCGCGAACCTCCACGTTGGTCTCCCCCCCCCCCAACGCTCTCATTAACGCCGCATATCAACGACGACCACTTTCCTATGAACACCTATGGGAGAAACTTCTCATTTATCTACTTGGGATAAAACTAGGACAATGTGAATTTAGTACGTTTCTTCTAATTGAAATATGTACCTTCTGTTCCCGACATCAAAGGCCCCCTCGCTTCCTATTGGCTTGATCACTCCTTACCTGATCGGGATTTCACATCCGTTCATGCAAACAATGCCAAACACTAAAGATCAGTTACCACGATTGAACAGGAATACAAGGCACATGTCGGTTCACAATAAACCAGGGTATTTATTAACAATAATCACAAACACAATGCTATGCAATATATTTTCTGCAAAGGAAAGGTAAAGGTTAGAATGATTTAAAGAAAGGGCGGAGATCACCTGGTTAATATGAAGTCTGGGCTCGGCAGTCATCTAGGTTCCCTTCTCGTCTCTGTGTCTTGGCTCGTCTCAAAGTCACACCCTAGCCGTCACAAGTACACGTCTGCACCGCTAGGCTCAAACTCTTCTGCTTCCCTCCAAGTCACTGGAACCTTGCTGGTTATTGGCTACCGTATCTCTCTCTCTCTCTCTGTTTCTATGCGCTCCGCGCTATTTCTCCTTCAAACTTTCTCAGAGAGTCTCGGTTGTAAATCTTTCTCGGACTTCAAAGATGGCGACTGTCCGCCGAAGAAAATAATTAATGGCAGAGATGCTAACGGCTAGCTGCCGCCTATGAACTAACTCCCTCACTGTCTAACACCTTCGCTAATATCAAAGCCTGTTCCTTCATGGAAAGTTACGGCCAGTAACCTGCCGCCCACCAAATTCTTGTACCTCCCCGTACCAAGGACACGTTCCCAGCCGGCCGGCCTGAAGTTGTGTCTTCGGAGTGGAGAAAAATTCATTCCTTCGATAAGGGCCAGCCTGAGCCGGTTCTCTCCAAGCGAACAACACCTTGAAACTAAAACATTACACTTGACCTAGAAAGCCTCTGAAGCTACCAGGCAGAGGGCAAGATGGAGTCTGTCCCGTTTAAGGCCTACAGGGCCCAGAATACGTATAACTCCATGGAAAATATCCTAACACACTGGCACAAGGGTGGATCATGACTAATACTTATATATCTACTCCCTAGCTTAAATTCGTAAGCCCTACTCTAAGGAAAGGGGTACGAATATACCCTACCATGTCTCCCAGAGAGGTCCTACTTATAGTCCTAATCCCTACACTATAAGACTGATAGACTGGAGTCATTCTCCATCATTCTCCCTCCAAAAAGGGCCGGAAAAAGTCCGTCATTACACACCCCCATTTCTCCATCTCAAAGGCAGTCTGACTGCTGCAGCTCACCTTGTGAAAAATTAGAATACAAATGAAATCATTTCTTTGTCATTTACCATAGCTCACAGCGGACGGGGGTGGGGGGGGGTGATGCTCCCCCGCCCTCAAGAAGAAACCACACCTGATACACATATTTGTTAATTTTGTTCTATTATATGGTGTTGTGCTGTGAAGATTACACAAAAGTATTTTAACTGAGAAATTGTTGCTATGATAACTGTCAATGGTTTAACACTTGGATGCATATTATGTTGTGATATATTTTTAAGAGAGACCACATTAAGGGCCAGATGTAGGTAGCCCAATACCGGTCGGTAACGGACAAAATTACCGAATTTCGGCCGTTCCCAACCGGTATTTAGGGTTTGAGATGTGGGAGGCAGGTTTAAGGATTCTGTAATTTACCGAACAGTAATTTAAGGAATCGGTAAATTACCGAATCCTCAATGTAGGGAGCCCTCAAGTGAGTGCATTTGTGATTTGAGGATTCTGTAGTTGGTGGTAAATTTCGAAAACCATTTTAAAAAGCAAATTTTTGCTTTTTGAAAAGTGCGATGTGCCCTTAGGGCCTGTATGTGTGCCACATGTGCACCCATGCACTATTCAGGCCTGCCACCCTTGAAAATGTTCCCCCTATTACCGATTCGGTAATTACCGAATCGGTAATAGTGAATGGCTTTCCATTCATTCTTATGGGCCTCCAGTCCCATAGGAATGAATGGGAATTATCGATAAATACAGAATCGGTAATACCAAATATTACCAATTCGGTAACATTTACCAAATTATTTCCTACATCACAATTACCGATTCTTAAATACCGAATCAGTAAAATTCGGTATTTAAGAATCAGTAATTTGTGATTACCTACATCTAGCCCCTAATCTTTTGTATGCCTTGTATAGCTTTGTGGTACTGGGTTTGTCCTCTGGAATGATTGAAAGAGGACTATATAGTGAAAAAGTGATTCTATCGCTTGTAAAAGCGGAAACTAAATTCCATTCAGTGGTACTGAGCCCTGTCCCTGGTTTTGTGGGGTGATCTCTCATCCTTTACTACTAGAGCTGGGAGAAAGACACCCCTAATGACTTTGCCTTCTGGTAGCTGATGGTTGGTGCTATATTCGGCCATTGCTTCTGAAAGGCTAGTAAAACTCTGGCAAAGTTGCTGTGTTTGTTCTATAGTATCCAAAAGATTCCTCCTCCCCTTTGGAATACCCCCAGGTACAGAGAACTTCTGGAGAATTCTTCAGCAATGCAGCTGCATGCCACCAGGTGGTGCCCTCTGGCTCTGTACTACCTTGGAAGTGAGTGGAGTCCTATATAAGCGCCGCCCCTTCATGCTAATGTCAGTTCGGTTCTTTGTGTCCATTCCATAGGGATCTAGAGCTCGGCTCCCAGCTAGATAGTCTTCCGATAACTCTGGCAAACTGTGCACAGTGTGCTAAGGAAGGAAGACACACTGAAAAGACAACATTCAAGCCACGCCGAGACTGCAGGAAGATGATGCCGGGCACCGACCGGCAGAAAGGATGCCTCTGGTGCCAAGGCTCACGCCACAGCTCGAAGTCATGCAACAACTGTGCCCTCACCCACCCTGAGGCATTTTGGGACTCTATGTGGCTGACCATAGCTTACAGTCTAAGCATGCTACTCGTTCCTGGTCTCCGGCCTGATCCTGGGCACGTGGCCACTCGCACTACAAAGTCCACTCCCACTCAAAATCTTCCAGTAAGTCGAAGATAAAATCTCAGCTCAAGTATAAGAAGGTCAATCTGGACTTAATCCCATCCCATTCTAAGTCTAGTGAGAAGGCACAAGGGTGCCATGATAAAGATCACACTCCTCGGATGTCTCCTGGGTCCTAACCAATCCTACAGTCGGTGGCCAGCGTGCTCCAAGCTTCCCAACTGTTGTCGGCTTATAGCGACACCAGAGAGGCCAAGCTGCAGAATTTTGGTTCGAATCTGGTTCTCTGGAGCATCTTCAGATCCCACACAGCTGCTGGGGTCATCAGTCGGACTTCTTTCAGCGGGTCCCCATCCCATGCTATCCGCCTCCTCGTGACCCACTAACCGGGCATTGCATTAGTCCATGATCAAGTCCAGGTCTCTGACCCCCAACCGATGTAGGCCTTCTCCGTGTTTTAATCTGATCATAAAAATGCAACCAGCGGTAATAGAGCAAGTTTCCAATCCCAGATCTCTGCAGGTACCGTCCGTATCAGAAGATTCACACATTTTTGGCTCCATTTCCAACCTAATTTAGGAAGCCAGCGCCCCTTAGAACACTGATGGCGAGGAAGGGTACAGAGTGCTGACTCGTCATTCATTATAAAGATGACGCAAGCGGGCTAGAGACATCTCCTGGATCAGAGCTGGACTCTACACTTTGGCTACGAATGGAGGACATTGTTTAGTTTGGTGGTTCAGAGGGCAGATGAAACCCTAGACATTCAGTTTCCCTCTGTTGAGACTAAGACCAATCTGTTACCTGAGATTCTTCAACCAGGGCCAACTTCCTCTGAGCCCTTCTTGCCTTCCCCCTGAAGCCCTTACTGATGCCTCTCTGACTACATGGTCCAAGCCGTACTCATACTCTCCTTCAGTCGATGTTCAGCTGGGTGACATAGGCTGTCTCCAAGAGACTTGGACTTCCTGGCCAAGCATCCTCCACCAGGGAGCCATATTGTTGAAGTTTAAAGTATGGTCAATTCAAATTCCTTCCCGTCCAATCTTCTGCAAAGGGGTGTAAAAGAATTGGCGCTTTCAGCAAGGGATTGTTTTTTTGTGGCTGGCCTAGCGCATAGATGTTTAAATGTAGTTAACTCTTGGGTGGGTACACCCATGCATTATGCAATATGGCTGTCGTAGAGAACTCCATGTTCTCATTCATCCAAATGATACATGATGGTCAGAATAGAGTCAAATATGCGCTCCAAGGTATGGCTGGACCATACAAGCTGCATCGTCGGAGCTATTGGCACCAGTGTCGTGCTCAAAAGATATGCTTGGATGAGATCATCAGACAGGTGTCCCTAATGGATATGCCCTCCAATGGCTCCTGGCTCTTTGGGGAAAAAGGCTGATTTGGTGCTGGAGCGAATCAAGGACAGTCACACTAAACTACATTCTCTGGCTACTGGCTCCAGCTAAACAATTTCCCCACCAATGCAGAAAATTCATAGCCTGTTCCACAATGCCAGCACCCAGACCTGTACTGCAACAGAAGCCCAATCCTTTTAGGACTGTGGTTGCAGTACCGGAAGACACTATTAAAGCCAGCACGGGCAGCATTCCTCAAATTCTTCCTTCCCTGCATCAATGCATGGCCAAGCTGCTTTAGTTTGCCCTGCCAGGCTCATGCCTGGCATAATTCTGCATTTACTCTTCAGCTGGAAATCCATCCTGTCCGACACAAGGGTGCTACAGATTATTTAAAGGGACTATGGCCTGCCCTTTCTTTCGGTGACTCTTGGAGCAGCAGTCCGCTATCGTAATGCTGGAAACCAACCTTCTGTTGTCCAAGGCTGCCTTTGAGATGGTACCGGGTATGGAGATGGGGCAAGCATTTCATTTGTGTTACTAGCTCATTCAAAAGAAGAACAGAGGCTTGAGGTCTATTGTGGACCTCTGCCCGCTGAGTGCCTTTTTCAAGAAAGAAAAGTTTCAAAATGCTCCCTCTGCCTGGATATAGGGGACTGGATAGCTTCTTTGGACTTGTAGGACCTGTATTTTCCTATAACTGACTTTCGGTTGGTTCTTAACAAATACTTGTACCAGGTAGGCCACAAACACTTACACTCAGCTCCCGGGTATTCACGGAAGTGTTGAAGGCTGTAGCAGCCCATCTTCAGAGTTCAGGAGTACGTGTATTGCTGTACCTTGAAGACTGGCTGCTGAAGGCAGGCTCACCGCAGTTCATTGAAGACCACCCCTCGATGACAGCCAAACTCCTTACATTGTTGGGTTGTAACACCAAGGAGCCAAAGTCCCATCTGAGCCCTACAGAGGATACTGTTCATCTGGGTATGGTGGTCTTTAAAGCCTTTCCTTCACGGCAGCAAGTTGGGGATAATTTATGATACAATCCTGACGCTTGGGGATCACTGATGGATGTCAGTGAGGCTGGCTCTGAGGTTTCTATGCCTTCAGGTCTTGTGTGTCCTACTCATCGCCAGGTGGTGCATGTAGGCCTGACCGCGAAACCTCAGATCTCAGTGGGGCCAGCATCAGGGCTGCCTCTTCAACTCCATTGAGATCTCAGAAGAGATGACACCGGCTCTGGAGTTGAGGCTCGTATGAGCATCCTGAGCTATGGTCACTCTCTTCCCCCACCCAGAGTTCGCAGTGGTGACAAATGGCACTGGCGGTCTCGAGGGGGCCAGATAGAAGAGGGGGAGATCGAAAGTCCTCTGGTCCATGTTCGAGAGCCAGCTTCATAACAGTCTTCTGGAACTTCAGGTGATCAGTCGGCCCTGAAAGCTTTCCTGCCGTTCATCAAAGGGAGGTGGGTGCCATGTGGTGCTGCAAAAAGCAGGGCAGAATGGGGTCCTGGATCCTGTGCCAGGAGGCGTTACAGGTGGCTGGACCAGCAGAACTTCTTCCTGGTTGCCAAACACCTAGTGGGATCCTTGAATGCCCAGAGTGGATGTACTGAGCAGGGGTCATCTGGCAGATCACAAGTGGCGTCTGTCCCGAGGTGGTGAAGGGCACCTTCGATTTAATGGGCATGTCCTCGACAGATCTATTCGCCACTGTCAAGAATGCAGTGTCAACAGTTGTGCACAGTGGAATTTCCTCTGATCTACTTGTTAGGAGGCACATTCTGCCCAGAAGTTAGGTACAGACTCCTGTATCCCTTTCCGCCACTACCTCACCTGCCTCGGGTTCTGAAGAAGATCAAGATATACCGGGCCCAAGTAATTTTTATCTCACTGGACAGATATTGAAAAGTGTGTGTAGCGGTTTAGAGAAATCAAGGGACAAACCAGAGCGTGGAAGTGACGTTTTTTCCCCCAACCACTTTTCTCATTTGAGAAGCCAGTCTTCCCCAAAAAAAATGTCCATAGGTATGTCCGTTCTTTCTTTGCCGCGTTGGGGTGCTTAAATATTCCACTCCTCATTCTCCGGGTCGGTTCCGGCCTTCTGGGGTAGCTCGCAGGTCTGGTGGTTTGGAAGCACCAAAACAAAACAAATGGAGAAGAACGTGGAAGCATGTTGTTTTACTCGTGGGGAGGGTAGGGTGTGAGGGACCACCAAAACGCCACAGTGCTCTATTTAGGATGAGAGGTGTCTGGGTACAGTTGAAGAGGAGGATGATAGAGGCGGTACACTGCCCTAGTTACCATTCCAGTCCCTCCTACCAGTCCAACTCGCAAACCGGTTGGTGGGAATATGCCAGATCTCTTAGCTTTCCTAGCTTTGATCTTAGCCTTTGCGTGTATTCCAGCATCCCTCTCGTCTCTTATGCCTCCTCCTTCTCCCAGGGCTCCTTTGTCATAACAAGCAGTGATCTGGGTTGATGCCCATACAGCATCTCGAAGGAGGATCAGCCTAAACTGCTTTGTACCTGCCCTCTCAGTACATACAAGGCGAGGGGAAGGAGTTGATTCCACACCTTACCTTCCACAGCAAGCATTTTCTTAAGCATCCTCTTCAGGGAGCCATTGTACCTTTCGACTAATCCATCTGTTTGCGGGTGGTAAACCGAGGTTTTGATATGACGGAGGTTCAAGTTATTACAAACCTCCCTCGTTAGTCTGTAAACAAACTGGGTGCTCTGGTCTGTTAAGATTTCCTTGGGGAAACCTACTTGGGAAAACAGCTCTATCAGTTTTTCAGTGATGTTATGTGTTGTGGGGGCCCTGAGTGTAAAAGCCTCTGGGTATTGTGTGGCATAATCTACTATTACGAGGGCATATTGGTTTCCTTTTTGTGTTTTAGGAAGGGGACCGATTAAATCCATTCTCACCCTTTTGAATGGGGAGCCTATAATGGGTAGGGGTTGTAAGGGAACTTGTGGAGGCCCATGGGTATTTCTCTTTTGACAGACATCACGGGATTGGCAATAGCTGTTTATGTCCCTATAGACCCCAGGCCAAAAGAAATGACTCCACATTTTGGGTGGTCTTTTCAGCTCCGGTGTGTCCTGCCGTAAGGTGGGAATGTGAAAAATACAATATTTGTTCTTTGAAAGAAGTAGGGACTAGGATTGGGTCTGTTTTGGCACCCTGTCTGTATAATAGGCCTTCCTTAAGGAGGAAGCTGGGAAAGTGCTGGATCATTAGATTGGGCAAATCGAAAGCTCCTATCTAAGAGCCATGGTTCAGGAGTGATAAGGGCTGGTTGGGGATTTTTCGCTGTATTGGCTCCTTCAATGGGTTTGCCCTGTTTAATGTTCCTCAAAAACAAGTCTAAGAACTCGAGGTTGTCTCTTCCGATAAGGAGGTCCTCTGGTAGCCCCTCCAAAACCCCTACCCTGACACTATATGTAGACCCTTTGTGTGGAGTGAGGGAGATTGATGTGACTGGGTACTGCATTAGATCTCCGTGAACACACCTTATGTGGACTAATGTGTCTGGGACTATCTGACTGGGCTGAACATGAGTCCCCCTTATCACTGACTGTTTGCACCCGGAGTCTGAGGGCCTTCACAAATCTCCCATTCACCTGGACACTCACATAGAATGCGCTCTCCATCTCAGCGGTGTACATGACGGAACGTGGTATGTATCCTACTTCCATGGGTTCACCGGGGGGGGAAGTCTCATCCGAGGGCAAATATGGGCGAAGTGGCCCCAGTCTTCAAGTGGATCCCCACTGAATCAAGAAGGACGGTCACCCAGGCCCTCGTTGGCTGTAGACTGGACTACGGAAATGCACTCTACGCAGGAGCCCCGGCCAAACTCCTGAAACGGCTCCAATGCATCCAGAACGCATCCGCACGCCTGATCCTCGACATCCCTCGCCGCTGCCACATCACACAATCCATCTGAGAGACCTGCACTGGCTCCCCATCAACAAGAGTATAACCTTCAAGCTCCTCACCCACGCACACAAGGCACTCCACAACACCGGACCTGCATACCTCAACAGCCGACTCAGCCTCGATACCCGCCAGCTCCGATCCGCAGACCGCGCCCTAGCTACTGTCCCCCGCATCCGAAGAGTGACCGCCGGCTGCAGATCATTATCCCACCTCGCCGCCAGGACCTGGAAACACCCTCCCCATCCGCCTGCAGCAGATCGAAGACCTTCTAACCTTCAGGAGACTCCTCAAGACCTGGCTCTTCGAACAGTAGCAGCTCTTCCCCCACCCCCAGCGCCTTGAGACCCTCACAGGTATGTAGTGCACTTTATAAATGCTATGACTGATTGATGGATTGAGTCACCACAATCGAAGCGCTGGGGCCCTTTGAAAGTGGGTATCTCAGTTTTCTGTGGCCGTATCTTCGGGGGCTCTGGTATATCCTTTGGACGTCTGTCTGTCTTTACAGGCCCGGGTCTGAGATGCTTTTCAGTTTCCTGTATGGGGTTTTTTTGTTGTGCCTGTGAGAAGGTTGTGGCCATCTCGATCACCTGATCAGTAGTAAGGTTATTATGGTGACGAAGCCAGTGTTGGGTGTTGTACGGGAGGGCAACCAGGAATTGCACTAGGTATAGGCGATCCATGATTTCTTCTTTAGTGCTCACATGGGGTCGCATCCATTTGTCTGCAGCTGCTTTCAGCGAAATAGGGTCTTTGAGTTCTCTCTGGTATACCTTTTTCTTTCCTGAAGCGTACGCGATACGCTTCTGCATCAAGACCTAGGTGGTTTTAATATGGTATCCTTGATTTCGTAGTAGGGGGTATTGCTGGTGGCGTTTGCCACTTGATATGCTGATTGCGCCTCCCTGGTTAGAAGGGGGGCGATAAAGAATTGAGGAGGAATGCGTCTGGGTCCTCTCTGGCCACGTATTTCTGCAACAATACCCCGGAGAGGTTTGTGGTGTGACTCGTGGGCTCTCATGATGGAGGGGTAGGTACGTCAGTCATCAGTTTCTGAAGCCCCTCCAATTGGGCAGCAATGCAGTCAGTAAAAACCTCACGGTCAGCCACGGCCGACATCTGCCGTTCCACGGCCCATCCCAGCTTGTCCTGGCCTTTGATTAGGCGTTGGATTAGGGCGTCAGTATTTGTTGGGCTAATGTACGGCTTTATACCCGCCTTCTCCCCCACTTGTAGTGGGTTAGAGAAATCTAGGGCCAACCCAGAGCGTGGGAGTGAAGGTTTTATTTTCCCCAAACACTTTTCTCCTTCAAGAAGCCAGTCTCAAACATAAACTAAAATGTCCATAGGTAAGTCTGTCCTTTCTTTGCCGCATTGGGGTGCTTAAATATTCTGCTCCTTATTGTCTGGGTCGGTCCCGGCCTTCTGCGGTAGCTCGCAGGTTCGGTGGTTTGGAAGCACCAAAACAAAACAAATGGAGAAGAACGTGCAAGCACGTTGTTTTACTTGTGGAGAGGGTAGGATGTGAGGGACCACCAAAACGCCACAGTGCTCGATTTAGGAAAAAAGGTGAGCGGTGTCTGGGTACGGGTGACGAGGAGGATGATATAGGAGGTACACTGCCCTAGTTACTGGTCCAGCCCTTCCTCCCAGCCCAACTCGCAAACCGGTTGTGTACCTGCGATAGCCACGCTCCTCCTGGAGTGTGGCTGGACGAAGTGCAGGGTCATTCGCTTTCCGGCATATCTGTAGGTCCTCTCGGGTCCACGTCTGTTTCTGCCTCCGCCAACTCTGTGGTCCGTTATTCGCTTCCGCTGTACTCCACCTCGCTCATCTTCTTCGACGCTCTACTGTTGGAATCAGCACGTGCTGGTTTCCTGATTTCCTCCTCCCTTATTGGCCAGGGGGTGATGATGTTGCAAAAGGGGGCCGGTCTTTCCAGAAAACGACTCTGGTTAAAGGAGCAGTATTGAATTTCGTTGACTACATCTGGTGTAGTGTTCAAAGTGTCAAGACCTTCATCGTGCTGTGGGAAACAAGAGGGCCATTGGAAGGAGAGACATACCACCAGTCCTCATTATATTTATCTTTTCCCAACTCACTAGGGACCTCGTGACACACCTCGTGACAGTGTGGTATTCAGAACTCCTGAGTATTTGCCCTCCAATCAGGCTTCTCCTTCGGGCGGACCTACTGTCTCCGCAGCAGCCCAGGGTCCTACATCAGTGTCCACAACCCACAAGCTACCGCCATGCATTGGAGATTGAGCCGGAGCAGCTGAATGTGAGTGACTTTCTGACTGAGGCAGCTCATGTCATCCTTGCAGCTAGACGTCCTTCTCTGGAGCCAATCTACGCCAGATGCTGGGAAACATTTCCCGCTTACTCTATATTGCTCAAAACACTGACCCCTTACACGCCAAACATTCCGATGTCCTTTTGTTTGTTCTTCTGTTTGCCCAGCAAAGCTCTGTGATGGGCAGAGGGGAAGGGTATTAATCAGCTCTTTTGGCCTTTCTTTGTTTACCCGACCAACCATCTTTGTCATCGGCTATGGTACGTAGTGTAAAAGGTTTGATGCATGTGCAAGGCTGAGAGGAGAAGGGTGCAAGGCTGAGAGGAGAAGGGTGCAAGGCGGAGAGGAGAAGGGTGCAAGGCGGAGAGGAGAAGGGTGCAAGGCGGAGAGGAGAAGGGTGCAAGGCAGAGGGGAGAAGGGTGCAAGGCAGAGGGGAGAAGGGTGCAAGGCAGAGGGGAGAAGGGTGCAAGGCAGAGGGGAGAAGGGTGCAAGGCAGAGGGGAGAAGGGTGCAAGGCAGAGGGGAGAAGGGTGCAAGGCAGAGGGGAGAAGGGTGCAAGGCAGAGGGCAGAAGGGAGAAGAGTGCAAGGCAGAGGGGAGAAGGGTGAAGGGCAAAGAGGAGAAGGGTGAAAGGCAAAGAGGAGAAGGGTGCAAGGCAGAGGGGAGAAGGGTGCAAGGCAGAGGGGAGAAGGGTGCAAGGCAGAGGGGAGAAGGGTGCAAGGCAGAGGGGAGAAGGGTGCAAGGCAGAGGGGAGAAGGGTGCAAGGCAGAGGGGAGAAGGGTGCAAGGCAGAGGGGAGAAGGGTGCAAGTGGGTGGCCGAGAAGGGTGCAAGGCGGAGGGGAGAAGGGTGCGAGGGTGAGAAGGGTGCAAGGGGGAGGGAGAAGGGTGCACGTCAGAGGGGAGAAGGGAGAAGGGTGCAAGGCAGAGGGGAGAATGGTGCCAGTGGGTGGCCGAGAAGGATGCAAGGCAAAGGGGAGAAGGGTGCAAGGCAGAGGGGAAAAGGGTGCCAGGGGGTGGCCGAGAAGGGTGCAAGGCAGAGGGGAGAAGGGTGCAAGGCAGAGGGGAGAAGGGAGAAGGGTGCAAGGCAGAGGGGAGAAGGGAGAAGGGTGCAAGGCAGAAGGCAGAAGGGAGAAGGGTAGAAGGCAGAAGGGAGAAGGGTGCAAGGCAGAAGGCAGAAGGGAGAAGGGTGCAAGGCAGAGGGGAGAAGGGTGCAAGGCAGAAGGGAGAAGGGTGCAAGGCAGAGGGCAGAAGGGTGCAAGGCAGAGGGCAGAAGGGTGCAAGGCAGAGGGCAGAAGGGTGCAAGGCAGAGGGCAGAAGGGTGCAAGGCAGAGGGGAGCAGGGTGCAAGGGAGTGGTCGAGAAGGGTGCAAGGCTGAGGGAAGAAGGGTGCAAGGATGAGGGAAGAAGGGTGCAAGGGGGATGGTGATGAAGTTAAAAATGTGCCCCCCCGCCCGGAAACGTTTCTGTGGAAGCCCATCCTGTGAGCTTCCAAGATCAGCCCCCACTATTATAGTGGGGGCTGAAAGAAGAGTTGGTTTGCAGAGGAAGAAAACTGGTCAGTAGGAAGTAAGGGGTCCTTTGGTGTGTGATAGTAAAGCCCGGTCCTGCTGCAGGTATGAAAAGAAACCGCATCATCGAGTGTGTTGTTTCAAGGCGCAGTGGGATCAGTTGGAGCAAACCTGATTTACTAGAGATAAAGATAGCGATACATGTTAATTTATTTTTTGTAAAATGACAGTGACGTGTTATGTATGTCTGTATAAATGCCAATCACTAATGCAAATAGAAATAACTGCTGTTTCTTGTGAACATCTTATAGCAGTGTCAGTAGCTTTTGTTAATGTATAGTGCATTAAATGCCCATTATTGTAATTAGAAAGCTGAATAATATTTGTCAATATTCACGTTTCATAACGTGGTTTGGTTCGTATTTCTTGAGTTTAACTGCATCTGATCAACCCGATATATTCTTTTGTATTGGTTTAAATCTTCAATGATACTTTATTATAAATCTTCTTTTATCATATAATATTTCTATATCTTTACATTTTCCTAACAAACCGCCTGGATGAAGCGCAGGTGAGACTAGCCATATACGTGCAGCACGCGGCAGGCGTAAGCTGCAAGATATGGAAAATGATCAGAAGTAAACGTCAAGAAAGATATTTACATGTTGTATATCCCAATCCACGAGATCCAGTGAGGGAGCAGCTAGGTACCGAGAGGGTGCAGAGCGTTGCGGGCGGTGTGCCATTTTCGCTCCCACCCCCCTCCTGAGTTCTATGGGGCGTGGTTCATTTGTTTACAAACTTCTAGGTTCCTCGTAATAGAGGTAAACCCCCATACTTACAAGTTTGTATGATTTTATTTTCATGCACCTTTTCACACATAGTGCTATTTTGAACTTTCACTGCCTTTGGCAGGGTGGGCCTTAGCGTGCCCAGACCTGTCAAGGTGACACTCGCAAACTGGTCCTGAAGAAAGCCCTGTAAAGTCACACATAACACGGGCAGAAACATGTTGACCTCTCTTTAAAGGGAAACACCAGTATACTTTATTTGGTTAGTTTTCCCCACACATAGAAAGCTCTTAATATGTCAGGTTGACCAACCAATAAATGATTTTTTGGTACAACCTTGGACATTTTTAAATTCACTACTTTTTCAGTCCCTACCCTCACGAAAACCTGCTCCGCAGTCTCCTGGCGTCGCAGCACACCGGGGAGGTATTCGATCTCTCCCGGTGGACCCGATGATGAAGCATGTCACCACTAGGGTGACATCTTGCATTTTTTCTTGAAATTGGTCTTTCCATACGACCACTTACAACTGGCCTCAATCTCACGTGCTATAATCATTCTGAACGCTTATTCTACGGACACTCTTCCTTTGTTTATTTGCTATCCCAGTAATGTCCATTTGTTGGATTCAAAGATATGACATGCAGAAAACTTCAAGAGCTGCTAATCCAATAACCACGGATAAGGAAGCCGTAAGAACACGAATTAAAGAAACATCATCCATGCTGATAGGCAGTACATTGAATTGAAAAGTACATTAAAACTTATTGGTGGGATTAAGTCGGAAGCACAGAGGCCAGATTATTCGTTCTCGAGTGTTAAGCCTGTAGGCCTTCATCTGTTAATATTAAAACTGGACGCGTTTATTAATATATACTGTGGGATTAATTTCTTCCCGCGCTAATATCGTTCACCCCATTCCTCAGCTCATCTAATTCTGTCACGCTCCTCCATATTAGTAGAGAGGCGGGAATAAGTAAATTAATAATTAGGGGGTGCTTTGCGGACAGTGACCCTGACATTTTGATTTTTTCCTTTACACTAGATTACATTCGGACAGAGTTGCTTCTGCAGTGTCCCTCTGTTTTTTAATGTTCTTTTTTTAAATGGGCTTCGACATTGTGATTGTTTTTCAGTATAATTTGTATCTGTTTTTAATAATTAAAGAATAGTTTATTTTTATGTATTGCTTGTTTATACTGACAAAGGGTAATGGCCAGTCATTACTATTACGCTGCAGTGAACTTCCTTCGCTGCCCAAAGATCCCCTCCAGGCAGGCAGTACTCCACCTGGGTTGCACAGGTCATGACCTCTGCGCACACAAAAAGCAACCAGACCTGATCAATGCGGGCAAGAGGCCTTATTCACTTTTCTGGACCCTTTTCTTATATGCACCATGAATGTAAGATAATAAAAAAAGAAGGTTAATTGCACGGACAGCCAACCAACTAGATATCCATAATGTCTCCTTTTACAATTAGTGTGACTATTCAATATTTCAATATTTACCGGGTGGCATCCAAGGCCCCTCGTACCAGCTATGCACCTAATCTACAGGAACTCAATTCTACTGTGAGCCCTTTTAAAGAACACACTTGTGTTGTCCAAATTCTATTAAAAATAATTTTACCAAGCGTTAGTCTCTCTTTTCCGTAAGCGTTCTATATACACTTCATCCTGATTACATATTCATCCTGTTAATACAGCTTTTCTTCGTGCCACTCTACATATCAGTAGCCGTCTAATTGCAATTTAAATCATACCGGCTGGTCTCTTCAGTATAGCACCACTCGATGTTTAGCACTATCACTCTACTGCAATCGAAATCATAGCTCATATCCTTAAGATGCGTAAAACAGAAGTTTGCAGAAATGCCATATGTGAGCCTTTGCATACTCCAAACAACTTTCAGATAAGCTCTCCAACCACCCGGGATTTAAAAGACTCATCACCCGTCTTTACAACTAGCTTTCCTCCGTCACCTTACCGCATGTGCAGACCGACTAGCGTTGTCTCGTTCTTCTGTCCAGTGAGTTTGTGAAGCCTACTTAACTCGGCGGTACACGTACCGGAAAACAGCCTGTTTCCATGTCACGTGGCACACTGAGTGTGGGGGGGGCACCATCTTGGAATGGTGAATTCCAAGATGGTGAGACCTACACTGGCTCCCTGTCGACAAGAGGATCACCTTCAAGCTCCTCACCCACTAACACAAAGCACTTCACAACGCCGGACCAGCCTACCTTAACAGCAGACTCTGCTTCTACACCTTCACCCGCCAGCTCCGCTCCGCCAGCCTCGCCCTCGCAGCTGTCCCCGCCTACAACGAATGACCTCCTGCGGCAGATCCTTCTCCTACCTTGCCGCCAAGACCTGGAACACCCTCCCTACCCACCTACAGCAGACCCAAGACCTACTCGCCTTCAGAAGACTCCTCAAGACCTGACTCTTCAAGCAGTAGCAGCACCCCCCCCCCACTCCCCTCAGCGCCTTGAGACCCTCACAGGTAAGTAGCACACCCTACAAGTACTTTGATTGATTGAATCCATGTAATGGAAAACTGGTAGCAGTTCTACGAGAGCCACTCGTGCCCATCATTATTCTTTACAATCAGGTTTTCTTATCACTATTGCTGCAATTGATAAAAACACATTCTGGAATCCATTTCAAAGGATGCTTTCATTTACAAAGTTGCACCAGTTTATTTTACCCCTCCCCATCTATTTGCATACACGATTTTGTATTGAGTACAAATTGTTCCCCTTTTAAGAAGAAACCAGCTTAACTTGAAGGGCAAAAATAACTCCCAGTGTAGGAAGAAATTAAAGAGATTTGGAAGGATAGAGAACACCATCTTGGAATCAAAAGTACAGTAATGTCACTAGTCTCAGAGCCCTGAAGCAGACATTCACAAACTGACCTTTTTCCACTCAATATAGTCATTCAATCCACATTGATCCGCCTTCTCCAAAAAAATTCCAACGTGCCTCCCTATTGATTAAAGTTCTCTCGATATTGTTTAAGTCACCTAACACCTTTTCTAGCACAACCCACTTCAATGTTCTAATGTTCTAACCTCATGGTTCATTTCTTTAAAATGTTGCATTAGTCTAGTGGTAAGTTTGACTGCGCGGATTGTACTGAGGTGCTCCTGAATCCAAATCTGTATTTTTCTTGAAGTGAGCCCTATATAGTGGGCACCCACACAAGCACGTCAAACGGTAGATCACGTTCACTGTATTACAGTTGCTGAATTTTGTCAGAAACCAGGTTTTGCCGTTCATCAACCGAATACTGGTTGTTTTCTCAGTAAGATCACACATTGAACACAACCCACATTGGTAATGTCAAGGGGGAATCGATGACTCTTTAAGATACGGTCTGGGACTAGTATGGACCAATTTATCCGTTTGATTGCATGGTTGTCTGAACGCAAATCTGGATTGTGGCATCTTGAAATCTGCTGTTGCCAATAATGACCAGTCAGGACACAAGTCGTAAAAAAAGAAGTGGGGGACGCTGTCACCGGAAGTTACGTCATGACAGGAAGCGGCATCACAAAAGGTGCCGAGCTCCTCGTCCCAGAGAGGCCAAAGAGTGAAGTCCAGCTGTTTGGCAGGGGGACGGTGTCCCCTCGGTAAAAGAAGTGGGGAGACGCCGTTCACCCGTGTGGTACCCCGTCTCGAGCCCTGTGACCAGTGTTTGCGGATCACCTGTCGGATTTTCGTTGCTAGGGGATCAAACATCTTTTTAATAATAACAAGGAAACCCAAAAGGTACCTAGGGACCATGGGCAAACTAACTTTTTCAAAAAACAGCGGTCCTTAGGATCAACAACATGAATAGAATGGAATATAGACTGCAATCAGTACTATATCAAACAATTTCAGTACCCAGCCGGGCCTGAAAAGCTTTATTCAAATATATGCATGGATAAACAAGACCACCAGGGGGGTCAAATTCACTATCTGATAGGGTACAAGCCCGTACCTATCACGGTCTTCCTTGGCTACCTCCTTTGCACCAATTTCTTAGATAGCACTTCCGACTGCTGTATATAGGCATTTGTAGAGGACCAATTTCTGCGATCACGCAGGAATTGATCTACGGGTAAAGTATCCCGTAGCGCCCTGGGGTGAAATGATTGATAGTGCAGTAGAGAATTCTTGTCATACCCTCTCGGATAGATATTGAGAGGCAGTGCCTGCATTGATCATTGATACAAGCAAAGGGTTTGGAGTAATGCGTTGGCGCCTCTAATTGCAATGTAAGTGTAAACCAAGAACAAATAATGAACGGTGCTACAGGTAAGAGGATAACCCAAAACCTCCAAACTGGACCGAAGTCCTTGAAACCATTATACAGATAACCTGTGCACACACAATTTTCATTGACCGTATTAATACTGTGTGCATTACAAAAGCAGGTGGCTGGGCACCTGAAAAACAAATAACCCATACGGAAAGAAAACGTCATTTCGTCCATTTTGATTGTGATGCTTTTGTAATACACACAGTATTAATACTGTCAATGAAAATTGCGTGTGCACAGGTTATCTGTATAATACCCGCATTGATCAGGTCTGGTTGCTTTTTGGGTATGAATTGAGTGGTGGGAGACCTGATCAGTTATTTTCCCTCTGTAGCTCCTTATTGTGAGAGACATGACCTCTGCACCCTTGGCAGGGCGGCGGGCACCCGCCAAGGCCTAAACAAAACCCCGAGTCTTGACGCCCGCTGCTACCGAAGAAAACTTGTCATAATCCTCAAGTAGGGTTTGTGTCGCTGTGAATTGTGGGTATAAGCAGGGAACGTGTTGACCAGTCATTCTACCCACGCCCCAGATAAATTCTCTAAAGAATAACAAGTTGTAATATTCTAAGGCCACCAGTAGATGGCAGAAGAGTTAACAGCATCTGAAGTATATATATAATACGATGCTCATACCGATAGTCGCAGGGTAAGCAATGTTTTGTTTATTGTGTGGCAGTGGGATTCTGCGGACTACTGCAGCTATTGTATTACATTTCTGAGTAAGCAGACAAGACTAATTGGTTTTCTCTTTATACCAAATTCATCACTTTTTATTATCCTAAAATATGCAGCTGCTATCTCTATCATATTGTTTTTTTTTCTTGGTTACATGAAATGTTAAAAATCGACGCAGATGAGTTGTGTGCCATGATTTTATCGTCCGTTGTGCTCAATAAACTGGCCTTCTGATGCGCTCTTTATGTACCGGGCCGGTCTGTGGTTCCATTGTTGGGTGCGCCTGCAGTTCCTGGAAGTGTGTGGTCCACATGGCTTCATGGACAGTATATTCATCAGTTTGACCTTCAGTAGCACCGTTAGCACGGGAGGGATGAAAGTGTCAATGTGGTGGTCTCCGCTTTATTCAAGGGCCTGGATGGTTGGAAGTGAAGTGTGGTTGAGGTGACTGGTGAATGCCTGACTCAGGCGACCATGTTCGCTGGGTAGTGCCAGGTCAGCATGAAGAGCAGAACAGCCTGCAGGGGGAGCCTCCTGTCCCATACCCTGCGCAGGCCCGGACTGACCGTTGCGAGCACCGGGCAATCCCCCGGTGCGCCGCAAGGGTTCGGGGCCGGTTTTGGGCCCCTGTGGACCGTTTTTGTTACAGGGCCGTTTATGCAGCATAGCTGCAAAATCGGCCCTGTAACAAAATAGGCCGCAAACCGGCCCCGGCGAAGAGCTCGGTTGCACCCCTAACCTACCCCAGGGGGGCCAGCCAAGCACTTTGCCGGGGCCGGTTTTGGTTCCCAGTCCGGCCCTGCCAGTAACAAAAGCAGCAGAGTTTCACTTTTCCACCCCCAAGGTGACTAGGTGTGACAAAATTGCGAGGGCTGCTTTGAGTTCCCAGTCCGGCCCTGACCCTGCGGGTGAAGAGGGTGGGCTGGCTGAAGCCTGTGCTGACGGGGCAGGACTTGGACTGTGACTGATATCTGCCTGACTTTGCCACATTGCTATGTAATGTAATGTAATGTATGTGTCTTGTAAAGCGCACTGCTGACCTGAGGCGTCGTGGCGCTGTAGACCGCTGGGGAACCCGTCCTGGCTATCCCTGTGAGATGGTCCCTACTGGGTATCTCCAAGGTGAAACCAGGCATCCCCAGCGTATGTGGGGGGCCGTTGTAGAGATGAGGCAAGCTAATGCCCAGAGTTGCCGAGTGTGATCCCTGGTTCGAGTAGGCACCGAGGCGAGAATTATCGAGTCCGCTGACCCTGGTCCATGACCCTGCCGCGTCGGTAATTGAACCCTGGTCCCGGGCCGTTCTCTGCTTCCGGGTCTGCCGCCTCTAACCGCCTCTAACCAGTGAGCCACACCACTCCACAGGGCATCAACCTTTCAGAAATGCCCCGATAGACCGGTTATCCTTTCTCCTTACCCTCACCCTCATTCAGAACACGCTCTCACTATATCCTTTTCTGGCTACTCTTCCTTCCTCTTACCATCTTTTTTCCCCTCTCTAAATGGTTTGTCACCTTTTCTTTCTTCCTGTCACTCCGAGTCTCCTTTCACCCTCTGTCTCCTCTTGCTGGTCTCTGTCAGTTTTCTCCCTTCTGTCCTGTCTTTCCTCCTCAGCCTCCTCTCCACATTTTCCCACTCACTATATTTTTTTTGTTTGTTTATGGTTTTCTTCTGTCCTCTTCTTCTTCTCTCTTCTTTCCTTTTTATGTCTCGCACCTGCGATGCAGGGCGAAGCCCTGCTGTCGCAGAGCAAGCCTATTGTTGGCGGTTCTGCTTACAAGGACTAAAGAGGAGACCAGAGACTGGCACGCACCGCCTGCCGTAATCGGATCCGGTCGCGCGTGCGTTCACCATCTCCTGTCTCCCCTAGCTCGTACAGCACACAGACAGACACACACACACACGCACACGCACACACACACACACACACACTCACGTACGCATGCACACACAGACACTCGCGCACACACCCCCTCTTCCCCCCCACCAGTCATCGGGCTCTTTTTACACACGCACGCATACATATACACACACTCGCACACAGACCCACTCGCACACAGGCGCGCGCACACATCCCCCCCTCACACCCCACTCACTGGGTTCTTTTCGCGTGTCCCTCTCTCCCTCGGCAGCCAATGAGTCATTCTCGGCAACAGGTGAGGCTCTCCACGAACACGGGAGCCCCGCTAGATCACACGCAAATCTTCTGACGGGCACAGGAGCGCGGGGTAGGCTCCCGTCTGCTTCCTGTATTTTTGCGGCCCAGCCCCCGTCCCAACACAGGTTGTCTGGCTTCCTGTTCAAGCCGAGCTGCAGCAGTGATTTTTTTTTTCAATACCTAACTTGTTTTCTAAATAGTATGGTTTCCCACATCTGACACGGCTGTTGTGTAAAACGCTCATGTGAAATGTCTTTGTGGCATCTTGATATCCTTGCATAACGTGCAAGGTCTCATTCGTGATAACTAGGACTTCACCCCAATGCCGACAACGCTGCTCTTCAAATGCCCCATTTCATGCGCTGTCTGTAGTAGAGCATCATTCTTTTACAGCACTCTGCACGGTAATCGCCTGTTCATAAGATCACTCCTCCTGAATATAAATAGGCCTCCTCTCCATACACTTCTCTCAGGCTGAGGCCCACGTGCACATATCCCCAACATTTAGTCATTGTCACCCCTGCCAACCCCGAGATTTTTTTATGATCTTGTCGCTTATAAATAAGACTTTGTGCAACACATGAAGTGGGGTTCTTGCGGCATCGTGTTAAAATTGAAAATCCTGGTGTGCCGTTTGGTGTGAAGGAACTCGACCAGAGTGTTGTTCCCATCCGAAGTCACACAGGGCGAACTCGAGTTTCTCCACTGGCGAGGTTGTTGTCTCACCCCTAACCCTCGAGGCATCAATGGACAGAGGGCAGGTGTGAGAAGTTGGCCCGATATGCAACGTTCGCTATTCTAGCGACCGCTATGTATCGTTCCAGCGACCCTTATGGTGTTTGGTTGTAAGTCAACCTTATAGACCAGCTATCCTAGTAGCGTGGATACGAGCAGTCTAAGGCTAAAGACTCGAGAGGGCGCGTTAAGCCAGCTGTTTACCACACATGTACCCCTCGAACACCAAGTGAAAGGACACCACACAAGTGTTATGAAAATAAACAGGATATTTATTAAGAATCACAACAGCCCTGTACTCTTTATGAGGACAGGGTACTAAGCACAAACCAAATCTCTTAGGAAAATACTTCAAGTGCACAATTAAAACAAGTGTCCGAGGACACGGAAAGGTTAAGGTCTCGGGCGGATCCGATAAGGCAAGTCGGAAGCGAGGGACTCGGGACCCTAGAGTAAGGAGGCTATGCAGGCACCGAAATGCCGAGTTACCTAGCCACGCGGGCTGCGGCTGCACAAGTCTTACAGGCGTCGGGGTCTTCGCTGACGAGCCAGGAGCCGGAAGAAAGGAGTTGCTGGCCGGCGACCAGTGCTGAATAGTTCGTAGAGATCCAAGCCTGGATCGGAGATTGATGAAACCTGAAAGCAGAGGGGACCAAGTTCGTACTACTAGCCAGTAGTCAGAGGGTACCAGGAAGGCACCGGTTGGCCGTCACCTCGACCAGGTGAGTGGGCGACGCTAGGCTCTGCAGTCTCACGGACCAGGAGGCGTTGTCGGCGACCACGGTGGAGGTGCGAGCTGTCCCACGAAGGATGATGCTGTCGGCGTCGCTGGGCCCAGGATGGGGCAACAAGCCTTGGCAAATCTCGGGGCCACGGGATGGGCCTAAGATGGCGTCTTGAGTGGACCAGGAGGGTCCGGGGTGCTTCTCGCAAGGATGGAAGCAAGGGCCAGTCTGGAGCAACCAGACCAGCAGTGATGATTCTCGGATGTCGTCACAGAAGGGCACAAGCCAGCGGCTAGTGACCAGACAACGCGCTGAGCAGCGAGCAGAAGGGCCCCACGCAGATCGTGGAGATGCTGGGAGACTGCACTTCGGTGCTGGAGCGGCTCAGGGTCGGGGCTTCTCGGACCCCAGAGCACTCACCAGGGAATTGCTTCGATGGTCGTGCTGGTTTAAGAGCGTGCAGGTTCTGATGATGGCCGGTCCCTCGAGGTCTCGTCGCACCCACAGATCACAGCTGAGCTGATGACGTGGGTAGAGGTCAGAGGTGCCAGGGAAGCCGGTTCTCGTCGAGCTGGGCCGTCGGATCCTTGAGGAAGGACTTGCAGCAAACCGCAGAGTTCTTAGTTGGTGCCCGCTGATGCAGGGTGACTACTCCTTAGTCACAAGGGAGAAATCTTGAGAAGAGTCTTGAAGTCCTTTCGTAGAAAGTATTCTTGATTCAAAGATGATCTAATTTGGAAGGGTCCCCGCTCCGGTCTTTATCCTAAAGAAAGGGGTGGGTACATGACTAGGTCCTGCCCTAAGGGTGGGACCAGGAAGGGGGGTAGTTACGCCCCTCTCCCCTGCCGGGCTTTCCCCAGGCCAGGGCTGTCGCCCCTGGAACTGGTTCTAACCGGCAGATGCGTAGTGAGCACCGGGGTGCCACTCCGCAGTCACCTTCTCGCCAAAGCCCTACCTACCCAGAATACACAAACCCTGTCTGGGACGGTGCGAACAGCGCCCTCGACAGGAAACCCTTTGTCCAAGTGCTCCTCGCTGGAAGGACTCCCAGCAGCAGGAGGTCAGACTTGTGTCTGTGGTGGCAGCATCCATTTTGTGGAGCTGAGGCTTTAGTTAACTTTAACCGGGGTTCACAGTTACGTACATGTCGTGTCCCTCTAGAAGGGCGGAATGCTAACCTCGTCGCCAGGGTTGGTGAGAGGGCAGCATCCCGATTCGTATGACACCTTACTCGACATGCCTTGATAACGCGATACCGGAGTTACCGATATGGTACGCGTTATCATGGAACAGCTATTGGGCCTTGATCCCGCAAGCTGCAGCCGGGCTCGGCTCGGGCCTGAACCTAACTCACACGAGCCCACGCACTCTGCCTTCAGGATTGATAAGGCCTGCCATAGGAGTGACTGATAGGGACTCGGGTGTCCAGTGTATGGTTAGATATAGGGCTACTATACCTAAAGCGAAGGGTGGTTACACGTCTTCGCCCCAGCTGTCGTGCAGCCAGTTGTGTCAAATTTGAGAGGCCAGCCAGGGGTGGCATAATACATGCTGCAGCTCCTGGCGGCCCTGGGTACACCTATGCCCTGCGTTACGGGGTCTGATAAGGTGGCCCAGTACCAATTGGTAAATGCACCTAGGGTACATATCGTAATTTAGAAAGAGAACAGCCAGGCTGTGGGTCTGATTAGCAGGCCCACAGCCAGAGAAAGTCGTAAACCAGTGAAACAAAAGCAAAAAATCTGGGTGATCATAGGATTGCAGACCCTACTCTCCTACATGACCCCCCCCCAAACGTCGGAACAATAAGCTAACCTTGACCAGGTGAGTCTTCTTGTTCTAAGTGGAAATATCTGGAGAGCCCATTGGCATTGCCATGATCAGTACCAGGTCTATGTTCCACTGTAAAGTCCATCCCCTGTAGGGAAATGGACCACCTTAGCAGTTTGGGGTTTTTACCCTTCATCTGATTTAGCCACAAGAGGGGCTTATGGTCGGTCTGAATCTTGAAGTGAGTGCCAAACAAGTATGGCCTCAGCTTCTTCAGGGCCCAAACCACAGCAAAGGCCTCCCTCTCAATAGCTGACCAATTCTTCTCTCTAGGGGTCAGCCTTCTACTTATAAAAGCAATGGGCTGGTCTTGACCATCAAAATTCAGTTGAGAAAGAACAGCTCCCACACCCAACTCAGAAGCATCTGTTTGGACAATGAATGGTTTGGAGTAGTCCGGACTCTTGAGGATAGGCGCCGTGCACATGGCCTGCTTTAGGTCATCGAATGCTTTTTGACAGCTCGCTGTCCACTGAACCTTTTTTGGCATTTTCTTGCTTGTCAGTTCGTTTAATGGTGTCACGATGGAACCATAGTTCCTGACAAACTTCCGGTAGTATCCAGTCAGGCCCAAGAAAGCTCGAACCTGAGTCTGGGTGGTTGGAGGAGCCCAGTCCCTGATTGACTGTATCTTGCTCTCCAGTGGCTGAACCTGGCCTCCACCTACAAGGTGGCCCAGGTATACAACCTGTGTCTGCCCTATCTGGCACTTGGTGGCCTTGATAGTGAGACCTGCGGCTTGCAGTGCCTCTAACGTCTTCCGCAGGTGGACCAGGTGATCCTCCCAGGTGGAGCTAAAGACAGCGATATCGTCAAGATACGCCGCGCAGAAGTCATCCAGCCCAGTAAGGACTTGATTCACCAACCGTTGGAAGGTGGCAGGTGCATTTTTCAGACCAAAGGGCATCACCACGAACTGATAATGCCCACCAGGGGTTGAAAATGCGGTTTTAGGCTTGGCGTCCTCAGCTAACCTGATTTGCCAATACCCAGCTGTCAGGTCAAACGTACTTAGGTAGTTGGCCGAAGCCAATCTATCGATAAGCTCGTCTGCCCTTGGTATTGGGTGGGCGTCAGTCTTAGTGACTGCATTGAGACCCCTGTAGTCTACGCAAAACCTCATCTCTCTCTTACCACCCTGGGTGTGAGGTTTCGGCACTAGAACTACGGGACTAGCCCAAGGGCTATCCGAGGGCTCAATGACTCCCAGCTCCAACATTTTCTGCACTTCACTCTTGATGCAGTCTCTAACGTGATCAGGCTGCCGGTAGATTTTACTCTTCACGGGCAAGCTGTCACCAGTGTCAACCTCATGGGTACACCAATCGGTCTGGCTGGGGGTTAGAGAAAACATATGTCTGAACGACTGAAGAACCTGTTTACAGTCGCTCTGTTGATGTTCGGAGAGGCTGCCACAAAAGACAACACCATCTACCGATCCATCGTCAGGATTCTGAGTGAGCAGGTCGGGGAGAGGGTCACTCTCCTCCTCCTGTCCCTCATCTAGGGCCATGAGCAAACTCATGTCCTTTCTGTCGACATATGCTTTTAGCCTGTTGACATGGAGCACCCTGTGGGGGCTCCGGGGAGTTCCCAGGTCGACCAGGTAGGTGACCTCTCCCTTTTTCTCCAGGATGGTGTAGGGCCCGGACCATTTGTCCTTGAGTGCTGCTGGGGCCACTGGCTCCAACACCCACACCTTCTGTCCGGGCTGGTAAACAGTCAAGACAGCCTTTTGGTCATGCCAAGCTTTTTGGAGTTCTTGGCTGGCCTTAAGGTTTTCAGATGCCTTTTCCATGTACTCAGCCATCCGCGAGCGGAGGCCGAGCACATAGTCCACTATGTTGGTTGCAGGCTTTTTGAGAGGTCTCTCCCATCCTTCCTTCACCAAACACAGGGGTCCTCTTACAGGATGCCCGTACAAAAGTTCAAAAGGGCTGTAGCCAACCCCCTTCTGTGGGACTTCTCTGTAGGCGAACAAGAGGCAGGGGATCAGGACGTCCCATCTACGCCGAAGCTTTTCAGGTAGTCCATGAATCATCCCTTTAAGGGTCCTGTTGAATCTCTCAACAAGCCCATTGCATTGTGGATGATAGGGTGTAGTGAACTTGTAGTTGACACCACATTCCTTCCACATAGCAGTTAAGTAGCTCGACATAAAGTTTGCACCTCTGTCGGAGACGACCTCCTTAGGGAAGCCCACTCTGGAGAATACTCCAACTAGGGCTCTTGCCACAACAGGTGCTGTAGTGGTCCTAAGGGGAATAGCTTCAGGATACCTGGTGGCATGATCCACTACCACCAGTATAAACTTGTGCCCTGATGCTGTAGGTGGTTCCATGGGACCGACGATGTCGATCCCCACCCGTTCAAAGGGTACCCCCACCACAGGCAGTGGTATAAGGGGGGCCTTCGTCGTGCCACCTGACTTACCACTGGCTTGGCAAGTGACACAGGAGCGGCAAAACTCCTTGGTATCTTCGTTCATGTGTGGCCAGTGAAAGTGCGAGACAAGCCTGTCCCACGTTTTCGTCTGGCCCAAGTGACCTGCTAAGGGAATCTCGTGGGCCAAGGTAAGTAGGAAACCACGCTGAGACAAGGGTACAACCAGCCTCCTGGTCATGCCAGGCTTGGGGTCTCTTGACTCAGTGTACAGGAGTCCATCTTCCCAGTATACCTTGTGGGTACCTGTGGCGTTCCCAGCAGCCTCAGCAGCAGCCTGCTGTCTGAGGGGTTCAAGAGAAGGGCAGTCTAACTGGTCCTTCCCCAGGTCTTCCCTTGAGGGTCCCCCTGAACCCAAGAATTCAACTTGATCAAGTTCGAATTCCCTAGGCTCAGTTTCCCGCAATTCCTGTAGGTCAGCCTCCTCTGAGACTTGATCCTCGACCTGGGGCAAGGGGGAAGGCGCAGCCTTAACCCTACCGCTCTTTTTCTTGGGAGGTGTCTGGTCCGCTGTTCCAGGATCCAGCACCTGTTCAGTGGGGCATTTCCTGACCTGTGACCTGGTCACAGCGAACACATGTGCTGGCAAGCCTAACATTTCCATGTGAGTCCGGTGCTCCACTTCTGACCATTGTGACGACTCCAAATCATTGCCCAACAAACAATCCACTGGGAGGTCTGGACTAACTACAACCTTCTTTTGGCCAGTTACCCCTCCCCAGGAGAAAGCTACAATTGCCATACTGTGATTGGTAGTGACATTGCTTGCATTGGTCACCAGGAATTCTGTACCTGGCATGATCTGTCCAGGGTCCACAAAGTTAGGCGTCACCATGGTGACGCTGGCACAAGTGTCCCTATAGGCCTGAGCCATCTTTCCATTTATGAAAGGCGTCTGTCGGTATTTGCCCAAAGAATTGGGGCTTACGTCAGGGGACACGTCCGCGTCCCCTGTACTGACAAGGACAGCCTGAGTGAGTGTGCCAACTAGGTTGTCACGCCCCTCAGAACCCAGGGTTAACCCTACTAAACCCTTGGGAGGCGCACTACCACTGCTGACTGTACTAGGGGGCACAGGTGCCTTAGGGGCTGCAGTGGCAGGAGTCTGCCCTCCTCCTTTCTTGGTGCACTCACTAAACCAGTGAGATTTACTTTTACAGTACTGGCACCATCTTTTGGATTGGCCTTCTTTCTTCTTTTGGGGAGCCTGACCCCCACCCTCTTTGGGTTGTTGGGGACCTGTCGAAGACTTCTGGTCATTTTGTTCCCCCTTAGAATCTTTACCCTTCTGGTCTGCTTTCTTCTGACCACCTTGATTCTGGCCCTGGTTCTGTTTAACTCTCGTGCGAACCCATCTGTCTGCCTTCTTTCCCAATTCTTGGGGAGAGGTCAGATCCGAGTCGACAAGATGCTGATGCAACAACTGGTTCTGACAATTGTTTAAAATTTGTTCTCTCATCATCAAATTATACAATCCTTTGTAATCAGTAACCTTACTGCCCAGTAACCAGCCCTCAAAAGCCTTAGTGGCACAATCGACAAAATCAGACCAATCTTGAGACTGCGTTTTCTGGGTATCCCTGAACAGCACCCTGTACTGCTCAGTGGTTAGGCCGAACCCTTCAACGAGTGTATTTTTCAAGACTTGGTAATCGTTCGCATCCTCTACCCTTGTGGTGAGGAGCTTGTCTCTTCCTTTTCCTTCAAAGGAGAGCCACAAGATAGCTGCCCACTGACTCTGGGGAACGCCCTGCACAGTGCAGGCCCTCTCCAAAGCAGTAATCCATTTGTGGATGTCGTCCCCTTGTTTAAAGGGGGGCACTATCTTCCCAAGGTGTTTCGTATCGAAACTCTTTTCCCTATTGCTAGGTACATTGCTGCCACCAGTGGGGACTACCCCACTTAACTGTTGCTCTCTTGCAAAGGCAAGCCTCTCTTTGGCCAGGGCAAGTTCTTCCCTTTCGATCCTTAGATTAGCTGCCCTTTCCTTAGCTTCGTACACTCTCCTCTGAGGGGATGTCATCCCTCTCTGAGACGAGTTGTGAGAGCCATTGGTTTGAAGGGATCTGCCAGAGCCTCTCGACAGAGATCTGGCTCGTCCATTCCCAATGTTAAGCTGACCTGATAGTGGCCCCAGGGGTCCCCCAGTACCGCTATCATGTTTGCTTAAGTTGGACCTGCTTAGTCTGACGACTTCTACCTGTCCCTTATCTGCCTCATCCCCAGAGAGATCCTCATCCTCATCTTCCTCCCCATCTTCGTTCTCAGTTGCGAGGTGGATGAGGTCAGGATCGTCTCGGGTTCCCTCGAGGGGAGGCATGTCTCCTTCTGGATTAGAATGGCTAAGAAGCTTCTCAGCCTTTCTGGCATCATAAGTCTCGAGGAGACCAATCAGAAAGGAGGTGGTGGGGTTAGCCCCTTGCTTAATCTTCCTAGAGGTACATACTTGTCGTAACTCATGGAAGTTAAGCGCAGTATATCTTGAAGGGATGACCTGTGGAGGGTCAACTGACACAAGGGGAGACTCAGAGTTTCCTCCTTTGTCCGACATACTGCTTCTAGTGTGGCGTAAGTGATGCACCTACCTACACTATGTGTTTCCCTACTGTTCCCTTGCTAGAGTTGCAGCCAAGGTGTGCTAAGCCTTGAGGAGCTACAACAGCTGGTTCAGTAGAACTCAGAGTATTCTAAGCTTTAGTTATATGTACTAACAGTACTTATGCGATCTTTCAACAAGATATTCTTAGGATACATGTGGTAAAACAACAGCAAGCTCAAATCCCAACCGCTGCTCACCAATGTGAGAAGTTGGCCCGATATGCAACGTTCGCTATTCTAGCGACCGCTATGTATCGTTCCAGCGACCCTTATGGTGTTTGGTTGTAAGTCAACCTTATAGACCAGCTATCCTAGTAGCGTGGATACGAGCAGTCTAAGGCTAAAGACTCGAGAGGGCGCGTTAAGCCAGCTGTTTACCACACATGTACCCCTCGAACACCAAGTGAAAGGACACCACACAAGTGTTATGAAAATAAACAGGATATTTATTAAGAATCACAACAGCCCTGTACTCTTTATGAGGACAGGGTACTAAGCACAAACCAAATCTCTTAGGAAAATACTTCAAGTGCACAATTAAAACAAGTGTCCGAGGACACGGAAAGGTTAAGGTCTCGGGCGGACCCGATAAGGCAAGTCGGAAGCGAGGGACTCGGGACCCTAGAGTAAGGAGGCTATGCAGGCACCGAAATGCCGAGTTACCTAGCCACGCGGGCTGCGGCTGCACAAGTCTTACAGGCGTCGGGGTCTTCGCTGACGAGCCAGGAGCCGGAAGAAAGGAGTTGCTGGCCGGCGACCAGTGCTGAATAGTTCGTAGAGATCCAAGCCTGGATCGGAGATTGATGAAACCTGAAAGCAGAGGGGACCAAGTTCGTACTACTAGCCAGTAGTCAGAGGGTACCAGGAAGGCACCGGTTGGCCGTCACCTCGACCAGGTGAGTGGGCGACGCTAGGCTCTGCAGTCTCACGGACCAGGAGGCGTTGTCGGCGACCACGGTGGAGGTGCGAGCTGTCCCACGAAGGATGATGCTGTCGGCGTCGCTGGGCCCAGGATGGGGCAACAAGCCTTGGCAAATCTCGGGGCCACGGGATGGGCCTAAGATGGCGTCTTGAGTGGACCAGGAGGGTCCGGGGTGCTTCTCGCAAGGATGGAAGCAAGGGCCAGTCTGGAGCAACCAGACCAGCAGTGATGATTCTCGGATGTCGTCACAGAAGGGCACAAGCCAGCGGCTAGTGACCAGACAACGCGCTGAGCAGCGAGCAGAAGGGCCCCACGCAGATCGTGGAGATGCTGGGAGACTGCACTTCGGTGCTGGAGCGGCTCAGGGTCGGGGCTTCTCGGACCCCAGAGCACTCACCAGGGAATTGCTTCGATGGTCGTGCTGGTTTAAGAGCGTGCAGGTTCTGATGATGGCCGGTCCCTCGAGGTCTCGTCGCACCCACAGATCACAGCTGAGCTGATGACGTGGGTAGAGGTCAGAGGTGCCAGGGAAGCCGGTTCTCGTCGAGCTGGGCCGTCGGATCCTTGAGGAAGGACTTGCAGCAAACCGCAGAGTTCTTAGTTGGTGCCCGCTGATGCAGGGTGACTACTCCTTAGTCACAAGGGAGAAATCTTGAGAAGAGCCTTGAAGTCCTTTCGTAGAAAGTATTCTTGATTCAAAGATGATCTAATTTGGAAGGGTCCCCGCTCCGGTCTTTATCCTAAAGAAAGGGGTGGGTACATGACTAGGTCCTGCCCTAAGGGTGGGACCAGGAAGGGGGGTAGTTACGCCCCTCTCCCCTGCCGGGCTTTCCCCAGGCCAGGGCTGTCGCCCCTGGAACTGGTTCTAACCGGCAGATGCGTAGTGAGCACCGGGGTGCCACTCCGCAGTCACCTTCTCGCCAAAGCCCTACCTACCCAGAATACACAAACCCTGTCTGGGACGGTGCGAACAGCGCCCTCGACAGGAAACCCTTTGTCCAAGTGCTCCTCGCTGGAAGGACTCCCAGCAGCAGGAGGTCAGACTTGTGTCTGTGGTGGCAGCATCCATTTTGTGGAGCTGAGGCTTTAGTTAACTTTAACCGGGGTTCACAGTTACGTACATGTCGTGTCCCTCTAGAAGGGCGGAATGCTAACCTCGTCGCCAGGGTTGGTGAGAGGGCAGCATCCCGATTCGTATGACACCTTACTCGACATGCCTTGATAACGCGATACCGGAGTTACCGATATGGTACGCGTTATCATGGAACAGCTATTGGGCCTTGATCCCGCAAGCTGCAGCCGGGCTCGGCTCGGGCCTGAACCTAACTCACACGAGCCCACGCACTCTGCCTTCAGGATTGATAAGGCCTGCCATAGGAGTGACTGATAGGGACTCGGGTGTCCAGTGTATGGTTAGATATAGGGCTACTATACCTAAAGCGAAGGGTGGTTACACGTCTTCGCCCCAGCTGTCGTGCAGCCAGTTGTGTCAAATTTGAGAGGCCAGCCAGGGGTGGCATAATACATGCTGCAGCTCCTGGCGGCCCTGGGTACACCTATGCCCTGCGTTACGGGGTCTGATAAGGTGGCCCAGTACCAATTGGTAAATGCACCTAGGGTACATATCGTAATTTAGAAAGAGAACAGCCAGGCTGTGGGTCTGATTAGCAGGCCCACAGCCAGAGAAAGTCGTAAACCAGTGAAACAAAAGCAAAAAATCTGGGTGATCATAGGATTGCAGACCCTACTCTCCTACAGCAGGTGTGCAGAAAATGGCGGGCTTGCGCGCGGGCAGCAGTAGCGGTCGTGTAGCTAATATTGGAGGGACCCCACGAGGCCACGCTCCACCTGTGGCGCTGGCTCGGGGGAGAAGAAACCATGGTAATACGGGGATGATAATACCTTGGTTATGGGAAACCTGACAAAGGGAAAGCTGCAAAATAAAAACACCAGCGGCAGCGATATTTATATACGCAGGACTCCAGGGATACACGTGCTGTTATGTACAGTAAGGACCCCATACATAGGACGCCACATGCGCTATAGACAGAAGGATATGAGTGATGTTCTGTGCACTGATAGCGAGAAACTTTAGTCTCCGTGGAGACAGAAATATTGCCTTGTGCGCTATCACAGGGGGGAGAAATGTTACTCTGTGTAGTGATGCAGAGAAAAATATTACTCAGTGCAGTGAAAGACCTAAACACGTGACCCTGCGATAGAAATGTCGACCATTGCAGGGATGAACGTAAAGACATCGCACTGGGGAGCGATGCACAAAGCTGCAGTTTCTATTCATGTCAGGGAGATTTTAGTTTCGCTCATAGTTTGAAGTGATACCGCCCTATAAAAACGCTCATCGCGGGATTTACTTTAATATGAATTAACCAGTTGAGCATCTGCGCCCACACATTTTAGAGATAACATGTTTGCAAGAGACATTTACTTTTTAACCTAACCAATTGTAAATTGTCAATCGTAATATTAAATCTATTTTAGTCATTGTATAAAAAAAAAACCTCTAAGGTGAACTTCTCAGAGCCTATGCCATGTCTTATTGCATATTGCCAGGGCGCCCCTCTCCCGCTCCATGCAGGGTCGGACTAGGACAGAAAATAGGACCGGTCACCAAATTTAAAAAAAGACCATGTCAGTGAACTAAAATGTTTTTTTTTAATTGCAAATTGCGGCAGTTTTTAACTTGTAAAGACAGTGTATAAGTGTTTTGCAAGTTATGGAAGACATCATAGATCTGAGCTTGCCGCATGAAGTGTTTATTTTAATATCAGAGAAATTAACAGTAAAAACCAGCCCAGCAGACCTTAAAACCGACTGCACACTGACTTGTCAAACTAGCTTTTGGTGCACTGCCACAGCCCTGTAGGTAAGGCCACTGAAATGATGACCGTCTGGCTGGTCAACTTCCTGTTGCTATATGTAGGTGCAAAAGTAGTACTAATGGGGTGCAAACTAATCACAGAGAGTGGTACCATTTCCAAGTGTAAACATAACAAAATAATACTATCACAAACAGTGCCACATAATGCTGCATAAGATGCCTTTTCTTGTCACATAGTTTAATCAACCCTGTCGCATAATTTGGCCCTCTCGTTCCGCATAATTACAGTTGTCCTTTCTGTATGCAAGTCCAACCCATGCTCCATGTATTGTATTATATTGTATTGTAATTGCATTTATATAGAGCTTACTACCCCTGACGAGGCGTCAAAGCGCTTTTTCGGCGAGTAGCACGCTACTCCGGGACCCATAGAGGATTAGTGTTGAATTAGTATAGTGAAACATGCAAGTACATTTTAAGTGGTGGACAGGTTAGTCAGTTAATTGGAATTGGAATGATAGCAGAAGGATAGAGGACAAAGGTTTGTATTTATATAGCGCTTGTTGACGCACGCTATTCAGGAAGCCTACAAAGGATTAGTGGTGAATTAATATGGTGAAATATGAAGTAATGTCAATGGTGGATATTAGTCAGTTACACTTGGACATTTGTTCACAATTCGCCATATGCCTTTCGTTTCTGTCTCACTCTCTCCTACCCCTTCACTGTCTTGGCCTCTCCACTCTTCCTCAGTTTCCGTCTCACTCTCTCCTGCCCCTTCCCTGTCTTGGCCTCTCCACTCTTCCTCTGTTTCCGTCTCACTCTCTCCTGCCCCTTCACTGTCTTGGCCTCTCCACTCTTCCTCTATTTCTGTCTCACTCTCTCCTGCCCCTTCACTGTCTTGGCCTCTCCACTCTTCCTCTATTTCTGTCTCACTCTCTCCTTCCCCTTCCCTGTCTTGGCCCCTCCAATCTTCCTGTGGTTCCATCTCACTCTCTCCTGCCCCTTCACTGTCTTTGCCTCTCCACTCTTCCTCTATCCCTCGCCCTCCCTCTCTCTCTCGCCCTCCCTCCCTCTCTCTCTCGCCCTACCTCCCTCTCTCTCTCGCCCTCCCTCCCTCTCTCTCTCGCCCTCCCTCTCTCTCTCGCCCTCCCTGTATCTCTCTCTTGCCCTCCCTCTATCTCTCTCTTGCCCTCCTCTATCTCTCTCTCGCCCCCCTCTATCTCTCTCTCGCCCCCCCTCTATCTCTCTCTCGCCCCCCCTCTATCTCTCTCTCGCCCTCCCTCTATCTCTCTCTCGCCCTCCCTCTATCTCTCTCTCGCCCTCCCTCTATCTCTCTCTCGCCCTCCCTCTATCTCTCTCTCGCCCTCCCTCTATCTCTCTTTCGCCCTCCCTCTATCTTTCGCCCTCACTATCTATCGCATCACCACAGCATCACTCAGGGGCACCACAACATCACTATGCGCTACCACAGCATCACTGCATCACTCGTTGCCGCCACAACATCATTCAGAGCCACCACAGCATCAATCTGTGCAACCAGTCAACAACAACTGATTCAAATATGTCCTCTCAATGTTTCAAGCTTTATTACAAATGTCACAAAAATATGTTGCTATTTCACTTCTGTTCTTGGATTTTGTCACAATAAAATACACTCAACATAATCTTCACAAAAGTTATTTACAAAAGTTTAAGCTATTACCATTATAAATTACAATACCTTTTATGTAAGTATTAATTATTTAACAAAAATGAAAAGCCATTGTTATTTGTAATATCAATACATCTAAGTCACTTAAATACAACACATTGCATTACAAATGCTATAGGTGTCACATTTGCGAAAGTTAAAACTATTGCCATTGTAAATGACAACGCTATTATTTTGCTATTTTCAAAACCAACACATAAGTAAAACATTTGTCATTTACAATACCAATAGCTCAAACTTTCCTGATGCGAGACCTATTGCATTGCAAATGCTTGTCTGTCCCCGCCCTTCACCTTTGCTTCCTCTCTTTACCCTTTCCCTGCTTCTCACTTTCCAATATGCCTTCTTTCCTCCTCTCATCTCTTCACCTTTTTTTTCTCTTTACACTGTTTATCCTGTCCCTCTCTGTTCTGTTCCCCTTTCTCTTCTTCCTTCCTGTGTCTTCTCTCTTCACTTCCTTTCCTCTCTAACCTGTCTATTTTTTTCCCTCAGACCTCTTTCCCTGTTCATCTTGTCTCCTGTATCTTCGCTTTTCACCTTTGGTTCCTCTTTATCCTGTTTATTCTTTCTCTTTCTCTGTCCTCTTCCCCTCTCTTCTTTCCTTCCTGTCTCCTCTCCTTTCTTCATATTTGCCTCTTCTCTTTACCTTGTTTATTCCATCCCTCCGTCCTCTTCCCCGCTTTTTTCCTCCTCTGCCTCCTCTCTTCACCTTTGTTTCCTTTCTTTACCCTGTTTGCTCGTTCTTTCCCTCTGCCCTCTCTTCTTTCCTCCTCTCTTCCCCTTTGTTTCTTTTCTTTATCCTGTTTGTTCGTTCTCTCCCTCTGCCCTCTCTTCTCCTCTGTTTCCTTTCTTTACTCTGGTTCCTTTTTCGCTCCCTCTGTCATCTTTTCTCTCTTCTTTTCTCTTCTGTCTCCTCTCTTTACCTTTTTTTCCTCACGTTACCATGTTTATTTTTCCATCCCTCTGTCTTCTTTTCCCTCTCTTCTTTCCTCCTCGGTCTCCTCTCTTCGTCTTTGTCTCATCCCTTTAACCTGTTTTCTCTTTCTCCCTGTTCTTTCCCCTATGTCTCTTCTCTGTCTGCTCTCTTCCTTCCTGTTTCCTACCACTTTATTGTATCTTCCTCCACTCCCTTTCTTTGTCTCTTGTTCTCTCTGACCTACCTCGTCTTTGCTCTCCACAGACGTACGCGAGGTGTACATCAGTCGTGTGAATGTCTGGTGCGGAACTGTGGGGTCTAAGGAGTTCATCGAAGAGGGGTCCGACCTGGAGCTCCGCTGCCGAGCAGAAACAGACTCCCCCCGAGAGGCCATCTACGAATGGAGCCGGAAGGTGAGTGTGGAGCCAAGACTGGCATTGAAGTTGGCCCCTGGGCCAGTGAGCAGTGCACCGCGGCTGGTGAATGCTGTCCCCCGACTCAGCTGGCGAGTGCAAGCAGTGAGTAGGACTGGCCAGCAGTGTGGCTTTGTCAGGCTGCACCCCCCAAGATGGAAAAGTGTGACTTGTTAAGTCCCCAGTAGACATCTACGACTGGTCCATGTGGCCTTGAGCAAGTGTCTCTTTGACAGAGGAATGCCTCTCTCTCTCCAAAGGTCGGCGCTGCCGCTGGCCAACCGTACATAACAGGCGACTTCACCATTAACCGGTTATTGCAGCCTCATCAGATGGCACAGGCCTGGCCTGAACGGTCACTCGAGTACACTGCAAGCTGTGCACCTGCACAGGGCCACCGAACCCCAGGGGCCACCTCGCCAATATATATCCATAATATAATAATCCTCTGAGGATGGATACATATTTGGGTGGCAGCCCCTGGCAGGGATTTGGTGGCCTCCGGTTCTGTTCCACTTCCAAACTCCCTGACACCCCCCCCCCTTTCACTGGCCTCCGTGCTCCGCCCCTGCCCTGAACCCCTCTTCCGGGGCCCCCCACCTATGCTCCCTGCCCAGGGCCTAGAGCCGCCTAGAGCCGCCCCTGGCGCTGTCCTCAGTGTAGGTGCAAACTCTGATAATGTCTGCCCTGAGGAGGGTGCAGGGCTTTGTGGGATGAAAAAACTGGAGGGTATCTCAAAGGGGCGTGGCCAGTGCAATTAGGGTGTGGCTTAAAACAATTAAGCTAAATATCTGTGCTTAACGTAGTGGACCGCCCGACTTGTATTTTGCTGTTTCTGCCATTGCATCTAGATATGAGACAACAAGTAAGATCTTACCTACAACAAGTCAGGACTATTGGCTTTGTCAATGGTTGTTAGTTGCATAAGATAAATAAGCAGCAACTATGGCTTGTATATAATATTGAAAAAGCTTCTTCTTAAAGCCCTGCTGACACCACGACAATGTTGCTGCTCCTGCGTTTCAAAAAGAGAAGGGAAATCCAGAGAGAAATGACTCTCTGTAAAGGATTTCCCTCCCCCTACAACACTCACCTGGCATGACGTCATGCCCTAACTTCTCCACTAGTGAGAAATGAGCAGTGCGTGCAGCACACATCCATGTGCCTGCTGTCAGTACAGTCTGGAAAAAACGGACCGCCTGTGCCAGGGCACAAAACAGAGCCTGATAGAGACCCGCTCCGAGGTTCCCTTTAAAAAAACTGCCGGTGCTCAGCACCGGTGAGACCCAGTCCACCTAAAGCCCTGGGAAGGTGCATTAACGCAGATTTCTCTTTCACTGAAGTGCCAGTCTCGTTTTGAAGAGGGGTGAACGACAGCCCCTGCAGGCGGGTGCAGTGCATTACCAGTCCAAATCTGCCTGCAAGGGGATGCTTGAAAAAGGGCTTTGTCCCAGCACCCCTCTTGGAGGAAGCATTGATTACACCTGTCTGTAGTGCAGCGCAGGCGTAAAGGCAATGTGACCCCTCGTTTGTACAAGGTCACACCCCCAAGCAAATGTGACCACGGCCATCTTGTGATAGCACCAATACAAAATGTGTGCGGGCTCCCCCCCCCCAAAAAATATATATATATAATGTATGCGGAACTCTAGCTTGTTTTCAGCAGCTTGATCTCCACCTTTTCCAAGCAAAAACGGACACGGACCACGAAAATCTGATGCCAATTATTTTATTTGTGCTTTGTCTGCCGCCATAACGTCTCGGCTCGGAGGAGACTTGATAACATGACAACGTGAGTAAATTCACCACCCACTTTTAAATTGGCTGTGCATTGGGTAACATTGATTACATGTCATAGAAATGAAAGACCGATTATGTCCATTTTAACAGTTAATAACAATGCCAAAACATTAGTGGCGGTATCCAATTTAACTTACAGGAATAATACATTTTTTGCAAGTCACTTCTCAGGGCAAAATAGCCAATCATTTGTGCAAAGATGCAAAAATTTACAAAATATGTGCAAAATATCGCTATAGCTGCAGAGGTTAAATAAAGCATAAATCCTATTAACCCCTTGGCCGCAGCGGTAATTCCACCGCGGCGCTAGGGGGGTGGGGGTCGCGCTCCCATGCTCCCATGCAACCACTCTGTCACGAGCCACGGGCGTGCTGTGCTAATAACGGAGTGGTTCCGTCACGGCCCCGCCCGCTCATCAATTTAGCCGCGCAGACATGGAATTGATGGAGCGTGGGGGAAGCGGCCGTGTTTAATATGCTTCAGGATCCTAAAAAATACTAAAGCATCCTGCAGTGCTGATTGTAAATATGCTAATCATAACAGCACAAGCATTCCAGGTTAAATCCCTAACTTGCGTTGACAAGTGGCAGCATTGCGCTTTAATAGCTCAGCTAGACCCACTGTTCTCAATCACTAACGCGAACATTAACCCAGCAGAGCAGTAAATAAGTGCAAATATATATGTTAGCATGCTTAATAACCACATCTTCTGAATTCATTGAGCACAAAAATAATCCTGGGATAAATCCCCATAATAAGTACTGTTTCTGTCTTTCTAATCCGATAAGGATACTATTTGACATGAACAACTACCCTAAAAAGTATGTGAAAAAATAATTAAAGTGCAAATATAAAGTGCAAAGTGTTGATTAAAAATATGTAATATCATGCTCAGAGGTAGACTGAGCCCAGTCATACCGGTCCAACATATCAAAACTATTGTTAACTCACAATTGTCCTGATTCGGTAACACATTCATTGCGGATCCAAAAATAAAATACTACATCTTAACAAATAAAATATTTGTATAAATAGTTATTTGTTTGTACTCGAGACGAGCACACATCCAAAACCTCTCTTCACACCCTGCAGCTGATGGTGCTGCCCACTGGTGCAGCTGTCTACCAGCCCACTGCTGCTAAACTTAACTGTACAGGCCTAGCAAAATCCTAACAATGTGACTAGACCTGCAGGTCTAGTGGCTGAAATAATCTACTTGACCTAATTGTAATGCTCTTGACTCATCTCCGGGTTCCAAATGATACCATCCTGGGCAAATATTTGAATTCACTGAGCCGCTATTTTCTTCTATTTCGCATATGAGAGCACTTACCAATATGTGAGTTCTGCATGTCTGCGGCACAAAACACTCTCGTTTGATTTAATAGACTCAACTTTTGCTACATATAGAATACAAATCTAGCCACATATAGGATACACATTACCCCCTTATTGCCTCTTAGTTTATTGACAGCCTTGTTATCATGGTTGAGGCAGTCACATTCTCTAATCATGTTTAAGACCGATCACTTTAAATAAATGCATCCCTAAAGCATAAAGTGGTAAAATAGTCATTTGCAATCAGGAGACTTTACATTGAAATGGCACCAACATTTCCCACTGACATCCAGTTTTATTGATAAAACTATATAGTGTATAAACAATAATATTTGGAAATTGAGTGTTCAAGGCATATGAGCTGCAGATCACACACTTTGCGTTAGATCGCCATCTGGTGTTGGGCTCGGATGGTTGCACCTTGTTGTTGTCTTGGAAAAAGTCTTTGTAGTCACGAAATAGGTGACTCCTTCCTTGGACAATAGTGTGCATGAGCATCAACTCCATCTTTAGAATGTTTTTTTCCGCCATTGGGTTCGGATGCAACTTTTGCGCAACGGTTCGAAACTTCGTTTTCAAACTTTTTCGACGCGCAGAACTTCTCTAACTCTCCGAATTCTCTTCAAATTTCAACACTACCTTCATCAGTTCGATTCCGGTTGTCGACGCTGGCCGCGGGGCCTAGCGACGCCGTAGGACCTACGGCTCATGGAAATGACGCCGTTCAAAAAATGCCCCCAGTGTGGAGCAAAGCTCCCACACAGTGATCATCATAAGGTCTGTTACCTGTGTGTCTCGCCAGAACACAAGTCCAGCTGCCAAGCCTGCTCCTCTTTTGAATCGAAAAAGACTATCCAAGATCGTCTGGCTCGACAAAACATCATGGCGCAGAGATCCGCTCCGGAGCCAGTAGTCCTCTTCGACGAAGACCCAGATGAAGATTCCGAAGATTTGGAAATCGTGTCCGAGGCAGAAGACTCAGACGACTCCCATCACTCCTGGTCAATGAGTGATTACTACTGCCCCTGCTCCAACCTCAACTTGTCACTTTTTAGAGTCCCAGTAATTAAAGCCTTTATGGAGGGCCTTAAAAGAATCATTCCTCCTAGATTACCACCCTCTCCGGTTTGGAATCTCAACATTGTTCTTACTAGGCTCATGGGACCCCCATTTGAACCTCTACATAAATGTGAACTTCAGTTCCTCACATGGAAAGTAGCTTTCCTTATCGCAATCACCTCTTAGAAGAGTAAGTGAGATCCAGGCTTTAACCATACAAGAACCCTTCTTACAAATACATCGTAACAAGGTAGTTCTCAGAACAAATCCAAAATTCCTTCCTAAAGTCATCTTAACCAATCAGTAGAGTTACCAGTATTTTTTTCAAAACCCAGACTCCGTAGCAGAGAGAGCTCTTCACACGCTAGATGTCAAAAGAGCTCCACTTTATTACATTGACAGGACTAAATCCTTTCGAAAAACAAAGCGATTGTTTGTAGCTTTCTCCCCACCGCATAAAGGTAATCCCATCTCTAAAGCTGGAATTGCAGGGTGGATTGTTAAATGTTTACAAATGTGCTACCAAAAAGCCAAACGCACATTGACAATTCCCCCAAGGGCGCATTCAACACGCAAACTAGGGGCTTCCATGGCATTCTTAGGGAACATTCCCCTAGAAGGCAGCAACAGGGTCTACAACACACACCTTCACCAAACACTATTGTGTTGACGTGCAGGCCAAGCAACAGGCTTCTGTGGGCCAAGCTGTTCTTAAAACACTCTTTCAAACAACTGCAACAGATACAGGTGACCACCGCTATGTGAGATACTGCTGTACAGTCTTTGCAAAGTGTGTGATCTGCAGCTCATATGTCTCGAACGGAAAATGCTACTTACCAGTATGCATCTGTTCTTGGCATGTAGAGCTGCAGATCAACAAGCGCCCGCCCATCCACCTCCCCGGGACTTGTATCTGTTCCAATATTATCTTACTTAGATATACACACATGGACATCTTTTATTTTCTACTAACTCAATCATTTCCCATCATGGCAAAAAACAATCTAAGGATGGAGTCGATGCCCATGCACACTATCGTCCAAGGGAGGAGTCACCTATCTCGTGACTACAAAGACTCTTTCAAGGCAACAACAAGGTGCAGCCATCCGAGCCCAACACCAGATGGCGATCTAATGCAAAATGCTCTGCAGCTCTACATGTCAAGAACAGATGCATACTGGTAAGTAGCATTTTCCTTCTGTAAATATTTGCTATTTGCACTTCACCAAGTAAAGTGTTCTGATTTGATTTTCTCCTATTTAAATATTTCTTTGCATCGCACTCAGTTCCAAAACAGTGTGCTTTATGAATTTCTGATATATTTTGAAATATTTGTACTATTCATTTACAAGCTTTCTAAATGTTTCATTAAAAAAAACTGACATTCTACAGCCTTTTGTTTGACAATGATTGGCAGTTCGGGCTGAACTGTTCCCATCAGGGTCAAGACTGATTTGCATATGTCTGGGTCCAAACTGGAATGGCATAGTGAACAAAAAACTATGGATTTAGGCCCAGACCCCTGTACTGGGGTGAATGTATGACCATGGTTCTGCATTCTGTCCATCAATTGTTCTTTTGACAATGATTGTTAGACAGCTTACTTGACAAAAACCTTTAACTGTTGTAAAAAGAGAAAAATAAACTCAATTTTCCAAGCTGCAATTTGTAAAAAGACAAACTGACATATGATCACTTTCCTTCAACAGAGAGCAAATGTCAAGATATCTTTATTGCTCATTAGCTTTGTGAATGAACACCTGTTCTTTTCAGATTATGTTCACTCACCAGAACGACCAATAAGAGCTAAAAATAGCTCAGCCTCATAAAATCTGACATTGCGAGTGGGCGAATAGGCTTTTCAAGGCTTGCTACATGTGAATACTTGATGCAATGCTTTAGAAAAGTTATCATGTTGCATTTAGAAAAGTAATCCTGTACAAGGAAATTGAAGTTGATTTTGAAGGTGTTGGATTTGGGCCCCAACATTGTTTATTTTTTTATGAAATATTAAGTGCCTTGTATGTCTTGAATATTGATGGAATACAAACTGGGAAAAACTGCATCGCAGGGTAGGGGTTTACCCCATTCACCACTGTCACAGTACTACACTCCGACAGCTCAATCCCCTATCTACGATTACACTGCATGCAGAAAAAGTATTTGGTAGAGTGAAATGGCCATTGCTTTGGCAGGTATTCGAGTGGTTTGAGGTACCCCAAGTGGCAATTGAATGGTGTCCTACTGTGCATTCCAGTCCAGTAGAGATGGTGCCTATTAACAGGATTACCTCATCCCACTCTTCATCACCAGAGGGACCAGGCAGGGATGTTCATTATTGCCTTGTCTACATACTCCCTATATGTAGACATTTTTTGAGGAATCCTATGGATCATTTGGGCATTAAATCTATTATATTGCCCCGAATTGATGTTACGGTTAATGCCGATGATGTACTGATCACCCACGCAGACCCGATTTCTGCACTTCCAGCAATCGAAGAAGCTTCAGACGAATATGAGAAAGTGTTGGATATAAACTTACGGCTAGAGCGGTCAACCTCGAAGCTGGGGAACCGGGTTTGAGTCTCGGCAGGATCGCTCAACACCCTGTGATTCTGGGCAAATCACAAAATCTCCCTGTGCCTAACAAAAATGAATGTGTCTATCTGTAACCAACCTATTCCTCATGTAAAACGTTCTGATACCTGATTTCTTCGGGTGGAGTTCACGCTATAAAACTCTAGGGGAAAAAAAAACCTAATCAAGGTAATACAGAGATATTAAACATAGGGACTCGCTGTAAATATACAGTAAATAGTATCACATACTTGGGTAGATTCCCACCCAAGCACTTTGCACTCCTCTCTGTCATCAACCTATCTGCATCAAGGTAGCACACTGCCCCTCCAATGTACCTCCATACTGACCCAGAGCATCTGTAATTAATTCAGCTCTGAGATCATTCATCCTTTTACCAAGGTACCTCATATATGAACTGCAAATGCGCAGCAATTCCAGAAAATCAACTGTACACCGCTCTGCCAATGCATCTCTATACATACCTGTCACTGTTTCACTGTCCGGGTCTGAGTTTTGAAACACAGAGGCTGCACTTGATGCGGATGGAATCCATAAACATCAGCAGAAGCACACATTTGAACCCGAGTTGGCGTGGCCTGCCTGCCACCGTGTCACCAGGTCACAGTCCTTCTTTGGGACAACTGTCCTTCCTGAAGCCTTCAGAAGCGGTCGCTCCTCACGCTGCTCCCTGTGGTATCGTAGCGCTTCACTGCCTCGCATTGCTCAACTAAAAACTTGGAAATTTGATAAATAAAGGAACCCCCTTCCTTCCTTGAGACCCTCTGGGTGAGTAGTGCGCTATACAAATTACTGAACTTGAACCTGGGAGGCATGATGAATTTCTAAATCTGTGGTTTATTTAAAAAATCACAAGGGATTTATCGAATCAGCCAGGAGAGAAGGCGCGCCGGATTTGAACGCGCTACTAGTCAAAAAAAGTCCTCATTAATGAGATGGAGGGAACAGGAAATTCAGAGCAGATTATAAATACATAATTTAGAGCCCTGATGATGTCCAAGTGTAGACAAAACGCGTTGGCTGATTGGATTGTTACTATATTGTGAGGATCCAACAATTTGAAAGATTTTTGAAATAAATCACAGAGTTTGAAATTCATCAAAGACTGCCTACGAACCTTTTTTTTGTACAAAACCATTACTTGAATAATAGATTTGTGAACGTTGTGAACCGAGGCGCTGCTTTCAGGATAGGTTATGAATTCTTGTTTATTAGTGGCCCAGTGGCGGTGAGACCATTGAAAGTTCACCTAATCGAATAACCAGTATTACACACCAGTGCACACACCAGTGCACACACCAGTGCGCACACCTTCTAGCCCTCACCGCCTTTTGAGTTGGATGAAGCATCAAACGTGGAGCCCAGGTGGCAAAGTATCATCAGTGCCTGCTGGGGACCCGCTGTGCCCCTGGAGTCTTGCATGTGATAGGTTGTGGGTCTGTATGCTGACTCCTTTTCCACGATATGTGATCAGATTTGGGTCTGTGTGCGGAGTCCCAGGTTATGATAATTTGTGGGTCTGTGTGCTGAGACCAAAGTTCCTGGAGTCCTAATTGTGAAATGTTGTGGTTCTGTGTGCTGACTCTTGAGCACCTGGATGTGGTATGTTGTGAGTCTGTCTGCTGAACCCCGTCGTATGCCGATACCGGAGTCTCTGGACCAGCGGATATGATTTGATTGTGGGTGTCTGTTCCTACTTCTGACCTCCAGTATGTAATACTGTGGATGTGGGCTAACTCCTGTTCGCTGGACCCCTGATGTGATAGGTTGTAGATAGGCGTTTCAACTCCTGAGCCTATGGGACCGCAGATGTGATAGTTTGTGGGTGGGTGTACTGGCTCCTAAGCCTTTACAGCCCCGGAGATCCTGGTGTTTACATCTGTTGTTTGCTTTACAGGGCGATGACTGGATTGTGGCATCAAAGACGTTAAGACTGAAGAAGATTGGAAAGGAGGACGCTGGCATCTACACTTGCCAGGCTCGACACCCAGTCCTGTTCAACTTAGTGAAAAGCAAGTCGGTGGAGCTGGAGGTGGTGGAGCCTGCAAAAGGAATTACTGCTAGTAAGACTTAACTCTTATCCACTCCTCAGTACCCATGCTGGTGAAAGCCTAACCGTACACATGCTCATCGCTGTCTGTGCCAGTGACAGGTGAAGCGCACACCTCTCATCTCTGTCTGTGCTAGTGACTGTGGTGAAGCTCACGCCTCTCATCGCTGTCTGTGCTAGTGACTGTGGTGAAGCTCACACCTCTCATCGCGGTCTATGCCAGTGACTTAGGTGAAGCTCACGCCTCTCATCGCTGTCTGTACCAGTGACTTAGGTGAAGCTTACACCCCATCACTATCTGTGCCAGTGACTTGGGTAAAACTCTCACACCTCTTTGCTGTCTGTGCAAGTGACTTAGGTGAAGCTCACACCTCTCATTGCTGTCTCAGCTAGTGGATTAGGTGAAGCTCACACCTCTCATCGCTGTCAGTTCTATTTCACAGGTTAACCTCACATCTATTCAGCATTCTGTGTGCTGACAGCAGTGAACCTCACACCCACTCGTCATTGTCTGGCTCATGACAGATGAACCTCACATTGCTGTTTTTGTTAGGGACAAAGGTGAACCCTGCATTACTTATCACTGACTGTGCTAGTGACTTATTCCAGCCTCAACAAACTCCCCTCTGTCTGCACTAGTGTCAGTGGTGAACCGCAGAAACCTGGTGAACCTGCTCTGAGTTAGTGACAGGAGTGAACCCTGCATCACTTATCACTGACTGTGCTAGTGACTTATTCCAGCCTCACACCCACTCCCCTCTGTCTGCACTAGTGTCAGTGGTGAACCGCAGAAACCTGGCGAACCTGCTCTGAGTTAGTGACTGGAGTGAACCCTGCATCACTTATCACTGACTGTGCTAGTGACTTATTCCAGCCTCACACCCACTCCCCTCTGTCTGCACTAGTGTCAGTGGTGAACCGCAGAAACCTGGTGTACCTGCTCTGAGTTAGTGACAGGAGTGAACCCTGCATCACTTATCACGGACTGTGCTAGTGACCTATTCCAGCCTCAACACACTCCCCTCTGTCTGCACTAGTGTCCGTGGTGAACCGCAGAAACCTGGTGAACCTGCTCTAGTTAGTGACAGGAGTGAACCCTGCATCACTTATCACCATGGGCGTCCGCAGGAGGGGGCAAGGAGGGGCGGTTGCCCCCCCCTGGAGCTCCCCTCCTTGCCCCCCTGGCCCCTGCCAGGGCCTGCTCTGACCGGTGCCATCCCACCGGGTGCTGCCTTTCTGGGGGCGCCGTGTTTACAACAGAATTATGATTTTAAAAGCACCTGCTGCTGCGCGTTCCTTTCTTCCTGCAATTACGGGGCCTCACAAACATGTAAGATAACTCCTGTGATTAATGTTCTTCCTGGCCAGAGATCCGAGTTTTGTGTAGTTGAGGTTTTTGAATTATGTGAAGGTAGTACAGAGGGTTAATATGCCTACTGCAAAGAACGTGTACCAAGTAGATCACAAAGTGCATTTAATGTAAATAGATCAGCAGGTTACTGCTTTTAAAAGAGCCATCCTTTTGTTACTTGCAATTTATAACTTAAAATCCTAGGGCCTTCTTTATGAAGGTCTTGTACTTCCGGTGCGTCACTTTTAAAATGGGGAAAAGTGTACCAGTGGCGCAAGGCCTTCATAAATGAGGCCCCTAATATAGAATAGTGAGGTATTAACTTTCATCATAGAAGTGCATACACTCTGCTAAGTATAGAACATAGATTAATGTTGCAACAAGGGTTAATTTGGGTAGAAATGGATTCTTATTATTAAAGAAAACTCCCAACTATGCTGTTTCTTTTTCGAATCTGAGTTTGTGCTTCTCCACACCAAGCACTCCGAAACTATACTGCCTACCACTACGGATGACATGTGACTCCTACACTTTTAGGGGCACATGCATCAAGTGATTTTGGGATCGCAAACGGTGCGAATCGCAAAAATCGTCCGTTTGCGATTCCAAAATCACTGTTTGGGATGCATCAACGCATAATTTAAGAAATAGATATTTTTTGCGATTTCTTAAATTGCAATTGCATTTAAGGAATCGCAATTTGCGATTCCTTAAATGCAATGCATGAAAGTTTTAAAAATAGCGAATTCGCAATTTGGGGGAGCAAATTACCATGAAGTTGAACTTCATGGTAATTTGCGAAAACTTTGAAAATGCACATTTGTGCATTTTTCAAAGTTTCATGTTACGCACACACATGCCCTTAGGGCATGTGTGTGCGCAACATATGTGCATGGATCAATTTCAGGGGTGTATCAGGGTCTCCTGTTGACACCCTGGCACCCTTGAAATTGCATTCTCAATTTGCGATTCTCTAATTGAGAATCTCAAATTGAGAATGTCTTCCCATTCATTCCTAAGGCCCTCTAGGCCCATAGGAATGAATGGGGAGGGATTCCTTAATTGCGATTCGCAATTTGCGAGTCGCAATGAAGGAATTTTAAGAAATCGCAATTTATTTAGCAATTTCTTCATACATAGCCATTTGCGATTCCTTATTAACGGTTCCTTATTTTTCGCTAATAAGGAATCGCAAATGGCATTGTTGATGCATGTGGGCCTTAGTCCTTTGGCTTATGTAACATTTCCTATAAACTAATTTACACAAGTATGATTGATGGTCTGTGTAATGTGTGTGTGATGCAAAGTGCTCTGACATACTTTAATGGTATGAGTAGCACTATATAACGAATTTCATGCATCTGAGAGAGAGTGGTTATGGAGACTTGGTCACTATTAAAGGGTGCTAGTGAGAGAATCCGTGGTGGAGGTGGTCATTGGGGCACTGGGTGCCACCAGCGCTAAAGCCTGGCCTGCCCCCTGCGGACGCGGGACGCCCATGCCATTATGCATTTCACATGGTGCTCCAGCCACTGTTCCTCTCCAACTCGCACTCTCTGTTGTAGTCTGAAGTTCCTCTGCATCCCAGGGCTCAGTAGTACAAGACGCGGGCTTCATTTTCCTGCACCTGTCCTTTGGCACTCTCTTCTAGGTGAACTCCTGTGCATCTCATTGTACGTCATTTAGTCAGAAGCGCCAGGAGACCTCGGACTTTATAGCGCGCTCTGACACAATAACAAGATTGAGGCAAAGTCTTCAAATAATTATTGGATTATAGTGATGGACTGCCTAGAACAGTTGCTGTTAAGTAATTTACTAAGTAGAAAGAATAGTCACATTTGAATAAAAGAGTATATTTTAACGTAGACACCGCTCTGACATAAAATGGTGGACATCAATGGATGATTTTTGATTTAATAAGTTGCATTTTTCAAGAAAGATAGCACAAACAGAAAACGAATGGAAATGAAGTGTTAGACATAAGTCAGTACAGAGGGGAATATCCAGATGGGCTAGGAAGCGTGGATGCTAAGAGGAGAGGGGCTGAGTCCATGTGTAGTCACCACTGTAGTCCAGAGCAGGGAGGAGGTGCAACGAGCAGGCATATGTAAGATGTATCCAAGAGTAGAAATGATCATACAGCCCTTCCGAGTCTTACTCATTGAGGGTTAGAGCAACTCATTCTGGGCACTTGCCCGCATTGCCGCAACATTACAGATTTCTCAATCAAATCAGGGATGTATCTCTAAAAATAATTTTTGGGTCCCTTAACATTTTCTTCCGCCCAATGGTATAGATAGCCAAACAGCAGAAAGTTTACATCCATGTGACTGATAGGCAGGGCCACTGGAATTATGCAATTGTGTGGCGATTTTTGCATAATTGTATATTTGCTGCATTTGTTGCATAATCCAACATATGCCGCATAATCTGCAGAGTTTAAGAAAAAAATTGTTTCTAGCTCAAACGGTTCAAAAGTTAGTAAAAACGTAGCGACACATGCTGATGGGCAGTTGAAAGTCCTTTGCAAAGGTTGACTGAACAACTTTCTGTAGTTTGATGCTATATTTGGGTGTTTAACTAGTACTAATGAGGTGCAACTAATGCCCAAACAGTGTTAACAAGTTTGAAGATGACAAAATGAAGTTATACTGTCACAAAATGTTCCACATAATTAGCTTTTTCTTGATGCATAATTCACGCAACCCTGCCGCTTTATGTGACCCTCCCTGCCTCATAATTACAGTGGCCCTGCTGTTAGGGTATCCCTGCTGAGTGCCTCATAATCTACTCACAGCGTAGAGTGTGATTAGTGTAGTAAGGCTGGGCCTGTCATACCCATGTGCTCTAGACTAAGATCCTGTGGCTGCGCTTGTGTGGTGAATGTGGCCTCAGGGAGTTCAGACCTCTGTGAGGACCATAGACAGTCAAAGTGAGGAAAGCACCTGGCTGCCGACGGCAGAGCCACTTTTCGCAGCTACCTCTCACCACTGGCGGGCCCCAAAACTAGGGCAGTTCCTCATACACACTTAAGGGTCTCCCAACCTGTGCACTAGAGTCTGAGCCCGCGCTGTCGTCAAAATGAGACGGTCAGAGAGAGAAAACAGTAAAACTAGGGGAGTCATGCAATGACACAGAAATGAGTATGAAAACAACACAAACTCAGCGTAGCAGGTGCTCCTGAGTAGACTGGGTAAGATTTTTACGTAGCATCCTGCCAAAAAGATGTCTGCATTCCTCACATGCACTAAGTTACTATCTGGTGACTTCAGAAACAAGGGGTTAGTGGGGCAGCGATGACCAAGCAGTTCGAACTTCTACTCGGACCTAATTTAAGAATTGCCATACGAGCTCCAAGACTGCAAGGTAACCAAGTTAAGTAACACCAGTACAAGGGGTAAATGTAATTTGTGAGGTATAGAGTAAAAATGGTTGTAGAAACATCCGTTTCATTTTCATGTATCATCCCCATCCCTAATTACCAAAAATACAGTACAAAAGGTCGAGAATCCATAATTAGGTACTTTGTAACGCGACAAAAAAGGCCATCCTTCCATCCTTTTTCAAGTTTGGGCTGAATCTCTTTTTCTGTCCATCTGTTCACAGTTGTTCTTAATCACAGTAAAGCGTTGTAAATGGCCACAACACGTGTTTTTATTTTTGTATACATTTGACGCAGGCAGCCAACTAAATAGCCAGTAGGTGCTTAGAAGAATGTAGGGTCTAAATTTAGTGGTTGTGAGATTTGCATAACTGAGGACCCCTATTCCGAGATCCTTCGTATACATAGACCTTCTAGGCAAGGGGGCACCACAGGTTGTAACTAACACGCCAAACCTCAGGACAGGAAGATTTCCAGGATAGCACAGGTACTGGTACAGTAACCGAAGTAAAGAGCAGCACAACGGACTACTTATTAAAACTGTGTTGGGGCCCTGAGAATAGGAAATGTTGTGCCTTGATCCCTGTTGAAAGCCTCTTTCAAGCTAGTCGGTTTGTAGCTCTTAATATTCAGCCTGTTCCTTCACTACTTGAAATGCCCTGGTTGGGAAATATACACTCCTCAGGGGCTTCCTTGCTTCCATTGGCCCCTCTGCTGCCTTCTGCTTGTCGAATCCAACATTAAGTTAACCTAGAAGCGCAGCAAGGTGCTTCAAGTACCTCAGGTCTGTGAGGGAACGAATCAGATGTTCCAGGGTCAGTGTCGCGCACAAAAACCATTTCCCAGTGTAGCTGGAGACCGAGGAACCAGCTGATCACAACATGTAAAAAGGCTGTTGCATCCTGGAGCACTGGTGGTTGTCGGGTCGAGGAGGGGCTAGCTTTGCAGATAGAGGATGTGGGTGCACATCCTTTGTGGAAGGAATCCACCCTTTTTCTCTGGGAGAAACTTACAAGGACAATAGCTGCATAACGTAAAACACAGATTTTTAAAAAATATTTTTCATTTTGTCGGACAAAACATATTAGTCTACACAAGACAGTGAGGTACATGGGGGCAGTAAGAGTAACAATCAATAAGGAATTCTTCTGCGCTGGAGTGACTGGTGACATAGTAAGTATCAATAGGGCACAGTGCGAGAGGACCAGCATAGTGTCTGTCAGTCACTGCCCTAATTTGCTGCTTATCATTTGATTCACTCTCAGGTGTGCATTGATGGGAGATTTATATATTTATAGTGTACTGGCGTGTGGTGCTTGCATCAGGAGTTGCCTTTTGTTAAAGGTGTAAGTTGTACTTCCAGGTTTCAGCGGCAGTCGTCTGTCACTCTTTCCTTTGTTGTTTTCATGACACAGCTGGTTTCTCCGGCGGCTGCTGTTTGTTCGCAATGGGTCAGGTTCTTGGCTCTAGTGAAAGGCGCCCTTCGGCTGCTTTGTATTGCTAAGAAGTGTACGTTTCGTCAGTGCACACCAGGCTCCCCGCAGAGCGTCTGCCTCTTGCTCTGGTGTTGTTTTTGTCCTCAGGCTGCTCCCCGCCCCTATTCACCTCTCTGAGAGCCAGTGCCCCCTTTGACAATCTCAACCTGCCACCCACCGCTTCCCCGCCTCTTCTCCCGGTTCACACCTTGGTGCTTTCACACTTAACGTCACCTCCAGCTCGCATTTTCGGAGGGCCCCGGGCTCCCTATCACCGACATGAGGAGGAGGAAGAGAGAGGGGGGACAGAGGAAGACTTGGAGTCGGGGAGACGGATACGGTGGAGGGTGAGAGTGAACGAAGAGGGGTGAGCGAAAGAGAGAGAGCAGCAGTGGGGAAAGAGAGACCGAGAAGTAGGGAGGAAGGAAGATGAGAGAGCAAGTGGAGAGGGAGTGGGGGGTCTGGGTGAGGGAGAGCAGCTTCAGAGAAGTGAGACCTGTGTCTTAACTCCACCAGTGAAGACAGCGGGTCCAAAGGAGAAAGAACCAGGCCAGACATAGCAGGTCCAGGCAGTGTGCACGAAGGCAGGCTCGGTGGGTCCGGAAGAGGGACAGGGCAGGCAGAACAGCTCCAGAGAAGGGCGAGCAGAACCGGACCAGGGCGAGCCGATCCGGACCAGCAGATCCTCCCTGAGCAGGGAGACGGCGCGATACCGAATCAGAATTTAGTGTTCAGCTTTTGGGGTGCCGGGGGACAACTTTAGGGTTCAGGGTGGGTGTGGGTTTTAAGGTGCCAGGGGGTAATTTTAGGGTTCAGGGCGGGTATGGGTTTTGGTGTGCAAGGGGGGACATTTTAGGGTTCAGGGTGGATATGGGTTTTGGGGTGCCAGGGGGACAATTTTAGGGGTCAGGGCGGGTATGGGTATAGGGTGCCAGGGGTTTAATTTTAGGGTTCAGGATGGGAATGGGTTTTGGAGTGCCAGGGGGACAATTAATGGATCAGGGTGGGTATGGGTTATCTGTGCCAGGGGGGTAGTTTTAGGGTTCAGGGCGGGTATGAGTTTTGGAGTGCCAGGGGGACAATTAATGGATCAGGGTGGGTATGGGTTATCTGTGCCAGGGGGGTAGTTTTAGGGTTCAGGGCGGGTATGAGTTTTGGGGGGCAGGGGTAATTTTAGGGTTCAGGGTGGGTATGGGTTTCAGGGTGCTAGGGGGTAATTTTAGGGTTCAGGGTGGGTATGGGTTTTGAGGTGCCAGGGTTCAGGGAGGGTATGAGTTTTTAGGGGGGTGGAGTAATTTTAGGGTTCAGGGTGGATATGGGTTTTGGGCTGCTAGTGTGTCATTTTAGGGACCAGTGAAGGTATGGATTTTGGGGAGCCACAAAAGAAAGATGGCTGTGGCACAACAACCCTATGGTGTATGAGATAATATGTGGCCTGCTTCCTGCCCCCCCAATGGCTCCTCCTGCGCCCCCGTGTTTCTTGTGCCCCACCTGGCACACATCATGTCAAAGGATGGTGATGACCTTAACATTTGCCCCCCCCTGGAAAAATTTCTGCGGACGCCCATGCTTATCACGGACTGTGCTAGTGACCTATTCCAGCCTCAACACACTCCCCTCTGTCTGCACTAGTGTCCGTGGTGAACCGCAGAAACCTGGTGAACCTTCTCTGAGTTAGTGACCGGAGTGAACCCTGCATCACTTATCACGGACTGTGCTAGTGACCTATTCCAGCCTCAACACACTCCCCTCTGTCTGCACTAGTGTCCGTGGTGAACCGCAGAAACCTGGTGAACCTTCTCTGAGTTAGTGACCGGAGTGAACCCTGCATCACTTATCACTGACTGTGCTCGTGACCTATTCCAGCCTCAACACACTCACCTCTGTCTGCACTAGTGCCAGTGGTGAACCGCAGAAACCTGGTGAACCTGCTCTAGTTAGTGACAGGAGTGAACCCTGCATCACTCATCACTGAAAGTGCCAGTGACATATGCCAGGCTCTCACCCAATCCTCTGTTTGTCTGCTCTAGTGACAGAAGTGAACCCTGCATCACTCCTCAGTGATTTTGCTTGTGACAAAGGGGAGCCACACATTGATTCTTCAGTCTGTTTGTGACAAAGTTGATCCTCGCCATCACTGTTTGTGCTAGTGACAGATGAGCCTCACATGACATCCCTGTCACTTTAGCTCATCATTATCTTCCTGGTGGAGGTGAACCTCACATTCCCTGTGTTATGAGCCCGTGGTCTCAGCTCGTGTGACTGCTACGAGTTTATCCAGGCTAAATATAAAATGATGGTTGTGCATGGATGAATGTGTGTTTTTCTAATACTAGTCTAGTCTAACTGGTCCTTTGTAGAGCGCTCACCCACCAGTAGGCCTCTTGGCGCTAACTTGACACAGAGTAAAACTCTAGCACGATTAGTAAGCTTTAATAACATCTCCATGTTTTAAATTCTTGTTTTACTTTGCTGGTGCATAGAATTGCACAGAGCAGCTCAGATGGAGGCTTTCATGGTGAGGGGGCGGACTCTAGACGCTCTGACCTCTTACTCGCCTTCTTGCCCACTGCCGAAAGCGCACCATGGCTGCGCAACCGGCGCGTGCCGATCATGGACAGGAGCCATTTGTGAAGGCTACAAGTAAGCAGCATAACACATAAACACAGTTCCAGCAATCCACTGTGGTTTTATTGTGACTTTATTTGGACTAAATACATGGCACCCCACTGTAGGAAGACGAAATTGCACCACAAGTACCAGGAGCCATAGCGGTGACCACGCCCATCTGAGCGGGTACTTAAACTGAAATCTGTGTGCAATCACTGCCATGCAAAACAGCCCTAAAGTCAAGCCTATGAAGAAGAGAGAGGGATCTCGAAACGCGTCGGCTGGAAGAAGCAGCTGTTGACTTCGTTATTGTTGTGCTGCAGCTTCATCAATAAATCGAGTGGCTATACCTACCTGTGTGGGCTTCTGCTGTTTGGGGCAACTCTTTGATTGGATGTATATATGTGTGTGTATATATATATATATATATATATATATATATATATATATATATATATATATATATATATATATATTTGATAAGAGTGACTGACATTATTACGCCAAGAGAACCGGGTTTATCTTGATCAAGGTTGCTTTCAATTCTTTCTGTATAATGGAGAAAGTGCAGAAAGAAAGGCTAAAGCTAAGTTATTATTGTCTAATAATTCCCAATCACATTTTGAAATGAATTATTTATAAACTACTGATGTAGTGATCTGACCACAGGCATTGGATTGTCTATGAATCTGTGTCCAGCTCTGATCCGCAGCATTTCCTTTCATGTGAGTAGGATTAAAGGTCCATTGAGAGGGCTGAAGTGAATCTAACAGCTCACAGCATTCTCTGCCTTTGGATGAAGGATCTATCCAAGAGTTGAATAAACCTATTTTCAGTCTGGTAGTAGAAGTCCAAACAGAATAGACTAAAATTGGCTGAGTTTTATATTCCCTTTCTCAAGCAGCAGTGCAAGGAAGTTCTATTGAATAAGCATCTGCACTCCATAGGTTTTAGGAACCGAGCTCTAAAACTGCGGAGGTAATTTCTGACTGACCGATGCAGTGGGTGGAGATGGAAAACACCAGGTCCAGCCCTTTCTCGCTTCCTTATGGGGTGCCGCAGAGCTCGGGACTTAGCCCTACTCTTTTTAACGTGTATGTTACCCCTCTGGCAAAGCTCATTCACAGTTCCTGGGCTGACCGTACTGTCCTACTTGGACAATGCACAGATTGTGGTATCCATCTCATCACAGGTTGAGAATGATGGCAACATTTTTTGCTGCTGTATGTCGGCAGTCGCAAGGTGGATGCGGAGCAACTGTCTCCACCTAAATTCGGACAAAACGGAAGTATTACTCTTTGGGAAAGAGACCTCCTTTTGGAATGCTATCTGGTGGTCTTCCGAGCTGGGCAACCCTCCGAAGCCAGAGCAGAAGGCAAGAAACCTGGTAGTCATTTTTTACACCAAATTGTGTTTCTCTGCCCAAATTAATGCAGTGACCTCCGGGGGCTCTTTCTTGCTACGGGTTCTCCAAAACATGTCCCATTCATTCCGTTTGACCTACAGAAAACTGTAATATTGGCCATCGTCACATCCAAGATGCATTATGTTAATGTTCTATATCTAGGCATCTCCAAGTATCTGATAAAAAAACTGTAATGCCTACAGAAAGCTGCTGCAAGAACACTTTTAAAAACACTCCTCTAAATTCAAACCAGTGTCCAATCGACTGCATGCCTTCACTGGCTGCCAGTAGAGGAGAAGATCTCCTTCAAGGCATTATGCCGAATGCATAAAGCCTTCACACGACCGGCCCGCTGTATTTCCAAAAACGACTCTCGTGGTGCACGCCAAGCAGAAATCTTGGATCTAGCTCTGCATTTATGGCCACGGTCCCAAGAATCAATAAAGTAAACTGGGGTGGCCGAACATTGGCCTTTCAGGGGGGAAGGCTATGGAACTCTTCCCCTTGCTATCCGCTCGCAGCCGACCCTACAGTTATTCAGAAAGCAGCTAAAGACCTGGCTGTTTCCACTTTAATTAGCGGAGTCATCCAGGCTTCACTCAGCCCGTTGCACTTTTGTTGCCTTTGATCTGCTCAGCGCTAAGACTCCCTCTGATAATGCGCGCTCTAAAAAATTATATCATATCATTGGGACCTGTGTTTGACCTCATGGCCACAGGTTCAAATCCCGGTGGGTCCACTCAGCTTTTCATCCTTCTGAGGTCTATTAAACTGAGAAGGAAACATCATTTACTACGAAGTCTTTACCACTGGTGACGTTTACTACGGTTCACTTACCACGCAAACGTCTTTTCAACGCGGTGCATTCCACGACCGTCTTTACCACGCAACGTTCTTTCCTTCCAGTCTTTGTTTTTTGTCCTGCGTGTTCATCATTAAGAAAAAGGAACTATAAAAAAAGGGGGCTTGGGGGTCCGGGGGGGTCTCCCCCACCCCCCCAAAAAAGCAGATTGAAAAAAAAAAAGAAGAAAACTGAGAAAAAAACGATAATAAGTGCCTCTGACGATCAAGAAAAGAGTCTCCTCAGCGACGTGGCGTGTACGTCATTATAGTAGTCCTGTCTCTATTTTTCAAAACGTGTTTTGACGCTAGTTTCCGTGAAGGGCAGCTGGTAAAAGGCGTGGAGAGGTGAGATAAGGATCCAATGTTTATACATAAAAAAAATATAATTAAAGCGCATTGTAAATTAAAAAAGAAAGGTAATCTGTAATATTGATTTGTTATAAACATCGATATTTTGCTTTGTTCGGCAGTTTGGATTTTTTTTTAGCCTATCAGTATCATTATGTACAGGACGGAAGAGGTTAAGTAACGTAAATTTTGCGGTGTATAATCGTGCGTTGGAAAATGCTTCGTGGTAAAGACGCATGCGAAGTAAAATTCGCGTGGTAATGCCATGCGTGGAAAACGTTAGCGTTGTATTATCATATATTCAAACTGAGAACTATTGAGTTGTGTAACAGAAAGCATCTGTTATCCAGCTCCAAGATACCCTGCGCTTTACAAAACACAATTGTGTTACATGATATCTGGATGTGTAAACTGTGTGTCTAGTGAGTCGACAATCTTGTAATATCTCTGTGTAAATGGTCTGCCAAAGCCACAAATTCCAATTCACTTTCCCCATGCACTAACTAAAAGTAATCTTTCTGGACACTATGTGATTGGATGCTCAAAATTGGGATTTTCTATAAGCACAAAAAAATGACATCAGCCAGCTGCATGCAACTCATGCCCACTGATGGGTTCGAAAAGGAGGGTACAGTGACCATTTAGAAACATGTCAGCCTTTTACGTTGAACCAATAAGCCACAATTCTGTAAAAAGTTAATGGTAAAAATCTGACATTTTTGGGGACCTGTTATGTTGAGAGAATGTAACTTTAATGTAACTTGTACCTTTCTGGAGATTTGCTAAAGATCTGCATTTGTTTGTTATAATGAAGTTATCTCAAGATAGTTCATTTCATTAAAATTAACCCTTATATAATGTATTTATCGCATATTATTAAATGTGTTTCTAAACATCTCTCTCGGGTGACAAGTCCCAGTGTCCACCATGATTATTCTATCAATTCAAAACATATTCCTCTCTGGCATGAAACCAGTTCTGTCTTTGCCAGAATAAATTTGCAGCATAAAGGCATTCACAGTTTCCAGAACTATATGGCTGTAGTGCACATGCTCTCTCTGCACACTCCTGCCATCTAGTGTTGGGTCTGGACGGTTGCAAGTTGTTTTTGTTCATAGTTGTTTTTGAGTTGAAAAACCTGTTGCAACTTCACCTTTAATCCACATTGCACCAAGGGTTGCAGGTTGTTTATGCTCAAAGTTGTTCTTTAGTTGAAAAACTTGTTGCAACTTCACCTTTAGTTCATGAAGTACCAAGACAAAAACTCCACGTCAGATTGTTTTTTCTGCCATCTGGTTTGGGGGTTCGAGTTTCATGTCTGGGACCCAAATCTCGTGCCGCTCACAGCGGACTGCCCCTCCCCCCTCCCGCGGCGCCACCGCTTTAGTGACCGTCATCAGGACTTTGCCCCCAGGAAATGATGGTGAACCTCTTGCGTGCCAGCCGCAGAGTCTTTCTATTGACATCCGAACATCTTGGAGTGCCTGGAATTTAGGACTTGTTGCTCGACTGTGACCAGGACCCTTCACAAATCATCACTGTTGACGAGGCCAGAGAATGACTGTGGGGGTGCTATGGAGAGAACACCCTTCCAGGCTTGCCCTGGGTGCAACACAGAATTCTCCTGACTAGGCCATCACAGAGTGTGTACTTTGTGCTTTTTACCAGAGCATAACAAGGCCTTGTGTACCACCTAGAAGTCACTTTGGTTCTTGAAGACCTCTCTGTACCAAAGGGAGAGGTGCTAGGGACACAACAAAACCAGAACTGAGAGTCACCCGCCACCCCCAACATATTTGAGCAGGAAGATGTCCTCGCTTCTAGGGAGAAGAAGCAGGCCCATCAGGTCTTCGCCCCGCTTGGGGGAACAGAAGCCCAGAAGTGGTAGCCATTCCTCAAGGCCTTCAGTCCAAAGACCAAGGCCACACTCAGGAACCCTGTTTGTCCTCCAACGTGTAAGAGTCATCCCCCACTGGTTTGACCTGGAAAGCCTAGGTCGACCGAGGCGGAGCATAACTCCAGAGGGAGTCGGACATAGAGCACTCATTAGGCGCTGACCTACACGTCTGGCTCGACTGCCAACTCCCTTGAAAACCAGCTGCACGGGGCACAAAGCCACTCCAAGAGTCACCATTGCCTCAGACCTGAAGCACTGCGACACCCCATCAGAGTCCAAGTCGATGACCAGGATGGCACCAAAGTTGACACCGAAAGAACTATCAGCACCGTGCTCTGATACAAGCGAGAACCCGATCATGCTGCTGCTCCTGGAAGCCCTGGACAAGAGACAAAACAGACTCTTCCACAGGGAAGATTTTTACCAGGCCTCAATCATAGGAGCACCCACACACACCCTTCCAGATCCCCAAAAAGAGAAGACTAACTTGTGAAGAGGAACTCCCTTCTCCAAAGAGGGTCAGGAAGAGGGCTTCAAGTCCACCAGCACAGCCCTCTGCACTTAGGGATCCCATACCAACCCTCTACTGCCATGCCCTCACACAGTCTCCACAACCCCTGCCTCAGTCAGTCCACACTCACTCCAGCCAGGAAGGTCATTCTACTCCGGGACCTTTACTCTGAGCCTTTAGCACTGTGGGAGGGAGACTACCCCTGGGAGAACTACAAGGTGTACCTTCCTGATAGTCCAGACTTGGACGCAAACCCTTTAAAGAGTCCTCACTAGGCACAACTACCTTGTACCAAGAGGTGATGCAGGGAACTGCACAGCACTAAACACTTAAAATGCACACGATGCAGGAGGGGCCTCCTCATCAAAACCTCTCCAACAATCAGAGGTGCTTACAGAACTTCGCAGTGCAGCGGGGATGCTCAGAACTTCCCAAGAGAACTTTAAAGACCTGGTGAAGGCCAGGATGGCCACCTGCAAGGGAGTAATCAAATTTAAGGCATCCCCTGGTATACATTAAGGGGCCGTGCTCCTCTTGACTTGCTGGCGGTCCACATAAGAAGGAAACAAGCCTCAGCTCATGCAACTGGGGCTGCTCCTCCAGATAGTAGAGCAAACTAATAGATGCAGTTTGGAAGTGTGTGGCATTGGGGTAGCCACACAACAAAGAATCTCTAACTCGGTTGACTTGTCCTCCCGATGAGACTGACTTCACTGGGATGTAATGGAAGGGCTGATCATGATAATCGGAAAAGGGGCCAGGAACTGGCACCAAATTGGTGATTTCAGATGTGAACATTAGTCTGTGTTGAATGCTGCAGACATATCATTGAGGGACTATCTTCTTGTTACCCTATGATTGGCTGTGAATTTATGACATTTTGGCTAAATGTTCAGCAGCATCTGTTAAACGTCAGTTCGATGGGTAGTACCTTTTCGGCCTGCAGGTCGATACCATGCTCGATAAAGAAGGACATGAATGAAAGCAAAACTAAGAGCGCCCTGCAGAGCTCGGCACGTGCCTTTCATAAATTGTAGTACAACAGGGGGTGGTGATGGATTAAATTGTAGGCAAGAAGAGTCACAAACACCTAAGCCCTCCTAGAGGCAGGGCTACCAGCAGGACCGAAGCACCCAGGAGATCTAGCCTGCACAATCTTTTGCAGGGTAGATACCGGGGCAATGGTATGGGTAGAGGTCAATCCAAAAGGGGCGTGACTGCCTACAAAGAGTGACTTCCTCAGTATCCCACCCGCCCCCCCATCTAGATCATACACCTGTCAGAGGGAGGGCTGAAGTTCTTCTTTCCCCACTGAGTGGAAATATTCTCTTGACAAATGAGTGCTCTGGGATACTACCCAGAGTTCCACACCACTAAACCATTCCATCTCATTGCCTCGTCCCCAGCTGCGACCATCTGGGTCTTCGAAAGGAAGGCATACAACTGCTCCTCACCAAAATTTCTCTTCAGCTGGGTCCTCCACACAGGCAGAGTGAAGGAGTTTACTACCTGTACTTTTTAATTCCTGAAAAGGACAATATTCTACAGCCAATCGTAGATCTCAGCTCTTCAATCGCCATATCTTAGCGAATAATTTCCACAGGACATGTTATGTTAGTATGAATTTGTAGAGCGCACGTTCACCCTGGGGTTTCTTGGCGCTGTGTACCACTGGGGAACCCGTCCTGGCTTTTCCTGTGAGATGGTCCCTATTGGGCATCCCCAAGGTGAAGCCAGGCATCCCCGGTAGTGAGGGGGCCGTTGTGGAGATTAAGCAAGCTATTGCCCAGAGTTGCAGCGTGGGACCCATGGATAGAGAGGCACCAAGGCGAGATTTATCGAGCCCGCTGACATTGGTTCCGTACCCTGCCGCGTCGGGAATTGAACCCTGGTCCTGGGCCGACCTCTGCTTCTGGTCTGCCGCCTCTAACCGGTGAGCCACACTTCTCCACAGGACATGCCTGCAGGATGTCACCCCTCTGCTCATACGAGGGACTCCATGGGGGTCCTCAGTATTCAATTTTTCTCATCCGTATACATTCAGCCCTCCAGCAGAACTTCTGCATTGTTGTAAGAGGACACCAGCACCAGTTCAACATACTCCCTTTCAGGGTTCACTCCGGCTCCAAGGGTGTTTACGAAATTCCTAGTGGTGGTGGCAGTCCATCTGCGCATAAATGCCCTATATATCATTCCTATCTGTACGACTGGCTGATCAAGAGCAACAGCAGTGTGTTTGTGCCACAAGAGAAGGGTTAACCATCATTGTAAAAAAAAAATGTTTTAAAGTCCCACATTTATCCGCTGCTGATTCAGCACTTTCAACGGTCACTCTGAAACGCGGGCATCTGAGAAGCCTATCCGAACCAAGAGAGGATGGTGGAAAGATGGCTACCCAGCTGAGGTTCTTAGTAGAAGTTCCTGTTTGGGGATCACCATTTGGTGTATATCACTGCACATGTACCTAGCCATCTGCCCCATTACGAAACTCCATTGCATCGGAGGCAACACTGGCTATCCTCTATATAAAACTGGTTGGTCTTTTTCTTTATTGGATGCAGAGGCCCTGATTCTCTTCGGCTCGTCCATGAAGGCCCAGACTAGAACCTGGAGACCGGTGAGGCACTAGAGACATGCTTGGGAAGGCGCTTTTGTGGAATTCCAGCTAATCTCCCACCCTTCGCCCTCACCAATGCCTGCTGGAGTAGATCCTAGGTGCATGATTACTGAGATGGTTAATTGACCCAAAAAGGTTGCACACAAGAATGCCTCACAGAGAAATGCCGCATGAAGCCCCACTCTGTCTGCTGCCCAGTAGCTGCAAATAAACTAAAGGAGTGACCCATCCTCTGCCCACAACCAGAGCAGGCCTGAGGACTACCTAATGCTGATGCAACAACCTGCGGCGACCAAGGACAGTCGTGGTGAGTATGCCCCCCAACATGATGTGGCTCTAACCTGACCGCTGCCACGCGACCAGCCCTCAATCTAGCCCTGTTTTCCAGGGGATTGCTAGACTGTTGCTGCTCGCGCAGTACTGCACCTTAAAATCCGCAAGCTGGCTAGCTGCTTGTTTCCTTGCAGACTGAGCCGGCTCACGGCCTGCATACCTGAACTGGATTGGCCGCACTCAAATAAATCCATCTGCATCCAGCCACTTCTCCTCCCTCACGTTGGGGCCACTGCCTACACCGGAAAAGTCTTTGCCCAACCGCTAGGCCCACGTTCTCATGCCCACGATCCACAGGGCTCGTTCTTGGAGCTCCTTAACAGCCGGAACAACGGATCCAAGGAAGCTTCACCTAGAGCCCACAAGTTCACCCATATCCTTGCGAAAACACGAAGGTTCACCCCAAGATAGGACTAATCACTACTGTTCATGGAAACTAAGACTGGGTGACCTGACGCTTTGCATATAAAAGTGAAGGACTCAACACTGAAGCTCTTTATTTGAAAATAAAAAAAGGACTTAACGCTTTTAAAACTAGTCCCCATTGCAGCTAATAATGCAGTTATTGTGGAATGGTTAAAATATGATCCCTGCCATAAACGGGTCAAATTCCTTTTACCTCTCCTATTCAGGCTCTTCCCAATCCCAATGCACCCCCTTAACACCTGACATATCAGCTTCTGAGCATATGAACATGATCTGAGCCTCAAGGAAAGCATCTGTGACCCATGTTGAGATTTGTAAGGATACCTGGACTGACCCCACCCCACCCCTCCCACTCAGTCAGTCGCATCTGATCGCATAGACATGGAGACCAACCCCCAAGAGCATCTGTCAACATATTGACGCAGGTACGCTGCCATTCCTTCAGACGTATATATTCCCCATATCTAACAAAAAACACATCCAAGAGCATGACACGAAGACTTCTAAAATCTAACCCAGACATGCTAAATTCTGACCCGTATTTCTGCTTAAAAATTGGATCTGATTTTCTACACTAAAAGAAAAGCACAATGGAGGAATACCACGCTCACTCAGCTCCAGTTCACTCTATCCAGGAAAATTCCACATGGGTTCAAACTCTTGGTTTCCTCACTCGCTTACAAAGCTAAGTTAACCATATCCTAATACAATAACGGGATCATCCTCATCCAGTCTTCAGACCGAAACCTCAAGTTGGCTTTTTTAAGAAACCTTCTGTATCATCAAAAATTCTTTATCTACTAAGGAACATGCCCCATTCCATGGCTATATAGACCCTGCAGGCTCCCCTCAGGAACTCACAGTAATGTCCCCTCAAACCCTACCTCCAGTAAGCTCCACCCCCACCCTCTTCCCTATGCTGTGCAACACACACACCGCCAACCCTACACCTCCTTCTGAGGAGCATAAATTCCTATCCATGTAGCTCCAAACTAGACTACCACTTTACTACCTAAAATAGCAAACACAGGGACTCACAACCAAGGAAATAACCACACTCTTGGATACTTAGAAAACACTTAAGGCTGGCACACAACAGTAGAATCCAAATTTGGACCTACAACTACTTTAATACAAACTCTGGCTGTACTGTGTGTTGAGTCATTAGAAATGGACTCGGTTTTCATCTATGCAAAATGAAATAAAAAGAAAAAATTGAAGAACTCTCTGCTCTGGATATGGACTTTATATCTTTCCCTATTGATTAAATTTTGTTGTGTAGTGCACCTGCGCTTTTGTTTGAAATTTTTAGATTCCGCGTTGGAACTAGCACTGTGACGGTGGGTGCTATTCGGTGTGCACACAGACCCCTGCAAGTATAGAAGGGACTAGACTGATGGAGTGACATCAGGGTAGATGCTGGCAGTTAAGAGGGTTCCACTGTTAGGTTTATTGTTTATACTTTAAGACAAAACTTCAATATTTGATTAGCATCACCTCAGAGCTGACAAAAACCTGATGGCACTACAAAACATATGTGAGAAATAGCCACATTCAAGTTTCAGACGCTAAATATCGCTCTAGACCACCTTCATGCCTCACTACCAACGGGATCCCAACTCTCAACCTCTCCCCAGCTGAGATGGAAAACAAGACCCTACCCTAACACCCACACTTGGCCCAAAAATACTCAAAGAGCCTGTTTCCAAAGGTGAAATCCACACCTCCTCCTCTCATATAATTCTACAGATGTAGACCAAATACAAATGATTGTTAGAAACCCACACAGAGAACCAAGGCTCAGTTACAGAACCACAAACAAGTCCAATCTCAAGCAAGTGCCCATCACTCAAATAAGCATCAAGGACACCAAACCGTACTTGACAAGCCTGTTACTCAATTACAGCTCGGTAGTGAAACACGGAGCAGACATAACGGACCTCATCCTGGCACACAAGCTGGATATACTCCTCCTTACAGAAACTTGCCTAAATGAGGCCTCCACACATACCGTTGTCTTACTAGTTTCACCTAACCACGACATTATAAGATTAGATCGAACCAGCAAGCCAGGCGGAGGCATTGCTTGTATACACCGTGAAACAGACACACAACATTGCCCTATCCTCATGTGAATACTTATGCATTCATATTCTGAACAATACCAATCCAGTTGGCAATTGCACACCATCTACCATTCACCAGGAGATAACTTTACATTCATAGAACAAATAATGGAAATCATCTCTACCAACGCAGGACAACACTGCACCCAGGTCTTAATCCGAGATTTCAACCTCCACTGGAATGGCCCAGCAGTCAACAACCTTAAATCCTTCCTTGCTGACCTTAACTTGACACAATTCTGTGGCATATCTACCTACAATTTGGGGGTGACTTAGGACATTATTATTGCCAAGAGTAAAAACTTCCAACTGGAATCCATCATCCCTTGTTATTGGACAGATCACCACCGCATCACTTTCCTTATCACAGAATCTGTGACGACTAAAAAGGCCCAACTAAAGAAACCCAAACACTGGGAAAGGAGCTTGTAAAGTGCCATCCTGAATAATCTAACATCCCTCACCAACAATGTCTTCCTACCTCACCTGGAAATGGTAGATGTGCATGACCTCACAGCCCATTACATAATTTGATGCTGAACATTCTAGACACAATAGCACCATTAGAATTAAATACAATGTCCACCAAAGATTCCAAACCATGCTTCAATGACCGCTTAAATGCAGAAAGACGTAAACTCACTCTAGCTGAACGATCCTCTAGATTCTCCCCATCCCTTGAACACCATAAACACTTGAGATCATTGAGGAGCACTTACTGGAAACGCATCAGAATCTCAAAAGCATTAGTAGCACAAAGCCGGGTCCGAGAGGCGGGTATGTGGGATAACTGTGAAGGCTAACGTAACTGCCGCAAGATAAGACAGATGGTGGACAGCAGGTGATGTCACTCGTATAACTATTGAGGCAAAAGTTGAGTTATGTTATTATAAAATACGAAAGCAAGATGATACTTATTTTTGGATACAAAAGTAATGCCTAAAATTGTCCTATATATTGGAAGATATGCTGCCGGACCGAAGGTTGTCGGCTAAATAGCTGTGTAATCCTTGCCTTGGCTGAACAAAGTTGGTTGTAGCCGGCCCCAGGGTTGTAGGCTTGATATTGTATTTTATCAAGATGTCAATAAAATCTTGCGTTAAAAAAAAAGAATCTCAAAAGCAAACTTCTTTAGAAACTAATTCGAGAATGCTAGAAATTGTACAGGGAAGGTATTCAAGTTCATCAAGCTACAATCAAATGGACAACCCAACCCTTCTCCTACAGGCTCAAATCCACAGGTAAACTTTGGGGACTTTCCTTCCTTCTTTGATGGAAAACTATCCAAAGAGCGTTTTTTATTTTCCCAATATCATTTGCGCTGTTTGACCAATCTTTGCGAAATTTTTAAAACTAATGGAGCTGTTGGTCAGCTTCTGTGTTTAAAGTTTCAGAGTGATTCGTCAAGCGGGGACTGCAAAAAAGCAATGGTCCCAAAACATGTTTTCTCCAAGATAATTTCCATCGGAAACTTTAGACACTGCTACTGCCCGAACTGACACCACATTTGGCAAAAAGATAGCACTTGGTTCAGAAATCACTCTTTTAGTTAAATGGTGTAAATCCATTCAATAGTTCCTGGGAAATTAAACTTTTCTCAGATATATAAATATCCCTGTGGAGGATCCACGAACCCTCCCGATCTGGAGCCTGCCATCTGTTTGGCTGCCAACAGTTACAACCAGGAAGTGTTGGCAGCTATCTTGTGACTCTGTCCAACCGAGTCACAAGAAAAAAGTAAAAAAAGGATTAAAAACAAGAAAGGGGGCAGGGCAGAAACACCCTGACAACCAGGCCTGCTCAGGTGGTCCCACAGGGACCCCAGGGCCAAACAAAACAATTGTTTGTTTTAATTTTTAGCTGCGGTCACGTTGGGTTAGCGTATCCCGCTGAAAATGTTTAATAAAAAAAAACAAAGAGCTGTCTCCTGGGCTTAGTTTCTTTAAAGTCCTCAGGTGGTCCAGGTTCTGAGGGCAATTGAAAAAAGATATGCAGGGACCCATGGTGGCCCCGGGGACCGCCACCTCCTCGGGAAATAGTCATTAAATGCGGGGGCACACAACCCCCTGCAGCCATGGGGACCAACACCCCCCCGGGGCTTTATTATTTTTTTTTAAAAGGTCTTGAGGTTGCTCCTGTTCCGAATGCAGCCCCGGGGACCACCACCTTCCCAGGGTTATTTTTAAAAATAAAGTGTGGAGGGGGCTCTAGCATCCCACACAGCCCTGGGTACCACCACCTCCCTGGGGCTAAAGTGGAGATGGCACGGGCCTTGCATGCCCCCCTCCAGGCGCCCTCCATGGCTCTGGGGACCGCCACCTCCCAGGGCCGGCTCCAGCAATGTCTCAGGGTGCACGCCCGGGGATATTGCAGTTTGCTATGGCATGGCGGGAGCAGCGCTCCTGCCATGCCTTAGCAATCACTGCTTGGCTTCATGGAAGGGAGAGAATAGAAAATGCTCCTGCTTCCATGAAGTGAAGAAGAATGGCTTTTGGGCAAAGGGAGCTGCATATTAGCATGTAGGAACTCACTCATACAGTTAATCATAGAGCCACTTACTCACCCAATCAGTTACTCATACAAATAGGAACACATACTTACTCAGCTATACTGTCACTGACAGAAGCACACACTCATCTATATGGCCAATCTCACATTCACTCACTCAAGCATACAGTCACTCATATACTCCGTCACTCACATATACTGTCTTTCACAGACTCATTTACTCACCCATACTGACACATGCACATCGACACAACCGTATAAACATTCACTCACTCATACAACTTTACACACACGCAACAGTACCCCATACTGCCACTGACGCACCCACTCACTGATCCATACAGCACTCACACACCTCCTACTCGACAAACAGACACCCAGACAAACATAGACATAGTCTGACAACCAATCAATCACCCATATAGCCATTCGCGTACCCAGTAACACACTCATACACCCACTTGGACGTTCACTGACAGATGCACGCATTCACACAACCCATACATTCACTGAGACACTGAATCACTCACTTATACAGTCAGTCACACACCCACTGAGTCATCCATACAGTCCCTCAAAAACCCACTGATTCACCAGTACAGCTTGGTATATGTATTGAACACTCATAAACTTTTAAAGAACACTCAGTCACTGGATCAGGTCATCACTGATGTCGTCAGTGATGTCCCTGACCATGTCATGAGTTATCTAATATGAGTTCATAAGCAGTGCATTGCGGGGGCGCAAGTTACAGTTCGCTTAGCTAACTATAAAGGCTGAATTTCTCTGGTTCTATACGAGTGGATTGTCAGATTAACTAGAACGTCCCTCTAACCTTTGGTTTGGGTGAGCGTCTGTGCAAGCCTGGGTGGCTTTCAGTTGGAGCCTGGGTGGCTGTCGGCGCGAGCCTGAGTGGGTGTCGGTGCACGTTTGTGTGTGTATATCTTTCCACAGAGGCTTACAATCGCATTTTTCTCACACAGTGTTCTGGCGCGCTATGCCCACCACCACCTCTGGGCTATTAGCCATGTACATCGGGATCCCGGCCGCAGTGCTGCTGCTCATCATCCTGGTGCTCAGCGTTGTGATCAAAAGACGTATGGCCAACCGCAAGAAGGCACCAAGGTGAGTCCTGCCCAGAACCAGGGACCCCTCCTCAGCCCCCACCCAGAACCAGGAGCCATATCTGGATAGGACTTGAATGTATGTCTCGCACAAGTGGTACACGGGCGAAGGCTGTCGTGCATCAGTTGGTGAGCACTGATGAGGGTACACCCTATCTGGGACCAGGGGTGGAGGCCCTGCCTTCTCTGGATACTTGATGATGAAAGTACTTGCTCCATGTACGGGGAAGGCTGTCCTGCCCTCTGCAGGTGGGGTTGATGCGAGTACAGCCCACGCGAACCAGGGGTGGAGGTCATGCCCTCTGTTTATAGGTGCTAATAGGACAGCATCTCTCTCCCTGGGCCTGTGGGGGTGATGGAGACCTTGCCTTCGAGGATGGGTGCTGATGTGGGTGCCCTTCACTAGGGGCCAGTGTTGGGAGTTCCAAGTGGATGGGCTGTGATGTGATCAAAGGATCAGGCATGGAGGTCTGTGACCCCAATCTCGTTGGACCCCAAAGGAGACCTTCCTGTGCTTCACTGTTTCCCATGGTCACCCCCATGATAGGTTCCCCAAAAACCATTCTTCCCTCCATTAACATTCCTGTGCCTGGCTGTTTGATGGGATGAGGTTTTACCATCTGCTGAACATTCATCTCACTTCTTCGACACTTATTACACTCACTTAACTGGTCTTAAACCTTGTCTTCTTGTGAAATCCTCCTTCCTGTTTTCACCTCTTCCTTTGGGTATTTGCCCATTTTTAGTCCAGTTGGGCATGAACTATTTTCCTCCTTTCTTATACTTCTGTTAGTGTAACTAACCTGGTCCTAATGACTAGAACAGAAGAGTCCAGTTAAGCTATAGAGGTTCATCCTATGCAAACTGCAGCCCTGTGGGTGTCCCAGTGAAGCTCTTCAGGCTATATAAACCCATCTTTATTTGACAGAAATGCTTAATAGTGACCCCTGACAACGACCCTCCTCATTTGGCAGCACTAGAGGCATAGCAGCCGTACATGGATGCCATTTTGAGAAGCTGATAATGCACTGATTGGAATCTGGGATGTCACCCCAGCGAGAGCCTGTATTGTGTGCAGAATCTTTGATGACCTGTTGGTGATGACCGATCCTTCCAGGGCCAGATGACCCCCAAGACCTGTTCTTCTCCTACTGTAAGATGTACTCACTATCCGGAACGCCTACAGCCCCCCACCCCACTGTGGCGAACATTCCATCACAGATTACCCACAATGCACCCAGAAGTTAGTCACAATGCCCCAAAGAGGCTTTTCCTACAACCTTGTCCGAAATAGGAATGTTAAATAGCACAGAGTTGGCCTGTCTTGCAAATTATACCTTACTGTAATATTCTTCAAAATGTTCTATTTTGAAGAGGTCTCTCCTCGTGTGTGGCCTTTCATGGGCATAATCCCTCCTCTTGTTTGGCCATGTTCACTTTTCAGCTGTAGCATGCTCTCACCTTATGGACAGGTCTCTCATCTTGTTTCTCCATGATCTCTACTTGTCTGCCAGCACAGTCTCATATGGTTCATCCTCCCTTCCCACATTGACAGAGGCTTTATCTCTTCATTTTGCCCTGACTTTGATTAGATATGCAGCATTCCCTGACGTATGGTCATTGGGCGGAAGTAGAGTTCCAGAGTGTTAGCCACCGTAGGCTTTGGTAGGTGCTCAGGACTTTAACTCTACATCTTCTCTGACTTCTTTTTCAGCGATGAGCCGGAGCAGCGGAGCCCCATCTACAAGGGGAGCCAGGAGTCGCTCCCCTCCAGGGTTGGAGACACTGAGCCCCTGGTCATCTAATGGCTGCACGCAGAGCATGGTAAGGCGCCCGCTGTGGTGTGTTTACATCACTGGCAATGTTCTGTGTGAGTTGGGATCTCTAGGGTAATCAGTATGTGTGGCCTGTTAATTATTAGGTTCGGTGCACTCCGCTATTGGCTATAACCCAAACGTAGAAAGCACAGCTCCAGACTTGTGGTTCAGCTCTTTGGGAAGGCTGTGTGTCCATGGTAGTGGTTGAGGGCACAGTGGAAGGGTTGATGATGCTGATGTAACTGCTGGTGAGAGGTGGTAGGACTGTCAAAGAGATATGATTGGATTCTTGGGTGAAGATGATTGGACTGATTGGCGGTGGTGGTAGTTTAAGAACTAAAAGTGTAGCCTTACAACCTAGCTCAGATCTTTCTTTTCACAGATATGAAGATAACTCCCTTATGTTGAAGTCTGTCATAGTTGTGTTTAGTAAACACTCTGCTTGTAGTGTGAAACTTTTCTAAACGTATACCGTGCGCAGCTACAGGCTTCTGGTGGTTGGGCTCAGAAACATGCTCTACAAAAAGAAATCTTATGTTAGAAGTCTGCCATTGGAGAAGTCTATGTCCCTCTGACTAGGTCACCCATAATGCCCCAGTGCAGTCTATGTCCCTCTGACGAGGTCACCCATAATGCCCCAGTGCAGTCTATGTCCCTCTGACGAGGTCACCCATAATGCCCCAGTGCTCCATAGCATGTCCACTATTTTCCGTCTTCTTTCCCCTCGTTTAGCCTGAATGCATGCATGAGTTCAGAGTTTGGCCTCCGTCTACAATACTGTTGGTTTATAGGTTCTGCCGCTTGCACTGCAAATTCCTGTCATCTAATGTTCGTTTTAGAATACTACAGCTTAATATTCTTGAAAGTCTATGTTTCATACCTGAGCATGCACAGAATAACGTCATGTTTCCTAAAACCCATTATGCAGCAGTACACGGATCCTAACTCTGTTTATATTTTTTCATCCTCTGGTACAAGTTTTTCCTCCCTCTGAGTGCCACTTGAGCACTGTTTGTAAAAGGAACATTGACATTGCATTGAAAAGAAACGCTGCAAGCTCCTGGTGTATGAGAATGACTTAAGAATTATTTTATATAGATAATACGAAAGAGAGAAGAGCGATTCCCTGCCCCTCCCATTCCCTCCTCCACACCTAGTGTAGGGCTCCTTAGATCAAAGCAAGCAGTATTGTCCCAAGTAGAGTGCCTAGGTCATCACCGCAGGATTGAAATTGCAGATAAGACGCTACCCCTTGTTATTGGGTGGAACATGATACCTCTTTGGAGTCCGGGCCATCACATATATGTTGTGTTGTACCACTTGCCTGTAGTTTCCATGGAGGCACCCGGTGTATTATCAATTTTGTTTCTGATCAATGTCATGGGACTCAGAGGGAGATATAGTGCTCTATATCAAGATGCATTGTCTTTCTTTTTGTTGTTGAGTCTTGTCGTATTTCTGTTACGGCTTGCTCCTCAGTCTCACTGTGGTTGAGGGGTCTGCCATGATGAAGCCATCTGCCAATTTTCCTCTCGTCTTTGTTGTGGACTCATTACTGGGTCGGCAAGCGTTCTTTTGTCTCAAGTCCCCCGTGATTGAACCCCGGCTGCATGTTCCAAGACTGGTGGCTTATGTTATCTTGTTCAAATGCAGTGCCAGAGGTCAAATCCATATAGAACTGGCTGTAGATCATATGTGTTAGCATAGATCGCCATCTGATGTTGGGTCCAGATTTTTGTACTTTGTTTTTCTTCGGAGAAGTCTTTGTAGTCACTCCTCCCTTTGGTGATAGTGTGCATGGTCATTGACTCCATCCCCAGATTGTTGTTTTCCGTCATCAGGTTCGGATGTGTATTGCTGCGCTCCGGTTTGCTATAGTTTTCTAACCTCTTCGACGCACAATCCTCTACCCTCGATGGTATTGTCTTTTTTTAATCGGGTTTCCCATTTTACGCATATCGTGTAGACCGTAAAAACCTTCGTTAGCGAACTTCGAGGCAGGCCATCAGGCTTACCGGTGCGGACCACGCCACAGTCGATGGAACGGACTCCGTTCAAACTATATCCCAGGTGTTGTGCTAAGTTTCCATGCACCGACTTGCATGAGGTCTGCAACCTGTGCTTACCCCCAGAACACGAAGAAAATCCTGCAATACCTGTTGATCGTTCCGATCGAAGAAGACCATCCTTGATTGTCGGGGGTAACTTCACGAGATGCAACTTGGCAGCGGCTCCGTACTGGACATCTTCGGCAAAGAAGAAGAACACCGTTCTGCCACACACGCCGAAGAAGAGCTGGTCTCCATGTCCGAAGCCGACTCCGACATGGAAGAAGACCTGAACCTCACCCCAGGTCAACGTACAGTGAGTACATATCCCCATGTACCCACTAAAACTTAACATAAGGCTCCGGTATCACCCTCAAGCTCCTTTTGACAAACAAGTTTCAGATGCCCCGCCCTCTAGTCCGGCTTTGAAACTAAAACACAAGCCTTCCACCTTTGGCTCAAGCCGGCCCTATTCCGGGGCCGAACCAACACCTTCGGCACCGAAGCATAAGGACAAACATGTGCCACTTCCCATGCCGCCGACTCAGAATCGCTCCTGCCCTGAGTGGTCGCTCCCTGGTCTGCCTCTCTGTCGAGACGCGGTATTGTAGATCAGTGCTGCATAGCGAGTAACTGTGCCATTGTCATTTCGCCTGGAAGCTTATTTGTTTTAATCTCGCTTGCTTGTACCATTTGTGCCTGCATTTGAATTATTTGCGCGATATCCCCCGGCGCCCTGCTCTGCTCCCCCCTCCATTTTGTCTCTGTTGTTGTTGTTGTGCTCCCTGAGCCCGCCCCGCCTCCCAGCTGAGCCGCCCTCGCCCCTCCCCCTCCACTATCCATATATGACAGTAGCTCATGCGTGCAGCGTCCACGCGCAGCGTTCGCGCCCAATCCGCGCCGAAGGTGCGCCAAAGGTAAGCCTGTCTACGCCCGTCCGCGCCTGGACCGCGCCCAGCGCCAGTCCCCCTGGCCCTCGCATTTCCCAGCCCTCCCGCATTACCTACGATGCCACCACCCTCCTAGCCCTTAACCCCGGCCGCTCCCCCAACTGCGTCCAAGCCGCTCCTGGACACACCCATGGACCTTTCTCATGCTTCTCCTGCAAATTCTTCTGCACCGTCAACCACTCCGCTACGATCACACCTCAGTTTCCCGACACCAACCACCTACAATGCATCTTGCTCAACACCCGATCGGTCCACAGGCACGCCATTGACCTATGGAATCTACTAGACACCATCTCTCCGGACGTCGCTTTCCTTACTGAAACATGGATGAACGCCTCCTCCGCCCCAGACATCACCATTGCCATCCCAGAAGATTATAAGATCATACGCAAGGATCGTACCGGCCACACAGGAGGAGGAATCGCTATCGTCCACAAGAAATCCATCCAAATCTCAACCAGCTCTGACGTCAACCTCGCCAACTCTGAACACCTTCACTTCCAGATCCACATCGACCCCAAGACCACACTCAGAGGCACCCTCCTTTACAGGCCTCCAGGACCCCGCGCTCAATTTAGTGAGGACATCACGGACTTCATCACTCCACACGCGCTCCCCTCCAAAGATTACATCCTTCTGGGAGACCTCAACTTTCACCTTGAAAAGAACAATGACCGCAACTCCACCACCCTGCTGGACAACCTCGCCAACCTCGGACTTAAACAACTGGTCACTTCCCCCACCCACATCGCAGGTCACACTCTCGACCCTATCTTAACCTCCAGCAATCATGTCTCCTTCAGCCACACCACGAATCTCCTTTGGACTGACCACAGCTGCGTTCACTTTACCTACAACAAGCCCAAACCCAACAACCACCCCCAACCAACTCTGCAAAGAAACTGGAACAAAATCACCATCGACCAGATCTCCTCATCGCTTCTCCTAAACCCCCCAGCCCACTCCTCAAACCCCGACCAAGCCGCCACCAACCTCACCCTATGGCTATCCAACAGCGCCGACATCCTAGCACCACTGAAAAAAAGACAAAGCAAACTTGGCAGCAAGAAGGCCTCATGGTTCAACGATGATCTTAAGAAATCCAAGAAACTCTGCCGCTCCCTTGAGAAAGTCTGGAAAAAAGACCCAACCACCAGCACCAAGGACGCCTTCAAAAACGCCACCCGCATACACCATCAACTGATCCGAAAGGCCAAGAAAACCGCCTTCAAGGAACGACTAGATAACAACGCCCACAACAGCAAGGAACTTTTCAACATCGTCAAGGAATTTACCAATCCCTCGGCCAACTCTAACGACATCACCCCCTCTCAAGCCCTCTGCGACTCCCTAGCCTCATTCTTCCACAACAAAATTGCAGACATCCACAACAGCTTCGACAACCAACCCGAAGACCAACCCACCCAACCATCTGCTGGACCTTCACCCCCCTCAAACGTCCTTAATGACTGGAACACAATCTCCACTGAGGACACCATCCGCCTGATGAACTCCACAGACCCATGCCCTCACCACATCTTCAACAAAGCAGACTCCATCATAGCACCGCACCTCCGAGACGTCATCAACTGCTCCTTCAAATCCGCCACCTTCCCGGAAAGCTGGAAACACGCTGAACTCAGCGCCCTTCTGAAGAAACCCACAGCGGACCCCACCGAACTCAAAAATTACCGCCCCATCTCGCTCCTTCCATTCCCGGCCAAAGTCATCGAGAAAGCTGTCAACAACCAGCTCGCCGCCTTCCTCGAAGCCAACAAATCCCTCGACTCCTCACAGTCCGGCTTCCGAGCAAAACACAGCACTGAGACCGCCCTCATCGCAGCAACAGACGACATCCGAACTCTACTGGACAATGGAGACAGTCGCCCTCATCCTCCTCGACCTCTCCGCAGCCTTTGACACAGTCTGCCATAGCACCCTTCTACAGCGCCTCAGAAAACATCGGAATCCAAGGAAAAGCACTGGAATGGATCACCGGAAGAACCCAGAAAGTCCGCCTCCCACCATTCAAGTCAGAGGCCACTGAAGTCATCTGCGGCGTACCACAAGGATCTTCACTCAGCCCCACCCTTTTCAACGTATACATGAGCCCCCTCGCAGCCATCGCCCGCCAACACAACCTCAACATCATCTCCTACGCGGATGACACTCAACTGATCCTTTCACTCACCAATGACCCTAGCACCGCCAAAACTAACCTACACGAAGGAATGAAAGAAGTAGCCGAATGGATGAAACACAGCCGTCTGAAACTGAACTCTGATAAAACAGAAGTCCTCATCTTAGGTACCTCCCCCTCCGCATGGGACGACTCTTGGTGGCCAGAAGCCCTTGGAAAAGCACCCATCCCGACAGACCACGCACGGAACTTGGGCGTCATCCTGGATTCCTCACTTTCAATGAACAGACAAGTCAACGCCGTCTCCTCATCCTGCTTCAACATTCTTCGCGTGCTCAAAAAAACATTTCGTTGGATCCCCACCGAAACTAGGAAAACGGTCACCCACGCTCTGGTCACGAGCCGACTGGACTATGGAAACACCCTCTACGCCGGGACTACCGCTAAACTCCAGAAAAAACTCCAACGAATCCAAAACGCCTCAGCCAGGCTCATATTAGACATCCCGCGTAAAGAACATATCTCTGGTCACCTGAAAAACCTCCACTGGCTTCCCGTCAATAAGAGGATCACTTTCCGGCTCCTAACCCACGCACACAAAGCACTCTACGAAATCGGACCAGAATGCCTCAACACACGACTGTCCTTCTACACCCCCTCCCGCCAGCTTCGTTCTTCCAACCAAGCCCTTGCCACTGTACCTCGCATCAACAAGACCACCATGGGAGGTAGATCCTTCTCCTACCTGGCAGCTAAAACCTGGAACTCACTTCCCACTTACCTTCGCCTTACCCAGAACCACCTAGCATTCAGAAAGCAACTTAAAACGTGGATATTTGACAAGTAATTCCCCACCCCTCCTTAAGCGCCTTGAGACCCTCTGGGTATGTAGTGCGCTATATAAATCCTTTGACTTGACTCTGAAGACTCCACAGCCTAAAATGGACAAAACTAAGCATTTTGATTCAAAACACTCGGCACCTAATGACACTGAGCCCAGTTCCTTAATGCCGAAATCCACTCCGAAAGGGACAGATACCCGTACCAAAGAACTTCCATCCGAAGACACACTGGATCCAAAACAAAAAAGACTTGGTATTGATCCAAAAACGCTTCTAAAGAACAAGAGATATGGGCACGAACACACCCCTCCCCCCCCTTACATACCTCCATCTCCTCCCAATTCCCTAATTACACCAGCAAATTCACCACTTCCAATGTCACCTGACACACAGGATGACGATTTCACAGATGGGGATGGGGATTGGGATGGGAATAGGGAATATGATCACCACATCCCTCACAATCCAGACATACCACAGGACACTGATGCCTGGGATGATTATGATAAGGATTCAGACCAACCTAACGACCAGGACCTTCCCCACCTGATGATAACATTGGCTTTACACAACTTATCAGCAGGGCTGCCCAGTATCACTCACAGAGGTCTACTAATACTTTACCCATGCTGAAAGGTATGTTAAAGCATACCGACGAGGTATTCAAAGACCCAGTTAGAGCCAGGATACTGACACCTAGGGTTGACAAAAAATACAAGCCCACTCCTACAGACCCTGTATAACTAAAAGGTCCGTTACCATTAGACTCTCTTGTTGTGTCTAACACCCGCAAAAAAGATCTCTCTCTCAAACTAAAGGCAACTCCGCCCCCTCCCCCCCTCTGGATAAAGAGTCTAAACTTATTGATGCCTCTGGCTAGAGAGTAGCGTCACAAGCCTCAAAATATTGGCGTATTGCCAATGCTCCGGGTCTGTTGGCACACTATGATAGGGCACACTGATGAGTTGGAGAAACTCATGCAGCATTTACCATAGGAGTATAAAAATAAAGCTAACTACCTCAGTCAAGAAGGGAAGCTCATCACCTGCATTTCCATAAAGTGCGCCCTAGATGCAGCGGACGCAGCTTCTTGTTCTATTAACACTAGCATACTGTTGCAGAGACACGTGTGGATTCGCATCTCTGGATTCAAGCAGGAGATACAATCCTCCATACGTAATCAGCCCTTTGATAAAGAGCATCTTTTCGGGCCATCAGTAGATACTTCATTAGAAAAAATTAAGAAAGGCACCAAAACTGCAAAATCCATGGGAGCCCTACAACCCCCTTCTAGCAGGGGCTCCTTTTGTCGCTTCTTTTACAGGAGTGGTTCAAAAACACTGTTGTCAGAAAATCCCTCCTCCTTAAAAGTGGAACAACCAATCTAACTCCTCCAGAGGATATTTTTGAGGAGGCTACAGAGGAAATAAAAACAAGGGAAGAGACAGAAGTAACTCCACCGGCACTTCACCTGCCAATAAACAGTGACTTCCCTCCATTACCCCCGATCATTCCACTCCTGTCGGGGGTAGGTCTCTCACTGTTCCTACCTGTTTGGAACTCAATCACCTCAGACAAGTGGGTAATACAAATTATCCACCATGGTTATTGCCTGGAACTTACCAGTACTCTGCCAACAATCCTTCCGAGGCAGTGTGCAATGTCACCAGAACATCTCACCCTGTTGAAACAAGAAGTCCTCTCTCTATTAGACAAACATGCAATAGAACCGGTCCCATAACGTCATCAGGGGACGGGAGTATACTCCCTATACTTTTTGATTCCGAAAAAAGACGGCTCCATCAGGCCCAAATTGGACCTAAGACAGCTAAACCTCTACATTCAGTCGGACCACTACCACATAATCACCCTTCAACAGGAGCTCCCATTACTTCAGCAAGCCGACTTCCTTTCCACATTAGATTTAAAGGACACCTACTTCCCAAATTCCCATTCACCCAGCTCACAGGAAATAATCTCAGGTTCGTGGTAGACGGACAACATTACCAATTCAAAGTCGTCCCATTCGGGATAACTACAGCACCAAGAGTCTTCACAAAGTGTCTGGCAGTAGTCGCAGCTCATTTAAGAAGAGAACACATTTGCCTCTTCCCTTACTTACATGACTGGCTAATAAAAGCCAAGTCACAACACAGCTGCTTTCACCACACTCACAAGACAATTCAGCTGCTTCACCACTTGGGATTCACTGTCAACCTCACCAAGTCTCATCTTCAACCCTCCAACCTGCAAACGTACCTAGGAGCAACAATAGACACTTTCAAATCTCTAGCGTACCCCAACCCAGTCAGAATACGCAACATGCAAACCCTAATATCACAATTTCAACTGCTTCACTCACTACCAGCCCGACTGTTCATGCAGTTGATCTGAATGATGGCATCTTGCATTCTAATTGTTCCTTACGTAAGACTCCAAATGCGTCCCCTACAGGAATGTTTAGCACGTCAGTGGAACCAGGCTCAGGGTCCGTTAAGCGATCTGGTGTTGGTGCACAGCTTCACTCATCGCTCTCTGCAGTGGTGGAATACACAAAATCGACCCGGTTCCACAGATAGTGCTCACAGCAGACTCATCCATCACCGGTTGGGGAGCTCATCTTGAAAAACATACCATTTAGGACATGTGGACTCTACAAAAACTCCACATAAACCATCTAGAGCTGCTAGCAATTTTTCTAGTACTCCAAGCTTTTCAGATACATCTAGTAGGTAAAGTCTTCCTTGTTCGTACAGACCGCATGACAGCGATGTTCTACATACATAAGCAGGGAGGGACACACTCTACAGCTTTCACACCTCGCTCAAAGCATATGGAAATGGGCCATACCTCAAAAAATATATCTCCTTACTGAACATTTCCCAGGAGTAGACAATCAAATTGCCAATCTGCTCAGTCGTCAAACACAACAGATCATAAATGGGAACTACACCCTCAAGTTCTTCTCCCATTTTTCCAAATGTGGGGATTTCCAGAGATGAATCTGTTCGCTACACACCTTTACGCAAAATGCAGAAACTTCGCGTCCAGGTGTCTACACCCAGTGCCCAAAGGCAATGCTCTATGGATCAATTGGTCAGGGATATTTGCCTACGCTTTTCCACCTCTCCGGCTAATTCCATTGGTGGTTCGAAAGCTCAATCAACATTCCCTCACAATGATCCTAGTTGCTCCTACATGGGCTCGACAACCATGGTTCATAACACTGTTGGAACTATCAGTATTTCCTCATCAAAAACTACACCTCTTCCCCTAAGCTTCTCACTCAGGACCATGAAGACATTAAGCATCCATATCCCAGTAAACTCAACCTTGCGATCTGGCACCTGAAATCATAGTTTGGCTACCTTTAATCTCCCGCCAGACTGTATGAACGTCATTAGAGAGGCTAGGCACCCTACCACAAGAGCATGCTGCGCAGCAAAATGGAAACGATTTGTAATTTATTGTAATAACAATCAAATAAATCTGCTTGATGCTTCAATTCAAAACATAATTTGCTATCTGTTACACCTACAAAGGGCTAACTTGGTGAGAGTGCATCTTGCTGCACTAGCGGCTTACCTACAAAACAGACAACACTTGTCCTTGTTTCGTGTGCCCGCTATTAAAGCCTTATGGAAGGACTCAAAAGAATCATTCCTCCTAGACTTCCACCTTCTCTCGTGTGGAATCTTAATATAGTCTTTACAAGACTCATGGGCACGCCATTTGAGCCTTTGCACAAATGACAACTACAGTTTCTGACTTGGAAGGTAGCCTTCCTTATAGCCATCACATCTCTTAGAAGAGTTGGTGAGCTCCAGGCACTAACTATATAAGAAGCATTTTTGCAAATTCACAGCAATAAAGTGGTTCTTATGACTTACCCAAAATAATTTTTACCCAAAGTCGTTTCTGCCTTTCATCTCAACCAGTCTGTTGAGTTACCAGTGTTTTTTCCTCGAACAGGCTTGGTAGCAGAACGTGCTCCGCACACATTAGATGTGAAAAGAGCGATACTTTATTACATTGAAAGAACTAAATCTTTTAGGAAAACGAAACAACTTTGTTGTTTTTCCCCCACCACATAAAGGCAATCCCATTTCAAAAGCCGGTATTGCACGGTGGATAGTTAAGTGCATCCAAATATGCTACCCTAAAGCTAAACGCACCTTAACAGTTCCCTCTACATACAATTCTACACACAAGCTAGGGGCTTCTATGGCATTCTTAGGGAACATACTCTTAGATGACATCTGCAAGGCTCCAACATGGTGTACACCACACACATTCACGGAGCACTATTGTGTAGATGTGATAGCAAAAAAGAAGCTAGTGTGGGTAAGGCAGTTTTAATAACACTATTTCTACCCACTGCAGGAGATACAGGTTAGCAACCGCTGGGAAAATAACTGCTATGTACTCTATGCTAACACCCATGATCTACAGATCATATGCCTCGAATGGAAAATGCTACTTACCCAGTATGCATCTTTTCTTGGCATATAAAGCTGTAAATTCTAAGATAACAATAGTATGTCTATTGACTCTCTGACTTGTATACTCACTAATTAAGAACTAAAAAACTGGACCATGACACCTTTTTTCTTTCAGAACTTATGTTTCGGACAAACTTTATCCTCAATGAGACAGTAACTGTTTCAATGTTAACTCATATCACAAGGGTCAAAGTGAAAATCATAATAGTATTGCCACTAATAGATCAATAAAACTTATGTTGACTATTTCTTCCACCCAGTTTGTGGGTTTTGATGCCGGATGTAGCCAAATGGATGACTGATAACTGTCTCAATTAACCCGTTAAGCGCGCCGCAAATTCGGAGGTAGTGCGGAACGTTCCATTGCGCGGGCGGGATCGGAAACGTTCAGCGGACGTGCGCAGCACTAGCGAGGTAGTGCATGCGACGTCCGCTGTACGTTCGCAGCACTTAAGGGGTTAAATAATATAAATTCTCTTGTTTGGAGAGCAAACCTCCTTGTGGCCACATTTGTGGTGGCCTTCCGATCTGGGAAGCCCACTGTACTTTCCTCCTCAGCCAGGAACCTAAGTTTGAGTTTTGGCCAGAAGCGATCTATTGTATTCTCGTGTAAAAAGTTAGGGTCACTTGCTTCACTTTTACAAGGACACTTAGAGAAATGCTTTTGCTCCTTCTGAATTCCACTGACAAGACGGTTGTATATGCTCTAATCACTTCTTGATTGGCCACTCTTTTTGTTTGTCTTCTATCTACCCACAGCTTCAGTTCACAGCTCTGCTCCCTACTTAATTGCAAATATACCTCCTACCTCCCCAGTAGCCCTTCTCAGTACCTCAAAGGGAGCTGCACTTGTGACTCATTAGAATGTAATTTGTCTTTAATGATATGTGCATGGTTTTCATGTGCCTTTCTAGTAAGGGTCACACTAGCCTTCGAAACCGTATCCAGCCTTACCATCCCATCCAGCTCGCTGTCTGAGATCTGAAGTTGCCAATCTAATTTGTACTCCTGCATTATGAGACTCTGTATTAGAGAGGGAATATCCTCTACTTTCTGGCCTCCAAACCTGAAATGCACTGACTCCTGATGTCCTCAATTTAGGTTCTGAGCCATTATTTGGAAAGAAACTCAATACCTGGTTATTCAGCTCACTGTAGCTTTCACTTTTCGAGTCTATACCCTAGTTTTCAGCCTTTGGTGTCAGAGTGCCAAGGCGACATTTCTGGGTGGAAGTTGTGCCATACAGAATTCTCATTCACTCGTCTTTGTTTAGATAAATGGGAGATCATTGTGTTTCAGATGAATTCAGAAAAATCAGTGACTCTTCTCTGACCATTCAAATGTAATGCTTCAAAAAATGCACCACAATAACCCAGTATTGTATGACGAAAGCTGTCTCAAAAAACCCCATCTGTCCTCAATATAGTAGATGCCTTATGTAGAAAGGAGTTTTGCGGTCAGAAATGGCCCAATTTGGCTGTTTCCGACTCCATAATTGCTTTTACATATATTCAAAGCACAACTTGTAATTCAGTAATATATTGCAAATTGCAAATTGCAATTTGTGTTTGCAAATGAATATTTGGAAGCGTGGTGTTTTGGGAGTCCCTTATTAATTTCCAAACCTGAATGCGATGTATTAATGTTTTGCGACCAAATTTCGGTCAAAAACATGAATACTTGACAGACTCCTTAAAGAAGGTGGTAACCAATTCACAAATGAGTAGGGGTTTAATGGGACCCTTTCTCGTTTGAAGAATGGATTTTTTTTTCTGAGAGCAGGCAATGGTCTCAGGGACCACTGCCTAATCTTAAAAAATGAAACTACAAACTTTCATTTTTTTTCTTTTTAAACTCCTCCCATTTGTCTTTACGTAAAATAAAAGATTGCTTTATATAAAAGCAATCACAAACATGGTGTTCTGCTTTCTGCTTCCCTCTGCAAGTCTCCAGCCCTGTGAAGGCTGCAATTCCAAATGGGTCACAAAATGCGACCTAACTCATTAATATTCATGAGGTAAAGCGATTTGTAAGGCGATTTGCGACCTCCTAGGAGTTGCTATTTAAAAGATGCAAGCTTTCTTACTTTAGGAACTGTGATTTCCTATTGCGATTCAATAAGAATGGCAACTAGAAAATCTCAATTTTAGATTTTTGTACACTTGGATCTCTTTCTGGTACATACTTGGCCCTCGCATAGAACCGCAAGGTCACAATGTCATTTTGACACACAGACTAGTATGCATTTCTTTTGCTTACCACAGACAAAAGCACCCTTTAAAGTTTGTGTCGTGTGTATCTGTTTGCTTTGACAGAAAGCGATATTTGTATGCATATGCCTGAAGATTGCTTTTTCTGGGAACACTCCCACATATATCTTCATATACACCTTTGAGCCAGCATAGCCTTTTTTGTGCTGTCAGCTTACTTAATTAATATATCCCTGTGCATATTATGCACTTGTATGGCATTTCACGGTTTGTTTTCAAGGATTATACATTTGTACTTAATCAAGTTGTGAGGGCAAAAGGACCCAGAACTCAACTTCGCATACATTTTTCAGCAGTACCGCCCCTTCCATTGATTTGGGTTCTTATGAGAAGAAACAGGGATGACCTAGATTGGTCTTCTGTGTGTGCTCCGCTGGACTGCATGCAACAGGGCCTCTGAGTTATTCCTGTTATAATTTCGATTTTTTACATACAAATTAGAGACGTGTTTAGTGCTTATTTTGAGCCGCTGGTTTCAGGAGTGGCCCAGAGGAACTAAGTTTTGGGGACCAGCACATATTTTTACTCATCAGACTTTTACCCAGAGCACGAGAGAGAAAGCATAAAAGGGGGAATTAAGAAGGAAGAGAAGAAAAGAAAAGTGACAAGAGAAGAAAGCATGGATGGAAAAGAACGTGCAAGAGTGGGGAATAGAGGCCGAGAATGTCTGGTGGTGGATGAAAGATGCGTGGGGTGGAATCAAGACTAGTCAGCCTTGGTATTTGGCTACCCTGACCTTCATTAGTGCCAGTGGCCTTTGGACCTGATGATTCTTTTTCAAACTAAGCCACAAATATGTTTTCTCTTGCATGTGTCATTCGATTTCTTTTTTCTTTTCGTGTGTGTTCAAATAATTGTAGAAATGTATATAAACTATGTTATTTTTTTTGAGTAATGAAACTTTTATATGTCTTTTCAACTGTGTAAATTGTATCCTTTTGCCTGCTATTATTAATTGCTTGTGTCTGTTTTCTATTTAAATTGTATTGTAACAAAATAGCCTTGAAAAAGCTCATTAGTCCATTAGCTGGGGGCGAAACATGTCACCGATGTCCTAAACCTGCACTCATTCGGACTGACTAAAGCATGCAAAACAGTGATGGATGGAATGCTTGAATTAATCGCAGCCAGTGGTAATTACTTGGACCGCGTCACAATCCATTGTTCTTTTGCACACTATGTCAGCTCAGTTTGGACCCAGCATTATGCAAATCAGTCTTAACCCTACTCCAATTGGAAGAGTGCAGCCCGAACTGCCAAGCCAGGTCCTCCCTGAACTGGAACATGAGCAATTCAGGACCTATTTCGCCCTAGTTATGGACTCATCAGCTGCATACAGCTTGTTCCTGGTGACAGTGTGCACAGTACCCATGTCTGGGAATACCCGTCCCACTTACGGCAACACACTAAAGTGTACCAAAAAAAAGTGATGGAGGTAAAGCTTGAAATATCTCAGCCATCGGTAAGTACTCAGGCTGCAACTTAATTCATTGATGTTTTTTGCACACTGTGTCACCTCAGTTTGGAACCACCTATATGCAAATAAGTCTTGACCCTGCTCCAATCGCAACAGTTCCGCCTGACGTGATGGATTGGGATGTTGCCCAAGTAATTACCAGTGGCTATAATAAATTCAAGCATACCATCCATCACTTTTTTAGTGTACTCATTAGGACTGAGTCAGGACTTGGACAGCATGTTAATCTTCAGTAACAATCAATAAAAGCTAAAGTAACAAATTACCTGAGAATTGTGAAATCTTGTAAAAGCATCGTGCTGACATTGTATCTTTAGCTAATCAAGAGTATTTACAAACATCAAAGCAGTCTCCCACTACCCAATGATACCATGCCAATCCTCACCAGCCATTAATTGATGAGATTAAAATCTCTGTCCTTGACATCAGCAGTCATTTTGACCTTTTTCCATGGTGGTAGCTTAGTTATCAGTGTTCTTCAAAGTGAGTCAACATACTGAGCTAATCATTAGAAAAGGTATGTTCGAGGCATATGAGCTGCAGATCCTACACTTAGCAATAGATCACCTCCTGGTGTTGGGCTCGGATGATTGCAGGTTGTTGTCTTCTTGGAAGAAGTCTTTGTAGTCACGAGATAGGTGACTCCTCCCTTGGACAATACTGTGCATGGTCATCGACTCCATCTTCAGATTGTTTTTTCCCGCCACTGGGTTCGGATGAAAGTTTTCCGCTCCGGTTTGAAAAGACTTTTTCTGCATTTTCGAAGCGAGAAACTTTAGATAAACTTATTTCAACATTGAATAGACTTTTCGACATCACCAGCTACATTCCGGTGCGTCAACGCGGGCCGTTGGGCCTATCGGCGCCGTACGGCCTACGCCTCATGGACAGAACTCCATTCAAGAGATGCCCGGTATGTCGAGCAAAATTCCCTCATAGCGACCATCACGAGGTTTATAACCTCTGTCTCTCACCAGAACACGACGAGTCGACCTGCGCAGCCTGTGCCTCCTTCCGATCGAAGAAAACTATTCGGGATCGGAGGGCCCGTCGACACGAAATGAGAAGATCAACGCCAGCACCGGAGGCCATCTTTGAGGAGGAGATCGTGGAAGAAGATGTCTCCGAGAACGAAGATCCAATCGAAGATATCTCCGAAGACGAGGCTCCACTCGTCGCCGAGGAAGACTCGCCTGATCTCCAGATCGTATCGGGGGCAGAGGACTCGGACGATTCGATTCCATCTCGACAACCTGTGAGTACCACTGCTCCGCACAACATACACTACCCAAGACAAAGGCAGCGGTCGGCACTCCGCCCATGGGGCCCAGTCGAGACCGAGATTTACCCTCTAACGCCCGCCTTCGGGCTCGGCTCCGAGGAAAAAGACTACGCCTTCAGGTGCCTCGGCGCCGAAACAACATCACGTGCCAATTCAACCTCCTCCATTGGCACCGAAACATCCTTCGACACCGAAGCTAAAACGCCCTTTGGTGCCCAAAGACAAAGACCCTTCGGCACCCGAACCAAAAGACACATCGGTGCCAAAGCCAAGAACCATACCGGACCCGAAAGCTTCGACTCCGAAACCCTCTGGTTCCAAAAATAAAGAAGGGAAGCCAGATTCCAGCGCCGCAGGCCCAACAAAACCTGTCTCCATGCCGAAATCTACAAAATCGGTAACAAAGTCTCCAAGACATGATACAGACAAGCCTAAAACACCTTCAGCACCGAAGAAATTGCCACAGGACTCAAGCCAACAGAATTTGGCGATCTGGCTCCTCAAGTCCTAGAGTTTGGTTACTTAAACCTACCACCAGACTGTATGAATATCATTAAAGAAGGTAGAAGACCCACTACCAGAGCATGTTATGCTGCTAAGTGGAAAAGATTTGCAATATACTGTAACAACAATCACATTGATCCACTGGATGTTTCCATCCAAAATATCATTTGCTACCTTCTACACTTACAAAGGTCCCATTTGGCTTATTCTTCCAAACGCCTGCATCTAGCAGCCTATTTACAAAATACACAACATCTATCTCTCTTTAGAGTACCTGCAATCAAAGCATTTATGGAAGGATTAAAACTAATAATCCCACCTAGGTTACCACCTGCACCAGTATGGAACCTAAATGTAGTCCTTACAAGACTCATGGGACCCCCTTTTGAGCCTTTACATAGGTGTGAACTGCAATTTCTAACATGGAAAACTGCCTTCCTTGTTGCCATCACCTCTCTCAGAAGAGTCAGTGAAATACAAGCATTCACAATAGAAGAACCATTTTTTCAAATACATCCTAACAAAGTGGTTCTTAGACCCAATCCTAAATTCCTGCCAAAAGTGATTACTCCTTTTCACCTAAACCAATCGAGTTACCAGTGTTTTTTCGAAAACCGGACTCTGTTGCAGAAAGGGCTTTACACACCCTAGATGTTAGAAGAGCTCTACTATATTACACAGACAGGACTAAATCCTTCAGAAAGACAAAACAACTATTTGTATCTTTCTTTCCCCCACATAAAGGCAATCCAATCTCTAAAGGGGGAATTGCCAGATGGATTGTAAAGTGTATTCAAATATGCTATCAAAAAGCTAAACGTACACTAACAGTTCCTCCTAGAGCACAATCCACTCGCAAACTAGGAGCCTCTATGGCTTTCTTAGGAAACATACCACTAGAGGACATATGCAAGGCAGCAACATGGTCTACAATACACACCTTCACTAAACACTATTGTGTTGATGTGCAAGCCAAGCAGCAAGCTGCAGAGGGACAAGCTGTCCTTAACACTATTTCAGTATTCTGCAACGGATATAAGCGACCACTGCTAGGGGAGACACTTCTGCACAATCGTTGCTAATTGTAGGATCTGCAGCTCGTATGCCTCGAACGGAAAATGCTACTTACCAGTATGCATCTGTTCTTGGCATGTAGAGCTGCAGAGTCCTACACGCCCTCCCGCCTCCCCGGGACTTGTATCCGTTCCAGTACTCATCTTACTTAGATGCACACGCATGGACATCCTTTCTCTTTACTTCTACGAACTCCATCATTTCCCATCATGGCGAAAAACAACCTGAGGATGGAGTCGATGACCATGCGCAGTATTGTCCAAGGGAGGAGTCACCTATCTTGTGACTACAAAGACTTCTTCCAAGCCCAACACCAGGTGGCGATCTATTGCTAAGTGTAGGACTCTGCAGCTCTACATGCCAAGAACAGATGCATACTGGTAAGTAGCATTTTCCTTATCCCAAATGTCACCGGGTGCTAGAAGGGACGTTGGTTTTCGGATGGATCTTTAGGTATTCATATGTGTTAAAAATTTCAGGTATCATACGGTTAACATTGTGAATGAAGCAAAACTCAATATCACAAATAAGCTTCATTTGAGGTCCTGCATATGTGGTTGGACAGATGGGAAGAGATGGTTAGACTAGGGAATGGAGGTGTCTGGTTGTTAGCGGGAGGTGGACAGGTGGTTGGCAGAAGGTTTCAGGGTGTTTGGTGAGATGCTCAGATTCTTGAAAGTGCTGATGTGGGTGTTGCAGTAGTTCGGTTTAAGGGGAGGTGGGCTCGGCATTGGCTTTGTCACACATGGAAGGGGACAGGAGCTAGTACTTTAGAAAAAAGCATTGCTTGTCTCTGCTACCTCTGCTTCCATCTTGTCTACCTCGTGAGTGTAGTTCACAATTAATTTGACTTTCTCTCTTTATTGGCAGAATCGAACATTGATTTGGCCTGCTTTGCTTCGAGATCGCACCACATCCTGGCTACGTTTGCAGAGCGACCTGATTCAGTTTCTGGCTACTTTTGCCCCTGATGGTTTCCCTATTCTATAGAGGGCGGATAAGCTTTTCAATTAAAATATCCAGAAATTTGAGTGATTCTACACCTGGTGATGGAAATCTATGCTTCAGATCATCTTTTTATGCATTATACAGATAAACAGAGGAATTGATAAATAGTGCGGCACTGAGGAATTCTCTATTTTGAAAGCTCTATTCCCTTGTTCAACTTTCCAGTCTCTAGATGGAGCCCATCTCTTGGGAATTTATTACCACCTGGTATGGACCATCCATGCATATACTATTCGAGTTATTAGAGAGGCCCAGTACATATCTATTCAGCGTTCTAGCCACTAGGAGCCCTGATGTGTAAATCACTCCAATATACCTCCACATCAATATACAATGGAGCCACTAGGGGGGGGGCAGACACTGGTGCAACCCATTCCAACCAACCATGAGAGGGACCCACCATAGTTGGGTCGACGGTGTGGAGGATCCTTCTGCACAAGGACATTCCCATTCCAGTCAAGAGCGAAAGCCAGCCACATCAATGTGTATCTCTATTACACATGTGTATATAATTCCGCCTGCTTCAGGTGGGCACAATGGATGAATATACCACTCCTGCCTCTAGAGGGGGCCCTTACGTCTGGACAGACCACGAGACCACTTCTCCAGACATGGATGACTATTTCTGGTCTGTCGAGGGGGTTCATGTACCACTCCATCCATGTTGTGGCTGAAGGGGTTCCTACACTTGGATATTCCATTCTGTCCACTCAAGGGTGCTCACCACATGTAGGTATAGTATTCCTGCTACTGGAGGGCTCCAGTGCATTCCAGCCACTAGAGGCACCTCTGGCATGAATAGATGTAGAAGCCGCTAGAAGGGGGCCCAGCAGTCATGGATGTCAGATTATAGTCATAATTGGTAGGAAATCACAAATGCAGGCCTTAAGACGAGCTTGTGTCTTGCTCAGTGAGAGCCTAGGATGGTAACCAATCACTGAAAGGTGGAAGCCATGCATGGAATGGGCATGGAGACTAAACTTGCTGTTCTGAGTAAAGTTTACCATTCTGTTTGAGACCAAAGCCTGTGTGGCACAGACATTGAACACCTCTCTCAATAATTGAACCCTCCTGGGAGACCATCCAAGGGCCCTTCTGCCTTCGGTCACGTGGGAGATGTAGTAAAAGGAAGCTGGATCCACCGGGCACTGCGGCATGCCCTGCGGTTCAGCGGGAAAGAAGAAACACTGGACGGAAGACATAGGAAGTGCCTGTGAAAGAGAGGCAGGTCTTCTTTTGTCTCTTGCCCTTGGCACAGAAGGATGGCATGGCGCCGCACATATGGGTGCCAACCTGATAATACTCTCACCCTGCCTCTTTTACCCTCAGTGCCTAGAGTTAATGATTGTTGATTTTGTAATTCTGCACTTTAAGCTTTACATCTGCCTTTGTTTTGTAAGTTGTATGTAAATTGTTGTCAAAGTCTTTGCTCCCTATTTTGAGGTTCAAAAAGTTTTTCGCGCTAAAATCCTTTTCTGAGCAGTGGAGTCACATGTTCTTTGGGGTTCTTGGAGATGTGCTGGTTGGGTTCTTTTTGGTTCTTGAGATGGCCTTGAGTTCTGTTTGCTTTTCGAAGATGATCTTAACAAGTTTGGTGTAGTTCATATGATGCTTGGAGACGTTTGTGTGGGTTTCTGCGTCTTTGAGATGAGGGTATTGCATATGTTTGATCCCTAGTTCATATGATGCTTGGCGATGTTTGCATGGATTTGTGGTTCTCTTACTTGTGGTTATTGCATATGCTTTATTCCTAGTTAATATGATGCTTGGAGATGTTTGCATGGGATTGTGGTTCTCTTCGATGTGGTTATTGCATATGCTTTATTCCTAGTTAATATGATGCTTGGGGAAGTTTGCATGGGTTCCTGCATCTTTGAGATGTGGTTATTGCATATTTGTTCATTTGATGCTTAGAGATGTTTGCATGGGTTTTTGGTTATTTGAGATGTGGTTATTGCATATGCTTCATCTCTAGCCCATATGATGCTTGGAGATCTTTGTGTGGGTTCCTGCATATTTGAGATGTGGTTATTGCATATTTGTTCATATGATGCTTAGAGATGTTTGTGTGGGTTTCGGGTTCTTTCAGATGTGATAATTGCATATGCTATGTTTGGAGATATGCTGGTTGGGTTCTCCTTAGTTCTTGAGCTGCAGGGCGTGTTGTCTGTTTCTTTGACAGGAGCAGAAAGGAAGGGAGAAAAACACGGAGGTATGCAAATGTTCAGTTCTCCTCTAAAACACCAGTTGGGCTTTACCACCGACCTAATAACAGTGATACAGATGTGTAGATTTGTTGAAGACAAAACCCAGGAAGCAAGTACAAAAAGATGGCGAGGCTACACCACTGTCTGTGGGTTCAAATACTGGGAGATGTAATGGTAAATATGAGGCCAGGCAGCTGGAGGGCAGCGTCTAAAATGATGAGTATCAATTAGATGGCAAATGACAGGGTTGCTAGTCCGCCCCATGTTGGCGGGGAACTTAACCTCCATTATAGAGTTCTCATTGAACAGACCAATGCATTCTGGAAGTTGTAGTCCTTGTGTGCTTGCCTTCAGCCAATTGGATCAAGGCTCTAAGAACATGGGCAAGGTTTATAAAAAGATGGCAACAGGGGTACATGATTGCAGAACTGTGCTTTTTGAAGGCATACAGTTTTTTTTAGCACTGAGCACAAGAAGGAACATGCTTAATGGCGATAGTAAATATCAATAAGAGTGTCACAGTTTAACACTGAAAACAAGGGTGTAGGTTAAATATGTCCTAAAGTTCACAGCAGTTTTTCCCATCCGAGGCATTTGTGTAAGAGTTGCTCAAAGCAAAATATTTCTGCAAAACCATGATTAAGCTAAGAGGACTTTCATGCAGCGATGCCTAGGGCAGCGTCAGTGTGTGGACTCGTGCAGCGATGCCTGCAGCAGTGTGACAGTATGGACTCGTGCAGCGATGCCTGCAGCAGCATGCCAGAGTGTGGCCTTGTGCAGCGATGCCTGCAGCAGCGTGCCAGTGTGGACTCATGCGGCGATGCCTGCCGCAGTGTGACAGTGTGGACACGTACAGCGCTGCCGGCAGCAGCGTGCCAGAGTGCGGACTCGTGCAGCGATGCCTGCAGCAGTGTGACAGTGGGGACTCGTGCAGTGATGCCTGCAACACATGCCAGAGTGTGGCCTTGTGCATCGCTGCCTGCTGCAGTGTGACACCGAGTGAGAGAGTGTTGACACACTGACGGGGGTGGATCCCAGTGCATTAGTGCAACCACAGGTCGTATAGCGTAGCAAGGACAGAATGCACTGGCCAGATGTTCCCTATGTATAAGTGCAGGGACTAGCTCCTGGATACCCTCACATGTGATGAGCCGCATTCTACAAATTCACGTAACATAGCAGGGATGACTCCTGCAGCACGGTAGCGGCTGGACACACTGGGCCATGGTTCCGAATACAGTAGTGTTGGTTTTCGTACACCACAGCAGTGGGCTGAATAAACCATTAAAGAGGTTAGAGTTCATTACTTTAGTGGTTGTTCTTCTACTGCAGTGATTGGGCACAGTTTTGTGTGGGTCCAAGACCTCAACAGTCATGAAGAAGCCTAGTATGGCAGCAGGAGGCTGGATGTGATGATTGAAAATGTCTCGTACTACAGCATAGAGTTGTACCTAATTGAAAATGTGGTACCACAGCATGGGTTGGACATGATGATTGAGCTGGTTTAGTTCCATTGCAGGGGGTCGGGCATGATGATTGAGCAGGTCTAGTACCACAGCATGAGGTTAGCATGATGCTAGAGCAGGCCCAATACCACAGCCTGGGTTGGACATGATGATAGAACAGGTCCATTATCCCTGCATGAGTTGGGCATGATGATTGAACTGGTCTAGAACCACAGCCTGGGTTGGACATGTTGAGCTGGTCTAGTCCCACAGCATGGGATGGACATGATGATTGAACTGGTCTAGTACCACAGCATGGTGGTTGGATATGGCTGTGGATTTCAGGCACCACCTCCTAGTTAACCTGATTGAGGATGTCTGGCTCCACATCATAGAACTATGCATGATAATTGAGGGGGATGGGCCCCACATCATGGGGTTGGATGTGAAAATGCAGAAGGTGTGGTACAACATTAGAGGTTTGGAAATGCTTGATGATGTGTTCTATCGCTGCATGATTTCGATGGTTTGGTACCGCTGAAGGAAGATGAATATAATTTTTCAGGCATCTATTACCTCTGCAGGAAGTGAACACACTGATACCACAGGAGGGTGTTGGATTCAACCATCTGATCCAGCACTCACCCGCCTTCACTTCTATGAAGTTCACTTCTAGGTTGCAACAGAATAAGTTCAGAGTTAAATGGCCCCAGGATGGATGCCCGGGTGAAAGGTGCTGTCCTTCTCTTGTGCAATGGTGAGCACGTGGATAGGATGGAAGAGGACTCCACTGAGCAGAAAAGAAAGCAAGAAATGACTGTGAGAACCTAAAGATCAGGATTGTGATGGGTTTTAGTAACACTGTCTTTTTACGGGAATATTTTGTAATCACATGTACATGCACTCTTTCTAAAATGGCAAATTAATAAAGTGTGAACAGCTGCCTTTGAAGGCAGGAATTTAAAACCGGTGTTTTTGTCTGGCTTCTTTCCGTTGCATTTAGTTTAGTGTTGCATCTGTCCATTGTAAGTTATTGTTTCAGCGTACTCCTTTATAAAAAGGGGATTACAGCATTCTCAAGATTGCTTTGTTATGAACTGTTCCTTACTATGCGCTTTGGCCTTCAATGCTCCCTTGGGTTTTAAAAGCAAACCTCAATTCCCTCTGGAAAGGCATATGTGGTTTGAACTGTGAGAAGGCATTGCCTCTAAAAAGCCCTGGCTCTCTGGGGACAAAGCACCATTTGTGGAGTATATATCTCCTAGAAATTCTGATGCAAAATAAAGCACACTATTTCATTCATGTTATGTTATGTTATGTTACGTAACTCTTATATAGCGCATGGCTACCCCAGCAACGAGGCGTCCTATTTCATTCATGTAAATACTAAACATGCCATTAAACGAGCTATGGTACCACAGGTTGTTAAGAACAGAGTTTTCACTCACAAAACCTAAAAGGGCATGAAGTTCAAAAGCCAGAATATTGCCAGAAAAACCTTAAAAATTCCAACTACAAGCTTCGTTAACCCACTATATTTTTACTAACGGCTATTGCATGTTGTGCGCTTCAATGTAGATACAGAATAGATTAATGAGAATATGATGCATTCTCCATGTTAAGAACCCTATAACCAAATCAGCCCTTTAGGAATTTGAACCACTCTAAATCCAATGTAAGTAGTGTAACGCGCCCATGTGTAGAAAGTGGCTAAAATATATCTGCTAAAAATCAACTACTACTCAAAGCAATTTAGGATTTCTAGCCCATGTTAACTTGGTTTAATTGTTTTGATTCTCAGTCATTGAAAATATTAGTTCTGGTGAATGTCTTGTATTTCAATCATAGAAGAAGCTGAAACATGTTAAATTCTTCAAGATATGAGGTTTGAGGAGGACTGGTTGAAGTACTGGCCAGAATATAATAAGGAAATACGTCTGTGCTCCCTGCTCTTTGTTTATCCTTTCACTTTTCTATGCATTTGACATGGGTAAGCTGCTTCTCTTCCCGTGTATGAGCACTGTGCCCATTTTGTAAACCTTCTTGTCTTTTGGTCACTAGATGGAGACCACTCTCTGGTTCATGTAGACAAAACATTCTGTATACTGGTCAGTATTTGGAGACAAGATTCCATTCTGGCAAACCCTTCTTAGATTTTTAAGAATCTATCTGAATTTCATTTGCAGCTTCTGGTGGGCAGCACCAGTTAGTCTTGGTGGTAGCTGTGTAGGGAGCGTTTCCTGACTTCCTGAACAAGGTTCCCTCCATACCACCTAGACTGTTGTAGTTCCCTCCATGGTAGTGTCTCCTCCTTAATCTTCGGACATTTCTTGGGGTTCCTGCTAATTTATCCAGGCAGGTACCTTGAGCTGGACTTTTACCACACCCCATGGGAACCCTGGTACGCATTAGGTAAAGGTGTGCTTTTGGGTTATGTCTTCTGGGGTTAGTGCTGGTTTTGCGTAAGCGCTGCTACAAATGTAGGTAACTAATAGTGAGATGTTTTTCTGAAGCCTCTTGATGGTTGCTGTCAATCATGGGAACCTCCTCCTATTTAAACCAACTATTCCCATTCTTTTCTAGGGTCCTCATTAAACGATCCAGTGTCTTATCTCCTTTCTATACAGAAAGGCCTGGGCATTCTAGAACACTGTCTGAGTAAAGCAGCATTCATAATTGAGTATACTTTCCATTACTCATTTCTACATGCAATATGACGTGGATGCTGACAGCAGGTGGTATTTCCATCAAGAGAGCCCTTCAGTGGGTAACAAGCATGCCACCTTCATCCAGCAAAAAGTTAAAAACAGTTAAGCAGGTCAGTGTGTCCATCGCCTCTTGTCACCTAAAACCAAATTTCCAGGCAGTATTCGTATGGTTGATCAGTCTATATTGGTCCATACAGGGGCCATATGGTTACTTCCTTGCAGTTCAAAGGACTGCAGGTCCAAGGGTGTGGGCCACTCCACATTGCCTTTTGTGGCCATTTTCTCTCTAGATGAAAAGTTCCCAATTGGACATGGTGGACCTAGGCTTGGTGTAGGCTCTGCTACTATCTGAAGAGAAGTGGTCAGGCAAGCTGGGCCAAGCCAATTAGAGTCTAGGGAAAGGTCAACTCACTACAGTGGTGTTCAGCACCTGAATGAGTGCTGGGAAGTGTTCTTGCTTGGTGCCCAGGCACAAATGTAGGGGTACTTTTCCTGGGGTGTGCTACATTGTTTCCTTGGTTAACTGGCATTATTCAATCCCACCTCTAAGGGAGACATTTATTCGGGATTCATTTCTTAAGGGCACTGCGCTGCGGAAAGATGTATCAGAAGAAAGTTATTAACCTTCAGTAATAATATGCTCGTAGCATGTGTTGCAGTAGATACACACGCTTGGCATACTTCTGCCATCTAGTGTTGGGCTTGGATTTATGCAAGTTGTTTTTATTCAAAGAAAGGCTTTTGAGCCGTTGGATGCATTGTGACTTCACTTTTAGTTGACAACGCGCATGGGCACAGACTTCATGTCAGATTGATTTTTTCTGCCATCAAGCTTGGACAAGTACCGATGGAGCTCTGAGACTTTGTGCTTCTATGTTTCTTTCTGGCCCACAGGGTGACTGGGGAAAACCTTAGTCCTCCTCGCTTTCCTTGAGGACACCCTTTGGAGACCAGCACCTGGCTATCAACTCCCATATGGCAAGGGTCTTGCGCCCTCTTTGGGTCTTCGTAACGCTTCTTTATTGGTGACCCATCCGGTGAGAATGCGCACCGGGTGATAGGACGGACGCCATTCCAGTACTGTCTCCAGTGGCACGCAAAGTACCCATAGACCCACCTTCACAACGTCTAAACTCTGAATTGCCAATGACCACGACGATGCTGTATGTGAAGCCTCTCTTGCTTTTCAGGCAAAGAAGACCATCTAGTACGAACCAAAAAATGCACCAGCAATCCTCCGCTGAGAGGCCAGGCATTTTCTGTGAATAGGACCCCTTCAGAGCTGAGGATGGTGAAGATTGCAACCCCTTAGGCAGTACACCCCACCATCCATCGTCCAGTCAAAAGGTATTCTTCTCCAGGAATTTCGACCACCGGAGAAGAAGTACCTTTGAATCCTCACAACCAGTGGCCTTCAAACGGAGAACTCCACCAGGGTTGTGAATATGGTTGATGCCAACACACACGCTAAGAATCCTCACAAAGAAGCAGAGCACTGCTCTGAGGGGTTTTGAAGTTGAGCTCTTTGCCCAACCCATCACTGCCATTAAGGCCTTCATCGCCTTCAGGTTCTGGTCGGCACCAAACAAAAGCCTTGGATCAGGCAAAGGACCCATACAAGAGCGTCTACCATCCCTAGTCGTCCAGCCCAAGATCCCTTACAAGCCTCAATTCCACCTGAAGCCAAAGGCCCCTTCGATGCCAGCACCTAAGCCGCCCTCAACTTGAAGGTCACCATTGATGTTGAAGATTGCTTCGATGACCTTGTCGGATGACTTGGAACCACTACCCCTCCCGAGACTGCAGGAAGAGTTGGATAAAAGGTAGAAAAGACTAATTTCATCCCCTGACTGGGAAGATTTCAGCAAAGCCACCTCAGTAAAATCTGTTTTGACACTGCCTCAGAAAAGAAAACCGTTTTTTGAGGAGGAACCTTCAACAGGTCAAACATAGAGACAGAGCACCAGTCCTCCCTCTATGTATCACCTCCTCTACCACTGCCACCTCCTCCTCCTCCTCCTCCTCCTCCTCCTCCTCCATCTCCATCTCCATGGCCATTTTCAACATCTCCATTGCCTCCTCCAGAATTACAGAGGTATCCCCACATTCCTCCTATGATCCTTGAAGCCCCCTCCGCTCTGAGAATCCTATGATGCACCTCTTTAGTCGGAGCATCGGATGACCCATGGGACGTCTGTAGTGTAGATTCACCAGGAGACCTAGCCCCGGAATACCAAGAGCATCTCCCCCAGACAACACCACATCTTATCATGAGGTGATCTAGCGGGCGGCCACCTTCCATGAGGTGGACATGAACATTCTCCACGAGGAAGACTATTTCCTAGTGGAGACGTTATCCTAATCTGAGTGAATAGTTCAGTTCTTGGCCATTCTAAAGGTCATGTTAAAATTAGCCCCTTACACATTTAAGGAAGACGTCAAAGCTAAGATGGTAATACCAAGGGCCCAAAGAAATTGCAAGCCACCCTTCTGTGATTCTGCCAACATCAGGGATCATGTCCCACCAAACTCCTTTGTTGTCCACACTGTGCATTAGCAGGCTTGCGCTCAAGCCAAGTACAACACTCCTCTGCTGGATAAATAAAGCAGAATGCTTGATGCAGCAGGCATAAGGATGATAGTAGTGGCTACCTTAATGGCAACTCTAGGGGGCTATTTGAGTGACCCCTCCCCCTCCCAGAGACGGCCCCTTTGTGGGGCACTTCTCCTGCTTTAATAGGGCACAGTCGAAGGAAATGCAGAAGCCACGTGATTCATCTACCTTAGTTCAAAGACCCTCTCATGATTCATCTACCTTAGTTCAAAGACCCAATCGTGATTCATCTGCCTTCGTCTGAAGACCCTCTCGTGATTCATCTACCTTAGTCCAAAGACTCTATCGTGATTCATCTGACTTAGTCTGAAGAACTTCTCGATATTAATCTACCTTAGTCCAAAGACCTTCTTGTGATTCATCTACCTTAATCCGAAGACCCTCGTGATTCATCTACCCTAGTCCAAAGACCCTCTCGTGATTCATCTACCCTAGTCCAAAGACCCTCTCGTGATTCATCTACCTTAGTCCGAAGACCCTCTTGTGACTCATCTACCGTAGTCCGAAGACCCTCTCATGATTCAGCTACCTTAGTCCGAAGACCCTCTCGTGATTCATCTATCTTAGTAGAAAATCCCTCTTGTGATTCATCTTCCTTAGTCCGAAGACCCTCTTGTGATTCATCTACCTTAGTCCGAAGACCCTCTCGCGATTCATCTACCTTAGTCTGAAGACCCTCTCCAGATTATCTACCTTATGCCAAAGACCCTCTTGTGATTCATCTACCTTATTCCAAAGACCCTCTCGTGATTCATCTACCTTAGTCCGAAGACCCTCTCGTGATTCATCTACCTTAGTCCGAAGACCCTCTCGTGATTCATCTACCTTAGTCCGAAGACCCTCTCGTGATTCATCTATCTTAGTCCGAAAGCCCTCTCGTGATTCATCTATCTTAGTCCGAAAGCCCTCTCGTGATTCATCTATCTTAGTCCGAAGACCTCTCGTGATTCATCTATCTTAATCCGAAGGCCCTCTCGTAATTCATCTACCTTAGTCTGAAGACCCTCTCGTGATTCATCTACCTTAGTCTGAAGACCATCTTGTGATTCATCTCCCTTATTCCAAAGACCCTCTCATGATTCATCTACCTTAGCCCGAAGACCCTCTCGTGATTCATCTACCTTAGTCCGAAGGCCCTCTCACGATTCATCTACCTTGGTCTGAAGACCCTCTCATGATTCATTCTTTCTGGGACACCACCACACTGAACGGAGCATTGATTACCAATGCCCAGCTCATTTTTCGCTAGCAAAACTGTTTAATACTTGTTTTAATTGATTTTAAATCGCCGACGGTAACACATTTAGAAGTGCTCCTAGCGGTTTTAAAATAATCACATGTACTCTGCTTGATGTCGCAAATGTATTTTGACTAAAGAACTTACTTTTGTGCAGTACTTGGCGTGTTCCCCGGTCCACCACTGAGCATTCAGGTTGTGTGGAGGTATAGATCGCCCACCAGGAAGTGTGAAACTACACTTCCGGTTAGGGCCGAGGTTAGCAGTCTAGCTGCTCACCACCACCGGCATAAAAACCGGATGCCTCCCCGGACGCGCAGCGGACGAGCGCAGCGGGTGCGCCGCGGGCCTAGTGCCATACCCCCTGGCCCTGAGACCATCCAGCTTACCGGGGGCCCTCTGCGATACTCCTCAAAACACCTAAGAGACTTCAATACCATTAAAAGCAACCCGTGCTGCAAGACACTGCCATTACTCACCCACAGCTCTACAACCCCGGATATCTGTCCGGGCTGAAATTTTAGAATTCCCTCTCCCATGACAACCACGAGCCCCCTGACTAAAACCCAGGACGCCAGGCCCTCGTATCGCATGGCACTGATCAATGCTCGCTCCCTTCCTAAACACCAATTAGAAATCAGTGAATGCATCATTGATCAGGAACTCGATATCCTTTTTGTCACAGAATCATGGGGGGATGAGGCTTCTGGCCCTGACTTCTGCGCCGCCACTCCTGATGGCTATTGTGTGGCTAGACTGGATAGAACTATAGGTAAGGGCGGTGGCTTAGCCATCATTCATAAAGCGACCTACCCTATAAAAACAGAACCTATACACGGATTAGAATGTGAGGCCTTGGCCTACTCCATCACCCTCAATCATAACCAAGCCTTCAAAGGCATTTTGCTATATCGCCTCCCGGGGATCTCGGGCACGTTTTCTTTCCTCCTTAGATCGATTTGTAGAACTCTCACTAGAACCTCTCGACTACACCATTCTGGGAGATTTTAACTTCCATTTAGAAGCTACTGTAGTATCGGGTTCCCAAGGCCTACATGCTCCGTAGATAACCCACTTACTCTGAAAGAACTGTTGGCACGGAAACTGAAAAGTACAAAGAACAAGTTTATTAAGACCCCATGGGGTGGTGGTACATTCCTACAGCACCCTTCGGCAATGCAAGAAGTATCACACCGAACGTTGGTGTGAGTCCCTCTTTTATACAGTTTACAAGCAATAAAAAATAGGCGGCACAAGGTTACAGAGATTATGTACATATATGGTCATTTTTGGAGCACAGCCAACTCATGGGAGGGGTTACAACCCCACTGGTCAGTTTGGCGGCACATTCCTGAGAGGTGACTGGTCAGTTGGAACTGCGCATGAGCGGGCTTGACCGTGGCTAAAAATAGCCTGTTGCTGGGCAGAGTCGAGTGGTCAGTTGCACGGACAACGGACTAAAGGACATGCTGACCACGAGGCCGCTCATTCTCTAAAATGGCCGCCGCAATTTACAAAATGGAGTTTCTAAGTATAGTCAAGTTAAGGGGAAAAACGTGTAGCACAGCTAAGCGCTAACTCGGCCATTGTCAAATTACGACAGACGACCCTTTTAGCGTTTAGCTGAAGCTACCTCATAGTGGACATAATCGGGATGTTCATCTTCAATATCAATTAGCATTATTTGAGCTACTTCTTTATGAAGCATCATTTTGTTATGAGCAAGAGCTCGTCTTGATGGTATACATGCCAATAAACACATGGAACATAAAGCTGGGCCACATTGTATACATAAACATACAAGGAACAGTATCCCAACAATGATACATAAAATCGTTAGCAGTTTCCAACCCCAGGTGGTAAGCATTGACCAGAACCACCCTGAAAGAGTCCACGTTCCATTGTCCGGGTGTATTTCAGCTGCTATTTTGTGCAACTTAGAAATGGCATCATAAACGGATGGCGAATTATCTGGTACATATACACAGCAGCTACTTCCGATGATTCTACATGCCCCCCCCCGATCAGCTAGAACCACATCTAGAACCATTCTGTTCTGAAGTGTAACGATCCTAGAAATCTGAAGTTCTTCGGTAATATTTCCTAATGCGATAGCAGTATCATTAGCTACAGCCTCAACAACACGGGTCAATCGTCGTATTTTCCTACTATTCAAAGCAGCCCCCACAAAGGAGAACAGTCCCAAATTAAAGTCCACATATTGCTGCAGTGCGGTATCCGTCTGGTCAATATCGTCCAGAACAACAGTACGTTTAACATGAAGTCGTGGTAAAGTACATAATCATTATGATACATTGGTGGGGCAATGACTACAGGGGGCAATACAAAGGATACATAGCAAGTGCCTAACCATCCTAACGGAAGCTGATGATAGCCCTTAGATCCACAAATAAAATAAGTATTACGAGATGCCACAAACGATATGCCATTCGGGCTGTCGAACGTAAGTGTAGTGTTGCATTCACTTTTTCCAACTGGGATTGTACCTTTATTACGTATGCACAAATCAGCTTTAGTTGCAATAACATTAATAACATGCGAATTGGATACATTAATGTTCCTTTGGTTGCTGTAAATGCGGGGTGCAGATGCATTGTCGGGGCGGTATTCTTCCCATTCAAATCGAGTACCCTCAGCTCGTGGGTACCCATACCGGTCATGGTAGCAGATCTTATTCAAACGGAAAAGCACTCCTCCTTTCGTTGGCCATCGCAAAGTGAATAGGAGAGTGTACCAGGCATTGCAAGACCCATTATGTGAAAACGGGAGTGGAATGAGTGGAGTGCCCCCTTTCTTCTGATGACCAGGCAACATCCCACACACCCAACAATTGGAAGTATTTGTCATGTTATGTGTATGATGCAGGATCTGAATAAAGCTATTGTTCAAATAGGTCTGCCGGTGCCGTTCTTCATGGTAGGGCAAGGTGAAGTGAAAATGTTCAGATGGAGCCGGGGTAGTCGGCAGCAAATGTTCACGTGCAGGCACCACAAGTTCAACTACCCAAGCTATCACTGCTATTACCACAATGGTCAAGACAAAAAGGATGGCACCAAGTATTCTTTTGTCTCGTGATGCAGAAGACGCCATAGTTCAAAGAGTTCTCAAAGTCTCAAATAGTTCGAAAAGTTCACAAAGTCTCAAATGTACATATATGTATATATACACCTAAAAAAGAAAAATGCGGTGCTGAGCTCCGAGGTAGCCGTTGTTTTCTTCTCCGGGGTCAAGACGGGTGTCGCTACTCTTGGCAGAACTGATCCCCCCCCCTTGAGATTCCCGGTTTCCGTTTCACAAACCCCAGAGCGGTAACCAACCAGTCTCGAAAACCAAAAAAAATTCTTCTCCTTATCGTGGCCGCAGATCGTACCGTTGTCGTCCAGAAACAGTGTGGTCCGGGAAGGCTCCCTCGACTTCAGCCGACGTCACAGCTGGGCTCTTTTCTTTTTCCAGAATCTCCTTGTAGTCAGTCAGCACAGCAGGATTCACCAGGTGCGGAGAGACACGCCGGCAGTGAGTTGAGTGTATCCACCGCTTTCTGTTGGTCACTCGTACAGCTGTTCGAGTCGCCAAAAGGACCTGCTCGGGGCCACGCCACCTCGGTTCCAAGCTGTTCGCCCTCTCGAACGACCTGACCATAACGAAATCCCCAGGACAGAGATTATGAGCCTCTCCGGTAGAATTGTCAGGGAGCGCTTCTCGAACCTGTTGATGAATAGAAAGCAAATCATTTGTTAATCGTGCCAAATAGTCATTCATCATTATACAAGGCACATCATGTATCAATCGCGGCTTAGGCACTCCCCATATATTCATAGGCCTTCCAAACACCACTTCATATGGTGTGAGGCCAGTTCGAGAGTGGGGCACTGACCTGAGAGAGAGCAATGCTAACGGTAAAGCATCCGGCCACTTCAATTGCGTAGATGCTACAAGCCAGTTTTAGTTTCAACGTGGCATTGTACCATTCGACAAGACCCGCTGACTGAGGGTGGAACACAGCATGAAACTTCTGCTGGATCCCCAACCGCTTCAGCACATACTCCACAATTTTCCCAACAAAATGAGGCCCATTATCGCTGCACAAAAATTTGCAAACTCCAAAGCGAGGAAAGTACTCCTTGAGCAACACCTTAGCTGTTGTTAAAGCTGTATTATCTTTCGTGGGGAAGGCCTCGACCCATTTACTAAAGGCGCACACCACCACTAGGACATACTTAAGGTTATTGCAGCGCTCAAGCTGGATATAATCCATTTGGAGTACCTCGAATGGTGCAGATGGTGGAACGAACCCTACTTTCGGAGTATGGGTCCCTTTCGCAGGATTGTGCTGCAAACATATCAGACAGGTCTGCACTACTCTCTTGGCTGTATTGGCGATCTCGGGATGCTCCCAAAGTCGTGATAACAATCGAGTGATCGCAAGAGCTCCCACATGTGCTAATCCATGTGGTCATCTGAACCATCGCTTGCAAGTAAGCTGCAGGCAATTTCCATTTCTCCATGTCTTTGCTTCTCCAACAGCCCTCATCATCTAGCACCCCATCTACTGCCCATGCCGCAAGTTCTGCTTCAGTCGCTGATTTTTGGATATCTAGTATCTCCGCTCTAGCATCGTACCATCACTCAGCTTGTGATTTTGTTACGTACATGGGGGAGTCAGTTCGGGACATAGCTGTTTGTCGTGCTATGCTGTCTGCAAAGGCATTTCCTTGACCCACTTTATCAGTGATCTTTTTATGGGCACTGCATTTAATGATCGCTACTTTCTTCGGACAAAGCAACGCGTTTAGGAGATCACGCACCAATTCTCCGTGCATAATGTGTACTCCATGAGAAGTTAAAAACCCACGTTCTCTCCAGAGTAGCCCGAAGTCATGTGCTACTCCGAAGGCGTACCGGCTGTTTGTGTATATGTTCACACATAGGCCAGCACTCAATTCGCAAGCTCTCGTCAAAGCTATCAGCTCTGCTGCCTGAGCCGATTTTTGTGGTATTCGTGCTGTTTCTACCACTGTCTTAAGGGTCGTGATCGCATATGCTGCGGAAGTCGTGCCATCTGGCAGCCTCAAACACGATCCATCAACCCACAGCTCCCCATCCACATCTGGAAGTGGCATATCCTGTAAGTCGACACGACCCTTTGTCTGTTCCTCAGTCAGGAAAACACAGTCATGATGTTTTTCTTCCTGACCCTCCTCAACCGGATAGGGCAATAAAGTGGCAGGGTTCAGGGTAGCGCATCTTTTCAGTGTGATATGTGGCGCCAGAAGTGTAAGCTCATATCCTGTCAAACGTGCACTCGTGAGATACTGGGTTTTCGTCTGATTCAACAGGGCATCAACTGCATGGGAACCTAACACCAACAATTTGTGCGATAAAACTATTCCCTCACTCTGCCGTATAGCTACCGCTGTTGCTGCAACTGCTCGAAAACACCCAGGTAACCCACATGCTACAGGGTCAAGGAACGCTGAGAAATATGCACATGGCCTTTGTTTGTCCCCGTGTGCTTGCACTAACACTGATGACGCGCACCCATCTTTCTTGTGTACGTACAATGTGAAAATCTTTGAATAGTCTGGTGTACCTAACACAGGTGCAGAGCAAAGGGCTTGTCTCAATTGTTCAAAAGCATTTTGACATTCATCTGTCCATTCAAGAGGCATAGGTGTAGTTTTGGACAGCAACGCCAACAATGGTTTGATAATGTGTGAAAACCCCATGATCCACTGTCTACAAAAGGACGTTAATCCTATGAAGGCACGTACATCTCTCTGTGTGTGGGGAACTGGTGTATCTAAAATTGCCTGAATTCGATCTGATGTTAATGCACGCCCCTCCTTAGACAAAAGATGACCGAGGTAGGTCACCTTGGGTCTACAATATTGAAGCTTTTTCTTCGAAACTTTATGATTATTTTGAGCCAAAAAGGAAAGCAAAGCAAGCATACTCTCCTCGCATTGAGCATAAGTGTCAGCAGCCAACCAAAGATCATGGACATACTGGATAAGGGCAACTCCAGATTGCAATTGAAAGGAATCAAGCTGTCTTTTTAAAGCCTGGCTATAGATACTCGGACTCTCAGTGTAACCTTGAGGAACACGACAAAATCTATACGATTTATTATTTAACGTAAAACCAAATAAGTATCTGCTATCAGGATGGATGGGAATGGAAAAGAACGCATTTTTCAGGTCAATGACACTAAAGGTCGTCGCCGTTGGGGGGACCAATGTAAGCAATGTCGTGATATCAGACACCACCGGGTATTGGGGGATGACAATTTTGTTAATTTCTCTCAAATCAATAATAAATCGATAGACTTTGTCGTCAGTATCTTTCTTAAGGATCGGGAGAATAGGACTATTGCAAACATTATAGGGGACTTCCTCCACTACCCCTGCACTGATCAAATCTTGAACAATGTGTGTCAGGGCAATTTCACCTTCCCTGGAGATCTTATACTGTGGGACACGTGGCAAAAGTAATCCCTCCTTTACAGTAATGCGAATAGGTGGAATAAGCATCTGTCCCACATCCGTATCTGAGGTCGCCCACAATGTGTGAGGGAGAGAGGCTAATGCTTCACAGTCTTGTATAGTAAAAAATCTGTCTGAATCTGGATAGTTATCATTCAAAATAACTCGCACTCCCTCCGGAGCGCAACGTATTGTTGCTCGAAAATATTTAAGCAAATCAATGCCCATAATATTATCTGGGGTATAAGGTGACAACAAAAATTGGCCAAAACTGAAAAATTTATCGAGACAAAGTGCAAGAGGCTTCGATAATGGGCTGGGAGTGGGTGTGCCATCAAACCCAATACATGTAATCATATCGCCAGACAGGGGAGCCCTCGGAACCAAGTTTTTAGACAAAGCGCTACGAGTAGCCCCTGTGTCAACTAGAAACTGATCAGTAGAACCCAAGATACTCGCTGATACATATGGACCACTCTGATCCACTGGCACTTCAACTGATTCCGTACCCCATCCTACGCAGTCCTATGCATGCACATAATCCTGATGCTCCACATTCTCACTCTCCGATATCTGATACTGGTTCCGCCTATCAAATGTATTACGGTCATCCTGGCCACGGCCCCTCTCTTCAAACCTACCACGATCACCTCCGCCACCTCTCGCCCCCGAATAACTGTTCCTTGACCTTCCACCTCCTCGACCACGCTGACTACGTTGCTCACGAAGTACCGGACAATCATCAGCCCAATGCCCAAACTCCTTACAATAAGCACATTGATCCTCATTACCCCCTCCTCGTCTGCCTCTATCATTCCCTCTAGATTGCGTTCCACGAACCTGTGCCAAGATCACCTTCGTTTTCAATTCCTTCGCCTTCTTATCAACACTTTCTTTAGCCTCCAATTCCTGCCGCTCATAATACTGAGCCATAGTTAACAAAGACGCAGGGGTCGCCGTGGTCCAGGAACTTTCGCTCATTTTCAATCGCTTCGCAATCTCCGGTAGGAGATTAGCCACATACTTATCGACAAACAGATGCCTACCCGTATCGTCTGTTAATGATTGCCCACTATAATCATGAAAAGCTTCTTCAAAGCGTGTAAAGAAATCAGATACCGATTCATCTGGCTTCTGTTTGCATGAAGCCAACATGGTCCAATCAATCTTTTTAGGAGGCACCAGAGTTTTTAATTTAGTCAGAATAGCCGTCGGAAGATCTAGAATCAAAGCACACGGTTTACATGCAGGTTCCCTTTGTAAGTCAGCCTGCTCTAAATCCTTCCAAACAGCCCCAAAAATCGTTTGGTCATTAGTTTTACGAATCAACCTCCACATATCAGGGGGAAGAATTAACCCAAAGAAGAGATCTATATCAACAAGCATCATTACACAAGAGGAAATGGCCCCCTCAACCCCTTCATAGAACGCAGCTGGATTTTTACGAAGATCGGGCAGGGAGTTCTTTAACGCCATAACATCTGATCTATTCCAAGGCGTATATACCCAATTATATATAAAGTACCCCTTCACATTTTATCGTCATCTGTACCCTCTCCCTTTGGAGGAACATACAAAGGCGCGGCTTCACGCATAGGCATAACATGCATTTTGATAGTCTTATCTGAACCCCGAAGAGGACACTCTTTGGATTCTACGTTGACCCCGACACGGACCCTGTAGCATTTTTCCTTTCATCCCGCAGTCTGGTCGCCTCATCCCGCAGATGAAGTAGTCGTTTGAAAAGGTTGTCAGTATCTGAAAGAGCAAATAAACCTTTATCCAAATTCTCACAATAAACTGACACAGCTTTGGGTTCTAAAGTCTCTGAATATTTACGGAAGCGAGCAACAACTTCTTGCGCTAAAGTAGTTATAAAACACATTAATTCTCGTTCTGACCACATTCTTTTCAGCTAAAATCGTTGCTACAGTTACATGATTCAAATTTAATTTCCTAGCAAGACCACGCAAATCCGCGGCTCTTTCCGCAGATAACCTGACACTCGATTTGTCCTTTCCATCCGACTTATCCCGACCTTCGTCACCGGAATCCTCAGACGGAGCCGTGGGATGGACAAATGGGGGCGGAGAGCGATCTAGTAATGAAAAATCATCAATTTCATTATTAAGGACAGGATAAAGCGGCTGACGAATAGGAAATTGACCGGCCGTTTGCAAGTTACGTTCCCGTTCCTCCCTCTCTTTCTTCTCCTGCGCTTCCTTTTCCTCAAGCTGTAAAGCCTTATCTCGAGCAGCCTTGCGCTGCTCTTTGTCCGCCAAGGCAATTTCACGTTTCATACGTTCACGCACCGCTTTCTCCCACATTCGTACACAATCAAACATATTCTGTCTAGACCTACGTTGAAACAAACACTGCTCCACAAATTGAACCTTTCGCAAATTGAACGACCCATGTAGTGGCCATTGCAATTCAGGATCGGTTTTTGTATATTTATGCCATAATTTGCTATACATTATAGGGGGAAGGCCAAATTTTATATACATTTCACGATTCGTTGTTCCTTCTGGGGGAGCCGGCTGTGATTCCGCTAACCTAATTGTGGTACCATTTCCAAGACAGCACATCCCTCGGAGTGTGCTTAAAACAGGCATGTTCGAAAAGTATCACGAAAGCGTGATACCGCATAAACTGGCACTTACAGTACTTCACACAAATGTGCCACTCAGAGGAAAAAAACAAAATTAGAGAAACATCTCTACATGCCTGCCTATGTGAAGTGCACTACACATATAATTCAGAGATCAAAAAGTCACAAATGTTAGCTAACTCAAATCATAGACACAAATCATAGAACTTCGGCAAGCGTCCGCAGACTACCTTACCGATCACAAATCTTACCCAAATCTCAAAGGTCCAGATTCCAACTGCCAAGGTCTTTAATTGAATCAGCCAAATGGCACTTATCCAGCAACGCAGATGATCGAGAACTCAGTCGGAGACCGGCGCCACCTGGAAGGTCAGATCGGAAGGAAGGGAAGAAACACCGTGGGTGCCAAGACTCGGGTCACTCGGTGGCAGCGTACGCGTCCATGGCGAGTTTCCAAACCTTCGTCGCGACCTCTCCTTCGGGCATCCGAGTCGCCGATGAGTCCCTTCGTGGTCGCCAATTTGTAGTATCGGGTTCCCAAGGCCTACATGCTCCGTAGATAACCCACTTACTCTGAAAGAACTGTTGGCACGGAAACTGAAAAGTACAAAGAACAAATTTATTAGGACCCCATGGGGTGGTGGTACATTCCTACAGGACCCTTCGGCAATGCAAGAAGTATCACACCGAACGTTGGTGTGAGTCCCTCTTTTATACAGTTTACAAGCAATAAAAAATAGGCGGCACAAGGTTACAGAGAATATGTACATATATGGTCATTTTTGGAGCACAGCCAACTCATGGGAGGGGTTACAACCCCACTGGTCAGTTTGGCGGCACATTGCTTGACCGTGGCTAAAAATAGCCTGTTGCTGGGCAGAGTCGAGTGGTCAGTTGCACGGACAACGGACTAAAGGGCATGCTGACCACGAGGCCGCTCATTCTCTAAAATGGCCGCCGCAATTTACAAAATGGCGTTTCTAAGTATAGTCAAGTTAAGGGGAAAAACGTGTAGCACAGCTAAGCGCTAACTCGGCCATTGTCAAATTACGACACTACGGGTGACAAGGATACCATTCAGTTAGTCTCCGACTTGCAGTCAGCTGGACTACAACAATTAGTCACAGGCTCCACCCATCAAGCAGGCCATACGCTTGATGGATTATTTACAAACGATCACCATATTGCACTAGCCAGCTTTCTCCCTCTAGCATGGTCAGACCACTGCGCAGTCATTTTTACTTTACCAGCCCATAACCCCAACCCGCCACAGGCCAAAGCCCACCTACCCAAAAGCACGAAAATCTGGAAGAATCTTGACATCCCACTTCTATCCGCTACACTCATAAATTCCCCATTTGAGGCCTCCCCTGACCCAACCCAGAGTTCAAACGGGTACCTGGTTTGGATTATGGAAGCTGCGGACCAATTAGTCCCGACCAAATGTATCTTTCCCAACCGTGCTGCACCATCCGCGCCTTGGTTTACCGAGGACCTTAGACTCCACCGACAGCATTGTAGGAACCTCGAGAGACACTGGCGCCAACACTACAGCGCCGAAGATAAACTTACCTACAAAAATGCCTTAGCTATATACAAAAGAGCTATCCTCAAAACCAAAAAGGAATATTTTTCATCCCAGATCGACCTGGCCCAGAACTCAGCTAGAAAGCTATTCCAAGTTGTGAACTCTCTCGCTAGTCCCCCAACAGGCCCTCCCATTGAGGCATCTCAAGACCTCTGTAGCTACTTTTTTTTGCAACTAAGGTCACTAACATATACTCTACTTTCACCGCCCATAACTCCCCGGAAATCTCCTTGCCTTACCTTCAGCCCCAGGCCCCCAGACCCACCTTTTCCACGTTTCACTAGGTTTCATTTCAACACATCAGCAAACTAACCACATCTATAAAGTCAGGATCCCCTCTAGACCCATGCCCACCTTCTATAGCTAACTCCATCACGGACACTATCTCGCCCACCCCTAACAGACATCTGTAATTCCATTTTCCAAACAGGAGTCTATCCGGAAATATGGAAAAAGGCAATTATCAAACCTCTGCTCAAAAAACCCTCCCTGGACCCGGGTGAGTCAGCCAACTACAGACCTATTGCTGGTCTCCCTTTTCCTGCTAAAATCTTCCAATCCATGATGAATCAACAGCTGTCAGAATTTATTGACACGCATCAGCTTTTGGACGACACACAGTTTGGTTTCAGGAAGGGCCACGGGACAGAAACTGCCCTAATAAAGGCCTCCGATTAAATTAGGGCCATCCTAGACCACGGTGGAGCGGCGGTCCTTATACTTTTAGATCTGTCCGCCGCCTTCGACACGGTTGATCACTCCATCCTGATCAACCGTGTCGCAGCCTTGGGGGTCAACCATGTGGCCAAAAACTTGCTCACTTCCTTTTTGGCCAACCACACGCAGGCGGTGAGGTTGGGGGAATTTTACTTGCCCTTTTTCACCTTACCGTGCGGGGTACCCCAGGGCTCATCGCTAAGCCCTACATTATTTAATAGATATGTAGTGGACTTGGCGAGAGTTATAAGAACCCATGGCTTATCCTTAACCACCTACGCTGATGACACACAGCTGGTGTTGGCGGTACACAGAGACGGACCTGCAGTTGCCTCGAGATTCCAGGAGGGGATGCTAGCCATCTGCTCCTGGATGTCGAGGAACTGCTTGAAACTTAACTCTGATAAAACCGAGGTGATGACCTTTGGCACCCTCTCACCAGAATGGTCTCCCAGCTGCTGGCCCAAGCAAATGGGGCCCCCTCCGATCCCGGTGACCAAGGTCAGAAACCTGGGAGTCATCTTCGATGACAAGTTATCGTTCAAACATCACGTAAACTCAGTGGTCTCCTCCTCTTTTTTCGCACTGAGAAAAATTAAAAAACTTCTTCCATACCTGCCAGCCTCAGCAGGAAAGACTCTAATTACCACATTAATCTTCTCAAAAATAGACTATAGTAATGCGCTATTCCTCAATGCGCAAGAACAAGTCCTAAATAAACTGCAATCCATTCAAAATGCGGCAGCCAGAGTCCTGCTCGACATTCCCAAACAGCACTCTACCTCCTTGGCAATACGCCGCCTTCATTGGCTACGAGTCAGGAACAGGATCAAATTTAAGGCACTCTGTATCGCCTATAAAGCGATACACGAGACCGGGCCTCGCTTCCTTAGGAATGCTTTTCAGATCTATGCCCCAAAAAGATCTTTGCGATCAGCTTCCACCTTCCTACTACCTGTTCCCCACACCAGAACCTCAACCTGGGGAGACAGACGTTTTCTGGTAGCGACCCCCAAACTCTGGAACTCCCTGCCCTTGTCGATCAAAACCAGTCCCACCCTCATTTCCTTCCGAAGATCTTTGAAGACCTGGCTATTTGACCAAGGATTCCATCTGCTGGCCTTTGTCCCTTGAAGTTCTAATGCGCCGAGACACCCCAGGGTATTTGTTGCGCTATACAAATTTCGAAAACATAAACATTCATCTACCTTAGTCTGAAGACCCTCTCGTGATTCATCTACCTTATTCCAAAGACCCTCGCGTGATTATCTACCTTATTCCAAAGACCCTCTTGTGATTCATCTACCTTAGTCTGAAGACCCTCTCGTGATTCATCTACCTTAGTACGAATATCCTCTCATGATTCATCTATCTTAGTCTAAAGATCCTATCGTGATTCATCTACCTTAGTCTGAAGACCATCTTATAATTCAGATTTTCCACAGCTAGGATGGGTAGAAAATCATGATTGTATTAAAGACATAGAGGCTGATATTATGCATATCTCTTGAATTGCCAACTCACAGCAGCAACTACAAAATAATGCAAAGATAATAAAATCCAATTTCTTCTTTTCAAATTACCTCTTGTAGTCTCCTCCTGAAAAGAATCACAAACAATATATTAAAGGGTGGGAATCAAAAGGAGGAATAATATCAGGTTCTGTGTCTTTAATAAAATCATGATTTTGTACCCATCCTAGCTGTTGAAAATCTGAATTTTATGGCATGGCCAGGAGGCCAATATTATGCATGTTTAAAGCCTTGCCATAATATTCCTTACTGCACAATCCACTGGCTTAAAATAGAATTTCTTGAATACTGAATCTGAAGACCAGTCAGCCATGGCTAAGATCCCATGCAGTCCTCCCCCCAATAGCAGGGTCTTAGAAGCCATAGCCCCCTAGTAGAATGAGCTCCAAACCTAGATAAATCTATCTCCGCTCTTCTCATGACCCCTTGACCCAGCGAGCCAAGGTAGGAGTGGACTCAGCCTTATGCAGGGTTCTGTTCTGAAAGAAATTATCATCTGGACAGAACAGAATGTTTGAGATGCAATGCATCTCAAACATTCTGTTCTTCTCTCCTACTCACGTAAACTTTTCCCCACGCACAACTTCCTACACTCGTTCAAATAAGGATAAAATATAGTTCAAGACATCATTTTGGTTCTCTTAGTGACATAGAAGCAAACTCCTTCTGGAACAAAGCTACGTCCTGAAATTTCTAGAGCTCTAAAATCTGAAACTCTTCTAAAAGAAAACAAACATAATAACATTGCCTGCTTCAGAGAGAGTTCCTTCAAGTCCAAAAACAAATTTTCGCTCCAACTCAATTGTTCTTTAAGAACTAGATCTATGTCCCCTAGGGATGAAAATGTTGCTCCCGGTAGAGCATTTATTCTTACGCTTCTCTTTAGCACATCATGTTGACCTACAGGTAAGCTGTCTATTAAGTCATGACCTGCTGAGATGGCAGACCTGGCGATATTAACTGCACTGTATGATTTTCCTTCAAATAATTCACTACTCCAGGTGGCTTCCCTTCCTCTTGGTTCACCTCCATCATCGTGCCTATATTCAAGAAGGGGAACAGGGGGGATCCGGCCTGCTACTGGCCAATCTCCTTGCTGGACTCTGCCGTCAAGATCTTGGGCAGAGTCATCTTGCAAAGGCTCGAGGGTTGGCTTGAGGAGAGCGGGATCCTGTCGGACCTACAATATGGCTTCAGGGCACACAGAGGGACTATGGACCAGTGTCTTAACCTTCACCTTATTATTAGTAAGTACACTGTGGTGAAGGGGGGGCTTCTTTACTTGGGTTTTATGGATCTATCATCCGCCTTTGATTTGGTCAACCGCTCAAAACTGTGGATTATTTTGCGTAATATGGGTTTGGACACAACTCTGGTCAATTTTTTACACGATCTTCATCTAAATTTGTATGCTTCTGTTAGGGTGAACAGGGACGGGAGGTGCACAGCGAAGTTTAAGTCCGGGAGAGGTGTCAGACAAGGTTGTATCCTGGCACCTCTCCTTTTCACACTGTACATCAACTCCCTGGGGAAATCATTGAACTCAGTCACCCCGGATATTCCACGTATGGGGGGGGTACCTATCCCGGTCCTCCTCTACGCGGACGACGCTGTCCTCTTAGCTCGGACTGGCACAGGCCTCCAAAAACTACTAGATCATTTTGGCCTCTTTATGGAAGCACTGGACCTTAAGATCAACACTGCCAAATCCCATGTCATGGTTACTGGTTCGCGAAAGAAACACACGAAGATCAGGTCCTTTAGCTGTAACAGCTCACCAATCTCCAGGGTCCCTTTCTTTTGCTACTTGGGCGTCACTTTTGACGAGAAAGGCACGTGGGGGCGCACAAATGAGGCTAAAACAGAACGGAGTTACCAGATCCACCACAGCCCTTCTGCATTTTGCCAAAAGATTGGGCTCAAGACCTATGGAAGCCATGACGCGTATCTACAAAGCTAAATGTCTGGCAATTGCTTCCTATGGAGCCGCCATATGGGGCTATGTTGCAAGCCCAGGTATTCAAATCGCTGAAAACAACTTCATACGAGCCTTGATATCTCTCCCAAAATCATCCCCTATACATACAATTCACAATGAAATAGGCCTGGGTCACGTCACCGACCTCCTAAAAATGTCCCCAGTGTTATGCTGGGTTAAAATCTGGACAAATGAGGAAATCAGTCTAAATCATTGTATTCTGAAAGACTGTATGTCTCTGGACAAAGCCGATAACATCCCGTGGCTGGCGTATGTTAGAGCGGCATGCGCGAGGCTAGGACGTCCAGAAATGTACTCTCTGCCACATAATTTAAAAAAAGAGGATAGAAAATGGGTCAAACTGCATTTCCAAAACTTGTTGGAGGGTGAAAGGGAAATGGTTGAACTTGGCAAACCGATGGTACGTTCACTCTTCCAACTTTCTTCAACTACAGCCATGGAACCTTATCTGAAATATGTCACCAAGCCCTATCACCGCTTTTTACTTATAAGGTTCAGGTTCAACCTAATACACCTTGTGCTTGGCTCGCAGTCAAAGTGGGGCTCACCAGAAAACTTACCCCCCTGTTCCTGTGATTGCTTTTCTGCACAGGACACCCTTCACTTAGTTATGCTCTGCGAACATTACCTGGTGGCTCGGAAAAAATTCCTGGTCCCTATCCTGAAAGATCTGAACTTTGTCCAGGTTCGGCCAGCTTTACTATACTTACAGATGCTGAGCTCGGTACAGGTCACATATGGGGTTGCCTGTTTTCTGGTAGCAGCTGCCAGACAAAATAAATTAAGATCTGCTGCTACTATGAATCACCTAAATTGATATTTGCTGAAATGGACACTTACCACACCTATCTTTCTTTTTTAAATTTGGTAAATTTTTAACAAAAAATCTTTACTGTGTTCTTATGAAGGAGTTGCAATCTTTTTTCATACATGTTTAATTGTATTTTAACTTGGTATCATGTACGATGTTCTGCTTTTATGGTTTTAATTAACCGAATAAAGTTTCTTTGACTGTCTTTGACACTACTTGTGCCAGAAATGCTAAGACTGGAACCAGACTCCTCGTAGAACACCAACAAATCCATCTTTTCCAGGCCAACCTGTACGCCTTTGAAGTCCCTGGAGCCCATGACTCTTTAATGAGTTTTGAAGCTTCCAATGATAAGCCATGGGCTCCAGGCTCTCCCGAAACTGGCCAAGCCATCAAACTTAAATTACCTTGAAGAACCAATTCATGATACTCACCTGGTGCGTTTGTCAACAATTTAGAGACACTCGGAAGAAGATCCGGATCGGCAATCCGCATTTCCATAATGTCGGAAAACCAATCCTGGCAAGTCCAGAAATGGGCTATTAACACTAATTTTCCTATCTCCCTCTTTACTTTAAGTAACACTCTTTGAATTAAAGCAAACAGAGGGAATGCGTAATTCTGCTATCTGCCATGCAGAAAAGCATCTACAGCTTCGGCTGCTGGGTCCAGCCTCCAACTGTAGAACCTGTGAATCTGAGCATTCACCCTGTTTGCAAAAAAGTTCACTGCCAGAGGACCCCATCTCCTGTCTATAGAATTGAACATTTCCCTGTTCAACCTCCAATCGCTGAAATCCACCAGCTGTCTTGAATTCCTATCTTCAACGGTATTGTTTATTCCCAGTTGGTATTGAGCTAGAATCATAATGTTTCTGCTCAGGCAGTAATGCCAAAATATATACTAACAACAAGAGAGTAAGGATATTCAAAGGTCACTCCTATATCCCTAGTAAATGATGCAAAAAACAACTAAAGAGTGACTGGTCGGTGCTGTGGTAAAAAGATTTTTTGAAAACCAAGCTACCAGGAGAAACCGAATCACACTGTCAGTGACGAAGCGTTTAAACAGGAGAAAGACAAAGAATGGGTGAACAACATACAGAAAGAGAGAATTTATTTTTAAGAAGAACCCTCACTCACCTTAGTGGTGACATGCTTCATCATAGGATTCCCACTGGAGGAACCGAATGTCCCTCCAGTGTGCTTCAACGCCTGAATCACAGCGGAGCTGGTTGTTGTGGAAAAAATTATTTTGATTTGTGTTATGTGAGAGTGTTAGTGAGGTTAAAAAATATCAGCGGTACCAGAACCAACTTTATTCAGTGGTCAGCTAATATTGTTAAAAATACAGCTTCTGACCTCCACTCCCAAGGTCAGGCTGTCGAGGATCGGGGCAGATCCTTTCAAGTGGCAGCATCTTGTTTATGGAACTCTCTGCCACTAGGTCTCAGACAGGCGCAAGACCTCCTCGCGTTTAGGCGGAAATTAAAGACCCAGCTGTTTCAGCTGTAAACCCCGTGGATTACTTTTCGCAAGCAGAGTTTCTCTTTCTGTTAGTTGTTGCGTGGTCTTTGTTTAGCGCCGGGACACTCCTGGGAGTAGCCACGTGCTTTATAAGTGCCATATAACATAACATAACTTCATGGCACCCTTGTTCTCCAACTTTTGAACCTCCTGGTCTACTAATTTTTCTTCCTCTCTTGTAAACCTTAAGGGAGGCGGACGCCTTACCTGGACTAGTCGCTCTATAATAGCTATTCAATAGCCACTTACAGTATGTAACAGCCATGGATCAGAAGTAATCTCCTTCTATCTGTCTAAGAAAATGGGTGAGTCTGCCACCCAATTTTATTAGAATAGACAAAGGGTCGTTTGCCAAGCATACCTTGGTTTCTGGATCTCCTCTAAATCATCCTCTTACCCCTCTGCCTTTGAGAGTAGAAACCGTATAGTTTCCCGCTTCAAAAGTTCTGGGTCTGTACCCACGAGAGAAGCAACTTTGTGAGATTCCTATGCCTCGGCCGGGGAATCGACCCTGCATTCTCTCGGCTGTGCCAAAAACCTTTCTGATGTTCTTCTGGACTTTCTGTATTGAATTAAAGGTGCCAGCATACAGAGCCATCTCTCTAACAAATTCCTCTCCAAAGAGGAAACCATTTGCCTCCAGGCCAGACTCTTTCCCTGCTAGTTCTGCCAACTTTGGGTCTGTCTTCATAAGTAGGCTCTTCCTACGTTCAATACACAGGGATGTGTTTGCGTTCCCCAACAAACAGACCGCTCTTTGCACCCAATGTCTTAATTCCAGTATATCAACAGATTCTTTCAGATAAACCTCCTCACAGAGGTCGAAAATCTTTGTTAAAGGCAACACATTGAGAAAGCGTTCCTCACACCCCTTCAATCCCTTATCAAGTCCCCTGCGTCGCATTCGGGTGTACAGGCCACCTTATTCGAAAGGGATGGTCTTGGACACTTGGATCGGAGTCATGTCCTAACCTCCTTAGGAATTTCTCTCCTAATCCAATATTCAACGTATAGAGCCACATGCTTTGATGGGGTCCATTGAGGAGAGAGAGGATGTTGGATAGTACTGGGGTCAAACAGAAGGTCACCCAAGGGATCTATGACTTGATCTAAAGCCTGTTTCTCACTCCTCTCCTTTTCAACCTTTTTATTAATCTCTTCTTCTGAGGAGTCAAAGTCTGAGGCACATGAAATTATGATATTCCCACTGCTTAAGGAATCACAGGCAATAGCGTGGCGCTCCCTTTTAGTGGCCTTTATAGCCTTCTCATTCAACTCCTTATGAGTTTCTTTACCAAAGCCTTTCTGATTAAGTGCCCCTTTTCCTTTAGTGATCTTCTATTGCCCCAGAAGTTTCTTCTTTTGGGTAGGACTTCCACTGCCTGAGGTATTACCAATCACCTCCTCAACTGAGCAGGACTGCTCCTCTCTTTGTCTCTCACCAAATCTCCCTTCCTACTTGTCCTTACAGTCGTCCAGTTTCTTACCCAACTGAGACGCCAGGGCAGAAATTGTCTTATCCACTCACTCCTGTACTTTAATCTCCATATTAGCTTCACTATTCCTATTCTCTTCCATAGTCTCTAGGAATGATGAAGAACAAACCACATAAACTAGAATTACACACCCTCAAAAATCTGCTGCACTAATACTCCACTATTTGCTTTAGAATTCCAACACAAAAATGTTAACTTGAAGTACCGACCGAACCGCAGTTAAACTCTTGACCCTGGCAAGCTGACGGAGGAAAAACGGTAACTCAGGCTCTTTCAAAGCCCAAAAGATGGCTGCCCGTTTATTATGTAAAGGCCCTATGTCAAACCAAGCTAAAATGGCTGCTGTTTCATGTGCTTTCGTTAAGGTGACCTAGGAGCAGCCTTCAGTACATGCTTCTACGGTATCAGTAGTCAATAAGTAAGTGCCACAACTTTTTTGACAAAATATTGAATTCCTTCCAAGTTTGTTCTAGTAAAAATCAGAGCGCAAGGATCTCCCGCTCATTAGATTTATATTGCGCAGTAAAGAACTACTTCTTAGTAGAGTGCAAGGGGAATTCATCTGCTCATGCTTGCAATGCCTTTTTTTTAAATTCCTTGTAGGGGAGGGTGTGAGAGCAAGGACGGTGCCCTCGCGACTCCTCCTCGTCTCGAGCGCTTTGGTCAAAGAAGACGCACAACCGAAATTAAGACTGTCCTCAGGAATTGAGAGGCTCAGGGAACAAAATTGAATCTCCACAGCGTCCTTCAAAGGTTCAGCCAGAGGGGGATCGAGTGCAACGACCGTGACATCGCGCTTCTACCTGAGTCGAGGGCATCTGTCAAACTAGACCGAGCCCCGAAAATACATATCATGAATCTAAGGACTTTGCAAGGTGGTGGAGATCCCCCACTGAGTCCCCAATGTGCCCACAAACAAAAGTTTTTGATGTTTTTTTTTGTTTTAAAGCAGACATACAGGTGCTCCAACAAGGTTAATAAATCCAAAACAACAAATATCATGTACAAACGAGCATGCCACATATCAAAGACGAGCGTGCCACATATCCTATAATCAAACAAATGCTTATAAAGCCACAAAAGCGCTCAAAACATCAAAAGGCAAGCAGAAAGAGTTCAGTGAACTAATCTTGGCTGTGAGCAGCAACAAAGAGAAGGGAGATGGCTGCCACACACAGGATGAAATAGACTTTAGAATGTTGAGTTTACTATTCTAAGTTCTTTGCATTGTTTTGTAGTTGCTGCTGTGAGTTGGCAATTCAAGAAAGATGCACAATATTGGCCTTCATGCCTTGCCATCAAATTAATCTACCTTAGTCCAAAGATCCTATCATGATTCATCAACCTTGGCTGGACAAAGTTACAGAGGAGTGAACTGTTAACCACTTTGCCACACGCATTGAATGGGAGAAATTACTGGCTCTATACCAATCTGGCTTCCGTAAAGGGTACAGCACTGAAAACTCGTCACTTAAAATCCCAAATGATGTCAGTGCATGCTGGAAAATGTTGATGTCTTTCTCGTCGCTTTTTTTGATTTATCAGGGGTGTTCAATGTGATCGATCAGAAGCAGGTCAACCTAGTTCTTGAATCCTGCATGGGCTACAATGGGGAGGTTCTTGGCTGGTTCTCTTCGTCCCTGACAACTAACCGTAAACACCTGTTAAGGATGGGCTACAATCCCTCGGAACCCAAACACCTGTTAAGGATGGGCTACAATCCTTCGGAACCCATCTTTGTCATGTGTCCAACTGTGCTTTTAAACTTGTGAAATGGAACTGCTAAGAATCTTTATACAGGAGGCAGGGGTTGTGATTCTTCAGTTCAAAGATGATACTCAATAGTACCTACAAATAATAATAAATTGTTTTGGATCTAAAATTTAAATAAACTGGCAATCTGAGCTCAATATTGTTGGTTTCTAAATCACTCTGGTTGATGAAGTTAAATGCCTGGGATTGTGGGTTGATGCTGTCTATGAACTCTCATGTCACACAACCTGCTGATAAACAAGTCTTGTTGCATCCTTCGCTCTTCAGGATATTGTTCTAGCACGTTTGGACGCTGGTAATTCCATCATAATGGTCCTCCCAAGCTCACTGCAAACTCCTTTGAAAGTTGTATCTGAAAGAGACACGTTAGTGATAGATTCCTTACCTTAGAATTTCCCCAAGAGTCAGACTGGATCCGAAAGTTTTCGTCAGCAGTACCCCTGCGCGCCGGAAGGTGGTGTTGTGCGGCTCTGCTTCAGTCTCTGCGTAGGAGTGGAGATGACGTCACAGAGACTACTTGGGCACCACTCATGCACGCTGACGTCAGTTATTCCTTTTTCCGCGCCAGCAAGCGCAGATCCGGTTAGAGCACGTACCCTAGTCACTTTTTGACTATACTTTTGAGACTTTTTGTTTCCTCCATTTTTGAGCTTTGACTCCTGGTGCCACGTAGGGATGCCTGCGGGGCATGTCGCCATATGATGTCGGTGGCCATCCCCCATGGCATTTGTCTCTACTGTCTGGAGTGCGAACATGACTCCCGGTCATGTTCAGACTGTCTGGCCATGGCTCCGAAGGCAATACGGGAGCGGTCTCGTAAGCTGCTGGAGGCCCGGCAATCGTCTCCGCGCCATTCGAGGTCCAGGGGTCGATCGAGGGCCCGATCGCAGAGCCATCATCATCGCTCCTCTGGGTCAAAGTATTCACACTCTTAATCGGGTAAGAGACTTCATAAGAAGAAGTCGAAGAAGCGTTTCCGCTCTCCGACGTCCCCCTGACGGTCTCCGGACGCGGATGAGGGGGTCCCACCCCCACGGCTCCTTTGGAGCCTTTGAGTCCCGCGGCCTACCCACCTTATCCTGGTCCATCGGCAACTCCTGCCCAGGTGCAAGATTTTCTTGCAACCATGGACTGCTTTTTCAAGCCTTGGGCTCCCCCCGGCCCGCCTTCAGGCCCCGTGATCCCAGCTGAGGGCCCTCCCTTGCCACCAACTCCGCTGTCGGTGCCGCTGGCGGCTCTGGTGCCGCAGGGACCTCCACCGGCAGCTCGGGCCCCGGTGCCACCCACGGCTCTGTTTCCAGCGCTGCAGTGGGTTCCGTTATTTCCACCACTGCCCTTGCCCGGGTTCCCAGACAATTTTGCTCCTGGTTAGGACCCTAATTGGGACACTGAGCCGGACCGGCGTCGATCAGTGCTGTTCGGCAATTTGTATTCCCCTGTCCCTCCCCCTCCTCCGCAGCCTGTTCCACAGGAAGTGGAGGAGGGGGCAACTGGCAGGGGTCTGAGGACTCTCTTGCAAGGCAGTGTGGGTCGGAACGAGAATGGACAGAAGAGTTGGGGATGCTGGTGGCCTTGACCTCTACTCTGACCCTGGGTTTCTTTCTCCTCCTGCTGTGGCTTAGGAAGGCCCCACATACACTGTGGTGCTTCGTAGAGCAGCTGAGTCCCTTGACCTTGATCTGCCTACAGTGACCCTCCAGACTAATCTCCTCACTGAGGTGCTTTAGCCGGCAGCAAGCTCTTTGGAGCCCCTGATGCCGTTCAATGAGGCCCTAACTGACGTCTTGATGGGCACCTGGCCTAGACCAGCCACAGGGGATCCCGCGTGGATAAGAATGTGGCCAAGCGCCATCGGCTGACCCCGATTGACCCTGGTTTTCTGTCCGCCCACCCCACCCTGGAGAGCCTGGTCATCCAGGTCTCCACTTCCCAAAGCGTATTCCCTAACCCTCAGCCGGGTAAGGAATCCAAGAAGCTGGAATAGTTCGGCAAGAAACTGTTTTCATCTGCCAGCTTAGGGCTGCGGTTGGTGAACACTGCATGCCTCTTGGGCCGCTATTCCCACGATGTGTGGGACACGGTTGTGTAGGCGCTACCTCCGTGTCCGGAGGAGGTTCGGACCGTGCTTTTCCAAGCTGTTGCGGAGGGGAAAAATGCAGCAAAGTTCACCATCAGGTGTGGACTGGACACCGCAGACTCACTGGGTAGGGAGATTTCCACGACAGTGGCCCTCAGTCGCTACGCCTGGTTGCGGTCCACTAATCTTTCAGGGGATTTACAAAGTTCGCTTATGGACATGCCCTTTGATGTACTCGACTGTTTGGTGATAGGGCAGATAGTGCGCTAGAGCGTTTTAAGGACTCCCGAGCTACGGCCAAGTCCTTAGGTCTCTCCACCATGCGCCCGGCCACGTCTGCTTTTTGTTCCTTTCATGGCCTCCGACTGAGTCCCAGCTCCACATCAACATTCCGGCGCTTCAGGCGATCCGACTTTGTAGGAAGGTGGATACCTGACTATGGTTACCCCAGATTTTTTTTGCCTAGTGTTTAGCTGGTTTTCGACTTAGTTGGCCTGGGATCCTGCTAATCATGGTCCCAGGCTATCTGCTCTCTCCTTAAAATGGACTCCATGTACCCTAGGTGCATAACCAATTGGATATTGGATCACCTTATCAGCCCCTGTACAGTGTACTATAAGTACCCAGGGCATAGGTGCATCCAAGGCCTACCATGGGCTGCAGCATATCTTTTGCCACCCCTGGCTGGCTATCCAAAATGACACAACTGGCTGATCACTCAGCTGGGGCAAGATGGTGTAATCACCCCTTGCTTAGATATAGTATACCTATATCTAAACCTACATCTGGACACATGTACACCTATAAGTCACTTCTATGGCAGGCCTTATCAATCCTGGAGGCAGAGTGCTTGGTTTTATGTAAGATGGTGCTCTAGCATGAGCTGAGCCTGTCTGCAGCTTTCGGGACCAACTCGCTTAGCTGTTCCGGGATAATGCCATACCATATACTCTTAAGTGCATTATAATCCTTGCGGTTACTTGCTAACTTTGGTTTGGCTTTATCAAAACATGTCGTGTAAGGTGTCATACGCTTTGGAATACTACCCCCTCGTCAGTCCTGGCGACGGGGGTAGCATTCCGCTCTTCTAGAGGGAGAAGACCTGTTACTTTGCTTAAACGCGGTTAAATCTAACCAGAGCCCCAGCATCACAAAATGGATGCTGCTGCCACAGACACAAGTCTGGCCTCCTACTGCTGACCGAAACTCCGGCAGGGGAAGCCTGGACAATAGGTGTCCTGTCACAGGGAGGTGTCACACCACCCCAGACAGGAGATAGTGGATTGTAGCAGGGAGGGTTGAATGAAACTAGACACTGCCTGGGGAGAACAAGGCTTCCCATGCATAGTCCAGTTCAAACCGGTGCCGGGGCACTCCTGCAACAGCTCTCGCACGAAACTGGACAAAGGGAAAGGGGTGTAACCACCCCCTTCCTGGGTTCCACCCATAGGAGGGATCTAGCAGGTAATCCAGCCCCTTGATTGAGAATAAAGGTAGGAGCTGTACCCAGGAGCATTAGATTATCCTGAACGAAACTTTGATACAGAACTCTGGACCCTTCGCCATCCCACTCGACGTGGAAGACTGAAGAATCTCCCTTGCGGTCAAGGAGTGACCACCCTGTGCAAACAGGCACCATCCAGCGCCCAACGGTTTGCTTTGTTGCAGTTCCTGCCGGAACTCAAGTGACCGAGATCGACAAGACCCAGCTTCCCTGACTTTTAACATCCCAATCCACAGTCCCAGTGAATCTGAGACCCATGGAGGCGACGTGAAGCGTGGAGCCGGCCATCTTGAAAAGACTACGAAGTGCTGATCGTGCAGCTCCCGAGGCCCCCTCGAAGCTGTGCATTGGGGTTTGAGAAGCCCCAGCCCCGAGCAGCTTGTGCACCGAAGATCTCCCCTCCACACTCATCGAGTGCTGCGTGGGGCCTTTTTGCATTTTCCTGCTTGACGCGTTGGTCCGGTCGCTTGCCCGTTGGCTAGTGGCCCTAGAACCAACGAACCTTGAAATTTACACTGCTAGTCTGGTTGCCCCAGACTTGCCCTCGCTCCCCTGAAAAGGAGCCACTGCTCTGACCTTGCTGGTCCGAGTAAGAAGTGATCTTCCAATCCTGCGTGGGTTGCACTTGCCAAGGCTTGTTACCTCCGATCCGGAAGCCGACACCGCCGACAGCGAGAACCTTCGTGGGACAGCTCGTGCTCCACTCCTGGTCATCATCGATGCCCAAGAGTCCACGTGGCAGCGGAGTCAAGCTTCACGACAACCACCTGATTGTGCCCGACACCGCATGGTTCCTTCCTGGTTCCATCCTGGTCACTGGCTAGTGACCCAGACTCTGTCCCCTCTGCTTTCAGGTACTCTACATCTTCGATCCACCCTTGGATCCAACCGGACTCTTCTCTCCTGGCCGCCTGCAGCATCTTCATCTCCAGGCTCCATAGATCTACACGACGAAACCCGACACACTTTGGCACCTATGCACCCGCTTCCTGTGGGTGAGGTAACGAACTAACACCGGTGCTCCTGTAGTGGTTTACACCTCTAGTGTCCTAGTTTAAAGTGTGGTAATTCTATTCCAGTCGGAAGACTTCCAAAACAGTTACTCGATAACTTTTAGGCGCCATTGACTTTGCATTGGCGTATGCTTGTGCTTTAGGCACTGCAACCGTGTCCCGCGGGCCTCTCCCGACTTCATCACTGCTAGTCCCGAGTAGTCCCAGCGATTCACAATGCCTTAGGCCTTACCATTGTTCGAGAGGTGGTACTTAAACCACTATTTTAGTATATGGTTTGAGTGGCCACCGGGCCTATTCAAAATTGTGCAACTTTTGAATGTTTAACTGTGCTCTTGTTTAAACGCCTGTGCCTCTGCACTCATAAAGAGTACAGAGGATTATTCTAGTAATAAATACATATATTTTTATAATATATAACTCGTGTGGTATCCTTTCATTTGATAATACAGGATTGCATATGATACAACAGCTGGCTTCACATGCCTTCTTGAGTTTAGCCTAAGACTGCTTAGTCCATGCTACCCATAGGATAGCTTGTCTATAAGGTTGACTTTACAACCACCACCATAAGGGATTGTTTGGACTGATACAGGGTGCCCACAGAATTGTGGACATCATACATCAGGCCAACTTCTCACATTGGTGTGCAGCGGTTGGGATTTGAGCTTGCTGTTCTACCATTGCAATCTTTATATCGTTTGAAAGATCACATTAAGTACTATAGGTACATATAAAACAAAAGCTTAGCATACTTAAGTTCTACTGAACTTAGTAGTTGTAGACTAAAGGGAGTAGCACACCCTGACTACAACTCATTAGCAAGGTTCTAGTAGGAAAACAAATAGTGTAGGTAAGTGCACCACTTACACCTCACTAGTCATGCCTGGCACAGGTGAAGCATCAAGCTCTCTACCTGTGGGTGACCAGCCAAAGGCACCATCCAGTTATGAAAAACTCAGCCACAAGGACGTGAGTGCCCTATGCACTTCAAGGGGGCTGAAAAGGGGTCACAACCCCACCATCCCTATCTTAATAGCAATCCTAGAGAAAGCTGACCTAGAGAAGGAACCTGCTTCAGGTCCTTCAAGTAAGATAGGAGTAGGAAACCCCCCTGATAACATTAATGTCCCAGAAGTTGATCCTGAAGAGGTAGACTAGGATGAGGATGGAGATGAGTCAGATGACCAAGGGGGCGATGGCCAGGTTCAAGTTAGTCTTGAACCCGGCCAAATTAAGCCTACATGGGAATGCATAAGGTGTCCACCTGTCCAGGCCCAATAGTAGTCTTAACTATGGCAATAGAAGGATTAGATCTCCCTCCAGAGACTCTAATCATTCTAATGCCTCAAGGGGATCTCAAAGGGGAATAACTTCCCCCCAGAGAACCTGCACCTCTGGACATGGCTGGAACATCGGGGCATTATCCTGGTGGTTCAACACCTGGCAGGTTCTCTGAACGCCAGGGCAGACAAACTCAGCCGCAGGTGAATGATGGATCACGAATGGCATCTTCACTCGGACGTGGCACAAGGTCTCTTTCAGCAGTGGGGAGAACCTTGGTTAGATCTATTCGCCAACGAAAAGCACACGCAGTGTCATCAGTTCTGTGCATTGGAATTTCTAAGGTGGCACTCACTCGGCGCCGCTTTTTGTCGCGAGTGGAGTTGCGGTCTGCTGCACGCCTTTCCACCTATACCACTTCTACCCAGTGTGCTGAAGAAGATCAGGCGCAACCTGGCCCAAGTCATTCTTGTGGCCCCGGACTGGGCTCAAAGTTTGGTATCCCGAGCTACTCAGTATGAGCACCGATCCTCCGATCAGACTACCTCTTCAGGAGGATCTTCTGTTGCAGCAGCAGGGACGGTGCTCCATTCGAACCTGTCCAACCTTCACCTCTTTACGTGGAGATTGAGTGGCAGCAGTTAATTTCTTTCGACTTACCTCCTGAAGTTTGTGATGTCATTCTGGCAGCCTGGCGTCCCTCCACTAAGGTGGTATATGCCTGCAGGCGAACACATTTGTGGCATGGTGCACAGCAAAGGCTGTGGATCCCCTTTCTGCCCCTCTTTCTGAGGTCCTTTTGTTCCTTCTCTCTTTAGCCCGTCAGATCTCTGCTCTGGGTACTATCAAGGGTTATCTTTCTGTCATTTCAGCCTTTCTCTGGCTCCCTGATTAGCCTTCTCTTTTCAAGTCCCAGGTTGTAAATAGATTTCTCAAAGGCATTACACACCTTTTCTCCTATTCTCTTTGTGATGCCGCAGTGGGACTTGAATCTGGTTCTTACTTATCTCATGTCCCTTATGAGTCCCTTCATTACTGTCCTCTTAGTCTCTTGACCTTGAAGACTGCCTTCCTGGTTGCTATCACCTCCGCTAGGGAGTGAGTGAGCTCCAGACTCTTTCTTGTAAGCCTCCTTTTCTGTCGGTCCATCCGGACAATGTTGTGCTCAGGCCCTGTCCTTCCTTTTTGCCAAAAGTTATTACGGCCTTTCACATTAGGCAAACTATTACCTTGCCCACCTTCTTTACGCCTCTGCATCCTTCCAGAGAGGAAGAGAGGCTCCATCGTCTGGGCCCAAAATGTGCGCTTTCAGTTTCTCAACCGCACACAGCAGTTCCGGGTGGATGACCAACTCTTAGTTGCTTCATTGGCACCAAGAAAGGTCGGGCAGTGCATAAGAGGACTATCACCCACTTGGTCTTCTTATGTATCAAAGCTGTTACTCTTTGGCTAAAAAAGGACCCCCCATGGGGTTGCGTGCTCATTCCACTAGAGCAACTGCAGCCACTACTGCATTGTGATGTGGTGTCCCCCTGCAAGACATTTGTCAGGGAGCCACGTGGGCCTCCCTGCACAGGTTTACTAAGCATTACTGCCTGGAGAGCCAAGTCCAGAGAGACGGCTTCTTTGGCCGTTCTGTTCTCCGGGACTTTCTGATCTTGGTTCGCAGACCCACCACCGGGGTTGGTAATCCTGGGGTATCTATTCTAAGGTAAGGAATCTATCACTATGTGTTTTTCAGATGAACAAGTTACTTACCTTCGGTTACTATATATCTGTAAGAAACATTAATAGTGATAGATTCCTTACCGCCCCACCCATCCTCCCTGTTCTGCGAACTGATTTCTAGGCTAAGGTCATCCCTATAAGGGCCCTACTTTCCAGGCACCAGCGGTCAGTTTCTTGCATGGTTCTGTGTTCATGGCGCGGAAAGTCGTGTACAGAACTGACTTCAGCGTGCGTGGGCGGAATCTAAGCAGTGCCTGCGACGTCATCTCTGCGTCCACGACTCCAGTGACGGACGTGGAGCTGTGCAACGCCACCTACCGACGTGAAGTGGTACAGCTGACATAAACTTTCCGGATCCAGTCTGAAACCTGGGGGTAATTCTAAGGCAAGGAATCTATCACTACTAATGTTTCTTACAGATATATAGTTAACAAAGGTAAGTAACTTGTTCTTTAGGAGCTTGTGTTAGATGATAATGTAATATTTCTGAATTGGAACAAAGTGAACAGCCTCTACAACACTTACACATAGACTATCTTATAGGTCTCCAGCATGGACCAGTGTAGCCCCTTCATGGTCAGTCCCAACATTTAGTCCCACTTCTAGGTCGATTGTCTGTTCCTTTTTTTTTTTTTTTTTACCTCATCATCCTATTATTAGACCCGTTTTCAATTTCCTCCACTCACCCAGCCTGAAAATTTTCAGATCCAGGAACGGGTTTCAGGTGCACAGGGATACTTGTGCAGTTGTGCCTCTGTGCTTCTTTGGAATAAATGTGACTCTGGCACTGGAGTCTGCCTTAATTGCAATTGTCAAGTATGCTCAGTGCGCTGTAATTATGTTCTTTTGCAGCCACAGCCTTTCCACATAATTATGGATGTAGGACTTGGCCTTTTTGGCTAAAGTTCCCTAAACTTTTTGTTTTCCCCCTAGACCGTTTTCCTGGCCTAGAGTTGCCAATTTAGATGCTTTGGGTGCTTTGGTACTGCTGATAAGTGTCAAAGTACAAGGTTTCCCTGTTTAAAGTAAAATGGTAATTGGTTGGCCATGATTGCTATATTTGCCTTACTAGCAAAGTCCCTAGCGATGTGCACTGTGTGTGCCAGGGCTGGTAATGCAAGGGTGCGCGAAGAAGAGAACTCAGGCCTGCAGTGTAGGGCCTGCACACAGTTTGCTAAGTTAGCATGTTATCCTGACAAGTGCAACCACTTGTCAGGCCTTACTTTCTCCTTTGCATACACAGTGGGCATCCCTATGGTAGGTCCTGGGTAACCCCTGGGCAGGGTGCAATGTAAGTAAAAGGCAGGATATATACTAAGGTGTGTTTTGTCCTGACACTGAAAAACACTCCTTTTTGTTTTTCACTGCTGAAAGGCCATTCTGCCCATAGGACAGAATGGGGAGGCTGGGTGATGTGTTTGTTAGCCTAGTTTCCCATAGATTTAAAATGGAGCAGTGAAGTTTAGTATGTATGAACTCAGTGTCATAACACATCTTTCTATGAAAATGGCTTTGTCACTGTGTTTAGAAACCACTCATTGAGAAAGTGGCTGAGTTTTGTGCTTTAAGTATTTCTGTGTGTCTCTGCTGAATGTGAATAGACTGTCTGGATCTGTGAAGGGAGAGGCGCTGGGAGAGGTCTTGACCCAGGGATGTGGAAAATAAAAAAACAAGCATGAACATTGCCGGCGCCATCTTGCCTAACAAGAGCCTCTGAGTGCGCGTAAGCAGCAAGCATTTTAGACATCGCGGCCATTTCATACTCTGCTGGTCACCTGTGTGTCACTCTGACCTCGCTCACCCCGAAGGATGTCATGCTTCATCATCGGCGTTTGCTCCTCGTCGGGGAGGCGGTGCAATCCCCGACGGGCTCACCTCGAGAGGGGCTCTTTGGCGGAGATCTTTTATCCAACAGCCTTATGGTGAAGTGGGGGTGTGTGGGCAGGATGGTGTGTGATGATGGGATGATTGCTAAAATGTAGCCGGGGGTACCGGAATTCACTTTATTCTGGGGGTCCCCTGGCTGCAATTAAAACGTGGGGCTAGCTTACTAGGTGTCAACAAATTAGGTTGAGTGACACTAGTGAAGACTAGAGGTCATAAGTGGTCGACATGTTTCTCGCAGTGGGTCAAGTTACCCGCGATTCATCAGGACCTTAAAACAAGTGAGAAGAGGGGAACATGCTCGTGTCATGTATGTGGTGTGTGTTACCTCTGTGGGGTATCCTATGCCAAAAGGTCAGGGAATACATGCCACATGAGGGTCGGCGGGATTAGATATCAGGGGCGAGCCCATTAGGTGAGGCTCAGCATGCCTGTATCCTCGCTGCGTGACCTACCCGTCCCCGCCGAGCTCGAACTTGACCCACTGCGAGAAACATGTCGACCACTTATGACCTCTAGTCTTCACTAGTGTCACTCAACCTAATTTGTTGACACCTAGTAAGCTAGCCCCACGTTTTAATTGCAGCCAGGGGACCCCCAGAATAAAGTGAATTCCGGTACCCCCGGCTACATTTTAGCAATCATCCCATCATCACACACCATCCTGCCCACACACCCCCACTTCACCATAAGGCTGTTGGATAAAAGATCTCCGCCAAAGAGCCCCTCTCGAGGTGAGCCCGTCGGGGATTGCACCGCCTCCCCGACGAGGAGCAAACGCCGATGATGAAGCATGACATCCTTCGGGGTGTGTGAGGCAAATACATCCAACATAATGGATGCCCCAAGGTGCCATTCAAACACCTTTGGTCATGCCAGTTAAACCTTCCCCTTTTTCTACATAGGAACAGTACAGCAATCTTCCTCTTGCATCCCTTGTACTAAATACGGACACAAGCTGTTACTGGACCTTCCACCACCCTGAGTGGTAATTGGTGTCCGTTGATCAAGAGATCAATCTTCCTCCCTCTTTTTTGATAAATACTCTGACCTCGCTGTCATCCCCCAATGCTCTGACTAAACCTGAACAAATGTACTGGGGTTGTAAAACCGTGTCATCATGACAAAGCACCGGAGTCACTTCCCGTGCCAAATCCATTTGTCCTTTCATCCTCCATGCACAGGCAAGCCCCTTTGATAACCTCCTTCCCTGCACCTGGCCACTCAATCCGGTCCCAGGCACTAACCGACCCCTGTGGACATTGTTTATTGCCTACACTGCAGGGCTTGTTTCACCAACAAAGGGGCCTGATTAATTAATAACCCAAACCCTTAGATCTGACAGATCCCACGTGTTTTTAGATCCTGTTGGAATGTCCAGCTGCGAGATAGCGATCATCTGTTACATCTGGGTGGGGGACGATTGCTGCTAGGTTTGTGTGGGAACTAGCTTGAGGCAGGGATTCCAAGGATGTTTGTCCATGCAATAAACTGATGCCAAGAATGTTTGACCATGTAATAAAGTGACAAACCTGTGTATATAAGGCCGAACCACAGAGACGCAGTTAGAGCATCTCCTGACGATAGCCTGATGTTATGTGTTCTCCTCCTGGAGTAATAAATCTGTTCTTCGCCTTCAATTACCAGCGCCTGCCTCGTTATTTTGATAGTTAAATATTAAGGTGAATTAGAGGTGGTTTAAACCGAGCGACATCAAAAGTATTGGGAGTCACGCTGCTTTTCATCAATTGGCGCACCAACGTCTGGCCCATCAGAGACACGTGGGTCCAGTGAGAGAGGTCCTAACGACGGAGTGAACAACTAAGCGATTGGGGTTAACCTGCCTTGAGAGGACCCTCGTCTGGCTGCCGATCAACCTGAACATCACCAGCTCCGAACGGACCTCTCTCTCGAGTGACCTACGGTCCTGACTAGGACCTTACAGGAACGCCACATTGTTGGAGTGAGAGGATAAACGGGCGCTGGAAGGGCACGACGAAGAAACTGTCCACAGCGGTCTGGGTAAGGTCGTGAAAAATCGATTCTTACGTATTATTGATTGTTTAACTGGTTGAATAAGTTAGACAGAATACTAGTATTCCCCTTAGTTGAGACATTCCCTGCGTGCAAACAAACAGAGATTAGGAATACACTTTCTTTGCAGACAGCGAAGGACACGTAATGCGGGCTTTTTGCCTAAATTGATTTGAGATTTTTTTGTTGACCTTTGTTACATCATGCCTGTCTTCTCAAAAATTGATTGATGTTTTGGCCGGACCGTTTATTAGAGGTCAGTCATCCGGCACTGCCGAAAGGCACTCCTAGTAAGGACATGTATGTGAAATATGGATTAGCCACTGTAAAGTATAGCGAACAATGGCATAAAACGCGCTAGAAAAGACCGGGAAAATCAGTGGCCACTGACAGGATCTTTCGACCCCGAAAAAATAGAAAACGCTAGGAATAGCCCTTTGCAAAAAGAGAACTACGCCAGCCATGCTTGACAGCTTTGGTCTGTGGCAGAAAGTCTGTGGCATAAAGAAGCAACCCAACGAAAAGAAAAGCAGCTCACCAAGCTTGTAAAAAGTTAGAAGAAGATATGAAAGAAAAACAACGAACGAACGGGTATCGATAAGTTAGTAAAAACGCTCATAGATAGGAAAGAGACTGAAGAGTATATAACCGACATATGCAACTCCTATGTCAAAAGCAGCATAAGCACTTTGTAAGATCCTGGTGTTTAGACATGTCAATGAAGAGGATAGTAAATTCAGCCTCTTATACTTCGCAGCCCCCTTGACGGAGCAAAAGCACACATTTTTGTTGAACATTTTTGTACTAGTATTATAGGGTTCCCAAAAGGAGCACGCTACCAGATATTAAGTGATTCTGCACCCCATGTGTTTCACCTACCATCCCACCCACGTTCCCAGTGCTTAATTTGTCATTTTCAATTGACATACACTAATACTCGTTTGCAAAATGTATTGGCTCCTGTGCTGTGTGCTCCCCGCCCTATGCTAGAAGGCTTAAACTGTCACATTAGGAAGTAAATGCATAGGCATTGTAAAAAGCACTGGCACAAATTAAGCGCTGCACGTTCCACTCTAATAATATTTCCGACTTTCTGAGGAGTTTTTCCAAACGTTCCTGAGACTTACCAGGGGTATGCCATCCAGTCAAACATTAGACAGGGGTAAGGTGTAAATCTATTAAATGAAAAGAGAGATGCGCTTCCCTAAATTGCTTGCATTGCCAAAACCAGGGCTTGGAGAATCCTCACAAGAAAAGCTCATTTTAAGTGCCAAAATTTGATGTCCATGCACAAGTCACATGACCGGAATGAACATTTAAAGAAAGTCTTGCTTTGTTTTAACAACCCACAACCTCCTAGAAAGAAATGTTGTCTGTTTAGATTGTGACATGGAAAAGTTTTTCTAGTGATCGCATTTTAGGAGTCAGGCGCAAGACACGTATTGCTGGTTTTAGAAAAGCACAGCATATTTATGTCATATAGAGTAGTGCACCCTGCACAAGTCCTTAAGGCATGTCAAGTGGTCATGGACCCCATGGGTAAGTCAACCAGCCCTGGCAGTTACAAATCTGTAGCTTCCTAGCACGACTGTGCCCACATGCTTTTTGAACTAATATTGCACTGTTTTCCCCCATCCGCCCGAAAACAGATCTCCAAGCAAAATATTAAACAAACTTTGTTAGTGGTCTTGCCACTGTAACAAAGATGCACACACTTAAAAACAAGGATGCACCCGATGAAACTTGCTACCTCCTATAGTTTCCCTTTTTTGCAAAAGGGGACAGCCCCAGACCACTGTAGATTGTTTTCTTTAAAGAAAGCATTAATACATCACCCCCCCTACTCTATACTGAATACATCTGGCATCCTACCTTTTCCTACAACGCGGTCTGTAATGCTGCACTTTGAACAACCCATGTAGTGAACGTTCTGCCATTAGTTAACCTTGCCGCACTGAATATGTCTGGGCTTCAATACCAAGGTGCCAAAGACTGCATCTCGGAGATGAGTCTGGTTCATGGTGGGTTAAAAATATTCATCATCACGCGTATTGATGTGTTTTAGATGCTGGCCCCTCGCATCTTTTTTCTTTAGATTATAGCGGTGTTGCAACTGAAGGTTGGAAAGGCTTAGCACACTGCCCTTTAAACGAAAATAGGCTAGTGTTATGAAATTGTGCTTTGTATTTAGTGACTATCTTTGAGTACGTGAAATACTTTTATAGTATATATGTGTGTGTGCCATGTACGTATGGGCCCATATGAGAGTGCTTTTGTATGGTTGGGTTGCTAACAAAGTGACCAGATGAGATATGAAAAACAGACTAGAACCCGGTGCCAACATGTGAAAGACAAATAGCATTTTTTTTTTTTAAACTGTGACGCATTTCTTGCTAAAAATGTGTCTCCTGGAGGCCAGTGAATGGAAGGGCAGTTTACATGAGGAGCCTGAAGGTTTACAAAGAGCCCGGCTCTAGCAGTTATCACAAGTGTGCAACCTTTCACTTTTCCTAGGAACGCGTTCTATTCTATTAAGACCAAAGTGAAACGCATTAGTGAGAATGATGAGTTTTGATTTATGAACTGACCAAATGAAGAAGTGAAGGGCCCCTGGGCTTGGGTTCGTGCTATCTCCCACCAACTAGAAGTTAGAGACATTGTCATGTTTAAGATTTGCCTCTTCTTCCATCCACATAGAAATGTAAGAGCCGTGCCATTGCACATCTGACTGGCATCCCTTCTTTACGCATATACATCAACAATTTTTCTGCAAGATATTGGGGGACCCCACTGTAAGTATTAGTACGACTGTACTTGTGTCTAGCCGTCAGAAAAAAAGTAAGTATTTTTAGGTCATCTGCTTAGATCTTCTGAGGAAGGAAGAGCCTGGCCCCTGGGTAAAATGAAATGAACTATGAGATGCGCGACATGCATGATAAAGTGTTTTTGTGTAACTAACGCTGCATTTTTGTTAGTGCTTGGTACATGTATTGTCACGTCCTATTTTGTATTGTGTGTATACAAACACTGCGTTTTGTGTTTTTCTTTGGTTTATGTGCTTAGATATGTGAATTGTCCTGTACTGTTCTACGTGGTAAGTGCACTGGATAAACTTGTTGTAGTTCTCTCTCTCTCTCTCTCTCTCTCTTTCTCTCTCTCTCTCTCTCTCTCTCTCTCTCTCTCTCTCTCTCCGTTCACTTCACAGATTGCTGTGAATTTGTTTTTGAATAAATGACGACACTGTACCTCACCAGTACACATCTAATTGACTTTAATACAACAGTGTTTGAACAAGTTGACAGAGACAAAATACCATATTTTGCCATGTTACTACCTCTCCTTTCTGTAAAATTATGGAATTTAATTGGCTGAAAATGAAAGGATGGGTAAGACGACGGATGTCCCCTGATATGGCCCTTAAGAAGGAGCTATATGTCAGTGGCTTTTGTTTTAGTGCCTTAGTGGCACAACCATCATCGTTCAGGTTACCACACACATTGCACATAAGTAGAGTGACCAGACATCCCCGTTTTGCCAGGATGGTCCCAGTTTTGTACTAGCTGTCCCAGACAATTTCAAGAAATGTAGCTCATGTCCTGGTTTTTAAAGATAATCGACTAAAATTGGTGGGAGGTGTTTTTTCTCGTTCTACAAAACGAGAAAAAACACAAAATAGTTAGCAGTTGTTTCAAGGAAACAATTTAATTAACAGGCAAGCTACCAGGTTTAAAAATCGCAATTTATGTATGTTCTTACCGACCGTTCTGTAACTCTCTGCTAAGGTTCGCGCTCATCGCTTGAAGTAAAATCGTAGTCCTTCCAATTTTGTGAAATGTCCTTGGTTGTTTTGGCTTTAAGATTCTGGTCACCCTACATATAAGTTTTATGGACATCGCAAGTCCTTCATTAACTAATGAAGTAGCTAGGTTAAAAAGGATAATGCAGAAACAAGAATAATGTTTATAAAAAATGATTTGAACTAAAGTAAAAGGAATGTTGTAGTAAGCCCTGCTAAATGAGTACTGAGGTCAAGATGTTTAGTTGAAAGTAAGAAACATTAACAGGATGGGACAACGCTCAGCCTGTGTACTATTATGGTGCACAATACTAGGAAGTGTACCTGTAGGCCTATGATAACGCATCACACTTTTTATTTGTGATTAGCAGATCTTGAAGAAAATATAGCCCGGCAGGAATTTGTTTTGTAACAACAGGTTTTTGCTGAAAAAGTTAGTTTGAATTTGACAGGCTATGTGATTAATAATTTTAGATTTCCTGCCACAGCCATAATCTTGAAAGAAATAGGACACAAAAGATAACATGTATGCTGGAAATTCCCATAGGTGCACCTGCACGACAGTATAAATTGATGAATTAATAACGTACACAGATGTAAAGATTCAGAGTATTCACATTATCTTCCTTTTTAGTAAATGATATTTATTTTCTCAGCTGCTTGGGAGAGAAAACTAAATTGTGTAACATCTTCCCCTGCCAGTTCTCTAAAAATTTGTTTTATACTCGCTGCTAGATTCAAGACTGCCCTCCAGTCATTGGAAGAGAGAGGTCAGACGCGATGCACAGCCTGACTGCAAGGCGTGGGAAACCTATGACTGCGACCAAGGTGGAGCCGCAGAGCCAAGATATGCTGGACAAGGCACTAACACCGAGAAAGAAAGAAAGAAAGAAAGAAAGAAAGAAAGGCTGTTCAGAAGCCACCAGCCTGTTGGTCTACTTGTGCCTGAAGTCTCGACCCATTGGGCCCAATTGGTGGTCTCACGTGTGCGGAGTCTCTGTCCCCCTTGGTCTATCTCCAGTCTGACCCCACTCAACCCTCTCTTCCTTTGACTCCCCCAAATCCCCCTTTTTCACATGGTGTTTTTATCAACTTGATAAAGGAACAATGCACCAAGATAGGATAGGGTTAGTAGGGATGGAGTTCACGGATAAAAGAATAAGGTGCGGGTACCCTGTCTAAGGTACCAGCGATAGATTAGCTGGTAAACAGGGAAAAGGGATTGTGATCACAGAGAAAGAACGACCTTGCCCTGCAACGTGGAATGAGGATCTGAGCTGGACGCATAGCTCCATCACCGGTGCTCAACAGCGCCACCGCTAAGATGAACAATGGGAGCCTACCAGTGATGGCTCACTGTAAAAAGACACTGGAAAGAAGAGCTACTAATGCCCGACCATCGATTATATTAGGTTAATTTTCTCTCCCAATCACCTTGTATTTGTTATGCCCCAAATGGACAAGAAAAAGTTTTTCTGTGAAATTCTACATCACTTGCATTCATAGTGTCATTGTATTAATGATAGCATGGGAATGTCATACCATATGGAAGAAAAAGTGAACTGTGTATCACAAGGATTATACCACGCCAGTTACCATCATGAATATACTTATTAGTTTTGTCTCCCCACAGTCCAGTTTTCGAAAGTGCACGCAATGGTCCCTATCCTTCGAAAAAATTAGCATGATAAAAAATGTTTGTGTTACAAAGAATTTATTGCCTATACACCATCTCCCAGTTCGTTACCGTCACTGCATAAAGTTATTGACAATGCTGTTTGTACTGATAACGATCTTCTTCTCCTACTGTCTGTGTATCTTCCTGCCTATACAACATGTATGCCACCAAAAGCTACAATAATCAGCCCAACTACATGTTTAGCTATGAGACATCTCGAAGGACTGGGGTTGGAAAATATCAATGTTTCTCTAGGTCCTAGTACTGACAATATGTGGTTGTTGTTTGGATGTACGCTGTATCCCACCTTAGTGTTCCCTTTACACAAGTACCTGGTGCCCCAAGACGATGGACATTGGAATAGACTAGCAAGCTGGCTAAGTTATGTTCAAAGGGAGGACTGTGGAAAATAAAATAACAAGCATGAACATTGCCGGCGCCATCTTGCCTAACAAGAGCCTCTGCGTGTGCGTAAGCGGCAACCATTTTAGACATCATGGCCATTTCATACTCTGCTGGTCACCTGTGTGTCACCCTGACCTCGCTATCATCCCCCAGTGCTCTGACTAAACCTGAACAAATGTACTGGGGTTCCTTGTCATCATGACAAAGCCCCGGAGTCACTTCCCGTGCCAAACCCGTTTGTCCTTTCATCCTCCCTGCACAGGCAAGCCCCTTTGATAACCTCCTTCCCTGCACCTGGCCACTCAACCCGGTCCCAGGCACTAACCGACCCCTATGGACATTGTTTATTGCCTATAGCAGGGCTTGTTTCACCAACAAAGGAGCCTGACTTAATCAATAACCCAAACCCTTAGTTCTGACCGATCCCACGTGTTTTTAGATCCTGTTGAAATGTCCAGTTGAGAGATAGCGATCATCTGTTACATCTGGGTGGGGGACGATTGCTGCTAGGTTTTTTGTGGGAACTAGCTTGAGACCGGGATTCCAAGGATGTTTGTCCATGCAATAAACTGATGCCAAGAATGTTTGACCATGTAATAAAGTGACAAACCTGTGTATATAAGGCCGAACCACAGAGATGCAGTTAGAGCACCTCCTGACAATAGCCCCGATGTCTGATGTGATATGTTCTCCTCCTGGAGTAATAAACCTGTTCTTCGCCTTCCAATTACCAGCACCTGCCTCGTTATTTTGGTAGCTAAATATTAAGGTGAATAAGAGGTGGTTTACACCGAGCGGCATCGAAAGTCTTGGGAGTCACGCTGCTTTTCATCAGGGAGGAGTTAAGATGCCACAAGGCTGCCCTGCATCTGGAGAGTAGGGGGAGGAGAAGCCAGGGAGGTGAAAAGGCCTGGACTGGTGCTATAAACCAATTGACCCATCTCCAGCTGAGTGATTATGGATCCAGACCCCCAGTATCAAAGGGGGAAAGGTGACACTGGGAGGGAGACACCCAGAACTGATTTAGGGAGGGGACAGGGGCACCTGAGCACAACAAACTTCAAAGACATGAAGGGGCATAACTAAGAGAACTGAAACCCCTAGAATTTGATGTATCTTTGAATGGCGAAATGGACAGGTCCAGTCTGCAAAGGATTTGACCTCTTTTGTGATCGAGAAGGACCTCTGTCAAGGAAGAAGTTGCTGAAGAGACTGCTGGATAGGATTGACCCTTGCTTCATGATCTGGGGCTGGTCTGAAGTTTGTAGCTTTTACTAAGGAAGAGACATTGCAGTGGGTTGTGTCTCCGCCCCGTTCTTAAACAGGACTATGCTTTGTGCTGTGTCCTGAACTCCAAGGGCCCAAGGTGAGCTAGCTCCCTGTTTGGAAACACAGAAACATAAAAGTGTCCGGAAAAGTCCCAAGCAACGTGGGGTGCACATGCTTTTGCAGCTTGAGATCCTCGGAAGTTGTGCCTCGTGATGGTGGGCACACCGAAGTAAACTGAGTCTCGGAAACCGCAGAGTGCGTGTCGTGGTACAGCTGAGGCGTTGGTGAAGAGCACCTGGTCGTTGTGTGAACCGGGAGAAGAGGTGAGACTCGGGCGCACATAGTGCATGTCTTGATGCAGCAGAGGCATTGGTGAAGAGCGCCTGGACATCGTGTGCACCGGGAGAAGAGGTGAAACTCAGACGCCCAGGATGCGTGTCGAGGTGCAAGCCGAGGTGTTGATGAAGAGCGCCTGGTCATCGTGTGCACCAGAGAAGAGGTGAGTCTCGGACGCACAGAGTGCGTGTCGAGGTGCAAGCCGAGCTGTTGGTGAAGAGCGCCTCGTCATCATGTGCACCAAAGAAGAGGAGAGTCTCGGACGCTCAGAGTGCATGTCGAAATCAAAGTGAGTCTCCTCAGTGCGGAGTGTGGGTCTCGATGTCCACTGAGACAGCCGGAAGGAGGGCCAGGTCATTGGGCCCTCGGAATTCAACAGTAGCAGCCTGGGCCGGCAGCCCCGGAGGAGCTGAGCCGCCGGCCCGAGCTCGCTGTGCCCATTGACAGAGTTCTGCATCAAGGCCCAAGTCGCTGAAGGAGGAGAGGAGAGTCTGGTTACGTCCCCCCAGGTAATGTAATTCACCACCTGGGGTGGGGTGCGGGTCTGGAGGGACACTCTCTCAGCCTCTCGCTTCTGTCAGCTGCGCGAGCCTGTTGCTTTGGCTCGGATCTGGACCCGTGCTGACCCAAGGAGGGCCAGTACTGGGGCCAGAGTGGGGAGGAGTAGTTTTGTGGCCATCATTGATCCATATTGGGGGCACTGTAATGGAGCACCTAAACTGTCGTATCACACTTTTGCATTATTGCTCCTATCGAACTGTCGTGTGACGCCTGACCTTATTTGTGCCTGATGAACTACATGCTTGGTGCACTACGCACTTCGTTATTTTTCCCTTGCAGAGTACATGATGGTAACGTGGCACATTGCATTATTTCTTCATCGCACAGTACATGATTGTAGCGTGACGCATTGCTTTGTTTCTTCCTTGCACAGGGCGTGCTGGTAGTGTTACACATTGCATTATTTATTCTATTGCAAAGTGCATGACTGTGGCACTAATTATGGCATTGTTTCTCTCTTGCACAGTACAGGAGTATATTCTTACGCATTACAGTATTTCTTTCCTTTCGTAACATGTGTGATTCTAGCAATACGACCTGCCTAACCATTTGGAAAGGTTAGAAATAAGTTTAACCGTTGGTTAGAAGCGGTGGTTGGAATTAGAACCTAACAATCCACCTGTACGAATACTACCCATTACTATATGTCGTTTTGTATCTTGTGGTCATATTGTATATCTTCTTATATAAAAAGAAAATACACGTTTAAAAAAAAATGTGTGGAGTCTGTGGTGACATCATTGGGTTGCTGTGAGTGTGGTTGCACATACTGTACACTTGTGCCTTGGGGATAAGCCTGGCTGCTCGTGCCAAGCTACTAAGGGGTGAGCAGGGCTATCTCAGACGGTGTCCTTATTAGCCTAACGTTGAAACGAGGGGTCCGGATCTTGCACCTGGCATCAGCGGTATCGGACAGGGACTCCCACCTCCAGCATTTGGTGGCGGCGGTGAGGGATAAGGACCCCCAACTCCAACAATGGATTTTCTGCATTTGTATCTATTTCAACCGGATTCAAAGTTAGTAAAAACGCAGTGACATGTTGCACATGTCGCCCAGCAGCACTTGTGCCATAGGGCAAGCTTGTAGGGCAGTAGTAGACTGGGTCTTTCTTCTGGTGGGCGCCGCAGGCAGGGGCGTAGGAGACACTTAATTTCTGGGGGGGACAGGGACAACCTTTTGGACTTTCCAGTGTCCCGATACAAATCGACCATTGTCTGGAACCGTACACTCCGTTAAAAGAATACAATTGCATAGTTTTTTAGTGAAACATTGATAAAGGCAGGCATGTAGTCACAGTTTGCAAGTATGCTTCGATTCACAAAGTAATTAGATCAAATGAAGATTACTCTAAGGCCCAAGAGAAAGGTGGGGAGAAATCTAAAGAAAAGCGTCTTCTGAAGGTCCTCAAAAATCTTTCTCTGGGGGTAGGTCCCATTCCGTTTCCTACTCTGACGTAAATAATTAATTTACTCTCTTAATTTCTATGCAGGTAAGTACTTAATTAATAACTCAATCGGAAAGAAAGAAAACAGAGTCCGTGGTGTTAGAGTTCTTAGGGGTTTTATTCCTAAAAAGGGAATGGTCTAGACCAGGATATCATGTTCTGACCACCACAGGGGTGTCAGAAGGGATAGAGCGCTCTTTTATTACATTACATAGCTTATATACTTAATTCATGTCATAGGAAACAGTTATAATGGGCGTAACAGCTGAGAGAAGACAAGATAACAGTATACACGTGTTACAAGTACGTAATCAGAAGGCGTGAACTAGAGGTGTGTGCTAGAAACGTCACAGGTAGGTGTCACAAAAGGGGTGGCACTAACAGAAATGTTGCAATGTCAGCAGAAATCGGAGGCTTGGATGCGCGCGCAGCTGCATGACGTGTGATTGACGTGAAGCTGGAGGGTGCAGGGGGCTTGACATTTGCCCCGACGGAAAGAGACAGAAGTCTGGCATGTCAGATCAACTTGTGCTTCTATCATATCTGATATCTGGTGTTTAGGAACTAAGCTATCTGGGCGGAAAGGTCTCTAGGGCAGAAGCTATTCTATACTGACTGTGAGTGCGTGTATAAGCGCCTGAGTGTCTGTATGAGAAGTGTGGGGGCATGGGCCTTCCATGGGAGCATGGCAACAGAGGCTATGAATTACTTGAATTAATTGCATAGAGACAGGCCGGCCCTTTGGCTCTGCAGCTGAGGGGAATGTTTACTGAAGCTAGCAGGCAGGAATGTATTTTCGGGGAGCGGAACAGATAACTCGAAGGTTATAGTCAATCTTGGCAGGCAGCAGGCTAAGCTGAGCGCGAGGGGCCGCGCTGAAAGTAAGTCAGAGTTCACGGGTACAGAGGCAGCCTGGGCAGAGGCCCTTGGAGTCAGACAGCCAGAAAAAGAGGCTCGGTGGCAGAAATTAAGGGCCTACTCAGCTAGAGCTGAAAAACGGAGAAGTACACTACAAAAAGACGTTGGCATAGCATACTTAGGAACGGACCATTCAACCCATTCAGGGTGGGTCTGAAAGAGGACATGTTGACGTTGGACGCAAATGTATTTGCGTCTTCATAGCTGGTACAGGAGGGAAGTTACATGCACTTTAACTCGGACATGGAGACGGTGGGGTACGCGCTAGGGAACACATCTTGACCATAAAATTTATATTTCCTCATTCCCTCCTTGTTCCCTACGGACCCTTCATGATATATTAATCATCATAAATTGATCAGTTTGTTCTTGCAGCATCATTTGCTCATCTTTCTTTCTTTGACGGGTTGAGAGGAAACTGGAATGTTCAATGCACGATGTGGCACACAGTCCACATATCGCCGGCCCACACTGTAGGCACAGGCAGCAGCTGAATACTATGACAAGGCCAAAACCTAGGAAGGATAGGATCTTCCATCCCCAAGCAGTTAACGTTGTCCAGAACCAACCGGACCAAGTCCAGGTGCCTGGATTCTGATGTATCTGATTTGCAATTTTATGCAGACGGGTAATAGCTTGATAGACAGATGGCGCGTTTTGTGGGATGAAAACGCAGCAACTTGACCCGATGACCTTACAGGCTCCACCTCTATCTGCCAAGATGACGTCAATAACAAGACGATTTTGAAGGACAACAACCCGCATAGCAGATTGCTCCTCTGTTAAGTTACCTAAGGCGGAGGCAGTTTCATGTACTACAACTTCAAGTGTTCTAGTTAATCTACGTATTAATTTACTGTTTTGGACGGGGCCTAAAAAGAAAAAGAATCCTTTATTAAAATCAGTGTACTGTTCCCATGCCGTTTCTGTGTAGTCGACTAGTGGGATATCTCTTCTGGGTCTATTCCTTACTAGATTTGTATTTCTATGGTAATCAGGGGGAGCTAGAAAAACAGGTGGCAGAAGGAATGCAATATAACAGGTACCATCCCAATCTGGAGGCAGACGTATGTATGCGGTATGACCACAAACAAAATAGGAGTGACTGATAGCTTTGAAGGACGATTTACCATGATCACTGAATTCGACCACAGTAGTGCATTTACTATGACCTAAGTGTACTGAACCTTTCTTTCGGATACATAATCCACCAGTGACTGGTAATACTAGCATATGGGGCAGGACTGGTGCAGCTTCGGATTCAACAGTAAGGATCATAAGGCTAATTGTGTAGTTACCTAATCCATATACTTCATTTTCTAGATCAGTTCCTATTCGAGTGGGGAGTCCCTCCTTATCAGGGTAACAGACGTCGAGCAGGACTAAGTTCAAGTTTCCCCAAACCCAGCCCCCATCGAAAACAGCAGTATCAGGATCTAAGGAATTAATTATTTTAAACCATGCACCACAGGAGCCATTTTGAGTGAACGGGTACGGAAAGAGGGGCAGAGCTCCCTTGTAATTCTGGTAGGGAGGGAGTCGGCCACATATCCAGCAGTCTGTAGCATTGTTAGTCTGATGGGAATGGTGTAACATACTAATGAATGTATTGTTGCGCAGCGCAAGTCTGTAAGAGAGTTCGTGTGGAGGTAATTCACTAAAAGAATGTTCAGCAGAGACATTGTAAACAGATTGTTCACGCTTGAAAATAGGCCAGTAGATAGGTAGCAGAATGCTAGCAACAATAACTAAAATACTTAGAATAAACATGATTAATAGTGTCACTATACAGTGACTACGGAGTGATTTACAATATGCACTTTTCTTAACTTGTCTCTCTCTCTCTCTATCTCGATCTAGGGGATACATGTCAGAAACTATTTAACCGATTCACCTAGGGGAGGACTTAAACAATTAAACTGTCTGACTTGCTAGATCGGAGTTTCGACCTGTACTCCTCTTGGGGAGTTTTTTCTCGTTCGGATACTGTAAAGTCTTTTGGCTCAACACAGTCTTTGGTGGGGGTGGACGAGTCTCGATCAGGTTTCAGTTCACAAAATTTTTTCACATGACTCGTGTGGACCCACCCCTTTCTCCCTTCGATCTTCACGGCGGTCCTCGTGGTGAGAAGGACGGTCTTCGGGTATTTCCAGCGGGGCTCCAGCGGACTCTTCCTGTCGAAATTCCGCAGCAGTACCAGGTCCCCAGGACGGACCTCGTGCGGCTTTACATCTGTGTTGTCGGGGAAGGCTGCGGCAACCTGTGAACGACATGATTGGAGTGCAGACATCAAGGAGGCAAGGTAATCTGTCAACATGTTACAATCAACATCAGTGATCTTTTTCGGAATGGGCGTCCCCCACATGTTCGGTGGTCTGCCAAAAACCACTTCGTACGGGGATAGCCCTGATCTCGAGTGGGCGACCATCCTCATATAGAATAGTGCCACTGGCAGGGCGACTATCCAGTCGACCCCTTTCTCCTGACATATCTTTGCAAGGCGTATTTTTAGCGTCTGGTTATGCCTTTCTACAAGGCCTGCGGCTTCAGGATGTCGGACACAATGAAACTTCCACTGGTATCCTAACAGTAAAGAAACTTGTTTCATTAGCTCGGACGAGAATGGCTGTCCGTTATCTGAGTACACGACACGAGGCAAACCGTATCGTGGGAAGAATTCACGAACCAACTGCCGGGCAGTGGTCGGAGCAGTGTAATCTGGGACTGGGTACGCTTCGGTCCAGCGGGACAGAGCACAAACAACTACAAGGACATACTTGGATCCTCGACAACGGTTCATCTGGATATAATCCATTTGGAGGACTTCAAAAGGGTGATCGGGAGGATGAAATCCACCTTGCTCTACAGGGACGCTTTTACCTGGATTGAACTGACAACAGATCATGCAAGTACGCACTTTCTGTTTTGCTGCTGCTCGTAAGTGTTTATTGCTCCAGAGATTTTGTAAACTGTCTAACATCGCTTTCTCTCCTAGATGTGCTGGGCTATGTGCTGTATTAATCATGACTTGAACCATAGAGTCAGGGAGAAACCATGTAGATTTTTCCTTCGTCATCCAACCTTGATCTGTCTGGATCCCTCCTAGTTCAATCCATTTCTTTATTTCTTCTGGGGTAGCATGTGCCTGAATATCAATTACATCTAGAGCGGGATCCTTGACTGCCATACACTTTGTCGGTACTATTGTCTTTGTCACATCAGTTGTCTGGGTGTGAGTCAGTGCTGTATGTTTTGCTGTCTGGTCTGCCAGGTCGTTACCCTGGGAAACAGAATCTGTGACCTTAGTATGTGCTTTACACTTCATGACTGATATTCCTGAAGGCAAATGTATTGCTTCTAACAGTGCTTGAATGAGGGGACCGTGTTGTATCTTGGCACCGTGGGAGGTCAAAAAACCTCTTTCTTGCCATAACATGCCGAAGTCGTGTACGACTCCGAAAGCATAACGGGAATCAGTGTATATGTTGACATTTCTGTTCTTGGCTAGTATACAAGCTCGGGTCAGAGCGATGAGCTCTGCTGCTTGAGCGGACAATGTGTCAATACGATATGTTTCTTTAACTTCATTTTCAGTGGTCACTGCATATGCGGCCACTAATTCTCCTGTACTTGTTCTCATGCATGAACCGTCCACATAAAGTGTCAGGTCTGGATTTGTCAGTGGAACATCTGTTAAATCTCGTCTGGGCTTTGTTACTGCATTAATGATTTCTATACAATCATGCGGGGCTGGATCTGTCATAATTGTAGGTAACAGTGTTGCGGGGTTCAGAATACTGCAGCGCCTGATTTCTATGTGTGGCTGGAATAGCGTTAATTCATAACCTGTCAGTCGTGCTATAGTCAAGTGCTGAGTCTGGGTTCTGTTTAACAGAACCTCTACAGAGTGTGGAACTTGTACTGTTAATTGATGGCCTAACACAATTGAATCGCTCTGTCTGATGGTTAGTGCTGTTGCTGCTACTGACTTCAAGCACGCAGGGAGTGCCTGGGCTACTGAATCCAATGTACTTGAGAAATAAGCGCAAGGCTTATGTGAACCTGCTTGATCTTGAGTGAGGACAGACAATGCTGTACCATCACGTTCTGTAACAAAAAGTGTAAACGGTTTGCTGTAACATGGTGTCGCTAAAACTGGCGCTTGGCATAAGGCTTTCTTTAATTCTTCAAAAGCTTGTGTGTGTTCCTGAGTCCAAGGGAGGGCAGTCGAAGTCGCTGCCTCCTGTGTCGTTAACTGGATGAGTGGTTTAGCTAGAAATGCATATTGAGGAATCCATTGTCTGCAGTATGAGGTGAGGCCTATGAAGGCCCGCACTTCCTTTTGTGTCTGGGGTTGTGGCATATTTACAATTAACTGAATGCGATCGGGAGTGAGCTGTCTCCCCACTTTGGACAGCAAGTGACCCAAGTACACAACTTGCTGAACACAGAATTGTAGCTTCGAAGGAGACACCTTGTGTCCCTTGTCGGCCAGAAAATGCAAAACTGTCAGTGATGCTTGTTCACATTCGGGCTCACTTCGTGCGGTGATCAGTAGATCATCGACGTATTGCAGTAAAGCGGTGTTAACTGGCATTTGAATACAATCTAGTTGTCTTTTCAGTGCTTGACTGTAGATGCTGGGGCTTTCTGTGAATCCTTGAGGTGCGCGTGAAAATTTGAAGCTTCGTCCATTTAAACTGAATCCGAAGAGATATTGGCTCTCTGGATCAATAGGCACGCTGAAGAAGGCGTTCTTGAGGTCAATTACAGTAAAGAACGTCGCTTCTGAATCAATAGCAGTCAATAGGGATGAGATGTCGAGAACCACAGGGTACTGTGGAATAATGCATTTGTTCAGTTCTCGAAGATCAATCACCAGCCGATATACTGGCGGTGCATTGGGATCAGTACGTTTAAGAATCGGAATGATCGGTGAATTACAGACATTGGAGTCGGTCTCTACGACCACTCCTTGGGCAATGAGCTCTTCAATGATTTTCAGTAAAGCCACTACAGCATCGGGTGGTAACTTGTATTGTCTGATTCGTGGTAGAACAACACCTGCCTTGAGTGTAACGCGGTATGGGGTGATATGCATGCAACCTACATCAGTTGGGCCTTTTGCCCACAAGTAATCTGGCACATTTTTCAATCTGACATCGAACTCTCGCAAAACATAATGACCCTTGAAATCCCGTAGAAAGAGTCTAACTCCCTCCGGGGAACAGCATATTATAGCTCCTAGAGCCTTCAATGTTTTAATTCCTAACAGATTTTCCGGACATGATTTTGTAAGTAACAAGTCTGTAACACGTGATAATGGACCCACAGCCAGGGGGACTGGTTCTGATACCTCATTTACAATAGGCTGTCCTGAAAAACCCAGGGAAACATTCTGTGAGCCTGAGAGGGGTGCCCCTGGAACTTCATCATGGCTGATCGTAGTGCGACTTGCCCCTGTGTCAATTAAAAACTTTGTCTTTTCCCAATACGTGACTGTGTACATAAGGACCTTCTTGATCTACAGGAATTTCAATAAGAGGCAAGCCACCTTCCCTCTCTAGGCTGTTTCATGTATATCGGGGATAATCTGGATATGCGGACTGGGCATACTGGTACATCTGCTGTGAGACTTGCTGAGACGCGGCAATGGGCTGTGGCTGTGGTACCGCTACTGTCTGTGCTGGAGGTGAAGAAGCATGCGTAGGCTGTGTATTCTGTGTATTCTGTGAAGACTGATGCTGGTTATGGTCTTGTCTAGGCGGATGCGGTCTTTCTTTAGTTTTACCTGTCGCTATATTATGTTTCAGGACTGGGCATTCATGTACGTAATGACCTGGCTGCTTACAGTAATTACATCTCCCTTTAACGGGAGCTGTAGTGTGACTTGTCTGGGTCCCACCCTTTCTCTGACTGTCGGCTGGGACCGTCTGAGCTACTAACATTTTCATCTTCGTGTCTTTCATGCGTTTTTGTTCCTGATCTTGTTCTTCCCTAATTCTGTTCTGATGATATTGGAGCATCTGTAACATCTGGGATGGCGTATTTGCCTGCCAAGTACTTTCAACTTTGTACACTCGGTTTTTAACTAATGGTAGGGAATTCTCGACTAGTTTTGATACAAAAAGATGCGGATATGACTCGCTACTTGGTTTGAGGCCACTATTAATAATGAAACATTTCTCGAATCTTGAATAGAAGTCACTAGTATCTTCATCATGTTTCTGTTTACAGGACGAGATGGCGTCCCAATCTTCCTTTCTAGTTGTCAATAATCTTGGCAGGACCTGTACTATCAAACCTGGTAATGCTTTAGTTTTGTCCCCAAGGCCTACCCCTGGGACCCCTTTACTTTCTTCATCTTATATTTCTGCCCATGCAATCTTTGTGTCTCCCACCTCCCATTCCTTTTCTTTTAGTTTCTCGTAGATGCCCGTGGGCAACAGTACTTTTAACATTTTCATGATATCATCATATGTGTAATCCCCCATCAGTAACATGTCTTTAAGCTCTCTGTGAAAACCTGCGGGGTCTTTATCATGACACGGTACTAGTTTCTTCATTTCTAACAGTTCTAACTTGGTCAGAGGCGTGTGTACATATACACGTTTCAAAAGGTGATCCGTACCCATAACAGGGTGTACTTCTCGTAAGGGGTTCTGACTTTCAATGCCACCCCCGCATTGCATGTGATACATCTTTCTTTCTGGAGGCGGGGCGGGAACATATTCGGAGCTTATGAAAGTGTCATATCTACGGCGTTGTTCTAGAATTATTTGAATTAATTTGGTACTTAAGCCTCTCCATCTATCCATGAGTAGTGCTTCTAGTGTTTCGTGTAAGGGACCTGGATCAGAATGATGTTTTCTGTATTTGATGAGGAGGTGCTGAATCATGTATACACCTGCTAATTTCTGCTCGTCTGGGGAGAGGTTCAGAAATGTCTGCGCTACTGTGTCATCATTATATATGTCTGGATTTTCGGCCCATGATACGGCTGATCGGGCTAGTTCTTGTTCATCCATAGAATTGAGCACGTGGTACCCTACTCGATCTCGAAGCCTTTTATCAGTTTCCTGGAACTGATGCTCAGCAGAATTCGGGTTTGTCAAGGCAGAGAAAAAAACTCTCTTGCTTTCTGGACGGATGCCTTTCCTAAGGTAATTTCCCTTACCTACATATGCTATAGTATCTGCAGCTCTCTCTGGTTCTTCAAGTTCTTCTTCCTCCTCGGAGGAAGCTTTTTCTTTCTCTTTTTGGTGTACTGCTAGCACTGCTTTCCTAATTTTCCTATACATAGTGGCTATGCAGGTCCCCTTATCATGTTTTCCTTCAGCTATATTTTGACCCCACTTGTTCAATGCATCTAATTCACTCTGATCTGTTCCAGGCCTATCTCGTTCTCTTATTAGACAGTTTATGAAAAATCGTAGTATCTGTGCTTGAATGTCAACTTTCTGTTTCTCCATGGCCTCCTTAATACTGTCAGGGTCTTTCCCTGTCTGAACAAACTCATATATTCTATCTAGACGATCCTTCATACCTACATAACATAGCAAGATATCAGTAGCAGATCTTAACCTTAGTGATGCCAATATCATTAGGTCGTCTTTTCCGGGTACTGGATCGTATCTGCAAACTGAAATGTTTTCTTTAAATGCGTCAAAACGGGGTGACCTGAACGTGAGAGGACTCTGCATATCCCTGAGATTTAATCTGTGTGTCAATGGCGGGGTCCGAGGACCCGCGGTCGCACCTCCTGAAGCGGAGGCTTGTGCAGTATCTCCCTGTGGAGTCTGTTTTTGTACTTGAATTTGTCGTTTAGTTAGATCAGGTAAACGTGGTTTCGGTAGGTCTGTTTTGGGTGCGGGAAGTGGCGGGGCTGGCGGAACGGGGGAGGTCTGTCGCGGTACTGGCGGAACATGATCTGGGGGCGGGGTGCCCCCGTCCCCGTCAGTAGGCAAGGTGCGAACAGGCAGATTGGTGTAAGCCGGTGCTACATCCTCTAGATAAGAATTTAGGAATATATCTTTAGTAGTCTTATGCATTACTTTAGTTGGAACTAATGGTGGCGGTAAGTTTTTCGGTATTTCTGATAGGGCCTCAGGTGTACCCTCGGCCACAAGATACATACCGTTTACAAGATGATGTCGTGCGCGGTCTATCTGTTCAGTTTTTACTCGGATCCCCTCGGTAACTAGTTCATTTTCTTGTGCTTTCTCTGATTCTTTAAGTCTGTCTTCTCTACGGAGTGCTCTTTCAGCACGTTTATGTGATTCCTTACGCCAAAATTCTATGGCGTCTTTCTGAGATTGTCTGGCTTTCTTTTTCCATAGTGCTTCCTCGACCTTCATGATGCACTCGGCATCCCATGTTCCGTTAACGGGCCATCTGTGTCTTTCGTCGAGGTGTTTAGTATAGTCAGTCCATAAGTCTAGATACAATATGGCGTCTATGCCATGTTTATGGTACATAAAGTTACCGGGAGTGTCCCTAGGGGGGATAGGAATTTCTTCCTCTAGTATCCCTTTCCTAGTTCCTATCTGCTTTAACTTGTTGAAAAACGGCATTTTGCTTACTTAGTACTGAATGCTCAATCCTTAGTTTACTTAATACTGGGTACAGTTAATTGTACAAGAGACACAATAATTCACATTAAAACGGTCACATTCACATTCATACCACGACATTAATCACATGAAAAGACATTTGAGACATAGATGACTACCCCCTATACTGGATGTACTGCTAAACAGTACAGATACACTGCTGTAACAGTGCAGAAATTCAGAAATTCAGAATACTAGATATACTGCTAAACAGTACAGATACACTGCCTAAAAACAGTGCAGACCGGACTTGTGTACCCAAACCCGTCTAGATACGTCCCAGCAATGGTACTCACCGGGAAGCACGGAAAACAGAAGGCCTCGGAAAACTCGACTGGACTCGACTCGACACTTCGGAAAACTTCGGAAAACTTCGGAAAATTTCGGAAACCTGGTGGGCCTCTCGACACCTCGGACCTTGCTTCTTTCGGCTAGGCTCTGGTCGGGATCCTCCGCACTCCTCACCGCCTCGTCTGGGTACTGATCGCAGTCTTCGTCACCTCCGTGGGTCAGAGGGAGATGCAGGAAATCCTGCCGGTACGCGTAGTTTCCATCTAACTGATGGCAGGGGACACAGCTTGCAAATGCACCAACCGGCGCGTGAGGTGGGGGAGGGGTCCCTATTTGGGCGCCAAAATGACGTAAATAATTAATTTACTCTCTTAATTTCTATGCAGGTAAGTACTTAATTAATAACTCAATCGGAAAGAAAGAAAACAGAGTCCGTGGTGTTAGAGTTCTTAGGGGTTTTATTCCTAAAAAAGGAATGGTCTAGACCAGGATATCATGTTCTGACCACCACAGGGGTGTCAGAAGGGATAGAGCGCTCTTTTATTACATTACATAGCTTATATACTTAATTCATGTCATAGGAAACAGTTATAATGGGCGTAACAGCTGAGAGAAGACAAGATAACAGTATACACGTGTTACAAGTACGTAATCAGAAGGCGTGAACTAGAGGTGTGTGCTAGAAACGTCACAGGTAGGTGTCACAAAAGGGGTGGCACTAACAGAAATGTTGCAATGTCAGCAGAAATCGGAGGCTTGGATGCGCGCGCAGCTGCATGATGTGTGATTGACGTGAAGCTGGAGGGTGCAGGGGGCTTGACATTTGCCCCGACGGAAAGAGACAGAAGTCTGGCATGTCAGATCAACTTGTGCTTCTATCATATCTGATATCTGGTGTTTAGGAACTAAGCTATCTGGGCGGAAAGGTCTCTAGGGCAGAAGCTATTCTATACTGACTGTGAGTGCGTGTATAAGCGCCTGAGTGTCTGTATGAGAAGTGTGGGGGCATGGGCCTTCCATGGGAGCATGGCAACAGAGGCTATGAATTACTTGAATTAATTGCATAGAGACAGGCCGGCCCTTTGGCTCTGCAGCTGAGGGGAATGTTTACTGAAGCTAGCAGGCAGGAATGTATTTTCGGGGAGCGGAACAGATAACTCGAAGGTTATAGTCAATCTTGGCAGGCAGCAGGCTAAGCTGAGCGCGAGGGGCCGCGCTGAAAGTAAGTCAGAGTTCACGGGTACAGAGGCAGCCTGGGCAGAGGCCCTTGGAGTCAGACAGCCAGAAAAAGAGGCTCGGTGGCAGAAATTAAGGGCCTACTCAGCTAGAGCTGAAAAACGGAGAAGTACACTACAAAAAGACGTTGGCATAGCATACTTAGGAACGGACCATTCAACCCATTCAGGGTGGGTCTGAAAGAGGACATGTTGACGTTGGACGCAAATGTATTTGCGTCTTCATAGCTGGTACAGGAGGGAAGTTACATGCACTTTAACTCGTACATGGAGACGGTGGGGTACGCGCTAGGGAACACATCTTGACCATAAAATTTATATTTCCTCAACTCTAACAAGAACCTTGGTGCTATTTGTGTAAGGAAAAACGTAAAAGGACAAAGGATGCCAATTGCTCTAAGTCTAGCACCAATACTGCTACTACTACTCCTAAACCTCCTAGTGCCACTAGCAATAGCAAAGGTTGTAGTAGGGCCCCCAAGAGTTTACCTGGGTTAATCTTGTGTACTAAAGTGGGTTCTGGCCTAGTCAGGACACCCACTCAGGCTGTTTTAGTCTGTGATGGTGGCACTGAGCTCCCGACCCTTATTCTAAGTCCCACTAACTTGGGCAAATACAGACAACAGCCTCTCATCAATGGTCAGGAAGCTGTGGCATACAGGGGCCAGTGTCACTGTGGTGACAGAAAAACTTGTGTTTACCAAGCAGATTCTACTTAGACAGATTTACCAAGTGACCGATGCTAACAATACCAGGACAGATGATTCCATGGCAGATGTCTTTCACAGCTGGGGAGGGGTAACTGACCCAAAGAGAGTTGTGGCATCCCCCAACCTACCTGTGGACTGTCTACTGAGGGGTTGCATAGCATCTGCGCCTCCTTCTATAGTGCTCAAGTGGCGCGCAAAGCGGGCGCAAACGCATTTTGCGCCCACTGGGCACTTTATGTAACATGGCCCTTGGTGTTTGTTGTGGGCTGTGGGAAGGGGCTGTCCTTGGGTTTGAGGGCAGGAAGTTTCAGGCAGATGGGAGGGGGGCAGGGGGTTGATGGGGTCAATGCGGTGTGACGTCAGGAGGTGTGAAGGAGATGGGAGGAGGGCAGTGGGTTGATGAGGTCAATGCGGTGTGACGTCAGGAGGTGTGAAGGAGATGAGAGGAGGAGGGAGGGGGGTTGATGGGGTGCTAAAAGTTATTCTGAGGTACATTAAGGGCTGATTATAAAGTGTTTAAAGGTACTCCACCCAGGCCAAGTGGAATGGACAAGGTGTCTGCAGGAGACGAAGTCAGGCAGCGCCCCTCGAACCATTGGCGCCCTGGGCCCGGGCCCAGCTCGCCTAAACCGGCCCAGATTGGGAGGCAGACTGCGTACACACCCTACATAGCGTATTACTCCTATTACCAACCTTTCCCTCCCCCATACAGGGGTGATAAGCGCTATATTACAATACTTTCCAGCACAGTAGGTGGTTCCGATATGTTCCCATCCTGCTTTGCGCGTGCACCTTACTGCTCAATGGTGGCGGGCCGTCCTGAAAGATCAAACAAACATGATTAGCTATCAGCTATCATCAAATTAGGATAGCATTATAAAAACGTGAACTTCGTAAAGTGGGGGTCAGAACGCCTGGGGTTGCGGGGCGGTGTAGGAGAACTCCACACTCCTGAATGGCTTCAGAACTGATGTGGGGGGGAGGCTTGTCCGCGAGTCAATGCGCCCGATGCAGAAACTGGGGTGCGCCCTCGAGGTTCGCATTCCCACAGGGTCTGGTTCACCCTTTTATCCTTCTGAAGTCGGTAACATGACTGCAGTTGAGTTTAATAATGTCACATCAAGCGCCGCGAGGCAAACGTGTCTGCGTGCTATCACAGCTCTGTCGGCGTTCATCTGTGGCTGGTGTCAGCTCTCTGCCTGACTTCACAGGGTCTGTAAATCTCTTTATCCGTGAAGAGGAAGGACTTGAGCGGTTCCTCGGCTCAGGCTGGGCCTGTCATCTCCGTCCTCACATCCTCAGCCGAGAGGGTGACATGTTCCTCCTGTGATGTTCTGAGAGGGATGCTGGCACCAGTGCAGACTGCAGTGCGCGCGCTCTGCGCGGTGACATCCGCATTCTCGGCAAAGCTGTGATCACACGGTGAGTGTGCTGAAGGAGCTGGGATGGTGGGGAGGGGCTAAGGTCGGGGTCATCTGGAGCCGGCACTTATTTGTAAGGACCTGCACATGTTTATGACGATCTACCACATGGAGGCGCTGTTTATGTATTTATTCAGCAAAGTTTATTAGTTGAGCATGTGTCTGTATCTTTACAAAATGATAAAACTCGTACCAAGTGCAGTGGACCTCTGTGAAATACGTTGGGGCCTGGCACCTACATTTGTACAAATTAAGCACTGGCGGCGGCAGGGCACGAGTCGGGGGTGCACGTGGGTGGACAGCGTCCACGCACTTTTTTCACAGGGCGGACGCCGTCCACCCTGCCAAGAAGTTGGGCCCCACTGAAAAAGATGCTGAATTCATGTAATTTCCAAACATCGAAATACTTTCAGTAGCGCCTGCACAATATCTGCTTTCCATTCGCAACAATGTGCAGGGTGAGGTGGGATGGGGCTCTCTTATTTCTGAGTCCTGCTGCCCATAGCACAGGCCGAATTTGAGGAGTCATCAGGCCTCCCTTTGTTCGAGTCTCCTGGCTGGCAGCAGTCAGGAGTCTCACACCTAGAAGGAAATGCAGCAGAGGGGAACAATGGCTCACACCTTGGTAGTACTTCACACATACTTAGGAGAGGCAGCTTTTCACTTTGTTCAGGCTCTGTTTAGGAGATGCGCATGCACTGTAAGAACAGCAGATGTGTTGATCTTTCCAGGTAATTGCACAAAATAAATAGCATTTATATAGCCCATACTACCCCTGAGGAGGCGTTGTAATAATTTAAATATCACGTTTTTTCTTTTAAAGCACTATGGATAGAGGAAGCTTTACGCTGACAAAAGGCAACGTTGGTTTATGTGAAGCTTATGAAAGTGTGAACCTTCTGCCTAAATCAGGAGGGTTTGCAAGTATACTCGAAATCTGCTAAAAAATGTACTCATGATCGACCTGCTAAACATAAATGTGAGGTCTTAAGATTTGATGACACTTATTGTGATGCCACTTCCTGTGATGTCATGCTGTGATGTCACGCTCCTCACGTGTCGGGATTGCGTACTGATTAGCCCCCGACTTCTTTTTTAGGTTTCGCCTGTCGAAAGCTCTGCCAGCAGCGTTTTGCGCAGGCGAAATCTTTTGTTTTGCAGTATGTGGGCTTTGTCCCGCCTCAGTCTTCCATTGGCTAGCTCCATATATGGAGGCTAGCCATTGGAAGACCGAGGCGTCCGTCATTCTGTGAGGCGACTCGTGGGCGTTCCTGAGATTTTTTCTCATCCAGCCCCTTTGTGATGTCATTCCGGCAATGGGCGGATGTTATTTTTTTTTTCTCTCGTCCTGTTTTGGTCAGTTTCAAAGTGTCCTTTGCAGGAGTGGGCTGCAAAATTAAAGTTGCCAGGATGCGGTGGGCTGCGCGATTTCTTTCTTTGCAGGTAAGCGGCATTTTTTAATATTTTTTTTATCCAGTTTTTGCCCCCCCCTTCGCTGACCGTGTGCCGTTCCCGCCCCCCTCTCCCCTCCCGCTGACCGTGTGCCGTTCCCGCCCCCCCCTCCCGCAGCAGCGTCCGCGCTTCTTGCCTTCCTGCCCACCCTCCCGCTGTCCGTTCCCGCCCTCCCCCTCCCGCTGTGTCTCCGGCCCCTTGTTATGTCTTTGCATTGTTGGATTTGTAGTCCTTGTTTTACCACGGAAGAAAAAAAACCTTCAAATCCCAGATTGCAGAAGCAAGACCGTGGAGTGGATGACGTACTCACGCATGGAAGTGGAGAACTGGGGAGCTGTCTGCGGACTCCGGGAAAGCAGGGGCTTTGATACATGAGACGCAGCACAGCCATTTTTGTGACTTAAGGGCTGGAACGGCCGACTCTGAAGCTGGGGATCCGCGTTAGAGTCTTGGCAGCCTCGACATCCTGTGTTTCTGGACAAATCACTTTATCTACCCCTGCCTAAAAATGAATTTGTCCGTCCTTAATGCAACTGGTGCTCACGTACAGCGCACTGATACTTTCGGGTCGAGTTTGCACTATATAAAACGGCAAAATAATCACAATGTGTACTCGTGTGCATAGTACAACCCTGCTCACCGCTTTTGTGGATGTCCATGATGACATGTCCGGCAGGTTTTCTATGTCTGCATTTTGCTCACACATAGATATGCCTCTTTCGTCTGCACCAGCCTATCAATGATGTGTGGTCATTTCTACATCACCTCGAACACCACCCCTCCCGAGTGTCATCTACCACGACCCCCTAAGCCCCTTTCACCCATCCCTTCACTCTTGTCGCGGCTCTATACTTGCCAAACCTTCATTCCAAGACGCCTTCCAGTTACCTCAATCTCTCAGTCCACCTCCCCTTCATTTCCTCCTCCCTGCCTGTCTCTCCTGAGTCAGTCTTCTCCTCTGGTGCCCCTTCTTCCCACCATCAGTTCACGACCCTTCGCCTCACCTACCCCTCCATCACTCCACACAGACCCTGCTGCATCCCGTCTGTTATTCAGCTCCAGCCCCTGCCGAGCCTCAGCCAGGCTCCCTTCCAACCCTCTCATCCTATCCTTCTCACATCTCCTTCACTTCGTCCCTCCTTCTCTCCACTACCCGGTTTCACTCAGCCATTCTTCCCTCTGCAGCCAGCTTGTCCGGCCCCCTTCCTTCAGCTCTCCTGACGTTTCTTCTCTTCATTTCCTCCCTCGTCTCCCCCCTTCCATTCCGGCCCCTTACCTTCGTATCCACTTCCTACGACCCTCCCTATCCCTACACCCAATAACTCTATCCCTCCCTCGTCCTTGTATACCACGTCCACCATCCGTCCTTGGCGCCCCACCCCCCTCCCTACGACCGCCTCGTCCTTCCTTCACCCCATCTCTTTTTGCCCGCCATCCCCCATTCACAGCATAATCTGAAAAAGTGTGGGCAGAAGGTGAGGTGGGGAGCTAGAAGGGGGAAGGAAGGGAGAGAATAGGGTGCTAGAAACGTTTACGCTATATAAAACTGCATTAAGTTAAATACATACTTGCACCCATTCACAGCATAATCTGAAAAAGTGTGGGCAGAAGGTGAGGTGGGGAGCTAGAAGGGGAAGGAAGGGAGAGAATCGGGTACTAGAAAAACTCGAGGAAGATTACTTCATATAATTTTTTACACATCGTTTTATTTTATTTTACTTATAACAGATCTTTGTGCAGAGTGCAGAGTGAGTGTGTAGAGTGCAGAGTAGTGAGTGCAGAGTGCAGAGTAGTGAGTGTGCAGAGTAGTGAGTGCACAGTAGTGAGTGTGCAGACTAGTGAGTGCAGAGTGTCAGTGCAGAGTGCAAAGTGAGTGTGCAGAGTAGAGAGTGCAGAGTAGAGAGTGCAGAGTGCAGAGTGCAGAGTAGTGAGTGCAGAGTGACTAGGGAGTGCAGAGTGACTAGGGAGTGCAGAGTGACTAGGGAGTGCAGAGTGCTAGGGAGTGCAGAGTGCTAGGGAGTGCAGAGTGACTAGTGAGTGCTAGGGAGTGCAGAGTGCTAGGGAGTGCAGAGTGACTAGTGAGTGCTAGGGAGTGCAGAGTGACTAGGGAGTGCTAGGGAGTGCAGAGTGCTAGGGAGTGCAGAGTGACTAGGGAGTGCAGAGTGCCTAGGGAGTGCAGAGTGACTAGGGAGTGCTAGGGAGTGCTAGAGAGTGCAGAGTGACTGCAGAGTGGTAGGGACTGCATAGTGACTGCTTGGGAGTGCTAGGGAGTGCAGAGTGACTGCAGAATGCTAGGGAGTGTAGAGTGACTGCAGAATGCTAGGGAGTGTAGAGTGACTGCAGAATGCTAGGGAGTGTAGAGTGACTAGGGAGTGCTGGGGAGTACAGAGTGACTGCAGAGATTAAGCTAATGGCAATGTAAATGACAATGCCATTTATTTATCTGTTTTCAAAACCAACACATAAATACAAATTTTGTCATTTACAATGCCAATAGCTCTAACTTTTCCAAAGGCGAAACCATTGCATTGTAAATGCTTGTTTAGGAATTGTGCCCTGACTGGCTGGCAGAGCCGGGGTGAGGGATATAGTGGAGAGTGCACAGGCAGGGTCGGGTGGGGGGGGGGGGGTTAGTGGTGAGTGTGCAGACAGAGCTGGGGAGAGGGTTGTATTTGTAAAGGCGAGTACTCCGTAGGCGTGGGGGAAGTTTTAATTATGCCAGAGTTGTTTCAGTAATTGCGCATTATGGCTGATGTTAATATCTCGTAATTACACAATAATGGCAGTTTGAGTAATCAATAGTAGTTTAGGGAAATTCTTTTACAGCAGAAGCACTGGAACAGCGAACTAAGAGAGTGGGCGGCTGCTGGCCTCTGACGCTCATGTCCAAGAGCATTTAGTACAATTTTCTTAGCGCAGAATGCATCGTCTGGTTACTCTGGATGCGAGGGTGCATTTTGCTCAAAGAAACTAGCGCTAAATGCTGGATTACTCTTCTCACACAATTATCCATATTTACAAGTAATTTCGCAGTTATCACGAGTAATTACACTAGAGAGAATTACGCCAGTTATGCCCATCCTTTGTGTGTAGACCCAGCCTGGGGGAAGGTTGTAGTGGTGACTGCAGGCAGAGCAGAGTAGGCACATTTACAGAGGGCACTTGCAGCACAGGTTTAACTTGTGGCGGTTCCTCGTCACACGCATGACAAGTACAGTGCAGAGAGCAGCAGCGCTACTCTCCGGCACAGGAGGTCAAGAATAGGCACCAGCTGGACAAGGTGAATACAAGGCAGGTGTGAGTACCATCTCCTGTTCATTTTAACCTTTTGTAATGCACATAGAAGACAGTTATTGGGTGAAATATCTTGCAGGGAGGAGCCATCTTCAGATCCTGGTACTTTTTGTAAGCAGTAGTTAAAGAGGCCACATTGTGCTGTGCCTAAGTGTTGTGCTTCTCTATGTGAGGTGTGGCTGGTTCATCCTGTCCCTTATTTGCAGGTCAGACCAAGTAGACTGGCATGCACGGTGAGTAGCGAGGCATATTGTAGCTTACCAAGAACATAGATGCCAGGATGCTCTGCGGCAAGGGAGGTGCCAGTTGGGACCTGTTGGGTTTGCTTTGTTACCTTCCTCTTGCATGTGCAAAAGTTTTGTTTCAAGTCTGCAGAGGGTTAGCAGGGGACCCCAGTGGGACGGGAGTCTGGACCTACCTGAGTTGGCGGTTCCAAACCAGGACCTAAAATGACTCTCATGGAATATTAGGGGGATGGGATTCATGACCAAACACCACAACATGCATAGTTCTCTGAAACGTTGGGGAGTGCAGATAGCGTTGTTGCAGGAAACGCACCTCACACAGATGGAGGTGGGAATCTAAGAAGGAGATGGAGAGGGCAGATTTTTGTCAGCACGTTTACAGCATATACTTGGAGGGTGCTGATATGGGTCCGGCCGGGGTCCCCTTTGAGGCAACACGTACGGTAATTGACAAGGAGGGAAGATATGTTCTGCTGGCAGGGCACCTGCTAGGTCAGGAGATGACACTACGTTGTTGCTACGCCCATTACCAGGATCAGATGTCATATTTCTCATCCCTCTCGGCTCACCTAGCCGATATAAAGTTGGGACAAGTAGTGCTGGGGGGAGATTTTAACTGTATTGTGGTTGTACAACTGGACAGGTTTCACCACCCCCCCCAACCCTCACCCCCAGGTTCTCGGGCACACAAGACAGCGGCGGTATTGCTTGAGTGGATGGCACACTGGGAATTACAAGACATATAGCTGCCCCAGCACGGCAGTGATAGGGAATATTTCTTCTACTCTCCTATGCACCACCTTCATACACGATTGGATGCATTCTGGTGTTTTCCGGTAATAGGCACCTCTATTAGACATATGGCTTACCTTGGTGTGGCATTTTCTGATCATATCCCCCTGTTAATGTCATATAAACCCCGAGGGCTGAGGCCTCCAATACCTACATGGAGGCTTAAGCCAATTGTAATAGCTCGCAAGGAACGTCAGTGTTGATAAGATAAAGTTTTATTACAACTCCCACAGGCACGTCTTATCAATGGCAAGTACACATAAGAATCTCTGTAACGCCACTAACTGTCACTGTCTCACGCGTCAGAACGGGCAGCACAAGATACACTCTTCAGGCCTCGCGCGCAGGGCGCGCGAGGCAGACGAGCCCACTACATATCTCCTTTCCCTAAAACAAGGAGAAGAGGAAGCAAGAAAAAGAGAGAGAGAGAGAGAGAGAGAGCAAGAGAGGAAAGAAAGAAAGAAAGAAAGAGAGAAAGAAAGAAAGAAAGAAAGAAAGAAAGAATGAAAGAAAACAGGAAAAGAGCACAGTAAGGAAAAGGGACTATTGTCGGTATCTAACCGGAATTCTTACTGCTCTGGTGCTCCTCCTGACAGTAGAGGGAAGAGGAGGGGAACTCTGAACACAGAGATCACCTTGAGGAATGCCATGTGAAACATCTTTTTCACCAATAGAACTCTTAGTATCATTTAGAACATTTATGGCTTTCACCACCTTCTTTACATTCCACCAGTTTTTCCCTTTGACCCGGACAGCACTTCCACACACTTTATCCACCACAACAGTTTCCCCAAACTTAGATTCACCTTTTTTTACAAAACCTTGTTTCTTTATCCTGACACAATCAGCCACTACAAACTCTCTGTTGTTAACCCGCTCCCTTTCATCAAAGTACTCTTTTTGTTTGGACTGGACTTTTGCATTCCTGTTCCTTACTTTTTCATCCATTTCTTGTGGAGTGGAATTGGATTTAAACCACTTAGACATCCAAACGGGTCTAAATTCTGTACATGGTTTCCTGCTTCTCAATAGTTCGAAAGGAGACACTCCTGTGGAAGAATGGGGGGTGACAACATCGTCCTGACACATGGGGGAATCGCCTTGTTGTGTTCTATAGCCCATTTGACACAGTCACCTATAACTCTATTGAGTCTCTCCACAAAACCATTGGTTTGTAGATGGTAGAGAGAACTTCTGTGATGAGCGATGACTGATTCTTTAAGAAACTCTTCCACCTCAGTTGACACAAATTGCACTCCATTATCGGAGATAATGGATTGGGGAAACCCTTCTCTCATGAATATATCTTTCATGAAGTCAATGATTTCTTTGGAGTCAACCTTAGGTACATACTTGGCTTCCGGCCACTTGGTGTAATAGTCCACCACAACAATAGCAAATTTGCATTGTTGAGGTAGACTATGGAAGGGACCTATCACATCGATTCCAAGTTTTTCCCACGGACCACCAGGAAGGGGAATGGGCGTGAGAGGGAAACTAACTGTGCAAAGACATTTGTCACTGGAAGGACAAACCGTGCACTCCTGCACCATTGCATCAATGTCTCTATCCATTTGTGGCCACCAAAAGTACTCTCTTACCCTACGCTTGGTAAGTGTGGCTTCCAGGTGCCCCTCATGAGCTTTGGCTAGAAGAGTGGATCTGATGTTCACAGGTGGAACAAGTTTTTCTAGCCTGAATACCAGACCATCTTCAATCGATAGCTCTTCACCCACTTTCACATAGGGTTGTTGTTGGAAAGGGGATCTTCGAGTTGGCCGAGCGAAGTCGAGAGGCCTCCTGGCGAGGTTCCTCCCCTAGGATCGTACAGATGAGCAATCACCCCGCTACAGATGGACACCACACAAAGATAGGTTCTCAACGTTTTTATCAATACTTTAAGGCAGGTTATCGTAGCGATACAGGTGTAACTGGATCCAGGGATCCTTTCAGGTTTAGTCTCTGAGGGAAGGGGGTAGCGGGACAGTCTTGGTACCAGCCTGGTACAGGGATACCCTACGCTCAGCTCTCATCCTCGAGCTGGGGGGTTCCTCAGGGTTGGGCCGCGGCAGTGCCAGCAGGGCTCCAAGGATGGATTCGATAAAGATGGGCCGTGGCAGCGCCAGCAGGGCTCCAGAGATGGTTTCAACGAAGATGGGCCGCGGCAGCGCCAGCAGGGCTCCAGAGATGGTTTCAACGAAGATGGGCCGCGGCAGCACCAGCAGGGCTCCAAAGATGGTTTAAACGAAGATGGGCCGCGGCAGCGCCAGCAGGGCTCCAGAGATGGTTTCAACTAAGGTGGGCCACGGCAGCGCCAGCAGGGCTCCAAGGATGGTTTCGGCGAAGATGAGCCGCAGCAGCGCCAGCTGGGCTCCAAATGTGGTTACGGGTTCCACACGGATGAGTTCGTCTCGGTGTCTCTCGACTCCAGGATACAACTGCCGACCTGCTCCAGATCTGCCCCAGATATAGGTCTGGCGTTCTTTGATGTCCGGACCCTCGCACCTGGGGGTCGGAGGGGCCGGGATGAGCGTGTCCAGACACCCAGCAGGGGGATGGAGCCAGCGCTCAGGGAGGCCGGAGGCAATTGAAACCAGGCGTCGGGGGACGGTTGGAGGACCATCGAAACTCTTCCCCCCCATTGATCCGTCAAGTAACCTCTTTACCACCTGGTCGGATCGTGGTGCCTCGATGTCGGGGCTTCGCTGGGTCTGCGGCCGGGGTCGGGCCGAGGCCACGAGGCCTGGTCGTGGAGGGTCCAAGATGGAGTCTCAGTTTGAGATGGTGGTCCGGGATAGGGTTCAGACCAGCCGAGTGTGTCGAGGAGGGGTTGCCGAGTTCCAAAGGGGGAGAGCTGGCGGTTGCCCGGAGGGGCGGCTCTCGGCCGGAGAACAGGGGTCGAGGTAGTCCAGGGCCCGCCATGCGGGAGGAGTGGGACCACGCCACGAGGCCGGGTCCAACAGTTGTAAAGCCACTTCCACATTCTTTTCCCTAGGCCACCCTTGGGTAATATACTTCATCACCATTTTTAAAACCTCATCACTAGCTAGAGCCTCCCTCCAACCTTCCTGTCCCACTGTACATACATTTGTCAATTCCACACTTGCTTTGATATAATCCTCTTTTTCGTCATAACAACAGTCATCAATACATTGCATGTCCTGACTGGTTGTTGCGGGCAAACGTGACAATGCGTCAGCCCTCACATTTTCCCCCCAGCAATGTGTACTACTTCAAAGTTGAATTGTAAAAGTTTTGATGCTAGACGTGCAATGCGAGGTGTAGCACTGCGGCTGTTAGTATTGCCTAAAATGGCAACCAACGGTTTGTGGTCTGTTTGAAGTGTAAACCTACGTCCCCACAGAAAATGTTTGCATTTCTCAATGCCCCACCAGCATGCTAGAAGCTCTTTCTCGATGACCGAGTAATATGTCTCTGCCTCCCTGAGTACCCTGGATGCAAATCCTACAGTGTGTTTGCTTTGACCAACCATCTGTGTCAGGATGGCCCCCAAACCATAGCTACTAACATCCACAGTCAGAGTGCATGGGACATCCTGAACAAATGGTTTCAAAGCTTTGACAGTACTTAGTTGTTCCTTAATCCAATGGAAGGCAAGCTTGCATTCATCATCCCACACAAATTCACTTTTGTCCTGTAGCAATTTCGATATGGGACGTATCTTCGTAGCATAGTCTTGGATAAAGCAGGCGTAAAATTCAGTAAGACCTAAAAGAGATTTTACACCAGCTTTGTCTTTTGGTGCAGAAGCATCAACAATGGCTTGAACCAAGCTCGGCTTAGGTGTGACTCCTTCGCTTGAGATGGTGTGACCAGATATTCTACGCTGTCTTTTGAGACCACACACTTGTCCCTTTTTAGGACCACACCATGTTCTTGGAAAATAGACACAATTTTGCTCAGCACCATGTCATGTTCCTGTTGATCCTTTGCGAATAGCAGAATGTCATCTTGGAATATGGCCACGTTTTTGATTCCCTTCAGCAGATTGACCATAACTCTCTGAAAGACAGAGGCTGCCGAAGCCAGGCCAAAAGGCATAAGACAAAATTGGAATAGCCCTGATGGAGAGTTAAACGCAGTGAAGTGACGTGAATCCTTGTCAAGTACAATTTATTGATATGCTGAGGTCAAATCCAGTTTGGTGAAGACCTTTGCACCTTTAACTACCCCCAACATTTCCGAAATATTAGGTAGAGGATGCGAATCCACCCAAATCACCTTGTTTAGGCTGCGCAAATCAATGCAGATTCTGAGTTCGTGGTTTTTCTTCCGAGCTACCACCAAAGCCGAAGACCAATCCGACGACTTCATGGGTTCGATAACTCCTCTTTTCTGCATGGACAAAAGTTCTTTTTCCAAGTCTTCTCTTATGCTGAAGGGAATACTTCTTATTTTGTGTTTAACAGGCACAGCATCGCACCTCATCTTAATTTTGTGCTTGAATCCTTTGATCTTTCCCAATTCTCCAGAAAATACTCTTGGGTATTTATTGAGTAATTCTTCCACATGTGATTGGTCGCGAACAACCAATATCTGTTTCTTTGCTCCAGGGCATAGCATCATGCTGATCAAACCTTGATGGAACCATCCTAATATATCTAAACCATGCACGGCCACATATATTTTCCCATATATGTACCTGTTTTTGAAAATCAGGATGTCTTCAAAGTATCCTAGAAGTTCTACGCTCCTCCCTTCATAGGATACAGGCTCACGGTCTGGTGGTTGCAGGAGTCTATTTCCCCATTTCCCCATTTCTCCCTGAATAATGATTCATTGATCATTGTGATCCTTGCTCCAGAGTCCACCAGAAGCCTCAATTTCTCTTCACCTACACCGATGATTGCGTAGGGATCTAAACAGTCATTAGGATCACCACTTTTTATGTTTTCATCATTGACCACTAAAACCATGTCTTTAAGTTCACTGAGAGTGTCGTTACTGTCACTACCATTACGCATGCGACTTGGTTTGTATTTTTTTAATGAGTTTGGCATACTTTATCAAAATGCCCTAATTTCCCACATTTGCGGTAAGTAGCATTCCTCGCAGGACATGGTCTTCCACTTTTAGCATGAGAGGGATATCCACACCTGAAGCAGATGTCAGTCCTGTTGAAGAAATTATTCTGTTGGTAATTTTTCTTTTTTACAAGATTTTTTATGCGCACAGGGGTGACCACCTCAGCATTTTTACTCTCTAACTCCTTGATAGAAGATTGTGAAGTTTCAATGCTCTTAGCTATACGGATGGATTCATCCAGAGATGGATTTTCCAAGGACAGCAACTTTTGTCTTATGGTTTTATCAAGGCATTTACTTATGAACTGGTCACGTATTAATTGTTCACTGAAGTTTTCAAACTCACACTCTGCCACCATCTTCCTCAAGGCGGTAATATACGTGTCAACATCTTCCTCTGTTTTCTGCGCTCTTTTAAAGAATTTATGTCTTGATACCACAACACTGTGCTGCTTGCCATATCTCACTTTCAACTTTCTCACTGTGTCTGGGTATTCATCCGTTTCGTCACCTACTTCACATACCACATCAGGTAAATGTTTGAGGGTTTCCCTTCCTTCAAACCTCAGAGAGTGAAGTAGTAAGAACCTTTTTCTTTCTGCCCTGAACCTATGTGCCCCAATTGCTCCCAAATAATTTTCAAACGCATCAAACCATTTCCTCCATGGTACTGGTGGTTCACCTGGTGCATCCAGAAAAGGAGGTGGAGGATGGATAGACTGCATCATGTTTTTTAATGCAAGCACCGAGATGCCCAAGGGTAAGTCGAGCGCTATATAAGAACACACATACATACATACATACATGAGTGAAACTGACAGTGAGTGGTACTCCTTTAACCTTTATTTTCCTTTTGCCAACTGTGGATAGGTAAAAATGCAATATCCCAGTGTTTTCTTAAAAAACAATGGTTTGCTCCTTTACTTTTCCCAAGAGCCCTAATACCAATCTGGGCTAGAAAGGTTTATATTGGTTTTTTTCCACGCACTACATCCAGGAAAGATACTTAGAGAAATTTTTTTTTTTCCTCAGACGTGCTATTGTATTTTCCTTGCCAAATTGCGGTTAGATTTGTGCCCCAAATGTGTCGTTGTAGGACTAACTTTTCACCCACGGTCTTTGTTATGCAAAATCTATTCGGCACTGACAAATGTCTTTAATCACGTAGCTTCTCCTTTAAGGGCTGGGCGTGATGTTGTTGACGAGAAAGCCCTGAGAGGATCAACGTGGAAGGCGGGACAAATCGCGTCTTTTACACGCCCACCAAAGCACGTCCCACAACTCCTCACCTCAGCTTTCCTCAAGATACGGCAGCAAACCAATAGCCATGAAATCGCGGATGCGTGTAGCCGCCGATCACCTCTCGGCTCTGCAACTTCGTCGCTGACTGCCAAACAGTTCGCCCTCAGTGGAGATTCCTTTTACGATCTGCCACACCGATCCGATTCGAAGCCTGCTACTTGTCTTCTTCGTTTACAAGGTAAGCTCAACCTTCGATTGTGGGTTCTTCGTGGGAGCCGTCCTCGTCGCCAATTTCGAGTGTAATAACTCGCAAGGAACGGCAGTGTTGATAAGGTCAAGTTTTATTACAGCTCCCACTGGCACGTCTTATCAATGGCAAGTACACATAAGAATCACTGTAACGCCACCAACAGTCACTGTCTCACGCGTCATAACGGGCAGCACGAGACACACTCTTCAGGCCACGCGCGCAGGGCACGCGAGGCAGACGAGCCCACTACACCAATTTCACTAGAAGATACACTGTTTGCAGAATCACTACGCATCACAATAGCTACATACTTTACCGAGAACTCAGGCATGGCCACTATGGCACTGATAGAGTGGGAGGCATACAAGGTGGTGGTGAGAGGGTACTGCATGGGCCAATCAGTTGGAGTACAGAGGGAGTTGCACAGAGAACTCCTGAATTTGAAAGGAGAAATGCATACACTAGAAAACATACAAGGGCCGGGGACTCAGGCACATATTCAGTTACGGACCACCCAGAAAAAATACGATGAAGCCTTAGGAAGGCTTAGATCCTATGACTATAGGGCATATATGGACAGAGTGCAGACTGAAGAAGGGAAGGCTGGGCGCTTATTGGCATGGCTGGTCAGGCCAGAATCCTGGGACTCCCCAATAACCAGAATTAAGTCTGATGCAGGCACAATAGAAAAGGATCCTGATAAGATTAATGCAATCTTTTAGAAATACTATGAGAAATTATACACTGCCCCGCGAGGTGCTTTGTGGGCAGAACTTGACACCTTTCTGGCCCCGCTAGACCTTCGCGAGTTAAATGACGAAGTTGCAAAAAAACTGGGTGGCCTGTGACCTTGCAGGAGATCAAGAGGGATATGACACTGATGGCAAATGTCAAAACACTGGGTCCCGATGGCCTACCTGCCGAGTTTTATGCGAAATACACAGAAAGGTTGGCGCCCCGTCGGGTGACTGTGTACAACAAGGCTCTCAGACTAGGATGCCTGCTATCCTCTACGCGGTCGGCACTAGTGATCCCGCTCCCCAAAACCAAAGATCAGGATGCAGGAGTAAGGACTTTAGGCCCCTGTTCATGCTCAATATTGATTTTAAGCTACTAAGCAAGATACTAGCAATCCAGTTGTTCCCACATATGAGATACCTGGTTCACTCTGACCAGAATGGGTTTATCCCCTCCCGTAATACATCGTATAATTTACACAGACTATACTCGGTGCTCTACCAAACTGAAACCCGAGAGTTGTAACAAGCTGCCTTTCTCTCAGTTGGCCAGGAGAAGCCATTTGATACAGTGTATTAGGACTGCCTGGTGAGGTCATGCGGAAAAGGGGGTTGGGAGAGGACTGGCTGAAATGGGTCCAACTGTTATACACTCTCCCCATAGCAAGATTTAAGATGAGCAGGACCATATCTCCACAATATAAGATATCACATGGTACACGTCAGGGGTGCCCCCTATCCCCGCTCCTGGTTGCGCCGGCGGATGAGCCGACCGCTGAGCTCTTCCGCCGGGGGCAGCAGAGGGAGGGCTTGGGACTGACACTGAGTGGTAGAATATATGTGATCTCATTATATGCAGATGACCTGCTGATATATCTGGGGAATGTTGTGAGGGAGGCAGAAACTGCCTTCGGACTGCTGGAACACTTTGGGTCTCTGTCGGGCCTCCGGGTTAACCATTATAAAACGCATCTTTTCCCAGTGGCTGAAAGCTCTCCCAGACGGAGGGAGCTATCGGCGGACAATAATTGGACTCCTAATATGTTTAAATACCTGTGCATCCAGATTTTTCATTCACTGGAAGATATGATGGAGGCTAATTTGGGCAGGGCCCTCCGTTCTAGTTTGGCCTTTTGGAATTCATTGCGACTACCATTGATGGGCAGGGTGTCACTGACCTAAATGGTCATGCTGCCCCGCTTTTTGTACTTTTTTTCCAAATTACTGGTGTTGATGCCAGCTGAATGGTTCAGACCACTGAATGCCCTGGTACGGGAACTTATATTGTAGTGTAGTTCCTATTTTCCCAATAGGCTCTGCGCATTGGAATAACATAAACAGCAGTGTAGACGTAGGACTGAGGTCATCTAGGTCTCTACTGACTATGTTAAACTTAATTTAGGTTTGCGCCAGCTAGCTCAGAGGTCACTAGAAACTTTCTTGAATGAATAGGGAGGGTTGAACTTCCCTGGTTCAGAAAAGAAGGGATTCAGTTTCTGACAACCGCATAAACATGACAACTTTGCTTCCTCAGAATAAGAGTGTATCTCTAGAGTCGTGTAAAACAATAGGCAGCTATTTCACTCAGTCAACCGTGCATACTTAGTTTCACCAGAGTGCAGAGAAATAGAGAGACAGGCGTTTTCAATAAAAGGTGTTATTTATTGAGCAATCTTCTTTCTCATGCAAGAGAAATGAATTGCCACAATTGCAATACTTATCATAAAGTAAAGTGCGTACAGTAAAAGTAGTATTATGAAATAATACTGTAAAAGCATTGATATGGTTTCTTAGCCATATGATACTTTAAAATGGATAAAATATATACATACATAAAAACATTTGACTAACGTACTCAACTGGTGCTCCTAACTATGCCTTACCCCGGTGTACCTGACCTAAGCCGAATACTTGGGAAGGAGTGAGTAAGTAGCAGTTTAAGTTAAGTTGGTTAAGATTGTTTTGCTAAGGATCTCCATCAGGAATTCTCTTAATGGTTTAGTCAGCTCCGTACCTTGGTAATAGAATGTGGGAGGTATGGTATCTCTTTCCTCAGGACTCGATCTCCCAGCAACCAGCAAGGGTAGGCTGGAAAACCCGGAGCTGGATTTTCTCAGCTCGAGAAAAAGACAGCGTCTCTCTCAGTGCGTCAAACGGGAGAGGCGGCTTCCGTGGGCTCTCGCATCAGCTGGGCTTTCGGGCCAGTAGATGGCCGCTCTGCTCCAAACCACTGTGTGTTTGCTTAAGGCAACTGTTGGTATATTTATACCTGAAAGGTGCTGAGTTTGATGTAAGGTTGGACATAAGACGTCACTAAGAACTAACAGTTCTTTCTGGACTCCAGGAGTTCTTGTTCAAATCAAAACAAAAGCAGGGGGGATTTCCCGGGCTGCTGGAGGCTTGGTTTGTTTAAAGAACGCATTGTGCTTTCTAGGAGTCTGGGAGTAGCCGTGCTGTGCTTTGGACTGCATGGGCTATTACTGAATATGGATATGATTCTTATGCCTTTATTAGGATATTATTGATTATATCCACATAAGGGCATGAATCGGGAATATCGAATTAGGGTCCTAGATAGAAACACAACAATGTGGGCGGGTGGAAGACGCAGTGTATCACTGCGGATCCTGCAACGCCCCATGAGGGGAGGGGGGACTAGGAGTGACAGATTTTGAATTTTACCAACTAGCTGCACAACTGCAGTGGGTGGTTCAGTAGCTGGAGGGGGTGAACCAGGATGGGACCTACCTGGCAGAACCAGGACAACGCTCCTTACCAACTACTGTTGGAACGATAAATCAGACCATGAGGGTCCCATATATCTCCACACTGCAGACCATGGCACTACAATGTTGGAAAAGATGCCGGGCAACATTGCCGGCTACGTTGAGATATTCCCCGACATTGCCACTAGTGGGATTGTCTTATGGCGACCCGCAGGTGATTCTGAGCGCGGAACAGCTGGCACCCTGGCTGGAGGCTGGGATAGAAACAACAGGAGTGTGGAAAATCGTTACGATTTGGTGAACATTGTCTGCGCCATCTTGCCTTTTTTCCCGATGCCACACTTTTTGTCATACGTTCCCACCATTTTAGCTGTTTTTGATCAGAATCGCTCTCTGCACGTCCCTGACCCCCAAACCGGTTCTTCACCCTCGCCTGCGCCCCCATGTACTAGTCACCCCCGCTCTCACATACCTTGCGCATAAGCGGCAGCCATTTTAAGCACCATGGCCTCCCTGTCCCTCGCTGATAGCCAGCACGTCTCACTCTCTCTTAACCTCACAGGCATCCCCCGCACGCTGACAACCCCCTCGCTCTCACATGTCTTGGGTCATAAACCCCTCTTCAGCGCAGATCTGCCTCAGAATCCCATCCTGTTCCCAGCGCGACACCTCCCTTCATTCCTTTCATAGTCTCGGCCCTTTGATGCAAGCCCCCCTTTTCCTGTGTGCCCGTCTGTCTTCCTTGTTCCCAAGCCACCACCTGGCCCTGCGGATACTGTTTATTACCCCGTACAGTAGGAAACCTCCCCTCCCCATCAAAGGACCCTCGAGCCGATCAAAAGCCCCCCCCCTATGAGATCCGATCAAACCCCACGCATTCCGTGAATCGGCGGAATGTCCAGCAGCGCGATAATCATCACCTGTTGTGACCGGGGTGGGGAATTCAACTGTAAATGTATGTGGGAACGGGCCTGAAGGGGAGATTCCGAGAGTGTTCTTTCCCATATCAAAGTGTTGCAAGAATGTGTTACGTGCAATAAAGATCATAAACCTGTGTATAAGAGGCCAGGCCTCAGAGATGTGGTTAGAGCACCTCGTGACGATACTTGCTGTCCGAATTGATGTGTTCTCCTCCGGAGAGATTAAACCCTCGTTTCCTGCCTTTCAGTCTCCAGCGCCTGCTTCTTCATTGATTAATATTGGTGGGTCATTGAGGCGACATCGCCGGGCAACACTAAAGGGTCTTTGGTCACTGGTTGTCTTAGCACCCTTTTACAATTGGCGTCCCAAGCGTGGGGCCCATCAGCGACTCGTGGATCCAGTGGGAGAGGTCCTGACGACAGAGTGAACGACTGCAATGATCGGAAGGTACCCTGTCCGATAGACCCTCGTCTGACAGCCGATCATCCGAACTTCACTGGTTCCGAACGGACCTCTCTCGAGTGATCTACGGTCCTGACTGGGAACCATCAGGAGTGCCACGAGGAGTACGAAGAGAAGAGGACGATCGGGCGCTGGATTCGGAAGACAAGAAACTGTCCATGCGGTCCGGGTAAGGTCGTGTAAACATGACAAATTGCGAAATGATTGATAATTGATGAAAAATACTAGTATTACTTTTGTTAATTTATTTGGAGATTCGCTGTCTGCAAACGGAGAAACAACAGGCTCTCCCTTTACAAACAGTGAAGGATAGGTACGCGTCCGTTGGACCTATCTTTCTCCCCCACTGATCAATTGCCCCTCCCCATTGATTAACTGTTACGGATTGTTTTCTGGAGATTCTCTGTCTGCAAACAGGAAAGAATAGGTCCCCTCTTTGCAGACAGTGAAAGGGTAGGTGACGCGGACCTTTGCGGGCCTACTTATTCTCCCCATTGACCTTTTTTTTATTTTATTTATTGACCAAACACTGATTGCCCGCTATTGGTTCTTGAGGTATTCACTGCCTGCAAACAACGTAGAATAGAAATATTCTGTCTAGTCTTTGCACGCAGTGATAAGATAGGTAGTGCTGACTATTATCCCCATTGCGATCCGTCATGCCTGTCTTCTCCCCACTGGTTAGTAGCCTGTTTAGCCCGGACCGCTTATTAGAAATGAACCATCCGGCTCCGCTGGAAGGCACCCCTAATAAGGACATGTTCATGAAGCATGGATTGATCGCTATAGCCTATAGCAAGCTGTGGCATAAATATACGAAAAAGGATCGAGAAAGTCAGTGGCCACTGATAGGATCCTTCGATTTAGACAAAATAGAAACGGTAGAAATCGCCCTTCGTAATAATAAGACAACGCCTATTATGCTCGATAGTCTCGGTATGTGGCGCAAAGAAGCTACGCAACGAAAGGAAAGAGACGAAGTCAGAGTAGGTAAAGAAACGCGACAGACAACCCTCCAAACGTCTGGTAGGCAAAAGGAAGGGCCAGCGACGACACAGTTCCGAGGATTAGACACAAAAAGAGAACGGTGTAAAGGGATGTGCCGACAGGACAACCCCGAGACACAACGACCCAAAAGTAATCCCCCGACACTATGCACAGGACGAACAGATTTAAGGCAAAACCAATGTGCTTTTTGTAAATGTCTCGGGCACTGGAAAGCCCAATGCCCGACTCTACAGAACATAGGTAAGAGCGGAGGGTCGACAGAAATAACAGGCCGGCAGAAAGGGAAAAGGCGCGAGATAAAAACAAATCAGACTAACACGGACAGGACGGATAGAACCACCACGTTTGATTATGCTCGATGGCACAGATTTCGTCAGACCAATTTCAACGACATGTTTGAGTTCTGGGACTGATTGCTCCCTGTTGCCCCCCCCCACTCTGAAAAACAAAAGCAATTACAGGCCTGCGTAGACAACCCCCCGTCGGAAAAAGGACTCAAGGAAGCCAAGCATCTGTTATATAATTTAGGATATAATTACGATAAAGATAACACACAACCAACGATAAATAGAAAAACTAGTAAAACATTCTTTAAAGTAAACTGTACTAATAGGAACAATACAAAACATATTACGCTCACTCCGGAAGTTCTCAAAATGTAACAAGTCAACGGTCCCGCCCATCCGGAAGGTGAAACACACAGCACGTGTGGGGCGGGGCCAGCCATCAGCCATAGACCAAAAGAACTCGCCGACGAGAAGGTACGGGAGGCTCCATGGGCCGACATGAAATGGTCTTCCCATACTCTCCTTCCTGGGGTGACGTCCCCCGGGCCACGAGTAGGGAGGGGACGGATGCAGGTGACCCCCTCCCTCGTATCTCCTGGTCCGGCCATCACGAATTCCTCCATCGAACTGGTGCAGGGGGACTGGGAGGGAGAAGCGACGCGGACGAGCCTCTCCCACCTCCACAGGTAGGAGGTTTCCCAGCCCCGGCCCGGCGCCGAAATCCTCCAGCCGGGCCACGGATATACCTGAGCAACACAGAACGTACAATGTCCGACGGGCATACTTGAGCAGCACCGGACATATAATGGTCCCCCAAGAGTCGGAGTCAGGGGTGTAGGGTGGTCATCATGTGCACCCCTGATTCGAAGGGACGGCGTGGGATGCGCTGGGAGAGGGAGGCGGCGCGAACGAGCCTCCCTCACCTCCCCAGGTAGAGGCTCCACAGCTGCACCCTGGCGCCCCGAACCAAATGTCCTGCTCCAACAGCATGGTGTTCTGTCTTTGTCGCCACAAGAAGTTTCTTCCACTCCTGAAAGACACGACGAAGGGCGGCGGCTGCAGGGTCTCAAAATGGCGTCTGGGCCCTCTGGAAGGCGGGTCTAGGCTGCTGGAGTAACTTTGTCCGGTATTGCAACTCGGGCGCTTGCCCGCCTGGGCACGAGCCCCCACCTCCGACAACATCCCCACAGCTTTGAAGATTCTACCAGAGTCCCAGAAGCCCTCGGCCCCTACAGGCTTCCGGTAGGGAACAACTGCCTTGATCACAAATGAAACGACCACGACATAGCCACAAGATGGTGGTGCTCTCGTGTCTGCACCAGCTTCAGTCTGAACCATCCGGGAACATTGTGGGCTAACGAATTCGAGTAAGTTCCGGCTGAACCTCAACGTGACCTGGTAGGGAAGATTCTACCTCCCTCCCCTTTTGATTGACGGTTCACATTACCAGCCCCTCTGTTAGCACAGGTTTTCGAACTGCCGAAAGGGATTCTGGTGCAACCAACCGGGCATCGCCCAAAATGGCGCCGGTATCAATAGGAACTTACGGACACCTCGTGGTGTTCTTTGACTAACAAGACTTGATGTTCTGAGTTATGTATGTGAACCTTTGTACACTTGACGAAAAAGGGAGGAGGGTTCACTTGGTGAACATTTGAAAGGATCCCGTTAAAATGTTGATTTCAATGTACGATTTATTATGATATTTATTGTAACCGATACATAACGTAGCTTGCGACGCACGCCCACGGTATACATCTAGGAAATGTGATTGCAATTAGTCTGACTGTGTTTCATTTTATGAAATAAATACCCTCCGATCCCTCAATTATTAAAAGACGTTTTTAGTTCCTTGCAAATAACTAAGTAGACGTTTTTTCAATGTTTTTAAATACTGCAAAATAGCCCCCCTATTGTATGTGCTTCAGCCATTGCCGTGTCCGACCAAATACGATTGCATTCACATATTTACTTACTGAACGATTATGCAAATAAAGGTTTTCCAAACTATGAACAGGTATCGCATACTTTTGTAAATGTGGGAATCGGCGGGAGGGCTATTTTGTGCGCAACCGTTTTGCTCTCTTTTTAAGGTTATTGGAAAAGTGGCTGTTCGGCCCCGAATTGATGATCGAATCTAAGGTATGATACGCTGCCTCCAAATATGCGACTAAGCTCAGGAACTAACGCATAAAGAAGGACCTCAACTTCTGAGAATGGGTAAAAGCGAAGCGGTATGAATGTTAGAATGTTATAAAGGTATGATGCTCGAAGGTACTAAGGGACAGGGTTGGCCGAAGGACTGATATGCCTTAGAACATCACAGCGTTGGGAATGATTTCAGGATCCCGATAGCTGGATACATCCACAAACCAGATACCTCGCGCTAGGCGCCTCTGATTTCTCTTTAGCGTTTCCCTACACACAATCTATAACGCCACACTCGGACCCCCCCCCCCCCTTTTGACTTCGGAAACTAAGACCCTAGGGATTCTATCCCGAGGAGATAAGACGAGTATGCGGTAAGTAAAGAACTTTCGTGCCCATACATTTGATATGCTCGAATGTTGTTCCCCCTCCCTTTCCCTCTTTTTCTCCCTCTGCAGGTTACAATGGAATCACGATTAGGGTATCGTAACAGATCTGGAGCCACGTCACGTCCGATACATGAAACTGACTAACGCTGCAAGATGACACCAAAAGGCGCCCAACTCAATGCACGTCCTTCTTGTACCTGACCTAATGCTCTTCCGTCCCCAAACTGCATGCTTTCTACGTCCTAACACAGACCCGAAACGTCTCATATTGGGTAATGCACCGAATAGCCTAAATGGTACACAGTCACTCCCAGGACACTTGTGTATCATTTAGCCTATCGTTGCACATCTCTCTCTTTCTCTCTCTCTCTCTCTCTCTCTCTCTCTCTCACTCTCTCTATCTCTCTATCTCTCTCTCTCTCTCTCTCTCTACTCTCTCTCTGCCTCTCCCTAACGACTGACACCTAATTGGCGAACCTGGTGTACCACCCAATTGGCTCCAAATACCACAAGTATTTGCACAAAATTCGTTTTTAATAAAATTACATTGATGCCATGTTAATACCTCTCCTTTTCTGCTAAATATTGATGAAAACTAGATTGGCCGAAAAGAAAGGGATAGGTAAGACGACTACGGTTCCCTAATCTGACCCGTAATGAGGGACTATTTGTCAGTGGCTTCTATGATAAAATGTCTCTGGTAACGCGACCTTCCCCGTCCCAAATTGTCTCAATGCCCCAATCAGTAAAAGCGATCGAGACATACCCGCCTTCCCAGGACACCATCAGTTTTGTATCGGCTGCCCCAGACGAGAATTTGAAAAATGTCCCTTGCCCCAATTCGCTGTGTTCCTAGTTGTTTTCCATAAGACCCCACTCACCCCAAAGATGAGTTTAATGGTTATCGGAAGCCCCCCGAGTTTTTGATGAAGTAGCCAGGTTGTAAGAAACGATGTAGAGATGTTTACAAAGTTAAAATCAGATCGAAAAATGAAAGAACTTGTTGCAGTGAATCGTTTAGCCTATGTTTATTCCTCAGAAGGATGCCTATCAGACTATGGTGAATAACACGTTGCACTTTTCCGTAAAATACAAAGCCCTGAAGACCGGTCTAGCCTTGCAAGACTCGTACTAGGGAAATGGGTCTCTACCAAGAGAACTGACATGACTGTAATAAACGAATGCAATGAATGGGTATCAGACCTCGTACCATGACAAATGAATGTAATAACCAACAAAACGCCAAAGAAATAGCCACAAAGGGAAGTTGTTGGGAATCCAGCAAACCCATCATCAATTGTTTATACGTTGGCTGCAAACCTCAATGTAGCGGATGTTTACCCCAGTTGCTTGGTGTTGGGAGAGAAATAGATTTACGTAATTACCTTCCTCTGCAAAATCTCTAAAGACTGTCTTTTCAAACTCATTTAAGGGTACCCCTGTCGGAGGAGAAAGAGACCGGATGTGGGAGCACGCGGCCTGACTGCAGATCGAGGAACCTCAGCGACGGAGGCCAAGGCGAGACCACAACAGTAAGGAGTCGCAGGACGAGGCACTGTTTCCGACAAAACTAAAGGAAAGGGCTGACCTGAGGCCCCTGCTCTATGATCGACGTGTGCCGGAACGTCCCCGCTCTCTGAACTTGGTTATGGACCCGCCTGTCAAAATTCTCCGTCCCCCTGATCTGCTCCCGACTTGGCCCTGCTCCATCCCCGCCTCCTCCGACCTACCATAAGGACTACTCACACACACACCCCTTCCACCTGAACTTTCAAAATCCTCTAAAATCCCACTGAACCATCCAGAGAAGGGTATTTCCTGCGACTAAAGGGAGGGAGCTCCGACTAAGTAGACCACGAACTATGTTAATCTCAGAACAGTGACCTAAACTCCACCAAGGGTCGCTCCAAAGAGAAGATGAACGAAGTATGTGGTTCTACCCGCTGCTGAGCGCCTCGACGATGATGGAAGCAACAGGAAATACCCACCACAGAGACCCAAGAAACAAACAGACTCCACAACTCAAAGACAATTGCACTTTCCATCGCAATCCTTTTCTGCCTCCTAATAATAACTATGCTCTGAGTTATGGAAGAAAATGTACGTGCTCCGAAACCATAACGCATTTCTCCCATGAGGTCTGGCGAGACAAAAATGTACTCCCGCCCGCAGACTTCCAACGACTCAATCCACATGAACATTCCTGTTGACAGAACGAATTGTAATACAGGTGCTCAACAGTGCCAACAGAAGACGACAAAGAATGCTGAGAACTCTGATTATTTTTTTTTTATTATGTCTCATTTCTCTCCCAACCACCATTGAATTGACTACGCTCCCACCGAGTACAAAAAGGGCTTACTTATATGATAACTTACCAGTTCCTATTCCGGATGATTATAAGCATCTATGATCTGTACCCAACGCCCTCGCTACATAATTCTAGTCTGACATTGCATTACTATGACTTTTTCTGCAACAAGCTTAACGATGAACCCGCCTACTAGATGACAAGATTTTCAAATGTGATGTTTATAATGTGATATTTATGTACAGTTCCTTTGCCTAGGTCTCCATCCCCTTACTTATGACCACCGCAGTAGAGATAGATAAGAAATAGGCCAGCAAGATGTCTTGGAAATGTTAAAGGGAGGACTGTGGAAAATCGTTACGATTTGGTGAACATTGTCTGCGCCATCTTGCCTTTTTTCCCGATGCCACACTTTTTGTCATACGTTCCCACCATTTTAGCTGTTTTTGATCAGAATCGCTCTCTGCACGTCCCTGACCCCCAAACCGGTTCTTCACCCTCGCCTGCGCCCCCATGTACTAGTCACCCCCGCTCTCACATACCTTGCGCATAAGCGGCAGCCATTTTAAGCACCATGGCCTCCCTGTCCCTCGCTGATAGCCAGCGCGTCTCACTCTCTCTTAACCTCACAGGCATCCCCCGCACGCTGACAACCCCCTCGCTCTCACATGTCTTGGGTCATAAACCCCTCTTCAGCGCAGATCTGCCTCAGAATCCCATCCTGTTCCCAGCGCGACACCTCCCTTCATTCCTTTCATAGTCTCGGGCCCTTTGATGCAAGCCCCCCTTTTCCTGTGTGCCCGTCTGTCTTCCTTGTTCCCAAGCCACCACCTGGCCCTGCGGATACTGTTTATTACCCCGTACAGTAGGAAACCTCCCCTCCCCATCAAAGGACCCTCGAGCCGATCAAAAGCCCCCCCCCCCTATGAGATCCGATCAAACCCCACGCATTCCGTGAATCGGCGGAATGTCCAGCTGCGCGATAATCATCACCTGTTGTGACCGGGGTGGGGAATTCAACTGTAAATGTATGTGGGAACGGGCCTGAAGGGAAGATTCCGAGGATGTTCTTTCCCATATCAAAGTGTTGCTAGAATGTGTTACGTGCAATAAAGATCATAAACCTGTGTATAAGAGGCCAGGCCTCAGAGATGTGGTTAGAGCACCTCGTGACGATACTTGCTGTCCGAATTGATGTGTTCTCCTCCGGAGAGATTAAACCCTCGTTTCCTGCCTTTCAGTCTCCAGCACCTGCTTCTTCATTGATTAATATTGGTGGGTCATTGAGGCGACATCGCCGGGCAACACTAAAGGGTCTTTGGTCACTGGTTGTCTTAGCACCCTTTTAGGAGATTGTTATCTAGACAAATGCCTGATCCCTTTTGCTGTACTAGTGGAGGACTCATTATAGAGAACAGTGGTCCCTAGTATTTTAGAGGATCACACGAATGATAGGCATGCACTAGATAGTGAGTATGTCCTTTGTCCAGCCGGACAAGAGTTTATTTTTGAATATAGGTAATAGCACATGAATTTCTGAAAAATGGCACAACCTGTGACCCACAGAGAACAATGCCAAAACTAAATACAGGGCATCATCTTCAGGACATTAGCATGTAACATGTTTGTCTTGAAATCATAATACATTATGTCTTTTCAACAACACTGTCAGGCATAGAATGCTTGAACTTGTGAGTGGTTTTAGTGTAACAGGTACAAGCGCTAGTTTTGGCATTGAAACGTCGTCAACCAAAAACACCATATGCAGTAAAAATGGGCTATAATGTGGTATGCAATGGTGATTAAGAATTAGAATCAAGTCTGTTCACTGAGTACAAGTACACAGACCGCTTCGCTCGCCTTTTGTTAAACTTTTCTTTGTTTGGTCTTGTTCTCTGTGGGTCACAGGTCGTGCCCACTTGTTATTTTTCAGAAATTCATGTGCTATTACCTAAATTCAAAAATAAACTCTTGTCCGGCTGGACAAAGGACATACTCACTATCTAGTGTATGCCTATCAATCGTGTGATCCTCTAAAATACTTGGGACCACTGTTTTCTATAATAAGTTACCGCCCAAGGTCCCTAGTGAATTACCTTTTGAGTTCCCTTGTTTTTTTGTAACAGTACTAGTGGAGGACTGCAGACTTCCCCAGGTCAGTTCCTTAAATATGAGGCGCTGGTGAGAGCATTTGGGAGACTATGGGGAACCGGAAGAGATGAACCACTTGGTTCTCCACACACTAATAACACTGGGCACGGCAGGGCACCAAATAAAATGGTTTTATGCATTGCTCCTCGAGGCACCTCTGTCCCCAATGCAGAAACTATGGGTAAATGGGAAAGATCCCTGCACAGGAAGATTACCGGCTCAGAGTGGTGTAGAATACTGCAATCCCCAAAAAAGATTTCTCGTAGTGCACGTCTCAAGAATCTCCAATTCAATTATGTACATATGTCATACATGACCCCCCATCGACCCCAGGCCGCCTTTGGAGGAGAGCCATGATGTTGCCCGAGGTGTGGCCAATTGGACGCAGACTTTCTCCATATGACCTGGAGCTGTGCGCTGTTGCAGGGATTCTGGGTAATGGTGTTAGCTAAGATCAGCGACACACTAAATCGTGTGCTTGAGCACTCGATGGAGACATGTCTACCCGGTCTCTACCCTAGACCACCCATACGTTAAGTGGGAAGTAAATTCATTGATCTGCCACTGGCATTGTCTAGGAGGCAATTAGCATAGAATGGAAACCGGCCTTAGGACCACAGAATAATACATGGATCCAAGAGGTATCCAGGTGGGCTGCAGCAGAGGGCAGAGCGATGAGTAGGGAAGAGCTGAGGGAATGCATCAGCGCCCCATTGCGGAAGCATGGAGGGACATATTGTTGAACTGGGTCCACCCGAGCCGCCCTAACAGTTAGTTTATAACCCAAAGGAGTTAGGTCCTTTTTGGACGTGGACAAGGCTGGACCATATATAAATGCAAAAAACATACAAATGCCTAGACCACTCTTTTTTTTAAAAAAAACAAGAACAATTAATGAAGGTCAAGAATACTCTTTATTGAATTCTGACCATGTACTTATATTTTATACCTTTGACTTCTTTTTTTACTTTCAAAGTTTTTTTACACATATATTCATTAGCAAAGATAGGACAAACTGTACATATATTTACAATACTATACAAACCAATTTATAAACAAAACATGCCACAATGTATCTACACAAACTCAAAAAAACATCATCACAACAAAAAACACATTAAATTGATGTGTACTTAATCTCAATAAATGAGAGACAAAATCAAAAGGAGGAAAAGAAAGGCAGGAAGGAAGGAGAGTGTAAGGAATAGAGTCAAATTAATGATACTCTTTCATGGTGTTAAAGCTAACAAATAGTTTTTGTGAGTAAATTATTCCTTCAAATGTGCCTCCAAGTGTGCCTGTGCCTCCAAGTATGCCGACGCGTTTCAATTACAGGAGACCAGTTCCTGGATTCTCATCAGGGCCTTTTTTCTTTTGTCTGTATGAAGTGAACAATAAAACAAAGTTTTGTGTTTAAAAATCTCATTGTTTATCTCCATTACAGTTGCACAAATGACCAATGCAATATCTCTGACTTAAGACTACATACCAGATTTAGGAGATGGACTGTGGAAGAATCTCTTGTTATGCTCGGAAATTTTTCTTTCTTTAATTCCCCAAAGTTTTAGCAGTGAAAGGTGCAGGGGGCTGTTAAGGAAATGCGAAGTGTAAATTATTCAAATCTAGAGCCTCTCTAGCCTAGTGTGAAAGCCATTATGTGGCCTACCTTTGTATTCGTTGTTAGCAGATTCCTTTCTGATTCTTTGCGTTGTATGTGGAGTTTACTCAACACATGTACACTTTCAAACACTCCATGTCGTGAAAATACAGAGCTGCAAAACATTTTAAAACGTTTCAATGCTGCTGTCCTGCCATTCAAACAATTCTAGCTTATTGGGGGCCTCCATTGGAGCAATGAGGCCCCTACCGGATCATCTAAAGTGATTTATACAGCAGTTTTCTGCCACACACGTTCGAGTACTGTAAAAGACAAAAGGGTAACATTGTAACCCCTTTGGATAGCGCGCTTAGTCAAGCTGGATTTACCACAAATATGGCAAAGCGCTTACCTATTTCTTGAGTCACTCTGGATGTAACACACGTCCCAGTCGATCTCAACAAAGATGGCCGCTCGTTTTGTGGGCGTGCTTTATGTCTTGCTCAGACCCGAGGATTGTGGTACTTGTAGTGAAATCTATCTTTTCAATTAAAATCCCTGATTACAGTGTGGGATATGGATTAAAGTATGTGTGTCTAGAGAAATGTCGCAAGCTAGTCATGTAGTTATTCATTATGCCCAAGGACATGTTGTGTTTGTGCCTACCTTGTGGGCCTACCACTAAAACGCAGTATGTGAATTGAAGGGCTTCTTGTGCGTAGTGGCTAGTGCCTTAATCCGCACAGCCCCAAGGTCACCGTTTTTCATTAGGGAAGAGGGCTCAAATCCAAAGATTAAAATAAGATGAGGGTCAGTGGTCACTAACTGCCAATTCGGTCCAAGTGAAGATGACATTTCATAGTCTTGCAACTTCAGATAGGTTATTCAACCCTGTCTGCGTGCTATTGAATTTTAGAATGAGGTAAGCTTCCTTTTGTAAAAGGACTCTTTCTACATCAAGACAGCGATTGGTTTGCTTGGCCGTGAACAGGATAGACCATTTGAAGTCATGTTCATCGTGGCCTTTCTCGACAAAGTGCTCAACCATGGGTGCGGTCATAACTTTCTTCTTGATGCGTGAGCGATGTTTACTGATTCGTATATTTACCTGTTGGCTTGTTTTGCCAATGTAAATCAACATGCACGGACACTGTATCACATAGATAACATGCTGAGTTCTGCAATTTGAGAAATCCTGATGTTTCCATTTTATTCCTGAATGGCAAAATTCTTTCCCTTCGATGGTATTGGGACATGCTACACAATTCCCACATTTATCGTGGTATGTAGTCTTAAGTCAGAAACATTGCATTGGTCATTTGTGCAACTGTAATGGAGGTAAACAATGAGATTTTTAAACACAAACCTTTATTGTTTTATTGTTCACATCATACAGACAAAAGAAAAAAGGCCCTGATGAGAATCCAGGAACTGGTCTCCTGTAATTGAAACGCGTCGGCATACTTGGAGGCACAGACACACTTGGAGGCACATTTGAAGGAATAATTTACTCACAATAACTATTTGTTAGCTTTAACACCATGAAAGAGTATCATTAATTTGACTCTATTCCTTACGCTCTCCTTCCTTCCTGCCTTTCTTTTCCTCCTTTTGATTTTGTCTCTCATTTATTGAGATTAAGTACACATCAATTTAATGTGTTTTTTGTTGTGATGATGTTTTTTTGAGTTTGTGTAGATACATTGTGGCATGCTTTGTTTATAAATTGGTTTGTATAGTATTGTAAATATATGTACAGTTTGTCCTATCTTTGCTAATGAATATATGTGTAAAAAAACTTTGAAAGTAAAAAAAGAAGTCAAAGGTATAAAATATAAGTACATGGTCAGAATTCAATAAAGAGTATTCTTGACCTTCATTAATTGTTCTTGTTTTTTTTAAAAAGAGTGGTCTAGGCATTTGTGTGTTTTTTGCCCTAACAGTGAGGGTGGGGAGAGTGTGTCCTTCATAGACTAGGTGGGGTGGACTGTGGAATAGATGTGAGGGAGAGGCTTGGCAAAGGGCATGATAGGGATATTCCAGGTGCTGACTGAGGAGTGTCCCCTCCCCACCTCTTTCCAGGGATTTCCATATTCTCCACAACAACCGTAACAATAGATATAATACATTACATATACAGTGGTCCAGCCGATAGGTTTCAAGGCTTAGCCTATCTTACTGTGAAGGAGTGGGCCAGGATTTCACCACCCCTGCTGGAAACACTGCTAGATTTAAAAGTACGCGCATGCAAAGTTTGAGGCTGTTTTTGTTTTTTCCCCTTTCTTTTCTCTTCCTCTTATAAAACATAATTTTGTTAATTAATGGTTTATCTGGAAAGCTTGCTGCAGTGAGATGATGGGGACCAGATTGCACCAGCTACTAATCATTAGGCCCTAGGTTACAACAGGAGAAAAATTACAGGTGCAGACACCTCCCTGTCGTAAGAAACAGGTGCGCTATAACAGATCAGGGCCTTTAGGTGTTCAACAGGGGTGCACAATTGATTATTAGGGAATTTCTTGCCGCACATGTTACAAGCCATTATCTTAAGAAATAAGGTGCAACAACTATTTGTAAAATATAACAAATGACTGATTGCGTAGTGTATGGAATATCGCATTTAATTTGTAAGATATGTAATTTATTTACTGTTCAATGTTCTTCATGACTATAAGATGCCAATAGAAATATTAAAAATAAATAAATAACAAGAACAAAGATGGGTTCGAATCCCGCCCATTGTTTACTTTAGGTTGATTTTCATGTCACTTACAGTTGACTGTTTTTTATAGGTGTCCCAGCTTGTCAATCTTGTGTTTGGCCCTCCCCTGGAGCATTGCCTTCTTACCATCTCTTTGATTGCGTGACATCTCTGCTACAGAGCTTGCTTCTCAAGTACTACTGTGTTAAGCACTCCATGCAAGTGCATGTGTTTTCCAGGTGTCTTCCTTATGCACTTCTTTCCACATCCACTTGTGCTGCTGTCTGCCCCGGAGTGATTTTCCCAGCCCCCTGTCTTTTGCGCTCATCTGTGTTCTTCCCCCCTCCCTCTCCCTGTTGTTGCTTTCCCACACAGTCACCCTCTGTGTTGCTTTCCCCAAACCATGTATTGCCTTCCTGTCTCTTTCACCCTCCCTGTGTTACTTTTACCCCCATCCCACCCTTAACTTATTGCTTCTTCCGCTCCATTGCTTATGTTTGCCCCTGTTCACGTTTTATTTCCTTTGTAGTTACCAATCCAACTCAAGTTGGTAATAAAAAAGAAAAAAAGCACCTGTATCATTTTGTACACATGCTCCTGCTTGGAGCTCATACAAACAAAATGACGTGGCTGGCCAGTGCTTGTTTATTTTCCCTTTATAGAAGCAGCAGTAACAATATTTGATGTCAGAGACAGAATATAGCACAAAAGCTCTCTTGTTTAATCATACGGGTATCATCAAATCTCAATAGTACACAATATTACTTGTAAATAGTTCGTCTTGTTTGGGTCGGCAGCATGCCCGTAGCCAGATTATATTTATAGGGGTCATGACCCTCAGCTATGACAAAACATAAAAGCTGTGCACTATATGTATATTCTTTCCCAAGAATTTGTAGGGGAAATGTACAGTATGCAAGATTTTAAATTACACACTGCTTTGGGGTGCTTTTTCAAACCGCAGAAATTCCATCTTGGTTGGGTTGAGCTTCTGGTAGGTGCTGGTTGCAAATCACCCAGGTTTGGATGATATGCAGGCAGTGTTTGAGGCACTAGATGTTAGAAGTAGAGGAGACTCAAGTAAAACTGTACCTCATCGCTGTGTTGAAGGAAGCTGAAAGGCCCAGCAATATCAGGAGGCAGTAGTAACTTCATCTGGACTTAGGAGGGCATTGTTTACGACGTGTGAGGTAGTAGTCTTAATGCTGCAGCATGATCTAAAGCCGGACTGGCAGTCGTACATAGATAATTGGCTTCATTTTCAAGTGCAAGGCATTCACAAATGGTAAATCAATGTAATTATGCACAGACCTGTGGCTGCAGTGGCGGCTGGTGACATTTGAAATTGGTGAGGCGAAAAAAATTGGCGGAGGAGAAAAGTCCATATCTTATTGTCCTGTATTGGCACCCGCTCTCCACTCAAGGCTGACATAACAAAAGCTGTATAATGTCCCCGCGTTATGTGCAACACCTTCAACCAGTCTATTTCAGTCAACAGCACAGCATAAAGCTCTTAAGACACTTGCGGGTAACACGTGTAAATCAACTATTTGCAATGGAGTGTGGCACTGGTAGTCACGTTTAAGTTATAAAATCAAGACTACGTGTAGCACAATGCAAAGCAAAATCCTTGCCCAGATCAGCTCCGCGCTTGGACCTGGAGTGGGAGGCTTTGACTTTCTATAATAAGGAGTGGTCGAACTGCATTAAAAATACAGTATAACAAAAGCTGTATAATGTCCCCGCGTTATGTGCGACACCTTCAACCAGTCTATTTCAGTCAACAGCACAGCATGCTTGATTTTTTTATTTTATATTTTGTGTGTCTTTACAATAAATGACACCGGTGAAAAGGCGGAACCCTGCAGCCAGGGGCGACGCATACCACTGCTGTGGGCATGAGTTTTAATTCCGGATGCAGGCTGGCTGTGCCCAGCACAGGGTATTAGTCTAGAGGAATGTGTAATCTGGATAAACAGCCTTTTCGTGCTCCTCGCCGTTAAGGGGCCCGTGGTGATTGTGGTATGTCATCTTGCGGTTCATAAAGTGTTTTTTATTCAATGAATAATAATGTCTTTGAAAGGATGGGGCTCTATGTTCCGCTGCAACATTAAATCACGTTGAAGAGCTCGCAGTACACTTATTTGTTTACAGAATTAGCCGGTAGCGCTGCAGCGACACAGACGTCTGCCAAGTTACTTCCCCTCAGTTTCCACACCCATGTCCCCCCCCTCCCCCCGCCATGGAGCCGAATAGAGAACGGTCCTGTAATGTTAGCCCGCACTGTTCAGACTTCTTTGTAATCAGGTGCACTGCTCTGCATAGTTACTTTTCTCAGGGTACTTGTTAAGGAGTGGTCTAACTGCATTAAAAATTCTGTATAAATATAAAAAACTTACGTTGGCTTCCCGCGCTGACTCCCGATTCGAGTCCCGAGTCTGCAGACTCCCGCCGTCCTGGATTTTGAATGCCGCCGCTGCGTCTGACGTGGTGTGGGCTCTCGTCACTGAAGGCTGCAGGCAGCCTCCCTCCCCTCCATGGCAGCCTGCGCTGATTGGTTCGGCCGCCTGCCCTAACCGCGTCATTTCTACTAGTCTGCATCCTGCAGAACGGAGAGTGGGAGGAGGCTTGGGGGAGCGGCTTGCCCACTGTTACTAATACTGTCTGTTTGGACAGCCTCTCAGGCTGTACAAACAGTCAGTATTAACAACAGTGGGCAAGCCACTCCCCCAAGCCACTCCCCTCTGCCCTGAGGCTCGAGTAACCAGGAAGTTCTAATCTGCTGACTGCTTTCTCGCCGTGCGAGAAGGGCAGGCAGAAACAAATGGTAGTTATAAATAAATAACTACCATTTGTTTCTGCCTTCTTCTCGCACGGTGAGAAAGCAGGGGGGGCGGCGCCAAAACGCCCCCATGGAAGAACCGCCACTGTGTGGCTGGTGTTAAAGTCTACTCCTCCTGTCCCTAAACTGCAAGAATTTGGACTTAAAAACTTTCTGGCATCTTTCGGCCTGGAGGACTGACAGACCGGGATCCCTGCCAGAGCTGCTGTCATTGATGTCAAATCACCAGTTGTGCAGGGATGTGAGGCAGTGTGCTCCCAAACCCTCTTGTGTCGGTCTCGGCTTTCTTGTTTGCCCAATTGAAGGAGATATGACTTCTAGAAACGTTTCTAAGTCCAAACGTAGAGAGCTCCACCAGGATCCATGTCAAACAGCATCCGATCAACCTTAAGGCCTTCCCAGGCATGGACTTCAAACTTCGCCCACTTGCTTTCCAGCCTTCACAAACAATTGCGCTGTGATTCTGCTCATAAGCAACCCACCATCATCAAACATTACTTCAGATCCAGCTTGCCCCTCTGATGACTCTTCAGAGACCACATTTTCACACTAAAACTTTCTAAGTCAGAAGGTAAACCTTCCACTGGCAGGAACCTGGTCCCTGCATCCGACCCACGCTCCATCTCGTTCGCCCGTAACGTTTGATTTTGAACTTGTCTAACACGATCAGATTATTATTATTATTATTATTATTATTAATTTGCATTTATAAAGCGCATGGCTACCCAAAGGCATCCCAGCTCTAGCAGCAGTTCAGGCTGAAAAGAGAAAGCTATCAAATTCTATTCTGTAATAGACATGTTTTAAGACCCTTCCGGAAGGAGAGGTGGGAAGTTTCAAGCCGGAGATTGAGAGGAAGGAGTTCCATAGTCTGGCTATGTTATATGAAAAGGAGCTGACCACAATTGATACCTATTCGTATCTCCGGTTCTACTTATTGGATGTTTATCACTTTGATATAGTCTTGTTTATTTAAATGTACTATATTTTCCTAAATTGGCTTGGGATTTTTGTTTTGTTGTGTTTTTACTTTATTACTATTTGAGTACTGCATAAATACTTTACACATTGCCACTAATTAAAGCCTGACCGTTGTGTGGCAAGCTACCAGAAAGTGAAACATAGGTTTATTTAGTGATCTAGTGGTTTATGCTGATAAGGCTTGTGATTAATATTTGGGGTGGGTTTTCACTCTCTCAAGTAATACTCCTAGTTCTTACAGCAAGCAAAACTGGCAAATGAGGGCTGCAGAGATTTTGTTTAAATTCAATCAAAGGTAGGTATTCAAGGCACTGTCTTAGCACGGTTGGTTTAGACTGCCTTTTATACCCACCTCTCTAAAATCCATTATGAAAGATATTAATTGAGAATGATACCACCAGATCTAAAAGAATATGGACACTGACACAGCCAGCATATACCTCTCTTCTCAGGTTACCCAGATTGTACAGTACTATCAATCCCATTCTATGGTGTGGTAGAAAGTCTGCATGTACATGATGGAAGAGGCCACGCTGTGCAATGCGATACTGATTTGAGACCAAGATGCCCACTCTAAAGCTTATGTTGAAATGGGAAGGAGAGAAATAGTGTGGTAGTTGCAAATGTATATCATATCAAGGGTTCACTTATTCATTTTCCTGTCCTCTCCCAATTTAATTTATTTCCTCCTCTCTTTGCCTGTTGTCCTGCCTCTTCCTTAACAGCATTGTGTTTGTTCATCTTGTGAGAAGTTAGCCTGGCATATGATGTCCACTAGTTCTAGTGGGCACCTTGCACCAGTCTAATCGACCCTTCTTGAGGGTGGTTGTAAAGTCAAGCCTATAGAAAGCTGTCCTAGTGGTAGCATGAACCAGCAGTCTTCAGGCTAAGACTTCAGTAGGCGAGTTAAGCAAGTTGTTTTACCATATATAATCCATTGAGTACCAAATGAAAGGACACCACATATATATGTATTTAATCTAAACACAACCCCTCTACACTCTTTATGAGGTCAGAGGTCAAAATACAATACAAGTCACACAGTTAATATACGATAAGTTGCACAGTATACGTTATGCCCTAGGGGCCTCACAAACCATATTCTAAGAAAGTGGTATAAGTACCACATGAGAGTTAGAAAGCAGGCCTGGGGCCTGTGGAATCGCTGGGGCTACACTAAACAACCAAAGGCTAGTAAGTAGGAGGCCCACGGGAGACGCGTGCAGTGTCTAAACACAGACGCGGGTTACCATTGACTTTCTATGGAGTTCGTAAAAGTTACAAATATGCAAATTAAGGACACTTCCGGATGGACTAGGATGGAACCCTTTTAAACTAGGACAATTCAAGAGTCAAGACCCATGGGAGCACCGGAATACTCGTATTACCTCACCCAGGGAAGCCAGGTGCATAGGTGTCTTTTCGTGTCAGGTTTCATCGTCGTTTTCTATGGAGTGCTGCAAAGAAGTGCTGCAGGCGACCAGAGGAAAAGTGTCCGGGTGGATCGGAAATGTGAAGAACCTGAAAGCAGAGGAGACAGAGTCTGGGTCACTAGCCAGTGACCAGGAAGGTACCAGGAAGGAACCAGGCGATGTTGGGTGCTTGAAGGTGAAGAAGGTGAGTTTGTCTCTTCAGCCACGAGGTCCAGGAGGCATCAACGATGACCGGGCACTGGATTTGAGCTGTCCCACGATGGATCTAGATGACTGTGTTGTTGGTGTCCGTATTGGACCCAACAAGCCTTGGCAACCCCAACCCACGCAGGATGTCAAGATTGGTTCTGTTGCACACCAGCAAGATCTGTGGCGCTTCTCCTTTTCAGGGAAGCTGGAGCAAGCCTGGAGCAACCAGAAAAGCAAGTTACATTCAAGATGGCATCTTCAGGGGGCTCACTAGCCAACGGGCAAGGAACCAGGAAGACATGCTGAGCTCAAATGCAAAGGCGGGGCCCACAGGACACTCGCGGAGTGTGGGGGCCTGGGCTTCAGTGCAAATGGTGCTCGGGGCTGGGGCTTCTTGTATCCCAATTCACAACTTACTAAGGCTTCAGGAAAGGAGGGCAGGTAGCAAAATGCAGGATGTTCAAGATGTCTGGTTCCACGACTCTCGTGTCCGCCACGGGTCTCAGCTTTTCTGTGAATGTGGGTCGGGATCAGAGAAGTCTGGAAGTCCAGTTCTTGAGTCGCAGAGTCTTCGGTTTCCGATGGGAGATTTGAAACTGCAGACCAGCGAAGTTGCTGTTGGTGCCTGTTTGCACAGAGTGGTCACTCTTTGGCCACAAGGAAGATGTCTTCCGTCTTCCAGTCAGAATGGAATGTCGAAGGTCTTTCAAAGATTTGTCCAGGATAATGTAAAGTCCTGGGGACACAGCGCCTATACTTATATTAGGAATGGGGGCTGGATTACCTGACTAGGTTCCTCCTAGGAGTGGACCTGAGAAGGGGGTGTTTACACCCCTTTCCCTTGGTCCAGTTTCACACCAGAGCAGGGCTGGAGTGCTTCAGCAACTGGTTTGAACCAGGCTATGCATGGAGCACCTTGTGTGCCCCAGGCAGTGTCTAAAAAAGCATTTGCTGATGCAGCCCTCCCTGTCCCAATACACAAAACCCTGTCTGGGGGAGGTGCTGGCACCTCCCTGGACAGGAAACCTATTGTCTGTCCAGGCCTCCCCTGCCGGAGTTTCGTCCAGCAGCAGGAGGTCAGACTCTTGTCTGTGGCAGCAGCATCCATTTTGTGATGCTGAGGCTCTGTTTAACTTTAACCGGGTAAAGCAGTAACTACATGTGTTCTCCCTCTAGAAGGGTGAAATGCTACCCCTGCCGCCAGGACTGGCGGGGGGGAGGGTAGTATTCCAAAGTGTTTGACACCTTACACAACATGTTTTGATAAAGCCAAACCAAAGTTAGCATTAACCTCGAGGATTATAATTAAGGCTCCCTGTTTTCCGTTTTTACAGATAAAAACAGACTGAAAACAATAAATTTCTTGTTTGTATTTATTTTTAAATGTGGAAAATAACTGAAATTGGGTTGTTTTTTGAGTAATTCTAAATACTGTCTGCCATGATTGCCATGCCAATAGATGTGTGGATTGGTAGATTAGGGGGTTAAAAAGAAAGGAATTTGAGTAAAGAGGTTTTAACAGCAGTAGATATGTACAAAGTTGTTACTGAAATTTGCATGTTCTCATTTAAGTGCACTGATTTATCTTCTGTCGGTGTTCACAGCACTGCAACCTGGCTGACATTCGAACATGAGTGCATATTTATTGATTAAATAGATGTGGAAATTTACTAATTTCAGCTTACTTTTTCCACAAAATAAATATGGATAAATACAGACGGAAATGCCCAAAAAATAAATATCATATAACCGGGAGCTCTATTATAATGCACTTAAGAGTATATGGTATGGCTATATCATAGAACAGCTATAAGGAGATGGTTCCGAAAGCTGCAGAGGGGCTCAGCTCCTGCTAGGGCACCCTCTCACATAAAACCAAGCACTCTGCCTCCAGGATTGTCGAGGCCTACCATAGGAGTGGCTTATAGGTGTATATGTGTCTATATATAAAGGTAGATACAGGGATACTATAATCTAAGTAAGGGGTGATTACACCACCTTACCCAGGCTGTGTGAACAGACCTTTGGTGTCAGTTTGGAAGGCAAACCAGGGGTGGCACAATATATGCTGCAGCCCCTGGTAGGCCTAAGGTGCACCTATGCCCTGGGTACCTATGGTACACTATACAGGGGCTCACAAGGGTGACCCGGTAACCAATCTGGTATGTACCTAAAGTACATGGTATCAATTTAGAGAGAGAACAGCTGGGCTGTGGGCCTGATTAGCAGGTCCACAGCCACACTAAAGTCGAACAACCAGAGAATCGCAGCAAAAAGTGGAGGTGACCATGGGAAGCAGACCATACTCTCCTACACGTCTCTCTCAACTTGTTCTCTGCAGGCCATTACTGTGGTCCTTCAGCCTAGTCAAGTCAGTTTCTCACCCAGATTACTTATGACACTGTGGTTGAGTGCATTGCTCAGTGGTGTGGGGGCATAGAAATCACTGAAATATTTGTAACAGCATGTAAAAGCAGCAACAAATAAGGTTTCTCTCATAGGGTGCAGGGCCCAGAAGAAGCAGCATTTTAAACTTAACTCATATGCAGTAATTGTACTGCATATATAGCAATAGTTCAGGATTCAATCAATCAATCGTGGTTTTATAAAGCACGCTACTCACCCATGAGGGTCTCAAGGCGCTGGGGGCGGGGTGCAGCTCCAAATCAGTCGAAGAGCCAGGTCTTGAGGCTCTTCCTCAAGGTGTGCAGAGTGGGGGAACGTCTGATGTTGACTGTCAGGCTTCTTGGCAACACAATCCAGATAGAACACAGGTTAGAAGGTGAGATTTCATCACACAGGGAAGAGGTATACCTTAGGCAGCAGGACTTTAAGCTTTGCTAACACAAGCAGTAGAGGTAAAACACACAATTACCTTTGCAAATTTTCTTTACGCATAGAAACATTGGCAGATGCAGTGCAAGCTTTTCTCAGACTAGGACAAAAAAGGCACAATATAGACAGTACCTATAACAAGCATTAGCAGAGCCAAAAGGTCTTGCCTATGCAAGAGCTATTGGTTTTGGCAATGTGGTTTTTGCCATGATGTAGGCCAGTGTGGCTGCTGTCAAGCGTGGCTACAGGTCAGTGGCATGGAGTGTCCTAGAGTGGGGGGAGTAGAGTGCCATACACTGGATTTGTTGGAATACAATGGAGTAGGGGGAGTATAGTGTCGTACTGTTGAGTAGAGGGGAGTAGAGTTCACTGGTTCAGTGGCAGAGAGTGTCGTAGAGTGCAGTGTCAGAGTTCAGTGCCGTAATGTGGTGCAGAGTAGAGTGTAGTCGGGTGGATTACGGTAGAGTGGACTAAGGTAGTGGGGTGGACTGGACTGAAGAAGATGGGGTGGACTGGATTAGGATACAGTGGGGTGGATTGAGTGGGTGGACTGGATTGGTATGGGGTGGATTGGAGTGGATTGGATTGCAGTGGGGTGGATAGGATTGAGGTGGATTGGTTTGGTGGGGTGAATTGAATTGGGGTGGGGTGGATTGGAGTGGGATGGGATGGATTAGATTGGAGTGGGATAAATTGGATTTGGGTGGGATGGATTGGATTGGAGCAGGGTGGGTTTGATTAGGGCGAGGTGGATTTGATTAGGGCGAGGTGGGTTGGATTGGAGCAGATTGGAGTGGGGTGGTATATTTTGGATTTGGAGCGGGGTAGATGGTTTTGGATTGGAGTAGGGCACATTGGGTTGGGGAAGATTTGTTTGGATTGGAGTGGGGCTGATTGGGGTGAGACAGATATTTTGGATTTGAATGGGGCAGATTGTTTTGGATTGGAGAGGAGTGGATGGATTTGGATTGGTGTGGGGAAGCTATGAGTGGTGCAGATTGTTTTGGATTGGATTGGGGCAGATTGGAGTGGGACAGTGAATTTTGGATTGGAGGGGGGAAGATTGTTTTGGCTTGCACTGGGGCAGGTTGTTTTGGATTGGACTGGGGCAGATTGATGTGGGGCACATTGGAGTGGGGCGGATTGTTTTGGACTGGAGTGGACTAGATTGGTGTTGACTGGATTGGGATGAGGTGGATTGGATTGCAGTGGGGTAGATTGGATTGGGCTAGATTGGATTGATGTGGGGTGGACTGGATTATGGTAAATTGAAGTGTGGGTGGATTGGGGTGAGGTGGATTGGATTGGAGTGAGGTTATTGGAGTTGGGCGGACTGGAGTGGGACAGATTGGAGTGGGGCAGATTGTTTTGGATTAGAGATGGGCACATTAGAGTGGAGCGGATTATAGTGGGGCTGTCTGTTTTGTTTTGGACTGGGGCAGACTGGAATGGCATGGATTACGGTGTTGCTGTCTCATTTGGATTGGAGTGGGGCAGACTGGAGCGGGCAGACTGGAGTAGGATAGACTGGAGTAAGGCAGAATGGAGTGGGGCAGATTAGAGTGGGGAGGATTAAAGTAGGCAGATTGTTTGGGATTGGAGTGGGGCAGATTGTTTTGGATTGAAGTGGGGCAGATTGTCTTGGTTTGAAGTGGGGCGAATATTTTGGAATGAGTGGGGCAGATTGTTTTGGAATGAAGTGGGGCAGACTGGTGGGGTAATCTGTTTGGGATTGGGGCATATTGTTTTAGATTGGAGTCAGGCAGATTGGAGTAGGGTAAATTGATTTTGACTGGAGTTGGAAGGATTGGTGTGGTGCAGATTTTTTTGGAGTGGACTGGATTGGAATTGGAATGGAGTGAGTGGATTGGAGTGGGGCAAATTAGAGAAGGGCACATTGGAGTGGGCGGACTCTAGTGGGCAAATTGTTTTAGTTTGGCGTTGGGTGGATTAAAGTGGGGCTGTCTGTTTTGAATTGCAGCGGGACAGACTGGAGCGGGGCAGACTGGAGTGGGGAAGATTGAAGTAGGCAGATTGTTTTGGATTTGGAGTGGGCTGATTGGACTGGGGCAGATTGTTTTGGATTGGAGTGGGGCAAATTGTTTGGATTGAAGTGAGGCAGATTGTTTTAGATTTAAGTGGGGCAGATTAATGTTAAATTCTTCTTTTTTTTGTAAAGATGTTTGTCAGCTTGAGTAATGTCATGTTTGTAAGATCTGTATGTTTTGTTATTTATTGTTGTTTGACTGGATACATGTTATATTTATATTTGCAGCCCTGAGGAAGCCCTATTCGGGGTGAAACGCGTTGGCTGCATTGGCGCTTTGCTGTCTTGAATCAAGCAACTATTAAAAAACTTGAATAACGTAATTGAAGAGTCTGGAAAGATCTTGTTTTGTTTAGCATTTGTGCTGTTTTACTTCTGTGTTGCCTCTCTGTGCTTTCTTTTTGTTTTAGATTGGAGTGGGGTACATTGTAACTCTGAAATTAAAATAAGCGCCAAAAATCTAAATAAAAACGAAAACTTTTCCGCAAAATTGGGACAAGTTTAAACAATATCGAACTACAAGAAGCCAAAAAAAGCCACGCAAAGAAGGTTTGGGCAGCAAAACGTGCCCATTGTGAAGCACAATGGCTGATAATTTTTGACTTGTTGAGCCCGGGAAAATCACAGGAGTTTTGGAAGTATATATGCAACCTGGGCAGAGACATAAATCACAGAGAAAACTCCCTTGAAGCCTCTACTTGGGTTGCCCATGTAAAATCACTATATACTAATGATGGCGCTGCTAACATGCAAATTGACACACCCAAGGTTGGAGACAATCTAGGCACATACACCGAGCTGATGGCAAAACGCTGCTCCAGGTCCTAATGGTCTCCCTGGACATCTATTCAAGGCAAATATCGACTTTTGGTCCGCCAATCTGACCCACTTGTATTCTGAATGCTGGTTCTGGGGGGACGTACCAGACTCATGGATAGGCTCGCTTTTACAGCCCATCCACAAAAAAGGCCGAAAAACTGAACCTACCAACTACCGCATGATCGCACTGCTTCATATTGAGGGAAAAGCTTATGCCAGCACCATCTTGAGGGCCCTTGTAGACTGGACAAGCGCAGAAGGCATCCTCCCATTTTGTCTAACCGGTTTCAGACCAGGGTCTGCCACAGTCGACAACATCATCGCTCTTTCTTTCCTGGCACATCGCGCTCGGAAAAGCAAAAGCCTTCCCCTCTTCGCATGCTTTATTGATTACTCGGCGGCTTTCGACGGGGTAGACCGTGCAATTTTGTGGAAGAAGCTGGTCCAATGGAACATCAACCCGGTACTGCTAAGAGCGATACAGTCCCTTTATCCAAAAACATGGGTGCAAATTAAACTCTCGAGGGACCATGCATCAGCTAAGATCTACACAGACAGAGGCTTAAAACAAGGGTGTGTGTTAGCCCCACTATTGTTCAATCTATACACAGCGGACATGGAGAAGGCTCTGACTGGGGCTGCCCTGGCCACCCCAAAGATTGGTGGGAAAAAAATTCTTTTCATGCAATATGCTGATGACTTGGTTCTTTTTGACCACACGAGAATGGGGCTACAGAAGGTGCTGACGGCTCTTGCCAAGTACAACGACAAATACAGGCTTGTAGAAAACCCAAGCAAGTCAAAAGTAATTATTTTTGGTCATTACCCTAGGAAGAAAGCTATAAAATGGAGACTAGGCAACCTCCTTCTGGACTCCACGCAGCGGTACACCTATTTGGGCATTTGCTTCCAGGAATCGGGGCTCACAAGTGGCCACCTTAAGTCTATCCAAGCCAAAGGTAAATCCATCACCTATGCCATTTGCAAGCTGAAAGCATCCTTACATAGCCCGTCCACCACGGCTATTAATAGAGTTCTTAAAGCCAAACTTATGCTGGCACTTAACTACGCTCTACAGGCATTCCCGGGCAAACTGAGTAACGAATTGGAAAAAATTCAGTGCAGAGCATACAAGAAAGTCTTCCACCTTCCAAGGTGTACTAGGAACACCCTTGTTCGCCTGGAGTTCTCGCTCAACCAGCAAAACCTGGAAGAGTTGGCCGCCCTAAGTAAATATTACTTTTTAACAACGGCGGCACAGGAGAACACATTAAAGGCAGTCTTGAAATGTATTTTCACAGAGCTTGAGAACCCCTGGTCGGCCACCCTCCAAGTGGCTAAGACCCAGCTCAAACTTGCCACGGACTCATGGAACCCTGAATATGTCAAATATTTTGCCATCAAGAATGCGATAAAAAACAAGTGTGTGCGGGGTCACGGGAACTGGATCTGGACTCCCTGAGTAGAAAAGACCTGCATAAGACTTTGTGTCTTCCGCACACCCAGCGTACTCCCAAACATCATCTCACGCAGGCGGTGGGCCGTGCAGCCCTCCATAAGATTTTGGCTTATAGACTACACCCACTGCCCCTTAAAGAACTATATTCCTGCGGTCAGGCTAGCCTTGAAGTCCGGGAATGCAGGCTCTGCAAGTATAAACGTGAGTCCTTGGCCCACCTCCTGTTCTGCTGCCCGGCCCTACGCCTGGCCCGTAGTCTTTACCTCAGGCCAGTACTAAGACAATCGGGGTTACGCACCGCAGAGGAAGGGATTACTCATCTGTATACACTTGCCACGGTAAAGCACATGGCGGCCTTTGGAAAGTTCATCTTTCAAGCTCGGGCTAGGTTAATGGCTTCCACAGGCCGGACTCCAGAGTCTCCTGTCGGTCTTTGATGCTTTGACCTGCATGCTCTGCATCTATGGACCTTTGCAATTTCCTTGATTTTAACTTTTGTAATGTTGTTACCTTTGTACTTTGGTTTTATGTAATGGTTTTTAGTAACCAAACAAATAAATTCATTCATTCATTGTAATAGGGTAGATTGTTTGGGATTGGAGTGGGACAGATTCTTTTGGAGTGGGGCAGATTGTTTTGGATTGGAGTGGGACCGATTGTTTTTGATTGTAGTGGGGCAGATTGGAATGAAGGGCACTGTTTTGAATTGGAGTGGGGCAGTTTGGAGTGAGAAAATTGGAGAGGGCAGATTGCTTTGGATTGAAGTGGACAAGATTGTTTTAGATTGGAGTGGGGTGAACTGGTATGGAGTGGGTGGAGTGGGGTGAGGTGGATTGGACTGGAGTGGGTGGTTGAAGTTGGGCAGATTGTTTTGGATTAAAGTGGGGCAGATTGTTTGGGATTTGAATAGGGCAGATTATTTGGGATTGCAGTGGGGCAGATTGCTTTGGAGTGGGACTGATTGTTTTGGATTGGAGTGGGGCAGACAAGTGGGGTGGGTTGGGAGGATTGGAGTGGATTTGATGGGGGTGAGTGGTTTGGATTGGGGGGAGTGGTTTGGATTAGTGGAGGGTGGATTGGACTGGACTGGTCTGGTGTGGATTGAATTGAGTGGGGCGGATTTGAGTGGGGTGGTTCTGGGTGTGTTAAAGCATCATTTTCAGAAACTTCACATAAGAAATATGTAAGAAATAAAGGATGTCACTTTGCAATAACATAATCCTAATTTTTTGAGAATAGTGCCCATGATCAAAAATAAAATAAACCATAAGTGCAAAGTGAGAAAAGAAGACTTGGCAAAATAAAATCAAGTTAACTATAGAAATAAATGTTTGCATTTTTGTTTGTCCTGCTGGGTACATTTTTGCAAGTCATATACCATCTGTTTGCAGGGAACTAAAAGTTAAAAAGAACAAAATAGTACCTCAATCACGTCAGGAGCAGCAGACGGACACTGATTAAGGTGAATCAATCAGTGCTCGGTCCCTGCTCCACAGAGATGAACTGAAATTATGTTAGAACTGCAGTGACGAATTACTAGGCTTCAAAGAAGAGTTCCACGCAAGCCAACAAATGGTAAGAAACTTGCGGGCTCCAAGCCTATTTCTCTATACAAGAGTGTCTCTTTAGTGAGGAGCATGCCATCGCAGGCTCGACCCTAAAAATAGCTCTTAGGAAGAGCACCTGTTCCATGAAAGTTAGTTGGGCAGGCATCTCTCACAACAGTAAGGAGTTGTGCAAGTGTCCTTTACATAGAGTTATATGAAGAAGCAGGAGAACACTCCCTCACAATATAGGTAGAGAATGGTAGGAGATGGGTGTAAAACGTTACACAAAACTTGAGCAGCATGGGTAGCAGCTCTTAACCCCTCTCATGCTCATGACGAGCTGAGCTCGTCATGAGCCACGGCGTTCCGGTGCTCATGACGAGCTTAGCTTGTCATGGCCAGTGGAACGCTCAGGTGCGGGGAGAATTCCCCTCCTGTGCTGAACGTTCCACGGGAGCCAATGCACCTGTGACGAGCTCAGCTCGTCATGAGCACAGGAGCGCCGTGCCCCATGACGAGCTGAGCTCGTCATGAGCATGTGGGCGCTGTGCACGACCCCCTCCCCCCAGCACAGCAGGTGAATAATCCCCGCAGCGAAGGGGTTAAAACAGGTTACTGGAAGTAAATGTTATATCATGCATATTTGTAGAGCTCACTATCTCCTGGGAGGGTGTTCAGGTGCTGAACCTCACCTTCACAAAATATACATCATAGATAACTGTGCAAATCTCACTAACATTTACAAAATAGACGGACAGGAAGCAGCCCTCATTTCAAGACTCATGTACACACTGCTAGCAGGGACAGGAACACAAAGCTACCAAGGGGCATTAGGTCATGTAGCAGGCTTTAGAGCGGTCCTTGATTTCATGTAACAGTACCTTACATGAACTGATGTTTACAGTCATGATTTCTGTGGTAAAACAAATGCAAAGTGCAATTGGATTAAACGTTTGAGTGGTTGATTGTGTTACACATAAGTGGGCCCCCAGGCACCAATCATAAGTGTGCAAGCAACAATCCTGACGTGTGAAAGTAATACCTGGTATTCTGGGAATACATTGAAACACCAATTGCAGCTATCATCCTGACAGTGTAGTCGATTGTTGTTGTTAAAATGTACTTTTGTTTCCAAACTATAACATGCAAGGATTTCTAGCATTTCTAGCATCGCGCCTGCAGGACTAACTATGCATTTCAAACATTTCTTTTGTTGTATTTTTGCTCGTTGCAATGTATCAGGAAAGTTGTTCAGTAGCTCCCTTTCTGCTAGAGTGCATAAGTGAAAGAAAAGCAAAACTTACCCACACCACAGTTTTAAAGAGGATCTCATGTCTGGGGAAAGATTCAGTTCCAATTCCTGTGTTTCTGAAAGATTCAGACAGGCTGCAGGCAAAGAGAGAGACTTTCTGTCCCTCTTTGGAATTGCCTGTTCTTTTTCTCTAGTCAGGTCAGATGCCTGGCACACAAGAACAGACAATGCTGAGAGCAGTTAACTTTTCATGCTGGTGGTCTATCGTGCCTCCCCCTCAGAGGTCATACCCAGGACAAACTGCCCTCCTCCTCCTTCAGGCTGCTGTCAGCAACACAACACACTGCTGTGTTTTCGATGGGGCCACATTGCAGAGGTTATTTTTCCTTACTAAGGCTGCATTTCAAGTTTGAATATTTTCATTTTACATTGTGCACACTCAAATATGAAGAATTCAGTTCAGTTCAGTTCAACTTTATTCGGATACAATAGTAGCCATAAAAGCACATAATATAAATACATCATAATGATTGAAAAGATTAAAAAAAAATCCATGTACATATATCCAAAATAGCTAGTACACGAATATAAATACATCATAATGATTAGAAAAGGTAAAACTCCATATACATATATCCTAAGTGGCTAGTGCAAGAACGATCATCATATTGATATATACAAATAATTGATTAAAACAGTTTACTAATTACATAAATATCAAGAAACCATCATAGACCAACGCGCCCTTATTGCAGTTTTGAGAAAAGTGCCAGTGCGGAAAATCAATTCAACATTGTCTAAGTCTAGCATACCAGGGTAATTGGTCTTCGCTTATTAAAATATGGGTAAAGCAACTGTTTAGAATATTTAAGATAGTATTTACAGAAAAATATAAAATGCATAGTGGTTTGCTCACTCCTATCGTCACAAGGGCACACAATTTTTACTATAGCCCAGTGGGAAACAGAGTACAAATCGGATTGTGCCTGCTCTTAGACGTAACAAGATGCTCCTTTCCCAGCGGCTCATTGGTAAAGTCAAATACATGCGAAGCGGGTAACAATGCTGTTCTATGGCCATATAGTTTTGCACAAGAGTTTTCCTGGACTCCACCACCAGCCGCTCGTTGTTGTATTGTGAATACAGAGCGTTCCGAAGTTCTTTTTTAGGGGCTGATTCAGCTGATATGGGATCCAGGAAAAGACTTTCTTTGTTTATACTACGCAAATTTACAAGGACACTGCTTAGCCATGGGATTTCTAGGCCTTTGTCACACTGTAGACAATCCTTAATAATCTGTTGTGTCAGAAGTGCCTCTTCATTTTTCCACACTGATACCCGCATAAGTGCTGGCCGTGCTCGAATAAAATCAGTTATAAAATTAATATTGAGCTCCTTGTGACATATATATTGAGGGGTTGAGATTGGGGTGCTCAGCAATTTCCTGCAGAACCTATTCTCTTCTTGCTGGATTGCTGAGCAATTAACAGTTCCCCTAATCTCTGCACCATATGTTGACACCGGGGCGCATTGTAGTTTATATATTTTCTGTACTCTAAAAGAGCACCCGTGGTCTTAGGGCAGGGTAAGCTTAAAACTGAGTTGGTGGCCTTTGAGAAGCTGTGGACAAACCCATAAAGGCCATATAGATGGGGGTCCTCCTTGCAATGGTATATTTTCCCACAATTAAGTTTAGATAAAGGAATTGTTCGACGGTTCCCACCTTTCCCCTGAACCCCAGCTGGCATGGGTCCAAAATAGCATTTTCTTCTGTCCATCCCACAATTTTATTGCATAAAACTCTTCCTAAAATTTTAGGGGTGTTATCTATAAGGGAGATGGGTCTATAGTTGCATGGAAGGGATCTATCTCCCTTCTTAAAAATCGGGCCTATAATGCTTCTTGCCCAGGTCTCGGGTATTTTAGTCAAAGTTAAATTATTAAAAACATTCAAAAGTAGAGGGGCCCAAAAAGCCGATTTCCACTAAATTAAATCGATGGGGAGCCCATGAAGAGTTGTAATAATACCGCACAAGCTGCCTGCGTCGTTTGGGGGGGGTGGAGGTGGCAATGAATAACATGGACTGACTCGGGTCCAAAATGCCCCCCGTGGCAACAGCCCATGCCGGCAGCTTTATAAAGTTTCAGAGGGAAACCATAGTGTGACTTTAAGGTTTATTTAGGTTTTGTTACTCTTGAGGCAGGCAGCAAGGTGTGTGATGCCTCAAAACACTACCACTGTCAAGTGACATCACAATACTGCCCCAGCCCACCCTCCCTTAACAGTACTTACAAATGTGACACAATAAAAATATTAAGTCTCCAGGGAGCGTGTACACCGTTTTTCTGCGGCCTCTGCCCTGTGACACCCCTAACTGTGAGGACATGTTTGTGGTGAGACCGATGAAGAATGAAATGGAAGAGACGATGGGCCGCCATCTCTGGCCTCTGGAATTGGAGAGGACACATTTGTGTGCCTTCTGCTCCATTCTGTGCCCATCTGTGTCTGGTGCCCTTAGCGGCTGCCCAGCTCACTCATACCTGGGGCTGACCCTCAACAAGTAATCATCTAGGAGGGAAGGCAGAAGAGATGAGCTATGGATGAAGTATCTAGGTACAGGACCCAGCATTGAAGAGGTGAGAAGCGGCACCCCCTAGCAGGAAGGTAGTGTTGCAGGGATTCTGCACACAGAGAACTATGCGCAGGAAAACAGGACCTGGGTGTGTAGGGGCTAAGCCTTCCTACTGCCTTAATACCCACAATCCCAGAACCGACTAGCTATAGTGTCTCATTCGTTCTCCTACATAATCACAAAGCTACAAATGATTAGACATCCCAGAACACAACACTCCAGACTCTCTCAGGAATCACAGTAGCAAGACGTGCCCTTTCGCTCACTCACTCGTACATGTCAACAACAAGAATAGAGAGAGTCACGGTTATAGTTCAACATTTTTATTTTAACTATTGTGCTCTATAATGCAGTATACGAGCCACTACCAGCTGCAAAACGCATAAACCTAAAACAGTTAGGATTGACTATGAAAGAAAATATCATCTTATACAGACAGTGGATTAAGGTCCATAAGGCCTAACTACCCTTCCCTTGGCTAGAAGAAGTTTTATTATATAAATGAAGATCTCTGGGCTTCGTCAGCAGACCCCATACCTTAGTGCCTAGATTGTAGTTTTTACATTATAGGAACGGCAGAGCTCTTCTCCCTGGAAAGGTCCCGCTCCAACTGTGTGTTAAACCAACAGGCCATGTGTGAGAAATAACAATCCCAGGCATACACTGAGGGAAAACACAATAGATACAACAAACAAACTAGTTCAGTTAGAAAAATTATTATTTTTTAATTTGATAAAAAAGAGATAAAAAATAAGTGCATTAGTCACAGTTAATAAAAATGATACATATGTATTCATGAAACAAATTAAAAAGAGGTTAGATGGCCTCCGGTCGACGCGTTTCGACATATACAATATGTCTTCATCAGGACTTTAACCATCAAAAAGTTCTGTAAAACATAATCATAACATAGTATTACTATTGTTAGATTCCTATCGTGACATAATTTGTTGCTATATTCTATTGGTAGAAGAATAATCTCCGTTCCAACTTCCTGATATACCGCTTTGATTAAACAGCTAAACAACTGAACAACCTATGCATGGACTTTAGTCTCAGAATCAACAACATGACTAAATTCGTCTATATGGTGTAGATATTCAGAAACAAAACATAATACAGATAGTGTTCTCAAAAACCAGTAAAAATACATGAAAGCAAAATACGGGTTTTCAGCATCTGCAGCTGTGTAGCATGTTTTGTTCAAGTGCTAAGGACTGACCAGAACAGAATAACAAGGGGCATTGTTTATCGACCTCGCACAGTGTGTTCAGACTAAACTCCAGGAACAGGCAGAGAACGCAGAAAGCAGACAGTTCTCATGTGAAAGGCGCAAACAGAGTCTTGCAAAATAAAGTCATGTAGTAATATGCACAAAAGCAGCATTGTGGCAGCAGAGCTTGTGCTAACTTAGCAATGTCGACAGTGACCATAACGGCCATATGACAGGAGGGGACCTGTAGTGAGCACATAGTAGGAGACCAAAAATATACTCCACGTGGGAGTGCGGTCTGTCTCAAGTTACACTATGTCGCACAGTTCAGTAGTGCATAATTGAGACAGTGCCCTGTTTTGAGAATTAAGGCACTGGTCCCTGGACCTCCTAGTGACAGGACCCTGTTCAGCCGGTGCTCTTGATACACTGCTGTATGGGCCTCTGGGAGGCAGTTATTGAGTTGAGTAGCAATAGGCATCGATTATTTGTTAACAGCTTTTAAGGATTGAATGTGTGCTCTACAAATACTCCTATCATTTTATTTTATATCGCATTGTCAAATGATTGGTGACTGTCAACTGCCCATTGGATGGGTCTTTGGGAAAAATCATACTGGCCCATTGCAGCTTGCTTTCAAAAACGCTGAAAACTTCTAGTTCATCCAGTCTTATTTTACTTGGACCAGATTCAAATTTGAGTCTCTCTAGACCGCAGGGGGGCATGAGTGAGGAGCAGCGTCTTATTGCGTCTTCTTTTGACCACCTCAATGTTTGCAAGTTATCGGTTGCGCAGAGATCGGCTGCAGCTACCGCATCCAGGTGCCTCCTCTGCGGCTATTGGGTGCACCTGCCATGCTATGGACCTTGTACCAGTCAACCTGGCACCTGCTGTACCTAGTGTGTGCAAAGCTAATAGAAATGACAATGTTTTGAACTGAGAATGCTGCTAGAATTGGCCTTTGAACTGCTGCTTATTGTTCACTGACCAACACTGCCAGTTTCCCCCACTTAATCTCATGAGATCATTCCTGTGCTGCTTGTGAACCAATATCTGGCTTGGCGATATTGGTGAAAGTACATCTCAGTGTATTGTAATGTGCTATTGCACCTGTCCTTCTACTCTGCACCTGTGCACCTTCTGCATCTGCTGATTCAAGGTGCTATCTACATCTTCAATGGACTTCAAATGTGTGTCGATTCAAGATACTGGTGATGTCTTCAGTGACTGTCAATGTCTACCAATTCAAGATACTGTTGACATCCTCGACTGACCACCAATGCTTGCCATTTCAAGGTACTGGAGACATCTTCCACTGACCTCCAACATTTGCTGATTCAAAGTACTGGTGACAACTTCAAAGGCCTGCCAATGTTAGGCGATTCAAGATACCAGTGAAATTTACAGTGAGCTTTCAGTGTCTGTTGATTCAAGTTACTGTAGACATCTGCTACTGACCATCAACACCTGCCATTTCAAGGTACTGTTGACATCTTCCACTAATCACCAACATCTGCTGATTCAAGGTACGGTTGACATCTTCCACTAATCGCCAACATCTGCTGATTCAAGGTACTGTTGACATCTTCCACTAATCACCAACATCTGCTGATTCAAGGTACGTCCAGGGACCTGGCCCTTTTGGCAGGTTCACCCCGAAACTTTTTGCTTTTTCCTAGCCTGTTTCTGGAACCTGGTGTTGGTGATTTTAGGCCTTTGCACACTTTTTCACTGTGGTACAGTGTAAAGTGCGTGAGGAATGAATGGGGAATATGTATACCCATGGTATTTCCTGATGTGTGGGGAGTGCAAGGTCGAGTTTGGTATGTGCAAACTCGTGAGATTGAATGCTGCGCAATGGTATATGCGGCATGATTGTGTCTAATGTAGAAGTGCCACTTTTAGAAGTTGGCATATTTGTGTAATTTGTGTCTGGCGTGTGATTGGCTCGTGAGCCTGGTCCAGGAGTGCCTGTGCCTGCTTGTGGATTGACAGTCTGGTTTGAGGGTGACAGGGGCTGGGGAGCCCCAGGAGGTTGTCTGAGTCAGCCCATGGATGAAAGGCTGCATCTGCTGCCAGGGAAGTGGGAGGAGATAGCACCTGGGAGTGAATGAGGCTGTGCCTGCCTGCCATAATGCTGGCTCCACCTCCCGCTGGGCTGCTGTCGCCTCTGCCCCTCACACTGAAAGGAGTTCCCTATAACCAGTTCTAGCTGGTTCTCACACTGCCTGCACCCTTTAGACAAAGGATTTTATAGTATAAAAAGGGTGCTGTGACACTCTAAAAATGTTATTGTTTCTGACTTGAATCTGCCAGGGGCGTGCTGCCCCTGGACACCAGATGGCCTTTCCTGGCTGCCCGGAGGACTTCTGGGGGACCCCTCTGCCTTGCCTGGGCTGATTGATGGGGACTTTGCTTTGCCCCTTGGAATCTCTGGGACCTTTGGCAGCATGGAGAAGCTGCATTTTCCTGCAGAGACCTTTTTCTTGCCTTTAACCGGTATTTATAGCGCCTGGAAGCGCTGTATTTCTGCCCTGTGCGCCTGGGAGCGCTTTTATTTTTACTAGGACCTTGTTGGTCCTCTAGCACTTGGTAGCGCTTTTATTCCCCGTTTTTATTTTGATTATTTAAAGCCAGTGCCCACCAGGCATTGCCCCGTGTTCTCACCGCCGCTGCCGGGGGCCTGACATTGACCAGAAGCTGTTTCCCCGTTCCGCAAAGCTGCGGAGAAAGAAACGAAGGGGCCGCGACCTGATTGGTCGAGCATCGAAAGGAGCCGCGCTCTGATTGGCATTTGCCGTAGGCCTGCCCCCGAGAGCCGCGCTCCGATTTGCTACATGGCTGAAGACACTGCCACCTCACGAGGGGCTCGACTTGGGAGCCGCGCTCCGATTGGCGAGGAGCTGCGGTGTGACGAGGGAGCCCCGATACACATTGTTGGTGTCCGCCCCCCCAGTAGCGCGATCTCGCGCTCGTTGTTGGGAAGGCGCGAGGGCTCCAGTGGCATAGCTTGTGGTCGAGCCCCCGAGCGGGGCTCCTAAGTTACCTGGGAGCATTTGCCCCGTAGAGACCCGGAAGATAGATTAAGGAGCCCAGAGAGGCTCCAGGCGCCATTAACATTGCGAGTCCTCCGAGAGGGACTCCCGACCGGCCATATTGATTTACGAGCCCTGAGAGGCTCGAGGGCTGGTACTTTTGTTCACGAGTCCCCAGAGGGGGGATTCCAACGATGGGCATGTGTTTTCAGAGCCTGTGTGGCTCCAACATGTGTAGAGTGTTTCCAGAGCCTGTGTGGCTCCAGCAGTGGGCGCAGTTTGCGCCTAAGGGTCAGTGAGGACCCTGTCGCAGTTTTTGATTCACAGCTGCCCAGCAATTAGTGGGCAGCTGCACCATTTAGGCCCTGACATTGAAGCACAGGGCGTTCTAGCCCCAACAAGGCCAGTTGGGCCTAGGGACTGCCACAAGTGGTGGCTTACGTAAGTTTTGCGCAATTGTGTGGTTTTAGTACAGCTCTGAATGTGTTTTTATGCATTATGTGTTTTTGCGCTATTGAGTTATGTTCTGGCACCTCTGAATTTTTTTATGCATCATGTGTCTTCCCTTGATTTTACACCTCTGAATGTGTTGGTTTATGCATCATGTGTTTTTCCTTCCTTACACCTCTGAATGTTTAAGGCATCATGTGTTCTCTTCGGTACCTCTGAATGTGTTTTTGATGCATCATGTGCCTTGTTATTACACCGCTGAATGTATGTTTTATGCATCATGTGTTTTTCCTTCCCTACACCTCTGAATGTTGGTTTTGCATCATGTGTAATGTGTTCTTACCTATACCCCTAAATGTATTGTGATACTTAGGTGGTTGTTCTTTCTAGTACAGGTGGTCCTAGTGAGGTCCTGGTTCCCTGCGTGACATTCTCCTAAGGTGTTCAGGGTTGCGTAAGTGGTACTTACCTGTTCCCAGTAGTTACTGGATGTGATTTATAACTGTTATCTTGTGCTATACTTATTCTATTTCTAAAAGTGTTGATTCTGACAGTGGCCCATGTGGCCCTGTCCTGTAAATATTCCCTTGTGAATATTGCCCGTGCCAGTTGGCACAATGTACATGTGCGATTTCTATCTGATGTGTTTTGACAATACAAAAGTTATTTTTATATAACCCTGTGTGGAGTTCCTTTTGTGGTGTGCATAGGATGTTGTTGCTGTTGTGTGCTGGCGCAAATGCTTTACACATTGCCTCCGGGATAAGCCTTTCTGCTCGTACCAAGGTACCAAGGGGGTGAGCAGGGGTTATCTTGGCGTGTGACTCCCTTGCCCTGACTAGAAAGGTGGTTTCTGCCTAGCTTTGGCGTCAGCCTTAGCCAACCAGAAATAGCCAGTTCTAACAGACGTTTGACATCTTCCACTAATCGCCAGCATCTGCTGATTCAAGGTTCGGTTGACATCTTCCACTAATCGCCAACATCTGCTGATTCAAGGTACGTTTGACATCTTCCACTAATCGCCAACATCTGCTGATTCAAGGTACGTTTGACATCTTCCACTAATCGCCAATATCTGCTGATTCATTCAAGGTTCGGTTGACATCTTCACTAATCGCCAACATCTGCTGATTCAAGGTTCGTTGACATCTTTCACTAATCGCCAACATCTGCTGATTCAAGGTACGGTTGACATCTTCCACTAATCGCCAACATCTGCTGATTCAAGGTACTATTGACATCTTTAACTGACCACCAATGTCTATTAATTCAAGGCACGGTTGACATTTTTGAAAAGCAAGCAACATCTACCCACATAAGGTACTTTTGACATCTTCAACTGACCACCAGTGTTTGCCAATTCAAGACACAGGTGACAATCTCAACAGACTGCTGATGCCTGCCAATTCAAGGTATTGTTGACATCTTCTACTGACCAACAGGGTCTGCCTATTCAAGGTACTTTTGAAATCTTTGACTGACCAGCAACGCCTGCCCATTCGTGGTACTGTGAACATCTATCCCTGACCACCACTATCGGCTGATTCGAGGTGCTATTGACATGTTTTACTAACCACATTCAACTTCTTTGATGGACCAGCTATGGACATGGTCCCAGGCTCACTGAGGGCCTTATATTTTTACCTTGTTGGAACTGCAATCCCCAACAGCCTAACAGTTGTTATGACCCACGGACCTTTACACCCACATGCTCTTGCATGCATGGCTGATGCTTGATCTTACAGTTCCCTGTTAAGTGGCCAAATTCAAATTAAATGCCTTGAGTCTGGCTGGGGTCATCTTGCATATTACAGTGGACTCTTATTTTAGCCTTTGCTCTTTCAAACACTGCGTTTTGATGTTCTTTTCAGCCTGTGGGCATTACGCTTGTTGTCGACTTACTGGTCCTCAGCACAAGTGGTAGCAGGTCCAGCAATTGGGTTTTCTCACCACAGATTCAACAGCAGGAGCAGCCCATCTCTTTCTGAAGTCCTGTTTTGTCTCAGCAGATGGAATCTTTCTTGGTGCCATCTTTCTATCTGAGATCTTTCTATCTGAGTTCCACAGGTTCTGCAGGTGCAGTCCTTCTTCTGTTCTTTGCGAGTCCAGCAGTGTTTTGAGGCTGACCAGTTCAAGGCTTCTCGGGGGAGGTAGATACAGGGGGTGAACACAAGCTCACAAGTCAAAATGTTTAATAGCAGCAATAAATTATTGTCCAGAAAACTACTTGCTTTTATGAAAAAAAGTAGTATTTCTATAAAAACGCAAAGTAAAATACGACATTCAAAACAATAATCACCGTCCTCGGGGTCAGGCTCTAGTGCTTTCCTTTTGCCAGTGGTAGCGACTATTCCCCATTCACTTTAGGCGATAGTCATGTGAAGCCTCACATGCTTATCGCCTATAGCATGTATCGACTATCGACTATAGCCTCACTAGCAGTCTGAGCCTCCGGAGTCTCTCTCTGATTCCAATTGAAGTCAAAAGTGCTGAAGCACAATATGGCGGCAAAATTCCAGTGGGACCATCTGACTTGTTAATCAACCTTACCTGTTCCCGCAGGACCTGCACGACCGGAGTCCCCAAGCATGCACCCACTCAAGAGTGCGGACGCTGCAGCAGCTGTCTCTAGTGAATACCGCACACACCGCTCTGCAGGAGCAGCGGTTAGTTTTCCTCAAGTTCCTCACACACGGTACTGCATGGACCGCAGTAGGGTGTCTTCAATGCTCCTCTGATTCTGGTAAGTTTCATTGCATCCTCCCCACATGTGGGATGGGGGAATTTAACGTTCTTCGTGTGCATCCTCGGTTGAGCTTGAGCCCACAAGGGTTGCTACAGTGGCCTCTCCCTCTTAACTACAATCTCACTAGACCAGGCTCCCTGCCTTTTGCCGGTGGCCCCACCTGGCATACAGGGTCACCGTCCACACACCGTCCATGGGCTATGACCCGATGGCCTGTCAGTAATCTTCGGGGACCTCACCTGGCATATGGGGTTCCTGGCTTTTCTCTGCACATGGACTATGACCTAACGGGTGCAGACGTCATCTCCTCACACATCGCTTCAGAGATCCAATCGCCAGTAACTCCCACTGGGCTATCTCCCTCCAGGGCTCTCCTCTACCTCAAAGGGCACATTGATATTGATACACAGGCAGGCGCTGGTGCTCCAGGCTCCTGGGGTAGGTGGTCTTGGATTCCCTGGATGATGTCGCCTCACCCAGCAGGAAGAGAGGCAGGCCTTGGCCCCCAGTCCTGGTCACAGGCAGAAGCATTCAACACACACACTGCACAGCACTGCACTCTCCATGTATTGTACCAATCATAGGCATAATACACCGAGGGCATGTATACAACACACACACACACTGGATAGCACCACCTGCTAACCTGATGTAGGCCATGGGTGAGCTAAGCACACAGCAGAGGTCCATTACATTGGTGAGCCTGTAGGCTTCACTCCAGTGACGCATTTTAAAAGGGACCTGTCCCTTCCTACTGATCACTACACGGTGTGCAGCCATCACCGCCCTCCTGCTACTTATCACCTGACCGAGGCAGCCGCCTTTCACCACTATGAGGGTAGAGCTTTGGGTGCAAGGAAGTTGTAGGCCTTTATTGTAATTCTTGTTTTTATATCAGTAAAGAAAGACAGCATAACCCTTGTCTCTCTGTCCTTAATAGCTTTAAAAATTATTGTTGTGAAAGCTGCAAATTGTTTACTCACACCCCCTCCTCAAGGAGGCTGAGAGTGCATGCCCGAGCTTTCAGGTGTCCCTGGCGTGGCTCTCAGGGGCCAGAGCCGGATTTGAGCTACCCAAGAAAGACAGGGCAGACCACACACGCCAACATCTTACAACTAGAAAATGGGTGGTTTGGGGAAAAATAAATCGGGTTAATGATATATTGAAGCAGAGACAATTTCAGACTTGAGACAGCTAAAATGTAATGTATTGGCATTTATATAGCGCACTACTTACCCGTAGGGTCCCAAGGCGCTTCGACCGCTGCGAAACCCTTCCTGGCTTCCCTGAGAGATGGTCCCTTAATGGGTATCTCCAGGGTGAGACCAGGCATCCCCGGCAGTCTGGTGGGGCCGTTAGTGAAGATGAGGCAAGCTAATGCCCAGAGTTGCCGAGTGTGATCGCTGATCAGAGTGGGCACCGAGGCGAGAGAATTATCGAGTCCGCTGACCCTGGTCCAGAAGCCTGCCGCACCGGGAATCGAACCCTGGTCCCGGGCCGTCCTCTGCTCTCGGGTCTGCCGCCTCTAACCAGTGAGCCACACTACTTCAGAGATCCAAAAGCCATTTTTGGCATTTAGGATGGTGAGTCTCCCTTCTGAATCGACTCTGCTGGCATGTCTAAACCACGTGGTCACCGGAACTAGAATCTTTTTCCAACAATCCCTGGTAGCGCCCATAAGCTCGGGGAGGCAGGAAGCACTTTGAGATTTACAAACTGTGGGATTGTGCAACAGGCAAGCCGCTTCCCTGGACTCCTCGAGACAAAGCCCTACAGGTGGCGGCATCAGTGGACTCTTTTCCTGTCTTTTGAGGTCAGTGCTTGAACTGGGAGAATACTCTGGGCACACACAAGCTGGAGGTTCAGCAGAAAGCAGATGGAAGAGCAGAATCATGAGGCGCAGAGGCACAAACCTTCATCCTTGCCCCAAGTTTGAATCATCCTAAAGAATCTTAAAAATGTAATGTACCTGCTATATGCAGATCAAGGGTTTGGATTGCATGAACTAGAGTTTATGGGGTTGTTGCGGTTGTTGCTGAGAATCTTTGTAATGCGCAGGCCTCAAGATTCATGTCCTGGTAAAATATCTCAGTGGGTTGTGTACAAGATAGAAGCAGCTGCTTGTCACCTGCAAGACACGCACTTTGACCCTTGCAGTTTATCTAATCGTTCATATTGCCAAGTCTGATAAAAAAACTGCATTCAGCGGAAATACATATTTTTCGGGTTAACAAATCAGTTTGTATTCTACGCTTTGTCAAGAATGGCTAGTTGTGTAATTACACACTTGCATACATTCCAACCATGCAGAGCTTGACACAAAAATAATTTCCCCTCCTGATGCATCTGGTGGCGGGCAGGGTAAGTGACACTCCGTGTATCTTTGTTTCTTGATGGACTGCTGAGTCTGCTGGCTGTGTGTAGCTGCCAAGCTGGGCTCTCATTGGGTCCCAGCCAGGACACAATGCAGGCCACAGCAGCTGATGATTGTCCTATAGGTGAGGAGCCCATGCTGGGATTTATCAACAGAAGAGCCTCTAAACTCCCCAGATCCCCTGCAAGCTGTTGCTGAGCATGGCAAACACACTGAGAGGCAAATGTATTATTATAATCAAAATGCTGCTGGTGGGCCTGCAGCACTGGTTGTGCCACCAACAGAAGCAGCCTTGTAAAATGTGCCTAAGGTCTTCCATTGCAGAGCCTGCGTGCAGTCTGGTGCTGTCATGCTGAGTGGGCAAGTGCACCCACTTCCCAGTCCCTAAACCTTCCCCTTTCTTCATATCAGACACCCCTATGGTAGGCCCAAGGGCAGGGTGCATTGTAAGTATAAGGTAGGACAAGCCCTGATGTGTGTGGCATGTCCTAATAGTGAATTGCAGCCATTTTCGCTTTTCACTATTGCAAGGCTACCTGTTCTCCATTGACCAGAATGGGCTAGTAGAGTTATTACATTTTATAATCCTAACCGACTCAGAGAACATGGTAGAAATGCAAGTTTAGTATGCCTGAACTCAGAATAATAAAATACATCTTTTAGTGAAGTTTATTTTAATATTCTGTGTTTGCAAATACCACTTTTGGAAAGTAGGTATTTGCTTGTCTAAGCATTCAAACCTGCCTCTGCTAGGTTGTGTATTCCTATGTCTGGTCTTGAGAGTGACAGGGCTTGGGAATTCCAGGAGACAGGCTGGGTCACCCAGTGGTGAATAGAGAGATCTGCATCTAGATGGGAGGGAGTAGTTGCTCCTGAACCTTGAATAGGGCTGTGCCTGCCTTCCACAATGCTGGCTTCACCACCTGGGGAGTGGCTGATGTCTCTGCCCTGCACACTGAAACAAGAGAAGGAGTTCTGTCAACAAAGTGCTCCAGAACTGTACTTGCCATCCACAATGCTGACTCCACCTCCTGTGGGGTGTCTGATGTTTCTGCCCTGCACTCTGAAAGGAAAGGAGAATTCTGGTAAACGGAGTGCTTCAGAACTGGTTTGGACTGGGCAAAGGCCCCTCTCCCCTCAGAGAACAAATGATTTTGGGGTATAAATATTGGGACCCTGATCCCATGAAATTAGATCACTTTTGGACTACAAGAAGAAACCTTTACTGAGGGGCAGGTCTTTTGCACGTCGTACTCCGCGTATGCCAGGGGGGCGCTGATTTGGATTAGAGCTGGGGTTCCCTTCCAGGTCACGAAATCGATGGTGGACCCGGAGGGGCGCTATGTGGCCATTTCGGGCACACTGGGGGGGAGGGACCTGAACGTTTGCTGTGTCTACGCACCCAATATGGACCAAGTTGCCTTCTTTTCCAGGTTATCGGGCTCGTTGGCCCACTTCTTCTCCGGGCCCCTTTTGCTCGGTGGAGATTTCAACTCAGTAATGGATGTGGAGACTGATCGCTCGCATCCGCCTCTCCCTGACTCTCCGGTTCGCCGTGTGGCTAAAGGTCGTGGGGACTGGCAGATGCATTGGGGGCTGACGGATATTTGGAGGGCGCAGCATCCTGCCGCGAGAGATTATTCCTACTTCTCGAGACTGCACCAGCTACACGTCAGACTAGACGGATTCCTTGGCTCGGCGGCACTGGTTTCAGCGGCGGTCCGGTCTGAGTATTTAACCAGGACCATCTCAGATCATAATCCCCTCCTGCTGGACCTTCGCTGGCTTCCTGGGGTACCTGCGGTGCCCACCTGGAGGTTACGTCCCGTGATCCTTGAGGACAGTGTCTTCAAAGCGGACCTAGGAGATAAGATCTCGGAATATTTCGCTTCCAACAGGGGCACTGCGGGCTCAAGGGCGCTAGAATGGGACGCTTTTAAGGTGGTGGTGAGGGGTTATTGCATCTCTAAAAAGGTAGGCATAAGGCGGGTTATCCTTGACGACTTAGCTACTGCGGATCGGAAGCTCCGTGAGTTGGAGCTCCGCCGCCCCGGGCACCCTGAACTCCAGGAGCGCGCGGTAGAGGCGAAGGAAGCGGTGGCGGCGGAGGTTGAACGGCTGCGCTGTTTCGATTACAAGGCTTATACGGTTAGGTCCCTTGCAGAGGGGGACAGGTCGAGCGCACTATTAGCATGGCTGGCTAACCCCACGCGCCAGGCCTCACTGACGACGTCCATGCGCATGGCAGACGGGACCGAAGTGCACACTCAGCCCGAGATCCTGAGCTGCTACCTGCGCTACTACGAACGCTTGTACCGCAGTCGCTCTGCCGGAGACCCTGACTTGCTTGATGATTATCTACGACCCCTGGAGCTCCCGATGGTGGAGCCTGACGTGGCGAAAACCCTGGGGTCAGACATTGAACTGGGGGAGATCCGCAGTGCCATTAAAAAGATGGCGAGGAATAAGACCCCGGGCCTAGACGGCCTTCCTGTTGAATTTTATGCAGCTTATGTTGACCTCCTAGCACCAAGGCTATTGATAGTATACAGAGAGGCGAAGAGACTTGGTCGGCTCCCCGGCTCGATGTGCGAGGCCTTAGTGGTGCCCCTTCTCAAGCCGGGAAGGGACTCGTCCGATCCGGCGTCCTACCGTCCCTTATCAATGCTAACGGTCGACTATAAAATACTAAGCTGCATCTTGGCTTCGAGGCTGCTGGGTCACATGGGCTCCCTGGTACACGAAGACCAGGCTGGATTCATCCCCAAGCGAAACACGACCATGAACATCCGTAGGTTGTTCCGCTTGTTGGGAGAACCGCTCGTGGACGCCCCGTGCCCGGTGGTCCTATCGGTGGACTTAGAGAAGGCCTTTGACAGCCTCGAATGGGACTACCTGCGCACTGTGTTACTGCGATTCGGCCTCGGCGAGGGTTTCATCAGATGGACAACGGTCCTATACGCCTCGGCATCGGCCAGGGTTCGGGCAGGCCCGCTGGTTTCCTCACGATACCCGGTGGAGAGGGGCACGAGACAGGGTTGTTCGTTATCCCCGCTTCTCTTCGCGCTGGCGGTGGAGCCACTGGCTCTGCTACTCCGATCGGGAACCCATTATAATGGCCTGCGGACACCCTCGGGCCCACATTACATCTCGCTCTGCGCCGATGACCTGTTGCTCTTCCTGGAGGACCCGGTTACTGCCCTGCAGGGGGCTGTGACGGCGCTCACGGCGTTTGGGGAGGTCTCGGGCCTTCGAGTGAACTGGGCCAAGACCTGTCTCTTCCCGGTTCGCAGAGGAACGCCTAGCCCTGTTGTCGGTGGAGAGATTAGATGGGAACCTGACTGCTTTAAATACCTAGGGGTGTACGTTTACCATGAACCAGCTGACCTCCTGGATGGGAATATTGCTCGCAGCACCCGAGCGCTACGGGGTAATATGGATTTCTGGGCGACGCTACCGCTCTCGGTGGCAGGGCGGATTGCTTTGCTCAAAATGGTGGCGCTCCCCCGGTTGCTGTATTATTTCCGAACGCTACCGATCTGGGTCCCACCGGCCACATTTGGACTCTTACGGTCGATGATAGTCGGATTCCTCTGGGGCTCGGGCCGCCGAAGAGTGGCCCTCAAGACCCTGATGAGACCGAAAGACGAGGGTGGGCTTGCGGTACCGGACTTCGAAAAATACTACCTAGCGGCGCAATTACAGACCCTCACCCAGGAGATAGCTAGGGAATTCCGAGGCCCGGAGGACAGGAGGGGCACGGGGATGGCCAGACATGTTCTCTCCTTCATAGCGCTGCGACAGCGGCTGGCTTTACAGGACTTATCGATGGAGGAGAAGACCATTCGCTTGTGCTGGAACCGGGTCCATGCCCGGGGCCAGCTGCGAATACCGTATGCGCCCGAAATACCTTTGGGCATGCTGACGGCTCTGCCCCATGGCGGTGATTGGTCGCTGTTAGCGGACTGGGAAGATGCGGGCCTACAATTGGTAGGAGACCTCTACGAGGACGGGGCGCTTTTGCCCTTTCAGGAGCTCATTGACCGCTTCGAGGTTCCTCGCGGTGACTTTCTGTTGCACTCGGCCCTGGTCCGAGCGATCCAGGCACACTGGAAGCACGGGCAAGAGGAACCCCCTACATCTCCGGTGTGCCAATACGTCATGATGTCTGCGGGTACGGTGAAGGCGGTCACTTGCCTCTACGGCAGACTAATCAATGAGGGGCTGGCCCCCCTCACCACTTTGAGAACCCGTTGGGAGGAGGACATAGGTAAGGAGATCCCAGAGACGACCTGGTCCCAACTCATGCGACGAGCCTGGAAGGGCACGCGTCACGCCCGATTTCAACTGGTCCATTACTATATACTTCACAGGGCATATCTGACCCCGGCGAAAATCAAACAGTATTTTGCTACGGACACTGCGGACTGCCCCAGGTGCCAGGCACCGGAGGCAGACCTCCTCCACATGTTCTGGTCCTGCCCGGGATTGTCTTTATACTGGACGGAAGTGGGGAAGACCCTGGAGGAGGTAACAGGGAGGTCATTATTGGTTGATGCAGCAGTGGGACTCCTCCACTGGTTTCCACATACCCCCAAAAACAAAATTACTAGCAAATTTATTGACTTGGGGCTTCTCCTTGCGAAACGAGAGGTGACAAGGAACTGGAAGGCACGGGTCGGTCCGACGGGAGGCCGATGGCACAGCAAACTCTTGAAATGGGCAGCGGGAGAAAGCACGCTGAGATATCAGTTAGCTAGGAGACAGCATAACGAGAAGGCGCAGGAGGCAGCGCTAGAATGGGAGACATTGGTACAGGCCCTAAGGGATTATTGCGCCCCCAGCGACTCCGACAGTGAGGAAGCAGCTCGCCCCGAGTCCTGATAGGCGATTACACCTTTCAGATCTGATACTCTCCTCATGGGTCCTCTTACCAATCCTACTGCAGTTGTTGCCGTGCACTGATGGCGGGGTGGGGCGGGGATTAATTTGGTTTATAGTGTTTTGAGGGAGGGGTTTTCTTTTGGTTTTGTGGGCTTGTTTAGAAAAGCAGATGACGGGCGATGGATCATCCGGACCAGCTTCAACTTCCTGTTGAGCCCCCCTTGGATTATGCCGCCCAACCATTGGGCTATGGGCTGAACGGCTGTGTACATATTGCTGGGGGACGGAGGGTTGCATTTCATTGACTTTGGTTTGATTTATAATGCTGGTCAAGTATGTAACAATCTACCAATTCCTGCAATAAAAATATATTTAATAAAAAAAAATAATAAAAAAAAGAAGAAACCTTTACTGAGGAGAGGAACCTGAAGAAACTGAGGAGAGACTATTCCCAAGCTGACGTGCTGCTTTGAGGATTGGCCTGCAGTGGCTGCCTTACTGCCAAAGGAAGGAGAAAGGAACTTTGTGTACTTTGCTTTCAACTTCTGAAGGATTTTCAGGGGCTTGGAAAAGAGCTTGCCTCCTGCTGAAGTCTCAAGGACAACAGACTTAATCCCCAGCTCACCAGAGGTCATTTGGAAGTGCCTGCCGCTGTTTTGGCCTTCTGAGGAATTGCGTGTCGCAAGGAGCTGGAAGCGCGACTCAACGAGAAGCCGTCGCTGGGCCTGCCGTCGCAACTCTGAAGGAGGGTGTCGCTGCTGTAACTATCGCACTGCACCGCATCGGAGAGAAGCGTGCTGCAACGAAGAGGACGCGTGTCGCCGACGCTGCTGCTGCCGTTGCAACTCCGAAGGAGGGTATTGCCGCTGTAGTTGTCGCACTGCACCGCATCAGGAGAAGAATCTGCCAACGAGGACCAAGAGCACCTCGCATCCCCGAAAAGCGCGCCACCGTCGGAGCTGCTGCCTTCGCATCGTGGATGTCGCCGATGTAGTTGTCACATTGAGCGGAAGCTTCACGCATCGTGGAAGAAGAGCGTCGCCGCTGGAGCTGTTGCCGTCGCATTGTAAGGGTGTCGCCTCTGCAGCCATAAATCGAACCGCGGACTTCTCGCATTCCCGAGGAGCGTGCCGCATCTGAAAGATCTTCACGTCTTTATTTCTTTGTATCTGAACTTTGCCGCATTTCTCATCGCTGCGACATTGCTGGTAGTGGAAGCGCAACGCAACCTAAGGTACATTGACGCAGAGTGTCGCATCTAAGAACTGAACTAAACTAAGCTTAAATCTACCATCGTAAAGTAATCATATGTGTATTTTTTGTCGTTTATGGTCTTGTGGTAACTGTATATAAAGTCTACTTATTTTTTATATAAAACCTGTGTGGTGTCCATTTGTAATGTTGTCACTGGGTTACTGTATGTGGTCACAACTGCTTAACTTACGACGTCTCTGAAATCTATATGCAAAAAGTTGGAACGAAAATGGCGCGCTTATTACGATCCTGGGGCCAAACAAACTTACAAAGATGCTCTTACCAAATACCATTCCCTTTGTAACACAGCCAAGGCGGAACATGTTAATCTCACCTTTCTTAATGCTCAGAATCGACCTAAAGCCTTATTTAAAGCTGTGCAGGAACTTTCGGGCATGACCTGCCTGCCCAAAGCTCCCTGCCTGGATGAAACGCAATGCAACTCCTTGGCAGAATTTTTTACTGCCAAGATTGACACCATCTATACTAACTTTGGAGTTCCTACTCACATTGCATCATCTCCTGAGCCGGCCATATCTGCATCCTTGTATGAATCAGAAAAAAATGTGCAAATGTGTCCACCCTCCCCGCTTCAGCTGACTGCATGGGACCCTCTTACTATCACTTCTCTGCAGGATATCCTGGGTTGCATTAAATCTGGTTCCCCCTTGGATCCCATGCCCCCACAAATCCTTCTAACTCTTGATTCTCATGCACTCACTTTAATTTTAGAACTCCTTAATGCTTCACTCAGAGAAGCCAAGGTTCCGAGTACGTGGAAGCGCGCAATGATTGTGCCCCTACTAAAGAAAGCGAATGCCGATCCCAATAATCCAGCTAATTTTTGTCCCATCTCACTCCTTCTGGTCTGCTCCAAAATCCTGGAAAAGCACATTAACAAACAGCTCACCACTTACATTGAAGCAGACAACTTTCTCCATCAGTCTCAGTCTGGTTTTAGGGCTGGCTTCTCTACCGAGTCTACTCTTCTTGGGGTCTCTGAGACCATCTGGTGCCAGGTAGACAGAGGGGAAACTGTGGCACTCATCCTACTGGATTTGAGTGCCGCTTTCGACACTGTTTTCCATTCCATCCTTCTCTCTGCCATTAAGTCCATCGGCATCAGTGGCTCAGCTCTCGGTTGGGTGGCCAGCTATCTCTCTGACCGTTCCTTCCAAGTTTTCTCCCCTTCCTCAGGTTCCAAAATTCATCACTCCACTCATGGCATCCCTCAGGGCTCTATCTTGAGTCCACTATTCTTCAACTTGTACGTAAGACCCCTTGCTACCATTGCGGAGCAAGCCGGACTTACCATCTATTCTTACGCCAATGATACTCGGATCATCTATTCAATCTCCACAGGTCGAAATTCCACTACATCATCCCTTCTCTCTGGTCTCAATAACATAGCTAGTTGGATGCACGACAATAAATTAAAATTAAATGGGGATAAGACCGAGCTTCTCTTGTTTGGCCACAATACCACACTCTGGGGTACCCACCATTGGCCACAGCAAATGGGTCCCCTACCTGTTCCCTCCAAGACAGCTGGCAACCTAGGCATCATATTTGATAATCAGCGATCGATGAGGCAACATGTGATCAAGGTCTCTGCCACCTGTATTACCATCATCAAATGGCTGAGAAAGATCATATGGATGCTTCCCCATGACACCCAGAAAACCGTAGTCCAAGCGTTAATTACATCTCGGCTGGACTACGGGAATGTTATTTTTCTGGGTGCATGCAAGGAGGTGACTCGTAAACTTCAGATGGTTCAAAACATGGCTGTTCGATTACTCTGTAATCTCCCCAGAACCTCTTCCACTTCTGCTTCTCTGCGTAGCCTACACTGGCTCCGTATTGAAAATCGCTCCAAATTTAAGACCCTCTGTATCATGCACCTTATCAAGTCAGGTAATGCCCCTCTTTATTTAAGCACCCTGGTCCAACACTATTGTCCCCCCCCCGCACTCTTTGTTCGTCTACCCAACATAGATATCAGGTGCCTCGTATTAGGAGAGCCAGAATGGGCGGCCGCTCATTCACTTACCTGGCTCCTTCTCTGTGGAATGCCCTACCTCTTTCCTTACGCTCTGATTCCTGCTATCTAAGGTTCCGCAGAGACCTCAAGACCTGGTTATTTAACCTAAAGACCCTCGATGTTTTCTAGAGTCCGTCTTTTGCAACTACCCCGTCCTCCCTCTTTTTGTTTAGCGCCGGGAAACCTCCGGGTAGCTGTGCGCTGTATAAAATTAAATATAATAATAATTGTGAGAAGTTGGCCCGATATGCAACGTTCGCTATTCTAGCGACCGCTATGTATCGTTCCAACGACCCTTATGGTGTTTGGTTGTAAGTCAACCTATAGACCAGCTATCCTAGTAGCGTGGATACGAGCAGTCTAAGGCTAAAGACTCGAGAGGGCGTGTTAAGCCAGCTGTTTACCACACATGTACCCCTTGAACACCAAGTGAAAGGACACCACACAAGCGTTATGAAAATAAACAGGATATTTATTAAGACTCACAACAGCCCTGTACTCTTTATGAGGACAGGGTACTAAGCACAAACCAAATCTCTTAGGAAAATACTTCAAGTGCACAATTAAAACAAGTGTCCGAGGACACGGAAAGTTTAAGGTCTCGGGCGGACCCGATAAGGAAAGTCGGAAGCGAGGGACTCGGGACCCTAGAGTAAAGAGGCTATGCAGGCACCGAAATGCCGAGTTACCTAGCCACGAGGGCTGCGGCTGCACAAGTCTTACAGGCGTCGGGGTCTTCGCTGACGAGCCAGGAGCCGGAAGAAAAGGAGTTGCTGGCCGGCGACCAGGGATGAATAGTTCGTAGAGATCCAAGCCTGGATCAGAGATTGATGATACCTGAAAGCAGAGGGGACCAAGTTCGTACTACTAGCCAGTAGTCAGAGGGTACCAGGAAGGCACCGGTTGGCCGTCACCCCGACCAGGTGAGTGGGCGACGCTAGGCTCTGCAGTCTCACGGACCAGGAGGCGTTGTCGGCGACCACGGCGGAGGTGCGAGCTGTCCCACGAAGGATGATGCTGTCGGCGTCGCTGGGCCCAGGATGGGGCAACAAGCCTTGGCAGATCTCAGGGCCACGTGGTGGGCCTAAGCTGGCGTCTTGAGTGGACCAGGAGGGTCCGGGGTGCTTCTCGCAAAGATGGAAGCAAGGGCCGGTCTGGAGCAACCAGACCAGCAGTGTTGATTGTCGGATGTCGTCACAGAAGGGCACAAGCCAGCGGCTAGTGACCAGACAACGTGCTGAGCAGCAAGCAGAAGGGCCCCACGCAGATCGTGGAGATGCTGGGAGACTGTACTTCGGTGCTGGAGCGGCTCAGGGTCGGGGCTTCTCGGACCCCGGAGCACTCACCAGAGAATTGCTTCGATGGTCGTGCTGGTTTAAGAGCGTGCAGGTTCTGATGATGGCCGGTCCCTCGAGGTCTCGTCGCACCCACAGATCACAGCTGAGCTGATGACGTGGGTAGAGGTCAGAGGTGCCAGGGAAGCCGGTTCTCGTCGAGCTGGGCCGTCGGATTCCTTGAGGAAGGACTTACAGCAAACCGCAGAGTTCTTAGATGGTGCCTGCTGATGCAGGGTGACTACTCCTTAGTCACAAGGGAGAAATCTTGAGAAGAGTCTTGAATGTCCTTTCGTAGAAAGTAGTTCTTGATTCAAAGATGATCTAATTTGGAAGGGTCCCCGCTCCGGCCTTTATTCTAAAGAAAGGGGTGGGTACATGACTAGGTCCTGCCCTAAGGGTGGGACCAGGAAGGGGGGTAGTTACACCCCTCTCCCCTGCCGGACTTTCCCCAGGCCAGGGCTGGTGCCCCTGGAACTGGTTCTAACCGGCAGATGCGTAGTGAGCACCGGGGTGCCACTCCGCAGTCACCTTCTCGCAAAAGCCCTACCTACCCAGAATACACAAACCCTGTCTGGGACGGTGCGAACACCGCCCTCGACAGGAAACCCTTTGTCTAAGCGCTCCTCGCTGGAAGGACTCCCAGCAGCAGGAGGTCAGACTCGTGTCTGTGGTGGCAGCATCCATTTTGTGGAGCTGAGGCTTTAGTTAACTTTAACCGGGGTTCACAGTTACGTACATGTCGTGTCCCTCTAGAAGGGCGGAATGCTAACCTCGTCGCCAGGGTTGGTGAGAGGGCAGCATCCCGATTCGTATGACACCTTACTCGACATGCCTTGATAACGCGATACCGGAGTTACCGATATGGTACGCGTTATCATGGAACAGCCATTGGGTCTTGATTCCGCAAGCTGCAACCGGGCTCGGCTCGGGCCAGAACACAGTTCACACGAGCCCACGCACTCTGCCTTCAGGATTGTCAAGGCCTGCCATAGGAGTGACTGATAGGAACTCGGGTGTCCATTGTATGGTTAGATATAGAGCTACTATATCTAAAGCAAAGGGTGATTACACGTCTTCACCCCAGCTGTCATGCAGCCAGTTGTGTCAAATTTAGGAGGCCAGCCAGGGGTGGCATAATACATGCTGCAGCCCCGGGCGGCCCTGGGTACACCCATGCCCTGAGTTACAGGGTCTGATAGGGTGGCCCAGTACCAATTGGAAATGTACCTAGGGTACATGGAATCCATTTTAAAGAGAGAGCAGTAGGCCTGGGGTCCTGATTGGCAGGGTCCCAGGTCGACTATGTCCAAAACCAGCTAAAACACAGGGCAAAAAGTTGGGGGCAACCATAGTCAGGATGTACCTTCCTACAATAATAATAATAATAAGCCTTGACTGCTCACACCACACTACCTAGAGGATGAGCAGGGGTTATTTTAGGAGTGTAATCCCCCTATCCTGACTAGAGGAGAGGGTCCCTATTTGTCACAAGTACCTACCTGTGCCAACTAGAGACCCCCAAATCTAACAAGGTGTAACAAGGAGAAATATCTGTTTTTCTCCTCGGTGCTTCCTCTTTATATGCTGCACACATGGAAAGAGGACTGTGCCTCCAAGGTTTACTTTTGTCAAGAAGGTGTCCCTTTTGCCACAAAAACCCTTCTGCCTGTAACGTGAGCACCCTTGCACTATGGGCGGTGCCTGCGTTAGTGCAAGGCAGCACACAGAGAGAGCAGAATTGCTCTGTATCTCTGTAAATATAGAGCATTTGTTCTCTCTCCCTGTCACACAGTGTGGTACAGTGTGCTCCCTTGCTGCGCTGGGCTGCGCTGCGAAGCGTGAAAAAAGAGCAAAGTAACCTTTGCTTGGAACCGTGGTAGAATAAAAAGGCAGTTCCAGTGCTGTCATGGGGACACCTGTACTAGCCACTGTAGACCCCAATATGAATTCGCCAATAGCTCCATCAGGAAACACAGTGGCTGGAATTATTGATTACAGATGGTAGCTCTCCATGAGTAATTGGAAATTAGAATGTGATCTCCCTGGAATGAGGAATAACCTTCCGGACCCAGAATTACTGTTTCCTTCATTATTGGATGTGCTCCTATTTTAGTGATTTTAAGAAAGATATTTACCACCTTATCAGAGTAAATTCCTGCAGGGTGTGCGTGGGGAGGGGTCTGTGTGAGTCAAGGGTGTTGGGCAGGGGTCGGAGAGGGTCTCTTAGATCTTGGGATTATGTGGCCTCCCCGGGGGAAGCATTATCTGCTACCCCCATAGTGCTGGAAGGCGTGCCTGGGGTCTGGGCTCTGCCTGTGCCCACAGCTCCTGCCTTTCCTTTCCTGTTTTCGTTTGAGTTTGTATCTCCACCTGGGTTCGGTTTTCCAGACCTGGGAATGTTTGGTCCATGTGAATGAATGAATGAGTTTATTTATAGAGCACTACGTCCACTCCAAGGAGTATCTTGGCGCCAGCAGAGAGTGATCGAGATGGTGGCAGCAAATAGTAGAGGTTATCTATGGGGAATAACAATAAAAAATAGTGTCAAATGAGAGGGAACGCAATATTATTGGGAGCAGAAAACATCCATATTTTCAATAGCTTCCTGAAAAGGCGTTCTGATTGAGCTAGTCTCAGTTGGAGTGGCAGAATGTTCCAAGCTCTTGTTCCTAGAACAGCTATGGTTTTGCCTCCTTTTGTTTTTAGACTGTAGTTAGGGACTGCTAAGTAGTTACCTGAAGATGTTCGCAAAAGGCGTTGTGTGGTATAGGGGCGTATTCTGGACCTGCGATATGTCGGCAGTGATGCTTTTAATTGCTTTCTAGGTGATAGTTAAAACTTTAAACAGGATTCTTTTGTGAATTGGTAACCAATGCAGTCCTCTGGGTAGACTAAGCACCAACCTGGCTGCTGCGTTCTGGACTACCTGTAACTTTTTTAAAACAGCCTTATTTACTCCTGCATACAGGCTGTTACAGTAGTCCAAAAATGAAAGAACAAGTGCACCTGCAACTGTTTTCCTTGCATTCATAGGAAGTAGGTCCAGAAACTTCCTCAAGATTTTTATGGTATGAAAGCACATGCCTGCTACAGCCAGTGCTTGGCTGTGGAAAGATAAAGTGGGATCAAACTGAATCCCTAGGTTCCGTGCTGTGTCTGCAGTATTTGGAGGTGGAACTGTGTTTTCAGGCCACCATTGACTGGGCGTGAAGAGATTGACTTTCCCAAACAGCATGATTTCAGTTGGTTTGGCTGTTACATTTCAGATGGTTTAGCTTCATCCAGCTCATGAATGCCGTTAAGCAGTGATAGAATTTTTCTTCTGCTATGGTGGAGTTTTTGTCAAGGATAAGGATGTTCTGTGCGTCTTCTGCATATGTAATGCCTCCGGCTTCAAATGAACTATCAGGACAAGCAATGGGGTCATATAAAGATTAAAGAGCGTTGGGCTTAAGGAAGATCCTTGTGGCACCCCCAATAGTAGCTGTTTTTTTGCAGACTTGTGGTGTCCGAGAGTATCTATGTTGCGTCTGTCTTCTAAAAAAGAAGAAAACCAGGCAAGCACCTTATTGGTAACGTCGCTGGTCGCAAGTCTACCTAGCAGAACGATGTGGGAGGCCGTGTCAAACGCAGCCGATCGGTCCAACAGAATCAGTACTGCATCCTTGCCCTGATCTAGGGCCAGCTTTAGCATCTCTGTAGTGTGAAGCAGCACTAACTCGGTTGAATGGCCAGGTCTAAAACCAGAATGTTTAGGATGTAGAATGTTACCCCTCAGGAAAACATTTAGTTGTTTGTTGTTCAATATCACCACTAGTTTACTCAGCCATGGTAACAGTGAGATTGGTCTGAGATTAGAAAGGGTGGAAGGGTCTGCGATTTTATTTTTTTGGGAGGGTTTTTAAACCCGCAATCTTTCAATTATCTGGTACAGTGGAGGATTGAAATGATGAGGTAATTATTTGTTTTATAGCTCCCTAGTACTCCAGGGGGACAGGGATCAAAGGGTGGTGAGCCAGATTTACAGCTGAGAAGGGCTTGTCTCGATTGTTCCATGCTGATTTCTTGAAAACAAGAGAAATCTCCTGTACCCTGAGGGTGTAGGCTGATTGGCAAGAGGAATGGGCTCAGTGAGATTTTTCCTGAAGTCAGTGATTTTGTTCTCAAAACATGCAGCGATTTTATTGCACACATCCTGTGATGGTATGATTTCTTGATCAAGTATTTTGGGTTTAATATAGGTTTGCACGATATTAAAAATAGCTTTTTAACTTTCCCCTGCTTGATTGATTTGATTAGAGTAGAATGACATTTTTTTCCAGTGTAATTTCCAGCTGCATAAGATTTGTAAATATATGAAACATAATATAATTCTCAAAATGTGTACATCCCTTCTTGATTAACACATTCTTGCATCAAGCAACCAGGGCACGAGTCCGGGGTACAAGCGGGTGGATGCTGTGTACCCTGCCAAGAATTTGGGCCCCACTGAAAAATAAGCTGAATTCTTCCCGGTGTAATTTCCAAACACCGGGACACTTTCAGTAGTGCCTGCACGTTATCTACTTTCGATCCACAACAATGTGCAGGCGGAGAAGGGATGGGGCTGTCTCTTTTCTGACTCCTGATGGGCCCATAAGAAAGGCCCACTTTGAGGGGCCATCAGACCTCCCTTTGTTGGAGTCTCCTGGCTGGCAGCAATCAGGAGTCTCACACCTAGAAGCAAATGCAGCAGAGGGGAACAATGGCTCACACCTTGGTAGTACTTCACACATACTTAGGGGAGGCAGCTTTTCACGTTGTTCAGGCTCTGTTTAGAAGATACGCATGCACTGTAAGAACAGCAGATGTGTTGATCTTTTCCAGCATTTGCACAAAATAAATAGCATTTATATAGCGCATACTACCCCTGAGGAGGCGTTGTAATAATTTAAAAATCCCAATTTTTTCTTTTAAAGCACGATGGATAGAGGAAGCTTTACGCTGACAAAAGGCAACGTTGGTTTATGTGAAGCTTACGAAAGTGTGAACCTTCTGCCTAAATCAGGATGGTTTGCAAGTATACTCGAAATCTGCTCAAATGTACTCATGATAGCCCTGCCAAACATGTACGTGAGGGCTTAAAATCTGATGTCCCTTCTTGTGATGCCACTTCCTGTGATGTCACGCGCCACGATGTCACGCGCTGTGATGCCTCTTGCATACTGATTATACTGATTAATTCGGTTAGTCCCCCCACTTTGTTTTCTAGGAGTTGTGCCCTGCATGCAACCATCAGCGATCCATTGCTCTCCAACTTGGTTCGTGCTCCATAAAAAACAGTGCAGACCACCACATAAAGCACTCAGCTCACCCATCCAAAAACTGGAGGCGAGGCTGGTGAACATGCCGTGGCACAGCATACGTGACATGGACCATATCACAGGTATGAGAAGTGGGACCCCATGGACCTTGTTGGGTAAGATAGAATTCTTTTGGGTGCAGACAGCAGCTCATTCGCTTGGGTCCGCGTGTGACCTCATCTGCTGCTCCAGTGATAGATTCTCCCAGTGAAAGGGTCTGAGAATGTGAATAATGCAGGTGATATGGCTGCCAGAGGCCTGAAGGCACTCTGTGCCCAGCCCCCATCCTGGCTGTCCCTACAGGCCACGGTGGGGACGAAGGATTGTCGCCTGATGAACCACCTCATGGCTACAAAGGGATTTAGCGCTTCATGCTGTTCCATTATGCGTGTGATAAATGGCGCCGCACATTCAAGAAGTCCCCTCGTCCCCTGACACCAGCCGATGATGACTTTGCAGCGTCTGTGGCAGAGCTAAGCACGCAGTTCGCTATGAGCGATCCGTGCTGTACCGGGCGCAACAAGAGGCGGGGGGAATCCATCAACTCATTCTACGCACGCCTGAGGGAGCTAGCGAGCACGTGCACTCTGTGTAACCCCGAAGAAGAGGTGAGGGGGAGGTCATTGAACGGTGCAGCACATTCCAGCTGCGGCTGCAGATTATGAGGGAGCTGGGAAGGATGTGCAAGAAAGTACTAGAACTCTGGAGCATGTTTACAAGCCCCTTGCGCCACCGGAGAGTCATATTTTTTTATGCTCCGGTTGCGCAGTGTGCTGGCCCATATTTAGAAGGCCATGCAAAGCCATTCTGCATTCCTTTTCAAGGCCCTGTTAATATGGCCCCCTTTCACACATTACTCTGCGTAAAAGGGGTGTTCCATGGGTGTTGCTGTGGGTGTCCCCACACAACAAAGCAAACACAAGGAGATGATGAACGGAGCGCTGAAACTTTTCAGATACTCACCCCCAGTCACAGATCTGGGTTTAATCCATCATCGTTCTTTAGCTCACTTTGCCACCCCAAAACAAGGAGATGATGGACGGATCGCTGAAACCTTTGAGACACTCATCCCCAGTCACAGATCTGGGTTGAATCCATCATCGTTCTTTAGCTCACTTCGCCACCCCAGTTCAGACACATCTGTATGCACATCAGTCTTTACCCTCTGCCTCATAGGAACATGCCTCATGTGTTTGCTTTGTTTCCACACAACACCCATGGAATCTGTCTCATTCCCAGATTCACATCGTATCATAAACCTGGGAATGCATCCGATTCTAATGCCTCCCCAGAGGAAGTGCTAAAGTGGCACAACAAGGAGAAATACCTGTATTTCTCTTCGTTGTGCACACATAGAGAGAAGAAAATGCCATCAATGTTTGTTTATGTGCAGGAAGGTGTACCCTCCTGCACAAAGCAATATTCCCTGCAACATAGTCACCCTTGCACTATTGTGCAAGGGTGCCTGGTTTAGCGCTAGACAGCCGATCGTGCACCTGCTCTGGGGAAAGTACAGGGATGCTTTGTATTGCTGTAAATACGTCACAGCCCTGCACTTTCCTAATGACGCAGTGCGGCACAGCAATACGGCTTGCAACACCGCACCACGCTATGTCATGTTCTTGTTAATATGCCCCTCTGTATCCAGAAAAGGAGCCGATGACCACAAACGTCAAAAGTAAGGGAAAAGAAGCAAAGTGCACGGCATCATGAGCCACATATCATGAGCCACAAATCCGAAGCCACAAATCATGGGCCACATGTCATGAGCCGAAAATCATGAGCCAAGGCACAAGGAGAAACAGTAGCAAATCTCAGACAGCGTAATAGAACCTGTGTGTTGACACTGAGGGTGCAGGTGACCACTGGGATATGCGTTCGCCCCTACGCAAAGTCCAATCGTGAACAAATAAAAGTACAGGAGGCGATTTAAGCTTCCAGGTGAGCGTTTGCTTCCTAGTCACTTACGTCCCTGGTAGTACTCCTGAAAAGCTGCACCAGGAGCAGGTTTCCAGGCATACTACCAGGGCTTTCAGGTGACTCTTTAAAAAGTCTTGTAATACCCCTCTGAGTTCTCCTTTCCTAGTAGCGGAGAAGGTTGCATTAAGGAATGGAGCTTTCTCCTGAGGGGGAAACATTTTTCCTCCTGAGAAAATCCCTTAACTTACACCCTCACCAAATCTTGATGTGTTACACTCCTCTTCCCATCCTGCAATGGGATTTACTCCAGCACACAGAACATCTCTGACCATTTATTGGGTATAAGGTGGGATGTAAAGTAGAGGTCTGGAACCAGCTTAGTTGAAAAGGTATTTATTTAAGTTAAGAAGACAACACACCATAGACAGGAGTGCTCCGTGTAAGTCGCAGGCAGGAACTCAAATAACTGTCAGCTGTAACTGTCATAGTGAACTGTCACTGTGGAACGTCTCTGCTGTCAACATTCCAGCTGAGGATATAACAGCCTCGCGCAAGGGAAGGATCGCGCGAGGAAGAGGGAAGGATGCAAATAAGAGGGAAAGGAAGATAATTATACAAAGGAACACAACACATCTCCTTTCCTTGAGGAACCCTAAAGAGGGAACCTTACAACTTGAAAATGCACAGTTAAAAAGGAAGGTTAACTAATCGCAAACAAAGTCTTTATATTTGCTTGGTTTAACCAAGCTGCGACCAAATCTACTGGTGCTGCCTGCTTCTTCCATAGTGTCTCTTTCTGAAATAAGTTCAGGTTCTGACGTATGGCTACCTCCTGAACCTGGGGGCTACCTGTCTCTCTTGGGATAAGATATCTCTTCTCATCCATAGGTTCCAACGCATCCTGTTCTTCCTCAGATATGGTAATGCTACAAACGGAAGGTGATACCTCTGAGGTTCCACTGCTAAGGTCTCTGTATTCACTAACAGACTTAACGAGTTCAAGATCATGACCGTCACTGGTTCCATTACTGCAAGATAGCATAGGTGTGCTATCTCCTTCTCCGTCGGATTCTGATGCCACATGGCACAACCATCCATAGTTGTCATAACCACCCACATAATCCCCTTCGTTCCTGAGCTTACGTTTTGTGATGCCTTGGTTGATAATGTGTTCACTGTTGCCTGCATCGGATCTGGAACAAACAGAAATCGCTGAGGCATACCACACCATCCCATCGCTGAGGAGTGCAGAGTTACAAAATACTTTTTCTACTATTAACGGCGCTGTAAACCTATTCTGTCCTTTTACAATGTGTCCACTCCTTTTGACCCTCACTCTATCTCCTTCTTTGATGTTGATTTGTTTGCAGTTATGTTTACTGCCAAATTTCTCTTTGCACACTTTTTGTGCATCTTGGATTCTTTTTCTGACCATTTCCACCAACAATTCTGTTTTCCTAGCTGTCTTGAGCCATCCTATATTGTCCCTGCCTCTCATGATTTCGAAAGGGCTGACTTGTGTTTTCCCCCTTGGTGTTATCCTGTACGCCCAAATTGTTTTGTTTACTTCCTTCCTCCAACGTTTACCATTATTGTTCGCTAATGAATGGTGCCTTTTATTACCCTAATAAATCTTTCCACAGCACCATTGCCCGCAGTGAATATCTTGTCCATGAATGTGACTAGGTTAAGTGCATCAACCTTCCTGCAAACTTTTATTTCGGGCCACTTAGAGAAGTGGTCTACCAAGACCAGCATGTGCACTAATTCCTCCACAAATCTTAAAAGTCCCATTATATCAATACCCATTCTCTCCCATGGCATGTTGGGGCAGTTCAACGGCTGTAGTGGGGGTCTGAGAGTTATCTGAGTTTCATCAGAATACTCACATTGTGCGCATCTCCTTACCACTCTTTCTATTTCAATATCACAACCTGGCCACCAATGCCAACTCTTAATTCTATGTTTCGTTTTGGTAATGCCTAAGTGTCCCTCATGGCAAATGTTGACTATTCTCTCTCTTAATGTAACCGGTGGTATCACATTTCCTTGTCTTAAGATGAGGTTGTCTTACAGGGACAATTCATTTCTCAGTTCCCAGAAAGGTCTTAACTCACTTTTTAGACATTTCTTTCTAGGCCATCATTCTACAGTGAGTTTATGAACTTCTTGTAATGTTCCATCTTTCAGGAACTCATTTTGCCAATCCTCTTTCTGTATGTTTGGGAACTCCTCATTGATGCTTGCCATGCAGAGTTCTTCTTCCTTTACTCCTCTCTCCATGTTTTGTAAGGGTAGTCTGCTAGGGAAATCTGAGACCACATTTTTGGCTCCTGGCAAGTATAGTACGTCATAATTGTAATCCAAAAGTCTTATCGATAAACATGCCAATCTTGGTGACGCGTTGTATAATCCCTTTACTGTGAATACTTTTGTCAGTGGTTTGTGGTCACAACGTAATATGACCCTTTTTCCCCAAATGTACTGGCGGAAGTGTTCCAGCCCCCACACACAAGCCAAAGCTTCTCGCTCAATAACAGAGTATCTTTACTCAGTGGGAGTTAATGAGCTAGATGCAAATGCGATGGTGACCTCTTTACCAGTGCTTTCAATTTGTGTGAGGACTGCTCCTATACCCTTACCGCTGGTATCCATGGTAAACACACAATTCAGATTAGTATCAAACCCTTGCAGGGGTGGAGAATCACATATTTCGTTTTTAAGGCCCTTAAAACTTTCTTCGCAACATTGTGACCACTCTAACTTGTTTTTAGACTTTAAGAGTGTTCTTATGTTATAAGTTTTTGCCGAAAGTTCCTTACAAATTTGGAGTAGTACTCTACAAGTTCTAAAAATGCTCAATGGTCCTCCTTTTTCTGTGGAACTGGATCATCTTTAATAGCTTTGAGTAGTTCTTTCTTGGGTTTTATTCCCTCGTGTTATTTCATGACCCAGGTAGGTGACCGTTTTGTTACTGAATCTGCATTTCTTGTACTCTGCGGTCATTCCACGTTTTTCCAAGATTTTTAATACCTGTAACAGTGTATTGTCATGGTCATTCTGATCTTGAGCAACTTTTTGACCCCTTTAAAAATTTCCTACATAAGTCTTTGGAATAACGCCGCTGCCGACGCCAAACAGAAAGGTACTCTTTTAAACCTGTAACACCCAAATGGTGAAACACAGGTGGTAAGGTGTCTGCTTTCAGGATGCAAAAGTACCTGGTGGTAAGCTGCGGCTAGGTCATGGTAGAGAAAACTGTCATGTCTTTAGTGAGGTATAGCATCTAATGAACTCTAGGAAGTGGGTATTGGTAGATAAGTATATTTTTATTGAGGTCACACAAGTCCAGACAAAACCTCAATTTGCCATTGCGTTTCCTTGCGACAACCATATGTGTGACCTATTCAGAAGATTCTGTTGGTTCAATGATGTCTGCATCAAGCAGTTTGTTAATTTCTGTTCTTACATCCTCCCTGAGTGTTAACAGAATGCGTCTTACCTTGTGTATGCAGGGAACAGCGTTATCTTTAAGTTTAATTTTGTGTTGAAATCCCTTCAAATTTCCTATTTTGCCATTGAATACTTTTGGGAACTTGTCAACCAAGTTACTACACTTTATCATGTCCTGCTGCATGACTAGTACAGGTTCTGAGCTGTTGGGGTTTAGTGTAAAACCCAATTGACCCTGGTCTTTCCATCCAAGCACGGACGGACCAGTGGCAGCGACGTACAACTTGCTACTAGTATCTCTCTCCTTAAATATAAATGTAAGTTCCCTGAAACCCGTAAGCGAAATTGGTTCACCCGTGAATGTTTTAAGTGTAATATCTGGTGTTTCCATATGCATTCCTAAAGTTTGTTGGAATTTGTCTCTCCACACATCACAGTTGATTATAGTGCAGGGTGAACCAGAGTCAGCAACTATCTCAATATTTACTCCTCCTATCTCCATCATGCACATGGGTTTCTTCTTTATGCATTTCTCTTTTTCCTCACTTTTTGTTTCCTTAGTCACATTCAGTACACACAAGTTGTACTCAGAGTCATCTGAGGAGTTCTGCTCATCTTCCTCCTCATCCTCTACATATTTTACATTCACTTTCATTTTCCTTTTACAAGCTTTTTGAAATTGCCTCACTCGTCCACATTGTATACATTTATTATTCCTAGCTGGACTTTTCCAATCGTTGGCCAAATGCTTATTGCTACGGTAACATTTTAATTGCTCAAAAGTTTTCACCCCTCCTTTGGATCTTTGTGCTTCAGTGTCTTTACTCTTATAAGCTATAACTTTCTTCTTGTTTCTGATTATTTTTGCCACCACACTTGCTTCTTCTGTTTTACTTTTATTCTAATTGATAACTTCCTTAGCACATTTGCTAGTCAATTCTGCTTTCTTAACAATATCAATTACTTGTTGAAGGGGTTTCTCACCTTTTGCCCATAGTGCATCTTGTTTGTTGGAATTGGCCGCACACATTCCTATTTGATCCCTAATGAAATCATTGTGTATGTTTTCAAATTTGCACAAGAGTAAGTTCTTAAATGCTGAAACATAGTTCTCTATACTCTCCTCCTTACCTTGTTTCCTTCTGTAAAATTTATATCTGTGTACCGCAACACAGACAGTTGGTTTATAATAACCATCTAAATCCTTCATGGCTTCAGTAAAACATTCCTCTCTCCTCCTTCTCACACCTTTTTAGTGATGTTTACCGCCTGCCCCCAGACAGTGTAAAAATATAAATTATTCTTTTCCTCTCGTGGTAGCAGTTCGTCTGCCTTATCAAATGTAGATATGTAGTTACAAAAGTACTCCTTCCATTCTTCCCATTTAATTTGTGGTACTCCTGCACCCTTTAAAAATGCTTCTGGAGGCTGCAAATTGTAAATATTCGTTGAAGCCATATTGAAATTATGTTCAATAACTTTTTTCAGTTCTCAATTGTCACAGTATATTATTCACTTAGTTTGTGTCAAAGTACCTTTTTAAAAAAAATTAAAATCACACTCCTTACCTGTGTATGACTCAAAAAACGCTCTCATTAGTATAGCATTGCCTGGCTGGGTTCAGAAGCGGGGACCAGTTCCAGGGCCTGGGCTACGGTGGGCCCTGGGGTGCGTAAGCCCACCTCCTGTGGCCAGCCGAGGGTCGGGGTGCCCGTCACGGGGGTCCATCGGGCCAGGGCAGACCTGCCCCACTTCACCTGCATGTCAAGGTACCTGCGGGCCCGGGTCAGAGTTCCGTCGGGGCCTTCCCCCCTTGCTGCGCCTTGCCCGAGATCCAGCTAAGGGGTCTGATGAGCCCCCGGGAAGCAGAGCCCCTGAGCTCTCCAAAGAGCAAGCGGGAGCCCTCCCACGAAGGTTCGGGGCAGGTAGATTGGCATCCTTCGAGCCTGACCATCTGGTCGCGCCTTTCCCCTCGGCCATCTGGTCGCGCGCAACATAGATGGATGTTAACAGATGCATATGTTCTTCCCATAGTCATCATGGAGCACGGGACAGCTCATATAAGTGCCAAAGGTATCTGTAAGTTGTTAGACCCTGTTTGGCAAAATGACAATATCCCAAAGACAGCTGCTCATTTAGTTAAATACTGTATGGTGTGTATGATACCTGGAAAGGGTACCCCAAAACCACCGGGTAATTGGGGACCTCATACTTTGCCTTTTGAGGTCCTCCAGCTTGATTATATAGAAATGGACTGAGTCAACAATCTGAAGTATGTGTTAGTGGTTGTCTGTGCATTCAGTAAATGGGTTGGGACTTACCCCACTAAAGAGAATACAGTGATGGCGACTGCGAAAGCGCTCCTGAAGGAGTTCTTTCCTCGTTCCAGCATGCCCCGTTTGGTTTGGAGTGACAACGGAGGTCACTTCAATGCGAAGGACATCCAGTAAGTGTGTGCAGGTCTACATATCAAACAGAAATTCCATGCTGTAAATCACCCCCAGTCAGCAGGTTTGGTTGAGAAGTACAACAGTACTCCCAAATTGAAATTGGCAAAGATTCAGGAGAGCACAGGGTTGCAATGGGCAGATGCTTTACCATTAGCCCTCTTGTCTACAAGAATGACCGCACATTCTAGAACAAGATTGTCCCCTTAGGAGGTCATTTTGGGCACCCACCAGGCCCGGACTGGCCGTTGAGGGCACCGGGCAATCGCCCGGTTGGCCGCATGGTTGGGGGGCGGTTTTGGGCCCCTGGGGCCATTTTTGTTACAGGGCCGTTATGCTGCAAAAACGGCCCTGTAACAAAAACCGGCCCTGTCACAGAGCGCAGTCGCACCTCTCCCCCCTCCACTCTCCTCCCGGAGGGGGGCCGGCCGAGCACTTTGCCAGGGCCGGTTCTGGTTCCCAGTCCGGCCCTGGCACCCACCAAATGTTTGGGGCGTCCTGCGACCTCGTAAATTCTCCAAGATTGAATATCCTCTATTGATAGATTATTTGTATTAGTTAACTAAAAGTCTGCGTTCTAATTACCAACTGATACATGAAACACTTCTGCCAGCGCCTGAAGGGCCTGGGCACGACATTTGGCCCTGGGATTTCGTTTTGACTCAAAATTTCCCGAAGAGTAAGGCCTTGGAGCCGAGGTGGAAGGGGCGAGTCCAATGCTCCTTGCTGCCCGCACCGCCGTCAAAGTCGCTGTCTGAAAGACCTGGATTCTCTGCCAGCATTGTCGAAAGTACCTCTTCCTCTGCCTTACGATCAGTGGTTCCTTGACGGCATCGGCGCTACATAGTGGGCGCAGGTGCCCCGCTTTTTTCCTTTTTAGGTACAATCTGCACCCCAGACGGAGGAAGAGTGCGCCACAGGTTCCTTCTATTAGAAGGGCGAGACTGGGCGGAAGAGCTCTCTCATTTTTGGGTCCTAGTCTCTGGAACACACTGCCTGCTACCCTCAGGCTATGCATCAATCATCTAACCTTCAGGAAACTGTTAAAGACCTTTTTGGTTTAGCTTCTCCCTCTTTTTTAAGATCTTGAGAGCACTGTTCCTTATACCTATTGGGTGAACTAAGCGCAGAGATACTCCTTCGGGAGTCGACTCTAGCGCTATACAAGCCTATAAATAAATACATAAATAAAGATAAAGTAAGCTTAGTAAGAATGGACTGCGACAGGGTGTACCTTGTTGATGGTACCAACTGTAGTTTAGAGAAAGGCGAAATTGGTGCACTGTTCTGACATTGGACAGAATAAATGGAATGTGCTTTCTTGGAGGGGAGTGTTGTATCGTGGACGACATGGGGTTTCTTCAAGAACTTGGATCGAACAGCTCCAATGACGGTGCTCAACAGCGCCAACGTTGATGAACAATAGGAGTCTGCCAGCGAGGCTCTGACAGACGCTGGGAACACTTCCCTTTTGCCCTTGCATTCTTGCCCCTTGATTTCTTAATGTACCTATTTAGCCGACCCATTGCTCAGGAAGAACAGCCATTTGCAGCCCTGCGTTCAGAGCAGAATGAGTCTAGCTGGTCTAGTTGGTCCATAAAGAGTAAAATAGTTTTCGTAGTGATTGTTGTGGTATTTTTGATAACAGTACTTAGAGTAGCATGGTTCCTGAAGGATAAACACCCAGTGCATTCCCGATTGGTACAACGTTTGCCCCCCCACACACATGTTTGTTACCATGGCCCCTCACAAAGGTGAACATCGCATAACATATGCCGACAATGTATTCTTGCAAATACTGCATCAGGCCCATGGCACGTCTAATGTTACAAATCGTTGGATATGTGGATTCTGCCCTCAGTTACACATAGAAGTGATGTTCTGATATCAATGCCATTTTCATATTTTGGATGCTGCGAGGGGTGGTTTGAATTGTTTACTACGGTATATATTCATTATCATTCCTCTACTATGGCTAAGACATCTGCTGATTATCACACTGTCTTGGAATATCTAAGTGTTAATCAAGGGTTTACTCCAGGAGAGCAAGGGACCCCTGATACATTGTATCCAACAGCTTGTATAAATGTACATGAGCTGGAAAAAATGCAACATAGCTTTAAAATGAAATGTCAGATTTCCAGGGGTTCAATGCTACTGAATATTTCAAATGTTTTCAGACACGTATTGTTATGAAGGATAAAGCAATGCCAATACCAATAGTCAACACAACAGCTTGGTTTTGTGTTCAGGGAATAGGGCAGGTCAAAGTAGGAGTGAGCAATTTCAATTACACATATATGTTGAAGAAGAACAGCAGTCCTGCTCCCACCGCATAATGTTTATTTTGTCTGTGGGTCTCAAGCTTATGTTTGGCTTCCTAGGGGATGGTCAGGTACTTGTTATCTCTCCTTCCTACTTCCACCCAGTGTATATAGCACCATCCACTTACCATAAGGACCATCGATTACAACATTGGAGTGCATACCTGCGCCAAGTTAGAATGGTTATCAACACAGAAGATATAGATCAGACAGATACCACGTAGCAACAGTTCACAGATGCAATGAAGGGTATTGTACCCTTTTGGGGCCCCATTTCAAAGTGGTCCCATTTCTAGCAGTCTCAATATTTGTCGCCTCATGCAAGTTGTAGAGGGGGTCATTAATACTGCATCTGGGATTCTGACAAACATTACCACTGAGTTCCAGGCTACAAGACTCTTTGCTTTACAAAACTCGATGGTGTTAAAAGTCCTCCTTGCTGATCGTAGAGGGGCCTGTTGCATCATTGGCAGTAGTTGCTGTGTTTACATCCCAGACCATGCCCCTAATGTATACTCTGCCATCCAGAAGTTGCACAGGCTCGCATCCAATATCCACCAAGAGACTGGTACTTGGTCTCTCTCTGACTGGTTCTAGGGTCTGTTTGCGTCCTGGGGTTGGAAGATTCTCATTTTCCTAGCCGTAGTTGCCGCTATAATTTTCACCTGTTGCCTGTGCATACATTGCCTCACTCCTTGCTGTGCTCATTGTGCAAAGTCTCCAACAGCAAAACCGAAGGTTCTAGTATCTGATTCTAAGACAACAGCCGTAATGATGCAGAATATACAGGACCTCGTGTCAATAGATGAAGGCATTTTTGAATATTGATAACACATGTATTAGCTTATAATTGGTAGTCCTTTCGCTATGTAGGTATTGTTAGTTCTTAGATATTTGCAAAATGATTTAGCGAATAACAAATGGGGGGGTCTGTGGGAGGGAGTCCTGAGCCTCAAGTGCTGTCCTCGAAGACCCATGGCTGGAGTCTAAATATTCTTTTTCCCGCTTAACTGAAACTTTCGCTAGATCAGGCGCAGAGCGGTTCAGAGCGACGCTGGGCCTACCATTGCAGTACCTCATTGGCGACTTTGCAGGATATGATGCAGAGCAATGGAAAGACTCACATGACAGCACTGTACAGCTTCTGATAATTGGCATCACGTATCCGATGCAAAGCAACAAGAGCCTTGCATCGCAGCACTACGCAGTCCCCACACCAGAACAAAAGGTACAACTCCCAGGGGGCCTAACATGGTCTTGTGCCCAGACTACACGTTATCATGGTGAACCTGAACTTTTGTCTTTGTCCCAGTCCAATGTGATCAGATGCCTGTAGTTGGTGCTTTTGCCTTTTGATGCTATTTTTAATCTTAAACTTCAAATATTCAGGACTCTGGTTTCTACTGATTGGATGTTTGTTATTTTAGTGTCATTTTATTACTGAAATATTCTCTATTTTTCTAAATTGGTTTGGGGATTTTTCTTGTGTTAAGTCTGAGTGTTTTTGTGCCAAACTACCAGAGGATTAAGCAAAAGTTTATTTACTGACCTTTTTCTTTCGTCCTAGCAAATATTGTGATTATTATTTAAAGTGGGTTCTCAACCCCTTTAACAAATAATCCAAATTCTTAACCTTCCAAGAGTAAATGGCGGCCAGACCATGTCTTGTCTATCCTTTCGTTGTTCTTCTGAGCCCTGCTCTTCATAGATTTCCTTTATTTCTGGAGCTTTCTTGTTCAACGTGTGTATGCCTCACCCTGGAAACTTCCTGCCAAGTCTTCTTTATGCCTCCTCAAATGTCTTGGGCAAATCTTCTCTTTCCTGCTCTGAGTGCAACCACAATAGCTCTTGTACGCTCTTGGCTGGACAACACTAATAGACTCTACCTCGGGCACGTTGATGCTTTGTGCTGAGACTCCATTGTATCCAAAGCTCAGATACACATCTCTTTGCATGTCTAACGGTTATAATGCATCCCAGCCTTAGAGGACCTCTACCGGATGCCCTCCACCCAATTAATTACATTTCATGCCCACTGAGTTGCACTCTGAGCTCCCTCATGAATTGCACCAGGTTTGTTGCAGCAGAAGTTGTGCCGCTTCTGCCAGAAACATAGCCTATGCTCACAAAGACCCAATGCAGCAAGGCTCTTGAGCAGTAGCACGTTCTTGGTCCAGCAGACAGCAGAACTCCTTTATAGTTGACATCAGGTTATAAGACCACCTCTTGTTTCAAAGAACTATGAAAATGTGGGGCTAGGTTTACCAAGGGTTGTGCAGGTGATCGTGCAGTGATGCACAATTTTGAGCTGCTCCCGAATGCCTCTTTCATGGATCATAAACTCAATACAATACTCTACGTTCCTTTCCAACATGCGAGCACCAGAGAAAAATGTTAGTGAATACCCACCTAGTTCTGTCTAGCCTCCAGCACTTGATGGAGCACCACCCGACTGCACACATTCATTACCCACTTCGCCAACCTCGCTTCCTCTTAAAGATGGCCGCCCCAGCAACGCTGACTTCCTTGGACATCAGCTCTACTGTTTATCTAATAAAGGTGTCACTGAGATCTACACGTCTCAAACTCAAGGCGGATAAAACTGAGGTTGTCATCACATGAAGTCAAATCAACTATTGAAATGCATCTTTCAACCCAGCGGCATGAGGACCCTCCGTCCCCTAAGAAAACAGTCAACAGCTTGGACGCGAGCCCTCATTCAGAATGGGTTTTCCGTAAAAACTCAGTTAGGAGCAGTAAACTCATCCTGCCTCATCTCTCTTTGGAGCACTAGAACAACAGCTAGATTCCTCTTCTTTGAAGCCTTGACCCAAGAAATGGCCCTTGTTATATCTTGCCTTGATGATCTCAGTCTACATCGGATTGCCCAAAACTTTACTTTTGAAACTCAGAATTGTCCAGAATCAAGCAGCACGACTTATTTATGGACAGCCTAGACAGTGTCATCTTATTCCTCTATTAAGAGACCTTCACTGCCTCCCTTAAGAGCAAATGATTATTTTTAAATCCGGCTGCATTATCTTTAAGGCTCTTGCTGAGGAAGGTCCCTCTTTCTTAAAATTTCAGATTTTAGAAATATAACCCCAGTTCTTTTTCTCAGAATCTTCTTTCCATCAACAAGTTCAACAAGCATTGGTATAGCCAATAAGTCTCGCCTTTGGGACCTTATAAGTGTTTAGTTATCCAGCACAATATCCCTGGTGCAATAACATCAAGTGTTGCATGGCCAAACACTTATATGGTCCTAAAGGCGAGACCTATTGGCTATGCCAATGCTTGTTTGAGTGAGTGGCTCATGCAGGTAAGCCACTGTGAGGAAGAGATGCTGCGAGTGCTTTTACACGAGCCCCTGTGTCATTGCGCCTCTTATTGTCTTCTCACACCCAATGCATCCTTTAATGTCCCATATACAGCCAGGGTTGACATTCCTATTACCCCTGCCCATGACACTTTACCTGTCATGGGTGGGGGTGGGGGTGGACGTGGTGGTGGACGTGGTGGTGGATGTGGTGGTGGTAGTGGACATGGTGGATGTGGTGGTGGTGGACGTGGTGGTGGTCGTGCTGGTATTGGTGGATGTGCTGGTGGATGTGGTGGTGGTGGATGTGGTGGTGGTGGATGTGGTGGTGATGGACAGGGTGGTGGTGGACGTGGTGGTGGTGGATTTGGTGGTGGTGGACGTGGTGGTGGTGGACGTGGTTGTGGATCTGGTGGACGTGAAGGATGTGGTGGTGGTGGATGTGGTGGTGGTGGACATGGTGGTGTTGGTGGATGTGGTGGTGGTGGATGTGGTAGTGGTGGACATGGTGGTGGTGGTGGACGTGGTGGTGGTGGGCGTGGTGGTGGTGGACAGGGTGTACGTGGTGGTGATGGACGTGGTGGATTTGGGGGTGGTGGATATGGTTGTGGTGGACATGGTGGTGGTGGTGGATGTGTTGGTGGACATGGTGGTGGTGGACATGGTGGTGGTGGATGTGGTGGTGGACATGCTGGTGATGGTGGATGTGGTGGTGGTGGACGTGGTGGTGATGGATGTGGTGGTGGTAGACGTGGTGGTGGTGGATGCGGTAGTGGTGATGGACAGGATGGTGGTGGATGTGGTGGTGGATATGGTGGTGGACATGGTGGACATGGTGGTGGTGGACGCAGTGGTGGTCATGGTGGTGGACCTGGTGGTGGAGGTGGATGTGGTGGTAGTGGATGTGGTGGTGGTGGATTTGGTGGTGGTGATGGACAGGGTGGTGGTGGACGGGGGGTGGTGGACGTGGTGGTGGTGGACATTGTGATGGATGTGGTGATGGTGGATGTGATGGTGGTGGGCATGATGGTGATGGACGTGATGGTGATGGATGTGGTGGTGGTGGATGTGCTGGTGATGGTGGTGGATGTGGTGGTGGACATGGTGGTGGTGGACGTGGTGGTGGACATAGTGCTGGACATGGACATGGTGGTGGTGGACATGGTGGTGGTGGACGTGGTGATGGTGGACGTGGTGGTGGATGTGGTGTTGGACGTGGTGGTGATGGTGGACGTGGTGGTGGTGGTGGACGTGGGCTGTGGTGGTGGTGGACGTGATGGTGGTGGACGTGGTGGTGGTGGTGGATTTGGTGGTTGTGGACGTGGTCGTGGTGGTGGATGTGGTGGACATGGTGGTGGTGGACGTTGTGGACGTTGTGGTGGTGGACGTGGAGGTGAATGTGGTGGTGGTGGATGTGGTGGTGGTGGATGTGGTGGTGGTGGACATGGTGGTGGTGGACGTGGTGGACGTGGTGGTGGACGTGTTGGTGGTGGACGTGGTGGTTGTGGTGGATGTGGTGGTGGATGTGGATGTGGTGGTGGTGGTGGATGTGGTGGTGGACATGGTAGTGGTGGACGTGGTGATGGTGGACATGGTGGTGGTGGACTTGGTGATGGTGGACGTGGTGGTGGTAGTGGACGTGGTGGTGGTGGACGTGGTGGTGGTTGACTTGGTGGTGGTGGTGGACGTGGTGGTGGTAGTGGATGTGGTGGTGGTGTTGGATGTGGTGGTGGTTGTGGTGGACATGATGGTTCTGGACATGGTGGTGGTGAGGGATGTGGTGGTGGACATGGTGGTGGATGTGGCGGTGGACGTGGTGGTGGTGGACGTGGTGGAGGTGGACGTGGTGGTGGTGGACGTGATGGTGGTGGACCTGGTGGTGGAGGACGTGGTGGTGGACGTGGTGTGGTGGTTGTGGATGTGGTGGTGGGCGTGGTGGTGAATGTGGTGATGGACGTGGTGGTGGATGTGGTGGTGGTGGTGGAGGACGTGGTGGTGGACATGGTTGTGGACGTGTGGTGGACTTGGTGGATATGGTAGCGGTGGTGGTGGACATGGTGGTGGTGAACATGGTGGTGGTTGTGGTGGACGGGGTTGTGGTGGACGTGGGGGTGGACGTGATGGTGGTGGTGGACATGGTGGTGCCGGTGGTGGATGTGGTGAACGTGGTGGTGGTGGACGTGGTGTATGTGGTGGTGGATATGGTGGTGGTGGTGGACATGGTGGTGGTGGACGGTGTGGTGGTGGACGTGTTGGCATACATAGTTTACATGGTGATGTTGGACGTGGTGGTGGACATGGTGGTGGTGGACATGGTGGTGGATGACTGCTGGGTCGGAGGGTGCTGGCAGAATGTGGAAGGAGAGGAGGATCTTGAAGGGGACACATGGGAGAGTCTGTTTTTTTTTATTTACAATAGAATTAATGCTATCACAGAGACGGAAAAAGTAGCAGCATGTTGTTTACAAACCACAACAGTTTGCTCCTAGCAGATAATTGAGTGCGCTCAGTGGATGGTGTTATAGATAAAATTAACAGATTCACCTCCCAGACAGCAAACAAAGTGCTGGAGAACGTGTCTGTCCCGTAAGAAGTATGTAGGTACGCATACTTTTACCAGCTGGCACATTTTAATATTCTGGAATGTACTAAAGGTGCCTAAACAGGGTATTATAGCTCCTGCATACACCCAAAAAATGCATACTGCTTTAACAAAGAAAGCGCAGTTAGGAGATTGCATTATGAAAGCAAAGTCGGAAAAACTTTGGCTAAACACTTGTAAGCAGTAGTTTCAGAGAGGAAGAGGAGTTTATAAACAGACCGGCCCCAAAATGGAACGAGTTGTAGCTTTAACGAAGAAAGCACAGTTATATTGATTGATGTAGATTACAGTGGGAGCTGTTAGAAGGATGCCACAGCATGGACAGCAACCAAAAGTCACACATCAGAAAAGCAAATAAACAAGTGATGACACACGCAAGCAGCATCACTATCGGCGATCTTTACTTTTAAAGCACTGCACTTGTGCTTATGGCGGCATCCACCTGGCTGGAGCGGCCAGCGGCCATATGTTTGTAATTAACGTGGCAGCGCCGCTGCTCGCTTCCGCAGGTAGATGCCACCACAAGCACGAGTGCAGTGCTTCAAAAGTGAAGACCGATGGCTAAAGGCCCTCCTAGGGCAGTGCATGTCCGCTGCCTAGGCAAGACCTAAGAAGCAAAGGGTGGGTGGCATCAGATCCACTCTGACCTGGTATTCGTTTCCTCCCAGTATACATATAGCACCGAAGTACTTGAAGTTCAGACAGTCATTAACACGTTCCGTGCTTGTGACGGAACCACTCCGTCACGATCCACAGGTGCGCTGTGCTAATGATGGAGTGGTTCCATCGTGGCGCGGCCGCCCCGCCCACACTGCAGCAATTCCGCGCCTGCACGGTGGATTTAATGAGCGGGCGGGGCAGTGATGGAAATACTCCGTCAGGACCACAGCGCGCCCGTGGCGTCACTAGCATGGCGGCGCCGCGTGACCCCCCCTCCGGAATTACCGCCGCGGCCAAGGGGTTAAAGACCTGGGGCCTCATTTACAAACTTTTGGAGGAGGGCATCGTGACAATCCTTCTAGCTGCATGGTCCTATATCAGAAGAAAAGGGCAGGAATGCGCAGTATCTCTGAGATACTGCACATTCCTGCCCTCTTCCTCAGTGTTGGTACACAATTGTCTGCCATGTGCCGAGGCAGGCACCCTTGCACAATGGTGCCTGGGTGCCTGCATTGTGGGAAAGATTGTTTTGTGCAGGAAGGGACACCTTCCTGCACAAAAATAATCCATGGAGGCGATTTACTCCTATGTGTTCTGCAGCAAACATAGAAAGAGGAAGGAAAAAAATGAGGAGAAATAAAGTTATTTCTCCTTGTTGTGCCTCCCTTACTCTTCACCTTGGGAGGCACAGGCTTTTGGCGCGTTCCCAGGTTTACAGACGTTGCAAATATGGGAATGTGTCAAAGGCCACAGGTGTTAACCTGGGAGCACCCACTGTAATGCCCATGGCAGGCGGCCCCGTCGCAGCGTCTTGCGCTGCGTTGCCTCACAGCATATCTACAAGGCCATGAACAGCCGCAGGGTGGCTTTAGGTGGCCTTGTAGATATGACCCTGCACTGTGAGCCGGGGGAACATCAATAGAAGTGGCTTTCCGGCTGCGCACGGGGCTTGTAAAGGAGGCCCCTGGTTGTTACCTCAAGCGCGTAATTAACCCCTTCGCTGCCGCGGCTATTCCGCCGCAGCGCTAAAGGGGCGAGGGGGCTGCGTGGTGCGCCCATGCTGGTGACGGAACCTCTCCATCACCAGCCACAGTCGCGCTGTGCTCATGACGGAGCGGTTCCGTCACGGCCTTGCTCGCTTAATGGAACGCTCAGAGCAGGCGCGGAATCCGCGCCGCGCAGGCGGGCCGTGATGGAACCGCTCTGTCATCAGCACAGCATGACCGCGGCTGATGACGGAGCGGTTCCGTCACCAGCAGGGGAGGGGTTAATGCAATCCTTTGATGCAGCTGCTTTTGCTTTTCGTGTTCCTTCTCTGCCACCTCGGCGCCAAGAATCCTTGTGGTGTACGTGCGCTTTATAAGCAGACCCTCCAGGATTTCGCGATTTCGCCCAAACCGCGAAATCGGCACTTTTGAAAAAAAGCCGCAATTTTTACAAAAGTGCCCGCAAAATCGGCACTTTTGAAAAAAAAGCGGCATTTTTTCAAAAGTGCCCACGAAATCGGCACTTTATGCTTCTTCTTGACTTTTTGTATTAGGAAAGAATATGTTGCTATGTTGTAACATGTCGTGAGTGTTTTGTAAATAAAATACTACAACCAGGCTGCTGTAGGCTAATAAGCAAATGATATGCAGCTCTGCATACATATACAACTTTGTAAGTATCTACTATGTTTTCTCAAGTGGATGTTCTAATTTCATGTCGGCCATTTTAGGTACAGCAGTAGCACTATCCAGTCGAAATACTAGTGAACCCTCAAGCTCGCAAACATTTTGGGAAGTAAAGGACCACAATTTTGGTTTGGACATTTGAATTTGTAAGTTTGATTTTACAAGGTCGGACAATTTTACCATGCAATGAACATTCATCAGACTGAAGTTTTCGTTACAAGTTGGCTTCCGGTAAGCTTCTCAAATTGAGCAGGATCGTGTAACTCTAACAAACACACTTTGCATCAACGTACAACATTCACAAAACATTAATCATGAAAAAAATGTAGAAAGGTTATCATTATTAAAATTTATTTTGGAAAAATATTTTAAAAATGAATTCCTTCATTAACAAAATGGTAAAAAAACTCAAATAGCATTTTCACAATATTTCATAAATACATTTATATACAAAAAAAATATAGTCACATAGACCCGAAGTGCCTTTGTACAAATTTAACAAATATTATAATATGTTGCTAATGTTGGGACGAATTGTTTTTTTGCAGGTCTCCTCGAATTTATTAGGCAGAGATGAGATATTTCCTGCAAACTAAGGGGCTTATTTACAAGCCCCTATCACCACCACAGTTTCACTTTTCACAACGTTGTGGTGACGATAGGGGCTTCGCCATATTTCCAAGGCACGTGGCTTAACGCTGCCTTGTAAATAAGGCACCCTTTCACGCTATACTTAGCGTGAAATGGGAGGGCAATATGTGTTGCATTGTGTGTTCTACTGCAATACCCATTGATTTTTACGCTGCCCCATATTTACAAGTATGGCGTACAGATGGGGCAGCGCCAAAATTAAGACCAGGCACTCTTGCACTATGGTGCAGGGGTGCCTGCATTTGCGCTAAGCATCTGCAAGTAGCGCCGGCACAGGGGGGAACACAGGGATTGCCTGTATCCTTGTAAATACGGTGCAGTCCGGTGCTCCAGAAGTGGCGAAGCGCGCGGCGTTAAGCCAAGGAGGCTAACAACGTGCTTCGCCACTTCAGTGTAAATATGCCCCTAAATGCTTAAGGACAGAACAACCTCGAAATTATTATATATTGTATAGTATTATATTTAATTGCACGTACAGTGACTGTAATTAGTTCAAGAGCTACGTCTTTTCATAAATCCAAATTCAAGATAGATTAGATTAGATTTTGGGGTTGAATAGTAGACATAGAGGCCTGATCTGATCGCACACTGAGCTGTACCTGAATATTCTACACACTGGGCACTTTGGTACCTTTCACCAGGTTGCTCTTCTAGACAGACCTATCCTGCATCTGTTCACAATTGGAGAGTAGGTGAATATAGGCTAGGTTAACCGAAGACTGAATTCAAATATGTGGTCTGATAGTTACAGTCAAACAGCATTTGTAAAGCACAACACTGTCACCCGTAGGGGTATCTGAGCACATGGTCTCTATTGAAGACTGAAGTCTGGCAGGCGAAGGGGCTGTAGGGAGCTGGGGGAGAGGGGGTCGTTCCAGGTCTTGGCAGCAACTAGAGCATGGGTGTCAATTCACTAAAATGCTAGGAGTTTGTGGAAGGGACATAACAGGAACAGGAAATAACATCACATCAGGGCCTATTTCAAAGTGGAATACTCTGCTAAAACAGTTTCCATTGTTTTAAAGCTGAAAATGAATGATTATGAGTAAAATAAAGTGCCGCAAAAATGCTGCTAAATTTCCATATTTGTGCCGCTAAATTTGCTAATCCATGCCGCTATATCCTGGGGGGTCTGTATAAGTCTCTCTAACCACACACAACATCTCCATGACAACTGCACACCTCGCTGAAGTGCTCTGTCCCTCGTGCACGTCACCCATCTATTCCGGTGGGGGAGGCCCACTGCCCGTGATTAGCTGCAACACATGCTCGAGGATAGCTCTCCGAAGCCAGACTAATGTCAGCTAGGAGCTACGAAACACCAGATCAGAATGACAACATGAGGAATTCCCTTCGACAGTGTTTCTAAATTAGATCTGCGAGGAGTTTATAACTTATTCCAGATAATGGCGGGGTGAGGGAGGAAAAGTGCCCTCGAGACGGGTATTGTAAACACACGGTAATACCGTTCAGCCTGTGTAATGCGCCTGCTGCCTTTCAACACTTTCTAAATGAGGCTCTTCGGAGCGTTCCTGTGCGAGTTTACAGTGATTTGCCTTGACGTTGTGCGAATTTATTCTCGGAATGTGGAAGAACTGAATCGACACACGAGATCATTGCTACGGGCGTTTTCAGAACATAATGTATATGCGAAACAGGAGAAATGTCACTTCCGCGCGCCGCACGCGCAGTGTTTGGGGATGTGATGGCACGGGGTGGCGGCCAGGGACCACTCCACGGGGCAACCAAGCGAGAAACGCCGTCTTTCAGGGAGGCGAGAGCGCAGCGCTTCCAGAAAGGGGCGGATGTATACAGCGTCATTCCTCCTTCTGCATTGCTGATGGCTGTACTGTGTGCCACAGACACAATAACACAAACATTCACAATTGGAAAATAAACAAGTAGTTTGAATCCCAAACATAAAGAACGCCTTTTGTAACCTTCAGTGTTGAAGTGTGGCTCAATGATTAGAGCGGCAGACCCTGATGCAGAGGTCTGGCCCGGGACCAGGGTTCAATTCCCCGCCTCGGCGGGTCTTGGGCTCAAAATTCCACGGACCTGATAATTCTCGCCTCGGTGCCTATTCCAATCATGGAATCCCACTCTGCAACTCTGGGCAATAGCTTGCTTAATCTCCACAACGGCCCCTACAACGCTGAGGATGCCTGGCCTCCACCTTGGGGGTGCCCAGGAGTGGACGCCTCACAAGGAAAGCCAGGATGGGGTCCACAGCGGTACTCGTACAAGCGCCTTGAGACCCTTGCGGGTGAGTAGTGCGCTATACAAGTATCAATTTACATTTACATTTAGTGTTGCAGCCCCAGGCTGGTGCACAATTTCTTCGAGGGCAGCAACGCGTCCTGGTTGTGTGGAAGTCAAACGGAGTGTGGCGTAATGGAGGGCGCTTCGGAAATACACTCACAAATTGTGTGTTTTTAACTGGCATTGCTGGGATGTTGGGATGACTGTTGTGAAGTGTGTATGAGCAGAAAGATGGGCACGTCTTCAGAGGCGAACCAAAATGTTGTCAATACACCAGCGCCCGATTTACTAAGAGCTTGTGTTGCCCTTGTCGCAAGCCCTTGAACCTTATTTACTACCTCTTGCAAAATCGCCATGCGTGACCCAGTGAGGTCTGGTAAATCTACAGTAACAGAAGGCGCTACTCTGAGTTGGGAAGACGTTCCATGGGTGAAATTTGGGCGTTCCCACTCATCCATCCATGGATTTTGTCACATTACCAGATTTTCTAAGAATAGTAAACGTGGGAATGAGTCAGAATGATATGCCATCCCAACAGAGGTGTAACGAGGAGAAATATGTTTATTCATACTGGTTATGGACCCTGCCCATATACTACATCCCCTAGCACACCCCTCCCAACTCTGCTCTAATACTAAAACTAAATCCAAACCCCCCAAAGCCCACACCTTCAGGCTAGGTCACCTAAACGTCAGATCTATGCACAAACATCATTCTGAAATCTACGACCTTTTAACTGACCACTCTCTTGATGCCCTGTTCATGACTGAGACGTGACTCCTTGATGATATGGACTCGGTCTGCAACCTGGCGACTCCCACAGGGTATACTATACACACGATGAACAGGAGCACGAGAGGGGGGGGGTTAGCGCTCATAATTAAATCTCATCTTGACTGCCAATTAACTAAAGTGGACATTAAGGACTGCGAAAGCGCTCGTTTCTCGATCAAAGTTAACTCTCAGTTCTGCGCTACTGGCCTTTTGATCTATAGACCCCCTGGCGCAGACGCCCCCTTCACTAACTCACTCCTCCAGTATCTGGACACTAATATTATCAAAACGGCTAACTTTACGATCATAGGTGATCTTAATTTACATCTCGATAGGGACACCGAGCCTAAAGTGGCCACTTTTCTAGCGGACCTTGCAGCCTTCCATTTAATCAACTTGTAAGTGGCCCCACCCACACAGCGGGACACCTTCTTGATCCCATCTTCTCTAACATCACAAGTGGTTCCGCAGGCCAGCCCATCCCCATGACCTGGACAGACCACCACCTAGTAACTCTGTCTATCTCCTGCAACCCGAGCCCTGCAGCGGTGCCTACTCCATCAGTCCAGAAACGTCCATGGAGAAAACTTCACCTTGAAGATTTGCATAATCTTTTAGTTTTAAATCCCCTACTCCCTAGTGAAGACCTGGATGTAGGCTATTACCAGTTCTGCCTCTGGATCACCCAGGCACTTGATACCTTGATCCCTGCCAGATGGACCAAGGCCCGCACACACACAGCTAGTCCTTGGTACAACTCAGAATTAGCAACTCTGAAAAAGGAATGCAAAAAGGCGGAGAGGTGCTGGAGGAAAAACTACGATGCCAACCTTAAACAGGACTATGTCCTGCTCCAAAAAACTTATCATCGTAAGGTTTGCAGAACTAGAGCGGCATACTATGCCAATGAAATCAGCAACAGCTCCAATACTTCGAAAGCTGTATTTAAAATTCTGAAAGATCTCACTGCAAAAAAAAACATTAATACTATTACCACTTCTCCCGACCTCTGCAATAACATGGCTACTTTTTTTACTAATAAGATCAAGAAAATATATGACACTTTCCCAAAATGTCCTCAGTCATTGGCCATTTTTGATCCTACCAGCCCTCTCTCTCCTCCCTTCCTACACTTGAGCGAGAGAGTTTTCTAAAAATCTGCAGAAAGATCAAATCTGGCTCCCCGGCAGATCCCCTAAAACCGGATACTTTCTGTGAAGCTCACAAATTTATCACAGAACACATCCGAGACATCATCAATCTGTCTCTTTCCACCGCCAGAGTTCCTTCTAAGTGGAAGCAGGCTTGGGTTTCCCCCATCTTAAAAAAACCCACTTTGGACCCTTCGCTTCCGGAGAACTTCAGGCCCATCTCCTTGCTTCCCTGGCCTGCCAAAATCATCGAGGCACATGTTAACAACATTCTCTCCGATTTCCTCCTTACCAATAACATTCTGGATGACTCCCAACATGGGTTTAGAGCTGGTCACCGCACCGAGATAGCCTTGCTCAGTGTTTCAGAGGACCTCCGTACCATTCTCGACACCGGCGGAACGGCAGCACTGGTCCTGTTGGACCTCAGTGCTGCCTTCGATACGGTGTCACACGAGGTCCTCTTGACGAGATTGGAGGAAATTGGAGTCACAGGGATAGCCTTGGGCTGGTTTAGAGACTTCCTTTCTAACAGGTCTTTTAGAGTCTCTACCCCCCTTACATCTCTAAGGAGCATAGTATTGGACAGGGAGTGCCGCAAGGCTCTTCCCTTAGCCTCACCCTGTTCAATGTCTATGTCCGCCCTTTGGCGGAGGTGGCTAGAAGGAACGGACTTGCACTGGTATCCTATGCAGATGATACCCAGTTGGTGGTGGCTCTGAATGACAACAGTGGTCTGGAGGCCCTTCATTTCAAACAGACACTCACTGACATCACCAACTGGATGACGGCGAATTTCCTCCAATTAAACGCCGGGAAAACTGAAATACTGCTCCTGGGGAAAAACACCTCGTCCTGGGGAGACAACTGGTTGCCTGATGTCTTAGGCCCACCTCCCAAGCCAAAGGAATGTGTCAAAAATCTGGGTGTCTGGGTGGACTCTGCTCTTAAGTTCACTCACCACACTAAAAAAGTGGCTGCCACATGCTTTGGTATTTTGCGCAACATCAGGCCCATTTTGAAGTTCTTCGACTGCCGCACTCGCCAGCTAATTGTCCAGGCGACCATCCTTTCTAGACTGGACTATGCCAGCTCTCTTCTATTGGGAGCTAATCTGGCTGAAGCCATCAGACTGCAGAGAGTCCAGAATGCGGCAGCCAGGGCTCTGGTTGGTCTCCCGCGCCATTCCTCGGTATCCAGAGCCTTGAAAAAACTGCACTGGCTCCCGGTGGGTAAAAGGATCCAGTTTAAGGCTCTGTGTTTAGCCTTTAAAATCCTTAAAACCGCCTCTCCCCCAATGCTGCGCCCCCTGCTGTCAGAGTACATTCCTAGGAGATCGCTCCGTTCAGAGGGGAAACATCTTGCGATCATCCCACGCACTAGACTGGCCAGAGTAGGCGGCAGATCCTTTAGTTTCCTGGCTGCCAGGTTATGGAATAGTCTGCCCGAAGCCATCCGTGGTATACAAGACCTCCTAGCCCTCAGAAAGGCCGTCAAAACTCATCTCTTTCAATAACCTTTTCACTTCTTTGCGCCTACACTTTTCTGCACCCTGTCTGCTCGCAGCGCCGGGACGCCCCTTTGCTGGGGCAGTCGCGCGCTATACAAATTTCCATAACATTAACATTAACATTATTGCCTGTTGCTACGAGTTCTGCATTTTTTTTCAATACAACGCAAACTCGACTCAAAGGTTTCGGATCGCTTTACATGAGCACCATTTGCATTACAGACGGACACATTCATTTTCCAGCACAAGCACCCTGACACCGTGGCACCAGGGTAGCTGCGTTGGCGCTACGCAGCACTCAGTTCACCAGTGCAGAGGAAGAGCGGGAGTAGCCATATCTAAGTAAAAACGGAGCATTCCTGCTCTCTCCATCTCAAGATGTTTTGCTCAGTGGCGGCTCCTTGAAGGAGTGCTGCGGGGGCGGTGAGGAGGTGTAGGAAGGTGGAATCTGACTATATGATTACCCCCACTTTTTGCCTGGTGTTTTGCTGGTTTTCAACTTAGTTGGACTGGGATCCTGCTATTCAGGGCCCCAGTCTATCTGCTTTTTTTATTTATAAAATGGATTGCATGTACTTTAGGTACAGACCAGATTAGCTACTGGGTCACCTTTGTGAGTCCCTGTACATGTACCTTAGGTACCCAGGCCGTAGGTGCACCAGAGGCCTACCTGGGCTGAAGCATGTATTATGCCACCCCTGGTTAGCCTTCTAAACTGACACCACAGGTCTGCTATTGCAGCCTGGGTAAGGTGGTGTAATCACCCCTACTTACATATAGTATACCTATATCTATATATATATGAACACATATTAACCTATAAGCCACTCCTATGGCACACCTTGACAATCCTGGAGGCAGAGTGCTTGGTTTTGTGTTAGAGGGTGCCCTAGCATGAGCTGAGCCCTTCGGCAGCTTTCGGAACCATCTCCTTATAGCTGTTCTATGATATAGCCATACCATATACTGTTAAGTGCATTATAATCCTTGCAGTTAATGCTAACTTTGGTTTGGATTTATCAAAACATGTTGTGTAAGGTGTCAATTGCTTTGGAATACTACTCCCCGCCGGTTCTGGCGGCGGGGGTAGCATTCCACCCTTCTAGAGGGAGAAGACATGTACATACTGGTATACCCGGTTAAAGTTAAACAGAGCTTCAGCATCACAAAATGGATGCTGCTGCCACAACCACAAGTCTGACTTCCTGCTGCTGGATGAAACCCCGGCAGGGTAGGCTTGGACAATAGGTTTCCTGTCCAGGGAGATGCTAGCACCTCCCCAGAAAGGCTTTAGTGTATTGGGGCAGGGTGGGTTGCATTCAGTAAATGCTTTTCAGACACTGCCTGTGGCATAAAAGGTGCTCCATGCATTTCCCAGTTCAAACCAGTTGCTGGGGTACTCAGCCCCAGCTCTGGCATGAAACTGGACAAAGGGGAAGGGGTGTAACCACCCCCTCCCCAGGTCCTCCCATAGGTGAGACCCTAGACTTAGCACAACCCCTAAACTTGCTATAAGAACAGGAACCCAGTCCCTAGGACTTTAGATTACCCTGGACGAAACTCTGCAACACATATCTTAGACCTTTGACATTCCATATCGACTGGAAGACTGAAGAAATCTCCCTTGTGTTCAAGGAGTGCCCACCCTGTTCAAACAGGCACCAAGAGTATCTTTACCGGTCTGTAGTTTCAAGGCTCTCGCTGGATCCCAAAGAATCTGCGACACAGGACATGGACTTCCAGACATATCTGACGTTGAACCTGAGATTCCAGCAAACCTGAGACCTGTAGCAGACACGAGAGATACGGGACTGGAACTCCTGGACATCCTGCATTTGTGCAACTGCACCTACTTCCCGAAATTTCTCGAAGTTGTGCATTGGGATATTTGAAGCCCCTGCCCCAAGCATCTTTTGCACTGAAGCTCCGAGGCCTATACTCCACGAGTGTCCCTTGGGCCCGCTTTGTGCATTTCCTCTTGAGGCTCCTTCGCGGTTTCTAGTCCGTTGGCTAGTGAGCCCCCACGAAGGACAACCTTTGATTCCTTGAGCATTCCTGGTTTTTCCAGATGTGCTCTCACTCCTCTCCAAAGGAGGAATCCCTCAGACCTGGCTGGTCTGAAGCGAAGCCAATCTCAACATCTTGCGTGGGTTGCTGTTGCCAAGGCTTGTTTGAACCAATCCGGATTCTGATGCTGCAGCACTCGACATCCTTTGTGGGACAGCTCGAATCCAGCTCTTGGTTGTCATCGACACCTCCTGGTCCTCGTGGCTGAAGAGTCAAGCTTCACCTCTTTCACCTGAAATCACCCAACATCGGCTGGCATTTTCTCCTCGCCATTCTGGTCATTGACTAGTGACCTAGATACTGTCCCCTCTGCTTTCAGGTTCTTCACATCTCCTATTCACCCTTGGATCTACCTGGACACTTTTGCTCTGGTCGCCTGCAGCATTTCTTCACAGCTCTCCATTGGAATCAACAACGAAACCCAACACCCAAAGACACCTATGCACCCGGCTTTCGTGGGTGAGGTAACTCGAGTACTCCAGTGCTCCCGTTGGTGTTGACTCTTGAAGTGTCTAAGCCTAAAAGGGTTCCATCGTAGTTCACCTCTAGGTGCCCTTAATCTTTGAAACTTGTTCGTTCTCTACAGAAAGTCAATGGTGATCCGCGGCTGTGTTAAGACATTGCACGTGTTCCCCGTAGGTCTCCTGCGTCCCTACCTTGGGTGGTTCCTGGTTGCCCCAGCAGTTCTACAGGCCCTAGACCTGCTTTCTATCCCTCACATGGTTCTTATACCACTATTTCAGTATATGGTTTGTGAGGACCCTAGGGCATAACGTATACTGTGCAACTTATCGTATGCCTTGTATTGTACTTTTAACTCTGACCTCATAAAGAGTCCAGAGGGGTTGTGTTTAGAATAAATACATATATATTTGATATATACCTTGTGTGGTGTGCTTTCATTTGATCATTCAATAGAGTATACACTGGTAAAACAACTTGCTTAACTCGACTCTAAGTCTTAGCCTGAAGGCTGCTCTCCACAGCTACCACTAGGATAGCTTTCTATCAGGTGACTTTACAACCTACCATCAATAAGGGTCGTTCGGGCTGGTGCAAGGTGCCCACTAGAATAGTGGACATCATATGCCAGGCCAACTTCTCACAGGCGGGGGGTGGAAGGGGCAGGATTGGGGGTAGAAAACTCTGGCATACGGCTGAATGGAATTAAGTAAATAAATAAATCGAATGACATTGCGCGTGCTGTAACACCAAACGTCGATGCAGCATGTGCAATGTCATTTGTTTTATTTATTTATTTATTTATTTACTTAACTCCGTCCGGCCATATGCCGGAGTTTACTACCCTCCTCCCTGCCCCTATCCCGCCCCACCCCACCACCCCGCAGCACTCCCTGAAGGCTGCTCTCCACAGCTACCACTAGGATAGCTTTCTATCAGGTGACTTTACAACCTACCATCAATAAGGGTCATTCGGGCTGGTGCAAGGTGCCCACTAGAATAGTGGACATCATATGCCAGGCCAACTTCTCACAGGCGGGGGGTGAAGGGGCAGGATTGGGGGTAGAAAACTCTGGCATACGGCTGAATGGAATTAAGTAAATAAATAAATCGAATGACATTGCGCGTGCTATAACACCAAACGGCGATGCAGCATGTGCAATGTCATTTGTTTTATTTATTTATTTATTTATTTACTTAACTCCGTCCGGCCATATGCCGGATTTACTACCCTCCTCCCTGCCCTTATCCCGCCCCACCCCACCACCCCGCAGCACTCCCTGAAGGAGCTGCCACTGGTCTTGCTGCTTTATACCAAATGTTAGTAAATTTGGGCCTATGTTTGCAGTGCAGGGATTTCATTTGCTAGCCTAATTCATGTTGGGAGTTGTAGTTTTGGTTTGTTTCTATTGACCCACTTGGAATGTTGGAGCCCACCAGGCTCCGCAATGAACATGACCGATGGTTAATTGTTGCAGGTGCACTTTCTTTGTCCCACTGCCCGGTGGGTCCTTCAAAACAGATACATTTGTGTCAACGACACAAGGTGTGGCATAAATATAAAAAATTTAATATTGTGAACAAGATACACATTATTTTGAGACTGAGTGCTCACACTTTCCCCTCAAACATATCCACATCAAATGATTGGCATTAAGGCCTCTGGTCTCACAGTGCTGACGTCATGGCCAGAGGCTGTTGACAAAGATGCTTCACTGTCCCTTGATATAGGCAATGAACCTCTGGTCATACAGAATAATATTTACATTGCCAGGAGAATAAGTTGGCGAGGAGCAAACAGTGAGACAGTTCCCATCCATGAGCTGGCTCCTTTGCCTTCAACACAAACCTGACCAGATGAGTCACCGAAGGGCTTTGCGTGCAGTATTAATGGTTTCGCTTTTCATGATGGGTCATTGAGTGAGGGTCAGAGGTACGAGGTGACCTTTGTGTTCATGAGGCCCATACTGTGCTTAAAGAATGTGTGAGTACATGGTCTCCATTCACAATATATAAAATTGCTACTGCCAATCATGGGTGGCATCGAGAATTGAAAATTCCAAGAGTAGGAATCCTTTGAAGCAGCACTTGAAAGTGGTGGCAAGGGGCGTGCCCCTCTGCTTGCAACCCAGAAGGAATTACGTTGATGGGTGGTCTACCACAGCTATTGAGAAAGCCCCAGAGGGTAAAGCAGGCCTGCAAACATTCAGAATAGGGTACGTGAAGGGGTTTGTGGGGGTGGGCCTTCCTTAAGGCAATTCCTTTCAGGAGGCATGATGGGATGGTGGCATGGATAGGAAGTGAGGTGTTGCATAAGTTACAACTTTGGCATAACTCTATATGGTATGCTTTCCCACCCACGGGTGACACTGGAGAACTTGGCTGACTGCACCAGCCATGAATGTGAAAGACAGATTGTTGTAGCCCCGCAGAACACTATTCACTATGTAACTGACATAGAAGCATTGCTTTTTGGTTTCTAGCAGACCCATAAAGGGCTCAGGGGCCCCTTGGAAACAGTATTCTGCAGCACACTTAGAAAACGCCTCTTGTGATTGTTTTGTATGGGAAGGCGCACCCTCCTGCACATAAACAATCCTGCCTGTAACACAGAAACCCTTGCAACATGGTGCAAGGGTGCCTGCATCGGTGCACGACTTATAGACTTGATATAAGACCATCGCCTGCGCCATACAGCGTGCCAGAAGCGTGAAACCGAAAATACCAATGGGATAGAGGTATCAGATTTCAGTACTCTATAGGCATCCTTGTAATGTACAAAGCCTAAGTTGCGGCATACTTGTACAAGCCAGCGTTTCCTAATACATTTGTATGTTGGGCAAAAGAACAGAACATGAGTTTCATTTTCAATTGGAGCACCACAGGTTGGACATTCAGATGGAGTGTTAGGGGGCCATTTTGCAGTCACGGCCCTGAGAGGAAGGGTACCGAGCCTGAATTGCACATAAAGTCTTCTTGCTGCCCATGGTTCAATATAGTCCAAAAAATCCTCGAATTTATACTCCATTTTAATATCAAACAATTCTGAGGTCAGTCTGCCCGTCCCGCTGGTGTCTATAACAGCCAGTCTGTTTGCCCTATACAAATTGACCAAGTCAGTACGTGACAGGTTGGAAACAGCTAGTTCTGGGTTGTGCCAGAAAGCTGGGATACCGAGAATTACACTCATATTTTTTATATGAGCGAACAAAGGTATTCCAGCAGTACCAGATAGGCCCAATAATTGTTTGACTTTGTTTTTGCAGCAGGCCACCTCCGGCATTACCCAGAGCCTACGCCAATAGAGTAATGGCCTCAACGCAACTTCATCTTGTACAGATCTAATGCCAAGATCCATTTTAAGGGGAATTGAGGGAGTACTGGCCAGAAGGGCCAGTAGGGATCTAAAAAAGAGTTTTCAGCTGTGGAGATATCCTTGATCTTAGAATGGCCCCATAGTTCAGCCCCATATAAGATTGCACCCCGAGCTTGAGCTCTATTGATTTCCATTATGGGAGCAATGGGTTTTATGGTAGAGGCCTTGTGGGTTTTAAGGATACCACCACATAACTGAGTAAGGTGTAATTTTGCCTTAGCTAACTGGGGACGCCAATCCATATTATCCGTTAGGGTGACCCCTAGGTATTCAAAAACGGTTACCCTGTCTAGGGTAACACCATTTAATCGGGGGCTCGGACAGGAGGATTTTGGGGGGGTTGCAAATCATATATTTAGTCTTTTATGTATTGATTTCCAAACCTCTCACCTGGCAAAATTCTGGAAAGCTATGCAGGGCACGTTGAATTCCCATTGGGGACTTTGACAACAGGAGGGTATCCTCCGTGAACATTAGCACCACCACCTGTTCATTATTAAGTTTGGGGGCGTCAATGTCTTAGCAGTGCAGGCTTCACTCACATACTGAACATGTATGCAGTAGGTACCAGCAGCAGTGCAAGCTTCCCTCACATACAGAACATGTATACCGCAGGTACCAGCAGGAGAGCAAGCTTCCCTCACATACGGAGCATGTATACAGGCGGTACCAGCAGCAGTGCAAGCTTCCCTCACATACAGAACATGTATACTGCAGGTACCAGCAGCAGTGCAGGCTTCCTTCACATACAGATCATGTATACAGCAGGTACCAGCAGCAGTGCAAGCTTCCTTCGCATACAGAGCATGTATACTGCAGGTACCAGCAGCAGTGCGAGCTTCCTTCGCATACAGAGCATGTATACTGCAGGTACCAGCAGCAGTGCAGGCTTCACTCACATACTGAACATGTACACAGCTGGTACCAGAAGCAGTGCAGGCTTCCTTCACATACAGAACATGTATACAGCAGGTACCAGCAGCAGTGCAAGCTTCCTTCGGATACAGGGCATGTATACTGCAGGTACCAGCAGCAGTGCAGGATTCACTCACATACTAAACATGTACACAGCTGGTACCAGCAGCAGTGCAGGCTTCCTTCACATACGGAGCAGGTATATAGGAGGTACCAGCAGCAGTGCAAGTTCCCCTCACATACAGAACATGCATACTGCAGGTAACAGCAGCAGTGCAAGCTTCCCTCACATAGAGAAAAGGTACAAAATAACAATCAGCAGCGCAAGGTTCTCTCATATACTTTGGTCGCACTCAGAACATGTATATGGCAGATATCAGCAGTGCAAGCTTCCCCCACATACAGCCATGTGCAGCACTGACAACAGTAATGCAAACTGCCCTCACATATAGAACATGTGTATATCAGGTATCAAAAGTGCAAGCTTTGTTCACATACAGAATAGGTACTGCATCAACAACAGCTGTTTAAGCTTCCTTCACATACCAAACCTGAATATAGAAGGTACCAACAGTGTAAGCTTCCTTCACATATAGAACGAGGAGCGCATAAAATACAACAGCGCAAGCTTCCCATACATATTGAACAGGTACAGCATAAAAAATAACAGCACAAGCTTTTCTCACACAGAACATGTATGCTGGACCTGCGATGGGCAAGCCCAGCACAAAGGGGGTAGCTTGGCTCAAGTGTCAAGGCAAGTGAAGGCTATCGTGCTAAGCCGGCTTTGACCCGATAATATCTCCTTGTACAACCACCAAAAAGAAGGACACCACACCACTGTTGTAGAAAAATACGATTCCTTTATGTAAAAATTCTCTGTTGTGAATGGGGATCAATTAGGAAAGCACATATACATTTCTTTTGCCCACAATTTGCTGGGTTTCGATTCCAGGTTAAATACAATAAATAAGCTCAGGAATAAATATCATCAATAAATAGAATAAATATCAGGAATAAATATCATCAATAAATAGAATAAATATCACTTTTTGTTTAGCAGAATAAATACTGGTTCATTTAAATAAACAAACACATATTCATTCTGGTATCGCTGCCACCAATTAAATACTTCAGGAACATTAACTTGCAATACGTTTCAGGATGGAAAGATTACTCTTACAGTTTATGATGACTTCACTGAGAATGAATACAGGCTTCTCTAGGCACAAAAGGAGTGTTGGGACTCTTTAAGAATCACTCGGGGGATATGCGCGTGTATCTAAAAAGGCAAGGAAACACAGTGAACACTTCATTTACACTTTGCTGCCACCGGGTTGAGATCTCTGTTTGCCGGTGGGGTCTAAGCGCGCCTACGGGCTTTGTCACCGCTAGCACTCAGGCGGCACCAGTTCAAAGTCTTTAGACTGACGAACGGGGCTGCCAAAGGGGTCAAGCAATCTTCGCGCTCAGTCAAATAAATGCCGGTTCACAGTTCCTTTATATCACCGCTTCCCACCTGAAGAAACGGGCCCACCTCACATCAGCTGCAATCGAAAAGCGGTTCAGTCGGGTTCAGCACTTCTCTTGCCAGCGACGGGTTCTCAGGGGCTCCACGGACCTCCCTCCGACTTCCTCAAACAGGGATGGTTCCCGCCCATAGCTACAGCCGCCGATTCACTGGGGAGGGGCAGAGACAGTAGTCCCGCCCAACGAAGGCCGGCCTTTCCCCGCCCCGGCGCACCACCTCACCTCAGTCTGCGCAGGAAGCACTCTACGCCGGTGGAGCTCGGAGACGTCCGAGCTCCTCGCTGGAGGCGCCTGTCACAAAAGGGGCACAGAAGACGCTCGCGGTCGCGGCGAACTTGCTCTCGCCTCGCGACCCGAGTCTGTCGTAATTTCACCACCGGGGGGGGGGGGGGATTCACACGAACACGGCCACAGTCTCTTGGGGACAACGAGGCACTCGCTGGGCAGGCGCTGTAGGCGCGAGGTCACCGCACACACACAGCTGACTGGAACGCCAGTCAGGATCCACGCCAATGACCCTTGCTTGCTCTACTGCCACGCTACCAGCCGCCTCAGGGGCCAACAGGGCAGGTGTCAATCTGGTGTCAAGTCTGGAATCCCCTTCTTCACCTAGATCTGGAACATCATTATCCTATCTAGTCTTCTGGTCATCTAAAATGGCCACTTGGGACTGGACCTTATATAGCCAGTGCCCTGAGGTGCTGGCTCGTGCCAGTAGGTTCTAGAACCTTCTTTGGGCTTGGCCAATGACATGGCACTTCTGGGAGGTATTTGGGACCCTAACAGCCACCATACTGGGGTTCTAGAGCAGCCATTTTGTGTACCTGAGGAAAATAAAGTAATTCCTGTCAGGAATGCGCGCCAAGTAAAAGGGCGCCAAAACCTTGAAAGGTCAAGGTTCATGGAGGCTCCAAGGGGAGTCACTCACATGAGGAAAAAGGATGGCCACCATTTTGAGGCCATTCATACAGGTTGCCAAACCCAGTCTATATTGTCACAGGTTTCGACAGGAGTCTTGTAAATAGGTCCCAAAAACCTTGTGAACAACTGGGTGTCAAGGAACATCCAGCCCCATGAAACAGCACACAAAAGGTCCTGGTAGACAAAGAAAAGCGATAAATTTTGGGAGGTACAGGGGAACAAAAGAAATCATAGTGGTGAGGGGACTCTCAGAAGCAGACGGGTCTAACAATGTATATAGCGGGTTTCACAGGTGCTGGTCATCTAGGATTCTCAGCGCCAAGATGCTCCCTCCGGAGCGAACGTCGCGCTCTATAAATACCCCCACTAATACAAATACAAATACAGGTGCAAGCTTCCCTCACATACAGAACAAGCATACAGCAGGCATCATAGGTAGAAGCTTCCCTCAAATACAGAACTTGTATACAGTAAGTATCAGCAGTGCAAGCTTCCTTCATATACAGAACGTGTATATAGCAGGAATCAAATGTGCAAGCTTCCCTCACATACAGAACATGTGTACTGCAGCTACGATGTAGTGCAAGTTCCACTCACATTCAGAACATGTATACAGCAGGTACCATCAGCAGTGCAAGCTTTCTTCACATACAGAACATGTATACAGCAGGTACCAGCAGCAGTGCTAGTCCCCCTCACATACAGAACATGTATACAGTAGGTACCAGCAGCAGTGCAAGCTCCCCTCACATACAGAACATGTAGACTGCAGGTACCAGCAGCAATGCAGGCTTCCCTCACATACAGAACATGTACGCAGCATGTACCACCAGCATTGCAGGCTTCCCTCACATACAGAACATGTATATAGCAGGTACCAGCAGCAGTGCAAGCTTCCCTCACATACAGAACATGAATAAAGCAGGTACCAGCAGCAGTGCATGCTTCCCTCACATACAGGACATTCATACAGCAGGTACCAGCAGCAGTGCGAGCTTCCCTCACATACACAACATGTAGACAGCCGGTTCCAGCAGCAGTGCAAGCTACCCTCACTTATAGAACATGTACGCAGCAAGTACCAGCAGCAGTGCAGGCTTCCCTCACAGACAGAACATGTATGCAGCAGGTACTAGTAGTAAAAAACATGTATATAACAGGTATGAGCAGTGCAAGCTTCCATCACGTACAGTATAGGTAGATCATAGAAAACAACAGCCCAAGCTTCCCTCACATGTAGAACAGGTACAACATCGAAAAAACAGCGCAAGCTTATCTCACATAGAGAAAAGGTACAAATAACAATCAGCAGCGCAAGGTTCTCTCATATACTTTGCTCACACTCAGAACATGTATATGGCAGGTATCAGCAGTGCAAGCTTCCCCCACATACAACAGAAATGCAAACTGCCCTCACATATTGAACATGTGTATATCAGGTATCAATCAATCAATCAATCAATCAATCAATCAATCAAGACATTTATAGAGCGCACTACTTACCCGTAGGGTCTCAAGGCGCTTAGGGGGTGGGGGGTGCCGTTACTGCTCGAACAGCCAGGTCTTGAGCTTCTTCCTGAAGGAGAGGTGGTCTTGGGTCAGGCGCAGGTCGGTCGGGAGGGAGTTCCAGGTCTTGGCGGCCAGGTAGGAGAAGGACCTTCCTCCTGTTGTCGCTCTACGGATGCGTGGGACGGCGGCGAGGGCGTGGCTGGCTGACCGGAGGTGGCGTTTGGGAGCGTAGAAGTTGATTCGGTTGTTGAGGTAGCTCGGGCCTTGATCGTGTAGGGCTTTGTGTGCGTGGGTGAGGAGACGGAAGGTGATTCTTTTGTTGACGGGGAGCCAATGCAGGTCTCTCAGGTGTCCGGAGATGTGGCTGTTTCGTGGGATGTCGAGGATGAGTCTGGCTGAGGCGTTCTGGATCCGCTGAAGTCTCTTCTGGAGCTTGGCGGTGGTTCCGGCGTAGAGGGCGTTGCCGTAGTCCAGTCGGCTGGTGACGAGGGCCTGGGTGACGGTCTTCCTGGTCTCCGTGGGGATCCACCAGAATATCTTCGGTAGCATGCGCAGGATGTTGAAGCACGCCGAGGAGACGGCGTTGACTTGTCTGGTCATGGAGAGGGAGGAGTCCAGGATGAAGCCCAGGTTGCGTGCGTGGTTCGTCGGTATGGGTGCGGTGCCCAGGGCGGGGGGCCACCAGGAGTCGTCCTAGGCGGTGGGCGTGGAGCCCAGGATGAGGACCTCCGTCTTGTCTGAGTTCAGTTTCAGGCGGCTGGTCGTCATCCACTCGGCTACCTCCTTCATCCCTTCGTGCAGGTTGGCTCTGGCGGCGGCGGGGTCGTTGGTCAGGGAGATGATCAGCTGGGTGTCGTCGGCGTAGGAGATTATGTTGAGGTTGTGTTGGCGTGCGATGGCCGCGAGGGGGCTCATGTAGACGTTGAAGAGGGTAGGGCTCAGCGAGGATCCTTGAGGGACGCCGCAGATGACTTCGGTGGCCTCTGACTTGTACGGAGGTAGGCGGACTCTCTGTGTTCTTCCGTCGATGAAGGAGACGATCCATTCCAGTGCCTTCTCCTGGATTCCGACGTTGCTGAGGCGTTGCACTAGGGTGCGGTGGCAGACAGTGTCGAAGGCCGCGGAGAGGTCTAGGAGGATGAGGGCCGCTGTTTCTCCGTTGTCCATCAGGGCTCGGATGTCGTCGGTGGCAGCGATGAGGGCGGTCTCGGTGCTGTGGTTGGCTCGGAAGCCGGACTGCGAGGGGTCGAGGGATCCGTTCGTCTCGAGGAAGGCGGCCAGCTGTTTGTTGACGGTCTTCTCGATGACTTTGGCTGGAAACGGGAGTAGCGAGATTGGGCGGTAATTCTTGAGTTCGGTGGGGTCTGCTGTAGGTTTCTTGAGAAGAGCTCTGAGTTCGGCGTGCTTCCAGCTCTCGGGGAAGGTGGCGGTGTCGAAGGAGGTGTTGATAATGTCCCGCAGGTGGGGTGCGATGACAGTGTCGGCATTGTTGAAGACGTGGTGAGGGCAGGGGCCGGTCGGAGATCCGGAGTGGACGGAGTTCATCATGCGGACGGTGTCTTCGGTGCTGATCGGAGTCCAGGCTCGGAGGGTGGTGGTGGGCGGTGTTGCTGTGGTCGTGGCGTGCGTCGGTTGGGTGCTGAAGCTGTTGTGTATGTCCGCGATCTTGTTGTGGAAGTAGGAGGCGAGGGAGTTGCAGAGGTCTTGCGAAGGGGTGATGTCGTTGTTTCCGGCGTTGGGGTTGGAGAGCTCTTTCAAGATGTTGAAGAGTTCCTTGCAGTTGTGTGCGTTGTTGTCCAGCCGGTTCTTGAATGCAGTTTTCTTGGCGGCGCGGATCAGTTGGTGGTGCTTCCGGGTGGCGAGTTTGAGGGCGGTCACGTTGTCCGGTGTAGGTTCCTTTCTCCAGACTTTCTCGAGGGCTCGACAGTTCTTCTTGGAGCTCTTGAGTTCGTCGGTGAACCATGGGGCTTTCTTGCTGCCGGGTCTGCTGGGCGGGGTCCTCAGAGGGGCGAGTTCGTCCGCGCAGTTGCTGATCCACTTCGAGAGGTTGTCGGCGGCCTGGCTGGGGTTCGCTGAGCTGGCAGGGGGGTGCTGGCTCAGGGAAGCGGCGAGTTGGTCGGCTGTGATCTTGTTCCAGCTTCTGCGGGCAACCTGTTGCTGGTGGTGGTGGATCGTCGTTCTTTTGAAGGTGAAGTGTACGCAGCTGTGGTCCGTCCAGTGGAGTTCTGTGGCGTGGCTGAAGGCGATGTCTTTGCTGGATGAGAAGACGGCGTCGAGTGTGTGTCCGGCGAGGTGGGTGAGGGTGTTCACCAGTTGCTTGAGTCCAAGGTTGGCGAGGTTGTCGAGCAGGGTGCTGGTGTTGCGGTCGTTGTTGTTCTCCAGGTGGAAGTTGAGGTCCCCCAGGAGGATGTAGTCAGCGATGGGGAGGGCATGCGGGCTGACGAAGTCGGCGATGTCCTCGCTGAATTGAGTGCGTGGTCCCGGGGGTCGGTAGATTAGGGTGCCTCTGAGGGTGGTCTTCGGGTCGGTGTGGATCTGGAAATGCAGGTGTTCGGCGGTGGTTAGGGTGTTGTCGGTGCTAGTCGTGATTCGGATGGTGTTCCTGTGGATGATGGCGATGCCTCCTCCCATCTGGTTGGCGGTGCGGTCCCTCCCGGTGATCTTGTAGCTCTCTGGGATGGCGACGGCGGGCGCTGAAGAGGCATTCATCCAGGTCTCCGTGATGAAGGCAACGTCAGGGGCTGTGGCGTCTAGGAGGTTCCAGAGTTCGATGGCGTGTCTGTGGACGGAGCGGGTGTTGAGGAGGATGCACTTGAGGTGGTGGCTGCTGGTGTTCGGCTTGGCTGGTGCTGGTGCCGGGCAGGTCCGGATGCAGGTGAACTTGCAGGCGTGGCAGCTGAAGGGTCCGTGGGTTCGTCTCGGGGTGGCTCGGTAGCATCCTGGGGTCGGCCGGTGTTGAGTGCGATGAGGGTGGCGGCGTTGTACGTCAGGCGGGTGGGCTGGGGTCGACGAGGGCCATGGGTCCTGGGTCCTTCGGCGCACAATCGGCACGCCCGCTGCGCGGGACCGCTGCGCGTTCGCACGGTCGCCCTTTATGGTGAAGTGTGCGGGGGGCGGAGCAGCTGGGAGGCGGGAGCGGGGAGGGTACAGAAGGAAAAAAGGGGCGGGGTTAGCGGCGGTGGCGGGAAGCGGGGAGGGAGGACGAGGGTCAGAGAAAGGCAAAACAGGAAGGAAATTACGAGTAACTGGAGAAAAAACAGGCAATACAGTAAGTCAAAAACACAATACTAAAACGGCAAAAACAACAGGGGCAGGTCAAGCGAGCACGGACCACGCCGCTCGAAGGCAGGGGGCGTGGTCATGCGGCGGCAGCGAGGCAGACAGGCAGGGGGGCACACGCAGCAGCTGGTGGCCGTGCGGCGCGGGGGTGTCCTAGAACTAGGTCACACTCACCTGCGTCGCACGGTCGCCATTTATGGCCAAGTGCGCGGGGGGGCGGAGCAGCTGGGAGGCGGGAGCGGGGAGGGTACAGAAGGAAAAAAGGGGCAGGGTTAGCGGCGGTGGCGGGAAGCGGGGAGGGAGGACGAGGGTCAGAGAAAGGCAAAACAGGAAGGAAATTACGAGTAACTGGAGAAAAAACAGGCAATACAGTAAGGCAAAAACACAATACTAAAACGGCAAAAACAACAGGGGCAGGTCGAGCGAGCACGGACCACGCCGCTCGAAGGCAGGGGGCGTGGTCACGCGGCGGCAGCGAGGCAGACAGGCAGGGGGGCACACGCAGCAGCTGGTGGCCTTGCGGCGCGGGGGTGTCCTAGAACTAGGAACAAAGCTTACAAAAGTGTAAGCTTTGTTCACATACAGAACAGGTACTGCATCGACAACAGCTTGTAAGCTTCCTTCACATACCAAACATGTAAATAGAAGGTACCAACTGTGTAAGCTTCCTTCACATATAGAACAGGTACAGCCTCAAAAATAACAGTGCAAGCTTCCCTCGTGTACAGAACGAGGAGCGCATAGTAAACAACAGTGCAAGCTTCCCATACATATTGAACAGGTACAGCATAAAAAAACAGCACAAGCTTTTCTCACACAGAACATGTACATAGCGGGAATCATAGGTGAAAGCTTCCCTCACATACAGAACAAGCATACAGCATGCATCATAGGTAGAAGCTACCCTCAAATACAGAACTTGTATACAGCAGGTAACAGCAGTAGTGCAAGCGTCCTGCACATACAGAACATGTATACAGCAGGTACCAGCAGCAGTACAAGCTTCGTTCACATACAGAACTTGTATACAGCAGGTACCAGCAGCAGTACAAGCTTCGTTCACATACAGAACTTGTATACAGCAGGTACCAGCAGCAGTGCAAGTTTCCTTCACAAACAGAACATGTATAAAGCAGGTACCAGCAGCAGTGCAGGCTTCCCTCACATTCAGAACATGTATACAGCAGGTACCAGCAGCAGTGCAAGCTCCCCTCACATACAGAACATGTATGCAGCAGGTATCAGCAGCAGTGCAAGCTTCCCTCGCATTCAGAACATGTATACTACAGGTACCAGCAGCAGCGCAAGCTTCCCTAACATACAGAACATGTATGCAGCAGGTACCAGCTGCAGTGCAGTCTTCCCTCACATACAGAACATGTATGCAGCAGGTACCAGCAGCAACGCAAGCTTCCGTCACATACAGAGCATGTATACTGCAGGTACCAGCAGCAGTGCAGGCTTCCCTCACATACAGAACATGTATGCAGCAGGTACCAGCTGCAGTGCAGTCTTCCCTCACATACAGAACATGTATGCAGCAGGTACCAGCAGCAACGCAAGCTTCCGTCACATCCGGAGCATGTATACAGGAGGTGCCAGCAGCAGTGCAAGCTTCCCTCACATACAGAACATGTATATTGCAGGTATCAGCAGCAGTGCAAGCTTCCCTCACATACAGAACATGTATACTGCAGGTACCAGCAGCAGTGCAGGCTTCCCTCACATACAGAACATGTACGCAGCAGGTACCAGCAGCAGTACAGGCTTCCTTTACATACAGACCATGTATACAGCAGGTACCAGCAGCAGTGCAAGCTTCCTTCGCATACAGAGCATGTATACTGCAGGTACCAGCAGCAGTGCAGGCTTCACTCACATACTGAACATGTATTCAGCAGGTACCAGCAGCAGAGAAAGCTTCCCTCACATATGAAGCATGTATACAGGAGGTACCAGCAGCAGTGCAAGTTCCCCTCACATACAGAACATGTATACTGCAGGTACCAGCAGCAGTGCAAGTTCCCCTCACAAACAGAACATGTATACAGCAGGTACCAGCAGCAGTGCAAGTTCCCCTCACAAACAGAACATGTATACAGCAAATACCAGCAGCAGTGCAGGCTTCCCTCACATACAGAACATGTATGCAGCAGGTACCAGCTGCAGTGCAGTCTTCCCTCACATACAGAACATGTATGCAGCAGGTACCAGCAGCAACGCAAGCTTCCGTCACATCCGGAGCATGTATACAGAAGGTGCCAGCAGCAGTGCAAGCTTCCCTCACATACAGAACATGTATATTGCAGGTATCAGCAGCAGTGCAAGCTTCCCTCACATACAGAACATGTATACTGCAGGTACCAGCAGCAGTGCAGGCTTCCCTCACATACAGAACATGTACGCAGCAGGTACCAGCAGCAGTGCAGGCTTCCTTTACATACAGATCATGTATACAGCAGGTACCAGCAGCAGTGCAAGCTTCCTTCGCATACAGAGCATGTATACTGCAGGTACCAGCAGCAGTGCAGGCTTCACTCACATACTGAACATGTATTCAGCAGGTACCAGCAGCAGAGCAAGCTTCCCTCACATATGAAGCATGTATACAGGAGGTACCAGCAGCAGTGCAAGTTCCCCTCACATACAGAACATGTATACTGCAGGTACCAGCAGCAGTGCAAGTTCCCCTCACAAACAGAACATGTATACAGCAGGTACCAGCAGCAGTGCGAGCTTCACTCACATACTGAATATGTATGCAGCAGGCACCAGCAGCAGTGCAGGCTTTCTTCACATACAGAACATGTATACAGCAGGTACCAGCAGCAGTGCTAGTCCCCCTCACATACGGAGCATGTATAAAAGAGGTACCAGCAGCAGTGCAGGCTTCCCTCACACACAGAACATGTATACTGCAGGTACCAGCAACAGTGCAGGCATCCCTCACATACAGAACATGTACGCAGCAGGTACCAGCAGCAGAGCAAGCTTCCCTCACATACGGAGCATGTATGCAGCAGGTACCAGTAGTAATGCAAGCTTCCTACACATACAGAACATGTACGCAGCAGGTACCAGCAGCAGTGCAGGCTTCCCTCACATACAGAACATGTACGCAGCAGGTACCAGCAGCAGAGCAAGCTTCCCTCACATATGGAGCATGTATGCAGCAGGTACCAGTAGTAATGCAAGCTTCCTACACATACAGAACATGTACGCAGCAGGTACCAGCAGCAGTGCAGGCTTCCCTCACATACAGAACATGTACGCAGCAGGTACCAGCAGCAGAGCAAGCTTCCTACACATACAGAACATGTACGCAGCAGGTACCAGCAGCAGTGCAGGCTTCCCTCACATACAGAACATGTACGCAGCAGGTACCAGCAGCAGAGCAAGCTTCCCTCACATATGGAGCATGTATGCAGCAGGTACCAGTAGTAATGCAAGCTTCCTACACATACAGAACATGTACGCAGCAGGTACCAGCAGCAGTGCAGGCTTCCCTCACATACAGAACATGTACGCAGCAGGTACCAGTAGCAGAGCAAGCTTCCTACACATACAGAACATGTACGCAGCAGGTACCAGCAGCAGTGCAGGCTTCCCTCACATACAGAACATGTACGCAGCAGGTACCAGCAGCAGAGCAAGCTTCCTACACATACAGAACATGTACGCAGCAGGTACCAGCAGCAGTGCAGGCTTCCCTCACATACAGAACATGTACGCAGCAGGTACCAGCAGCAGAGCAAGCTTCCCTCACATATGGAGCATGTATGCAGCAGGTACCAGCAGCAGAGCAAGCTTCCCTCACATATGGAGCATGTACGCAGCAGGTACCAGTAGTAATGCAAGCTTCCTACACATACAGAACATGTACGCAGCAGGTACCAGCAGCAGTGCAGGCTTCCCTCACATACAGAACATGTACGCAGCAGGTACCAGCAGCAGAGCAAGCTTCCCTCACATATGGAGCATGTATGCAGCAGGTACCAGTAGTAATGCAAGCTTCCTACACATACAGAACATGTACGCAGCAGGTACCAGCAGCAGTGCAGGCTTCCCTCACATACAGAACATGTACGCAGCAGGTACCAGCAGCAGAGCAAGCTTCCCTCACATACAGAACATGTACGCAGCAGGTACCAGCAGCAGAGCAAGCTTCCCTCACATATGGAGCATGTATGCAGCAGGTACCAGTAGTAATGCAAGCTTCCTACACATACAGAACATGTACGCAGCAGGTACCAGCAGCAGTGCAGGCTTCCCTCACATACAGAACATGTACGCAGCAGGTACCAGCAGCAGAGCAAGCTTCCCTCACATACGGAGCATGTATGCAGCAGGTACCAGTAGTAATGCAAGCTTCCTACACATACAGAACATGCACGCAGCAGGTACCAGCAGCACTGCAGGCTTCCCTCACATACAGAACATGTATGCAGCAGGTACCAGCAGCAACGCAAGCTTCCGTCACATCCGGAGCATGTATACAGAAGGTGCCAGCAGCAGTGCAAGCTTCCCTCACATACAGAACATGTATATTGCAGGTATCAGCAGCAGTGCAAGCTTCCCTCACATACAGAACATGTATACTGCAGGTACCAGCAGCAGTGCAGGCTTCCCTCACATACAGAACATGTACGCAGCAGGTACCAGCAGCAGTGCAGGCTTCCTTTACATACAGATCATGTATACAGCAGGTACCAGCAGCAGTGCAAGCTTCCTTCGCATACAGAGCATGTATACTGCAGGTACCAGCAGCAGTGCAGGCTTCACTCACATACTGAACATGTATTCAGCAGGTACCAGCAGCAGAGCAAGCTTCCCTCACATATGAAGCATGTATACAGGAGGTACCAGCAGCAGTGCAAGTTCCCCTCACATACAGAACATGTATACTGCAGGTACCAGCAGCAGTGCAAGTTCCCCTCACAAACAGAACATGTATACAGCAGGTACCAGCAGCAGTGCGAGCTTCACTCACATACTGAATATGTATGCAGCAGGCACCAGCAGCAGTGCAGGCTTTCTTCACATACAGAACATGTATACAGCAGGTACCAGCAGCAGTGCTAGTCCCCCTCACATACGGAGCATGTATAAAAGAGGTACCAGCAGCAGTGCAGGCTTCCCTCACACACAGAACATGTATACTGCAGGTACCAGCAACAGTGCAGGCATCCCTCACATACAGAACATGTACGCAGCAGGTACCAGCAGCAGAGCAAGCTTCCCTCACATACGGAGCATGTATGCAGCAGGTACCAGTAGTAATGCAAGCTTCCTACACATACAGAACATGTACGCAGCAGGTACCAGCAGCAGTGCAGGCTTCCCTCACATACAGAACATGTACACAGCAGGTACCAGCAGCAGAGCAAGCTTCCCTCACATATGGAGCATGTATGCAGCAGGTACCAGTAGTAATGCAAGCTTCCTACACATACAGAACATGTACGCAGCAGGTACCAGCAGCAGTGCAGGCTTCCCTCACATACAGAACATGTACGCAGCAGGTACCAGCAGCAGAGCAAGCTTCCTACACATACAGAACATGTACGCAGCAGGTACCAGCAGCAGTGCAGGCTTCCCTCACATACAGAACATGTACGCAGCAGGTACCAGCAGCAGAGCAAGCTTCCTACACATACAGAACATGTACGCAGCAGGTACCAGCAGCAGTGCAGGCTTCCCTCACATACAGAACATGTACGCAGCAGGTACCAGCAGCAGAGCAAGCTTCCCTCACATATGGAGCATGTATGCAGCAGGTACCAGTAGTAATGCAAGCTTCCTACACATACAGAACATGTACGCAGCAGGTACCAGCAGCAGTGCAGGCTTCCCTCACATACAGAACATGTACGCAGCAGGTACCAGTAGCAGAGCAAGCTTCCTACACATACAGAACATGTACGCAGCAGGTACCAGCAGCAGTGCAGGCTTCCCTCACATACAGAACATGTACGCAGCAGGTACCAGCAGCAGAGCAAGCTTCCTACACATACAGAACATGTACGCAGCAGGTACCAGCAGCAGTGCAGGCTTCCCTCACATACAGAACATGTACGCAGCAGGTACCAGCAGCAGAGCAAGCTTCCCTCACATATGGAGCATGTATGCAGCAGGTACCAGCAGCAGAGCAAGCTTCCCTCACATATGGAGCATGTATGCAGCAGGTACCAGTAGTAATGCAAGCTTCCTACACATACAGAACATGTACGCAGCAGGTACCAGCAGCAGTGCAGGCTTCCCTCACATACAGAACATGTACGCAGCAGGTACCAGCAGCAGAGCAAGCTTCCCTCACATATGGAGCATGTATGCAGCAGGTACCAGTAGTAATGCAAGCTTCCTACACATACAGAACATGTACGCAGCAGGTACCAGCAGCAGTGCAGGCTTCCCTCACATACAGAACATGTACGCAGCAGGTACCAGCAGCAGTGCAGGCTTCCCTCACATACAGAACATGTACGCAGCAGGTACCAGCAGCAGAGCAAGCTTCCCTCACATACGGAGCATGTATGCAGCAGGTACCAGTAGTAATGCAAGCTTCCTACACATACAGAACATGTACGCAGCAAGTACCAGCAGCATTGCAAGCTTCCCTCACATTCAGAACATGTATACAGGAGGTACTAGTAGTAGTGCAGGCTTCCTACGCATACAGAGTATGTATATAACAGGCATCAAAGGTACCATCTTCGCTCGCATCCAGGACGTGTTTTGCAGGTACCAGCAGTGCACACGCCCCCACACAACAGAGGTATCCTCATGCACTCTCCCGCCCTTGAGCCCTAACCTCCGTCGGTAAAGACTGTTCAGCAAGGAAGAAAGAGGCCTCGCTGAGCGCGGTGCACGTGAGCCCTCGGCGGGGGTGCCCCCCCTCACAGCAGCGCGGCACCCCCTCCCCCGCCCCCCGCAGTCACACCATCGGCGCATCACTATGCATAAAAGGCGCCGGGATGTCACCTGTCGGCGGTCTCCGCGGCTCTCAGATGCTGGGACGCGGCAACAGCTCATTAAAGCATGGCTCGGAGGCAGGTAGGCGCTCCCGACACGTGTCGCCGCCGGTGCGGGACGGATCACGCGCCGCAGGAGGTGCGCGGGAGTTCGTGGAAATCATTTTTATCAAACACGGTATCAAAACTTATTCAAAGTGGGAAGATCTTGGAACCGACCGACCTTTCCAGGACTCAATCGTGCGCAATATGCGGCACTCCAAAAACTCAAGTACCTTGCACTTTACAACAATTGTATTTTATTTACCATTTACTGCGCGTTTTAAAGCACCGCATGCCAACAGAGCCGCTTCAAAGCGCTGGAAGGCAGCGAGCTAAGGACACCCGCTGAGATCAGGGCTGGATGAGTTACTAAGGAGAGCTGGCTGTCTGGAGAGGCCACAGGAGGGGGTGGAGATGTAAAGAACAAACTGGATGAATCGGAAAGAACTGGTAAGACATCCTGTGAAAGAAACGAACACAATGCAGACAACTTGTAATACAGAGGAACAGACACATAGGGAAAGGAAAGTGTAACCAGTGCCACTGGAATTATGCGATTGTGCGGCTGTGGGGTTTTACGTATAATTATAGATTTGCCGCATTTGTTACGTAACCCATCATCTGCTGCTTAATCTGCAGATTTTAACAACATTAATTGTTTCTAGCTCAAACGGTTCAAAAGTGACTAAAAGCCGAGCGACACGTGTGTCCACGCGGTGGACAGCTCCTTGCACAGCTTGACTGCCCCCCTTTCTGCTGCTTATCGCTATATTTGGGTGTGAAACAGATACTAATGAGGTGCATAATATAATAAAGTATTACAAGCATAAAATATGTCGCATTACACAGCATAATTTTCCTTTTCTGACCATATGTAAAATGTAAATTGATACTTGTATAGCGCACTACTCACCCGCAAGGGTCTCAAGGCGCTTGTACGAATACCGCTGTGGAACCCATCCTATTTACAACAAGGGGTGGTGAGGGACAGAGTCTCTGAATTAAACAGAATACTCTCACCCAGTCAAGAGATCAGGGCTAGACCCAACACCGTTTTTTAGCTCACTGCACCATCCCAGTTTCAGAACCTGACTGTATGCAAATTAGTCTGTTCCTGTCCCAGTGCATGATGGGAACAGGGTTAAACCAAACTACAAAAGCCAATTCTTACACTGGGAAGGAAACAAGCTACCGGGGACCGGTTTCTGGCATTTCAGCCTCTTCGGCCCGGCTTGCTTGAATCCTGATGGTGCAATGAGCAAGGGACTCACATCTGAGTATACCCTTCCACGCTTAGGGTGGACAAAAATATTTACAACAAGGGGTGGTGAGGGACAGAGTCTCTGAATTAAACAGAATACTCTCACCCAGTCAAGAGATCAGGGCTAGATCCAACACCGTTTTTTAGCTCACTGCACCATCCCAGTTTCAGAACCTGACTGTATGCAAATTAGTCTGTTCCTGTCCCAGTGCATGATGGGAACAGGGCAAACCAAACTACAAAAGCCAATTCTTACACTGGGAAGGAAACAAGCTACCGGGGACCGGTCCTCTTCGGCCCGGCTTGCTTGAATCCTGATGGTGCAATGAGCAAGGGACTCACATCTGAGTATACCCTTCCACGCTTAGGGTGGACAAAAATATTTACAACAAGGGGTGGTGAGGGACAGAGTCTCTGAATTAAACAGAATACTCTCACCCAGTCAAGAGATCAGGGCTAGATCCAACACCGTTTTTTAGCTCACTGCACCATCCCAGTTTCAGAACCTGACTGTATGCAAATTAGTCTGTTCCTGTCCCAGTGCATGATGGGAACAGGGCAAACCAAACTACAAAAGCCAATTCTTACACTGGGAAGGAAACAAGCTACCGGGGACCGGTTTCTGGCATTTCAGCCTCTTCGGCCCGGCTTGCTTGAATCCTGATGGTGCAATGAGCAAGGGACTCACATCTGAGTATACCCTTCCACGCTTAGGGTGGACAAAAATATTTACAACAAGGGGTGGTGAGGGACAGAGTCCCTGAATTAAACAGAATACTCTCACCCAGTCAAGAGATCAGGGCTAGATCCAACACCGTTTTTTAGCTCACTGCACCATCCCAGTTTCAGAACCTGACTGTATGCAAATTAGTCTGTTCCTGTCCCAGTGCATGATGGGAACAGGGCAAACCAAACTACAAAAGCCAATTCTTACACTGGGAAGGAAACAAGCTACCGGGGACCGGTTTCTGGCATTTCAGCCTTTTCGGCCCGGCTTGCTTGAATCCTGATGGTGCAATGAGCAAGGGACCCATCCTGGCTTTCCCTGTGAGGCGTCCACTCCCGGGCACCCCCAAGGTGGAGGCCAGCCATCCTTAGCGTTGTGGGGGCCGTTGTGGAGATTAAGCAAGCTATTGCCCAGAGTTGCAGTGTGGGACTCCATGATTGGAATAGGCACCGAGGCGAGAATTATCAGGTCCGTGGAATTTTTAAGCCCAAGACCCGCCGAGGCAGGGAATTGAACCTTGGTCCCGGGCTAGATCTCTGTATCAGGGTCTGCCGCTCTAACCATTGAGCCACACTTCTCCACCATATAACTTACTCAACCCTGCTGTGTTAACTTGGCCCTTCCCTGCCACATAATTCCAGTGGCCCTGAGTATAAAACAGAGGCCTGGCAGATAAAATACAAGAAAAGCATGAAAGCTGTAATAACCAAGGCTCGAGTCGGGGTACCATGCGGGTGGACAGTGTCCCCCCACTTATTTTACCAGGAGCTCGATAACTTGAGCAAATGGAGCCACACATTCACTCTTTGGCCTCTCTGGGGCAAGATCAAAGCTCATTCAGAACGCTGCTCACGGCTTCTCTGATGCAATCGCATCTAAGGGGGGAGCAAGGGGAAGCAATGAGTCTGATGGTGCAAGCCAACGTTCGTGACGTCACTTCCTGTAGTGACGTCAGCGCACCCCCCATTTCTTTTTTTAGGACTTGTGCCTTGGTAATAACAATACTTGTAACACAAACACAAGAGAGGGCACAGAGCCTGGACAGAGGTGAAGAGGATGCAGGAATAGGGTTTAGGGAACGTGTGATCCTAGTCCCAGGAATTACGGACCAGAAGAAGAGAGGTGGAGCTCTTGGACCAAGATCTGGGAAAGACCGGATGGAGCTGAAGGAAGAGGAAGTGAGAATAAGAGCAACAGCCCAGGAAGAGGGCTCAGGGGAAACTGAGTCAGGAGGGGATGCTGGAAACAAGGAAGAGGCAACTGGGTCTGACCAGGATAAAGAAACTAAGTAGGATAGAACGACAGACAAAGGGGACTAGGGGAGGCGGAAAAATATCTGGAGCAAGGGTTCGGATGGAGTCTTCTCAAGTGTTACACTTAGCCTCTCCAGGATTATCTTTGCCACTGGTGCAATAAATCCAATGTATTCATCTATAAGTTAAGAGCTACAGGTGCCAGAAGGCAAATTGTATTCAACGTGCCGCAAGGCTGAGGAGCTTTGGAATCCCAGACAAAATATCCACATGAAACCAGACACAAATTATAAAATTCACAGGTACAGAGTAATTCAGGAATATAATACCAGTACGAGGCGGGACCTGACAGACTGAGGGGGCTGTAAGGCCAGAACAGGGTTCAGAAAACGTGCTATAGCGCCAGGACACAACTGTAGGTAAAAAGGAGCTACAGCAACAGAAGAGTCTTCTCCTTCGGTTCCTCGGTTGATCATGCAATTCAGTGATGCCTTCGTTCCGTTGTGAGTTTAGAATAGAATTCTTGTACAGCCTTACCTTTGGAGGTGAAAAGATGGGCTTGCGCTATTCTTCACGCTTCACTGTTGGACTTCGTTTGGGGGCACTGGTGCTGGAACGGGACAAGTTGACGCAAGGCAACGCATGGGCTTAAGTGAGAGTTACTAAGCCCCACAAACCACCTTGCGAGGCTTTGCGTGGCTTAGTAAATCCAGAGTAATGAAAACCTGGGCATTCCATGGGCGTTCCCATGCATCCGCCTATGGATTCTGGCACGTTCAGCGTCGGATTGGTAACGGGGGCATTCGGGCAATGCCCGAGGGGCCGGGGTCCGAGTTCCAGCTGAGGGATGCTTTTGAGCAGCCTGGGGGCCGATTTGAGCAGTGTCTCTGTTGTTCGACTATCCCGCCAGCGGCCCAGTGAGGGTCTGAGTGGCCTTTCTGGAGGGAGATGGGCGCTCATTACCTCCCGTATAGCAGCAACAGAGGTGTCACCCCTTTTCTCTCGCTGGGCCTCCCATTAATGTAGGCATACTGAGCGGGGCAGGGGGCCTGAGCAGAAGTGGCCTCACTTGTTTTCAGGTGTGTTTCACTAGTGTAAACTGATGCGTGCATTCCGCCCCCCCCCCCCCCCCTTTTATGTAAAATTACGCTGAAGCAGTGATTTGAGGGAAGGCATTCTGCTAATGTGGGCCGATTTTTTTATGCGTGCCCGGGCAGATTTTTAATCCCAATCCAACCCTGGGCACGTTCCTAGACTTATAAACATTTATAAACCTGGAATGAGTCACCCCTTCCCAACAGAGGTGAAACTAGGAGGAATATATTTATTTCTCCTCGTTATTTCCTCTTTCTATGTGTGCTACAGATGAAAGAGGAGAATGAGCACCGGAGCACCGCGGCTCATGACGAGCTGAGCTCATCATGAGCATGGGGGCGCTGTGCGCGCCCCCCACCCCCCAGCACAGCAGGTGAATAGCCCCAGCAGCCAAGGGGTTAATATTTCCAATTTAGGGGCAGCAGTACTGCGTGTCTCTTTGCTGCACTACCTTGCATCAAAAGAAAAGGGCAGGAATGTATTGTGTCTGTGAGAGACGGGGCCTTCCTGTCCTCTTCCACTGCGCTGGTGCACAAATGGCTGCACCCTTGAACCATGGTGCAAGGTGTCCGCATTGTAGGAATGACTTGCTTTTGTGCAGGAAGGAACAGCTTCCTGCACAAAAACAATCAATGGAGGCATTTTCCTCTTTCTATGTGTGGGGCAGGATGTGGCACACATAGAAAGAGGAAACAATGAGGAAAAAAAAGTTATTTCTCCTCGTTCTGCCACCCCTGGGGAGGTGCAAGGTTTTGATTCATTCCCCGATTTACGCTATGTTGCAAATCTGGGAATGAATCAAAATCCATGGGCGCTGAGTGGGAACAACCACGGCAACGCCCACAGCATTCCTGGACCAACACAATGTGAGGCAACGCAGCGACTTGTGCTGTTTTGCCTTACACCGTGTCTACGGCGCCATGAAAAGCCAAGCACAGTGGCTTTTCATGGCATTGTATATATGGCTCTGCACTCTGCGACACTGCAGCATAAAAACAGTGACGTTCGGGCAGTGCACAGTGCTTGTAAATAAGTCCACAAGTCCTTTGTAGTAGCAGATTGTTCACCGTCCGTCTTCAGATGTGGGGTAGGTAGTGTGGATGACGTGAGTCTCAGCCCCACCGCTACCCGACTTAGACCTAAGTCTGTCTGCTATCAGCACATACTTGGGATCCATAAACTGTGAAGTATTTCTGACAACAATAAACTATGCAGGATTGTGAGCACCCTGAGGGTCCCACCATGATTGGACTAGCCCATGTGATGACACAACCCCATTGGAATTTGTTGAGCATTGCGCAGTAGCAAGAATGGACTGTATTTTATGAGGATTCTCATTATTCCAGTGCAAAGTTAGAGGTGCTGTTGTAAATAGAAGTACTTGAGCCAGGAGTATAAATAGGTTATCTTTATTCAAGTTGAGTTGCAGGTCAAGTTCTTAAGATGTAAATATGAAATCCCATCCTCGTCGCCAAAAGGTTGTAAATAGAAGTCCTTGAGCCAGGAGTATAAATAGGTTACCTTTATTCAAGTTGAGTTGCAGGTCAAGTTCTTAAGATGTAAATATGAAAACCCTACCAGGAGTGACCTACCTGTTGCTCAACCTGCCTGGTACCAACTGCCAGTCAACTACAGGACAAGCCCCCAACATTCCACGATGTCACCAAGCATTCTAGCAGTGACACCATGTGAGCCACAGGGAAATCCCAGCCAGGGAAAAGAGACATAGATCAAATATAACAGGTGCATTAGCAGAGCGGCGGTGTGTGCTCTTCCACAGGCCACCAACCAGTTGTGGAGACATATTTCTGGCCTGTATTTGGCAGGTAACAGATCTCCTCTGATGCTCTCCAGTATTGACATTGGTCCGGAGGCTCCGTTTGTGGCTTCTCAGAAGCTTTCAGAGTCCATTTTCCACTTCCTTTCCATATTCTGTGAGAATGGACGAGAGAATGCATATCCCGAAGCATGGCGACTGCAAATAGGGGTATTTGAGGCCCTGCAGCAACCCCCAAATAACCATGCTGGACTTCAGAAGATGAACATGAAATAGAGAAGCCTTTAAATTCTGCTTTTATCTTGTCACTCTTGGTGTGTATTCAAAGAAGGATTTGAAAGGTCAGGTAATTGCTGCTTCTCTTTTACAACAGTGATTGGTGTTTACCTTTCTTTCTCTGGCTGCAAAGTGAAGGATTTTGTAATGTGACCCAACAATCTTGCAGGGGTACAGAGAGTGCCAAAGGAAAGGCTGTCAAATGTCAAGTCAAAGAGAGGCTGTCAAATGTTAAAGGGAGGTTGTCAGACGTTTCCTAGCATCCGGCAAACACTGAATACCTGTAAATGAACTGTTCAATTAGTTCAGAATATATCCGCATCAAGAAAAGGACAAATGAAGCACATTTTTTTTTTGTAATTTTGAAATGTGATGACAAGATTTGAATAGGATCAAAAATAGTTCAAGACACTTTAATTGTGAGATGAGCAAATGATAAAGAATTGGTCAAATGCAATTTTCACACATTGTCCTTTTTGCCCCATTCGCTTTGTTAATTAAACTGTATGTCTGATGCAAATTAAGTAGCCACGTCAAGAGACCATTTAAATAAAAAATGATCAGGGCGTGCTACCACCCCGTACTTTAGTTATTTATCTGTGACTGCATACCCCATAATGCACCACTGAACACATTCCAAGCCCATACCACCTGATGTGGAAAGGCGTGGCTCATTGGCTCCGCTTGTTCTTTGTGTGATGCTTGGATTTTTCGCAATCCCTGTGACATCAGTGTTGTAACATTGATGGCAGCACCCGCAACTCGGAAATCTGTTCCAGCACCACTGCCTGGAAGGGGTTAGATTTCTTGGGGCTTATTTAGAAGCACAGTGGACCGCAGGAACTTCACTTTTTATGATGCACACTGGGCTTACCCATATCTACGAGGCCACGTAAAGTTTACCATCGTGTTTTTTTTATTGCCTCGTAGGTATGGCGTGCAGCAACACAGTGCCAGTCACTGCATTGCCTCACACTGTGATGGGGAGGTGTGTCATGGGCGTTAGGGTGGGTGTTCCCACGTAACATTCATGGCACTTAACACATTGCCAGATTTACAAAGTGCTGTAAACCGAAGAAGCCATTAAAACCATATGTTTCCCTAGTAGTGGCGTAAATGTTGTTTTTGTGAGTGAAGGTGTCCCTTCCCCCACAAACATCCTGATTTTAAAGCAGACACCCTCGCACCATGGTGCAAGGGTGCCTCCATTGGCACATGGCAGCCATTTGTGCACCAGTGCTGTGAGAGAGTAGACGAATGCACTGTGTCTCATAGATACAACACATTTCTGCCCTTTTCCTTTGACATAGGGCAGCACAACAGGAAGGTTTGAGGTGCAGCCACATACCAAAATTTGGTAAATGAGGCCTCCAGTATTAAGAATGTTGTTTTAAGAATGTGAAGGCTGCATGTATTTGTGAGGTGTGGTACAGCTCCTGCTGCTAACACAGGATCTGAATGTTACCTAATGACTGGGCCAGGGTTCCAGGGATCTGTATTATAACTAACCCTGGGCGGGTAACTCCTGTCTGCCAGCGGAGTTTGCAGAGATTTGCCTACTTGGCACTCCATTGCGAACGTGGAGGTAGGCAAAACTCTAAACGCACAAGACGTACAACGCAGTGTTTTTTTTTAATAAAGAAGGACGCGAGGAGCAGGAAGGAGAGCGGTCAGGCAGGGGAGGCAGCAGACATGCAGGTAAGTGGCTTCTTTGATCATTTTGAAAGAAGTTGGGAGGGGGAGGTAAAGTAGCGAAGCGGAGCTCCATAGAGTTTTCTTCAAACTCCGTGGAGCTATGCGTAGAGGCACTACGCCTGCTCCACACGCCCTTAGTTATAATGTCATGGAACGCACTCTTGCTCAAGTCAGACTTTCCATCAGTGAAGACTCTCTGGGGTAGAGATCTGCTAGGAAAGGTCCAGGCCAGCTGCTGGTAAGCTGGCAGAGGAACTTCCCCTTCTGTAGCAACTGAATAATAAAGTGACTTTTCCACCACATCTTGCCTGGAGTAGTTAAAGACAAACTTCTTAAAAAGAAGTCTGGTGCTTGATGGCCAGGAAACCTCTCGATCTAATAAAACATTCATACCACTGCTAGCCTGATTGGGTCTCTTTCTAATGTTGAAAGGAGGTTAGTGAACCTTGGAAGGGGTGGGAAGAATTTGGCATTGTGGATCAGTGGTCGTCTAGTCAGTGCTCAAAACATGACCTCATTTTAAAGATTCTGGGCCAGAATTACTAAATCCTTATACATCAGGCGAGGTTGACGCAAGGCAACACAAGAGCTTAAATGAGAGTTAATGAGCCCTCGTGTTCGCCTTACATCAAGCAGGCGACACAAGAGCTTAAGTGAGATTTACTAAGCCATGCAACGCCATCTAGCGCAGCGCTGCGTGGCTTAGGAAATCCAGGGCAACACAAGGTAGCACAAACGGCAGCCTTGCGTTACCCTGTGTTGGGAAGGCGTTCCATGGGTGGAGCGTGGGTGTTCACTTGCATCCACCCATGGATTTTAACGCAATCCCTGTTTTACTAGTTAGGTAGTAAACTTGGCTTCCATATGGTCCACCTTCACAACAGGGGCGTAATGAGGATTTTTTGTCTTTCCTCGTGTGCTGCATACTGCGCTTGCATAGAAAGAGGAAAATGCCTCTGAGGATTGTTTTTGTGCAGGATGCGCTCAATGCGCCATTACAGGGAGCCAGCAGAAGTGAGTCATATCTTAGTAGACATGGAGCATTCTTGCTAACTCCCTGTCACGAAGCGCAGCAACTTCTCTTATTGCATTGCGTTGCCTGACTTTTTAGTAAATTTGGGCATGAGAAAAAAGAATAAGACGCAAAGCCATCTGCTTCTGCTAAAGCTATTTGAAGGCTTACAGGTAGATCCATCAAGCCGAAATCGGCTCGCAAAGGGCCAGATTCTGAGAATCTGGCCCTTTGCGAGCGCTATTTTTGCATTTGGGATTCATCATCCCAAATGCAAAAATCGCAATTCTAGAAATCGCTAATTTGCGATTAATTGCATTTAAGGAATCTCAATTTGAGATTCCTTAAATGCAATTCATGAACCATTAAAAGTTGTGAATTCGCAATCTGGGGCCGCTATTTACCGCGAAGTCTAACTACGTGGTAAATAGCGAAAACTTAGAAAAATGCACTTTAGTGCATTTTTCTAAGTTGTATGTTACACACACACATGTCCTTTGGACATGTGTGTGCGCAACACCAGTGTACATTACCATTTCAGGGGTGCTACAGGGTGTCCTTTGGACACACTGGCACCCTTGAAATTGCTTCCTTGTTTGCGATTCGCTAATTGCTAATCACAAATAAGGAATGAATGGGAAAGCCATTCCTTATTTGCGATTACCAATTAGCGAATCGCAAATAAGGAAGCAGTAGAAATCGCATAAAATATTGCGATTTCTACATGCATCCCGTTTTGCGAGTCTTTAATAGCGATTCCTTAAAATTCGCTAATAAGGACTCGCAAAATGTTACTTTGATGAATCTCGGGGTTAGAGAAGTGATTGGGATGGCCGTTTTGCTGTCTTGAGCAGCTCTGAAGTTCAATTTGCGTACCTTTCAGTTCTAAGAAGCAGTATTTGCTGTTACGCAGGATCCGATGTTCTTGTCGGATCTGAAATTGATTAGCCCGGTAAGTTTATTATCTGCAGCATATGAAGTTCTGACTCTAGACTGACACTGGTTTGTCGATTTTGGACCCAACTTTATCTTTTTATAGAGCTGACTATGTGTGACTATTGACTGTGAATAATCCCTGGTCCTTCCAGAGTGTTCAACGTAACTTGGTCAGTTAAACGCTAAGAATGAATTGGTCCTATTTCTGAACTTTCGTTTTACACACTTTTTGGTGTGTTGGAGGTGAAGCACATTTTTGTTATGCTTATGCGGGAGGCATTTGGACTTCACTAATCTCCTGAGGCACAGCCGGGAGCCACGCTCTTACTGCTCTTTTTAAAAATTGAATTGTGTTCTATTCTTTTTAAATCCTTGTTATTTACCTGACACTCGAGCCCCTGCACAGCGGATCCAGCGCTGCAGAGGGCGAGACTGGGCTTGATTGAACCGCCGCCTTCCTCGCGGTGCACAGGCCACGCCCACTTATTTAGACCACGCCCCCCGCTCGCCAGCATACTTAAAGCGCTGATAACAAGCGCTGCTGGACTTCACTAATCTCCTGAGGCACAGCCGGGAGCCACGCTCTTACTGCTCTTTTTAAAAATTGAATTGTGTTCTATTCTTTTTAAATCCTTGTTATTTACCTGACACTCGAGCCCCTGCACAGCGGATCCAGCGCTGCAGAGGGCGAGACTGGGCTTGATTGAACCGCCGCCTTCCTCGCGGTGCACAGGCCACGCCCACTTATTTAGACCACGCCCCCCGCTCGCCAGCATACTTAAAGCGCTGATAACAAGCGCTGCTGGACTTCACTAATCTCCTGAGGCACAGCCGGGAGCCACGCTCTTACTGCTCTTTTTAAAAATTGAATTGTGTTCTATTCTTTTTAAATCCTTGTTATTTACCTGACACTCGAGCCCCTGCACAGCGGATCCAGCGCTGCAGAGGGCGAGACTGGGCTTGATTGAACCGCCGCCTTCCTCGCGGTGCACAGGCCACGCCCACTTATTTAGACCACGCCCCCCGCTCGCCAGCATACTTAAAGCGCTGATAACAAGCGCTGCTGGACTTCACTAATCTCCTGAGGCACAGCCGGGAGCCACGCTCTTACTGCTCTTTTTAAAAATTGAATTGTGTTCTATTCTTTTTAAATCCTTGTTATTTACCTGAGACTCGAGCCCCTGCACAGCGGATCCAGCGCTGCAGAGGGCAAGGCTGGGCTTGATTGAACCGCCGCCTTCCTCGCGGTGCACAGGCCACGCCCACTTATTTAGGCCACGCCCCTTCCTTCACCAATCCTCTACCAGCATATAGGATGTGTCCATACCGGAAGCGCAGCGGACGAGCGCAGCGGGCGCGCCGTCTGCGCGCCGAAGGCGCGCCTAAGGCAAGCCTGTCTGCGCCCGTCCGCGACCGGACGGGGCCCGGGCCATGTCACTCTGCCCAATCTACTACCCTCACTCCCAGGGACTTGATTGCCCTACATTCACTGAGGTCACTGGACACCACCAGCTCCACATGCCTGCAACAACTAGGTATTTATCAACCCCGGAGTACCTTTCCTGAGCTACAGTCCCTCCCGTCCCTTCTCACTTCCGAACCCTCAGCTTATCCTTCTCCTCCTAAACCCCCACTTGCTCAGGCACCCGCCAATATGGAATTAGCGGTTATGTACCTTAATACTCGTTCACTTGTCAGACACCAACTTGACATCTTCCACCTCCTAGACTCGGACCGACCCGATATTCTTCTCCTAACCGAGACTTGGCTGACTGAGGACTCCTCCCCCGACATCCTAGCAGCCACCCCTCCAGGGTATTATATACTTCATGCCAATAGGCCTGCCGGCAAACTAGGAGGCGGCGTAGCCGCCATTATCAATCTCTCCCTCAGGTTCACTTCCCTCTCCCTCCTCAACATCCCTCAGGTGGACTGTCTGGGAATCAGACTTGAATCTTCTGTCTCCCCTCTTACCTGCGTTTTGGTTTACCGTCCTCCACAATCTATGCCCAATTTCTATTCGAACTTTGGTGACCTGCTCTCTCAGCTCACCATCAACAATTCTAAACTCCTAGTCCTGGGAGACTTCAATTACTGGCCGGCAGATACCCATGAAAGCCCTCAATCCCTGGCTTTCACCGATCTTTTAACTGGGCTTAACGGTACCCAACACATTCATCTATCCACTCACTCCAAGGGACACACCCTTGACCAGGTGTGGACCTATAACCTTGAAATCAAGTCGCTCACGATCTCACCTTGTCACTGGTCCGACCACCATTTAATTTCTTTTCTCCTCCTGGTTCCTCCCCCGCCCCCGCGCAGCCGAGGCCCTAGCCTCCAAGCTCGCAACTGGAACAAAGCAGACCTTGACCTATTCCTCACCTCTCTATCACCCTCGGCTTTGGTCACTCTAGGCCCCATCGACTCCCAAGAAGCTGCACTAGTCGACTGGCTAGAACAGGCCAGCGACAAGGTTGCTCCCCTTAAACTAATAAAATCCAAGCGCCCCCACGACGCACATCGATGGTTTTCTGATAGTCTTAAAACCTTAAAACTAGGTCTCTGCCAGGCCGAACGCCGCTGGCGCAGAAACTATGACCCTGTAAAGAAACAACTCTTCCTAAAATTATTGGGAGAATACAAACTAGCCATATCAGCTGCAAAAACTGCTTACTTTTCCACCAAAATCCTTAACTCTGCGCAGAAATCAAAGGATATTTTTGCAATCGTTGACGAGCTCTCACACCCGGATAGGGTAACTCTCAAACCCCTTCCGTCTCAAGCACTCTGTGACTCCCTCAACTGTTTCTTTATAGAAAAAATTATCAAAATCAAAAACAGCATCTCCTCCACTCCCCCGGCTGCACCCTCAACTGAGGCTGCACCCTCTGTCAACCCTCAATCCTTGACTCAGTTCCCCCCGATATCAGAAGAAGTCTTCATCAGTCTGCTTAAAAAAGTCTCCTCTGGTTCCCCCACAGATTGCTGCCCCCCGCGATTCTCCGGGCTGCCTTTTCAGCCTGTCCCACCCCTCCACTGGCCCTTTTGAACAACTCCCTTCTGCTCGGCGAGGTTCCCAGTCAGTTTAAGAACGCGGAAATAGTACCCATCTTGAAGAAACCCAGCGCCGATCCTACAATCATGGCCAACTTCCGTCCCATTTCCCTCCTTCCCTACCTTAGCAAGGTACTTGAGTCATATGTCACCAGCATCCTCAGCTCCTTCGTTGAGGACTCCAACTTCCTGGACCCTCAACAGGCTGGGTTCAGACCAGCCTACTCAACCGAGGCGGTCATTCTCTCTGTAATGGAGGAACTCCGCAGAGGTGCTGACTCTAACGCCAGCCAAGCCTTAATCCTCCTGGACCTGTCGGCAGCCTTTGACACGGTCGACCACTCCATCTTGGTCGACCGTGTCAAGGAGGCTGGTATTTGAGGGACGGCCCTTGACTGGGTTCGTTCCTTTTTGACGAACCGCCACCAATCTGTTCGAATCTCCCAATTCTCGGCGGATAGGATGAAACTCACCTGCGGAGTCCCGCAGGGCTCGTCTTTGTCCCCACTCCTTTTTAATTTATACCTTACCCCCCTGATCCGCTCCCTCCGGGGCAGGAATGTCACTGCATTTAATTATGCAGATGACATCCAGCTCATCTTCAACCTTGACTCGCAGGAAGCGGCCCAGGATTTCCAGTCCACCCTCTGCCATATCAGTGACTGGATGGGCGCTCACCACCTTAAGCTCAACCCCGACAAGACGGAGCTCATTCTTGTCGGAGGCTCAGCCAACCCATGGAACTCCACCTTTTGGCCCCTTTCCCTCGGCCCCCCTCCTAGTCCCGCCGAAAAAGTAAAAAGCCTAGGGGTCTACATTTCACAAGATCTTTCCATGAACCATCAGATCAGTGCCACAGTATCCTCCTGCTTCCACCAGCTCAGAAAAATCCGGAAAATAGCTCACTTCCTGACCACTGAAGCTCTCACCTTGGCGCTGCTGGCGCTAGTCATCTCCCGGATTGACTACGCCAACGCCCTATACGCAGGCATTCCGCAATACCAAATAAAGAGACTTCAGTGTAAAGTAGGGAAGGAGGCTGTTGTATCTCATATGGTTTATTGAGATAAATGATAAAACAGGTGGAGCCAGGAAGCACAACTCACAGCTGCAGAGGAAAGCTTCAACTGACCCTTAATGGAACAAGAATGCAAGAACAGTAATATACATTCTACAAGGTGGCACGCTCTAGAGCGAGCCTTAAAGCAATATGCAAATAATAAAGGAAAGCACAACATAACACATCCCCCTCCGTCACAATAATGGGAAAAAGGAACAGCAGGGGAAAGGCAAGGGAACAAGGGAAAGGAGGAAGGGACAATGAGGGAAATAAACAATTACTTCACATAATCCTTAAGCCAACAAGGCAACACTCGTGTCCTATTAGAAACCTTAACTGTAGGTAGTGTGGGTGCTGAAACAGCATCATTATTAACAGCAGGAGAAGTTACAATTGGAAGGGGAGGTACATTGTCATGTACATGACCAGTATCAACTGAGTTGGGTTCCTGTTCAATACTGTCAGGTTTACGTGAGGATTTTTCGGTTTGACCATCATGAGAAACAGGAGAAACGGTTACCCCATCCCCCTCCCTTAATTGAGGCAGAGATCCATTAGGCGCGAGTTGAGACTGCAAACTGCTGCCTTGGAAGTAATCCTCAACCCAATCAAAATCAGTCAGTTTGTCTCTTACAATCTCATCTGCACCATGGTTTTGACAAATATCCAAAGCCACATCCTTCAGGTTCCAAACCTTCCCGTCACTTAACTTGACTGAGTTCCTGAGAACTTCCAGAACCTGTTTAGGCGAATCAAATTTGTTCTCCCCCTTCAAAACCCTGTACGGTTTCTTAATCCTGACCCAATCACCACTTTTAATAATGATATTTTTCACGCCATGGCGCTGATCATAGTAGGCTTTACTCTTGTCATGCACCAATTCCAAACTTTTCTTGACCTCAATAGGTGACCACTGCTGGACGTTGTCTTTGAATACCCAACCAGGGTTGAATTTACACCTAGGTAATCTACCACGCATCATCACAAAAGGGGAAACACCTGTACAGTTATTTAAAGTCACCTTGTAAGACCATACAGCTTTTTGTATTTCCAGCTTCCAATCTAAACCTTTGTAATTTGCAGCTTGTAAAATCCCCTTAATAACTCTATTGAAACGCTCAACAGTTCCATTCCCACTGGGATTGTACAAAGAGGTCGTTTTGTGTGTGATACCACATTTTGCAAAATAGTTTTGGGCCACTTTGGACAAGAATTGTACACCATTGTCCGTTAGGATGTTAACAGGTAGACCTTCCACAATAAAAATTTTATCCAAAAACTTTAACACGGTCTGAGTATCCACACTGTCCACAAACTTCACTACGGGCCACTTGGTAAACAGATCAATGGCAACAAGCCCGTATTCCTTTGGGTCACCTACAGGGCCAAAAATAGCTACTGCAATGGTTTCCCAAGGCATGTTAGGAATGAGTCCCTCACTCATAGCTGGTCTAAGAGTCCTCAAGGACTTGTCTGCAGAATTGCAAACAGAGCAACCTCTGACAAAAATTTCCACTTCATTGTCAACTTTGGGCCACCAAAACAAATTTTTGACTGCTAGTTTAGTCCTTACTATACCGAAATGTCCCTCGTGACATAACTCTAAGACTTTTTTCCTCAGCCCAGAGGGTGGGACAATCCTGTCCCCCCTCATTAGAACTTCCTTTTCAAATGATAATTCAGAACGTACCTCCCAAAATGGCTTCACAGTGCCCGACAAAAATCTCTCTTTCGGCCAGCCGTGACAGATAAACTTTGTAACTTCCATTAAATCCTTGTCAACATTATGTTCTCTTAACCAATCTTCCCTGCTAATGGCTGGAAAACCAGAATCATGAATAAATGCTATACTAACGTTACCCCAAGGATCATCAACGCATTCTTCCAGAGGAGAAGGGAGTCTAGATAAACAATCAGCGACAACATTGTCTTTACCAGGTACATATGTGATCGTGTAAATGTATTCCTTCATCCGCATTGAGATCCTTGCCAACCTGGCCGAAGCAGTAGCTGTGCCATCAGTGGATAAAATGTGGACCAACGGTTTGTGATCAGTCCTAATGTGAACCATTTTCCCCCAAACAAATGCACGAAAATGTTCTAAAGCCCAAGCGCAAGCCAAGGCTTCCCTTTCTATAATAGGGTATCTGCTTTCAGCAGGTGACAGAGCCCTGGATGCAAACAAAATTATTTTGTCTTTACCCTTGTCATCCACCTGTGATAAGACTGCGCCTAAATCCTTGTCACTTGCGTCCGTTGTCGGATAACAATCTAGATTAGGATCAAAGCTAGACAAGGCGCTCACTTTTTGCAAATCCCGCTTGATTTCAACAAACTCATTCTCACATTCTTCAGACCATTCAAATTTTACATTTTTCTTCAAAAGGGATCTGATGTTGTATACCTTTGAAGCAAAGCCTTTGATGAACTTAGCACAATACTCAGCCATACCCAAAAAGGATTTGATTCCTTCCTTGGAATCAGGTGCAGGTGAGTTGACAATGCATTCTATTAGTGAAGTTTTTGGTCTGACGCCCTCCTCACTAATTATATGACCCAGATATGAGACATTTCTTTCTCCAAATTTGCACTTAGACAGTTCAACAGTCAAACCAGCAGAACTAAGTGTGGTAAAAACTTCCCACAGCTTTGTGTCATGATCCTCTTTATCGTTGCCAGCAATTAGAATATCATCCTGAAAGAAACTAATACCATCCATGTCACCAAACAATCTGTGCATTAGGCGTTGGAAAACAGCCGCGGCTGATGCAAGGCCGAATGGCATCCTTATAAATTGGAAACAGCCAAATGGTGTGATGAAGGCTGTTAGATGCCTAGACTCAGGATCTAAAACTACCTGGTGGTATGCAGCGGAAAGGTCCACTGTGGAAAACCAAGTCGCTCCCCTTAAGGAAGAAACCATTTCGTTTATTTTGGGCAAAGGAAAACGTTCAATCACAATATTTTGATTAAGATGGCGTAAATCAATACACAAACGGATTTTTCCGTTGGGTTTCCTCGCTACGACTATTGGACTAATCCACTCCGAAGAGTCTACCTCCTCGATGACACCTTTGGCTAAAAGACCCTGAATTTCCTTCTTGACTTCATCTCTTATCAAAAGAGGAATAGGCCTAACCTTATGCACTTTAGGCTGTGCATTGTGTTTGAGCATAATTCTATGCTCAAAGCCCTTAAGCTTGCCTAGCTGACCGCTTACTACATTGGTGAATTTATGTTTTAAAATATCTTCTAATTTGCTGCCCTCATCTACGACTAGCACCTTCTCTTTACTATTCGGATCTAAGATGATATGGAGACTTTTCTGGTCATACCATCCCAGAACAGAAGGTCCTTTCCTTGCAATGTATAATTTGCCTCTGGCCATTCTGCCTTTAAATATAAAGGTAAGCCATCTGAACCCTAAAAGTTCAATTTTACCACCAGTATAACTTACTGGACTAACATCTGAGGCATTTAATTTATCTCCTATTTTCTGTGTAAAATTCTTTTTCCATATCTCTTCGTTGACAATCGTATATGGAGACCCCGAGTCTGCATATACCTTAACTTTAACACCGCCAAAAGAGACTTCACAGATAGGTTTGCCCACCATTGCTTCATCAGTAAGGTTTAACATGTAATTGCCTTCCTCAGTAATGTTCAACATGTAATTCCCTCTTATATTCTTTACACAACCACTTTCATCATCACTACTTCCATCAACACACTCATCCTCATTCCAAATACATTTGACATTAGTACGTCTACGGCACATTTTGCTGAAATGGCCAATGAGACCACAAATACCACACTTTTTTCGTAAAGCAGGGCATGACTTGTAGTAAGCCATATGCTCTTTGCTACCACAGCGGTAACACTTTTTGTCTTCCAACTTATTATCCATTCCTTGGTTCTTGTAAGGTTGACTAAACCCTTTGTTATAAGATTGTTTGTTCTGATATTTTGGTGTCCCTTGGATTTTGAAGACAGCCGATGACGCCTTGTCAGAATCCTTAACAGTATCTTTAATCACAGTAGCACATCTTCCCGACATCTCTGATTTCCTCATTATTGCGAGTACATCGTCGAGAGGTGCATCGCCATTAACCCAAAGGCGATCTTGAATAGGAGAATTATCATTGTGCATCACAAGCTGATCTCGAATAAGTTTGTCGTGTAAATCTCCAAATTTGCAGTCAATGGCCAGTTTTTTAAGGTCATCAATCCATTCGTCTACTAATTCATCCTTTTTTTGTTTTCTTTGGAAGAATTTGTGTCTCACAACACCTATACACACTTTAGGTGCGAAATATCTATCCATATCAGCAATGGCATTATCAAATTCACTTGAATCAGCGTCAGCTAATTTTTGCATACGTGAATATGTTTTTAATCCTTTAGGACCCAGTGAATGTAAAAGTATTCTTTTCTTTTGCTCTGGTTTCATTTTAGCATTTTCATCAATAGCACAGATGTAATTATTAAAATACTCCTTCCACTCTACCCACTTCATGTCTGGTTGTGATCCAGTAGCCCAAAAGGGTTGTGGGGGGCTAATGACAAAGCTTTGTTGAGCCATTACTGTTTCAGAAATATCTTCACTGTGGAGTTGATCCCCAGAATTCATATATGTATATAAACAAATGCAAGGATTTTGTGCAGTAATCCCTTTTAAAACACAACACTTGGTTGATTAATAATTAGCAAGTGCCCCGACAGTCTCACCTGTTTATCTTTATCCTCCTTGGTAAATAGAAACGTTATTCAAAGGTGTGAGCCAAAGATGGATTAGCGCTGGTTCAATAAAGTTCGTTTTCTCTTTTTTTTTTTTTTTTTTAAAACTGCCTCGGTGACTGAGCCTCGGTAATTGAGTCTTCCGAGATTCCTTCGACCAACCCAAAATGGCCGCCACGCAGGGTCACGCAACGTGACCTAGCGCGATTATGTCATCACGCGATTAACCCAGGCGCGCGTGATTGACGTAAGGCATTCCGTGTTGGTCGCGCGTAGTCAGATGGTGCTTGGAACCCGGCTACTCGATTGAAAGATGCCGGCATGCGCGACCAACCGGAGCCTGCAAGTTAGTAAATCTTCTTTACAGTAAAGAAAAACATACGAACCAGCCTTTGAATCCGTTCCGTTGAAATGTAGATGGCTCAGGTGATAGTAGAGATAAAATTAAATTCTTTGCAAAGCGATTCTCTTTTTTTCCTTGTAGACGATGAAAAAGAGAAGAAAAAAAAAAAAAAAATCCGAGGTTTTAGGTTGCAGGGTGTCGATCCCGATCGTCGCCAATTGTAAAGTAGGGAAGGAGGCTGTTGTATCTCATATGGTTTATTGAGATAAATGATAAAACAGGTGGAGCCAGGAAGCACAACTCACAGCTGCAGAGGAAAGCTTCAACTGACCCTTAATGGAACAAGAATGCAAGAACAGTAATATACATTCTACAAGGTGGCACGCTCTAGAGCGAGCCTTAAAGCAATATGCAAATAATAAAGGAAAGCACAACATAACATTCAGTTAATCCAGAATCAGGCTGCCCGTCTCATCTACCGTCAGCCAAAACATCACCACGTCCGTCCCCTCCTCAAAGCCCTTCATTGGCTTCCTGTGTCGGAACGCTGCAAGTTCAAACTTGGCTGCCTAACCCATAAATCCCTGGCTAGCATCGGCCCCTCTTTCATCTCCTCTCTTCTTCATCCGTACGCCCCCTCCAGACACCTCCGCTCCTCCCATCACGCCCTTCTCCAGACACCTAGGTTCAGGCGAAAAAAGCACGGAGGCCTTAGATTCTCCTTCCTGGCCCCCTCACTCTGGAACTCTCTACCTCTAGACCTCAGACTCTCCTCTTCTTACCTTCACTTTCGGTCTCTCCTAAAAACTCACCTTTTCCGTGGTGTCTATACATAATGCTCTCCTTTCTCCCCTCTCTGCCTCTTCATGGGTTAGTGATCAGCGCCAAGAAACCGTCCGGTGAACGCAGCGCTCTACAAATCCTTTTTACATTACATTTTACATTACATTTGGTCTTTGAACAATTTCTAGCTCACAAAACACATAGTCACTTTAGGGAATCACCCGTTATGTTTAGCGCCTACTAATAAAGAATTACTGTTATGAAAAAGTACCACAAATTCTTTGATGACGTTTTACCTATTTTCACAACCTGTGGATTCTTCATTTTGTGATAGTGCTTGTCTATTTCACCATGAGGTTACTAATTGCTAGGATTTCACGCTGTCTTTTTGTGGCGTGTGTTCTGTGTGGCTCAGACACATGGGTGTATTTTTTGTGCTTTTTGTTGTATCGTTGTAAAGTACATGAAATATACTTATATTTATATATATTTGTATAACAATTGGCCAACACCTCCCCGGACATAGTCTTGGGCTTCAAAGACCCTCATGTGGGGCCTGTGATTGAGGTTATTTATAGGTTAGTCCTTGTAAATAGTTGTATGCTGTGTTTGTCTGTATATGATATGTTCATATTTAGTCTTGTTGTCAAATGGAACTTGGTTTGGTTGTATAGATGTGTGTGTATTTTTTAATTGTTTGCGGTACTGACGGAGCCTTTTTTAAGGTGAAACGAGTTGCCTGGGAGTTTGAGAAAAAGAAAGAAAATTAAATAAAAAAAGATGAAAACATAATGAATGCAAGCAAAGAAATCAATATAATTAACAAAGACCTGCGATTGTTCCTTTTCTTGTCTTCTAATCTTTGATACTCATCAATGAATTGTGGTTGCCTCTCGTTTTGTTTATAATTTATGTTTATAGTTTGATCAATGAGTAGCGGATCATTGAGGTGGGAAACTTGACTGTACCAGTACAACATACGTGATGATTTCAGGTAGTGCGTCTGTTCAATCCGGGCCTGCTTTTTCATTGTGTTCATCCCATTGGTTACTACCTGACTCCCCTGAACAGTGCCTACATTTCTTATTTAGGTGACTCCCAGAGACCTTGACTTCAGATTCCACAGACCTAATGAAGACAAAGGAAGAAGACATGCTGCTGATCCAGGAACTGAGCTCTGCTGCAGAAGAAACCGGCGCCAAACCCTGCAACTGCAAAAGTGCTCGACAACTGTGGCCTGCCGACACTACCTGAAGCATGTGCAGCCTCCAAGAAACTTATAGCCCTGCCAGCCTCCGCCAATTGCCTGGGCCGTCTCTTTGTACTGGTGGTACTAGTCCAAGGCACACTGCCATTAAATGACCGCCCTGAGGTGAAGACCGGCACAGACTGTGACAACGCGAATCACATCTTCACCCAAAAGGTGCAACAGCCGAGCCATGTTGGTCACCAGACTGGTAACCGACCCCTTCAATGCATCCACCGGCCTGAGGGATCCTATTAGTGCCTGCGACCAATGCGGGAAACATCCAGGGGCGTAACAAAGGGCCCCACAGCCCCCACAGTGGGCTTGGGCCCCCAGGCATTGCTACACTGGAAGGGGCCCCCTCTGCCCCACACTGAAGTGAGTGCTGAAGCACAGGGCCAACTGGCCCGAGCAATACACACCTGTTTCTGTTTAGATTCACCCTTTCTTTGGGCAGGTAGCAGTGCTGTGAAGATTTCAGGCACAAAAAAGAAACAGTTGTAATTTATAGCTTTTGTTTCTGGCCTGTGTAGAAGAGGCCTGGAAAGAAAGGCACCCCATGACTGATCTGTGAATGTGAGCACTGGACTGCAGAAAGAAACTGTCAAGAGAGAGGCGACCAGGGAGGTCAAAAGGAAGTTTTAAAGGAATAAGCAATGATGAGACAGAGAGCCAGATGATAGAACTATGTGCGTATGTGTGTGTATGTGTGTTCACACAAAGGGGCTTAACCCCCACACACCAATCTGTGCTTCAGGAGGCCACCAGGACTCCTCAACCATGCACCTTGCTTGTCCTGATATCATGCAGCAAACAGCGACTTGCTCTGTTTTTTGTGCAGGGAAGGCAAGATACGTTGACACTGCTATACAGAAATATAACTCTTTATTGTTACATTTTAGGAAGCCACTGATTCTACAGGAAGCCAGGCCAGGGATTTTGCTAATTGCAGAAGTGTGTGAAGGGCTCTTGCAGAAGGCCTGGTTGGATGACTGAAGCAGGATCCAGTGTTGGACTTTGGACCCACCCATATCCAGCCTGCACCCTCAGTAAGAGTCCAGTATCGGAGTCAGATTCAGGGCCGGCTTTAGCACTGGTGGCGCCCTTTGCGACAATGTTTGTTGGCGCCCCCCAATGACCACCTCTGCCACAGATTTTCTCAGTGCCCCTCAAGTGTCAATAACCACTGTCTCTTAGGTTAACTTATTTTTATAGCGCCACTCATACATGTTTAAGGTGTCAGAACACTTTACATCACACACACATTGCACAGAGACAATCAAACATGTGTAAATGAGTGTTTAGGAATGTTACATAAAACAGAGGCCTACAAGGTGTAGGAGTCACATTTCATCCATTCTGGTAGCAGTATTCTTTGAGTCCCTGTTCTGGAAAAACGCAAATCCAGAATTTAAAATGTAACACCATTGTTAGGGGTTTTCTTTAATAATAGTAATGATCCCTTTTTGCAATATTAGGATAACAAAGACTGGTTAAATAACACATAGCTCTAATACATTCCTCACAGTTTGCATGCAGCTCTTTGATGACAGTTAATATGTAAGATTTTAACTTATAAACTGCAAGTAACAAAAGGCTCTCACTGACAAAAAGGAAACCCATTGGCCAGTTTATATTATATGCACTTTTTGATCTAAATGGGACACACTCTTTGCAGAAGGCATGTTAACCCTCTGCACTACGAGTCAAAATTTCCTAGACCAATCTCTGGTTTCTCCCCAGGAAGAACATTAATCAAATGAGTTCTCTTGACATTTTTGTTACTGGGACTAGGAACACTGCAAAAGGTGCTGTTAGAACAATAAACATGGCGCCCCCACCCTAAGCCAGTGCCAGTGCGATCGCACCGCCCTAGAGACGACCCTGGTCAGACTACAGAGGTGGCAAGCAACAAAGAGCAAAAGGGTCCTGTGCGCCCTGGTCCTGTTGCAGCCTTCTCCCGGCTCTGTTGGCATCCTTCAGCTGCTGAAGGGCTGTGATTTCTGAGGATTAAAGAAGTAGTGAGGCTACTAGACCAGCTGGTGTCCCCCAAATATGAGAGTTCATCAACATCCCCTTTCTTTCTACCTTGGTGTAATAAAGGAAGCACACACTGAGAATTTCCAACCTCAAGCAGAATTACACTTGCTGCCGATGTGGATGGCTCCTGCTGCCCTGGTCTGACAATGTAGAGGAGAACCAAGCTTGGTTCAGATCCGGAGACTCTGGTAGCGGCGCTGTCGGCTTAGGCTGTCGGCTCAGACTGTCAGTGTCTAGGTATTGTAGCAGGTTGGCCGCATGGTTCAGAGCCGCGGCCTGCAGCTCTATCCCAATGATCCTCTGCATAGTGGACTCAATTTACATGTATGTTTTCCCTCCATAATTATTGAAAGCTAGGTGAGAAAGATGGGACAGCTTTTCCATTTTTCAAACTGTACTAAAATAATGCACTACGCTTCTTTAAAATGCATGCTTTTCATGTTGTAGGAAAGCACTGAAAACTTGTGTAAAAGTTCTCAGAGCTCTGCTACTCGAAATAATGCAATCATTTTCAATACCATAGTCATGCTGCATTTAATGTACTTATTCCTGGTGTCTTTCCATCACCTTGCAATCTCTGCTCCAAACACAACATACCTCCTTTTCCCTGTTGGTTGCCCCACTTTTTATTCTGTGGGTCACTCCCTCCCTGTTATCTCCCAACATGTAGTTTCCAACCTGCTTTCTTTCCTCCCCTCTCTCTAGCTGCTACTGTGATGTACTGTTCTTCCGTGCTTCTTCCTCATTCATCTATATAGTATCCTTCATGTACTGTGAATGACTCTCATTTCAGGCAATCTTACTCTCTAGGCAGCATCTGCACGGAGATGGTCACTCTTGACCCTCACTACCTCCAATCTGTTTTGAGATATTTTGTTTCTTTCTCTGTTTTTTCCCTTTCTTGTTTTCTTCTCTTTCCCATAAATGCCCCTCCTTTCTGCCCTTAGCTCTCTGATCTGTTTCTGTCACTCTTTCCTTTATCTCTGTGTCAACTGTCCTGACTTTCTTAGGGTAAACAGTCAAAATATCGAGTTCTTAATTTCGACCTACACTAATATCGAGTTGCTAATATCGATGGGACAGAATATCGATGTCCAGAATATCGATGGCCAGAATATCGACCCTAAGGTAAGTAATATCGAAATTACTAATATCGATAGCATATATATCGAAATTACTAATATCGATAGCATATATATCGATGTAAGTAATTTCGATTTACTAATATGTGTTAGAAATATAAGTTAAGTATTTAAATTAATTGTTATAATATGTGTTTAATATGTTTTTATAATTTAAAAATATATAAGAGTAAATATTATGTTTTACTACCACAGCGGGTTGTGGGTTTATAGGGGAATAGGGTGGGAAGTAATTTATTTGTAATTAAATAATTATTTTTCAATGATTAATTTATTTTGCAATTAAATATTAATTGGCAATTATTTATTTTAATTGATTAATTGATTAATTAATTGATAATTTATGTATATTTTTAACTAAATTATGTTTTACTACCACAGCGGGTTGTGGGTTTATAGGGGAATAGGGTGGGAAGTAATTTATTTGTAATTAAATAATTATTTTTCAATGATTAATTTATTTTGCAATTAAATATTAATTGGCAATTATTTATTTTAATTGATTAATTGATTAATTAATTGATAATTTATGTATATTTTTAACTAAATTATGTTTTACTACCACAGCGGGTTGTGGGTTTATAGGGGAATAGGGTGGGAAGTAATTTATTTGTAATTAAATAATTATTTTTCAATGATTAATTTATTTTGCAATTAAATATTAATTGGCAATTATTTATTTTAATTGATTAATTGATTAATTAATTGATAATTTATGTGTATTTTTAACTAAATTATATGTTTTACTACTGGAGCGGGTTGTGGGTTTATAGGGGAATAGGGTGGGAAGTAATGTATTTGTAATATTAATTAATTTTGGGTAAAGGGGTATTTTTAGGGTTCAGGGTCAGTTTTCAGTTTTTGGGTAAAGGGGTTTTTTTAGGGTTCAGGGTCAGTTTTCAGTTTTTGGGTAAAGGGGTATTTTTTGGGTTCAGGGTCAGTTTTCAGTTCTTTGGTAAAGGGGTATTTTTAGGGTTCAGGGTCAGTTTTCAGTTCTTTGGTAAAGGGGTATTTTTAGGGTTCAGGGTCAGTTTTCAGTTCTTTGCTAAAGGGGTATTTTTAGGGTTCAGGGTCAGTTTTCAGTTTATGGGTAAAGGGGTATTTTTAGGGTTTAGGGTCAGTTTTCAGTTTTTGGGTAAAGGGGTATTTTTAGGGTTCAGGGTCAGTTTTCAGTTTTTGGGTAAAGGGGTATTTTTTGAGTTCAGGGTCAGTTTTCAGTTTTTGGGTAAAGGGGTATTTTTAGGGTTCAGGGTCAGTTTTCAGTTCTTTGGTAAAGGGGTATTTTTAGGGTTCAGGGTCAGTTTTCAGTTTATGGGTAAAGGGGTATTTTTAGGGTTCAGGGTCAGTTTTCAGTTTTTGGGTAAAGGGGTATTTTTTGAGTTCAGGGTCAGTTTTCAGTTCTTTGGTAAAGGGGTATTTTTAGCGTTCAGGGTCAGTTTTCAGTTTTTGGGTAAAGGGGTATTTTTAGGGTTCAGGGTCAGTTTTCAGTTTTTGGGTAAATGGGTATTTTTTGGGTTCAGGGTCAGTTTTCAGTTCTTTGGTAAAGGGGTATTTTTAGGGTTCAGGGTCAGTTTTCAGTTTATGGGTAAAGGGGTATTTTTAGGGTTCAGGGTCAGTTTTAGGTTTTTGGGTAAAGGGGTATTTTTAGTGTTCAGGGTCAGTTTTCCCTACTGTTGCACCCACTGGAGTGGGAATAGTAATTATTGTTAAGTAATTATATATTATATATTATTTATTATTATTTTTTTTTATTAAATATGTATTATTTTTTTTTTTAACAATTATTACATATATTTAAATATGTTTAAGTAATTATTATGTATTATTTACAGTTTTTTTATGTTATTTTAAATTTAAAAAAAATCGATATATTTAACAACAATATTTTTTACATCGATATTAATTTTTCGATATTTTGGTACTTACCATGTTGTACATAGGGCGTCGATATTTTTGCTATCGATATAATTACGCCGATATTTGTGTAGGTCGAAATTCTGTCTGTCGAAATTCTGTCATAGATCCCTTTCTTAGTAGTCTTTCTCTCTCTTTTTCCCTAACTCTTTCACTTACTCTTTCTCATACACATTCTTTAAGAGTGTTCCTCCATTACTCACTGAATCTCTCTACCCACTTTTTTTGTTATGGACTGTCCTTCTCAATCTCGTTTTCTTTCTCCTTACTTGACTGTATCACCTTGCACCCTCTTTCAGACTCTCTTCTCATCCATTACGGCCTGCTGTCTCTCGCTATTTGACCGCTTCTCTCCTCCTATACTGTTTCTCGTCAATGACGGTCACTCTCTCCTGGCAGTCTCCACCTCTCTTACAGCTGCCTCCTCTTTATGAATGCCTTTGGTCTAACTATGATTCTAACTCATGCACTGCAATACATCTTTCATTATGTTCCCGTGACTGTTAATGTTTGTTTACCCCCTCCACTCTTTTCCCTTTTATTAGTCCCTTGGCTAATCTGATTGGTGTTTGGAGGGTTTCTGAATAAATGAGTTCGCCAGCTAACTGTCACTGTGCTTAATGGGAGGTGACTCTGCCTGAAGGAATTGACTGTAAATGGTTGATGGGACTGTACAGAATGTTTATTTATATGTATGCCTTGCACCTGTCAAAGAGTTGCATGCACAAACTCTTTCTTTTGAGCATTTCATAGAAAATATTAAACATGCTTTTGAGTTCCATTTGAATATTTTTATTTGGCATATTTGACTATAAAAAATAGCACTTTTACAAACAATCAAAATATGATTTATCGCAGCGGTTTCACCATAAGACAATATAATGCACAGTAAAAACCTACTAAAATATACAATAGGGGACTCACGTATTAGAATTCTTAGTTCTTCACCGAAGCAGCAAGGAGTTGCTTATACAATAGCTATACATTTGTACAGAATCTCGCATAGTCCACAGATCATAGATGAGATTGAATTTTTACCATGTATTCCTTTCAACCTATGCCATTTTCTTCAACGACTCCTGTATTGCAATAAAAAATCTTCCTATTGCACATGCCACATTTAAAAATATCATTTTTGTCAATAAGCTAAGTGCTTGGTCCCTACTGAAACTTTTATAGACAATAAAAATAGGTTTACATTTTTTTTCCGTTCTTTTAAAAACCACAAACACTTTAACAAAATATGTTGACTACTACATTTTAATTTTAGGCCACAGGAGCACAGACCGTGGTCATTTGACATAAGTGATTTTATCTTCCTATTGATGTTACATGGGTTTAGGCCGACTCTAAATTTCAATATTGCATTTCTGAGCTTTAGGTTAGGCATAGCTTCTTTATAGGGAAAGATATGATCATTGACCCATGCTTTGGAGTTATATTGTTTGGATGAGGTCAGCTGACAGCACATAGGAGACGGGGTCGTTAAAAGTATGTTCGTCTTCAGAAGATCAGATGTTGAAGCTCGGCATCAGTTTTACCTCCACTTTTCTCTAAAACCATGAGGGGCAATGATGGAGGTGGTAAAATGCATCTTTGCCAACAGTAGCAAAACCCTGTGCTTTTGGTCCCTTAAGATACCTTGATACCATCTAACCATGTCACACACAGAGGCCCCACTAGTTCATAAACACGTGTAGCTTACATACTCCTATCCTCACTCCTTTCTCTTATTAAGAGATACTAGGCCGACATATTTGTCAGTATACTTCTGCAGCTTTCCCTTTTCTTCCTTCACTACCTCTCTCTGAAGCTCCTTGTGTGTATGATTGTGAAACTCATTGTGTATTTGCACGCTTGTAGGATAAAAGTGTTTCAAAGTGTGAAGAAAAGTATTTGTGAGAAACCGTGTTGGAGATTAATAGTGCGCATGTGTGTGTGTACAGATGTTTGTGTTGATGAAAAGACGTTTGTGTTTTGTGATGTGTGAAGTGCATCTAAGAGAATTTGGAAGACAGATGTTGCAACAGGCAGTTCAAGGCCTGCTACTCATTACATGCAAGAATTTACTTTGGATATGGTAGCTGTCAACATTTACTTTACAGAGAGATGTGCAGAACTGCCCTCCCTGATCACTACTATGTAGCTTTTTAACTTGTCCATTGTGCACTCAAATCTTTCTTTTGCACAGTTCTTAAAAGGACTCTTGAATGAGAACACTTCAAAACTTCCTATACAGGCCTATTTATGACAGATCAGGCTTTGGTCAGTTTTGTTGTGCTGATGTCCCTTGAGATACACAATGTAAATGTAAATTGATACTTGTATAGCGCACTACTCACCCACAAGGGTCTCAAGGCGCTTTTTTTACGAATACCGCTGTGGAACCCATCCTGGCTTTCCCTGTGAGGCGTCCACTCCTGGGCACCCCGAAGGTGGAGGTCAGGCATCCTTAGCATTGTGGGGGCCGTTGTGGAGATTAAGCAAGTTATTGCCCAGAGTTGCAGAGTGGGACTCCATGATTGGAATAGGCACCGAGGCGAGAATTATCAGGTCCGTGGAATTTCTTTGAGCCCAAGACCCGCCGAGGCGGGGAATTGAACCCTGTTCCTGGGCTAGACCTCTGCATCAGGGTCTGCCGCTCTAATCATTGAGCCACACTTCTCCACCTGGGGTCGATTACGATGGCGGTGAATCCGCATCCTCCGGGCCGGTGGAAGCCACCGTCGGCCCGGAGGATGCGGATTCACTGCTGCGGCAAAGAAAACACCCACCACCAGATTATGATGGCGGTGGGATCAGCGGGGTGTGGACCGTAATGTGGTGGCGGTGTCTGCAAGACACCCCAGCCACATAACGATGGGTGCGGGAACATGCTTTTCCGCGGTGGCTTTTCCGCCGTGGAAAAGCATGTGGACCTTTGCTTCTGGGGGCCCCTTGCGAGCCACCAGGGTGTTGGGGGGTGGGGGGTGCACATGGGGGGTACCTATGGTACCCCCTGCAGTTGCATGCACAATGCAGCAGGCACAGCGCAGTGCCTGCTGCTTTGTGCATGCAAATGCACAGCATGCACTTTTAACTTTGCGGCGGGTGCTGCTTCAAGCAGCATCCGCTGCAATGTTAAATATACGGGATGTGACCGCGAGGGTGGTGGTCACATCCTAATTCCTATGGAGGGAACGCCGCTGCCCCTGCGGACGGTCCCTCCACCTCGGGGGTGGCAGACAGACGTAGGTCCGTCTGCCATCATAATCGACACCTATGTCACTTATTTTTCAAAAAAAACCTTTAGAGAGAGCACCTTAGCCTATATCTAAATATAGCCTTTAGAATTGGTCAATTTCAAAGTACTTTTACTTTTTAGAATCATTTGTCCCATATGTAATGAAAAACAGAATTGATGTGTTGCAAACGTCATTTGTCAGCTGAGGATAAATTTGGCCTTTTACATGAAGGTAGGTTGAGGAGAGATGCCAACATTCAGCATTTGAACTGGATGAATTTCGGAAGTCCCTCAGCGTATCCTTCATGGATGCCCATCACTCTCTGTTACACCACTGCAAGCAACACACTCGAGACAATATGCCAAAAGGCAGACTGCTTGTGTGTTAAGTGATTGTCCTGCTATGGTTGCATGATGGAGAAGCAACCAACGGCATAAAGGGTATGAATGCTCCTATATTAACGCACAAATAGACATATTTAAAAATATTATTCACCTTAACATGAAAGGTTATAAGGGAAGGAGGGGAAATTACCGTTTTACAACTTTATTTATACGCAAACACAAAATAAATATGGATAAATACAGATAAAATTGCAAAAAAATAAATATGGATAAATACAGACAGAAATTACTAAAAAATAAATACCATAAAACCGGGAGCCCTAATTAAAATGCACCAGAGAGCTAATGTTCCTGATGCAGAGTTCTATGTTGAAGTCTTTCACTCTCTCTTCATGTTCAGGATGCATTCAGCATTCTTGCTGAAACTTGATAGTTTCCAGGAAGCTTGTTAGAAACTCCTCTTCGAGTCTTTGTCGTGGTAACAGCAGGGAGTAGGATGCCATAAAGGGCACTGCTACTTCGAGGAGTGATGGGGGGATTCTGAATATAACTTACTGCTTAAAATCCTTGCAGGATAATTCAGTGGGGTGATGTGGCAGCACAGCAAACTTTGCCTAACTGCATTTTTGGTGGATAATGGAACTGAGGTGTGGGGAGGAAACGTGGTTTGCCTAGGATCACACAATTTGTTAGTGAGTGCAACTTAGGTGCAAATACCTATGACAGCAACATCTGGGCCCATGTCTTCGGTTTTGTTTTAAATGGAATCCTGCCTTTTCTGTTGTAATGAAACTTAAGAGAATGGTGCACAGACATAATATCGAGTCCAAAATATCGTTTGGACATAATATCGAGTATTAAATATCGAGTTGACAAAATATCGACAGGACAGAATATCAACTACAAAAATATCGTTTTTAAGGTAAGTGAAGTAATATCGACTGTAAAAAATATAGATAGTTAAAATATCGAAGTATATAATATAGATAGTAAAATATATCGAATTTTTAATAATATATAATTTTTTAAGTTGTATTTTTATGTTATAATATGTGTGAAAATTGTGTATTTATGTTATAAATATTTATATTTAAATAATTTTGTTTTAATATTTTTCGCACAACTTAAATCTGTAGCGGGTTGTGGGTTTATAGGGGAATAGGGTGGGAAGTAATTTAATTATAATTAATTAAATATGTACATTTATATATTGATAGTAATTACTAATTAATTGCTAATTATTTATATTTGTTAATTAATTTAAATAAAATTGTTAATTAATTTAGAGTAATTGATTAATTGTTAATTATGTAAATTAAACCAATTTAATTCTGTAGCGGGTGTGGGTTTATAGGGGAATAGGGTGGGAAGTAATTTATTTATAATTAATTAAATATGTTCATTTATTTATTGATAGTAAATAGTAATTAATTGTTAATTAATTTATATTTGTTAATTAATTAATTTGTAATGTAATGTAATGTAATGTAATGTAATGTAAAAAAGACTTATATAGCGCAACTTACACCGGACGGTTTCTTGGCGCTGTTCACTAATTCAACGGGAGGCATGTAGGGGAGAAAAAAGAAGATTATGTGTAGACGCTGCGGAAAAGGTGGGTTTTAAGGAGAGACCTAAAGTGAGGGTAAGAAGAGGAGAGTCTAAGTTCCAGCGGGAGAGAGTTCCAGAGTGAGGGGGCCAGGAAGGAGAATCTGAGACCTCCGTGTTTTTTGCGCTTAAACCTAGGTGTCTGGAGGAGCGCATGGTGAGAAGATCGGAGGTGTCTGGGGGGGACATAGGGGTGCAGAAGAGAGGAAATGAAGGAGGGACCGATGCCGGCCAAGGATTTGTGGGTCAAACAGCCTAGTTTGAACTTACAACGCTCCGATACAGGAAGCCAATGAAGGGCTTTGAGCAGAGGACGGACGTGATGATGTTTTGGTTGATGGTAAATCAGGCGGGCTGCCTGATTCTGTATTAGCTGAAGTCTTTTAATTTGATATTGTGGGATACCTGCATACAGGGCGTTGGCATAGTCGATCCGAGAGATGACTAATGCCAGCAACACCAGGGTGAGAGCTTCGGTAGTCAAAAAATGGGCTATTTTACGAATTTTCCTAAGCTGGAAAAAGCAAGAGGACACTGTGGCACTGACCTGATGTTTCATGGAGAGATCGTGTGAGATGTAGACCCCCAGGCTTTTTACCTTGTCAGCAGGACAAGGAGAGGGGCCAAGGGAAAGGGGCCAGAAGGTGGAATTCCAGGGGTTGGATGGGCCTCCGACAAGAACAAGCTCCGTCTTGTCGGGATTAAGTTTGAGATGGTGAGCGCCCATCCAATTGCTGATATGGCAGAGGGTAGACTGGAAGTCCTGAGCTGCTTCATCCGAGGAGTCGAGATTGAAAATGAGCTGAATGTCATCTGCATAATTAAATGCAGTGACATTCCTTCCCCGGAGGGAGCGGATCAGGGGGGTGAGGTACAGATTAAAAAGGAGTGGGGACAAGGACGACCCCTGCGGCACACCGCAGGTGAGCTTCTTCCTGTCCGCCGAGAATTGGGAGAGTCGGACAGATTGGTGGCGGTTCGTCAGGAAGGAGCGGACCCAATTAAGGGCCGTCCCTCTGATGCCCGCCTCTTTGACACGGTCGACCAGGATGGTGTGGTCGACCGTGTCAAAGGCCGCCGACAAATCCAAGAGAATCAAGGCTTGGCTAATGTTGGAATCAGCGCCTCTACGAAGTTCCTCCATTACAGAGAGGATGACCGCCTCTGTCGAGTGGGCGGGTCTAAACCCTGCTTGCTGAGAGTCTAGGAAGTTGGAGTCCTCAATAAAGGAGCTGAGGACGCTGGTTACATATGCCTCAAGTACTTTGCTTAGGTAAGGAAGCAGGGAAATGGGACGGAAGTTGCCCATAACCGTGGGGTCGGCGTTGGGTTTCTTTAATATGGGTACTACCTCCGCGTTCTTAAACTGGCTGGGGACCTCACCGAGCAGAAGGGAGCTGTTCAGGAGGGCCAGCGGAAGGACGGGGCAAGCCGAAAAGGCAGCCCGGAGAATCGCGGGAGGGCAGCAGTCTGTGGGGGAACCAGAGGAGACTTTGTTAAGCAGGGCAAGGAAGACTTCTTCTGATATGGGGGGGAACTGAGTCAAGGAATGAGGGTTAAGAGATGGGGCGGCCTCTGCGAGGGGTGTAGCCGGGGGTCCAGGAGAAATACTATTTTTGATTTTGCTAATTTTTTCTATGAAAAAGCAGTTAAGGGAATCACAGAGTGCCTGAGATGGAAGGGGTTTGATGGTCACCCTATCTGGATGTGAGAGCTCCTCCACAATGGCGAAAATATCTTTAGATTTTTGCGCGGAGTTAAGGATTTTTGCGGAGAAGTAGGCAGTTTTGGCGGCAGAAATTGCCAGTTTGTATTCTCCAGATAATTTTAGGAAGTGTAGTTTCTCTGAAGGGTCATAGCTTCTACGCCAGCGGCGCTCGGCTTGGCGGAGTCCTAATTTTAAGGATTTAAGGCTATCAGAGAACCATCGATGTGCGTCGTGGGGGCGCTTAGTTCTAATTAACTTAAGGGGGCGACCTTGTCGCTGGCGGACTCTAGCCATTTGACAAGTGCGTCTTCTTGGGAGTCTATAGGGCCAGAGCTATGCAGAACCGAAGATGATAAAGAAGTAAAAAATAGGTCAAGGTCTGCTTTGTTCCAATTACGAGCCAAAAGGCTAGGGCCTCGGCTACGGGAGGGCGGAGGAGGGACCAGGAGGAGAAAGGAGATTAAATGATGGTCTGACCAGTGGCAAGGTGAGATCGTAAGTGACTTAATTTCAAGATTATAGGTCCACAACTGGTCTAGGATATGGCCCTTAAAGTGAGTAGGTAAGTGAACGTGTTGAAGGCCATTAAGCCCAGTTAGTAGATCAGTAAAAGCCAAGGATTGGGAGCTTTCATGGGCGTCTGACGGCCAGTAGTTGAAGTCTCCCAGGACCAGGAGTTTGGAGTTATTAATTGTGAGTTGAGAAAGCAGATCACCAAAGTGAGAGGGGAAGTTAGGCATAGATTGAGGGGGGCGGTATACCAGGATACAGGTAAGAGGGGACACCGAGGATTCGAGTCTAATTGCCAGGCAGTCCACCTGGGGGATGGTGAGTAAAGAAAGGGAAGTGAACCTGAGGGAAAGTTTGATGATGGCGGCTACGCCACCTCCCGGTTTACCGGCTGGCCGATTGGCTTGAAGTATGTAATACCCCGGAGGAATGGCTGCCAAGATGTCAGGGGAGGAATCCTCATTCAGCCAGGTCTCTGTTAGGAGAAGAATGTCAGGTCGGTCTGAGTCCAGGAGGTGGCAAATGTCAAGTTGGTGACTGACTAGTGATCGGGTATTGAGATAAATAATTGCTAATTCCATGTTAGCGGATGCCTGAGCGGGCAGGGGATTAGAAGGAAGGAAGGGGACTGTGGGCTCAGAAGTGAGGAGAGACGGGAGGGTCCGAAACTCAGGAAAAATACTGCGGGCTTGATAAATACCTAGTTGTAGCAGTCTAGAATAGCTGGTAGATTCAAGCGACCGGAGTGAGTGATTTAAAATTGTAATTAATTTATATTAATTGATTAATTGGTAATTATGTAGATGTTTAATTAATTTGTATTAATAGGTGATTAATTTAATTAATTATTGTTAATTATTGTTTTTTAATTAATTATTAATAGATATTTATTTGTAGATTTTTGAATAATATATGAATTATTTTCTTTCCCTAATGTTGTATTCTCTGGAGTGGGAATATTAATTTTAACTCCTACGCTATCCAACGCTTTCCCTACTGTTGCACCTACTGGAGTGGGAATAGTAATTTTAACCCCTACGCTATCCAACGCTTTCCCTACTGTTGCACTCTTTGGAGTGGGAATAGTAATTTTTACCCCTACGCTATCCAACGCTTTCCCTACTGTTGCACCCACTGGAGTGGGAATAGTAATTTTAACCCCTACGCTATCTAAAGCTTTGCCTACTGTTGCACCCACTGGAGTGGGAATAGTAAATTTTACCCCTACGCTATCCAACGCTTTCCCTACTGTTGCACCCACTGGAGTGGGAATAGTAATTTTAACCCCTACACTATCCAACACTTTCCCTACTGTTGCACCCACTGGAGTGGGAATAGTAATTTAAACCCCTACGCTATCCAACGCTTTCCCTACTGTTGCACCCACTGGAGTGGGAATAGTAATTTTAACCCCTACGCTATCCAACACTTTCCCTACTGTTGCACCCACTGGAGTGGGAATAGTAATTTAAACCCCTACGCTATCCAATGCTTTCCCTACTGTTGCACCCACTGGAGTGGGAACAGTAATTTTAACCCCTACGCTATCCAACACTTTCCCTACTGTTGCACTCTTTGGAGTGGGATTAGTAATTTTAACTGCTACGCTATCCAACACTTTCCCTACTGTTGCACCCACTGGAGTGGGAATAGTAAATTTTACCCCTACGCTATCCAACGCTTTCCCTACTGTTGCGCCCACTGGAGTGGGAAAAGTAATTTAAACCCTTACGCTATCCAACGCTTTCCCTACTGTTGCACCCACTGGAGTGGGAATAGTAATTTTAACCCCTACGCTATCCAACGCTTTCCCTACTGTTGCACTCTTTGGAGTGGGAATAGTCATTTTAACCGCTACGCTATCCAACACTTTCCCTACTGTTGCACACCCTGGTGTGAGAATAGTTATTTTAACCCCTACGCTATCCAACGCTTTCCCTACTGTTGCACTCTTTGGAGTGGGAATAGTAATTTTAACCCCTACGCTATCCAACGCTTTCCCTACTGTTGCACCCACTGGAGTGGGAATAGTCATTTTAACCCCTACGCTATCCAATGCTTTCCCTACTGTTGCACTCTTTGGAGTAGGAATAGTCATTTTAACCGCTACGCTATCCAACACTTTCCCTACTGTTGCACACCCTGGTGTGAGAATAGTAATTTTAACCCCTACGCTATCCAACGCTTTCCCTACTGTTGCACTCTTTGGAGTGGGAATAGTAATTTTAACCCCTACGCTATCCAACGCTTTCCCTACTGTTTCACCCACTGGAGTGGGAATAGTAATTTTTACTCTTTTGTTATTGTATGTCAATAATATTGGCTATTATTTAATTATATTTTGTTACTATATATATATGTTTTAAGAAATATGATTACAATTTTTTTTATTTTTTAACTTTCATTAATTATTTAATTATCATAAGTTAATTTAAGTATTTTTAAGTATATTTTAGTACTTAGTTTTTAATATTAATATTAATTTAATTTAATAGTGTTTTTAGTAAAGTCGATATTTTTTAAAACTATATTTTTGTAAACGATATTTTAAACTCAATATTTTTGTACTTACCTGTTTATAGATAGAAACTCGATATTTTGTCTGTCGATATTTTGTCAACGATATTTTTGCAGGTCGATATTTTGACATTCGATATTATTTCAGTGATCCTAAGAGAATAGGCATATTCTTTTAGACAGTACTAAACAATAAGTGCAGAGGTAGAATGATAAAAGATGACTATGCTCAAAAAGGAATCAAATGACATTCAAGTGATATGTTGCCACTAAAGTTGCTTCATGTGTCAAAACAGAAAATAATCATAGTATTTTTAAATTAAGTATGCAATAGTTTAATTTTGCTTACCTGTATTCCTGAAAAGAAAATGCTTGTAGAGCATAAAATAGATCTTCTGTTTGACAGTCTCCTGAACGTACATGCCAGTGAATATAAATGTGTTCCAATAACACACATTATGGGCTAAAAAATCCACATGCGCCTATTTATTACCATTGGTGATGAGAGAACCATGTTTTGGGCCTTCATATCTTTCTAAAGCGAAGGACATGCTATCAGCCTCCTGCTTTGTAAAACTATCTCATAATTTTAACTTTGTTTATATGTAGCGCTTCATACCACTGTAAATATCACAGAAATAATGATTTTCTGAAGGGTAGGGGAGAAGAACTGTTATATTTGGGGGTCTCTAGTTGGCACAGGTAGGTATGTGTGACAAATAGGGACCCTCTCCTCTGGTCAGGATAAGGGGATTACACTCCTAAAATAACCCTTGCCACCCTCTAGGTAGCTTGGCACGAGCAGCAAGGCTTTATCTCAGAGGCGTTGTAAGGCGTTGTAAGTTGAGCAGTTGTGACAACATACAGTAACCCAGTGACAAGACTACAAATGGACACCACACAGGTTTTACATAAAAAATAAGTAGACTTTCTATAGAGTTACCACAAGACCATAAACGACAAAAATACACAATATTATTACTTTAGTATGGTAGATTTAAGCTTAGTTCAGTTCAGTTCTTAGATGCAACACTCTGCGTCAATGTACCTTAAGTTGGGTTGCGCTTCCACGACAAACAGTGTCACAGCGATGGGAAATGCGGCAAAGTTCAGATACAAAGAAATAAAGATGCGAAGATTTTCCAGATGCGGCACGCTTCTCGGGATGTGAGAAGTTCTCGGTTCGATGCTTGGACTGCAGCAGCGACACCCTTACGATGCGACAGCAGCAGCTCCAGCGGCGACGATTTTCTCCCATGATGCGTGAAGCTTCGGCTCGATGTGACAACTACAGCTGCGACATCCTAGATGCAACGGCACACTTCTCAGGGATGCGAGGTGCTCTTGGTCGATGCGGTGCAATACGACAGTTCCAGCGGTGACACCCTCCTTCAGAGTTGCGACGGCAGGCAGGCACAGCGACGGCAACACGTTCCGACCTCGTTGCAAGATTCTTCTCCTGATGCGGTGCAGTGTGACAACTACAGTGGCGACACCCTCCTTCTGAGTTGCAACGGCAGCAGCAGCGACGGCGACACACGTCCTCTTCGTTGCGGCACGCTTCTCTCCGATGCGGTGCAGTGCGTTAGTTCCAGCGACGACATCCTCCTTCGGAGTTGTGACGGCAGGCCCAGGGACGGCGACACCCTTCTTCTCGTTGAATTGCGCTTCCAGCTCCTTGCGACACGCAATTCCTCAGAAGGCCCAAAACAGCAGCAGGCAGTTCCAAAAGACCTCTGGGGAGCTGGGAGGTGAAGTCTGTTGTCCCTGAGACTTCAGCAGGTGGCAAGCTCCTTTCCAAACCCTTGGAGATCCTTCACAAGTTGAAAGCAAAGTAGACAAAGTTCCTTTCTCCTCCTGGCCAGCATTGTGGAAGGCAAGTAAAGTCTTGGAGCACTTTGTTTACAGAACTCCTTCTCTTCTTTCAGTGTGCAGGGCAGAGACATCAGCCACTCCTCAGGGGGTGGAGCCAGCATTGTAGAAGGTAGGCACAGCCCTATTCAAGGATCAGGTGCAACTCCTTCCTCGCATCTAGATGCAGATCTCTCTATTCACCACTGGATGACTCGGTCTGTCTCTTGGAATTCCCCAGCCCTGTCACTCACAAAACCAGACAAAGGAATACACAACCTAGCAGAGGCAGGTTTGAATGGTTGGACAAGCAAATACCTACTTTCTAAAAGTGGTATTTGCAAACACAGAATGTTAAAACCAACTTCACTAAAAGATGTATTTTATCATTCTGAGCTCAGGCATACTAAACTCGAATTCCTAACATGTAATAATCCAACAGCCCATTCTGGCCTATGGAGAACAGGTAGCCTTGCACTAGTGAAAAACGAATCTGGCTGTAATTCACTATTAGGACATGCCACACACACCAGGGCTTGTCCTACCTTATACATACAATGCACCCTGCCCTTGGGCCTAATATAGGGGTGACTGACAAGAAGAAAAGGGGAGGTTTAGGGACTGGCAAGTGAGTGCACTTGCCCAGTCAGCATGACAGTACCAGACTGCATGCAGGCTCTGCAATGGCAGACCGTAGACACATTTTACAAGGCTGCTTCTGTGGGTGGCACAACCAGTGCTGCAGTCTCACCAGCAGCATTTGGATTTACACGCCCTGGGCACACTAAGTGCACTAGACTAGGGTCTGACAAATAGACCAAATAGGCAAACATGGAACCACTGATTAATACATCAATTTGCAATAGGGAGCACTTGCTCTGTGGCACTGGATAGCAGTGGCACAGTGCCCAAAGCATCTAACACCAGAAAAAATACATGAGGAACAGCAAAAATGGAAGGGAGACCCACGCCGATGGTGCCAGGTCTAACAAGAACATTATGAGAGGGCCCCTTCAGAATATCTTGCAGGGGAGCCCCTTCATGTTTTGTGATGCCAATGGAAACAGCCCCCTCCTTTGAGCATGTACCTGCTTTGTAGTGACTTTGACTGCATGAAAGCAGCAACTTAGGCACAACCGTACGACCGTGACTGGCTGACCTCACTGCACCTGTAGCTGAACGCCACCGTTGAAGAACCAATCTTGCATCCCAAGACCTCCGGCACCTCCGATCCAGGTAACCCAGAACTACCTGCTGTGCCCGAGCCCTGGGACTTCCAAAATTCTGACTCCCCTGGGACTTCCCCTGAACTCTGCGCAACCGTGGTGGAGCGTTGCATGATGGTAAATGTGTTGGTGATACTCCACTGTCTAATCCTATGCTTTTCTTCTCCTTTGCTGCAATGGTGTCTGCTTGACGGTACTGACAGCTGTTGCTTAAAACCTGTAAGCATTTGTGTCTTGAACTGCATTTGGTTAAAATCGACACACAAAGCATTTATTAACTGTTGAGCGAAGTTCTTGGTTTCTAAAAATATACATAAAGGTACAATTTTATTTTTCGTACTTGGTCTCAGATTTGTTCTTGATTGTGTGTCTCATTTACTGCCTCTCTGTGTGACAGCAAATGCCTAGCACTAATCTCTGATAAGCCTAACTGCTCACCCACACTACCACGAAAAGAGCATAAGAATCTGCTTTTCCCTCTCCACACCTACTTGGGATCCACTGAACTCGCTGCACAGTGTGCTTCATTTTGGTGCACTATATATAGAGCCAGTGTCCTACAGCAACATTACCAATCAGTGGCAGGATGGCCCTTGGACAGTCCAATGATTTGCCTTATGTTGAGAAACAAGACTGGACACACCTTTATTACAACAAGAACCTGGGTGTCCAGAATAATCAGAGAAGATTGATTTTCATAACGGAAACCATGAAATCTCAGAAGATCATGATGTTCCAACCATCCCAAGTTAGGCAACCATTAAATAGAGCTGCTTTTCCTATTTAGAAATTTACAGTTTAGACCACATGATTTAAGACATGCTAGTATTTGGAGTTAACCACACATGGAGCTGATTACATGTATCAATCTTTGTATTCAGATTTAATGTCAACATTTATTAAATAGTCAGTGTTCAAAAATGTTATTTGGCTATGCAGCCATAAAAAGGTATTACATCAATGAAACAATGAGAAAAAATGCATATGAATATCAATAAATAAAAAGTCTTATGTGGATGCATGCTCGTAAAAGGGTGCACCATGAATTGTGTAAAGTTCTGACAGCACAGTGTAGAACACTAGATGAAAGCCGGAGTGAATATACACTCAAAGTGCAAGCGAAAGGAGTGCCCATATAGAAATATAGCAAATATAGAAAAGCGCCACTGGAACTTGCTATTGGTTCAGGTTCCTAATGCGTCATTACATTGTCTGTGGGAGCAGACATGGGTAATACGAACCTGGCATCTACAAACAAGTCTGTAAGTTTCTTCTGGACGCGGGTGTCTAGTTAGACTAACATCATGCACCAAAAACTGTGGATGTTAAGTGCGATTCTAGGTACAGACATCAATGCATTGAGTAAAGACATAACCTGAGGTCAAGAGTAGACTTCCATCAGCAAGACACCCATGGCCTATTGCAGTGCCCCAGAGTTTCAAAATGTAGAGGCATCCCCCTGAAGCTTCTTGTGACAGCCTCTCTCTGCCTATTGGTGGGGTCTAACTATGGAGAGAAGTTCTGACTCTTCCAGAAGTTGTAGTCAGTGCCACCGGAGTTATGTAATTGTGCGGCCGCAGTGATTTTCCATAATTATAGTTTTGCTGCATTTGCCACATAATCCAGTATCTGCTGTATAATCTGCATATTAAAAAAAATAGTTTCTAGCTCAAACGGTTCAAAAGTAACAAAGAATGCAGCAAAACATTGGGGGGGGGGGGGGGGGGGAGTGGCCAACCGCTGAACAAGATGGCCGCACCTTAGATTGGCTCTGACCGAACGCACCCGTTCAAGATGAAAATCCCTACAATAATCTGGTGACATGAAGGCAAAAACTGTTTGTGGCGGCACCGGAACTAATTGAGAGTATCCCAATCGAGAAACGAAGCGGATCGAGCACGCTGGGGTGGAGATCAGCTCAATCTTACAGCAGCTGGGTCCGGCAACGCGGTTCATGAAGTGGTGAAGGGGTGCTTGAATTCCCACAGTCGCCACGAACATCGGAGCACAGGAAGAAGCGGGCGAGTGCACCCGGGAAACGGACATCCTAGCAACAGTCTGATTGCAGTCCTTGGCGGGACAACGTAGAGCAGCTGCAAACTGCCTCAATCTCAGGCATTTGCACGGGGAGTCAACGGGGCCACCAATGAAGTAGAGATAAGCGCTCAGCGCTTTGTGATCGCTGGGGTGAGTTGGCCGTATAATCGGTGATGTGAGAGGTGCAAAAGCAGACAGGCTGACATTCAATATTGTATTTCACTAATAATTAATGCTGATCGGGTGTGGGTTGGCTCACGCAGCACAAGTTTCCAGGGTGGCCGATAGGCACTCTGCAAAGTAGTGGGGATGGGAGGTTCAAGTACTGCCGTGCAGGGAGGCAGAGAAGGGGTGAAATTATAGTTTGTTGGAGGGTGGGATTTCTGTCACCAGTAAACTTTGTCGCTTCCTTGAGGGGAAGTATGAAGACACAGCCAGCAATACATGGAGACATGGAGTGGATGAGGGGATGTTAGTTATTTTTTTTGCATAGTTTAGATAACACAGACAGGCGACGACAAGAAGCAACCATTGAGACTCATACACTTTACGCTGAGAAACACATGCTAAGAAATGCTGGACGGTTAGAAGCAACCGAACAAGACTATGAGAGGCCCTTGGAGACTCCCTTGGCAGCACAGAGAATCACTGTAGGTAGGAATTGGGCCACTGACAAAACAAGGACTTAAATGTTGTCCTGGAACATGAATGGTCTGGGCGACAAGCTAAAAAGATGCATAGTACTCCAAAATGTAAAAAGGTATTCAGTGGACGTTATTAGGTCTCGTCCTATTCCATTCCACAAGGAATGAATAGAAAGAGACTATTGGGGCTAAACTAAGAGCTAAACTAAGCTCTGAAAAATGCGGATTTCCAGAAGTGCATGTGGTCTCGTGAACGCGCTTCTATCCGCCTGCCTCGCATCACCACATGAAAGCCATTTGTTGCTTGTTCACACTTCTTTCACGGCCTCGAGGCCGTGCGTTCTTCAAAGGGATCCGTTCACTTCTCCTCCCCCCTCGCCGAGAGCTTCACATTTTTTTTCTCTTTTCGTCCCGTCTCCGAAGCTCGAATGCCCCCAGGGCGCCCCGGATTCAAATTACAAACCAATGTATATTTATAGGCTGCGTTGTAATAGTTGGTTTATGGAAATAACACGGAGAAAGGGAAAACCAAAACACGGCTGACACTTGAAACCGTGCAGTTAGATCCTGGCTATTTGTGCGTTACCATTTACTGAAACTGTAATTTCGGGACGGGTTTTGTATTTGCTGTTTGCAGACTTTGCGTTTCGGATTAAAAGGCGCTCTCTCCGCAGGAACTACCTTGTTCTCGAACAGCTTGACAACCCGAGAAAGGTCCCGGGATCGCAATCGTGGAGTCGACATTACTGAAAATATAGCAGAGGTCACACCGGCAACGAAAATATAAGACCGGCTTCTGACATAGCATCCTTTAAAAAACGGTTTTTAAGGTAGTTGCGCATTTTGGAGAGATTGTTTTGGGACCGACTACCTCCCCCCCCCCGCTCCCCCAAAGCTTAAAGTCAGTGGTTAATACTTACCACAGACCAGGTCTGAAGGTAAGTTGGTGCAGCGCATCCGGGCAGGTGTGCGCCCCTTCTCCCATCTCGTCTTTTTTTCGTGCACCCCTCTCCCGCCTCGTCTTCTTTTCGTGCACCCCTCTCCCGCCTCATCTTCTTTTCGTGCACCAGACACACGGAGGTATCTGAGAGGGAGCGGCTGCTGTAGAGAGTTCGGGGCGCTGTGTAAAAAGAGTACTGTGCGAAGCACCCGGCAGTTACTGCTCGGGTCTGGGTGCCCCATCGCATGCACACAAGAGCTGCATCTGAACATATTGGCACCCCCTTCCCAGGCAGACAGGACATGGTCGCTTCCATCACGAGGCATCTGCCCAGGAAGGCAGCTGCCATCTCATGGTGGATGGGGGCAGAGGGTGGTGATTCACAAGCCTAGGTGCGAGGCGGATCTCCAGGAGGCCGCTCACCTGCCGGGGAAGCACCCTGTTGTGTAGGATTAAGAAGGACGGGATCCCCTCTAATCCCTCACCGAGTAACCAGAGCTGGCGCACACCTGCTTTTGAAGTGCCAGTTTGCCTCTTTCTCTCTCGGCCTGTGTGTGCTGGTGCTCGCAGTGCGGTTGGTGTGACCCACTATCCTTGGCTCCATTTCTCTGCGGATGTGCCTTTCATTCATTCTGTATGTTTGTGTGTGTGTTTTGGTGGCTGCCAATATGTGCGCCTCTTTCCTCTTCTGTGCCTCACCGTGTTGCACTCGTAGTGTTGCTGCTTTTTTTTTTTACAGTGAAGGTCGTGTTGGCTATCTCTGTGTGCAAATCTTTCTGTGTGCATATCACAGTAGTGTTTTTCTGGCCTCTTCATGGTGTAGGTTTCTTGGGCTGCTAAAGTGCCACTTCTTTCTTGTCTGACCGTTTGTCTTGCTGTCACTGTTGGTGTATTTTTCTCTGTTCAAAGTGTATGCATGTCTCCTTGGGTGCTGCCTACTAGTAGTTCTTGGTGAGTCCCTCTATCAGTACATATGTTCCTGGTGTTTGTTTCCCCTTAGTAGAGGTCGGTATGTTATGCTAGGTCTACTTACTCGCTCTTCGCTTCTGTGCCGAGTGGTCGCTCCCCTGTGGCTGTGGTATCGTTGTGCAGCGTATTGGAAACTGCTTGTGGAATCTGCTGTGTGCTTTTGACTGCCGCTTTGCCTATTTACTTATTTGCATTTTTTTAAACTGCCAGCGCAACTCTCTTGCTGTATCTGTTATCGTTGTGCAGCGCATTTTCACGGAAACTGACTATTATATATTGCCTGCTGTTTGCTTTTGACTGGAGCTCTGCTTATTAGCATATTAAAATCGCTAGCGTTTATTCCTTGCTGCATTCGCGTTTTCCCCCAGGCGCTCTTGCCGTGCTGGCCCCTCCGCCTCCATTTTGTTGTTGTTGTCCTCCTACGTCGCCCGCCCCGCCTCCCAGCTGAGCCGCCCTCGCCCCTCCCCCTCCACTATCCATATATGACAGTTCTTCCCGCGCGCAGCGTTCACGCGGAGCGACCGCGCCCAACCCGCGCCGAAGGTGCGCCAAAGGTAAGCCCGTCTACGCCCGTCCGCGCCTGGAGCGCGCCCAGCGCCAGACCCCCTGCCCCTCGCGCTGCCCAGCCCTCCCGCATTACCTACGATGCCTCCACCCTCCTAGCCCTTAACCCCGGTCGCGCCCCCAACTGCGTCCAAGCCGCTCCTGGACACACCCATGGACCTTTCTCCTGCTACTCCTGCAAATTCATCGGCACCATCTACAACTCCGCTACGATCACACCTCAGATTCCCAACCCCAACCACCTACAATGCATCCTGCTCAACACCCGCTCGGTCCACAGGCACGCCATTGACCTATGGAATCTACTAGACACCATCTCTCCAGACGTCGCCTTCCTAACAGAAACATGGATGAACGCTTCCTCCGCCCCAGACATCACCATTGCCATCCCTGAAGACTATAAGATCACACGCAAGGACCGTACCGGCCACACAGGAGGAGGAATCGCTATCGTCCATAAAAAATCAATCCACATCTCTACCAGCTCTGACGCCAATCTCGCCAACTCTGAACATCTTCACTTCCAGATCCACATCGACCCCATGACCACACTCAGAGGCACCCTCCTTTACAGACCACCAGGACCCCGCGCAAAATTCAGTGAAGACATCACGGACTTCATCACTCCACACGCGCTCCCCTCCAAAGACTACATCCTTCTGGGAGACCTCAACTTTCACCTTGAAAAGAACAACGACCGCAACACCACCACCCTCTTGGACAACCTCGCCAACCTTGGACTTAAACAACTGGTCACTTCCCCCACCCACATAGCAGGTCATACTCTCGACCCTATCTTCACCTCCAGCAATCACGTCTCCTTCAGCCACACTACGGCTCTCCTCTGGACTGACCACAGCTGCGTTCACTTTACCTACAACAAGCCGAAACCCATCAACCACCCCCAACCGACTCTGCAAAGAAACTGGAACAAAATCACCAGCGACCAGATCTCCTCATCGCTCCTTCTAAACACCCCAGCCCACTCTTCTAACCCAGACCAAGCCGCCACCAACTTCACCCTATGGTTATCCAACTGCGCCGACATCCTAGCACCACTGAAAAAACGTCAAAGCAAACCTGGCAGCAAGAAGGCCTCATGGTTCAACGATGATCTTAAGAAGTCCAAGAAACTCTGCCGCTCCCTTGAAAAGGCCTGGAAAAAAGACCCAACCACCAGCACCAAGGACGCCTTCAAAAACGCCACCCGCATACACCACCAACTAATCCGAAAGGCCAAGAAAACCGCCTTCAAGGACCGACTAGATAGCAACGCCCACAACAGCAAGGAACTTTTCAACATGGTCAAGGAATTTACCAATCCCTCGGCCAACTCCAACGACATCTCCCCCTCCCAAGCTCTCTGCGACTCCCTAGCCTCATTCTTCCACAACAAAATTGCAGACATCCACAACAGCTTCGACAACCAACCCGGCGACCAACCCACCCAACCATATGCGGAACATTCACCCCCCTTGAACACCCTTAACGACTGGAACCCAATCTCCACTGAGGACACCATCCGCCTGATGAACTCCATCCACTCAGGATCCCCCACAGACCCATGCCCTCACCACATCTTCAACAAAGCAGACTCCGTCATAGCACCACACCTCCGAGACGTCATCAACTGCTCCTTCAAATCCGCCACCTTCCCGGAAAGCTGGAAACACGCTGAACTCAGCGCCCTTCTGAAAAAACCCACAGCGGACCCCACCGAACTCAAAAATTACCGCCCCATCTCGCTCCTTCCTTTCCCGGCCAAAGTCATCGAGAAAGCTGTCAACAACCAGCTCGCCGCTTTCCTCGAAGCCAACAAATCCCTCGACTCCTCACAGTCTGGCTTCCGAGCAAAACACAGCACTGAGACCGCCCTCATCGCAGCAACAGACGACATTCGAACTCTACTGGACAATGGAGACACAGTCGCCCTCATCCTCCTCGACCTCTCTGCAGCCTTCGACACAGTCTGCCACAGCACCCTTTTACAACACCTCAGAAACATCGGAATTCAAGGAAAAGCACTTGAATGGATCACCTCGTTCCTCACCGGAAGAACCCAGAGAGTCCGACTTCCACCATTCAAGTCCGAGGCCACTGAAGTCATCTGCGGCGTACCACAAGGATCTTCACTCAGTCCCACCCTCTTCAACGTATACATGAGCCCCCTCGCGGCCATCGCCCGCCAACTCAACCTCAACATCATCTCCTACGCGGATGACACTCAACTGATCCTTTCACTCACCAATGACCCCAGCACCGCCAAAACTAACCTACACGAAGGCATGAAAGAAGTTGCCGAATGGATGAAACACAGCCGTCTGAAACTGAACTCAGATAAAACAGAAGTCCTCATCTTAGGTACTTCCCCCTCTGCATGGGACGACTCTTGGTGGCCGGAAGCCCTTGGAAAAGCACCCATCCCGACAGACCACACACGGAACCTAGGTGTTATCCTGGATTCTTCACTTTCAATGAACAGACAAGTCAACGCCGTCTCCTCATCCTGCATCAACATTCTTCGCATGCTCAAAAAAACATTTCGCTGGATCCCCACCAAACCAGAAAAACAGTCACCCATGCTCTGGTCACGAGCCGATTGGACTACGGAAACACTCTCTACGCAGGTACTACCGCTAAACTCCAGAAAAAACTCCAACGAATCCAAAACGCCTCAGCCAGGATCATATTAGACATCCCGCGTAACGAACACATCTCTGGTCACCTGAAAAACCTCCACTGGCTACCCGTCAATAAGAGGATCACTTTCCGACTTCTAACCCACGCACACAAAGCACTCTACGAAATCGGACCAGAATGGCTCAACTCACGACTGTCCTTCTACACCCCCTCCCGTCAACTACGATCCTCCAGCCAAGCCCTCGCCACTGTACCTCGTATCAACAAGACCACCATGGGAGGTAGATCCTTCTCATACCTGGCAGCTAAAACATGGAACTCACTTCCCACTTACCTTCGCCGTACCCAAAACCACCTAGCATTCAGAAAGCAACTTAAAACGTGGATATTTGACAAGTAATCCTCCTCCCCTCCCTAAGCGCCTTGAGACCCTCTGGGTATGTAGTGCGCTATATAAATTTTATGACTTGACTTGACTTGACTTGTATACTGCATATTTCCACAAAGAAGGGTAGTGGTGTAACCGGAGAAGTTTCTGAAATATATTTTACCAATAGAGCATGTGAAAATTATTTATTGGCCAGGATGTACCAGGCAAGTGTTCACTGATGTGTGAAACTTCAATCAGGCCCTGTCCGTCTAGATGTTCTCTGAGACTAAGCGCCATAGGTAGGGTTCCTGGACTTTAATAAAGTTCTTTTGCCCTTGCTTTTTTTAAAAAAGGGTCGGAGATCTTGTGTTTATTCCCATTATTGGTTTTACTTATTAGCATAATTTGTGGTTCTCTTCTATGTACGCCTTTTCACATAATTTTTACCCATGGAAGACTGGGTCGCGCAGAAAGTGTCTCTGGCAACAGTGAACTAGCATTTGCAATGCAATAGGTCTCACATTATTAAAGTTTGAGCTATTGGCATCGCTAAATAATGCAACACCAATAGCTCAAACTTTAATATTGCGAGACCTATTGCATTGCAAATGCTTGCTTTTCTCCAATAGACACACTTACTGGGAGAAGTGTGCAAGGCACCTACGAGATGGGGCTTTAAGTTAATGGCACACTTTGCACTCGGCTCTGGGTCCTGGAGAGTGGATATTATGATACTGAAAAAAGCTTTCACATGATGATTGATCGTACATGGACAGACAGCCTGGGTAGATTCTTAGTGGCCTCAGGGAGATGGGAAGGTTGTATACCACAGGCCTACAGGCCCCTGATTTCAAAGACATCAGGGACTTCCTACTGATCCTACCAGAGGGGAGACTCCTTGTAGGGGGGATTGTAACTCTATTGTTTCAGACAGGCTAGATCGCTGGCCCCTAAGGAACCTGCTGCCCATTCATATGCAAATCCATAATTTTCTGGTAGCAATGGGACTAGTAGATTCCTGGAGGGCACTTCATCCTGTAGAACAGCAATACACCTTTTATTCGGGGGCCCACCGCAGTATGTATAGGATAGATTATATTATCACACCGGCAGACCAACTAGAGTAAATCAGAGAGGTAAATCACCTGCCATGAGGGATATCGGATCACTCGCCCATCTGGGCCCTGATAGAGGTTGGGGAGTCATGGATTGGAAGGACAGCTGCAATAAGTTCATTGTACCAAAATTTCCCCCAGATAAGAAAAAAATAATAATTCGGGAAACCGAGATCTTCTTTAGCGAGAATGAGAACTCGGTTGACTCAGCACAGACTTTGTGGGAGGCCTTAAAGGTAGTGATAAGAGGATCTGCTATCTCCCTGATTGCAGAAATAAAGAAAGAAAAACAGGCAGCATTAGTACAATTAGAAACAGATATACTAGAACTGGAGGGGATGCTTTGAGATTCCAATACAGACGAGGTTAGGCATTCCTTAAAGTAAAAAGAAAAAAGAGAACGCGGCCCCGGCCGCTGACATGACCAGAGCACAACTTAGGGCAACACTCAGAAACATTTATGAAGTAGGGGACAAGGCTGGGAAGTTACTGGTCTGGCTGGAACGCAGAGAGCAAGGCAATAGATTAGTGGTGGAACTCATGGCCGAATCTGGCAGGAAACTCACTGAGCCACAGGAGATTGCGGACGCATTTGGGGACTACTAGAGCAAGATTTATAAATCTTAGATGTCGTACACTGAAACAGACGCAGATTCTCTAATAAGAGATATCTCCCTACCCATGCTCTCAGAGGAAGACCGGGCAGACCTGGAGCAAGAAGTTACGAGTACAGAGGCCATACAAGAGTTGCGGGCCGATAAGGCGACCGGCTCAAACGGCCTGCCTATTGAATTGTATAAACTCGCTCAGAGTAACATAGCACCCTATTTGACCACAATGTTTCAAGAGAATTGGGAGATGGGACTAGTCCCACCAGATCAAAAGTTGGCAACTATAGTGGTCTTCATAAAAGTGGGAGGCCCAAGAATGTTCTTCATATAGACCAATATCATTGCTTAATGCAGAAGCCAAAATCCTAGCAAAAATACTGGCTACCCATTTACTGCAAGTTATAACCAAACTACTACACCCAGACAAATCTGGCTTCATGCCAGCCAGGAATACTTCTCTTAACATACGACGGTTACATGTAGTGCTCGACCGAGCAAACACAATACGGGAGGACGCAGTGGTGATGTCTCTCGATGCAACCATGGCGTTCAACACGATTGAATGGTCCTATATGTTTTCAGTGTTATAGAAATTGGGATTTAGCCTGTGATTTTTAAATTGGATTTCGCTTTTATATAAAGATCCATTGGCCCAAATAGTAGTTAACAACCGAAAGTCCCCAAATTTACACTAGGAAGGGGTACCAGGCAGGGTTGCCCTCTCACCCTGCTACTTTTTGCCCTCATGTTCGAGTGATTGGCGATGTGGATACGGAAAGACCCTATCATAAGAGGTCTTAAATGGGCTGAGGTCTGGGAATACCGTATTTCATTATATGCTGATGACATACTGTTATAAATGGCTTCACCCGTTGACTCCCTGAATAGAGCGATGGACATTTTTATTTTATTTGGGAAATACTCCGCCTCTCGTATAAACTGGTCTAAATCAGTTATTTATGTCCTCTGTGGTACATTCTCCATCCTAACCAAGTGTCTCACTATTAATGAAGCAGCAACGGGATTCAAATATCTGAGGATTCATGTTTCTAAAGATCCGGCCCATTTCTATGGACACAACCTCTTGCCCCCTCTGTAAGACTTAGAAGTGATGTCATACATTGGAAGTCTCACCCCCTGTCCCTGCTAGGGTGCGCAGCATTATTTAAAATGATGTCCCTACCATGCTTTTTATATGTTTTGCAGAATACACCCCGCCCGGTTGGGGCAGAATACTTTAAATCTATAGGGAGCGCCCAAAGAGTGCTTTTGAGGGAAGGAAAAACACCCAGAACATCAATTCAGAAGCTAACACGAGGTTGGTTTGATGGGGGCATTGCCCCCCCAGACATTAACACCTTGACTGCTACAGCAGTTCCCGCAAGGTGCTGAACTCAACAGATTTCCATTGTTCATGACGAGCTCAGCTCGTCATCAGCACAGCTCCACTGTGCCTCATGACGAGCTGAGCTCGTCATGAGCATGGAAGGGGTTAAGAGATATTATTGGGCAGTGCAACTCGCCGCAATTAATCAATGTATATACAGGTCACAAGGGGACCCTGGAAACCAAATGGACAGGTGGCTGCTTCCGGGGGGGAGCTTCACACCAAACTGAAACTGTCAGGCCCCACAATGCATGCTGACCAATTGTCGCGGGTAGCTATGAGAAGCCTGCGCTGGGAGGGTAAGGTCACACGGGCAACCCCTCTCTGGGAAAATGGAATGACTTGGCCGCTTAAGACACACCAAGAGTTTTGACCGGTGGGATTTAATCAGGATTTCCAAAGTCAGAGATCTAAGGAGGGGTAGTCACATTCGCCCAATTACAAACGGTGTACAACCTCGCTAAAAGAGAGTACTTTAGATACCTACAGATTAAGCACGCACTGCAAGCAGTGATAACGAAGGGGGAGACGCCGCCAGAATCCTCCCCATTAGAAGACAGGGTTTTAGATGAATATATGCCAGAGAATTCCATTTCACTGACTTATAAGAAACTAATCAACAATATGTCTGACTCCCTTCTCAGGCTCCAAGCTAGATATGAACACAACGTGGAGGGTTTGGAGGATGAGGAAGGGTTTGAGGCACTAGCCTCCCCCAGTGAGACTACAATCTCTTCTAGGCTTAGACTTGTACAACTGAACAAACTTCACAGAACATACCTTGCCTGCCCGGCGTTGGAAAATATGAGCTATAGAAATGAGGCAGAATGCATGAGGGGATGTGGGTAGGAGGGAACCTTCGTACATACAAGGCAAGGTTTGGGATGGATTCATTGTTGTTTGGGTCAATCTTTATTGTCATGAAACAGGTCTGTGGTAAGATTTCATACCAGCAATGCGTTTATGTTTGTAAAGTGTGTACATTGTATACGTTTGTCATCATTAAAAAAAAAGTTTAAAAAAGAAAACAAATGCAACAAAACGTGTTGCAGCGCAGTTGAAGACCCTTTGCTAAGCTGTATGGGTCCCCTTGTGCTGTTTATTGCTATATTTCGGTGTTAAACTGGTACTAATGAGGTGTAACCAATACCCATACAGTGTTACCAAGTTTAAAAAATGACGAGATCATGAAATAATACTAATACAAAATGTACAGCATTATGTCGAGTATTTCAATAACAAAGTCCAGCTCATCCTTGAATCCCTCCCATCGAAGGATGAGTATGACCTACCCCCTCACCCTCAGACAGATCTCCAATCAGGCCCTCCTGAATATATTCTTGAGGCCTACCCACCCGTGTCCGAGGAAACCTTCGCCTCCCTGTTGGCCACGTTAAAGGGTGGCTCTCCTACTGACTCAGCGCCACTGAACATTCTGAACAGGTCACTCCAATAATAGCCCCATATTTGATAAATCTGATCAATGCTTCCCTGACCACCGGAATGGTTCCTACCAAGTGGAAAGAGGCGAGGGTTAAAGCTCTACTTAAAAAGCCCAATCTGGACCTAGTAGAATTGGGCAACGATCGCCCCATATCCCTTCTACCAGCCATAAGCAAGGTAAAAGAGAACACGTTATCCTAACTCTCTCTGGGTTTCTTGAAAGCCATAGCCTGCTCCATTCTTCTCAACCCGGGTTTCGACCACGCCAAAGCACAGAAAACGCTGTATTGGCTGTGGTAGAGGAAAGTAGGAAAATCTTGGACTCAGGAGGTTCGGCTGCCATTCTACTGCTGGACCTGAGCGTCGAATTTAATACAGTGAATCACTCGATTCTGATCCGGCGACTCAGGAATTTAGGAGTGTATGGTACAGCACTCCAATGGCTTTCCTCCTTTCTGGAGGGGAGAACCTTTCAGGTTTTTGAAGAAAACATTGTATCTAAACCCACTCATCTGCTGAGTGGGGTGCCAAAGGGCTCCTCACTCAGCCCGACTCTTTTTAATACTTATATGTCCCCTCTAGCAGCCAGAGTAGCTCCCAATGGACTCCAGATAATCACCTATGCCGATGACACACAACTGGTGGTCGGGCTCAATCAAGCAGACCATACAATCCATACCCTCTACTCCTATCTAAATGACATCTCAAACTGGATGGATGACTCCCAGTTTAGGTTTAACAGAGGAAAAACAGAGATTATGATTTTAGGCAACACTCTCAGCTTTAATCCCAACTCGATGTGGCCCCTCTCGCATGGGTCTAGCCGCAGTCTCCGAAAGCAGAAATTAAGAGCCTTGGTGTATGGCTGGACCAGGACCTGAGTCTTAGGACAAAAGTCAGAAAACGGCTGCTCTCTACTACGGTCTACCTAGAATGGCTCGAAAAGTCCTGCCTCTCCTTCCCTTTGAGGCCAGGAAAGTACTGGTCCAATCATTAATACTCTCAAGACTGCACTATGGGAACGCCCTGTACTTGGGCTCCCCCATCTCCACAGTCACAAAACTCCAATCAGTACAACATAGTGCCACAAAACTCCTGATGGGAACCTCCAATAGACCATCAGCGAAACCGGCCCTCCGTTCCCTTCACTGGCTTCCGGTTCAGGAACGGATTAGGTTCAAGGCCTTGTGCTTTATACATAAGGCAAGGCTGGGACTTGGCCCACCTGTCATTTCCACCATGATTTGCCCATATAAAGCCAATCGGAATCTTCGATCAGACAATCTGTACCTAGCAGAGATCCCTAGGATCAAAAGGTCCAGAAGTGGTGGTAGGCTCTTTTCTTATAATGCCTCCAAACTCTGGAACTCCTTGCCTTTTCACCTTCTCACAATCCCTAACCATCTGGCTTTCTGGAAGCAATTAAAGACCATGCTCTTCCCTTAGCCTAGTCAGTTATTAGCGCTGGGATGCTTCCGGGTAGCCATGCGCTCTATAAATGTCTTTCCGTTCCATTCCATGCCTCTTGATTTGGCCCTCTCCTGCCACATAATTCCAGTGGCCCTGATTCTAGTTTATGAAATCTGGGGGCTTTTAAAAGGATGGCTTGGAGGGGACAGTGTGTTCCCTGAGGTGCGGCTCCCTTCGCTTGCACACATTATCTCAAAGATCTCATGCTCCAAGTGGTTTCTTGAGCTATGGTTCAGCGTTTTGTGAAACATTTCCTCAAATCCTCGTCAGATGTCATGATCCCACTTTGGATAGGCAGCACACTTCCAGTAGATCAGGCAGTGAAGATTTCCATCTGTGGGATCTTCAGATCTCCTTGCACCTTCTCTTCCCTCAGCCTAATGCCCCCACCAGCAAACAGTACTGGATTGGAAGACAGCGGTTGTCCCCCTGGTTCAGAGCCAGCCGCTGAAAAATAACATTATATTTTATTATCTTTTTATTTTTCACCTGCTGGCTGAGTCAGCATGTGTAGGGTTGGGAAGGGCCATGCCATGGGAAGAAGGAAGAGTGGAGTGCACTTCTGAGTGTGCATGTCTGTGTGGTCGGCCGTCTTAGACACAGCCGGGTTGGAGAAACAGCACAGACTCTCTGTGCCTGAGCGAGCATCAAACCAGCCTGCTCGGGCCTATCCCGGTGCTGCTGTCGAGCATGAGAGCAGCGCGGTGATTGCAAAGGGAGTCTCTGATGCTGTCTCACTGTCTTCTGGGACCAGGAAGAAGAGGAACACTGAGGCGTGAGGCGGCTGGCAGCTTCAGGTAAGTATTTTCTATAAATTATTAAACTTCCTGTGTTCCCCCTCTCGCTTCCCCACACCCCCTCCACCCGCCCCATCACTTCTTGTTTGTGTCGGCCGCCACTGTTGGAAGACATGCCTCTGTCTCTTCTGCCAGTGGCAAAACAATATCCCTCACAGCACCCGCTGTGCGGGGGGGCCCTAAGCTCCAGGGGGGGGGGGGGGGCAGTACTGTGCACGGGCAAGTCTGAGAGATCCTGGCTGGCCCCTCCATGCACTTTGCAGGGTGGCAATAGCAAGTTTCTTTACGTCTCTGTCTTCTAAAGAATCGTGACCGCACAGATCCCACCAAATGTATCGCTGATTAATTATTCATTAAATGATATCAAACTGTCTGACTAATCACCAACCACTTGGGCCACAGCGGGCAGTGCGTCTGTGGTGGAAACATTTGGTGCTTAGTTGAACAGCGTGACAGGCTGCTATGAATAAGTAATGCATGCTGAACGTGAGGCTATCTGTGCAGTCACGCTTCTGGCGGAGGGCTGCAACATGTGAGGGATGATGGAAGTGAGCACAGAAGAAGAGTAGTCCGACCAATGCTCGCTTTGCCTCAGTGACACAGTCTAAGGGGTATATTTACTAAGATTTTGCGCTAACCGACGCAAAGGGGCTTATTTACAAGTGCATTAAGCCACTGGAGCTTCACTTTTTCTGATGCTCCGGTGGCACAATGCCCTGCGTCATATTTACAAGGCGGCCATCCACTGCCCGTGCAGGTAAGAGCGATGGGGCTAGGTGGGGGCGGATCTCAAGAAACTACAGCGAGGAAAAATTGATTATTTATTTAATTTTCCTTTGTCATCATCGTTCTTACCTGCATGGGCCTTTGGTGAAGGCGGCGCTAAGCCACTTTGCGTGGCTTATTACCACCTTGAAATCATGGTCCTCCTCACTGCAGCTTTCTGCTGCAAAGGGGCGAGCAATATTTGTTGTTGTGGTATTCCTCCCCAACACCCATTGCTTTTTGACGGATTTATGTCGTTACAACGCATACTTTTACAACGCATACCATGTCGGAAAGTGTCCCTTCCTGCACAAACACAATCATCCCAGCAACTCAGGCACCATGGTGCAAGGGTGCCTGCGCCAGAGCTAGGTAGCATTTTTAGTGCCAGCGAATGGGAAAACACAGGGCTGCATTGTATTTTTGTAAATAGGGCACATCCCTGCGTTTTTAAAATGATGCAGCGTGCAACAGCTAAATGGCTTGCAGAGCCGTCTGCACCATTTCATTGTAAATATACCCCCAAATCTTTTTTACAACTTTACCTTCCAGGTCAAAACTTGTTTGGAATCGAAGCAAAGCTGTGCAAAGTGCTGCTTTGCATTATTAATCGCTAATGGGGTGTACCAGGGGGAGTGCTTGGGTGTTCCCATGCCACTACCCAAGCTTTCTGATGCTAAGCCTTACTTACTTTAAAAAGTAGAGAAGGTTTAAAGTCAGAAATTAGCGCTCATTTCAGATAGGCGCTATGAAGAAGAAACGCTTTTATTGCTCCCTTCTTTTCAGAATTTGCATGCGTTTTGCATCGTACAGCACATATACTAAGTTGGAAAAGTCTTAAAGTTAGTCTAAGCATAGTATTTTGTCCTGGAAGAGTATCCTTCCAGTACAAACCCTATTGCTATACTCAAGAGTGCTAAGGTGTGTGTGTGTCGCACCGCAGCAAATGTCAGCACTGGTGCTGAGGAGAGGGGAGAAGCGTGCCATATTTCTGTAAATATGGCGCTCTCCTGCCAGTAGCGGTCGGTGGTGGGAGTAGCTGCCGTCCGGCGATGTGTGGAAGGGGAGGGGCAGGGTGGGGGGTAGTAATCAATGGATTACGGAGGATTACAGGTAAATAAACATATAAATAAATAAAACAAATTTCTTTGCCGCGCTGCATCGCATTTGTAGATGCAGTGCACGCAACAAAATTTGTTTTATTTATTTATATGTTTACTTACCTGTAATCCTCCCTAATCCATAGATTTCTACCCCCCACGTCACCGCCTGGCAGCTACTCCCACCACCGACCGCTACTGTCTCCTGCTCTCTCCATCCCTCGCAGCGCAGCGCTTTTGGCGGCTGCGCTGCCTTGTGTGAGATTTTAGTAAATCTGAGCCCAAGTCCCTTAAAGAGATATTTAAACTTTACCTTCTTCTGGTTTGACAGCCTGGGTAGGGAGAAGGCTTACAAATGCATGTGAGGGCTACGCAACAGGGTATGTAGAAAAGTGAATAGGGCCAAATGAAAAATAGTTGAAATCTTTCAGCTGAAATGCTAGGATAGGGTGTGAGGCCAAGGTGACTACTAAGGTTCCTACCTCTCTGATAGATACCGCCATGAATATGACATCACGCGCCCCACTGAGGGTCTCTCTGTTCTGAGGTTGACAGGGCAAGCAAAGTGCACCCCTTTTTTACAGAGCGTGGCCACTGCCCTCTCTACCCGTGCACCCTTTATCTACAGAGGGCAGCTACTGCCCTATCTGCCTGTGCACCCTTTATCTACAGAGGATGGCTACTGCCCTCTCTACCCATGCACCCTTTATCTATAGAGGGTGGCTACTGCCCTCTCTACCCATGCACCCTTTATCTACAGAGGGCAGCTACTGCCCTATCTGCCTGTGCACCCTTTATCTACAGAGGGTGGCTACTGCCCTCTCTACCCATGCACCCTTTATCTACAGAGGGTGGCTACTGCCCTCTCTACCCGTGCACCCTTTATCTACAGAGGGTGGCTACTGCCCTCTCTACCCGTGCACCCTTTATCTACAGAGGGCAGCTACTACCCTATCTGCCTGTGCACCCTTTATCTACAGAGGATGGCTACTGCCCTCTCTACCTCATGCACCCTTTATCTACAGAGGGTGGCTACTGCCCTCTCTACCCATGCACCCTTTATCTACAGAGGGTGGCTACTGCCCTCTCTACCTGTGCACCCTTTATCTACAGAGGGTGGCTACTGCCCTCTCTACCCGTGCACCCTTTATCTACAGAGGGCAGCTACTGCCCTATCTGCCTGTGCACCCTTTATCTACAGAGGATGGCTACTGCCCTCTCTACCTCATGCACCCTTTATCTACAGATGGTGGCTACTGCCCTCTCTACCCGTGCACCCTTTATCTACAGAGGGCAGCTACTGCCCTATCTGCCTGTGCACCCTTTATCTACAGAGGATGACTACTGCCCTATCTGCCTGTGCACCCTTTATCTACAGAGGATGGCTACTGCCCTCTCTACCTTGTGCATCCTTTATCTACAGAGGGTGGCTACTGCCCTCTCTACCCGTGCACCCTTTATCTACAGAGGGTGGCTACTGCCCTCTCTACCTGGTGCAGCCTTTATCTACAGAGGGCAGCTACTGCCCTCTCTATCCGTGCACCCTTTATCTACAGAGGGTGGCAACTGCCCTCTCTACCTCATGCACCCTTTATCTACAGAGGGTGGCTACTGCCCTCTCTACCCATGCACCCTTTATCTACAGAGGGTGGCTACTGCCCTCTCTACCCGTGCACCCTTTATCTACAGAGGGCAGCTACTGCCCTATCTGCCTGTGCACCCTTTATCTACAGAGGATGGCTACTGCCCAATCTGCCTGTGCACCCTTTATCTACAGAGGGTGGCTACTGCCCTCTCTACCTTGTGCAGCCTTTATCTACAGAGGGTGGCTACTGCCCTCTCTACCTCGTGCACCCTTTATCTACAGAGTGTGGCTACTGCCCTCTCTACCCATGCACCCTTTATCTATAGAGGGTGGCTACTGCCCTCTCTAGCTCGTGCACCCTTTATCTACAGAGTGTGGCTACTGCCTTCTCTACCCATGCACCCTTTATCTATAGAGGGTGGCTACTGCCCTCTCTAGCTCGTGCACCCTTTATCTACAGAGGGTGGCTACTGCCCTCTCTACCCATGCACCCTTTATCTACAGAGGGTGGCTACTGCCCTCTCTACCCGTGCACCCTTAATCTACAGAGGATGGCTACTGCACTATCTGCCTGTGCACCCTTCATCTACAGAGGGTGGCTACTGCCCTATCTGCCTGTGCCCTGTTCATCTACGTAGGTTGGCTACTGCCCTATCTAACTGTGAACACTTCTTTCACAGAGCATGGCTACTGACCTCTCTACCCCGTGCACCCTTCTTTCACAGAGTGTGGCTTCTGCACTCTCTACCTCGTGCACCCTTCTTTCACAGAGTGTGGCTACTGCCCTCTCTACCTCATGCACCCTTTATCTATTGGGGATGCCTACTGCCCTATCAACCTGTGCACCTTACATTTACAGAGAGTGGATACTGCCCTCTCTACTTGTGAACCCTTCATTTACAGAGTGTGGCCTACTGCCCTCTCTACCTCGTACACCCTTCTTTCATAGAGCATGGATGCTTCAATTTCTACCCGCGCATCCTTCATCTACAGAGGGTGACTACTGCCCACTCTACTCGTGTACCCTTCTCCTACAGAGAGTGGATACTGCCCTCTAATCCTAGTGCACCCCTCTTTTACAGAGTGTGAATACTTCCCCTTGTCCCATGTACCTTTTATTTACAGAGAGGGGCTCCTGTCCTCTCTACCCCTACAGCCTTCTTATGCAGAAACTGACTACTGCCCTCTCTATCCAAGTACCTTTCTTTTGCAGAGACTGGCTACTGCCCTCTCTTCCCATGAAACCTTAATTTGCAGAGCATGGATACTGCCCTCTATTCCCATGCACCCTTTATTTACAGGGAGTGGCTACTGCCCTCTCTACCTAAGCACCCTTGATTTACAGAGAGTGACTTCTGTCCTCTCTTCCCATTGCAACCTTCAATTACAGAGCAAGGCTACTGCCCTCTCTACACATGCACTATTCTTTAATACAGAGTGGCTACTGCCCCCTCTACCCTTGCACCTTTCTTTTACAGTTAGTGGCTTCTGCACTGTCTACCCAAGCACCCTTCATGTGCATAGAGTGGCTACTGCCCTCTCCTCCAATGCCCCCTTCATTTACCGTGAATGGCTACTGACCTCTCTACCCTTACAACCTTCTTATACTGAAACTGACTACTGCCCTCCCAACCCTGCACCCTTCATTTACAGAGAGTGGCTACTGCCCTATCTACCCATGCACCCTTTTTCACAGAGCGTTACTCTTGCCATTTTTACTCGTACACCCGTCATGTACAGAGAGTGGCTACTGCCCTCTTTACACATGCACCTTTTCTTTTAGTGAGGATGGCTACTGCCATCTCTACCCATGCACCCTTCTTATACAGAGAGTGGCTACGGCCCTCTCTTCTCATGCACCCTTTATTTACGCAGAGTGGCTACTGTCATCTCTTCCCATGCACCCTTAATTTACAGAGTGTGGCTACTGCCCCCGCTTCCTGATGCACGCTTCATTTACAGAGAGTGGCCTCTGCCCTCTCTACCCATGCAACCTTCCTATACAGAGAGTGGTTACTGCCCTCTCTTCCCTTGCACTCTTTATTTACTGAGAGTGGCTACTGCCCCCTCTACCCATGCACCCTTCTTTTACTGAGTGGCTACTGCCCCCTCTACACATGCACCCTTCTTTTACAGAGAGTGGCTACTGCCCCCTCTACCCATGCATATTTTTTTACAGAGGGTGGATACTGCCCTCTCTACCCATGCATATTTTTTTACAGAGGGTGGATACTGCCCTCTCTACCCATGCATATTTTTTTACAGAGGGTGGATACTGCCCTCTCTACCCATGCACTCTTTATTTATGGAGAATGGCTACTATTCTCTCTTCCCATGCACCCTTCTTTTACAGAGAGTGGCTACTGCCCCCTCTACCCATGCAACTTTCTTTTGCAGAGCATGGCTACTGCACTCTCGACCTATTCATCCTTCTCCTTCAGAGAGTGGCTTTTTCCATCTCTACCCAAGCACCCTAGATTTCCAGAGTGTGGCTACACCCCCTCTAACCATGCACCTTTCTTTTGTAGGGAGTGGCTACTGCCCTCTCTATTAGTAGACCCTTCATGTACAGAGAGTGGTTACTGCCCTCTCTTCTCATACACCTTTCTTTTTCAGAGCATGCTTCTGCCCTCACTACCCTTGCATCCTTCTTCTTAAGAGAGTGGCTACTTCCCCCTCTACCCATGCACCTTTCTTTTACAGAGAGTGGCTCCTACCTTCCGCTCCCATGCACCCTTCATTTCTAGAGAGTGGCTACTGCCCACTTTACCCATGCACCCTTCATATACACAGAGTGGCTACTGCCCTCTCTACTCATGCACCCTTCTTTCACAGAGTGTGGCTACTTGCCTCTCTACCTTTGTACCGGCTGTTTACAGCGAGTGGCTACTGACCCACTACCCATGCACCCCTTTTCACACAGCGTTACAATTGCCCTAGTACACCCATTATGTATAGAGAGTGGCTACTGCCTTCATGCACCTTTCTTTTAGAGAGCATGGTTACTGCCCTCTCTACCCATGCACCCTTCATTTATAGAGAGTGGCTACTGCCCTCTCCACCCAAGCTCCCTTGATTTACAAAGTGGCTACTGCCCTCTCTACACATGCACCTTTGTTTTACAGAGAGCGGGTACTGGCCTCTCTACCCAAGCATCTTTGATTTACAGAGTGGCTACTGTCCCCTCTATCCATGCAACTTTCTTTTACAGAGAGTAGCTACTGCCCTCCATTCTTGTACACCCTTCGGTTACAGGGAGTGGCTACAGCCCTCTCTACCAATGCACCTTACATTTGCAGAGAGTGGCTACTGCCCTCTCTACCCTTGCTCTCTGTATGTAGAGAGAGTGGCTACTGTCCTCTCTACCCATGCACCTTTGTTTTACAGGGCTTGGCTACTGTCCTCTCTACCCATGCACCTTTGTTTTACAGGGCTTTGCTACTGCCCCCTCTACCCATGCACCTTTCTTTCACAGAGTATGGCTACTGCCCACTCTACCTGTGCACCCATCTTTTGCAGATAGTGGCTACTGCCCTCGTTACACATGCACTCTTCATTTGCAGAGAGTGGCTTCTGCCCTGTCTACCCATGCACCCTTCATTTAAAGAGAATGGCTCCTGTCCTCTCTTTCCATGCACTCTTCATTTACAGAGCATGACTACTGCCCTCTCTACACATGCACTATTCTTTAATACAGAGTGGCTACTGCCCTCTCTGCCCATGCACTCTTTATTTATAGAGAATGGCTACTACCCTCTCTTCCTATGCACCCTTGTTTTACAGAGCATGGCCACTGCCCTCGCTACCCATGCACCCTTCTTTTATGGGGAGTGGAACCTGCCCGCTCTTCCTTTGCACCCTTCTTTCACAGTGCATGAGAGGCACCCAAGTTAGAGGGATGCTTCTGGGTAGCACCAGCATGAACACACTGTTGGTGTGTTCATGCTGATGGGATGGGAAGTGCTAACTAAACCTTTGCAGGTTAGAATAGTGTTATTCAAGCAATGTATTGCTTTTATTTGGACTGTAATTGATACCTCATGTAGACGTTAGGGATCCTTCTGAGTTATCATTCTGTCACTCTTATGTACTCACTTTGGGGCCCATTATCAAGAAACAGCGTAACATTATCGCAACTATAGCGGCAGAAAACTGCCGCTAAAGCGGCGATGATGGGCTTGATAATACGCCCTTGTGAATTGCCATAGAAGTCCATCTTCTGGTGTGAACATGGGCTTCTATGGGAATTCTCTACGGTGTATTATCAAGCCCATTGTTGCCGCTTTTGCAGCAGTTTTCTGCAGATAAAATGGCGATAAAGTTAACGCTTTGCTTGATAATATGCCCCTCTGTGAATAATAAAGACTTGTTGTTTAGAAATGGTTGCCAATGGTTGGAGGTGAGTCCTTATTCCGCGGGCTTGTTGACATCATACCCTCAAACCCCAAAGAGTTCCCAAGTAGGGGTGTGTGGTCTAAAGACATGTTTGGCCAGAAGGTTGATAGTACAAGCAGAATTGTTCTTTTTGTTTAGTGTTACTTTTCAACACGCATGTAGAGGTTTATCTGCGGGCACAGTGGGGGTGTGACTTGGGTAAGCATGGGCGAATTTTGCGAATCTCGCGTTCGCGAATTTTGCGGATTTGCGAACTCGCAATCCGCAAAATCCGCGAATTCCCGCGAATTTTTTTTTTTTTGTGTTCGCGCGTGTTTCTGCCAGTTCGCGAGGGTTTATACAATTTCGCAATTTGCGAACTTACCTGTCGGGTCGCAAGTTTTGCGAACTTGTTGTTTCTACGTGTCCAGCCTGTTTGGGACACTCTTCTTCATCACTGCCACTCTCTGTCACCACTGCCACTCTCTGACTACTCATGCCACCCTCTGGCCCACCCATGCCACCCTCTGTTTCATCACCACACCCTCTGGTTGTCCAGTGTACATTATTTTCGGCAAAGCAAAGCACACCTTCCCTGCCTCAAGTGACCTGAATTAATTTGGGGCTGATTAATGTGTCACAGAATATTTTTTTAGCTGGCACCTGCTTCCTTAGTGCTTCCTGATTAGTGATCTTTTGCACTTGCTAAGTGCTTTCATTGTTGCAAAATTAGTTACAACACCTGCCCTGCCCCAACTGACAATAATGAATTAGGGGCTGATTAATGGATTTTAACTTCCAGCCTGGCTCCTGCTTGTCTCCCTTAGCTGTAATTCAGGACCTTTGTGGCATATGTGTAACTATTCTGAGGTTCAGAGCAGGGTCACATAATAGTTGCAACTGGCAACTGAACTCTGGAGGGGCCCCTCAGGAAGCACTACAGGAAATGGCTACTAATGATGAGCCTGAACTTTTGAACCTGGTAAGTAGTTTCAGTTTTGCTAAGATCGTATTTCTGCAATTTAGCACTTACTCGCGGGGTGCGAAGTTGTACTCGCAAGCCGCGAACTCACGCGAACAGTGCGAGCAAGCCATAAAATCCGCTGCTCGCGGATTTGCGGATTTTGCGGGAGATTCGCGGATCTCGCGGATTGCGAATTTACCGAAAATCCGCAAAATCCGCGAGCGAAACGGATTTTCCGCCCATGCTTAGACTTGGGTGTGTGCGTAGTGTATTTAGTTACTCAGTTTGTCTATAGTCCCACTAAGTGGGCAAAGTGATGAGCCCCGCAGAGGGGGTGGTTTCACAGTATGGAACATTAAATATGGACCGAAGCCAGGGCTTTAAGTGGGATAAAAAAAAACTGTGTGGTCTCTCAAAATTGGGTGGCCAATGTAATTAAGGGTGTGGCTTAAAAACACATAAGGTAAAAATCTGTGCTTAGCATAGTGTGCCACCCTACTTGTATTTTGCTGTTTCTGTTGCAACCAGATATATGATACAGCAAGTAACATCATGCCTACAACAAGTCAGGACTATTGGCTTTGTCAATGGTTGTTAATTGCATAAGATAAATAAGAAGCAAGTATGACTTGTATATAATATTGAAAAAGCTTCCACTTAAAGCCCTGGTGACACCACGACAATGTTGCTGCTCCTGAGATTCAAACAGAGAAGGGAAATCCAGAGAGAAAATGACTCTCTTTAAAGGATTTCCCTTCCCCTACAACGCTCACCTGGCATGACGTCATGATGTAACTTCTCCACTGGTGAGAAGCGAGCAGAGTGAGCGGCGCCCATCCATGTGCCTGCGGTCACAGCACTCGGGGAAAAACGGACCGCCAGTTCCAGGGCGGGGAAAAACGGACTGCCAGTTCCAGGGCTCAAAAAAGAGCCCGACAGAGACCCGTCTCGAGGCCCCCTTTAAAAAACTGCCGGTGCTCAGACCCGGTGAGACCCGGCCCACTTAAAGCCCTGACTGAAGCAACATCGACTCCAAGATATCGACTTTCACAGTATCGTCAAGGTGCGTTAGCTTACCATGACAAAGTCCCAGTCTTGCATGACGATACTTTTGTGTTGTATATTTTGGCCCCGCCGAGTCTCGCGCAGACTCTACCGGAAGTGGTGGCGGGGGTCCAATCACCGCCGCTCTCGCTCCCATCTGATAGCAGCCATTCCAGCTGTCGCCTACAATGAAATGACAGTCGGAGAGTGTCCGGACCGCCTGGTAATGACACATCCAATTACACTACAGCGACCTGATTACTCTCGGCGCCTCAGCCTTGATGTGGCTTCTATTTCAGGCTTTTTTAAGCATCCAAATTTCCCCAGCAAGTCGTTGGCGCCAATCTGCTTTGCAAATGAGGACATGTCCCGCGCAGAGGCTGCGTGGCTGCCGCTGATTATTGCGCCGCTGGATTGGATGCTGAGGGAATGGTTCTGTCAGTTATGCTGCTGGAGGGAAAGGGACTAGGAGGCCCCCACCGCTCCCCTCATCACCCTCTTAACATAGGTGCTGGAAGTGGGGGTGCTGGGGGGTGGTGCTGCAGCATCCCCAAAATACCCATGCTGGAATTCAGAAAGCGAATGAACTATAAAGGTGCCTTTACATTTTGTTTTTATCTTGTCACATTTGTTGCATATTCTAAAACAGAGGTCAAAAGTAGCGGCTCCTCTTGAGGGACGGAAAGGGGTTGACCCGCTGCTTTTATCCCCTCCACTGTGTGTGAAATTCTAGGTAGCGCTTATAAAACTCACTGCCAGACGATACTGGGTCAGGCTGGGCTGCATGCAATTCCTGTATTGTGCCACCACGAAGGGAGGGGGCATGGCTGTTGCCATGGAGAACTACAGCCTTCTCTGTACGTAAAGTGCGCATGACAGACTGGCCGGTCTCTGGACTCGGCCAGCCTGACATGCGCACTTCAGGCTTTTCAGTTAAGATACACTCAGCCATGGGGCTCTGTGTTGCCTTGGCCATCCAATCCCGGTACAGCTTTCATGGCATTTAACATAGTAAATATCCTAAGAGATATGTCAGCATTGGCTCTTGGGCACACAGGCAGCTCCAAGCTCGGGGACAAGAACTGTGTGAGGCTGAGCCGGTGGTCTCCAAGAACGTGAGCAGTTCAGGCTTTATGAGACTCAGGGGCACATATACAAGGACTTAACGCCACAATAGTGTCAATTTTTTGATGTTACAGTGGCTATTCTTTTTATCGCCTTATTCACAAGTAGCCGCTAACTGGAGTCAGCTGCACTTGTTTTTGGCAAAAATTGTGATTTTTTCAAGATCACCACTTCTGTTAGCGAGAACAAAATGAGATGTAAAGTGGGCGTTCCTGGGAAAAACTGCAGCTAATCCCACTTCGCAATATTTAGAAGGGATTCCTTGTATGGTGCAAACCCCCCAAAACTGCCTCTAAGTACAGTTAGAGGCAGTTTTTCAGACCAGAAAGTAAGTCGTCTAAAAATTGATGCAAACGCTTGGGGCCTCATTTCAGAGGTTTCGGTGCTGGACAGCGCTGCAAAGCATATTGCTGCACTGCCCTGCGACAACACTACAGGGCAGGAATGCGCCCCACAATAAGATAGGATGCAGTCCTGGGCCTTATTCATTAAAAGTGTTGCATCACTTCAACAAAACAGCGTTGACACATCTTTCACTGCGCCCTCTTTGGGACACCATGGGTGTGCGGTATTTACTGTACAGCGCTCCGTGCCGCAAGGATTTATTCCTGATGTATCTGTCAGCGCTAAAGTCACGCATAGCTGCAAATTTGTCGCAAGCATGATTAACTCCAGCAATGCATGGGGAAGGCCTATCTCTATGGCACTGCGTCACCCTTATGCCCGCCATGAGGCAGGCATAAGGTTTTGATGCAGTGTTTTCCTAGAGTTGTCGCAGTGAAATCTCATATATTTCCCTGTGCCACTCCTATGAGGCTTTGTTGTGTGGAAACGCTTATCCTGCATAAACCTGCCTGACGCAGGTATAATGTGGCATAGGGGTTCACAAGATCACTCATATGCCTAGATGCGTCCTTTTGTACAGAGTCTAGTTTTGCATCCAGGGTGTCTACTGTCACCTTCCTCCGTGGCCAGAGACCCCCAGATGCTCGGTCCACTGACACGGAGGAGCTCCCAGGGTGTCAACACAGTTGTAGCGGCATCAGTGGAGTTTGAGCTCTGCGTGTTGGCATCTGTAAGCTTTGGTGGAGTAGTGGTGCTGAGGGAGTTGCCGAAAGGTTTGTTTGAGGGCCTTGATCCAGCTGTAGCTGGGGGGCAATGATGTCAGTGGTGTACGGTGGGCGTGGTGAAGGTGTGAAGTATACTATCATGGTCGGTCCAGGAGAGTTCGGTGGTGTGGCTGTAGTTGAAGTTCCCATTGGCGGAGAAGAAGACGCGACCGAGAGTGTGTCCGGCTATATGGGTTGGGGTGGTGACTAGCTGCTTGAGTCCGATGTTAGCGAAGTTCGCCAGGAGGGTGGTCGTGTGCTGGTCACTGGAGTTATTCAGGTGAAAGTTGAGGTGTCTGAGTAGGATGTAGTCAGTAGATCGGAGAACCTGGGGTGCGATGAGGTCTACAATGGCATTGGAGAATGGGGGTTCATGTGCCGGGAAGCCTGTAGTTGAGGGTGCCATGGAGGGTGGAGTTGAGGTTTGTCCGGATCTGGAAGTGGAGGTGTTCCATGTTAGCCATCGGGTCATTAGAGTGTGTGTTCAGTCGGAGTGTGCTTTTATAGACAATGGCAATGCTTCCTCCTGGGTGCTCGGGGTGGTACGTGCAGGAGAATTTGTTGCCATCGTGGATGGTGATGGCTGTGTCCAGTCCAGAGCAGAGGTTGGTCCAGGTTTCCCTGAACAAGGCGATGTCTGAAGAGGTGGCGTCGAGGAGGTCCCAGATTTCTGTTGCGTGCTTGTGGAGGGACTGCACATTGAGGAGGATGCATTTGAGCTGGACGGCTGCGCTGTAGGTCGACTGGGCCGCAGGAGGTGCTGGTGTGCTGATGTGGCAGAAGGTGCGTTTTCAGTTTCAGCAGGTGCAGGGTGCAAGGGAATTCTACAGTGATGCTAGATGGCATGCGGTGTGGCATCCAGGGTGAACCTGGTCTGGCACTAGGGTCTGGACTGTTCCCATGGGGCACAGGGTCAAGACTGATTTGCATATGGCTGGGTCCAACTTGGGGTGGCGTAATGGGCAAAAGAACAATGGATTTAACCCAGATCTTTTGACTGGGGGAGAATGTTTGCATTGTCAGCATTCCGTCCATCATTTGTTTGCTGTAACACCTGCCAGACTTCACCACCCGGTAAGGGCGATTGCTGATGCCTCAATGTCTACTGCAACAGCCCAGCAACTCCACAGCACCTTCTTATCCCACTCCGGGTCCCAGGTGCAGGCACAGCGAGGCCTCCGGGCCCCGGGGACTAGCAGCGCTTTCAAGTTTTTGGCTGCCATGGTGTTGAATGGAGGGCGCTACGAAAAGCGATGCATCACAGGTTTTCCCCAGCAATGCGCCTTGTTTCATATATGTAGCCCTGACTCTGCATTTCCTCTTCCCCTGGGAATCTGGCTGGTCATCCTGGCTGTTGGGGAGTTTCGGGTGGTTGTTGACCTGTGTTGCACTTGTCCCTGCCTGCCCCATTATGCATTCCATTGGTTTTCTTTTATTTTTTTCATTGGAGATGGACTTATTGGCTATTTTTGCCTCAAGAGGCAAAAAAGATGAAGTTCTGCTGACCAACTTACGTTTTTTGCCCGCAAATTGTCCTTTCGTCAGTTTTCGACCACTAATGTCAGACTTTGTATCGCCTTCACGCAGTTTTCACTGCGGCTACCTGAAACTATTGCCCTGTAGGAATGTATTGTAAACACATCGCTAACAGGGCGATGGTTTTTGGTGATAGACTGCTGCTAACTAACGCTTGTTAGCAGCAGTTAGTGCACATGTACCCCTAAATCTCTGACCTCTGCTGACCTGTAAAATGTTCACAGTGGGGCTCGCAGCACTGGGCCTGGACACAAACTTCATGTTGTGTTTCTCACCTCAAATTACAGCCCGCTCTGTAGTGACTTCTCTGTAATAACCCCCACAATGTGCGAAAAAGGTAATGTCCCCTCCATTGTGCACAGCTGCCTCTTGTTTGCTATGAATGCCCAGCAAGCATTACCTCGGCACGCCAACAGATAGGAATTCCTTTCAAAGTGGCTGATGCATTTCTAAAAGTACAAAGAGCCAGTCTGAAGAGGCCTCGAGTTATCTGTGGTATGCCAGGCCGCACAAATTAAATCTGTTAAGATTCGGAATTGTGCCGATGTGCTGAGAATGGAAATGAAACAAAGGCTCAGTGTGACCTTTATATTTAAAAAATGTAGTATCAAGGTTTATCTACCCACGCTTTAAAATAAAGAATTGTGACTTGCCAATGTTATACCCTTGTGTGACAGGTCATTGTAATAGCAGAAAACTTCCATCATGGCCTCTGAGAGTCTGAACTAGAAGCTTATTCAACAAAATATATTTGCTGTCGCAAATGGAAGGTTCAGATTCATTACAATCTGTGGATGTAGTCACCCGGACGGCCCTGATTAAAAGCAGGCTGCGCACCTTTTACTTACTGTTCTGCTGGATGACGTCATTAGCTGTTGGGCGATCTGGGCCCAATTCTGCATTCCGACTCCGCAATCAGGAGTTAATTGCACTCTGCGCATTAATCCCACTGGTTCGAGCCAGGGGGCAGTTTTTCAAGGACTGGCATATCTGTGCATAGTAGCAGGGATGCGCCAGATGCGAAACGTAAAACTACCCTTGCGCCACCTCGGATGCGTGTTGCATCTTTTGTTGTTAGGGCAGTGCAAGCGCGACACAACTCCAGTAATGCTCAGGGGAGGCCTATACATAACATGCTGCGTCACTCCTCACACCGGCTTCAAGCAGGCGTACGGTTTTGACGCAGTGCGTTCGTAAAAATGACTCCATGAAATCTTGTAGATTTCACTGTGTCACTATTACGAGGCTTCCTTGCGACGGAACGCCCGCCCTGCATACATTATACCTGACGTGTGACGTATTTCACGTTGTAAATATCTCGCATAGTGGCACATTGTTTACGCCACTGCGTCACAGAAAGTGTCGCAACGGTGTCGTAAAGATGACGCAAGGGGCTTGTAAATCGACCCCAGGGTGTGCAAATCAGAATCGCATGCAATTCACACCCACAATCAGCAGCCACGCAAATGCTTGCATCACCTGCAATAAGGACCCAATTTTTAACTGTCGAAAATATATTACGAAAGGATGGTGCAGTAGTGCACTGTCATTCACAGATAGCACATTTCCATTGAAAGGGCCACTACATTTTCACAATCATGCAGTTCTACTGATATTATTATAAAGCAATGATTTGTCGGTTCCATGTTCAAATATCGTTAACATAAATATCGTCTGATAAAAATATCGTCACTAAAACATCGCTTACATAAATATCGTCATCCTATACTTAAACTAGAAATCACACAAATATCGATATTTTTTTATCGACAACCCTAATATCGTTCACAGTAATATCGACTACTTAAATATCGACTACTACATTATCGACTTTATTTTAAATAACATTACCTTTGACATATATATCGACTACACTAACATCGACGACCTATGTGCTCTAAAAAAATACAAAAAATATCGTCTTTTTGTTTAGAACTCGAAATACACTATTCTTGATTTTACTCTTTCCTTTTGCTATTTTTTCAACAAAACTATAAACACATATTTTTTTTTTGTTTTCCTATTACTTATTTGTAACATAAAATATTTACATAGGGAAACTTTTTTTACTTGTACTGATACTATATTACACTCCGATGGCCTAAATATGATAAACATTTCTTTATTTTCAACATATAAACGATTTAAATATTACACAAAAATGTAACTTATAACACTTTGTAATACATTCTTTTACAAACAAACAGTGAAACAACATAGTCTTACGAAAATAACGGTTTTCCCATGCCAAATAAAGTTCTCAACCAATGAATTTGAATTTTCACTAATTGAACCAATCAAAAAGTACCATTAATTAACTCACTAATATAAATACAATGACACACTTAACGTAATTTACCATTTTTGGCCCAACCTTGGAGAAAAACGGTTACCTTGCTGAGAGAAGAGAATACAAACAAACGACTACAACTACAATACATCACACTACACTTCAAGTAAGTTAAATACCATTTTTCCTTCGAAGTTACTATAAGTAGATAAAGTCCCTATTTTTAAAACTGTTGATCTTTAGAGTGAAAACTAAACATGTTGAACTTATCAACACCGACAACACAGTTAGATGTAAAAACATTTATAAACTACCTTATCCATGTCTATTTAGATAGCTGATAAAAATTATTTAAACTTGCTAAGTAAATGTACAATGTAAATAATATGTATCCAACTATTATCATCCAAATACTACAAGTAACACAATGATACATTTTTCCACAGACTCTACAAAATTATTTGCTTATCTACAACTACACTACCAACATCCTCTACTACATCAAGTAAGTATAGTCAGTATATGTATAACAATTCAGAAAGTAAAATGATACACCTATTACACTAAATTATTTCTTTCTATTATTCTTTAACACTACTACAGAACTTAAAAGGGAGACAATTCTGAAAAAGAAATAAGAATAAAAGGTTTACCAGTGAAGCCACATAGTAAGTATATGTTCACACTTTTGCCTAGTCTTATACACACCTCTAAAATGGTGTTCAATGTTCTAAAAAAGACATATATATATTTCCACAGATCTACCTTAGACATGGCAACTGGAGCTACTTTCATTACTTCGCAAAAAGGAAAACTAATGCTGAGCTACATGGGTTACACCTACACCCAAGAAAAAGTGAAAGCTAATAAGACCCATTGGAAATGTAGTAAATATTACTCAAATGCATGCTATGGTAGAGCAACAACTGTTGATAACAATGTGGTAAATGTACGTGAGCATAACCACCCACCAAATGTAACTGAAGTGGAAGTGAGAGAAGCACTAGAAACATTGAAAGATGCTAGTACAGGATCACAAGAAACAAGCACTAGCATTTTGAAAAATGTTTTAAGCAAAGTGCCTGAACATGTAACAGGACAGCTACCTTCTATTCCCAACTTAAAGAGATTAATTGCTAAAACTAACCGTGCTTCTGATCCAACTCCACCAACACCAGAAAGTTTTCAGGATATAAAAATATATCCAGAATATACCATTACACATAATGAGGAAAAATTCTTAATGTACGACAACAACAGTCATGACAAAAGAATTTTACTTTTTGCTACTAATAGTAATTTGCAAAAGCTTAAATCATGTGAAACATGGATGATGGACGGGACTTTTAAAGTTTGTCCCAAACCTTTCTATCAACTTTACACCATTCATGGGGAATACCAAGATACAAATATCCCTCTAATTTATACTCTGCTGCCAAACAAAACAAATACTACCTACGTTGAAATTTTAACAACGATCAAAGAATTAACTGATAATTACTATCCTCAAAGAATTGTAATTGACTTTGAAATGGCCATGATTCAAGCTATCCTTAAAATATATCCCCATACCTCCATACAAGGTTGTTACTATCACTACAACCAAAGCATATGGAGGCACTTACAAAAATCAACTTTAAGCATTGAATATTGTACAAACAGTAACTTTGCTTATCAAATAAAGAAGTTGATTGCATTAGCATATGTACCAACAACAGAAGTAGCTAACTACTACAATTTATTAATTGACAGCCCTTTCTACCGCACCAATGAAAAAATGCTAACTCCCTTCTTAGACTACTTTGAAGATACCTGGGTTGGAAGATTACATCGTTCAGGCCACCGTAGACAACCTAAATTTCAAATTCCATGGTGGAATGTCTATGCTAGTACAATAGCCCAGAAAGCTAAAACTAATAACGCAGTTGAAGGATGGCATAATGCCTTCCAAGCCACTTTAGGAAGAAGTCAACCAACACTTCACAAACTGATCCAAAGCATTAAAAAAGAGCAAAGCTACCAAGAACTCAGAATAGAGCAATCACTTTCAAAAATTGGCCCTAAACTAAGTAAACAAACATTAAACATGTACGAATATCTGCAGCAAAAAACTAGAATGTACCCAAGTATAGAAGGTCTAGCATACTTAGATCTAATAGCTAAATCAATCCTTTAAATATACATTCCCAAAAAGTGAGCAAATTGTAATTAAAGATACTATGTATTTAAATGTCGTAATATTATGTCATGTAAAATTATCAATAATATATTTTTACAAGACATAATAATATAACATTTAACTAAACAGTAGACTATACCACAATGCAACCCAAAAGTAAATATCACTTTTACTTACGGTTCTGCTGCTGTAGAAAATGTCCCATGGTGATGATTTCCACAGGAATAATACCAAAAGCTATCCATATCCAATATCGAAAAATCCCAACAAAATGCAAAAAATACAACTGTTTGATAATACTCCCGTTGCAATCCACTCGAATTTGAAACCATGAAAAAGGTGATAAATCTTCACGAATCAAAAAAGTAGAGACCCCGAAAATGCAGGACATTTTCAAAAATATGTACCTGCTTTAAAAAAAACGTCACAGTCCATCTGCTCACCAAAACGAAGACCTGTAAATTATCGAAAACAAAACAAACCTCAAAACATTGGAAATACGCATAGCCTACACATAACATATAAGACATAAAAACAATATTAAATCATCCATTGATACAACAGTAAACGTTACTTTTGTTCGAACTACCTCACAAAGTACGTTCTCCATAACGACGCTAAATAACACGTAATTCGCACATAATATGTAAAGTACTACACATATCGACACGTACACACTACAACTATCACTAAACTTAAGTTAAATATCTTTAAAAGTAAAGTGAAACAAACTTACCTTCACCAACAAGAAACAGCTCCCAACCGCGAGCTTCCGTTTTCTAAAATGACCCAAACAACGATGTTGATAGAATAAAAAGTGAAGTTCCAAAAATAAAATGGCTGCATAATAAAAACTAAAATAGGACAAAATAGCCTTTAACTAAAAAATAAATTGTATTAAATAGCATAATATATGCAATATGTATTAATAAATATTTTTTTCTTGTTACAAAACATGAATATTGTAAAAGAAACATTAATATGTTTAAAAGAGTTATGTATTAATTGGTTATTATTCCAAAAATGTATTTCATTGTTAAATATTTTTCTCAGATATTACAAAATGTAAAATTATGTTATGTACATATCTTGATAAAAACAATGCCATAATAAATATGTAATATATTAAATTTTAATAATAATTATTAAAATTTAATATAATAATTTATGTATAATACAAACAGTATTTATGTTAAAAAATGCTATATAATTTGTGACCAAAAATTATGTCAAATGTTTTTTGAAAAATTGTAATATCTTTGCAATACCAAATTAAACTCTCAATAAAAATATTTTTTTTAAAATGTGTTTCTTAATTTAGACTCGTCATATTAATGTAAAAATGTTATAAAAATGTTTTTAATGTATATTTATGAAATGAATATTACTACATAACATATATTATTCTTATTAAAAATATTAAATAAATACTGCTGAATAAAAAATAATAATAATTGTGCTGGATAGTAAACCATAATAAAATACTATTCTAACTCCAATCCAACATAACTCAGGGAAAGTGCTGGATAATAAACCATAATAATTTACTATTCTAACTCCAATCCAACATAAGTCAGGGAAAATGCTGGATAGTAAACCATAAGAAATTACTATTCTAACTCCAATCCAACATAAGTCAGGGAAAGTGCTGGATAATCAACCATAATAATTTACTATTCTAACTCCAATCCAACATAAGTCAGGGAAAGTGCTGGATAGTAAACCATAATAAATTACTATTCTAACTCCAAACATAACTTAACTCAGGGAATGTGCTGGATAGTAAACCATAATAAAATACTATTCTAACTCCAATCCAACATAACTCAAGGAAAGTGCTGGATAATAAACCATAATAGTTTACTATTCTAACTCCAATCCAACATAAGTCAGGGAAAGTGCTGGATAGTAAACCATAATAAATTACTATTCTAACTCCAATCCAACATAAGTCAGGGAAAGTGCTGGATAATCAACCATAATAATTTACTATTCTAACTCCAATCCAACATAAGTCAGGGAAAGTGCTGGATAGTAAACCATAATAAATTACTATTCTAACTCCAAACATAACTTAACTCAGGGAATGTGCTGGATAGTAAACCATAATAAAATACTATTCTAACTCCAATCCAACATAAGTCAGGGAAAGTGCTGGATAATCAACCATAATAAATTACTATTCTAACTCCAAACATAACTTAACTCAGGGAATGTGCTGGATAGTAAACCATAATAAATTACTATTCCGACTCCAAACATAACTTAACTCAGGGAATGTGCTGGATAGTAAACCATAATAATTTACTATTCTAACTCCAATCCAACATAAGTCAGGGAAAGTGCTGGATAGTAAACCATAATAAATTACTATTCTAACTCCAATCCAACATAAGTCAGGGAAAGTGCTGGATAATAAACCATACTAATTTACTATTCTAACTCCAATCCAACATAAGTCAGGGAAAGTGCTGGATAGTAAACCATAATAAATTACTATTCTAACTCCAAACATAACTAAACTCAGAGAATGTGCTGGACATTAAAATTAAAAAGAATTACTATTCTAACTCCAATCAAACTTATATCAGGGAATGTGCAGGATATTAAACAATATACATATTTCAAATAAAATTTCGTGACAATTTCAAATTTTAATTTCTAAATTTCGAATTCTGATTAAATTTCTAAATTGTTCTTAATTTTCTATATTTTTTTAATACATATTGTCTAATTTACTACCCACCCTTATCCCCTATTATACCAATAACCCGCTACTAAAATATTATTATGAAATTTTACACTATCATTACAAAAAAAATTTCGTAAATAATTCTAAATTTTATTGTTAAATTTCTATTTCTGAAATATTTTCGATTATTTTATTATGTAACTTTTTATTTTATTTTTTTTTCTAATTACTACCCACCCTTAGCCCCTAAAATACCAATGACCCAGTACTAAAAATTAATTTTGAGTTATTAATTAATGATTACAAATAAAATTTCGTGATAAATTCTATTTAGAAATTTTAAATTTCGAATTCTGAATAAATTCCTATTTTTATTATTTTTTATATTAAATTTTAAATTACTACCCACCCTTATCCCCTATAATACCAATAACCCGCTACTAAAATTTTAACAAATCTTTTGTAAAAATAAATTTTATTTTTAAATTATTACTAAAATTATTTTTCTAAGTTTTTTAAAAACATATTTTTTTTTTTTTTTTTTAAACACATTATATTTTTTTTCTATATTATATACAACGATTTTATTTTTTTGTCGATATTATATACAACGATTTTTTAGTCAACGATATTCTATTCATCGATATTTTTGTTTGACGATATTTATGTCATTCTAACAAAACGATATTTTTGACAACGATATTTACTAAGACGATATTTTTTTCTTTCGATATTCTTACCACGATATTAATGCTAGTCGATATTTTCCCGTCGATATTCTATCTTAATACCGATTTGTCCACTTTTTTTTCCAAAAAACAAAGAACTCCTCGCAACCTGCCTTATGATAGTCAGACTTGCCTGCTTGTGACGTAACTCATCTACAACTTTTACGCCCACCAATTTCAAATGGCATCAGCAGGCACTGGTTGGACTATGTCTTATGACAAACTGCTGCTTATTCTTTTAACATGGAGACTGCTGCTTCTGTTGAAAGTCGATGCAGGTTGATAGCTTCGGAGGTCACCGCTCTTGTGCCCATGACGTCACCCTGCACCTACTCAATGACGTCACCCTGCACATACTTAATACAGAATCAGAACCTCTGAGACATAACAGATTCTGCAAACCTGTATAGGCTATATATGTGCGCTTAAACTCGCTTCGAGGTGCTTAAAACTTTAGCTCATGCAAGGGGCTTCATTGTCCTGCGATGCACAGCTCTGAAACCCGAAGTCGGGGATTTTCCACGAGAGACCGCCATTATTTTTACGTTGACTCATTTTTCATGTGGAGCTTTTCTATATTGTTTTGCTTATTATTCATCTAGACTTAACCTGTTGCGTGCGTTGGACGGCCGGGGGCCGTCCGACGTCACAGTGGGCGTTTGCGGGGGACGGCCGGGGGCCGTCCGACATCACAGTGGGCGTGTGCGGAGGATGGCCGGGGGCCGTCCAAAACATGCCCACTCATTAATTCCCCAGCAACGCCGGGGTCAAGGGGTTAAAAAAAACAAGCATTTGCAATGGAACTGGTCTCACATTTGTGAAAGTTAGAGCTAATGTTGTTGTAAATTACAATGAGCCCAATTCACAAAGGTGAGACAAAAATCTAACTTTACAAATTTTGGTATTCATAAAGAGCATTTACTACTCGTAAATGCCCTTTGTGAATTCCAAAAGCTGAAATTCACGACTTTCGATATTCAGAAAGAGCATTTACGACTAGTAAATGCTCTTTGCGAATACCGAAATTCATAAATTTAGGCTTTTGTATCACTTTACCTTTGTGAATCGGGCCCAGTGTCTTTTACTTCTGTTTTGGAGTAGATGTATGTGGTGCGGAGTTGAATTATGTGGGTTGGATTGAAATTGTTAGTTGTGGAATTGTGTGTCATGGAATAGTGTGGTGTGGAGTGGATTTGTGTAGTGGAATATTGTGGCATGGTGTGCAGTGGAATTATGTGGATAGTAATTATGTGGTATTGAGTCTACTGGAATTATGTAGAGTGGGATTGAGTGTCATGGAGTGTAAATATGTGGATTGGTATTTTGTGTTGCGTCATGGTATGTAGTGGAGTTTAATTACGTGGTGTGCTGTTGAATTTCGCTGCATGATGTGGAATTTTGTGGTGTGGATTGCATCCAAGTGTGGTGTAATTGTGTTGCTGATTTGAATTATGTGGTTTGTTGGTGAATTATGTGTTGTGGAATGGAAGTTTGTGGAGCTGAATTGTGTGGTGTGGAGCTGTGTGGTGTTGTGAGTGAAATTATGCTGAAGGGATTTATATGGCATGGTGTAGAGTGTATTTATATGGATTGTTGCTATGTTGCATAGCGGTTCTATATGAGGTGTATTTAAGTGGTATTGAGTAAAGTGTAATTAGGTGGCATTCATGAATGTGCGCTATCTGTAGAGGCTATCTTGAACGTATTTTCTTATCCTTTAATAATAGACATTAAAAACAGCTGCAGGGCGGTACTGTCAAAATGATATGTATTTGCACTGCCTGTTCCCGCTACCTTAAATTGTTGGACGCAAAGGTACTGGACAGAAACCTCCACTAGGTTTCCAAAAAATTGAAAAACACAGAACCCGGATATGCTGCCAGAAAGAGGATTTAAATGAAGGGTTTCAGATTATATTACAACTTGAATGCAGTGCCTTAAAACATTCCTCACCCATTAGTTGGAAAAGTAATAACTTCTTAAAACTTTAATGTTGAATGCAGATTTAATAAACAAAGGATCAGCAGCATTTCAAATGTTTAAAATATGGAAACACAAAACATGTGTCTTGAAAGACAATTAGAACCCACTTAGTACAGAGTGCACAGCAATCTAAATACAAAGTCTTGACCTGCTGGTGTACTGGGTTTATGACACTGTCTTGGTCATATTATATTTCAAGTCTAGTGGCTCAGTGAAGGAAAGGTGGAGTAGCGGACGCAGCCATAAATCTGGCCAGGGAGCTAATTTATGGAAAGAGCAACCTAGTGACGACGCTGGGATTCTCGTATAGATTTTTCATTTTACCAATTCCAAGAATCCCTGGCCAACTGGATCTCTTTAGTCTGCAAAGAAGTGTAAAGGAAGTTATCCAATTTCACACCTTTGGAAACTTAACAATGAGCGCATACATCTCAATTAAAATGTCCACTGACTACGAAATAAAGTTTAAAGATTTGTTACAAAGCCAAAAACAACTGAACATACAAGCCCCTCAGCAAGAGGTTCAAGAAATAAACTGGCACTAATACAAACATAATCCTACGCAAGAGTCTCAGACGACTCAGAATAAGAGCAAAATCAATTCAAGAAGCATTAGGCAAGCAATAACAGTTCCCACTGGAAGTCTCACCTGCATCTGCTCCAAAGGGAAAGAAAGAGCTTAATCTGTCCCTACACTAACTCTAAGGTGACATCCCTCCTTAGCATACCTCCTAGGCAAGAGAAAAAGGAGTCAGCTGTGAAGGCTCCCTAAGAAGCACATTCACTCTTCTCCAGGTAAGTAGCCTAAGCTACCGAGCTCGTTCTAAGATTCTCCTTAATTTCTCCTGCCTAGTCCCCACTGAGACCCCTGTCTAACTGCATTTCCAATTGGACTGCCTTAGACAGGACCCAGTCTAACTCCCACTGCAACTGTGACTAAGACTGACTGCGACTAACTCTCCTCCCTCGGGGCACTTTCCCTACTACAAAATCCCAAAACAGTAGACACGCCTTAGTCACACCCACTCTGGCAGGTGTCTGCTTATGGAGTTTTCCACCATGATTCCATCCTTGTCCAAAAACCGTTGCAGTGTCCTTGGGTCCCAAGCACCTTCTCCGCCAAATTTTGCAGTTTGCATACCAGTAGACTCCCTTCGTTCTCACTCCTACCAGTCTAACTCCTAAACAATGGATCATTCTACCTAATGAGCTACATGTCCTTGCACCTGCAAAAGAAATGCATGAGAAATAATCCCGTATACGCTCTAAGTTACATTTCGAAATTCAACTGCGAACAGGAGCCTTTTCCCAAGGAAAACATTAAACCCTCCATTATGGCTAAGCTATGAAATACAATTAGGCCTCTGCAGGCGTTTTCATGTCTCAGGTCTTTACACTTTTAAATGCATTTCTAATACTATAACATAAGCATTTTATTATTCAAACCTAACATTACATTTCATCATTTGCAAATCATTGTTCTTTCACGTTTTCTTAATAGGCAACCTAAACTTGCAACTTTAATATGGCACGTTCAATCTAATACAACATTTTACACATGAAGCAATAATTTCTAAGTTACTTAAGGCATACTTCTCTCTATCAAAGCACTACATTAGTCTCCAAATGATATGAACACAATTCTACATATTGCAACTCTCGATTAGTCCTACATTTTCTTACATCACACGTTAATACAGTCCTCTAAATATGCGGGTGCTGACTACGGGTAATTATGATGCACCCCTACAATTTTTCAACAACATGGCGCTCTATCACTAGCAAAGCAAAGTGGCACTGCTCAGCAGGCGCTCTTGTGAGAAACTAGTTATGAAATATTTTGCCTAAACTAGTTGGAATTCTGGAGAACACATTTTTGGTTTTCCCTTTTAATGCCCAGTATCCAAGTGGTGTTTGCTTAAAATTCAGATCTGTATGTTTGAATCCCACGCCCAGCCTTTGAAAACAAGAAAACATTCCTACTATTTCATCATAAAAGAAAGCAGGTCAATGGTGCATACTTCGTAAAGAATACTAGAATGCTCTACACAGCAATCTTTTTGAAGAACTAAATTTGCATGTATTTTATGTATTCTATATTTTTTAAATCACTTTCAGGGTCAGAGTTTTGAATACCTTGGTGAGCCAACTTGCCTTCGTGAAAGGTGCACTTTACAGAAAATGGGACAGGAATAGAATTAAAACAGATCCATTGTCTGTGAGTGCACAATGGTGGGCACTGTGCATCACCCTTTGTTACCTTCTCCATAGACACTGGATTGAGTCTGCCAAGAGAGAAATACCCACCCCTGAGCTTGATGCCAGCAGCACCCGATAACTTGATGGGGCCAACACAACTCACTCTTTATCAAAAGAAAGCATGGCGCTGCAGTCACTGTGTATATAGATTAATTTCAAATGGAATATTCAATATGATCACACCGCGTCCCGCACAAGATTCGATTGATAGAAAAACTGTTTGAAGACACAGTCGCTTGCCAGCGGTCACCGTCTCATAAAAGTCCCCTGACGAAGGGCAAAGCCCGAAATGCATTGGGCGGAATATATTAATCACAGAAAAGAAACATGAATATTACTGATGGAAGAAATACGATTCAATGAATTGAACAAAATATCAATGAAAAAAAGAACAATAAAAATACTTTTGGAAAGTTTACAAGAGTTTAAATTAATTCAAAGGAGTGCAATTTGGGGACACTCTCCCCTTCGGTGGGGGCCGTGCTATTCAAACAAAGCTGCAGTCACTGTGAGCAGAGCTCAAGTCACAGTAACAGATGAGTGGCTCATCGGACAAGATCAAGACTGGAGGCAAGGAAGCACTGCCAAATCGTGGTATCAGGCTGATGGTCTCAGACTGCCTGCGCACAGGTGTCATCTGCCGGGGCTCCATGCTGTTTCTCCCAGTTCCAGGCATGACCCTCTGCAGCCTGAAGTTAACCCTTTAGAGCCGTCTACTGTTAGTGTTCCACAGCTGTGTACCTTGCTGAATGGTAGCAGAAGTTAGACATTATCAGGACAATCCTGAACTGAACTGAGTATAAATAACCTGAACAGTAACAACACATGTAAGAGGGCCAGTCCTCATGGTCGGATACAAAATTCCAAAAGGAGGGAACTACTAACTGTATTCACCCATGAAAAGCCACATTTCTAAGGGATAGCAACAGGAACCAATGAAAAATATGGGTGTTTTTCAAGGCCATATTCTAGGTACTGCTCTCAAAGAGACAGTGCAAGCGCTCCCTTGCAAGACCCAAAAAGTACTTCTGCTGCTTTGAAGAGCTTCCAGAATAGTGTGAGAATATTTGCTGTTCCAGGCCATTACCTATGTTGCTACCCCTCCCGAGCTGCCTTCCTTGCACTAAATAGGCCATTTCTAGCCTTTTGCAGTAATTTGGTTTAGCATGTAGGTGGTGCTGCTTCGCTTTATGGAAGTAGCACCCAGGAGTTGGATGGTGGCTGTGACTGCAAGTGGAGTGGTGTTGGCTGCCAAAAGGATATCATCGACGTACTGTATCAACACCACTCCACCCGGTAACTGGACTGCGTCCAGTTGTCTCTTGAGGGCCTGGCTATTGATGCTGGGACTTTCGGTGTAGCCTTGGGGTGCTCGACAGAATCTATACAAGCGGGCTTTTAGGGTGAAGCTGAAGAGGTGTCGGCTGTCTGGGTAGATGGGGATAGAGAAGAAAGCATTCTTGAGATCAATGACAGTGAAGGTGGTGGCAGTGGAAGGAATCAGAGTCAGAATAGTGGTGATGTCTGAGACTACAGGGTTCTGAGGTACAACTACTTTGTTGACCTCTCGTAGGTCAATGATGAAGCGGTACGCTTTCTCATCTCCCTCACCTTGCTTCTTTATAATGGGTAGGATAGGGCTGTTGCAAACATTGCTAACTACTTCCTCTACCACTCCTGCATCTATCAGGGACTGGATAATCTTTACCAATGCCTTCTCGCCCTCGGGCGATATCCGATATTGTGGAAGTTTTGGGAGTATTGCGTCTTGTCGAACAGTTATGTGCACTGGGTCGATCATCATGCGTCCTACGTCCGAGTCAGTTTTGGCCCACAGATATAGAGGTAGAGTGTCAAGCAAGGACAAGTCAGCATCAGTGATGGAAAACATGCGTCGGGTGGGCCAAAGTCTGAGCAGAGTCGGGTTGTCGTACAAAAAGACTCGAACTCCGTCTTGCGAACACCTAATAGTAGCTCGGAAATGCTTCAGTAAGTCAAGTCCCATAATGGCATCAGGCGTGTTGGATGAGAGCAAAAACGTTGTGTCAGTGGTGTTATTTTCCAAGTCAAAGGAGATCGGTGTGGACAAGGGATTAGTGGAGGGCGTTCCATTGAAACCTATCGATGTTACAAGTGAGCCAGACAAGGGTGCCCTTGGAATCAGTCGTTTAGATAACGCACTATATGTTGCGCCAGTGTCTACCAAGAATGGAGACTTCGTACCTAGGACCTTAGCGGTGACATAAGGACCTTGCTGGTCAACATAGAGCTCGACTGGATCCCTCCCTTGCCCTTGGCAGTCCTATGCAAAGTCGTGAGTGTCGTCGTAGTCAGACTGCTGGTACTCGTTCTGTCGAGGACGGTCAAATGTGTTCGGTCTGCCTGGCCTGTCATTGCTGGTGTCGTTCGTGGACCCTCGTCCCTGCCCTCTATTTCTAGGCCCACCCGCTACATCTCTTGTGTCTCTATTCTTATTCATTTCTAACAGGACCGGACACTGAGATTTCCAATGGCCAAATGTCTTTACGTCCAGCATAGGGTGCGGGTGTACGGTCTTTAGGGTGCGGGTTTCTAGGGGCATTCGACTGGAAATTTCCCTTGTACTGCTCTCTTCCTATAGTCACCCCCTGCAACTGTGCGATCATCCCCCTTTCCTTCAGGTCCTTTTTCTTTTTCTCAGTCGCCCTATCATTCTAGTTTTTCTGATGCTCATAATACTGGGCCATCTGGAGGATAGCTGCAGGCTTGGAGGCCGCCCAACTACTCTCGCTAGCCTGTAGCTTCTGAGAGACCTCCTGTGACAGACCTTTAACATAGTTCTGGACGAACAGATGATGCCCGGTTGCAGTGGTCATGTCCTGGCCGCTGTAATCGGAAAACACCGTTTCAAACCGGGAGAAGTATTCTGATACGTCTTCCTGGGGTTTCTGGCGGCAGGCCGTTACTATCGACCAGTCCACCTTCTTTTCTGGGATCAGGGTTTTCAGTTTCTGGACGTTCTTGTCTGGGAGTTCTAAAATGGATTTCAAAGGTTTCTGCTCAGGCTCTCATTGTCTATCTATGCCATCGAGTTGTGACCAGGTATGTCCGAACAGCTCAAGGTGGTCGACTTTCCGGATTTGCTTCCACACATCAGCTGGCAGACATAACCCGAAAAACAAATCAATGTCAGCTAGGGTCATAATCGTTGAACCTAAGGCTGTACCTAATTCAGTGTAAAAGGCAGTGGGGTTTTTCCGTAAATCGGGCAGGGATTTACGGAATGTCAGGATATCATGTCGATCCCATGGTTGGTAGACCCAGTTATAAACTACTCTCCCTCTCGCATCTTGATGGTTAACGTCATCGTGCGTTCCCAGACCTCGTGGGGGAACCCAGTAGGGAGCGGCCTCCCTTATAGGCATCATTGTATTAGTTTGTTCTATTCGAGGTTTGATCGCCACAGGAGTCGTAGTTTTAGCTTCTAACCTCTGTTCAGTGAGGTGGCAGAAAACTTCAAGCGTACGTGTGAAGAGGTCCGTCACATCACACTCGCCCTCATCCCCAATGTCAACTTTTCTATACAGAGTCGGCTCTCTGGACCTTTGTCTTGGTATCGGTCCTCATAAGCATTGAGGGTGTGATAACAAAATCGCACGACAAAGTGTCGTCTGTGGCTATCGGCATATGAATTGTACATATCCATTACGTACTCCTCGCTCTCTTTCCGTTCCACCAGTGTCTTTACTATCTTATCGATCCCTGCTCGCTCATCCTTGCTGAACCTGTTCATTCTAGTGGAATCTTTCTTTTGGGTCCCAGGGTTGTCTAATGCTGTTGCTTGCGCTGCGTTGAGTACAAGGGGTTCGGCCGGCGCGGAGGCCATGAGGACCGAGGCCCTGGCACTATTCTCATCTGTGCTTGGGGGCTGCAGGTGCTGTACTAAGGGTTGGAAAGGGGCATATGGAGGGGGCATGTAGATGATTGGAGGACCTAGTAATAGATCATCGTTCGCTCGCTGTTTCGAGGGTAACTCGGGGTAGAGCGTAGAGGGTGTTCTAACGGGACACTGGCTCGATGTTTCAGACTCTTGCTTCTGCTTGGCTTCCTCTCTCTCCTTTTTCTCTTCCTCTAACTTTCTGGCAGCTAGGTGAGCTGCTTTTCGTAGCTCTTTCTCTAATCTGACTTCGTTTCTCTTTTTCGGTTGTTCTGCTTCTTTGCGCCACATGCCGAGACTATCAAGCATAGTGGGCGTTTGTCTTATTGTTACGAAGGGCTGTTTCCAGCAAGTTTATTTTATCGTCATCGAAGGATCCTATCAGTGGCCACTGACTTTCCTGATCCTTTCTGGTATACTTGTGCCATAGCTTGCTATAGTCTACAGTGACTAGTCCATATTTTATGAACATGTCCTTATTAGGGGTGCCTTCCAGTGGAGCTGGATGGTTCACCTCTAATAAGCGGTCCGGGCTGAACTAACTACCAATCAGTGGGGAGAAGATAGGCATGACAGATTACAACGGGGGATAAAGGTCCGCACTACCTATCCTTCACTACTTGCAAAGACTAGACAGAATATTTCTATTCTACGTTATTTGAAAACAGAGAAAATCTCAAAGAACCAACTTCGAACAATCAATGTTCGGACAATCAATCAATCTGTGGGGAGAAAAATAGGCACGACAGATTACAACGGGGGACAAAAGTCTGCGTTACCTACCCTTCACTATCTGCAAAGGAAGAGAGAATATTTCTATTCTTCCCCGTTTGCAGGCAGAGAATATCTCAAAAGAAAAACAATCGAAGAGTAATACTAGTATTTTCCAAACAATCAAACAATCGTTTCGCAATTTGTCGTGTTACACAACCTTACCCGGACCGCATGGACAGTTTCTCGTCTTCCGCTTCCAGCGCCCGATCATCCTCTATTCTCCGTAATTGTCGTGGCACTCCTGATGATTCCCAGTCAGGACCGTAGATCACTCGAGAGAGGTCTGCTCGGTACCGGTGAAGTTCGGATGATCGGCTGCCAGACGAGGGTTTATTGGGCAGGTGCACTTCCCGATTGTTGCAGTCGTTCACTCTGTCGTCAGGACCTCTCCCACTGGATCCACATGTCGCTGATGGGCCCCACGTTTGGGACGCCAATTTGTAAAAGGCAGGGCCGATTTCGACCGATAACCTTTAAGTATTGCCCGGCATTAGCCACCTCTCATACCACTCAATATTATCAAACAAAGAGGCAGGCGCTGGAGACTGGAAGGCAGGAAACAGGAGTTTATTCCTACGGAGCAGAACACGTCAAATCAGACAACAGGGTATCTTCTCGAGGTGCTCTAACCGCATCTCTGAGGCCTGGCCTCTTATACACAGGTTTATGGTCTTTATTACAGTTTATTACATGTGGCACATTCCTGCAAACACTTTGAAGTATGATAAGACATCCTCGGAATCCCCGCTTCAAGCCCGTTCCCACACACATTTACAGTAGAAGTCCCCACCCCGGTCTCAGTAGGTGATGACTGTCGCGCAGCTGGACATTCCGCCGGTTCCCGGAATGTGTGCGGCTGATCGGATCTCATGGGGTGGGGGCTTTGATCAGTTGTAGATCCTTTGAAGAGGGCAGCTTCCTACTGTTTGGGGGCAATAAACTGCATCCGCGGGGCCAGGTGGTGGCCTGGGATCGAGCCGGACAATCGGGCACAGAGGAAAAGGGGGTTTATCAAAGGATACGAGATCATGAAAGGGATGGAGGGAGGTGTTAGCTGGGAACGGGATGTGGCTCCGAGGCAAGGTCACGCTGAAGGGGAGGTTTATGGCCCAAGCATGTGAGAGCAGGGGCTGTTAGCGTGCGGGGGATGCTTGCGAGGTGAGAGGGAGAGGGAGAGAGAGAGAGAGACGCGCTGGCTATCCGCAGTGGGCAGAGAGGCCATGGCATTCAAAATGGCTGCTACTTAAGGCACATATGTGCCTTAAAAGGGACAAGATGGCGCCGATAATGTTGATGTCGCAAACTAGATTTTAACAGGCTTCGGGATTCTTTTCGAACTTATATTTCAACAGGACAATATTTTATATACAATATAGCTGTACAGTAAAAGGCTACAAAATAAAAAGAAGTCTAGATTTTACAAAATACAAGATATAATTCAACATTGGAGGAGTCATTTGATGTCAGTGTTATTACATTTGTACACATTATCACTCGCTATTTACAAGCCTTTCTGTCTATTGATTGCAGCTACATCTTTGGTACTAAACCTTTGTTGCTTGAACTACCTTGAAAAAGACAAGAGGCGTTTGGCACAACAGGAACAGTTTGTTCAATTAAACAGTGTGGCTGGGAGAATAGTTACAGGCATTGGGTCTAAGAACTATTTCAACTTACAATCGATCTGAAGTACATGATTCATTGAATGTCATAAACAGTTCGTGCAATCCTTTTTTGCTAAGGAATGTTAACCACTGTCTTTGGAGTCATAGATAATGTATCTTGCAGGGAATCCACTCGGGCCTTGACCTTAGGTGAACACAATTTGGACAGTGGGTAATGCGTCCAGATGTCCAGCATGGACACGTGATCAATGCATGTACTGTGTATGCTGTGTCCTGATTGGCTATATCTTCCTAACTCCATGTGGCATCTGACTTTGTCGTGTTTTGGGTCCATGCATTCCCCTCAGGCCATGTGTGCTTTAATGGGGCCAATCTCCCCGGTACATTGTGGTGTTGCCACGCCTATCTGTGGGTGTGATATGGGATTTCCTGTTCATGTGTTTGTCTGCCGGCTACGGGTCACCCCACCTGTGACCTGTCAATCAGTGACCTCAGGTCTAGGCCTCAGAGTGTGTCTAACTACGAGTCAGGGTTGACGTGAAGTTTATAAAAGACGAATTTCTTAATAACGATGAGATTATTCAAATTAACACCGACAATTTTAACACTGTCTATACATCCAGGCCCAGATTTACGAAGCCATTTAGCATGCCTTAATGGGCCGTTTCGCTAGTATGCCCCATTAAGAAATGGGAAATTACCCTTTTTCAGATGTACAAAGAGCCAAAACCAGTCACAATTTACAATTTACGATTTCTATACTGTAGAAATCGCAAATTGCGACCACGATTCAGGAATCGCAAATAGGGATTACCTATTTGCGATTACTAAAGCACATGTGCAAAGCTTTTGCTAAATGCGAATTGGGCATTTAGGAAATGCAATTACCTTCGACTTCAAGTCAATGGTCACCATGTAGAAAATTCAAAAATGCATTAAAATGCATTTTTTTTATTGTGACTTGAAAAGCACATATGCCCCTTAGGCATATGTGCCCTTACATGTGCACTGAGAAATTCTGGGTGGCTCCAGGGGGCCTTAAGCCCAAAGGCACTTTTGGCATGGCATTTCTTAAAGTGCGATTTCCTATTAGGAATGAGCAATTTAGGAAATGCAAACCATTTCCTATTTCACAAATAGGAGGAAGTGCAATAGCATGTCCAATTTGCGATTCCCTAATAGCGATTCCTAATCTGTAGGATTCACTATTAGGGATTCACAAATGTTGTACTTATTATTTTGCATTCCTATTTAAGTAATGCAAACGGGAACATTAGTACATCTGGCCCCCAATGAAAGCGTTCACACATTACAAAGACTTTTTGAATTTCTATGAGCAAACTCAATCTTTTTCAACCACAAACTCTATGCACTGTAGTTTAAATACCTTGTCAAATTACTCAGTCCATTTCAACAACATCTATTGTATTGTACCTCCTGTGGGCTGTCCTTGAGTGCACAATGTGAAGAACCACTCTGTTTTCAATCTGCACGGTTCATAACACTCTGTTGTTCACTCGGCCTTCAAACTCCCCTCGACTGCATGGCTCATAAATGCACTTGTCTGCTCATTGTCTGCTCTGTCACTGTGAAGATGAGATCTTTGTCTTCTTTGCAAACCAGATGTTCTGTCACTCAACCCACACCATGCCACTAATGATGTCTGTCTTTGAAGTTCATCCGCTCAATAGTGCCACTGACCTGAAAAACACATGTTGCTAAGCAGGTTTCACCCACGATAAAATGACATGTTCAATGTATCTTTCATTTTCTTTTTTGAAATTTGTATTCACTTTGGCATTATTTTTTGAAGTGTCATTAATGGTGGATGATGGTTATTGCAGTTTCATTTTATTTTGCCTTAACATCATTTATTCCAAAATTAGGCGACATTCCTTCAAAGCCTCAATTCTAAATTCTTATTATAGTCTTAATCTTTGATGTTGATTTTCAGCATCAAAGGTCCTATCACAAAAGATGAATATACACGCGTATTTACTCATGTATACATTTACTCATACAAGTAGGTGTAACATTTTTTAATGAATCACCATCTCCAGGCGTAGAGTTACAGCTAGTTGTAGGTGTAACCCAACATGTTTTTACTGCTCATCATTTCCAATTGTAGATTTACAACTGGGGTAGACTTTTACGTCTCCGCTCCCCTCAAATCCGAGGTGGAGCCTCTTACAAAGAAGACATTACTTCTAGTAACGTCACATCTGCAGGTGTGGATCTCTGCCACTGTGGTGGAGATCTAAATATGGAAAAATGTGTGGTAAATGTATTTAACTGTCATTCGTTTGCAAAAATAAAGTGACAAGGCACAGTAAGTGATCACAATAAATTAAATGAGGACTGATGATACTTTGCCACTACAGGTAGAGAAGGAGCATTTGAGATATTTTTCTAAGTTTGAAACAGAAGAGGTTGAAAGCTGAAGTACCTCAGAAATGGAAATATGCCCTGCTGAAAACACTTAAATCTCCAGAAGTTACAGACCAATTTCCCTGCTTCCAGTAATCAGTAAAATAGTTGAGAAATTTGTTAATAAAACTGTATCCACATTTCCAGAGGGTCAAGGATTTCTCCACTATACCCAAACAGGCTTCAGAGCAGGCAACAATACAAAACTGCTCTGTTAGCCGTGACTGATGTACTCGAAACTACTCTAAACTCAAATGGCCCAGCGGCAGTAATATTTCTGGGTTTAAGTGCCGCTTTTGACATGGTGTCTCATCCGACATTCATCAGGATACTAGAAGAGGCAGCAAATGCTGTCAATGCTCTCAAATGCTTAACCTCATTAAAAAAAAAAAAATTGGGGGCATATTACCAAGGCGGCCGTTTTCAGCGGAAAAGCGGCGATAAACTCATCGCCTTATCAGCAAAGACACGCTATCACGTGTTTTGCTGATTTAGCGCCCCTTTCAACAACCCCCACCTTTGCATCTCTAATGAGATGCAAAGTGGGCGTTCCGTGCCAAAATAACTGGAGAAATGTCGCTAACCGACATTTCTCCAATTATCAAGCTGCACGCTAACAAGCAGAGCGTTAAGAAAAGTAGCGCTAACCACAGTTAACGCTACTTTCCTAACGCCTTCTTGCGACCTGACTTAGCCATGTAATCCAATGGGTGGTGGATTACATGGCTAAGATCACCCTGCCCTATCAGCAAGGTTTCGCTGGTGGAGAACCGGGCCTTATGGGCCGGGCGGCGCAGGGCAGGCCTTAATCCCCGGGCTCACCTGCCTTGTTACTAACAGAGACACGAGACACTCCATTGAGCGTGGAAGCCAGGTTTATTAGCTGCAGCTAAGCACAGTTATCCTAGAAGTACATGCAAAGTGTAAGTTTAAGGAGACTGACACTTTAATCCGTGGCGTACAATCTCTTATACTAAACACATTTACGATATTCCACTCCCCGTACACACAAAACGAACCAATAGGAAAAGTTGGAAAACAAGTTATCAGGTATCCCAGTATACGCCTCTTTCTCGGACCCCGTGTGTCTCCCCTCCCCACAAATTAATCAGTGATGGTGTTCACAATCCCCCCACGCAGGTGGCAGGACATGCTGGTGTGTCTCAAAGGATAGTTGTGTAATAGGAGCATACAAGGAGAGAATAGCGAAGGCCATTCGGATAAGATAGTATAAGGGAAGAATGGGAGATGGCAAATAGTCGGCTGAGACAGGGATCAATCGAACTAGACATAGATTAGTGAACTCGGCCAGACCCTGACAATGGGTTTCATGAACAAGGACAATGGAGTTACTTCTTAATGAAAGGACACGTAGCAGATGGAAAAGCATCGCGTTCGCCGTGCCGCCTGAGTGAGAGCAACACAAAATGGCAACAGGACACAAAATGGCAGCTAGATACGGGACGAAATCTGAAATCGCAGAACCTCACTGGTAGCAGTGTGATTATCGCTGGATTTACAGTGATAATCACACTGTTTTCCAGCTAACGCATGGATTCCTATCACTTGGGAGATAAGCGTTGCTGATGGTACACTATCTCCGCAATGGAATCCAGCGTTAGCCTGAGATAATTATCCTCGCGCTAAAAGTGCTGAGCGATAATTATCACAGGAGATTGATAAAATGCCCTCTGAAGCTTTCAGGTTTGTGAGGACCCATCTGGTCAAACACAATGGCTTTGGAGTACGGGGTGCCACAGCGCTCATCGTTGACCGCTACCCTGTTTAATACCTGTGTTCATCCTCTGGCAGGTATCATATTGGGGCAAGGATGTTCACTGGTATGATATGCCGATGATACCCAAATAACCCTCTTCCTAAAACCAGACACAGCAGCTTTTTCCTCCAAGCTTAGTGCCTGCCTTAGGGATTTCACTGACTGGTTGTCCAGTAATAACCTGAAACTCAAAGGTGATAAAACTGAGCTTCTGGTGGTCAGTAACAACCCTTCCTTGTGGAATGAATGACAGTGGCTCGACTACTTAGGTGTCCTAACCCCCAAAACTAAAATAAAAACCCTGAGCTTCTGGGTCGACTGCCACCTCACCAGGGAGGTTCAAGTCAAGAATGATCAGCTGCCGGCTTTGGCCAACATAGGATCCGAGGAAGGTTCTGAGTTGGCTTCCGCCGGTCACTTGAAGAACAGTGGACTAGGGCCTAGAGCTCTCCCGGCTTGATACAAGAACTCAATTTACCTTGAAAGTCCTTTACGTGCAATCAAGAGTTTACAAGTCATTCAGAATGCTGCAGCTCGCATTATCCTAAAGATCTCCACCTCTCAGTCAGTTTCTGCATCCTCTGCAGGGTTGCACTGACTGCCAGTTCTCAAAAGAATCACATTTAAAAATCTCTGTCTGGCCCACTGGGGGATACACAGTAAAAGCTCCCTCCTAGTTCAGAGGTTGTTAACCCCCCACAACCCTAAAGGACTATTACGCTACTCTGATCAGAGACCTCTTACTGTACCAAGATCAAGAAAGCAAGAAGTGCAGGTCAATCATTTGCTCACCTGGCACCGAAGCTCTGGAACTCACTCTCTCCATCGCTGAGATCGATTAGAGAAGAATCCACCTTCAGGAGAGTACTCAAAACACACCTTTTTGAATGTCCTGCTTTTGTCTCAGCCACTATGTGACGGACCTGACCCTCAGCCCTGGAAGGCCCGCTGGGTAGCCATGTGCTTTACATATCCCTAGCATAGCATTTAAAATAATTATTATAAATATACTAATTTGATTGATAATTATTTTATAAATAATAAACACTTATGAAATATATGTGTATATCATGGTAAATTTGAAAGCTCTCAGTGATTTTAAAAATTGCTCTGGTCTTACTCTTTTGTGGGTGTGTGTTTGCCTTAGCACGGCCCTCTCTTAACCCCTCTTTAGATTTCTCTAATCCCCTCTGTTGTATCTTGGGCTTTCTGTTTAGTGGGATCTGTGCTCTATGTGCAAGGTTGGGCTGGAATCCTGTGATTCATTTTGGCTGTAGTGTGTGCTTACTGTCGTGCTGGATGGTGCAGTAGGTGGAACGCTGACTCCTATATGAAATACAACAATCGTTCCCAGCAGCAAGTATGTATCTGGTCCATGCGGTAACCAGGTAAATATTACACATCATGTTTAGTAGTATGTATTCTCCATGTTCCAGTCACTCTCCCTTGTCCCGCTCATATTTACTACAAAAACCAGTAGCTACCAGTGTTCAGATCACTACCACCGTGATGGAGATCTCGGTACCGAAGAATAGGAGACATGGAAGTCTCCGCCCGTTGGTTTGTAAACAACATTTTGAAGTATGTGAGTAGTTTTATTGTAGTGGTACTTTACGTACTACAAAATGCAGATTGTGAAACTGTTATACATTTTCTAATAGTAACAGCCCAATTTTGTTCCTCAATGAATCCAGCTGGATTGAATATATTTACTAATTCTACATAGTATAACTCATGTTGTAACCAGTGGGTTATATTTCCACCTCTGGTGGTGAGTGATTCCAAACGGTGTCTCAAGATTACATCTAGTGTTGGTTCTTGAGGCGTTAAACGCTGGATCTCTTATTGTTGACGTGTGTTCACCTGTTCTAACAAAGTGCCATAGTCTTCTATCAGTATCAACTAACGGGTGTGTGGACAATGGATATTTAGGGTCAGATGTATCAAAGGGTTTTGCCCATTCTGTGTCTATGGGAAAATGTGTTCATATATTAGGCCCTTAGGGCCCGATGTCGGCCGTTACCGACCGGTATTTGGTGATTGAGATGTAGGGGCCATTATTTTACAGAATCTGTAAATTTACCTACCGATTCTGTAAAATACCGAATCGGTAATTTTACAGATTCGTTAAATCCCAGATGTAGGTAGCACTGTTTACAGTGCTACAGGCCTTCAGAATTCGGTATTTTATCACCCAATACAATTGGGTGGTAAAATACCGAATTCAGGTGTACATGCACATCTGTGCATGTACACCTGTGCCATGTGACACACAGACATGCCCTTAGGGCATGTATGTGTGCCACATGGCACACAAGCCTGGAATTGGGGTGCTACAGGGTGTCAAAGTGACACCCAGTTCACCCTTGCAGGATTCGGTATTTACCGATTCAGTAAATACCGAATCGGTATTTCTCATTGATTCCTATGGGCTTCAAGACCCATAGGAATCAATAGGAAATACCGATTCGGTAATTCTAAAATAAGAATTACCTACATCTGCCCCCTTCCTATTTACCTACTCTTAAATACCGAATCGGTATGATTCGGTATTTAAGAGTAGGTAAATCAGAATTTCCTACATCACGCCCATAGGGCCCGATGTAGGTAGGGCTTTACCGATCGGTATCGGCCGAAAATACCGATTTTTGGCCCTTACCGATCGGTAAACAGCCATCGAGATGTAGGGACCCAAAAACAGAACGAATCGGATAGAAAACCGATTCGGAATGTGTAACGATTGTGAAAGAATCCGATACGTACATACCGAAAATCGGATATGTAACGAATCGAAAAAACACCGATTCGGTTACAAAGACCGAATCGGTCCATGTACCGATTCGTTAGTGACACCGAATCGGAAATTCACCGATTCGGTCCTACTACCGAATCGTTAGTGACACCGAATCGGAAAATCACCGATTCGGTCCTACTACCGATTCGTTAGTGACACCGATTCGGAAAATCACCGATTCGGTCCTACTACCGATTCGTTAGTGACACCGATTCGGAAAATCACCGATTCGGTCCTACTACCGATTCGTTAGTGACACCGATTCGGAAAATCACCGATTCGGTCCATGTACCGAATCGGAAAAAATACCGATTCGGACATGATCCGAATCGGAAAACATGCCGATTCGTATGAATCTCCGATCGGGAAATTCCCCGATTCCGACAGTTGGGGAGATGTAGGGAGGCACAGAAACACCGAAATCGGCTCAAAATCGGTAGAATTCACTCGGTATTTACCATGGATTGCAATCAGGTGGTAACCAACTCCAACCCATATAAACAGTCCCAAAATGCATTGCAACTTGCAGGATGGCAGCTTTCTATGTCATTGCGAGGCGGCTACGGCTACAGCAGGAAGGACAGAGGGAATGGCTAAGAAATGAACAGGTCTACAGACAGAGGATAACCCTGTTCATGCTCACTGAGGCTGAGATCCTACAGAGATACAGGCTGGACTCTGACACCATACTTGAGCTCATCAGGGACCTTAAGCCATACTTGGACCACCACACCCCAAGGGCACACGCCATCCCTGCGCACGTCCAGGTGCTATGCAGCCTACACCTGGTAGCGTCTGGCAGCTATCAAAGTGGAGTAGCAGCAGCAGGAGGGGTGAGCCAGAGCAGCCTGTCAAGGTTCTTCCACATATTCCTTGACGCCATGATAGACAGGATGGACCAATACATCTCATTCCCTGCAACCCACGCAGAACTGCTACAAACCAAAGCGGACTTCTACCAGATGGCACACTTTCCCCAAGTCATCGGTTGCATAGATGGCACGCATATTCCGATTTGCCCACCAGCGGACACCGAATACATATACCGCAATCGGAAATCTACACACACCATCAACGTGCAGGTGATCTGCAATGCCAAGTGCACCATCACAGACCTGGTAGCAAAATTTCCAGGAAGTACCCATGACTCATATATATTCCAACAGAGCGGCATATATGCACGGCTGATGGCTGGCGATTTTGGAGAAGGATACCTCCTAGGTGAGACACATCATCAGACCCCCATAACACATAGTAGGTAGGTGTAATACATGTATGCATGTGTCTAATGTGACCCCTTTCTCTTCCAGGCGACAGTGCATATGCCCTCCGCTCATTCATACTCACCCCCTACCTCAACCCCTCCACACCCAGCCAAAGGAGGTATAACCGGGCCCACATACGCACCAGGAATGTTGTTGAACGGACCTTTGGCATCTGGAAAAGTAGATTCAGATGCCTGCACAAGCGTGGAGGTGCAAGGCAGTATACCCCCATCACCTGCTGCAAGATCATAGCTGTATGTGCAATGTTACACAACCTTGCGGTCAAGAAGGGCACTGAGGTGGAGTTGTCTGACTACGAGGACTATGACGACGACGAAGCTGTGCCACTGACACAGCCAGCTGGGGTGTGTACGCCATGTGATGGCAGATACAGACGTGAGGAGATCACTGAGAACTATTTCTGACTGAGTACAGATGCAAAGACAGCTAAATGTTGCTTGGAAAATAAAATTTTTAATAGTGATGCACCACAGTTACATCACTGAAGTGCATCAAAAAATGGAGTCTGTCAAAACAAATAAAGTCCAGGGTTCTGGTATGATCATCCCCCCTTGCCAGCCTATTTTTTGGCCCGCTTTCCAGACCCACTGGGGTGTCCCTCGGCCCCCTTCGAATGGCCTGCAGCATCAGCGGATCGCCTGGTGCTCCTCCTTGGCTCTGATGCAGCGCTGGCCGGGCTGCTGCGGCTGCTGCTGTCTCCAGCATCACCCAGGTCCAGGGCAGGATTGGAGGCGGCGTTTGATATTAACATGGCCTCCATGGCCGTGGTGATCCTGGCCATCCCCCTGGTCAGCTCAGCCGTATGCTGACTCTGCACCGACTCCTGATTTGCGCTTCGATGGCACAGCTGGGCGGTCGCCGCTGCAAGGCGGGCCATGGCCCGGTTGAGCACCCGGGCATCCCTCCTGCGCGCAACCTCATGCTCCTCCTGCCTGGCAGAGGAGTGGGTGATGGCAGTGGTCAGCCTGCCCAACCCTGCTGCCACCTCCTTGTTGCTGTCCACAACAGCCTGGAACCCCTTCACCAACTCCCCCATCTGCAGGTTGTGCTGCAGGAGCTGGCGTTGGCAGGCCATGGTGGATCTGGCCTGTTGGCGCTGGATTTTGACCATCTGGCCCTCCAGGCCCAGGAACACACTGCCCTCCCGTGCTGGTGCAGCAGTGGTGGTGGTGGTGGTGGTGGCACGGCGTCTGGCACTGCTGCCTCCGGCCTGCTGAGTGGGCTGGGGTGCCACTGGTGGTGGTGTGGTGCTGGCCGGTCCCGGAGCCCCTGCTCCCAGGACAGGTAGGACGGGTGGCAAGGCCACGGTTGTGGCAGGAGCTGTTGTCGGCGGAATGGTCTGCCTTGTTGGGGAGTTGTATGGTGAAAATTGCAAGGGGGGTGAGCTGGGCAGTACTGGGGAGTGCACTGCCTGGAAATCAATCACCAGGACTCCCTCCATTCCAAGCCCTGGGGTGTCTCCTTCCTCATCCTCATCCTCCTCCTCCTGGCCAGGCTGGCTGGTGCTCGGCCCTGCCACTGCAGTATGTGATGTCGAAGCTCCCTCTGCTGCCACAGTGGTGCCGCCTGATGGTGCCCCTAGGTACAAAGAAGCATTTGTAAACTGAGTGCCGATGTATTACAGTCAGTACAATTATGGCATTCCACATGTCCTTGCATCTCCTTACACCGTGTCACACTGTTTCCTGTCTTGTGATTCTGCACTGACATATTTGGCTAACTTCTGCTGACTACATGTACCATGATGCTTGTCTCTTGTATGTTGGTGACAGTACAGTGCTGGTGTTTGCCTATGCATTGTGTCTAATGGGGAGGTGTCTGGTAGGGTGTGTCATGATGCGCATGCTTCTTACCTGTAGCTGTGGCCATCGCAGTGCTGTCCAGGGTCCCGATCCCTACGATGCTCTCCCTCTCGATGGTGCTGGAGACAATTTCCTCCAGCTCGGTGAGGGGTGGCGCCGGGTTCTTGCCTCCTCCGGTGTGTCCTGCCTGCCTTTGGAGGTCGGCCAGCTTCCTCTTGGTGAGGCTGCGGAGGTCATAAAACCTTTTCTTAAGTTCCTCAATGGACCTGGGGGTGACTCCAGCAGCATTGACCTTCTGGGCGATGTCTGCCCACAATCTCCTCTTGGTGCTGTCTGGCACGTTGAGGGACAGCTTGCCAAAGAGCTGGCGGTGCACCCTCACCACCTCCTCAACCAGCACCTGAAGTTCTGTGGTTGTGAATTTGGGCTTCCTCTTTTGGGAGGACTTCTGGCTTCCTGCCTGATCTGCCATTTTCTTCTGCTCCTGCTCAGTCTGCAACCTCCTTCTCCCACTGCTGCTAACTGTGTGTTGGGCTCAGGCAGGCTTTCCAGAAACTTCTAGAAACTTCTTAATTGGCTGCACCTGCCAGGGTTGCCACTCCCTGTTTGGGTGGGGGAGGGGGAGCCACCTCATTGGCTGAATCGCCTATTGCCGAGTCGGCTTTTACCGATTCGGTAAAATCCGAATCGGTAAAATCCGAATCGGTATTATCCGATTCGGTAAAAGCCGAATCGGTTCATGCAATGCATTCCTATGGGCTTTTTCGCCATGGGTCTATGATTGCCGATTCGGTTTTTACCGAATCGGCTTTTACCGAATCGGTATTCGCCGAATCGGAAATATCCGATTCGGTGGTAGCCGAATCGGTGTTTTCCGATTCGTTGTTGGCCGATTCGGTGTTTTCCGATTCGTTGTTGGCCGATTCGGTAATTTCCGATTCGGACCGAGCTGAATCGGAACGTACCGAATCTCATTACCGATGCCGACCGAATCGGTTTTCATTCGGTATTTTTTTCCTACATCTCGTTTTCCGATTTCAGAATACCGATTCGGCCCGCCTCGGTATTTTGAAATCGGAAAATCCCGTTTACCTACATCGGGCCCATAGTCCTTTAGCTATGTCATTGCAATATACACAATAAACTCAGGCATATGTGTGACCTATGTCAAGCAGTTGAGAGATTCCTTGTACTCATATGTACTACCGCAGGAAAGATGATGTAGAACCTGATCTTTCTAACGCGTGTTCCAATGTTTGGCTCTCATGTTTCTATTTGTTGAATTTGCAATGTGTATGAAATTATAAACTTCAATCTTTGATTTTGGGCTTTCTGCTTGGATTCTAAAGCCTGGTCTTTAGTATTTATAATCTTGCACATTTGTGCCCTCTGTTAATTTGTTTTAGGGCACCCTCTTTGTGTAAATTAGTTGATCTGTCTATTTCTCTTATAAAGTTCTTCATCAGTGACGATCTTTTGTACAAAGACTGGCCCTGATCTCCTCTACCCTCATGAGTTAAGGCACTCTTCTCTCCTCTGGTGTGGGTGCTTGCTGTCCTTGGGCTAACGGCGGTTCTTATCTCTTTTTCCCTGAGGTAGCTTATTATGAGTTGGGCAACGGAATTCAGCTCCCTAAACACCAAGGGCCAGATGTAGGTCGACCAATACCGGTCGGTAACGGGCCAAAATCGGTAAAATCGGCCGTTACCGAGCGGTATTGCGAGAATGAGATGTAGGTGGCCAAAAAAAAACGAATCGGTAAATTTCAAGCGGTAAAAATCCGACTCGGAAATAACCGATTCGATATTTAACGAGTCGGAATTCACCGATCGGATGTATACCGACTCGGTATACACCGAATCGGAAACTAAGGAATCGGAAAACATGGCCATCGAGATGTAGGAAAGGGAAAAAATTCCGAAATCATCCAAATTCGGTATTTCTGAGTCGGATTTTACCATGGACTGAAAGGTGGTGGTAACCATGTGGATGCTATAAAAAGGCTCCCAAAATGCAACCCTCCTGTCAAGATGGCTGCACTCTATGTGATAGCGAGGAGGCGAAGGCTACAGGCTGCAGGACTGAGGGTATGGCAAAGGGAGGAGCAGGTGTACAGGCAAAGGATCACTCTGTTCCAATTGACTGAGCCAGAGATACTCCAGAGGTACAGGCTGCACCCCAATACCATCATGGACTTAATAAGGGACCTCCACCCATACCTGGATCACCCAACACCCAGGGCCCACGCCATACCTCCCCATGTCCAGGTGCTGTGCAGCATACACCTGCTTGCCTCTGGGAGCTACCAGAGTGTGATAGCTGCAGTAGGAGGAGTATCCCAGAGCTGTCTGTCCCGATTCTTCCGGAACTTCCTGGATGTCATGACTCAGAGAATGGGAGACTACATACAGTTCCCTGACACACCTGCGGAACTTGCCAATACTAAAACAGACTTCTATGGACTGGCTCACTTCCCACATGTGATAGGCTGCATTGATGGCACCCACATTCCCCTATGCCCACCTGCAGCCACGGAACACATATACCGAAACCGTAAGTCTACGCACTCCATCAACGTGCAGGTGATATGCAATGCAGGGAACATCATCACCGACATAGTAGCTAAATTTCCTGGGAGCACGCACGACTCCTACATATTTCAGAACAGTGGAATATATAGACGGCTTCAGAATGGTGATTTTGGAGATGGTTATCTGCTAGGTAATTATGTAGCACACACCCTGAAAAGTATTACTGCTCCATGTGGAATGTGTATGAAACCCATGTACCTATTTTTCTCTCCCAGGTGATAGTGCATATGCACTGCGTTCCTTTGTGCTGACACCGTACCTGAACCCAACCAACAGAGCAGAAAGGCGATACAATGTTGCTCACAGGTCCACCCGCAATGTTGTGGAGAGAACCTTTGGACTCCTGAAGAGCAGGTTCCGTTGCGTCCACAAAAGTGGAGGTGCGCGACAGTACACCCCCCTCCTGTGTTGCAAAATAATAGTGACCTGTGCCATATTGCACAATCTTGCTACAAAAAAAGGCACAGAGGTGGAGTTGACACATCGTGAGAACATAGATGAGGACCAAGAACATGCTGATCCCCAGGCTACAGGGCCAGCCGCAGTAGATGGCAGATTGAGACGGAGTGAAATTACACAACGCTATTTCTAGGTAAAGTATGACACACACACAGGTATACTTGCAGACATGAGTAGTTTATTCCTCACTACTCCTTGATGGTCACAAGACAGTATGTGAATGTCACTGGATGCACATACTCAGTTGCTCTCACTGGGTGCATCAGAGTCAGTTCCCTGCATTGTTCAGTTCTTGCGCCCTCGCACCACATTGCGGGACTTAGGTGCCTGTCCTTCACGTTCCCTGATGGTGCCTGACTCCCCATGGCTGTGCCTGCCGCTCCTGCGCACCTCCTGGACAGGTGTACTGGAGCCACTCCTGCTGGTTGACCCCTCAGTCTCCTCCACACCCGTGTCACCAGCATGACATACGTTTGAGGTCAACATCTGCTCCATTGCAGAGGTAACTCTGCCCATGCCCCGTGTTAACTTAGTGCAGCAGTGCTCTATAGCCTCCTGCATAGCAATGGAGCGTCTGCAGAGGAGAGCTGTGTTGGCAGCAAACCTGTTCATGGCCTTGGTCTGGTCGCGCATGTACTGCCGTTCCCTTGCACGCTGAAGATGTTCCCTATCAAGCTTGTCCGAGAGGACCCCCATGTAGGTTGAAATGTCTGAGACCCCCTGTGCAATCAGGTCCATGCTACTAGCCATTTGTGTAATTCCCTTGTCCATGTTGGACATTGTTGCGCTCAAACCGCGCACCTGGTGCTGCATGACTTGCAGCGATTTTGCCTGCTGCCGTTGGACCTTCACCATCGAGCCCTCCAGCCCACAGAACACGCTCTCACCATCCTGGCCCTCCCCACCATCACGTGCCCTCCTGCCAAGGACAGTAGTGCGCGCAGAGCCAGCAGACATAGTTGTGCTTGGCCTGTCAGGCACTGGTGTTGTCTTCTGGGGGACATCTTCCTCATCCTCTGACTCAGAGGTCTGCAGGATCCTATGCGGGGGCTCCGCCTGGCTACTTTCCCCTACCGGCATGGGCGTATTTGTGAGCTCTGGAGACCCAAACAACAGAGGGGACATTGGGATTGGTGTAGTGGGTGGGTCTGGTGTTGAGGGGTCCTGGGTAGTGTCGTCTCCACCTTCTCCTGCGCTGTGACGTTGTTTACTTTTTTCTTTTTCCCCTTTCTTAGATGTCGGTGCCCTCTCCTCCCTCGGCGGTGCAGAACTGCGTGACGACTCTCCTGTGGAATGAAATTGACATAGTGTCAATGTTGTAGTTTGTCTGTGTGTTTTTCTTAATTAAATTTAATTCACACCTTTGCACAGTCCACATTGCTTGTATGGGGGGGTGTGTGGCGTGCCTTGCTGAGTCATGTGTGCTGTACTATGCTACTGTGTGTACATGACTACGTCTACCAGGATGCATTGCTGCAAGTATTTCTGGCCTCTCCTGCTGTGTCATGTGTGTACACAGTGGTGTGCAGGGTTGGGATGGGTGGGGATGCATGTGGGTACATGCCTCTTACCTTGTTTTTTGGCTGATTTGGCGGTGCTATCCAGGTCTCCAATCCCGTGGATGCATTCAGACTCCATGGTGGATGCAACTTGCTCCTCTATTGCTGTGAGTTTTGGGGCTTTGGCCCTGCCACCTCCTGTCAGACCGGCATCCTTCTTCTGTCCTGCTATCTTTTTCTTGGTGACTATACGCAGGTCATACCACCGTTTCTTGATGTCCTCAATGTCCCGGTGGGTGACTCCTATGGCATTCACCTTGCCCTGGATAGCTAGCCATATGTTGCGCTTCACAGTCTCTGCAACATGCAGAGACTGCCTCCCAAATATTTGGCTGTAGTGGGTGACAATCTCATCCACAGTCACCTGCAGTTCCTCTTGGCTGAACTTCTGCTTCCTTTTCCTCTCAACAGCATCCTTCTGACCTTCCTGTGCCTCCATTCTCAGTCTGCTGGCCTGTGAATGCTGTGCTCCTCTCTCCTCTGCAGATTTGTTTGAACAGTTGGTTTCCACCTGCATGGGTGTGGCCAATCCCAGGTACTGGGGTGTGGTGCCTCTCTCTCATTGGTTAGATTCACAGGGCCCTGGCTGGGGTGGGTGTGGGCTCTCCCTGATTGGTTGACAGGCTCACATGGCAGTTTGAAACTCCCAAATCGGTATTTACCGAGTCGGTAAAATCCGAGTCGGTTTAATCCGAGTCGGATTTTTCCGATTCGGTGATTCCCATTGATTCCTATGGGCAATGTGGGCCATGGGTTGGCTTGTGTTTCACCGACTCGGATTTTATCGAATCGGACATTTCCGAATCGGTATTTTACCATGTGGCTTACCGGGTCATACCGAGTCGGTAACTTTTAACGATTTTTTACCTACATACCATTTTCCGACTGGGGAATACCGATTCGGTGTGAGTCGGTATTTTCCATTCGGTAAATGGAAATTACCTACATCTGGCCCCAAATGTGCAAAGCAGACCCTCCCACAGAAGCCAACTTTGTCCTGGGCATCAATTTCTCTGTAGAGTCGCTTTAAGATGCATGCGTTGCATGTTTGAAGTCTACCTCCCATCCCTGGTGCCTGGTGGGCTGATTTCCAGTATTTCCCCCAAAACACGATAAAGTGGATGAGCCCTAGACTGCACACTGAAAAGCATGTCTTTGAGGCCAAGATTATCCCCATGACAGAGAGTCAGTGCTATCCACCCCTTGTAACAAGGGATTTAGGATAACAGATTTGAGCTATCAGTATACTCTTTCCTTTTATAGATTTTATTGATAGATCAGTCATATGATATCCTGTTATTGGCTTCCATATATCTGCTGCCCAGATAATTCACTGAGAAATTCAAATTGTTACTATAAGCTTCATCGAATGTTGGGTTGACCGTAAATATTCTGAGAATACTTTTAGTCCTGTCCATATGCCTAAAATATCTTTAATAAACCTCCACCCTTGTTTTACTTTGCCATCTTGAGAAGATGCTGAAGTGTGTGCTCCTGTTTCAAAACTACATGCAGATGTTAGCATTCTTAACAACCGTATAACTTCGCATGGCTATGCTTATGATCTTCAAAAAATATGTATTATGGAAGTCGAAATAGTTGTTAACCAAGATCACATTCAGTAGTTCTACCACAAATTTGATAGAAATGTCAATCTCTGGCTGTTGTATAACCACTCCTCCTGATGCTTTCAAACCCTATGTATGATTCCCAAACCATACAAGTTTGTGACACTGCAAGAAAACTGTATATCTCTGCGTTCAAAAGAGATTACGTCTATCGTGTTTATCAACCCAAATGTGTCCTTTAGTAAGGTTGCGATAAAAGCAAAGCATTTCCTCAAGTGCTGTACTGCATTTTTTGCTAAATGCTCAAACAGTGAATCACTTGTTGATGCAATTGGTCTTACTGGTGGGTCTGCTGGCTTTTTATGAAGCTTACGTAAGCAGCGCAGCACCGTCCTGAAGCCCACTGGAAGAACTGAGGGGCAGATTTCATTGGAGGTGCAATTGATAGGATGTTGATTTTTTTAGCTTATTGATGTGTTTGGTCAGGTTGAAGTTGGAGTCAATGACACCACCAGGAGATTTTGTGATGGTCCTAGAGAGGGTGTAATACCCAATTGGAGGTGGGAATCAGAGCCTTTTTGGACTGGAGGAGTGAAGTTATTTGTGGAGTATGGCTAGGTCCTAGGTCCCAGAGAGAAGACTGACATACACTTAATTAGCTTTTCATGCAAGAACGTAAGGAGAACGTGTAGAGAAGTGTGGCTCACTGGTTAGAGCGGCAGACTCTGAAGCAGAGATCAGGCCCGGGACCAGGGTTCAAGTCCTGACGCGGCAGGGTCTTGGGCTCAATGTTCGCAGACTCGTTAATTCTCGTCTCGGCGCCTACTCTAATCATGGGCCCCACGCTGCAACTCTGGGCAATAGCTCGCTTAATCTCCACAACGGCCCCTACAACACTGGGATGCCTGGCTTCCCCTTGGGGGTGCCCAGGAGGGGCATCTCACAGGGAGAGCCAGGAAGGGTTCCACAGCATTATACAGCGCTGGGGCGCCCCGTTGGGGCAGCTGCATGCTTTACAAAATAAACTACATTTACAAGATTTTTCATTTTTGAGATCTAGTAGTATTAACTGACAGGTATTTCCCCTAAATAGGGCATTTATGGTCCAAAGCCAGACTAAAATTTGTTCAGGATGTTGTTAGTTCATGTGTGGATCACCATCTGATTTGCAGCCACTTTTTGAATGATTTATCACAAAACTGGTAGCTTGGTGATGGCCCTAAAATTTTGAAGATCATTTGGGTCAAGGTTTGCTTTTGTGAGAATGGGTTATTAGGCCAGAATTGAGAGTTTCTGGGAATATGGCATCTTCTAGAAGGAAACTGATTATCTTGAGTAGAGGAGAGGCAATGTGCACAGAACATACGTTGATTAAACATGCTGGTGTCAGGGGGAAGTGTTTCTGAAGGAGGTGATATTGGTGATTAAGTCAAGATCTTGAAAGGTGACCCAGTATTGTTGCGAATGTTAAGGGATTGGTGTTGAGATTCACAAAGTCCCATGTCAACAATCAATTTGGTAGGATCTTTGTTTTGCAAGCTTTCTCAGGACATATCAGTAACCATAATCATTACATATGTAGAATTGTGTTCCACACGTAGGAAGAATTAAATTGCCATAGCTATAAATTAATTACATAAAAAAGTATTTTTGTATGACATTTAATTAGGACAGATATAAGAAAAGTTTCACAAGTCCAAAAACTGAAGGTAACTGAATATGTATGTCTGTTTTAGTTTTATATAGTGCTTTGTATTGACCCACAGATACTTCAGAGTGCTGTACAATTGGAAATCAAGTCCAGGACTGTTGAGGATTCTTGCAGAGATTTCTCACATGCTCTGTGGTCTAGTCAATTCTTCTGAATAGTACAGTTTTCAGGAGTTTTCTGAGGTGCAGATAGTTTAAGATTTTCTTCTGAGAGAGTTTTTTCTAGTTTTAGAAATGTAACACAGCCTTCTCCATAAGTCTCCTTTGCCGCTCGCCATAGAGGTTGCTGTTTGAACTGACTGTCCAGCGATTCCAAAGCCTTACTTGCCATTGCTGCAGGAGCAGCCTTCATTTTCCAAAGCAGACCGGGACCTTGAGCGAGGAGACGCGAGGCCGCAGAGGAGGTGAGAGGCGCGGCCCCGGGACTGCGAGGGACAGCGTCAGTAACACCAGCTGTTCCCTCTTCCCGCGTGAGCCGCGCCCCCTCCCAGTGCCCCGCCCCCTGCAAGGCGCACAAAACCTCTCGCGGCCCCCGCTTCGCGGGTGCCGCTCGCCATAGAGGTTGCTGTTTGAACTGACTGTCCAGCGATTCCAAAGCCTTACTTGCCATTGCTGCAGGAGCAGCCTTCATTTTCCAAAGCAGACCGGGACCTTGAGCGAGGAGACGCGAGGCCGCAGAGGAGGTGAGAGGCGCGGCCCCGGGACTGCGAGGGACAGCGTCAGTAACACCAGCTGTTCCCTCTTCCCGCGTGAGCCGCGCCCCCTCCCAGTGCCCGCCCCCTGCAAGGCGCACAAAACCTCTTGCGGCCCCCGCTTCGCGGGTACCGCTCGCCATAGAGGTTGCTGTTTGAACTGACTGTCCAGCGATTCCAAAGCCTTACTTGCCATTGCTGCAGGAGCAGCCTTCATTTTCCAAAGCAGACCGGGACCTTGAGCGAGGAGACGCGAGGCCTCAGAGGAGGTGAGAGGCGCGGCCCCGGGACTGCGAGGGACAGCGTCAGTAACACCAGCTGTTCCCTCTTCCCGCGTGAGCCGCGCCCCCTCCCAGTGCCCCGCCCCCTGCAAGGCGCACAAAACCTCTCGCGGCCCCCGCTTCGGGGGAGCCGCTCGCCATAGAGGTTGCTGTTTGAACTGACTGTCCAGCGATTCCAAAGCCTTACTTGCCATTGCTGCAGGAGCAGCCTTCATTTTCCAAAGCAGACCGGGACCTTGAGCGAGGAGACGCGAGGCCGCAGAGGAGGTGAGAGGCGCGGCCCCGGGACTGCGAGGGACAGCGTCAGTAACACCAGCTGTTCCCTCTTCCCGCGTGAGCCGCGCCCCCTCCCAGTGCCCCGCCCCCTGCAAGGCGCACAAAACCTCTCGCGGCCCCCGCTTCGCGGGGGCCGCTCGCCATAGAGGTTGCTGTTTGAACTGACTGTCCAGCGATTCCAAAGCCTTACTTGCCATTGCTGCAGGAGCAGCCTTCATTTTCCAAAGCAGACCGGAACCTTGAGCGAGGAGACGCGAGGCCGCAGAGGAGGTGAGAGGCGCGGCCCCGGGACTGCGAGGGACAGCGTCAGTAACACCAGCTGTTCCCTCTTCCCGCGTGAGCCGCGCCCCCTCCCAGTGCCCGCCCCCTGCAAGGCGCACAAAACCTCTTGCGGCCCCCGCTTCGCGGGTACCGCTCGCCATAGAGGTTGCTGTTTAAACTGACTGTCCAGCGATTCCAAAGCCTTACTTGCCATTGCTGCAGGAGCAGCCTTCATTTTCCAAAGCAGACCGGGACCTTGAGCGAGGAGACGCGAGGCCTCAGAGGAGGTGAGAGGCGCGGCCCCGGGACTGCGAGGGACAGCGTCAGTAACACCAGCTGTTCCCTCTTCCCGCGTGAGCCGCGCCCCCTCCCAGTGCCCCGCCCCCTGCAAGGCGCACAAAACCTCTCGCGGCCCCCGCTTCGCGGGAGCCGCTCGCCATAGAGGTTGCTGTTTGAACTGACTGTCCAGCGATTCCAAAGCCTTACTTGCCATTGCTGCAGGAGCAGCCTTCATTTTCCAAAGCAGACCGGGACCTTGAGCGAGGAGACGCGAGGCCGCAGAGGAGGTGAGAGGCGCGGCCCCGGGACTGCGAGGGACAGCGTCAGTAACACCAGCTGTTCCCTCTTCCCGCGTGAGCCGCGCCCCCTCCCAGTACCCCGCCCCTTCCCTGTAACACACATACTTAAACAGGGCTCATAACGCGCATCGTGGGACGCGCGCGGGTCGACGCCCGGGCGAAGCCCGGGCAAAGGGCGGGCCCGTTGTTGCCCGTTAGTGCCCGATAGAGACCGGACCGGGCCACCTCTCTTTCATCACTGACCCAACAAACAAATATGCCACCAAAAACAAGGAGCACCTCTAAGTCAAAATCTAAACACGCGCAGGAGGTAGCACAAGTAACAGGCCCTATTGACTTATTCATCTCGCGGGTCCATGAGACAATAAACCAGAGCATAGCCCTGATGGAGAAGAGAGTATCATTAGATCTCATGAGTGCAAACGCGAAGCGTTCTTCGTTAGGCGCTATAGCAAACGCCACCTCTCCCATCAATCTCAACACACAAAACTGTTCTCTTCCAGTGACACTGTCAGTACCAGATTTAAACACAGTTCCGTCGGTAGTAGACCTGTCAGTCACACATTCTGAATCAGACCTTTCCATAACATTCGACGACCTGGAAGCAACTCCTGATCTAGCCGGTTGTCAAACTCAGAGGGATGCTCAACCTAACGAAAACCCCCCCCAGAATGGTGATAGGGAAGGAGCAATCCCAAAAACACGTTCAGTAAACAACGAAGAATTACCTAGTGTCCAGTGCTCGGAACATGCAAAACCTCATATAAACTCCACTTCCCATAGCACACTACTTCTCCCAGAAAATATCCTCCCACACAAGGCAATCTCAAATGACTATATTGAAAACCAATGTAAAACTTGCAGAATCACCTCGCAAGTTCTTACCACAACAAAAGACCTCTTATATCAATATTTAAAACCCATTCAACTCAGCATTAGAAATCTCGAAGCCCAACTAACCATAATTTCGGCCACCCTTCTAGATTCAAACACCCGTATAGAAATAAAGGGGCAGCGTAACACTTCGCAGCCACCTAAAAAACAGAACCAAGCAACCACGCAGAAAATAGTCAACCACACAAACCCAACGTCCCTAGCACAGAAAAACCCCAAACAAAACACCACACTTCCCAAACCTGCAGCTAAAACGTCCCAACCTCAGAAAGAGAAACCCTATAACTGTACAGCAAACAGTAAGCACAGAGACAGACAAGATAGACACTCCAGGCCCAACGACAAAGACAGACACCAGCAGAGCCTGCCTAGAAAAAAGGTCCGAAACTCTTCCACTGAAATCACAGCCCCCCCAAAAGACTCCCAAAAACACACCCAAAAAATCTCCACCAACCAGACGTCGTGCCCATTTGCCCCCGGAAGCTACTCCCTACACAATAGTCCTCACAGGAGTGCCAGAGCTAACCGACGATACACCAGAAACTGCATGGTCACTTAAAAATAAAGCCATGCAGTGGTTAAGCATCAATAGACCCCTCGAATCCCATCTATCGGGAGGGATCACCACAGCCCGTAGGGTAGCCTGGATAGGCAAAACGACAAAATCAATACGCGGAGACTGCATCATTATAACGTGCAGAGATCCCTCAACTGTAGATTATATTTGTGCTTGGCCTCAGCTCGACAAAAAAGGGGGGATCGATGCTCGACATCTTTCCTTCTTCTATCCCCAGCGAAACAGCAGCGTAACCCTTCACCCTGGGCATGGCACCAGCTCCCCAAAGAGCCCTGGAATCAGGAGTCATGGTACCAAGCGCCATGGAAACAGATGGAACACTCTTATGACTATATAGTTAGGGGCGGACCGAGAGAAAGGCCCAGAGAACGCCAGAGGCCATATTGGCAGGACAGACCATATCAAACCTATGAAGGATGGCAGGGCTTTCCAACCCAAAACCGTTTTGATTGTCTCGAAATGGTCGACTGACCAATCCGGGACAAACCTAGCAAACAAATACCTGACATCACACCACAAATAGCAATCGCCAAGCAGCATGCAACATCTCCAGAGTACGAGGCAATATCTGTACACCCAAATAAGCTTCCACCAAACACCCCTCCAGCAGAAGTTGATATTAACTTGGGAATACCCATCCAACAAGCCGCAGCGAATATCAACAACGCGACAACACCCGCAACTGTGAAGGAACTATCAACCCTGAGCCTGGCCATTGCCTACTGGAACGTTGCAGGCTTAACAACAAAAATAACTTGTCCTTCATGGCTCGACACAGCAAGGAGCCAACAAATTCTGTGCCTGCAGGAGACCTGGCGCACAACTCCGCTTCACCTAGCGGGCTACAAAACATTCTTCACCAAAGCAGTACCTAGCACTATGGGAAGACCAAAAGGTGGACTTATGATTTATTTTTCCAATACTGTTCCTCTCACCGTGAAACTACTAAAGGATACACACATCTTCCAAATCATTCAAGTCACACAGCCAACGGTATCAAAGAAAAACTTGCATATATTCATAAACTACTATAATAACTCCGGCACTCTGGAATGCTGCTCACACCTAGACAAAATAGCAGCATACTTATTTCTACTTCAGAAGACAAATCCCAATTCCATACTCAACTACATCTGGGGAGGTGACTTTAATTTAACATTGTGCCCAAACTACAAGAATGGGAACTGTGGGCTCCAGAATGAACTCGGAAATCCCATCCCCCACTTTGTGCACACGTCGGGTGGTAACAAACTAAATGAAATCCTCTTCACCCTAGACCTTGACTTTGCCAATGAACTAGTCAACCCGGTGCAGGACTTTCTACCCACCTTTCACGGGCGAGGCTGCCAGTCTACCATCGACTATATTTTAGCTTCAAACTCCTATAAAGGGCAACTAAAAAACTACAAAATAGGGTCAAATCCAATCAGCGACCATTATCCTCTTAGTGTGGAAATCCTCATGAAGAAAGCTGGAACACTCTCTTCAAAAGCTAGCTCCCTTGACCAACAATCGCTGGCCATGAGGAAGACGAATGGCTACGCAATTAAATGGTCAAAGATCGACCCGGAAGAGATAACACAAAGGGTCATCGAAAAAACGCATCTCTGGTTAACGAACTGTCTGTCCCCCGAGGCATCCCCAGAAATAATTATCACCTCCTTTTATAACATCCAGGAAGCAATAAGGGACGAGCTATTCATAAATATAAAAAACAAGCCAAGACTTCCCACCACGAGATGGTTTGACGCTGACTGCCGAAAGACCCTCACATCTCTCAAAGAGGCCCTAAGACAGAAACCGAGAGATCCCCAAATAATCTCGCAACGGAGAAAAATTTACAACATCGCCCTGAAAAATCGCAAAAAGCAGATAAAGCAAGATCTATGGCTTCAACTGCACGACAGTGCATCAAGGAAAGATAGCACTGCCTTCTGGCAGACCATAAGATCACCCTATCTGGCTAACATCACCGACCCAAACCACCTTGATGTGGCAATAACTGAGGACGACTGGGTCTCCCATTTTTCAAAAATCTTCGGAATACCAACGGGTGCTGCCCAAACAAATCAGGCACAAGACTCTGAACTAGCCAAGAGGAACATCTATCCCATCAGGTTACGCTTTACCCTCAACGAGGTCAGAAAAGCAATCAAGGCCTCAAAACCTGGCAAGGCCCCCGGCCCAGACGGGGTCCCCATGGACCTGTTCCTACATAATGTCGATTATTGGTCAGTAATAATCACACGGGTAATGGCAGCAGTCGCTGAAACCGGTCTCTTCCAATCATGGTCAACATCTACATTACTGCCTATTTTCAAGAAAGGGGACCGCAACGACCCTGCGTGCTACCGACCGATCTCCCTTCTGGACTCCACGGGCAAGATTGCAGGTCGAATACTCCTGGACCGACTACAATCATGGGCCCGGGAGAATAACATCATTACCGACCTGCAATACGGTTTCCAGAAGGGGCTCGGAACGGTGGAACAGGCCCTAAACCTCGTCCTTTTGGCTGGAAAGTACGCGCGAGCTAAAGGAGGCAACATCTATCTGGTCTATGTAGACCTAAGCGCGGCTTTCGATTGCGTACAGCATGCAAAGCTATGGCAGATCCTGGAAAACCTCGGAGTGGACCCTCCCATACTAGCCTTCCTGAGAGAGCTATACACCAACGCAGAAGGTCGAGTCCGTTTTGGCATTGGCGGCGAACTATCACGTCCCTTTAAAATATCAAGAGGAGTAAGGCAGGGGTGCGTGCTGGCTCCCTTCCTGTTCAATTTATATACAAACGGGCTTGGACAGGCCATGCTGGAAGGGAGCCAGGACCTCCCGCAGATAGATCATCGCCCGATACCCATCCTCCTATATGCCGACGACTCTGTCATCCTGGCACGGACATCCAACCAACTCCAGCGACAACTAAATAAATATGTGACTTTCATGGACTCCCTGGGACTAAAAGTTAATATTAAAAAAACCTTCACAATGACCATCGGACCAAGACCAGGAGTCTCCAAGCCCATATCCATTAACAACAGCAGATTGGAAAAAACATCGGTGTACCCATACTTGGGCATTTTAGTGGAAGACACATTGACCTGGAGTAAGGCAGTGGAAGCTAGAAACCTTAATTTTCGTCGCGCAGTATCAGCATTAAGTGCTTTCTCAAGGAAACTAGGCAAACCAGCTCCAGCGGAACTATTAACGATATACTATGCAAAATGCCACAGTGTGGCTACGTATGGAGCAGGCATCTGGGGCCATGGATGTATCGACCAACTCCAGGTTACTGAGAATGCTTTCATCAAATACATCCTAGCTCTCCCTCAAAGCTCCCCGATCCTAGCCTCACATCGGGAGCTGGGTATGGAATATATGACCGACACCATACGATGCCAGCCCATCCTACTGTGGCAGCGTATATGGTGTAACCCCGAAAGCCACATCACCCGCTCCCTCATCACCGAATGTCTCGGTCTAGCGTACTGGAAGAAAATACCTTGGCTCTATTATATTTACAAATTCTTTCTAGATCTTGACTGCGAGCACTACTTCCTCGAACCCCCTTCAATAGAAGATATCTCGAAGAAACAGTTGAAGGAATTGTGTATGGGCCACTTAAGGGAACTCCGCAACCAAGCTGAGATTACCAAAAAACAAAATGAAAAATCTGGCATACTGCAGACAGGGAAACTCATACAGCCATACCTGACATACTTCCTCTCAAACTATGAAAAGTTTTTAATTACAAGACTCCGGTTCAATCTTTTTTTCCGTCTGGTCTCATTTCCAGAAATGAAGAACTGGTCCAGAAATCTGATGAGATGCCCCTGCGACGGAGTCTCTGAACAATCGACGATACACGTTGTCCTCTTCTGCAAGTACTACAGACTAGCAAGGAAAACATGGATTTTGCCCCTCCTCCGCTCAAGCGGTCTCAGACAATCATATTCAGCACTTTCCCACTTACAATCTCCGAAATCCCCGCATGAAGCAAAAATGATAGCGACTTTTCTTAAAATAGTAATATCAACTCGTCGCAAAGCCAACTCCTAAACCTGTATCATTTCTATAACAGTAACCCACTTTGGCATCTTTTGTTCGGTTCAGCGATGCCAGTTCTGTGATCAATCGCATATTGACTTAATTCTTGTTTTTTTTGACTATGTTATACTTCCCTGTTTTAAAATGTACTTTTTATGATTATACAAGTCTATAATCGAATAAAAGTTGATGGAAATGGAAAAGTCTCCTTTGCTTTGTCCTATCTGGTGGTGCTTGAGCAGCAAAGACAGTTGAAATGAAAGTTTTCTTTTTCTTCTCAAACTCTGGACGTTTGTTTCTGACCAGTTTTGGTTGTAGAGCTTTTCTCCTCTCTCTGGCTGTCTGGCTGAATGCCCCAGATGAAACTCATTTCAGTTTCTAAATCTGATTTCAGGATTCTTTGTTAATGATGGATATAGGCAGGTTATCAGTTTCATGAATTTGTGAAATTGTGACCATTTTAATAGAAGAAAAGGAAGCCCTTTTCGGACCATTGTCTATCTCCATTTTCTTCAGAAGAGAGGCAGTGAGTGGAATTCTAAAGATAGATAAAACCCATATAAAGTGCTTTATTTATTTATTTATTTATTTGCTTGTATAGCACAAGAATTCGACCCCCGAAGGGGTATCTCTGCGCTTATGTTCTTACCAAAGCTATATTCAGAGAGAAAGATCATCAGGCAGTGAAAGGTATCTACATAGTCAGGAACAGGTGGGTCTTTAAACATTTCCTAAAGGCGGCTAAATTAGGATTTTGCCTATGGGTAAGGGGCAAGGAGTTCCAGAGGGTAGGCCGTCGGTAGGAGAGAGCTCGGCCTCCCTGTCTTTCCTTCTTGATCCGTGGTACTTGGAGCAAGGATTGGGTCTGAGAGCGCAGAGAGCGACCTGGCTCATAGGGTTTGAAAATTTCTGATAGATACTTGGGACCGGCACCAGACAGGCATTTGTGAATTATACAGCATATCCTGAACTTCACCCTCTGGCGAATAGGCAGCCAGTGTAGTTTGTTCAATAAAGGACGTGAGGGGGATCTTGATGGAACATTCAAGATCAGTCTGGCCACTGTATTTTGGGCTATCTGTAGTCTGCCTAGTTGTTCCTCATTGGTAGAAATAAGCAGCCCATTACAGTAGTCCAGTCTACTGATTACCAATGCCTGGACTAAGGTTTTCCTATGGCAGTCCGCTAGATAGGTGAAAACCCTTCTCAGAAGTCCAATGACCCTAAAGCAGGAACCAGTCACCTGATTGACCTAATCTTTAAGTGTCAGGGACTGATCGAGTCGAACCCCCAGGTCTTTTACTACCTCTTTGGGAGTGGGGGCAGAGCCTAGTTCGGGAGGCCACCACTCAGGTGACCATAAGAGCGGGGCCTTTCCAAAGAGCATGACCTCCGTCTTACCTACATTACATTGTAGGCAATTAGAGGTCATCCAATTGGATATAGCTCTCATCCCAGCAGCAAAATAATTTTTAACTGCTGGCGTCAGTGTCTGAAAGGGAAACACCAGCTGAGTATCATCTGTGTATGATATTGGTGTGAACCCATGTTCTCTCACAATTTCGGCCAAAGGGGCCACATACACATTGAACAATGTGGGGCTTAGGCATGAGCCCTGTGGAACCCCCTTGGTGAGCTCCCTGGAGATGAAAAAGATGGGAGCCGAAACGAACACTTTGTGAGCGGCCAGTGATGAAGCTTTCTAGCCATGCTAGCGCAATGCTGCCTATCCCTACCCTCTTCAGACGACTGATAAGAATAGCATGAGACACCGTGTCGAAAGCAGCAGACAAATCCCAACAGCACCAGAATCATGGATCCGCCTCTATCCTGTGTCATCCGGATGGTATCGGTCACGGAGAGGAGAGCTGATTCGGTGCTGTGGTTTGGTCTGAACCCAGATTGAGAAGGGTCTAGACCGTCTGCTGCTTCAATGTATTTCGACAGGTGGGTACTAACATGTTTCTCAGTCTTCATACTCAGATGGGGTAACAGGGAGATCGGGCGGAGGTTGTTCAGATCTGACCATGACAGCGCAGCGTTTTTACGAATAGGGTTCACAATCGCCTTTTTCCAGACACTGGGCACTTGTCCTTCCTTAAGGGAAAGATTGATTAATGTGCAAAAGCTTTGAGAAAGCAGGCCCCCTAGAGAAACTATTATCTTCATGGGCAGGAGATCATTTGGAGATCCTGATTTGATATTACTACATAGAGCAGTGATCTCAGGCAGGCTGACTTCCGGAATGATTGTGAATCCACTGCTTTCACGCTCTAGTTTCCTAGGAGAGGAGAGGTCAACATTGTTTATACAGTTTGAGGTTTGTATTATTTTCTGATAGATAGATTCAATTTTATTTTCGAAGAATGCAGAGATATCATCGCATAAAGTTTGTGTGAACTCATCAGGGCTTTCGCAGGCCACAGGTTTTACAAATGCCTAATTTGTAGCCAGTGGTTGTCGGTGGGACCCACCAGCACTCAGGTCTCGCTTAGCGTTGCAGCGAGAATGTGCTGCCATCGAAAGCGCGAGGCATGCAGTATAAACTTAGGGTGTAAGCTTCATGGAAGCCCTCCTACTCTCTGCCCATTGGCTTTTGTCTTAAAAGCTGCTTTCTGATTGGTTTGAGGCTCGTTAGTCCCTCCTCATTCATCAGTTCTATCTTTCCACGGCTATTGGCCCCTTTACTCCTAACACTATGTTTTCCCTGTCTCCCTCCGCCCCCACCCTCAGTCTGTGACTCCCCTTTCTCCTCCCCCCACTCCCGTTCGTTTCTTCTTGCCTGCCGGCACTTTTGTTTTCAATGCAATATGCTTCACGGAAATGCAAGTCCCATTGCATTGCCAATGTTTGTTTATTATTCTTGTGAGCACTATTTCTGTACACACGTCAGGGCGTGTTTCCAATCGCACAAGTGAGGCTAATTACATTTGAACCCTTGACACGATGCCAGCAGTTCCCAGGACAGGGCGGAGGGTTGATTTCTCGGTAAGAAAGGGGCTGAAAAAACCCAGTGCCCTTAGCTCCGCAGCCCGCCTCGTGCCCGGCCCAAATGACTGCATTTCATCACTGGACTTGCAATCGGAGCCAAGAGAAACACTTGAACACAGAGGTGCTATGGCCGCTGCGTTTTTGCTAGGTTAAAAAAAGACAATGGGCCAGATGTAGGTCGCCCTATACCGGTCGGTAACGGCCGAAATCACCGAGTTTCGGCCGTTACCGACCGTTATTGGGAATTTGTAATGTAGGAGCCCAAAAAATACCCATTCGGTAAATAAGAATCGATAAATACCGAATCGGATGTTACCGATTCGGTATTTACTGATTCGGTATTTACAGAATTGGTAGATGATATGTAGAAAGCACATCTAAGAGTGCTCATGTGCATTAAGGATTCGGTATTTACCACCAACTAATAGTTGGTGGTAAATATCGAAAACCTTAAAAAAAAGCAATTTTGTGCTTTTTTCAACTGTGCCATGAGGCAGGCAGCATGTATGTGTGCCACATCTGCACCCATGCACTATACAGGGGTGAAACAGGGTGTCAATGTGACAGCCTGCCACCCTTGTAAGTCTACACCCTATTACCGATTCGGTATTTACTGAATCGGTAATTCTCATTCATTCCTATGGGCCTGGAGGCCATAGGAATGAATGGGGAATACCGAATCGGTAAATACCGAATCGGTATTTACCGAATTTTACCGATTCGGTAAAATGTACCGAATCATTAGCTACATATCATTTACCGATTCTAAAATACCGAATCAGTAAAGTTCGGTATTTTAGAATTGGTAAATGATATTTACCTACATCTGACCCTTAGTCCTTCATTTGGTCACAGTTAATTAGCGATTCATTTCTTAAGCTGATGTGCTTTGGAGTGGTTTACAATTTCATATTTACTTAGTTTAAAAAAATTGTGCATTTGATTTTTGCCCACTGGCAAATAAATTATGCTTAATAGAAAAAGAAAGATCTATTTTGGCGAGTTATAATGCTTTTACATATTGGCTTCCGGATGCATATTACGCTGTGCTTGTTTATCTTAACTGCACCTTAACAACAGTTATAAACACACAAAAAAGGACAAGGGCATTTCACACTGAGATATTCATCCTCACAATTTCACTTCTGTACAAAAACATCCATTCACCTTGATCCAACACAGCGTGTTTGCTTAACATACCCAGTCGCTGTGATCTTTTTACATTTGTTTTTTTCGTGTTTATCTGAACGCTCTGTTTTTCATGGGTTTACCAATAAAAACAATCGCCGTGATTTATTTCACAGTTTATTACCACGTCACCTTCAAAAAACAAACTTGTACTTTTGAAAATGGGCCACAGGGGGTGGATTACAAAGCTTTTTTAGATATGTTACACACACTTTACTATGGAGTGTTCACACCTCATGATACATATTACAAGGGAGCTACAGAATGGAAACAGGCCTGATGGGACAAGAGACCTTATTCAAAGGGTGTGTCTGGTTACCAGATGCTTTGTTATACCAAGCAGTAATTTAGATTTTATCAAGCTTGGTCTTCTTTTGTTTTTTTATAATTAAACTCGACCTGGAAACGTCCTACCACAGCCCAACCTTTCTCCCCTCATCCTTCCCCACAGGTGCTCAAACACCCACAAGGTGAGTATCCTTAGCAGTCCAGGGCACATCTTTGAAGCCTCAAACTCCACATATGCTACTGTACTGCAAGCTTCCTTTCACATATCTTTAAATTACCAATAAATAGGCGCCCTTAGCAGGCCAGAGCTCTTCTGTCAGGTGACCTCTCCTCAGCCCACCTCACATGTCTTGGTTTCTCTCGCTTTCTCTCTCTCCCTATCTCTATCTAAACAATATTTCTCTTTCTTCACTCAATCTCTCACTAATCTCCATCTCTCTCTACCTTTCCGTATACCCCACCCCATTCGCCAAAACGTGCAGCACAGCTTTATTTTCAGCTTTCGTTTTTAACGCTTAACTACAAAACAATAAAAAACAACGTCCACATAAGTACATTAACACATGTACCTAATGCCACACAAAAAACTGCATTAAAAAACCTTCAGTCTCTGATATTTTACACTATAATCACATTTATGCTGCTATGGCAGTGGCTTTCTAAATTGGTTTAAAAAAACAATCTCCTTTAATTGGTTACAGTTAATTAGCAAGACTTGTTTTTTAAGACGATGCGTTTTTTTGATTTACAATTTGAAAAAGCATTGGTCACAGCTTAGCTTGTGACCTTAGCAGTCCCGAGCTCTACTGCAAGGTGACCTCTCCCCAGCCCAGCTCGCTTATCTCAGACCTGCACCTGAAACATACTGCCATAGCGCAAGCTTCTTCCCCTTATCCTCTCCCACACATCTTCAAAAGCGCACATGGTGTGCGTCCTTGGCAGTTCAAAGGTTTCCTTCAAGGTCACCTCTCCCCACCCCAGGGCACATCTAAGGCCTGACCATTGGAGGTTTCTGAACAAGGTCAAACTACGTCCCCTCATCCGTTCTTACAAATCATCAAAAGCCGACAACATAACCATCCTTACTAGTCCACAGCGCTACAGCACGGTGACGTCTCGCCAGCCCAGCAAACATACCTAAAGCCTAAAGCTGCATACCTTCTGGGTATTTATTTACATTGATTCCTAAAGGCGTTTATATATAGTTTTAAAATACACAATCCCAATTATGAAAGTGTAAATTTAAAATGACATATCAATAGCAACAGTACGAATTTCATCTTAAATGTATAATTTCTAATTCTAAAAGTTCAGTTTAAAGTGACATGTGCTAATTGTACGAATTTCATCTTAAATGAATACACAATTCAGGTTCTAAAAGTACAATATTAAAATGACCTATGCTAACAACAATATACAAACTTATTAAAATATAGCATAGGAATCGTATAATTCTAAATCATATAATGATAAATTTCCTTCTTGAAACACATTTTAAAATATAGGTAGCCACATAAAAACATATATCCGCACTATTCAGTTCAAACATTAACCGCAGTGAATCTGTAGTTGTTCTTTTGTGATATTTTAAAAATATGGGCATTAAATACAATTTTCTTAAGAAAATATAAAATTTACAAAAAAGCATGAAGTGGCAACAACTCTGTTTAGATGTCCCATCACATGGGCAGGGTAAGGTACTATTCCTTCCGGTATAGCGAAAAGACACTAGGCGGTGCACAGTGCCTAATCTCAACTGTGTCAATACAAAGCGGTGGGAACTTCTTGTAACAGCTATCAGATATTGCTGGAGACCTTCTTTGGCATCATATTCTTTATAAAATGCATATGTACTTTGTCTTGCATATTTAACGACCCTGACCTTCTCTGCATGTTCCAAAAACGATTCCTTTAGCTCTTTTTTTGAAAGGGGAACACCCAGTTCCAAGTTCAAAAAAGGGTCAAAATCAAAGACTGACTTGTACCAGAACCGGATGTGCCTAAGCCAGGGGATACGCATGCAGTGTTCCAATTTTAGGCAATCTTGAAAAACATCTTGGGTGAATTCTGTTTCGGCTTTTGACCATATAGACCGCCATAGGGACAGTGGGCGTAGGGCAACTAAATCTCTAATATAGGGTAAGCCTACTTCCTTGTGTATGATCTCAATGGAAGCAGAGGCCGGGGTGCATAATAAGCGATTTAAAAAAAGATTTTCCTGATGTTGGATCAGCTTACAGCTGTTAGTATTATGTCCCCAAACACCTGCCCCATACAGTGCAGATGACAAGCACCTCATAATATAAATATGGATAATCTCTTTTATTCTGCGGTTCCCCAATTTAGTGGCGAATCTAAAAACGCTGTTGGTGTTCCTGGTCATTTTTAGCTGGACACTCTCCTGTTCACTGGTCCATCCCCCGTCTCCGGAAAAAGTTATCCCTAGATAACAGAATTTCTTGACAGGTTCTAACCTAACATTATCTAGGAAGAAGGTCCTATTTTGTTTAGTCTTCTTCCCACATGTCATTGTAAAAGTTTTATCTTTGTTGATTACCAATTTCAGTTTAACTATAAATGTATGAAAATTATCAATGAGGCGTTGCAGGCCATTTTGAGTACGCGATAAAAGAACCGCGTTGTCTGCGTAAAGCAGAATTGGAATAGGCTTACCATCAATTAGCGGTTCATCCACGGCAGACGTTCTAAGTATTGCATCTATCTCATTAATAAACAAAGAAAACAGAAGTGGTGCTTAGACGCATCCTTGCCTTATGCCTCTGTTAACTTTAAAATACGGGGATGCACTCACCGGCCATCCCGTAGCGCACCTTGCATGTTAATGTTTCGTATAATCTGGCAAGGAAATATATCATCTCTTTTGGTGCACCCATGTCTAATAAGATAGGCCATAAAAGTGATAGCTTGTAGTCAAATATTAAATATATTAGCATTTCTGCTTTTCCGGACAATGTATTTTTGGTTCCACAACCAGTCGGCATGATCCTAATAAATTTCAATATTATACACAACTAGTCATTTTTAGGTTGAGCATTCAAGACATCTTGTATCTAGTTAATTTTAGGTTGAGCAATTGCAACCTCTTGTATATACTTTAGTATATACTTTTATACTAGTACGTACATATATGTGTATGTACTTTGTGGGCTCTGAAGATCAGCCCTAGGACTTGTCTCCTTCCGCTTAAGGACCTTTTTTTCTGTTCAACTCCCTCTATTTAACTCTCTTAATAAAAAATGGACCAGTAGAGGTCAGTAAAATACCAGAATTGTTATTGTTATTGTTATTGTTATTGCATTTCTTATATAGCGCCAGAATCAACCCCCGAAGGGGTATCTCCGCGCTTGCCTTGGGAACCCGTCCTGGTTTTTCCCTGTGAGATAGCCCCTATAGGGCATCCCCAAGGTGAAAGCCAGGCATCCCGCCGCGGGGGGCCGTTGTGGAGATTAAGCAAGCTTAATGCCCAGAGTTGCATAGTGTGAACCCATGATTAGGTCAGGCACCGAAGCGAGAATTATCGAGTCCGTGGACATTTGAGCTCAACACCTTGCCGCGTCGGGAATCGAACCCTGGTCCCGGGTCTGACCTCTGCTTCAGGTCAGACCCGGGTCTGACCTCTGCTTCAGGGTCTGCCTGCTCTAACCAGTGAGCCACACTTCTCCACAATTGCTTTCTGCTGAGGGACTTTCTTTTTTTAATATTTCTGGCATCTGCCTCTATTTAACTTTCTTGATAGAAAACGACCAGCAGAGGTCAGTAAAATACCATATAACTTCAGCTTTCTCTAGATTCCAGTCCATAGATGTTGTCTTCCATGAGCACCCGTAGACAATAATATTTTTTTCACATCGTGTATTTTCAGTGATATGACCACCAAAGGCCCTGAATTTATATTAGAAACAGAGCTTTGGACAATACCATATGCCACTGAAGGGCAATAATTCTCTCCATATTTTCCCATACTTGGCGTGTCACGCAGTTTGGTGCTTACTTTTCACCATGTTAAAGAACGGTAAATCCAGGCTAATGTGCTGCACAGCTGCATACGTATGAGGTCCCAGAGGCGAGACCGATTGCATTGCAAATGCTTGTTTTTGTTTACCGACACTTACTTTTCCTCATTAGATATTGTTATATAAGTTGCTAAGCAACTGCATTCAGATGCTTGTGCTCGAGTAATGGAATGCAGGAGGTTGAGAGATAAAAGCTGGTGGAGGTCACTGTTAGAAGTGTATAAACTGTGCTCCAGACAATAAATGGTGTACTTAATTTGTGTCCAGTGCATTTGTGCACAAGAAATTTGGCGACGAGTTTCTAGAGCTGTATCCGTTGCAACCAAGTTGTATCTGCTACAATTCAAGGATTTATTTTGGATCAAGCTGTACACAAGACTTCATTTCAATTCGGATATTGGATCCTCATTATGAGCGATTTTGGATCAATAACCAGCTAAGTAGAGGGTGAGCATATTTTCGAGTTTTGTTTCCTTTCCATGCGCATTTGTACAAGGAACTTAAAAGGGAGAAACAGAATTGCAGCAGCATTTACTAGGTGCGGGCATGTTTTGGAAAAATAGCGTATTTAATGCAGTATTGCAGTACTGAATTTTATGCAAAGAGTCTGCAGCTAGCATCTGGCATACTTGTGTTGCTTTATTTAGTATTTACATTTTTGGAAATGGGGAAACAGTTGTACCGCGTATCAGTTTGTAAAGAAAAAAACATATTTGGACTTGACATGTAGTCCGGCACGGACCTATTCCGGATTGAATCCTCTGAGCCTTGCCTGGAAGTTCTTGCTTGGTTGCGGCAACGCCACGAGCTATCCTTGGTGCATGCGTGTTCTGCGATGAACATAGCTCAACGTCACATGGAGTCAGAGGTCACCGTGCTTGCATTCAACATGATGCCATTTTGTGATTGACAATACTGGATCACTAGGAGTCATCGCATCTGCAGTGATTGTTCTCGGAGTGAGTTTTGGATTCCACATCGATTCGGTTTAATAACTTCAGAAATTCTGGTATTAGCTATCTTTTTTGATATATATTGACTATGACTGCTACTAAAGAGAAAAATTACACTAATTCAATTGGGAACATCACCCTTCTTTGTTTTTCCAGGAAAAATTTATCTAATTAACTTGGGAGTAATTAACAAAATCAATTTTTTTATTTTAGGTAATTATCTTAGTTTTTTATTTTAATTAATGTTGAGGCCGATTCACAGAACTAATCTGAGACAAAATCCTAAACGTACTAATTTTGGTATTCACAGAAGACATTTAGTGGAAGTAAAGTTAGGATTTTGTCTTACGTTAGGATTTTGTCTTAAGTTAGGATTTTGTCTCAAGACCAAAACCTAAGACAAACTCAAGTTTACCTTAAGTTTAACTGAAGACAAAATTCTAATTTAAAACAAAATCCTAATTTAAGACAAAATCCTAACTTTACTACTACTAAGGGGCCGATTCCGATCTGAGTCGGAAAGCAGTCCGACCCAGTCGGATCCGGGATGTTTTCTGACCGATCCGGAATCCTGCAGTCCGACCGAGCGAGTACGATGTGGCCGTATGCCGTCGGACTTGGTACAGTCGGACTCCCATAGAAGTCAATGGGAGCCATTCGTACAATGCGTACATGGGCTCCCATTGACTGAATGGGTACGTCGTGGACAAGTGCGCCCCTACAGTGGGTACGTGTCGATGCCATACGCACCGTACTTGCCTGTGTTGGGGCGACCCATGGGTCTCCCCATGTGTCCGAGTCGTAAGGTTGCGGGTAACATGGTCTGACGCGGACCCCCGAAGTCCGACTCCGGGAGCTATTGTGAGCTGGATGCTCCGACTCCATCCGGCTGTTCGAATCGAGCATCGGACTAGCTCGGTCATGAAACTTCTCCATTGCGCGCTAGGGTTTGCTTGTGACCGAGTCGTACGGAGCGGTTCGGCACCCGGAAACAATTCGGACGGAGACTTCATGCTTGTTCTCATCGTACTTCGACGTCCTGACCGCGTACGACTAGGACGGAAATCCAGCCTCCGAATCGGATCCACTAATGCCGAACCCGATACGGTGCACTTCCGACCGAGATCGGAATCAGCCCCCAAATGTCTTCTGTGAATACCAAAAGTAGTACGTTTAGGATTTTGTCTCAGATTAGTATAGTGAATCAGCACCTTACTTCGTTTTTTGTTGGAGTGTTACTGTGTGTGGGTGATTATTACCAGTGTAGTGCGATCATTAGAGGTTAACATGGCCACTCAAAATTTTACCATTTCCCCTCCTCATGCATTCTGCCATTCAGAAGCAGAGCCTAAGTGGGAGAATGGAAGGAGTATTTTGTTAACTACATTGCTACCATTGATGAGTCTGATGATATGTCAACTACACAAAAGAAAAGAATTTTACTACACTCTCTTAGTCCTTATGGGTTAAAGGTTTACAACCAAATGCTTAAAGCTCCTATTACTAGAGACAACAATGTATTTGAAGCAGCATTGAAGGATTTAGATCTCTATTTTGCCCCTAAGGTTTACTTTGGTATAACGAGATCCAGATTTTTCAACACAAACAAAACGTGGGCAAATCAATAGATGATTATGAGACTAAGTAAAAAAAACTAGCCATTGACTGTAAATTTGGTAACATACAAGAAGATTTTATTGGAGACCAGGTTGTAATGCATGTGAACAATCAATCCAGGTTATGGGTAAATGGCGACATTCCTTTAGTTGATGTAATCAACATTGTACGTAAAAGTAAAGATATTGAAGTTTTTGGTAAACTTAATATTAAAACAAACAGTAAACCCTTCAAAGTTAAGTCCAAACATAACACTAATACCAATGTTAAGGGGAGATGCTACAGATTCAACAGCAAAGAACATTTAGCATTCAGTAAGAGTTGCCCTGATCTAAAGCTAAGATGCAGCAATTGTGGCATCTTTGGACAGCATGCCAAGGTTTGTAGGAAGAAGAAGAAAGGTATTAAGTGCAGGAGGAAGATGAAAGGGACACTCATGATGATAATGATGATTATGATGAAGTAACGACTTTCCAGTAAACTTATCCTTAACATTGGGGACAAGGTATCTATGAACAAACCTGAATGCATGATTACTATTATGGGTGTTGCTGTCAAGATATGCTAACTCAAGGTTACCCTATACAATTGTTAATAAAGAAATGTGGAGAAAAAAATGTAGAGAACATTGGGGGCAGTCTGTGCGAAACCAATATACAATATAAAGGTTACTGCAAAGAAATAAATATTGCAAATAAGATAGCAAAGGATTTTCCTGAGGTGTTTAGTGATACCTTAGGTAAATTGGTTGGTTTCAAACATTGCATTGTTTTAAAGGATAATGCGAAACACAAGATCAATAAGGTCAGGGGTGTGCCAATCATGCTTAGAGATGAAGTACTGTGTGCATTAGACAAACTGGTGGCTTCAGGTGTGAATGCTGAGAGTGGATTTCTCCATTGGTAGTGGCATTACCCAGCAATTGAACAATCCAATTGTGTGTTGAATTGTGTCATTTAAATAACAACATTGTTATTGATCTATTTCTATTGCCAAAAATTAATGAGATGGTGATGTGTTTAATGGCGGCTAAATATTTTTCACACTGGATTTGTCGTCTGCATATCATCAGATCTTACTCACTCCTGATTCTATGAAATATACAGCATTCATAACACTGTTTGGATGCTTCCAATTCAGAAAAATGCTTTATGGGTTGACATCTGCCGCTGAGGTTTTTCAGAGATTTATGTTCAGTCTATTAGGACAGGAATGAGGGGTCAAACCTTTTCAAGATGATAACTTGATCTTTGCAGAAAATAGAGAGATACGTAATATCAGGTTACTGAAGGTCATGAGTACCTTAAGTGAGAGGGGTTTGACAGTTAAACTTTTGAAGTGTGCATTTGCAGAGCAAAAAGTGACATATTTGGGGCATGAAATACATTTGGATGGAGTTAAAACCTAAACCATCCTTAGTGAATGCTATTAAGGAAGCCTCTTACCCGAGTAACAATGATGAGTTAAGGTCCTTCTTAGGACTAGTGGGATACTCTTCTAAGTTTATTCCACATTTCACTTCCAGGAGTTTTCATATCAGACAACTGTTAAAGAATAAAAGTACATTTGAATGGCCCACCAAATGCCCGGAAGAGTTCAAAGCCATCACTACCACACTTGACAAAGTCCAAGGACCAAAATGTTTTGATCCCAAACCTATTACATACATCACCACTGATGCCAGTGAAAATGGACTTGGCTCTGTTTTGACCCAAATAGACAAAGCGGGGAAGAAATTATCTCATTCACTTCACGTGGTCTCTCACCTACTGAAGAAAGGTAATCGAGCAATCGAGAGGGAGGCTTTCGCCTGTGCATGGACTCTTGATCATTTCAGGGCCTTTGTATGGGGAAAACCCATTATTGTAAAATGTGATCATAAACCGTTGTTTACACTTTTGACCACTGGAGGTACGGTAGTAGCATCAGCCAGGATTGCTAGATGATCAATGTGTATGCAGGGTTATACCTACAAAGTTGTGTATCTACCCGGTAAAGAAAACATTTTAGTTGATTGCTTGTCGAGATTACCCACCAAAATGGAGGAATGTAAGGATGAAGTATGGAACGACTTCCAAATAGCTTTTGTGCATGGTAATGGAGATAATGCTGTAAGGAAGGAAGAATGGTTGGCTGAATGTAAAAAAGATACTGGGCTAAAACAAGTAGAGGCGTGTATTTGCAATAATTGGGCAAATGGTGGTAAGATCACTTCTGACCTCAGACAATTTTGGGAACTAAGGTCACATCTTACTATCAATAATGACACTGTTTTTAGGGGAGAAAGGATTGTACCTCCCAGAAGATTAGGAAAATTAGTAATTAAATTGTACCATGAAGGTCACTTTGGCATCGTAAGGACAAAAAGTTTTTTTTTTTTGAAGAGTTTTATATAGCGCGAACAAGACCCGAAACGGGTATCAGAGTGCTTTACATAGCGCCAGTTTCGTTACATGAGGACACCTGTTCATTTTTGTTTGCCACGGGGAGATCAAGTGATTTGCCCAGAATCACAGGATGATTTTTGGCGTCATTAGCAAGACTCGAACCGAGTTCACCAGGTCCGAGTTCGAGATTATCCCCAGGTCCGAGATCTATTTTGGTGGCCAGCAGTGGATAAAAAGTTGAAAGGTTGGTAAAGGAATATTCCATATGTGCTTCAGCTGACAAGAATCTACAAACCTTGAGATCACCTATGTGGGAGGAGTCTACGACTAAGTTTCCATGGAACACTATGGCTATTGAAGTATGGGGCCCTGCAGGAATTGGTCAAATGTTTGTCATTGTTGTCCTGGCCAGTGGTCAGTGGTAACCATTGTGGAGAAAGTTGACACTACTACTGAGTTAAAATTCATGGACACAATCTTTGTCAGAAGGATTACTCAATTCTATATTTAGTGATAATGGGGTGCAATTTGTATTCAATGCAGCCAAGAAATATTTCAAAACAGCACAAAACTACCTTACTATTCAACCCAAGGGGTAATGTAGCCATTGAGAGGTTCAAGAGTGGTTAAGGGGGTTATTCAATCCTCAGTAACTAGTGGAACGGTGTGGAATCTGAAACATGTGGCATCGGTTTCAAAAGAACAAGGGAAGCATTTTCCTGTTGTTAACTGCGAAGAGGAATTCCACCATTTGGATATTGATGATGTGGGGTTGAATGAGTTAACCACTCATGAAGATAATGAGGTAATGGAGATGGAGGTTGTACAGTGGATTCTGAAGACAATCCACAGTGGCTGAATAATTCAAGTGTCTAGCAATGGTCCTTGAAATCTGTCCAGCGTAGATTGGCAGCAGAACGCCTACTTTGACATGAAACATGGTGTTAAGCCACTTTTCATGAATGTGAGGGGATTGGATCTGCTGTTAACTATGAAGAGGATTTTCTCTAGCTGGAAATTGATGATGTGGAGTTGAATGGGTTGACCACTCATGAAGGAAATGAGTATGAAGAGACTATTGGAGCTAGAGGTGGTACAGGTGGTAATATTTGATTTGATTTGATTTGATTTGTCAACTTGTAGAGCGCGCGAATGCCCATGGGCGTCTTGGCGCTATAATAAATCCTTCCATCTCCTGAACGGTGTCTAAAGTTATGCAGAGAAAAGCCATGTTTTTACTTCCTTTCTAAAGGATTCCAAAGATGGACAAGTTTTTTATGGCAAGAGGCAGCTGATTCCATGTACGTGCTGCATGTACAAGGAAACTTCTACCGCCCCAGCTAGCTCGCCTAAATCTGGGAACGGTAATTAATTTCAATTGGCCGGATCTCAGAGGTCTAGTTGGTTCATATTGTTTCAGATGATACCTCAAGAATTGTGATCCTTTTCCCTGAAATGCCTTGTAGGCTAGGCAGAGTGATTTAAATTTCACCCTCTTTGCGATTGGCAGCCAATGCAAAGTTTTTAGTTTGTGATTGATTGGCTCAAACTTAGTTATGCCTAGAACCAGTCTGGCTGCTGCATTTTGCAGTTGTAATTTGTCTATAACTTTTGTCCTAGCTCCGGCATATAAACCATTTCCATAATCTAGTCTCGCCAATGCTAATACTGCTACTACTGTTTTACGTGAATCCTGTGGTAGATAGGGAGGTAACTTTTTTATCATTTTTAGAATATACCAGAGTGTTGATGACAGCTTGCTGGCTTGGGCTTCAAATGATCAATTGATGTCAAGAGTGAAGCCCAAATTCTTCACTTTATCTGATGATCCTGGGCATCTACCCAAATCCTTGGGCCACCAGGCTGGGGACCAGATGTTTGTGTCAACCCCTAGTATCATCACTTCACTCTTATCTCGGTTGAGCTTTAGGCAATTCCTTTCCATCCATTGACTGACCTGTGTCATACAAAGTTGGAATATTTCCGCTGTTTCCTCTACATCCTTGCTGAGGGTCACCACAATTTGAGTGCCGTCAGGATATTGGGGTGAAACCACAGTTTCTTATTATGTTTGCAAGTGGGGCCACGTATAAGTTAAAAAGGGTGGGACTCAGCGAGAATCCCTGTGGGACCCCGCATGGTAGATTAAAAAATTTGGATTTCGCTCCTCCTACTTCTACTGAGAACGTTCTGTTGGCTAGGTAGGATGCGATGAGGGTACAAGCCGAATCATGTATTTCTGCTGTTTTTAAACAATTTAGAAGAATCTCATGACTGACCGTATCGAAGGCCGCCGATAGGTCGAGTAGTATCAAGGCGGCCTTCGCTCCGTTGTCCATCACTTTCCTGAGTTCCTTCACAGCTGTAATCAAAGCAGTTTCTGTTCCGTGTCCTTAGCGGAAACCAAACTGAGAATAGTCCAGCCAGTTAACTTCCATCAAATAGCGGGATAGCTGTTTGTTTAAGAGTTTCTCTAATATTTTAGCATCGAAAGGGATCCTGGCTAATGGTCTGTAATTACTTGGTTCTTCACTGTCCAGATTTGATTTTTTTAGTAATGGTCTGATTGATATCTTTTTCCAGTCATCTGGAAAGGTGTTAGTTCCAAGTATTTGACCAAATAATTTTTCTAATACCAGGCTCAGTTGTTCTGAACAGATTTGCATCGTTTTGGGTGGACAAGGGTCCGTTGGACTACCTGAGTTAATGGTGAGTAATTCTTTCTGAATTTGATCCTTTGTTGGAGGGGTAAATTGGAACAGTGTGGGTTGAGCTGTTTGTTCCACTACATTTTTTGATTGTACGGTGGCCTGATCTGCCTGGTTTGCCCTATCTGTATTGTGGTTTTTAAAAGAGTCATAAACTGAGGAAACTTTTTTTTACAAAAAATTCACCTAGAGTATTGCAGAATTCTGATGACATTTCTTCTAAAGTATTATTTTCAGTTTTTGAAAGTTTTTTAACAGTAAAGAAGAGGGCTTTACTGGAGTTTTTTGCTTCATTAATTTTTTGAACAAAATATTTGATTTTCTCTGATATTAATAATTTTTTATAACTAGCTAAAATGGCTTTATATTCTTTTTTTTGCTGTACGTCGTAATTGGTTTTCCACTTTTTTTCTGCTCTTCTACATGATTGTTTTTGTTCCTTCAAAGCTTCTGAGAACCATGGTTGTGAAGGGGTCTTTCTTTTAAAAATAACTTTCTTTTGTGGAACTGTAAGTCGGACTGCATTCTCCAGCCACTTATTGAATTGTTTACAGGCTTTATTGCTGTCTACATCTAGAGTCGGATAAGATGAGCATAGAGTGTCTATAAATGTCTGGGGTTGGATTTTGGACCAGTCATGATATGTGTTTTTTTTTTATGGCTTCGACCGGTCTTCCTGTATCTTGTGCAATTTCTAATGAGAAGGAGACCATCTTGTGATCTGTGAATAACAACCAAGGAGTGACATTAGTGAAAATAAGGGGGGTGCTACCAAACTTAAAAAGTGAAATCTATGTATTCGCTCTGTACTGTAAATGTGGTCAATACTCCCACAAGTGCATGTACAAAGTAGAGTCTATCTATCTCCCTGTGAATATCCAACACGCTTCCCTCATTGGGACAACACCTAACGGGTGCAGTGATCACCTAAGGCTATTGTCAGGGGGAGGGGAAAAATCCTTTCTTTTTGAAGGACCCTCACTCACCACTAGTTGGTGACATGCTTCATCATTGGGTCCCCGCTGGGGTGACCAAATGTCCCCCCAGCGTGCTAACGCCTGGTTACAGCGGAGCGGGATGTGGTGAGTGTAACAGTGCCCAAATTAGAAAGTGACTATAAATGAGTGTACAAGTGTGTTAAAAAATGCAGAGGTTGTAGCCTTTACAAAAATCTTTAATAATGGCCAACCTGCATTGGGTTAAAAACAATGTGAATGGACTGCACAAGGTTCTGAGTTAAGGAACCGGAGTCCTGTTGAATATCAAAAATTGGCCAACATGTTTCTGCTGCTTTGGTTGCAATTTGCTCAGCATACGTCATGACCTACCTAAAAGTCCTCCGGTGGTGTGCACGCGCTTAGGCGTACCCTCCCGTGAGGCGCTAAGTGTAAAAAATATTGTGTAATGATTCACCGGACAGTCTCCGTAGTCATCCGCTGCTATTTGCAGGAATAAATCAAAAACTTAGCAAGAGACACAAACACGCCCCTTCGGTGAGGACAGCGCGGGTTCCCTTCACGCGGTGTCTATTTCGACACTCGCGGCTCCCCGCGGTATACCTGCTCTCTCGGCTGCTGTCTCCCGGGAATCCCGGGAGGGTACGCCTTAGCGCGCGCACACCACCGGGGGACTTTTTGTAAAGGCTACAACCTCTGCATTTTTTAACACACTTGTACACTCATTTATAGTCACTTTCTAATTTGGGCACTGTTACACTCACCACATCCCGCTCCGCTGTAACCAGGCGTTGTAGCACGCGGGGGGACATTCGGTCACCCCTGCTGGGACCCAATGATGAAGCATGTCACCAACTAGTGGCGAGTGAGGGTCCTTCAAAAAGAAAGGATTTTTCCCCTCCCCCTGACGATAGCCTTAGGTGATCACTGCACCCGTTAGGTGTCGTCCCAATGAGGGGAGCGTGTTGGATATTCACAGGGAGATAGATAGACTCTACTTTGTACATGCACTTATGGGAGTATTTTTTTTTAATAAATTCTTTTTATTGTTGCATCAGAAGCATCACAAATGTAAATAGTTATTACACGGTAGAGCGTCAACATTCCGCTCTGGCCGCAGTCATGCAACTTTTCTTTTGTTACTTAATGCCATACCTTTCATGAGAACTCTTTGCTTTTGAACTCGCAACCTAAATAAAATACACAAACCAAAAAAATTCCCCTGAAACAGCAGCCCACCAACCCCCACTCTCCCTCCTCCCACTCCCCCGTCCCCCCACCCCTCTGCTCTAGTACACCCCGCAAGTCCAGAGTCCGGAACAGGGCATCAAAGTGCACATACACCTCTCGTTGATCCCCATCATGCATATTATCTCGTCTAGGGTCTCCTTGACCTCATGGGCCTAGTCAGCCGTGACTCATTCTAGTCCATGGTATTGTCTCCATTTAGCCCATATTTTCCGAAATTTTTTGGGGCAGCCTCTGGCTTTATAAGTCACTCTCTCCGCCGCCATATACAGATCTAGCCCTCTCCTCCATTCCTCCAGATCTGGTTTTTCGGGCGCCCCCTAGCGTCGTGCTATGTCCCTTTTCGCCACCACTAAAGCCAATAGCAGAAAGATAATCAAGGGGCGGGTGAGGTATACTTCTGTAGTCATGCCCAGCAGCGCCAATCTAGGATCCCGTGGTATGTCCACCCCCAATACCTCTTCCAGTTCCATGAACACACCTTCCCAGTATTCTCGGATAACTGCACATCCCCAGATTGTATGGAAGAAATCGCCCGTTTGCTGATGGCATCTAAGGCATGCAGTGTCGGGTATCCTACCCATTTTAAAAAGTCTCACCCTGTCAAAGTAAGATCGATGGAGTACCTTAAATTGTATGAGACGGAGTCTCGACTTTATCGCCACCTCACGAGGGTGCATGAGGGCGAGCTCCCAGTCCAGATCCTCCATGTCTCCCACGTCTGCCTCCCACTTGTCTCGCAGGACCTGTAGGTCACCCAGCATATTATTAGTCAGGGTTTTATACATTAGGGATATTGCCCCCCCTGTATCTGTTCCTGCAGCTATCTACCCTCCAGTGGCGCGTATTCTGGGATGTCTGTAAGTGTAATGTTGTGTGCCCTCCATGCATGTTGTAGTTGAACGTATTTGTAGTATTGGGTGTTGAGTAGGCCAAATTCATCTTTGAGCGGCTGAAAAGTTTTCAATTCCCCCCTTACTATGACGTCTCCCACAGTGGAAATGCCAATGTCATCCCATCTTCTAAAGCCTTTCAGCTTATTAAGCTCCCCTAGCCACTTGCAGCACCATAGTGGTGTTTGTCGAGTGGGCCTCTTGTCCCAGCCCATTCTTTTTGTCGCTCTACGCCACGCCGTTAACGTAATCCTGGTGGCAGGAAGGAGCTGTTGACCCCCCGCCTCTCCATAAAGGTAGTGCAGTATAGTCTTGCTCGACCACTTAGATCTCTCCAGTGCATAGGTAGGGTGGTCAGCTGCCGCGTGCAGCCACTCATTAATTGGGGCGAGGTGTTCTGCCCAGTAGTACGCCTCTAGATTAGGAAGCGAAATCCCCCCACTATACTGGTTTCATTGCAGTGTGGAGAGAGCCACTCTTGGCTGTTTCCCCAGCCACAGGAAGGTGCGCAGGTCTGCATGTATTTTATTCATGGTCGTAGTCGGCAGAGGATAATATTCGTTCTGGAGAGCATAGAGAAACTTAGGTAATAGGACCATTTTGTATAGGGCTGGGCGACCCAATATGGTGAGTGGGAGCTGTCTCCATCCGTCCATCGCTGTCTTCGCTCCCACCATTATTCGGGTTATGTTATCAGTGAAAGAGCGTTCCCTATCTAGGGTTATGAATATTCCCAGGTACTGAAAGCCATTCTTAGTGTGTATAAGGAGCTCTGGTAGACACTCCCCCCGCTCATTGCCTTGTGGATCATAGAGGACTGATTTGTGCCAATTGATTGTGTGTCCCGCCCTCGCCCGAAGTCACCGAGCTCTCTGAACAGTGCCGGGATTGTCCTATCTGGGTCTGTCACAAACAATAATACGTCATCGGCATACAGGGACATTTTTTCCTGTGTCGCGTCCGAGTCTCCCCATGTAAAGCCTCTGATTTCCTGATTATGCCAGATCCGTATTGCTAAAATTTCAATTGTAAGGGTAAATAGAAGGGGGGACAGTGGGCAGCCCTGGCGTGTTCCCCTCCCAATCGGGAATTCGCGGGACAATCGCCCATTGATCCGTACCCGTGCTCTCGGGTCTGAGTACAGGAGCCGAACCCATTTCAAGTACTTGGGTCCAAACCCAAATCGGTGGAGAGTCTCCATTAGGAAAGGCCAGTGGACTGCGTCGAATGCCTTCTCCGCATCCAGGGAGAGGAACCAGTGGGGTTCACTCCTCTCATGGATCTCCTGAAGCCAATTATGGGTGCGGCGGAGATTGAGTTTGGTCGCCCTGTCCGGTAGTGCCTCCCTGGCGCACTGTGGTATCGTTGTTCCGCTTTTGTCTGTCCTAATTAACTGCCTGCAGTCTGCCCCGCTTGCCGATTTGCTTATTTTACATTTTTAAACCGCGTTTGTCATTGTGTAAACATTATTGCTGTATTTGCGCATTCCGCCCCAAGCGCTCCGCTCCGCTGACCCCTCCGCTGCCATTTTGAGTGTTGTTGTCCTCCTTCGTGGCCCGCCCCGCCTCCCAGCTGCGACGCCCTCCCACTGCCTAGATACAGCGCTCCGTGTCCTGAACGCGCTGTGACTCGCTTCGCTCTCCAGCCGAGTGGTCGCTCCCCTGCCTCCCTGGCGCACTGTGGTATCGTTGTTCCGCTTTTGTCTGTCCTAATTAACTGCCTGCAGTCTGCCCCGCTTGCCGATTTGCTTATTTTACATTTTTAAACCACGTTTGTCATTGTGTAAACATTATTGCTGTATTTGCGCATTCCGCCCCAAGCGCTCCGCTCCGCTGACCCCTCCGCTGCCATTTTGAGTGTTGTTGTCCTCCTTCGTGGCCCGCCCCGCCTCCCAGCTGAGACGCCCTCGCCCCTCCCCCCCCACTATCCATATATGACAGGAGTTCCCGCGCGCAGCGTTCACGCGCAGCGACCGCGCCCAATCCGCGCCGAAGGTGCACCAAAGGTAAGCCCGTCTACGCCCGTCCGCGCCTGGACCGCGCCCAACGCCAGACCCCCTGGCCCCCGTCCCTCCCAGCCCCCCCGCATTACCTACGATGCCGCCACCCTCCTAGCCCTTAACCCCGGTCGCGCCCCCAACTGCGTCTAAGCCGCTCCTGGACACATCCATGGACCTTTCTCCTGCTACTCCTGCAAATTCATCGGCTCCGACAACATCTCCGCTACGACCACAACACAGATTTCTGACCCCAACCACCTACAGTGCATCCTCCTCAACACCCGCTCGGTCCACAGACACGCCATTGACCTATGGAATCTACTAGACACCATCTCTCCAGACGTCGCCTTCCTAACAGAAACTTGGATGAACGCTTCCTCCGCTCCAGACATCACCATTGCCATCCCTGAAGACTATAAGATCACACGCAAGGACCGCACCGACCATACAGGAGGAGGAATCGCTATCGTCCATAAGAAATCCATCCGCATCTCAACCAGCTCTGACGCCAACCTCGCTAACTCCGAACACCTTCACTTCCAGATCCACATCGACCCCAAGACCACTCTCAGAGGCACCCTCCTCTACAGACCACCAGGACCCCGCGCAAAATTCAGTGAAGACATCACAGACTTCATCACCCCACACGCGCTCCCCTCCAAAGACTACATCCTTCTGGGAGACCTCAACTTTCACCTTGAAAAGATCAACGACCGCAACACCGCCACCCTCTTAGACAACCTCGCCAACCTCGGACTTAAACAACTAGTCACTTCCCCCACCCACATCGCAGGTCACACACTCGACCCCATCTTCACCTCCAGCAATCATGTCTCCTTCAGCCACACTACGGATCTCCTCTGGACTGACCACAGCTGCGTTCACTTCACCTACAACAAGCCGAAACCCATCAACCACCTCCAACCAACTCTGCAAAGAAACTGGAACAAAATCACCACGGACCAGATTTCCGCATCGCTCCTTCTAAACACCCCAGCCCACTCTTCTAACGCAAACGAAGCCGCCGCCAACCTCACCCTATGGTTATCCAACACCGCCGACACCTTAGCACCACTGAAAAAACGTCAAAGCAAACCTGGCAGCAAAAAGGCCTCATGGTTCAACGATGATCTTAAGAAGTTCAAGAAACTCTGCCGCTCCCGTGAAAAGGCCTGGAAAAAAGACCCAACCACTAGCACCAAGGACGCCTTCAAAAACGCCACCCGCACTCACCACCAACTAATCCGAAAGGCCAAGAAAACAGCATTCAAGGATCGACTTGACAACAACGCCCACAACAGCAAGGAACTTTTCAACATCGTCAAGGAATTTACCAATCCCTCAACCAACTCCAACGACATCACCCCCTCTCAAGCCCTCTGCGACTCCCTAGCCTCATTCTTCCACAACAAGATTGCAGACATCCACAACAGCTTCGACAACCAACCCGGAGACCAACCCACCCGACCATTTGCTGAACATTCTCCCCCCGTGAACACCCTTAACAACTGGAACCCAATCTCCACTGAGGACACAATCCGCCTGATGAATTCCATCCACTCAGGATCCCCCACAGACCCATGTCCTCACCACATCTTCAACAAAGCAGACTCCATCATAGCACCGCACCTCCGAGACGTCATCAACTGCTCCTTCAACTCCGCCACCTTCCCGGAAGACTGGAAACACGCTGAACTCACCGCCCTTCTGAAGAAACCCACAGCGGACCCCACCGAACTCAAAAATTACCGCCCCATCTCGCTCCTTCCATTCCCGGCCAACGTCATCGAGAAAGCTGTCAACAACCAGCTCGCCGCCTTCCTCGAAGCCAACAAATCCCTCGACTCCTCACAATCTGGCTTCCGAGCAAAACACAGCACTGAGACCGCCCTCATCGCAGCAACAGACGACATTCGAACACTACTGGACAATGGAGACACAGTCGCCCTCATCCTCCTCGACCTCTCTGCAGCATTCGACACAGTCTGCCACAGCACCCTTTTACAACGCCTCAATAACATCGGAATCCAAGGAAAAGCACTTGAATGGATCACCTCGTTCCTCACCGGAAGAACCCAGAGAGTCCGCCTCCCACCATTCAAGTCCGAGGCCACTGAAGTCATCTGTGGCGTACCACAAGGATCCTCACTCAGCCCCACCCTCTTCAACGTATACATGAGCCCCCTCGCGGCCATCGCCCGCCAACACAACCTCAACATCATCACTTACGCGGATGACACTCAACTAATCCTTTCTCTCACCAATGACCCCAGCACCGCCAAAACTAACCTACACGAAGGAATGAAAGAAGTTGCCGAATGGATGAAACAAAGCCGTCTGAAACTGAACTCAGAGAAAACAGAAGTCCTCATCTTAGGGACATCCCCCTCTGCATGGGACGACTCCTGGTGGCCGGAAGCCCTCGGAAAAGCACCCATCCCGACAGACCACGCACGGAACCTAGGCGTCATCCTGGATTCTTCACTCTCAATGAACAGACAAGTCAGCGCCGTATCCTCTTCCTGCTTCAACATTCTTCGCATGCTCAGAAAAACATTTAGCTGGCAGAGTAAATGCAGTCAATGCTTTACGGTACTCATGGTGCATGCAGGGAGAGGAGTGGGAAAAGGGAAATGAACGTTGCTTATGTACATCAATATTTCTAATTTTCTACAGTCGCCCCTTTTTACATAGCAAAGTTCATTTTCGTAATCGATGAGGGTACATAAAAACAGGTGCCGTCAAAGAATTAGCATTTGTCAATACTAACATATGGCATATAATCATTGACAGTTGATGTGTTTGGCAGAATGCAGCACATAGGAGATTGCATTTGTCGAGTTCCTGTCATTTCAAAGCACTACATAGCATAAATGTTTCTGACTTAAAAATGTGACCAATGAACATTTTGACCAAGTAGTTGAGGGCGGAATTCAGTTCAATACACAAGATCTCTTCATCACAGTGTCTTTTTAGTAGTGAGCCATCACTGGTAGGCTCTAGTCCGTGTCCTTTTGTTGGCGCTGTTGAGCACCGGCGGTGGAGCTATGGGTCCAGCTCGGATTTATCCTTACAAGTCGCAGGGTGCGGTCAGTCCTCTGCTGTTAGACCACAGTCCTGTTTCCTAAACAATCCGTTTGGCGGCGCCTTGTGCTCGGCACCTATATTTCTGTCGCAACACCCTATTCCCATTTAAATGCAGTTCTTCCTTTTGGCAACAAGTCACGGGGAAAAGAGGGCGTGTGTCGTTCAAATAGTCGATAGGAGAGAGAGTGGAGTTGGGTCGGAGTTCCTGGGATACACAAAAGGGACCAGGGGAGCAAAGGATAACAAGCAAGCAGGCCCATCAATCGGGCCCAAAGAAGGGGGACGGAGACTCCAGGCACACGTGGGTTTAGCAGACGGAGGGCTTCAGGGCAGCCCGTCATTTTCCACGTTTGAAATTGCTGTCTCGTCCCATATCTTGTCGCTCTGCAGCTCCACCTTTGGTCGAGGTCGCATGTATCTCAAGGTCTGCAGCCAGGCACGTCCGACCCTTCTCCTCCGGTGATCGCAAATCTTTGAATAGGTACAAAACAAGGTTTTAGAGAACTGACAGAAGAAGTCATTTATGCAGGTGAATTCCTCCCTCAATCCTGCGCACTTGAGAGATACGCTCATCGGTCACAGTCAGAGGTCTATTACCAAGCAGTGCATATGTCAACATTCCTACTGTGTTCATGCCAAGGGTATTCGTCGTCTATTCATGACATAAATTTATAGAGATAATATTCCCATCAACTGCTCATTTCACCAATTTCAACATTTTGGAACTTTCAGTGTAGACTTGCCTTTCAAACCCAAGCCTTTATCAGTCTAACATTTCCCTTCAAGGCTGGCTAACCTTTCCAAACAAGGCGGGGGCGCTATCATCGAGAGTCACGTAAAACAGGTTTTTTTCTTGAGGGACGACAGTCGCTCATGGTCATCATGTTTATACCCGGGACAGCAGCTGGGGTCTATCAAATGGGGCGGGGATGCTTCGGGCGTTCGCGCTTGGGTGCAAAGGGAGTGGGGCAATCTGGGCATTGGGGGTCAAGCTGGACGTTGGCGTTCGTCTCTGATGAACAGAAAAATAAGGTGCCATTGACATACAGTTCCCCTATAAAGGCCAGATTGGGGGACCTTAGTCGTCTGACCTGTCCTTTCCTTCTCAGCCAATTCGAGTTCATTCATTTTGCAGAAAGGAGAGGTAGTAATATGGCGATATACAATCATTTTAGTTTTCGGTCAATTTCGCTGAACACCTTCGCGTTCAATAAGTATCCAATCAGACTGGTGCCAGCGAGGCACCGTTTTACCATCAAAAGGAAGATGAAATAAGGAGACTCTCATAGAGTGAGAGTCGTCCGCAATCTAAACGAGCCATTTGGTACACGCATGACATGTAGAGAAAGAGAGAGAGAGATTGACAGAGAGAGAGAGAGAGAGAGAGAGAGAGAGAGAGACGTGTACAAAAATAGGTCATTTAGTGCGTTCATAACACAGAACAGTAGGGGGTCAGGTAACGGAGAGACGTAAACAAAGAAAGAACACAAACCCCTACAGTACACACACACACAAACTCAGACGAAGGAAGACAGTACATGTATTACATATATAGGACATTCACAACAAAAACAGAAAGCAATAGTTGGCCAACAAGATCTATATATATATATATATTTTTTTTTATATATCCTATTTATCTTTTTACTATCCTATTTACCTACGTGCTTAGCTCTTTCTACCTTTCCCTCCCTTTTCCCTCTCGCCTGTTATCTTTTCGAGCGTTCTCAATTGCCAATACTTACACCTTGGTTAGTCGATCAGAAATGAACCTGGTCGCGCTATTTACCCATGGTTGGATTTTAAACCATTCTCCAGGTTCTTCCTTTGGTCGGAAGTTCTTCCGGCTGAGGTAACGGCAAGTATTGATCGGGAGAACAGTCGGACAGCTTGGCTAGATCTATGAGAGTGTGAGAAGGGGGGCAGTACATTTTGAACATCAGCAACATTTCTAACTTCCCAGATGGGTGCAGTCTTGGTAACCCTCACCCGTGCACTTTTCTTTTGTCCTTTCCCTACCTAGTCAAACGTCTAGTTACATTCTCTAACGTGTTATTTCGAGCCAATTTTCGTCATACAGTACCCGTCAAGTCTCTATGTCAGTCCATCCTCCCAGTCGCTATGTTCTAAGGAGGAACAGTCATGTTTAAGTCTACGTCTTTTAAAAACTTATCGTCATAAGGGCTATGCTCATATCCCCTTCTTCCCTTTTCGTCGGTGGTTCGATCATCGCTCTCCCATACTTCAGCCGATGTTCTGACGTGACCTGCAGAAGGGAGGAGAAAGAAGGGGGTGGGGGGCAGCATTCAAACCACATCAGCATGCAGTAATCCGAAAATGCTTTTACCTACCACATACTCGACCTATCTCCACGTAGTGCATTTCTTTGCCATCTCAGCGTTTAAGCCTAGAGGGACCAGAAATGTCAGATAGATAATCACTGACGATCTGCGTATCTACATGAGCTACTTGGTCGCGACCCCTTTTGGTTGGGTGCAAGGGTGGCGGTCAGGTGGCATTTCTGTGGTGTCGCTTTAAGGCTTCCAAAACACTTTTCCGGCTACCTGTGACACATAATGTAGCTGCTAAATATCGGGTCCTTTTTAACCTTCAGCCTTCATCATACTTTCTCGTTGCTCACAGTAGTAATACATTCAAAACTCATTAATGCAACCGCTACAACTATGCTTTCTTTTTTTCAAAATACTTTTAATAAAAAGTGCTGGTGTATAAATACAGGCCTATAACCCCGTGGACCGGCCACGGAGCAGATTGGAACTGTACATAAGAAGAACGAAGTTGGTGGCAGTTCATTGCATAAAGTGCGGCAGTGCAATAAGATCGTATAAAACTTTACTACAGAGCAAGCATGATGCATGTCCAGGATTCAGTCATATTAAATTAATTCATTATCCATGTGCTCGTTCACTGTCTAAATTACACCAATTCATTGTTCCCATTCATAATAAGTACCCACCCTAAATCAGTTCATTGTCAAAACACATGATCAATATCTGTATTGCTTTCTTCTCTAAGCACATAATCACTATCCATCTCATCGACTTTCATGGTCCAAAAACGCATACATATCTCAGAGCATCACTATTCGAGCAATCCAGGTGAACAGGGAGTTCGAAAGTTTTCATTTCGTGTATCGGCGCCATTTTGGGCGAGGTCAGGCAGGTTCCGGTATAGTCAGAATGTCTCCACTGACTCGTGGTTGGACCAGAACCTTCCGTTGGCAATTCAAAAAGTTTTTTTTTTCAATGTGGTAACAGTCTAACAAATGGATCATCAGTCAAAGAGTGGGGAGGACAACAACAATTTTCCTACCGGGTCATTCTGGTGTTCCACCGGAACTGAACAAGTCTGTACCTTGGCTGTGTTTTAGCCATTTCCAAACTGAGGCTGGCGCCGGCAGGAGTGTGTCGATGTCGCGGGTCCCAGTGAGGGGGATGGGGGCACCCATGCAGAGGGGTCGGGGGCCCCCCGGTTCTCATAGAATCTTCAAGGTGGAGGAGAGACGGCATGGGGCGTGTGCCCGCCCCGGGCGAAAGACCGCTTTTCGATGTGGACCCTCTTTAAGTAAGAGCGTTGGGGGTGTCGCTGGAAGCCTCCACCTGGAGGGAGGTGGGGGAGGCTCGTTCGCGCCACCTCCCCCTTCCAGCGACCCCTCGCCGATCCTCGGCTCCGCCGTTTCGATATTGGCCGTGCCGGCTATTGAAGATGGGGGGGGGTCGGTGGCTGAGGCAAGACAGCCCCCCCCCCCTTTTTGACATATGGTGGGACTACCTCCAACTCTCCAGGAATTTGAAATGTGGCGGGACTACCTGTAACTATCCAGGCGTCGGCATGTGGCGGGACTACTTGCACTTGTCCAGGCGCTGACATGTGGCGGGACTACATGTAAGCGCCGCCGTTCTTGTTTTTGGCTTCGGCCTTCTTCGCGGGCCGGTCCAGGCGAGAGACAGAGGGGGGGGGGGTGGTCGGTGGCTGAGGCAAGACAGCCCCCCCCCGTGGCCTGCAGGGCAGCAGAAGAGGAGAGAAGGAGAGGCCATCACGGTTTTCTGGGCCGTCCGCCCCACAGCCTCCCCTTCCGACTGCGGCCAGGCGAGCCCCGATTGCCTCGAGGCCTCGCCTACCGGATGGGCGTAACCGCGGACCTGTGGCACTTCGGGAGTTTCCGGAATGGGGGTAGGTACCTATTGATTTGTATCTTTTTCATGTGACCGTTATTTGGGCGTGGTGGGCAATGAGGCAGACATGTTTAGGGCAGGAATAGGCAACGGAACCTAGTTACCTCGTGGCTTGCCTTGGTATCAAGCTTGTCTTCCCTCGCCATTTTTATGTTTCTTATTACGGGTTATTTCTAACATTTCTTATTTTATTTTTAGCGAAGTTGATAACTCCTCAGTGGCCTACTGATTTCGCTCAACTCCTTTTCTTGTATTTTTATGCCATAGCCTATTATAAGCTATAGCGACTAGTCCACACTTAATGAACAGGTCCTTATTAGGTGTGCCCTCCAGTGGAGCTGGATGGTTCAACTCTAATAAGTGGTCCGGGCTAAAACAGGCTACCAACCAATGGGGAGAAGATAGGCATGACGGATTACAACGGGGACAAAAGTCTGCACTACCTATCTTATCACGGCGGGCAAAGACTAGACAGAATATTTCTATTCTCCGTTGTTTGCAGGCGGTGAATACCTCAAAAGAACCAATACCGAACACTTAATGTACGGTCAATCAAACAAGCAGTGGGGAGAATAAGTGGGTACGAAAAGTTTGCGTTACCCACTCTTTCTCTACCTGCAAAGAGAGACCTTGTTCCTCCCTGTTTGCAGACAAAGAATCTCCAGACAATAATCCACGAACGGCAGTTCGGGAAACAGTGGGGGAGGAAGATAGGCACGACGGATTACAATGGGGACAAAAGTCTGCGTTACCTATCCTTCACTGCTTGCAAAGGGAGAGCCTGTTGTTTCTCCGTTTGCAGACGGCGAATCTCCAGAGGTACCAATCAAAAGAGTAATACTAGTATTATCCAAACCAAACAATTAATTCACAATTTGTCGCATTTACGCGACCTTACCCGGACCGGACCGTGTGGGCAGTTCTTCGCCTTCCTCCTTCCAGCGCCCGATCGTTCTCTTACTCCATGATTTTACCGCGGCAATCCTGTGTGATTCCAGTCAGGACAGTGGGTCACTCGAGAGAGGTCCGTTCGGAATTGGTGAAGTTCATTCAATCGGCAGCCGGACGAGGGCCCTCTCAAGGCAGGTATACTCCGATCATTTAGATGTTCACCTCATCGTCTGGATCTCTCTCATTGGACCTTATGTCACTGATGGGCCCCGCGTTGGGCGCCAATTGTAGAAAAAGAGAGCGGCATGTGCGTTTCCATACTAGTATCGATGCCCGGATGGCTGGCGCAAGTCGCCTATTAGTTCCCATTCTGAATAGTTACCAAAATAAAGAGACGGGCGCTGGGAGCAGGAATCATAAGAACAGAGTTTATTTCTCATGAGGAGAGCCAGTCATTTCAGACACGAAACAAGGTGTCATCGGGAGGTGCTCTAACAAGGGAGCTGAGACTCCGTCTTTTATACCTTACAAAACACTTGGCCTTACAATCACAGCATTGTGAAACAAAGAAAAGATATCCCCATAATCCTCGTGTCAATCCTACCCCACATGTGTTCACAATAGGGACCCTTGACTTGCTGATAAGAGGGGAGGGCAATCACGCAGCTGAGTGTTCCGTCAACTGTTTAGAATGTGTGCGCCTGATCATAGCCCAGGGGGTGGGGTGGCCAGGATCAATAGTGGGTCCTTTGAAGAGGAGTGACTTCATACAAAAAGGGCAGTAAATGGTATCTCCTGACTTAGGCGATGGCCTCGGACATGTGTGGTCAGTCGGACTCGGGGGAAGGGGTCATCAAAGGAGTGGTATTCATGCCGCGTGGACAATCGAGTGCGGAGGGAGGGCTTGTCAACAGGGGGGCATTCATGGAAGGAAAGGAGGTGTTGGTCAGGCGCGGCCGTGACTACCAAGGACAGGATCTTGCAGAAGGAGGTTTATGACGTGCCCGTGTGAGGGAGAAGGGGAAGGGGGAGCCAGGGTGTGCACAGGGACAGAGTCGCACACAGAGAGAGAAAGGTCTTATGACTCATGCATGAGAGAGCGGTGGTAGTCAGGTACAGCTGGGGAGGGCTATGTCAGCTGGGGCGAAGGTGACCTCTTCAAGAGTGAATGGGGGGGTTTGCGTGGGTCAAGCAGAAGGGCTGCCTTTCAGGGCAGGGTCGCACAGTGGGAGAGGGTTTCATTAATCCATGCATGTGAGAGAGAGAGGGGGGGGTTCAGATACGCGCAGAAGGGAAGCCGGTGTAATGAGCAGGAAAAAAGGGGGCCAGGGTGCTTAGAATGGCTGTCATGTACGCATGGGTACAGGCCTTTGCTGGCAGAGTAAATGCAGTCAATGCTTTACGGTACTCATGGTGCATGCAGGGAGAGGAGTGGGAAAAGGGAAATGAACGTTGCTTATGTACATCAATATTTCTAATTTTCTACAAACCCACGCACACAAATCAATCTACGACATCGGACCAGAATGCCTCAACTCACGACTGTCCTTCTACACCCCCTCCCGCCAACTACGTTCTTCCAGCCAAGCCCTCGCCACTGTACCTCGCATCAACAAGACCACCATGGGAGGCAGATCCTTCTCATACCTGGCTGCTAAAACATGGAACTCACTCCCCGCTTACCTTCGCCTTACCCAGAACCACCTAGCATTCAGAAAGCAACTTAAAACGTGGATATTTGACAAGTAATCCTCCTCCCCTGTCTAAGCGCCTTGAGACCCTCTGGGTATGTAGTGCGCTATACAAATTCTCTGACTTGACTTGACTTGACATATGTACCAGCTTTGTGATGACCTGTCTTAGACGCCTAGCTAGGACAGTGGCCAGAATTTTCGTTTCTATGTTTAGGAGGAAAATAGGGCGGTAGGAGGAACAGTCATCCCTAGGCTTACCCTCTTTGTAAATCGGGACAATAGTGGCTAAGGTTAGATCTGGCGGGAGGCTCCCTGCTTATACGATTCTGTGAATAGGGTTTTCATATGTCGTTGCAACAAATCCGCCGTCCGTTTGAAGAATTCCGCCGGGAAACCGTTGGGCCCCGGAGTTTTCCCCGGCTTCAGCGCTGTCACGGCTTCCGATATTTCCTCTAGCGTCAAGTCCGCCTCGAGGGCTGCACTGGCCTCTGTGGACAAGGTCGGCACCTCCATGTCACACAAGTATCGCTGGGCGTCCTCACCGTCCCCCAAGGCCCTGGGCCTATAGAAGTCCTCATAGTAGGTCGCAAAAGCGTCCGCTATGGCCACATCCGAGTTCACCCGCCTGTTCCCTGCTAACGTGATCCGATCCACCCACCGTGTCGCTCGTTCCCTCCTGCTCAGCCAGGCTAAAAGTTTTCCGGACTTGTCACCTACATCATAAAGCCGGTGTAGCGTTGCCAGCGCCTGAGTGCGTGCCTCGTCTGTGACTAGTTCCCTGTAGTGTCTCTGTGTGTCTAGCAGCTTCCTGAGGCGCGTCTCTCCCTTCTGCTGATGGTATTCTGCTTCTAAAGTCAGGATGGTCCCCTCTTCACTCGCTATCTTGTCCTGACGTTTCCGCCGAGCGTCCCCCAGCCTACTCTGAATGTGGTCTCTCAGGACTGGTTTTATAGCTTCCCATAGGGTGACTCCGGAGTCAACAGATCCCTCATTTTCGGCTATGTAGACCCGTATATCTGCTCGCATGCCCCAAAGTATTTCCGGTGTTTGGATGTCCCATGCCGCTAGTCGCCATTGCGATGGACTCCCCCTTCTCTCGCGCCCCAGGTGTACATATAGCTGGGAGTGATCAGAGATCCCTCTCGCCTTGTATTCTGCTAGAGCTCCCGTCGAGACCTCCTGCCTGGATGTGAAGATATAATCTAATCTGGAGAAGACTTTGTGGGCCCCCGAGTAAAATGAATATGCTTCTTGCGTTGGATGGAGCCATCTCCATACATCAATGAGGCCGATAGTGTTCATTTGCCGCGCTAGGGCTGTTGTGGACCCTACTGTGCGAGGAGTCCCCGATCTATCCTGTGAGGTGCACATTACATCGTTAAAGTCTCCCCCCACTACTTGTGTCGTGTCGGCCGTGTCTAGTAGGATAGTCATGACTGCCTTCAGTGTGCGTGCCTGTAGCTTGGGTGGGGCGTATACTGATATTATCGTGTATTTACGTCTCCTCCACAACCCCTGGACTCCCGCATATGTACCCTGTGGGTCCAGCCAAGTGCGTGTAACCGTGAATGGCGTCGCTTTTTTTATGAGGATTGCGCCTCCCCTGGAATCCATTGTGTATCCTGCATGTGCTAAGACAGCATATCGTCCTCGCGCTATAAATGCGCATTGGTTCCCTCTAAGGTGTGTCTCTTGGAGGAGGATGATGTCAGGTGCCAGTCGTTTGAGGTAAGGTAAGCGTTAACTAAACTTCTCTTAATTTTAGATCCCAGGCCATTGACGTTCCATGTGAGCACCGTGACCCCCACGTCACCCATGTGTGGAGTATCTAATGTACCTGCCATTGTATGTCACAGTGTCTACCCGGTGAGGGACCTCGAGGTAGGGATGACACCAAGTGTGGGGTGGTATTTCTCTGCTGTTTCTCAACGAACTCCCCCCTCCCCCCCGCAACCCACCGAAACCCCAACATGAGGCAATACAGGAACCAACTTCCCCCCTCACCCCCCTCCCCACCTCCCTCCCCTTCCAGCTGTGTCCCAACCTGGGACCACACTATCCACGGGAGAAGGTCTGTCGCCCTCCCACACATCCCTCCCCACACTAGATAGTAACCAGTTCTAAGAACTCAAAAAGAAATGAACAGTATGGGGTGTGTCAACTTGCTTGCTCCGTAGCGCCGAGCTGCTATCTTCCTCAATCCTTGTGCACCAATGTTCACGAATGTGAGTCCTGTGTGTCCATGGTCAGGCCTCGGCCCGAAGAGTCTTGTTCCAATTGGTGAATTTCTTTGACCAACGGGTGTATCGAATCACCCAGAATTTCTTCCTCCTCTCCTCCGGATGTACGGCCCTCTGATTCCTCTAAGTCTTCTCCTTCGGAGCGGATTCCATTCCTCAGGCAGCTGAACCGCGAGCCCGCCACAGAATCATTGCTTGGGGACGCCGATCTGCCTCCTCTCTTGTTTTCCGTGCCTCGAGTTCTGTACGGTGTTGCCGTTGTCTTCTGCTGCGTCCTCCGCGTTCTCTGTCGCAGCGGTTTCGGTACCTCCCATCGTGGCCTTTCCCTTATCGACCTGTCCAGTGCATCTCGGCCTGCTGCTTCTCTACTATTCAAGATGGGGCGCTCTTCGAGCCATTGCCACGCGTCGTCCGGGTGTGCAAAGAAGATGGATTTATCCTTATAGATTACCTTGAGTTTGGCGGGAAAGAGGAGCATGTACTTGATATTCAGAGACCTCAGCTTTGCCTTTACTGAGTCAAACGAGCGTCGCTGTTTTGAGACTTCCTGACTGTAGTCTGGAAAGATCATAATGGTAGCAGACCAGTTATAGCGCGCTTCTTGAACTTTGCTGACAGAGACCTGATCCGGTGGTTTGGCCAGAAGTGCCCTGTGCGCCCTCTCGATGATGAAGCATGGGGAGAACTGCGCAGTTGGGAAGGTATTTTTCAGCCAGGCTAGGAGGAAGGCGGACATGTCTTTTCCCTCAATCCCTTCTCTAAATCCTACAAAGCGAAGGTTGTTGCGCCTTGATTTTTTTTCCGCGTCGTCCACCTTCCACTGCAGTTGACGGTGGGAGGCCTGCAGTTCCGCCATGTCTTCGTTGAGTGTAGTGATCGTTTCCTCGTTGTCGTTCAATCTAGATTCGGTCGCCGTTACCCTTTCGGTTAGGTTCCGAAAATCCTGCCGTAGTAGTGTCACCTCAGACCCTACCTCCCCGATTTTTGTCTCCAGGGCTGTGCGTGATGCCTGAATGTCCGTTCTGGACGCCTGGATGGCCTCCATTAGCATGGCCATGTCATTTCGTGAGCCAGGCTGCATGGACTGGTGTTCCGCCACAGATCGCGGTGCTGCTAAGTTGTCCATGGGGCCCTGCCTCGTGGTCTTGGGCACCTGGTCTCTCTTTCCCATTTTCGCTTAGTCTGTAGGCCAGGGTTACCTGCGTAGGGCTCTTCCCCCTATGGTGCAGAGGGGCCGTGCCGTGTGGTGCAGATAATGGTGGTGCCCCCCAGTCCCTCAGTTCTCTGCGTCTTGCTTGTGGCCTCCCAGGGGTCCCTTTTGCCTCAGCCTAGATCGCCTCCAGGTATTTCAGGTCGCTAAGATGGGCGCTGTCTCGCCCTGCAGGCCGGGCTCCGTGCTGCCGTATCACCCCCACCCGCTTGGCAGGTTAAGCAGCAGCTCTCACCCCCGCTGGCCGGGCCCTCGCACTCCCCGCAGGGCGCGTCCTCCGCTGCGCCTCCCCCGCCAGCGTCTATCTCTTCAGGCGTCAGCGTCTCTCCGCCGCCATGTTGGTAAAGGCGGGTGGCGCAAGGAAGCCTGTCTCGTCTCCCCGGTGTCTGTGGGATCGGCCCTCGCCTCCTCTGCCCTGGCCTCACCTTCGCTGTGACTCCTCGGCGGTGTCCAGACTCACTGCGGCCTGGGGAGGGCGGCAGTAGGGCTCCGCCGGCTCCGTCCGCCTCACACTCCTCCGGCCGCCATCTTGGGAAAGGCGGCTGGCCGTCTGCGATCGCCTCGATCTACTGCTGTCCCTCCTGCCGAGATGGTCCAGTTTCTCTTGGCGGCCAAGCGGGTTGCGGAGCTTCCGGCAGCCGGGCGCAGTGCAGCAGGACCACAGGCGGGGGTACTAGGAGCTCAGCTGTCCTCCGTGCTTCGCGGTCGCCACTAATGGCCGCCGAGTGTTCGCTGCGGCCGGCTTATCACATGGTTCCCTGGCGAAAGCAGCTGTATACCGTCCCTGCGGCGCCTCTTCCAGGTACCGAGTTGTTTTGCCTTCCTTCTGGTGCCTTTTTGGGATCGCGGGGGATAGTCAATGACGGATCACTGTGCAGCTCGGCCGGAGCTCTGGCAAGGCATGTCTAGTCAGCCATGCTGCTGGCCACGCCCCTCGCACTTGTGGGAGTATTGACCACATTTACAGTACAGAGCGAATACATAGATTTCACTTTTTAAGTTTGGTAGCACCACCCTTATTTTCACTAATGTCACTCCTTGGTAGTTATTCATGAATTGGATTGGGGTACAGGAGTGTCAACTCATGCCCTTTCTCTCTTGTTGGTATTAACTGCTTCTTGTGATCTGACCACGGGATCGTGAGCGTATCAATTTTATATATCTTGTGACATGATGTAAAAATACCATCCATAGTAGGGCCGGCGCAATGCGTATCTAAATGTACTTTTTGTTCTAAATCAAAGTTTGCCATTTCATCTTTAAATGAAATTACCTTGGGATCAGACGTTTTCTCCTGGTGTATATTAAAGTCTCCTAGAATTGTATAATCAAGACTCGTCACGCTTGATTCTAGAAATGGACTTAAAAGCTCAATTAAAGGCGTTTTGGCATTAGGTGGTCTATAATCAGTAGGCCATTACACGTATAATTGTTGGTGATTTTTATTTGAAAAGTCAACGTTTCAAAATCTGGGTTGCTTCCTTTGTCTGAGCTCTTGATCTTAAATTCCTCCCTAGCTATGATTGCTAATCCTCCTCGTTTCATTTTTCTATCAGCTCTGAAGATAGAAAAACCTTCTGGAAGCGCCAGGGTCAGATCAGCCTCAGATGCTTTGTCTGCCCACGTTTCAGTAACACATAGAAGATCTATATTTTGGCTTTCAATTAGCTCTGCTGTATGGACATTATGTTTAACCATAGATCTAACATTGATTAGACCTGCTTTAATAGTTGAATTTCTATAGATTGGTATCTTAGGTTGGTTGTGAGTCATATTAAGAGCTCTAATCCGTGAGAATGCAAATGTTCGTGAGCAGGATGGACAGGTCTTACCTTCCTTATGTAAGTCGATCGGAGTGCAAGTGACGCAAGGTCTTAGTGATAGGAGCTCCTGGCTGGAATAAGTCCATCCTCTTCTATCTGTATGATTTTGGTCAGGGGGCATGGCCCTGGGCCCGGTCCCGGCGCGGACGGGCGCAGACGGGCTTGCCTTGGGCGCGCCTTGGGCGCGCAGACGTCAGGCCCGCTGCGCTCGTCCGCTGCGCGTCCGGGGAATGCACATAGTTTATAGGAGAGAGAAAATGTAGGCGGGGCGTGGCCTTACGATAGTGGGCGTGGCCTGGGGTTCCCCGGTGATAGCGGCAATATTGCTTTTAAAGCCCGCGACAGCGCTAATATCCGCTGCGCGGGGATGCCCAGTGCGTTTTAATCCAAGATTTAGTGCCCAGGGAGAGGGGATTAGGTGGATAAAAACACAGCAAGTACACTCAAATTTTAAAAATAATGGCGATCGTTCTCCCGGCTTCCGCCTCAGGAGATGGTTGTTTCTAATATGAATATGAACCTTCAAATTGCACACAGCAGGAGGAGGATGTAGGAAATACAGGAAATGTAGCAGAGCAGGCTATTCCAGATGCCTTGCATGGCAAGGAATCAAGTAGAGGTGAGAATGGCGAAGTGAGAGAAAGCGTGAGGGTGTGGAAACCTCCAAAATGGTTAGAGGATTATGTGTGTGATGAAACTGTGTGACAATAATAAATTGTTTTTTCCATTGTATTTGCAACTTATAGATTGATTACTCTATCTTTTACTCATTTATGTGCAAGGTATATGTTAGCATAATATAGAACTTGTTATGTGGAATATGTGTTAAGATATTTTTATGTTTTCTTGTTCTATTTTTTTATTGCTGTGCTTATTTGTACTTTCTTTTAATAAAGGAGGCACATGTGTTATATAAGTTGCTAAGTAACTGCACTCAGATGCTTATGCTCCAGTATTGGAATGCAGGAGGTTGAGAGATAACAGCTGGTGGAGGTCGCTGTCAGATGTGTATAAATTGTGCTCCAGACAATAAATGGTGTACTTAATTCATGTCCAGTGCATTTGTACACAAGAGACATTTACAGAGAGTAAGAGAGGAAACACACACAAAGAGAAAGAAGGGGGAAGAGAAAGACAGAAAAACCACCACAAAGGGAGAAACCAGGGATCGGCAAGAGTTTAATATGGGGCTGGTGGATTAGAGAGGCATGAGGTGGATTCAGTTCCGAAAAGCTTAGCGAAGTGTCGTGGAGTTTTTTTCTGTCACGTGGCTTCCCAATGTTAAGGGCAAACAAGGAAAATCATACGCTAGACCATCTCCTGGCGAGATTTCTCTACGAGGGCGGTCACAGCAGGTTGCTATCGCTTGTGTTGAGAACCCTGACACTAACGTTGAGGAACCTGCCGCTTGAGCAGCAGAAAAAAGTAGCCCACTCTTGCACTGTGCGTGGTGCTATTCACTCAGATTTTACAGTGAGGGACACCTGGCCCTAAAAACCAGCGCGACTTACCGCACTCCACCACTTAAGGAACTCCACAGAGCACGGTGCAGTTTGCCACTTCACGGAGTTCCGCACAGCCCAGGCCAGAGGCGTGACACAAAATTATGGCCCCCTTCCTCAGAATATGACGAGGGGCCCCTGAGTTGATCACATCTCACAGACATTAATCGACCTTGGGCTGAATGGGGCACCACTGTAGGGCTGGGCCCCCTTGTGCCGCAGGAGGGTGCAGGAGCCTGCGTTAGGCCCCTGGTTTTAATCACAATGAAGAGTTACAAAAGATCTCTTACCTGCTGGCCACAAAACTGGCCCTTTTCCAGTGGTGGCTGGAAAGCTTTGAAAGTGGTTGAGTCGAAATAGGTGCACTCACTTGCACTGGGTGAGGGAAGCACGTGAGCATGACATCTTGTGCATTGGCTTTGGGGTAGAGGAGTTTCTGCTGAAAGTTTCCAAAAAAACGGGTCAATTCATGAATTTTACAGTATGAATTGGCCTAAAAAAATTCTTGTTTACAGGCCGAGCTCAAGGGATGCAGCTAGGCATCTCCTCCCCCTTCCCAAGCACCGGGAAACCCTTCTCTGTGATAGTGCACTTTACAAATGCACATAACAAATACACACAACATATGCATACAACATTTCAGTACAGCCATAGTGTGTCAAGTAAACCTACCTCTGCATGGGTGTTGAAAGATTAACAGCACACCCCCAGGATTTTGTTTTGAATTTGCCTAAAAAGCAAGATGCTTTACAGGCAGTTTTTTTATTATTTATTTATCGATCAATAGCATGATCATACACATATCATAAAAACACAACACATATTGCTAGATCTCAATACATAATTGCATTCATAGTATATACAAATAGTAAAAAGAATTGAATATCAAAACATCAGGACCTCCTACAAACTTGCCACCCGGAAACACCACCAGCTGATCCGCGCCGCCAAGAAAACAGCATTCAAGGACCGGTTGGACAATAACGCACACAACTGCAAGGAACTCTTCAACATCGTGAAAGAGCTTTCCAACCCCAGCGCAGGAAACAACGACATCACCCCATCGCAAGACCTCTGCAACTCCCTCGCCTCATACTTCCACAACAAGATCACGGACATACACAGCAGCTTCAACAACCAACCAACGCACACCATGACCGACCAACCACCCCCCCCACCACCACCCTCCACGCCTGGACCCCGATCAGCACCGAAGACACCATCCGCACGATGAACTCCATCCACTCCGGATCACCAACCGACCCCTGCCCTCACCACGTCTTCAACAAGGCCGACGCTGTCATCGCACCCCACCTGCGAGACATCATCAACACATCCTTCGACACCACCATCTTCCCTGAGAGCTGGAAACACGCCGAACTCAGCGCTCTACTCAAGAAACCAACAGCGGACCCCACCGACCTCAAGAATTACCGCCCCATCTCGCTTCTCCCGTTTCCAGCCAAAGTCATCGAGAAGACCGTCAACAAGCAGATGGCCGCCTTCCTCGAGACGAACGGATCCCTCGACCCCTCACAGTCCGGCTTCCGAGCCAAACACAGCACCGAGACCGCCCTCATCGCCGCCACCGATGACATCCGAGCCCTGATGGACAATGGAGAAACAGCGGCCCTCATCCTCCTAGACCTCTCCACGGCATTCGACACGGTCTGCCACCGCACCCTAGTTCGGCGCCTCAGCAACATCGGAATCCAGGACAAGGCGCTGGAATGGATCATCTCCTTCCTCGACGGAAGAACACAGAGAGTCCGCCTACCACCGTACAAGTCAGAGGCCTCCGAAGTCATCTGCGGCGTCCCCCAAGGATCATCTCTGAGCCCCACCCTCTTCAACGTCTACATGAGCCCCCTCGCGGCCATCGTACGCAAACACAACCTCAGCATAATCTCCTACGCCGACGACACCCAGCTGATCCTCTCCCTGACCAACGACCCCGCCGCCGCCAGAGCCAACCTGCACGAAGGGATGAAAGAGGTAGCCGAGTGGATGACGACCAGCCGCCTGAAACTGAACTCGGACAAGACGGAGGTCCTCATCCTGGGCTCCTCACCCTCCGCCTGGGACGACTCCTGGTGGCCTCCCGCCCTGGGCACCGCACCCAAACCGACAGACCATGCACGAAACCTGGGCTTCATCCTGGACTCCTCCCTCTCCATGACCAGGCAAGTCAACAACGTCTCCTCGGCGTGCTTCAACATCCTACGCATGCTACGGAAGATCTTCTGGTGGATCCCCACAGAGACCAGGAAGACCGTCACCCAGGCCCTCGTCACCAGCCGACTGGACTACGGTAACGCCCTCTACGCCGGTACCACCGCCAAGCTCCAGAAGAGACTCCAGCGGATCCAAAACGCCTCAGCCAGACTCATCCTCGACATCCCACGATCCAGCCACATCTCCGGACATCTGAGAGACCTTCACTGGCTCCCCGTCAACAAGAGAATCACCTTCCGCCTCCTCACCCACGCACACAAAGCCCTACACGACCAAGGCCCGAGCTACCTCAACAGCCGAGTCAACTTCTACGCTCCCAAACGCCACCTCCGATCAGCCAACCACGCCCTCGCCGCCGTCCCCCGCATCCGAAGAGCGACTACAGGAGGAAGGTCCTTCTCCTACCTGGCCGCCAAGACCTGGAACTCCCTCCCGACCAACCTACGCCTGACCCAAGACCACCTCTCCTTCAGGAAGAAGCTGAAGACCTGGCTGTTCGAGCAGTAGCGGCATCCCCCCCCCCCCCGCGCCTTGAGACCCTACGGGTATGTAGCGCGCTTTATAAGTGTCACTGATTGATTGATTGAGCACAATATCTAAAATATAATATGACAGAATATGTCACTAGGTCAAAGATTGAAAGGATTATAAAAAAGAGATAACATATGTAAAATCAGATATGTTGAGGGGAGCTAAAGAATTTAGCTGGCATTACTGGGCTCGCAATCTGGGCCCTCACTATAATTTACCCCGACTTCAATAGTTGGGTATGTGTAGCCGCTTTAGACCTCAACCACCAGGCATAGAAAAAATATCTAGATAAGGTAAAGACAAGCCATTTCGTCGTGTTGGAACTAAAAACACGCAAGGCATCTGAAGGACGGGAGAGTGACAGCTCCCGGCATGCAGGAATAATACATTTTTTCCTCAATCTAGCATATTTAGGGCAGGAAAAATAATAATTGTCAACAGTTTCGATAGTAGAGTTACAGGACGGGCAAATAGGAGCAGTGGCAGAGTTTGTCTAGCTGCTTCTAATAGCATTTAGAGGTAAAGTGCCAAATCTGAGCTGTATATAAAGTGCTCGTGCTTGTGGTGGTTCAACATCATTCCTATACATTTAAAAATTAAAAGAACTTTTGACTTTTAAAAAAAATGTGTTGTTAAAGTGCCAAGTGAACTAGATTCAGAGCAACCAATGTTAATAACATTTTAGTACGTTATTTTTAAGTGAGGAATAATTTCCAGCAGTACTTTCCCCTTGGCCGACTGATAGGGATTGAAAACCATATACTTAGTTTTCATGCAATTGATTTTCAGGCTCTGGGGTTTACATGCTTCCGCAAATTTAATTGAAACATTCGGGATGCCCATTGGAGTTTTAGATATAAGTAACGTATCATCGGCAAACAGGAGTGATGTTATTTGCTTGCTTCCCAATTTTGGTGGGTCACCTCCACAGTCATACAGCTCTTTAATAAGCTCATTCATAAATAAGGTAAACATAGTTGGAGCCAAGACACACCCGTGGAGCACTCCTTTCCCAATTAAGATATTTTCAGACAGCCTCCCATCTAGATTCCATCTGACTCTGGCATAGTTATCGTGATGTAGCCTGGTTAGGAGATAGAGTAGTACAGGGAGGAGACCCATGTCCCTCAGGGCAGTCCAGAGCCTGGTACGATCGATGGAGTCAAATGTGGTTTAGAGGTCAACAAACACTACATAGAGGTGGCCTTTCTTGAGTTTGACGTCTTTCCAAATGACCATTAGGAACCAAAACACTTGATCTAGGGTGCTTGTAGCAGCTCTAAACCCCACCTGCAGGTGCGAAAGTATGTTATTATCCTCTGCCCAGTTTTGGAGGCGCATTAAAATCAGTTTGCTAAAAATCTTCTGGGACACTTCTATAATGCTGATGGGCCTATAGTTGGCAGTGTTCCCTTTGTCCCCTTTTTTAAATATTGGGATTTTTTCAGCACCCTTCCACGTTCCCGGGATGTCACCTCCACATGTATTGGCATTAAAAACTAAGTGGAGCAGGGGCCCCCATATTTGGGGTTCTGATTTACAGAGATCTCCAGGGAGTCTATCTAACCGAGGGGCTTTGCCGAGTTGGAGTGAGCTGATTGCTTTCTTGAATTCGGTAAGGGAGAGGCTCACTTCCTCGCTTCGATCAGACACATGATTGCAGTCCCTAGGTTCCTCCTCTGCATTACCCACAGACTCACAGTCCTCCTCAGAGTATAGTGCCTGGAAATACTCGTCCCAAATATGCGGCTGCATGTGAAAATCATTTTCGCTAACCTGATGGATTACCCCTTTAGAAAAGAGATGCCAGAATAACCGGCAATCCTTTTGCCTGGATGGCTCAGCTAGGATGTGCCAACTCTCTGTTTCCCAGTTCCGTTTGGCTTCCCTTTGGATGCTCTTATAGAACTTCCATTCATTATTTATCTCGGGCCTCGTCCCTTCTTTTACTGCCACTGTAAGGTTTACTCTTGCCTTCCTGCGTTCCTCGTTATACCATGCAGCGTTATTGCATTTTCGCTGGAGAAGTCTTCCTTGGCTCCTAAAATAGGGGAGATATTATTCAACAGATCTTGGTAGCTGGCTAAAATAGCGTCATCTTCCACAATGGCATTGGATGTCTTCATAAAAATCTGCACCACCTCTTTATCGACTTCAGGGAGAAGCTTTCCATCAGCGACTACGTTAGCCCACTTGACTCTCCTTTCATTGTTGCTTGTTACTACCTGAGCCTTTGTTAAATGTAGACGGGGCTTTAAAACCGGGAGCCCAGAGAAACTTAGAAGTAGGGCGTTAGGGTCGCTATCGTCTCGATTAAGAATGGCCATATCACTTACTTGTAGCCATAAATTGAGATCGACCAAGATATAATCTGTTCTATTTCTAGTGTTCCCCCTCTTAAAGGTATAATCTGCACTGGGGTCTGAGAGTGTCCTCCCATTGCATGCCCGCACCCCGTGAGCAAGAGTAAGTGATCAAACTTGCTGTGCTACACAGGCGCATCTTTTGAGTGTTGGAATCTGGAGCCTTTTAATACCTCTGGCTTCTTCTTCCTCCCGGACTATTTCCTGCACATAGTCCAAGGGCTCATACGTTTTATTAAAGTCTCTGGCTATAATGAGGGGCAATCATTATTATCAGTCTTGAGAAATTTAGTTAACATTGACATAGTGTCAGAGGGTTTTTGGGGACTTTTAAACCGATTGTATATATTAAAAACGCTGATGTGGGTATCCCCTTTAAGCAGAGTCAAGTTGATGCCCAAAATCTCCTGGGAGTCTATGTTGAGGCACTTAATTTTACAAGCTTATGTTGTTTTAACCGAGATCAACATTCCTGGTCTGCCAGATGGGGACTGTTTTGCTTCTATACATAAGAGCCGATTCCGATCTCGCTGGGAGTAGGCTCCATCCGACTCGGATCCGGAGGGCTTTCCGACCGACTTGTGTTCCAGGGCTCCGAGCGCCCGAGTACGATGCAAACAAGCGCTGACGGACATGGGTCACTCGGAGCCCTATTGAAGTCAATGGGAGCCTGTTGTATGATGCGTACATAGGCTCCCATTGACGAAAAAGGTACATTGCACACAAGGGCGCCCCTGTAGTGGGGACGCGTCTGTGCCACCCGCACCATACATGCATGTGTAGGGGGGACCCTTGGCTCCCCCTGTGATTGGCTCGTACGACTACGGGTGAAAGGGGGTCCGGCGCAGATTCCCGAAGTCCTCTTCCAGGAGCGTTTGCATGTCGGAGGCTCCGACTCAATCCGGCTGTCCAAATCGTGCATCATACTGGCTTGGTCCGAAATCGCCTCCAATGCATGGCACGGTTTGCTTACGGACGAGACATACGGAGCGGTTCAGAACCGGAAACGATTCGGTTGGCAATTTCGCATTTCTCACATCGTACTTGCTCGCTCGTACAACTGTACGAGTCGGTCGGGAAACACGCGTACAGCTTGTACTTTTTCCGGCCGGATCACCTTCAGAGCCCTTCCGAGCGAGATCGGAGTCGGCCTCTAAGTGTAAAGAAACCCACCCTGTGGATCTGTTCGGTTGCCCAGGTTTCTTGAAACAGACAAATATGGCAGTTATCCACTAGTATACCCCATCAAGGATCATAAAATTTGGAACGTATGCCTGCAATGTTCCATGAATTTATTTACATCTGCTGATCAATAAGGATTCCTCCCTTCAGTGTCTGTCGTATTTGGGGGCTAACACTTTTTGTGGCTGTGGAGATTGCCTTATTGTCGAATTGGCTAACTGAGATGTGAATCTCTGATTTATTAGGGTGGGAATATATCTGCTCCACCGCTAAAGTGCCGGCCTGAGAAATGCCCTGATGTATCATGGGGGCGGCTTTTCTAGGCTCTAGTCAATCTAGTTCATCCATGACTGATAATGCCTTGTATCGATTGCTAGTTGCAAGGGGGGATTGTACATTTCTCAACTGCTCGTGTTGTAGTTGTTGGGGATTGTGTGGATTAGTTGGGCCACTAGATTTAAGTTGTCTATAGAAGAATCCCAGCGGCATTATGCATATCCCCTGAACTACGCCCCTTCTGGGTTTATTACCCCCACTCCTGATTATGGACCCTGCAAGATCCGGACTTCGACAGTTTATCACAACACAATTTCCATCGGTGGACTTACGTAGGGGACTAACCCATCCTACTCTTCTGACCATCAGGATGTCATTGTAACTTGAGTTTTCATACTCCGTGGAATTAGATAACCAATGACAAACCTTATTTTTTAGCTGGCCTGTAGGTTCTTGAAGGTTTCCCTGAAGCGGGGGGACATTGGTCAGTTTAACAACATATGGACAGCATTCGGGTGGTAGATCGAGGGTAGCCTAATCTGATTGTTCATCAGAATGGGCCTGGGCATTTGTCTGACAGGGCTGCCTTACTGGGCCGTTACCCTTTTGGTACGTTTTGGGACTCTGGTATTTAGACCTTGCATACCATCAGCGAGTTTGCTGTCAAGTGTGTGACTAGTGTGCTCAAGGATCCTGTTTTTATTGTGGGCTTTCCCCGTGGCAGTCCCTACCACCCCAACCGGTGCTAATGGTCCGTGCAGCTTGTTTTGGTTCCCCAGCCTGTTGTAGGTACCTACGGAGCCATGTGTCCCCCCCCCCCATGCTGGAACTGCCCAGATGTAGTACTATATCTTTTCCTAACCCTTCCAGAGCACATGTAACAGATTTTAATAGATTTTCCAAATTATATTCAAGCTTGTCAAGTCTATACAAAATTGGTTTAAGGTTTTTAGTTAATAGTTCTTCCAGCAAGTTTAATAGGATATCTGTGTCTTGTGATGGGCAGAGTAAGGTAACAAGTTGAGGTTCTTACACACTAGCTAGTGGTGCATGGGTGCTTTTAGTCCCTTGCAATAGGTCCAGCAGCTTTTTCTTGGACGTGGTATTAGCTCCAACTGAGGGTTCCAAATGTTTCAACTTCTTCTTTCTTTTGGCAGGAGGACCAGGTATCAGGGAAACTGAATGGGGGTGGGGGTGTTTTCTCGGGAGGTAGTGGTAATTCGATTAGGGATATGGCTGGGATTTGTGAGCTTTCCGGGACTCCTTTCTCAGTGGCTTCAAGCACCCCACCGGAACACTAAATCTTGGTTCAGGGTGGCAAGGGAGCTTCCCCTTAGGGATAACCGTTTTTCAACTGGCAAGATTTCTGTTTTTTTAATTATTTTTTTTTATCCTCATTTGCCTTTTTTCCGCCCAATACTCAGCGAACCCACCCTGGGCTTTTGCCAAGATTTCTGTGTCAATAGCAGAGGCAGCCTTTGTTAGGAAGCAATCAAGCGTGGAGTTTTGGAGAATCTTGGGGGTCTTGGGTGTCCCTTCCATGATCCCCTGTTACTTCCCTTTATCCATTTTGCAGCCAAGAGTTTACTTTACACGACAGAGGTCATCACTACAGATAGTGCGAGGCAATGCGTAGGAGAAACTCTAGCAAACCTCCAATAAGTCTTATTAAGACCAATTTACATTGCCAGGGAGCTCCCACAGGCACCAAAACAAGAACAGCAGGATCAAGAGAATAGGTCCAGCCCTGTCTCATCCGGGTTCTGATGGGCGCAGATGGGTCCGGGCGTGTCCTACGCTGTGGGAGCACTGTCCTGTATTTAAACACTTCCTAGTGCAAGCAGGGTGCGTCGGTGGTGGAGCCTCACCGCAAAGCAGTCTGGGGTCTTTGGTCCCAGCCTCCTCTGCAGCAGAAGTGGCAGTGATGTACTCTCCTGCTGCCCCCATGGTCAGGGATTGCAGCAGGGATTGCAGCAACAAGCTGCCAGGTACGGGCTCCCGCACTGCAGGAGCCCTATGCCGTATTTAAGTGCCTCCTGGCTCTGCCAGCATGTGTCGGTGGCAGCGCCTCACCGCAAAGCAGTCTGGGGGCAGTGGTCCAAGCCTCTCCCGCAGCAGTAGTTGCAGTGATGTACTGGCCCACAGCCCAGTATTGCAGCAGGGATTGCTGCAACAGCTGGAAGCTACAGGCAGTTAAATAGTCCAGATATGGAATTGGGAAGGCCGCTTACTATTTTTCAAGATGCATATAATATGGTTCCTCACGTTATCATTCAATTCATTTTATTTTCTGACTGTGCCCCTTTAAAGTAAATTTTTATTATGGGCAGTAGCGGCTGTCAGGGTACGGGATGGCGGGGAAACAAAATGTAAATAAAAAAAACACGTACCTTCTCACGCCCGCTGTCTCTCCTCAGCTTCATTTTCTGACGAGTTCTGGAAGCAGGAAGCACAAAGGCTCCCCTAAGTCAATCACAACACTGCAATGCAGCATTGTGATTGGTATGAGCGCTGCGGTTTTGTGCTCAAACTGGGACTATGAGCCTGTACATGCTCTCCACCAGCCTGTGCATCACAGCCTCGTGGGAAACTTGCCAAGTGTGCGTAACTGTCTGGCCGTCCCAAGACGGTCGGCTAAACCGTCATGTGCCCTTAAGTGCATGAACCACTCCTCTCCCTGTGGCACCAGCCCCGCTGTGCCCCAAACCAGCCCCACAGCTCCAAAAGATAACATAATAACATTGTTATTATCATTTTAGTTTTCCTATTTCCTGTCCTGAGAGCGGTGGGACAACGTCCCTCCCCCTTACTGGAGAAGCCGCCCCTGATAATGGGTGTGATTTGAAATGGGTAAAGAGGTCACTTTAAATGTTACTGAGATTTCCCAATTCCAGGCCTTAAAGTGCTGAGCTAACCCTCAGTTTAGAGTATACAGATGATGTTGGGCAAGAAAGGACTACTTTATATGAGACATAGCAGACACGTCCCTTAGATTAGATGAAACCTACTGGCTCAAGAGTCATCCACCAGCTGTGTGTATAATGTAAAAAGAAAAGCTACGTAGTACAGATAATGAAATAACCCCTCTTCAGTTAGGAAGAAATAGCTAGCAGCAAGTGCCCCGTAGCACCAAAGACAAAACAACAGCAGTTATTCTTTACCCAAGTTAGCACAGATTATCAGTAACATATCAGCGTTAACTCTATGTTGAATTTTCTTCATGATTTTTCTCACAAACCAGCCTGCAGTTTCTCTGAAATACACATTTTTGCCTCAAATACAAGCTTTTTTTTACAATTTCCCTAAATAATACTGGGGCATATTAGCATGAACCTCGTTAAAATTATTGCCCTTTTAGAAGCCCAGGTTAGATGTCCTGCACATCTAACCTGGGCTTTTATTGGAATTCTATAACGCATATTAGCAAGCCCATTATCGCTGTTTTAGCGGCAGTTTCCTGCTGCTAAAAAGGCGATCATTTTAACGAGGTTCTACTAATATGCCCCACTCTTTCTTTTCTTATGCCCCTGCTTGTCGTTTTCTGAAAAAGCTCACATTTTGCAAATGTGAATTCTTGTCTGTGGTTCAACATTTAATTCCCAAATGCCAGCTTTCCTTTTTAGTGAATACATGAGGTCGGGTCCCAGATACCAGCTGAACCATTTGTTGCTTGTAAAAGCTGCACATCTGATGCCATGGTTTTACTGTCTTTCATGCAGAAGACATCAGCCCATACCTCACTGCTCTGGGCATTCATGCCAACTCAATCACCCTTGAAGCACTGAAACCTAGTCTGAAAGAACTGGCCATTCGTTTGCTCTCGGGCTGAGCACGCTCACTGGAGTCTTGGCTATGCGGTCAGTGACAACTAGGGGTACGCCTAGCTTTCATAATTTGCTCCAGCAAAAATTATGTTAAATTGTGGTAAAATTACACAACATTACACAGAATTATGTGAGGAGCATAACCCAGCATTTAGCACAATTTTCTTAGCAAAATATGCACCCGCACGACCAAACCGGACCAAGTAACTCATAATTATGTTACTGGGCGTCATTGCATACTTTTCTGTAATTTTGCGTCAAAGGAGTATCTCACAATTACCAAAATGACTCTGATTACCCTGTTGTAATTCAAATTTCGCCCAAGCTTAGTGATGCCACTGCCTAAGGATTACATTGCAGGGCTACCACTGATGATGCAGTTCGTGACTGAGGCCGATAAAATAGAATAGACCTCTGAGGGACAGATTCAGGAACCTGTCACACGACACCGTGCAACACTAAGTTGCTGTGATTGCGTGAGGTAGCAGGAAAGCACTGTATCTACAGAGGTATGGCACTCTTCTCTCCTTTACCTAGTGCTGGAGCACCATCAGGCTGCTGAACGCCACGCACACAATTTTGCGCCTTTGTGCAAAGGTGTGTGCATGAGTCTAGCATAAGTTTTGTAGTGGACGGATGATGCCCATCCAGTCCAAAATACTATGCTCAGACTAACTATAAAACTTTTCCTACTTTGTATGTGTGTTGTACAGTGCAGCACACATGGAAAGTTGGAAAGGAGAAATAAAAGTATTTCTCCTTTTAACGCCTGCTGCAAAGTGGTGTTATTGTTTCAGCGCAAAACCCTATCTCCAATTGTTAGTAGATAGAGCATTGTACCAAAAAGCATGGGTGGCCGCCCATGTGATACCCACGTAATGCCCCCCTGATGCAGAGTAATGCAAGGTAGCGCTGAGCTACCCCACCCTGCAGGGGCGTAACACATGCCCCCGCAGCCCCCGCGTTGCAGGGGGGCCACATGCTCCAGGGGGGCCCATTGCTCCAGAGCCCACTCAGCAGAGGAAATTAATGGTGCGAAAGGCCGTGGTGCGCACGTCCAAGGGCTTAACCCTGTAGAGCGCTGCTGCAGAGTTGCATAGCAGGTTCTAGATTCAGGGATTCTAAGAGACAGAATCAGTGCTTGCATGAGAGTTCAGTGAGCTAGACACAGCCCAGGGGTGAGTTCACTGGCAGCAGCTCTTCTGACAAGGCCACTGGGACCTGGTATTGCCCAGAAATCCATAACTAGCCCTCTCCTAGTCATAGCCCAAGACTTGTGTGAACTCCTTGGCGCTGTGAGCTGCGTTGTTAACAGTGTCCTTCAGTGTCGCCTCAGAAGACACCCGTTGAAAGGATGTGGACTTCGGAGCCAAAGGCCTTTCTGCTCTCGGGGTTCAGAGGCGATACATCAGCGTCCGTGAGTCTGACCCTCACAAATCCTCATGAATAATGAATGTCCCTTTTTATGGTCTGGCTTGAAAGCGCAGCTGTCACCAGACAATTATTTGAGCATCACTAGAGAGGGACTATGGCTCCTTTGACATGTTGGGAGCCAGAAGTACATGTTTGCATTGGGCAAACGCTGTGTGCTTCCAGAAAAACATGCTTTCCCTCCACGCAGCTGTGATTGTTTTGTTTACTTATCCAGCTGGCTGAGCTTGAACTTTCAGGGGTACACACATGACATTGGGATGCTACTAAAATGTCTTAGATAAGTAAATAAATGATGTTTCCTTTCTCTGGCCGCTGCACAGGTGGGAGGGGGAAATCATTAACCTACATGGCTCGACAATGCGACTGTCGCCCGACCTTTTAACCGACACCAATATTAGTGTACAGTTCTTTGCTTCCACAGAAATATGCATTTATTCCCATGCTATATACTTGTGATGCTTCACATTACCATACAACATTCCTTTAAAACCAGACCTCTTGGCATTGCCAATGCTTGTTAATTATTCAAAGTAATGTATGCACATACACTATGCACATTTTACTCCTCTCCTTGATGTTCCAGTGATCTTGTGCCCGCACACGAAAACCCAATCTGACTTACTACTTCAAACACGAATGAGTCTCCTGTCTGCTTTTGTTTTAAATTTACAACCAGCTCTGCACAAGCATTATTAATAGACCCAGGCAGTGGGATTCCCGGTGAAGAGGCTCATAAAAGAGCCCGCAGCCATACACATGGGGTGGATAAAATCCATGCGGGTTCTGGTGGCTCAGTGGACTAACGCGTCCACTGTAGTTGTGTTTGACCTCTCAGTCACAGGTTCAAATCCCAGTGGGTTCACACAGTCTTTAATACTTCTGATGTCGATAAAATGAGTAACATTGAGTTGGGTAACAATAAACATCTGTTATTCAGCACCAAGATACCCTCGGGTGAACATGCGCTTTACAAATACACGTTACATCACAAACCACAAGGCATGCCAATACTTCCATCGCGACTGCCCAAACTAGGTGTTTCAAAGGCAGGGTGACGAGCCCTAATGTAACAACTTTCAGGCTCATGTCAACGTGATTAGTTTCAAGGATCTACCCTGCTTTGCTGGGACTACTTTGATATAGCATCTCGATTAACAAGACTGACAAGTTTAGTTTGTTATATGTCGAAATTGGTATGCGCACCACTTAGATAGCTCAATAGATTTGTTTAACGACTCTGGGGTCAAAGTGCAGTGCTACTGGTAAACAAGGATGCACTCATAAAGTGCCCTGCAGTGCTACTGGTAAACAAGGATGCACTCATAAAGTGCCCTGCAGAGCAACAGGTAAACAAGGATGTACTCACAAAGTACCCTGCAGAGCAACAGGTAAACAAGGATGTACTCACAAAGTGCCCTGAAGTGCTTCTGGTAAACAAGGATGTACTCACAAAGTGCCCTGCAGTGCAACTGGTAAACAAGGATGTACTCACAAAGTACCCTGCAGTGCTGCTGGTAAACAATGATGTACTCACAAAGTACCCTGCAGTGCTGCTGGTAAACAATGATGTACTCACAAAGTGCCCTGCAGCGCTACTGGTAAACAAGGATGCACTCATAAAGTGCCCTGCAGTGTTGCTGGTAAACAAGGATGCACTCATAAAGTGCCCTGCAGTGTTGCTGGTAAACAAGGATGCACTCATAAAGTGCCCTGCAGTGCTGCTGGTAAACAAGGATGTACTCACAAAGTGCCCTACAGTGCTGCTGGTAAACAATAATGTACTCACAAAGTACCCTGCAGTGCTGCTGGTAAACAATGATGTACTCACAAAATAACCTGCAGTGCCTCTGGTAAACAATGATGTACTCACAATGTGCCCTACAGTGCTGCTGGTAAACAATGATGTACTCACAAAGTGCCCTGCAGTGCTGCTGGTAAACAACGATGTACTCACAAAGTACCCTGCAGTGCTGCTGGTAAACAATGATGTACTCACAAAGTACCCTGCAGTGCTGCTGGTAAACAATGATGTACTCACAAAATACCCTGCAGTGCCTCTGGTAAACAATGATGTACTCACAAAGTGCCCTGCAGTGCTGCTGGTAAACAATGATGTACTCACAAAGTGCCCTGCAGTGCTGCTGGTAAACAACGATGTACTCACAAAGTACCCTGCAGTGCTGCTGGTAAACAATGATGTACTCACAAAGTACCATGCAGGGCTACTGGTAAACAAGGATGTACTCACAAAGTACCCTGCAGAGCAACAGGTAAACAAGGATGTACTCACAAAGTGCCCTGAAGTGCTTCTGGTAAACAAGGATGTACTCACAAAGTGCCCTGCAGTGCAACTGGTAAACAAGGATGTACTCACAAAGTACCCTGCAGTGCTGCTGGTAAACAATGATGTACTCACAAAGTACCCTGCAGTGCTGCTGGTAAACAATGATGTACTCACAAAGTGCCCTGCAGCGCTACTGGTAAACAAGGATGTACTCATAAAGTGCCCTGCAGTGTTGCTGGTAAACAAGGATGCACTCATAAAGTGCCCTGCAGTGCTGCTGGTAAACAAGGATGTACTCACAAAGTACCCTGCAGTGCTGCTGGTAAACAAGGATGTACTCACAAAGTGCCCTACAGTGCTGCTGGTAAACAATAATGTACTCACAAAGTACCCTGCAGTGCTGCTGGTAAACAATGATGTACTCACAAAATAACCTGCAGTGCCTCTGGTAAACAATGATGTACTCACAAAGTGCCCTACAGTGCTGCTGGTAAACAATGATGTACTCACAAAGTGCCCTGCAGTGCTGCTGGTAAACAACGATGTACTCACAAAGTACCCTGCAGTGCTGCTGGTAAACAATGATGTACTCACAAAGTACCCTGCAGTGCTGCTGGTAAACAATGATGTACTCACAAAATACCTTGCAGTGCCTCTGGCAAACAATGATGTACTCACAAAGCACCCTGCAGTGCTGCTGGTAAACAATGATGTACTCACACAGTGCCCTGCAGTGCTGCTGGTAAGCAAGGATGTACTCACAAAATACCCTGCAGTGCCTCTGGTAAACAATGATGTACTCACAAAGTACCCTGCAGTGCTGCTGGTAAACAATGATGTACTCACAAAGTACCCTGCAGTGCTGCTGGTAAACAATGATGTACTCACAAAATAACCTGCAGTGCTGCTGGTAAACAATGATGTACTCACAAAGTGCCCTACAGTGCTGCTGGTAAACAATGATGTACTCACAAAGTGCCCTGCAGTGCTGCTGGTAAACAACGATGTACTCACAAAGTACCCTGCAGTGCTGCTGGTAAACAATGATGTACTCACAAAGTACCCTGCAGTGCTGCTGGTAAACAATGATGTACTCACAAAATACCCTGCAGTGCCTCTGGTAAACAATGATGTACTCACAAAGCACCCTGCAGTGCTGCTGGTAAACAATGATGTACTCACACAGTGCCCTGCAGTGCTGCTGGTAAGCAAGGATGTACTCACAAAATACCCTGCAGTGCCTCTGGTAAACAATGATGTACTCACAAAGTACCCTGCAGTGCTGCTGGTAAACAATGATGTACTCACAAAATACCCTGCAGTGCCTCTGGTAAACAATGATGTACTCACAAAGTGCCCTGCAGTGCTGCTGGTAAACAATGATGTACTCACAAAGTGCCCTGCAGTGTTGCTGGTAAACAAGGATGCACTCATAAAGTACCCTGCAGTGCTGCTGGTAAACAATGATGTACTCACAAAGTGCCCTGCAGTGCTGCTGGTAAACAAGGATGCACTCACAAAGTGCCCTGCAGTGCCGCTGGTAAACAATGATGTACTCACAAAATACCCTGCAGTGCCCCTCGTAAACAATGATGTACTCACAAAGTACCCTGCAGTGCTGCTGGTAAACAATGATGTACTCACAAAGTACCCTGCAGTGCTGCTGGTAAACAATGATGTACTCACAAAGTGCCCTGCAGTGCCTCTGGTAAACAATGATGTACTCACAAAGTACCCTGCAGTGCTGCTGGTAAACAAGGATGTACTCACAAAGTGCCCTGCAGTGCCGCTGGTAAACAATGATGTACTCACAAAGTACCCTAGAGTGCTGCTGGTAAACAATGATGTACTCACAAAGTACCCTGCAGTGCTGCTGGTAAACAATGGTGTACTCACAAAATACCCTGCAGTGCCTCTGGTAAACAATGATGTACTCACAAAGTGCCCTGCAGTGCTGCTGGTAAACAATGATGTATTCACAAAGTACCCTGCAGTGCTGCTGGTAAACAATGATGTACTCACAAAATACCCTGCAGTGCCTCTGGTAAACAATGATGTACTCACAAAGTGCCCTGCAGTGCTGCTGGTAAACAATGATGTACTCACAAAGTGCCCTGCAGTGTTGCTGGTAAACAATGATGTACTCAAAAAGTACCCTGCAGTGCTGCTGGTAAACAATGATGTACTCACAAAGTACCCTGCAGTGCTGCTGGTAAACAATGATGTACTCACAAAATACCCTGCAGTGCCTCTGGTAAACAATGATTTACTCAAAAAGTGCCCTGCAGTGCTGCTGGTAAACAATGACGTACTCACAAAGTAACCTGCAGTGCTGCTGGTAAACAATGATGTACTCACACAGTGCCCTGTAGTGCTGCTGGTAAACAAGGATGTACTCACAAAATACCCTGCAGTGCCTCTGGTAAACAATGATGTACTCACAAAGTACCCTGCAGTGCTGCTGGTAAACAATGATGTACTCACAAAGTACCCTGTAGTGCTGCTGGTAAACAATGATGTACTCATAAAGTGCCCTGCAGTGCTGCTGGTAAACAATGATGTACTCACAAAGTGCCCTGCAGTGCTGCTGGTAAACAATGATGTACTCACAAAGTACCCTGCAGTGCTGCTGGTAAACAAGGATGTACTCATAAAGTGCCCTGCAGTGCTGCTGGTAAACAATGATGTACTCACAAAGTGCCCTGCAGTGCTGCTGGTAAACAATGATGTACTCACAAAATATCCTGCAGTGCTACTGGTAAACAAGGATACACTCATAAAGTGCCCTGCAGTGCTGCTGGTAAACAATGATGTACTTACAAAGTACCCTGCAGTGCTGCTGGTAAACAATGATGTACTCACAAAGTGCCCTGCAGTGCTGCTGGAAAACAATGATGTACTCACAAAATACCTTGCAGTGCTACTGGTAAACAAGGATGCACTTCTAAAGTGCCCTGCAGTGCTGCTGGTAAACAATGATGTACTCACAAAGTACCCTGCAGTGCTGCTGGTAAACAATGATGTACTCACAAAGTGCCCTGCAGTGCTGCTGGAAAACAATGATGTACTCACAAAATACCTTGCAGTGCTACTGGTAAACAAGGATGCACTCATAAAGTGCCCTGCAGTGCTGCTGGTAAACAATGATGTACTCACAAAGTGCCCTGCAGTGCAGCGGGTAAACAATGATGTACTCACAAAATACCCTGCAGTGCCTCTGGTAAACAATGATGTACTCACAAAGTACCCTGCAGTGCTGCTGGTAAACAATGATGTACTCACAAAATACCCTGCAGTGCCTCTGGTAAACAATGATGTACTCACAAAGTACCCTGCAGTGCTGCTGGTAAACAATGATGTCCTCACAAAATACCCTGCAGTGACTCTGGTAAACAATGATGTACTCACAAAGTACCCTGCAGTGCTGCTGGTAAACAAGGATGTAGTCACAAAGCACCCTGCAGTGCTGCTGGTATACAAGGATGTACTCACAAAATACCCTGCAGTGCTGCTGGGAAACAAGGATGTAGTCACAAAGCACCCTGCAGTGCTGCTGGTATACAAGGATGTACTCACAAAATACCCTGCAGTGCTGCTGGGAAACAAGGATGTACTCACAAAGTACCCTGCAGTGCTGCTGGTAAACAAGGATGTACTCCCAAAGTACCCTGAAGTGCTGCTGGTAAACAAGGATGTAGTCACAAAGTACCCTGCAGAGCTACTGGTAAACGAGGATGTACTCCCAAAGTACCCTGAAGTGCTGCTGGTAAACAAGGATGTACTCACTAAATACCCTGCAGTGATACTGGTAAACAAGGATGTACTCCCAAAGTACCCTGAAGTGCTGCTGGTAAACAAGGATGTAGTCAAAAAGTACCCTGCAGAGCTACTGGTAAACAAGGATGTACTCCCAAAGTACCCTGAAGTGCTGCTGGTAAACAAGGATGTACTCACTAAATACCCTGCAGTGATACTGGTAAACAAGGATGTACTCACAAAGTACCCTGCAGTGCTGCTGGTAAACAAGGATGTACTCCCAAAGTACCCTGAAGTGCTGCTGGTAAACAAGGATGTAGTCACAAAGTACCCTGCAGAGCTACTGGTAAACAAGGATGTACTCCCAAAGTACCCTGAAGTGCTGCTGGTAAACAAGGATGTACTCACTAAATACCCTGCAGTGATACTGGTAAACAAGGATGTACTCCCAAAGTACCCTGAAGTGCTGCTGGTAAACAAGGATGTAGTCACAAAGTACCCTGCAGAGCTACTGGTAAACAAGGATGTACTCCCAAAGTACCCTGCAGTGCTGCTGGTAAACAAGGATGTAGTCACAAAGCACCCTGCAGTGCTGCTGGTATACAAGGATGTACTCACAAAATACCCTGCAGTGCTGCTGGAAAACAAGGATGTAGTCACAAAGCACCCTGCAGTGCTGCTGGTATACAAGGATGTACTCACAAAATACCCTGCAGTGCTGCTGGGAAACAAGGATGTACTCACAAAGTACCCTGCAGTGCTGCTGGTAAACAAGGATGTACTCCCAAAGTACCCTGAAGTGCTGCTGGTAAACAAGGATGTAGTCACAAAGTACCCTGCAGAGCTACTGGTAAACAAGGATGTACTCCCAAAGTACCCTGAAGTGCTGCTGGTAAACAAGGATGTACTCACTAAATACCCTGCAGTGATACTGGTAAACAAGGATGTACTCCCAAAGTACCCTGAAGTGCTGCTGGTAAACAAGGATGTAGTCACAAAGTACCCTGCAGAGCTACTGGTAAACAAGGATGTACTCCCAAAGTACCCTGAAGTGCTGCTGGTAAACAAGGATGTACTCCCAAAGTACCCTGCAGAGCTACTAGTAAACAAGGATGTACTCCCAAAGTACCCTGAAGTGCTGCTGGTAAACAAGGATGTACTCCCAAAGTACCCTGAAGTGCTGCTGGTAAACAAAGATGTACTCACAAAGTACCCTGCAGAGCTACTGGCAAACAAGGATGTACTCTCAAAGTACCCTGGAGTGCTGCTGGTAAACAAGGATGTACTCACAAAGTACCATGCAGAGCTACTGGTAAACAAGGATGTAATCCCAAAGTACCCTGAAGTGCTGCTGGTAAACAGGAATGTACTCACAAAGTACCCAACAGTGCTGCTGGTAAACAGGGATGTACTCACAAAGTGCCCTGCAGTGCTGCTGTTAAACAACAATGTACTCACAAAATACCCTGCAGTGCCTCTGGTAAACAATGATGTACTCACAAAGTGCCCTGCAGTGCTGCTGGTAAACAATGATGTACTCACAAAGTGCCCTGCAGTGTTGCTGGTAAACAATGATGTACTCAAAAAGTACCCTGCAGTGCTGCTGGTAAACAATGATGTACTCACAAAGTACCCTGCAGTGCTGCTGGTAAACAATGATGTACTCACAAAATACCCTGCAGTGCCTCTGGTAAACAATGATTTACTCAAAAAGTGCCCTGCAGTGCTGCTGGTAAACAATGACGTACTCACAAAGTAACCTGCAGTGCTGCTGGTAAACAATGATGTACTCACACAGTGCCCTGTAGTGCTGCTGGTAAACAAGGATGTACTCACAAAATACCCTGCAGTGCCTCTGGTAAACAATGATGTACTCACAAAGTACCCTGCAGTGCTGCTGGTAAACAATGATGTACTCACAAAGTACACTGTAGTGCTGCTGGTAAACAATGATGTACTCATAAAGTGCCCTGCAGTGCTGCTGGTAAACAATGATGTACTCACAAAGTGCCCTGCAGTGCTGCAGGTAAACAATGATGTACTCACAAAGTACCCTGCAGTGCTGCTGGTAAACAAGGATGTACTCTTAAAGTGCCCTGCAGTGCTGCTGGTAAACAATGATGTACTCACAAAGTGCCCTGCAGTGCTGCTGGTAAACAATGATGTACTCACAAAATATCCTGCAGTGCTACTGGTAAACAAGGATGCACTCATAAAGTGCCCTGCAGTGCTGCTGGTAAACAATGATGTACTTACAAAGTACCCTGCAGTGCTGCTGGTAAACAATGATGTACTCACAAAGTGCCCTGCAGTGCTGCTGGAAAACAATGATGTACTCACAAAATACCTTGCAGTGCTACTGGTAAACAAGGATGCACTTCTAAAGTGCCCTGCAGTGCTGCTGGTAAACAATGATGTACTCACAAAGTACCCTGCAGTGCTGCTGGTAAACAATGATGTACTCACAAAGTGCCCTGCAGTGCTGCTGGAAAACAATGATGTACTCACAAAATACCTTGCAGTGCTACTGGTAAACAAGGATGCACTCATAAAGTGCCCTGCAGTGCTGCTGGTAAACAATGATGTACTCACAAAGTGCCCTGCAGTGCTGCGGGTAAACAATGATGTACTCACAAAATACCCTGCAGTGCCTCTGGTAAACAATGATGTACTCACAAAGTACCCTGCAGTGCTGCTGGTAAACAATGATGTACTCACAAAATACCCTGCAGTGCCTCTGGTAAACAATGATGTACTCACAAAGTACCCTGCAGTGACTCTGGTAAACAATGATGTACTCACAAAGTACCCTGCAGTGCTGCTGGTAAACAAGGATGTAGTCACAAAGCACCCTGCAGTGCTGCTGGTATACAAGGATGTACTCACAAAATACCCTGCAGTGCTGCTGGGAAACAAGGATGTAGTCACAAAGCACCCTGCAGTGCTGCTGGTATACAAGGATGTACTCACAAAATACCCTGCAGTGCTGCTGGGAAACAAGGATGTACTCACAAAGTACCCTGCAGTGCTGCTGGTAAACAAGGATGTACTCCCAAAGTACCCTGAAGTGCTGCTGGTAAACAAGGATGTAGTCACAAAGTACCCTGCAGAGCTACTGGTAAACGAGGATGTACTCCCAAAGTACCCTGAAGTGCTGCTGGTAAACAAGGATGTACTCACTAAATACCCTGCAGTGATACTGGTAAACAAGGATGTACTCCCAAAGTACCCTGAAGTGCTGCTGGTAAACAAGGATGTAGTCAAAAAGTACCCTGCAGAGCTACTGGTAAACAAGGATGTACTCCCAAAGTACCCTGAAGTGCTGCTGGTAAACAAGGATGTACTCACTAAATACCCTGCAGTGATACTGGTAAACAAGGATGTACTCACAAAGTACCCTGCAGTGCTGCTGGTAAACAAGGATGTACTCCCAAAGTACCCTGAAGTGCTGCTGGTAAACAAGGATGTAGTCACAAAGTACCCTGCAGAGCTACTGGTAAACAAGGATGTACTCCCAAAGTACCCTGAAGTGCTGCTGGTAAACAAGGATGTACTCACTAAATACCCTGCAGTGATACTGGTAAACAAGGATGTACTCCCAAAGTACCCTGAAGTGCTGCTGGTAAACAAGGATGTAGTCACAAAGTACCCTGCAGAGCTACTGGTAAACAAGGATGTACTCCCAAAGTACCCTGCAGTGCTGCTGGTAAACAAGGATGTAGTCACAAAGCACCCTGCAGTGCTGCTGGTATACAAGGATGTACTCACAAAATACCCTGCAGTGCTGCTGGGAAACAAGGATGTAGTCACAAAGCACCCTGCAGTGCTGCTGGTATACAAGGATGTACTCACAAAATACCCTGCAGTGCTGCTGGGAAACAAGGATGTACTCACAAAGTACCCTGCAGTGCTGCTGGTAAACAAGGATGTACTCCCAAAGTACCCTGAAGTGCTGCTGGTAAACAAGGATGTAGTCACAAAGTACCCTGCAGAGCTACTGGTAAACAAGGATGTACTCCCAAAGTACCCTGAAGTGCTGCTGGTAAACAAGGATGTACTCACTAAATACCCTGCAGTGATACTGGTAAACAAGGATGTACTCCCAAAGTACCCTGAAGTGCTGCTGGTAAACAAGGATGTAGTCACAAAGTACCCTGCAGAGCTACTGGTAAACAAGGATGTACTCCCAAAGTACCCTGAAGTGCTGCTGGTAAACAAGGATGTACTCCCAAAGTACCCTGCAGAGCTACTAGTAAACAAGGATGTACTCCCAAAGTACCCTGAAGTGCTGCTGGTAAACAAGGATGTACTCCCAAAGTACCCTGAAGTGCTGCTGGTAAACAAAGATGTACTCACAAAGTACCCTGCAGAGCTACTGGCAAACAAGGATGTACTCTCAAAGTACCCTGGAGTGCTGCTGGTAAACAAGGATGTACTCACAAAGTACCATGCAGAGCTACTGGTAAACAAGGATGTACTCCCAAAGTACCCTGAAGTGCTGCTGGTAAACAGGAATGTACTCACAAAGTACCCAACAGTGCTGCTGGTAAACAGGGATGTACTCACAAAGTGCCCTGCAGTGCTGCTGTTAAACAACAATGTACTCACAAAGTGCCCTGAAGTGCTTCTGGTAAACAAGGATGTACTCACAAAGTGCCCTGCAGTGCTGCTGGTAAACAATGATGTACTCACAAAATACCCTGCAGTGCCTCTGGTAAACAATGATGTACTCACAAAGTACCCTGCAGTGCTGCTGGTAAACAATGATGTACTCACAAAACACCCTGCAGTGCCTCTGGTAAACAATGATGTACTCACAAAGTGCCCTGCAGTGCTGCTGGTAAACAATGACGTACTCACAAAGTACCCTGCAGTGCTGCTGGTAAACAATGATGTACTCACATAGTGCCCTGCAGTGCTGCTGGTAAACAATGATGTACTCACAAAGTGCCCTGCAGAGCTACTGGTAAACAAGGATGTACTCACAAAGTGCCCTACAGTGCTGCTGTTAAACAAGGATGTATACTTGACCTCACACTCTCAAAAGTGCACACACGAGATCTGGACAGAGGATTCCTTTGGTCCCCAGAGAGGCCAGGGTACATAACAGCACATGTCTGTGCTGGTGACCTGAGAATCTGTGCCCTTGGACCTCTAGGATTGCAGCCAGGGTTGTACCCTTTAGTGACCATTGCAGCAGGAAAAACCTTCCAAATAAGTGAAGCAAACACAGGTCATGGTAATCAGCGAAGCCAGATGTAGCACTGGGAGGGATCTGAAAGGCTAAGATTGAAGGAATTAATGCCTGGAGATGCTCTGGGAGTGTAGGAGACAAGATAATAAATTGTCTCGAGTCTTTTAATGCCAGTAAACAACCTGCAGTCGAGCGTGTTAATGCTCTCAATTGATTCCAATTGAATTATGGGGGGCCTGGCCTTCCCCCCCAACAATAAGGGCTTACAAGGGAAGAGTGATATCCGGATTAATCCATAGAACCTGCATGTGAGTGAAGAATGCGGAGGACATTCTGATTCAACGCAGGATGAAATGTTGAGACTCCTCGCCAGGCTGTCAATCAACCCCCGGAGGAGGGAGTCACTCGAGCAATGCATCCATCTCAGGGGCTCTGCTCTGCAGCTCGGGGTCCTTGAGGGCCGCTCCACAGACACACATCCGGCAAAGAGCAGCTTCCTGCTGAGACCTGCAGGGACTCCCACCCCTGCCTGCATCACCCTCGTGGCCGGATGCAGAGTCTACAGAAGCACGAGGACAGGAAGGGAGGGGAGGGCAGGGTGAGAGGCATTCTTTACCGTGATCCCAAGATATGCCATCCCATCCCAGATACACTGGGATACATCAATTCTCCACTTCGAGCAGCCAGTCTGTAGAGTGTAAAACGCCGCCTGGTGGACCATTTCTGAAGAAGCGCAGCGACCACCCTCTTGTCTCCTGCTCCCACCCACAACTGCCCGATTTATTTATTTATTTTTAAAGTTTTATATAGCGCGAACAAGATCCCGAAGGATATCAGAGCGCTTTACAATAAGTTGGTGGAGAGGACAAAATGAAATATACACACCAATTGTGAAGAAAAAAACACAATGACAAACAGTAAACAATGGTACACAAAGAGTTTTTGAATGTGAAATAAGAGTTATGCAATACAGCCAATCTGCAGTGTTTTGAGTCTGCTCGAGCGCTGCATGGCAAATGACACTATTATGTCTGGTTTGGGTGCTATTCTTATGCTCCTTCCTTCCAGTCTCTGCAGTGCTGAAAACTTTTACTCACTGCAGAGTGTGGGGGGTCCCAGTGAGGGGGCATTCATTTCAGAAACCACTGCATATGTCACTCAGCGCCCTCACAATACTCTGCAGTGATTGCAGGAAACTGGCGCTCTATACTACACCAAAATGAGATATAGTGTGTATAGAGAACAGGTGACCCCAGAGGTAGGTAGAGGTTAAAGTTAGATAGAACCTCACTCTCTATTTGTAGTAGAGTGGTCGAGCAGTAAGGCAGTATCAGAGGACAGTGATAAGCATTTGATGTACCCACTCACTCAGCAAATTAATTCACACAACTGAACTCTAGGCCAATTGTTTTTGTATAAAAAAATATACAGTTATTTTTCATTTAGAACCAAGCAAGCCTGGCACAGGTAAGCATTAAATACTTTACAGTAATAAGTTGCTGAATGTAGAACAGTTTGAAAATGCAATAGGAATTGTACTTTGTTTGATTTACAGGGGATGCAGTAGGGTGCAACACTTAGCGAATACAGTACATTGAAATTAATAGGCTTTTTCAGTAAATTACAGGTAAGTTACTTTTTACGTTACTTTTCTAACTCAGTGCTGGATACCTAGATCCAGCACTGGGACATTTTCTGCAAACAGGTAAGTAAATAAGGTTTGGTTATTCGTGCGATTTTTAAAGAATATATTTAGATTTCAAAACTCCACACTTAAAAACTTTTTGGAAGAAAGATGGAAAGGAGGAAAAACAGGTTATTGGTGCACAGGTCAGTTTTCGCCTGTGAGAGTTAAGGTTTGGGGGTTAGACTCAGGGGTCCCCCAGGGTCAGTGATGCATTCTTGTTACACCCTCAGCTGCACTAGGGCGGCCGGGTGCAGAGTGCTGAGGCCCAATGTTATCCACCAATAGGGGATATGGGGCCTCTGGTTGGTGGATGCTGGCAAGCAGGCCACTGGGTTGTGGGAGCAAAAATCCTAGGGTTTAGGACAGGGCAAATGGAGAAACAAAGTTGCACAAAAGGTGCACCCTCAGCGGCACTAGGGCAGCCGGGTGCAGGGTGCTGTTTTGAGGTTGAATGCCCAGTTGTTTTCAATGGAGAACCTCCGGTTTGCAAAAGCACTGCAGGCAGGGAGACGAAGGACTTATGGGTGTGACCACCACTTTGAGAGGTAAGTTGGGAAGTTAAGGGTTGGTTAAGCACCGTTGGTTTGGGCTAAGCATGGGCCGAAAATCCGTTTCGCTCGCGGATTTTGCGATTTTCGGTAAATTCGCAATCCGCGAGATTCGCAAATCTACCGCAAAATCCGCAAATCCGCGAGCAGCGGATTTTATGGCTTGCTCGCACTGTTCGCGTGAGTTCGCGGCTTCCCAGTACAACTTCGCGCCCCGCGAATAAGTGCTAAATTGCAGAAATACGATCTTAGCAAAACTGAAACTACTTACCAGGTTCAAAAGTTCAGGCTCATCATTAGTAGCCATTTCCTGTAGTGCTTCCTGAGGGGCCCCTCCAGAGTTCAGTTGCCAGTTGCAACTATTATGTGACCCTGCTCTGAACCTCAGAATAGTTACACATATGCCACAAAGGTCCTGAATTACAGCTAAGGGAGACAAGCAGGAGCCAGGCTGGAAGTTCAAATCCATTAATCAACCCCTAATTCATTATTGTCAGTTGGGGCAGGGCAGGTGTTGTAACTAAGTTTGCAACAATGAAAGCACTTAGCAAGTGCAAAAGATCACTAATCAGGAAGCACTAAGGAAGCAGGTGCCAGCTAAAAAAATATTCTGTGACACATTAATCAGCCCCAAATTAATTCAGGTCACTTGAGGCAGGGAAGGTGTGCTTTGCTTTGCCACAATAATGTAAAACTGGACAACCAGAGGGTGCTGTGATGAAACAGAGGGTGGCATGGGTGGGCCAGAGGGTGGCATGAGTAGTCAGAGAGTGGCAGTGGTGACAGAGAGTGGCAAACACAAAAAAAAAAATCCGCAAATTCGCGAGAATTCGCGGATTTTGCGGATTGCGAGTTCGCAAATCCGCAAAATTTGCGAACGCGAGATTCGCAAAATTCGCCCATGCTTAGTTTGGGCACACAAGGCCGTGGGGCGTCGGGTGCAGGGGTGCCTTTTGGGGTCGGATCTTCTTACCAGCTCTGGGTCACGGTCAGGGGGACTTTCTGGGTTTAGGCTGCAGGCATCGGCTGGAGGCTTGAGGCAGTTCAGGGGTCGCCAGATCTTGGGTCAGGATCACCGGGTGATCTCGTGGTGGTTTTCCACTTGAGCTCGGGCCGGGTTGGGCGGGTGCAGAGTGGGCTGGATTTGTGGTATCTGGCTGTTGCCACAGGTTGCAGTTGAACACATCCGGTGTTCATGGGAGAAGCAGCCTTTGGAAGTGAAGGCAGGCAGGTCCTCCGGGGTTTTTGAGGTTGCTGGCTGCAGGAGACACCGGGATTTCACAGGAGCAGTTTCGAGGGGAGACAGGGCATCTTCCTCTTGTTAGCTGGCTGCACGGCTGTTCAGGCCTTCTTCTTCTTTTCTTCTTGTTGTTCCTGGATCTGAAGAAGCAATGTTCAGGGTGCCCCCTAAATACTAGATTTAGGGGCGTTACAGGTAGGTAGAGGGCAGGGACCAATCGGTCTCTTCCCTCGGGTGGGTATACTCCCTATTATGCCACCCTCCAGTGGGAGGGGGCGTGAACCTGTCCCTAGTTGGATGGGTCTCCCCATCCTCAAGATGGTGGGGAGTTGTGGAATTGTGCTTCACCTCGCCTCCCCCACCTGAGAGGTGGAGTTGGCAGAGGTGGGCACACCTATCTCCTCACTTGTTTTTCCCACCATTTCTCCCACCCAAAGTGGGGGACAGAACCAGTAGGGACTAGTTGCTGAAAGCAGCAAGTGGTCTGGGGAAGCTCACTAAGGTGGCAAGCCTTTGAAGCTTCCTCTTCCTGAACCCTTCCCATCCTGGGAGAGGGGACTTGTCATCTCGTCCCAGGATGTGCATTGTTTCAGGCCCCCGAGAGCAGCAGGCTCTCAACCAAGGGGTCCAGAAACATGTGTGTTCATGGCAGCCTAAGCAGCCACTCAGTTGGGACACTAGAGGTGGGTTAGTTTTCAGGGGGCATCTCTGAGATGCGCTCTGTGTGCATTTTTCATTAAATACCACAATGTTATCAATGTGGGTTTAATGTGCTGAGAAGTTTGATACAAAACTTCTCAGGTTTTATTGTAGCCATTATGCTGCAGAGTTCGTAATGACAAACTCCCAGCACCATATACTCTTAATGGCAGCACTGCACTTACAATGTCTAAGAATGGATTTAGACACTGTAGGGGTACAGGGCTTATGCACCTGTACACTCACTGCTGGTATAGTGCACCCAGCTAGAGGGGTGACTGATCTAAGCCAAGGCAGTGTTTTGTGGGCATTGCACAGAGGGATATGTGCCATGTTGAGTCTGCACTTTGTTCTGCACCAAAATATGCAGCCTGCAAAGGCAGTGTGTGAGTGTCATGGTACAGGACCTCTAAGGGTGGTCACAGTGCCCTGGGTACCTGTGGTACCATTTACCAGGGGCTGACCTGTGGCAAGAGATACCAATTGGGTTAGTTTTGGGGAAAGAACACATGCCCTGGGAACCTGATTGGCAGGGACCCAGGGCACACCAAGTAAACGTGCCGACTGGCGAGGAGCTCACTTAGAGAGCTCCGCTGGCTGAGGATTGAATATTCAGTATATCCCCGTTAGTCCCAATGGCAATTCTACCAGACTCAAAGAGAAACATGTTGTAACATCGCCCGCTTCATTACCAACTACTTTAAACTCTGTTTCGTACCTCAGCATCATCTGGATGGGTAGAGAAGTTTGGAGCCAGCGAACATCGTCGACCTACGAAGATGGTGGCATGAAGAATCGGAGGAGACAAGGAGACACCCACATTCGTCCAAGATCTTCTGCAGGTCTGGGCAGGATAGGGAGGGAGACCCCATTGTCTGCAGACTGCTTGGATTGCAAGTGTCATTGTCGACGGGGCCGGATCGTAAGTTACGATCTTACACAGGGGTGGGTCCTGTGGTAGTTTTCAAGCCTTGATCCCCCACCCTCGAGCATGGACGAGCTCGGCGACATGATACAGGGCCACTGATTTCAGGGTCTTGGTGCAGCATCCACCTGGTGAGCCTCCCCCTTGCTAGAAATGGCTCTGAGCACCCCGAACTGTGCCGACGAGCCTCGGTTGCTATGAAGTTGCTTCCTCCTCCTGCCGCCATGAACCTGGACACAGGACAGACTGGAGGGCTGCTGGCTGGACATAGTACAGAGCTCCTAAGACCGGGATGGTGAGCTTAGGTGCACTACCAGCTGAAAACCGCCCCTGCCGGTTATTGTGCCGAGCTCCCTAGACAGCAACGGGGAGCCTGGGTCTTGTTGAGACGTACACCTCCCCTCTGCCTCTGAGTCCCGGGAGTCGGGACGGGCTTGTGGGCTCTGACTGGACTTTGCTCCAGAGTCATATAGTGTTCCTCGGGTCCTCGCGTCGGGAGTGCCTTGCCCCTACAGCTGATTCCTTGGGCGCTGGGATGGACCGAAGGCTGATCTGCCGCATTTTGCTATTAAAGTGCTGCATGTGCTGGCCGTAGCCCTTGGTCTGGTCGAGCCGACCCGAGGGTGGGGGACAGCTCCTGACACAGGGCATCTGACTCCTTGTCCAGGGATTGCGATCTAGTTCGATTCCTCCCTAATAAGTCATGGCAGCATGACGACCCGCCTCTGCCCTGGTGGTTGTGCTGTCTGGATGGGCCAAAAACAGATTTGTTTCCTAGCATGCATTGCTGCTCCTGTCGATTGGTAAGACCTCTCCTGGATGGAGCCGGAGACACTTGCATGTTAACAGAGGTGCTGCGCACCCTCGGTCTGTGAATCCCTGTGGTCTTGGTTTCCTCCCACGCTACTTTCCCCGTTTTTGCATTGCTCTGTAGGAGTCTTGGATTTGTGATTTGATGACTTGGCAGTATACAGCAGAATGAGCCACCTCGGTTTTAACCCACCAGCAAGTGTGGCTGGTCCTTCAGGGTTCTGCATGCTGCAGATTGCTGTCGAACTTTTGATCTTGTATTGTTTTACGGGACCATCCCGGGGTTTTTGATTTTACCCTTGATGCCTATCTTGTTTTGTCTTTAACACTCTACAGTCACCATTTAGTCCCACTACTGCTGACTTTTTAAAGACACCCCTACCCCCTGTACTCAATGCTCTGCTGGACAGTGAAATAAAAAAAAGGACATTCTCCATCCTACATCTTTGGTGGCCATCTTGGAGTGGAGACCCTCTCCCTGCCCATGACTGTGCTGTTGGCCCGCTGTATTAGTTATTATCGATGAAAGTAATACTCCCAGAGAATGTGCCAGTTTCTCCTCTGCCTTTTAATCTTGTGTAATCATGTGTATCTTGACAGCCCTCTATAATTAATGCTGAAACTCTTTATTGTCCTATCCCATTCTGAAAGACTGGTCGGAGACTTGGTAAAGCAACCCGACCCTGAACATTCCGTTCTCTATGTTCCCTTGAGCTTATTCTAAGTCCCTGGTGACCCACTCTCATTTTAGATCCCTGAGTAACATCTATGTACTGTAATGGTATTTACACTGGTGTCCTCTATTATTGATGCCTAAGTCCTTTACCGTCCAATCCCAGTTAGCAAGACTGGCCTGAGATATGGGCCCACATGCATCAATATCGGCTTTTGCGATTTCTAAATTGCGAAAAATAGCGATTCGCAATTTAGAAATCGCAAAAGCCTATGTATGATTATTTTTTCATTTTTTATGCAATTCGGTAAAAATCGCTATTTTTACCGAATCGCATAAAAAAATGCGATTTTCAAATTGCGAATTCGCAATTCCCATTCATTCCTATGGGCCAAAATGCCCATAGGAATGAATGGGAATTGCGAATTCGCAATTTGAAATCGCAATTCATCAATCCATTTCAAGGGTGGAGAGGGGTGTCTAAATGACCCCCCCTGCACCCATGAAATGTACTTTTCAGTAGAAGTTACATACACACATGTCCTAAGGACATGTGTGTCTGTAATTTAACAGTTTAAAAAATGCATTTTTGTGCGTTTTTAAACAATTTCGCATATTACCACGAGGTTGAACTTCGTGGTAATTTGCACCTCCAATTTGAAAAATCGCACATTTTTTGGAAATGATGCATAGCATTTAAGAAATCGCAAAATTGCGATTTCTTATATGCTATCGCAATTTTAGAAATCGCAAAAAAGTTGCGATTTCTAAAATAGCATGATGCATCCCAAACAGCACTTTTGGAATCGCAAACGGCCAATTTTAAGGAATCGCACCGTTTGCGACTCCAAAAATGCTTGATGCATGTGGGCCTTTGAAACTTGGCCTGACCTTGAGCATGTTGCTCTCAGTGTTATAGTCTATCCTACACTTTGAATGCTTCAACGTTTCTTTAATAGCTGCTGGATAATCTGTATCTTAGTTGGAATCGCTCCGAGATGTTTTTAACTTAATGCGCTATGTATTCCCAAAATCATCTACCCCACTGTGACACTTTTATATTTTTTATGGTTCCTTTCCCGCTGCTTGACAATCTGTAATTTTCTTTTTGGAATTGCTGTTGATTGTTTTTAACCTAATGGACTACATGCTTCCAAATTGATCTGCCGCACTTTGATGCTTCTGTTTCAAATATTTCTCTGCATGCTGCTAGCTCATCTGCATTGTTAACCTAATACGCTATGTGCACTTAAAGTGATCGACCTCATTTTGATGCTTGTATATTTTAAATGTTTCTCCCCCCCAAACTACCTCATCCTGATCTCAAATTGCCTTGAATGTTGAACCGCTCTACCTGGCATCCTAATTCACCCTGTACTACTCATCTTTTTCCCACGGACAGGACCCCTAACTTCCCGGGGAAAAAACATCATTGTGATCCTGCATATCTCCCCGGTCTCCTCGAAATCTTGATCTCTCCCCCCTCGCTTAGGCCTATTCCCCCCCCCCCCCCCCCCTACTTGGTTTACAACAGCGACGCCGCACTTGGTTTACAGCAGTGACTCCCCAAGTCGCTCTTATTACTCTTCATACCCCCTTCCTCACACACCCTAATCTTTTTCTAACATCCTAGCCTTGCCCCCCACACACCCCTATCTCTCCTCCTGACCCAGCACTCTCCAGACATGGCCCGACTCATGAACCATCCTATACCCCTCCAATCTTTCAAAGAATGGCACGAAAAATGTCAAGCACAAACTACTTACTCGTCACCCAGAAACCTTAATAATCGATACCTTCCTTAGTCTCACCTCTCCCATTAAATCGAATTACATTTTCTTCACCCAACGCCCCTCTAAATAGAAAAGTACTTTCCTCCGCCACCTTAAAATCTCTAAATCTACTAACATGGGGGGACTGACCAGAGGAGTAAAATTGTGTACCTGATTGCCAAGGACCACGAGAGCGTTGCTGTGTCGCCGCTGGAGGCGGAGCCCCTGTGGGTGTACCGCGCCGGTCTTTCATCGGACCGAGAGGGTTAGTGAACTACCCTTCCCAGCTGCTCTGCAACCAGGAAGAGGAGGCGGGACCCGAGAGCGCGCTGCAGGCGCTTAAATTCGACGAGCCCCACCGGCAGAGCGGGGGACTGACCAGAGGAGTAAAATTGTGTACCTGATTGCCAAGGACCACGAGAGCGTTGCTGTGTCGCCGCTGGAGGTGGAGCCCCTGGGGGTGTACCGCGCCGGTCTTTCATCGGACCGAGAGGGTTAGTGAACTACCCTTCCCAGCTGCCCTGCAACCAGGAAGAGGAGGCGGGACCCGAGAGCGCGCTGCAGGCGCTTAAATTCGATGAGCCCCACCGGCAGAGCGGGGGACTCACCAGAGGAGTAAAATTGTGTACCTGATTGCCAAGGACCATGAGAGCGTTGCTGTGTCGCCGCTGGAGGCGGAGCCCCTGTGGGTGTACCGCGCCGGTCTTTCATCGGACCGAGAGGGTTAGTGAACTACCCTTCCCAGCTGCCCTGCAACCAGGAAGAGGAGGCGGGACCCGAGAGCACGCTGCAGGCGCTTAAATTCGACGAGCCCCACCCGCGTCGCGGGAGCGCCGGGCGAAGCCCGGGCAAAGGGCGGGCCCTCTACGGCCCTCCAAGGCCAGACAAGGCTGGGCTGGGCCACGTTATTAACAACTGCTGGACTGTATAAATACGCCACTTACAAGGTACAGTCGTGTCCTTGTGGGAGGCTTTGGAACGTTTGTCTATACTTTATCCTCCCCAGCCCTAATATCCAGAATTATAACTAGACGTATAGCATAAAGAAGCCGTCAAGTTAAACATGAGGAGAGGCTCCAAATTGTCCAAAATAAGCAAAATGCCCACCCTAAGATCAAATACCAGACAGAAAGGTGATAAGTCACAGTCGCAGCCACTACCAACCTTAACAGCGATTGACAAAATGCTGCAACAAACAATTGGGGTAGTGGCCACAGCCATTCAGAACACGGAAAGGCGACTTTCGCTCCCACCCACTGTAGCTGTTCACAATACAGAGGAGGGTCAGTTGATTTCTTTAATAGATATCCCAGACGCTAGTCTTTCCCTAACCTCCTCGTATGTTGATCTTCCCTGTGCCCAACCAACTCCAAACATTCCGAAAAATAAGCGCAGAGCAACAGATTCTATAAATGTAGAGCAGTCACCCACAGTAACAACGCAATTGAGCAATGTAGGGAAGCCTGCTCAAAAGTCTAGGAAAAAGAGTGCTAGCAAACCTTATAACAAAAATAAGGGTAAAGAGAATTCTAAGGCCAATCATAACCTGACAACTCCGATGGCTAGCTCCACACTTGGCATCCCCTGCTGGGTGGCTAATATGGTGGCAGACCTCAAGGCAGAATTAGAAGAGTCCATTCGGACTCAGCTTAAACCCCTAATGGCCAAACTGGACAGGCTAACATCCGTCATAAACAACAAGGTGGCAGGACCAACCAGACAGGCGCCCCAAATATCATCTATAGTCTCAGATAATGCTAATAAAATGGGAGTGGGGGCTAAAGAGAACATAAGCAAGGGTATATCATCCATTTCCTCAAATATTGGCAAATCAACAAATAATACAGTCCCACAAAATGATATGCCGGCTAAAACAAATCCATGCCCAACGACTAACGCAAAGAGTATAGCGCCACAGGAAGATAAAAATCAGGGGAAAAGTACTACATCAGGAGCCAAAGTAAGTCAGAGGCAAGATAACGTTGGTAATATCACCCAACCCAAAACTAACAACTCTTTGGGTACTCCCAGAGAAACAACGGGAGGGCGGTTCCACGCTATCAATTTACCACCAGAAGCACTACCGTACGTAGTGGTCCTAACAGGCGTTCCCCCCCTAAAGGAGGGAAAAAGAGAACAGGAAGGGGACTTAAGGAATAAATGCATTCAATGGCTGAGGTCCAATAAACCTTTGCCCCTACATATGTCTGGGGAAATTCTATCTGTTAGAAGGGGCCAGTGGATTGGAAAGGGCGCAAAAACAATAGCAGGGGATGTAATTGCAATTAATTTTAGAGATACTTCGGCAGTTACCCATATATGCAATTCCCCCTCGATGTCATTACAAACCAACATATTTCCCCTACCCCTATCATATTTCTATCCCTTGCATGGTAATCATGGAATCCCATACACGTACACAAATCCCCATGCCCCATGCAGCATCATAGGGTAGAAAACTGGCAGGCAAACTGGCAGGCACCTTGGCACGCACCATCGTTCTACGACCCAATAGCTCAAATGCATGCACATTGGAATAGGTTCTCTACTCTGGAAGATGTCGATTGACTCCAACAAAAAAGGGAACTTAACTCAAGCATAGGGAATGACAGTCCCATGGAAAGCAGGCAAAAATCAGCCTACCTACCCTCCACCATTACAACAGATCTAGGTAGTGTACCTATCGTATATATGGATGAACACCCACTAGGGAAGAGTAATGACTATATAAATCCCGGTCAGTTGACTGTGCATGGGGAAGATTCTGCACTAAATGAAATGGGCACCACAGTGATACTGGGAGAGATTCCAGTCAGCAACTCCATGATAGCCAGCAACCAAAAAGAGGAGGTTGAGCAAGGCATAAAAATCCTATCATGGAACATAGCGGGGATTGCATCCAAATATAATGTGAAGGAGTGGAGAGAGTTCCTAACCAATTTCCAAATCATCTGTCTACAGGAAACCTGGACTGTTGACCACAGTCAATTTCCACTAGATGGGTTTAAAAGTTTCGGAGTCCCTGCAACAAATGCACCATCTGGGAGAGCTATGGGTGGATTGCTCATATATGTGGACCTTCACATCCAGGGGCACTGGTCAGATCTAAAATGTGCCTCTAGAAACATACAAGCAATCGGCTTTTCACATAAAGGTCTAAAAATCACCCTGATAAACTGGTATAACTCGGTGGGCTCACAGAATAAAAATAAAGCTCTGAAAGAATTGGATGAATACTTTAAAAATCTATCTTCATCTAATCCTGCTAAGGGTGTACCATACAAGATTCTAGCAGGGGACTTCAATTGTCACCTTTGTGAAAAACTAAGACCCATAAACAAGGATTGGTCAAGGTGCACGGAGGAAAAGGGGCCTCATTTTGCCCATACTGTTGAAGGAAAGGAGATGGAAAACTTCACCAAGAGGCATGATTTAGTGCCCACAATGGACCTGATTAAGATAGATAACAAGAAGGAACCCAATCCAACATTTAAAGGAAGAGGTTGTCACTCCTATATAGACTTCATTTTGGTGTCCCCAACTCTCAAAAAATGGATTACAAATTGTGACATCATTTTGAGTCCCTTCAGCGACCATAATCCACTGAAGTTGAACACTACATGTATGAATCTCAGTCTAAGAGTGGGTGGACCGGAAGCCCTGGAACAGGTAACCGCACAGGGGAGAAGGCTCAAATGGGCAAAGATAGATGGGGATAAATTCTATCGTGATCTAGTGAGGAAGGGACAAGCACATTTAAAGATTTGTCTTGATGAAAATGTGACAGGCCCAATTGTAGTAAGTGCATTCGAAGAAATTGCCAAACTTATAAACAATCTATTGAAAACCTCACCACGAACAGGACCTAAACAGCCGCTAATGCCACGCTGGTTTGACCATGACTGCACCAAGGCACTAAAAGAGCTAAAAAAAAGCCTTACGGAACAACCAAAAGACAAAGCCAAGATCGCAGGGAAGAGAGCTATTTATAAAAAAGCCCTGAAAACTCGTAAAAACTCTCTACAATATCGAGCATGGGAGGATTTAAGGGAAGCGGCAGAGCGTAGAGATATGTCGGCTTTCTGGAAAATTATTAATGAACCTTGCTTTAAAGACACGAGAGGGCCGGACATAATAAATACCATACTTCTAGAACAATGGCGGAATCATTTCTGTGGTCTTTACAACCATATGGGGGCCACACTACAAGAAAAAGGGTCAAAACCACCAACAACTACATGTTTATCGTTCACACTAAAAGAAATAAAATCAGCCATTCAAGGGCTTTCCAAGAATAAAGCCCCTGGTCCCGATGGCATTCCCTCTGATCTCTACCTGAGCAACATAGAGTTGTGGGCTCCCGTCCTTACCAGGGTATTGAACGAGGCAGTTGTGGCAGGACTGCCCCGCTCATGGTCCTCTGCAACCATTGTCCCCATCTATAAAAAAGGCAGTCGGGACGACCCCCAATGTTATCGTCCCATTTCATTGATAGACGTTACGGCAAAAATCATGGGACGCGCCATTTTAAATCGTCTGCAAGCTTGGGCAGAGGATCATCACATTTTAACTGATGTACAGTATGGATTCAGGGAAGGGAGATCCACAACAGACCAATGCTTAAATCTATATTTACTTACCGCTAAATATACCATTGCAGCCAACGGAACCATATATATGGGTTTTATGGATCTCTCAGCTGCCTTCGATCGTGTAAATAGACAGAAATTATGGGCCCTGATGATCTTGATGGGGGTGGATTATGAAATAGTAGACATTTTAAAGGCTCTCCACTGGGAGACCACGGCTACAGTCCGTTACAGTAACGAAGGGATGAAGACTGAACCGTTCCCTTGCACAAGTGGAGTGCGGTAGGGCTGCATTTTAGCGCCGTTTTTATTTTCTTTATACATAAACAACCTGAACAAAAGCCTCATGGAACTAGAAGTGGATTGCCCCAAGATCGGCCAGCGCTCAGTACCAGTCCTCCTTTATGCGGACGACGCTGTGTTGCTAGCCCGAACGCCACTGGGACTCCAAAAACTTATTAATGGGTTCGTAAATTTTATGAACTCTTTGGACCTTTCAGCCAATCTGGATAAATCTTTCATTATGACCCCAGGCCGGAATCCAAAAAATAACTTCTCGTACAGTATAGGTAGTCATAAGATGGGAGTAGTTAAGACATTTTCCTACCTTGGCGTCCTCTTCGATGAGAAACTAGAATTTAAAAATCTGGCCGAAAAGCATGCATCCAAATTGGTGGCCTCTACGGGTGCTATAATGGCATATGGAAGGAGGCTTGGTAGGTGGTCACCGGAACAGATACTAAATTTATACAAAGCTGTATCCTGCGCAAAAGTGTTATATGGAGCAGAAGTGTGGGGCTGCAAAATTAATCACATACAACAAATACAATCGGAAGAAAATAAATTCTTCAAAAGACTACTTAAGGTCCTTCAGAGTACCCCGGCACATATAACCCATCTGGAACTGGGAGAACCCTATATCGAGGATAAAATCAAGATTCGACCTCTTATGGCCTGGATCAGGATATGGACAAACCCAGAGGCCAGCTTCAGTAGACAGATAATCATGGACTGTCTAAACCGGGACAAATGGGAACAAATCATGTGGTTAAAATACGTTAGGGATACCCTGGTCTGCATTGGCTGTAAAAACATGTTGACTGACCCAGAGCAGCTGACCACACAGAATAAAACATTGCTTAAAAATTCATTTGAAGCATGGTCAACTGATAGGAGGGCGCTCACTGAAAACAAAAAACCCTCGGTAGCGGCTCATGGGCCAGTGGTATCCACAAATTTTAAAATGGAACCATACTTGGCTGTACTGTATAATGCGCAGGAAAGATTTTATATGACCAGGTTTCGTTTGAATTTATTACATCATTTATTGGCAAGTCCTGCTGGTTACACATCTACGGTAGAGGCGAAGGGCACCTGCGGCTGCGACTCTAGGTCTCCGCAGGACACCCTTCACTTTGTTTTATTATGCCCTCGCTTTTCAGAACCTAGAAAGAAGTTTTTAGTAAGGATTTTGAAAAACCGAAAATTTAAGCACGCCAAAGATGCCATTTTATTTTTGTAAAAGGCACCTGATCCTCATACTTTGTTAAGTGTTATTAGCTTTATTAAATCTGCTATAAAATTGAGGAACACGAGGGAAATAACTGTAGACTCCACTTGAACGCAGACTGAAACCCCCATTACCTGAAAATGACAAACTGTACTTTTTTTATTATATATATGAAATTTTTAATAATTTTTATATTAACTGTTTTTATATAAATTGTATGTATGTATTTGTTATGCACTTTAATGGTATCTTTTTAGGTACCGAATAAAGGAATTTGAATTTGAATACTAACATGCCATACGGTTTTAAACTGTCTACCTCCCCATTCCCCCTCTTTCCCAGTGATATTGGTATTTCCATTTCCATAACTGGCAACATCATCATACAAGCCTCAGACCACCACGTCTAACTCTTTGAGAAACACTTCAGTACCTTGACGTACCAACTCTCTCTACCTACTCCAAACCCCACCCAGACCCAACTTCCCGACAACCTCATTATGTCCCCTCCCCTACTAGGTCTTCCCCTCTCACCTCTACACATCAACCAAGTACAGACTGTCATGCCTACTCTCCCGCTCACCTGCGACCAACCCTCACCTATCCTTCTCCTTTCCTCTAACCTTGCTCCTCTCACTCTGCCCCTACAACACCTACCTCATACCCCACCACTCCCTCTGTAATCTCTCCCTGCCTGAATTCCTCACCCCTCACATGGAAGTAACCCCTCCCCTCAACCCCACACTCATCACCTTCCTCTGCCCTAAATGACTCCAATACTAACCGATCTCTAAGCATGCCTTACATCCTGCAAAACTGATGGAAGGTCTTTACTACTGCACCCCCGGATCCCCCTTCCCCTCCACACACTAGACATCCTCCTCAGGCAAAAACGAAACCCACTGCATCCCCCCACACCCTTACAGCCAAACCACTCCCTATTCTTCTAACACAGACGCTTACCAACATCGAGCTCAATCTCTCAATTGTGACCGCCGAACTTTCACGGCTCAGAAAGGACTATAACACCCTCAAATCCCTGGCCCTCCCTAATTACAAGGACTACCCCTATGCATGTGCCCGAAGCATTCACCTGCCCAAAAAGTGGAGAACTACACCCTTCCGTGACTGAGGGCGTAGGCCTCTCTGCACTGTGAGCGATGTATCCTCTTCCGACCTCCAGGACCCCTGCAATTCCTACCTTCCTAATCTATTGGATCCCGACCTCTCGCCCAACATGCCAACACTCCCGTGATTATAGGTATCAACTGAATCCCCTCTGCACACCCTTCCCCCCAAACCCCTGTTCAACTTACCACCATCCAATGCAATCCTACATTAGACAGCCCCAAAAACCTCTCCTGCATGCTTGTGAACTGCCGCCCTGCGGTCAGACTTGCAACCGAATTCTCCGAAACTATACTCAGCGAAGACATTGACATCGCCTTCCTGACTGAAACCTGGTTCAAGGACCACTCAACGGCTTTTCTGGACCTAATCTTCCCACCGGGCTTCTGTATCCTCAGGAAAGATAGGCCCATTAGGAAAGGTGGCGGTCTAGCTACAATATACAAAGACGTCCTTAATCTCTCCCCTCTAGTAGACTCCGACCACCAAACCGTTGAAAACCTTGGCGCTGAACTCTTGGCACAGGGCACGCCCCCCATCCGACTGCACAACATCTGTCACCCTCCGGGCGAACCTCCTCTCTTTGCCGATGAACTGTCCGACTTCATCACACTATCCTCTCTTTCCAACTCCAAAAATCTCTTCCTAGGAGATTTTAACATCCATTGGAACAATGTCAAAGATCCCATAGTCAAGCGTCTCGTGAACCTCCTAGAGATTAACGATCTCAAACAACTATGTCAACATCCAACCCACATCAAAGGAGCAACCTTGGACGCTATAATTTCTAGTGATGACCTTGTGACCCTCTCCAGCATCACCCCCACTGACTGGTCGGACCTTCACCTCATTCTTTTTAAGATCGTAACTAATCCCGCTCCCCCCACAAAAATCTCTAAATCCTTAAAATGGACCAGAAACTTCAGTCAAACCCCCTCTGAGGTACTTGAATCTGAACTCCAAGCCCAACTTCTTCTCACCCCTCTCTCCTGCTGTGCCAATGAGCTTACTGAGCATTTTAACAAGATAGTCAAAGAGGTGCTGGATCACTTAGCTCATCCCAAACTAAAAAAACAAAGAAACATCCCATCCAAATCTTGGTTCAACTCTGATCTGAATAATGAAAGACGTTCTCTTAGACAGACTATAAGAACATGGAGACTTCCCCCCATCTCCCTCCCATCTAGCCCTCCTCAGATCAGCTAGATCGAAATACAAGAAACACATCTTCAAGGAAAAGGCCAGTTTATTCCGAGCACAGCTTGATTGTGCGAAAAATCGGCCTAGAGAACTTTTCAATAGAAAACAAACATCATCCACCCCCCTCGCCCCCCCCCCGAGCTGAAGGCCTCTTCTGATAGATGTGCACAAATTGCTAACTTCTATCTCCAAAATCGAGCTATTTTTACTCCCTACCCAGGCCTTGCCTTACCTTCAACCTTCTGGTGATTTCTTCTCAGACCTACCGCCCACGTCGACCCCGCCCTTTCATCTCAACACTCCAACTCATTGTCCTGTTTCTACCTCTCCTGATTCCATCCCCTCCATCTGAAAAATATTGCCTCTTGGCTAAGTTTTCATCCGGTTTCTGAACATGAAGTCCTCAACATCATCTCCAAACTTAAGCCCACTTCGCACTCCAAAGATCTTCTCCCTTCCAGCCTCGTCCATGACCTCAAACATATCATTGCCCCTTACTGGACTTCAATCATTAACTCCTCTTTTGCCACAGGGTGAGTCCCTGACTCTCTCCAGCTCGGTCAAACCACACCCATCCTCAAAAACCCATTGGCCGACCCGAATGACCCTAACTATTTTCGCCCCATTTCGAACCTTCCTCTGCTATCTAAAGTACTGGAAAAATGCGCTCTCAGACAACTCGACAATCACATCTACAACTTCAACCTACTTGACCCGCTGCAATCCGGTTTCAGAAAAGGATGCAGCATGGAAACCGCCATGCTCAAGATTGTGGACGACCTCCACCGGTCCCTTGACAATGGTGATTACTGCCTTCTCATTCTCCTTGACCTCTCCGCGGCCTTCGATACAGTTAACCACGCCTCTCTACTTAACTCACTCAGAACCCATATTGGCGTCAATGGTTTAGCCCCCTAATGGTTCTCCTCCTTTCTTTAACACAGAACACAACAAATCAAAATCAAGGACTTCCTCTCTAACCCCACTCCAGTCTCCCTGGGCGTACTCGAGGGCTCAATCCTCTCTCCCTCCATCCCTCTTCAACCTCTTTATGGAACCCCTTACCCTCACTCTGAAACAAGCAGGAATTAACTACCATCTCTACTCAGACAGTACCCAAACCGTACTACAAGATCAAATCCCACGCTGATATTATTTATCTAAACAATGCCCTGACCATGATCCAATCCTGGTTCTTCTCCAATCACCTCAAACTTAACCCCAATAAAACCAAAATCATTCTCTTCTCACCCAAAAACAACAAGCTCCCCATCCAAGGCTGGCTCCCAGACCTCAATGCCCTTAACTGTTCTCTCTCCTTATCTAAGTCTGAAAAATCACTGGGCTTCAACATCGACACAAACTCACTCTTAAGAACCACATCAAAAACGTGGCAAAAGGAGCTCTCTACACACCCCGACACCTTAAAAACTCAAACCCTTCATTCCTGCTGACGACTTTAAATGGGTTGTCCAATCCCTAGTCGTTTCCAAAATAGACTACGGTAATGCTATCCTCACTGGAATCCCCAAAACACACATTGCCCCCTCAGATCTGTGCTCAACTCAGCCGCCAGGCTTCAACCACATCTCCCCAGCCCTCAAGGCCCTAAACTGGCTACCCGTTGAGGAAAGACCTGCATACAAGACTGCCTGCATTATACACAAAGCCCTCCACCAACAAACCCCTCTGTATCTCTCCGACAAACTCGAAAAAGCTGGCTGCGCTCGACAGACGAGAAGCTCAAATACCATACTTCTGGTTCCCCCCTATCAAATAGGAGCACAACACAAACCTGCTCCTTCTTGGGAAACGCCCCGATCATCTGGAACGCCCTCCCCAGAGACCTGCGCTGCACCCCCTCATACCACAGCTTTAAAAAAGACCTCAAATCCCACCTTCTCTCCAAATACTGGGGTCCTTAATCGGTGTATCCAACACTTTTTTAATTCCCCGTTAATCATACCACCCTTGACAGTCTTTTCTGTCTGACTCTCCTCCCCTCTCTCTCTCTCCTAGACTTTTTTCTCCACTCTAATACTTACCCCCATTAATCTTTACCTCTAGCACCCCCTCAACTCCCTCAAACTCGTTACTTCCTTCTTTTCCTCTTTTTTGTTCCCTCCCACCCTATTTTCACTCGACTTTCTTCCTCACTGAATAGCCCCGAATTCTCCCTCTCCCCGCCCCCATTCTGAGCTGAGATGCATGTTTCTGACAATATATACAGGATCAGCCCCAGCCCATTTAACTGCATAAATGAAAGCCCTGTCCCGAGTAAACGGCCCTTCTTTAGCTCCCTTGCCTTTTCTATTGTTTCTGTGTTAACTGTCTGTCGCAACATTTTTGTTCTCCTCACGGCCATAACTTTTAGCCTATTTGTTTATTTACGAAGTGTTTTCTAATATGCAATGTCTGTATTTTTTTTTCCTGCTGAATCTACTGTACTGACTGCAATTTTAAGGCTCATGTAAAGCGCTCTGCTACCCCTGGGTCTTACAGCGCTATATAAAAATGTTCAAATAAAAAAATAAATCAATGTTCGTGCAAAAAGTGAAGGGGTTACTGCAACAGAAACCCACTTTTCTACAGTGATTAAAAGTTAATCACAGCAGAGTATTCAAGGGCGGCGGGAAGTATGCAGTGCCTTCTAAACTTTACAAACCACTGTATATATCGCACGTCGCCCTTTCAATACTAATGCAGTAATTAAACGTTAATCACTCAGCGCCCTTGCAATACTCTGCAGTAATTAAGCATTAATCACTTGCGCCCTTGCAATACTCTGCAGTAATTAAGCATTAATCACTTGCGCCCTTACAATACTCTGCAGAGATTAAGCGTTAATCACTCGGCGCCCTCACAATACTCTGCAGAGATTAGGCGTTACTCACTCGGCGCCCTCACAATACTTTGCAGAGATTAAGCGTTAATCACTCGGCGCCCTCACAATACTCTGCAGAGATTAGGCGTTAATCACTCGGCGCCCTCACAATACTCTGCAGAGATTAGGCGTTAATCACTCGGCGCCCTCACAATACTCTGCAGTGAATAAAAGTTAATTACTGCAGAGTGTTCAAGGCCGGTGAGAAGTATGCAGTGGCTTCTAAACTTTAGAAACACTGCATACGTCACTCAGCGCCCTTAGAATACTCTGCAGAGATTAAGCGTTAATTACTCGTAGCCCTCACAATACTCTGCAGAGATTAATCGTTAATCACTCGGCGCCCTTACAATACTCTGCAGAGATTAAGCGTTAATCACTCTGCGCCCTCACAATACTCTGCAGAGATTAAGCGTTAATCACTCGGCGCCCTCACAATACTCTGCAGAGATTAAGCGTTAATCACTCGGCGCCCTCACAATACTCTGCAGTGAATAAAAGTTAATTACTGCAGAGTGTTCAAGGCCGGTGAGAAGTATGCAGTGGCTTCTAAACTTTAGAAACACTGCATACGTCACTCAGCGCCCATTAGAATACTCTGCAGAGATTAAGCGTTAATTACTCGTAGCCCTCACATTACTCTGCAGAGATTAATCGTTAATCACTCGGCGCCCTTACAATACTCTGCAGAGATTAAGCGTTAATCACTCGGCGCCCTCACAATACTCTGCAGTGATTAAGTGTTAATCACTCGGCGCCCTCACAATACTCTGCAGTGATTAAGCGTTAATCACTCTACGCCCTTACAATACTCTGCAGTGATTAAGCATTAATCACTCGGCGTCCCCTCAATACTATGAAGTGATTATACGTTAATTACTCGGCGCTCTTACAATACTTTGCAGTGATTAAGCGTTAATCACTCGGCACCCTCACAACAATCTGCCGAGATTAAGCGTTAATCACTCAGAGCCCTCACAATACTCTACCGGGATTAAGCGTAATTCACTCAGAGCCCTCACAATACTCTGCAGTGATTAAGCGTTAATCACTCGGCACCCTCACAATACTCTGCAGATTTACAATACTCTGCAGAGATTAAGCGTTAATCACTCGGCGCCCCCACAATACTCTGCAGAGATTAAGCGTTAATCACTCTGCGCCCCCACAATACTCTGCAGAGATTAAGCGTTAATAACTCTGCGCCCCCACAATACCCTGCAGAGATTAAGCGTTAATCACTCGGCGCCCTCACAATACCCTGCAGAGATTAAGCGTTAATCACTCTGCGCCACCACAATACTCTGCAGAGATTAAGCGTTAATCACTCTGCGCCCCCACAATACCCTGCAGAGATTAAGCGTTAATCACTCGGCGCACTCACAATACTCTGCATAGATTAAGCATTAATCACTCGGAGCCCTCACAATACTCTGCAGAGATTAAGCACTAATCACTCTGCGGCCCCACAATACTCTGCAGAGATTAAGCGTTAATCACTCTGCGCCCCCACAATACCCTGCAGAGATTAAGCGTTAATCACTTGGCGCCCTCACAATACTCTGCAGAGATTAAGCACTAATCACTCTGCGCCCCCACAATACTCTGCAGAGATTAAGCGTTAATCACTCTGCGTCCCCACAATACCCTGCAGAGATTAAGCGTTAATCACTCGGCGCCCTCACAATACTCTGCAGAGATTAAGCGTTAATCACTCGGCGCCCTCACAATACTCTGCAGAGATGAAGCGTTAATCACTCGGCGCCCTCACAATACTCTGCAGAGATTAAGCGTTAATCACTTGGCGCCCTAACAATACTCTGTAGAGATTAAGCGTTAATCACTCGGCGCCCCCACAATACTCTGCAGAGATTAAGCGTTAATCACTCGGTGCCCCCACAATACTCTGCAGAGATTAAGTGTTAATCACTCTGCGCCCCCACAATACTCTGCAGAGATTAAGCGTTAATCACTCGGCGCCCTCACAATACTCTGCAGAGATTAGGCGTTAATCACTCGGCGCCCTCACAATACTCTGCAGAGATTAGGCGTTAATCACTCGGCACCCTCACAATACTCTGCAGAGATTAGGCGTTAATCACTCGGCGCCCTCACAATACTCTGCAGAGATTAGGCGTTAATCACTCGGCGCCCTCACAATACTCTGCAGAGATTAAGCGTTAATCACTCGGCGCCCTCACAATACTCTGCAGTGAATAAAAGTTAATTACTGCAGAGTGTTCAAGGCCGGTGAGAAGTATGCAGTGGCTTCTAAACTTTAGAAACACTGCATACGTCACTCAGCGCCCTTAGAATACTCTGCAGAGATTAAGCGTTAATTACTCGTAGCCCTCACAATACTCTGCAGAGATTAATCGTTAATCACTCGGCGCCCTTACAATACTCTGCAGAGATTAAGTGTTAATCACTCTGCGCCCCCACAATACTCTGCAGAGATTAAGCGTTAATCACTCGGCGCCCTCACAATACTCTGCAGAGATTAGGCGTTAATCACTCGGCGCCCTCACAATACTCTGCAGAGATTAGGCGTTAATCACTCGGCGCCCTCACAATACTCTGCAGAGATTAGGCGTTAATCACTCGGCGCCCTCACAATACTCTGCAGAGATTAGGCGTTAATCACTCGGCGCCCTCACAATACTCTGCAGAGATTAAGCGTTAATCACTCGGCGCCCTCACAATACTCTGCAGTGAATAAAAGTTAATTACTGCAGAGTGTTCAAGGCCGGTGAGAAGTATGCAGTGGCTTCTAAACTTTAGAAACACTGCATACGTCACTCAGCGCCCTTAGAATACTCTGCAGAGATTAAGCGTTAATTACTCGTAGCCCTCACAATACTCTGCAGAGATTAATCGTTAATCACTCGGCGCCCTTACAATACTCTGCAGAGATTAAGCGTTAATCACTCTGCGCCCTCACAATACTCTGCAGAGATTAAGCGTTAATCACTCGGCGCCCTCACAATACTCTGCAGAGATTAAGCGTTAATCACTCGGCGCCCCCACAATACTCTGCAGAGATTAAGTGTTAATCACTCTGCGCCCCCACAATACTCTGCAGAGATTAAGCGTTAATCACTCGGCGCCCTCACAATACTCTGCAGAGATTAGGCGTTAATCACTCGGCGCCCTCACAATACTCTGCAGAGATTAGGCGTTAATCACTCGGCGCCCTCACAATACTCTGCAGAGATTAAGCGTTAATCACTCGGCGCCCTCACAATACTCTGCAGTGAATAAAAGTTAATTACTGCAGAGTGTTCAAGGCCGGTGAGAAGTATGCAGTGGCTTCTAAACTTTAGAAACACTGCATACGTCACTCAGCGCCCTTAGAATACTCTGCAGAGATTAAGCGTTAATTACTCGTAGCCCTCACAATACTCTGCAGAGATTAATCGTTAATCACTCGGCGCCCTTACAATACTCTGCAGAGATTAAGCGTTAATCACTCTGCGCCCTCACAATACTCTGCAGAGATTAAGCGTTAATCACTCGGCGCCCTCACAATACTCTGCAGAGATTAAGCGTTAATCACTCGGCGCCCTCACAATACTCTGCAGTGAATAAAAGTTAATTACTGCAGAGTGTTCAAGGCCGGTGAGAAGTATGCAGTGGCTTCTAAACTTTAGAAACACTGCATACGTCTCTCAGCGCCCATTAGAATACTCTGCAGAGATTAAGCGTTAATTACTCGTAGCCCTCACAATACTCTGCAGAGATTAATCGTTAATCACTCGGCGCCCTTACAATACTCTGCAGAGATTAAGCGTTAATCACTCGGCGCCCTCACAATACTCTGCAGTGATTAAGTGTTAATCACTCGGCGCCCTCACAATACTCTGCAGTGATTAAGCGTTAATCACTCTACGCCCTTACAATACTCTGCAGTGATTAAGCATTAATCACTCGGCGTCCCCTCAATACTATGCAGTGATTATACGTTAATTACTCGGCGCTCTTACAATACTTTGCAGTGATTAAGCGTTAATCACTCGGCACCCTCACAACAATCTGCCGAGATTAAGCGTTAATCACTCAGAGTCCTCACAATACTCTACCGGGATTAAGCGTAATTCACTCAGAGCCCTCACAATACTCTGCAGTGATTAAGCGTTAATCACTCGGCACCCTCACAATACTCTGCAGATTTACAATACTCTGCAGAGATTAAGCGTTAATCACTCGGCGCCCCCACAATACTCTGCAGAGATTAAGCGTTAATCACTCTGCGCCCCCACAATACTCTGCAGAGATTAAGCGTTAATCACTATGCGCCCCCACAATACCCTGCAGAGATTAAGCGTTAATCACTCGGCGCCCTCACAATACCCTGCAGAGATTAAGCGTTAATCACTCTGCGCCACCACAATACTCTGCAGAGATTAAGCGTTAATCACTCTGCGCCCCCACAATACCCTACAGAGATTAAGCGTTAATCACTCGGCGCACTCACAATACTCTGCATAGATTAAGCATTAATCACTCGGAGCCCTCACAATACTCTGCAGAGATTAAGCACTAATCACTCTGCGCCCCCACAATACTCTGCAGAGATTAAGCGTTAATCACTCTGAACCCCCACAATACCCTGCAGAGATTAAGCGTTAATCACTCTGTGCCCTCACAATACTCTGCAGAGATTAAGCACTAATCACTCTGCGCCCCCACAATACTCTGCAGAGATTAAGCGTTAATCACTCTGCGCCCCCACAATACCCTGCAGAGATTAAGCGTTAATCACTCGGCGCCCTCACAATACTCTGCAGAGATTAAGCGTTAATCACTCGGCGCCCTCACAATACTCTGCAGAGATGAAGCGTTAATCACTCGGCGCCCTCACAATACTCTGCAGAGATTAAGCGTTAATCACTTGGCGCCCTAACAATACTCTGTAGAGATTAAGCGTTAATCACTCGGCGCCCCCACAATACTCTGCAGAGATTAAGCGTTAATCACTCGGTGCCCCCACAATACTCTGCAGAGATTAAGTGTTAATCACTCTGCGCCCCCACAATACTCTGCAGAGATTAAGCGTTAATCACTCGGCGCCCTCACAATACTCTGCAGAGATTAAAAGTTCATTACTGCGGAGTATTCAACGGTGGTGTGAAGTGTGCATTGGCTTCTGAACTTTAGAAACCACTTTAGTTTGGCTGCGGAGCAGTAGAATTTAAATAATCACGAAATTCTGCATCACAAGAGTAACGTGAAATTACAAAAATTCTGCAGACGGAACTAAAACCTCTTCCCGGGCCTGGTAAGAACTGGTATGTGAACATGAGCTTTAAGCTGCGATGTTATTTAAAGCGATCTGACTCATGGGTGTGGTAAACAACTGGTGCTGTGTCACTGAAGCTGTATTAACGCCAGTCTGCGTGCACCACCCCCTCACTCAGGAATCTATTCATGACTTTGAGCGCAATGCAACGCAGCAACGAAAGTTGGTGTGTTGCGGAAAAGGGAGGGAACAGGACAGCGCCATATCTATTAAACACTGCCCTGTTTTCCTCTCCCCCAGTGCTCAGGCTGCCATGTGTTAACGCACACCCTTTGCAGTGTAGTGAAAGAGGGGCAGATTTACAAAGAACTGACACATCTACATAGATGCGTCCGTTTCCTTGCGTCACCTTCAAATGTCCTTGCGCCACCATGGATGTGCTATATTTACAATACAATGCACCATGGCGGAAGGAATTACAGATGCGTCAGAAATTCTGACGCATCTTTTGGAGGAAAAGTGACGCATTGTTGGAGTTTATCACAAAGGTGACGCCACTCCAGCATTGCGCCAGAAAACATAGGTAGGTCTCATGTAAAATGCCCTGAGTCAATCTTTACGCCTGGTCTGGCCGGAAACAACGACATCACCCCATCGCAAGACCTCTGCAACTCCCTCGCCTCCTACTTCCACAACAAGATCGCGGACATACACAACAGCTTCAGCACTCAACCGACGCACGCCACGACCGAACCACCGCCCCCCACCACCACCCTCCGCGCCTGGACTCCGATCAGCACCGAAGACACCGTCCGCATGATGAACTCCATCCACTCCGGATCTCCAACCGACCCCTGCCCTCACCACGTCTTCAACAAGGCCGACGCTGTCATCGCACCCCACCTGCGGGACATCATCAACACCTCCTTCGACACCGCCACCTTCCCGGAGAGCTGGAAGCCCGCCGAACTCAGCGCCCTACTCAAGAAACCTACAGCGGACCCCACTGAACTCAAGAATTACCGCCCCATCTCGCTCCTCCCATTTCCAGCCAAAGTCATCGAGAAGACCGTCAACAAACAGCTGGCCGCCTTCCTCGAGACGAATGGATCCCTCGACCGCTCACAGTCTGGCTTCCGAGCCAACCACAGTACCGAGACCGCCCTCATCGCTGCCACCGATGACATCCGAGCCCTGATGGACAACGGGGAAACAGCGGCCCTCATCCTCCTAGACCTCTCCGCGGCATTCGACACTGTCTGCCACCGCACCCTAGTGCAGCGCCTCAGCAACGTCGGAATCCAGGAGAAGGCACTGGAATGGATCATCTCCTTCCTCGACGGAATAACACAGAGAGTCCGTCTACCACCGTACAAGTCAGAGGCCACCGAAGTCATCTGCGGCGTCCCTCAAGGATCCTCGCTGAGCCCCACCCTCTTCAACGTCTACATGAGCCCCCTCGCGGCCATTGCACGCCAACACAACCTCAACATCATCTCCTACGCTGACGACACCCAGCTGATCCTCTCCCTGACCAACGACCAAGCCGCCGCCAGAGCCAACCTTCACGAAGGGATGAAAAACGTAGCCGAGTGGATGACGACCAGCCACCTGAAACTGAACTCAGACAAGACGGAAGTCCTCATCCTGGGCTCCTCGCCCTCCGCCTGGGACGACTCCTGGTGGCCCCCCGCCCTGGGCACCGCACCCAAACCGACAGACCACGCACGCAACCTGGGCTTCATCCTGGACTCCTCCCTCTCCATGACCAGACAAGTCAACGCTGTCTCCTCGTCGTGCTTCAACATCCTGCGCATGCTACGGAAGATCTTCCGAGACCAGGAAGATGGTCACCCAGGCCCTCGTCACCAGCCGACTGGACTACGGCAACGCCCTCTACGCCGGAACCACCGCCAAGCTCCAGAAGAGACTCCAGCGGATCCAGAACACCTCAGCCAGACTCATCCTCAACATCCCACGACACAGCCACATCTCCGGACATCTGAGAAACCTGCATTGGCTCCCCGTCAACAAAAGAATCACCTTCCGTCTCCTCACCCACGCACACAAAGCCCTACACGATCAAGGCCAGAGCTACCTCAACAACCACATCAACTTCTACGCTCCCAAGCGCCATCTCCGATCAGCCAGTCACGCCCTCGCCGCCGTCCCCCGCATCCGAAGAACGACAACAGGAGGAAGGTCCTTCTCCTACCTGGCCGCCAAGACCTGGAACTCCCTCCCTCCCGACCTGGACCTGACCCAAGACCACCTCCCCTTCAGGAAGAAGCTCAAGACCTGGCTGTTCGAGCAGTAGCAGCACCCCCCCCCCCCCAAGCGCCTTGAGACCCTCCGGGTAAGTAGTGCGCTCTACAAATGTCTTGATTGATTGATTGATCAGGATTAGGGATTTTGACGCAGTGAAGGCGTGGAGTGACGCAGTGAAATCTTGTAAATTTCACTGCACCAGTTCTATGTGGCTTTTTGCATGGGAACGCCCACTCTGCATACATTATACCTGGTGCAGGTATAATGTGACACAGGGCTTTACAACGTGACGCATTTTCCTAGATGCGTCACATTATAAATAGGCTGCAACTTTTACGCCGCCACTGTGTCACAAAATGTGATGCAACGGCGGAGCAAAAGTTACGCAAGGAGCTTCTAAATCTGCCCCAGAGTGCCTGCGTTCTGCCAAGCATAGGTTTTTACAAGTGTTTTGCACTTCAGTACAAAAACTAGGTTTTAACATAGTTTAATATTTTTCACAATTCGTATGTGTGCTGTGCGGTGCAGCACACGTGCAAAGTTGGAGAAGTGATGAGACTTTCCACTGTCCTGCCTGCCTCGAAGAGACATCAGTATTTGGTGCAAATCTCTGTCTACAATGTTAGAAGATAGGGATTTGTGTGAAAACCCATAGGTGGTTGCATGAAAGTGTCCTTGTATCACCCAGGGGACTCTCTCTAACACAAAGCAGCAGATAGCGCTACCTTACGTTACTTTAAGCATCTTTCCAAAGCAAAGTAAATCCTAATATGTGGCTTTGCACTGGGTTTACATCACACAAACTCTGTGCAAAGTGTTAGTAAAATTCCCCAGTAGGGTGTCAGAATTATTTGCCCATGTTTTGACAATTTTCAAATTATATCTGCATTTACAGACGGGGAGAAATGTTTAAACCATAAATAACAAAGGGCCAGATGTAGGTCGCCAAATACCGGTCGGTAACGGCCGATTTCGGCCGTTACCGTCCGGTATTTGGAGATTAGGATGTAGGGGGCCTAATATTTACCGATTCGGTAAATTTACTGATTCGGTAAAATACCAAGGGCCAGATGTAGGTAAAATAGATTTACCAAAACTTAATTACCGAAAATTACCGAATTTTACCGATTCGGTAATTAAAAATCAGTAAATCTGAGGGGTGGATATGTAGGTATTCCAGATGTGCTGGAATAACGAATCGGAAAAAATCGGTATTTACTGATTCGGTAAATACAGAATCGGTAATGCTCATTCATTCCTATGGGCTTTCAAGCCCATAGGAATGAATGGGCATTACCGAATCGGTATTTACTGAATCGGTAAATACCGATTTTCACAAGGGTGCAGGGGTGTCACTTTGACACCCTCTGGCACCCCCAAAACAGGCTCGGGTGCCATGTGGCAGGCATACATGCCCTAGGGGCAGGTCTGCCTGTCACATGGCATAGGTGTGCATGCACACATGTGCATGCACACCGGAATCGGTATTTTACCATCAAATTGGATTTGATAGTAAAATACCGATTCGGTAAGGCCTCTGGGACTCAGAAGAGTCCCACCTACATCTGGGTGCCTCAGATTCGGTAAATATACCAAATCTGTAATTTTACCGAATCGGTAAAAAAATGCCCCCTACATACCTGTCACCCATTTACCGATCGGTGACGGCCAAAATCGGCCGTTACCGGTCGGTAAATGGCCTGAAACGGCCACCTACATCTGGCCCCAAATCGGTAAATTTACCAAATCGGTAAATCTAGATGTAGGTAGCACTGAAACAGTGCCACAGGCCCTTAAGAATTCGTTATTTACCACAAAATATTATTTCGTGGTAAATAACGAATTCCATTGTACATAACGAATTCCAGTGTACATGCACATCATGGCACACAAGCCAGAATCAGGGGTGCAACAGGGTGTCAAAGTTACACCCTGTCCCTCTTGACAATTCGGTAATTTTACCGAATCGGTATTTACCGATTCGGTAATTGACATTGATTCCTATGGGCCTCGAGGCCCATAGGAATCAATTACCGATTCGGTAATTACCGAATCATACCGATTCGGTAAAAATTACCGAATAATTACGTACATCTCATTTACCGAATCTAGAAAACCGAATCGGTAAAATTCGGTATTCTAGAGGCAGTAAATGAGATTTACCTACATAGGGCCCAAACTCTGATATTTTTATTTCGTTTACCGTGGCTATATAATTAAAGATATGTACAGAAACAATGGAAATTGAACTCCTGTAGTTTCAGTCTAATCCTAAAATCCCATGAATAAATAGCCTTGTTAGCCTTCCATAAAACAGAGGGTTGCAGTAAAGGGACAGCTGTTCCATCATTATCTGTGCTAGGAACCTGTCCTCTGAAGACTGACTGCAGAAGAGCTGAAACTAGGACAGGGTCTGCCATCTGGCCCTCTCTCACAGGGGTGACAAGTTCGAACAACGGATCCGCGCTCTCCCAGGAGCATGCGCACATCTCAGAGCATCAAAACACTTCTCCAATCACCAGAATGCAAGTACCAGGTAATCAGGAACATGAGCAGGTCACAATCAGAGGCCCCAAAGCAGATGGGCAGGAAATATTAGAAACCACAGAAGTCGGCCCTCTTTTTTTTATCGGTTTTTATTGTTGTTTTGTTTTGTTAGCATATAACCGACATTTACATTGCATTGTTCTTATTGAATATTCTGTTACATTGCATCAGGTTGCATATGCATTACTCCGTTGTGACAACAAAATAAACAATACTCATATAGAAGTGAATTCCCATTCCATACTTGTACATATACGACTGGAGCCTGCTACCCCCTTGGCCCCCATTTCCTTGAGCCCACTACGGGTGAGTAGGCGCGCTTTACAAACACCTGATGGATTGATTTCAAAACTTTGGAGGCGGATTATAACGAAACCAGGACAAATACATTCTAAATAGGTGTCAATTTGGGACCGATGTGTGTGTTTCTACTGACCCCACCTCCGTTTTGCCAGTAGCTGCAAATTTAGGGGCATATTATCGAGGACGGCCTTAAAATTATCGCCGGTTTATCGGCAGAAAACTGCTGCTAAATAGGCGATATTGGCTTGATAATATGCCCTGGAGAATTCCAATAGAAGCCCAGGTTCACACCAGAACATGGGCTTCCATTCGAATTCTCAAGAGCATATTATCAAGCCCATTATCGCCGCTTTAGCTGCAGTTTTCTGTAATTTGCAACGCCGTCCTTGATAATCTGCCCCTTGGTCTGCTAGAAGGTATGAATGTTTCGTTGGGCATGCTGTGGGTGCCTTCTATCAAAGGCATTTTACGCGGGCGCTGTGCTGGGTTCAGTTTCCGCCAGGGCTTAAGGCGAAGTGCCTCCGGCTTGTGGGGAGGTCAAGGCCGCCAGGATTGTATCCCAGCACGCAGCTAAGGGCTCCCTGCGCAAGCCCAGCGTGTCCTCGTGTCGCAGCGCTACACTCTCTGCTCTGGCACAGGTGCACATCGAGTGCCTCCACATTTCCCAGTTCGGGGGATCTGCGTGCGTCCAGCGTTTTGCAATCAAACGCTTCGCTGCTGCCATTCCCAGGTCAAGAATCCTGGATGCAGCCTTATCACTGCGGTTCCTGCGATATAAGTGTAACAGGTAAACCTGCCACTCATACGGGATGGCACAACTGATACACTGCAGTAGAGCATCCGCCACCCTGACCAGTATTGTGCCAGTCGCGGGCATCCCCACAGCATGTGGCGTAGGTCCACGTCTACATGTGCGCACCTGGGGCAAAGCTGCGTCACCTCGGCCAAAGTATTGATTCATTTTCGCTGGCGTAAGGTATGCCCTGTGCAATATATACAGTTGGATTTGACGTAAGCGTGCATTCCGGGGATTTTTATCGGGCCTTCTAGTGCCTTGGCCCATTCTTGATCTCTAAATGGCCGATCCATGGCTGTTTCCCATCGCTGGCGGAGGGGTGTTAAGTCGACGCTGTGTGCTGTCAGAGTGATGCTGCAAACCACCTGGAGAGATGCCCCCCTCCCATCACGTGTAGGTATTGTATGTGAGGTGCGTAGTGGGCTCAGATGGACATGGAGCATGCAGAACCTTGGGGGCAGATTTATGTTAACTGGCGCATCCCCAGGGATGCGCCAGTTAACGTGCGCCACAGTGCGCCACAGCTCCGCCACCCATGGTGCGCCGCATTTATAATGCGGGCACCATGGTGCAAAAACGGCACAGATGCGTGACGCATCTGTGCCGGAAAGGTGGCGCATTGTTGGAGTTGCGTCGCAAGCGCGACGCAGCTCCAGCAAGGCTCGAGGGTACACCATCTGCACAATGCTGCGTCAAGACCTACGCCTGCTTCAAGCAGGTGCAAGGTTTTGACGCAGCATTGGCCAGAAAGTGACTGAGTGAAATCTCATAGATTTCACTCAGCCACTTTCAGGGTGTGTTCCTGCGCAGGAACGCCCCCCTGCGCAGGAACGCCTCCTTATGGCGCAGTGCTTTACAACGTGACGCATCTCCTAGATGCGTCACATTGTAAATAGGGTGCATTGTTTGCGCTGCAGTTGCGTCAAATAAAGTGATGCAATTGCGGCGCAAAGAGGCGCAACGGTCTCATAAATCTGCCCCTTGGTGCGTAGTGGCCTCGGATGTTAGGTCGCCCCATTTTGCTGTGAGTGCTGCAAGCAGGGAGCGGTGAAGCAGGAACCGACCGGGAGGCAAGTCCAGCTCGGTCACCAGTGTCATGTGTGGGATCAGTGCACCTTCGTGGTATAGGTCTTCCATGTCCTGCACTCCAGCTTCACTCCACTCGCTGAACTCTGCTGCTTTAGTGGTTTTTGCACCGCTGGGAGTGCCCTCTAGTGGTAATGTGGGCGCATATGGGACAGTTTTACCGGGAATGTAAAGCGTTCTGCGGTAGCACCTATGCGCCACCGATACTAACAGCGAGTTTGGTGATCTACCTTTAGAGCAGGGATGACTTAGCTTCATTAGCTCTGTGGCAGGTAGGGGCAGGTGTGTTGTTGCTGTGTCTCTGGTGTGGCGTCCCGCCAGCCACCTGGATATCCATTGGAGCTGGGCTGGGCTGCCAAGTAATATTGCTCTCGCTGTGGGACCCTTGACCAGTTGGTATACAGAGTTTATGAAGAGCTGTCCGGTGTCTGGAGTTACCCCATATGAAATCCCTAATTCGTTTTTTTGGGTCTAAGTTGGTACCCTAATTTTAACTCCTAGGAGAAGCGCAAGTGCAGCAAACACAATGCAGGTGGCTGATTAGTGTCCAGAATTGAAGCAGCACTGGTGTGATGACAAAGAGAGGCCCTGCTCCATCAGCAAAAAAGATGACATCTTGAGCCTAGCATATTGTTTTGTCTCTTAAAAATAAGAATACAGCATGAAAAGCACCTTCCACTTAAAATGGCGATTTTCACCTTTGTTGTCTTAAAATTAAATATTTCAGAATTTGTGTATTTCGTTGATGTTTACTTATTTCTGTATTTTTGTGAATTGCTTTGCGGTTCAAATCGTAGGAATTGTTTAGGCGGGTCACCCCGGCTTCCAGTAGTGGTTCACTTGGGGTTCTACAGAAGTCAAAAGGGTAGGTACCGCTGAATTAGATGGTGTTGGTTGCAACAAAAAGTAGAATTATCCATTGAAAGTTCAGTAAAGGTAGGATAAAAATGTGGCACTCCGTACATTTATACTTACAAGAGAGTGAGGTACATTCCTGGACTCGCACCTTGTTTCACATACATCAAGTAGATGTGCACATCTGGAGGGCCATGACACGCCTGGTCTGTGGTTGTGTTCAAATGCAGTTTTTTTCTTTTCTTTTTTAAACATTTCGTATGGTAAGATGCCCTCATGGTAAGGCGTGGAGCTCTACTTTGTGGGGTACATCCTGGGACGAACTTGTTCAAAGTTTTGGACTTCTTCAGGGCTGGAGTTTTGAGAAGGAGGTTTTTAGATCTTCACAGCTGTCGCAGCCTCATGAAAAATGACGTTTCCTTTCTACATATTTCGGTGACGCTGCCCTTCTGAGTTTATTCCTTAATTCAATGGGCTGTCATTTTAGATCAATCTGAATGGGAAATACAGGATCACAATTCCTATAGCGTGTGGCCATGTGGAGGGCTGCTCTAAGGCGCGGTAGGTCCAGTGGCGGCTGCTACCAAGGAAAAGTGGTAGGGCACCACAGGGTTCAATAATAAAAGAATTTTTTTTAAAACGTACCTGCCTCCCGCCACCGTTCCACCTCGGTGCACTTCTTCTCCTGCTGAACAGGCTCCCAGACTCCCTGCACCAATCCAGACTCTGCTCTCATCAGGGCTGGACTGGCCTTAGCGGGCACCGTGTGCTTCTGCCTTGGACCACCAGGGTGGGGGCCACTTTTAGACCCCTGGGGGGCCATGTGGAGAGGTGTGGCTCACTGGTTAGAGGCGGCAGACCTGTAAGCAGAGAACGGCCTGGGACCAGGGTTCAATTCCCGACGCGGCAGGGTCTTGGACCAGGCTCAGCGGACTCAATAATTCTCGCCTCAGTGCCTACTCTAACCAGGGATCACACTCGGTAACTCTGGGCATTAAGCTTGCCTCATCTCTACAACGACCCCCCACAGATGCCAGAGATGCCTGGTTTCACCCTGGAGATACCCAGTAAGGGGCCATCTCATAGGGAAAACCAGGACGGGTTCCCCAGCGGTCTGCAGCGCCAGGACACTCGGTTAGAGTAACAGTGCGCTTTACAAATATACCACATTTTTGTTACCTGGGCTGTTTTTATATATTGGCTACCAGCAACAAAAGTACAAAAGTGGCACACACCTTTCATTTCGTCAGCAACCCCCCCAACTTCCCTCCGACGGCCTCGATTCCCCCCTCCCAATCGCTCTGCGACTCACTCAATGATTTTTTCGTTGACAAGGTCGCAAAGATTAAGGCCAACATCCCCCTCCCTTCCCCCTCCTTCACCAACCCTTCCCCACCTGCTATCACTTCCAAACTCGCTTCTATCCCCCCCCTGACTAAGGCTACGCTTTTTCCCTTGCTTCAAAAGGTAAAGTCAGGCTCCCCCCTTGACTTTGCCCCTGCTCACATTTTGAGAGAAATCTTCCTAAATTGCCCTACCCCTCCCCTCACACTTTTGAATGACTCACTTAGCAATGGAGTGGTCCCCACTGCTCACAAATTTGCGGCCGTTATCCCCATCTTAAAAAACCCGGTGCCGACCCTTCATCCCCTTCTAATTACCGTCCCATCTCCCTTCTGCCTTACTTGGGCAAGGTTCTAGAAACCCATGTAACCAGCACCCTGAGCACCTATGTGGAAGCCAACCACTGCCTCTCCCCCCGGCAGGCGGGCTTTCGCCCCCTCCACTCTACGGAGAAGGTGGTGACCTCAGTGATGGACAGCCTACGCGAGGGCATTGATACCAACCTTCCGCAGGCCCTCATCCTCTTAGATCTGTCCGCCGCTTTTGACACGGTGGACCACTCCATCCTCCTCACCCGTGTCAGGGCGGCGGGCATAGAGGGCCTAGCCTTCGCCTGGCTCCAGTCCTTCCTGAGTGATAGGGCTCAGGCGGTCCACCTAGCTGGTTTCACCGCTGCCTCTCGTAAGGTTGCATGTGGAGTCCCCCAAGGTTCCTCACTTTCCCCTCTTTTGTTTAATTTATACATCTACCCCCTTATTTTTATGTTACAGCAGCTCGAGGTCACGGTGTTCAACTACGCCGATGACCTCCAGCTTATTTTCAACCTTTCTCATTCCTCCTCATCCTCCCTGAACGTCCAAACCGTCATGCTGTTCATCCAGGACTAGATGAACTGCAACCACCTCAAACTCAACCCGGACAAGACGGAGTTAGTCTTGACCGGAGGTGGTTGCAGTCCCTGGTCCCCTTCCCACTGGCCTTCTTCACTTGGTGTCCCTCCGCTCCCTGTCCCCAAGGTCAAAACCCTTGGTATTTTTCTGAACTCTTCACTTTCCGTTCACTCACAGGTCAATTCGGTCGTTTCCTCCTGCTTCTTTTCCCTTAGAACCATTAGGAAGATCTCTCGCTTTTTCTCTCTACCTGCCCTAAAGATCATAGTGATGGCCATGGTGCTCTCGCGCCTTGACTATGGCAACATCATTTACAATGGCGCCCCAGCCTACGCCATTCACCGTCTGCAGCTAGTGCAGAACCAGGCTGCCCGCCTGATTCACGGCCTGCCTAAATTCCATCGAGCCACTCCTTTATTGCAGGCCTTGCACTGGTTGCCGGTGAAAGAGCGAGCCTTGTTCAAACTTGGCTGTACCACCTTCCAGGCCAAAATGGGCATCGCCCCAGAGTTTATCTGCTCCGCCATCAAGCCCTACACGCCGGGTAGAGAGCTTCGATCCACCCATCAGGCCCTGTTAACCACCCCCCGTTTCAGAAAGAAAAAGGCAGGAGGAAAAAAATTTGCAGTTCTCGCTCCTGCGTTCTGGAATTCCCTCCCGATGGAACTCCGTGTGACACCCTCCTACGCTGAGTTCCGAAAAGGTCTTAAAACTCTGCTCTTTTCTCGAGCTTACAATGTCTAGACTCCCTCCGCCCCTGTTTGCCCCTCGCAATCTAAAAGCGCCAAGAAACCGCGTGGTAGAAGCGCGCTATATAAATGTTTTTAAATTCAAATTAAATTCAAATTTTGCCAGACCTGGTTTCGGTTCCTATTACGGCCCTGGCTCTCATGCTGGTAATACCATCAGGCAGCATGAGAGAAGAGCAGTGATTGGGTGGAGTGGGATGGTTTCATGCTCCCACAGGGACCCGAGGCCTGTGCCTGCTGTTCTCCATGCAACAGCCTGGAGATATCTAAGTGCGCATGTCGGTCAAGACAGTCGACCAGGCCGGCATGCACACTTGCAGTGCGCACCACTCCTCCTCCATGCTTGCCGTAGTGGAGGATGACCCGCCCCCTAGTCTCGGCTCCGTCATGAAAAATAAAATGATAAAATTGGTTTATTATAATTTTATTCTACATGTTTTTATCTGCTGGCTCCAGCAATGCAGCAATGCTCCGCCACCATAACAGAGGAGCCACTGGTGGGTAGGTGAAGCTTAGGGATCCTTACTAGTAAACAGTTGATTTAATCCGGGCTAGAAAGGACAGGAGCCTGGACAATGTGTACACTGTGGAGGAGTGTGGCTCAATGGTTAGAGCGGCAGACCCTGATGCAGAGGTCTGGCCTGGGACCAGGGTTCAATTCCTGCCTCGGTGGCTCTCTGACTCAATCTCCCCGGACCTGACAATTCTCTCCTTGGTGCCTATTCTTATTATGGGTACCACTCTGCAACTCTGGGCAATAGCTTGCTTAACCTCCACACCGGCCCCAACAGCGCTAGGATGCCTGGCTTCACCCTGGGGTGCCCAGGAGTGGACACTTCACAGGGAAAGCCAGGATGGGTTCCTCAGCGGTATGAGTAATAGCGCCAGGAAACCACTTGGTGGAAGTGCGCTCTACAAATACCTTGACATTTACATTTACATTACATTCACTGGGGTGAACAGTTTAATACCTCCCAGCGGTCAGAGTTGGAATTGTAGTTATTGATGGGAAGCCGGGGCGGACTGGGAACTCAAAGCAGCCTCCGCAGATTGTTAGACCGGTCCCTGGGAGGACAGTGGTGGCACAAGTGTGAAGCGCTGCTGCTTTTGTTACTGGGAGCTGATATGGCAGTACTGTTGCGATACCTGACCCTAGTCACAAAACCAGCCCCCACCTTTCCAGTCTCCCGGGGAAATGCCCGATGCCCGGTGCTGCCCGTCTGGCCCTAATGGGAAGCTGAAAGTTCAAACGCTTTTCTATGATGAAGCCCAACTATTGCGTGGAATCGTAAATAGTTGGATTGCAGATGAGGCAGATGTCTCGCTAAACCACTCTTGGACCGAATAGGTGCACTGGAGGGGAGCAATAACGAGAAGGCCTGCTTTTATGTAGTTTAGCTTTAGATGATGAAAGGACATCTCAGAGTGGGTCTCATCGAAGACCTGATGCACCAATGTCTTTCGGATACTTTTAGATGGACTTGAATATCATCAGCGTAGAAGTGGAAGGTGATGTTTGATTGGTTGAGGATGTAGGCGAGGAGGGCCATGTAGATGCTGAATAGAGAACTGAGTCCTGTGGAACCCCTTGGTGTAGAACTGTTGGATTGGAGGTGAAGTCTGGCATTTTTCAGGAACAAGGAGGCATTTCAGAACTGTGTCATGATCACCATCCTTTCTTTGACTATTGTAAGATGAGACTCCTGGTCCACACTGTTAACGGTCAGTGAGAGGTCAAGGAGCAGAAGATGGGAAGAGCCTCCATGCTCTCAAATGTGGTGGGCGTCATGGATTATTTTGAGGATTGATGTTTCTGCGTTACGTATAATTACAGCCTTTTAGATCTTCCAGTGACTCCATGGTCTTCTTGGAGTGGTTTTTGTTGGGCTTCCGAGCATCTTTCAATAACTTGTGCTCCCTGTCTCCAAACTCTGCACCTTCAAGCTGGCATGCTCAGCTTTCAAGGCCCTCTCTGATGAAGCCCCTGCTTTCATCTCTTCTGTCTTGACTCGTCACATTCCCCTTAGAGCTCTTCGTTCAGCATCTCTCAACCTCCTAGTGGTCCCCAAATTTAAACGGAAAAAGCACGGTGGTTTGAGTTTCTCTGTTCTGGCCCCCTCCACTTGGAACTCCCTGCCACCTTCACTTCGTCTATGCCCCACCTATGACTGCTTTCGCAGACTACTAAAAACCCTGCTCTTTCAATCTGCCTACGAATAACCCCCTCACCCTTGATCACTGCACCTGTCAAAGAGCGCCATGAAACCGTTGGTGAAAGTGCGCGGTATAAATAATTTTAACGTAACGTAACGTAACGTAACGTTGTGCCCAATATGGGCGATCGGATACTGGGCGAAAGGTACTTGTATCTTTGAGGGTCAGATCATATTTTTTCCAGTAGTGGAGTCATTTGGCCCCTTTTTAGGCAGTCTGATACTGATTCTTGGATTAAGAGTTGATAGGGTTGAACCGGAATAGGATGACCAATCAGCCCATCTCTTTGTGTATGGTATGTGGCATGAGCTCAGCCAACTGTGATGAGTGGTTGTCTTGGAAATGGTGTTGAGCAGATCCATCAGGACAATTTCTTTAAATGGAGATGAACTAGCTTTCTTTTTTTTATTAGATTTTCCAGTCTATGAATGTAATGAAGATAGTTACACCTTGAAGTAGTGTAGTAAAGCCTTTATTCGCTCTGGAAGCATCATAGCTGGGATGCCACAATGAATTTAAGGCATGAGACAGATGGAGAGAGAGAGACAGACAGAGAGAGAGAAACAGAGAGAAATAGGGTGAGAGAGAGAGGGAGGGAGCGAGAAAAAGAGACAGAGAGAGAGAGAGAAAGACAGAGAGAGAGAGAGAGAGAGAGAGAGAGAGAGAGTGAGAGATGAAGATAGAAAGAAAATGAGAAATATGGTGAGAGGGAGGGCGACTGAGAGAGAAAAGAAGGAGCGAGAGAGACAGAGAGAGAGAGAGATAAACCGAGAGAGACAGAGAGAGAGAGGGAGGGAGAGAGAGAGAGAGAGAAAGAAAAAGATAGAAAGGGAGAGAGATGGAGAGAGAGAAAGAGACAGAGAGAGAAAGACAGAGAGAGATAGAGAGAGAGAGAGTTGACCTAACGGCTAGAGCGGTCGACCTCGAATCTGGGGATCTGGGTTCGAGTCTCGGCAATGACGCTGAACATCCTGTGATTCTGAGCAAATCACTCAATCTCCCCGTGCCTAGCAAAAATGAATGTGTCCTCATGTAACGTAACTGGTGCTATGTAAAGCGCTCTGAAACCTGATTTGGGTCAAGTTTGCGCTATATAATACTGTGCCAAAAAAAAACAAGAGAGAATGCGATGGAGATAGAAAAAGAGAGAGATGGAGAGCGAGAGAGCAACTGAAAGAGAGAGATGGAGAGAGCGACAGAGAGAGACAGAAAAAGCGAGAAAGACAGAGAGAGATGGGAGAGAGAGAGAGACAGAGAAAGAGTCAGAGCGCGAGTGCTAGAGGGAGGCCTATCTTTTTCACCTCAGAAAATAATTGGAAGAATATTCCACATTACTCTTTGCTGAATTGAGGATTTTACTCTGGGAAGGTTAAGTGGAGCGCTTTATAAATCCATAAAGGTTTTTTGTCGATTCTTGGATTCGTCTACTTCCGATCCTATGAAGAAGGGCTTTGATACAAAGTGTGTTTTGTGTTTGCACTTCGTCCAATTCAGAGTAGAGCGGTGATCCAAGGGATCGGGCTTCGGCGCCGCTTCTGTTCAGTGGCCCAAAGGGCGTCCCTTTCTTAGCTAAGATCCTTTAAGAACCATATGTCTGTTGAGGGTTGTAGTAAAGAGGAAGGAGACCACAGATGCAGCAATAAGGGTTTATTGCAGAGAAGCAGAAAGGAGCAACCTCAACACAAGCTGGCCAGTCACAAACTGTCACCAACTAGAACACTAGAAGGAGACAGAGCCATGTACATTCTGGAATGGGTGACACAGGTAAGAACTATAGTAGAGCATGGAAATGGAGGAAGGATAAATATACAACACATCTCCTCTCGTAGAATAAAACAAAAGAAGTGAAAGGAAACTTAACACAAAAGGTAAGCATGTCATGGAAATGAAACTTAATACAAGACTAAAAGAGAGCTCCTGAAGTAAAAATAAGAGTTAAAAGACGTCATGGAATAAATAAGCATTGAAAGGGACACACGTCACCCCTCTGAAAGGCCTAATCGCAACAAAAATCATTCAAATAGGCAGGAGGTCGGTGGCACCTTTGAGGTCTAGTTGCAGGACTTGGATTGGAATCAGGGATGGCAATAGGATTGGGAACAGACACAACGGGATCAGGGGCATCCCCCCCACCATCACCCCTAGCCAAGACATTCACAGAAGCAGGAACCACAAGAGGAGGATCCTGAGAAGGAACAAACATGAACCCCGAAGAGGGAAGGTCTTGGACAGGAGCAGGAGAAAGAGCAGGACCAGGACCAACAACAGGACCAACACCAGCTTTCTGATAGAGAGCAATCCTCCTTAAATTCCATTTTTCCCCATTAGAGAGGACAACAGAGAGGACAACATAGTGAGGATAGACCATCTTGACAAGGAAAGGGCCACGGAACTTGGACAAACCACCTGAGACACGACCAGATTTTACCTTGACAAGATCACCTTTAGCAAGTTTACCAGCAACAACCTGACTAGAGGACTTACAGCCTACAAGAGGTTTGCGAGAAGGAACCTTAGAAGGCAGACCTACAGAACTCTTACTTGAAGGACACCTGCCAGGCGGACCCACAGGGCCCTTACCAGAAGACTTGGGAGCAACCCTGGAGGCATCACCCAAAAGGGACTGACAGACCAGGTCCTTGAGCCAAGAGGGAATGAGTTTGGTGCTGGGGACCCTACCCCTCATCATCTCAAAAGGGGAAGTGGTGAGGGAACCATGAAGGGTGGTACAGTACGCATAAACCATTTCACTAACAAGGGAGGAGACAGAAGAACCACTGGAGAGAGCCATTTGAACGGTACCTTTCACCAATCTATTAAGGCGCTCACAAAGGCCATTCCCTTGGGGGTTGTAGAGGGAAGTCCTATGGTGGCAAATGCCACAATCAGACAAAAAGGTTTGCATATCATGCGAAACTAACTGTGTACCATTGTCAGTTATAAGAACACTAGGGAAACCCTCTCTAAAAAACAAAGACTTAAGATGTTTAATGGTAGTAGCCGTAGTAATATCCTTAAGAAACTCCACAGACAACCACTTGGAGTGGCAGTCGACAATGACAACAGCAAATCTCTGAGGAAAAGGTAGTTCAGCCATGGGACCTATGAAATCCAAACAGATGGAGTGCCATGGAATTTCGGGGAACTGCAGCGCGCCCATCTCAGACCCCACAGAAACCTTAAGCCTCTTCTCACCCACCTTGCAGGTATGGCAATCCTCCACCCATGAGGAAACCATGGAGTCCATACCAGGCCACCAGAAGTTCAACTTGAGACGCTGTTGCGTCAGAGTTTGGCCAAGGTGACCCTCGTGTGCCAAAGAAATGAGCTTTGGCCTCAAGTCAGCGGGAGGCACGAATTTGTCACCACGCATTATGACGTTGTCATTGCAAACAGACAAATCATCAATGACTTTAAGAAAAGGACGGACAGAGACATGGAGACAGCTCTCCCTGCGGGAACCCAACTTGATGAGCTGGATAACTTCCTGTAACACACTATCCCTGGACATGGCATCCACCCACTCAGAACGAGAAAAGGAGCTTTCAGATAGTAGAAGAACATCATCGATCCAGGCAACATTCTCATCATAACCCTCCAGACTGAAACCAACATCTGCGCCAGAAGGAACAGCTAACCTAGACAGACAGTCAGCCTGGAAGTTCCTCCACCCAGAAATGTGGGAAATGTCAAAATGGTATTCCTGGAGTTTCGAGGCCAACCTTGCCAACCTTGGAGAAACAAATGCCCCTCCCCCAGGAGAGAGGATGCGGATGAGGGGTTTATGGTCAGTCTTAAGGTTGAAACGGGTGCCCCATAGGTAGGGTCGAAAATGATGAGCACCCCACGCAGCAGCCAAAGCCTCTTTCTCGATAACAGAATAGTTCTGTTCGCATTTTGAAAGAGTGCGTGAGGCAAAAGCAACCGGCCTATCGCCGTCCTTGTGGGACTGAAGCAAGACCGCACCAAGACCACAGGCACTGGCATCTACCAACAAAGTGGAGGACTTGGCAGTATCAAAGGGTGCCAGGACCTTAGCATTACAGATAGCCTCCTTAATCTCATTGAAGCAAGCTTCCATTTCAGATCCCCAAGAGAACTTACAACCCTTCTTCAACAAGGTCCTCAGAGGCAAAGTCTTCTCTGAGAACCTCTCCACAAACTTGGAGTAGTATTCGATCAAGCCCATGAATGACCGTAACTGGTCCTTGTCAGACGGTCAAGGGGCTAAGCGTATTGCATCAAGAAGATTCCTCTTGGGTCTGACTCCATTGACTGAAATTTCATGTCCCAAGTACTCAATGTTCTCTACGAGAAAGGAACACTTCTCCCTACGTAATGTAAGACCAGTGTCCCATATTCTATGTAGAACATTCCTGAGGACAAGGTTGTGATCAGCCACCGACTCTCCAAAGACCAAGATGTCATCTTGAAAGAATACCACATTTTTGAGTCCTTTAAAGATTTCGCTGACCAACCTCTGGAAGACACTCGCCGCCGAAATCAACCCAAAGGGAAGACGAGTAAATTGGAAGATCCCCTCTGGGGTGATGAAGGCGGTCAGATGCTTCGATGACTCATGGAGCTTAACCTGATGGTAGGCACTCTTCAGGTCGAGTTTGGAGAAATATCTCGCGCCCTGAAGAGTGGAAACCATCTCCGTAATATTGGGTAAAGGGAAGGTGTCCGCAACAACACACTTGTTTAGGGACCTGAGGTCCACACAGAATCTCAATTTTCCGTCTGATTTCTTGGAAATCACGACGGGCGAAACCCATGCCGATGCTTCTGTAGGCTCAATTACACCAGACTGGAGCATCTCTTCAATTAAAAGTTTTACCTCACTGCGGATGGAGATGGGAATTCTCCTTACACGATGTTGCACAGGCAAACTTCCCTTCTTCAACTTTATAAGGTGGGCATAACCCCGAAGCTCACCCAACTCCTCCCTGAACACAGACCCAAATTCAGACAGGATAAACTCAATGGAGTCATCATCAACCACCATGATTTGGTTCTTTGCCCTAGGATTGATGACGATATAGAGGTCGTATTGATGTACCCACCCTAGAATGGGCGGACCATCAATGGAAACATAAACTTTCCCAAAAATAGACCTCTTCTCAAATGAGATCTCAGATTCAAAGAAACCAAGGATTTCAATTTTCTGGCCATTGAAGCCCTTAGGGGAAATGTCACTTCGTTGTAAATTCACCCCCTCCCAAAAGGCATCGAAAGTAGACTTGGGTATGATGGTATGGCGAGAACCGGTGTCAACCATCAACAACACCTCGTGGGAGTCAATCTTGAATATGGCCTTGGGTCTGGTTTGCCTTGGATCGTCACAGATGACATCAACATCGTCAATGACTAGAAGTCTATCAGGTTCAACTGCAGAATCATCAACATAGTCATCAACAATATTCACTCTCTGTCTGGTTTTTGCCTTGCACATTTTGGAAAAATGTCCGACTTTCCCACACTTCAAACACTCTTTCTTAGAGGCAAAGCAAAACCTCGCGTCGGAAGAGTGACTGCTACTGCCACACCTGTTGCAAACTTTGGTTACTGAGGATTTCTTGGCAAAGGGTCTGGGTCTGTTTTTTACTACAGCAACATTGTCTCCAGAACAGTGTTCGCACTCCGTAACACCACCTTTGTCAGTTACCACAGAAACTTCTTGATGTGGAGTAGATTTGTGTGAATCTAGGGCCTTCATGCACTTACTAGACTCCTCAATTACTTTGGCCAGATCAATTGCATCCTTCAAGGTCGGGTTCTTAGCTGCCCATAGCCTCTCTTTAATTTTCTTACTTGAACACTGGACAACTAATTGATCTCTTATGAGCTCGTCGTTCATAGAACCGAACTTACACTTTATGGAAAGTTCCCTAAGCCTTGCCACGAAGTCATCTATCGTTTCTGACTCTTTTTGGCGTTGTGTGTAAAATTTATAGCGGTTCATAATCAGATTCTCCTCTTTTGCAAATCTGATCTCCAGGCGATCAACCGCCTCCTTAAACTCATCAATGTCATGTCCACTAGCACCAAGTGTGATAGGGAGGAATCTAAAAACTCTCTGCCCTTCCTTGCCCAGAGTGCTCAAAAGGATAGCCTTTTTCCTTTTGGGTGAAAACTCCTGTCCATCAAGCGCTTCCAAATAATTGTCAAACATAATGTACCAGTCTTCCCAAGGTATCTCAGGTACACCAGGTTCAGGTAAAAACTGAGGAGGTAAAGTTACTATAAATTGTTGTGCCATGTTGACTGAATTATGCAGAATGAAAAAATAATAAAATAACACTGCCTTTGCACAACAGAACACAGTATTGAATTATGGTA